>NC_139458.1:35840000-38240000 GCF_057233095.1 Heloderma suspectum
GGAGAAAGAGAAAGGAGGGGGAGAACGCATTAGCCTGAGGCTTTGCACAGGCTTCGTCAAGCTCATGCACATAGTACTAAACCATAATTTAGCATTACATGTGAACCAGCCCTGTCTGTGGCTTCTGAATGGCCTGTAACAAATATTAATTCAATTCATTTTCCTTATTGAAAGCTAAAAGATTCTTTGCAAAGGGCTTACCTAAGGATTATTTTGTTCTATCAAATAATGCATTTTTCATATGAAAGGACAGCAAAAAAACCCCTACAAAAGAATAGGTATTTTTGAGATATGTGATCAGTTATATAAGGTCATTAATATACCCCCATCATTGTTTGTCCTGGCAATATTTTGTGGTTCTTGTATCAATGTTATTTACATTTTTCTTCTTCTTTGATTTTTTTCCCCCAATTTCAGGTAGATTGACAATGCATGAAGGATTTTTTCTATACTTCTCTCTGTTTAAGTAGCTCATTCTAAGTAAGGACAACTTTGGTTACTAGCATTACTTTTAAATAATGTTAGTTGAACTAGGAAACAAAAACACTGTAACACATTGTGTTTTGCTACTTTTAATTAAAAATTGCTAAGCAATTGATGCTGTGCAAAAGCACCTGTGAAATAAATTGCTGTTTTAAGCGTTAATATATAAAATACTGAGTAGGGCAAGCAGGAAGTGCAAAAGAGTTTGGAGTTAAAGGATAGAGAAATTACACTGATGTCAAAATATAAATCATCCTACTTGACCCATTAGGGTCCATTTCCACCTTTCAGATTTTTGTCATCTTTACTGCGGATTCAGAATATGACTGTTGGTTCTTAGCAGTTCAGAATAGAATCTACCATATAATGAATTAACCATTTATGGCTTGGCATATAAACAACTTGTACTGATGTATGTATGTATGTATTTATTTAAAACATTTACATCTCACCCTATATCATTAAGATCTCAGGGTGGCATACAGATAAACTCAATTTAAACAGTATAAAACAATACATAATTTAAACAGCTAAAACATTAAACCATGGACAAGCTAATACCAATTAAAATCTAAAACAATAAAACAGTTAAAACAGTGTGCTACTTTAGGGAATGTATTTAGCCCTCAAAGGCTTTGGTAAAAAGCCATGTTTTTACTTGGCACCAAAATGAGACCAATGTCTGCACCAATCGGGCCTCCAAGGGGAGGGCATTCCACAACCGGGTTGCCACAGCAGAGAAGGCCCTCTCTGACGTCCCACCATAGTGTATATCTCACACTGGTGGGACAGAGAGGAGGGCCCTTCCAACAGATCTCAGTCCTCGGACAGGCATATATAGGGAGAGGCACTTCCTCAAATATCGAGGTCCCAACCTATTTAGGGCTTTAAATGTCATCACCAAAACCTTGAATTCCGACCGGAAGCGTATTGGCAGCCAGTCCAATCCCTTTAAAACTGGTGTTATATGATTTTTATAAGACGTTCCAGTTAGCAGTCTAGCTGCTGCATTTTGCACTAGCTGCAACTTCCGAATTGTCTTCAGGGGCGGCCCCTCATAAAGTGCATTGCAGTAGTCTAATCAGGAAGTTACCAGTGTGTGTACTACTGTGGCTAGGTTATCCCTGTCCAGGAAAGACCATAGCTGGCAGATCAGCCAAAGCTGGCCCCAAGTACTCCGGGCCACAGAGTCCACTTGGAGCTCCAATGACAGGGATGGGTCTAGGAGTACTCCCAAGCTACGCACCTGCTCCTTCAGGGAGAGTGCAACCCCATCCAGGACAGGTCGCTTATGCAATTCCTGGACATGGGAACCACCAATCCACAGAGCTTCTGTCTTGTCAGGATTTAGCTTCAATCTATGAAAGGAATAAAAAGGGCTGGTATTCTTCTTTGACTCCAGTATGAGCTTGAATGGGTAGGAGAACTGCAACTATTGCAGTATTTCACCACCAATGATACAGTGCATCTTTCTGTGATACATCTTCCAGTTCTGAACATAGGAAGCTTTGGTATACCAACTCAGACCATTGGTCCATGTAGCTCAGTAAATTGTCTACACCAAGGCTAGGCAACCAAACGAAGATGATCAGGGGACTGGAAACACTCATCCCAGAGTGCAGGACACAGAATCATGGGCTCAAGTTACAGGAAGCCAGATTCCAGCTGAACATCAGGAAAAACTCCTTGACTGTTAGAGCAATACAACAATGGAACCAATTTCCTAGGGAGGTGGTGGGCTCTCCCACACTGGAGGCATTCAAGATAAAGCTGGACAGCCACTTGTCAGGGATGCTTTGACTTGGATTCCTGCATTGAGCAGTGGGTTGGATTCGATGGTCTTGTAGGCCCCTTCCAACCCTACTATTCTATGATTCTACCCTCCACATATGTTGGACTACAATTCCCATCTACCCAGCCAGAATGGGCAGAGGTTGAGGATTATGGGAGTTGTAATTCAAAACATCTGGAGGGCACCAGGTTGCCTACCCCTCATCTACACTGACTGGCAGCAGCTCTCCAGGGTTTCAGACGGGTCTTTTCTAGCCCTACATGGAGATGCCAGGGGTTCAACGTAGGATTTTCTGCATGCCTGGCACGTGTTCCACCACTGAAATCAGGTATCCCTAAAATGGCATTAGGTACAATATTTTAGTTAAAATATATCAGCGTCTCTTTTAGTGTCTCATGAAACTGATCTAACAAGTTAGCTTCCGTTGAAATGAGTGGAACCTCAGTTAACTGACATACTTAAAACATCTACTTGTCATCTTGAAGCGCTATAGGCTGAAACAAACCGTGGCTACTTTCTGTTTCAAGTGTTCTTTCATTATAAATGGAACTCTCAAGCAGATTTTCTTTCTTCTAGAAGTAGTCACTTTCATCTTAGGGACTTCTACAATTGCACCAATTTGTTTCTTGCATTTATCATCATATTGGAACACTATAAAGTTCAGTAAGTAGCAACGTCGAAATTGACCTTTTAAAAACTCTGTTGCCAAGCAGAAGAACATTTCCCCCTAGCTACAAGTGTTTTGCAGCAGGGGAATGGAATTCAATTCCTCAGAAGTTTGTTTATGGTGGGGGGAGTAACAAGTGAGAGGTTTGGAAACGTAGCTATAACATGGATTTACCCAGCTGAATTTATGTGTTGTTCTAGAGGTTGTATCGCACAATCAAAAAGGCAAGAACAGACATGCAAAGCAAACAATAACATAGTGAACACATACATTGTGTACAAACAGCGCTCCGCTGTCTGCTTCAGTGGATTAATGAACAGTGGAGGTGCATATAATTGATCTATTCTTTTATTTTGGAGGTGCTCAGTAATAATGCCTTAGAAGCTTTCCCCCCCCTTCAGAAGAGGCACAAGTGAATCCTTCAATTTCTAAACAAATATTTATTGATTTATTTTATTTATACCATGCCTTTCTACCCAGAACTGGTACTCAAGGTGGCTAATATGTCTATGATTAATGCCCACCCTCCAATACCTTTGATCAAGTGTCCACAATTCCAACATTCCTTAAAGAAACACTCTGGTGAAGCTTGACCAAATATATTTGCCCAAACCTTAGGAGTACAATCAAGTAAATTGTAATTTTGTCATGACTTTAGTGAGATCCTTAAGGATCATGGACAAACTATAATCACCCTTCCCTCCATATGTTTTTGTCTACAACTCTCATCGACCCAGGTAGCATGGCCAGTGGTCAGGAATACTGGGAGATGTAGTCCAAGACATCTGGAGAGCACCAGGTTTTTATTTTATTTATTATATTACATTTCTATACCATCCAAGAGCCAAAGCTCTCTGCTTTTTAGACTAAACTACATAATGACTCTCCCTTTACCAGCCTGCCCATATCCAGATCTGCAGGGAAGGCTCTTCTGAGTACCTTCTACTCATTATGTGACAACTAGGAAAAGAGCCTTCTCTACTATGGCAACTATGACCTGGCTTGCACAATTAGTGCAGCCCACCGTGGCTTATTTAAGGTAAGGTTGCACTGCCTGCGAGCACCAGGTTGCTGATCGAAGTAGTTGTCCTCCCCCTCCCGCAGCTTCTTGTGTTGTCCAAACCCGGCAAGGGTGGCTTGTTGGGGTGGTTAACAAGCCTCCCCAGAACCATACAACTGGCCATGGTTTGTTAACCACCCCATCAAGCCACCCTCACTGAGTTCGAATGACATGACAAGCCACAAATGGCAAGGGTAATTAAGGAAATCAGCTGGTATGCAATTGGCACCACCATGGCCTATTAACGACCCTTGTGTTGTGTGAACTGGTCCTATGTGTAGAACACCCTCCCCATAAAGGTGCAACTGGTGCCAACTTTGCAATCATTTCAGCTCCAGGTCAAACATTTTCTGTTTCCCCAGGCATTTAAGTTGGTCAGTCTGTCTTATTTTATTTTTTGCTGCCTTTTAAAGCTGTTTGATGAATATATTGTATTGTTTATGTTGCATCTTATGGTCTCTGTTATGCTTATTGTTCACTCTGATATCTTTTGATGTAGGGTAGTTTATAAATAACTAAAAAATAAATAAACATAAGCCTACACCAATGCCAAATAATGTAAAAGGGTTTTTTCCTATTAAATAAAATGTCTTGCGTTCTAATACAGAATGATTGTTACATGCCAAAGTTGCTTTACACCTTGATTGACTCTGGAATATAATTTGACCACCAATTAATTTCCATCAATTGTCATCGTTGTTTTTAATGCAAAGTTCATTCATTTTGAGTCAGGTTGGGAGCTAACAAGGAAATGTTTGCATTCTAAAAACGTTTTTAGTGAACAATAGCACTACTGTCTACTCTGTGCCCAGTTTGGCTGCATATTAGTTTTACTAAATCCATAATTTCCAACCTCAATGCAGCTTTGAGATTTTATCTCATTTGCACAATGCGCCTGATGACAATAAACATATTAAATGTTACACATGCTCTTTCTCTAAAGGGCAGAACTAGTTTCTTGTATCATTTCATGCTACCTTTAAATAAGTAAGCATACTACTCTAACTGTAAAATGAATGAAAACATTTATAGGATGGAAAAGATGTCTGGGATTATTTATTAATTTGATGTTATACTTTTAAGCTTGCCCTTTCAATCACCACAACGGAGCTTTCAAATCTGTGCATTTCTCTGTATGTGCAGTTAGTGCAGCTGGGATCTCCCTCTTTTTATAATAATTTATAACTAACGGTTGACAAAGGGAGCGCAAACAAATTTGCTATTCCAAATGAAGCTCATCAACCTTGAAGATAGTGATGAATATTCAAGTTTAGTAAGCTTAAAAAAAAAACCTCTGTCCTTGTTTTGCCAGAGGTGCAGAGCATGAAGTTTAAATATAAATTGTGCTTTAGCTACAGCTGCTGGCTGAAATTGTCTCCCTTTCTTTAAAGACACACTTTATGTAAATATGGTAAGCTCACTAAAGTACACTCTCCTTATTAAGAAAAACAAATGGAACAGGAAATATCATGCATATATATCTTAGCCTCTAAAACTTAGAGGGATCATCATGAGGATTTTCTTAGCAGGTGTGTAAAGTGGCTTAAAGGAATGTGATTGGCCCCCACTGTGACTATTTTCAATGCAAGTTAAATGCATTTGGCGCCTGACTTCTTGGCTTTGGTGCTTTTAGGTTAGATTATTATTGTTGTATTTTAATTGTTTTAGTGTGACAGTATGATTTTATGGTTGTTTTATTGGTACTTCCATAATTGATACTAGAAGCCACTCAGTGCTCCTTTTGGAGGAATCAAAAGTAATTTGACTTTTATATTTACAAATATAAATTTGTTGTTGTTGTTCAGTCGTTCAGTCGTGTCCAACTCTTCGTGACCCGCTGGACCGTAGCACACCAGGCCTTCCTGTCCTGCGCTCTCTCCCGGAGCGTGCTCAAGTTCATATTCATTGCATCCGTGATGCTATCTAGCCATCTCATCCTCTGCCTTCCCCTTCTCCTTTTGCCTTCAGTCTTTCCCAGCATCAGGGTCTTTTCCAGAGAGTTTTCTCTTCACATTATGTGGCCAAAATATTTGAGCTTCAGCTTCAGGATCTGTCCTTCCAATGAGCACTCAGGGTTGATTTCCTTTAGGATGGACTGATTGGACCTCCTTGCAGTCCAGGGCACTCGTAAGAGTCTTCTCCAGCACCACAGTTCGAAAGCATCCATTCTTCGGCGCTCAGCCTTCCTTATAGTCCAGCTCTCACAGCCATACGTTACTACTGGGAAAACCATAGCTTTGATTAGACGGACCTTTGTCGGCAAGGTGATGTCTCTGCTTCTTACTATGCTGTCTAGGTTTGCCATAGCTTTCCTCCCAAGGAGCAAGCGTCTTTTAATTTCATGGCTACGGTCACCGTCTGCGGTGATCTTGGAGCCCAAGAAAGTAAAATCTGTCACTGCTTCCATTTCTTCCCCTTCTATATGCCAGGAAGTGATGGGGCCAGATGCCATGATCTTCGTTTTGTTAATGTTGAGTTTCAAACCAGCTTTTGCACTCTCCTCTTTCACCCTCAACAAGAGGCTCTTGAGATCCTCTTCACTTTCTGCCATTAGGGTGGTATCGTCTGCATATCGTAGGTTGTTGATAATTCTCCCAGCAGTCTTAATTCCGACCTCTGATTCATCCAACCCGGCATTTCTCATGATGTACTCTGCATATAAGTTAAATAAGCAGGGTGACAATATGCAGCCTTGTCGTACTCCTTTCCCAATTTTGAACCAATCGGTTGTTCCATGTCTGGTTCTTACTGTTGCTTCTTGACCCTCGTACAGGTTTCTCAGGAGACAGGTAAGGTGGTCTGGTACTCCCATCACTTTAAGAATTTGCCACAGTTTGTTGTGATCCACACAATCAAAGGCTTTAGCGTAGTCAATGAAGCAGAAATAGACGTTTTTCTGGAATTCTCTTGCTTTCTCCATGATCCAGCGAATGTTGGCGATTTGATCTCTAGTTCCTCTGCCTCTTCGAAACCCAGCTTGTACTTCCGGTAGTTCTCGGTTCGCATACTGCTGAAGCCTAGCTTGAAGGATTTTGAGCATCACCTTGCTGGCATGCGAAATGAGCGCAATTGTGCGGTAGTTTGAACACTCTTTGGCGTTGCCCTTCTTTGGAATTGGAATGTAAACTGACCTTTTCCAGTCTTACGGCCATTGTTGAGTGTTCCAGATTTGTTGGCATATTGAATGCAGCACTTTAACAGCATCATCTTTTAGGATTTTAAATAGCTCAGCTGGAGTACTGTCATCTCCACTAGCTTTGTTGTTAGTAATGCTTCCTAAGGCCCACTTGACTTCACTCTTGAGGATGTCCGGCTCAAGTTCAGTGACCGCACTATCATGGCTATCAGGGACATTAAGATATTTCCTGTAGAGTTCTTCTGTGTATTCTTTCCACCTCTTCTTCATCTCATCTTCTTCTGTTAGGTCCCTGCCTTCTTTGTCCTTGATCATGCCCGTCTTTGCACAAAACGTTCCCTTGAGATCTCCGATTTTCTTGAAGAGATCTCTAGTCTTTCCCATTCTGTTGTTTTCCTCGATTTCTTTGCATTGTTCATTTATAGAGCTTCTCCATCTTTGGCTGCAAAGGACATAATCAATCTGATTTCGATATTGACCATCTGGTGATGTCCATGTGTAGAGTCGTCTCTTGTGCTGTTGGAAAAGAGTGTTTGCTATGATCAGCGTGTTCTCTTGGCAAAACTATTAGCTTTTGTCCTGCTTCATTTTGTACACCAAGGCCATGCCTGCCTGTTATCCCAGTGATTTCTTGACTTCCTACTTTAGCATTCCAATCCCCTATGATGAAGAGGACATCTTTTTTGGGTGTTAGTTCTAGAAGGTGTTGTAGGTCAATACATAGAACTGATATGATAGAACCGATCAACCTCAGCTTCTTCGGCATCAGTGGTTGGGGCATAGACTTGAATTACCGTGATGTTGAATGGTTTGCCTTGGATTCGTACTGAGATCATTCTATCATTTTTGAGATTGTACCCCAGTACTGCTGTTCCCACCCTTTTGTTGACTGTGAGTGCTACTCCATTTCTTCTAAGGGATTCTTGCCCACAATAGTAGATATGATGGTCACCTGAATTAAATTCGCCCATGCCTGTCCATTTTAGTTCACTGATTCCCAAGATGTCGATGTTCAATCTTGCCATCTCATGTTTGACCACCTCCAGCTTACCTTGATTCATTGATCTGACATTCCAGGTTCCTAAACAATATTGTTCTTTACAGCATCGGATTTTCTTTTCACCACCAGACACATCCACAGCTGAGTGTCCTTTCGGCTTTGGCCCAGCCGCTTCACTCTTTCTGGCGCTACTTGGAAATACCCTCTGCTCTTCCCCAGTAGTATATTGGACACCTTCCGACCTGAGGGGCTCATCTTCCAGCGTCATCTCTTTTAGCCTTGTGATACGTTCCATGGGGTTTTCTTGGCCAGAATACTGGAGTGGGTTGCCATTTCCTTCTCCAGTGGACCACATTTTGTCAGAACTCTCTGCCATGACCTGTCCATCTTGGGTGGCCCTGCACGGCATAGCATAGCCTATAAGCCACTTACTGTTCTGTTCACTTTCTCAAAGAGGTAACATCTGTTTTCCACAGTTTGAAATAGAAGGAATCCTCAGTGGTGTAGTATGGTTCGACTTCCCAAGACTAAAGGAGGGTAGAAAGTTTGTCCTCATTTGAGAATGCCAGAGAGGAAAGGGCTTTCCTCTGAAAATTCGCATTGATTTGTGGGGTGTCTTTCTCCCTTCCAAAAATGGTAACCTAACACTTCTTTAATGCATAAGCATAAACATGCATTTCTGAGTCCAGTAAATGTAAACAAATGTGTAAAATCAAACCATTAATTTGTGTGTTGCTGTTGATTCTATTTTTAACAACTGTAAATGGAAAACTGCAAAACATACTGTGGAAATAGAATAAGATTGCTGGCTGCCACGTGGCTATAACTGTGTGTGAAGGGCGCCATCTTACTATGTCAGTCTCATGGTTTTATAACTGCAAGTATTATGTTGTTGTTGTTCAGTCGTTCAGTCGTGTCCGACTCTTCGTGACCCCATGGACCATAGCACGCCAGGCCTTCCTGTCCTGCGCTCTCTCCCGGAGCGTGCTCAAGTTCATATTCATTGCATCCGTGATGCTATCTAGCCATCTCATCCTCTGCCCTCCCCTTCTCCTTTTGCCTTCAGTCTTTCCCAGCATCAGGGTCTTTTCCAGGGAGTTTTCTCTTCGCATTAGGTGGCCAAAATATTGGAGCTTCAGCTTCATTATCTGTCCTTCCAATGAGCACTCAGGGTTGATTTCCTTTAGGATGGACTGATTTGACCTCCTTGCAGTCCAGGGGACTCGTAAGAGTCTTCTCCAGCACCACAGTTCGAAAGCATCAATTCTTCGGCGCTCAGCCTTCCTTATAGTCCAGCTCTCACAGCCATACATTACTACTGGGAAAACCATAGCTTTGATTAGACGGACCTTTGTCGGCAAGGTGATGTCTCTGCTTCTGACTATGCTGTCTAGGTTGGCCATAGCTTTCCTCCCAAGGAGCAAGCGTCTTTTAATTTCATGGCTACAGTCACCGTCTGCGGTGATCTTGGAGCCCAAGAAAGTAAAATCTGTCACTGCTTCCATTTCTTCCCCTTCTATATGCCAGGAAGTGATGGGGCCAGATGCCATGATCTTCGTTTTTTTAATGTTGAGTTTCAAACCAGCTTTTGCACTCTCCTCTTTCACCCTCAACAAGAGGCTCTTGAGATCCTCTTCACTTTCTGCCATTAGGGTGGTATCGTCTGCATATCGGAGGTTGTTCATAATTCTCCCAGCAATCTTAATTCCGACCTCTGATTCATCCAACCCGGCGTTTCTCATGATGTACTCTGCATATAAGTTAAATAAGCAGGGTGACAATATGCAGCCTTGTCGTACTCCTTTCCCAGTTTTGAACCAATCGGTTGTTCCATGTCTGGTTCTTACTGTTGCTTCTTGACCCTCGTACAGGTTTCTCAGGAGACAGGTAAGGTGGTCTGGTACTCCCATCACTTTAAGAATTTGCCACAGTTTGTTGTGATCCACACAATCAAAGGCTTTAGCGTAGTCAATGAAGCAGAAATAGACGTTTTTCTGCAATTCTCTTGCTTTCTCCATGATCCAGCGAATGTTGGCGATTTGATCTCTAGTTCCTCTGCCTCTTCTAAACCCAGCTTGTACTTCCGGTAGTTCTCAGTTCACATACTGCTGAAGCCTAGCTTGTAGGATTTTGAGCATCACCTTGCTGGCATGTGAAATGAGCGCAATGGTGCGGTAGTTTAAACACTCTTTGGTGTTGCCCTTCTTTGGAATTGGAATGTAAACTGACCTTTTCCAGTCTTGTGGCCACTGTTGAGTGTTCCAGATTTGTTGGCATATTGAATGCAGCACTTTAACAGCATCATCTTTTAGGATTTTAAATAGCTCGGCTGGAATACTGTTATCTGCGCTAGCTTTATTTTTACTAATGCTTCCTAAGGCCCACTTGACTTCACTCTCTAGGATGTCCGGCTCAAGTTCAGTGACCACACTATCATGGCTATCAGGGACATTCAGATCTTTCCTGTATAGTTCTTCTGTGTATTCTTGCCACCTCTTCTTAATCTCATCTGCTTCTGTCAGGTCCCTGCCTTCTTTGTCCTTTATCATGCCCGTCTTTGCACAAAACGTTCCCTTGAGATCTCCAATTTTCTTGAAGAGATCTCTAGTCTTTCCCATTCTGTTGTTTTCCTCGATTTCCTTGCATTGTTCATTTAAGAAGGCCTTCTTGTCTCTCCTTGCTATTCTCTGGAACTCTGCATTCAGTTGGGTATATCTTCCCCTTTCTCCCTTGCTTTTTGCTTCCCTTCTTTCCTCAGCTACTTGTAAAGCCTCATCAGACAGCCACTTTGCTTTCTTGCATTTCTTTTTCTTTGGGATGGATTTCGTTGCTGCCTCCTGAACAATGTTAAGGACCTCCGTCCATAGTTCCTCAGGCACTCTGTCTATCAGGTCTAATCCCTGAAATCTATTCCTCACCTCCACTGTATATTCATCAGGGATATGATTTAGGTCATACCTGAACGGTTTAGTGGTTTTCCCGACGTTCTTCAATTTCAGCCGAAATTTTGCAAGAAGCAGCTCATGATCTGAGCCACAGTCAGCACCAGGTCTTGTTTTTACTGACTGTATGGAGCTTCTCCATCTTTGGCTGCAAAGGACATCATCAATCTGATTTCGATATTGACCATCTGGTGACGTCCATGTGTAGAGTCGCCTCTTGTGCTGTTGGAAAAGAGTGTTTGCTATGATCAGCGTGTTCTCTTGGCAAAACTCTATTAGCTTTTGTCCTGCTTCATTTTGTACACCAAGGCCATGCCTGCCTGTTATCCCAGTGATTTCTTGACTTCCTACTTTAGCATTCCAATCCCCTATGATGAAGAGGACGTCTTTTTTTGGTGTTAGTTCTAGAAGGTGTTGTAGGTCTTCATAGAACCGATCAACCTCACCTTCTTCGGCCTCAGTGGTTGGGGCATAGACTTGAATTACTGTGATGTTGAATGGTTTGCCTTGGATTCGTACTGAGATCATTCTATCATTTTTAAGATTGTACCCCAGTACTGCTTTTCCCACCCTTTTGTTGACTATGAGTGCTACTCCATTTCTTCTAAGGGATTCTTGCCCACAATAGTAGATATGATGGTCACCTGAATTAAATTCGCCCATGCCTGTCCATTTTAGTTCGCTGATTCCCAAGATGTCGATGTTCAATCTTGCCATCTCATGTTTGACCACCTCCAGCTTACCTTGATTCATTGATCTGACATTCCAGGTTCCTAAACAATATTGTTCTTTACAGCATCGGATTTTCTTTTCACCACCAGACACATCCACAGCTGAGTGTCCTTTCGGGTTTGGCCCAGCCGCTTCACTCTTTCTGGCGCTACTTGGAAATACCCTCTGCTCTTCCCCAGTAGCATATTGGACACCTTCCGACCTGAGGGGCTCATCTTCCGGCGTCATCTCTTTTAGCCTTGTGATATGTTCCATGGGGTTTTCTTGGCCAGAATACTGGAGTGGGTTGCCATTTCCTTCTCCAGTGGACCACATTTTGTCAGAACTCTCTGCCATGACCTGTCCGTCTTGGGTGGTCCTGCACGGCATAGCTTATGGCTTCACTGAGTTACGCAAGCCCCTTCGCCACAACAAGGCAGTGATCCATGAAGGGGCAAGTATTATACATAATGTTTATTTCACTAGTATATATCCACTCACCTAGATGTGTTTTGGCTGGTAGGAATTTTCTTCTGGGCCACAAGACATGAAAGCTTTATGAAAGTGGTTCCTTTTATTATTATTTTAATCCACAAATGGCTAATATGGATATGTGTGGGCAGACGAGCTAGTAAAAATAATGTGAGCTACTAGCTGTAGTTATTTGTAAAGCTGTTAGAAGGAGAAATGAAAATACCAGCCCTGAAGACAGCTCCTTTTCCGCATTTAAGAGATGTTCTTTACCATCTCCTTATCTGAAACTGGACAGTCATTTGACATTTCAAAAAATGAAACTGCAGCACCACCATAGCAAAAGATCCATTAGCCTGCTGGAAATGAGTTCTTATGGCATTTATGGCTTTATACTTCGGAAATACTGGGTTTTACATTTTTTCAGTGAAGTTGTTCTTGACAGCTCATTGTCGCATTGTATAGTGCAATTCTAACAATGTACTCAAAGTAGAATACAATTAATATACGAGGTAATTCAAGCTTCAGGAATTTGTAATGAATGGTAAAGAGTTGCTCAGAGAGCTTGCATTTTATTTATTTAAATAAATGCATCATTATGGTCATCACCAGGGCAAAAAGCTAACTAGCTTTGCAAAGCTAGTTTGATGTAAAATTGAGAATACTCTAGCTATTCCAGACCCAGGCCTCTCATCTCAGCTATTGAGGTTCAGTGATGAAGGCCTCTGCCAACACACTCAATTCTTCTTTTTACTTAGTAGAAACAACTGACGGACAAGAAGGTTTCTAAACAGACCTGGGGCATGTTAATCTAGATTTAGGCGCAACACGCCTAAAGAACTATCATTAAAGTTCTGATTTGCTTTAAAGAAATGAGCAAGTGAGTAGCACCCATGGCTTTGTGGGGAAACTGCAAGCAGTGAGCTCCGTCCAAGCAGACACGTCGGGATGGGACTTAAGTTAGACCAACACTGGATACAACTCAGTGTCTGCTGCAAACATTCTTTGGCCCAAAGGGGCTGAGTTTGAGTGGTTGAGATGAAGAAGCTGCTGTATTCCTTCATAAAATTGTTATTCCTCTTTGTCCTTGGGTTTCTGCTTTCCTGCCATGCTCTTTCCTGAATCTTTCCATCCATTCTTTCTCCTCCATGGGGCAGAATTTGCCCTGCACCAAATCCCCATTTCTCAAGTTTGCAAATTAACAGAACATTTCCCCATTTAATCATGTATACTTCCTATCACAGAAAGGCCTGCAGCACAGAATCAAAATATTTTGAGATACAGTGGCAGTCTAGCCCTGGGACCAGAGGCCCCACTCTGCATTATCCAGTCTTGTCTGCTGTGAACATGTCAGTTGCACTCAATGCCATTTATGCTGTTCTTCTTTAGTTGAGTTTTTCTTTACAGTTTCCTCAACCTTTTTATGACTGTCTCTGCTTCTTGCAGGCTCTGATACTTCACCAGCTTGGAAGGCACAGCTTGGCTGAGAAGATCCTTAGGGATGCTGTCCAGGTGAACTCTACAGCCCATGAGGTTTGGAATGGCCTCGGGGTGGTTCTGCAAGCTCAGGGCAATGACGATGCGGCAACAGAGTGTTTCCTAACAGCGCTGGAGCTTGAAGCCAGCAGCCCCATTGTTCCTTTCACCATTATCCCCCGAGTCCTCTGAAAAAGCTAGCCTGGCAAAACTGATGATTCACCTTGGTTCAGCTGAATGCACGAATGTTAGGAAGCATGCCACACAAGCCTTCCTCCTGACTCCAGAGGCAGCTCTTCGGGTTGAGACACACGACAAAGCAGGCAAACTGCTCATTGCTGTTGGGGGATTCTGGCATATGGAAGTGGTACAGCATGTGAATGTTAATGAATAAAATTGACTAGCCAGAAGGAAAAAGACACACACACACACACCTCCCAAACCGCCACTTGTGTATTGCCTACATCTTTGCCCCATAGTAGTTTCAGAGCCTGATGCTGTTGTTCACATGGGTATTGTGCCATATTTTATTAGGTGACATCTGAGTGTTACGTAAAACTCTAAAAACACCAACCATAGAATAATAGATTCAAGTTAAAATTCAGTGGCAGAGCAGCTTATTTTTAACCAAGCCTGTCAAAGGCCTGTTCTCTTCATGTCTTTCAACTTCTCTGGGCCCAGAATTGAAATGTGAAATTTGCTGTGTTCCATCTCTTCAGTAGTCCAGGCGAGCAAATCTGCTGAAAGATTTATGTTTTAGTTGTTAATAGCTGTGATGTGTAGCTAATTGTTATTCCCTTTATTTAGAAGAAAGGTTGTGTACAAGAATATTTATATTTTACCAATGTATGCCTGTTTAAAAAAAAAGAAATGAAAAGAAAATATTAGTTATTTAAGTTTAACTTTTTTATGTGAATCCAGAGTTTATTTATCAATGGAAATATGTAAAAAGATGCTAAAGATGGAATATTTACTGACATTCCTTATGCATTATACACCCACTTGGCTCAATGGGAAGATTATGTTAATAATAAAAGATTTTTGAATGGAGATGGTGCTTGTCATTTTTGTTTTGAAAGCTGGATGAAAATTATTAGAATTGGCCAAAATCCACAATCCAGCCATGCTGGGGGTTGATTAATCTGATACCTGTGATTTAACAAAGAATGTCTTATTTGAACTAATGTTGGGCCAAAGTATTGGGACATTTGCAGGAACTAGGGTGTCTGTGAAAAGGACAGGTGAAGAACCCCTCCTTCTGTGGTGTTTGATGCTTTACTGGCATGTTGGAAGATAGATGGTGGTGGTTTGAGATAGTTCCCCTCTACTCAGCACTGGTTGGGCCTCTTCTTGAGTACTGTGTCCAGTTCTGGGCACCACACTTTAAGATGGATGCAGACAAACTGGAGAGGGTTCAGAGGAGGGCAACAAAGATGATCAGGGGACTGGAAACAAAGCCCTATGAGCAGAGATGGAAAGAACTGGGCATGTTTAGCCCTGAGAAGAGAAGACAGAGGGGAGATATGATAGCACTGTTCAAGTACTTGAAAGGTTGTCACAGAGAGGAAGGCTGGGATCTCTTCTCAATCATCCCAGAGTGCAGGACACAGAATAATGGGCTCAAGTTACAGGAAGCCAGATTCCGACTGAACATCAGGAAAAACTTCCTGACTGTTAGAGCAATACGACAATGGAACCAATTACCCAGGGAGGTAGTGGGCTCTCCCATGCTGGAGTCATTCAAGATGTAGCTAGACAGCCATCTGTCAGGGATGCTTTGACTTGGATTCCTGCATTGAGCAGGGGGTTGGACTTGATGGTCTTATAGGCCCCTTCCAATCCTACTGTTCTATGATTCTTTGATTCTATGACACTGGAGGTGAGGAATGTAGAGCAGGAGGAAAGGCAATGGGAATTAGGAATAGGGGTGTTTTTGACCATCTGATCTACTTAAAAGCAACAGTATGTTTTACAAGTATGTGGCTAAATAAGCTCTTTTCTAAATCCTGATTGGCTTTTGGCAAGCTCCTATCTAACTCCACTGTGTTAGTCTGCATAGAACTACTTCATGTTGTCTCTGTCAGCTTTCCTTTTGCTTAATGGCAATAGTCATCAAGCAATAATTTGATGGTGCCTTTTTGGGTGCCTGGACAATGACCAAGCTTTGCATTCTCTCTTGTCTGTGCAACTTTTCTGTGACATCCTCACCCCTCTTTTACCTTGTTGAGTGTATTTATTTGCCATTCACAGATAGTAATCAGATTTTAGCTTGTTTGAGATAGGCATAGATGAAAAAATCTTGCCGTTGACTCCAAGTCTTGGGTAGTTACATTTAGCATACAGCATCACTGAAAATTAGCCAAAGTGCTGGCTGTATTGTCAGGCTGGATATAGTCGTAATAGCTGACTTAAAAAAGCCCTCTGTGACCCTGTTTGGGCAGATAACCCCACGGCTTGTTCTTGGGTTAACTTGGGGTTATTTAGCCCACGAACAGTCCCCAGTGCCCCGGTTTGAACGTTAATGCAACATTCAAGGGTTCTTCGTGAAACAGGAAGCAATGCGCGCATGGCTCAGGCATGGCATGTGTCCCTGCAATTCACGAGTTAACCCATGATTTGCTGCTGGACGCCACCATAACACCCAAACAGGGCCAGTAACTGGTTCTCTGGACTGAGAGAGACTGGCAGTCAGATTACTTCCCTATTTGGTGTCCACCTCTGGTAATATGCAGTATTTGAGCAAGGTAGTATACATTTTGTTTGAGGGGTACTGATTCGGCATCACTGACATCAGTCAGGTTTTCCCTGTTGCTTTATGTTGGGCACAGGATCCCACTTGGATTCCTGCATTGAGCAGGGGGTTGGACTTGATGGTCTTATAGGCCCCTTCCAATCCTACTGTTCTATGATTCTTTGATTCTATGACACTGGAGGTGAGGAATGTAGAGCAGTTGCTTCCTGTTTCACGAAGAACCCTTGAATGTTGCATTAACGTTCAAACAGGGGCACTGGGGACTGTTCGTGGGCTATTCCATTAATTTTGTCATGCCTTTTTGCACCATGATCCACATTGGTTTGGATTAGTGGAGCCAGCTGCTGGTCTGTGGTTTGTTATACGGGCATGTAATCATATGTTTTTAGTACCGTGCAGTGCAAACCTATGCAGTTACTCAAAGGAATACCCCATTATGTTGAGCGGGGATTACTCCCAGGTAATTGTGCAGAGGATTTCAGCCCAAAGGACAGTTCAGAAAGTGGGTGGTAGTCACCCACATCTACAGTGAGAGAGCAAAAGTTGTTCACCCAGTCAATTTAGAGTTTTTTCCATGCTTCCTCATCCTAAAATCCAGGGCAGATGTCTGATCTGGGAAAAGGTCCAGATCCGTCATTAAATCAGAGGCTCAATGGTGCTTACACAAAGCATGCTGGTTCAGTCTGTCAGAGTCCTTGAAGCAGTGATTTTAAAGCGTTCCATGTGCGACTGGCTAATCTCTCTGACAAACAGCGGCCAGCTGTTCTTCACACTTTCATTTTGGCTCCCAGTGCACAGTTTGCTGTCCAGCATATCTTTCATTTGGCCTCTCATCTTTGATTAAAGCAGATCCTGTTCTTATCCTTACAAGTGTAGATTGTCTCTGATGCTGAACCAATGAACTCTAAACTGTTCTGTGAACAACTTCTTCACAAACGCAGGCACAGCATTATAACCTAGTCTTAAAGCATGTTACCTGATACCCTTGCTTTAAAGTAGGGTTAACAGATCAAATGAGCACTTTCTATTGCACAGCAAGTGACAACCAGGATAAAACCTGGGTTGCAAGGGGCAATCCTGGGACCTGACTGAGCCTGATGAATCCTGGGCTCTCCTCAGCTTGAAGGCAATTCATGGGAGGCATGTCTATGTTGCTTGCTGGATGTGGTCTGAATGTGGTCTTAACTCTGTGCTATTGTTAAATATAGAAGAGCTGTACTTTCAAGGGTCTAAGATGTTAAACAGGGTGCTGTATCGGATTGTGAATCTCTGGCACATAAGTCTAATACTGACACGATGTCGTGACTTGCAGTGTTGTGGTGTTAATAGTAACAATTAATAGTCATCAATTTTAGGCGTTTATTTGTTTCTATAACAAGTCCTAAGGTAAAGCCGTGGATTTCTCTTAAACCTGCCATATGTTATTTTGAGCAGAGTCAATATTTCTTGTTCACTCTTCCACCATCCATTGCCTTTACAACTCTCTTTTTCCCCCCATGGGCAAGACCTATACTTTTTCAGTCTGTCTTCACATGGAAGCCAATCTGTACAGGCAATAATTTGTGGCCTTTTTCTAACCATTTTGAGATACAATGCACTGTCTTTTCTCATGACGCCACTGAGCTGTGTACAAAACATTCAGTTTATACACAAATTATGGGCAGTATCTAATGCTACGAGAGCACTAACATAATTTATGTCACGCTAGTGTAAGGGACTGCTAGTGTAACTCCAGTAACGATAGCTGGCATAACGGGTTTTCTAGAGTATCTTCACATGTTTCTCTCCTCCTCACCACATAGTTGAAAGACTCTTCCAAGCAGAAAAGAGTGCATTCTCCTTATTTATTTATTTATTAAATTTATTAATCGCCCATCTGACTGGTCACCCAGCCACTCTGGGCGATGTACAACCCACCATAAAACAATTTAAAACAATAAAATTTTACCATAATTTTTTTTTTTTTAAATACCCTAACCCACCCCAAATGCCTGCCTGAACAACCACGTTTTTAATGCACGACGGAAGCTCATTAAAGAGGGGGCATGACGGAGTTCCCTAGAGAGGGAGTTCCACAGAGTGGGGGCCACCACAGAGAAGTGGTGCTTATGCAGTAAGCAGCAGCAGCAGGCCACACAGTTAGACTAAGCCAAACCACTCCCATTCACCCACCCAAGGTGCCAACATACTAGCTCATTGGCCACAGGGCAAAAGCCCCAGTTGCACATCTGAGTCCGACTGGTCAATAGATTATGTAAGAATGCACCGACCAAGTCTTTCACTTTTTATTTTCCTCCCCTTGTTACTCTGCCTCCCGTCATTGCTTCTTTATGGGCAAAGGTTCCATCACCCATAAATACCGTCTTGTACTTTGTGTTGTTGTTTATTCGCACAGTCACTTCCAACTCTTCGTGACTTCATGGACCAGCCCACGCCAGAGCTTCCTGTTGGCCGTCGCCACCCCCAGCTCTCCCAAGGTCGAGTCCGTCACTTCCAGAATATCATCCATCCATCTTGCCCTTGGTCGGTCCCTCTTCCTTTTGCCTTCCACTTTCCCTAGCATCAGCATCTTCTCCAGGGTATCCTATTCAGGGTTGAATAGGTAGGGTGAGAGTATACAACCCTGCTGTATTCCTTTCCCAACCTTAAACCAGTCCGTTCTGTGGTCTGTTCTTACCGTTGCTACTTGGTCGTTATACAGAGTCCTCAGGAGGCAGACAAGATGACCCATACCACCAAGAACTTGCCACAATTTGTTATGATCCACACAGTCAAAGGCTTTAGAATCATCAGTAAAACAGAAGTAGATGTTTTTCTGAAACTCCCTGGCTTTCTCCATTCTCCATAAATCTTGTACTTTAAGGAAGGGGAAAAGCTGTGTGTCAGGCTGGCGGCTGAGTTTCACAAGGCAAGACAAACATAGCTCCCTCCCCCTGGACTTGTGGTGGTGGTAAGTAAGGAAGCAGACAGGAGGGGATTGTGGGCAGCCAGAGCCTAGTGGGGCAGTGCCCCATTTGCCCTAATGTTCAGCCTCTACTGGCTTAGGTACTATTTTCGATGTGAAGGAAAATATCCAAATCTGTAAGAGGGTGGGACTTCCTTGAAAACGAGGATGGGACTTTCTCGTTTAGAAATATGTAACATATTTCTGAGCAGAATCTAACATCTACTTTCACTCACTGGCTCTGACCTAAACACTTTTGTGCTTGTTTAAGCTAGTGTCCATTCAGAGTCTGTGCATAAACATAGCTTACACTTTCCATAAGAAATTAATAGGCAGATTGCTATATGTTGAGTTATATAACACTCCATACAAGCATGTTAAAATGTCACACTTCAGAGCTCAAGGAATCATTTAGCATAAACAGAGATTTGACCTTCAGTCCACTGCAGTTGAAAAGCTGAGTGAAGAACCCACAGGCTAGAGTCAAAGTCCCTTGGTCAGACATTTATTTGGCAATAAACTGGTAGCTTTCTAAATATCAGGATTCGTGTGGAAAAGGCTGCTCCTGCCTTAAGATGGGGCCTTGATTCTACTTGATGGAGGAGGATGGGACAGACTCAGGAAGGAAGGAGGCCACCAGCAGATACAGAGGCCTCATTGTGCTGTTCATAGGATGTATCTTATGTCTTTGGCTGATGTTGGCTCGGGCACAACATAGGGGTGAACGTTAAAGAGATCTCCTTTGTATAGGTCTGTCACCAGCATATTCAAAGCAAAGGAGAGCAATTAACACTTCCATTTGGAAGCTGTATTTTGATGAATCTCATATGTATTAATCAGCTTGGGGAAAATTACTTTAAGGGCCATCTCCTCCCACATGAACCTGCCCAATTATTGAGAACTTCCTTAGAAGCCTTTCTTCAGGTCTGCCCCGTGAACCTTTATAGTGGTGGTGCCCTGACTTTGGCACTTCCTTTCTGGGGAGGCTCACTAAGTGCAAAATCTGATGTCCTCCCAGTGCCAGGTGAAGAACTTTTTATTTGCCTAGGCCTTCTCGTGTTATAGCTAAGTGCTATTTTTTACTTTAGCTGATAGTGTTCCTCTGTTTCTAACATGTATATTTTTTATGAATTATGCTGTTTTAATTTATGTTGTTAGCCACATTCAGAGGCTTTGACCTAATAAAGCACGACTTTTTAAAAATGTGTTGAAGGGAGGGTGGTTGTATGACAGCCAATTGAAGCTTGGTCCTGTAACAACTTGCAGAGTTCGCTCTTAAGTTTGACCAGTTGTTGTACAGATACTTCAGCCAATACTGGAGGCCTGTTTGGTAATCTACACACAATAGGCACATGAGGATAAGGCAAATTAACTAAAAATGTGCCTTCCTATTTCTATAGTAAAGTTGTAATTTACTTTTGCTTAATCATCATGCATAGGGCTTTCTCAGTGTGACAGTTCTTCTCAGGCTTGGGACAATTAAATATTTACTTCTGTTATTTAAAACGTTTTCATCCTGCCATTCTTCCTTGAAAAAAAGCAGTGAACACACCGCAAAATACAAGTAATGTTACAAGCCTTAAACTGTAGTTTAGCTAACAGCTCTAATATAAAGAGTTACTGTTTCTGAACCAGCTTTCATTTCCCGCTTGCTTATGATTGTGCTGTGGACACCCTGGAAGAAATAGGCAATCAGCTCGGATTGAAGACTGTGTAACTTCCTTACATGATCTATAAATGGTTCTCTTTAAAAATGTTTGGGATGGAGGAGACTCAGCATAGTGAGAAACACACACCCATACACACAAGCACACACATTCCTGCTTTGCTTGTGGCCAAAGGGTGAGCCGCATAGAGGTGTTAATGCCCCATTTGCTACTCTAGCTTGCAATCTGAAACAGGGCCAACTCTGCTGCATATTTATATGTGACATTTTTATCCTGCCCTTCCTCCAAAGAACTCTGGGCTGTGCAATACCTCACAGCAGATCCTGTGAGAGAGGCTGAGAGAATGAGGTCAACCAGCAAGGTCCAAGGTCAACCAGCAAGTTTTGTGGCTGAGCAGGGATGTGAACTCTGGTCTCCCAACATTCTATCCAATTCCCCACACTGGATTAAACATTTACATGATCAAGGTTTTCAAAGCTGTCTTACAGGGGTCCTCAGAAACTTATTAGGGTATCCTCAGTGCTATGATCAGCAATGCCAGAAAAGCTTCCCTGAAAGGTTTTATTGATGTTATTTATTTATTACTTTTCGATACCGTAGTGTGCCTTCCCTTCCACTACCAACCTTTTCTTACAATTTATAGCTATGTGGGAGTGATGGGTGTGTCTTATGCAAGGTAAGAATAAGGCCTAATAGGCCCAGCCAGTGTTTTGTGAAAAACATCCCAGAACATGTGTCAGGATTTCCTACAACGGGTGGGCAGACCTCAAGCGTACAGGATCCTCTTTGTTTTTCCTGGAACCTCAAGATACACCAACCAGACCCAAATGAAAGATAGTGGCTTAGGAGCCAGACATATACTTGGGAAATAATATCAAACTCCACTGTGCTTGCTAATGCTTTGCTATGTGCAAGGCCAAAGGAACAATACTTGTCTCATAATGCTGACTGAGATCATAGAGCGGACTTCCCCAACCTGGTGCCCTCCAAATGTGTTGAATTGCCATAATTCCCAGCCAGCATGCTGAGAATTATGGGAGTTGTTGTCCAACATATCTGGAGAGCACCAGGTTGGGGACAGCTATAATAGGGTATGATGAACAAGGCGGCCTTGACATGACTCCTTTGCGAATAGGGCGGTTGGTTTGAGTTATGAAGGGGGGGGGGGTCCCATGCAGCCTTCTGTAACTCTAGTCCACCATGAGTTTAGTAACCCCATTCATAGCATGTTTGTTCTCTTGTTAACGTTTTCCTGCTGAGCATGTACATAGAACAGAGTTTGGGGTTGTTGCTGTAGTTTTTAAACTACTTAAACAATTTCTTTTTCTAAAACTTAGGGACATCACCACAGCACTGGAGAGCAAAAAATAAACAATGTGGAAATACGTGTTTGGCATTGGGATCCTGCCTTTTTCTCTCCTCTTTCCCCCTCCTTTGCTTACTGAATCGGTGCTGCCCTGAAGAATGGGGTGGGGGGGAATCATATTTGCTTTGCTGAAAAGCAGTTGTTTGGTGACATCTTGACATCATTAAAGCAGCTGCTTCCCCAGGGAAATGCTGAAAGGGGAATCGCTGTCTAATCAGGCCATGGGGTTAATTCTTGTGGGTATATGTGTGTGCCTGTTTTCTCTCAGTGCACCATTTTGCATCTGCATGATGCCCCTGGCTCAAATCTTGCTGTCTGTGTACACAACTGCTGTAGCTTCCCTTTGGCTTTTCTTTTTTTTGGATTAGCAATGCCTTTTCCTCTGGTTTCTGCTGTAGCATTGGTGATGATGTTTCGGAGCACAGACGATAAAATGATGCCTACCTAAGCAGGATTTAAGACAAGAGAAATAGCGAGATACCGGTTACCTCCATGACATGGTGTAAAAGGTTTGCAGTACCTTTGGCAGGGGTGAATTTCTCTCCACACACCCTCCACTACTCCCTGCATCAGATTCACCCATGCTGACACTTTGAGGAAAGTGTCTGTGGTAAAGGGCAGCTTCAAACAATGCCGCAAGGTGCCACGGTGTTCTCTCTGTCTCTCTCCTCCCTGTTTTATAGTTTAGGGTGAGCTGCTAAACATTCTGCTCTCACATGTTTTTGTATTCTGATTTGTAGAAGAAAGCAGCCTCCAAAGGACCAGACTGTGCCTGAAATATATTAGCTGCTTGGACAACAGACTGCCCAAGAGAAGGCTTCTGAGCAACTGGCTGCATGTTGGTAGGGTTGTAATAGAGCAATATATTGAAATTGTCCGAAGTTTGGCTTAACAAAAGTTAGAGGCCTTTATAAATGAAAAGCTTCACACCTCAAATAGGCTAATTAAGAAGTAGTAGTAGTGACTCTGAGGACATGAGATACAGGAAAGAGGAACTTAGGAAAATACAAAAACTAAACATTTGCTAATTTGTTTGCAAAGATGTGAACCGCCCAGAGAGCTTCGGCTATTGGGCGGTATAGAAATGAAATAAATAAATAAATAAGATGTGTCACCTTGTAGTTAAGACTGGAGTACATAAACACAAGATGCAATTCTCCTGGTGTGGAAATTGTGGATGTTTTTCAGTGAACAAAGTCACTAGGATAAAGGGGTGATAAACAAGTGACATGAAGGGGAAGTGCGGATAGATATAAACAGGTAGGAGTAAATGAGTACAATAACCAATCAGTGAGCTTAAAATGTTAAAGGTTCCATTTATAGAAATGGGCATAAAAGAAGGTCTCGCCCAAGATTCTAAGTTCTGGCTTCATTTGGGGATCCTGGGGATTTCTTCAGCTCCACTCAGAGCCTGGGGCTGATGGGAGTTGAAGTCACAAACAACAGGAGGGCACCGGATTAAATCTAGTCTGACTCTCAAGATACCATCAGCAAGAGAGAGGAAAGTGTCCTGAAAATGGCCTTCCCCCATAACATATGAAAATCACCTGAAATGAGTGATACGAGAAAGCCCAGTTATACATATAACTCTTCAAAATGACTATATTGGCCTATGGCAGTTGCTAAACTTTGGAGTGCGTGAGGCTGGGTTTTTTTTAACACCCCCACCCCTCTCCCTACCCCCTATTTATTGGCCTATACATTGTGTAAATAAGCATGGGTAGAACATACACCTGAACTGGTGTTGCACAGTAGCTGAAAGTTGGAGATGTAACCCAGAGCTTGTGGGGGATATACTGTAAAGAAAAGTCACATTAAAACTCCATGCCTTTTGGGACATGGCTAATGTTTTGCTGTGTTTGAAACAGGACCACCCCCAAATGGACTTTCCCCTATATTCATTATTTAAAAAGCATGCTACTATGGTGGCTGTAAGTCTGAACTACAATGTCCCAAGTTCAAATTTTATTTTACTCATATAGTGTTAGCAAATATTGGGACCAATGTGGGACCAGGTTACCTTAGGGAGCGCCACACGCCTGATGTCCCTGCGATCATCAGTGGGAGCACTTCTGAGGGTGCTACATGCTCCTGAAGTTCACCTCAGGAGCACTTGCAGTAGAGCATTTAGTACTGCAGCACCCAATACTACAACAGTTTATCTAAATTACATTTCAACATTGTTTCAAAGTTGGACTGCACCCCACAGATTCAAACAGACTCTGCTTCTAAATAAACTTACAAGTTTTATTTAAACAAAGACTCCTATACAGAGCTCTTCCCTCAGGCTATGGCCAGTCTCTCCTCAGGCCAGAAGCAGTGGACGTTACCCGTAACTACTTCCTGGTTCCTTCCAGGAATCACAACCCATTCAGGCTGAATCCTGCAGTGACTTCATATTGTTACACCCCTCCTCTTTTGAGTAAAAATAAAACACCTGGAACTTTATACATAGACTTTCAGGCATGCACGTCTCTTAATAACTCACCCACTTCAAGTGTGTCTGGGTTCAGTGATGACATCCTTCAGCTGCCTTCCTTTATTCTCTGTCCCTATAGACTCAGGACTTGTCCTTGCTGCCGTCTCTTCTTCTGCATTCATCTCCCCTCGACTATCCTCTACTGTGTCTCTGCCCTGGTCAGCACATGGCAAGGATTCCCTGCTTGTCTCATCCCCCAAGATCCTCTGAGGGGTACATGCTTGTCCCTCATTCAAATTCATGACATCACCCAATTCTTCTCTTATTTTCCTTAGATGTTTTCTGTCATGCCTCAGTATTCATCCACTGTCCCTTATATGATCATAGGTTATCATGTTGATTACGGTTGCCTTGTGCCAGACTCTGCCCTGTTTTGTTAGGGGTTGGACTCTCACTGTGTCCCCTGGCTCTAGGCCTGGAAAATCTCTGGCTGATCGATTGTAATACAGGGCCTGTCTCTGTTGCTGCTGTCTCCTCGGTTCACCAAGGGATGCTCCTGCAACCCCTAGCTCTAATAGCCTCCCACTTGTTGGTAAAAGTATCAATGTTCTTTGACTCATTAACCTTTGCACTGGATTTGAGTTTAAACCAGAAGCCTGGGATGCAAGTTTTACCCACTTGTTGGTAAAAGTGTCATTGTTATTTGACTCATTAACCTTTGTGCTGGATTTGAGTTTAGGCCTTGGAATAGAGTGTTCTGATGATCTAGAAGTGTTAAATATGGGTCTGTCTCTGCCGCTCTTGCTTTTCTCAAGAGTTTCTTAACTGTTTTTACTGCGGATTCTACATTGGCATTACTTTGAGAATACTCAGGTGAGGAAGTGGCGTGTTCAAAACCCCAGTCTTTGCCAAATTTCTGGAATTCTGCTGCAACAAACTGAGGCCCATTATCTGAACACACAGTGCCTGGTATCCCATATCGTGCAAAGTGTGCTCTTATGTTATGTATGACCATTCTAGCAGAGATATCTGATAAGAAATCTATCTCTCCAAGATTTGAAAAGTAATCTACATGTATTCCTTGTCTGCCCAGCTAAACAAATCCACCCCTACTTTTGCTCAAGTTCTCTCTGGAATATCATGGTGTAAAAGTGTTCCTTTGGGTTGGCGGTCTTCCTAGGATCTGCACAGTTCACATTTCCCCATGAATGTCTTGAGTTGCTCATTCATTCCTGGCCCATAGACTGCTTCTCTGGGCCATAATAGACATGCTTCAATTCCCAGATGTGATGAGTGCACTTTGTGCATGATTTCTGTCCAAAGGATTTCTGGTATAGCTGCTCTTTCTCCCTGGAAGATGATGCCATTCTGCACACAAAGTTCATCCTGTATCTGGAAGAATAATACTACCTCTGAGGTACATGATCTTTTGCTTCTGACTAACCTAGTAGTATCTTGTCTGAGAACCTGCACTTACTCCTCTGCACTGGGAGTAGTTCAGCACTAAGGAAGAGAGTGCCTTTATGGATATGCAGAGTACCATACTTTCTCTTCCAGAACTCCTGCCTATGAACATTGTTTAAAGGGAAAAGCAACCAAACCAGTCTCCTCTTAACCCATGCAAACTCTTCCCCCAAAAGAATCTGTGCTTTTTATCTACCTTTTTCTTTCCTGAAGGCAGATCTAATTCTGTTACAAAAGGCTCCTAAAAGGTATGGAGCAGGAGTAAACTGTAGAACCCCTTGAGCTCTGGGGAATATCTTCATACTTTTCCTCGGCAGTAGAAAAGGGAGGATAAGATTATCAGTCAAGAATAATTCACATTACAGTGTCATAACCCAGCCTTCTTCTTGAACTGGTGCTTTCCAATGGCCATGCTGGCTGGAAATTATAAGAGTTGCAGTCCCACATACCTGGAGGGCACTAGGTTGGGGAAGGCTGTCTTAACTGATGGTAGTGGTGATTTCTTGGTTAAGGATCTATAATCATGTTTATAAAATCACCATTGGTAGCATTGATGCTCCCAGTACCAACCAAAAAATTATTCTGTTTATGTCTAAAACTTGTCACTATTTTGCTAAGGCAGAAATCCAGATAGGAGGAGACTTTAAATAGTGTAGTTAACACATTGCAGGATAAGATGAATAAGCAAAAAGGCAATCATTTAAACGTTATTCAATAACTGTTACTGCAAGATCTGTCTAAATAAATGACAGGTGTCTTGATGTATGGCAACACTATGACCCTGTTGATATATTGATATTCAGCTCCACAAATTCCTTCTCTAGAATCAACATTTTTTTGCTACTCCAATGGAAAAGTGGCCCAAGAGGCACATTGGCCACAGCCCCTTTAAACCTGGCACCAATCCTGCATGAAAGAATGACTGTCTACAACTCTGAATGATACAAACTGAAAGTCATTTCTGAGGGCTAAAAATGTACAGTGGAGCAGTGGTCACAATCTCTGAATATGCTCCCATTCAGAAACAGAATCTAGATAAGAGAGCCTTTTATTCCCAGGTAGCTTACCTGAGACACAGCTGCTGCACCCTTTCTGACCTCAGGCAGAGAAAAGACCTTCCATCCTGGGGTGGGAAGGTAAGCATGCACGCCCAGGCAACAAACCACCATTTGCCAGCACTAGGAGGAGTGTGATGGGATTAAAGCTGATGGGAACAACTGCAAGAAAGAAACTATTGATAACTGGGTTTGAGGGATAGGTGAGTGTATATGCTACCCCAGAGCAATGCCATGTGTTGTAGGGGAGTAGAACCAGCCCTGACAAAACTGCGTTTGATTTATTTTTAATGCAAACTATCTTGAGGTTCTTTTGTACATAAAGGTTGGGGAGGAAGACGATCAATAGTTGTTCTAATCTATGATGGGGTGGGGAACCTGTGGCCCCTCAGATGTTGAGCTCCAATTCCCATCAGCCCCAGCCAGCATAGCCAATGGTCAGTGATGAGAACATCTGGAGGGCCGCAGGTTCCCTATACTTGTTCTAAGGGATATTCTACCAGGAATGGGCAACTTGTGGCCCTCCAGGTGGAGTACAACTTCTGGAGGGCCTCAGTTGTGCATCCCTGTTTAGGCCATCAAAGCACCATTCACCAGAATATTACAGCTTGACAAAACACTGCATCTCCACTGGGTCTCTCTTCAGAAATGTTGACATAGCACCTGTTTACATCCTTTTCACACAATCCTCATTGCATTTATGCACCATGCTTTTTGTCTAAATAAACCTTCTGTATCCCAGGCTTCTGGTTTAAACGAACTTAATTGCCCCAGAGAGACCTTTACAACATAGTTTTGAAAGCAGTTTTTTCCCACAGGCTCTGCAAGCCACGCTGTCATTGGTAACGGTGGAGAAATAGCAACAACGCTTTGAATCAAATGCTCCCTTTTCTTCTTCTTAGCAAGGATGTAATTGTTCTACAGAGACAGTTGCTGCCTGGGCCCCAGTCATATTACACAGTAGCTAGTCAGCTATAAATTAATCATGGAAATAAAGTGTGTGTGTGTGTTTGGAAACAAGACAATGCGTTCCAAAGCTGCATTATTTGTTTGGTATTTATACAGCATGTAAGTCTAGGAGGGGTTTGCTCACCGTTGAAAGTCAAGTGATGTAATTGTGCTTGAAATCCAGTGATATGCAGTGGAGAGAGAGGTTTTGGCTTGAACATAAGGTAGTAAGAATTGCCTTGCTGGATCAGACCAAAGTTCCTGCAGCTTCTTTTTTTTAACAGTCAGCCTAAAGCTTCCAGCAAAAGCAAAGGTAGCCATAAGTAAAATTCCAAAATCTATATTAGTGTAATATCTTTGTTAGGTCAATCAAAAGTTCACAAAAAATGTGAGGGCAGCCAATTGGGTGGGAGGGCTTTGGCAGACAGGTGGCAGGTGGCTTCTGTGGGCGGGCAGCCTCAAGTGGGTGGGGGGCTTCTGAGGGCAGACGGGCCCATTGGCAGCACCAGGCTGAGGGCCCACTGGAGTTTAGTGCCAGCCTTGGGAGAGATGTATTTCTATTAGTAATTATTTCTGAATTTTCTTCTATACATATAAGTTAACCTATGCCAATCAGAATAATCTTTTGTCCTCTGTTTTGGTGATGCTTTCCCTGTTTTTCTGGCAATGCAGAAGTGGCTACCCTACATGGCTGGCAGACTGAAATCCTGAACAGGAGCACTCCAGACTGCAATATTTTGTTGCGGATCCCACTGGTATCACCAAATGGCAAAACAGGGACAGTTATTTTCTCAGGACAGATAGCAAAACATTGGGACTGTCCGTGATAAAAAAAAAAAGGACAGTTGGAGCTTATGCATCCACCAGTGACTCCTGTCTCCACATCATGGGGCTCTTTCACCCTTACGTTATATTTTGTCAACCCTTATGCTACAGGCCATGCTTCTAAAATTCAGTTCTCAGAAGCTGCTTGCTCAGTATTTCAAGTAGTCCTCCAAGACATGCCCTGTGCCTTGTTGCTGCAGGAGCACAATGCTTACTCACTGGGGCACAGCCATGGCCTCCGCTGTTAACTTCACTTGACTCAGCATAAAACACATTTCATCTGCTTTCTTTGCAAGCAACACAAGGACGCATGTGCTGGATGTTAATTGTCTTTTCGTTTGCAAGTCCCAAGCCCAGGAAAGCAATTCTTTATGCGATTAAAAATTAGGGCATATGCAATGAGTCATTACTAATTAGTGCTTGATTACATCAGGCAATATTGTTGACTGAATTCTATGTGAGCTCCATGAATTATGATGGTGACATGCTAAGGGAGCCTTCCCCAACCTGTTGCCCTCCAGATGTGTTGGCTGGGGGATCCTGGGAGTTGTAGTCCAACACTACACTGCAGGGCACCAGGTTGGGGAAGGTGGCAGTAAGACCTGCTTCCTTTCCTTCAATTGTGCACATCAGCCAGTTTAGTATTGAGGATACTTGGACCCTGACAAACAAGAAGAAAATACAGCATGTTGGCCAGCTGTGGACGCCATTGTATTTGGATCCTGGCTCTAATTAATTTCGAGGTTGCTCTTGTGAACACAGTCATAATCGGGCTCTGAATGGTTTATGGTGATGCTTTCGTCAGAGCTGGGAAAGACATTTTGTTGCCTGAGGCAGAAAATCCAAATGGCACCTCCCCTCCTACAGAGTAACACCGGACGCAATTGCTGGGAAGTTTTCCTGCACACATCTCATTGAAATTCATGGGTTGCTGCAGTTTGTTTCAATAGGGCTCACACAAACAAGCTTCCTGGTAGATCATTGTTCACTCAGGATCAGAACTGTCTTTCTCTCCTGCTCTGCTGCCCTTAAATCGGCCTCCTTAGATAGCTGCCTCACCTTGTCCTGTGGTAAGGTCAGGCTGCTTCTGCCTGTATCGTATGGACTATTGCCTTTATTCAGGATTTGCACTACATCTGTGGGTTAATGTTCACTTGATGTGTTCTCCTTGCTGTAGGTTGTCTTCCCCAACCTGATGTTCTCTAGATGCTTTGGACTACAACTCCCAGCATTCCTGACCATTATCCATGCTGGCTGGGGCTGATGGGTGCTGAAGTCCAAAATGTCTGGAGAGCACCAGGTTGGGGAAGGCTGGTGTAGATACATGCATTCATGCATCTTTCCCTAAGAGCTTTCCCTAAGCTCCTTCAATATATCTTCCCCCTCCCCCAACAGAAACAACCACATACCTGGCTGGATTGAACTACACACACAAACCTTTCTCCTCTCCCCACAACTGATTTTTTTCTGTTTCCCTTCCTTCCACCAGGGTTTGTTTGCCCAGGTACACACCAACCTTGTACCAAAAATTGTAGCTAACAGAGTAGGTTGCATTTGGCAATTCAAAGGAATTCTAGGAAGGCAGCTAAGGCTGCAGTCCTGTGCACACTTAACTGGGAGAAAGCCCAATTGGCAATTGAACATAGTGGGACTGACTTCTGAGTAAACATGCATAGGATTGTGTGATAAATCCTAAAAACTGGCACAAACCAACTCTTACAATGAATATTAGCTGAACAAGACATCATCTTGCTTCTCATTTGCACCACCCATCTGCCTTCATCTTTTTCACGTTCATCAAAATGTGAAAGAAAATTTTCCATAAACCCCCCTCCCCCGCACTGTAAAGCACAAAAAGGCACCAATCCTAAACACACTTACTGAGGGAGCTGGTGTAATGCTGTGGCCCTGTTCTCCTTTCCTGCCCCGGAATTGTAGGAGTGGGATAGAATGGTGCTCTAGATGGCTCTGGCTGCTGGTACTGGGGTATAGTTTGGAGAACTGCCAAGAACATGTTTAAACATCCGGAGTTTGAAGGGTGATGCAGTAATGAGGCCCCCCACCATAAACAAACCTCAGTTAAGGGTATGTAAATCAGCTTTATGTGTATTTTTCAATAACAGGTACAAAAAAATGGGAGCATATTTTCAAGAGGAGGACAAGGGTCTAGGCCATTCACATCTCCACACCCTTACTTCCTAAAGGCACATTATATCTAAATGGTATGAGGAAAAACGAGAACATGATGATGATGATAACAACAACAACAGCTTGTATAATCAAAAATTAAGTTTCAAACAGCTATGTAACTTTAGATTACAAATTATATATAAATTTAGATTGTAAGCTTCTAGGGGCAGAAACCTGACTTTTTTGCTTATGATTCTGTGTAAAGTACCACATTTATTGTAAAAACCAAAGTCTGTACATCTTCTGGAAGCAGCTGAAGACCTGTTTTATTCAAACTCTTTTGGTGACAAGCAACAGGGAAAGATAAAGTAGATTGTAGATTAGCTTATTGTTACCAGCCCTGAGCCTTTGGGATGAAGTAGACTATACAGCCAATCAATTAAATAAATAATACATCAGATATGGACAACAGTGCTGATGTATTTTTTTCTACCTCAGACAAAACAGTAACCCTATCATATGGATAGAATAAAGCTTCATGGCTATGGGGTTTACTCTCAAGTATTGGGACTTACTCTCAAGTAAGCGCAAAGCAAATATATGTGTCAGGGTTGCCTCTGAGCGCAGCGATTGGCAGAGTAGCTCAGAGTCTGAAGAGGAACTGCAAAACATGGGAGAGGAAATTTCCCAGGCCTGGACAGAGATGGATAGGCCTACTCCTCAAGCTTCAAAGGCACAGCTGGATGGAGAGGACCCCTCTTCAACCATCCCTGTGAGAGATAGCGAACAGGGAGAAGGGGGGCTGGTAGAGCCTGAATTCTTAGACGCTAGATGCAGACGCAGAGACAAGAGAGAAATGGCAGGGGCAGAGCTTAGGCGATCTGACCAATTGGCCCAGCAGGAACAGCTGCGCTTAGAGTCTTCAAGAGATAGAGGCAGATCCCCACCCCCACCCCTTAAGTTAGGAGAGCAAGCTCACCTGTTCCTCAAACGGCGGGCAACTTTTGTAGTTTTCCTTTGAACTCCCAGAAGGTATTTCCTTTGTAGACTCTGGGTTACTGACAATTAGCATCTGAATGACCCATCGAATTAAGTGGATTAAAAGCCTTGGAACTGAAGTCTCTTGTCTGCGTTTTGATTTGGCTTTTGAAGTTTTACAGCAGGGACAAAAGGAAATGTGACAGCATGGAGGAAATAGGGGGTGGGGAGAACAAGAGAAAAGCTGCTTTACTTAACAAATTTATTTAAAGACCATTAGGGTTGCTGGTAATGTGCACTTTCCCCTTCATGGATCACTGCCTTGTTGTGGCGAAGGGGCTTGCGTAACTCAGTGAAGCCATAAGCTATGCCATGCAGGGCCACCCAAGACGGACAGGTCATGGCGGAGAGTTCTGACAAAATGTGGTCCACTGGAGAAGGAAATGGCAACCCACTCCAGTATTCTGGCCAAGAAAACCCCATGGAACGTATCACAAGGCTAAAAGATATGACGCCGGAAGATGAGCCCCTCAGGTCGGAAGGTGTCCAATATACTACTGGAGAAGAGCAGAGGGAATTTCCAGGTAGCGCCAGAAAGAGTGAAGCGGCTGGGCCAAAGCCGAAAGGACACTCAGCTGTGGATGTGTCTGGTGGTGAAAAGAAAATCCGATGCTGTAAAGAACAATATTGTTTAGGAACCTGGAATGTAAGGTCAATGAATCAAGGTAAGCTGGAGGTGGTCAAACATGAGATGGCAAGATTGAACATCAACATCTTGGGAATCAGCGAACTAAAATGGACAAGCATGGGCGAATTTAATTCAGGTGACCATCATATCTACTACTGTGGGCAAGAATCCCTTAGAAGAAATGGAGTAGCACTCATAGTCAACAAAAGGGTGGGAAAAGCAGTACTGGGGTACAATCTCAAAAATGATAGAATGATCTCAGTACGAATCCAAGGCAAACCATTCAACATCACAGTAATTCAAGTCTATGCCCCAACCACTGAGGCCGAAGAAGCTGAGGTTGATCGATTCTATGAAGACCTACAACACCTTCTAGAACTAATACCAAAAAAAGATGTCCCCTTCATCATAAGGGATTGGAATGCTAAAGCAGGAAGTCAAGAAATCACTGGGATAACAGTAAAGCATGGCCTTGGTGTACAAAATGAAGCGGGACAAAGGCTAATACAGTTTTGCCAAGAGAACATGCTGATCATAGCAAATACTGTTTTCCAACAGCACAAGAGGCGACTGTACACATGGACATCACCAGATGGTCAATATCGAAATCAGATTGATTATGTCCTTTGCAGCCTAAGATGGAGAAGCTCTGTACGGTCAGTAAAAACAAGACCTGGAGCTGACTGTGGCTCAGATCATGAGCTTCTTGTTGCAAAATTTTGGCTGAAATTGAAGAACGTAGGGAAAACCACTAAACCATTCAGGTATGACCTAAATCATATCCCTTATCAATATACAGTGGAGGTGAGGAATAGATTTAAGGGATTAGACCTGATAGACAGAGTGCCTGAAGAACTATAGACAGAGGTCCGTAACATTGTTCAGGAGGCAGCAACGAAATCCATCCCAAAGAAAAAGAAATGCAAGAAAGCCAAGTGGCTGTCTGATGAGGCTTTACAAGTAGCTGAGGAAAGAAGGGAAGCGAAAAGCAAGGGAGAAAGGGGAAGATATATCCAACTGAATGCAGAGTTCCAGAGAATAGCAAGGAGAGACAAGAAGGCCTTCTGAAATGAACAATGCAAAGAAATCGAGGAAAACAGTAGAATGGGAAAGACTAGAGATCTTTTCAAGAAAATCGGAGATCTCAAGGGAACGTTTTGTGCAAAGACGGGCATGATCAAGGACAAAGAAGGCAGGGACCTAACAGAAGCAGATGAGATGAAGAAGAGGTGGAAAGAATACACAGAAGAACTCTACAGGAAAGATCTTAATGTCTCTGATAGCCATGATAGTGCGGTCATTGAACTTGAGCCGGACATCCTCGAGAGTGAAGTCAAGTCGGCCTTAGGAAGCATGACTAACAACAAAGCTAGCAGAGATGACAGTATTCCAGCTGAGCTATTTAAGATCCTAAAAGATGATGCTGTTAAAGTGCTGCACTCAATATGCCAACAAATTTGGAACACTCAACAGTGGCCACAAGACTGGAAAAGGTCAGGTTACATTCCAATTCCAAAGAAGGGCAATGCCAAACTACCGTACAATTGTGCTCATTTCACATGCCAGCAAGGTTATGCTCAAAATCCTAAAAGCTAGGCTTAAGCAGTATGTGAACCGAGAACTACTGGAAGTACAAACTGGGTTTCAAAGAGGCAGAGGATCTAGAGATCAAATCGCCAATATTGGCTGGATCATGGAGAAAGCAAGAGAATTCCAGAAAAACGTCTATTTCTGCTTCATTGACTATGCTAAAGCCTTTGATGGTGAGGATCACAACAAACTCTGGCAAATTCTTAAAGAGATGGGAGTACCAGACCACCTTACCTGTCTCCTGAGAAACCTGTACGAGGGTCAAGAAGCAACAGTAAGAACCAGACATGGAACAACTGATTGGTTCAAAATTGGGAAAGGAGTACAACAAGGCTGCATATTGTCGCCCTGCTTATTTAACTTATATGCAGAGTACATCATGAGAAACGCCGGGTTGGATGAATCACAGGTCGGAATTAAGATTGCCGGGAGAATTATCAACAACCTCAGATACGCAGATGATACCACCCTAATGGCAGAAAGTGAAGAGGATCTAAAGAGCCTCTTGTTGAGGGTGAAAGTGGAGAGTGCAAAAGCTGGTTTGAAACTCAACATTAAAAAAACTAAGATCTGGCCCCATCACTTCTTGGCATATAGAAGGGGAAGAAATGGAAGCAGTGACATAATTAATTTTCTTGGGCTCCAAGATCACTGCAGACGGTGACTGTAGCCATGAAATTAAAAGACGCTTGCTCCTTGGGAAGAAAGCTGTGGCAAACCTAGACAGCATAGTAAGAAGCAGAGACATCACCTTGCCTACAAAGGTTCATATAATCAAAGCTATGGTTTTCCCAGTAGCAACGTATGGCTGTGAGAGCTGGACTATAAGGAAGGCTGAGTGCCGAAGAATTGATGCTTTCGAACTGTGGTGGTGGAGAAGACTCTTACAAGTCCCCTGGACTGCAAGGAGGTCAAATCAGTCAATCCTAAAGGAAATCAACCCTGAGTGCTCATTGGAAGGACAGATCCTGAAGCTGAAGCTCAAATATTTTGGCCACCTAATGCGAAGAGAAAAGTCACTGGAAAAGACCCTGATGCTGGGAAAGATTGAAGGCAAAAGCAGAAGGGGACAGCAGAGGATGAGCTGGCTAGATAGCATCACTGATGCAATGAATATGAACTTGAGCACGCTCCGGGAGAGAGCGGAGGACAGGAAGGCCTGGCGTGCTATGGTCCATGGGGTCATGAAGAGTCGGACACGACTTAACGACTGAACAACAACAACAATGTGCACTTTGTGCCCTCACCTTCTGCAGGAACAGTCAAGAAGAAATGCAGCGGGCTGCAGCCTTCCTCAACCTGGCGCCCTCCAGATTTGCTGGATGACAACTCCCATTGGCTCCAGGCAGCATATTAGCTATGCTGGCTAGGAGGGGAGATGATAGGATTTGCAGTCCAACAAATCTGGAGGGCACAATGTTAGGAAAAGCTGGATGAGAGACGTAATGGAGAAGTTCTGCAGCCCCCGCCCAGAGCTGTGCAGAGGCAGGCAAGGCGGTCGCTGTGTAGGGGCTCCCAATATCCGCGTACATGTCTTCTCGGAAGTAAGCATATCGATTTCAGTGGGGTTTATTCCCAGGTATTTCTTATAATTTTAATTTAATTTTTAAAATTTCATTTATTTTTCACTCATATAGATTTCCTCTTTTGGCTCTCTGCCCTCCCCAGACCCCATCCCTGCCCCACACCCTGTTGCTTTTTTTGGCTGCCGCCACCACCACCCAACAAACTGACTGAGCTGACCTATCTGAGTCTGATGCTAGCCAGCGTGTTCTCGGGCGCATTGTTTCTGCGTGCTGGGTTGCCGCTGCTCTACAACTGGCTGGGCTTGCGTGGGGCACAGGACTGACGATCAGGACCAGCGTCTCCAGCAAGCAACTTAGCCTGGCCCACGTGCTTCCGTCCTTCCCTGAAACTGGATGGCGACGGGGCTGTCTCAGGAGCAGGCGTGGCAGCAGCTCCTCCAACTCTCCCTCTCAGAGCCAGAGCAGGCAGGCTGCAAGAGGAGCAGGCAAGGCTGCCTTGCCCAGGCAGCCTCTCAGGACAGGGAATTCATCATTCTTCCTGCCCCGTGTCTGGAGCTTTGGGGAGAGTAGCTGCTGTAGCAGCAGCACGCCTGCTCTCAACAGCATCTCAGGCTCTTCCAGCCACCTGCCCCACAGCAATAGGCTAGGAGTGGGGGGGACCTGGATGAGGCCCGGCTCTAAAAAAAAGTCCCAAGTCTTTGTCCCGGTGAGACCCCCCACCCCTGTACCCCTGAGCAGGGCTCTATTTTTATCTTGAGCACCAGTTCTGAGTGTTTTACAGGAAAACAGGCAGAATTTTGCACATACAAATGTAATGCATATCATTCCTATGTTTAAAGCAACAGGAACTTGCAAGTCCGCCCTGCTTTTTCTGTACAACTTACACCATTCTTGTTATGACCTGTGGTGAATGGATAGGGGCAAGTTCCTACAAGCTGTTTGTCACCAGCATATTCCCCATGGGCAATGTAAAACAAAGAAAAAGAAAAGGCCCTTTCTCTCCCCTTCCTCTGATGTCTCTACTTCTGTCAAAATTTAGATTGTAATCTCCTTGGGGCAAGGAAGTCCTTTTGCATATATATTTGTGCTTGCATACATTTATTGATATTATTTATTTATTTCTCAACCATATACACATACTTTATATAATTTTGTACAGGTAGGAAAACTTGGGGTGTTTGTCAGCTCTAATTTTAAGTAGTTCACCTAAGCTTGAAGTCTGTGCTCTAGAGCTCTCTCTCTCTCTCTCTCTCACACACACACACACGTGCACACACCCCATACCAATGTAGGGATGTATGGATTGTGTAAATTCTGTTCCATTTGTGTTTTGTGGATTGTCAGGCTCCTTTCGTCCCATCATCCCCCCATCGACAAGATCGGATTTTGTTTCCAAATTTGCGCAAATGTGCAGTTGTGCAATTTCACACATGCACAAATATGCAAGTTCCCTCAAAAGGCACATTTTCACACTTTAGCCTATGGGGGAAATGCGCATTTTGGCAGTTTTTTTTAAATTTTGCGTATTTTTCTACAACAGAATTAGAGCAAAATTTCGGTAAGTTAGAAAATTGATCTGCAAGTCTGTGGAATCTGCCCAACAGGGGAAAAGTCAGTCTGCTGCATAATCTGTGGGTCGGATTCACGAAAATCCAAACTCATTTGGTTCCATTGCAGATTTCTCTGACATCCCTACACCAATGGTAATTGGCAAACGTGGACATTGAGGTTAGGTTTGCCCATGCCTTGCCATCACTGTGCCCCACAGAGAACTTACCTGGGTCTCTTCCTTCAATTTACTCACCCAAGTTACAGCCCTAATGGCAGGCAGTCATCAGGAAAATACAGAGGAACCATCATTTCGTGATCCTGAATTTACTGTCAGTGGATTCTTGCAGGCAAATGGAGGAAAACTTTTTTGTTGCAATCTTATGAAGCGACGTTATGAAGATTGATTTATTTCATTTCATTTCTATCCTGCCTCTCCTACAAGGAACGCATAGTGGTATACATGGTTCTTCTTGCCCGCACTTTATCCTCACAACAACCCTGTTGGGTAGGTTAGGTGGAGACCATAATGTCTAAGATCACTCAGTGAGAACTTCATGACTGCATGGGGATTCAAACCTGAGTACCCCTGGTACTAGTCTGACAATTACCCTAAATATATAGGCAAATGTTGCCGAGGCGCCTAGAATCTGATGCCTTCATGGGAAGGAGACTCTAGGAAGGTGGAGAGGAAAATATTTCTGCATTTACTGACCTCAGTTACCCGTTACTTACTTTTGGCTCACAGAACACAGTGGAGAGCTGCTGAAACCTGGCTGATAAGAGGTGCCAACTACAAATGGAGAAAAGCTCTTCAGTCTCAGAGCAGAAACTAGCTCTTGCCAAACTGAAGCCCAGAGCAGCCTGAGACAGAAAGAAAAGCAGGAAATCAAGGAAAATATAACAGTATTCTATTGCTAGACAGGTCTTTGATTTCTTTCATAACCAGACTCAACATTCGGGAAGACATACTCATTTTCATTTGCTTATCATATTTGTGGTACTTTAGCTAGAGTACCAAGTGTTTAGCATCATGAACTCACTCTTACAATAATCCTGTGCAGTAGCTAGAGATGTACGAGTTTTGTAAAATCCATTCCATATGCATTTCATGGATTGTCAGGGTGCCTTTCGTTCCATCATCTGCTCATCAGGAAAAAATCCGATTCTGCCATTTTCCTGAATTTGCACAAATTTGGATTTTCATGCTTTAGATTATGGGGAAATGCACATTTGCAGCTGGGTTTTTTTTTAAAAAAATTGTACTTTTCTGCTATTCAATTTGCGTAAGCTTCCAGAAAGTTAAAAAGAAAACCCAGTCCGCAAGTCTGTGGAATCCATGAAACACAGGAAAAGCCAGTCCACTGCTGAATCCAGAGGTCAGATTCATAGAAATCCAAATTCATTTAATTCCATTGCAGATTTCTGCTGGAGAAAATTGAGATGGACTAAAATGAGTTTGGATTTCTAAGAATCTGACCTGCAGAATCCGCTGCAGACTAGCCTCCTCAGGCCGTGCCAAGTCCATGGACTTTCGGATCTTTTTTTTACTTTCTCGAAATTCACGCAAATGTATTTATAAGAAAAGACACAGGTTTCTGCTGAGACATATGCCATCCTGGAAAATATACACAGGGAAAAGTTGAATGGAATGGTGGACAATACAGTAAATGTTACATGCTAATGTAATTTGCGTAAATTGTTGTAAACCCTCTTACAGAATTATTTGTGTATTTTTCCACATAACGGGGAAAAATTCTAATCCTTCTGTGAACAGACGCCAGAACGAACAACACCACACAGTACACGAAACACACATGGGACAGATTTCACAAAATCCAGACATCCCTAGCAGTAGCCCACTGTTATTCCTGAATTTATGTGCATACTAGCTATTAATCTTAATACCAGAATATCTTAAGAACTAACTCTTGCCATATGAACCAGCCTGCTTTACATTCCCTCATGCTCTAAGGTGAGGCTGGTGAGTATGCGAGACAGGGGCTATTTGGCCAATGCACGAAGGCTCCCTTTCCTGGGAAGGCTCTTTGACCCCGTCACTCCATGCATTCTGGCAATCCATGAAGACCTTTTTGTTTTGAAGGCATATGGGGTGAGTTCTTTTTAAAACAGTATCCTGGTTCTGATATTGCTATTATTTTAATCCTTAAAGCCTGGAATTTAAAGGAAGCTCTCAAAAAGGGGCCAATCCTTCTCCATAAATACAAACTATAAATCTGGATTATTATTAATCACACAAGTGATGGCAGTCTACCTATGAAAGATACAACAAAGCGTGTTTTACAACCTGTTCTACCTCACATGGTTGCAGGCACAGACTCTCATTTGTCTCAGAGTACAAGAGCAGCTAAGATCAAAGTCTCCCTCTCGGTCTCCTCACCCTTCTCTCTCTCTCTCTCGCACACACACGGAATGAAAGCCCTGAACAAACCCCCAAAATTTTGAGACTATGACACAAGGATTTCAGATTCATAATCTGGCAGCTAGGAATCAGGAAGAATTCGTGCATTTGGCTTGTATTTCAATATGCAAACCAAAATGCAGTTATACTTCAATATTGGCACTTTTCCAAATTTTTCAATGCATTTCTCCAATCAAAAATACATATTTTAGAGGCAAACATTCACAGAAGTGCATATATTTGTGAAAACCTCATACAAAATGCATTATATTAAGGGAAATTGCTTGGGAAAAGCATATATATTAGGCAATATTTCATATAAAAATGCATTTTCCAAGGGAAATGGAAATAAAAATGCATACAACTTTTCATCTGGACATTTAAAAAAAGAATCTCAAACTGATGTGGAAACGGGATGAAAGAAATTTAAGGCAGGAAAAATGAGAACCTGAGCAAAACTGAAATTGAAAGATTTGTCCATCCTTAGTGACAACACTCATGAACTCTGAAGTTCACACACTGAATTGAAGTGGTAAAATCTTTGCCTACAGCCTTTAATGAGCTTCTGCCACACATTGAAAACTTGGTTGTTCAGGCAGGCATTTGGGGTAGGTTAGGGTATTTTTAAAAATACGATTTTTTAATGTGTAATTTTACTGTTTTAAACTGTTTGTACAGTTGCACATCGCCCAGAGTGCCTGGGTGACTGGCCAGATGGGCGATTAAGTAATTGAATAAATAAATAATAATTAATGATGCTCTTCTTAAGTGGAAGATATAATTTATGCAGGTATTATATACCTAATACCCCATAAACACTAGCCAAAGAGAACCCTTTAGTTCTGGCACAGTAAACAGATAGCCTCTCCAGCATATGCTTGAATTCTACAAGGTCAGCCAAATAACCACCATGTCCTCTGTTGCTTACATATCCAGAGCCCATTCTGCTGTATTCATTAGCAGACACTTGTCCCTATTGTTAACTGCCCCCATCAAACCTAAGAAGTACAATATCATAAGAGCAGAAGAACCCGGCTGCACAAACCAGTGGTCCATCTATTCCAAAATCCTGTTGCCCACTGTGATCAACCAGATGTCTTACCTTCCATGTAAATAACTAGCATCCAGATTTCCTACAAGCTACAGCCACCAGCTTGCGACCAAAGAAAAATGCATGTGTGGAACAAGGATCATCGTTATCACCCCCACCCAAACACAATTTCTGTTTGTCCTTATATCCTGATTTAGCCCTGGAATCTCTTCCTTCCTCTGTACCAGGGTTGGGCAACTTGTGGCCCTCCAGATGTTTTCACCTACAACTCCCATCATCCCTCACCACTGGCTATGCTGGCTAGGGCTGATGGGAGCTGTAGCCCAAAGGCAGTCTTGTTAAAAAGGTGTCCCCAACCAGTCGTGTCCGACTCTAGGGTGCAGCGCTCATCCCCGTTTCTAAGCCGAAGAGCCAGCGCTGTCCGAAGACACTTCTGTGGTCATGTGGCCGGCATGACTGAACACCAAGGTGCACGGAACGCTGTTACCTTTCCCGCCGAGGCGGTACCTATTTATCTACTTGCAATTTCTTGCTTTCGAACTGCTAGGTTGGCAGAAGCTGGGACTGAAGACGGGAGCTCACGCCGTCACGCAGCACTCGGGTCTCGAACTGCTGACCTGCCAACCTTCCAGTCTGCAGTTCAGCATCTTAACCACTAAGCCACCGCGGCCCCGACAATCTTGTTAAGGCTAGCTAAATATTGCAATGGACGTCCTGTTCTATCTGTTATCAAGGGCCAGTGGGGCAGGCCTAATCATTATTTTTAATAATTATTATGAAATTATTCCATTCATTCCACACTTGATACCATTTACATGCTGGAATGCTGAACTGCAAACCCAGAAACTCATCTTTCCAATGCTGCCTTTGATCTTGGCACTTAGGGGGCACTTTAAATTTGCATCTTATGTAAATATTCTAATTCAGGAATAGCCAGGGGAAGGGACATGAGCAGTCAATGAATCCAACCCTCCATAAGAACAGGATTTTAGCAGTTGGGTCTGACATTAAAAATGGAGCACTGGTAACATTGTAAGGAGAAGCCATTGGAGGAGGAGGAGCAGCAGCAACAGCAGAGAGCTTTTTAGAAAAGAAAACACTCCCTTCCACCAACCTCCCTCCGCCCCAAAAGTCATAACGTCTTGCCTGTGGTACTCTAAAATAAGTAGATAACAATGAATAAGAGGACTCGTTTACCTTTAATAACTGTGTAGAAGAGTATATTTTGGCATGAGCAGGTTTCCAGTCCTACAGAATTATAACATGATAAGTTGAACTTATTGAAATTCCCTATGACTGCTAGAAGAACGAGAGCCTTGTATTCTGATGTGGGTGGTCACTCTACGTGGCATTCCTGTCACTAAAATGGTTTGCTGAGCTTGAGGGCTGTTTAGCAGGTTGGTGGGAGGGAATCCAATACTTTTCAAAAGCCTTTGGTATCCAAGGAACCCTCTCCATATTGATGTGTTCAGGAGGAGTCCTCACACAACTGCCATGGAATCCCACTGTATTACAGAGGATCCTATGACATGTTCTAGAGTGTTCCTCTTCGGATCGTAGACACCTACGCACTGCAAAATAAAAGAGGAAAAACATCACCAAGTTGATACCAATTTGCATAAAACTGAATTTATACTTTTGCAAGCAAATTTGGAAATAATTACTGTCATTTTAATAGAAATCACCATCCTGGGGAAGACTGTAGCCTATGTGCCTGCTCCGTCTGCTGTCCAGATGCTAAATATTTATGGGCAGCTTCAAGGCCGCTGCTCTTCCTTCTTATGGTTCTTTATCTTTAAACCACACTTGAATTGGATAGACCTTCAAACGGAGGACATCTTCAAACAGAGGACTGTGCTCTGACAGCCTTTCAAACAGAGGACTGTCCTCTGCAAAATGACCACCCTACATACTCAGCTCCAGTGAGAAACTGTCTAGGTCTATCAGGCCTCACGTAAAGTGAGTGTGTCACTTCCTATAACACACCCAACATGCTTCTGCAGCTGCAGATTTCAGGGAAAGCTGGTAGTTGTGGGCAAAAGCTCAGCCAACCTCTCCCATTACAGAGCATCTTACTTTAGAAGCTCTACTAAGCTTCCAAGGTGCCCAAGGGTTCTCTGGGAACCACTGGCCTAGGGTGTGTAGCATTGGGGCATCACCACATTTTGACACCTTAGGTCAGGGGTCCCCAACCTTTTTGGACCCGTGGGCACATTTGGGAATGTCAGAGCTTCAAATCTGAGATCAGCTATTGGGCTGTATAGAAATAAACAAACAAACAAATAAATGAAATTGAGAAACTGCTGTGAGCATCACCACAAAATGGCTCCCACAGAGGATGTGGCTATTCATATAATGGCTGCTGTGGAGGCCAGGCTAGTCAAAAGTGAGCTACAGAGGTGTGGGGAGGAGGGATATAGTGAGGCTAGAGGCTGGGAGGAAGGGGGAAATAGCAAGGCAAAGGAGTAGAGGGGAGAAAAGCAAGGCTAGAAGCTAAAAAGAGAGCGAAAGAAGGTGGCTAGGGACAGGGAAGGGAGAAAAACAGCAAGGAAAGGGGCTGAGGGGAGAGAAATATGCTAGAGGCTGGGGAATGGGGAGAGAGCAAAGGATAAAGGTCTGTGTGAGTGAAAGAAGATTGGGTGGGGCCAGAAAGCAACGCTTTCTTTCTCTGCCTCCCCACCAACAGCTTATCTACAGCAAGTGCAGCATCAGGGGAGAGAACCTGGTGCCCTAATGTATTTCAAAATTTGTATTAAAAATAAATTTTTTAAGGGGCAGGGAGTCAAGAGCTTCATGGGTGCCATTGGAGGCCCCTGTGGGCCTCATGGTGCCTGTGGGCGCCACGTTGGGGACCCCCTGCCTTAGGTCAACACAGTGTTTAGGGAGAAATGGTAATGCTGCTTGTTTCCCTTCCCATTCTGGGAAAGGGAAGATCTTTCAGCTGAGTATATCTCAGATTGACTCGGCGTCTTTCAGTAGCTCAGCTCCCTTCTGCGTATAAAAGAAGCAGAGCTCCCAGGAGACAGCAAATTAGCAACCAAGTGTGTGACATTGTTTGTCTTTTTCCTGACAAATGAACAATCCCCCCTGCTTTTTCTTTTAAAGTATGAGTTGGCTGCACTTTCTTTTTAATGAGTTTTTGGACTAGAGCCCAGCTCTGATAAAAGCAACCAGCAACAGAAAGGTGGGGGAGTTGCTGCCTTTCAAGTGAAAGAAAAGCGGCACCTTGTTATTATTGAAGGGAATGCCAATAATGCTGTGTGATCCTTCCATTGCACCTTTTGCAGAAAGGACCCTGCTCCCAAATGAATGCCCTTGAACCTCTGGAGTTTTGCTACAGCCCTTGGAGGATGCAAAAGGACAGAAGGGGTTGTTTGTGAACAGAAGTGTCTTTCTTCCTAATAAATAAAGCAGTAGCGGGGGTGGGGTGGGGGATTAGAAGTCAATCTGTGAGTGATGTGAGTGGTTCCATTTATTGTGCGGTGCTCTGGATACTGGTGACATAATCTTAAAACGGTAGCTGTGGTATGGGGAGTGACAGCTTTGGGGTGGGTGTGGAGAGCATGAAAAAGAGATAGGATTAAAAACTGGGAAGCAGAACCACATCATACAGAGAAAAAGAGAGAGATCTGGCCTATGGGGTGGGGATCCACACCACACCCAAAGGATCAGCACTAGATCTGCATCTTGAGATGGGTACCTTGATCCAGCCACGGAGACTCGTCCATGTAGGTGATATGGGTACACATTGCAATGGTTATTAGATCTTCCATGGAATTTGATGGATGCATCTGATGCAGAGAAGGATGTCTATTGGCAACTGGGACTTCCTAGTCACAGGAAACAAAACGGGACTACAGCTGCATCAGGATTAACATTACAAGAAGTGGCCTCCCTTTCTGTCAACAGAGCTGTACGCATCATAGAATCTCTGGGTTTCCTTTCCCCTGGGCTTACATATAAGGTTGATTACATAGCCTGCTTCTTACCATCAGTGTGCCATTGCTATGGTATTACCTCACATAAAAACAGCCAAATGAAAGAAGTAGCCAGTTCTGGCCTAGCCTTACTTGCTCCTGTGGTATACTGGCTAGAGACCTAAGAGTGGGGAAAGCAGCTTCAAATCTGCCATGAATCTCACTACGTAAAGTTAAGGTAGTCGCATTCTCTAGTTAACCTACCTCAGAGGGTTGTTATATGGATAAAATGGGTACCACACTGAGCTCTTTAGAAGAAGGATAGGATAAAAATGTAATAAATAATATCCACTGTTCATTTTAAATCCCTTACCATACTCTAATTTTCTGTAGTGTCTTTCTAATATAGCGTGAAAGCCGTCTAAGAAGGGACTGCACCAAGCATAATTTTTATGACACGGTTAAAATGTCATCTATTGTAGATGAGTATTCTATTGCTGTTGTCCAAATTTTTTGTTTTAGTAATAATGTGAAAAAACTCATTGCAAACTGAGCAGATATATACACACAAAAATATGCACATACGTATACACAATAACTAGAGTTGATTAAATATGTAATTACGTATCCTGGCTTTTTAAAAAAAGGCTTCTGACCATTACGGCACAGGATTGAGGGCTGCCTCACAATTACTGACTAACCATGGTAGCATACAGGCTATCTGCTCTCATGTTGTAATTTTAGTATAATCACAGTTTCATAAGGAAACTTCTAGGCTTGACTGGAATTTTAGAGGCAGGGGTTTTTTATCCTCCTCTAAGAGGAAACACTGTCAGCAGTATGGAAAGCTACACATGCACCCACTAAAATGTGTGTGTGCGGGTAGAACATAGGGAGTGATATGGAAACAGAACGCGCCAGGAACTTTAGGAGAATGAACAGTAGATATAAACATGCCAGGCTATGACAGGAACTGAGAGTATTGTAAACAGGAGGGAAAGAAAATTCCCCATGGTTCTGCCACTATTGCTGCATCTGAAGAGAGGAGGCCCGGCAACAAACCCCTCTGGTACCAATTGGCCGAAAGGAGTCTGCATGAGGTGTTCACTGTTAACATAAATGTTACTCAGAGGAGAGAGAAAAATGAACTAATATGGAGAACTATGGTCAACTCCACTTAGATTGGGGGGAGGGGGGGCCTGCAGTCTAATAAGAAGCTGAATGAGAAGTAGGGTGCCTTCTCTGGATTTCATTGGCCAATTTGGATTTGTACAGATGAAATACCTGAGGCAAACACCCTTGCTGCTATGAGTGCATATGATTAAGAACATAAAAAGAGCCAAGCTGGACCAGACCAAAGGCCTTCCTAGTCCAGCACTCTGTTCCCACAGTGACCAACCAGATGTCCATGGGAAGCCCACAGTAGGACATGAATGCATCGCAGCAACAAACTTGTTTTCAAACTCCCTGTTTGTCACATTCACACTTTTTAAAACTCTAAACTTAATTTGATTTTTAAGATAGATAGATAGATAGATAGATAGATATAAAATATAGATATATTTTATATTTTAGGTGAGGCAATAAAAGTTTTGATCCATGTATGGAAGCAATAAGTATCTGGCTGAGGGTAATAAAGTGAAACTTGGCCCTGACCTCTCTTGTGGTGCTGTTGCTCTCCAATATGTCTGTCCAGGGAGGTGTTGCTCAACAAACTCTTAAGGAGACTGCACTTTCCCTGAACTAAAGAATCAGGTGTACAGTATGGGAGTGCTATTATTTATTTTTTAATTATTATTTTATTTATTACATTTATATCCCACCTTTCTTCCATCAAGGAACTCAAGGTGGCTACATGTGGTTCCCAGGTGGTCTCCCCTGACCAGACCCAAACCTGCTTATCTTCAGCAAGGTGGCTGCCTCATGTGCCTTCAGACTATGCCCTGGGACCACTGGAGATTTGTCTTCACATAACACATATTCCTCTTCACATAACACATATTAGATTCATCTTTATCACTCAGTGGCATTAAGGACCATATATTTTTGTTGTAATTTCTAACTATGTTAAAAATCATTTTAATGTTATTTAAAAAGCAACTGCTTCTCCAAAAGGAAGCAGAAAAAAGCAGACATCACCAGCTACAAATGAGACATCCCAAGCAAATATAAGCAGACAGATCAGAACATTAAAAAAAAGAGTAATCCCATTTATGTGGCCATATATCAACCTAATGATATATCAATGAGAAATTAAATAGCTTCTATACACTACACCAGTGTACACATGGATATGAGGATACGCTACCTCATATCCATGTGTAACCAGACCACATAAAGCTATTAATTTAGCTCTAATCGTATCAGATTTCTTACTCTGTTCCAAAACAAGTTTACTATCTTCTGGACTACAGGCATGTTTTATCTGACCTGCATATAAATAATGAGTTTAAATGAAAAACACCATGATAATTCATTTGTTTTCAATAACATTGTAATGACAAACCATAAAGCCCTATGTTTCTTTAAGCTGCAGTCTTATAAACTCTTACCTGGGTGTAAATCCAATTGAACTAAATGGGACTTACTTCTGAGTAGACAAGCATAGGATTGCACTGTCAATGTTTTTGGTGAAAAGTCTGAGAGGACTTGAATATTTGCCTGATTAATGGAAAGTTCAGGGGTTTGCCATAAACCCTTTTCAATAATCTCTTAAATCCAATGTCATAGAATTTGATCAAAATGTCCTTTATTTTTGTCTAAATATCTTGATTGTAATCTAAAAGCTGGGTAGTGCCGCTGGAGATGGGGACAGGGATGAGAGGACTTTGGATGCAGCAGAACCACAGCCTCTGTCCCTCCCACCGACTACCCACAGGCATGCCCCTTTTCCTCCTCCCCAACCTTGTCCAAGGGCATAGCTACGACAACGGAAGGGGAGGTGTTGCGGAGCTTTCCGTGGTGGCTGGGAGGGGGGGAATCTGAGTAGAACCCCCCCCCCAAGGTCGTAGCTCTGTTTACCGCCTCAGGGAAGGGTTTTCTACCATATACTATGGCTCCCCCCAACACTGTTGGGGAGCCACAGGATTGCTCTTTAATGTTTAATCTCAATTTTAAAATGCCCTTTAAATTTTTGTTTAATCAGTGTAGGAGTAAAAACATCATTATCTAATATTTTCCATCTAATGATTTAGATGGAGAGTGTCAGCATTAGGTTTTCAGATCAAAGCTGTTCAACTCCCTGATGCTACCTAAGGGTGAAAAAGGGCAGCCAGTTTGTCAGGAATGCAAGTCAAGCAAGCAGGCCAATTTACAATTTCTGAAAGCATAAGAGACAGAGGCAGCTACTGAAATGGATTTCAAATTAGCTCAGGAAAGGGATCCAAGTGTTCTAGTGAACAACAACAACAAAAAGACTAAAAAGGTTTTGAGGGCAGAACTAAGAGAGAAAGATCTTCTCAAAGGAAAAAAAAGCATCCCGTATATTTTTTGCCTGGCTAGCAATTTAGCTTACATGCTCTATGCATGCTAAACAGGACTGAATTAACCATTATTATTATTAGCCCCTCCTTAATATTACCATACATTTGTGTGAAGTGGTGGTGTAAGCAATTTCAACGATGCCAGTGAAATCTTTGAGGGGCAGGGAGGATTGCTGTTGCAGTTGAGCGTTTACCAGTCCCACATGCATTGTTGTTGTTCAGTCGTTCAGTCGTGTCCGACTCTTCGTGACCCCATGGATGCCATGGCACATGGCACACCAGGCCTTCCTGTCCTCCGCTGTCTCCCGGAGTGTGCTCAAGTCCATATTCATTGCATCGGTGATGCTATCTAGCCATCTCATCCTCGGCCATCCCCTTCTCCTTTTGCCTTCAATCTTTCCCAGCATCAAGGTCTTTTCCAGGGAGTTTTCTTTTCGCATTAGGTAGACAAAATATTTGAGCTTCAGCTTCAGGATCTGTCCTTCCAATGAGCACTCAGGGTTGATTTCCTTTAGGATGGACTGATTTGACCTCCTTGCAGTCCAGGGGACTCGTAAGAGTCTTCTCCAGCACCACAGTTTGAAAGCATCGATTCTTCGGCGCTCAGCCTTCCTTATAGTCCAGCTCTCACAGCCATACGTTGCTACTGGGAAAACCATAGCTTTGATTATATGAACCTTTGTAGGCAAGGTGATGTCTCTGCTTCTTACTATGCTGTCTAGGTTTGCCACAGCTTTCTTCCCAAGGAGCAAGCGTCTTTTAATTTCATGGCTACAGTCACCGTCTGCCGTGATCTTGGAGCCCAAGAAAATAAAATCTGTCACTGCTTCCATTTCTTCCCCTTCTATATGCCAGGAAGTGATGGGGCTAGATGCCATGATCTTCGTTTTGTTAATGTTGAGTTTCAAACCAGCGTTTGCACTCTCCACTTTCACCCTCCACAAGAGGCTCTTTAGATCCTCTTCGCTTTCTGCCATTAGGGTGGTATCGTCTGCATATCTGAGGTTGTTGATAATTCTCCCGGCAATCTTAATTCCGACCTGTGATTCATCCAACCTGGCGTTTCTCATGATGTACTCTGCATATAAATTAAATAAGCAGGGCGACAATATACAGCCTTGTCGTGCTCCTTTCCCAATTTAGAACCAGTCGGTTGTTCCATGTCCGGTTCTTACTGTTGCTTCTTGACCCTCGAACAGGTTTCTCAGGAGACAGGTAAGGTGGTCTGGTACTCCCATCTCTTTAAGAATTTGCCAGAGTTTGTTGTGATCCACACCATCAAAGGCTTTAGCATAGTCAATGAAGCAGAAATAGATGATTTCTGGAATTGTCTTGCTTTCTCCATGATCCAGCGAATTTTGGCGATTTGATCTCTAGATCCTCTGCCTCTTCGAAAACCAGTTTGTACTTCTGGTAGTTCTCGGTTCACATACTGCTTAAGCCTAGCTTGTAGGATTTGGAGCATAACCTTGCTGGCATGTGAAATGAGCGCAATTGCACGGTAGTTTGAACACTCTTTGGCATTGCCCTTCTTTGGAATTGGAATGTAAACTGACCTTTTCCAGTCTTGTGGCCACTGTTGAGTGTTCCAAATTTGTTGGCATATTGAGTGCAGCACTTTAACAGCATCATCTTTTAGGATTTTAAATAGCTCAGCTGGAATACTGTCATCTCCGCTAGCTTTGCTGTTAGTAATGCTTCCTAAGGCCCACTTGACTTCACTCTCTAGGATGCCCGGCTCAAGTTCAATGACCGCACTATCATGGCTATCAGGGACATTAAGATCTTTCCTGTATAGTTCTTCTGTGTATTTTTTCCACCTCTTCTTCATCTCATCTGCTTCTGTTAGGTCCCTGCCTTCTTTGTCCTTGATCATGCCCGTCTTTGCACAAAACGTTCCCTTGAGATCTCCGATTTTCTTGAAAAGATCTCTAGTCTTTCCCATTCTACTGTTTTCCTCGATTTCTTTGCATTGTTCATTTCAGAAGGCCTTCTTGTCTCTCCTTGCTATTCTCTGGAACTCTGCATTCAGTTGGATATATCTTCCCCTTTCTCCCTTGCTTTTCGCTTCCCTTCTTTCCTCAGCTACTTGTAAAGCCTCATCAGACAGCCACTTGGCTTTCTTGCATTTCTTTTTCTTTGGGATGGATTGAGTTGCTGCCTCCTGAACAATGTTACGGACCTCTGTCCATAGTTCTTCAGGCACTCTGTCTATCAGGTCTAATCCCTTAAATCTATTCCTCACCTCCACTGTATATTCATAAGCGATATGATTTAGGTCATACCTGAATGGTTTAGTGGTTTTCCCTACATTCTTCAATTTCAGCCGAAATTTTGCAATAAGAAGCTCATGATCTGAGCCACAGTCAGCTCCAGGTCTTGTTTTGACTGACTGTATAGAGCTTCTCCATCTTTGGCTGCAAAGGACATAATCAATCTGATTTCGATATTGACCATCTGGTGATGTCCATGTGTACAGTCGCCTCTTGTGCTGTTGGGAAAGAGTGTTTGCTATGATCAGCGTGTTCTCTTGGCAAAACTGTATTAGCCTTTGTCCTGCTTCATTTTGTACACCAAGGCCATGCTTGCCTGTTTTCCCGGTGATTTCTTGACTTCCTACTTTAGCATTCCAATCCCCTATGATGAAGAGGACATCTTTTTTTGGTGTTAGTTCTAGAAGGTGTTGTAGGTCTTGATAGAACCGATCAATCTCAGCTTCTTCGGCATCAGTGGTTGCGGCATAGACTTGAATTACTGTGATGTTGAATGGTTTGCCTTGGATTCATACTGAGATCATTCTATCGTTTTGGAGATTGTACCCCAGTACTGCTTTTCCCACCCTTTTGTTGACTATGAGTGCTACTCCATTTCTTCTAAGGGATTCTTGCCCACAGTAGTAGATATGATGGTCACCTGAATTGAATTCGCCCATGCTTGTCCATTTTAGTTCGCTGATTCCCAAGATGTCAATGTTCCATGTTGCCATCTCATGTTTGACCACCTCCAGCTTACCTTGATTCATTGATCTTACATTCCAGGTTCCTAAACAATATTGTTCTTTACAGCATAAGACTTTCTTTTCACTACCAGTCACATCCACAGCTGAGAGTCCTTTCGGCTTTGGCCCAGCCGCTTCACTCTTTCTGGCGCTACTTGGAAATTCCCTCTGCTCTTCCCCAGTAGTATATTGGACACCTTTCGACCTGAGGGGCTCATCTTCTGGCGTCATATCTTTTAGCCTTGTGATATGTTCCATGGGGTTTTCTTGGCCAGAATACTGGAGTGCGTTGCCGTTTCATTCTCCAGTGGACCACATTTTCTCAGAACTCTCTGCCACGACCTGTCCATCTTGGGTGGCCCTGCACAGCATAGCTTATGGCTTCACTGAGTTATGCAAGCCCCTTCACCATAACAAGGCAGTGATCCATGAAGGGGTCCCACATGCATACAGAAGGCTAAAAAAAGAGACCACACCTTTCTTTAGTGAAGGAACGAAAACAGCTTTACTCACAAATATTCTTGCATATAAATGCAGGTACACTGTAGGGTTTCAAAAGGAGTTTGTTCAGTCCATTTTGTGTTCCATTAGACAGGCAAGCACGTTTGCTGCCAGTGATGGAGGAAGATTGGAGAGAGGGAGTGGGTAGGAACAGGAAGCCACACTAGGCTATAGAGATCCTAAGGCTAGCTGTTCCCCAAACTCCCATGCATTAAGTAACTGCAACGCTGCCCCCTTCCTGTAACTTCCTGCAGTATTCCCAACAGCAGTAACATTAGAACCTATGCACAAATTATTGGATTGTGGCAGGAAGGGAGGGCCTTCATGAAATCTGCAAGCTGCACCACTGACTCCTCCCAGTTTTAAATAATTTCCATTTTAGCTTCCTAAAAATGAGATCTATGGCCAACACAAAAAGTAAATGAGTTGGGTTCACTCTGGCCTTCCCCTGTAATTTGAACACTAATTTAACATGTGACAAAAGTAGGCTATAGCAAAAGGTCTGAAGTCAATGAGGCCCTGTGGTATGATTTACACTGCGGTGGTGAACCTTTTTTCTGTAAAGTGCCACATTCTCTTGGGTGAAATCTGTCCGGGAGTGCATGCCAGCAGTGGGTAACCCTGAAGCCAGTGGTAGGTAGAGCCACCCTTTTCTCTTTCCCTTCCTGCCACCCTCTTCTCTCACTCTCTTTCTGCCACCCCTTTCTCTCTCCCTCTTTGGCCCCATCCAGGGGGCTGCTGGGAAAGGAACAGATTGCTCCTGCCAGAGGCCTGTACTCAGTGGTGTAGTGGTAAATTCTGAAGTGCAGGCACTCATCATGACAGCCCCCAAGGGGAGTCCAAAACTGCATGCAACTTGTTGATCCATCTCAACAAACCAGTTGTAGGAGTTTTTATCACCACCAGGAGCAGGTCTTTCATAAAGGGAATGTATCTAAGTTGCCCGTTCAAGACCAAGCCACCCCAAAATAGTTTACATTACAAAAAGGAACAATATATTGTCACTGGGAAACTTCGTGTCTCCTTCAGCTAGTGTGAGGATTGCAGCTAAGCTCGGAAGGAACAGGGAATCCTGAGGAGAAGTGACAGATGAGATCAGCGTCTTTGCTAATGAAAAAGTGCCAGTGCTTTATCCCTGCAAGCCCTGACTCTACTATGGCACTGTCTGAACTAATCACTTGCAGAGGGCTTTTGAAATGAGTTCTGAGGGATCCATTAAATTAGACCAACGGCTGCATGCAGCCCTAGGGTCACAGGTTGCCCACCCCTAATTTAAAAGATTTAAATTTTCCTGGTATTCGTAGGTATTGAAGATCTGTCTAATCCCTGCACATCTCATATTAAAAACAACAATCTAGAAATTAGATCTAAAGGCTCTAACCTAGCCTCTCTCTCTGATATGCTTATTTGGGGGGGAATTGGGGTAGAGCCGTGTTCTTCACTACAGTCACCTCAAGTGCAGTTCTCTGTCTCATTCATTCTCTCTCTCTCTCTCTCTCTCTCGCTCTCGCTCTCTCTGTCTTCACAGCAGCTGCTCACTCTGAGCTGGGGCTCTCTAGCTTTGCTTTCTTTGCTTTAGTGGTGCGCTGGCTGCTGTGAGTTGAGCTACCTGAGGAGACTTTTGGGTGGGGAATCAGGAGACTTGCCACTTGTCTCCCCAAGGACGCCCCCTACGGCCCAGGAATGGCCCCCAAGAGGCTTCAGTGGTTCCTGCTTGAAAAAGTGGCTACTGCTTGAAAAAGAGTGAAGAACACTGGGGTAGAGGAAGCATGCAATCATTCAAGCCCCTCACTGCAGTCTGAAGTGGTACTATCCAGGAACGGTTTCAGAAGCTCTTATTTATGGATGCATTTATTTTCTAAAATATTTGTTTCCTGCCTTTATGCTCAATAAACTTTCATGGTGGCTCACATAATTTACATTTAGGCTACAATCCTTTGGTCTCTGGGAGGGTGCTCTAGTGTGCATAGGATATGTCGGATCTTCCCTTCCTAGGACAGAGAGAGAGGTTGGCCTCAGAGGGATCCGGTCTCGGAACCCTCTCCAAGCTGCCATGGAAATCTCTGCAGCTGGTGCTTCTCCAGCATTGGAACTCTGATATCGGAGAAGGGGGAAAGGAGGCATGCCAGGGGTGTGTCAGGGGCATGCCAGGAGAGACAGTAAATCTGCAGGATCCACAGGCCTCCAGGTCCTCAGACACATCCCCAAATCAGCCACAAATCTATGCTAGCCCTGGAGCTGAAGCAGATTAATTCCCTCCAATCGAAAGCAACAGGAAAGCAAAACACCCTAGCAAAAACTCTGGTTCTCCCTCCCTTCTGCCCATCAGCATTAGCTTAACAGAGCTTTGGAATCTTCAGTTTCTCTAACAGCAGAGCTCACCCACAACCACTGGTAGGATTGCTCCGTAAATCATAGAATTAAAATCCTCCTCAGGCGTGCGCATGTGTGCACAGAATAAAGTTCAATTTGGGGCCCTATTTCCATATAGGCAGTCCGATTAGTAGCTTTAACAGTCTATTGATTTTTCATCAATTAGGAACTATTCGTGATCTCTCCATCTGGAATATCTTTAGTCACGGAACGTAACAGGCAGACATTGTTCCCCTGACCTCAAGCAAGAATGAGGTTTGATCAATTTCTCACTAGCTAGAAATCTTAATTATCTCTTCAGCATGCAGTAACATCTGTTGACTATGCCTGTTACACAGTTGTGAGCTTGTCTGCTTTAAACTCTGTCTCTGTGGGCTGACTTTTGTCAGTCTCTCTCCAAATCACAAACTGCATCCTTTTGTTAGATGTGTTTAGCACACTGTGTTTTTTGGAACAGGGCTCTTGATGGATGGTATATCAGCTTCCCTATTCAACTCACAATGCAATAGATATGCACAGCTGCATCAAATGATGCTGTCACAGCGATGGGAGGCCTTTTCAACAAGGCAAACCTCTTTTTCCAACCTGGGAGAGAAGAGACTGAATCTCAAACATACAGAACAGTAAAGGTTTCATGGCATTTTGTAGGTATCTTCATCAAGGGCATGTAAATGCACAAAACAAGCCCCCTTCAGGCATTGTCCTCCATGCAACCATAACAGCAACCTGTGTGTTTCCAAGCCTGATTCAAGGTGCTGGTTTTGACCTACATGGCTTGGGGCCACTATACCTGATGGAGCACTTCTCCTGGCATGAACCAACCTGTACACTCTGTTCAGCATCTAAGGCCGTCCTCCAGTTGCCTCCTCCAAGGGAGGCTCAAAGGGTGGAAACAAGGGAGAGGCCTTCTTGGTGCTGCCCCCGCAATATAGAATTATATCTCCGACAAGGGCCACCTGGTGCCAACATTGTTATCTTAAAATCATAGAATCATAGAATAGTAGGGTTTGAAGGGGCCTATAAGACCATCGAGTCCAACATCCTGATCAATGCAGGAATCCAAGTCAGAGCATCCCTGACAAGTGGCTTTCCAGCCTCATCTTGAATGCCTCCAGTGTGGGAGAGCCCACTACCTCCCTAGGCAATTGGTTCCATTCTTGTATTGCTCTAACAGTCCGGAAGTTTTTCCTGATGTTCAGCCAGAATCTGGCTTCCTGTCACTTGAGCCCATTATTCCGTGTCCTGCACTCTGGCATGATGGAGAAGAGATCCTGGCCTTCCTCTCTATGACAACCTTTCAAGGACTTGAAGAGCGCTATCATATCTCCCCTCAGTCTTCTCAAGGCTAAACATGACCAGTCCTTTCAGTCACTCTTCATGGGGCTTTGTTTCCAGTCCCCTGATCATCTTTGTTGCCCTCCTCTGAACCCTCTCCAGCTTGTCTGCATCCTTCTTAAAGTGCGGTGCCCAGAACTGGACATAGTACTCCAGATGAGGCCTAAGCAGTGTTGAGTAGAGGGGAACTAGTACTTCCCGGGATTTGGAAGCTATGCTTCTATTAATGCAGCCCCAAATAGCATTTGCCTTTTTTGCAGCCACATCACATTGTTGGCTCATATTCAGCTTGTGATTTACAACAATTCCAAGAGCCTTCTCGCTTGTAGTGTTGTTGAGCCACATATCCCCAATCTTGTAACTGTGCATTTGGTTTCTTTTTCCTAGGTGTAGAACTTGGCATTTATCCCTATTAAATTTCATTCTGTTGTTTTCTGCCCAGCGCTCCAGTCTATCAAGATCACTTTGAATTTTGTTTCTGTCTTCCAAGGTATTAGCTATCCTGCCCAATTTTGTGTCATCTGCAAATTTGATCAGCATTCCCTGCACCTCCTCCTCCAAGTCATTAATACAAATGTTGAAGAGCACTGGGCCCAGGCCTGAGCCCTGCGGTACCCCGCTTGTTACCTCTCCCCAAGTTGAGAAGATCCCATTGATAAGCACTCTTTGAGTCCGATTCTGTAGCCAACTGTGGATCCACCTGATTGTTGTTTCATTTAGCCCACTTTGAGCTAGTTTGCTCATCAGGATATCATGGGACACTTTGTCGAAAGCTTTGCTGAAGTTGGGGTATATTATGTCCAAAGCATTCCCACGGTCCAAAAGGGAGGGTACCTGATCAAAAAATGAGATCAGATTCGTCTGGCAGGATTTGTTCTTGACAAATCCATGTTGGCTTCGAGTAATCACTGCATTGTTTTCAAGGTGCTTACAGATTGATCGCTTTATAATCTGCTCCAGAATTTTCTCAGGGATTGACGTCAGACTGACTGGTCTGTAGTTCCCAGGTTCCTCCTTTTTACGCTTTTTGAAGATAGGGACCACATTAGCCCTCCTCCAGTCATCTGGCACTTCACCCGTCCTCCATGATTTCTTGAAGAGAATAGACAGTGGTTCTGAGAGTCCTTCTGCCAGTTCCTTTATTACTCTAGGTAGGATGCAGTTCATCTGGCTCTGGAGATTTGAACTCATTCAAAGTACTTAGGTGTTCCGTGACCATATGCCTATCAATCTCAACCTGAAATCCTGCCCCTTCAGCCTGTACTTCGCCTTTGCCAGGGGGGTCATAGGCCCTCTTTTTGGAGAAGACTGAGCCAAAGTAGGAATTGAGCACCTCTGCCTTTTCTTTGTCATCTGTTATCATTTTGCCATCCTTATTTGATAGTTGAACCAACATTTCTTTCCCCTGTCTTTTACTATGCATGTATATGAAGAAAGCCTTTTTGTTGCTTTTAGCATCCCTCGCTAACCTCAACTCGTTCTCAGCTTTAGCTAGGGATGTCAGAGAATTCCACCACGGATTCCAGTGAGGCCAGATTCATTAGAATCCGGCCCCCTGGAATCTGTGGTGGAACAGCCTCCACCCCCGCGAACCCCCCCCCCGCTACGGAACTTACCTGGGGCGAATGCGGTGGCGGCAGCTGCAGTGGCAGCTCTGGCAGCGGTGGCTGGTCTCCTGGCCAGCCGCGGCTGGGCTGCTGCGGCCGCCATTTGCATCCTTGCAGCCATGATAGGCTACGTAAGTATTTACATAGCCTATCACGGCAAAAAGCAGGGACGCAAATGGTGGCCACTATGCCATTTGCTCCCCTGCTCTTTGCCATGATAGGCTACGTAAGTATTTACATAACCTATAACGGTAAAGGCAGCCACGCAAATGGCGGCCACTACGCCATTTGCGTAGCTGCCTTTACCGTGATAGGCTACGTAAATACTTACGTAGCCTATCACGGCTGCTTGCAAGGTCGCAAATGGCAGCTGCTACAACGGCCGCCATTTGTGGCTGCAGCAGCCCGGCTGCGGCCGGAACTCCAGCTTCTGACGGCCCTGGCCGGCGGCTCCGTGGAGCCACCACAGAGTGGAACCAGCCAGGGAGGATGCCGGGGGGAGGGACGGAGCGCCTCCCCCCCACCGCGGATGCCCCTGCACGGAGCCAGGTAAGGGATTCGTACATCCCTAGCTTTAGCCTTCCTGATACCATCCCTGCAATTCTGTGCTACCTGCCTATACTCTTCCTTTTTTGCTTGGCCTTCTTTCCACTTCCTATACGTGTCCTTTTTTGTTTCCAGGTCATCTCTAAGCTTTTTGTGAAGCCACATTGGCTTCTTCTGTTGTCTGCCTCCTTTTCTTCTTGTTGGAATTGTTTGTGATTGTGCCTTGAGAATTTCCTTTTTTCAAAGCTCCCACCCATCTTGGACTCCTTTTCTTGTTAGAGTCGCTTGCCATGGGACCTTACTGATCATTGTTCTGAGTTTATTAAAATCAGCTTTCCTAAAATCCAGGGTACACGTTTGACTACACTTGGCTTTTGTTTCCCTTAGAACCAAGAACTCAAGTATAACATGGTCACTTTCCCCCAGAGTTTCTGTAACTGCTACTTTATCCACTAAGTCATCTCTGTTGGTTAGGATCAAGTCAAGGATAGCCAATCCTCTAGTTCTTTCCTCTACTTTCTGTAGGAGGAAGTTATCTGCCACACAAGTCAGGAATTTCCTGGAGGGGTCATGTTTTGCAGAATTTGTCTCCCAACAAATATTGGGGAAATTGAAGTCCCCCATTACTGCTACATCATGCTGCCTTGAAACATTGGCAAGTTGCTTTCAAAAGTTTCATCCTCATCTTCTCCTTGATTGGGTGGCCGGCAGTAGACTCTGACCACCATGTTCCTTTTATTCTTTGCTCTCGATGGGGCTACCAAGCACATCCTCCTGTATTTCTGTGCAGAGAAATGTATTTTTAACATATAGTACAACCCCACCTTCCCTTCTGTTCCTCCTACTCTTTTTGAACAAGTTATATCCTTCAATTGCTGTATTCCAGTCGTGAGAGTCATCCCACCAAGTCTCAGTTACACCTATCAAGTCATAATTTCCCTCCTGTATTAAGAGTTCAACTTCATTCTGTTTGTTTCCCGTACTCTGGGCATTAGTATATAGACATCGAAGACCATGTGCTTCATAGTCTGGCTTTCTTCCTACATGTTTGTGAAGACTATTATTGAGCGCTATTAGAGCTGTTCTCTCCGTTGCGGTGCATGCGCCTTCATCCATTGTTACCCCTAGCTTTACAGCACTAAGTTCAAACTGTCCTCTCAGGCATTTGGCAGCATATCATACATTTTTAATCTGGTCTTGCATTGTCTTTGGTTGTTTTAAAAATTGTATTGCGATATATGTTGCCTGCGTGTGTGCTGTCTGTTTATATGTTTTTACGTAACTGGTTTTACACTTTGTATAATGCATTTTTAATCTTTGTGAACTGCCCAGACAGCTTTGGCTATGGCACGGTATAGAAATGTAATAAATGAAATGAAATGAATAGCATGAAGAAAGAGAGTAGGGTTGTCCCTGTTGTGCTGCCCCCACCTCGGCTATTATAGCTCTGCTAGTCCCGCCCCCTCCTGTCCATGAGTTGATTGGAGAGTGTCTAAAGAGGGGGGCCTGTTCTACATGCATAGGCTCCACCCCACCCCCATGTGATTTAGAACTTTGAGTTGTGATTTAGAATCCTGAATCTATGGGCATGGATGGGTGGGTGGGGACCAGTGGAAGCAAGGTTTCCTTCCACCTGATCGTCAGGGATAATGCCTGAAGGGGTTTACTGTGTTCTTCTCACCCAAGCTCTGTACCCAAATGAAAGAACAGGGCATCCCTGTTGGTTCTGTTAGCCTTCTCAGTGACTTTCAATATCATCAACTATGGCTCGAGGGTACCATTTTGCAGAAGTCCTGCCTGTCCAGACTACCCTTTAGGGTTCAGGTTTATGTCAGGAAAGGCTAGGACTAAAGCTATGCTTCTTCACCTTTTTGAACCTAATGAGCCTGGATTCCTACATAAAGCAATTATATACAATGCAAAGTCATGTATAGTGTGTAAGTGGAAGTCTCCAAAGCAACGAACTAAAGAGCAGTAGGATGATAACATTTGGGAGATTATGACTATGTATAAACTTACTCAGCAAGTTCAGGAAGCAAGGAATCCTAACTTTAAGAAAGTTATTATGGCACCCTGGTTTCCATTTATTTCCTATGTGGAAGCTCTTCAACCTTTTGATCAAATTCCAATCAAGTACAGTCGCCAATCTTTTTTCTGACTGCTACACACATACACAAAAAATAACACACACTCACACACGCTCCTTTTATATGTTGTATAAATTGTAGTTTTACTCTTTCGTTAGATATTGAGCTCCTACTTGGGCCATTTTACTGTAGATGTTCCATAAGCATATCGGTTATAGACTAAGAATTATAATTAGTTAATTCCTTTGTTTCTAGTGGTCTTGATTTATTATTTTGCATGTTCATCTTCTTGTTGCTTTTATTTTGTCAACTTTATTTCGAAATAAAATAGAATTTCATGATAAAAAAAGGCTAGGGAAATGTCAGTACATTTCATTAAATTTCATCCTGTTCAGGCTGTTCTATTTATCCACATTGAGCCTCTAGTATAGGGGGAGCTATGCATCTAACATAAAACCAGGGATCAGGGCTGGTGTCAAAGGCAGACATGGTCGGGTCCCTGCCAAGGGCCCACACCCCAGCAGGGGCCCACTGGCAAGAGCCCCCTGGACTTGCTCCTCCTCTTCCCCATTGCAACCTGCTTATTCACCAGCCTCTCGCTCTGGCCCACACAATGGTGGTGGTGAGAAGGAGGAGCAGCAGATGACACTGGTTCTCTGCCTGCCAAGCAAGCAAGGGGTAGCCATGAGGAGAAAGAGGATGAAGAGCAAGAGCAGCTGGTGACAATGATGGTGAGAAGGTAGATTCACTGAGGGAGGGGGGCCATTGTGGGTGTCTTGTCCAAGGGCCCTCAAAAACCTGGAGCCGGCACTGCCAGGGATGGGCCACCCTCTATATTCTTGAGGTTTACTCGGTTCTGCAGACAGCAGAGTGGAGCCAGAAGTATATTTTGCTCCACAAAATGACCTCCACATGGCAAGCCGAAGTTCCCAGTTAAGAAATGCAGGCATTCATTTTATGGGCTTTTCTATTTGTTGTTGATGGGGGGGGGGGTTGTTTTTTGCATATTTTTGTCTTATTTTTATCTTGCATGCTGCCTTGAGAGGGTTCTACCCTTAAAGGTGGTCTAACATAATTTTCAATCAATAAAATAAAATGCATAAAACATGATATTAGTCTTCTTGTTGTTATTAAATGTATGACAGTGCACATTTACATATTATACATACATTCCATTCCATATCAACAAGAAAGATGTAGTGAAGTATAGAATCTCTCTGTTCTTTAAAACAACTGAACTAATATACATGGCCATCTAAAGTGGGGTGGGGGGATTAATCCAGGATCTAGAATTGTTTAGCTATACCACAGTTTAACAATTCCATGTTTTACAACTGTTTCTACATTCCTGATATGATAGGGCAAAAAGACAAACAAAAGACCGTTTGCACATCTTTCTTAAACAAAAAACCAAAAACCCTCAGCATCAGAAATTTTGCATTTTAAAATCACTAAAATCATAGCACCATCATGACTACAGGACTAAAATGGAGTTTGTTCCTGTTGCTCTGATGCTAAACACATTTACTTGGGAATAAACATCAATTTCTGTAGGAAAAGTATGATATATTTTTAAAGTAAAAATAAAATGAATATCAGCAACCTTGCCACCCTGACTACAAAAAGGATACTCTGGCGACCAGTTTCCGCCCTGTTGGGCCCCACCATGCCCATGGGCCCATCTACACTGGGCTTTTATGCCAGGGCGGGTGTGAGTTGAGGTGCCTCGTGATAGATGATGCAGTTGCAACTTTGCAGCCATCTGTGGTTTTCTCCCGGAAAAAGCAGAGTTCCAAGGAGTCGTTTTACTGCGATTTGGGGGGTTTGCTGCAGGTTCCCCTGCGATTGCAGGCCGTCTGTTCCTTCCCCGAACTGACATCTTAGAGTGGGTGTGTTGTAGGCATGCATAGTGCCTGAGTCACTCTGTGATGCCCCTTTACTCCCCATCCCATCGCAGCTGCACAGTTACAGAGGCACAGAGGGGTGTTTTCATCTATTTAATCACACTTTTGCAGCTTCATATCTTTGCAATGGTGGTGGACTGAGTACCTAAGGGGGGGGACTTGGGGAAGGACCAACTTCGCTCCAGCCAGCTTTTCGGAGCGATGGCTGGGCATGTAGTATTCACGCTTGTGAGTGCAAACCATCATGAGAGTCTTGGGCTGGGGAACTGACAAACTGATGGTGCGGAAATGAAGGAGCACAAAACACTCACTTTTTACATAAAAAGGGACAGAAAGACACAGCAGAGCCCCTCAAATACAAAACAGCCACACTCATGGGACTGCAGAGCTGCACATTTCAGTAAATTGGCAAAAAAAGGGCACAGCAAGTCTCTAAGGGAAGTGCGCAGTACATCACGAGTGTATCGCAGGCCATGCTGACTCAAAGCTGAATCACTGCACAGTTGCGATGGGGTGGGGGGGTCAAAGCGGTGCCATATTGATGCAGCCCATGTCAGCCCAGCTACCGAAGCCAGGCCTTTTTGCTGCCGCCTCCATCACCTGCCATCCTCTGGAAGGTCTTTTGGGGGCTTCCTGGGCAGGTCCAGCCCTAGTTGCACCACTGCTGTGAAAGGTGCTTTTTGTTGCTTTGGTTTAAATAAGAGCATCAGTACATCTGTACACCTTGTAGAATCTATCAGATGAGATCCCAGCTAGTTCTCTGCATCAAAGCTTCAGGCTAAGTGCTTTGATGTTGTTTTCTTTCTTTCTGAAAGGAGCAAAGCCAACAACTTGCAAGGTATTAACAGTAAGCTCACATTTCCCCTCCACTCCTCCTGCTTTCCACCCTATTCTCTCTCCCCTCTCTGCCACCCCACTTCCCAACACTGAGAGGGTAGTTGGGGAGGGGGGAGAAAGAAAGAAAGGGGGGGGAATAAACAGTGTTTGCATGTTAAAAGGGATGCATGTTGCCTGGCAAATTAAAAGGGAACTTCTTACACTTTTGTGGCTCAGAGAGGGTGAAAAAAAAAGCAAGTCTGTTAATGGACTCCAATGCGTTACTGGTCATTAAACGTCAAGAGCCTGTGGATAAACCAAACCCCAGACAATAGCACAAGAAAGGCAAAAGGGCTCAGAGTGTAATGGGGGATCTGTAATAAGACTTGTGAAAACCTCCTCCTGCAAAGTGATGGACTCCAAGCGCAAGTGTTTGGTTTCCACATGTTATTGTCTATATTTATTTATTACAAAACTGATATTTATAACTCAATAACCAATGTTCTCTGGGCAGTTTACATTAAACATTAAAGCAAAACACCAACATAACATCTTAGAACAAGATAAAACAAACATCAGCACTAAAAACAAACTAAAAACAAACAGCAAGGAGCATTTGTACAAGATCTAAAAACCAGTAAAAGATGTTAAGATTGAAAAGCCTGAGCTAAAAGGTCTTCACCTGGCTGGCGCCAAAAGGACCACAGAATCGGCACTAGGTGACCTTCTCTGGAGAGGCCATTCCACAACCGGGGTGCAACCACTGAAAAGGCCCTCACACCCATACTCACCTGCCTTATCTCACTTGATGGATTCACCCAGAGAAGGACCTCAAAAGATTATCTTAAGGCTTGGGTATGTAAGTCTGTTTGCATCAGTTCTTCCCCAGTGTAAGCAAGCTTCACGCTGACCTGGGGGCTGTCTTCATGAGTGATTTACTGTGAAGTTAGAGCAGTTTGAGTTCATTCACAACAGATGACATCGTCACCAATCTGCTACCAACCAGCTGCTTCCCTCTTGAAAAGCTGCATTTTCTGAAACTCCTTTTGCTCTGACTTTTTTACTAAAAGCGGCTGCATGGCAGTTTTACCACAGTCTGCCATATCCTCCCGCATTGAATCCTGGGCATGCCTCTGTGACCTGGCAGTGACATGGTTAAAGGGGTGGGATGCCTTATTCCCTTTTTTCCCCCAAAGTGTTTTTTCCCATACCCCCCTTTTTGTGCATCTTTACTTGGAAGTAAGAAATAAATCTGTGCATGTTTACCCGTAAGTAAGAAATAAATCTCTTATAAAAGAAATAAATAAATTCATCTGTAAAGCTGACCACCTGCTTACTTGATCCTTGCCCATCTTGGCTCATCATGAGCTGCAGAGAGAGACTGGACGAGGGGATCAAGGCAGTGGTAAATGCCTCCCTTGAGGAGGGAGTGATGCCATCAGCCCTCAAGGAGGCAGTGATAAGACCGCTCTTAAAGAAGCCCTCCTTGGATCCCCAAGTTTTGAAAAACTTTCGCCCAGTCTGGAATCTGCCATTTTGGGGCAAGATCATTGAGCGGGTGGTGGTGATGCAGTTGAAGACGCACTTGGAAGAAGATGATTATATAGATCCATTTCAATCGGGCTTCAGGCATGAGCATGGGACAGAAATGGCCTTGGTCGCCTTGGTGGATGATATGAGGAGGGCTTTGGATAGGGGTGAATGCTCCTTCCTTGTTCTCGATCTCTCAGCGGCTTTTGATACCATTGACCACGGTATCCTCCTTGACTGCCTGGAGAGGTGGGGCAGTGGAGACATCGTATTACGGTGGTTCCAGTCCTTCCTCTCCAGCAGGTACCAGAGGGTAGCACTGGGAGAGGAGGTTTTGGACTGTGGCCACTCACTTGTGGGGTGCCACAGGGTTCCATCCTCTCCCTGATGCTATTTAACATCTATGTGAAGCCGCGGGGGGCTATCATCACGAGGTTTAGTGTGTGGTATCACCAATATGCAGATGTCACGCAGCTCTACCTCTCGTTCAAATCTTCACCAAGGTTGGCCGTAGAATCCCTGTCTGGAGACAGTGAGTGGCTGGATGGGGAGGAATAAGCGGAAGCTGAACCCTGACAAGACTGAGGAACTTTTGGTGGGAGACAAGAGGAGGCTGGGGGATGTTGACCTGGTGTTGAATGGGGTGTGGCTACCCTTGAAAGACCAGGTCTGCAGCCTGAGGGTCATTTTAGACTCTCAGCTGTCCATGGAGGCTCAGGTGTCAGCTGTGAGCCAGACAGCGCTGTACCAACTCCATTTGATACAGAGGCTGCGCCCCTACCATCTGCTCCCATTAGTAGCACATGCCCTGGTCTCCTCTTGTTTAGACTACTGTAATGCACTCTACGTGGGGTTACCCTTGAAGACGGTTCAGAAGCTGAAGCTGGTGCAGAACACGGCGGCTCGCTTGATTAAAGGCAGCTGCCGGTGTGATCACATCACTGTGGTGCTGAAGGAGTTGCACTGGCTACCAGTTGTTTTCCAAGCCAAATTCAAGGTGTTGGTTTTGACCTTTAAAACCCTATACAGTTGTGACCCAGCCTATCTCAAGGAACGCCTCCAGCAACACCAGACAGGCCACTCAACAAGATCAGGCTCAGATGGCCTTCTCTCTGTCCCATCAGCCAGGACAGCTAGGCTGGTGAGAACGAGGGAGAGGGCCTTCTCTGTGGTGGCCCTCACTCTGTGGAACTCCCCCCCTACAGAACTCTACCATACCCCCTCTTTAATGAGCTTCTGCCACGCACTGAAAACATGGTTGTTTAGACAGGCATCTGGGGTGGGTTAGGGTATTTTTAGATGATGCTTTAATGTGCAATTTTACTGTTTAAAATTGTACCGCTGTACACTGCCCAGAGTGGCCGGGTGACCAGCCAGATGGGTGACTAAGAAATTTACTAAATAAATAAATAAAATCTTGCTCCCCCACAGTGAATCTTTAACATATTCCAATGCTGGATGGGGCTCTCTGTAAAGCATTCCCCTTCTGTGCGCATTTACTCAGAAGTAAGAAATAAATCTCGCTCCCCCACAGTGAATCTTTAACAGATCTCAGTGCATACGGAGCCACAGTAAATCGCTTAAGCGTTAAAGGCTAACTTCAGTAATTCGCCCTAAAGTGCTCTTTCGCTTCTCTGTGAAATCGCTATCTTGATGCTATGCTTCTTTGATGTTCTGTAGTTGCTCTGTTGTTATGTAAAGTCGCAGTAGTGATCATTCAAGATCATGGAACGTCTCATCTCATTGCGAGCAGGGAGAAGGAGAAAGGGGGAGCAGGAAGGGGGATTCGAAGCAATAATTCCCTGGCAGACTGTTGGAATGGGGTTAAACTGAGAGGCTGGGCTGCTTTCATGGAAAGCCTTTAGATGCTGCACTCCAGAACTGGGGATTTTGGCTTCTCAAGGCAAAAGTGTGCACATTGGGGAAAAGGGCAGGGGGGAGATAATATAGTAGCAGAAGGGAGCCTTCAGAATTGTGAATTAGTTGCTCTCCATTCATAATAACATAGTAACGGGGGGGGGGGCTGGACAGGGGGGCAAACAAGCCTCTCTCATTGGTTGAGCAACCCCTGCCGGTCTGATGACGTTCAGTTCTACTCCCCCCACCCCACCCAGAAGTTATTTTCCTTTCAAGTGCTGTGTAACCCCTGAAAACTGGATTTTAAAGGTACTATACACTTGGCTTTTCTTGCTTCGTGTGTCCCTGACGGACCAAAGCTGATACCATGAAAATCCAAGTAATACTCCAACTGGCTTCTCATCCTGTTCTTGTGAAGATCCCCCCCACCCCTGGTGTTCTGCCACTGTCATGAGTGGCGGCCTAGAAGGCTAGGCTTCACATTGTCTTTTCATCTCATTTATTTTATTTCCACTGTGTCCACTTCCATTAATTCTCCTTTTACAGTTAAGTATTGATCCTCTGCATTTATTACTTCCTTGCTGTTCAAATTCAGTTATCAAGAAAGCTGGGGTCGATTTACATGAAATTAGCTTAGATTGTTTAGCTTAGAAAAAGGCAAGTAATGGGGGGGGGGGACATGATAGAAGTGTACAAAATTATGCACGGTGTGGAGAAAGTGGAGAGGAAGACATTTTTCTCCCACTCTCATAATACTAGAATGAGAGTCAGCTCATTCCATGAAGCTGACTGGTGTAGGACACATAAATGGAAGTACTTCTTCACACAGCTCATAGTCAAACTATGGCATTCGCTACCACAAGATGTAGTGATGGCCACCAATTTGGATGGCTTTTAAAAAGGGGGTTAGACAAATTCCTGGAGGAGAAAGCTATCAATGGTTACTAGTCCTGATGGCTATATGCTACCTCCAGTATCAGAGGCAGTAAGCTTATGTACACCAGTTGCTGGGGAACATGGGTGGGAGGGTCCTGTTGTGCTCATGTCCTGCTTGTGGGTTTCCTGTGGGCAACTGGTTGGCCACTACGTGAACAGAATGATGGACTAGATGGACCCTTGGTCTGATCCAGCATGGCTCTTCTTATGTTCTCGTGTTAAATAGGATTGGATGCAAATACAGTTGCATGGATCTGTGTGTTGAGGCCAGAACATATGTTGAGGCCAGAACTCCTCTTATGCCCTCTCCTATCTTTGTGTTAACTTGGCTGGGAAAGTAAGCAGCACATTGGATCAGTTTATTTCTCCTCTCTTGTCCTTTAGTTGAACAATAGTGTACTATGACAGCCTGGCTCTCTTTTTCCATGGGTCACATGCTTGGAGCAACCACTCTTTCCAACTCCTGTAGGCTGGTAAATGAAAGCTGACCTTTGTGAGCTCCAGTTACGGTTGAAAAACTCTCTGATTTTCTTGTGTCGAGGAAAAAGCAGCCTGGACGTTCCCCTGGGTAAGCTTCCTTCCCCCACCTTCATACGTACCCCGCCACTGCTCTTTGAGAGTGGCAGAGATGGCAGCATTGAGCATCAGTGAATTGTGGCAAGGACAACGAACCTTTCCTGGGACAGTCACATTCAGTGGGTAACGAATAAACCCATTTGCTCTGTCTCAAGGACATGGGTTGACTTCCTTCTATGAACTTTTCTACATGAGGCTATTAATCTGGTGTATCTACATTTGGTTTTGTGGTAGAATTGAGATCCGAGCACTAGACAAAGAGCTTTTTCTTTCCTGCTTTTCAACCACATAACCACTAGCTGGGGCTGTGCTCTAGTGGAATAACGCAATTATACAAGTAGAAATATACTTCTTTTTTTTGGCTTTCAGAAATAATACTCCATTTTCCCCACTCTAAACCACCCCAGGAAAGTGCTCTTAAAAAAGAACTGAAACTGGAGGGTCACAATGTCATCTAAAGAACCCGTGAATAATCGTGAGTAAGGAATGACGAGTGTGTAATAAATGTAGAAAAGCTCTATATCTCTTATGCCATTAACTCAGGACTTATAGTAAGTACATCAGCTAGTACTCTGCAGAAGGCTTATGTAGGACAATGGACTAGGTTGACTGTGGGCAAGAACTACATTCAGATTAATTAAGACTAGGCTACACAGTACATTTGGTGAAGGAATCAACATCGCCGACATGGACTTGCCATCCCATCCCACATAGCCACAATACCAGGTTCAGTCATTGCATGATTTGGGACAATCCCCCTAGAGCAGGGCTACACACACCAGTGATTTTGATACAAATCACTCAGAAAGAATTATCCATATGCAGATGTCTGAGAGGGGGTGGAAAGCCTTCTATCCACACTTCTCATGCAGTGATGCTGATACAGATGGTTCTTTTCTCACTGGTAGCAGCATTTGGAAAATGTATGATGAAATGGAGTGGGGGGAGAATTCAGCCGTTGGCACCCATATGAGGACACAGTTAGGGATGTCCGGAGTTTGTGAAATCCGTCCCATGTATGTTTCATGAATTGTGTGGTGTCGTTTGTCCAGCATCCATTCACAGATGGATTTGAATTTTTTCCCCCGTTATGCGGAAAAATACGCAAATAATTCCATAACGGGGTTCACAACAATTTATGTAATTTATGTTAGTACGTAACATTTGGTGTATTGTCCCCCATTCCATTCAACTTTTCCCCGCGTATATTTTCCAGGATGGAATATGTCTCAGCAGAAACGTGCGTATCTTCCTACAAATAAATGTGGGTAAATTTTGGAAAAGTAAAAAAAAAGATCCGAAAGTTCATGGACTCCACACAGCCCAAGGAAGCCAGTCCGCAGCAGATTCTGCAGGTCAAATTCTTAGAAATCTGAACTAATTTTAGTCCATCTCGAATTTCTCCAGCATCCCCAGCCACAGTTAAGGCCTTGGGGGGATGCATGCAGATCATTGGCTGTGAACCCCTGCCCTGGAGAGTTTCCTTAACCTCCAACAGTAGCCTTCAATGACATGGAACAGGGGATAGAGCTATGCAGTGAGTTGTGTTTGTCGTTAACAGCTGTAACGGTGGGTGGGAAACTCTCCCAGAGGATGCTGGTCTCCATGGTGAACATAACACATATTCTGGTCCTAAGACATATGCTCCAGCTTTGAATTATTGTAACAAAATTGAGTTGGGCAATTTAGCAGCTCGGTTCCTTTACCATGTCAGTGTCTTATAATTACAGTTATTAAAACACACACAAAAATGAATAAACAATTGGCCTCTTCCAGCTGAACATGTACTTCTGATGTCTTAGTATTCATTTTCATGGATCTCCTCCTCCTCCTCCTCCTCCCCCTCTTTTCTATTGTTTGGTCAGAAGACCTAAATCAATAAATGCACTGAAAAAAGCACATTAGAACACAGCTAGACAAGACTGACATTTACTGCAACTTGGAGATAATTAAGTAGTCTCCAGGATAATCCTGTCATTTGGATTTCAGTATTTTATTTATTTTCTTATGGTTCCTCTTTATACAAGGGGATGGGGATAGAACAATCAATGGGCCTCAGTGGTTCTATCCATCAGCCTACAATTATCACTCCTAATAGCGAACTCAGGTGGTGAGTGCCACCAGGACTGTAGCCAAAATGGGGCCACTGAGAAACAAGAGAGAGGTATCGGTACCTGCCCCCAACCCCAAACAGCTTAATGAGGAGAACACAGACAGTAGCCATTGTGGAATATAGAGTGACAGTAGAGAAAGAAAAAGTATGGTTGCCTGGGCAATGGAATTCCCATTGCAGGGAATGGCTGGCTAGAAACCTGAACAGGAGCACTTCATTTAGGAGGGAGGATACAATGCAACATTTTGTTTCAGGTCCATCTTGTTCTATTTCATTCTGATCCAATTCAGGTTAAGGACTGAAATGGCCTTAGTTGCTCTGGTGGACCATCTACATTGGGAAATGGAGAGAGGAAGTAAACCCGTTAGTTCTGCTATACCGCTCAGCAACTTTCAATACCATTGACCATGGCAACTTTCTGGACTGCCTAGCCAGCATAAGGCTTGGGGGTACCATTTTGCAGTGGTTCTGAACCTTCCTGGAGGGCTGGGGGACTCCTATGCATCACCTTCACCGTCGGCTTATGTGGGTTTCCATCTTGTCCACCATGCTACATAAAATCTACATGAAAACACTGGAGGGGTGAGTTGGGGTGGGAATCATCCATGATACTCACATCTCTCCTTTCAGTCGTAGTCCAAGAAGTCCACAGAAGTCTTGAATCAGTGCTTGAGAGAAGTAATGGACTGGATGTGGGTTTACAAATTGAGATTTAGTCTAGAAAAGACAGAGATGTTCCTGGTCAACATAACTGCTAACCAGGGATAGGGACTCAGTCTGTTATGGATAGGGTTGCACTCTCCTTGAAAAATCAAAAGTACAGCTCCTGGACACACATATCCTCCTGGATGACAGCTGTGGCCAGGAGTGCTTTTCCACAGCTTAGGCTGGCATGTCGATTGCACCTGTTCTTGGGGAAAGCAGACTTGTGCATGAACATGCATGCCTCAGTTAAATCATGTGGGGCTGCCTTTGAAAAGTGTTCAGAAATTCCTTTGGCTCCTTTGTTGTATCAGCTGTGCTGGCTTCCAATCCATTTCTGAGCCCAATTCAAAGTGGTGGCTATTACTTTTAAAGCCCTAAATTGCTTAGAATCAGGATACACCTAAAAGGACCATGTCCTCCCATACAATTCAATTCACTCAGATCATCAGGAGAAGCCCTGCTCCAAATCCCAACAGCATCTGAGGTAGAATGAGGGTGGCCACTTATGCACTGCCAAAAAAGAAGAAATGCATCACCAGAAGAGAGGACAAAAATGGTGCATTTTGCATAAAATTTGCATATGCTAATTTTATGTACAGAAGCAAATTTAGAAATAATTGCTATAATTTAAATAGAAAAACAGCACAAAATAGCTTCAGCACCATCCCCCACCCGCACCCCCTGGCCCAACTATTTTCTTCCCATGAATGATCTCCACTAATCAGGCACCATATCATAAACAGAATATCACAATGCCACACAGCCAATTGAATTTGGCTGTATGATGACGTCACAATAACAATTCAGAGTAAGGGCAGAAAGTATTGCCATCCGTCTGAATGGGCCTTCTGTCTTTTTTTGCCCGGTGGATATTTTGCCTCTTTTCACAGCAATCCCTCCAAATTCCTGGAAGTGGGGCACAGTTCAGCAAAGCACACACACACACATTTTGGCTCAGTCCTGGGTTTTGATGATAGCATAGAGATTTCTGACTAAACGGACCCTTTCTAGGTAAAATTACTTGAATAGACCCACAACATCCAAGCAGCATCACTTATTTCTAGAAGATCAAGCTATTACTCGCAAAAAGTGGATGCTATGCTGTAATTAACCTTGCACTTCTAATCTTCTTATGTGTACTCAGCAAGAGCAAATACGCTACAGATTTTAATTGTTCAGTTACGGAGAAAGCAAATTATTTGTGCCCCATTAGAGCGGTTTTAATAATGGAGAGGGTGAAGGCAGATGACATCTGTTGTCTATGTATCTAGTTTGTCTCATTTGCTAGAAAATTACAGCTGTGAATAAATTCCAAAAATTCAATTTTGGGGAAGCTAATCAGGTATACCAGGCCTAAGTAGTATAGTTTTGTCTGACCATATTGCACAGTTCCATTCTTTGCAGGTTTAAGGGTCTGCAGTGTTCCATGTGTCCAATATGGCCAACTCCTCCAAGCAGAATTAGAAATGAAGAATACTGCAGCTAAATAAAAGGGTGGTTGACAGGCTACCTCAGGGAAATAACTTGTAAGAACAACCATGCAGCATTTACAATCTGCTTAGAGCAATCTTTCAGATTCTAAATGCACACAAGCCCAGTTAGAACATATTAAAGAGATACCCCCAAAATGCTTTGTCTAAAGAGAATCTCAACTTTGGATCTATGAGCTTGAGCTAAAGTCATTTTCCAGTTCTACATGAACTCAAACATTGTGTTACACCAGCTTCGAATCTGGCATGCAAAATTATGTCCCCCTCTTCCATAGCTATTGTGCACCTTTTCCCATTCCAAAGACATAATGTGTTTAAAGAGTGTGTCTCGCTCCTTTGTTGCTATAATAAAAGACTTTGCTGCAAGTAAGCCTTCTGTTTCATCATCTTAAACTAGATGAGGTGACCCCGTCGTACCCCTGTTAATCTCCAGTAGGCTCATCGCTTTGTTAATTGGTTTCATCTACTTGGGGCTCTGTTATCATTGGCCTTTATATCAAGCAAGGGTTGAAGCAGCCATGTCACTGAATACTATCTTGCCAATTACCCCTGTTTCAAACATGAATGGAGTTTGTCCATCACAGCTTCTGCTGTCCATCTGTTTATTTTAAAAATCAAGCATTCCAATGTTTGTTGTTGTTGTTGCTTATATCTATATTCCAGATTAGAATCCCAGGTAAATTATTCTGTCTAATCCGGTAAAGCTATAGAAACACATGGCTCATGACTGGCGATGCAGCTCGGACTGGACCTTGGCAAGGCTATACTCCGGGGCCCTGCTGCCAAGGGTGGGCCCAAAGAACCACCCAGAGAGCAGCACATGATGAAGACATCAGGGCCGCAGAAGCAAACTCCATTTTTTTCTTGTAGTCATGATGATGCTATGATTTAAGTGAGTTTAAAATGTGAAACTGCACATGCTCAGACTATTTCTTTCTTTCTTTTTAGTCATGGTTGGCAAACTGTCTTTGTTTGTTTGTTATATCAGGAATGTAGAAGTAATTGTAAAGGATGGGATGGTAGATGGGATTAAAGAGGAAGGTTAGTTGTGTGCTCTTCACAACCAAATTAATACACATGGTCATCTACACCCCCCCCCCACCACCTTTAAGTCTATTACATCCAGGGTCTAAAATTACTTAGGTGCACCACTGCTCATCCCAACAAGCTTTTCTAATTCACCATTACTTAGCGCAATATTCTGAGGATAGGTTAGGGAAGTCCACTAACAAATCCTTCCTTTGTCCTCCTCAGTGTATTTGCTCAGTGTTAGTAACCAGGAGGTGCCTGGAGCTACCATGCTCTGTATATAGCAACTCCATAGAGCTCACACTCATTTCTTTATTGTCTGTATTCAGCCTTTATATTCCTTCTCCTGCAACACTTATTAACGGAGCTGCTCTCCATTTTATCATTGGCTCAAATATTTCTGCAGCTCTAAACTGAATTTAACTAAATTGAATTTTTGGAATTTATTCACACGACTGAACGACTGAACAACAACAAACTGGTTTATTTCCAGCCATGCGTTTCCATTAAAATTTAAATTTGTTTCTTTCCCCCCTTGCTTGAGCTGTATCAAGTTGCTGTTAAAGAAAGATACACCAGTCCTGGTGGTTTCTTGTGATGCAGGGGATTTCTGCAGAAATATTCCAGCTGGAATACTTCAGTGGCCTAGATCTGGGGTACTTAAGACAATGCCTTCATCCATTTTAGCCCCCCACTCTATCCCGTTTGTTGAGGTCATACTTGGGCTCAGATTTGGATGCAATGGTCTAGTGAGGCTGGAAAGATGGCGTCAACAAACACGGCCTTTTTGGTGGTAGCATCATCATCGTAGAACTCTCTGTCCCCAAAGGCCTGCCAAGTAACCTCTCTTATTCTTCCTAAATGGCTTGTTTAAATGATTTTATTTCAAAAAGCTTGTGAAGGTCTGAGCTGATTGGAGCTTTAATCCCACTGTGATCTTGACTATGTCTGTTGGAGTGGTTTTATATACTTTTATGCTGATTTTTATTGCTGTTAATTTGTAAACCTTTGGAGGCTTCTGCGATGCCAAAAGGTGGAGTAAAAAAAAAAGGTGGAGTAAACAAAGCTCACAGGGATAAACCGTTGGTACAAAAATGCCTAGGGACAGACAGACCTATGTACTATTGGCAGAAAGGTATGCAGAGAGAAGAGGACTTAATTTAGAATAAACCTTTCAATTATTTATTTATTATTCCTTAGTTGTTGTACTTATTTGTTTCTGAATCACAATTGTAAGTATCCAAGGCAGCACAGAATCATACCCTACAGACATCCCACCTTTATGATGGCTCAGTGGGCTGTAAAGTTTCAGTAGATGACACATTTCATTATGGTCTGACCAATGCTTCATGCATCAAGCCAACGCTACCACCCATAGGCAAGACAGCAGCAAGGTAAATATCTCCTGTTCCTTAGCAGTTATTCTTATTGTTTAGGGCTGTCACATACCTGCATATGGGTAAAAGCTTTCAAACCCATGGCTATTCTGAGTTGAGCCTGTAAGACAGCAATTATTATCTTTCTCCCCTCAGAACAGATGAAACAATACCTTTTATTGAACCAGTTTATTTCAAAGTTAGCAAGCAAGCAACTTAAAGAATATATTCCTTGTCAGATATGGTGGTTGATGACTACTGGTGTTTCTGGGGTTGTAATTATTATTTTTTTGTTTTGTTTATTATGAAAATAGAAAAAGCAAACCATTATCTTAACACATACGCCAGGAAACCCAGGCCAATTAATGTCTTGCCTTATATTTATATATATATATATATATATATATATTTGTAAACTATCTGTACAAGTTTACCAAAATTTCCAGTCTTAATATTTTCCAATGGATATCTATCATGTGCCTTCAAAATTTCAGTTTTTTTGTTTTTGTTTTAAAAATGCCTAGGGACAGACAGAGCTACATACCATTCCTTTACCACACCAGGTCATGGACAGGACATGGACAGAACATATAAGAGAAAGAGTGGCTCTAAACATGTGCAGAATGCCACAGTCCCCCCATTGAGAACATCAACTATTATCTATATATCCATAGGTAGAGGAATGGCTTCTATGCGAGAGGGCATAAACTTGATTCCTAGCCATAAACCAAAATGACAAATACACCAAAGCTTCTAACATGTCTGGGAAAACTTGTTCCTGGTTGCATGCAGTTCTTAAAGAAACCAGACTGAAACCATTCACCCTCTTGAAAACCAAACCCTAAAAGTGAAATAAGATGAACACAAAGAGTTTGGTTTGCAACAAGCTGCATCAGAGCTTCACAGTAACATCTGTTTTCAGTGTCATGGCTCGGTCCTGGAATTGCAAAGAAACGAGTTCTGAGTTCCTCTTACCATTGAGTAATCACACAGGCAATATGTCTGATACGAAGGAGACCATCTACCAGAATTTTGGCAGGGGGGTGGGGAGGCGGCAGGTGGGGGAAGGGAGGCAGTCAGTCTGACTTTGTCAGGCAGCGCGATCTCAGACAAACTTGAGATCCCACACAATTTAGAAATGCATTGACAAACAGGCCTTCAAACAGGCAGGGCCAAGCCAAGACATTTCACAGTCTGAGACAGAACAGCAAATGGTGCCAGAACCCCCTCAAGTCAAGGTGCACAGTACATAAAGAAGGCCACTTATATAGCTCCAACAAAAAAGAAATGCATCACCAAAAATGAGGACAACAGATGTGCATAATATTTGCCTATGCTAATTTATAGGCATAGATACAAATCTGGAAATAATTATTACAATAGAAATAGTGAGGAAGACTGGCCAGGTGATCTCTGCACCTGCTCCATGTTGCTAAGCATTGATGGGCAACTTCAAGGCCCAGTTTTTCCTTCTGAAGGTTCTTTATCTTTATACCAGGCTTAGACTGGACAGACGTTTAAACAGAGGGCTGTCCTCGGTAAGTAAGGCTCATGGCCACCCTACAATAATATCCAAGGCTGGCCACATTATTTTTGCACCTGAGGCAGAAAATCTCCCAAATCCCTCTCTCTGGGAAAACACACACACAAACAACAACAACAACAACATCATCATCATACTAACCACCACCACCAACAACCAATTTGTTGCCCTTTCATGACACCCAATATCAGCTGCCAGAGGAAGTCCCCTCACTCTGCCTAAGAGCAAGGCCAGCCCTGCTCGGGTCACAGGAAATAAGAACATAGGAAGAGCCTATGTTTCAGGTGTAGCATAAGACCTTTCTAAAGTGGCAGCTGTTTGCTACTAAGGGTTATGCAAGCAAGGTGGCTATTTTCATTTCATAGGTTTCCCACTGTTTTTTTAAATAAGATTTGATCTTCCAGGACAGGACTGGATATAATCTCAAAGAAAAAAGCTGTGGTAACTGCCTTTCTGTACTGCTTCCTGTGACAGCCTTTTTTCAGCGGTGGTATCAGCTTTGAAGGGGCTGCGGTGGCTTAGTGGTTAAGATGCTGAACTGCAGACTGGAAGGTCGGCAGGTCAGCAGTTCGAGACCCGAGTGCTGCGTGATGGAGTGAGCTCCCGTCTTCAGTCCCAGCTCCTGCCAACCTAGCAGTTCGAAAGCAAGAAATTGCAAGTAGATAAATAGGTACCGCCTTGGCGGGAAAGGTAACAGCGTTCCGTGCACCTCGGTGTTCAGTCATACCGGCCACATGACCACGGAAGCGTCTTCGGACAGTGCTGGCTCTTCGGCTTAGAAACGGGGATGAGCACCGCACCCTAGAGTCGGACACGACTGGTTGGGGACACCTTTACCTTTACCTTTTTTTTATCAGCTTTGAATGAACGGATGCTGCTGTACTGTGGCAATATCATGCTAGGGTCCTGTGGAAAAGCATTGCATGGATCTTGTTGTACTGTGGTCAGTGATCCTGCTAATGCAGGTCCAAACTGGACCATATTGTGAATTCATGGCATTCCCTGAGCTGAGCTGAGGGAGTGTACATAAAAATAGCAATCTGCAGTGCTACAGTGTCATGAATATTCCATTTTGCTGCTTCCTGGCTGGTGCTTGATGGTGGACAAAGGGGGTGTACCTTGCCCAAGACATAGGGGGTGAATGAATTTCAGTAAATCCTGTGCTGTGTGTTTATTCTGACCTGTTGCATATTTCTGCAGTCTGCCCCACTTATGATGTTTAAATAAGTAGCCGCACACTGGGAAAAGTGCACCATTTAATTGTGTGTTTCATCCTAAAATGTTTTAATACTTAGAAAGGGATATACTAACTAAGCACAAGTTCAGCCAGCACTAATATATAGCCACCTCAGAGGTAACAGCAGCTGCATAACAAAGGACAGCAATAAAAAAGAAAAAAAGACAATGGTAGAAGGCAGGAAATGAAACAAGCAGCCTTGTTCAAGCAGAGAGTGTGAGGACAGGATGTGGGTGTACCCAGCAAAGCCAAATGAAATGACACTGCAAATAAAAGAAGCAAATTGTTCAGGAGCGTGAACAATTCTTAGTGGTTGCGTGAAACCGAGCCTTAGTATTTTGTTCCAGCATCGGCTCCTGTTAAGGAGCTGATGGGCTCGTTTTTTTTTTGTAGATGTTATTTACAGCAACTGCAATTCTATTTATAATAGTGATGGTGCTTATTATAACTTTTCTTTCTCATCTACAGAATGTTTACAGGTATTCTGAAGCAGACCAGGAATACTTGTCCAGGCAATATACAAAACAGTATGGAATAAGAATCCCTTACACCTTGCTGTCTATGTATTTATTTCTCATATTTATATTCCACTTACCTACTGATACTATGAAGCAGAGTAGTTTGCCCTGAGAAAAACTTGGGTGCAAAACCAGTCTGTTACACCCATCAACCACAATTATAGTGCTTTTCCTCTTTCTTAAGGAGTCAGAAAGAGGAGTATGTGTGCTCTCTCTCTCTCTCCAGTATGTACAGCCAGGGCCAGAAATATTGGAAGAAGGATAACTGTTTTGGCAGTTGGCCTCTGTACACCACCACATTGAAGTTAAAAGGAAACACACCCAGATGGGAGCGAAGTCAGGACTTTCAGCTGTAATTCAAGGGGTTTGACAAAAGTGGGGCACTAACCATTCAGGAAAGACAGCCAGTGGCATACACACACACACCCATCCTTGGTTGCTCAAAAGTAATGGAATGAATGGCTGACAAGCAGCTGCATGGCCAGGTGTGGCCTGTTTCCTAGGTACCCCATGACCAATCAAGCGGATAAAAGGCCTGGAGGTGGTTCTGAGTGTTATATTTGCATTTGGTAGCTGTTCACCGCAACTCCCAACATGAGGTCCAAAGAGGTGTCCCTCCAAGTGAAGGAGGCCATCATTAGGCTGAGGAAACAACATAAACCCATCAGAGAGACAGCAAAAACATTGGGAGTGGCCAATACAACAGTTTGGAATATTCTGAAAAAGAAGGAATTAACTGGCAAGCTTAGCAACAGCAAAAGGCTTGGAAGACCACGGAAGACAACTAAAGTGGATGACCGCAGAATGCTGCTCATGGTGAAGAGGAACCCTTTCACAACACCTAGCCAGGTCAAGAATGCTCTTGAGGAGGTAGGCATGTCATTGTCAACATCTACAGTCAAGAGACGGCTTTATGAATGTAAATACAGAGGCTTCACAACAAGGTGCAAACCACTGGTAACGCTCAAGAACAGAAAGGCCAGATTAGCCTTTGCCAGCAAACACCTAAAAAAGCCTGCCCAGTTCTAGAATAAGATTCTTTGTACTGATGAAACCAAGATGAACTTGTACCAGAATGATGGGAAGAGAAAAGTATGGAGAAGGAAAGGAACAGCTCATGATCCAAAGCATACCACATCATCTGTCAAACATGGTGGAGGCAGTGTTATGGCATGGGCACGTATAGCTGCCAATGGAACTGGGTCACTGGTGTTTATTGATGACCTGACTGCTGATAAAAGCAGCAGGATAGATTCTGAAGTGTATAGGGCTATACTTTCTGCTCAGATTCAGCTGAATGCTGCCAAACTGATAGGACGCCACTTCATATCGCAGATGGATAATGACCCAAACCCAGTACAAGCTGCGTTTTGAAGAGGCAGAGGAACTAGAGATCAAATTGCCAACATTCGCTGGATCATGGAGAAAGCAAGAGAATTCCAAAAAACAATCCTTTGATTGTGTGGATCACAACAAACTGTGGCAAATTCTTAAAGAGATGGGAGTACCAGACCACCTTACCTGTCTCCTGAGAAACCTGTACGAGGGTCAAGAAGCAACAGTAAGAACAGGACATGGAACAACCGATTGGTTCAAAATTGGGAAAGGAGTACAACAAGGCTGTATATTGTCGCCCTACTTATTTAATTTATATGCAGAGTACATCATGAGAAACGCCGGGTTGGATGAATCAGAGGTCAGAATTAAGATTGCCGGGAGAATTATCAACAACCTCAGATACGCAGATGATACCACCCTAATGGCAAAAAGCGAAGAGGATCTAAAGAGCCTCTTGTTGAGGGTGAAAGTGGAGAGTGCAAAAGCTGGTTTGAAACTCAACATTAACAAAACGAAGATCATGGCATCTGGCCCCATCACTTCCTGGCATATAGAAGGGGAAGAAATGGAAGCAGTGACAGATTTTATTTTCTTGGGCTCCAAGATCACTGCACACGGTGACTGTAGCCATGAAATTAAAGGACGCTTGCTCCTTGGGAGGAAAGCTATGGCAAACCTAGACAGCATAGTAAGAAGCAGAGACATCACCTTGCCGACAAAGGTTCGTATAATCAAAGCTATGGTTTTCCCAGTAGCAATGTATGGCTGTGAGAGCTGGACTATAAGGAAGGCTGAGCGCCGAAGAATTGGTGCTTTGGAACTGTGGTGCTGGAGAAGACTCTTATGAGTCCCCTGGACTGCAAGGAGGTCAAATCAGTCCATCCTAAAGGAAATCAACCCTGACTGCTCATTGGAAGGACAGATACTGGAGCTGAAGTTCAAATATTTTGGCCACCTAATGAGAAGAGAAAATTCCCTGGAAAAGACCCTGATGCTGGGAAAGATTGAAGGCAAAAGGAGAAGGGGACGGCAGAGGATGAGCTGGCTAGATAGCATCACCAATGCAATGAATATGGACTTGAGCACACTTCAGGAGAGAGCGCAGGATAGGAAGGCCTGGTGTGCTATGGTCCATGGGGTCACGAAGAGTCGGACACGACTGAACAACTGAACAACAACAATGACCCAAAACATACAGCATACAGTAAAAGCTACCCAAGAGTTTCTCAAGGCAAAAAAGTGGGATGTTCTTCAATGGCCAAGTCAGTCACCTGATCTCAACCCAATAGAGCATGCGTCTCACTTACTGAAGACAAGACTGAAGGAGAAAGACCCACAAACAAGCAGCAGCTGAAGGTAGCTGCTGTAAAGGCCTGGCAAAGCATCTCGAGGGTGGAAACTCAGCATTTGGTCATGTCCATGGGTTCCAGACTTCAGGCAGTCATTGACTGCAAAGGATTTTCATCCAGGTATTAAAAGCGATCCTTAAGTTTGAAATGATGTTGCTTTGTTCCATTACTTATGAGCCACCAACGATGTGTGTGTGTGCATGCCACTGGCTGTCCTTCCTGAATGGTTAGTGCCCCACTTTTGTCAAACCCCTTGAATTACAGCTGAAAGTCCTGACTTCGCTCCCATCTGGGTGTGTTTCGTTTCAACTTCAATGTGGTGGTGTACAGAGGCCAACTGCCAAAACAGTTATCCTTGTTCCAGTATTTCTGGCCTGGTACCTAATAGCTTGATTGCTATTAGCTTGTAGACTGACAGTATATTGGTCTGGCACTAGAGTGGCCATTTATACATCACCAAAGAAGAGGTGATACAGATTTCCATAAAATGTGCTTATTTCTATGTGTAGACACAAATTTAGAATTAATTATTATAATTCAAATAGAAATATAATACATCTCACCATACCGGGGAAGTCTGTAACCAGGTAACCTGTGTGCATACTCGGTCTTCTGCCCAGGTGCTAACTGTTGATGGGCAAGTTCAAGGCCCGACATGCTGCTCTCCTTCCTTATACTTCTTTATCTTTAAACAGAACTAGGACTGGACATCCTTTCAAATGGACTTCAGGGGTGGGCAACTTGTGTCCCTCCAAATGCTTTGGCCTACAACTCCCATCAACCCTAGCCAGCATAGCCAGTGCTGAGGGATGATGGAAGTTGTAGGCCAAACCATCTGGAGGGCCACAAGTTGCCCACCCCTGAAATAGAGGATGTCTTCAAATAGACGACTGTCCTCTGTCAAATAAACACATAGGGTGGCCATGTGTCCTCTTTTACAGAGAACAGTTCTGGACTGCCAGAGGACTCTCCTCTGTTTTGAAGGCATCCTCTATTTCAAGGGCTGTCCAGACCCCAAGTTCATTGTAAAGATAAAGAGCCATCAGAAGGAAGAGCTGAGCCGTGAAGTTGCCCATCAATAGCACCTAGCCACAGGACTGAGCAAGGTCACCTGGTGACAGTCTTCCACACTACGGTGAGATGTACTGTATTTCTATTTGGATTAGTTATTTCTAAATTTGCATCTATAAATTAGCACATGCACATTTTACAGAAATCAGTGTCCTTTTTTGTCCTCTTCTTTGGTGGTACGTGTCCTCCTTTTTGGCGATTTGCAAGTGGCCACCTTATCTAGCTCCCAGATATGGACTGAGGGAACATGGACTGAAACAACCTTGCTGAAGTGAAGAAGGCCTGGGTCGGGTCAGCGCCTGGGTGGGAGACACTCTAGAAGCATTATGTACTCTTCTGCCTTAGAGTTCGTGATGGAAGAAAGGCAGGCTATAAGTGTCATAAATACTACTCACACAGAGGTTCTCATATTCATTGTCTGTTCCCTCACAGACTGAACCATCATAATGAATTACTTGCATGTGTAAACCAGCCACTACAGATTAATCATGCCTGTGATTCACATGTACACTGTCTGCAAATAGAACTTTCCACACATCGCCCTATGCCAAGTCAAACAAAATGCTTTTCGGTGGAGGCAGATCACATATTTGGCTGGGAGACATAGAAAGTGACGAACATGCAGGGGTTGAATCAGCCCATGCATTCATGAAAGTTCCCACTAGTCAGAAGTGGGGTCGCACCCATGCTAATTGGAATTTAATCACTGGATTGGATTCCATATTAATTTTTGTTTGGCAAGGTACTGGGCACACCTATCGCTTTCTCTTGTGTTGCTCGATCTTTGGGGCTCGCTTCATTTTTTAAAAATATGTTTTTCTTCCTCTCAGTACTCAGGATATATTTACCTATCCACTTAGATGACCACTTTATGCATCTGATTTGACGGTCAGCTCTAGTCCACAGTTCATGACTTTGCAACTGTAGGCTTGTCATAACCTTTGTACAATACACCTGGCTTTGTACAGTATAAGAACATAGGAAGAGCCCTGCTGGATCAGACCAAGGCTCCATCTAGTCCAGCATTCTGTTCACACAGTGGTCAAAGAGCTGCCCATGGGAAACCCACAAGCAGGGCATGAGTGCAATAGCACTCCCCCACCCATGTTCCCCAGCAACTGGTGCACATAGGCATACTGCCTCTGATACTGGAGGTAACTTATAGCCATTAGGACTAGTAGCCATTGATAGTCTTCGCCAGGAATTTGTCTAACTCCCAAATTGGTGGCCATCATTACATCTTCTGGTAGTGAGTTCCAAAGTTTAACTGTGTACTCTGTGAAAAAGTCCTTCCTTTTATCTTTTCTAAATCTTCCAACCTTCAGCTTCATGGGATGACCCCCCATTAGGTTCTAGTATTATGAGAGAGGGAGAAAAATGTTTCCCTATCCACTTTCTCCACACTATGCATAATTTTGTATACTTGGGCACATTGTGATCTGGTTTGCGTAGACCAGTTCGTGCTGGAGTTTATGGCTCATTAATTCTCCTTTTGGGGTAGGGGATTAGACTATATGGCTTTGGGGCTTTTGTTCTATGATTCTAAGGTTAAATAATTGCCCCCCCTTTTTTCCTTCCCAAAAAACAGTCCCCAGTTTGGATTAGGGGTGCAGCATGGGGGACAGGGCGGCTGACCCTTTGCCCCCACAATGATTCCTCAACTTAAATACACACGCACACACACACACACACACACACACACACAACTGCTATTAGCTGTGCAAGGAGAAAACCTATGGGCCTGTATGTTTTCTCCACCGCAACCATGGTTGTTTGCCTACAGGGTGCACTACTACAGGGTGTAGTAGTTTGGGGTGTTGGGTGTGGATTTGGGTTAGACCCCCTCTTCCCCCCACCCCACCCCCACACACCATAGCGGCATTTTACGAGAAAAAATAATGTATGGAGTTCCAACCAAAGTCGTTCTGAAGGGATATCAAGTTATCTGCAATAGATGCTGTACAAGTCTTTGGCGCCCAGTTTCATCAGCTGTGTAGCAAATATTGCATAGATCTATTGGTTTCATCCTTCACAGAGTCACGGTGAACACAAAGTGGGTTCAACACTGTTAACTTGATTGCTCACAAGTACCATCTCCTGTGCTGCAGAGCCCAGCCCACTCCCTAGCTTACTAGAAAATTCGGGGCAATGAAACAAGCAGGACAATGGCTAGAGTGCAAATGGGCACCACACTTTAAGAAGGATGCAGATGAACTGGAGAGGGTTCAGAGGAGGGCAATGAAGATGATCAGGGGACTGGAAACAAAGCCCTATGAGGAGAGACGGAAAGAACTGGGCATGTTTAGCCTTGAGAAGGGAAGACTGAGGGGAGATAGCGCTCTTCAAGTACTTGAAAGGTTGTCACAGAGAGGAAGGCCAGGATCTCTTCTCGGTCCTCCCAGAGTGCAGGACACGGAATAATGGGCTCAAGTTACAGGAAGCCAGATTCCGGCTGAACATCAGGAAAAACTTCCTGACTGTTAGAGCAATACAACAATGGAACCACTTACCTAGGGAGGTAGTGGGCTTTCCCACACTGGAAGCATTCAAGACGAGGCTGGACAGCCATCTGTCAGGGATGCTCTGACTTGGATTCCTGCACTGAGCAGGGGGTTGGACTCGATGGTCTTGTAGGCCCCTTCCAACCCTACTATTCTATGATTCTATAAGTCTCATAGCAACTACAACCAGACACAAGTAAGAGCACATTATTCTGCTTGCTTTGTGATGGTGCAAAGTGATCTTATGTCTCCGCCTCTGTTTCATCCTTAGCTAGGATGGGGGTCGCATGTTGCCCACCCTGATATAGCCCAATTCCAATCTGGGTTGAGGCTGGGGTTTGGCATGGAGACAGTCTTGGTCGCCTTGACGGATCACCTTTGCTGGGAGAGTAACAGGGGGAGTGCAGCCATATCAGTCTTCTTTGATCTCTCAGCAGCTTTCAATACCACTGACCGTGGACCAGCTCTGTGGGTTGGGGTTGGGAGACATGGTGATATGGTGGTTCTGTTCTTACCTGCAAGGTTAAGAACATAAGAAGAGCCATGCTGGATCAGGCCAAGGGTCCATCTAGTCCAGCATTCTGTGCACACAGTGGCCAACCTGCTGTCAACCGAGAACCCCGAAGCAACTGGTATACATAGGTATACTGCCTCTGATACTGAAGGCAGCACAGAGGCATCAGGACTAGTAGTTATTGACAGCCTTCTCCTCCAGGAATTTATCTAATCCCCTTTTAAAGCCATCCAAATTGGTGGCCATCACTACGTCTTGTGGTAGCAAATTCCATAGTTTATGCACTGTGTGAAGAAGAAGTACCTCACTTGGTTTCAGAAAGTAGTACTGGGGGATTTCTTCTTGACCCCGTGTCATTTGATAGAGTTCCATGTCATCCCCCATGCTTTTAAACTATATGAAGCCTCTGCCAAGGAATCACTGCACAGTGGAGAGGATTCTGGGGCATGTTCACAGATGCAAACTCTGCTTGCATGGAGCACTGTGTAGGCCTGATGGGCATGAACTAAACCCCATGTGCATGAACTGTACAGGAGTTGCATTCAAGCTAGATGACCTTCAAGTTTGTTCCAGCCTTACAGTTTGATAGTTCTATGACTTGATTTGAGAAGACTGTCTTGTAGGCAGTGATCCACCCAACGGTGGGGTGTTTCCACAGTCCTGGGAATTAATGTAACCTTACTATTCACATTACAACTCAAATAAGTGCTTCTACAATTAAGAGAGCTGTCACTCAATATATTATTTAGCAATTCTCTTAATTCCAAGCAGCCAACGGATTGAAGAAAACATTTTTTCCCACATGACTCATGCTGGTAAATAGATAATTTCCTTAGTAGCTAAGGGAATACCGTTTTTATAGTATTAGCAGCACAATCCTAATCTACTCAGAAGTAAATAGACTTGTCTGTATAGGATTGCAGCTTATGTCTCTCAAGCCATACAGTGGCTAACAGCAAAAATTACAAGCATGCAAAATAAGAAAAGTGTCCAGATGTGTTGAATGCTCTCCCATTAAAATCAATGGGGCCTAATTGTACTTACTTTAGGCAGAAATGGTATTTAGAAAGAAAACTGCAAAAAAGAAAAGAGAAGAAAAGGAGGCATAGATATTCCAACACAATATATGGGAAGAGCTTTGATTAACACATGAAAATAAGGTATTCTGAAAGAAACTGACTGTATGTTACTGCTGCTTTTAATTGATGGTTATTTTTACTGTTTTATTTTATTTTATTGCTATTTTGTTGTTAGCCGCCTGGAGTGTCTCTATTGAAACAGAAAGGAGACATATAAATACATTATTATAATAAATAGCTTAAGACACAACCCTATGCATGTTTAGACAGAAATAAATCCCACAACTCCTAGCCTGCTCCAACCAGCTTCCACCCTTAATGTTCCAAAATATTGGTCTGCATGAAATATCCATAAAATGCAGTCATATGCATGTTTACTCAAAAAAGTAAGAAAATATAATATATATTAAAATCTGCCAACTGAGGATTCCACTTCATGCATCTTCTGAAGTGGATTCTAATCCATGAAAGCATGTGCCACAATAAGGGTGCAAATACATGCAATCCTATGCATGTTTAGACAGAAAAAAAGACCTACAACTCCCAGCATGCCTCAGTCAGCCATACTGGCTGGGTGATGCTGGGAGTTATAGGACTTTTTTCTCTCTAAACATTTATAGAATTGTGCCCTAAATCTATTAGTTTTTAAGATGCCACAAGGCTCTTTGTTGTATTTGCTGAAACAGATGGACAAGGACACCCTTGTGGAACTGGTGGTGGTTTAAGAACATAAGAAGAGCCATGCTGGCTCAGACCAAGGGTGCATCTAGTCCAGCATTCTGTGCACACAGTGGCCAACCAGGAAACCAAGCAGGGCACGAGTGCAACAGCACCCTCCCACCCATGTTCCCCAGCAACTGGTGTACCTAGGCTGACTGCCTCTGATACTGGAAGTAACACATAACCATGAGGACTAGTAGCCATTGATAGCGTTCTCCTCCAGGAATGTATCTAACCCCCTTTTAAAACCATCCAAATTGGTGGCCATCATGACTTGTTGTGATAGCAAATTCCATAGTCTGACCATGCACTGTGTGAAGAAGTCCTTCCTTTTATCTGTCCTGAATCTCCCACCAATCAGTTTCATGGGGTGATCCCGAGTTCTAGTATTATGAGAAAGGGAGAAAATAGTCTCCCTATCCACATTCTCCACAGGTTTCTTTAGAGGCCTGGTGAAGCTCCAAGAGCCTTGCAGTCCTGTGATTTTGAATACTTTACTTCAATTACTTGAGTCTTAATTCAATTATTCTCCTATTATGAATTATTTTATAGTGCAATCCTGGATATTGAAGTAAGCCCTATTGAATTCAGTGGGACTAACTCCCAGTAAGTGTGTATAGGATTGCAGCCTTATTGAAATAAAAACACACTAATGCTCAGGTTTGCACTAAGCATACAATCCTAATCTAGATTTTAATATCTTACTATCATTTAGGGGTCACCTTGTTTGTACGGAAAACCTGGTCCCCATCTATTCAGTCACTTCCAATCTTAACTGAATCACACTCAAACAGACAAACAAACAAGAATATAACTTATAGAGTCCAGAGGCTTTGAAATCTGTCTCTTCTTTCCTCCAGCCCCCAAATATTAGGTGGTGTGTTTATGTCTTGGAGCCTAATTATAAGTGAGCACACAGAAATTACAAACTGTTGCACAAATCTCTTTAGCGATAGTGAAATTTCCTTGCAAGTAGCAACAGCCCAAAATAGTATGTCATTTTCTTCATGCCACTGGCACCTTGTATTACCCGAGTAAGCCCACCTGTATGCAGGTGTTACATACCTAAGTCTTAGAAGGCCCCACTGGAAACTCCTGACAATATAGCTCCACTACATGTTCCTCCACATTAAGAAGTCCCAGATGATGGACTGTCCCTGCACCTCTAGTCATGCGCCACCCCTTTGCCTTTCCTACGTCCTCATTTGTCTATCCCCCCTCCAAAGGCAGCATCTGATTGGTTCAGATCACTGCTGCTCAAACAAAAGGTTAAAAATAAGTTTTATTTTGAAATTAAGTTGTGTGGCCCCGCAGGCATGGCGTGGGCGGGCCAGCTGCCGCAGCATTTCCTTTTCCCAGTGAGGCCAGGTTGATGAGGAGGAAGAGTACTGGAAAAGAAGGAAGAGAAGCCACTGCATCCGTCTGACCCTGCGGCAGTGGCCAGGGCTGGGCCAGGCCAGGCCCTTTTGAGCCTCTGAGCAGCTGCCCGCCCATGCCAACCCCTGGTGCCGGGCTTGGCTTTTGGCACCAGTTGACTCTAAAGTGGTCATCACAATACACAGGTGGCCAGCTGCCCCAACTGGCTGGATAACTATGAATAGTTCACATAACACAACAGAATGATTTGTAGTTGCAAGCTCAAAGCCAGCTGTGGTATTGCCTGCAGCCTGGCAATGAAACCAAAAGCCCCGTAGCACCTCGCTAGGATCTGTGAAATGATGGATGTCTGCAATTACGCCATCCTTAAGTGAGTATTTGATGCAGCCAAGTCACAAGGGAGGAAACACTGATTGCGATGGGGGGGGGGCGCTGCCGCCACCACACTCTGTGGCTGAAGAAGATATTCAGGAAGTAGAATGAGGTTTCAAACACAACTTGATCACACTTCCTAAGTGGACTGCTGAGGTTTGAAACAGGAACTGTATTCGGAGTTTGTGTGGGAATAGGTGACGGGACCTGCCTGGATGGCTTTTTTGCTACTGCTGCTGATTTCTTAGCTTTCCACTGATGAGACATTTCTGCATCCTTTTTCTCGTTTTGCTTTTCAGTCAGCAATTGCGTTTGTCAAATAAGGAGTAGGGAGGTCGCTAGGGAAACATTGAGACAGGGCTTGGGAAGCTCTATGCAAAGAAACTCCAGTGTCAATGGGCGAGGGCCATGCAAGGGGCAGAATGGATAGATCTGGGTTCATTTCAGGAGAAAGAAGGAAACAGAGCCTAAGCAGGTATATTTACCTTTCTCTGGAACAAGGTAAACACAAAGGACCTACCTTCTTGCTTGGTCACAGAGACTTAGAAATGGGCTGGCTGTTTTTTGGTGAGTCACTTTGAGACCGTTTATTGTAGAAAAGCGGCATCAAAATATAACAGTTGATCTAATCTACACTCTGTCTATAGGCAATTAAAAAATGGGGTATGCACCTGGGTTGTTGAGACACTCTTGAGAACAAAATTGTCTAGAAACAGCCAAATGGCCAAATTCTTGGGCTCAAGGTGAGGATGGGGAAACCGAAAGACCGCCTAAGCTGTTATTCAGGGTCAGGGAGGGAAAACAATTTGGTTGCAAAAACAGAATTTGGCATGGAGAGCCTGGACATGAGGCCTTTCCTTGGACCCTACTGCGCCAAGGAAAAAAGGAAACACAGAGAGCGACAAAGGAACTTGGGGAAGGAGGCAGGGAAGGGAAACTACCTAAGACCATGACCATATAGGTGGCTGCCCTTGACACAAGCCCCTGGAAAAACTCAGCACAATGCCCTAGACTTCTGCAACTTGGCACCTTCCAGGTGTGTTTGCACTACAGTTCCCATCATCACCAGCTGGAAGGCACCAGGTCGGGGAAGGCTGCTCTAGACTGAATGATGCCCTAGACCAGGGGTAGGCAAACATTTTGGGCTGATGAGCCCATTAGGAATTTGAGAAACTGTCCTGGGCACCACCACAAAATGGCTGCCATGGGAGGCGTGGCTCACCAGACAAAAGTGACAGGACTTCCTTTTTCTTTTATTTTTCCTTCTCTTTTTTTGGTGGTTGGACATGCTGCCGAGGAAAGCATCATTTCATTTATTATATTTCTATACTGCCCCATAGCTGAAGCTCCCTGGACAATTCACAAAATTAAAACAAACATAAAACTATATTATACAAAGTACAAAAAACATTTATGTACAAATATAAACAGATAGCACACACACAGACAACATATATCTAAAAACAATGTTTAAACAATCCACGACCTGATTAAAAATTAATTATATGCTGCTAAATACCTGAGAGAAGAGGGCAGTTTTACCCTGGCGCCGAAAAGATGACAATGTTGGTGCCAGGCAGAGCTCATCTGGGAGATCATGCCACAATTGGGAGGCCACCAACAAGAAGGCCCTCTCCCTTGTTTGCACCCTCTGAGCCTCCCTCAGAGGAAGCACCCGGAGGAGGGCCTTAGATGCTGAACATAGTATATGGGTCGGTTCATGGCAGGAGAGGTGCTCCATCAGGTATTTATGTCCTAAGAATGTCTCTGAGTCCCACTTGTGGCCTAGAGAATTGATGAGAAATGAAGATGGCAGCAACTGGAGGCCCTCACTTTGCTTTGAAGCAATTCCCCAAATTTTGTTCATTAAAAAAAAAAGTGGGAGGGGTAGGGAGCTTTGGTGGGCACCACCAAAGGAGTCCAAGAGTGCAATGGTACCTACAGGCATCATGTTGCCCACTGCTGCCTTCAACTGAAAGAATAATCTACTATTTTTGATCAAGTCTGCTGAAAATCAATCCAAATTACACCCACACACATGGGCCCCCTCCCTCTGGGCATTGCTACTAAGTAAAAAAAAAATTCTTATACACAGTCACTATAGCAACAGTGGGTGAAAAGCTTAATGTCCTGGAACATGGAGATTAAAGATGGTGTCAGAAACCATAGTTTGATCAGAAGTTACCATGGTAGAAGCACACAGGCGTCGCTTATGAACTCTCAATAGAAGTCATATTCCAGTCACACCAAAGCCTGAAAATCAGGTTTGTTCCAGAGTGGAGCACCTACTGTGGTGTGGTGTAGTGGTTAGAGTGGCAGGCTAGGCCCGGAGAGATCCAGTTTCACATCCCCAAACAGCCATGAACCTCACTGGGTGACCTTAGGCCACTCACTGTTTCTCAGCTTAACCTACCCCACAGGGTTTGTTGTGAGGAAAAATGGGGACGAGAAGAACCATGTGAGACAGATTTTTGGCCCTCCTGTGGTACCATGAATGAGAACTGATATATCAGAGTGGGTGAGCGGGCTACTTTTGGAGCCCTGATAGGGAAGAAATGCAGTATATGAATTTTAAGATAAATGCATTTATTTCACTATCAATCTTAGGAATCTTTATTTTACTATCACTGTTGAGAATCTTTGAGAAATGTCTACATTTCTAGTGAATTGCAGGCTTCTTCTGATATAGAGACTACATTAACACCAGGAGTGGCTTATTCTGTGGACCCTGTGTGACTACAACTCCCATCACCCCAGAAGATGATGGGAGTTGTGGTTGAAACCCATCTGGAGGGCGCCAAGTTGGGGAAGGCTGCACTGGCCTATATCTCCTTTGCTGTAGCAAGACTGTGCCCCTCCTCAGCAAAATGATTAAGTCTAATTAAACACTAGAGACAACATAAGAACCAGTGATCAGCAGCAAGCGTCTTTCTGAAGATGAAATCCAAAATGAAAAGTAACAAACTTGGGCATAAGGGAAATACCATTAAAAGAGGCATTAGGGACTTCTATTTGAAAACTAGCTAGAAAGAATACGGGGCCTTTGCCTGGGGGGCATACAAGATGCAAAGCTGTAGGCGTCTTTATCACATCAGTTTTGGCTTTCTCCTTTTGGTAAAAAAAAAAAACCCCACTCAAAGTGTATGTTGCCTTCAGGAACTGGATGAATTCCCAACTTCCGAAGTGTGGGGTGAATTTCACTAAGTAGGTGGAAACAGTTGCTAGGAGAAGCAGAACAACCTGTCAGTTTGGTTTGTTTGTAGTGGGCCATTTTGGAGCTGGAAGAGTCTTGAGGTCTTGTGAAAGTAGATTTAATGGGAAAGGCTGCAGTCATGGATTGGATGAGGATGAATAAACTGAGACTCAGTCCAGACAAGATGGAGGTAATGCTCGTGGGTGGTTCCTTCACCCAGGTGAGTATTTATTTATTTATTTATTACATTTCTATACCACCCAATAGCCGAAGCTCTCTGAGCAGTTTACAAAAATTAAAACCACAAGTACAACATAAAATCAATATAAAATATAAAAGCATTAAAACTACAGTATAAAAGTACAACCAACATAAAACCTAGCAGCAAAGCAGAGATTTAAAATACAGTAACAAAATTAAAACAGCAAAGCTAAAAGACTGGAATGTTAAAATGTTAAAATTCCTGGGAAAATAAAAAGGTCTTCACCTGGTGCCAGAAAGAGTACAAGGTAGGTGCCAGGCGAACCTCTCTAGGGAGCTCATTCCACAACTGGGGTGCAACATTAGAAATGGCCCTCTTCGTGGTAGCCATCTGCTTCATGTTCTTTGCAGGGGCTCCCAGAAGATGATCTTAGGGTCTGGGCAGCTACATATGGGAGGAGACAGTCCTTCAGGTAACCTGGCCCCAAGCCGTTTAGGGCTTTGAAGGTGAATACCAGCACTTTGAATTGGGCCCGGACATGGACTGGCAGCCAGTGCAGCTGGAAAAGTACTGGCCTAATATGATTATGTTGGCCAGTCCCCATCAACAATCTCGCTGCCCTGCTTTGGACCAGCTGAAGTTTCCAGACTGTTTTCAAAGGCATCCCCAAGTATAATGCATTACAGTAATCCAAACAAGAGGTTATCAGAGCATGGATAACTGTAGCTCGGCTATTTCTGTCCAGATAAGGGCGTAGTTGGTATACCAGCCTAAGCTGATAAAAAGTGCTCCGTGCCACAAGTTGACCTGTGCCTCAAGTGACAGTTCTGAGTCCAGGAGTACCCCCAAACTACAATCCTGATCCTTTAGGGGGAGTGTAACCCCCTCCAGAACAGGTTGAACAACACCTAGCTGGGCAGGCAACCCACCCACTAACAGTACCTCCTTCTTGTCTGGACTGAGTCTCAGTTTATTGGCCCTCATCCAGTCCATTACCGTGCCCAAGCACTGACTCAGAACAGCCACTTCCTCATCTGGATTGGATGAAAAAGAGCAGTAGAGCTGCGTATCATCCGCATCTTGAGGACACCTCAGCCCACACATCCGGATAACCTCCCCCAGTGGTTTCATGTAGATGTTGAACAGCACAGGGCATAAAATAGAGCCTGTGGAACCCCATAGCATAGTTGCCAAGGCACCAAGCAATAATCACCCAGCACCACCTTCTGAAATTGGCCATCCAAATTAGTGGAACCATTGCAGTGCAGTACCTCCAACTCCCAGCCCAGACAACCTATCCAGAAGGATACCATGGTCGATGGCATTGAAAGCCACTAAGAGGTCCAAGAGAATCAACAGGATTGCACTCCCCTTGTTCCTCTCCCAGCAAAGCTCATTCCACAGGGCAACCAAGGCAGTTTCCGCTCCAAAACCAGGCCCAAAGCCTGATTGAAATGGATCTAGGTAATCCGTTTCATTCAAGGCTTTCTTCACATGGAGCTTTTATCCTGCAATTGAGATTGCCCCTTCACGGAAGTTTATGGGCTCTTTACATGACACCGTGAACCTCCAAGTCGTCTCCTGCACTAAATGCCCTTTGTTCCGTTTTTAAATAGATTGCAGATAATGATCTATCAAATTAAGCCATTGTGTTCCACTTGAGTTCCCTCCGTGAAAAGAGGAAAAGCTGCAAGAAGAGGAGCGAGATCAATGAAAGATAGTGGAAGACTCAGATATGGGGAGAAGGAGGGGAAAGGGGGAGGGGAGAAAGGAAGCAAGTGAAAAAGGGAGTCGTTGTGATCCTGCATTTAAAATGGAAGCAGAAAGCCCCATTTTAAATGCAGGATTTTAGGCTGGTGTAGAGATGCCCCAAGAGTGCCTGGAGTTGTCTTGCAACCACCCACTCATGCACCCAGTAAGGGGATGTTAGCCACAATTGCCTATAGTTCTTAACATTCCCCGGGTCCAGGTTAGGCTTTTTTTAGGAGTGGTCTGATTACCGCCTCTTTTAAAGAGGCCGGCACCACTTCCACTCTCAAGGAGGAATTTACAGTCTCCTGGACCCAGCTGGATATCTCTTCCTTGTTTGATGTGATAAGCCATGAAGGGCAAGGGTTGAGTACACAGGTGATCGACTGGACTTGGCCAAGCACCTTGTCTGCATCCTCGGACCTCAACAACTGAAACTCATCCAATAAAACTGGACCAGACAGTGCTTTGAATGCCTCTTCTAATGGGACTGCATTAAATGTGGTGTCCAATTTGTGATGAATCTGAGCGACTTTATCTTCAGAGTGCCATGCAGACTCGTCACAGCATGCTTCCGAGCCGTGTTCAACCTGTTCTGGAAGGGGTTCCTCTCCTCCTAAAGTAGCGCTGCATAACCTGCAGGCCCCCAAGGCTTTAAATGTGGCCCCTGGGTGCTGAATCTCCTCCCCCACCAAATTCCTGCCGATTGTACCAGTGCTACCAGCAATATAGATCGCTCTTTCCAGTGAGGAAAGACCAGTCTGTACAAGGATCACTGGGGGAGGGGGTGGACAGCCTTTGATCCACCCCTCCTGCGGGGATAACATGCCACTTGTTCCACACTATGGTAAGATATACTGTATTTCTGTTTATCTTATAATAATTATTTCTAAATTTGCATCTATACATATAAATTAGCTTATGTAAATTTTATGGAAATCAATGTCTTCTTTTGTCCTCCTTTTTGGTGATGCATGTCCTCTTTTCTGTGTGATTTCCAAGTGGCTACTGTATAACAACAATACTACATATTATCTCGAAAAATGTGTTCCCCTGTAAGACCATTGGGTAGTATCCAATGTTAGTCCTACGTAGAGTAGGCCCATTGAAATGAATAAGACTTAAGTCCCATTCATTTCAATGGGCCTACTCTACATAGGACTAACACTGGATACTATATTAAGTCCAGAAGTAATATAAACATTATTATTATTATTATTATTGGGTGTGAATGTGAGAGCGACCATTAAGTACAGAGTCTGAAATTATCTAACTGCATCACTGCCTGGCTGTCAGATATCAGAATTGTGTAAAAAAAAAGAGGGAGAGAAAGAGAGAGAAAAAAACTCTCCTCACACATTTCTGTTTTCATGCCGAAATGCTGTACCATTCATAGCTTTTCAATACCCGGATTTCAGGGATCAGCTAAGTATATTTACCAAGCATGGATTAAACAGGTCTGAGTGTAATCATTTTATCTTTATCTAACGTGTTAAAGGATTGTAAATAATCCTGGGATGCTAATTTCCATGTATACAAACACTCCAGTACAAAGAAAAATGCCCTAAACCTCCATAGCCATGTCAACAAATTAATTTACGTAAAGAAAAACATGGGCTAGAATGAAATCTATTAAATTTAATTTAACTTGGGAAGCTTCATACTGGAAGGAGGAGCTGGATTTTGTTGGAGGAATCTTGAGCCATTTCCATAGCTGAACAGAGAGTTCCCTTTCAAAGGTTGTGTCCTTGATCAACCTCTTTTCTTATTTTAGTCAGTCCAGTCTAGTTATTTACTGTCAGGCTCAAGGCAACATAGAAAAAAAATTATCTAAAAACCAACAATTTAAAGCATATATTGTCCAAACGTCTATCACACTAAACTCTATAAATCAAGTAAGACAACAGCAATCAAATCATCAAATGCCAGTGCACATTTAAGGAGACCAACCTGGAAAGGTTTTTTACAACAAAATTAAAAAGTCTTCACTATCAGACTAAATACAGTGAGCACTGACAGTGGCTAAATGGACCTAAAATCATTTTCCCAACTAAGTATCAGTTGCTGAAGAGCAACAGTGGGAAAATGCAATTACCTTCTCTCCTTGTGGGCTTCCTGGGGGGATCTGTCTGGCCACTCCTAAAACCAAGATACTGGACTTTTGGTCTAATCCAGCAGGGCTCTTCTTATGTACTTAGTGTAGGCTTACCTTGAGTAGAACTTCCACAATGTGGGAGCCACTGCTGAGAATGCCCTGCCGTATGCATTCCTTGATTGTAGGTTTCTGAATGATGGCACATCCCCAGAGCCTGGGAAAGTAATGTGTTGTGAGACAGCCAGTGTGGTGCAGTGGGTAGAGCAGGGCGGGGGGACCTCTTTCAGCCCCAGGGCTGAATTCAAATTTGCTCTTGGGGGTTGCATTCCAGTAGTGGGTGGGGTCATAGAATCGGGGTAGGGTCATAGAATCATAGAATAGTAGGGTTGGAAGGGGCCTACAAGGCCATCGAGTCCAACCCCCTGCTCAATGCAGGAATCCAAGACAGAGCATCCCTGACAGATGGCTGCCAGCCACGTCTTGAATGCCTCCAGTGTGGGAGAGCCCACCACCTCCCTGGGTAATTGGTTCCATTGTCGTATTCCTCTAACAGTCAGGAAGTTTTTCCTGATGTTCAGCAGGAATCTGGCTTCCTGTAACTTGAGCCCATTATTCCATGTCCTGCACTCTGGGATGATTGAGAAGAAGTCCTGGCCTTCCTCTCTGTGACAACCTTTCAAGTCCTTGAAGAGCGCTATCATATCTCCCCTCAGTCTTCTCTTCTCAAGGCTAAACATGCCCAGTTCTTTCAGTCTCTCTTCATAGGGCTTTGTTTCCAGTCCCCTGATCATCTTTGTTGCCCCCCTCTGAACCCTCTCCAGTTTGTCTGCATCCTTCTTAAAATGTGGTGCCCAGAACTGCACACAGTACTCCAGATGAGGCCTAACCAGTGCTGAGTAGAGGGGAACTAGTACTTCCCGGGATTTGGAAGCTATGCTTCTATTAATGCAGCCCAAAATAGCATTTACCTTTTTTGCAGCCACATCCCATTGTTGGCTCATATTCAGCTTGTGATCTACAACAATTCCAGGATCCTTCTCGCTTGTAATGTTGTTGAGCCACGTATCCCCCATCTTGTAACTGTGAATTTGGTTTCTTTTTCCTAAGTGCAGAACTTGGCATTTATCCCTATTAAATTTCATTCTGTTGTTTTCTTCCCAGCGCTCCAGTCTATCAAGATCACTTTGAATTCTGTTTCTGTCTTCCAGGGTATTAGCTATCCCGCCCAATTTTGTGTCATCTGCAAATGTGATCAGCATTCCCTGCACCTCCTCCTCCAAGTCATTCATAAAAATGTTGAAGAGCACTGGGCCCAGGACTGAGCCCTGCGGTACCCCGCTCGTTACCTCTCCCCAGTTTGAGAAGGTCCCATTGATAAGCACTCTTTGAGTCTGATTGTGTAGCCAACTGTGGATCCACCGGATCGTTGTTTCACCTAGCCCATTTTGAGCTAGTTTGCTCATCAGGATATCATGGGGCACTTTGTCGAAACTTTCGATCCCAAATACAAAATATATCAGCATATTTTAGCTAAAAGCTACACTACTGTAGCTCTTACTGCCCTAGGAGAGGCATTTCAACATTTTAGAATGGGGAAAAAACTGCACAAAATCCAGGAAACCACCAAATGATCAGTGGTAGGAGAACGGGAGTAGGGCGGGGGAACCTCACAGGGCTGGATTTGGACCTTGGGCTTGAGGTTCCCCACCCCTGGGTTAGCATATCAGACTAGGATTGGGAGACCCAAATCTCCAGTCAGCCACAAAGCTCCCTGATAAGGGAGGCTGGTAGCTCCGATTTTGGTGGCTTCAGATTCCATTCTGGGTTTTACTCAGAACCAGACAGAACTCTAACGGAGCTATCCAAAGTGCTGAACCTATATTGGGGAAGGAGTTTAGCACCTTGGATAGCTCCTTTACAGTTCTGTCTGCCGCTGACGAAAAACCAGAATGGATGCATACCCCATCAAAATTGGAGCCATCAGCCTCCACTACTCCCTGAGGGGCCTGGGGCCAGTCAATGTCTCTCTCAGCCTCACCTACTTCACAGGGCTGCTGTAAAATATTGGGGAGTGCCATGAATGGTTCCCAAACCTCCCTGGAGAATAGAAGAGATAAAAATGTTCATGCATAAATAAATATTGTCTTTGTCCTCATCTCCGGAGACAAGATCCTTTTGCAGAACAACTGAGTTTAGCTTCAGAACAAGCCTCAGCAAAGAAATCATCCCTCATCCTCTGCTGGCCACAGTAGCAAAGTTGCTTTTAAAAGTCACCACGCAGCAGGCGCAAGAGTGGAGGATCAGCCTCAAACCTAGAAAGCTTGCACTCAAACTGGGGGTAAAGTGCTGACAAAAGACACGAGCTGAACAAACAGGAGCTTTTTTCCCAATGCAAATTGTAGGTGTGTCATTGTGGCCAATCCAAATTGTGACCACACAGGTGGGGAAAGGGTTAAAGCCCTCTAAATCCCACTCCCACACATAGGGATGTAGGGATTTTATAAAATCTCTTCTATCTGCATTTTGCGGATTATTAGGTGCCTTTTGTTCCATCATCTGTTCTCTGATGTTATTGGATTTTTTCCATTTCCCAAATTTGCGCAAATTTATACTTGCGCAACCCCCCCCCCCCAGTGCATTTTCATGCTTTAACCTATGGGGGAAAGGTGCATTTTCAGCCAGGTGTGTGTTTTTTTTTTTTCTACAACTAAATTTGTAAAAAAATCCAGAAAGGAAAAAAACCCACAGTCCACACAAGTCCGTGGAATCCATGTGACTCAGAAAAGCCAGCCTTCTGTGGAATCCACAGGTCGGGATCACAGTAATCCAAAGTCATTTGCAGATTTCTCTGCCATCCCTACCCACACACTTACACACCAGGATCCCAATTTGGATCAAGAGGGCCTTCTCCCTCCCCGCAGTGCTGGTAATTTATGAATGAAAACGCTTGCAATAAAAGGCCAGCTGCGTGATTAACAACACATGTAACTTGGCCCTCATCAGTTCAGATCTTAGAGCGCAGCAACACACGATGGTATGCAAACTGCTCGCAGCGACAGCAGGCTTTAAAAAAAACAAAATAAAGCCAAGGCAAGCCAAGCATGGGGCCTGATCTGGATCAGAACACAGTTCCCCCCATCACACACTTCAATTACCAGTTAGCACCAATGAGATTTTTTTCTATCACTAATTGCAGTGTGTGTGTGGGGGGGTGAGGTCAGGATCACAGTGGGGGCGGGAAGGGTCAAACCTCCCCTCTGTGCACACTGTGGCCCCAATGCATTTCAGGCTCCCCTGCACTTGGTTTTAATTTTTTAGGGTGTTTAGAAAAAAAAACTCCCAGAACTCCCAGCATTCCTCAGCCAGCCATACTAGCTGGGGAAAGATGGGAGTTGTAGGACTTACTTCTGTATAAACATGTACATTTACACCCTTAAAAAAACGGATGTCACTGCAAGTAACACATTTCATGCCACATGTAGTTAGACCTTCACCTCAGCCATATATGCACTAAGATGGCCTTTGGTAAACCAGAATTCTCTCAGACCCCTGTGTCTCTAATATGGGGGTAATAATAGTCCACCTTAAGGGGTTGTTGTTAGGATCTCTGGGATAATATTTGTAAAGCAGTTGGAACAGTTGAAATGCACTAAACTAAATGGGGTTAAATCCCCTTGCATCATGGGCACAGCACCCACATAGCAATAGAGCTCAATGAAGCCCTGCTTTCTATCCTCCTCAACATGGCACATGAGCAGGCAGCATGATGGGATATCAGGATGAAGGAAAGGTATGCATGTTTCCCATATCTCTGTCCATTCCTCTCTCTACGCCTGCTGCAAGGTCCTTAAGCACAAACAATTTGCAAGGCTTTGACAAGGAAGGTTGGGATATATGGGAAGCTCGCATGTCTCCGAGTATCTCATGCATGCATGTAGGATGCTCTTTGAAGTGCTGCTGAGTGATTCAGTCCTGCTTTCTTCTGTGTAGGGATGTATGGGAATGTTGTTTCTGTTTGCAAATCATACAAAAACGTTCTGTTCACAATCCCGAACGTGAATTGTTTTATAATTGTTTTCACAAATTCACAAATTTGTAATCGCAGTCGGAAAGTGCATATTTTTAAAGCATTTTTCATGCTTTACTCAACGGGGCAAAAGTGCACACTTTTGCAAAATATGCACAGAAATGTGCACTTTTCCCATTTGCAAGGAGCACTTTTCCCATTTGAAATGAGCACTTTTCCCATTCAAACAAGCCAAAAACCACACCAAAAGGGGAAATGGAAGTGAGCTGAAACAAACTTCAAAGTGGTTTTCAGAGAATGTAATTGAGCTTGAAAATCATTGGTTCCCCCATCCTTACTTCTGGTAGACATGCAGAGGCTTATCCTCCTTACCACTAAGTAGGCTGAAAATCCTAAGAATCACATTTGCCCCATCCGCTCTACTTTTGACCCTGCCCATATATGGACACCCTTCCCCCGAGACCTTTCCTAGATTGGAATTTGGCCCTTGAAATGAAAAATGTTCTAAACCCCTGATGTAGGTGGAGGAAGGGGAAGACAACGTCTGCTGAGCACTACATTGTGTTGCTTTACATGCAAGTGTTGCACCTATAGTACACATGGATTGTGGCCATAATCAGCATCCCTCAAGGGCACAATCCAATGCCAGAGCTAGGAATTCAGTTGAGCTGAGTCAGCAGAGCAGAGTGCTTCTCTGGGTTTGGAACCCATACAAGTGGGGCAACGGCGGCAGCAAGCCAGCTACACAGGGCCGAAAGCTGGCTAACGTGCTCTAGCAAGAACTAGCTCAGATACTAAACTGAGAAGGCGAGACTGAGCCGGTGGATGTGCGTCACCTGACTTCAGGCTAACAAACAGATCTCAGTCGGTGGCTGCAGCTGGAACAATTGCTGCCTAAAGCAAATGACCTGCACTTAGCTATCTAGCCACATGGCTAAGGTTGTAAAGAGTGCAAGGATCTTACATCCTGCCCTAAATGTCATGAGTTCAAGGGCAGATTAAAACTGCAAAAATTTCTTTTGAGTGGCATGTTACTGGAGATATGTGCTTCAGATGTTCAGTTTGGGGAAAACCACAATTACCAAAGAAAATCTCTGGTATAAGTGAACATTGAGCAGGGGGTTGGACTTGATGGTCTTATAGGCCCTTTCTAACCCTACTACTACTATTCTATGATGACATCTGAGACTGCCCCACCCAAGAGCATGGAGTACATGCACCGAGAAGCCAATCATGCAAGATATATTAACACAAAATAAAAGAGATAGGTGTTCCACCATTCACAATTCACGGATTTCAGATGGAGAAATCACTTAATTTATCAGGGCTGAAGTGGGGTGTAGAAATGAAATGTAAATCTAGTTTGCAAAAAAGGAGATAGAATACATATATCAAAAAAACTAATTTTTTTTGGTATCTATTTACAAAATTAAAGAATGAGGCTTTGCATAAAGAGTTGTGAACAGAATATATTATAACATGTATATATTGAAGCTAAGATAGTATTTAATATATAATTATTTAATGTAACAAAATCTTTTATTTAAAAAAACGGAGAGAGCAATCCTCTGCCCCCTAGACAGTATCTGGGGGTGCAGGCATAGGATTGTTCAGTTTCTGGGATCCGAGGTCAGCATTGGGGCTCCAACCTCGGAGCCAGAAACTGTGTTCCCCTCCCCCACCCCCTTGGAGCCAGTGCGAATCTCTCTGCTCCGCCTACATCTCCACGCTCAGAAGCGGAATGCTGAGACAGGGAAAAGGGGGCGGTCCTGGGGGCAGGGAGGGGAGGAGCCTGTGGCAGCTACTTTACGCAGCTTCCTATCAGGTCTCCAGGCTCCTTCCCTCCCACATCCTGAAGCCATGGCTAGAAGGGTGAAATCACCCATCTAGCAAAATGCAGGGTGGCTGGAGCTTGGAGTACAGAATCCCCTCCGTGCTCCTCCCACACTGCATAGGATAGTTGGCAGCCTCCAATTTTGGAGTCTGGCGACTATTGGGATAGGATTGCACCCTAAGTTAAATAAATTCAATAGGTGATCTGGAGAGATCAGGAGTTGGAGGGGAGGGGGCAAGGTTTCAGCACCAAGGCTACATCACAGGGTTCCAATAGCCTCATTTAGACATCATGCATTCCCGCTTCCCCTTTTACTTCCAGTTTTAACTAACTGCAGTTTAATGTTATTGGTGTTTGTCTGGACAAATCTGGACAAACTGTGCTTAGTCTTAAGTATGGTATACTGAAATAAACCAACTTCAAACCATGGTTTAGGAAGCTGGCTTGTTTCAATAAAACGACATTAAGATTAACTACAGTTTAGGTTTCGTATGTAATGCTAAACTGCGATCAATTGAAAACTGAGGTAAAGGCTTCCAGTCTCCTTCCTGCAGCTTTGCCAGAGGAGGAATCCAGAGAGCGGAGATCAGGAGCTGGGGTGGGTGGGTGTGTAGTGCCCTGTACACTACACTGAAACCAGGCCTAAGTGTCGCTCCAACACTACTATCGCTGAAGTAGAGCTGTGCGTATGGTCTTGGCCCTGCCTCCCAGGAGATCAACTCCCAGTTAAAATACTTAAAGTAGCAGCAGTTCTGAGGCATGCATTGTTGGAACATTTGGTAAGTCTCCTGATGTACCTTCCAATGCAGAGCTGTTGAATCTTTTTCACCCTATGGGTTGAATTTCATTTCAGAGATGCTCTGACGGGGCTGTGCATTCCAGTGGTGGGTGGGGCCAAGGGCAAAAGAGGCAAGCTCAAAGACAAAAAGGGCAGGACTAAAAATACCTGCATATTTTGACGCTCTTACTGCCAGGAATTAAGCTTTAGGAGAGGCGTTTCAACCTTAGACTGGAGGGAGAACTTCACAAAAGCCAGGAGAGCACTCAATGATTGGTGGTTGGGAACAGGAGGTGTGGCCAGGGCACGGGGACGTGGCTATTGGGAATTCAGGGGGCCAGATCGGGATCGCAGGAAGGCTGGATTTGGCCTGCAGACCTGAGGTTCAGCACCCCCGGTCTAATGTGTCTGGGAATTGGGGATGGTGTGGGTGGGATGCCAGGAGCTAAGGAAGCTTCCATTGTGTAACTGTCGGATCCAAGAAAGTAATCAGAGTGACATTCTGGGCGGGCTGGTGAAGGAGTACTACCCTGGTGCTTCTATAACACTTTTTTCTTCAGAGTTTCTTAGGGGACTGACTCACAGCAAAGGCTTTGTATAGGGACAATTAACATACATCATTTTAATTTATTAATTATTAAGAAATAATAATGCACTTGTTGTAAGAATTTTACATGCATAACAGTTCACTTATCACTAAAACAATAAAACAGAGCACAGCTCAAAGTTCTGTCTTTAGCTTGAGTCCACAACAAAAATATAAATGAAACTTCTCTCTGAAGCTTGATTTTTCTGCTGGCTGAAGAAAGAAAACAGTCTCTACTAGGATGTACGAATCCCTGACCTGCCAGTCGGGGGAGGGGGGTCCGTGGGGGGGGGAGGTGATCCGTTCCTCCCCCCGGAATCCTCTTTGGCCAGCTCCGCTCCGCGGCAATTCTGTGGAGCCGCCGGCCAGCTCCGAAGTGCCAGCGATACGGCCGCCATGCCGTATCGCTGGCTGAAGGGGACTACTGACTGCGGATATAAATGGCGTCCAGGATGCCATTTGCATCCATGCTTTTCATTAACGCGATAGGCTACGCAAATATTAATGAAAAGCACGGATGCAAATGGCGTCCCGGATGCCATTTGCATCCGCAGTCAGTCCCCTTCAGCCAGCGAAACGGCATGGCAGCCGTATCGCTGGCAATCCGGAGCCGGAGGATCCGGCCGAAGAGGATTCTGTGTGGAGGCGGGGGTAAGTCTTCCGTTCCGCCATGAACTCCGGGGCGCCAGATTCTTTAGAATCTGGCCTCGTTGGAGTCCGTGGTGGAATTCTCCGTCATCCCTAGTCTCTTCTCAGTTCCCTCCAGCTCTGCAACAAGCTTCTCAAGGTGGATGAGTCCAATAATACAGGAGCAAATTTTGCAAACGGCCCTTTATAAAAGAACATAAACCAGGCACTCAAAGTGTTTGAAAAAAAATCATGACTCTTTAAAAAAAAATTCAAAAGGAAACCTCCCTACTAACCTGTCTCAAGGGTTCAGGGTCTTACAGAGAGGAGAAAGCAAGCTTGTTCCACACTGTAATTTTGGTAACTGCCCAAGGGTGCAATCCTATGCATGTTTAGACAGAGAAAAGGCCTACAACTCCCAGCATGCCTCAGCCAGCCTGGCTGGGGCATGCTGGGAGTTGTAGGCCTTTTCTCTGTCTAAACATGCATAGGATTGTGCCCTAAAACGGTGGCCACTCCCTATCTCACTCTTTTACTGAGCATGTGCAAGCGTATTCCCCCTCAGAATTCTTAAAGAAAAATATACCAATGGGTTACACTTCCTCTCCCTCATCATCTTTGGGTGTCTCTCTGCAGACGGGAATTCATCAGAGGCTGCATTCTGAGATGATCCAGAGAAAGGACCATTCACCCGTTTCAGAGGCCTTGTTGTTCCAGGTCTTCCTCTGATGCAGTGGTGTTCAAGTCCAGGTCTCGGGCCATGACAGTACCTTTGCACTAGACATGGTCTTAAACTTGTGCCCAGTTCTGTTCCTCCTCCATTTCTCTGGATCAAGGCAACTGTTTGCATTTGTTCCAGATGTATATACACACTGCTGGGAAAGAATAAAGTCCAAACAAGTGGGATCAGTGCTTTTCAGCAGAGGTTGTTTCTGTTTGTCAGCTGGAAAGGAGAAAATATGACCGTGTTTCCATTTGCTTCATAATAGGATCTGAGTGCTTGTTATGTAAATTAGATTTCTGTTAAAGTTCAGTTTTAAAGAAAGATTAAGTGCCTATTTAATTGAGGCCACTGCTGTAAATGCTTCTGTAAATTTCCATTCCAGTCAATGAGACAGGCCATTCCAGCATGGAGGAAGCAAAATGAGGGAGGGAAGGGAAGAAATTTTATTTATTTATTTATTTATTTCATTTCTATACCGCCCAATAGCCGAAGCTCTCTGGGCGGTTCACAAAAACTAAAACCAAACAACACACAATAAAACAATTTAAAATATATAGAACATTAAAACCACAATATAACAATACAACCACAATAAAACCTAGCAGCAGTACAGGAGTTTAAAATACAGATTTAAAACAGCAAAGATAACAATTTAGAAAGCTAAAATGCCTGGGAAAATAGAAATGAAATACTAGAAGTCCAGTTGAGAGGAGAGACCTATATTTTTTATATGGAAGCATGCAATATTTAAGATGCATTTTTTCAAAAGTATTTCCTTTTAAAACGCACATGTTTAAAACTTACACACACACACACACACAAGCACTAGTCCCTTAACCAGAATCAGGTCTCTTAACAGACTGCTAGGATTATGCTAATAACGTACACTGACACTTTTTATTTTGCAAATCCTTTATTAATTTTTTTCCTTATGAATACAAGGCATAAAAGGACTCGCTTCCCTGCGGATATAGACATGTGCTCTGGAAGAGTGTACGGAGCACTCAGAATTATCTTCACGCCTTCCTGGCACAGAGATCTGTCTAATTACGCTACCTAATCAAAAAGAACCCCCAAGAGTGGAATGTGTGAGTCTTTACAAGAGGCAGACAACTTATTCAACAGCAAAGACTGGGATCTAGACATGAAGGCAGGGTTAGGCAACACAGTGTCTATGGGCACCAATGCACCCCTGGACACCTTTCTTGGTACCCAGCAATTTGCCCTACCCCTCCCATTTTTTAAATTAATACCTTTTCTTACTGGCAGCTGGGATTGCTGTGAAATAGGTTTATGCTGGTGCTGAAAACTGGATTCAAAGGAGTTGTTTAACGTGTTGGGGCACAGGCTTCCCCTCTGCCTTGTACTCAGTCTTTAGGGAAGGTGACTTGTCCTTTGTTTTGCCTCCCATGGCAGCCATCTTGTGGTGGTGCCCAGGATAGTTTTTCAAATTGCCAAACGTACCCAAGGCCCAAACAAGTTGCCTACTCCTGCGTGAAGTGATCTCCCACACTTCGTTACAAAAGGATATAGCAGCCTTCCCCAGTCCAGTGCCTTCCAGATGTTTTGGACTACAACTCCCATCAACCCTAGACAGCATGGTCAGTAGTCATGATGCCCAGAAAATGGCTTTCATACCTTTTCTTTGGAACAGCCTGCTCTCAGATGTCAGGCACGCGCTAATGATATTACTATTTCATCTCATGCTGAAAACTTCTTTGTTTCAACAGGCATTTCCTCACCATTGATATTGTCAGCCACCTGACTGGATATGGTATGTATTATGAATTGTTCCGGGTTTTTATCTTGTTTTTACTCTTGTGGTTTTTCAGTCTTTATATTTGTACACCACTTTGGATATACTTTAATACAATGTAATGTAATGTAATGTAATATAAAGCAGTATAGAAGAGAGCCAGTGTGGTGCAACAGTTAGAACATTGGGAGACTCAGGAGACCTGGGTTCAAGTCCCCACTCAGCCACCCACTGGGTGACTTTGGGCCAGTCACTGACTTTCAGCCTAACCTACCTAACAGGGGTATTGTGAAGGTAAAAGGGAGAAGAGGGGGACTATGTGAGCTGCGTTGGGTTCCTTGCAAGAGGAAAAAGCAGAATATAAATGTAATAATAAAGAAATATATAAATGTTTTAAACTAATAACTAAATAAATGATGGGAGTTGTAGTCTGAAACATCTGGAGGGCACCAGGTTGAGGAAGGTTGGGCTAGAGCAACACTTGACTCTACCTTGTGGGACTCATTAATATAGGTAACTGGACATAAAGGAAGACAGGCAGGCAGCTGTTTCAAAGTAACATTGCACCCCATAAACCAACATTTCAGTTGTTATTACATATGCCGAAGAATTATATGCCACCCTTCTATTGCCACGACAATACTCAGTGTGGCTTACAACACTTAAAAGATATGCAAAAATAATCCATCAAAACCAATCGAGCAGTAAAATATAATTTATGTCATTCCCAGAAGGTTGAATATTCCTCGCATTTGTTACACCAGCATCAGGGTGAGTGAATGCAAAGGAGGACAGATGTCCCTGTGCAATTGATCGTTATGTAGAAAGCACACAATATAGCAACCTTGTTGAAGCTAAGCAGGTCTAAGTCTAGTCAATGTTTGGATGGGATCTGGAAAACCTATGTGTGTGCTGTCCTAAGTTCCATGGAAGGAAAGTGGGATCTAAAAGTAATTTTTTAAATATGTTTTTTGTAGATGCAGTACCTCTTGTCCTTGTTGTGTGGGTTGCTGGCAAGAACTGAATTTGTGTGTTTTCTTTTAATGCCCCTTGAACCTACTCCAACAGCGCGACAATACGGTCATTTGGGAACTGTATTTGGCAACTTTGGGAGAGCGTATTGAGGTTTCTAAATTCTAATTTTTAAACAATTACAAATGTCATAAGAAAGCAAAATCTGCTAAGTTATCTGATTGAAAAGAGGAGCTTTTCTGGGCTGAAAGGAAGCACACAGGTTGAGGTAAACATTTCTAACTTGATAGTCACCAAAACCTTTGGCAATGAGATATCCATGTCCAGACATCCCTAGCACATTAATAGGGAGAAGGCTAGGGCAGGTTAAAAGCAGAAAAATAGCAGTGGGTTCAGAATGGCCCCCCACATCTCCCTTAAGATGAGGGTGGCAAAAAAACATCCGCTTGATGCCTCTATTGAATTTTCTGTGTGCCGCCCAGCGGAGCTGTTCAAAGTCGTCCGCGGACTATTACATGCCGGCCATAAGGACACTGTAGACCCCTCTGAGGCCTGCTGTAATGCATTAGCTAGACATTCTGGGATAAGACCTCTTGCATCCGCCAGGACTTAGATTCTACCTGTTATAGCAGGTGAATCTGGTGAGGTATCCAGAGCGCAGCCTTGTCCTGTTTTTCTGGATGAGTTTCAGTTGGTACAGCTCGAGGACGTTGACAAGGTGCTTGGACAGGTTCATGCAACCACTTCCGTACTGGATCCTTGCCCCTCTTGGTTTATAAAAACTGGCAGGGAAGGAACAGCTGGCTGGGCCAGGGAGGTGATTAATGCCTACTTGCAAGAGGGAGTGGTCCTGGGCCGCCTTAAAGAGGCGGTAGTGACACCACTCCTGAAGAAACCCTCCCTGGACCCGGAAAATCTTAGTAGTTTTAGGCCAGTGGCAAATGTTCCTTTTCTGGGCAAGGTTCTTGAGCAGGTGGTTGACAACCAGCTCCAGACACTCTTGGATGAGACCGATTATCTAGATCCATGTTAGTTGGGGTTCAGGCTGGGTTTTGGCACAGAAACAGCCTTGGTCGCCCTGTATGATGACCAATGTCGGGAGAGAGACAGGGGGAGTGTGACCCTGTTCATTCTCCTTGATCTCTTGGCAACTTTCAGCACCATCAGCCATGGTATCCTTCTGGGACGATTGTCTGAGCTGGGAGTGGGAGGCGCTGCATTGCAGTGGTTTCGCTCCTACTTGGAGGGTTGGCTCCAGAAGGTGGTGCCTGGGGAATATTGCTCAGCCCTGTGGATTCTCCAGTATGGGGTTCCACAGGGGTCAGTTTTGTCCCCCATGCTATTTAACATCTACATGAAACTGCTGAGTGCGGTCATCTGGGGTTTTGGAGTGTGTTGTCATCAGTATGCTGATGACACACAACTGTATTTCTCTTATTAATATTTTTCATGTGAGCCTGTGGATGTGCTAAATCGGTGCCTGGCTGCAACAATGGACTGGATGAAGGCTAATAAACTGAATCTCAGTCCAGACAAGACTGAGATGCTGTTGAAGGGTTGTTCTTCTGACTGGATGGAGGGTGCTCAGTCTGTTCTGGATGGGGTTGCACTCCCACTGAAGAAACAGGTTCGTAGCTTGGGGGTCTTCCTTGAGCCATCTTTGTCACTTGAAGCTCAGGTGGCCTCAGTGGCACAGAGTGCCTTCTCCCAACTTCAGTTGGTGGCCCAGCTACCCCTATTTGGACAGGGATAACCTGGCTTCATTTGTCTATGCTCTGGTAATCTCCAAGTTAGATTACTGTTAGATTACAAATTAGATTAAAAGAGGCAGTAATTAGACCACTCCTGAAAAAGCCTAACCTGGACCCAGAGGATGTTAACAATTATAGGCCAGTGGCCAACATCCCCTTCCTGGGCAAGGTGCTTGAGCGGGTGGTTGTAGGACAGCTCCAGGCACTCTTGAATGAAATGGATTATCTAGATCCATTTCAATCAGGCTTCAGGCCTGGTTTTGGAACGGAAACTGCCTTGGTCGCCCTGTGGGATGACCTTTGCCGGGAGAGGGACAGGGGGAGTGCAACCCTGTTGATTCTCCTGGACCTCTGAGCAGCTTTCGATACCATCGACCATGGTATCCTTCTGGATAGGTTGCCTGGGTTAGGAGTTGGAGGCACTGCACTACAGTGGTTCCGCTCCTACTTGGATGGCCGATTCCAGAAGGTGGTGCTGGGGGATTATTGCTCTGTGCCATGGCAATTATGCCATGGGGTTCCACAGGGCTCTATTTTATCCCCCATGCTGTTTAACATCTACATGAAACCGCTGGGGGAGGTTATCCGGAGGTGTGGGCTGAGGTGCCATCAATATGCAGATGACACCCAGCTCTACCTCTCTTTCTCATCAAAACCAGGTGAGGCAGTGGCTGTTCTGAATCAGTGCCTGGGCACGGTAATGGACTGGATGAGGGCTAATAAACTGAAACTCAATCCAGACAAGACGGAGGTACTGTTAGTGGGTGGTTCGTCTGCCCGGCTAGGTGATATTCAACCTGTTCTGGAGGTGGTTGCACTCCCCCTAAAGGATCAGGTTCGTAGTTTGGGGGTGCTCTTGGATCCAGAACTGTCACTTGAGGCACAGGTGAACTCAGTGGCACGGAGCACTTTTTATCAGCTTAGGCTGGTATACCAACTATGCCCTTATCTGGACAGAGATAGCCTAGCTACAGTTATCCATGCTCTGATAACTTCTCGTCTGGATTACTGCAATCCGTTATACGTGGGGCTGCCTTTGAAAACGGTCCGGAAACGTCAGCTGGTCCAAAATAGGGCAGCAAGATTGTTAACAGGGACTGGCCTGCGAGCTCATATTACGCCAGTACTTTTCCAGCTGCACTGGCTGCCAGTCCATTTCCGGGCCCGATTCAAAGTGCTGGTGTTAACATTCAAAGCCCTTAACAGCTTGGGGCCAGGTTACCTGAAGGATCACCTCCTCCCATATGTGCCTGCCCGGACCTTAAGATCATCAGCAGTGGCCCTTCTCCGTGAGCCCCTGCCAAAGGAAGTGAGGCAGGTGGCTACTAGGAGGAGGGCTTTTTCTGCTGTGGCACCCCGGCTCTGGAATGAGCTCCCTAGTGAGGTTCGCCTGGTGCCTACATTGTATTCCTTTCAGCGCCAGGTGAAGACCTTTTTATTTTCCCAGGCATTTTAGCATTTTAGCTTTCTAAATTTTTATCTTTGCTGTTTTAAATCTGTATTTTAAACTCTTGTACTGCTGCTAAGTTTTATTGTGGTTGTATTGTTATATTGTGGTTTTAATGTTCTATATATTTTAAATTGTTTTATTGTGTGTTGTTTGGTTTTAATTTTTGTGAACCGCTCAGACAGCTTCAGCTATTGAGCGGTATAGAAAATAAATAAATAAATAAATAAAAATAAAATACTGCCATGCACTCTATGTGGGGATGCCTTTGAAGATGGTTCAGAAGCTGCAGCTCATGCAAAATGTGGCGGCCAGATTGATAACGGGGACCAGAAGGTCCAAACATATAAGACCGACTCTGGCCCGCTTGCACTGGCTGCCTGTATGTTTCTGAGCCCAATTCAAGGTGCTGGTTTTAACTTATAAAGCCTTACACGGCTTGGGACCACAATATCTGACAGAGCGCCTCTCCCGACAGAAACCTACCTGTACACTACACGCAGCATTTAAGGTTCTCCTCTGACTGCCTACTCCGAGGGAAGCTCGGAAGCCGGCGACAAGGGAGAGGGCCTTCTCAGTGGTGGCCCCCAAATTATGGAATGATCTCCCCGACAAGGCCTGCTTTAAATGTTAAATAATAAAACATTAAATGTTTTTAATCTTTGTAAACTGCCCAGAGAGCTTTGGCTACTGGTTGGCATAGAAATGTAATGAATGAATGAATGAATGAATGAATGAAACATGCCTACCTTTGACGCCAGCCCTGCTTTAGCATGAAACCAGTTTTCTCTGTCAAATGTTGGAGGGTGTGATATTAAGGAAGCAGGCCACCTTGAAATCAGTGGGGCTTTCGTATAGTACAGAGAGGGTCAGCATGTCAGTCTCTTTGGAAATGTAGGCTGCAATCCTCAAAGAGCATATTTTGTTAAAATCATCAGAGGAAACCCTTTGAACTTGAAGACCACATTAAACTCAAAGCCCACATGCACACTCATGCCATGCCTTCCATTAAGGTCTGGTAGATGCTTTGTCAATATGATGGAATATGTCATAGCTATCACGGAGATGAGTCAATCCATCTTTTCATTAAAAGCCTGCTATCTACATCCAGGTGGCAGACCAGAGACCTGTGGATTTCAGCTTGTCTGTGGAAGGTGGGCTCTATCCTAAGGGTCTAGATTTGGAACGGCACATTGTGTGGACCCCATTGTTCTGCCCAGCTAGTCAGGTTTCCTTTCTCTCCGCTAATGAGGAATCCTGCTGACAGGCTGAATTGGTGACACAGACGACTTTCAGGTCAGTTCCTTCTTTACTCATTTTGCCCTTATCTTCTGAACATTTGAGCCAATTATGGGAAAAGGAAGCGCAAAGGGGAAGGGTAGGAAGGGCAGGGAAATGAAGGTTGGAAATGGAATGGGGATGGAAAAGGCATAATAGGTAGGGTGCCATATTTGTGTTGCAGTTTCTGCTGTGTCTCTATTGTTCAAAGCACAGGAGACACTTTGAGAGGAAGGGCTGAGCCCTGTGCCGTCTGCCTGCCCTTGTTTTTCAGAACAGATGTGATTAATGCTCATATGTGGATAAATGTATACCAGTGTCCGGGTCTCTGGTTCTACACACTGAGTGACTATTTTCAGAAACAATAAATGGGTCTGTGCATTAGGTAGGTATGCCAAGAACACAAATTCCTTTGCTTTAAAAAAAAATTGGAGAGAGAGAAAGCAGGGGCAAACATTCCATGTTAGTAACAATGCTGTAGCTATCCTTTAGTCTACAAAAATGATCATAGCACATGACCTTAAAATGCACTGCTTTTTAAAAAAAATCCAAGTGTGAATTTGGATCTTGGTGAATCTTGCCCCTCTCCCCCCACCGCCACCACCCACTCCTTACTAAACTCTCTTCCCCTTTCCTGAAATCTAAAATGACATACCTGCTTGAAGGTTCTTGGGGTTTGTGTTCTTATTTTTATCTTTTGTTTTGATTGGTAAGTTCAGTGCATTTTCCTGCCGTTAGATGGATTCTGCTCTGTGAGTGCTGGATTAGTGCACGCACACACATACACGCGCACACACACAGATAGACACCAGAGGTGCACTCTTTTTCCCTTCTGGAAAATTCCAATTTGCAGTCAAGTATCACAGTTACCATGGCCTTCATCAAAATGGCATCCATGTTAAGGTTATGGTAATATGCAGCTTTATTTAAATGTAAAAACTGAATGAACTGATTGGCTTAATGAGTTGATAGCCCTTCCAACAAAAAGCCTTACGTTCTCTTATGTGATCAGAGCAAACAAATGGTAATTCCATCTTGTCCAGCTAAATTGATCTACAGCAAACAAGAATGCCCAATACCCTTACTTTAGGGCAAGTCTTTTATTTCCAGGTGTCACACCTCCCTTATTTGAGAACTTCATGGAACACAGAACATCATGGATAAGTAATAAATGTTATTTGTTTTGCATGCTTTCCATTCACATTATGTTATCTTTTCCCCCTCCAACTGTAGAGGAAAAGTTGCCCATGGAGTAGGGATACTATATCCTGCTGTGTAAGCCCACTAAATAAGGATGCTATCATTTTGTACATTGCCTAGCACATATGGCTGGTATACATAGGACTGGTATGGCCACAAAAGAATAAATTCTTTCTATCTTTCTATCAGGATAATCTATTTTAATCAATTATTTCTGAAATAAATACGTTGCTTAGTTTTGTTCTTTGTTTTTGTGTTTGCTGCTGCTTGTTAATGTGTTTTACATGATTAGTTATTGTTTTTGTGTTTTTATATTGACAGTATTCCAGCCGAGCTATTTAAAATCCTAAAAGATGATGCTGTTAAAGTGCTGCATTCAATATGCCAACAAATCTGGAACACTCAACAGTGGCCACAAGACTGGAAAAGGTCAGTTTACATTCCAATTCCAAAGAAGGGCAATGCCAAAGAGTGTTCAAACTACCGCACAATTGCGCTCATTTCACATGCCAGCAAGGTGATGCTCAAAATCCTACAAGCTAGGCTTCAGCAGTATGCGAACCGAGAACTACCGGAAGTACAAACTGGGTTTAGAAGAGGCAGAGGAACTAGAGATCAAATCGCCAACATTCGCTGCATCATGGAGAAAGCAAGAGAATTCCAGAAAAACGTCTATTTCTGCTTCATTGACTACGCTAAAGCCTTTGATTGTGTGGATCACAACAAACTGTGGCAAATTCTTAAAGAGATGGGAGTACCAGACCACCTTACCTGTCTCCTGAGAAACCTGTACGAGGGTCAAGAAGCAACAGTTCGAACCAGACATGGAACAACCGATTGGTTCAAAATTGGGAAAGGAGTACGACAAGGCTGCATATTGTCACCCTGCTTATTTAACTTATATGCAGAGTACATCATGAGAAATGCCGGGTTGGATGAATCAGAGGTCGGAATTAAGATTGCTGGGAGAATTATCAACAACCTCCGATATGCAGACGATACCACCCTAATGGCAGAAAGCGAAGAGGATCTCAAGAGCCTCTTGTTGAGGGTGAAAGAGGAGAGTGCAAAAGCTGGTTTGAAACTCAACATTAAAAAAACTAAGATCATGGCATCTGGCCCCATCACTTCCTGGCATATAGAAGGGGAAGAAATGGAAGCAGTGACAGATTTTACTTTCTTGGGCTCCAAGATCACCGCAGACGGTGACTGTAGCCATGAAATTAAAAGACGCTTGCTCCTTGGGAGGAAAGCTATGGCCAACCTAGACAGCATAGTAAGAAGCAGAGACATCACCTTGCCGACAAAGGTCCGTCTAATCAAAGCTATGGTTTTCCCAGTAGTAATGTATGGCTGTGAGAGCTGGACTATAAGGAAGGCTGAGCGCCGAAGAACTGATGCTTTCGAACTGTGGTGCTGGAGAAGACTCTTACGAGTCCCCTGGACTGCAAGGAGGTCAAATCAGTCAATCCTAAAGGAAATCAACCCTGAGTGCTCATTGGAAGGACAGATACTGAAGCTGAAGCTCCAATATTTTGGCCACCTAATGCGAAGAGAAAACTCCCTGGAAAAGACCCTGATGCTGGGAAAGACTGAAGGCAAAAGGAGAAGGGGATGGCAGAGGATGAGATGGCTAGATAGCATCACGGATGCAATGAATATGAACTTGAGCACGCTCCGGGAGAGAGCGCAGGACAGGAAGGCCTGGCATGCTATGGTCCATGGGGTCACGAAGAGTCGGACACGACTGAACGACTGAACAACAACAAACCTGCTTTGAACAGTTCCTTTTTTGTAATGGAAAAGCAGGGTAAAACTTCCTTAAATAAATAAATAAATGTTAAATAAATAACATTTGTAGCCTACTCTTTCTCTAAGGAGGCACAATCCTGTATGTGTGTGTTTTTGTGTGTGGGGCGGCGGGGCGGCGGGACGGGGAGAGACAGAGAGTCTAACCCAAGATTACCCAGTAAGCTTCATGGCTGAGCAGAATCTGAACTTGGGTCTCCCTGCTTCAAGTTCAACATTGTACTACATCAGAGAGTGGCATATGCAGAGCAACATAAACAACAGAAAGGATGGTCCTTGCTATGTCTGAAATATTGGTTTGGCAGCCCTGGCTGAATGAATGAGAGCAGGATTAATCTTAGCTTAGCTTTAGCCCAAAGGCATCACTGGCAGATGGGGGGGGGGGTAAGAGAGACAGGGTGTAGCAGCTGTCTGAGAGAGTCAACCTTCTGTGGTGTGCCTTAAAATAAACACATGCTGCTGTGGTGATTTCCCTTTTTATACCTCATAATAACCATAGCAATGTTATCATCACAAGACAAGCAATTACCTCCTCCTCTCCCCTCCCCTCCCTCCTTTTTTAACAAATGGATTTGTGCCTTTGGCATGCATACCTAGTACCTAGACACATTGAACTGTCTGTAATAAAAGGTAGTGTGCAGAGGGAGTGGGTTTACAAAGATCTGGGTGAAACAGGTACAGCAGTGTTGTTTGGAGGTGGCTGGGGGAGTGGAGCCCTGGGTCTTTTGGGTCTGGCCCAGATCTGCTGGCAGTTCCTGCGGTAACAGGAAAAATCAAGCAAATGCACCACTTATTAGCTGTGTGGTAGGGGTACCTCTTGCTCTATTTTTTAAAATGTGTAAGCAAAGGCAAGTGGACAGCTGAACTTGAGCTGCTGTGCTCTGAAACTACAGCCATTTCTTTTGTCTTTGAACTGAATTTAAGGGAATGATGTCATGATTAATGAATGGGGTAACTGCTTAGGAATTTTACTATATTAAGTGGTATAAAAGTTACAATAATAATAGAGGAAGAGGGAGAAGGAGAAGGAGAAACTGATTTTGGAGGAGGAGCTGGATCATCTGGGTGGGATATTAATTGGAGGTAATGGGAAAATGAATTGAACTGATTTGAGTGTTCTAGGGAGTACAGAAGTATTGAAAAAATTACTTGAGGTTACTTGGTTGGGAAATTAATTGGCTTGCCTTCTGTGAAATGAAATTCCACTAATTATTTCAAAAAATTGCATACATGCATATACGCTACCATACGCAAATTTTATCCAATTTTGTGTCTATGGGCCCGGGCTCTAGATCATTTAGGGCACAATCCTATGCATGTTTAGACAGAAAAAGTTCTATAACTCCCAGCATGCCTCAGCCAGCCGTTCTGGCTGAGGCATGCTGGGAGTTGTAGGACTTTTTTCTGTCTAAACATGCATAGACATTCTGTCTAAACATGCTGGCTGAGGCATGCTGGGAGTTGTAGGACTTTTTTCTGTCTAAACATGCATAGGATTGTGCCCTTAAGTACCTAGCAACACCCCTGCTGAGGTATGATCAGTTGCTATCTGAAACACAGAAGCAGTGGCCGGGGGGGGGGGGGAGGCAGAGGGGGTGGCGGCAACTCCCCCACTCTCCCTAAATTATCCCCCCTTGCTGTGGAACATTTTCCTTTGACAAACCAGCCCCTAAATTTATTCTGGCTACGTGTTAAAATACATTGCATGGGAAATTTTGACATTAATGCACAGGCCGACTAATCAAACATACACTAACCGTGCTAACACAGCTCAGTTGTACTATGGTCGAGATATTCTTTCCTTTTACAGAGCATAGAGAAGCTCCAGGCCATAAACACTATTGAAGTGACCAAATATCCAGAAGTAGGTCATCACTGTTAATATCCAGGGATGCTTTGTTAGAGTGATTTTATTCTCCTTCCCCCCACCCCGGAAACACACACACTTTTTATTCTTGCTCTGTACACACACACACACACACACACACAGCCTGTCTGGCTTCACTCCATTGACTTTCAAAGAGTTTCTACATCCTTTCACCCTGATGTATCTAAGATTAGAATGTGCTGTACATTCTGGGGTTGGCTCGGTCCATAAAAGCACAGAAGCAAACTGCGGCATACCAATGGCCCCTTTGCTGCTCCTTATCCATCAGAGCACCTCGTCCCCTGCCATGCTGTATCAGTTCCTCCTTTGAGAGACTGACAAGAGAGGCTTCCAGTGTTGCCTGTGAAACCTATCAAGGGATTTGGGCACAGCAGGAGCGCTGTGTGCTGCGTTTGATGTGCACACGGAGAGGCTAAGGAGAGCCTCCCCCGGGCCAGTGCTGCCAGAGAGCTGGATAAATTGAGAGCAGTGCTTCTGAGTCTTTTCAACCTCAGTGCCCTAGATACAGCCAAATGCAATCTCAGCCAGTTTGCTTCTGTTTACAACCCTCAAAGCCGGTTAGGAATGGTTGACAGGAAAGAGGGTTCCTCACAGGCCCTCTTGTCAAATCAAGACAGGGAAAATAAGGGAGATACCAAATTAGAACTCTTCCATGTTGTTCTTGCTTTTAATGTGATTTGGAAAGATGGTGCATCTGGTTCTGAACTTGCTGGCTGTCTATAAAGTGCTGTTGTTGACTTGACGATGCCGCAGACCAGTTTTTAAGGCCGTGAAATTCTGGGTATGTGAGATACCTACTGAACTAAAAGTGTTGTTTTAAGAGACAATAACAGTTATCCTTACATTCTCAAAATAAGAGCTATCTGGCAATAGTATGAGGAAGATATGATTCATGACGTGATTAATGGGCCATACATTTGGTATCAAGCAGTAAGAGGAGACAGCCTATTGCTGACCCCCCAGTGCCAGATTTAGGAACAAGCTCTGTAAGAGATGGCCTAGGGCTTCATATTATGAGGGGCCTCTAAATACTCTGGAGATAGCTAAGATTTATTATTTGCTTTGGCTTAAAAAATGTTTCATATAAAATCCACCCCTAAAATTCTGAACCCCGACTGCTCCCATCCCAACCCACATCCAGTCCCATCAACTTCCCTTCCAGTACTCGTTTTTCATTACAAGCTACACTGCTACTTCTATTAACAAAGTTCTGATCTCTGTATTTGCTCTTATGTTTCTATACATTAAAAGTCTTCAGTTTAATACAGGGTAATTAAAGAATCATAAGGTATGTGATGATGCAAATAAAGCTTTTTGCAAGACGTATCTTTTATTTAATTGTTTCTCAATGCATCTTTGCCTATGTATATATGCAAATATAATGGTTTACCTTTCTATTATAATGTAATACATGTTTTTCTCTTTATTTTTTATTGTATGGACCCTCTGAATCTTGACATGGTTTAGGGCCTCAGCATGTCTTAATCCCATGCCCCCCTCAAATATCTGTTGAGGAAAGAGTAAAAAAGTATACTTTATATACTGGCAGTGCTACATATATAGGGTGGCCATGTGTCCTCTTTTACAGAGGGTAGTCCTCTATCTGAAGGGTTCCCAATTCTCTGTTTTGAAGGTGTCCTCTGTTGGAAGAGCTGTGCAGTCCAAGTATGCTATAAAGATAAAGAGCCATCAGAAGGAACAGCTGGGCATCACCAGTCAGTAAAGAGGAAATGCATCACCAAAAAGGAGGACAAAAGAGGGGGTCAATTCGCATAAAATTGGCATATGCTAATTTTATGCACAGATGCAATGTTATAAATAATTTAAATAGAAATAAAATACATCTCCCTGTGTTTATTTATTTGTTTAATTTATTTGTACCCCACCTGCCTACCAAGAAAAACGCCACTCAAGGCATCTTCCCCATAGTGAGGAAGACTGTGACCAGGTGACCTGTGCATCCTGCTCAGTCTGCCGCCCAAGTGCAAAGTGTTGATGGGTGACTTCAAGGCCCCGATTGCTCTCCATTCTTATGGCTCTTGGGCTTTATACTGGACTTTGATGTGACTGGGCAGTCCTTCAAATGGAGGACACCTTCAAATAGAGGTCTGTCTTTTGTAAAGTAGGATGCACGGTCTGTTCTCCATAGTAAGAAGTGGCTAGGAGACACTATGGCTCCGTTTACAACTTCCAAGAATGAACTTGTGAACTTCATTATCAAAAGCAAACTTTTAAAAACATTTTAACTGGAAAGCCAACTGCAGGGTATATAATGCTTCATTAACTGGTCATCATCTCTGATTGGTGTCAATGCATATTTCTGTAGCTTCTCACTACTTACTGACCAGTATCCCTTAACACTGCAAACAAGCTGTGAAAATGAAAGCTGGGTGGGTTAAGGAAGGCAGTAGAGATGGACAGAGACCTCAATTACAGGCTGCATGCACGGCACAGAAAGTGTGGATGACCGTGAACAGCTGGTGCAGCTTCAATAATCAACTGCTCTGAGAGAAAAGCCTATATTCCCCTCCACCCGGCCGCTGCTGCCGGGCTCCATCCCACAGGATACCAGAGCTGCCAAATTTACAATTGAAGTCTGCCCATGCAGAATGACAAAGTCCCCTTGGCTCGCCTTTAAAGCTCCTGGCTCATTATAAATCTGTGTGGCTTTGGATGCATATTGTGTCACTTCACTCTGCATTGCCCCCTGCAAAGAGCGCTGTCTGTTCAGCAGGCCTCAGCCTTTAGTTTAGTATTGTGGGAATGGCCCCAAAGGTGGGTTTGAGGGGTAGGGGAGGAGGCCTTTCAAATGGAAACAGGGCTGGCCTGCCCCAAACATTTTGCTGCCAGAGGCAAAGGACAAGAGGGCACCCCATATACAGAAGCTGAGCTGAATATTGCCTCAGCACTGGTGATGGGAAAGGGTCATCTACCGCATCTGAGGGCAGCAGGCTAGCTTAAGGGGCAGCAGGGCAGGCTGTGTGGCATGTACAGTTCTGTTCTCCAGCACCTTGCTGTTACTCTCTGCCCCCCAAGCATCCACCGCCTGAGGCAACTGTCTCACTCTGCCTAATGCGAGGGCCGGCCCTGAGTGGAAAGCAGGCTTATCAGTGTTTATGTATGTATGTATGTATGTATTTTAATAGATTTATATACGCTATCCATATTTAAAAGGATTTCTAGGCGGTTTGTTCATCCAATTATGAGCATTGGTTCTGCTACAAGTAGCCAGTTTTGACATTCGTACGGGTTGAACAGGTAAGGCACATCAACTTTTATGTCTATCAAGCTAGCTAGTTGGTGGACAAGTCTTAAGCTGGATTTAGGTGACACCGATTTTCCGACATCCTTGGATTCCTTGCCTGCTTGACACCCCAGCATATTCTTACACACTATGGAAGGCTATGCCTTCTGAATATTAATTTATGGGGATAGGCAGCCGCCTCCGAACTCAGAGGTGACCACTGGCAACCTCCAGGTAGGGCTGGAAAAATTCCTGCCTGAAACCCTGGGAAGCTGCTGCCAGTCAGTGTTGACAGTACTGGGCTAGATGGACTAAGGGACTAACTCGGTATAAAGCAGCTTCCTATGATACCTTGGGCCCAAGGAGGCAGTCAGCATCCTAGGAAATGTTATAGTTTGAAGCAATGGGAAACGGCTCTTTCCTACAACCAATCCTTGAAGTGGCTTGGTGTTGGGGGCATTTAAAAAAAAATGCCAGCGTAAAAAAAAAGAAAAAGGATGGTGTTTTAGTTGACAATTTTGAGAATCAGAATGCTGAGAACTGAACAGGAAGAACGCCCAGGTATACAGAATGGATGTTCAACGAACGCCAGAAGCCAGTAAGATGAGACAATGGGGAAATGTGTGTGTGTGTTTGTGTGTGTGTGTGTGTGTGTGTTGTCTGTCTGTCAGTCTGATACATGGCTGGCTCTGAATATTTTACATATTAATTCAGCTGCTCTCGTCCTAATGTCGAGGCACCACCTATCACAACCTTCTTAAATTATGCATGTTTGTAAGGGTACAGGAGGGCAGAAAAAGTATGTGATGGCAGTGGTAATTTAAAAAAATGGATTAAATTCTGGCAGGGAAGATTTATCTTTTCCATGCCTGTTGTAGCTAGGTAGGAAAGAAATGACTGCTGAGAATTGTTACATAAAGATATGCTGCAGCGGGCTCATTTTTAGCACGTGTGGGGGTGTGAGGAATTGCTTTCAGCTGAGAGAATTCTGCATGAACTAAGAAAAGGACAACGTTCTAAGGTAAACCAGCACAAGATTGAAACCATGGTCAGCACAAGATTGAAATGGAGGCGAGTCTTAATTCGTGGAGAGAAAACAAGGCTCCTTCTGTTGGTCTCTGCAGTGTTACAGTAATGCAACTGTTCAGCTACACAGTGCAAGTGAAACCGAGGAAAATGTTTCCGTTCAAGGCCAAATAAAAGTATTTGCCTTCGGAATGTTAATGATTTTCCCCCCACCAACACCCATTCCCAGTTTCCACCAGTTCCATTGGCATCAACACAAGGAACACATGAGAAAATTCAAGTTCATATTTGAATCTTAGAGCACATTCACACCGGGGACGGATTAATTTTGACTGAGATGTAGGATGGCCATGTGTCCTATTTTAGAGAGGACAGTCCTTTATTTGAAGGGCTGTCCAGTCCAAGTCCAGTTTCAAGGTCAAGAACCATAAGAAGGGAGAGCAGCATGGGCCTTGAAGCAGACTGACCATGCACAGACATGACCTGGTCACAATCTTCTCCACTATGGTAACACGTATTTCCAAATAACAGTAGTTCCTAATCATTTGCATCTATATCTACATCTCTATATATGAGAACATGCACATTTTATGCAAATCTGTGCCCACTTTTATCCTCTTCTTCAGTTATGCATTTCCTCTTTTTTGTACGTGGTCACCCTGCTTTAAATTACGGTTGTGTGGGAGCAGGGCCCTACTTTGCTATGCAGCTGTGCTAGGTGGGGAGAGGTGATCTGGGGGGTAGCAAGGCCTTTACCTTGGCAAGTGATGGGTGCAGAAAATATTTGGTTGGAGTAATAAGCAATTATGGACACTGCAACTGGTCATCAGCTGAACAGCAGAAGGGGTGGATAAGAAGGAATATAGAGTGAACTGAGAGCAGGGGTCCTTAGGGTGAGCGGCCACATGCTGGTCTGACTATACCTGACTTAAAAGACTGAAGGTGGCTGGATGGGGCATGCTGGGATTTGTAGGCCTTTCTTCTGCCTTAACATGCATAGGGTTGCACCCCAAATTACATAAGAGTGAACCTTCAAAGGGAATGAGGAAGTACAAGCAGCATCATTTCCCCTGAGCCTGGAATAAGCTAGAGAAAAAGGATAATTAGGGACGAGGGTGGCCATGTGTCCTCCCTTGCAGAGGACAGTCCCCTATTTGAAGGGCTGTCAAAGGGCAGTCCTTTGTTTGAAGGCATCCTGTATTTGAAAGGCTGCCCGGTCCAAGTCTGGTTTAAAGCTAAAGAACCATATTAAGAAAGTCAAACAAGGGCCATGAGACTTTGATTAGTAATATTTTTGGCTGGTTAAATTGTTAAGCTTTACTATTATATGTTAACTGAAGGGCAATATATGGTTATTGGAAATGAATTGTAGGCTTGCTCCCTTGCTATAAGACTGATGATATGATATTGAAATGTAAGGTTGATTATCTATGCTGTACTGAATTGTAATATTGGCAATTCTATAGCCATAACTTTTAAGTAGAATGATATTTGAAGTTTGTGTGTAATGGAGTTTAAATTTAATCCTTTTAAGTAACTTTTTAATATTTTTTCTTTTCTTTCTTGCTTCCTTCTTCCTTTTCCTTCTGTTTTTTTTTCTTTTTTCGTTAATTGCTGTGTCCTAAAAATACTGTATTGTTGGAAACTGTAGATAATGACTACGTTGTTGGTACTGTGTATTTCATTTATAAAGGTAAAAAATAGAATTAAAAGTATTTTCAAAAAAGAAAGAAAGTCAAGCAGGGGCCTTGAGGTTGTCCATCAACCAGCTGGCTGAGCAGGCAAAGAGGTTGTAGTCTTCGCCACTGTGGTGAAATGTATCATATTTCTATTTAAATTATATGATGATATAATTTAATTATGATATAATCATAAATAAATGATTTCTAAATTTTCATGTACACCTATGCATTAAAATACACAAATGTTATGCAAATCACTGTCCCCTTTTGCCCTCTATTTGGGTGATGGATTTCCTCTTTTTGAGCAAGTGGCCACCCTAATCAGGCTGAATTCAAGTGTTACAGATATGGAGATATTATATAAAATACAGGCTTACAGTATGTTCTTCAGACACACTGTAAGTCCTGTTTTGCAATGCATCTTAGGCCTAGCCTATACAGACAGCAGAATGAAGTGTTAGAAGAGATCGCACCACTAAAGGCTGCAGGTGGAGGGATGTCATTATTAAATGCTTCCCTGGATTTGCTGTTTTTTTTACTTGTTAAGAGTGTTTTTGTTTGTTTGTTTGTTTTTAACCCAGGGAAGCATTTAAAAATGTAAATAAAAAAATGACATCCCACATTTCAGGCACTTGGGTGTGAGTAGGGATGTGTGAGAAATTAATTTCAATTCATTTTTGATCAGGATTTTACCCAGTTCACGCCTTCCAGACCGAAAACAGACTCTGACACAATCCGCATTCAAAGCCTGTATATTTCCAAGCTTGCAGTTTGATGTGCAGAGAGAGAGAGAGAGAGAGAGCATTTGACAACACGCACACATTTGAGAAATGAGCATGAAAAAATGCATACTTTTGAAAAATGCACATAAATACACCCAAATTCATGGAAGAAGTAGGCATACATTTAATAGATATGTACAACTGATGTGTTCATTTGGAAAAATACACACCAATTTTCATGAGAAAAGAAAGGGGGGGAAAGAAGCTCGCAATCTGATATGGACTCGAGTCGGAATGAGCTTTGAGATGGTATTTGGAGAACTTCAGTGAGCTCATCCCTAGGGATGAGGCACTTCGTTAACTTTCTCCTGCTGGAGAAGAAGGCAATGCAGGTATTGATCAAGTGAGAAGGTGGAAGTGGGTGGTGGAGGGGCAAGTATGACAGCTGCAAAAAGTGGTCCATTAGTTTGTCTATCAGCTCCCTTGCAAAGCTGGGAAGGACCTGCTGTAAGGCCTTTTTATTTGACACCTGTCTTCACCATAATACCCAGAGGTCCTTAGACTAGGATTGCCAGCTTCTGCTTTAGGAAAATCAGCCCAATGGGGAGCCAGGTTAGGCAGGACTGGTAAGGCCATACTAATGGCTAAGTGTATTAGGGTGCAATCCTATGCATGTTTAGACAGAAAAAAGTTATTCTACAACACCAGAAAGCAAATAAACCCCCAAATATACTCAAATGGATTCAAGATCTTTTGACCTTAGGGACCCATGAAAAGGTATGTTCCACCAAATTACTAAAAGAAAATAAATTCCAGTTAATAAGGGGGGAGTTTCTTGAATTATATGCCGAGTAATATGATCCACTGCAAAACCAGGAAAGATATGTGCAAGATACATCCCTTTAATTCTATTTTCTATGTAACTGTTTCTTTATCCACTTTTTGTTTAGTGATTTTACTTATTTACATGAAACTTTTACTCTTTAAATACAGCATATCATGAAGAAGGGAGGGGGATCCTAAAGGGGAGGGAATGGAGGCAGGGGGGAAAGAGTAGGAAGGTGATTTGCATTGTATTGGGAAAATATTTTAAACCTAAACAATGTTAACAACAAATTTGGCAGAACCAAAGCAAAAATGGTAGATCAGGGCTGGGCCAACTTAAACTATTTATTATGTATATGTGGCATTTTTATCCTGCTCTTACTCCAAGGCGCTCAGGATTGTGCACATGGTTCTCTCCCCTTTTCTTCGTCCTCACAACAACCCTGTGAGGGTAGGCTAGGCTGACAGAAAGTGATTGGCTCAAGATCACCCAGGGAGCTTCATGGCTGAGTGGGGACTGAATCCAGGTCTCCCTGAGCCCAACATTCTAATCCAGGGATGGGGAACATCTAGCCCTCCAGATGTTGTTGGACAGTAACTCTCAACATCTGACACAATTGGCTATGCTGGCTAGGGCTGATGGAAGTAACAACATCTGGAGGGCACATATTCTCCACCACTGCTCTAAATAACACGCCACACTGACTTTCAGTAGGGGTGAAGCCTGGAGGGATTTGGCAGGTTAGGGCTAGGACAGAACCTGGTAGGTTATGGGCAGTATCTAGCATAATCTGGACTTTGGTGATGTTTTTCAGCACCCAAAGCTGTTTGCTTGACAGAATACATTTTTACTGGTTAAACCAGCGAAATGCCATCTGATTTATATTGCTACCTTAGGCATGTTTCTCAGGACTATGGGCAAAGAGTGTACTGGAGGGGGTACACCAGAGGATTGCCAACATTTTAGTTCCTGTGTCTTTAACTAAAGAATGATAAGCAGAAATTCACTATCTCTATCTTTCGCTGTTACAGAGTTGTAGTGATGGGAAATGCTTTTCCTGCCGAATTTTTGCCATTGTGTTGGAAGTTGGATTTGAAGAAGCAAGAGTTCTGGCAGGAAAAAAAAGGTTGGGAACTCAACGAGGGACCATGAATAACTTCAGTTTATTGCAGTGACCTCTTCATATTCACACATCCTACTCTGAGCTACTGCTTTTCTCTTCACCTTGTAAACCACCTGTCTGTCATCTGCAATGCTCCATATCATGTCTAATTCTGTGTGATGTGCTTCCATACTCACCATGGCGTCTGCTGATAGCCCCAGGAAACACAGCGATGCTCTAAAACTGTCAGCCAAATTGCCAAGTTCATATGATTTATCAAAGCATTATCATCTGCTCTCTCTCTCTCTCTCTCTCTCTCTCTCTCTCCTCCCCCATTTTTAAAATCCTCTCCCTTTAGGAATTAGCCTAAATTTTCAAATATGTAATATAAGTTAATTCAATGGACATTTCTTCTTTTGACTCCCTTCTGGTGGCATATGAAAAGGTATTTTCTGTTTTCTCTGAGAGAAAATGTTATTTGCATGCACAGAATTGGATCCTAAGATAAGGCTTTGGGCCTTTTGAGAAGTTAACTTTTCCATGGAATCAATGTGCAGGTGTTACTCATATGTTGGGTGGGAAACAGATGTCTTTCCTCAAAGTGGTGGTAGGCAGTGAGATCATATTTTCCCACTACTCCAGCTCAAATATTTTGTCACTGGGAAAACGTAGGTTGACTCAGTCTCAGCTAGCATGTCTACTGAAGATTTTCCCCCGCTCCCAAATTTCAACAATGAAAAGTTGGTGGCTAATATCCCCTTCCTGGGCAAGGTTGCTTGAGCAAGGAGTTGCTGGTCAACTGATTTTCTGGATTTGTTTTAATTTGGGTATAGAACTTGTTTTGATACCAAAACTATGGGATGACCTTTGCCAGGAGAAAGACAGGGGAAGTGCGACCCTGTTGATTCTCCTTGATCTCTCAGCAGATTTTGATAGTATTGACCAGGGCTGGCCCTCCCATGAGGTGGGGTGAATCCCCCACCTCAGGCGGTGGAGCAGGAGAAGAAGCAATTTGTGCTTTCCCCACACCCTGCCCAGGAGGGCCTGCCACAGCTTCCCCCAGCAGGTGCTCCAGAAAGTCCTGCCAGCTGCTCTCCTGCTTTTTTCTGAAGAGACTGTCTGAATTGGATGTAGGCAGCACTGCTTAGTAGCGGTTCTGCTCATACCTGGATGACTCTTTCTAGAAGGTGATTGTAGCATATGCCTGTTACTGTGACGTATGTGCTTACATTGTTTTATGTAACCCAGGTAAGCGAGGGTTAATTGAGTGTTAGGGCGGGAGTGAAAGGTGGGAGTGGCTTGTGTGTGTGAGGATTCTGAGGTTATAAAAGGAATGAACTGACTGTTAGAAGTTAGACAGGGATTTAGGGAGTGTATATGCAACATCCAGTAAGGGAGTTTGTGTATAGGATTTTAGAAGGGGTAGAGTAGGTAGGGAAGTTAAGACCAAGCATTATTGAATATAATAACATATAACTCTTTGTGTTACAAATAAATATTTATTTGTTGTTGTTTTTAAAATACAGACCCCCATGTAACACCAATGTAACACCAGTTTTCAAAAAGGGATCCAGAGGGGATCTGGGAAATTACAGGCCCATTAGCTTAACATCTGTTCCGGGTAAAGTGGTTGAAGGCATTATTAAAGATAAAATTAGTTAGCATATAGAAGGACAAGCGCTGCTGAAAAAGAATCAACACGGCTTCTGCAAAGATCAGTCCTGTCTCACTAATCTTTTAAAGTTCTTTGAGAGTGTCAATAAACAAGTAGATGGGGTGATCTGGTAGACGTTGTTTACTTGGACTTCCAAAAGGCTTTTGACAAAGCCCCTCACCAAAGACTCCTGAGCAAACTTAGCAGTTATGGAATAAGAGGGCAGGTCCCCTTATGGATGAGTAACTGGTTAAAGAACAGAAAGCAGAGAGTAGAACTAAATGGTCAATTCTCCCAATGGATGGAAGTAAATAGTGGGGTCCCCACAGGGAGCTGTATTAGGACCAATGCTTTTCAACCTGTTCATAAATGATCTGGAATTAGGAGTGAGCAGTGAAGTGGCCAAGTTTGTGGATGACACCAAATTATTTAGGGTGGTTACAGCAAAAAGGGATTGTGAAGAGCTACAAAAGGTTCTCTCCAAACTAGGAGAATGGGCATCTAAATGGCAAATGTAGTTCAATGTAAGCAAGTGTAAAGTGATGCACGTTGGAGCAAAAAATCCCAGCTTCAAGTATAGCCTGATGGGATCTGAGCTAGCAGTGACCAAGAAAGCGATCTTGGGGTTGTGGTGAACAGCTCGATGAAGGTGCATACTGCAACCTAGTATGCAGCCGCTGTAAAAAAAGGCAAACTCATTGTTAGGCATAATTAGAAAAGGAATTGAGAATAAAACTGCCAAAATCATACTGCCCCTATACAAATCTATGGTGCAGCCACACTTGGAATACTGTGTCCAGTTCTGGTCACCACACCTAAAAAGATATTGTAGAGCTGGAAAAAGTGCAGAAAAGGGCAACTAAATGATCAAGGGGCTGGAGCATCTCTATGAGAGAAGGTTACAAGAGCTGGGATTGTTTCGCTTGGAAAAAAGGAAGGTAAGGGGAGACATGATAGAGGTGTACAAAATTATGGTGTGGAGAATGTGGATAGGGAGCCGTTTTTCTCCCTCTGTCAAAATACCAGAACCTGGGGTTGTCCTATGAAGCTGAGTGGGGAGAGATTCAGGACAGATAAAAGGAAGTACTTCTTCACACAGTGCATAGTTAAACTATGTGATGGCCACCAATTTGGAAAGCTTTAAAAGGGGGTTGGAGGAGAAGGCTATCGATGGCTACTAGTCCTGATGGCCATGTGCTACCTCTAGAACCAGAGGCAGTGAGCCTATGTACACCAGTTGCTGGGAACATGGGCAGGAGGGTGCTGTTGTGCTTATGCCCTGCTTTTGGGTTCCCAGTTGGCAGCTGGTTGGCCACTGTGTGAACAGAATGCTGGACTAGATGGACCCTTGGTCCAATCCAACATGGCGCTTATTATGTTCTTATGTGTTGACTGAATTGTTATGCTACCATTAGTAAATCTATTTCCTTGTTACTGCTGCTGTAGTGGGTTGAGAGAACCATTTGGGCATATTGAGTTTCTCTGGAATCCAGAGAGAGTAAAAGGGCTGACGCTTGGGTGTCAGTGGGAACAACTGATCCAGGTGAAAGCAGGTGTTTCCTAAGGAGTTTGTTTCTCAGTTTCAGAGGTGGAGGCTGGGGAAAAGGTGGAACCCAGGCAGGAACATCACAGTGATGTTGTAGGATTGCTGCTCCAGCCCATAGCACTTCTGTTTGGGTTCCTTCAGGACTCTGTCATCACCCATGCTGTTTAGTATCTACATGAAGCCGCTGAGTGAAGTCATCACTGGATCTGGAATGCAGTGTCACCAGTATGTGGCTGACTCCCAGCTCTGTTTCTCTTTTTCATGAAACCCAAGTGAGGCATAGGAGGTGCTAAATCAGTGCCTGGCTGCAGTAATGGACAGGATGAGGGCCAGTCACCTGAAGCTCAGTCCAGGCAAGACGGAAGTACTGTTGGTGGATGGCTCATGTAGCCAGAAGGGTGGTGTTCAGCCTGTTCTGCAGGGCAGTTGAGCTCCCCTTAAAGGACCAGGTTTGCCATTTAGGGGTGCTAATTGATCCGTCTTTGTCACTAGAGGCACAAATGGCCTCTGTGTCTTGGAGTGCTTTTGACCAGCTTAGGCTGGTATGCCAGCCATGATCCTACTTGGACAGAGATAGACTTGCTTCAGTGACCCATTCCCTGGTAACATAGGGTTGGATCCAAGATTGTCATTCCACCAGAGGAATGGATTCTACTGGCAGAACAGAATTTCCTCATCCTCTCCTCCCCCTGTAGCCCCCCCCCCCCACACACACACACCTTCCATATCTGCCATATATATCTTCCATATACTGTCTGGAGTATTGTATTGTACATGGGGCTGCCTTTGAACAGTCCAGAAACTTCAGTTTGATACAGAATATTGCTGCAAGACTGCTCACTGGAGCTGGGCAATATAAACATATTATGCCAGTACTTTCAAAGCCCTTCACAATCTGGGATCACAGTATCTGAAGGGTTGCCTTTTCCCATATGTATCTACCAGTACCTCAGTATCATCAATCAGCTGAGGCTTTTTTCCAAGTGCTACTGCCAAATGAGATATGGCAGGTGCCTATAAGAGACAGAGGCTTGTCAGTAGTGGCCTCTGAGTTGTGGAATACCTTCCCCAGAGAGGCCTGCCTGGTGCGTACTTTAAGGTGCAATCCTATGCATGTTTAGACAGAAAAAAGTTCTACAACTCTCAGCTGGCTGGGGTATTTGTAGGACTTTTTTCTGTCTAAACATGCATAGGATTGTGCCCTTAATGTCTTTTTGGCACCACGCAAAGGCATTCTTTTTATTTTGCCCAGAGCTTTTAAGCCTTTACTGTGCTATGGTTTACTATTATTTATTTATTTCACCAAACAATTAAAAATCCCTCCACCGCCAGACCAGTTTATATGCCAAAGGCCTGCCTGAATGAAAATGCTTTTGCCTGCTGGCAGAAGGACAAGAGAGTGAGGACTCAGCAGAGAATTCCAGAGTTATATACACACACACTGGGATAGACGGGTCAGTGTCACAGGAAGATAGAACAGGCGACTTGGAGTAAGTTCGTTGTAACTTTGTGCGGTATAAGGCAGCCTTGTTCAACCTGGTGCCTTTCAGAACATTTGGACTGCAACTCCCATAATTCCAGCCAGCATGGCTGATCAATGAGTGTTGCAATCCAACACATCTGGAGGACGTCAGGTTGGGGAAGGCTGATGTAATTAATATCACATGAACCTGTTGTGGAGTTGTTGTCCCCCACCCCACCCCACCCCCCACCCCCCACCCCAACAACCAATAACAAAATACCTTGTCACTCTACAGATAAGCACAAACTATTTCTTGATAATTCTGGAGGATAACTTTAAAAAATGTTTAGACGGGACCAGTGTAAAATTATTTTATGAATTTATTATTACATTTATATCCTGTCTTGTTCCTCTTGCAAGGAACCCAAAGCAGCTTACATGGTCCTCTTCTTCCTCCTCTCTGTTTTATCCTCACAACAACCCTGCGAGGTAGGTTAGGCTGAGAGTCAGTGACTGGCCCAATGCCTCCCAGTGAGTTTCATGCCTGAGTGGGGACTAGAACCGGGATCTCCCAAGTCCCAGTCCAACACTCTAGCCACTACACCACACTGGCTCCTGTTCAAAGAGAAACAAAAACAAAACCTTATATTTATGAGGCTTGTTTGTACAGTTGCAGGCACCACTAGCAAATCTCTGTTGCTTTTAGACCAGTCAAGGATTGCTCCTGATGGATAGGATCCTCTGTGGCAAACTCTGTTGTTGCTACTTGTAATCCCTTCTTTGCTCTTTGTATGCCATCATCACTATTAAACAATATCATCAGGAAGGTCATGTTGTGTCATTCGTTGAAACGCAAGGGCATTTTTCTCATGTCAGACTTGTGCACTGCCAGGTTCATATACATACAGCTGTGAATTTCCTTCCCCTGCTCACCTTCTTCTCTTCAAAAGCGAATCAAAATTAAGCTAAGGGAATTCCTTAGAGCCTAGAAGACAGGGATAATAACGAACAGATTGTCTATTGTGAAGTGGCTCGTGTTGTCTCTACAAAAACCCCTGTTTCATAGGAATGATTCAGACACTGTATGAAGCAGACATGTCTACTCTTGTGTTCACTGTAGGTTTGCCGTGGTGAATAATGTAACATCTGAAGGGGAGCTGTGAATCTTGAAAGACAAAGAATACAGAATGGGCCTGCAGTTGATTGTGGTGTCTCCTCTTCACTCTGCACAGCAAGGGTGGGCAGACTTTAGGTTTGCAGGATCGACTTTGTTTTGTGCTAGAACCCTTTGGTAGTATCCAATGCTGCCTGTGTGTGCCAGTGGGATTCACCTCTGGTGCAACAGAAAGTTAGTACCTCCTAAAGCACCCGGAAATGAGCCAAAACACTCCTTTACGGAACAGGGCAGATTAGAAGAGCTAGCAGAAGGGAACTCTGCTACCTGTCCCTTTCCGGAAATGAGCATTTCCATTCATTTCCAAAGTTGCTCGATGCAGCTTCCTGTTGCCGGTGGTGGGTCCCACTGGTGCAATATACTCAGTGTAGGCACAGCTTCAGCGCTGGATATTCCCTCGAAGTCTACCGACCAGAGCCAGATGCAGAATAGTGGCTCAGAAAGGCAGACATATAATTATGCAACAAGGTGCCTTTGAACATATTCTTGCGCAGCCCATAAATTTGTTCTCAGTATCAGAACTCAGCTCACACACAAACCTACTCCTGTTTCCCCCTAAGTTTTCTTGATTTCAGCAGCCTCATTTAGGAGGGCAGGGGAAGGCTTTGCTGTTGAATCGCTGGGAGTCAGCCCTTACTGATCTACTGCTAATCATCTGGAGATCTACCAGTAGATCCACATCTACCTTCTGCCCAGCCCTGGTGTACAACATGCACTGTAAAGCTTAATGGATGTCTCTATAGCGGTTCTCCCCAACCTGGTGATGTGTTGGACTACAACTCTCATCGTTCCCACAATGATGGCATGATAGTCCAACACATCTAGAGGGCACCATGAAGGCTGCTCCAGAGCTGTGATTGGCTCTATGTTAATCTACACATCTCTCCATGTTAGTTAGTTAGTTAGTTAGTTAGTTATTAATTACATTTCTATACAACCCAATAGCCAAAGCTCTCCAGGCGGATATAAAGATATATTCACGTGGACATATGAATCTGCTTTATACTGAGTCAGCTCATATGTCCATCTTACTCTTCTGTGGCTCCCCGCAGTCTCAAGTAGGGCTTTTCCTCAGCCCCACAGCCTGAGATCCTTTTAACTGGAGATGCCAAATGACTTGGGACTTTCTATGTGTAAACCATAGATTCTACCACTGACCTATGGTTCCTTTTCCATTTACACTGTCCACTATGGCAAAAAAATAAATAAAAATGAAAATGAAAGGTAGCTGTGCTGGTCCATGAGGACCTTACACAATTTTGTGGAATTTTGGTTGATCTTAATAAAGGTATTGCCCAACTGTGGATTTTGCATTATGGCAAAAACATGGTCCTCCTCTGCATTCCACCAGTGTGAGACATACACTATGGTGGGATGTGGGAGAAGGTCTTCTCTGCTGTGGCACCCTGGTTGTGGAATGCCCTCCCCTTGGAGGCCCAATTGGCATGTACATTGGTTTCATTTCAGCACCAAGTAAAAACATGGCTTTGAGGACTAATGCATTCCCTAAGTAGCACACTGTTTTAACTGTTTTATTGTTTTAGGTTTTAATTGGTATTAGCTTGTTTAATGGTTTAATATGTTTTTAGCTGTTGAAATTACAGCCAGGGCCAGAAATATTGGAACAAGGATAACTGTTTTGGCAGTTGGCCTCTGTACACCACCACATTGAAATTGAAAGGAAACACACCCAGATGGGAGCGAAGTCAGGACTTTCAGCTGTAATCCAAGGGGTTTGACAAAAGTGGGGCACTAACCAGTCAGGAAGGACAGCCAGTGGCATACACACACACCCATCGTTGGTGGCTCATAAGTAATGGAACAAACCAACATCATTTCAAACTTAAGGATCGCCTTTAATACCTGGATGAAAATCCTTTGCAGTCAATGACTGCCTGAAGTCTGGAACCCATGGACATGACCAAATGCTGAGTTTCCTCCCTCAAGATGCTTTGCCAGGCCTTTACTGCAGCTGCCCTCAGCTGCTGCTTGTTTGTGGGTCTTTCTGCCTTCAGTCTTGTCTTCAGTAAGTGAGAAGCATGCTCTATTGGGTTGAGATCAGGTGACTGACTTGGCCATTGAAGAACATTCCACTTCTATGCCTTGAGAAACTCTTGGGTAGTTTTTGCTGTATGTTTTGGGTCATTATCCATCTGCAATATGAAGCAGCGTCCTATCAGTTTGGCACTGACCTATGGTTCCTTTTAAATTCGGCTGAATCTGAGCAGAAAGTATAGCCCTATACACTTCAGAATTCATCCTGCTGCTTTTATCAGCAGTCAGGTCATCAATAAACACCAGTGACCCAGTTCCATTGGCAGCTATACGTGCCCATGCCATAACACTGCCTCCACCATGTTTGACAGATGATGTGGTATGCTTTGGATCATGAGCTGTTCCTTTCCTTCTCCATACTTTTCTCTTCCCATCATTCTGGTACAAGTTCATCTTGGTTTCTTCAGTCCAAAGAATCTTATTCCAGAACTGGGCAGGCTTTTTTAGGTGTTTGCTGGCAAAGGCTAATCTCGCCTTTCTGTTCTTGAGCGTTACCAGCGGTTTGCACCTTGTTGTGAAGCCTCTGTATTTACATTCATAAAGCCGTCTCTTGACTGTAGATGTTGACAATGACATGCCTACCTCCACAAGAGCATTCTTGACCTGGCTAGATGTTGTGAAAGGGTCCCTCTTCACCATGAGCAGCATTCTGCGGTCATCCACTTTAGTTGTCTTCCGTGGTCTTCCAGGCCTTTTGCTGTTGGTAAGCTTGCCAGTTAATTCCTTCTTTTTCAGGATGTTCCAAACTGTTGTATTGGCCACTCCCAATGTTTTTGCTATCTCTCTGATGGGTTTATGTTGTTTCCTCAGCCTAATGATGGCCTCCTTCACTCGCATGGACACCTCTTTGGACCTCATGTTGGGAGTTGTGGTGAACAGCTACCAAATGCAAATGTAACACTCAGAACCACCTCCAGGCCTTTTATCCGCTTGATTGGTCATGGGGTACCCAGGAAACAGGCCACACCTGGCCATGCAGCTGCTTGTCAGCCATTTGTTCCATTACTTATGAGCCCCCAACGATGGTGGTATGTGCATGCCACTGGCTGTCCTTCCTGAATGGTTAGTGCCCCATTTTTGTCAAAACCCTTGAATTACAGCTGAAAGTCCTGACTTCACTCCCATCTGGGTGTGTTTCCTTTCAACTTCAGTGTGGTGGTGTACAGAGGCCAACTGCCAAAACAGTTATCCTTGTTCCAATATTTCTGGCCCTGACTGTATTTATTGTTTTATACTGTTTAAGGGAGGAATCCTATAGGGATAGGCGGCCGCCTCCGAACTCAGAGGTGACTGCCTATCCAATGCAGGGCAGGCAGAGCATGGAGGGGATCTTCTCCTCTGCACTCCAGCCATCCTGCATTACCAGCTAGATGGCTGATTTCAGCTGTCTAGACAGAGCGGTTCAGAGTGCGCGGGGGGGGGGGGATGAATAGGAAGCCTCGTAACGCCATCCCTGCCCCTACCTGCCTCCCAGGAATGCCCCCTTTCTTCCCACTCTGCACTGCTGTTCTGAGCGCAGAGCCTGGGACCTGTCAGGGTGGAAACTGAGCCCATAGAGCCCCAGAGCAGTTCTGATTCTGAGGAAGAACAGCAATCCGTGGGAGAGGAGCTCTCTCATTTCTCACAAGCACAGCAGCTGACAGAGATTCCTCGTGCCAGCATTCCTGGGATAGATAGTGACCCTGGCAGTGAGAGAGCGCTGGAGGGGGGCTTGCTGGATGCTTGGCACAGATGCAGGGAGCGACGACAGATGGAGGGTGCCGAAAGGAGGCGCTCCGCTCGTTTGGCGCACAAACAAAGGTTGCGTCCTGAGGACCCAAGGGAAAGAGGGAGGATCTCTCCATAGCCCATAAGTTCAGAGTCTTCCCGTTCTCCTTCAAACGGGGACCAACTGCCTTACCTGGAGCTTAGGCTACTCTGCTATCTTCCCCCAGTGCTGTTCCTTAGTATCTAAGTGATTAGTATCTGAAAGAGTCATAAAGGAATAAAGCCTTGGAAAGAATCCTTGTCGTCTATGTCCTGAGTTGGCTATTGGAAGGGACTGCAAGAGGCAGCTAGGGCACTCCTGACAGGATCATCCGCGCTGCCTACAAGGCAGCAGGGGCGGGGGAGTGGAGGTGGTTTTCTGGGAAAGTCAGTTCCCCCAAACCAAAAAATTATATGGCCATCTAGCCACTGTCTAGGATTGTGCCCTAAATTGCTTTTATCTGTACACTGCCCTGAGATCTTAATGATATCGGGCAGGATAGAAATGTGTTAAATAAATAAATAAAAATGGTATCTATGGCAGAATAGGTCCTTCGATAGATGGTATAATTAGGAGAGAGTTAAAATGGAGGACAACAAGCAGTTATTGGTGCTGGCTGACTTCTGCTTTTGGCAAATAATGCCTCACAATAATTCTCCTTTGATCCTATCTATATTTTCTGGACCCACATCCCCACCCCCCTCTTGCTTGATGTACGTGCTTGAAGTAACACGCTGAAATAATATAAAGGCTTTGGTAATTCAGATAATCGCTTGGTGATGATCAGATAATAGGGCACCCCTTGAGTAGGAGGAACTACCAGTGTAATGCAAATTGAGATTATGTGGAAGAACATTAGAGACCTAAGTCCTGCTGATAATGCACCGACAGCTGCGCTTGGGAGGATTTTCTGCAGCCTCAATACCATAGAAAAGCTATTTAATTGGCTGTGCCAGAGGTTTACAGAGAAAGGCCCAACAAACGCCCAATTTAAAATTAGGCCGGAGAAAGTGTATCTTTGACTCAGACCTTCACAGCAAGTTTGAAACCACAAAGGAAGGGTGGGGGAAAAGCTTCAACCTTGAGTAGCATTGTAACCAACAGGATTAGAGGAATGAATCCTTGTGACCTCATCTCCCAAACCCCAAGAAATGTAGCCATTTTGTTGCTGAGCTTCTCTGACGTTCATCAAGACCTGTTTATTCTTCCAAAATTCAGTCCAAATTTTGTTTCCTGCCTCCTTTCATCTGCCTAAAGAGCCACCATTTCCCCTTGCTGTTTTCCTACTTTGCATTCCTACCTTTTCCTTCCTTGCATTTTCAGTACCTTTATTTCGCTTTAACTCCACCAAAGGACTATCCATTCCTGTCCTGTCCTGTCCTTTAACCCTACAAAGGGATTTTCCTCATACAAATTTTCAAACATTTCATTATGTGTGCATTTCTTCAAAGGGTGGCCAGGTGTCCTACTTTACGGAGGATAGTCTTCTATTTTGAAGAGCTGGCAGAGGACAGTCCTCAATTTGAAGGTGTCCTTGATTGAAAATGCTGTCCAGTCTAAGTCCAGTTTAAAGGTAAAGAACCATAAGAAGGGAGGGCAAGGGCTTTGAAGTTGCCCATCAACAGTTGGCATCCAGGCAACAGACTGAACAGGCACCTAGTTATTCTTCTCCAGTATGGTGAGATGTCATGTATTTCTGAATTTTGTATTATCGTATTATTATGTCTAAATTTGCACATATACAATTGGTGTCCTCCTTTTTTGCAATGCACAAGTAGCTACCCTATTTGCTAAAAGTAAAATAAGATCAGCTGCTAATCTGGAATAGTACCCCCCCCCCCGTTGGAGTTAAAACTTCTACGTCACCGTCTAAGACCACAGATATCCATGGTGGAACATCCTTTTCCAGTATGGGTGTATATACTGTGTGTGTGTGTGTGTGTGTTAAACTGGAGTTGTAGTGCAAGTAGAACAGCAGCGTTAATAACAACCCATGCAACATCTGCTCACACTACTGAATGTTAAAATATGTTAGAGAGCACAATAACAGATGGTTTGAAAGAATAGCTGGATAAAGCATTTGTTATTAGCAAGTGAACAGCCTGCTCATGTGTGGACACCACACCATTATTCTGCAGTCAGTCTATAATTCACAGATGATATTCAGCTAAAATCGGTTAGCTATGCAAAATTTTAACCATGGGTTGCTCCAAACAAACGTTTGCATAATATGATAAATTGACATAAGAATCCTTTGGTGGTACCGACAAGCTACACACTCTGCAATTACACAAAAGGCTGCATAAGAAGAGACTGCATTGTTGTCAACACTTCAGTTCTCTCCTCTTGCTCTCCCTGACCTATCCAGTTCAGGCTACAAAATTAAACCCATCTCCATGTTATTTCATTGTTTCATTGTCAATATGGCAATGGGGCATAGAATCTCCCCAAGCAACTGGATAGCTGGAGTGTTCAATGGAGGATCAGCCTGTGGTGGTAGTCTATCAGTAATTATGTTAGGAGGAAATCTTGTAAAGAAAGTGATCTCCCAGTAGAGAAAGATCTCACCACCACCACCACCACCACCTCCAGATCTGTAACACTTGTATTCAGCCTGGTTAAGGTGAGCACATCACCCAAAAGGAGGAAATGCACCACCAAAAAAGAGGACAAAAGAGGACAGTAATCCACATAATATTTGTGTATTTTAACATATAGGTGTACATGCAAACTTAGAAATCAATCATTACTATAACTGAAATAGAAATAGGATACATCTCACTGCAGAGGAGAAGACCGCAAACTCTTTGCCTGCTCAGCCAGCTGTCCAGGTTGATGGGAAACTTCAAGAGCCCTGCTTGACCTTCTTAATATGGTTCTTTATCTTTAAACCAGATTTGGACTGGGCAGCCCTTCAAATAGAGGACACCTTCAAATAGAGACTGTCCTCCGGCAGCCCTTCAAATAGGGGACTGCCCTTTGTAAAGTAGGACACATGGCTACCCCAAGGTGGGTTGCAACTTGTGTAGGCCCACCCTAAAGTACAACTTTATTCCATTACTCACAGGGGGCAGGGAGTTATTGCTATCACTGTGAGCCACTTCACATCCACTTTGGCAACAAATGCATCTTTTCTTCCCATTGTGTGTACATGGATTGGGGAACTGTAGCTCAACTCCATCTCCCTAACACATATATCTATAGCACAGAGATAACTGGAGTGGGGAACAAATTTGTCACATTACACACACATGTTACAGTTCTATGATCCATCTAAAATGATTTGCAGTAGGGCTGTGCACTGCTTCGGCCCGAGGCCCGAACCCTGAGTCGAAGCGAGTTGCTTCGGGTCACTTTGTGCCCCTTCCGAAGTGAAGCGAAGGGGGCATGAAGCAACCTGGAGCGGGTTGGGGGCTCGCCAAAGCACTCGGTGTGCTTTGGAGCTTCCCCCCCCCCGGCCTAGCCCCCCAGCTCCTCCAGGTCCTTACATGAGCCACCTTCTCTGCCGCCGCCTTCTCCTCAGCACTGCTACCTTCTCCACCGCCTTCTCCGCCACCCTCACCGCCGCTGCCCTCGCCGCCTCCTCCGCCGCCATCCTCGCTGCGGCCAACTGCTGAGGCCTGGATATGTGCGGTGACTCTTACTGCAGTAAAATGGCAACTCCCTGCAGTAAGAGTTGCCGCATGGGTTCAGGCCTCAGCAGTTGGCCGCAGCGAGGACAGTGATGGCAGCAGTGAGGACGGCGATGGCAGCAGCGAGGATGGCGATGGCGGCGGCGGAGGAGGCAGTAAGGATGGTGGAGGAGGCTGCGGCAAGGTAAGAGGGTTTGCGTGAGTGCATCAGGGGGGGGACCCGAAGTGGGGTTCGACATCCGAACCCGCTTTGGCTTTGGGGCCGAGTTGGGGCCCCCCCGAATCTGCCTGAGCTGAATCAGGCCCACCTTGGATCAGTGGGTCCCTGCACAGCCCTAATTTGCAGGTAACCAGAAAAAAACTACCCAACTCCTTCATGTTGTAGTTCTTTGTCCCACAAGTATCCTTTATTTAGAAGGCTTCTGTCCTTCATTATGGAGTCCAAGGTGTGAGTGATGATCACTCCATTGTTCCAAGGATCCTCAAACATGGCGATGAAATGGATGGAGTTTCAGGGGACAGGTTAGCTAACCCTGTCTAATATGCCAGTACCCTCTGCAATGCAGTACTAAGTGTTCTGCACTTGGTAAGTGTTTGCTTCTCTCTCTCTCTCTCTCTCTCTCTTTCTGCCTACACCAGTGAACATGTACAGGCAGCAAGAAGCTTTAATAACACAAACTCTGCAGTAGGCTGCAGGAGAGCAGGCTGATTAATAGTTTGGAACATACAGGGGAGCATGCAGAAATATCCCTCCTACAACCCTACAATCTGTACGATCAAAGCTCCAGCTAGCATCAGGTGGTTAAGATGCAGGTTCATGATTAAACTTGCACATGGATGCTGACTCTTTGCCTATAGGGGAGGCTTTCGATTAGGATAATGATAACATCCTCAAGCTCAAAGCAGCCTGTCATTTTGGTACCAAGAGGAAGGCTATCAATTAAGCAAGTAAGCAGCTTTTGCTACAGCAGGCAAAGCGCAAGTGATCTGTTCTGAATGTACAGCAAGAGAATGCAGCATTTACCGAGGCACAGGGAAATATGTAAGGCCTCATATCATTCCTGCAAGGTTTTGCCCATCTTCTGGCAGAATCTATTCTATTTCATATACGAGTCAGAATCTTAGCCATCCTCCTCAGGCAAATGTCTTTAAAGGCTCAGTCCTATGCATGTTTAGAAAGAAAAAAGGCCTACAACTCCCAGCATGCCCCAGCCAGCCATGCTGAGAGTTGTAGGCCTTTTTCTGTCTAAACATGCATAGGATTGCACCTAAAAATCCAAATGACTACAAATAAAATGTAAATGTTTATAAAAGGCAAATATCCATATGTATTTTAAATAAACAAATGAATAAATAAATAACACAGTACGGCAGGGGTGGGGGGAAGGAAGCTGCTTTGTTCCCCTGGAAAATTAATGCAGAGTTGCTATTCAGGAAGAGCCAGGAATCAATCTCCTGCTTCTCATCCATTTGTTTTGGGCATTGCCTGATTATTTCTCAGTGGTACCTATATCTCTAGTCATCTCCTTGGCTTTACACATTGAGACCTGGTTCACACTGTATATACACTACAGAAAGAGACCTGGTTCATTCATACACGTACATTATTTGATTTCTTAGCCCTTGTTGATTCTCAGGATATTGTGTGAAATGACTCCACTGAAAAGCATTATGGTTGAAGCAATGTGAAATATGGCAATTCTATCAGTGACGTTTGATCTGTGCCTATTCAGACGTGCAAGTCAATACTCAATGCATGAACGTGCAAGTTTGAATCAGACTTTAGTGACTGTTGTTTCCAGCAATAAAATGGGTCTATGTACTAGCTCTTGCTCCCCTTCATGGATCATTGCCTTCTTGTGGTGAAGGGGCTTGCGTAACTCAGTGAAGCCATAAGCTATGCCATGCAGGGCCACCCAAGACGGACAGGTCATGGCGGAGAGTTCTGACAAAATGTGGTCCACTGGAGAAGGAAATGGCAATCCATTCCAGTATTCTGGCCAAGAAAACCCCATGGAACGTATCACAAGGCTAAAAGTTATGACGCCAGAAGATGAGCCCCTCAGGTCGGAAGGTGTCCAATGTATTATTGGGGAAGAGCAGAGGGAATTTCCAAGTAGCGCCAGAAAGAGTGAAGCGGCTGGGCCAAAGCCGAAAGGACACTCAGCTGTGGATGTGCCTGGTGGTGAAAAGAAAATCTGATACTGTAAAGAACTATATTGTTTAGGAACCTGGAATGTAAGATCAATGAATCAAGGTAAGCTGGAGGTGGTCAAACATGAGATGGCAAGATTGAACATCGACATCTTGGGAATCAGCGAACTAAAATGGACAGGCATGGGCGAATTTAATTCAGGTGACCATCATATCTACTACTGTGGGCAAGAATCCCTTAGAAGAAATGGAGTAGCTCTCATAGTCAACAAAAGGGTGGGAAAAGCAGTACTGGGGTACAATCTTAAAAACGATAGAATGATCTCAGTACGAATCCAAGGCAAACCATTCGACATCACAGTAATTCAAGTCTATTCCCCAACCACTGAGGACGAAGAAGCTGAGGTAGATCAGTTCTATGAAGACCTACAGCACCTTCTAGAACTAACACCAAAAAAAGATGTCCTTCTCATCATAGGGGATTGGAATGCTAAAGTAGGAAGTCAAGAAATCACCAGGATAACAGGCAAGCATGGCCTTGGTTTACAAAATGAAGCAGGACAAAGGCTTATGGAGTTTTGCCAAGAGAACACGCTGATCATAGCAAACACTCTTTCCCAACAGCACAAGAGGCGACTCTACACATGGACATCACCAGATGGTCAGTATCGAAATCAGATTGATTATGTCCTTTGCAGCCAAAGATGGAGAAGCTCTATACAGTCAGTCAAAACAAAACCTGGAGCTGACTGTGGCTCAGATCATGAGCTTCTTATTGCAAAATTTCGGCTGAAATTGAAGAACGTAGGGAAAACCACTAAACCATTCAGGTATGACCTAAATCATATTCCTTCTGAATATACAGTGGAGGTGAGGAATAGATTTCAGGGATTAGACCTGATAGACAGAGTGCCTGAGGAACTATGGACCGAGGTCCATGACATTGTTCAGGAGGCAGCAACGACATCCATCCCAAAGAAAAAGAAATGCAAGAAAGCAAAGTGGCTGTCTGATGAGGTTTTACAAGTAGCTGAGGAAAGAAGGGAAGCGAAAAGCATGGGAGAAAGGGGAAGATATATCCAACTGAATGCAGATTTCCAGAGAATAGCAAGGAGAGACAAGAAGGCCTTCTTAAATGAACAATGCAAAGAAATCGAGGAAAACAATAGAATGGGAAAGACTAGAGATCTTTTTTGGGGCCACGGTGGCTTAGTGGTTAAGACGCTGAACTGCAGACTGGAAGGTGGGCAGGACAGCAGTTCGAGACCCGAGTGCTTTGTGACGGAGTGAGCTCCCGTCTTCAGTCCCAGCTTCTGCCAACCTAGCACTTTGAAAGCAAGAAATTGCAAGTAGATAAATATGTACCGCTTCGGCGGGAAAGGTAACAGCGTTCCATGCATCTCGGTGTTCAGTCATGCCAGCCACATGACCATGGAAGCGTCTTTGGACAGCACTGGCTCTTCGGCTTAGAAATGGAGATGAGCACCACACCCTAGAGTCGGACACTACTGGTTGGGGACACCTTTACCTTTACCTTTTTAGAGATCTTTTCAAGAAAATCGGAGATATCAACGTAATCTTTTGTGCAAAGACGGGCATGATAAAGGACAAAGAAGGCAGGGACCTAACAGAAGCAGATGAGATGAAGAAGAGGTGGAAAGAATACACAGAAGAACTCTACAGGAAATATCTTAATGTCCCTGATAGCCATGATAGTGCGGTCATTGAACTTGAGCTGGATATCCTAGAGAGTGAAGTCAAGTGGGCCTTAGGAAGCATGACCAACCACAAAGCTAGCAGAGATGACAGTATTCCAGCTGAGCTATTTAAGATCCTAAAAGATGATGCTGTTAAAGTGCTGCACTCAACATGCCAACAAACTTGGAACACTCAACAGTGGCCACAAGACTGGAAAAGGTCATTTAACATTTCAATTCCAAAGAAGGGCAATGCCAAAGAGTGTTCAAACTACCGTGCAATTGCGCTCATTTCACATGCCAGCAAGGTTATGCTCAAAATCCTACAAGCTAGGCTTCAGCAGTATGCGAACCGACAACTACCGGAAGCACAAGCTGAGTTTCGAAGAGGCAGAGGAACTAGAGATCAAATCGCCAACATTCGCTGGATCATGGAGAAAGCAACAGAATTCCAGAAAAACGTCTATTTCTGCTTCAGTGACTACGCTAAAGCCTTTGATTGTGTGGATCACAACAAACTGTGGCAAATTCTTAAAGAGATGGGAGTACCAGACCACCTTACCTGTCTCCTGAGAAACCTGTATAAGGGTCAAGAAGCAACAGTAAGAACCGGACATTGAACAACCGATTGGTTCAAAATTGGGAAAGGAGTACAACAAGGCTGCATATTGTCGCCCTGCTTATTTAACTTATATGTACATCATGAGAAACGCCGGGTTGGATGAATCACAGGTCGGAATTAAGATTGCCGGGAGAATTATCAACAACCTCAGATACGCAGACGACACCACCCTAATGGCAGAAAGTGAAGAGGATCTAAAGAGCCTCTTGTTGAGGGTGAAAGTGGAGAGTGCAAAAGCTGGTTTGAAACTCGACATTAACAAAACGAAGATCATGGCATCTGGCCCCATCACTTCCTGGCATATAGAAGGGGAAGAAATGGAAGCAGTGACAGATTTTATTTTCTTGGGCTCCAAGATCACCACAGATGGTGACTGTAGCCATGAAATTCAAAGACGCTTGCTCCTTGGGAGGAAAGCTATGGCAAACCTAGACAGCATAGTAAGAAGCAGAGACATCACCTTGCTGACAAAGGTTCGTATAATCAAAGCTATGGTTTTCCCAGTAGCAACGTATGGCTATGAGAGCTGGACTATAAGGAAGGCTGAGCACTGAAGAATCGATGCTTTCGAACTGTGGTGCTGGAGAAGACTCTTACGAGTCCCCTGGACTGCAAGGAGGTCAAATCAGTCCATCCTAAAGGAAATCAACCCTGACTGCTCATTGGAAGGACAGATACTGAAGCTGAAGCTCAAATATTTTGTCTACCTAATGCGAAAAAAAACTCCCTGGAAAAGACCCTGATGCTGGGAAAGATTGAAGGCAACAGGAGAAGGGGATGGCCGAGGATGAGATGGCTAGATAGCATCACCGATAAAATGGATATGAACTTGAGCACACTCCAGGAGAGAGTGGAGGACAGGAAGGCCTGGCGTGCTATGGTCCATGGGGTCACGAAGAGTTGGACACGACTTAACGACTGAACAACAACTAGCTCTTGCTGCCAAGGGCATACATCTCTTTGCTTTCTTCCTCCCAAAATGTTTGTGCACCAGTTTGACCTGTGTTGATACCATTGCTATTGTCATTTGGAGGTATACAAAATAACCATAGCAAATGCTCTCGCATACTCTGCTTTCTCAGGGGGTATTTCCCCCAGTGATTTACTCCAAGCCGGCTGTGTGTTGAGGTCGGTAAGGATAGATGACATCATGGCCATCAAGCAGCCACCCCGGAGCTTATCAGGGAAAACTGGATTTCCTGAAACTGCTTAAGGCTTCTTTTGCTCAAGTTGGGTTCTCCATAGTATAGTTGCTGTGTCCCCCAACCCCTTCATTGACCTCGGGTATGCTAGCCCTGCCCAGGGGTGTGCCTTTCACCATGACCCTGATCAAGGGGTGTTTCCTCCCATTGTGCTGAATGGGGCTTGCCATCTTAATGCCCACAAACCTTACAGAGAACCCCCTCAATTGACAAGGCACAGCGCAATCTCGAGGTTCTGATTCTCCTGTGTTTGGTTTATTGCCTTAGGAAGAAACTTCGACCCTTCATTATAGAAATCCTGCAGGCTAAAATGGGGGCTGGTTTCCATCCTTGTGTTTACTGCTCTCTTTCCCACAACAAACCTCTTAGTGTCTCCTCAGAAGTAACTCCCATAGTGGTCAATGAGGCTTGCCCTCTGAATGCCCACAGAATTTACAGAGTCCCCCCCCCCAATTGACATGACACAGTTTAAAGCCCATATTCCCTAAGTGTGGTAAAGCACCATCTCAAGGCTCCAATTCTCCTTTGTTTGGTTTATTGCATTAGGAAGAAACTACTTCCACCCTTCATTATAGAGATCTACTGGTTAAAATGGGGGCTAGTTTCTGTCTTTGTGTTTACTACTCTCTTTCCCACTGCAAGCATACTCAGAAGTAACTCCTACTGTGGTCAATGAGGCTTGCTCCTGAAATGCAGGTGCATCTGGACTTTCAGGTGAAAGGGGGGGAGCCTCTCTTATTGGTTAAGCAGCCCCTGCCAGTCAGATGCCGTTCACTCTAACCCCCACCCCCACCAGGAAGTATGTTCTGTGAAGCGATTTTTACTGCTACAGAGAACCTGCTTGTGGAGCCCTGCATGGACCACATCGCAGCAAAGCTGATTCCTTTGAAAAAATCCATTACTCCTCCTCCTTCCATGGTCATGGAAACAGGGCCCCAGAAGAAAGCTCTGCAGGAATTGGGTTTTGAATTTTGCTGTGAATCTTGCTCCTCCCTTCTGAAACCTCTCCCCACTCCCCACACACGTAAGATGAGGCTCCTGATCAAATATATTTCTGAAGAAAAAGAAAGGGACAGATAATTTTGGACCTGCAGCAGATGGCATCTAGAGCATCGTCACATCACGTAAGGAAACAGCTAGAGAGCGTTTTCACAGAGCAAAGGTGAGCAACTATCCCAGGAGATACCAAGGGGTGGCATACAACAACCAAACAGGGAACATGAAGTAGTACCAGAAGAGATCAAGGACAGGACACAAATAAGGACAATCCTGTGCCACACTGATTTTGTTAGTCTTGCCAATCTTAATATGGAATAGGAATATGCATATATTAAGGTATCTCTACAGGAGCAATTTATTGCACGCCTATGATTGGTCACTCACAGAAGTTTGCAGGTCCTTTACATGACATCAACTTCCAGGACATCTCCTGCACATTTCCCCCTTTCAAAAAGATCAGAGATAAGCTAGTAAGAAAAGTTAATGGTGCCATATCAGCAGTGTGTAATGCCAGCGTAGTGTTATGAACTTGCTGAGGAAAGACTTTCCTCGATTCAAACCACGTGTCTGCCATGTAAATGCTTGAGCACAGTTCTTGATCGCAAACCAACTGGCGAGACAAGAGGGTAAAATGCCTTCCTGCAACGAAGGGAAACACATCTGATCCCCCACCCCACCAAGCTCAGAATCAACATTCTCTATTGATTCAGAGCACCCCATTAAGTTCAATGGGGCTTGCTCCCAAGTAAGTGTGCTGACAGTGCGATCTTATGTCTGCTCAGAAGTCCCACTGAGTTCAATGGTGCTCACTCCCAAGTAAGTGTGCCTAGGATTGCAGACTTACAGCACAATCTTACGGTAACTCAGAAATAAGTCATAGCTTCCCTGGGGCTGCAAGGAAACAATACAGTACAAGTTAAGCGACAAAAACAAAACTGCCCCCCCGCTCTTTTGCACACATGCCAGGGAGGGTGGGAGGCGCTCCCTTGATTCAAACCACATGTCTGCCATGTAAAGGAGTCCACCATAATCCCACAAAGAAACTTAACAGAGAAAGCCATGGTAAGTATGCAGGGTTTTTTTGCTTAAAGAGAGCTAAGATGGCCCAAAAAGGCATAGGTGATGGGTGGAGATGGCTCATCATTATTCCCTCCACTTGACAGGGAAGGGGGCAGGCCAGGTCTGTGTGTAAGCAGGGAACCAAAGGCTGAGCCTGCAGTTTTTGGAGTGAGACTGAGGGCTTCTTCACACAGAGCATTTATCCTGCTCCTGAGATTGCTCACTCATGGAAGTTTGCGGGCCCTTTAGATGACGTCAGTCTCCTGCACTAAGGGCGCAATCCTATGCATGTTTAGACAGAAAAATGACCTACAGCTCCCAGCATTCCCCAGCCAGTCATGCTGGCTGGGGAATGCTGGGAGTTGTAGGACTTTTTTCTGTCTAACATGCATAGGAGTGCCCCTTTAATGACCTTTATTCCATTTTTTAATAGATCAGACATAATGAGCTATCAAATTACCCCGCTTGTGTTCTGCTTGAGTTCCCTCCGTGGAAAAGGAGAAGCCGCAAGAACAGGAGCGAGATCAATGAAACAAATGGAAGACTCAGATAAGGGGGAGAAGGAGGGGGGAAGGGGAGGGGGGAAGTGCATGTAAAGGGAGTCTGTTGTGATCCTGCATTTAAAACGGAAGCAGAAAGCCCCATTTTAAATGCAGGATTTTAGGCAGATGTGTGTAGATGCTTGTAGAGATACCCCTAATCAGAGCAATGTGGACTGGATTTCAAGCCTTGAGGTAGAAAATGTCTTGGATCTCAAATCCTTTTTTCAGTGTAAAGCACATTTGCATCCCAGAAGTTGTGTGTGTGTGTGTGTATGTGTATACTGAGGGAGAGGTCTGACAAGTCCTCACAGAGCCTTGTAAAAACAGGCTGAGTAGGCAACAAAATGGCAGATGGAATGGCAAGTATGAAGTGATGTATAATAAAATCCCAAGCTCCTGTTAACATGATGAGCTGGTTTTGCTCAGGAAAGAGATGTTGCAGTTTACTGAAAAGCAAGAGATTTTAATTTAATGAAAACAGCGGCTTTTGCAGACAAGCTAGCAACAGAATATCAGGAAGTATTAGGAAAGAGATACATGATATCAGAGAGAACTTTTAAGTGCATTTTGTGTAAGTGCATGCCATGAACAATTCCAGTTTCCATCTTAAGAAAAGTGCGGTGGAACTGGTAAACATGAGAAGAAAAGCAGCAAGTCAGGATAGATTTAAAAGATTTGGTCAAGCTAATCCTAAAGGGGGGCCATTCAATGATGTGGTGGCAGAGGAACTTCCCCTCCCCCCTGCACCCCTGCACATCTCCCAGGTCTGCTTCCCAACTCTCCAGATCAGATTTTGAGGGTGCAGGGGAAGCTGCACAAGGGATCTGTTTTGCCAACAGTCTCCATTGCATAGGTGGACGGACACTGTTGCATTTCATCCAGAGAGTTGGAACTAGATGTTATGGGACCTTGTAGATGGGCACACTGACTAAAATGTGCTGTTTTCTCTGTGAACGGTAATAGCAATATTCCTGGAGCACATGTCGATTGATCACAAGATGTAGCAGAACTTCTCCTACTACAGCTTGTAAAACCAAGGCATTGTGGGAGTTAGGTTAGCTTTAGTTGGAGAGATTTAAAAAAAGGGGTATGACTCAACAGTAAAATGATAATTTCTGTTAAAACCATAGATTAGTTTGGGCATGAATATTGGATCATTTAACATTTAAGAACCTTCAGTGTAACTTTTAATGAAGCTTTAAAAAAACACTTTCCGTACAAATAAAAATGGCAGTATTCTCAATGCAATACATATATTTTAAAAGGTTCCTCCATGTACATACGACAAGATTGTATGAACAGTAGTCCTAAGAGAAAGGAAAATGAAATATGTAATTTCAACTGAGTTATGTGGGCTCTTATGTAAAATTGGAGATCTAGAAACTGAAATATGTTGTATTGGTGCTGCTGACTCCATTTCCTGCCCCTCTTTACTCTTTTATGGCTTTTTAACATCCTTTCACTACAGTGTCAGTTTTTCAGAGGGGATGATAGAGCCATTGGGTTGATCAACCAGACCTAGTCATACTTAGAATAGCCTAACTAAGAGAGCAATCCTATAGCCCTAGACAGCGGGGGGGGGGGGGGGTAGGATTTTTCAAATCCCTGCATTGGAGTTTTCCGACCGTGGACCTGGGAGCCCGAGCTCCCCTCCTCGAACAATTGTACTGTTGAAAGAGCTGTAATCAAAGGCTTTAGCGTAGTCAATGAATCAGAAATAGACGTTTTTCTGGAATTCTCTTGCTTTCTCCATGATCCAGCAAATGTTGGCAATTTGATCTCTAGTTCCTCTGCCTCTTCGAAACCCAGCTTGTACTTCCGGTGGTTCACATACTGCTGAAGCCTAGCTTGTAGGAGAGATCAGCCTTCCATCCAGACAATTCATTGGTAAGGCGGTGAGTGCTGTGAATCGTCTCACTCTGTTACACAAAAAGCAAAGCATTTGCCCTGGCAACCCAGAGAAACTTTTCTTTGCCTCCTTGTGCAGCTTAACAATGACAGCCTTGGCCTAGTTCACACTGAGGCATTAAATCTGTGTGTGGGTTGTACCACTGCAAGCTGCAGGTGGAAGTTTAAGTAGGTGAGTATTCCTCCACACACAAAAACCTTTTCACATAGAAACTAGAAGCCAGGGAGAAGGGTGCCAGGGAGAAAAGTACCAGTCTAGTCTTTTTCTCCATGATATACTAGTTTCCTACGCGGAGGGAGTTGTTTTTTGTTTGTTTTTTAATGGAGGGGCATTTGATTTTGAGAGCCCATACCTGCTGTCAGAAGTGGTACAAGCCACCAACAGTTTACTACTTCAAGGAGAAATGAAATGGAAGGGGGCAGTAAGAATTCTGGGACTCTTTTTCTCCAAGGTCCATTCCATCCCCTTTTCTTATGTGAATAACCACACAATTTATTTTTAAACCTGTATTTATTTATTTATTTTATTTATTGCATTTATACCCCGCCTTTCTCCCTCTCGCAAGGAACTCAAGGCGGCTTACATTATCCTCCTCCTCACCGTTGTATCCTCACAACAACAACCCTGTGAGGTAGGTTGGGCTGAGAGTCTGTGACTGGCCCAAAGTCACCCAGTGAGCTTCCATGGCCAAGTGGGGACTAGAACCCGGATCTCCCGGCTCCCAGTCCGTCACTCTCACCACTACACTACACTGGCTCTCTGCAGAGCTGCAAAGGTGTGCATGCAGTTACCAGATTTTTAAAAGAAAAGCGTCCTGAAATGGCCCATGTCACCTTTCACTTCTCCCGCAATTGCAGCACTATACTGTAGCTTGTGGTTCACGCTATAAACACAAATGATAAAACACAGGTGAACTTTCAAACTCCTCCTATTTCTCCTGCAATTACAACACTATGCATTGGTGTGTGGCACTTGATTGTATAAACACAGCAGATACTCCGTTGTATTCATTAAGGAATGCCCAAAGAGCAGCAACTGCATTTAGAAAAACAAAACAAAACCGCACAGCGGTACCTCACAAATAGGGTGGCTGGTTACACATTGCCAACAAAGAGGACAAAAGAGGATACAGGGTTGCACAAAAACTGCATATGCTAATGTATATGTTTAGAAATAATTTAGAAATAATTACTATAATTTCAATAGAAATACAGTGGATCTCACCATAATGGGGAAGACTGTGACCAGGTGACTGGTGGCCTGTTCAGCCTGCTGACCAGGTGCTAACTGTTGATGGGCAACTTCAAGGCCTTTGCTGCTCTCCCTTTTTACTGTTTTGTGTGGTTTTTTAATCTTTAAACCTGACTTGGACTGGGCAGAACTTCAAACAGAGGGCTGTCCTTTGACAGACCTTCAAATAGAGGGCTGGCCTCTGCAAAGCAGGACAGCTGGCTAACCTACATCACAAACAAAAGGAGCTCCAGTATAGATCCTACCTAGGAAATTGGTAGAGCTGGCAGGTGTAGAGCCACCTTGATGTAATAGAAAGGATCTAATAATGAGTAAACTATAATAATAAAAGAGGCCATGTGTCTGTCTAGACACCTGAAACTTGGCATGCATACTAACGGGGCCCTAGGTGTGAACACTTTGGGATTATTTTGTGTGTGTTTTCTTAACACATTAATATATTTTAATAAATCTAAGTATGTTGATGTTATTGAAGTAACATCTTCGGTCAGTAGGAGCAGAATTCCCTAACACCACATAGCTTTGCAGTCTATACACTTTGAAGCCAGGGGAAATTAGAAGTTGGAGGGCACAGTTATCTGCCGGCCCTGTTCCCACTGCTGTGAGGCAGTTCGTCTTTAGGGGAATGGAGTGGACAGACCCATCCCTCAGAGGGCTATCAGGGTCACCATGGCAGGGGCCGCACCTAGGGGTGCCTGGGAGCATGGCTTCAATCAGATAGGACAGCCACAATATGTCCAATTCTGACAGCTGCATAAGTTTGCTTGAAGGCTTTTCTGTATTAAACTAAGGGCTATTCCAACCCGTGCAAACCCAGCTCCGTTCACTAGTAATAATAAATAACAGATGACTGCAGCAGAGATTCCAAATCTCTTTTTTCAAGATAGACCAATCAATCAAGAATTCTATCAACTCAACCTTTCATATCCAGATATGTTTCCTTTGCTCCTAGCTAGTGTTACAGTACCCAGCTGGGACCAGGGACAGTTGCATCTTTTTGTCTTTCAAATCACTCCACAGTGAGTGCAGGAAGTCAGCCCTGTGGAGTACATAACCCATGCTGTCTTTTTCATCCATGTGAACTGGTAAAGGTTTGACCCATTCTCCAGCACCTGGACCAGAACCACCTTTCCCAACTTAGCCAGGAAAATACTATAAGAGCTGGAATTCTGGAGCTTGATGTACTCCATATTCTGCCTCTAATTCCAAACTTGTGTACCAGTAGGCCAATCTTTATCCTTGCCATTCCTGGAAGTCTCTTTTTGACCAGTAGGCTGCTGTTCCAATTTTAGGAGCTATATCTGTTCAGATGCTGAACAGAGTCTTACAGAGAGTGCTTCTCTTTGGGAAGCAGTAACTGTTTCCCTGTAACAGCTGCAGACATTCAGCCAGGTCACTTTCCCCACTGTATGGATGCAGTGAGGGCATATGCTTTACCTGATGGGCCTCTGCCTCCCATGCAGCTGTTAAAAGTACAAGTTTCTGTTGGAAAGCCTACTGGGAAAAATGTAGCAACAGCAGACACTACCTGATATCTTCCTATTCATAAACTGCAGTGCTCTGAATCTACACTCAGCTAAGGAATGTAAAATAAATCAATATTCTATCTGCAATGTAATAGACCTATCATCTGTGAGGGAAAGTAATAACATACATTAGTATTCATCAGGCCCCTTTTGTGAGTTCATACTAGCGAGAGTCTATGGCACTAAAATCTTATTAAAGATCAAGAGGCTTGTTTTAATTTCTAAATTCAGAAAGATAGACCAGGCAAACTTTAAAGAAGAGCCTCAAGGTTTCTGTGAATTCAACATGTTTGAGCTTTCCCTATTTAAACTCTTCCTTTTCTCTGGTTTCCTAACAAAACAATGAGGGCAAACGATGCCACTGAGAAATGGTGTTGCAGCTGCTTTTAGGAATATCCTTTTTACTGCTTCCTTTTTTCTAGAAGAGAAGAAATGTGGAGAATAAAAGGCCATTCCCATTGCTCCATTCAAACTGCTTAAAAAAACAAAACAAAACACAAAACCTATTGCTATGCTGTGTGTTCCTTGACCGAGCTATTCTTATTCTTAATTTGATTTTATGTTTGGATTCAAACAGCTTTGATTTAATAGGTTAATCTGGCCTGATTCCCGGGCTTGGGTTTTTGCTAGCCTGTGTAGGACTGAATAATATATTCCTGCATCAACGGTGTGTTAATTATGCATTATTCTAATACATCATCTGAGAGATAGTGCTTTCTTGATAGATTAGCACCATATATCACCACAGTGAGGCCCTCCGTGTGATATATAACCCAAACAATGTCAGTGTAGAAGAAAAGAAAGGCCTAGAGGAGCTGGTTTTTTAAAAATTTCTGACTTTTGGGGGAAAGTTTTTAAAATCTTGAGCTCAAAAATAACTTCCCAGGTTGAAGTTCGGGTTGTCAAGTCCAGACACATCTTTTCCCATTCAGCTGCTACAAAAGACATACATGAGTGGCCCTTTTTCTGTGTAAACAGTAATAGGATTGTGCCCTAACATGCTTATGTGATCCAGAAAAAAACTTCCTTTAACTATTATGACTGTGAGCATGGCAGGATTTTTAAAGGGGGATAGGGGATAACTAAGGACCAAACGGTTGGGAATATTGCAGCCTCATCTGCAAGTTGCAGGAAGGGGGCAGTGTTGCAGTTAGCTACATTTGGTAATGATGCATGGGAATTTGGGTCATAGCTATCCTTAGGATCTCTATAGCCTACAGTGTGGTTTCCTGCTCCTTCCCTTTCTTCTCCCCCCGCCCTCTCTCTGACCTCTACAATGCTGAGAGCACACGCGTTTGCTCTCGCTTGCTCCTGCCGGTGTTTTATTTATTTATTTATTTATTTATTAAATTTATTAATCGCCCATCTGACTGGTCACCCAGCCACTCTGGGCGATGTACAACCCACCATAAAACAATTTAAAACAATAAAATTTTACCATAAACATTTTTTTTAAATACCCTAACCCACCCCAAATGCCTGCCTAACACATGCTTTGTGTTTTAGAACACAAAGAAATGGACTGAACAAACGTTGTTGGAAATTCTATGCTGTACCTGCATTTGTATATGCAAAAATATCATAAGTAAACCATTTTTAACTTTTCTTCACTACAGAAGGGTGTGGTCTCCTTTTTTAGCCTTGTATGCATGTGGGACTGGTAAATGCTCATTCTGTTCTGCCTTTTGTTTTTTCTCTGCTAATTTCCCTTTTAACAGGAGGCATCATTACCAAATAATTCCCATCACAAACTACATGTGATATTAATTGTATGGTTTGGTGTTATGTGTATCTTTTTAAAACAGGTACTGAAGGGCCCAATCAGGTATAACTCTTTACTTCCATCCCACGGTCCCAATGAAAATTATGCATCTGGCAGAGCTGCTATTTGGCCTTGGAGGGGAGTTCCCTTTGTTCCCAATGTACAGGTTATCTAAGATCTATGTAGAGTCTAGATGGTGAAGGTATTTGATGGAAATATGGAAGGAATGGAGCTCAGTGGACCTGCCCTATAGCAAAAATGGGCAAAATATTTCTTTAATAATTAATAAGATCATGCAATGAAGCTTCTGAGAGATCAGAAAATATATGTATAAATAAATGTATTTATTTGAAAGATGTGAACTCTGAAGAATTTACTTTTCACATGTTTATAATAGCAAGACTTTTATATGCGATGTACTGGAAAAGAAATTATGTACTGGAAGAGAACCAACTAGTGGTTTGTTAAGTTATGAGACTTGGTGGTTGTAAGTAAATTAAGTAAGGTAGGTGTAAATAGATCTGAGCAGGGACAGGAACCTTTTTAGGAACTCCTGACCTTTTTAGGACAATCCATGTCCTTTGAGATAAATTGAAAGTACAAAGCAGCCTTCTCCAACCTGGTAACTTCCAGATATGTTGGACTGCAACCCCCATCATTCCCAGCCAGCATGGAAATGGCACCACATCTGGAGGTCACTAGGTTGGACAATGCTGATATAGACAATGTTTATATAGCAAGTGTGTCCGATTATTTTAAACATGTGTTTCTAGTAGTTTGTGTTTTACAGAGACCTAAGCATTAATCTCAGATTAGCGGTATTAAAGGTTTCAGTCATATAGCCCCTGGAGCTTTGCAACCAATGGCAAGGAAATTGTAAAAGGAGTAGAAAAAAAAAACCCTGATCCTGCAGATGAGCAGCAGATCCAAGACTTCTCCTGATCCACCCCCAACATGCTCATGGAGCCTCCCCACACCCCCACTTTATGATGTTGGAGCTGGGCTGTGTGTGCATGGTGAAAGATCTCTCCTTCAAGCTCAGACCTCTCCCTTCCCTCAGAAGGTAAGAACCAAAACATCCTATGGTCCCTGGGACACCCTCCCAGGGACTTCAGGATTCCTGTGTTACAGATGGAATTAGGATTTTATGTATAGCAATTGTCTTCTGATTTGAACAATGTATAATGTGTATTAAATATGTGATATAATATGTATAAAAGTTAATATGGAGGAGAAGGCTATCAATGGCTACTAGTTCTGATGGCTATACGCTGCCTCCAATGTCAGAATATGCTGGGGAGCACAAGCAAGAGCATGCTATTGCACTCATGTCCTGCTTGTGGGTTCCTCATGGGCAGCTGGTTGGCCACTGTGTGAACAGAATGCCAGACTAGATGGACCTTTGGTCCGATCCAGCATGGCTCTTATGTTCTTAATAAAAGATTTTTTAAATACTTTTTATTCTATTTTTTATCTTTATAAATGAAATAAACAGTACCAACAAACTAATCAGTATCTACAGTTTCCCAACAATACAGTATTCTTAGAAACAATAAAGAAAAAGAGAAAAAAAGAAAACAGCAGAAGGAGAAGGAAGAAGAAAGCAAGAAAAAATATGAAAAAATATTTTTAAAAAGTTACTTAAAAGGGTTAAATTTAAACTCCATTACACACAAACTTCAAATACCATTCTACTTAAAAGTTATACCTATAACACTAGCAATGTTACAATTCAGTACAGCATAGATAATCAATCTTACATTTCAATATCATATCATCAGTCTTATAGCAAGGGAGCAGGCCTACAATTCATTTCCAATAACCATATATTGCCCTTCAGAGGTTAATAGAGCTTAACAATTAACAAATAATAATGCTTAACAAATAATAGAGCTTAACAATTTAGCCAGCCAAAAATATTATTAACCAGTCTCATAATAATGATAGTAATAACAATAAAAAGGAAGGGAATTAAAAAGGATAAATAATAATAATAATAACAAATCACTAATAAATTTTATACTGTTATATAATAATAAATAAATATAATAATAAGATCAACCTTACAACAATCACTAATGTATTTTGTACTAGATATATAAATGAGTGTGCACATTTCTATACACCCTCAGACAGTAGATTTAAATACAGTATGTCATATCTATTTTAAAGAGAAAGAATTTTAAAGAAAAGGGAAAAAATGAGAGAAAAAAGATGGATATAAATCAGCAATTATCTCTGGCCTAGCCTGGATCTTACAGACTAAACATAACCAGTTGACAAAACATGTTTATAAATTCCAGTTCATGGGGCTGGAACATTAGTCTCATGCGTTTTTCCAATTAGCCACACCTGTGCCATTTCGTGATTTAGAAACTTCTTCATCTGACCTTCAGAAAAAATGCAAAATGTAGCAGGATATTTTAAATGATATTGTAAGTTCATTTGTTTTGCCAGGTTTTTCGCCTTGGTAAATTGCCTTCTTTTATCAGCAACTTCTTTGGTGTAATCTGGAAATAACATGACTTTATCTTGTTTTGATCCCAAAAAAAGACTTCCGCCCCCTCTTGCCAAACACAGGATATAATTTTTTGTGGAGATTCTTGCAAATTGGACTATAATCGTATAACCAGTCCCTTTGGCATTTGGCACACGGTATGTCTGCTCAATATCAAGTAAATAATCAGATGACACAGGGAGCATCTCATGCAGAAGCTTATCTACAAAAGTAGACAAATTTATATCAGTAGGTAGATCTTTGATACTAATAATATGTACATTTGCCCTGCATGTGAGAGCTTCAAGTTGGGAGATTCTGGCAGAAAAATTGTTGTAAAAAGCTTGTGATGCAGTCTCATACGCTGCCACCCGATCTTGCAGCTCGTTAACCTTCGCCTCCATTTTTTGCCAAGAAGTGTTAATTAAGTTCACAGCCCCTTGCAGGGTGGAGATGAAATTTTGAATTGTATCCAGCCTCTTAGCCTGTTCAGCAAATTGCGAAGACAAAGTTTTTATCAGAGCAAGCAACTCCCCTGTATTTTCGCTTCTCGGAGCCTTTGCCACGAGAGGTATGGGGGGGGTAGGCGGAGATCCTACTCCTTATTTCCTCCTTGATGTAGTCATCCTTCTCTTCAAACAGATCTTGCAGGTCCTCAAATATTGTTGGAATTTCTTAATCCATAAACTACATTGGAGCACATCAGCCCTGAATTCTCCTAATTAGATAGGAGTTTCAAAACAACTTTAAGCGATGATTAAGCTCTGGCAGGCTAGCCCCGGAGCCCAGCCCCTTTGCTTCTTCGCAAAGAGGGCTATTCTTCCAAGACTTCATCCAGATGCTGCTCTTGCCTTCCCTTTTCATTCCAGGGGAAGATGAAAAGGTTTTTCAACCTTTGAGATAGCGTCCTGCGGAGGCTCCGCAGAACGCCACCAGGGCGACATTGGCTCCAACTGGCAGTCCCTTAATAAAAGATTTAAAAAATATTTTTCCCTTACCTTCTCTCTAAAATTATAAGCTATCATATGTCATACAATAATTAGGATTGCAGGTGCTAATGTGCTATTTGTTCTCTCTTTGATGTAAACATGAACTGGCAGTTTCATGGACCAATGAGCAAAATTGTTCAGTCTTGAGAAAAGACTTGGGCTACTTTCAGCAGCAGTTTCTCCTATGATTGTTGTACTAAACAGGAAGTGAGGAAACGGTTGAAGGGATTTAACGGTTAATTTAATTTATAGGGATCTCTATAGTTGGACTAGGGTGGCAATGTGTCCTACTTTAGGGAGGACAGTCCTCTATTTGAAGGCATCCTCTGTTTGAAGGGCTTTCTAGTCCAAGTTCCATTTAAAGATTAAAAGGGCTTGAAGTTGCTTATGAACAGTTAGCACCTGGGCAGCAGACTAACAGGGACACAGGTCACCTGGTCACTATTGTGAGATGCATTGTATTTTTATTTCAATTACAGTAATTATTTCTAAATGTGCATATATGCAAAGAAAATAGCATATGTAAATATCATGCAGCTCTGTGTCCTCTTTGTTGGTGATGCAGAAGTAGCCACCATAATCTGGGCTGTGCTGAACCTGCTACTTTGTATGCACTGCCATCTTGTCCGCTGGTTGGAAGGTCCCTGAAACTCTCCAGTCACAATCTTTTGCTTATTCAACATTATTATTTTTTGCTCGCTGTTTTGAGCATGTAATTTAGTACACTGTGTACTCAACAGTGGACCAAGACTGTTCGTTACTTGCAGTGAAGTCACAGACTTGGGTGTGATGAACCAGCTGCGTGAGTGCTTTGACACGTTGAGGTTGTGACAGATGATGATGTTTTGCAACCTTGCTGCAAAGGGACAGATGTACTGTTCTCCCATGATCCTATTTTAAGATGGGCAGAATAAAGCCTCCAAATATACATGTTTAAAACTAACCAAGATCTCCCTGATCCAGCAAGCAAAAGCAAGAAACATTTGCAAAAGCAGCTTCCATGTGCAGATTTCCTTGCTGCACTGGGAACCATGTGCACAGACTGAATGCCGTTGCAATTCTGCATGGTGATGCATGCTCAGATATGTGATATCCAATCCAATGTGGGCCACACAGCATGGTTGGGGACACACACACAATTTTGTCTACATTTCATTGTGGATGACAATGTACACGCCTAACTACTCAGGTTACACCCATGCTGTTGTTTATGGGTTGCATCAGCCGCTACAGCCTCCTGAAAATGCTACACAGAGAGACTGGAGACCCTGCTGAATGGGGTGAGTTGTGGTGTGGGGAGGGATCTCCAAAAATCAGCTGGAGGCAACTTCCACAAGTTGAGCCCTTCATTTATTGGAAGGCAGATCCTGGATCCAAACCTTTAACTATACCGGGATGAGGGCTGACATTACAAAATGGCGGAGGATTTTTGCAAGCTTTGTTGTTTCTGCTTTCTACTGTTCCAGTAAACGATGTCTCTAGATGAGAGTACTCTTATGCTAGAAGCCAAAACCTCCCCCAAAATATTACATTTATTTTCTCAGCTAAATAATATTGTACATTTGCTCTTTCTGGGCTGACATTTATTAACTTGTGGAAGTTGTTGTAAGGTATTGTTAAGTTAATGTATTAATAATAACATTGATTAAAAAAATTTAAACAAAACAAAACCGTGTGTGTGTGTATCCATTTGGCTGTCCATCTATCCATTCTTTCCTGACTTGTTTTTTATCTATAATTGGTGCCATAGCAGCATCTCTCCAGTGTGCAGCTGCACAATTATGGCAGAGGGACACAAATTTCTAAAAAGCTGATTTGGAAAAGAAGCAGCCAAGGGACACCATAAGGGATAATCAACATACTGCAACGTGGGCAAACACAGAAGGAAGAAAAGAAAAGATAGATTTGATAGATAGCTGGGAGGCATGATATCTCTGCCACAGAAGCACAGTCTTGAGAGAAGTTCTGAAGACTGCATTTATTGTGCACTAACTGTGCAGAGAGGGACCCTTAGAAATGCGAGCAAACCAAGGGGCTGTTTTCATGGAAGATTTCCTAGGGACTGGGAGCATTTTGAGGTCATTCATGGCACATGACATCATGGCCAATGCACTGCCAACCAGCAGTTTCCATCTTGAAAAGCTGCATTATCGGAAAGTAGTTTTACTCTGGGTTTTTTTTGTCAGTTAAAGTGGCTCCCAGGCAGTTCCACTGCAGTGTGCTCCATTCCTCTGCATTAACTCCTGACTGTGCCTTTGTGACCTGGCAGTGACATGGTCAAGGGGTGGGGCTACTCCTTCCCACCCCCCATTCACTCATTTTCCCCATTGGCACTGCTATCCCCAGGGAGAGGAACTACAGTAACTAGCCTGCCTTTCTAACTCATCAAAGTGCTGTTTTGAGCATTCAGAATCATGCTGCACTTCCTTTTCACCAGTGGGAGAAACTAACCTCCCTTTCCCCGTTGAGAACTGTCATTATGTACTTCTCTGATATTTGTATTACTTAGCTTCTTTGATGTTTGTGTTACTTCACCTCTCTGATATTGCATTACTTCATTTCTCTGATGTTTGCTTTACTCCAGCACTTGTCTGATTTGTTCGTTACTTCGCTGCTTCTCTGATGTTTGTGATACTTCGTGTCTCTGATGCTTGCAGTAAAAACGGGTTGGAAACTATAACTCCATGACAGTTTGCTGGAATTGGGTGAAATTGGGGTGGTGGGGTGCCATCATGGGGAGCCTTCAGATGCTGCACTGGATAATTTGGGATTTTGGTTTCTTCATGGAAAACTGAGTGAACAGGGAGCTTATACTCTTTCCTTTGGCATTAAACAAATGAGCATTAGGGCTTTATCACAGTAGTGATCTACTGTGGTATCAGGATCACAGGAGCAGAGAAGCCTGTCATTGCAAGCAGGGAGAAGTGGCCAGAGAAGGAGAAAGGGGGTTGGCACTATAAACCCCTGACTGTTTGCTGGAATGGGGCTTATTTGTGCTGGTGGTGTGCTCTCATGGGGAGCAAGCGTCTAGCCTGCCTTTTGTCATTCATAAAAGCTCTACAGCCCTGTATCTAGCCTTCAGAATTGTGAATTAGTTTCTCTCCATTCATAATAATGTGGTAGCAGGGGGGAGCCTGGATAGGGGCAGGAAACAAGTCTCTCTCATTGGTTGAGCAGCCCCTGCCAGGCTGTTGACGTTCAGTTCTACTCTGCCCGCCCGACCCAGAAGCATGTTGATTCCAAGTGCTATGTGACCTGTGAAAAGCGGGGTTTTAGGTACAATATACTCCGCTTAGAATCATAGAATCATAGAATAGTAGGGTTGGAAGGGGCCTACAAGGCCATCGAGTCCAACCCGCTGCTCAATGCAGGAATCCAAGTCAGAGCATCCCTGACAGATGGCTGTCCAGCCTCGTCTTGAATGCCTCCAGTGTGGGAGAGCCCACCACCTCCCTAGGTAATTGGTTCCATTGTCGTATTGCTCTAACAGTCAGGAAGTTTTTCCTGATGTTCAGCCGGAATCTGGCTTCCTGACACTTGAGCCCATTATTCCGTGTCCTGCACTCTGGGATGATCGAGAAGAGATCCTGGTCTTCCTCTCTGTGACAACCTGTCAAGTCCTTGAAGAGTGCTATCATATCTCTCCTCAGTCTTCTCTTCTCAAGGCGAAACATGCCCAGTTCTTTCAGTCCCTCCTCATAGGGCTTTGTTTCCAGTCCCCTGATCATCTTGGTTGCCCTCCTCTGAACTCTCTCCAGCTTGTCTGCATCCTTCTTAAGGTTGTCTGGCATCGTGTGTTCCTGATGAACCAAAGCCAATTTCCTGAAAATGCGGAGAATACCCTGATGCACTTCTCCTTCCATTTTCGTGTACATGCCCTCAGGTAGGGCAAACGTTTGGTCATCTATATGAATTATAGTCATTGGAAATGTAACTGAAATATCCCACAGTGCATCTGTGGGCCTCACAGTTCTACTAATAAAGGTCAAGAATTGTCCTGAATGGCTTCCCCTCCGCCCACCCAGGGATGCCTCTTTTAATTCTCCTTTCTTTTCTTATTGGTACCCTATAAAGTGTTTCTCCCTTTCTGCAGCTGGCTCTCATGCCTGTGGATCTGCTCTTTTGCATTTTAAATATTTGCTTGGTGCTTAATTTAAGCCCCTGAGACTAATTCTGGAGCCCTGGCTTCCTGCACGACTGAATACAGTGATTTATTTCTGTCACTGCATCCAGTGCATCTTCCGCAAATTGGCCAACTCCCCCATTACGGTACAGGAGAATCTTTAAAATAAATAAGTGAATATATAACATTGTTTGGGTGTCCTTTTCTTAAGCAGGATAAGGTATTAAACTGTTGGGTTTTGTTTTTTAAATTATGTATGGTATCCATAGCAACCTTGAAGTTTCTTTCGCTGCTGCCTCAATTTGCTTGCAGAAGTGGCACTCAGAGTTACATTTGGAACAATGCTCATTAGCCAAAGCAGCCTCTGAAGCAAGCTTTGTGGTGCTGCCATTATCCAACTTGAGTAGCAACTGTGAACTGAGCAACCAAACGGGCAAAGGCCGAACCAAAGACAACGCTTCTTTAATTATCCATCTGGCATTTTACAGGGTTAACTTCCACAGGCACCACTCCCTCTCTGAGAAGGAGAGGAGGGCACTTGTGAATGGCCAAAAAAAGAGGACATGCCTCACCAATTTGTGCCTCTTTTTTGATGATGCATTCCCTCTTTTTTTGCCTTTTCTTTTGGTGATGCATATGCTATTAGTTTATTCTAAAATCAGTGGAGACACCTTGGATAGCTCCTTTAAAGTTCTGACTGGAACCTGGAGCAGATTCACCACCCCACTGACATTCGAGCCACTGTCCTCCACTGTCTAAAATACCTACTTGCCTGTCCTCCAGTTGTTTCTGAAGCGGGATGTGCCAATAAACTGGCCATAAACGGTGTTACTTTCTTTCTATAAATGTATGGCCTTTGTGTTGGCCCTCTAGACCAGTGGTAGGGAAATGTTTGCCTCCAAGGGTCGCATGGGGCAATGGGCTGTGATTCGTGAGGCCACATGGTAGTGTTGTGTGTGTGTGAAAGGGAAGGTTGTGTACTCCCATGCACATTTCTGCATGATAACCCATTTTTACAAAGGCATGCCAAAAGTCAAATTAGGAAGAGGAAGTACCAGAAAACAGCAATGGTTCCACAGAAGTAGGGACACTTGAAGAGTATGATAGCTGATCTACATCTCGATCACCCATTGACATGAGGGTATCTGTGTGGTTGCTGGAGACCCGTACCTGAACAGCTTCTCTTCTCCAAAAGTCACTTTGTGTTCGTATCAAACCCATTATTGCCCATTATTCCCATTTTGCAAATGCGAATTATAAATGAACCATTACTCGTTGAATTCATAATTAGCCAGTCCAGTGTGATAGGTAGCAGATCCAGGTTCAACTACCCATTGAACTATGAAGCCTACAAGGTGATCTTGCGCCAGCCACTATGGCCTAACTCTCAACAAAGTAATACACCTATGTCTGGGCTGTACCACTTCAAACTGCAAGTGAGGTCTCATATGACTAAATGTTCTTCCATTAAAAAGAAATCCCTGCGCATTAACAACTAGCATGTCATGGAAAGGTCTAGTCTAGAACCCCTCTCCCTGGCATCTAGTTTTCTATGCAGAGAAGGGGTGCAGAACCTCTTTCAGCCTGAGGGCCGAATTCCATTTCAGAGAAGCTCTCTGGGGCCACATACCAGTGATGGATGGAACTAAAGGCAACAGGGGTGGGGTCAAAATACCAAAAAATACCAGCATATTTTAGCTTAAGGCTCTGACTGCCAGTAACTAAGCCTTAGGAGAAACATTTCAGCCTTTTAGAATGGGGGGAAAACTGCACAAAAGCCAGGAAACCACCAAATGAACAGTATTTGGGGAAAGGGGGTGGGACCAGGGGTGGGGCATGGCCTTCTGGGGAATCCCAGAGGGCCAGATTGGGAACTCTGGAGGGCTGGATTTGGCCCCTAGGCCTGAATTTCTGCACCCCTGGTGTATAGGGATATTTTTTATATGGAAGAGCATTGTTTGTTTGTTTAAAGCATTTTTATCCCACCCTTCAGAAGAAAAGGCTCCCACAGCATCTTACATACAGTCAATACAACAAGAAAGTCCTTGGTTGCTGGCTTCCAGTCTAAAAGACATAACACAAAAGGAAAAAGGGATGGGGGGGAAAGCACACTTGGCACCAATTCTTGGAATTAATATTAGTTCTTATAATAAGCAGCTAGAATGAAAAAGATCAGGAAGAGGAGGAGCCTGATGGAGCTGGTCTTTCAGAGCTGGTGGAATAGCCCTGCTTCCCATCATCCTCTGCAGCAGCCTGATGGAATGGCACTGTATGAGCTCCCACCTCAGTCTGAAGTGGTGCAGCCCAGACACAGGTTTACGACTTCACTGAAGATTAAGAGTATGTCTCAAGCTAACCTACCTGACAGGCTTGTGGTTTGGATGCAGTGGTAAAGCCCCATGCATGCTACCTAAAACTCTTGCATGAAAATGGTAGGAAATGAAGGAGGGGGAGCGGTCATTTTAACTCAGCTATGATTTGAAGGGGTCACTCTACCCCTTGGGTCCAGGCAACATTACCTCTCAAGCTGCATTTATCCATGGCAGTGGAGCCTGGTGGCTCCAATGTCAGTGGGGTAGTGAATCCACTCTGGGTTTCACTCAGAACCAGTCAGAACTCTAAAAGAGCTATCCAAGGTTTGGAGTTCTGGCTGGTTTTGACTGAAACCCAGAGCAGATTCACGTCCCACTGTCATCGACACCACCAGCCTCCACTGATCCATGTCTTGAATAAGGAGCAGTTACTCTATGCTAGGCAAGTTCCCATTATTTTGACTGTTTCCTGCCATTTTGGCTTGACTTGAGGATACCCAAGAGAGCACAAGACCCACTAATTTTCATAACCCTATGGAGAATCTCAACCTACTGGAAAAAAATGAAGATCTGCACAGAGTGTACTTTAGGACATTCAGCCCAGTTACACAATGGTAACTTGATCGTTCCCTTTTCCCTGTGTGATGTTAAACTATGTTTATGAATGTAATTCAACATTGTATAATTTATTTACATTTCTGACACCTGCTGGTGCTCCAGTAAGCTGTTCTCTACTGCAAGAGAGAGAAGGTTTATGAAGCAATAAGAAAATGAAATGATGCATGTGCAGTCAGTACAGAACATTGCTAAATGTTTAATAACACAAAAATGTCACATTAAAGAATACTTGGCTGACATCTTCTGTGCCGCACCACTGTCTTGAGTGGAGTTTGTGCAGTTTTCAGCCTGCATTAAAACTTTTGTTGGATATCTACAAGGGAATTCCTGATCGATGGATATGTCAGGTCTCTTTAGGCATTCAGTGATCAAAACCCTGCCATTTAGAATCAGAGTTAAGACAATCTCATGTTGGCTTAAGCTCCACAATGCCAGGAAATTGGAAGTAAGGCTGATGTGCCCCATGATCACTACCAATATTGCACAGTGTCACAAATTGTGCTTGTTTACAACATACCATCTATGCACTCATATTTTCCCTTGGTCTTTCAAGCCCAAATCCACGGGCAAGATGGAGTGTCTGGAACCAGCAAAGATGTCCCACGTTGACGTTGTCTTGGTCTTGTATTGCCTTTAAGAAGCAAATGAGATTTATTATATTGCTAGAGGAATCCTCCTATGAGTTGATTCACACCTGTACTTGTGTTTAAAATGATAGGTTGTTGCTTTTTTAAATCTGCCAATCAATTAATTGGGAGCACAGTTTTACTCCATTAAAGGTACACTTCTTGCTTTGGGGCGATTGTTTGTAATGCATTAATCCAATAAAACTCATCACAATCCTATGGATATCTAGTCAGCTGTAAGTCCCATTGAGTTCAATGGTGCTTACTCCCAGGAAATTGTGTATAGGATTGCAGCCTAAGGATACAATCATGTGCACACTTACCTGGGAGTAACCCACTGGAGACAGTGGGACTGACTTCTGGATAAGCATGCAGAGGATTGTGCTGTAACATTTCTTTAATTGGGTAACAATCCAACTTGCAATGAATCAGTAACAATTGTGCATTTACTGCATAATCCTACCCCTGGTTCATCTGGAAAGGCATGTGGCATCCTAGGGTGAATGAACACTGTTCCCCACTCCAAAATGAAAAACAGAGTTGAAGGGGTCTAGTTTACATACGCTGGCCACTCAGTTGTGGCCAAGACAGTATTTCCAAAGTCAGTGAAGTCAAGTGCTTGTATGGTCCTTACAAAAGGTTAATTGGCACTCAGTAGTTGCTAGGCAACACTGTCATGCCATTAGGAGCGCTGATCAGCCCAGTGTCAGTTTGTTCTAAAGATGTAATGCTTGTAACTTGATATCCTGATTCCAAAGGTTGTGGTTGGCTTTCTATTCTGTCATATGGATTTCCCTCACTTTTCTTCCTTTTATAAACTCTTCATAACAAAATGCATCGATCTCAACCCACATGCATACACCCTGATGTTGCCATGTCAGGAGTGGGTGGGGAGGAGACCTTTAACTAGGGACAATTTCTACAATCAAATGTGTGTGTGTTGAAATTGGGTTTTACCCAGTGGCTACCCTGAGCCACAATTAGCAATGCGCAAAAAGAGAGAGAGAGAGAGAGAGAGAGAGAGAGAGAGAGAGACTGTGAAATGTTGCTAATCTCATTCAAAGTCTTTCAGCTTTTGTCAGAATTCCATAGATATTTCACCTCAAAGAAGTGCCACCAAGTTCATTTCAAATTTCACTTTAGGGGAAATCTGTCAGTGACATCAATTTGCACAGAATCCCCTTCTTTGAGAAACTTTGCCCAGTCTTTGCCAGTAACAAGAATTCCCGCAGCTCCACAAAATTGCCCAAAGTGGTTTGAATTGGGGCAGAGTAAACAATGATCAAGCTGTCAGCTTCTCGGGGAACGGCTTTGGCACCAGTACGAGTGCCAGATTTTTGATGCCCTTGGGGAAGAAGACATCCTTGATGGATCTCCTCGCTCAGTGAGTCTACCTTCTCACCACCATTGTCAACAGCCGCTATTGCTCTGCATCCTCTTTCTTATCATTGCTACCACTTGCTTGCTTGACAGGCAGAGAGTCAGTGAGCAAGGAGGCAGTGGCATCTACTGCTCCTCCTTCTCACCACCGCCATTGTCTGGACCAGAGTGAAAAGCGGGTGAGAAGGAGCAACTTCAGGGAGCTCTTGCCAGAAGGTGTATGCCCTCAGCAAACTATGTCTACCCTTGACATTGCCCCTGTTTGGCACATGCCAAACTCTTCTGGAGGTCCACTCAGCTCACATTATCTACCTGTCAATTTGGTTATGTGAATTTGCTCTGATTTTGGCAATCTGCTCTGTGCTTCTTAGACAATGCCACAAAACATATATTCCCTTTGGCCAATGTTCAGCAAAATTCCATGTTGCCTCTGTTCCCACCAGCAGCAGCTGCTTTCTTCTCTGGCATCCTACCCCTCTCCTAGGGATGTCGGAGAATTTCTCCACGAATCTCCGGGAGGCCGAATGCCAACGCATTCGGCCCCCCGAAATTGGTGGAGAAACGGTCCGCCCCCCCGCCCCCCCCCCCAGGATGGGACTTACCTTTGTCGAATGTCCCTGGCGGTGGCGGCTCCCGGCAGCGGCGCGGCGGCGGCGGCCGGTCTTCTGACCGGCTGCCGCCGCCGCCATTTCCAAACAAAAAAACAACACCAACAACAAACGTGATAGGCTACGTAAAGATTTACGTAGCCTATCACGGCTAGATTTTCAAAAAACACCGTGATAGGCTACGTAAATCTTTACGTAGCCTATCACGGCTGACTTTGGGGGGGGGGAAGCGCGTATGCAAATGGCGGCACCCATGGGTGCCGCCATTTGCGTATGCGCTTTTTTTCCCCCCAAAGTCAGCCATGATAGGCTACATAAACATTTACGTAGCCTATCACGGCTGACTGCAGGGACGCAAACGGCGGTGGCTACGGCCGCCGCCATTTGCGTCCCGGCAGGAGATGAGATTCGCGGCTGGAGGGACAGGGCGCCTCCCCCCAGCCAGAATTTCAGCGGGGAGGGATGGGACGCCTCCCCCCAGCCCAGAATTTCGGGGGGAGGGCCTCCCCCCCACCGCGAAGCAAGCTGCGGGACCAGGTAAGGGACTATCGTCCATCCCTACCCTCTCCTGCTTCTCCACAGTTCACTCATACCTGCCATTAGTTAGTCTTAGCTTTTGACATGACAGGAAAATACCACATTATGGTGCTATTGATTTGGACCCCTCTCTCAGCGACGAGAAAAAGATCCATCCCAGTCCAAAGATCAAGTGAACTTGATGACTTGGCAAGTGACAGATGAGGCCTTGCTTGGATGACATGGAGGGGAATGGGGAAGAGAGGCCTTATGAGGAGGAGAAGCCCCCCACAAACCCCAGGTGGCCTCAGTGGTGACGCCTGGAGCCAAAGCAACTCCTGCTTGAAAAACAGTAAAGCTCACTGGCCTAACTTTCTGTAAGACTTCCAGAATCTAGATAAGGGGTGGGGAATTTTAGGAGGGGCACCCCTCCTCCAGATCCCTCATGAGCCATATTCCCACCATTACATTGCCAAAAATCAGAGTAAAAAAAGACGGATAAAAATTGGCAGCAAACCACTACAGAGACTTAGGAATGACAACTTCACCTTGTTTACAAACTCAGTTTGCATAGGCCTCCATCCCATTGTGCATACAGTGTAATTATACTGGAGACTGTTTGATCTAGCCCAAAGAGAAGTCAATATGAAAACTATAAGGCAGCATAATTCCTGCCTCCTGCTAAACTGGACCTTGAACATAGCAGAGAAATGTGGGCAAAATCCAACATATAATCAAACAAACAACCCACCTCCATGTGACTAGGGACTTCAGGTTCCGCATAGAAGAAATATAATTACATGCTATTCGCAGAAGTACTTCCTTTTGCTCATGTTGGGTTTTGACATATCACAACAGAAGAAAAAAGGTGTGCAGAAATGCACCCCCTTTTGCAGCTGCACCTTCCCCCTTCCTGAAGTCGCTCGCTTAGAACCGACACATTTTGACACAGACAGTGGGGAGTAAAGCTCAGAAGAGGAGAACGTCTTTGGTACAGCCTAGTGTCCCTTGCTCCGAAAACTCAGGGAACACAAAGGGATGTGCCAGCCTTCCCCAACCTGGTGCCCTCCAGATGTTTTGGACCACAACTTCCAGCATTCCTGACCATTGACTGTGCTGTCTGGGAATGATGGGAGTTGCAGTCCAACACATCTGGAGGGCACCCGATTGGGGAAGGCTGGTATATGCCACTATGCAAACCCCCCCCCCCTCTTCTTCAAGGCTACTGCTTCAAGTGGGAGATTTCAGTGAGGGTAAGGCGGTGTACAGGGTTCTATGTTTTTGAGACGATGTGCTCACCACCATTGCCATACTGCAATCCCCATAAGGATGGAAGAAGAGCCCTGCCAGATCAGATCCAAGTTCCATCTAGTCCAGCATTGTGCTTTCCAGAGTGGCCAGCCCGGCTGGGAATATTGCAAGTTACTGAAAGGGGGCAGTGTTGCAGTTAGTTAATGCATGGGAATTTTGACCACAGCTAGTCTTCGGATCTCTATAGCCTACAGTATGGTTTCCTGTGATTTGTTACTTTTGCTCCTTCCTTTCCTCCCCCCCGACCCTCCCCCCTGCCAGACCTCCACCACTGCTGGGAGCACCTGTGTTTGCTCTCTTGCTCCTGCCGATGTAATGGAACACAAAATGTACTGGACAAATTTTGGAAACTCTATGCTGTACCAGCATTGTATATGCAAGATTATTGTGAGTAAACTGTTTTCATTCCTTCACTGAATAAGGGTGTGGTCTCCTTTTTATCCTTGTGTTCACGATACTATTAGACACTCATTCTCTTTTGCCTTTTTTTGTTTTTCGCTGGTAATTGCCTTTCTAACAAGCGGCATCATTACTAAATAATCCCATCAAGCCCAACACATCTGGGAAGCCCACAAGAGCAATAGAAGGACTCAGCATCCAGTTTCCCACCAAAGGGCCCCCCTCCAGCAACTGGTATTCGGGGGCACATTGCCTCTGAATAGGGAGGTTTGATCTAGCCATCATGGTATCAGGGCCCCAGTCAACTCGAGCTCAGGGGAGACCACTTCGGAGTAGTGGGAATCTATCACAAACCCAAGTTCCACAGACAATGTGGGATTAACCTGAGCAGCCCCGTCACAAGGATGCCTCACCCAGGCCCCCCAAAGAATGCCTTTGACCCCATTCTGAGCCCTGCCTTGGTCCTGGACTCTCCTCCCTCATTTTGCCACTCTCCAGAGCACTGGCAGCTGCAAACTACATGGGAGATGCAGAGTCAGTGTCAGAGCACCCACCTGGCTGCCAGGAGACCCTTTTGCTTGGGGTCTACTCAGGAGGAGGGGGTCCCAGCTGCAAATACTGAACCAGGAAGAGAGGTAACTATGTGTATAGCTCCTGGTTTGCTGGGTTAACAGCTCCCTTAGAGCCTTTGCTTCTTGCTGCAGCTCCTTGCTCGCGGACACAGGGCTAATGGATGTTGATAGACCTCCTCCATTCATTTGTCTAACCCTGTTTTAATATACCCATTATATCATGTTTTCCTAATATGGGGGGTGCAGAGGATTCATGGAGGATTTGTTTCTCAGTCTAGTTTGGTCAAGTATATAAAGCTGAAATCAAACTGGAGGGGGGGAATATTTTGCCCCTAACTAAATTGACTCCAGCAAAGGAGATTGTTACCTTGTCGTGGTGCTGGAGCTTGAGCACCTCAATGACGCCATGAGCTGAACTGTGAAGGGACACCCAAGATGGGAAGGTCATGGCAGAGAGGTCAGACTAAATATGATCCCTGGGGGAGGTAATGACAACCCACCCCGGTATTCTTGCTGTGAAAACTAAAACTGTGGTTTTAATGTTCTGTATATTTTAAATTGTTTTATTGTGTGTTTGGTTTTAATTTTTGTAAACCGCCCAGAGAGCTTCGGCTATTGGGCGGTATAGAAATTAAATAAATAAATAAATAAATAAATGGGTCAGTACAACCAGAATATTCTGGAGGTGACGGACTCGAGCTTGGGGGAGCTGGGGGTGGCGACAGCCGACAGGAAGCTCTGGCGTGGGCTGGTCCATGAAGTCACGAAGAGTCAGAAGCGACTGAACGAATAAACCCAACTAAATTGATTCCCCAAATGAAAGATATTCCAACATCTTCCCGGCTAATGTTAACCAAGCTGGAATTGCCATATTACAGGAGCTCTGAGCTCACGCTAATTCACCGAGGTAAAGAAGCAGCAAATCATGTGATGTTATAAATCTCTAGACAGTTGCTGATGCTGCAAAATTCCCATCTGGTTCACTAAACACAGCAGTGACAAGGAGGGAGGTTCTTACCTGGCATGCTTTACTCTTTTGTGGAGAGCTATTTGCAAATATATGAATCAGAGGTCGGAATTAAGATTGCTGGGAGAATTATCAACAACCTCCGATATGCAGACGATACCACCCTAATGGCAGAAAGCGAAGAGGATCTCAAGAGCCTCTTGTTGAGGGTGAAAGAGGAGAGTGCAAAAGCTGGTTTGAAACTCAACATTAAAAAAACGAAGATCATGGCATCTGGCCCTATCACTTCGTGGCATATAGAAGGGGAAGAAATGGAAGCAGTGACAGATTTTACTTTCTTGGGCTCCAAGATCACCGCAGACGGTGACTGTAGCCATGAAATTAAAAGACGCTTGCTCCTTGGGAGGAAAACTATGGCAAACCTAGACAGCATAGTAAGAAGCAGAGACATCACCTTGCCGACAAAGGTCCGTCTAATCAAAGCTATGGTTTTCCCAGTAGTAATGTATGGCTGTGAGAGCTGGACTATAAGGAAGGCTGAGCGCTGAAGAATGGATGCTTTGGAACTGTGGTGCTGGAGAAGACTCTTACAAGTCCCCTGGACTGCAAGGAGGTCAAATCAGTCCATCCTAAAGGAAATCAACCCTGACTGCTCATTGGAAGGACAGATAATGAAGCTGAAGCTCCAATATTTTGTCCACCTAATGCGAAGAGAAAACTCCCTGGAAAAGACCCTGATGCTGGGAAAGACTGAAGGCAAAAGGAGAAGGGGACGGCAGAGGATGAGATGGCTAGATAGCATCACGGATGCAATGAATATGAACTTGAGCACGCTCCGGGAGACAGCGCAGGACAGGAAGGCCTGGCGTGCTATGGTCCATGGGGTCACAAAGAGTCGGACACGACTGAACGACTGAACAACAAAATTTGCTAATATATATACAAATATGGCTTTTTCAGCACCTTTAGGATCCAAGCGTTGTGATGTGTTCTGGGATCTTCATCCTTTTTGTCAGGTGTTCTTTGCATGGACAGGAGTCAGGCAGTCAAGTGGCTGTTTGCCTAGTGAAAACTGTTCTCTCCATTCTTATCAGTGCGTTGCTATGCAAATACCTCATTGAGCTTCTGCGTAGATTTTTGCTTGGCTTACAGGAGGCAGCAGCATGGCTTGAGTCCAGCTTTCGGCTGCCCTTTGACAGGCTCCAGAGAATGTTTGCCATGTTTTCATAGGCATGGAAGAGTTGTCTGGTCATGAAGAACCAGGGGCTGCTCTTCTGCTCATTTGATATAAAAATGTAGAGAACTACTCCTGCTAAGGACAATTCTTTACTGATTAGAGCACAGTCCTACGCATATTTAGACAGAAAAAGTCCTACAACTCCCAGCATGCCCCAGCCACTTGTAGGACTTTTTCTGTCTAAATATGCATAGGATTACACCCTTAGACAATGGATGACCACCAGAAGGGTGTTCCGTCCCCCCCTTTACTGGCCATGAATTCATTTCCAGAGGAGAAATTGATAAGTAGAAAGAACTTCACAAGTTCTAATGCAGTGTTTGCTTTTTAAACAGATGTTCATAGCAAAGGTGGTCAATAGCATGGCAGGGCAGAAGGTAGACATAGATTTGCTGATAGACCTCTGGGTGATTTGAAGTAAATCTGCAAGGATTTCTGACTCCCAATTGTTTTGCAATAGTAGCAACAACAACAACAACAACAAGAAGAAGACTCCTTCTGCACCCCTGCCCTAAATTATACTGCCGAAATTAAGAAAGGAGAGGAAGGGCTGACCAGGAGTGGATTTATGTGTGGAAGGACTGTGAGCAAAGGGCTGGATGCACCTGATTTCGGAAGCTAAGCAGGGTCAGCTGTGGTTAGTACTTGGATGGGAGACTGCCTGGGAATCAGGCTTCCTGCACTGAGCAGGGGGTTGGACTCGATGGTCTTGTAGACTCCTTCCAACCCTATGATTCCACGAATCTATGAGCTGCATTCAGATCTGGTTCTCAAAACAAATTCAGAATTATTTGATTCTAAATGGATGTCATTTCAGTCGGCAGATCTTGGGGTTCTGGTAAAATCAAAGTAGATCTGGCAAGCCTGAAGACTGGCTGCAGCTGGTCAATATGGTGCTATTCCCATTCACCACTACTGCAGTGGCTGGCAATCCATGTACATCTGACAGGAGTTAATGTTAATGGGATAACATCAGTATTATAAACCCAGGCATGTGGGGAATGATTGCGTACATGGAGCAATAAGCAGATTGCACCTCATTCAGGATAAAACTGCGAAGAGCTTGTTCACATTTTATGTTTGCTGTATTCTTGCCCCAGAGAACAACTTTTAGCCCTGTACATGAGGCATCCCCTTCATGGATCACTGCCTTGTTGTGGCGTCTATTTCTGCTTCATTGACTACGCTAAAGCCTTTGATTGTGTGGATCACAACAAACTGTGGCAAATTCTTAAAGTGATGGGAGTACCAGACCACCTTATCTGTCTCCTGAGAAACCTATACGAGGGTCAAGAAGCAACAGTAAGAACCAGACATGGAACAACCGAGTGGTTCAAAATTGGGAAAGGAGTACGACAAGGCTGCATATTGTCACCCTGCTTATTTAACTTATATGCAGAGTATATCATGAGAAACTCCAGGTTGGATGAATCACAGGTCGGAATTAAGATTGCTGGGAGAATTATCAACAACCTCCGATATGCAGACGATACCACCCTAATGGCAGAAAGCGAAGAGGATCTCAAGAGCCTCTTGTTGAGGGTGAAAGAGGAGAGTGCAAAAGCTGGTTTGAAATTCAACATTAAAAAAAACGAAGATCCTGGCATCTGGCCCCATCACTTCCTGGCATATAGAAGGGGAAGAAATGGAAGCAGTGACAGATTTTACTTTCTTAGGCTCCAAGATCACCGCAGACGGTAGCCATGAAATTAAAAGACGCTTGCTCCTTGGAGGAAAGCTATGGCAAACCTAGACAGCATAGTAAGAAGCAGAGACATCACCTTGCCGACAAAGGTCCGTCTAATCAAAGCTATGGTTTTCCCAGTAGTAACGTATGGCTGTGAGAGCTGGACTATATGGAAGGCTGAGCGCCGAAGAATTGATGCTTTTGAACTGTGGTGCTGGAGAAGACTCTTACGATTCCCCTGGACTGCAAGAAGGTCAAATCAGTCAATCCTAAAGGAAATCAACCCTGACTGCTCATTGGAAGGACAGATACTGAAGCTGAAGCTCAAATATTTTGTCCACCTAATGCGAAGAGAAAACTCTCTGGAAAAGACCCTGATGCTGGGAAAGACTGAAGGCAAAAGGAGAAGGGGATGGCAGAGGATGAGCTGGCTAGATAGCATCACGGATGCAATGAATATGAACTTGAGCACACTCCGGGAGAGAGCGCAGGACAGGAAGGCCTGGCGTGCTATGGTCCATGGGGTCACGAAGAGTCGGACAGGACTGAACGACTGAACAACAACAACAACAACAACAACAACAACATGAGGCATAGTTAAACATTATGGGTTGGATCCAGAATCTCCCTTCTGCAAGAGGAAGGGGTCCACTTGTGGGAGGTACTTCTGCCTGGTTTTGGGGGATTCCCCTCCCCCTACACCACTGCCCACACCATTATCAGGGTCACCTGACTCTGCATAGCATTTGCAGGTGGCTGGAGAGGCTGTGGTGGAAAGGAAGGGGCCTATGGGTTGGATCCAGACTTAGTCACACTTAGAGTAGACCCACTAAAATCAATGGGACTTAAGTTTGTCATGACTAATTCTGAATTTGACTATATCTGATTCCAACCCTACATGAAGGGAAGTGGTGTGACCCCAACGTAGCACCTCTAATCAGAATTATTTGTGTTACACTTGGAAGATTCACACTTTTTAGAGACTTTCCTCAAAGTTTCATGTCATCTTAACCAACATTTCTTTCTGCCTAGAGCTTTTTGAAACCCTTTGGCTCAAATATTCTAAAATCCAATTCACTGTGGCTTGGATGCAGCCAGTCTTTGATGCCGTGTGCATTGTTGATGTCTGAAGGGGAGACCTCTAGGAATAAGTGCAAACAGCCTCCAAAATTCCAAGTGTAAATATCATAAGTTTAACTATTTGTGCTTAAAAATGGCCCCGGGGGGGGGGGGCAGAACAAAGCCACCATACTTCATTACAGATCTCTAGTTTGTAGGGAGGTAGTGGGCTCTCCCACACTGGAGGTGTTCAAGATGAGGCTGGACAGCCATCTGTCAGGGATGCTCTGACTTGGATTCCTGCATTGAGCAGGGGGCTGGACTTGATGGTCTTATAGGGCCTTTCCAACCCTACTATTCTATGATTCTATGATTGTTGTTGTTTATTCGTTCAGTCGCTTCCAACTCTTCGTGACTTCATGGACCAGCCCATGCCAGAGCTTCCTGTCAGCCGTCGCCACCCCCAGCTCCCCCAAGGTTGAGTCCATCACCTCCAGAATATCATCCATCCATCTTGCCCTTGGTCGGCCCCTCCTTTTGCCTTCCACTTTCCTTAGCATCAGCATCTTCTCCAAGGTATCCTGTCTTCTCATTATGTGGCCAAAGTACTTCAGTTTTGCCTTTAATATCATTCCCTCAAGTGAGCAGTCTGGCTTTATTTCCTGGAGTATGGACTGGTTTGATCTTCTTACAGTCCAAGGCACTCTCAGAATTTTCCTCCAGCACCACAGTTCAAAAGCATCTATCTTCCTTCGCTCAGCCTTCCTTATGGTCCAACTCTCACAGCCATAGGTTACTACGGGGAAGACCATTGCTTTAACTATGCAAAAATGATCACTTTGTTGTCAGTGTGATATCTCTGCTCTTAACTATTTTATCAAGATTTGTCATTGCTCTCCTCCCAAGAAGTAAACGTCTTCTGATTTCCTGGCTGCAGTCAGTGTCTGCAGTAATCTTTGCGCCTAGAAAGACAAAGTCTGTCACTGCTTCCACGTTTTCTCCCTCTATTTGCCAGTTATCAATCAAGCTGATTGCCATAATCTTGGGTTTTTTGAGGTTTAACTGCAACCCAGCTTTTGCACTTTCTTCTTTCACCTTCGTCATGAGGCTCCTCAGCTCCTCCTCGCTTTCAGCCATCAAAGTGGTATCATCTGCATATCGGAGATTGTTAATGTTTCTTCCAGCAATTTTAATTCCAGCCTCGGCTTCATCAAGCCCAGCACGTTGCATGATGTGTTCTGCATAGAGGTTGAATAGGTAGGGTGAGAGTATACAACCCTGCCGTACTCCTTTCCCAATCTTAAACCAGTCCGTTGTTTCGTAGTCTGTTCTTACCGTTGCTACTTGGTCGTTATACAGATTCCTCAGGAGGCAGACAAGATGACTTTGTATCCCCATACCACCAAGAACTTGCCACAATTTGTTATGATCCACACAGTCAAAGGCTTTAGAATCGTCCATAAAACAGAAATAGATGTTTTTCTGAAACTCCCTGGCTTTCTCCATTATCCAGCGGATATTGGCAATTTGGTCTCTAGTTCCTCTGCCTTTTCGAAACCCAGCTTTTACATCTGGCAATTCTCGTTCCATGAATTGCTAGAGACTACCTTGCAAGATCTTGAGCATTACCTTACTGGCATGTGAAATAAGTGCCACTGTTCGATAGTTTGAACATTCTTCGGTGCTTCCCTTTTTTGGTATGGGGATATAAGTTGATCTTTTCCAATCTGTTGGCCATTCTTGTGTTTTCCAAATTTGCTGGCATATGGCATGCATCAGCTTGACAGCATCATCTTGCAAGATTTTAAACAGTTCAGCTGGGATACCGTCGTCTCTTGCTGCCTTGTTATTAGCAATGCTTCTTAAGGCCCATTCAACCTCAGTCTTTAGGATGTCTGGCTCTAGCTCACTGACCACACCATCAAATCTATCCCCGATATTATTATCCTTCCTATACAGATCTTACATATATTCTTGCCACCTTTTCTTGATCTCTTCTGCTTCTGTTAGGTCCTTGCCATCTTTGTTTTTGATCATACCCATTTTTGCCTGGAATTTACCTCCGATGTTTTTGATTTTCTGGAAGAGGTCTCTTGTCCTTCCTGTTCTATTATCTTCTTCCGCTTCCGCGCATTGCTTGTTTAAAAATAATTCCTTATCTCTTCTGGCTTACCTCTGGAATGTTGCATTTAATTGGGCATATCTCCCCCTATCACTGTTGCCTTTTGCTTTCCTTCTTTCTTGGGCTGCTTCCAGTGTCTCAGCAGACAGCCATCTTGCCTTCTTGGTTTTCTTTTTCTTTGGGATGTTTTTTGTTGCTGCCTCCTGAACAGTGTTGCGAACTTCTGTCCATAGTTCTTCCGGGACCCTATCTACTAAATCTAGTCCCTTAAATCTATTCTTTACCTCCACTGCATATTCATTAGGAATATTAGTGAGCTCATATCTAACTGATCTGTGAGTCTTCCCTATTTCTGATTCTAAATTGTGCAATAAGAAGTTCATGATCTGAATTACAATCAGCTCCAGGTCTTGTTTTTACATACTGCATAGATGTCTGCCACCTTTGGCTACAAAGGATGTAGTCAATCTGATTTCGGTGTCGACCATCTGGTGAAGTCCATGTATAAAGTCGTCTCTTAGGTTGTTGGAAGAGAGTATTTGTTATGCACAGTGAGTTGTCTTGGCAAAATTCTATCAGCCTATGTCCTGCTTCATTTTGTTCCCCCAGACCATGCTTGCCTGTAATTCCAGGTGTCGTTTGACTACCCACCTTAGCATTCCAGTCTCCTGTAATGAAAATAACATCTTTTTTTGGTGTACTATCCAGTAGGTGCTGCAGATCCTCATAGAACTGATCTACTTCTGCTTTTTCAGCATCTGTGGTTAGGGTGTATATTTGGATCACTGTGATGTTAAATGGCTTACCCTGAATTCAAATTGAGATCATTCTGTCATTTTTTGGGTTGTATCCAAGCACTGCTTTAGCCACTTTATTATTACTTATGAAGGCTACTCCATTTCTTCTGTGATCCTCTTGTCCACAGTAGTAGATCTGGTGGTCATTTGATGTGAAGTGGCCCATTCCAGTCCATTTCAGTTCACTGACACCCAAAATGTCTATATTTAATCTTGACATCTCCCCAATAACCACATCCAATTTGCCCTGGCTCATAGATCTTACATTCCAGGTTTCTATGGTGTGTTGATCTTTAGAACATCGGATTTGTCGTTCACCACCAGCACCATCGGCTGCTAGCCGTCCTTTCGGCTTTGAGCTAGCTGCGTCATCACATCTGGGGCTAGTTGAACTTATCCTCTGTTCCTCCCCAGTTGCATTTTGACCATCTTCCAACCTGGGAGTCCCATCTTCCAATATCTCTGGTTGTACTGATCCATTTAGTTTTTATGGCAAGAATACTGGGGTGGGTTGCTGTTTCCTTCCCCAGGGATCGTATTTAGTCTGACCTCTCTGCCATGACCTTCCCGTCTTCACGGTTTAGCTCATGACGTCAAGGTAACGATCTCCTTTGCTGAAGATTGTACTATGATTGTGCTCCTTATATCTATATATCTTATTATCTATGAATGTACTCCTTATATATTAATGCAATAAATCAGTATGGCTCAAGCAGACTGAGGGCATCTCTGCACCAGCCTAAAATCCTGCATTTAAAACAGGGCTTTCCGCTTCTGTTTTAAATGCAGGATCACAATGACTCCCTTTCTCATGTGCTTCCTTCCCCCCCCCCCCCGTAGCTGAGTCTTCCATTATCTTTCATTGATCACACTCTTCTTCTTGCTGCTTTAACTCTTTTGATGGAGGGAACTGAAGCGGAACACAATGGGGCAATTTGATAGCTCATTATTTGCGATCTATTTAAAAATGGAACAAAGGTCATTTAGTGCAGGAGATGCCTGGGATGATCACTGTGTCATGTAAAGAGACTGCAAACTTCCATGAAGGAGCAATCTCAGTTGCAGGATAAAAGCCCGGTGTGAAGGAGCCCTGAAGCTTTTGAGCTATTTGTGCACATCTGTGGCTGCTGTTAATGCATGAGAGAAAAGACAGACGCATTTCAAATTTAAAAAATTCACTTAGGCCAGCACATGCTGTACATTTGCACTACAGAAGTGGAAAATGTAAACACTGATTTAAGCCTCAGATAGGAAAATGTTCTGAAGATTGTTCTCAAACTGAGTAAAATCAAGAGATTCCTTCCTACACCCATATTGTTATGAACCAAATGTATTAAATTTCCCTACCCCTTGAATATATTTTCCTTACTATGGCTTAGATACAAAAGGCAACATCCAACTGGACAACAGCAGTCCCATTTATTGCATTGCACCAGCAGGCGTGGACACTTTTGCAACAGGGATTTAGTGGTTCTAAAAGTAACCCCAGAAAATAGCAGAAGTGTTTCACTGACCTGCCCCATTCTGAAAACAAGTGTTTCCGCTCATTTTGGGTTGTTTTTAGAACCACTAAATCCCATTTGCACAAGCGGTCACTCCAGCTGGTGCATGGGCACAATTGGATAGTGCCCGAAGTTTTTTGCTTCCATGAGCAAAAAACATATTCTGCTCATTGACGGGCTCTTTCCTTCTGACCTAGAGGAAGAGTATTGCATGAAATGTGGCACCAAATCGAAGTTTTTCCTGTTTGTACACGCTGTTATCAAGGCCTTGTTATGGCTCGCAAAAATTTATATACTACATTCTGAATGTTCCTTATTGCCCATGTCTTTCAACCCTTGCTACACTTCGATGCTGCCCTATGAGACACCTCGTGCTAGTGTTTGTGCAAATGTTCATGGAGCAGCACTAATACTTTCTCCTTTTGCTCATGGTTCTCCAGATCCAAGCATATATTAGCACCAGACATACTCAACTATGATGGTGATTGAAAGCAGTTTTAAGTTTTCTAGCATGATCTGATGGCATATAATGCAGCTCTACTGCTAAAGCTAAACAGGTCTCGTACGATGGCTGGATGAATGACCACATCAGAACCATCATATGAACTCTTTGGAGCAACTGTAATAAATATTGCTGTGCTGAATGGGTATTTTTGTACTATGGCTATTGCTTCGTGCGTTTCCCACATAATTCTAGTTAATATCAAACTTTTACATGGCCTGGCGCTTAAACAGATCACAAGGTTGCTGGAATGATTGTATTCCAAACATAACTGTGATAGCCAAAAAGAATCAGTAACGTTTACTTGAAAATTACAGTTGAATCACAGCAGTTCTGAGGCACGTTTATTTCCGCCCTGCACCTCCTCCAGGAGCAACTGCATTCTTGCCACCTCTTACCGCCAATAGGAATGTTATTAGAAGGGGTTTGTATTGTAGCTATCTCCCTTAACACCGATCTCGTTATTTTTCTATTCCTACTGGAATGGAATGTTCTGAATGCTTTCATTGCCCGGTGTGTCTGGGCGGGGAAGAGATTTGCTATGTAACTCTCTCCACATCATTGGTACTGTGGAGAGAAACATCGCTTTGAAGAACAAAAGCAGACCAAAAATACAGCCATGCAGAAGCTAGTTATGGCGCATGTTGCATCCGAGCTCCTGCTCGGCAGGGTGCTAGGCCGCTGCTATCTACCTGGGAATGTCGGTGTGCAGCGTGACGTAACAGTTCTGTACAAGAGGCTGGACTAGAGACGAACTTCTGTAGCATAGTAGCTTGTGGCTAATTTCCTTTAAAGCATGCACACCTAACACAATGTGGGAACAAGAGACACAAATCACACAGGTGCACTTATCTGAGCTCCAATATTGGCTGCAGACCCCTTACATGCTATTGCAAAGCTGGGACTAAGCGCTTGATCCTTGGTCCAAATTCATCCAATAGCCTTGGCTAAGCTACTGTTCCTTGGGATAGCAGTACTGGCCCACTTAAGGATTGTTCCAGAATCCATATTAGTGAAATGTATTTATTAGGCCAAAAGGTCATAAAAAATGTGCAAATTTTCAAGATCTTTGGATGTCTTTATCAGGCAAGATGTTACAAAAAGCAAGTTGGGGTGAGATAGAAGGGTGAAAAAAAGGCAGACTTTATGTCAACAGCATGCTGTCTGCCTGATAACCAAGGTGAGATGAGGCTCTCCTGGTGGTTTCGCATGGACCTGTGGTCCATTTGAAGTCAACTTGGAGTAAAGTCTTCAGTGTTCTGGCTCCCTCTGTGGCACTCGCTACCTGTTGATGTCAGGCTGGGACTGATATTGTTTTGTTTTTGGCACTTGCTGTAACTATTTTTATTTCAACAAGCCTTCCCTGAAAGGCCAGCCAAGGATTTATTGGTGTAATTTGATTTTAAATATTTTAATTCTCTATTTTGACTTTTTTTCGTTCCTGTTATATTCACCACTTGGGAAAGTTATTAGATATGGAGTGGTATAGAAACAGTGTCCATCAGTCATGGTCAGTTTTAAGTTGAAATGGGAAAGAGACTTTGTGAGCATTCAAATTGGGCTCTACCAAGTGGAGATTTCAGGGTTCACCTGGATCCCTTCCTAGGACTGCTGGAAACAAGAAAGCAAACAAGAAAGCAAATCGCCCTTTTGTTGTAAATGTAAATACCAAACAGTTTGATGAACCTTGCATATACCCAATTCCAACACACTAATTCATTCCTTTCACCTAAATCTTCCTGTGTTTTTTAGCCCCTGGTCCTTGAGTAGGAAGGCGTTTAGGATTCTATATAGCTGCAAGAACTACAAACAATTACAACGTATAGCTCCCAACTGAGAATTTGACAGTGGTCTCTTTAGAAGTGTCAGACACAGCACTTCTTCCTATCAAAAGATTGAAGTTTCCCAGTCTCAAATTCCAGCCCCTTCAGGCTCTTTACCCACCATGTCCCATTAATTCACCACCACACACACTTTTATTAAACCTCTTTTGTGGAAATCTAGCCTGGATAATTGATTGCGAGCTCAGCACAAGACTCTTTATGCAAATTATGTGTAACCCCCCCCCACCACCACCACCACAGCACAAGCATGTTCTTCCATTTCAGCCTGCCTGGGGTTTAAGGTCTTTGGGGGAGGCCCTTCTCTCAGTACAACCACCTTCGGAGGCGAGGGCCGTCTCGATGGCTGCTCCCAAGTTATGAAAACTTCCTACCAAGGGAAGCCAGGTTGGCTCCCTCTCAGCTGTCCTTCGGTCAGAAGGCAAAAACATTTCTGTTCAAGTCGTCCCTTGGCATGTAAGCTTGTCTGCTGGATTGGGCGTGGTTTTTATTGTAATATTTGTGTGCTTTATCTCTTTAAATTATTGTTTTTAACCAAGTTTTTATCTGTTTTACGTTCCTGTGACTGTTAGCCACCTTGAGCTCCATTTTGTGTGTGGAAAGGTGTGGTACAATTTACAAATCGAATAAATAACAATGTAGTTGTATCGGGTACTGGTATCTCTTGAGCTTTCCCCACATTTCAAATAAACACAAGTTTCTAGTTCTGTCAAAGTAAGGGTGGTTGAATTCTCTCTTTCTAGCCTTGGAGAGATATCCACATCTTTGGAACAAGCTGGGGAGGTCTGCCATGCTTCGTCATTGCACTTTCAAGAAGGCCTTGAAAACACATTTTACCTTGGCCTTCTATTGCTATGACTGGTGCTGTTGCTGCTAACATCATTGTTGTTTTTATTGTTGGTTTTAATGGTTTTTATTGTTGGCTTTTATTGTTTTTATCACTTTTAATATTTTAACTGGTTTTATGTATTTTATTGTTGTAAGCTGCCTTTGGGGGGTGGGGGCTTCTGCCCTGAAAGGTGGCAAAGAAATATTTTAAATAAATAAATTAGCTTGAGCAAAAAGAATCTGAACCCTGTGGCGTATTCCAAAATCCACAGATGGACAAGAGCGATGACTTTATTTCAAAAGCTTGCTCACTATTTTTGACATTTGTAGCTGGTCGTAATCAATGCCCTACTGTGGATTTTGGCATATTTCTTACGGGTATACCTTTTGGGTTTTTTTTGTGAGCTGTGTAAATCTTTGTTCATGTTGTCAATCCATTTTCTGCTTCTCCTCATCATGGGGAAACACGATGAGTCAAGGCTGGGGAACTGAAGCTCTGAGCACTGTAGGTCCCAATCCATGTTATGTACCAACGTGTACAAGTGCTTAAAACTTCTCCATTTGTACTTCTTTCTTGGTTTCCCATCTTGAAACCTGTTCCACTCATGCCCAGTTCCACCCCCATTTTAATCATGTGTGATAATTTGCTTCCATGCCTCTCCCTTCCCACATGAGCGGTTAGTAAAAGTGTTTTTGTTTAAAAATCCCCCTCGAAGTGCCCTTCCCATAAAATGCCAATTCGAGCATTACAGCTAATACAGACAACTTGAGGGGAAATGGTGGAACTCCAGATGAGTCATAATGAAGCCAGTTCACGAGCAACTGAATTAAGATTGTCATAAATATGAAAGGCAAGCACAAGTTCATTTATTTATAGCAAAGGTCTTGGGTTACAAGAGGTCAGTTCTTGCCATCTTGAAGAAACGTTAAACGGGTTAAGTTATTGCATACATGTGCATTATAATTTAGCAGCAAGTCATTTGACAGAACACATTCCCCTTCCTATCACCTTTTGTAGTTTTTTTTTTGGTTTAGTCTCTCAAATTGTATATAGATCAACATTTTTGGCTTTTTACAAAGCATGTAACACCACCTTTAAGTTAATGGTCTTTTATTGGAAAAAAAAGACTAGCATTTACAACTTGGAATGGACATAACTGTAATGTCTTGAACAGCGATGTTGATAGTTGTGCTGAAGTCCACAGGTTACTCCGCCAGCTCCAAGTCTCCGTACAGAAGGTTTTAAAAATGGGGGGGGGGGGGAGAGCATGTCCAAAGGTGCTCTCACCCCTTGGTGAAGGTTTCTTTTTAAAAGTTTTGTGAACGGTAAGCCCAACACCCGTCTCACAATAGTGCAATGCAGACAATATTAAAACCAATGTAACACAAACACGCCATCCATGGCCTCCGTCATTTTGGGGGGTGGGGAGGGGACACTGCTACTACATACAGGAGAACCTTCTCCACCTTTGGGTCCCCCCCCCCAACATTTTGCATCCCTCAACCATTTTTGCTGCATACCATCCTGAGGTATAGACCAATTTGAAAGTAAACCAGCTATGACAATTTAATAATTACAAACTGAGCCAGAATCCACTTCAGGACAAAGGAGTGGATTGGTGTATTTTTTGTTTTTTTTTTAAGATTTGTTTTTTCTCTCTCTCTTTTTTTTAAAACTGTTTTAATACAAATGTCTGACTGTGCTCAATTGTCAAGCTGCGTGCATGAAAAACTGGCCAGCCCAAACAGTGTAATAGTCATTAGCAAATGGAACTTTGTAGAGTTCACTAAGTGCTTTCTTATCTTTTTTAAAAGGTAGTACAATTATTTATATTTGGAAAAAGAAACTGATGTTTAACTTGATCTTTTGGGAACAGGACCACCAACCATGACATGCAGTTTGTGGACAGAAGGTATTTCAACATTCAGTTTTGCTATACAGAAACAGAATGAATAAATGAACATTTTTTTGCAAGAGGTAAGTAAAAGATTCAATTTGATTCTTCTAGAGGAAAAAAAGGTGAAAGGAGGTCTCTTCATTTCGCAGTCATCATCTGTACGAATTCTGAAAGAGACAAAGGAAGAAAAACGGGACTGCTTTTAACATCTCTAGAAAGGAGGTGATATAAATCACTTTTAGTGCAGAAACCAAACACAGCTATTCTGGAACATGCAAGAAGAGTGAGGAAACCACCACTTCTACTACAACACTTTAGGTTTTCAATCCTTTCAAAATGCTATACAGGGGTACAGGAAACCACACTTTACCTTCATAGTTGACTTGTCCATCTCCATCAATATCTGCTTCTCTGATCATTTCGTCTACTTCTTCATCTGTTAGCTTTTCTCCTAAGTTTGTCATAACATGACGTAGTTCTGCCGCACTGATGTAACCATTGCCATCCTGGGAAGACAAGAAGTGGCAGAGGACTGAGATTACAAGGAACACTTAGAAAGTTCCAGCAGAGATCGCTAGCACTGGAGGCCTGGTTCAAATCGACACTGAACTTCTCAATCTAACCTATTTTTCTATACAACAGGGGAGGGCAGCTTGTATGCCAAAACATTGGAGGGCCACAACTCCCATCAGCCCTAGTCAGCATAGCCAATGGTAAAGGATCATGGGAGTTGGAAGCCAAAACATCTGGAGGGCCACAAGTTGCCCATCCCTGTTATAGAGGAACCAAACATATGAAGAGCTTCCTAACAAATAAGAGTAGTTTGGCAGTGGAAAAAGCTGCAGAGATAATGGATGGATGCCTTCCTGTGGATATTATCAACAGGTGACATTAAACCTCTACTAAGGCAGCTTCCTATGCTTTAGGAGAAATGTTTGATGGAGTCCCCTATCCGCACAATTCTATGCAAGTTTACTCAGAAGTAAGTTCCACTGCGTTCACTGGTGCTTACTCCCAGTACCATTTAACTGGTGGGGCCAAAGGCAATGTGGGCAGGGCCAGAATGTGATTACTGATGTTAAGCCTACTCAGAAGTAAGCAGGATAAGCCTCTACATGTCTTCTCAGAAGCTTGCAGGACTGAAATCACTCAGCAGCACTTTCTAATAGCATCCCAAGTACCAAGCTTCCTTCTGCATGTCTACTTGGAGGTAAACATGACCAACATTTCTAGCCATATGTAAATACATTGCTTAGTAAAATGTTTGTTAGAATGGAGACTGACAAAGCAAATGCTTTGCTTAATTCGGTGGGAAGCTTCTCCACCCCACGCCACCTACAAGTCACTCCAATGACTCTAGTAAACTGAAGCCCTCCAGAAAGCAGCAGGATATTTTCCCCCCACTGAGGAAAAATACATGGATTAGGATCACGAAAACGAAGTATTTAGGTCACAATCCCCAAAGCACTCAATCATGTGTTCAATGAGCTTCAGCATGCCCACTGAGACCAACATTCCTTTTTCTTTTGAACATCAGCCACAACCACAGAGCATCACTAACCACTTCTGAAACCTCCCCCCCACCCGACTGCAGTGGAATTCCAGAAGGGGTCTGGTATGTAAGAGGGGAAGCTGCTATTCAAAACCATTATCCAGATGTCCTGCTGTGCACATGGCACTAATCACACAATGTTTTGGATTTTGCCCTCGATGTTTCTCAGGGAAATTGATTTAAGCCAGTACTATGTAACTGGTATTACATGGTACACCAATAGTATCAAGGAAGCCAGACACAAAGGCTTTTATTGATTCTAGTGTTGCATAATCAGTGTAAGACCATTGGCATGGTTCAAACATCAGATTCAGGTTTGGAAGGAGATCTTAAAAAGCAGAGTTTCCTGGTTCAGACTATTACAGGAAACCAAGAGATCTTTACTGAAGCTGGATACATTGGGAAAGGAGGAAGAGGCCATAGTTCAATGGCAGAGCACCTGCTTTACACGTAGAAAATCCCAAGTTCAACCCAGGCATCTGGAGGTAGAGCTAGGAAAGACTCCCACCTGCAACCCTGGAGAGCTGCTGCAGTGTAGACCAAGGGTGCAAAAACTGCAGCTCAAACATGACCCCCCCCCCAGCCCTATCTGGCAGCTCCCCCCCCAAAAATGCTCTAGGAATGAGCTTTATGGTTCCTGCCATAGAAGCCCCATTCCTAGACCATCCTAGGATGCTCTAGGAATGGGGCTTCTATGATATAGTGGAGATTATTTCCAGAATGTTTCCTTTTTTGTTTTGTATTTTTATGAAAAAGTTCCAGGGAACAGAGTGTAGGATGCCAGGATCCTTTAGCGAAAGAGCAGATTAGAAGTGGGAGAAAGACTAAGAGCCAGGAATCCTGGATAGCTAGGTAGTTTGAGAACTGAGGTTTTTGAGAGGAGTGTTGGGTTTTATCTGACAAACAAAGCAAGTGTCAGGCCTCTGAAATGCTCTTGGGCAGGAGTTAGATTTGAGTGACTGGTTTGCATGCGAATGTACATGCATGTGTGCGCACGCACACGTGTGACCCCTGCCACCCCAGCAGACATCCAGGGCAGCCCCTGGGGCTGAAGAGACTGTGCATCCCTGGAGTAGACAACACTGAGTTACATGGACCAATGATCTGACCTGCAATAAGGCAGCTTGCTATGTTGCTAAATGAACCAAGTCTAGTTTATTTGGGCTAAGATTCTGAAGTCTGAACCAGAAGCCACTTTCATGAGAAGTTACAATATAGATGTTACTGGGGCTGAAACAAAATACACTTCAGACCCTCCGTTACAGAGAAGATCCTGTGTCTTCATTTAATGTGAAAGGACAGCATGGAAGTGTTTTTGACCCTGTCACAAGGCTAGCATGAACAAGGAAAGAAGACTCCTGATCCAAGCAGAGGCAGCTTAGATAGAGAAATGCATCAACTCTAAGATTGGTAATGAATTAGATGTTCAGACTTGAATCAGAGAAGTCCTGGGCTAAGCTCTTTGCTCAGCCACGGTACTCACAGGGTGTCCATGGGGAAGTTATCTCTCAATCTAACCTCATGCACAATTGGATACTTATCAGCACGACAAGCTTTGTTATGCTCTTGCTGAATTCTGTCTAAATCAGAGGAATTTCAAATCATGCTATGTCTTAGTTTGCACATCATGGGGGTAATTCCTGGGTTATTTAACCCAGGAATTTCAGGGATGAGCAAAGCACATGAACGGCGCAGTTGGCACTTCAGTTTTTAATCAACAACCCAGAATTGCTCTGTTCCTGGGTTGTTTTGTGACATCCAAACTCAGAAATTCTGGAAAATTGGAAAATAGAACAACTCAAGAGTTAACCCAGCAATTGCCCATGCTTTGTTTTTGTGTTAACTCTGGATTGTTTAACTCATAAACAACCCAGAGTTTCTGAGTTTGCATGTCACAAAACAACCCAAGAACAGGGTGTTTCTGGGTAATTAAAAGCAGAAACAATGAGTGTGTGACTTGCACACTCCATTCATACCCGCAATTCCTGGGTTAAACCACCAAGGAATTGCTACTGTGATGTGCAAACTGGCTCACTGGAGAGCAACAAGCCAGAGGGTTTGCCAAAGAGCACATTCTCAAGGAACCTGGCTCTCTGTCAAGGACATCTATATAATATACTTGTTTTTCAATTGTCACATTATTTTTAGATGTACTTCTAGAAAATGGCAGCCTGTAAAGAGGTCCTCCTACAAGCTCTCCAGGTTGCTTTAATAGTTGCTGTAGCTCTTGACAGCAGACAAAACACTGTACATTTCACCTCATGTTATCCTTCCCAACAACTTCATTAGGTAGATTAGGTGAAGAGAGCAATCAGGAAGATATTTGATTATGATATTCAGCATTCAACATTATTGAGCCACATTGGACCTTGCTAGATCTGATGTTTTGCTTTCAGCAGCGAAGACAATTCTGTATCTCTGCCTTTGTGGCGATAACCAAATCAACAGCACGGGCAGTTCAAACACCCAGTTAATGTGTCCAAATAATACCTTGTCAAAGACTCTGAATGCCTCGCGAATTTCTTCCTCACTGTCTGTGTCCTTCATTTTTCTGGCCATCATGGTCAAGAATTCTGGGAAGTCAATAGTGCCATTGCCTTTAGAAAGAAAAGGGAGAAGTAATTATATCCAAACTCTTCTTAAAAAGAAAAAAACACACGCTCCCCCTTCATTTTATGACAGAGCTTGCTGTCACAAGTTAATGTTTCTCATCTATGGCTCAAGTATTCCCAAACTCTATTTTCCTTCTACAAGCTTAGTTTTTGTTTTAATTTAATACGAAACGTGAGCGAGATCTGTCTAAAAATGTAACATCATTTGCAGGTAGTTCAACATTCAACAGGATTTTTACCGATATTGCCACATCTCCTGCTATTACAGTACAGTAGTCCATACTCTGATAACCTCCTGACTGGACTACTGCAATGCCCCCTACATGGGACTTCCCCTGAAGACAGTCTGAAAGCAGCAGCTGGTACAGAATTATGCTGCCCAAATGCTGGCAGGGGCAGCGAGATGTGAGCATGTTACACTAGTTTTGAAATCTGCACTGGCTGCCGGTGAGCTACCAAGCCCAGTTCAAATGTTAGCTCTAACGTAATAAGCCCTAAATGGCTCAAGACCCAGGCACCTGAAGGTCTACGTTCTCCAGTACCAAACAATTTAGGATTGAAGATTGACTGGGGAGGCTCTGCTTGTGGTGCCCTTAAGCAATGTGGCCTGCGGGGCTACCACATGTGGCAGAGCCTTCATGGTGGTGGCACTCCAGCTATGGAACTCTTTTCCAGTAGAGACTTGGCTGTCCTCAACACTGTTGTCATTCAGGCACCAAGATCTGTTTATTTGTACAGGCTTGGGGGGTATAGGCAAGTGTTTTATCTGTTTTCAAGATGGTGTTATTGTATTTTATTATGTATATGTAATTTTAGACTTATGTTTTTAATTGTGTTTTTAATGTTGTACGGTTTTATATGGTGAGTTAGCCATCCTGGGCTCCTTGTGAGGAAGGCCAAGATATAAATCAAACAAACAAACAAACAGACAAATAAATAGTATTCTACTTTAAATCACTATTACAAGAAAAAGTAACAACATAGGAAGTAACACTGCTCTTGAGGGTTTTTTTTTAAAAGCACAGGCTTCACTCCAGAATTGAGTGCCGTTTTTCTTGGTAGAAAGGTAGGGCACAAATCAAATAAATAAGCACATAAGTACTGTGAAGGCTAAGGCTTTAAAGTTTACTTAACACCAATAAATACATCAATAGGGTCACTACCCTTTCCCCACTAGGGGCAGTCCTGCACCTTCATCAGCTTCAACAGCTTCTAGTTTCAGAAAGTGCAGCTTCCTAGTTGAAGACATACTCGTCCAAAAGCTTTCCTACCGGGCTGTTATTAGAATATAAGACAGCCTTCTCCAACCTGTTGCTCCCCAGATATTCTGGACCTGAATGCCTGAATAGGGCTTTTGTGTCCAGCTAAGCTAGCAGCCATTTCTATGATATTCTTCCAGGTGTCAGACCACTTTTCAATGGAACTCTTGGCGGGCAAGTGTTCTGTTGCTAAACTTCCAGAGGCAGGTAAATAGATCTTTCCATGAATGCCTGGAGGCTTAAAGGCGAGTGTGTGAAAAGAGCCAATGCTCTGACATTTAGCTTAGCATATGGCCCAACGTATTCCTTAGTTCCAGCTGAGTGGTAGCGCCACACCCTGAGGAACAGGCCCTGATAAATTTCTGGACGTTAAGTTCTATTCCTTTTAGTAGCATCGACGCCAACAGAGCCCTTTCTTAAAAACTTATGGATTTAAAAAACAAGTCACATTCTTAGCCAAGTATTAGCAACTAGCCTATTGACACCTGCCATGGATCCAAAACAGATCCATAGCTGGTATCAATGCGAAATATACAACAGCACGAGCCAATACTAAATTTACAATAGCACAACAGTGTTGGCTAGTCTATGAGAAGCCGTGCCATTGACAAAAATATGGTGGGATACAGACTCCAGTAGCCCCAAGAAAGAATCAGCAAACCTTCTCTTTTGAAGATCTGCATCACCTCTGATACAGCCCTTCCATTACTGTTTGGGGCCCTGTTTACCAAGATCTTCTGCAACATTCATTTGTTTCAAAACAGGGGCCTGCACAGGAGAATTCCCCTCCTGTCTGCAACTGGTTCTTCACGTCCTCCTCACTCAGTTTCCCTCCTCCCAAGTGTCACTTTTTAGAAGACTCAAGGCCAAGCTACATGTTACCTTAGGGTCTTGACTCAAGGCCAAGCTACATGTTACCTTAGCTGCATAGTTCTGATCTTGAATGCAAGGCCTTCCTCCCTGCTCCACACACAAATTGCCACCCAGTATGGCCCCACCCAGTATGCTTCGGTATGCCCGTTGCTGGAGGGTGCTACTGAACTTGTGTTCTACTTGGGGGCTTCCCACAGGCAGCTGGGGCCCACTGCGGGAAACATGATCCCAGAACAGATAGGGCTTTGTTCTAATACAGCATAGCCCTTCCTATGTCAGCATGGGGGGACCTCCTGTGGAGGTCTTTGCCCTACAGTGCGGTCTTGATCCAGATCAGGGACACACACAAAATGCCCACCTGCATTTTGCACTGCCAAAAAAGGATCCAATCCTTTCAGAGGATCCTTGCTTGCAGGTGGGGGGAGGGGGGAAGAGTTGTTTTATTTTAAATTTTGGGTATTATTATTGTTACTCGGCTTGAGTGACATTTCTTTGGTGTAAAGGCGAGGTGTAAATCAAATCAAAATCAACCAATCAATAATATAGTTCTCCATGCCCCCAAATCTAGACCTGGAGTTGAAGTCCTAAACATCTGGAGTGTTATTAAAAAGCTGCCTAGAATTGCAAACCTGTAAGTGACAGCAATACTGCTTTTTTTAAAAAGATGTTTCAGTAGATATAGTCCACCTTCATGCAATATTTTTATATTGCCTAGAATTGCAAACCTGTAAGTGACAGCAATACTGCTTTTTTTAAAAAGATGTTTCAGTAGATATAGTCCACCTTCATGCAATATTTGCCTGCATCATGATTAGGCTATGACTGCTCTTGTTAAGAACTTAATTAAAGCATAGCTAAACGAAGTAGCAAGTTTGTGTTTGATGTTGATGGGGAGAGCAATCCAATGGCCCCTGCAGAGTGTCCCAGGGACCACAAAATTCTTCAGAGACCCCCTCCAAGGCCATAGACACTGCTAGAAGCTTGGAAAGAGAATCTCATATCCAATTCCTCCCCATCACAGCTGGTGTAGAAAGAACCAGGCCAGCTGAACTACGACGTCACAAATATGGCCTCGGAGGACCTCGGCGAGAAGGGGAGGAGAGGGGAGTGGCCAGATTATGAAGAATCCTATGGCCTCTGCAGGCCCCACCCAACCCCTGCTAATGCGACTGTGCTAGATGGGCTCAGAGACTCATCTAGAAGGAAAAAAGGAGGATGAAGAAATATGGAGAGGAGAAAATCACCTTGGTCACTTCTCCTATCCCGATGGCAGCCTGCCAGGGCACAGATATTCAGAAGCCTCCAAGAGCGGAGACTTCCATCCAACAAGAGCACAACACATAGGATTGCACCGTTACGCATTCACTACATTTGATTTCAAAGAGGTTATGTTCACACAAGAAAGGTAGATGGCTCAGCTGTTCAAACACTTACCATCAGCATCTACCTCATTGATCATGTCTTGTAATTCTGCTTCTGTTGGGTTCTGACCCAGCGACCTCATGACAGTCCCAAGTTCTTTTGTCGTGATGGTGCCATCACCATCTTTGTCAAATAGAGAGAAGGCTTCCTTGAACTCTGAGAAAAAGGGGGGAGAGAAAGACATATCACCATTTAGCACCGTGACTGACATCAAGCATAGTATTAACTTAGAACCATTTAGTCCAAATGATGATCCACAATAGACAAATTAAGACCATGTTCTACCTTTTTAATAGTTTACATATGCCAGTGAGAGGCAAACCTGATTAGGAACACACAGATCTACATTACTTGTACACTGAGGCTGAATAAAACTGTGTTTTAATACCTTGCTCATCAGTATCAATTCACTTGTCCTATGGATGCCATTTATGGTTGGGGAAGATGATCCAAGATGAGATCCAACGTGTAGTGGATACAGTGTTGGACATGGACCACACAGACTAGGGTACAAATCCCTCACTCAGCCATGAAGCTTACTTGGGACAGTCTCCCTCTCTCAGCCTGACCTACATCACAAGGGTGCTGGAAAGGTAACCCCATGTCCTCAGCGACTTGGAAAAGGGTGGGAATAGGATACAAGTGAGAAAAACAGATGGTTAGACAGAAGAGTAAGTTTCCATTGCAAGTCTAAACCCTTTTAACTAATTTAATGAGCAACCCCAATTCAGGTCTCCCAAGTTAAAATTCTTTCCTAGCTCATGTCTGTTGTTCAAGTAAAAAAAAAAAAAAACTTCCAATGATTAGAAATTGCCTCCCATTTAACCACAACCTATGTCTCTTGTCGGTCAGTAGTGTCGTTCAGCATACAAAGCAGCGAAGGATAGTGTGTGTTGTAGGTAACTTCACAACAACTCCCGCACCCCGAAGTGTGTCTGGTTGAGAAACTGTGACTGAGAACTCAGCAAGCTTCATGGCCGAGTGGAGATTTGAACCCCCAAAATGTCTCCCACATCCCACTGTGGATTGGGCTCGATGGTCTTATAGGCACTATTCTATGATCCAAAACCATTCACTGTGGTTAAAAAACAGGTTGATCAAATACAGGAGTGAAGCTTGATTAATAAAGAGTTATCTTCATGGAGGCCAGGATTAGCTTGTCAATATGCAATCCTTTGTCTGAACAAAGATAAGCTTTTATTTAACTCACACCCCCACTCTCCTCAAATGTAGCAAGGTCAATCTACTAGACAAACTGTTTGCTCTCAGAGACTGCAGATAGGCTTGCCAAGGCGTTTGTAAATTTCATACAGTAATACTCTGAATCTGTACAGAAGTTTAGAACATTTCTGAATACATAAGATTAATGTATCCCTACAACAACCTTGCAAAGTAGGCCACTATCTCCCTATACTGCCAGCAAAAGGGGGAGGGAGAGGGGGAGAGAGAGAGAGGTTTACCCAAGGCTACCCAGTGAACCTGTAGAACAATTGGAGGCTTCTGGATTCATTGCTTACTCTTAGCCATTTGTGAGACATCAATTACTTAGAGCTAAACTTAGCAAGCTGAACTTAACAAGTCAGAAGAACTCTTAATTGCATTTTAATAAGCACCTGTGTCTGCAGGACTGCAACAAACAAGCCAAATCAGCAATGCTTGGGTTCTGCTTGCAGGAGCTACAATGCTCCAGAATCTAGCGGTGGACCACTACCCCAGTTTCCCCTGTCAAGGAAAATGTTTGAAGCTATTTAGTTTAGAAAAAAGGCAGCTAAAGGGAGACATGATAGAGGTGTTTCAAATTAGCCACGCTGTGGAGAAAGTGGATAGGGAGATGTTTTGCTCTCTCTCCCTTCATCCAAAGTTATCCAACAAAGCTGATGGGTGGGAGATTCAGGACAGACAAAAGGGAGTACTTCTTTGCACAGCAGGTAGTTAAACTATGGAATTTACTTCCACAAGATGTGGTGATGGCCACCAACTTGGACAGCTTTAAAGGGGGATTAAAGAACTTCATGGAGGATAAGGCTATCAAAGTCCACTAGTCATGATGGCTATATGCTACCTCCAAGATCACAGGCAGCATGCCTCTGGATACACGGTGCTGGGAACAGCAGCAGAAGAGGGCTACTGCCCTCATGTTCTATGGGCTTCCCAGGGGCATCTGGTTGACCACTGTGGGAAACAGGATGTTGGACTAGAGAGGCCTTTGGTCTGACCAAAGGGGCTCTTATGTTCTGCTCTGGGTGCTGTGATTCTTACAAAGGATTCTGGACTAGGTGAACTAGTCTGTGTTAAGAGATCCTAAATATACAATCAAGCAGTAGACTAAACTTCCCCAACCCAGGGTCTACCAGATGCTGGTTGGGGATTATGGAAGTTGTAATCAAACACATCTAAAGGGCACCAGCTTGGGGAAGGCTACAGGAGACCATTTCAGCCTAACCCGGAATACTGTCTAGATATGGAATGGTATATAAATGTTGTAAAATAAATAAATAAATAAATAACCTAATAGTGCTACTTCTCAACATCTGTAAAGTGCTCTCAAGAGTTCAAAGTGCTTCACATACATTATCTAGTTGTAAAACTAGTTTACAACTAGATAATGCATTATCTAGCTGTAAAGATGAGTCAGTAATATTATCCCCCATACTGGGGATGGGGGCTTGCCTAAAGTGACCTATTGAGTTCATGGCAGAGGTGGGATATGAACTGGAGACTTCCCATTTGTACCTCAGTCTCTTAGCCACTATGCTACATCAGCTCTGCAGGTAGTTGTGAAGATGAAATGTACATGTAAGGAACCATGTATGCAGTCCTGAACTCCTTTGAAAATGTGCAGGATAAAAATGTAACGAACAGATTGTTGGGGGCGGTGGGGAGAGAAGTGGAAGAGACCACACAACACTCCTCAGGCTACTTTTGCTCTAGAAAGCGCAAATGCCTGGCAGCCTATAATACTCTGCACTAGCCTTCCACTTGAGTGTATCCAGCCCAAATCCTGCACAATCAGAGCAGAAACCATGATTTGATTAAGCCAGGAAGTAATTAAGCCACACATGTGAGGGGAGAGAGTATTTAAGCACAACACTTGTTGATGCTTCTTCAATCCATGCTCAATAGGATGGTATGAACGCAGCCAGTGTCATGGGTTTATTATTGTGGGCTTCCCCAGGCACTGGCAAATCATTACAGGCACTAGGATCTGGGGGATGCCATCCTCCTGCACTTCCCCAGGGTCATGCACCGAATCATCCTTGCCCACTCAAGTAATTTTGTGCTTACCTTATATATCTTCTAGCTATCCGAACTCTCAAATATGTTATGTTCTTAAATTAGTAATATTCGTGACCACCAGTCAATACACAGACACTTCCCATCTCACTGAGAAATAGCATACTGCCCATAACTGACAGCCCTTACTTCTGGAAAGTTCTGGGCACTTATGCTTCAATTCAGTGATCATGCTTGGTGTCCTTCCAAGTGTACTGAGGGATACAAATCCATCCACTCCACAGTTGCCCTTTGTATTGGTGTAAATGAGAGCCAGTGTAGTGTAGTGGTGAGAGTGACGGACTGGGAGCCGGGAGATCTGGGTTCTAGTCCCCACTTGGCCATGGAAGCTCACTGGGTGACTTTGGGCCAGTCACAGACTCTCAGCCCAACCTACCTCACAGGGTTGTTGTTGTGAGGATACAACGGTGAGGAGGAGGATAATGTAAGCCGCCTTGAGTTCCTTGCGAGAGGGAGAAAGGCGGGGTATAAATGCAATAAATAAATAAATAAATTGTGCACACACAAAAAGGAAGGCATAGGCTGCATGACCAACCAATACATTTAAATTCCTCTAGTAACCAATTATCTATACACACATTCAGGAAATATATGTATTACAAATTGGGAAGTAATTTAAAACCATTCTACTGCAATAGGAATGCAAAGTCAGGAGAAACAGCCAAGCGATAGCAGCCACCAAGAATGTTCTGCAATATTTTTGTATTCAGAATAGGTTGCTATGCCAACAGAAACCATCTCCCTCCAATTAGGATACTTACCAGCAATCTGTTCTTCAGTCAGCTGATCAGCCTATGTAAAGAACAGAAAAGTATTTCAGAACATTGTTTACCTGTAGCTATGTCAAACCACAAAATGCAACTGCAGCTCAGAGGCAAGATGACATAATATGATGATACTGTTTGGCACATCCAGAAGCAACTGGCAACAAATCCTTGCTCCATCCATTAAAGCGGCTTGGGGAACTTGTAGCCCTCCAGATGTTGCTGGACTACAGCTCCCAGCATCCCTGATCATTGCCATGTTGGCTGGGGCTCACAGGACTTAGAGTCCAGCAACATCTGGAGGACCACATGTTCCCCAACCATACAGTAAAGGGGAAAAAAACAGCACTGAGATGGTACAGTAGGGACACAAGTGCCCAGCCGAAATGTTGGCCTGCCAGGACAGGCAAGCAAGACCCACTACACTAGCGTTCAAGGAATAGAACCTCCCTTTTCGTATTAACTTTGTATCATGGTTTCATTACAGCACAGGGGCTGCCGGCCCTAACATTGTGTAATGATTGGCACAAGAACTACTCAGCAAGATGTGGGCCACCTAGCGATGCCAAATCATTAAGGGAATCCCCCAAACTGTCCAGAACACAACGGTAGGCCACACTCAGTCCCAAGTTTACCATTTAAGAACTTGTGTTCTACCTTCTGATAAAATCTAATTTTATGGCTGCTGAGGCCAGACTGGGACCTACTAATCTACTGAGTGCCTTTTCCATGAATACACTGTTTCCAAGGCTTAGTCACCACCCTACTCAACCATCCCACTATCTAAGCTGAAATTGCAAGGGTAATTGCACTAATGCTCTTCTTCATCATCACACTTATCTGCCAAAGCCAAGGACATGACCCAACCAATCTTAAAAGTGTTATGTCCCATCAATTTAAATGGGTATGCATTGAAGTCTGTCAATTAAACCAATGCATTTATTTTATGCTGAACTTTGGAAGCTTGCACCCATATCCTAAAAACTCAATTATATTCTCCTGTAGTCTCAAGATGTTTCTTCGATCCGACAGAAGTGGCTGACACAGCCAGGGTCAAATTCCACTACTGCAGCCTTTTCCAAACTGATGGCCTTCCTATGTTTTGGACTACAACTCCCAGAATCCCTGACCATTGGCCATACTGGCAGGAACTGATGGGAGGTGAAGTCCAAAACCTGGAGGGCATCAGGTTGGGAAAGCCTGCACTACTGATTTCCCTTGAAATGTACTCATGCAGAACACACAACATCATTCCGACAGATGCGGCTGAAAGGTTGCTGTGGGCTTTGAAGACTGACAAATGCAGCGAAAGCCCAGCTGCAGTTTGAAAGCCTCTGCTGGCCATCGCTGATTTGCCGATGCGGTGACTTACCATTGGATTAAGGGTACCCCAAAGCAGGCATTTAATTATTGTCATTATTTTAAAGCCACAGCATTTATCACAGGCTCCTAATGTGAAACTGTGTGCTGTGCCCTGCCAGAACCAGCTGCTGAATTTTCCTTCAGTGAGGCAAGTTGACATAGTGATTTACATAACATATCAGAGCAATGCAGAACAGGAAACAGGGCCACACCTCAAAAGAAAGAGGAATGCAAATCAACAGAAACAAGAGTGTAGGAAGCCCTCTGCATGAGATCTGATGGATAAGAATCCAGGTTTTGTCCATGCAACTTGCTTCCTTATGCAGGATCCAGTTTGCCACTCGATGCACTTTGGCTACCTGGTAAAGGTAGCCAATACCATCATGAATCAGCCACCCCACCCATGCAAGTCATTAAGAAGGGGAAAGCGGGGTGGGCGAGTCAGATCTGATGATGTCTCCCTTCTCAACAGGATGAAGGGGAAACTGGAGAACCACCCCGCATGGCTCATAATCATATTTGGCCATCTGCAGCCAGAGCCTTATCCTCTCTGCTATGGGAAATGGAAGCTGAGATTTCCTCTCCCTTCCCCTCCTGGCACTTTATAATTTCACAGTATTGCAGCAAATCCCCAGTGTGTGTGTGTGTGTATTTTGAACGAAGGCAAAAGATCACTGCCTAATCGTAATAAATACTCTTGAGGGTGGGGAACCAGCACTCAGTCAGAACCAGATGACCAAGGTTAAATCAAGCTGCATAAAAAAGCAAAATGAAAGTGGCCCACTTCTGCAGTGTGAGGATACAAAGGCTTCCCTTCGTAGGCTGCTGCCCCACAAACACTAACCTGACATTAGCAGCAGCAGCCCAGCAGTGGCCTGTTCTTTCTGGGTACCCCTGAGATCAGCATGTCACCAGCATGTCGTTCACCACCTCCCCTGCCCCACACACCCACGAAAACCTCCTCAGCAGTGACTTTTTAAAGACATGTCTTCCTAGAAGCTTCTAGGAAACAGATCTCGGCTCCCTATTAGAAACACAGCAGGTTTTCATCCTCTCCCTTCGCTGTCCCTTGGGGTTCGCAGGGTGGAGGCTTGAGAGGAAGAGGAGGAGATATGATGTCATGCAGCCACCCAAGGTACTGCTGCATTTGAGGGCTCTGGGAAAGGGGGAGAGGAAAGCAATGCAACAGCCGCAGAGGTTCCCCCTCCCCCCTTACCCTGCGCAGTGCAGCTGGTGTGAGAATTGGGATGGTTTCCATCATCCTTCTGATGCCCCCTCCCCCAACCCTGAACGGCCACCTCCGCTCCGCCACCGTGGTCCTCTTGTCTTCCTCAGCAGAAACATCTCCAAAGGAAAAAAGGCAGAACCTGTATATTTAAGAACGTGGGGTTTTTAATTTTACTGAATAGAGATTTCCTCCACCTGCAGCCACAGTTATGCGATCCTTCCTAGCTGGGGATGATGGGAGTTCTCATCCAGCCCATCTAGAAAGGGCCAGGTTGGGGAAAGCTGCTTGTGAATCCAAAGCTCACCACCTCCTGATTCCACGCTTCTCTCCTCAGCATACAGGAGAGGCAGAAGGGACACACACCCTTTTCCCATGGTGACGGCAGAGGCAGATTCACAACAACATTTCTTTTTGGAAGAGTACGTGTTCTGTGGGTCTCTAATCTGTGGTGAGTGGTGCTGTGTCCCTAGGTCAGGCCAGGCCATGCCAGAATCTGTACCCCTTCCTCTTCCCACCCCCGTTAAGGTTTTCCACCAGGGGGAAGAGGACTCCGGAGGAACATTAAACCCCTTCTGTCTTGAAAGTGTCTGCCCTGCCACCATATCCAGTTTCACGATCTATCCCCAACCAAGAAGTAGGAACCCTGTATCTAACCCTCCGGGGAACCATCCAGCTACAGGCAACCCAAGAACCCCCCGACGCACACCTTTTCCCGGTGGGTGGGGGAAGAGGAGGAGGAAACGACCGCTTCGCAGCCAAGGCACAAATAGCCACCTCCACTCTCTGGAGAGGCGCCGGCAGCCCCACCGTGAGAACGCTCCATACACGGGGCGGGCACGCTCACACAAGCAGTACCTCGCTCAGAAAGTGGGGTGCCGGCAGGGGAAGGAGGGACGCGCCTCCCTCGCGTTCTACCTCCCTTCTCCGCCATCTGCCCCGGAACCCTTGCGGAAGAGGAGGGGGGAGCAGGACCACCGGGGGTGCCACGCAAAGGCGCCCCGTTCTCCAAGCACCATCGCCCCTGGCCGGGGCACTGGAGCATCCCCGCCCGGCGGCGCGGCTAACCGGCTTGCATGCGGGCGTGCGGGCGTCAAGCGCGCCGGGACGCGGACCAGTTCCGGGCTTCTCCGAGACGCAGGAACCGGCCGCAGCCCTTTCGCTGCTCGGAGGCGGCGAGCCAGCCGCGAGCGCCAGAGGTGGGAGAGGGGACGCGCGCGCGGGGGTGGGGGGCCAGTGTCAGCGTCCAGCAGCCCCTCCGTTTGGGGGCAAGTCAAGAGGCCCCACGCCGGGCCAGGCGGTTCCAGGAACCGCGGCGGCGCAGCCCGCCGGGGGCTGCCCCAGAGCCGCGGGCGAAAGGAAGGCGCGCCAGGCGCATACGCAAGGCGGCGGCCAGCCCAGCCCCGGAACGCGAGCCGGCCGCCAGCCACATCGCCCCCGCGGCCAAGATCACGGAAGCTGCCCTGCCGGCCGCGAGGCGGCGGGCCCGGGCGAGCCTCCGAGCTGCAGGCGCCGAAGCGAGCCCGGCTCCGGCGAGGCTCCCCTCCTCGAGACAGCGGCGAGACCCGGCCGCGCGGCGAGAAGGGGCGCGCGGACGGCAAACCCAGGCGCTTCTCGCCCCCGTGTGAAGCCAGCGCGCGAAGCCCGCCCCGCACCCCCCCCCCCGACAAAGCCCGCGCCCTAGCAGACCCATCCGTGAGACCAGCTCCGTGCGCTGCGGATCGAGCCAAGCGACCTACCATGGTGCCTGGCGGCGGCGGCGGCCTCGACGGGAACGGCGGCGGCGCGAGCGCGGGCGACGCTGCAGAAGGCGGGCGGCTGCTAGCGGCTCTCGCTCCCTCTGCGCTTGGCCAAAAACGCTGCCGGTGTGAGGCTGGCTGCGCGGCGCCGTTTTTATATGGCGCGCCGTATCCCTCCGCCGGAGCAGCGCCTTCCCCTCGCGCGCTCTCCTCCCAGGACTGTGGCATGTGGCAGCGGCGGAGTGACTGCAGCAGGCAGCCCTGCCCCCCCCCCCCCCGCTCGCTCCCCTCTGCCAGCCCAGCTGGCAGCGGCACGGAGAGGGGCTCGTTCGCTCCCTCCGCATCTCCCGCGGGCAAAACAGCGGATGGGCGGCGCATGAGAAGGCCCGCCAGGGGCGCTTACGGCCGCGGCAGCGACAGACGCTTCTCTCGGGGCTCGGACGGCGCGCCCGCTCGTGCTGTTGCTGGCCGGCGAGAGGCAGGGCTTTTCTTCAGGGCAGGGAGAAGGGCAGCCGCTCGGCCCGCCCGGAGGTGATGCCTCTGGGCTGAAGCCTCACGGCAGAAGCAGAGCCGCGAGCCGCAGGGGGAAGGATTTGGTGCCTCACGCTGGGCCGGCCCGGGCCGGCCCAACCATTGGGCTGGGCGAAGCTGACTCCTCAGATGATGTTGGGTATCTAGAAAAGGGCAGCAAATTGTTCGCTATTTCATTTATGATGACTGTATTTTTACTCCCCGGGGAAAAGCGCTGGTGGGATTTGGCTAGATAGCATCGCCGATGCAATGGATATGAACTTGAGCACGCTCCGGGAGAGAGCGCAGGACAGGAAGGCCTGGCGAGCTACGGTCCACGGGGCCACGAAGAGTCGGACACGACTGAACAACAAGAACAATCCAATGTTAGTCTAACTTGAGCCCCATTCATTTCAATGGGTCTGCTCGAAGTAGGGTTAACATTGGATCAGGATACACTTCCAGTGATAATATTTTTGTAAGAAAACATTTAAGGCTGCACACTTACCTGAAAGTCAGCCCTTTTGAATGCAGTGGGACTCACGTCTGAGGAAACGTGCATAGGATCAGGCTGTACAAGATGGAAGGTTTAGATCAGACAGCCCGTCTTCTAAACAGAAACAGGCACTGAAAGCCCTTACATCCCTCCTATTACAGTGTTGATGCACATACTTATGTAGTTCGGTGTTCATGCATTTTCAACCACTGCATTCATCTTTTTTTTGACTTAGAGCGGACAAGGAAAGGAGGACAGACTGTATACATTTGCCCATGGCTGGATTTTTGAACATGCATTTGCATACATTACAGAATAAAGGTTCAATTGTAAATCTACTTCCACCAATGCAAGTCCGATTACATTCCTGTACTCTGTGTGTTGTAGTTTGCAGGGCATGTAGCAGTTTCAGGGAGACTTTTTCAATTGGAAAGATAGCCCAGGACATGGGCGTTAAAAGGTTTGGGCCCCTGGGGAGCCCGTCCCAAATCTATTTTCCAGCGGCCCAGATTTATTCCCCAGAGCAATGTTCTTCTCTGCAAGGCCCCAGAGCCACTGGCAGCTCCCTATCACCTCAAGGGTGATTCTCTCTCCCCCCCTTGCAATAGCTTCTCACTCTCAAGAGGGGATCTCTAGTTTTGCCTTGTTCACTTTAGCAGAGTGGGGGCTGCTGTGCTCTGGACTACTGAAGGAGGCTTCAGGGGTGGGGAATCAAAGAGAGCTGCTGCTCATCAGCTGTGAGATGGGGCAGGGGAGAATGAAGGAGCAATCAACCAATTAGCTGCGGTGGGGGAAGAGCCCAAGAGACAAAAGGCAATATCATTGGCTACCTGCAGTGATGCGCTGCACAGCGGCTGGAGGTGCAGGGAAAACTGAATGCATAGGTGAGAGAAAGAGCAAAGTAGACCTGTGCAGGGAGTGGCCCCCGTAGCAGTGCCTGGAGCCAAACTGGCTCCTTCTTAAAAAAAAAAAAATAGTGAAGATCACTGATGTCAATGGAAGATTAGCCTCCTTTCCATGCAGAGGCCATTTTCAAGGGGGATTGTAGCTGGGGAGGCAAGGGTTAACCCTCCCCTCCTTGCACATGGGAATCCCCCTCCCAAATCCCCCCATGGCAATTAAGCTTTGGGGGTGGGGAACTTTTCCATTGGTGTTAGTGGAAACTTTTTTTCATTCTTAATTGTGTAGGAGTGGGGGAAATTTTCCTCCAGCAGGAAAAGAGGGAAGTGGAGGCGAGGGGAGAAAAGTGAGGGAAAGGGATGGCCAGAAACTATAAATGAATTGTAATTGAAGAGGAACTACTGGGGTTGCCCCAACTAGGGTATGGTGCAAATTGATTAATTTATTTTATTTGGGGAGATTTGGCTGAGAAATTAATTGGCTAGCTCAGCCTTCTATGAAATTTAAATTAATCCTAGTAATTGTTTGTAAATTTGCTTATATAGATGTAAATTAGCATATACAAAATTTATGCAGATTTGTGTCCTATTGCGTGGGCCCTGGATTTTTTAAGCGCCCTGCAATTTCTCTGGCACAGTAGAAAGATTAACTCCCTGTGCCATGGTCCTAATTGGATTTGGAGGACTTTGTAGCTGCTATTAAACTTTTAAAAAACATTTGCTCTTTATTCGCTCAGTTGCTTCCGACTCTTCGTGACTTCACGGACCAGCCCACGCCAGAGCTTCCTGTCGGCCGTCACCACCCCCAGCTCCCCCAGGGTCGAGTCCGTCACCTCCAGAATTTCATCCATCCATCTTGCCCTTGGTCGGCCCCTCTTCCTTTTGCCTTCCACTTTCCCTAGCATCAGCATCTTCTCCAGGGTATCCTGTCTTCTCATTATGTGGCCAAAGTACTTCAGTTTTGCCTTTAATATCATTCCCTCAAGTGAGCAGTCTGGCTTTATCTCCTGGAGTATGGACTGGTTTGATCTTCTTGCAGTTCAAGGCACTCTCAGAATTTTCCTCCAGCACCACAGTTCAAAAGCATCTATCTTCCTTCGCTCAGCCTTCCTTATGGTCCAGCTCTCGCAGCCATAGGTTACTACAGGGAATACCATTGCTTTAAATATGTGAACCTTTGTTGTCAGTGTGATGTCTCTGCTCTTCACTTTTTTAATCAAGATTTGTCATTGCTGTCCTCCCAAGAAGTAAACGTCTTCTGATTTCCTGGCTGCAGTCAATGTCTGCAGTAATCTTTGCGCCTAGAAATACAAAGTCTGTTACTGCCTCCACGTTTTCTCCCTCTATTTGTCAGTTATCAATCAAGCTGGTTGCCATAATCTTGGTGTTTTTGAGGTTTAACTGCAACCCAGCTTTTGCACTTTCTTCTTTCACCTTTGTCATAAGGTTCCTCAGCTCCTCCTCGCTTTCAGCCATCAAAGTGGTATCATCCACATATCTGAGATTGTTAATCCTTCTTCCAGTGATTTTAACTCCAGCCTTGGATTCATCAAGCCCAGCACGTCACATGATGTGTTCTGCGTACAGGTTGAATAGGTAGAGTGAGAGTATACAACCCTGCCGTACTCCTTTCCCAATCTTAAACCAGTCCGTTATTCCGTGATCTGTTCTTACCGTTGCTACTTGGTCATTATACAGATTTCTCAGGAGGCAGACAAGGTAACTTGGTATCCCCATACCAATAAGAACTTGCCACAATTTGTTATGATCCACATAGTCAAAGGCTTTAGAATAGTCAAGAAAACAGAAATAGATGTTTTTCTGAAACTCCCTGGCTTTCTCCATTATCCAGCAGGTATTGGCAATTAGGTCTCTAGTTCCTCTGCCTTTTCTAAACCCAGCTTGTACATCTGGCAATTCTCGTTCCATGAATTGCTGGAGTCTACCTTGCAAGATCTTGAGCATTACCTTACTGGCATGTGAAATAAGTGCCACTGTTCGATAGTTTGAACATTCTTCGGTGCTTCCCTTTTTTGGTATGGGGATATAAGTTGATTTTTTCCAATCTGTTGGCCATTCTTGTGTTTTCCAAATTTGCTGGCATATGGCATGCATCAGCTTGACAGCATCATCTTGCAAGATTTTAAACAGTTCAGCTGGGATACCGTCGTCCCCTGCTGCCTTGTTATTAGCAATGCTTCTTAAGGCCCATTCAACCTCACTCTTCAGGATGTCTGGCTCTAACTCACTGACCACACCGTCGAATCTATCCCCAATATTATTATCCTTCCTATACAGATCTTCTGTATATTCTTGCCACCTTTTCTTGATCTCTTCTGCTTCTGTTAGGTCCTTGCCATCTTTGTTTTTGATCACACCCATTTTTGCCTGGAATTTACCTCCGATGTTTCTGATTTTCTGGAAGAGGTTCTATGGTGTGTTGATCTTTAGAACATTGGATTCGTCATTCACCACCAGCACCGTTGGCTGCTAGCCATCCTTTTGGCTTTGAGCTATCTGCGTTATCACATCTCGGGCTAGTTGAACTTATCCTCTGTTCCTCCCCAGTAGCATTTTGACCATCTTCCAGTAGCATTTTGACCATCTTCCGACCTGGGAGTCCCATCTTCTGATGGTATTTTAAAAACATAAGACAATCCACCTGATCATGGATCTCCCATCTTCATGCCTGGATATGCCTTCTGTAGCCTTATTTGCCTTAACCATTTTGGAAGAGGGCTTTAGTCAAACTGTAGTGGACAGGGATGAGTTGTAACTTCTAGGATGCCTTTCACACAGTGTGTGTATTCTGCTGAAAGAAGAGAGACTTGAAATGAATAACAAAATCCCATTTATTTTGCAGTGAATCTGGGTTGTACTGACTATGCTTGTGCATTCTTTCAAACACTTTTGTTGCATTTCTCAAAGCACCTATTTCACAACTTACCATTAACATTGGCGAGACTACTGAAGGTATATATACTATATGGTTGGAGTATTTTGGACTTTGTTCTCCCATTATAAAATAGAAACAGCTGAATTGCATGCCTTATGAGATCACTCTTTTTGCTGCCTCCCTTTGGAAATGCAAATATCTCCACGGTGTTTTAAGTATCCCAGTATGTAGCTGATCTTCCTAAACTCATGGTCATAGAGTACAAAGGGACTTTTTCACTTGCTATAAGTGTGCTTAGTATTGCACTTTTAGGGAGCAATGCTATGGCCGCTAGACAGCAGCTAGACGGCCATAGGATATTTGGTTTTCCAGGAACTGACCTCAGAGCCCGCTCTTGGTTCAACTTTGTATTGCTTGTATATTTGTCAATAAAGTAAATATTATGGAGACATCATAAGTTTCTAATGTTTTCTCATCTAAAGGATACTGAACCCTTGATCTCATGAAGTAAGTGGAGTGTGCATAATACTGGTGTAGCAAATGGGATATGCTTATCCCAATCCGTTTGATGATGATGCCTGAAATTAGTTAACAGTTAGACCCTTTTTAATCATCTCAGCCTTACAGGAAATGCTGTTTTGGCATTTTGCTTTGCCCCAGGTCAGCAAGACTTTAGAGAAGCTAGAACTCCTACATGTCTGGACACACCTTAACTAGCCTCTAATGGACTATTGTTGGGGAGTGTCCAGAACATTTTATCATAAATGGTTTCAGCCCTGGGAGACAAAACCACGCTCCATTCACAGATCAGGCACCTGCAGAGAGCCTCTTGTGTTTGGCCCAGATCTTTGAAAGGCACCTCAAAAGATTTCACCTGCAGAATTCCCTTTTTGGTATTGGTAACACAGTCATTAGTGAGAACAAAACCCAGGGCTATTATGAATCAATCCACAATATCTGCCTTCCAGATCTCATGTTTCAAACAGGCAGGACCAATCTTTATGCCTAGCTCTTGCTCTTGACTAAACAACTCTATTTGAGCCTAACTAGATTCTCCATCTCTGTCCCCTTTTGTCCTGAGAGGGGCTAACATGTTGGTTCTTAATGACTGTTGTAATAGGCCCCATGTCGAATATCCCTGTACATTTTATACCACTGAGTTCATATTTGATAGCTAAACTGCTCAAATACATCATCTTTGATAGCCAAATTGTACAGTTGCTGAGATCTATACATGTTGTGTGGGACCACTCCATGTTCCCTCAAGCTTTGCTGTGATCTAGTTCCCGAAGAGGAAGAATGGCCTTTTGGGGAATCTCTGCCTTGACTTCCCTCAAAACAGAACAGTAATCATATGGCAGCCAATCTTGTCACAGTGCCAATACTTACTTGGCAGTTTCCCTCTCAACCAGGAGTGGGCAACATGTGGCCCATAGGCGCCATACGGCCCCTGCCACCCTCTACATGCCTTGAATTTTACAAAACCCTTTTAAACAAACAAAATGCTACTCTCTAGTGGCTACCGGCACTAAAATGGACACCTTTGGCTTGGTTGCAAGCTAGCTTGCAAACAAGCTAACCCTAATCCTTTTAGCACTACAGACTGAATTTCAGTGGCAAACCAGCAATTTTTTTCCTACCAAGTGCAGCCCTCTCAGGGAGGGGCAATGTCATCAAGGGGGCAAAAATGCCTCCCCAGACCTCTTGCAGTTGCCTACACCTGCTCTAAACCTTTTCCCATTGCCAGTTGCCCTATGTTTTTCAAATGAATCTAAGAAGTTTTCTAACCAGTATAAAATGTCCAATTAGACAGTTTCATATCCCCATTCAAGTAAGAAAAAGACATGTACTTATCCCATACCACACACTCCCCTCATGTATTCTGCTTATACCACTAGCTGTGTAGAAAGCTTCTATTTCTATGGCAATTTCTGGGGTATCTTGAAGGTTCCTTGGGGGCCACCCTGTGATTTTCACTTGGAATTCACATCAAACAAAAGCTCTCTGGATGGTTACAAAAGTTACAAAACACAATATAAAAAAACGTTAACATACAAAATTTAAAAGAACTGAAATAGCTAGAAATAATTACAATGAAATACCGGGAGCTTATAAAACAACTGACATTAAAATCCCATCATCTGCTGTCAAATGCCTGATAGCAGAGGACAGTCTTAACTTGTCACTGAAAAGATGACAATGTTGGTGCCAGGCAGACCTGAGTGGGGAGATCATTCCACAACTGGCGGGGGGGCTACCACCGAGAAGACCCTCTCCCATGTTTCCATCCTCCAGTATCTATTGTTATAAGATTTGGGGTTGGTTCTCAGGGGCTCCTCCCAACCCAGCAACTGATTGTAAATGCTCAGGGAATTGCTTTAAAGAAAAACTGATTTGGCCGGGCCTAACCCTAACCCTTGCCTGGACATGCTTCTGAGTGTTAACTAGATTATCAACCGCTACCTCTGTGAATCAACCAAGAAGGTAGAAATATAATCCATCCTTTATAATCCAGGGTGGGGGGCTGCTTTGCCTATTGCTTTGAAGCCAGACAGAAAGGGAACTGGGAAAGATGCAGATAGCAAGTCAGGACCTCTGGGAGGTAACCGCCCAGAGAGCTTTGGCTATTGGGCGATATATAAATGAAATAAATAAAGTAAAATTTCTCTTGGGGGCGTTAATGCTGTGCACTGCCATCTACGCTGAACCTATTTATATTTGCAAATAAATGCGAATATTAGAAAACACCATAAGCCTTCAGTGACCTCATTCCAATTAAATCAAAACCAAGGTAAACAGTGGAGCCCCTGAAACCTCACCACTCAAAGGTCTGGTGTGCATGTAACATTATTACTGTTGTTGTTATTATTATGCATCTTGGTATTGTTATGAATACTGGCAGCTTTAAGCAAAAGGCACCCGGGAGCGGGGTTACAGGAACCTCTCCCTGAGAATCTGATGGGAGGCAGTAGATCTACTACAAATGTGTCGTACTGCTTCTCTCCACCTGTGCTCTACTTCTGTATTTGTAAATAAATAAATAAATATTACAAAAACACCATAAATGTTCTGTTGTTACCCTGAGCAGGAGCCCACACAGCGTACCGTGTTGCCTGAAAACAGTGCGGTCCAGCAGGTAAAGCCAAAGTTGCAGGATGCCAGGGAGCTCCGAGTGAACAACTTCCTCCAACAAAGTCTGAAGTCCGAATGAGTCCTTTTATGCTTCTCCACGCAGGCGACCCCTCTTGGGCCCCACCCTTTTCCTGTGGAGTCGGGAGTTTAAAGCAGGGGTTGACAATGTGGCACCCATGGGCACCAATGCATCTCCAGACAACTTCGTTAGTGGAAGAGTCTGCTTATAAACAGAAAAAGTGCAAACTAGCTTCGGTTTGGGTTCAGTTTAGGTGTAGGTTTTAAGCCTTAAAGAGCAGTTAATTAAATAAAGCAAGTTTAAGAGTTCAGCTTATCATTTAGTTTTTAAAAAACACACACAGAAAAAAGACTCGGTCCCTGCAAGCCACATCCTTCCCAAATCACCTACCCTTTGTCTGCTCTCCCCTCCAGTGTCCCATTGAATAGAGGATCTCCCCTGAATGGTCACCCATTCACTATTCTCTATAGTCCTCCCTCTTAAATATCTCCATTCCCTGGGGGGCCAATTGACCTACATTTCCGGCCACTGGAATCTAGTGCTGATCAGGAGCTCACACACAGCTGCCCTTGCTTATTCAAATGAAGCCCTCCAACCAGGTTGGCTGCAGCACCAGTTGGGCCTATTGCTATAAGAAGGCAAGGAGGCAGGCTCATTAGGGAGCCAGCTCTCTGATTGTGAAGAGCCCCAGTGACAAGTGGCTCAGCCCCAGTAAGTAAGCATCAGCAAACAAGTAAGTTAAGCACCTGTGTGAGTTTAGCAACAGGGCGAGGAAGCCAGGGCAGTTGACTCTCCCCTCCCTACACATAGTAACTGTAAATAAATAACTATAAATAAATTTCCCACCTTCTCCTAGTAACAACTTAGTTTTCTAGGTAAACAAACCAAATAAGAAGAAGAAGAAGAAGAAAAAGAAGAAGAAGCTATGAAGGTAGAAAGCCAGCAGGAGTGTGGGGGCTATCCAGTCTATTGCACTGAGAGCCATGTGTATGAATGACTATCTGCCTGCTGGACAGAAGTCGTGGGTGTGTGCTTGGGGTAGTGAGCTCCTGGCTCTAAGGGAACAAGTTTGTTCCCTTGAGGCCAGGGTTGCTGACCTGGAGAAGCTAAGTGAGGCAGAGAGGTTGGTGGGTGAGACCTTCAGGGACCTATTAGCAGTGTCCCACTCCCAGGGTGACAGCTCCTCTGTCCCCATTCCTCAGAAGATGAGCAAATATCCTCTCACACCAAGAGTGTGCCTGTGGTAGTGGGAGATTCAATCATTAGACACATAGACAGCTGGGTTTGTGATGGGTGTGTAGACCACATGGTGAATTGCCTGCGTGGTGCAAAGGTTGCAGATATCATGCATCATCTGGATAGCCTAGTAGATAGTGCTGGGGTGGAGTCAGTGGTTGTGGTCCATGTTGGTACCAATGATGTGTTTCCTGTGAGGTACTAGAAGCCAAATTTAGGTTGTTAGATAGGAGGTTGAAATCCAGGACCACGAAGGTGGCTTTCTCTGAAATGCTACCTGTTCCACACACAGGGCCAACTAGAGAGGTGAAGCTGAGAAGTCTCAATGCGTGGATGAGACAGTGGTGCAGGGAGGAGGGGTTCAGATTCATTAGGCGCTGGGGAACATTTCGGGCCTGTACAAGAGGAATGGGCTCCACTTGAACCAAAATGGACCAGACTGCTGGAGCTAAACATAAAAAGGGTGGCAGAGCAGCTTTTAAACTAAACCCTGGGGGAAAGCCGACAGAAGCTGGGAAGTGTCCGGTTCGGGTTAAATTATCCCAAGGGGATAAAGATGAAAATGTTTTCGATTGCCCAAGTGTAGAACGGGAGGAAATAGGCCATGAGTACATGATAGAACATGATACCCAATCAAAGAGGCCAAAGAGCCGTAGCAAAAGATGCACACGCCAGAGACATCTGAGGAGGGATACTGTGTATAGGTGTTTCTGTGCAAATGCTAGAAGTCTCTGAGCCAAAATGGGAGAGTTGGAGTGCTTGGTTTTAAAGGAGAACCTGGATATGGTGGGCATTATAGAAATCTGGTGGAACAGAGAGAACCAGTGGGATATGGTCATCTCTGGATATAATCTCTACAGGGAAGGGCGTACTGGGGGAGGTGTTGCTCTGTATGTCAAAGACAGCATAGTATTGACCAGACTAGATAACCTAAAAGGGGTAGACTCTTCCACAAAAGAGCTGTGGGTGATAATACTGGGCTGCAAAACTAATTTCATGCTAGGAACATGCTATCGTCCCCCAGACCAGAATGCTCAGGGTGACCTTGAGATGGAAAACAAAACCAGGGAGGTCTCCAAACGAGGAAGTGTTGTAATAATGGGTGACTTCAATTATGCCCACATTGACTGGATAAATGCATATTCCAGTCATGACAAAGAGGTTAAATTCCTTGATGCCCTAAACGACTGTGCCCTAAAACAGTTGGTCATGGAAACGACCAGAGGGGAGACAACCCTGGATTTAATCCTAAGTGGTGATGCCCAGGACCAAGTATGTGATGTAAATGTTGTTGAACCAATTGGAAACAGTGACCACAGTGCTATCAGATTTAATACATATTTAAGTGGAAAATTGCCCGGGAAGTCCAACACAGTCATATTTGATTTCAAAAGAGGAAGCTTCTCTAAAATGATGGAACTGATGAAAAGAAAGTTGAAAGGGGGAGTCAAGAGGGTTAACTCCCTTCAAAATGCTTGGAGGTTACTCAAAACCACAATAATAGAAGCTCAGCTAAAATGTATATCAGAGGTTAGGAAAAGTAGCACCAAGTCCAAGAGGACACCAGCATGGTTAATGAGCAGCGTCAAGGATGCTATTAGAGAAAAGAGGGCTTCCTTCAGAAAATGGAAGTCTTGCCCAAGTGAGGAAAACAAAAGGCAGCACAAGCTCACACAAAGGCAATGCAAACAGACAATAAGAGATGCAAAAAAAGCATTTTGAAGAGCATATCGCTAACAACATCAAGGCCAACAATAAAGAATTTTTAAATATATCAGAACCAGGAAACCAGCCAGGGAGGCAGTTGGACCATTGGATGACAATGGAGTTAAAGGAGTAGAAGGAGATTGCAGAGAAGCTGAATGAATTCTTCTCATCCGTCCACTGCAGAAGATATAGGACAGATACCTGTGTCTGAACTGGTGTTGTCAGGAAGGGAGTCTGAGGAACGGAGGCAAATAGTGATGACAAAAGATGAGGTTCTCAACCTTACTGATAAATTGAAAGTAAATAAATCACTGGGCCCAGATGGTATCTATCCTAGAGTTCTCAAAGAACTCAAATATGAAATTGCTTATTCTCTAATCAAAATATGCAACATGTCCCTAAGATCAACCTCTGTAACAGAGGACTGGAACATGGCCAATGTAACACCAGTTTTTAAACAGGAATCCAGGGGGTATCCAGGAAATTACAAGCCAGTTAACTATTAACTATTTCAGGTAAATTGGTTGAAAGCATTATTAAAGATAAATTAGTAAGCATATAGAAAGACAAGCCCTGCTTAAAATGATTGTGAAGAGCTCCAGAAGGATCTCTCCAAACTGGGAGAATAGGCATCCAAACGGCAAATGAGGTTCAATATAAGCAAGTGTAAAGTGATGTACGTTGGGGCAAAAAAATCCCAACTTTAAGTATAACCTGACAGGATCTGAGCTAGCAGTTACCAAGGGCTTCCTCACATGGAGCTTTTACCCTGGTATTGAGATTGGTTACTCACAGAAGTTTGTGTGTCCTTTCGATGGTCATGAACCTCCAGGGTGTTTCCCACACTAAATTATCTTTATTCCATTGTTAAAAAGATCAGACATAATGAGCTACCAAACTACAGCGCTTGAGTTCCCTCATGAAAAGAGGAAAATGCGCAATAAGAGGAGCTAGACCACAGCACCATCTAGCAGTTGTATAATGAAACCCATCAAAAATTCAGATAAGGGGGAAAAGGAGGGGGAAAGGAAGTGCGTATAAAGGGAGTCTGTTGTGATCCTGCATTTAAAATGGAAGCAGAAAGCCCTGTTTTAAATTCAAGATTTTAGGCTAGTATAGAGATGCTCAAATCAAAAAGAGATCTTGGGGTTGTGGTGGACAGCTCAATGAAGATGTCAACTCAGTGTGCAGCCACTGTAAAAAAAAAGAAAAAGGCAAACTCCACATTAGGCATAATTAGAAATGGAACTGAGAATAAAACTGCCAATATCATACTGCCTGTATACAAATCTATGGTGTGACCACATTTAGAATACTGTCTACAGTTCTGGTCACCATATCTAAAAAAGGATATTGTAGAGCTGGAAAAAGAGCAGAAAAGGGCAACTAAAATGATCAAGGGGCTGGAGCATCTCCCCTATGAGGGAAGGTTACAACAGCTGCGATTGTTTCATTTGGAAAAAAGGAGGGTAAGGTGAGACATGACAGAGGCGTACAAAATTATGCATGGTGTAGAGAATGTGGATAGGGAGGCATTTTTCTCCATCTCTCATAATACTAGAACCCGGGGTCATCCCGTGAAGCTGACTGGTGGGAGATTCAGGACAGATAAAAGGAAGTACTTCTTCACACAGCACATAGTTAAACTATAGAATTCACTACCACAGGCTGTAGTGATGGCCACCATCTTGGATGGCTTTAAAAAGGGGTTAGACAAATTCCTCGAGAAGGCTATCAATGACTACTAGTCCTGATGGCTATGTGCTACCTCCATTATCAGAAACAGTATGCCTATGTACACCAATTGCTGGGGAACATGGGCGGGAGGGTGCTGGGGACAAGCACTCGTGTCCTGCTTGTTGGTTTCCTGTGGGCAGTTGGTTGGCCACTGTGAACAGAATGCTGGACTAGATGGACCCTTGGTCTGATCCAGCATGGCTCTTCTTCTGTTCTTGAACAGAAGACTACTTATCAGACCCTCACAGCTAGGTCTATGAGTTAACTGGGGTTGAGCTTGATTGGGGAATTGGCTTAAGTTTGATTAGGGTTAGGGACTGGGGCTTCAAACACCTAATTGGTGGTAACAGTGATATAGAAGCCCTGTTTTTAATATAACAGTATAGAAACCTTGATCTTAAAGTAACAGCAATCTTAAATAATAAGCGTTCTTGCTTTATTGCTTCTTAGTAAAATATTCTTTATATTTGTTTATTATACCTATACCTCTGATTTATTTATCTTACGTCTAATGACCATCGACCTTAGGAAAAAGGGGTATAGATTTATGGTGGCAGTGGAAATGAATGATGGGATTGCCCAGTGGTGAGGGATGGATCCTCCACAACTGGTAGGTATAGCAATAGGAATGCCCCAGTGAGAAGGAGTGTCTCTCCACACTTATCAAACAAGATCAAAAATCTGTCTAATACTAGGGAGAAATGGCCTCAGTTGACTGGATACAGAAAGGAAACCAAACCACAAACGAAAAAGAAATGTTGAACAAGGGGTGGATACTAACCTATGTGGCTGTTTTGTCCAATGTGATTGGTTTGTTGAAGGATTTTAGATCTAAGCTTTTATACTGATTCATGTGGGAAACAGGAACAAAAGGGTTAAGTAACATAATTTCACGAGTATGAGCACTGCAAATGGGGCATTTACATTTCCTTCAGAAAGTAACGGGTTAACCCAACCAACATCAGGAAATGTACAGAAATGGTGGAGTTTAGATGTTTTAGTCATGCAGACCACTTGTAATTATCTCAGTTTGAATAATGAAAATACTGAAGCTTGTTAGCCATCCAAGCTCAGTACACATATGGACATTATGAAGACAACAGATTCTACCAACTAACTTCCAAAGTTTGAGTTTTGGCAGCATCCCAGGTCATGACAGCATCTCTATTGATCTCTCTTCCAAAAGGAAGTCAAGCCCAGGCAGTTGTGCCCCTGGAACCTTTCATGGTTCAAGGAAGTGGGGAGCGTGTAACAGTATGTTAATCCCACCACAAGATGTCCCAGGTCCTTCACAAACTCCAGGATGGCCCTTCCTTCCTTCTGAGACTCCTGAACTGAATTCTGATGACCAACTCCAAACCACATATCTAAAGCTTGCACCAAGTCTTGATAACTCTGCCTCTTGCTTTAGGTTGTTTCCTGCAGGACCAGTCAGATTGGCTACCTTCTTTCTGTCCCATCATCCAAATCACTATCTTGGGAGATCATCTAAAACTGGCAGCAATAAGCTTCCCAGGATAGTTCACCTTCCTAAATGGTGGGTCTGTGGACTACTCTACCACCAGAAGGCTTCCTCTTCACAAGGGGTCAACAAGGGGCTGTTCTCTACCCATGGCTCTGGGCTGTGTCCGGCGCTCCTTTGTGCTACTAATTTCTAGTGCATTCTGCTGCCACTCTTGCTTTACCTCTTGCAGGTTCTTTCTTCTAGCAGCTTTTGAGTTCATGGAGGTCTTTATATGCGCTCCTTTGTGCTACTAATTTCTAGTGCATTCTGCTGCCACTCTTGCTTTACCTCTTGCAGGTTCTTTCTTCTAGCAGCTTTTGAGTTCATGTAGGTCTTTATATCCAAATATTTTCATACTCATCCTAGCTGGTTAGTTCCAAGTGAGCCACAGCCAGTCAGTGTTCAGCTATTACCTGAAATATTTTAGACTTCAAGCTAGTTATCTGTCCATTCAGCTCCTGGATCCCCTTGGCCAACTGCAACTGAATGCTCTGTAATTGGACTTCCAGATGAGTTCTAACCCTTAGGTCCCAGAAGCTCTTGTCTCCTAATGTGATGGAAACTCCAGGCTCTGCTTCAGCTATATTTGGAGTTTCATTATTCAGCTTCCTTTAAGGCAAGGCTGTTGAACTACTGGCCCACAAACCAAATCTAGCCCACCTGGGGTCCCAATCCGGCCCTTTGAGGTTCCCCAGATGGCCACACTCTTTTCTGGAGGTTTTCTTCCCAATTTTTTTTTCAGATCTCCTTTAAGCTGCCATCGCAAGGCTTGCCATTTCTGATCTGTGTTTGCTGTGATGTTCTTCTGACATTCTCTAAAATATTTGCTGATATTCGCTTCACCATTGTTCACACACCAGCTCTCCCAGGAAAACAATATCACACCTCTGATTGCAGTCAATTAAAGTACAAAACATATTCCAGTTCTTCTCATGTTTGGAAATGAGCTGTGGCCACTCCCCACCACTGCATCAGTCTCCTATAGGGAGGGCCTGGGTGTGAGTGAGGTGTTTTGGATTATGTGGAAGAGTTGACAAACTAAGATGGAGAAGGCACACACATTTGCAAAGGGAAAACCTGGAGACTGCCTTGGATAAAATAAAAAGGTCTCACAAAGGAGAAGCACTTGTGGGAGGTGATCTGATATGGTTTTACTACTTTTGAGATAGAAGGGCAGGTGTCCTATGCTAGATAAGCCCCGGGAGCGGCCTTTTATAGCATTTAGAAAATAATAAATGAAATTACAAATGGATCCAGCTAGGCCCCAGGTATGAACCACAAGTTAGTCATAAGAAGCATCTAAGAAGAGACTAAGGGGACAAAACTTGGAAGCAGCTCTGCCAAATTTCAGTGGACCACCATCTTCTAAAGCAGGACTGGGCAAACTTTTTTCTGTGGGGGCTGTACAGTTGTAGTGTGCCAGGGTTGCCTCTGAGCATATAGAGTGTCAGAGTAGCTCAGATTCTGAGGAAGAGCTGCAACATGTGGGGGAGGAACTTTCCCAGGTTTCAGAGGCACAACTGCATGGACAGCCCTCCCCCCCTTCACACATCCCTGGGAATGATAGCGGACAGGGGGAGGCGAGGGAAGAACAACCTGAACTTTTAGACGCAAGACGCAGACGCAGGCACAAGCGGGAAGTCGCAGGGGCTGAACTTTGGTGCTCTGCCCGATTGGCTCGGCGTCAACAGCTGCGTCCGGAAGTGTCACTGGAGAGAGGGAGATCTTCCCCTCCCACCCCTTAAGTTAAGAGAGCTTGCCGCCTTTTTTCCCAAATGGAGATCAACTTTCGTAGTTTCCCTTTGAACTCCCTGAAGGCTGTGTCTTTTGTGTTCTGTGAGTCTCTAGCGATTTGCATCTGTATGCCTCATTAGGGTAAATGAAATTAAAGCCTTGGAAATGCAGCCCCTGGTCTGAGTGTTGATTTGGCTCTTAGAGTTCTCAGCCAGGCAAAAAGGGAATCCTGACACAGTGGGTGGGGCCAGAGCCAAAAGTTAGTAGGTCATTCTCTTTTCTCTTTCTTCCATCTCCTTTTCTCTTTCTTCCACCCCATTTTCTCTCTCTCCGTTTTCCTTCCTGCCTAGCAGGCGGAGAGGGAAAGGCCAGATTGCTTTTGTCAGAGGTCTGACCTGAACACATGTAGATGGCTTCTGAAATTAGGTAGGGTTGGCATGAAATTAAGCCAAAGACCACATGCAGCCCTGAGGCCATAGGTTGGTCACACCTTTCCTAGAGCCCAGCTCTTTGTAATGTTTTTTTAATTTTTTTTTGTTATGAGGTTTTAATTATTTTATTGTATTATGTTGTGGTATATTTTGGGCTTTGTGCCTCTTCTACACTGCCCTGATATACTACAACGGTCAATAATAATAATAATAATAATAATAATAATAATATACAACAACAGGATAAGAACCTCTATTAGGACCAAGCCAAAAGTTACATATGAGTCAGCAAGCTTTATGGGTCTCTTCTTCAGGCTGGATGTTGTTTAAAAAAATCGCTTTTTTTTAAAGATGTGAGTGTGTGTGTGTGTGTGTGTGTTTCAGGACATTGTAGAAAAGCCCCATTATGGGCCATGGTCCAATTTAGGGAACAATATGGCCCCTAGACAGAAACGTAGGGGCCATAGGATAGTTCGGATTCCCAGATCTGAGGCTGGAGACAGTGCTCTGACCTCAGAGCTGGGAATTGGAGGTCCAATCCCCTTCCCCCTCACAGCTGGCACAGAAAGAACTGCGCTGGCTGCCTCTCCGAGGTTGGAAACACAACCTCAGAGAGGGGAGAAAGGGGGTGTTTTGGTGGGCAGGCGGGGAGGAGCCTGGAGAGGCCAGGATACGAATTATCCTGAGGCCTCTCCATCCTCCTCCCTTCCCCCTCCAAGACACTTTTGATAGATGGGCAAAAAAGCCCGTCTAGCAAAAATGCAGGGGAGGAGGACAGGGAGGTGAAGATCAGCTCTGCTGCTCCTCCCACCCTGCATAGGATGACCGTAAGCCTTTGAGTTCACAGGCTTATGATCATTGCAATAGGATTGACCTCTTAAAAATGTAATTTCAGATTTAAAACAGGAACATTTATGATTCATGAGGCTGTACATATAGAGCAGGATCGTAGCTTGTGTGTGGGAGGGGGGACATGTTACAAATTTGTACTGCCCCCCCCAAATGAAGCTTGGGCCGTGCCCAGAGTCTGCATTTCTGAGTGGTGGAGTGCTTGTTTTAAACATTAAACCTTGTAGATCCTTTTAAAAATCTTGTTGATGGTGAATACTGCTTGCAATTGTCTGAACAGAAATAGCTTATGGAACAGTTTAATCTACAGCAGTAGTCTTCAATATTGTCAAACCTGGAATCTGCATTTAACCCTGAAATATGGGACTTGCTTGTAATTGTTCAGTGTATATCTCTCCTCCGCAGTCACCACCACCATCATGGTCCAGTAACAAAAGGCGTTGCATTGCAAACACTATATATACTACTGACACAAAATGTAAAATGAAAAATAAAATTTCTTACATAATGCCAACCAGGGCCAGCCCAAGACAGTTTGCTGCCTGAGGCCAAGAACAAGATGGTGCCCCCTCCCGTAACATGTACAAAAGCCAACTGGATGGGCAGTTGACAATGGGACAGCATCCTGCAGCACAGCTGAAAGCAGCAGGCTAGCTTAGGGGATGCAGGGCAAGCCATGTGGCACACAATTCTCTCCTCCAAGACCTTGCTGCTGCCTCTTTGCATTTGCCCCCTGAGTCAACTACATCACTTTGCCTAATGATAGGGCAGGCTCTGATCCCAACCATACAGCAATCAGCTTCTGACAACTTTGCACCTGTCGTATTAATTATGTTTTATAAATAATTATTGGAATTTTGCAAGAATTCTTTTTTCATTTTTAACCTCTGGTCAATTACAAGATTTAACCTATAGTTTTGTGGTCAAATATATCTAAAGAAAAACCATTTTTAGAACACCTGGGGAAGGTATAAATGAAGATACAAGGGTTGGGGACGAACCTTGGATTATCTTGCCTGGGTAACATCTTTTGTGCGTACCAGAAATTTAACTGGAGAATGCATCGATCTTTTAGTATAAACATCATGGGTGTAATCTGCCCCATAAGTTGTATTTAAGAAATGACCATAGACAGAAGAAGCTTTCAGCCAAAATACGGAACATAATGAATGTCAGGGAACAGAGAGAGAAGCAGATAGTATTCACCCATGTATTTTTCGGTCGTGATATGTCTCATTTCTATGGTATTAGCTTTAAAATTTTTGAGCTATTAATTCCAATATTAGAACAACTCATTTCAACTGTTTATAGTTATTATTCTATTATTAAACCTGTACGTCTGTATGCATAGGGTCAAATAACTTACAAAGCACCATCTACACACAAGAGGGTGGTGTCAACAGGTTTCAGGGAACCCAAATGATTGCGAAGTACAAAGAAAAAGTCTTTCGGGCAAAAAACACTAAAAGGAAGGACCCAAAAACAGTTCAGTGAGGACTGAGCATGCTCGTTGGCCACTAATTGCTCATGGACTGTTGGGAGGAAAAACAGAAAACCTGGGGAACTGAATGGTGTATCCTAGAAGCAGGCATAGCTGACTGGTTGGCTGGAAACCTGAACAGAATCACTCCACACTGCAACATTTTGTTGCAGGTCCCATTCAGCAGCAGGTATTTGTGCTATCATTTAATATGATTTTATAAAACCCTCCAACAGAATAAAATATGTATGTATGTAAGACTTCTGGAAAAACCGACACAGTCCACCAGTCAGAGACTGTACTGGCAATGATGTTCACCATGCAGACACAGAGGGAGCCACTGAATGGGACATGCTCACAGCCAGGGACAGACCCCTATATCATGGCACACAAAATGGTGCCAGAGCACCTCTACTCCACAGCCAGTGACACAGCCAGCAACAGCCCCAGAACTGCCAGTCCCCAGGCATCCCTCCAGGCAAGAGGTTCAAAGCAACTTAGGGCTGATCTACATTGCGCCTGCCATCACAATGAAGTCGGCGTAGTCTCAGGTTAAACGCAATCACATTAAAACATGATTATCCACACTCACCCCATTTTTCTGTTCCAGTACTTCATTGAATGTGCAAGCATGGTTCACACTCGGGCGCCGCACCGTTTTCCAGCTCTCCAGCAAGGCAGCTCTCATTGGAGGAGTGGCAACTCTTCCTGTTTTAGCCGATCCCCTGCCCACCATCCCTCTCTTCCTCTATCCCTGTGTGTGTGTAGGCAGGGATGGTGCGAGCATCCTGTTGGGGCTCAAAGCCCGGCAACAAGTTGCCACTCCATCCCCCCCCCCCAGACACCAGTTCCCTCAGCAAGAAGAGGGGAAGAAGGCAGCACCTCTCATCCTCCCCCCATCATTGCTACAGCGGCAGTGGTGCGGGAGAGGCTGGTCATTCTCCATAAGTTCTCCTGGCCTTAGAGTAAATGACCAGCTTGTCCTTCGCTGCTGCCGCTGTAGCAGGTAGGGGTGGAGGGAAGAAGGAGACACCTATCCTCTTCTCCCCCTGCCACCTGCTGGAGGCCAGGGTGGGAGGCTGGGGGGTTTTCCCAATGCTCTTTTCCCCGCGCCAGCCCTTGACAGCCAGCGTGAGGAAGAGGGGCGGCGACACCCAGCACTCGGGTTGGGGGGGAGCTGCTAGTGTCTTCGAAGCTTCGAAAACTGCCCTGTGTTTGTCCACCGCTCATGAGATGACGCTAAAATTGTCCACAGACATTTTTTATTGATGTTAGTCCATGAGTAGTGATGACTGTCTGCCTGGATATGTGTGTGTTTCTTTCCATGCTGTGAGCATGGCGGGGACTGTGAAAAAAGTTATGCTTTCCTGAGCTTGCCCGGCCAAGCATGCAGAGAAATCGGCCTGGAGAAGCTATGATTCTTCGAAGATTCGAAGATAATGCCTTAATTTAAAAAAAAAAAAAAGCCAAAGGAGGGGATAGAAGGAGGTAAAACATAGTGTCATTTGAAGGGAGAGAACAACCCCCTGCTCAGTGCAAGAAGCCTGATTCCCAGGTGGTCTCCCATCCAAGTACTGACCAGGGCCGACCCTGCTGAGCTTCCAAGATCAGACAAGCGCGCACACATCCAGCCCTTTGCTGGTTGATGAAGAAACTTAGAGTGCTGAGGAAGCTATGCAATCAGTATCCGGAAGACCGCATGGGGGCACTGAGAGCTGTGATTGGACAGGAGGGAAATATAAACACCGCTGTATATGGGCAGGCGTGGGAGGGGACTACGACCTTATACGGTGACGAACACAGAAGAGCACAGCACATGAATGGGGAATACCGGAATATCAGGGTATTGAAAGTGGTAGCAGGGAAGCAGGAAATTGCAGTTCCAACACGAGGCAGGGACGGCATAATGTGAAAGACGGGGGGGGGGGTGAAACCTCGTTGGAAGCGTAAAAAAACGTGAGTGTAGATTGGCCCTTATTATGATCCTCAAAAGCACACACGGGGAAAGAAAAAGAAGACATGGAACCCAGCACCCACAGAGTTCCCTGGCAAGATGCCTGCACAGAGCACAAAAAGCCCTCTTGGGACAAGGGTTCAAGATCCACCCAGGGAGGGAAGTCCCTTTTGACAAGCAGAGAAAGGAAGGAGCCAGGACATGCAACCAGAGCAGAAACAGACACATATTGATGACAGCAGACCTCTAGTGGCTTACTGCAAAGGCTACAGGGTCAGGAGGCAGGAGGTTATTTTATAATTAATTAATTAATTAATTAATTACAGTCCTAATCTGCCCAATAACCAATGTTTACTGAGACCCCAGCAGGCAGGAGGGGGCTATTTTATTTATTTATTCCACTTCTATACCGCCGACTAGCCGAAGCTCTCTGGACAGTTTATAGAATTAAACTTAAAACCACAAGATACAATAACATAATAAAGCATAATATAAAAACTTTTAGTTTAAAAGAGAATCAAACCAGAGAAAAAGGCGGCAGCAACAACAGGGCAAAGGTCTAAAAAGGCGCTAATGCAATTGTTAAAACGGAAGAACTAAAAAGCCTGGGGAAGATAAAACAGTCTTCAGCTGGCCCTGAAAAAGCTATAATGTAGGTACTAGTTGGGTCTCTCAGGTGGTGGGGGTGGGGGTGTCTTCCCCAAACAGGGTCCACTACTGAGGCCCTCTCCTTAGTAACCACCTACCTCACCCCATTTGGTGAGGTGCCCCCAGTCACCTTTTGCATGTCTGGAAAAAAACACACACAGTCATGTCAGGGGTGAAAGAGAGGAGCTTTCAGGAACCAACATGACAAACACCTCAGAGCAATCCCCTAGCTAGTCAGCCACAGCAACAGAAGCAATCACGCACATCATGGGATATTTGTCCTCCCCCTATCTTGTAGACAAGTATTTGACATTGCAGCAGATGTGTGAGCTGACTCTTTGCAGTTATATATTCCAGATATCTGTGGAACAATGGGGTTTATACAAATTGTTAATTAGACAAGAAGTCTAGGAAGCACCTTCAAAGATTAACTGGTTAGACAATAGTAACTGATTGTGAAGCAGCTCATAGCAATTTTCCACTAGATTAAGTCACGTCTTTCCCCGGTGATGTTACTAGTAATGATGGCCAGTCTAGATCAATATGCCAATAAGACGTGGGTGCAGTAGGAGGCTAATGATTCCATGAGATCCTGATGACCTCATGGGTATGCCTGATAAACTGGCATACCCCTATAAACACCTTCCCCAACCTGGTGCCCTCCAGATGTACTGGATTACAACTCCCATAATTCCCAGCCAACTAGTTGGGAACCATGGGAGTTGCAGTCTGACACGTCTGGAGCGTACCAGGTTGGGGAAGGCTGCCATATACGCTCATACATAATTGGCAAATTAGCCAGGAGTGATGGCACCACAACGGTGTTGCATTTTGAGACGTGGGTCATAACATGTTACCATTCTTTTGTTTTGAAATAGTAATTAAGGAAGCATTAGACTTAGAACCAGGCCTCTCTCAAAGGGCATTTGATCAGCAGTTTATAGCTCCAGTTAATGTGCAATCTAATGTGCCATCTAGATTTTCTCAGAATCAATGTCCTCTTTTAGAACAGAAAAAGATTACCCTTTTGATGGATATATAATATCATTTTTTAAAAAATGCTGTGTCATGGTCAATTATTAGATTACTTTTTACGGAGGTGGGGTAGTTTTTCCATTCTGAGGAGTGGGGTGTAACTTTCTCTCCCTGCCACTCCCCCCCCCCCGTCCTATCCTGTGGATATCTAGTTAATGTGTAACATTAAGTAGATGTCTAGGTAGGTGTCTGCAAAAACAAAGTTGTTCTTTTTTTGGAACAGAAGCAGTGGAAGCTGGTGGCTCTGATGTCAGCGGAGTGATAAATCCACACCTGGTTTCAGTCAGAACCAGTCAGAACACTAAAGGAGCTCTCCAAGATGTGAAGCACCTTGGATAGCTCCTTTAGAGTTCTAACTGAAACCTGGACTGGATTCACTGCCCTACTGACATCGGAGCCACCAGTAACCACTGAACAGAAGAGTTAAGCATGGAATTGAAGTTAGAAAGGACTCAGTGGTTTTAAAATACATGGTCAGCATAAATTGATCCTTTGCACCCTTTTGTTTGCTAAAAGACTGGTACTACCATACTGGAAGGATAAAAGTTCACCGCTTATACTGCAATAGATTGAAGACTTAACAACGTTAGCAACATTTGAAAGAGTGGTATATAGGCGTAACTTGCAAATGGACTTACTGTATATTTGGATATCTGGTCTGCTTTTGCTGAAGTTTACATGTAACCTAGTCTTTCTCTCTTTTTTTCTCCCTAGAATATTGTAATATTTGAAAGTGAGGATTTTAGAATATGTTTTGTTTTGTTTGTTTTGTTAAAACTCATAATAAAAAAATTATTTGAAAAATGTAGGTTGCTGTTATGTGCAAACCCCACATTAACTATGGGTTGTTAACCATTAACAACCCAGGAAGAGAACCTATGGTTTGTTGTTGGGTTGTAAACTCTGGGTTGGTTGTGGTTAACTACCCATTGTTAAACCACAATGCAGGGTTCATACATAATGGCAACCCATGATTCAACAACAACCTACCATTCAATGACAGTCCATACTCGACCTGTACTCTGGGTTGTCATTACGTGTGAACCAGGTCATTGAGTTAAACTCCTCCTCCCACAGTCCCCAGGTTGTTCAGGCTTCCCTGCAATGGCTCCTTACATAATAAAGTGCATGCATGTTAAATTAATTCAAGCAGTTAGTGTCACATCTGGTTTGGCCCACAGATTATGCTATTTTATCTAAAGCCTCTAAGAAATTAGATCGATGGTCATTTCATATGATGCATGGGGCAGAGTGGTTCCTGCCAAAATACACATCTGCATGACAGGGACTTCTGTGTCTGACATAACTTATATAAGTAAATCACCAGGTAGATTGCCATATCATGCAGAATGACTCTAAGAGTTGTAAATCATGGCAGCCTGGCAGCCATGTGGAGACCCAGGAGGTTTTCCTGCTGTAAGCACAAGTGTGAATGCAATTCCATGAATGCAATTAACATACAGGTTTTTTGTTAAGTAAATAGCAGCTGCAGGGAAACCTCAGCAATGTTGGGATGGCAGGTGAGGGCTTAACTCTTTCTTGTCCTGCCACAGTCCTGACATGTTAATGCAGGGGAGGGCAAGTTGTGGTTCTCCTGATGTTTTGGCCTACAGCTCCTATCACAAGCTTTGCTGATGGGAGTCGTAGGCCAAAACACTTGCCCACCCCAGTGTTAATGTGAGAAGGAGCCATGAAAGGCTACAACCCTTACTAACCCTAGACGCCTTTAAGGCTACTAAAGCAGGGATGAACACAAAAGTGTTTTATCCAGTGCTCCAGGCAGAAGGAAAAATCCCTACCTCTGAAGTCTTAAAGCAGCGATGATGGGCAAATTGTGGCCTTCCGGATGTTTTGGCCTAAAATTCCCAGCATCCCTCACCATTGGCTATGCTGGCTAGGGCTGACAGGAGTTCCAGGCTGAAACATCTGGAGAGCCACAAGTCGCTCACCCCTGTCTTAAAAAAATATGTCCACGGTGTTTACACTATTCCACAATTTAACTTCCTGCTGTGACAACCAGTCAGAGAGAGAGGGACGGACACCAACAGGACAGGTCTCCATTACAAGAGTGGCTGCACAACTGGAGGTGATGGGAATGTTAAGACTCGGATGTAGAGAGAACGTCAAGGCAAGATGGGTAAGGAGGGCTTGCTATGTCCCTTTTGCTTGAATGCTTTATCTCAGAGCTTAAGAGGCTTAAGATAACCCTTGTCTGAAGGTGTATAGAATATCTATAAGAGGTACAGAATATCTTACACAAAGAGAGGGTGTTATTTTTTAAAAAAGAAAGCCATTAACATAAGAAAACGTGGCATTAATTTCAAGTCTCAGCTTCCACAATTCACAAAAGCTATGACAAATAAGCTAGTTCATGCTACAAGTATATCAAGTTCCTTTTGTGTCATAGATTCTTGGATGGTTATTTACTGTTTTTCTTCCTTGTCAGGCCAGATGCCAAATAGCTTTCATTACACCTTTTAAAAAGACAAAAAAAACCCAACAACCATGGGTAAGGGAATACTATATGGGGAGAGCAATCCTATGGCCCCTGCAGAGCATCCCAGTGAGCACAGAATTCTTTGGAGTCCCCCCTCTGAGGCCATAGACACTGCTACGACCTTGGAAGGGAAATCCAAAATCCAATCCCTCCCTTGTCCCTCCCCCGTTGACCCGATCCCTCCCCTGTCCCAAATGTGGCCTCGGAGGACCTCGGAGAGGTCCGAAAGGGGGTGTTACAGTGGGTGGGAAGGGAGGTGAGAGGCCAGATTATGAAGAACCCTATGGCCTTTCCAGCCCCTGCCCGGCGCTGCCAATGCGCTTGACATGCTCAGAGACCTGTCTAGAGGATAAAAACAACAAAGGAGGATGGAGAGATTGGAGACTGCAGGACACTGGATACTCAGAAGCCTCCGAGACTGTAGGCTTCCATCCAACGAGGGCTCAACCCAAAGGATTGTCCCCATAGTTTTTAATGCTACAATCTTAAAATGACTAAGATAGTACCACTGAGTATTTCATTTTAAAGGGGTAATAGCAGATGATGATAATGATGATGATTTACCATCATCATCTCTATCCCACCTCTCTGTCAAAAAATGGCACTCAAAGTGGCTAAAAATGAAATCCAGATTAATAACAAATCCTTAATTAATACATAACATTTGTTGTTGTTGTTGTTGTTCAGTCGTTCAGTCGTGTCCGACTCTTCGTGACCCCATGGACCATAGCACGTCAGGCCTTCCTGTCCTGCGCTCTCTCCCGGAGCGTGCTCAAGTTCATATTCATTGCATCCGTGATGCTATCTAGCCATCTCATCCTCTGCCGTCCCCTTCTCCTTTTGCCTTCAATCCTTCCCAGCATCAGGGTCTTTTCCAGAGAGTTTTCTCTTCGCATTAGGTGGCCAAAATATTGGAGCTTCAGCTTCATTATCTGTCCTTCCAATGAGCACTCAGGGTTGATTTCCTTTAGGATGGACTGATTTGACCTCCTTGCAGTCCAGGGGACTCGAAAGAGTCTTCTCCAGCACCACAGTTCAAAAGCATCAATTCTTCGGCGCTCAGCCTTCCTTATAGTCCAGCTCTCACAGCCATACATTACTACTGGGAAAACCATAGCTTTGATTAGACAGACCTTTGTCGGCAAGGTGATGTCTCTGCTTCTTACTATGCTGTCTAGGTTGGCCATAGCTTTCCTCCCAAGGAGCAAGCGTCTTTTAATTTCATGGCTACAGTCACCGTCTGCGGTGATCTTGGAGCCCAAGAAAGTAAAATCTGTCACTGCTTCCATTTCTTCCCCTTCTATATGCCAGGAAGTGATGGGGCCAGATGCCATGATCTTAGTTTTTTTAATGTTGAGTTTCAAACCAGCTTTTGCACTCTCCTCTTTCACCCTCAACAAGAGGCTCTTTAGATCCTCTTCGCTTTCTGCCATTAGGGTGGTATCGTCTGCATATCGGAGGTTGTTGATAATTCTCCCAGCAATCTTAATTCCGACCTCTGATTCATCCAACCCGGCATTTCTCATGATGTACTCTGCATATAAGTTAAATAAGCAGGGTGATAATATGCAGCCTTGTTGTACTCCTTTCCCAATTTTGAACCAATCGGTTGTTCCATGTCTGGTTCTTACTGTTGCTTCTTGACCCTCGTACAGGTTTCTCAGGAGACAGGTAAGGTGGTCTGGTATTCCCATCACTTTCAGAATTTGCCACAGTTTGTTGTGATCCACACAATCAAAGGCTTTAGCGTAGTCAATGAAGCAGAAGTAGACATTTTTCTGGAATTCTCTTGCTTTCTCCATGATGCAGCGAATGTTGGCGATTTGATCTCTAGTTCCTCTGCCTCTTCTAAATCCAGCTTGTACTTCCGGTAGTTCTCGGTTCGCATACTGCTGAAGCCTAGCTTGTAGGATTTTGAGCATCACCTTGCTGGCATGTGAAATGAGCGCAATTGTGCGGTAGTTTGAACACTCTTTGGCGTTGCCCTTCTTTGGAATTGGAATGTAAACTGACCTTTTCCAGTCTTGTGGCCACTGTTGAGTGTTCCAGATTTGTTGGCATATTGAATGCAGCACTTTAACAGCATCATCTTTTAGGATTTTAAATAGCTCGGCTGGAATACTGTCATCTCCGCTAGCTTTGTTGTTACTAATGCTTCCTAAGGCCCACTTGACTTCACTCTCGAGGATGTCCGGCTCAAGTTCAGTGAGCGCACTATCATGGCTATCAGGGACATTCAGATCTTTCCTGTATAGTTCTTCTGTGTATTCTTGCCACCTCTTCTTAATCTCATCTGCTTCTGTTAGGTCCCTGCCTTCTTTGTCCTTTATCATGCCCGTCTTTGCACAAAACGTTCCCTTGAGATCTCCAATTTTCTTGAAGAGATCTCTAGTCTTTCCCATTCTGTTGTTTTCCTCGATTTCTTTGCATTGTTCATTTAAGAAGGCCTTCTTGTCTCTCCTTGCTATTCTCTGGAAATCTGCATTCAGTTGGGTATATCTTCCCCTTTCTCCCTTGCTTTTCGCTTCCCTTCTTTCGTGAGCTACTTGTAAAGCCTCATCAGACAGCCACTTTGCTTTCTTGCATTTCTTTTTCTTTGGGATGGATTTCGTTGCTGCCTCCTGAACAATGTTACGGACCTCCGTCCATAGTTCCTCAGGCACTCTGTCTATCAGGTCTAATCCCTGAAATCTATTCCTCACCTCCACTGTATATTCATCAGGGATATGATTTAAGTCATACCTGAACGGTTTAGTGGTTTTCCCGACATTCTTCAATTTAAGCCGAAATTTTGCAAGAAGCAGCTCATGATCTGAGCCACAGTCAGCTCCAGGTCTTGTTTTTACTGACTGTATGGAGCTTCTCCATCTTTGGCTGCAAAGGACATAATCAATCTGATTTCGATATTGACCATCTGGTGACGTCCATGTGTAGAGTCGCCTCTTGTGCTGTTGGAAAAGAGTGTTTGCTATGATCAGCGTGTTCTCTTGGCAAAACTCTATTAGCTTTTGTCCTGCTTCATTTTGTACACCAAGGCCATGCCTGCCTGTTATCCCGGTGATTTCTTGACTTCCTACTTTAGCATTCCAATCCCCTATGATGAAGAGGACATCTTTTTTTGGTGTTAGTTCTAGAAGGTGTTGTAGGTCTTCGTAGAACCGATCAACCTCAGCTTCTTCGGCCTCAGTGGTTGGGGCATAGACTTGAATTACTGTGATGTTGAATGGTTTGCCTTGAATTCGTACTGAGATCATTCTATCATTTTTAAGATTGTACCCCAGTACTGCTTTTCCCACCCTTTTGTTGACTATGAGTGCTACTCCATTTCTTCTAAGGGATTCTTGCCCACAATAGTAGATATGATGGTCACCTGAATTAAATTCGCCCATGCCTGTCCATTTTAGTTCGCTGATTCCCAAGATGTCGATGTTCAATCTTGCCATCTCATGTTTGACCACCTCCAGCTTACCTTGATTCATTGATCTGACATTCCAGGTTCCTAAACAATATTGTTCTTTACAGCATCAGATTTTCTTTTCACCGCCAGACACATCCACAGCTGAGTGTCCTTTCGGCTTTGGCCCAGCCGCTTCACTCTTTCTGGCGCTACTTGGAAATACCCTCTGCTCTTCCCCAGTAGCATATTGGACACCTTCCGACCTGAGGGGCTCATCTTCCGGCGTCATATCTTTTAGCCTTGTGATACGTTCCATGGGGTTTTCTTGGCCAGAATACTGGAGTGGGTTGCCATTTCCTTCTCCAGTGGACCACATTTTGTCAGAACTCTCTGCCATGACCTGTCCGTCTTGGGTGGCCCTGCACGGCATAGCTTATGGCTTCACTGAGTTACGCAAGCCCCTTCGCCACAACAAGGCAGTGATCCATGAAGGGGAATAAAAACAAATAAATTAAATATACAATAAAAAACAATAAAATAAACAGCACCAATCAATTAACAACCCCCCCTTTCAGGAACAGACCAGCTTACATGCCAAAGGCCTGCTTGAATAAAAATGTCTTTGCCTGCCTGCAGAAGGGCATCAGGGACACAGCCAACCTAGCCTCCCTCAGCAGGGAATTCCAGAACTGAGGAGCAGCCACTGAGAATGCCCTGTCTCACATCCCCACAAAACATGCCTCTGATGGTGGTGGTACCAAGAGAAAGCCCTCCCCCTAAAGGTCCTAAAACCCAGGCAGGTTCATATGGGAGAAAGCAGTCTTTGATGTTCCCAGTTGGGATCAGAATTGCAGCACTGAAGGAGGTTTTTTCCCTCCCCTCTAAAGTATTTTCCTTGTTAACACCCCGCCACTCAAAACTGCTATTTGCCCCATGGAGCAAGATATACAGGTACTCCATGTCACATCCAGTTTGGCCATAACATGAGAACATGATAAAACAAGCCTATGCCAGGTAATGATTGTTAACATCTGTTCCTTTTTTCTTCTGAGCTTGGGTGAAACTATTTGAATTCCATATAAAGGCACCTCTTCAAAGCTGCTTGTATGTAGACAGTCAAGAGACTGACATCCAACCTGCTAATTGCTATATCCATTCAACTTTTAAGTATCCTTATTGAATCTAGTGCTCTGTGCCAGACTGTCCAGCTAGGTGCAAAGTGGATTCCTTGTTACCTGTGGTCTAAGCCCTAGAAAACTTAATTTGAATTGGACTCCCCGCCGAGTTCTCATTTGCAAGAGACATGGGAGTCTGCATCCTCAAAATGAGATGCTAAGAAAGTAAGATGAGTTTCTCAAATGCCTTGCCACCTGAAGTCACATGACTCACAATTAGCCCATGTCACAGAGGACAGGAAGTCATACTTTCCCCAGACCTGGAGGTGTTTCCTACATAAAGTGAGACTGGAGTTTCCAGATTTTTGTCTTTCTGTTGGGTGTCTCTAGGAAGATTGTGTTACTCTCTGTTCCTTTGTTCTCTAACTTTCTGTGTGCTTTGGGATAATGAGTTCCAAAGAGACTGACCTATCTCCTGGCTCCTGTAATGTGAATCCAAACTTTGAAATCAAACGGACCCAAGTAATATAAGCAAGTTCTCTGCCCTGCCTCATTACCAAAATAGAACAGAAGGCCTGGTTTGCACATAAGGGTCGGGCAGAATTGCTGAGAATTCTGGCTTACCATTTACAAGCAGTGTGCTTGTACACGCTACCCAATCACCAGGGCGGCCCCAAGACATTTTGCTGCCCGAGGCAAAGAATGAGATGGCACTCCCTTTCATTCCATGTTAAACAGCCATACTGGTGATGGGTCAGTGTCTTTCATCATACGCAAGGCAGCAGCCTCTTTAGGGGGTGCAGAATACGTGGCACACAACACTCTCTTCCAACACCTTGCTGCTGTCTCCCAACAGCTGTTGTCAGAGACAACTGCCTCCCTCTGCCTAATAGCAGGGCCAACGCTACCAATCCCTCTTGCTTGGGTACTCCTGCCAGTTTAGGGTGGCCATGTGTCCTTTACGGAGGACAGTCCTCTGTTTGAAGGGCTGCCCAGTCCAAGTCCAATTTAAAGATAGAGAATCATAAGAAGGGAGAGCAGCAGGGGCCTTGAAGAAAGATGTCCATCAACAGTTAGCACCCAGACAGCTGACAGAGCAGGCACATGGGTCACCTGGTCCAAGTCTTCCCCGCTATGGTGAGATAGCTTATATTTCTTTTTAAATTATAGTCGTTATTTCTAAATTTGCACCCATACATATGCAAACGTTATGCATATTAGTGTCATTTAATTTTATTTTCATTTATTCGGTTTATGAGTTGCCCTACGGCTGAAGCTCTCAGAGTGACGTACATTAAAAAGTGAAAATAAAGCCAATTATAAAACTGCATAATAAAACACACCAAAAAGTACTGTTTTTAACAGCAGCAACAGACATTCAGCATTTCAAAGAAATAAAAAAACTGACCTGCTAAAACATGGAGAAGATGATTTTAAAATGCAGCATTAATTGTATTAAACATAAAGCAAGCAGTAGTTAAAATACTTTTTAAAGGCCTGGGAGAATAAAAAGGTCTTTGCAAGGTGCTGAAAAATCAAGGAAGTAGGCACCAGGTGGACCCTTCTAGGCAGGGCAGTCCACAATTTGGGGGCCACAACAGAAAAGGCCCGCTCACAGGTAGCCAACTCTGTGGGGAAGGCAGGGGTGGGGCACTCTTTTGTCATCCTTTTTGGTGATGCACTTCCTCAATGACTACTCCAATCATAGGCCTTAAGTGGTCTTTCTCTTGGTTTTGTTTTCAAACTTTGCCTTCAAGCTTGCTTCCATGTATTATAGGCCTTAGCTAGTTCTTTCCATTTTTTCAAGCTTCCACAGTAGTTGGGATTAAGATTCTAAGCATGGCTGCCCATAATATTTTATCCTTACTAAAATAATTAAAAACTGTGCTGGTTTGAGTGTGTGCATTTGCTGATAAATTGCATTTAGAGGACTGCAAAAGGCAAGACGGACAGGTCATGGCAGAGAGTTCTGAGAAAATGTGGTCCACTGGAGAAGGAAATGGCAACCCACTCCAGTATTCTTGCCAAGAAAATCCCATGGAACGTATCACAAGGCTAAAAGAGATGACGCCGGAAGATGAGCCCCTCAGGTCGGAAGGTGTCCAATATACTACTGGGGAAGAGCAGAGGGTATTTCCAAGTAGCGCCAGAAAGAGTGAAGCAGCTGGGCCAAACCCGAAAGGACACTCAGCTGTGGATGTGCCTGGTGGTGAAAAGAAAATCCGATGCTGTAAACAACAATATTGTTTAGGAACCTGGAATGTCAGATCAATGAATCAAGGTAAGCTGGAGGTGGTCAAACATGAGATGGCAAGATTGAACATCGACATCTTGGGAATCAGCGAACTAAAATGGACAGGCATGGGCGAATTTAATTCAGGTGACCATCATATCTACTACTGTGGGCAAGAATCCCTTAGAAGAAATGGAGTAGCACTCATAGTCAACAAAAGGGTGGGAAAAGCAGTACTGGGGTACAATCTTAAAAACGATAGAATGATCTCAGTACGAATCCAAGGCAAACCATTCAACATCACAGTAATTCAAGTCTATTCCCCAACCACTGAGGACGAAGAAGCTGAGGTTGATCGGTTCTATGAAGACCTACAACACCTTCTAGAACTAACACCAAAAAAAGATGTCCTCTTCATCATAGGGGATTGGAATGCTAAAGTAGGAAGTCAAGAAATCACCAGGATAACAGGCAGGCATGGCCTTGGTGTACAAAGTGAAGCAGGACAAAAGCTAATAGAGTTTTGCCAAGAGAACACGCTGATCATAGCAAACACTCTTTTCCAACAGCACAAGAGACGACTCTACACATGGACATCACCAGATGGTCAATATCGAAATCAGATTGATTATGTCCTTTGCAGCCAAAGATGGAGAAGCTCTATACAGTCAGTAAAAACAAGACCTGGAGCTGACTGTGGCTCAGATCATGAGTTTCTTGTTGCAAAATTTCGGCTGAAATTGAAGAACGTAGGGAAAACCACTAAACCATTCAGGTATGACCTAAATCATATCCCTTCTGAATATATGGTGGAGATGAGGAATAGATTTCAGGGATTAGACGTGATAGACAGAGTGCCTGAGGAACTATGGACGGAGGTCCGTAACATTGTTCAGGAGGCAGCAACTCAATCCATCCCAAAGAAAAAGAAATGCAAGAAAGCCAAGTGGCTGTCTGATGAGGCTTTACAAGTCGCTGAGGAAAGTAACAGAAGCAGATGAGATTAAGAAGAGGTGGAAAGAAAACACAGAAGAACTATACAGGAAAGATCTGAATGTCCCTGATAGCCATGATAGTGCAGTCACTGAACTTGAACCGGACATCCTAGAGAGTGAAATCAAGTGGGACTTAGGAAGCATTAGTAACAACAAAGCTAGCGGAGATGACCGTCTTCCAGCTGAGCTATTTAAAATCCTAAAAGATGATGCTGTTAAAGTGCTGCATTCAATATGCCAACAAATTTGGAACACTCAACAATGGCCGCAAGACTGGAAAAGGTCAGTTTACATTCCAATTCCAAAGAAGGGCAATGCCAGAGTGTTCAAACTACCGCACAATTGCGCTCATTTCACATGCCAGCAAGGTGATGCTCAAAATCCTACAAGCTAGGCTTCAGCAGTATGCGAACCGAGAACTACCAGAAGTACAAGCTGGGTTTCGAGGAGGCAGAGGAACTAGAGATCAAATCGCCAACATTCGCTGGATCATGGAGAAAGCAAGAGAATTCCAGAAAAACGTCTATTTCTGCTTCATTGACTACGCTAAAGCCTTTGATGGTGAGGATCACAACAAACTGTGGCAAATTCTTAAAGTGATGGGAGTACCAGACCACCTTACCTGTCTCCTGAGAAACCTGTATGAGGGTCAAGAAGCAACAGTAAGAACCAGACATGGAACAACTGAATGGTTCAAAATTGGGAAAGGAGTACGACAAGGCTGCATATTGTCACCCTGCTTATTTAACTTATATGCAGAGTACATCATGAGAAACGCCGGGTTGGATGAATCACAGGTCGGAATTAAGATTGCTGGGAGAATTATCAACAACCTCCGATATGCAGACGATACCACCCTAATGGCAGAAAGCGAAGAGGATCTCAAGAGCCTCTTGTTGAGGGTGAAAGAGGAGAGTGCAAAAGCTGGTTTGAAACTCAACATTAACAAAACGAAGATCCTGGCATCTGGCCCCATCACTTCCTGGCATATAGAAGGGGAAAAAATGGAAGCAGTGACAGATTTTACTTTCTTGGGCTCCAAGATCACCGCAGACGGTGACTGTAGCCATGAAATTAAAAGACGCTTGCTCCTTGGGAGGAAAGCTGTGGCAAACCTAGACAGCATAGTAAGAAGCAGAGACATCACCTTGCCGACAAAGGTCCGTCTAATCAAAGCTATGGTTTTCCCAGTAGTAATGTATGGCTGTGAGAGCTGGACTATATGGAAGGCTGAGTGCCGAAGAATTGATGCTTTCGAACTGTGGTGCTGGAGAAGACTCTTACGAGTCCCCTGGACTGCAAGGAGGTCAAATCAGTCCATCCTAAAGGAAATCAACCCTGAGTGCTCATTGGAAGGACAGATACTGAAGCTGAAGCTCAAATATTTTGGCCACCTAATGCAAAGACAAAACTCTCTGGAAAAGACCCTGATGCTGGGAAAGACTGAAGGCAAAAGGAGAAGGGGCGGCAGAGGATGAGATGGCTAGATAGCGTCACCGATGCAATGAATATGAACTTGAGCACATTCCAGGAGAAAGCGCAGGACAGGAAGGCCTGGCGTGCTATGGTCCATGGGGTCATGAAGAGTCGGACACGACTGAATAACAACAACAAAAAGGCAACCAGGTTTTGTAGCAGTGGAGTCCAAACTGTTTAGGGATTTGAAGGTCAACAGTCTAGATAGATAGAATTTTATTTGAAACATTGCAGTGCTATTCTTCAGTTTACAAGAACTCCCAGGATGACTCACAATGATGTAAAACAATATAAAATAAAGGCATATGAATGTCCACAGTGGAACAATAAAAACCAGCATCAACCTATTGTTAGACCAGACTTTCTAGGCCCAAGGAACTACTGAACTCAGCAAAGACCAGAGCAACCATGATGGACTTCAGCAACTGCTAAGCAAAGGGCTGTATGTGTCTGATCTCAGAAGCTAAGCAGGGTCAGCCCTGGTTAGTACATGGATGGGAGACCGCCTGGGAATCAGGCTTCCTGCACTGAGCAGGGGGTTGGACTCGATGGTCTTGTAGGCCCCGTCCAACCCTATGATTCTATAACTAAAATGGACAGTGCTGGCTCTAGGTTTTTGAGGACCCTTGGGCAAGGCATCCTCAAAGAGCCCCCTCCTTCAGTGAGTCTACCTTCTCACCACCATTGTCACCAGCTGCTATTGCTCCTCAGCAGGGGCGTTGTTAGAGGTAGGCCACCTGGGCACAGGCCCCAGATCTTTTTTGAGCTGTGCCCTGGATCTTTTGACCTGTCCTAACTGCTTTTTTTTTACATTTTCCCATTGACTTGCATTGGAAAACAAAAAACGGCCATAACGTTTTTAGTTTGTATGATAAATACATGAAATTTGGAGACTTGGTAGCCCCCATGCAGTTGAGTGAATATGACAAATTTCAGGCAGTTAGGTCCAGTGGATTTTGTGCTAATCATAGGTAAAATATGCTATTTTCAAGGAAATGAGTCAAAGCAAAGAGTTTTTTTTTTTTTTTTTTGTGCCTCCACATACGTGCATGGAATTTGGGGACCTGGCAGCCCCTATAGAGATGACTGAGCCTGCTAAAGTTCAGGCAGTTAGGTACAGTGGCTTTTGTGCTAGCCACAGGTAAAATTTGCTTTTTCCAAGAAAACTTGTCAAAGTAAAGAGCTATAATTTTTTTGTGCTTCCACATATTCATGGAATTTGGAGACCTGGCAGGCCCTATGGAGCTGACTGAACCTACCAAATTTCAGACAATTAGGTCCAGTGGCTTTTGCGCTAGCCATGCGTAAAGTTTCCTTTTCTCAAAGTCTAAAAAAGTAAAACTGTCAAGCCACCCAGGGGATTAGAGATCCTAATCAGAAGGTGTTTAACATGACCATTAGGAGGTCACTATCCCTAATCTCTGGTGTATGGGTTGGGTTTTTGTTTTTGTTTTTTTGAGGTGCAAAAAACCTCTCTCCCCCTACTTTTCTGCTCTTACATGCCCACTGTTGGGAGCTTGCCTGCAAAGACATTTTGAGGAGAAGGAAGGGAAGAAAGAGCTCCATGTGAAATACTGGTATTTCACACGGCATCTGATTTTACTGCCCCAGACTGGAAACTTTGGCTTCTGCAGAAGTTTAATAGCTTCAGTACAGCAAAGGATCCAATCAGCCTCCACAAACTTCTTTCTCCCCTTCCACTTTAATTTCTCCTAAATAGCTGTAGGACTCAAATAATCCCAAAGGGAGGGTTAGGACTATGTGGAGTCATGATCTAGAAACTGCTGGGGCTTTTAAATAGGTTCTACAGTTAAAAAAAAAAAAAAAGCTAGAAAAAGCCCTCAGCCACCTCACCTCATAAAGTTCATTTAAGTACATGCAATCCTTACAAAGCCTGCACGGCCTCCTAAATTCTTCTGAAGTACTACCTCTCTGAAAGGAGCCACTTGGCTTAGGGAATTCTCTCTACCCCCCACCCCCGCACGCATTTCCAATCACCATTCTTCTTTTCCCCTCCCCTCCCCTCTCCTGTTCTTTCTTTCTTTCTCTTCTTTATTCTACCCAGAGCATATCTTGGGGAATTCTTAAAGAGAATTCTCTTTGGCAGGCAAGAGAAGTTCTGAACTGTATTTGACTTTATACACAGGCAAGAGGGTTGGGTTTTCTCCTTCTCCTCACTCAAGTCTTTGAGAAGAATGGGTTCACATGGTAACAGAGAAATAATTCTGGGGCTGTTTTGTTTGTCAGTTGCCATTATCCAGCAATAGGAAGGGCTGTAGCTCAGTGGTACAGCACATGCCTGGCATGCAGAAGGTCCCGGGTTCAATCCCCAGCGTCTCCAGGTAGGGCTATGAAAAATCCTGCCTGAAATTCTGGAGAGCCGCTTCTGCCAGTCAGTGTGGACAATACGGGGCTAGATGGACCCAGGGTCTGACTCAGTATAAGGCAACTTCCTATGAACAGAAAGCTTTAATTTAAAAAATAGGCGTTTTTGGTTTGTTCTTTTAAGTGGAGGGGAGATAAATATTGCTAATTTATGCAATCCTATGTATGCCTACTGAGAAGTCTCATTATGTTTAATGAGACTTACTCTCAGGAAAGATTCCAGCACAAGTTACTTTTGCAGGGAGGTTTGCACCTTGATGTTCTGCATGTTTACTCAGAAATAAGTCCTGAGTTGTGAGCATGGTACTGCAAGCTTAATACAGTGCTTACCCAATTCCGTCTAATGAATTGACTACCCTTTCAGCTCAGTCCTATGCATGTTTTGTCATTTGTGGGTTTGGTTTTTTTTTGCATGAACTCTAGCTTCAGTGGTGAGGGAAAGGCATTTAGTACATGCTCAGAGTTTCTCTATAACTTAGCCCTAGTTTTGAAAACAGACTCATTGGCTGAATCCTGGTGACGTCTTGGCACAAATGAAGTTATGGGGAGGAAGATACAATGGCAGCTTGCGCATAACAAGGAGGAGATAGAGAGGAGTTGCACAAAACAAGACATCTGTTTTGATGCAGAGTTGCTGGAGGATAGTAGGATGAGGAGGGATGGTTGCATGGAGGGGAATAGAATTGGTAGGGGGAGAATGTAAGTGCTCAGTGGTGAAAGAAAAACATTCTGCACATGCTTAGAGGCAATCTCTATTTAAGAACATAAGAAGAGCCGTGCTGCATCAGACCAAGATCCATCTAGTCCAGCATTCTGTTCACACAGTGGTCAACCAGATGCCCATAGGAAACCCACAAGCAGGACATGAGTGCAATAGCACTCCCCCACCCATGTCCCCCTGCTGCTAACATTGGTGAAATGTAAATAAATTCTAGTCATTCTTAATTAGAATGCATGTATATCCTTCAAAAACTTTGCAGGTTTCTTGCCTGGGGGACACCTCTAATGACCTGTGCATTTTCATACACATTTACCCAAAAACTGTTGGGGAAGGGGTGAATGGAAGGGAAAGCAAATCACTCCCTCCCCCAAATCGGAGAACTCCCCTTCCACATGAACTGCTGCACCTATCCTTCTGGAATTTTGCTGGTTTCTTACTTTGGGACAACTGTAGGCTGTCTGTAATTTTCAGAAAAATGGTCCACAAGGAACATAGGGAGATAAATATTTCGTCTTTGGGAGACCACAAAATGTCAAGGCTACCCTTGCACAAAAACCCGTATGGCTATCATTCTGAAATTTGGCAGACATGATCTCTTCTGATGGGGCAATGAATCCCAAAATTTTTATCCAATTCTTCCAAGTAATAAAAATGTTATTGGCAGTTCCCTTTAAAAGAAAATCAAAATATAAACCCTGCACAAAAACCCGTATTTTTTTTCTGACATTGGACAAGTGTAATCTCCTGCTAGGGGGCTACTATGCCTGAAATTATCATCTGGTTCTGACCAAGAGAAAAAAGTTACAGTTTTTTTTTCTAATTTCCCATGGTAGTCAGCAGGAAGCATAAAGACTCATTTTTCCAAACATTGACTCAGGTTTGGTGCTGAGCTGAAGTGGTCCGACTACAAACTGGCCCGAGAAGAAGTGGGATGTTTTCCAAAATGCTGAATCGGGGTCTGAGTTGAAGTGGGGTGCAGGGTCAGTGCACACTTCTTATGTATGTATGTAATCTATACACACATGCAAGCACACCGCATGCACACACCACACACACACACACACACTAGACTTGAGCTTAGACTCGGAGATATATATATATATATATATATGTGCGCAAAGTTGTGTTATGGGCCTGTGCCCTGCATCTTTTAAGAACCTAGCAACGCCCCTGCTCCTCACCCTCTTTCTCATCATTGCTGCCACTTGCTTGCATGACAGGCAGAGAGCCAGTGGGCAAGTAGGTAGTGTCATCTACTGCTTCTCCTTTGTACCACCTCCACTGCCAGGGCCAGAGCAAGAGGCTGGTGAACAAGCAGGTTGCAATGGTGAAGTGGAAGAGCAACTCCAGGGGGCTCTTGCCAGTGGGCCCCTGCTGGGTTGTGGGTTCTTGGTAAGTGCCCAATCGTGCCGACCCTTGACTCCAGTCTTAAAAATGGATGACTCCACCTTGTGCAAGCTGCTTGTAATATTTGCTGAGGTGAAGTGATAGCCAATGTGAGAACTTGGCATTCAAGTTAATGAGACGAATGAGAATATCATCATACCTGAACAAAGTCTGAGAAGAACACGGTCAGGAAGCACAGTAGGTGGGGAAACCAAATATACTTGTTTTTGCTTTGAGAAGATTCTGTTATAGAATGTGTAAATGTGACTCACATGACAAGAAGTATATTGTAGGGATGCCGGTTATATTTCCCCTGGGAAATTTTGAGCATATATGAAGGGTGGAGAAGTTCTAGTGCTCACCTCTGGGTTTAGCTCCTTCAAATTGATGTAAAGGTCTAGTAATCCCGTCTCTAAGCAATATACAAAGAGGTCTACTCTCCAGTGCCAGATCCAGGCTTTTGAGGGCCCTTGGGCAAGACACCCTCAATGGGCCCCTCCCTCAGTGAGCCTACCTTCTCAATACCATTGTCACCAATGGCTGCTATTGTTCCTCCTCCTCCTAATTTTTACCATTTATGTGTTTGCCAGGCAGAGAGCCAGTGAGCAGGTAGGCAGTGGCATCTACTGCTCCGCCTTCTCACCACCACTGTTGTCTGGGCCAGAGTGAGAGGCAGGTGAACAAGCAGGTTGCAATGGTGAAGAGGAGGGGCAACTCCAGGGTTTTGGTTTTTGTCAGCGAGCCCCTGCTGGGGTGTGGGTCTTCAGCAGGTGCCTAACCATGATGCTCTCCCTGCCACCCTCCATGCATTCAACTTTTTCCTTGTTACCTTTCCTCACTTTTTTGTCACTGGGCCTCCTATTGTTTTCTTTTCTTTTCCTTCCCCATCCTCCATTTCTCTCTCTCTTTCCTTCCCACCCTTCCTGCTGTGCTTTATTCTGTTAGAGATGGAGGGATCCGCAGAGCTGCTAACCCACAAATCTGGATTGGCAGCTGTGGGTTAAATCCAATGTTGAATGAGTGGACTTCTGCTCATGCAACAGAACTTCCCTTTGCTCTCTCCCCCCCTGCAGCCTCTTGCCCCCCATATCTGCTCTGGAGGGTTGAGGGACACATGGGGGACTGCAAGGGTAAGGGGAAATTTGTTCCACCAGCGGTTTCTGTTCTGCTGGTGGACAGCCAGCATTGGAGACAACCCTATGAATTTCTCTTGAACATAATGCTAAGTAGTTAGAACAGCTAGGAAACTTACAATGCTTTTAAACTACATGGAAGAAAGATGAGTGTATGACCTGACAATTCATGGCAGAATTATATTCTCAATGCTATTATAATATGCTTCATTTTGAGTCCTTACTATAATGAGGTCTTTGTTCACATTGTTACAGTATTATTTTCTCCTTTCTTCATTCTTCCTCTGTGCTGTTGATTATCACATTGTACTGCCTGGAGGGAATTTGCTTGTGTTCTTGTAGGCCTACCATATTAATTCTCTACTATCCCTTTACTTAGCATTGTGCATCAATAAATCATTTAATTTGTTACAGTTATAATCTTGAGCCTGTGCGCTTGTCCCTGGTTCAGTTTTACCTACCGGGGTGTAAATTCAAACCCTAATTAACACCAGTAAAAAAGCAGATTACGGCTGCAGGCCTGTACACCCTTAACTGGGAGTTACTTCTATGTGGACATGCATAGGACACTGTTGTAAAAAACAACATATAGCAGAGGAAAACCAGATAAGTATCATGCTGCAAGAACAGGTAAATAAAAAGGACTTTAGCTGGTGCCAGAAAAACATCAGGCTTGGTGTCAGAACAAGTTGTTTAGGGATTAAAAGATAAGCACCAGTACTTTGAATTGTGCTCAAAAATGAATCAGCAGCCAGCATGGTTGTTCAAGGACTGATGAGATGTATCCATTTTGGTGAGTCCCAATTAGCAACTTAGCAGTTCTATTTGGGACTATCTTGAAGTTGCTGATAAGTCTTCAGAGAAAGCTTCATGTACTGCGGTACCCTAGTCTAGTTACCAGAGCATGGGTAACTGTGGCCAGTCTACACCTGTCCAGGTGCAGCAACCGTCGCTAGTGAAAGATGCTGCATGTCATAGATGCCATTTGGGCCTTCAATGACAAAGCTGGATCTATGAGCAGCACTCCCAGAATGCAAACCAGATCCTTTATGGGAGTGTGCAACCCTATCCAGAAAAGGCTGAGCACCGCACCATCATTCAGAAGAACCACCCACTAACAGTACCTCCATCTTGTCTAGATTGAGCTTCAATTTATTTTTCCTCATTCTATGGAGTTACAGTGGCCATGTGTTCTATTTTACAGAGGACAGGTCAGAAGGCAGTAATGCTAGATCCAACAGGTCATCTGTGACTAAATTCTGTTGTTAGAACCTCCTTAGACATCCAGCATTGAATGACATCACATTATTCATCACGCTTTGGGAGGGCTCAAACTGCCGAATATAGCCTAAAATTAGATGAGTGAGAGAAAACAAAATGTTGTCGTTTGGGAGCACAGCCAACATAGAGCTGATTTGGACATCCTACTAAACCATGGTTTATTACAGCCTTCCCCAACCCGGTGCCATTGGTCTTCCTGGCTGAGAGTGATGGAAGGTGTAGTTCACATCTGAAGGGTACCAGTTTGGGAAAAGCTGGTTCATCATGGCATGAATAAATCAGAGCGAGCTTTGGTTGTTCCTGCTCCCTCCCCTTCTCCCCTTATCTGATGCATCCACGAAGGGATCGAAAGCTTTCACATCAATTTTTTATTAATTAATTAATTTTTATTTAATTTTATTAAATTTCTTAATCACCCATCTGGCTGGTCACCTGGCCACTCTGGGTGATGTACAACAATACAATTTAAAACAGTAAAATCACACATTAAAACATCGTCTGAAAATACCCTAACCCACCCCAAATGCCTGCCTGTACATCCGAAACCTAAACTGTGATTAATCTTATGGTTTGTTGAAACAAACCATCTTCATAAACCATGGTTTGAAGTTTCTTTTTCCCCCAAACAAACCATCATTAGGATTAACCTGTTTGCTGGGTTTGGAAAAACAATGAGCTGTGGTTAATCAAAAATGGAAGTAAAAGCTTCAGAACTCTTCACAGCTGTAACAGAGGAAGGGGAGTGGAGGATTGTGGGAGCCTGAGACTTACTGTAGCTTATTCCTGTCACAATAAACCATGGTTTATCATGCTGTCTGAAGTGGCCTAAAGTAGATGAGGTTAGCTTATGGTACATAACCTATCGGTTTCCAAAATTCCCCATTTGAAGAGTCTGACTGGATGCCGAAGTGATCTAACCTCATTTCTGCAAACTGTTGCTTTGCTTGGAGTGTCATGCCTCTAATACGCTTTGTGTCGTCACTTGCCAACTAGGGCTGCCAACTCTTGAAAGATAAAACTTCTAGTATCTGGGGAAGGCCTGATGGGTGAGGCCAGGAGTTGTCAGGGGATGGTGCCTAGCAGTAAAGGGGTGCAGCCTACAGAAAATACAGTGTTTGGCAAACCATCATGGAGGCTAAATGTTCAAGTCAAATTTGTCCTTAGTAAGCCTCCATAGTGGCTATTGCTGATTTTTTCATTTTTTGCCAATTGGGGGGGGCGATGGGAGCCACATGTTACCCAGCCTTTGTCTGAGGTAAGGGTGTTGAACCTCTTTCAGTCCAAGAGTTGAATTCTATTCCAGAGAAGCTCTCAAGGGGCTATTCCAGTGGCGAGTGGGGCTGAAAGCAAAGGGGGCTGATCCAAAGGCAAAGTGTGTGTGTGTGTGTGTGTGTGGGCAGTAAATACCAGCATATTTTAGCTTAAAGTTCTTACTGCCAGTAACTAAGTCTTAGGAGTGACATTTCAACCATTTAGAAATTGGGGGGCAGGGGGCGGGGAGAGCAGAGACTGCACAAAAGCCAGGAAAACACCAAATGATTTGTGATCAGGGGAAACCGGGAAGGGGCAGGGGAAGGGGCCATGGCCCTCTGAGGAACCCCAGAGGGCTAGATTGGGACCATAGAATTTTGACAGAGTCTTGTGGATGCCCTCACAAGAGGGCATGACTGGTCACAAAACACTAATTTCCCAGAAGGCAAACTGGTGAGACTAAAAGAAAAATAACTTGCCCATGAACCTAAGTACAAGGAAGAGGTGGGATCTGCGCTCCAAAATGGAAAGCCACTCTTTTGAACTCAAATAAAGATGGTGGTGCTGGATGGTGCTGGAGGGCAACACTTCACTTTGCAGCATGCCAGCTTCCCAGTTTTTTAAAAAAATAATTAAAAATGTCTTAATAAATAACATCAAAATCAGGAGGGGCAGGGAGTCTGGTGGGCACCGACAGAGGTGTACATGGGCACACTGGTGCCCATGGGTAGCATGTTGGAGACCCCTGGAATAGAACACAAATTCAGTAGTCTACCTTGTCCACACACATACACTTCCCCAGCATCTCTAGGTAGGCTTTCTGCCTTCAAAAAATGTTTTATGATGTGCTGCAGGTACACTTATTATATTAAATGTATCTTTGTATCTTTAAAAAAAAAAACCCCACACAGCCAATTCAGTTTTTAAAACACTGAAAAACTCCTTTGGGGTGGGGAGGAAACGGATTAGAGATTTGAACTGGTATTCATACAATAACTGCAGTGAACAGCCAGCTTCTGCTGTAAACATACAGAACTAGTTTCCCTGAGCATGAACTAAGAGTGGTTCAGATCCAGACTTAATCATACTTAGAGTTAGGGATGTCAGAGAATTCCGCCACAGATTCCGGGAGGCCAGATTCTTTAGAATCTGGCTTCCTGGAATCCATGGCGGAACGGCCTCCCGCCTCCTGCCCCCCCGCGGAATCCCCCCGGACGGAACTTACCTGGGGCGGGTACGGTGGCTGGTCTCCCGGCCGGCCGCAGCCGGGCTGCTGCAGCCGCCATTTGCGTCCTTGCAAGCAGCCGTGATAGGCTACGTATTTACATAGCCTATCACGGCAAAGAGCAGGGACGTAAATGGCGGCTGCTACGCCATTTCCGCCCCTGCTCTTTGCTGTGATAGGCTACGTACGTGGTGGCTCCACGGAGCTGGCCGGGGAGGATTCCAGGGGGAGGGACAGAGCGCCTCCCCCCCACCGCGGATGCCCAGGCGCGGAGCCAGCTAAGGGATTCATACATCCCTAGAGTAGACCCACTGAAATCAATGGGACTTCAGCGAGTCGTGACTAACTTAAGTCCCATGGATTTTCCATGGGTCTAACTATGAGCAGGGGTAGATTCTAGCCTCTGTGTTTTAGCAAAATGCAGCGTGCTTCCACAATTGGTTCGCCACTCAAATTACATATCTTTATATGTAACCGTATATTACCAGCAATAGTGACAGCAGATCCAAGCCTGCAGGTCAGTTGTTATTGCTGGACTGCAAGCGATACTACCAACAGTGGTTCAGAGCAAACCCATACAGAAGATAAAAACGTTTGCAGCAAATATTATTGCCCAGGGGGGTGTCTCCACCAGCGATTTACTCCGAGCCGGCTGCGTGTTGAGGTCGTTAGGGATACATGACGCTGTGAACATCCAGCAGCCGCTCCGGAGCTTATCAGGGAAAAAACAGATTTCCTGAAATGGCTTACAGTCTGATTCTTTTCCTTAAGTCAGGTTCTGCGCAATACAGCTGTTGTGTGCCCGAACCCCTACATTTACCTTGGGTATGCTAGCCCTGCCCAGGGGTGTGCCTTGACCCTGGTCAAGGGATGTTTCCTGTCCCCTGTGTTTCCCAGCACAAACCAATTAGTGTCTACACAGAAGTAACTCCCTTTGTGCTCAATAAGGCTTACTCCTGAAATGCAGGGGCACCTGGAGTTTCAGCGAAAAGGAGGGAGAGGGGGAAGCCTCTTTTATTGGTTGAGCAGCACCTGCCAGTCAGATGCCACTCCAACCCCCGCCCCCATCTGGAAGTATGTTCTGTGAAGCAATGTTTACTGGTGCAGAGCACTTGCTCAAGGAGCCCTGAATGGACCGAAGCGCAGCAAAGCTGATTCCTTTAAAAAAAAATCTGGTATTCCTCCATTCGTTTCTCCTTCTGTTGTCATAGAGACATGGTTCAGGTTTCCTCTACCTCTGCATAATGCTTCTCTGCTAATGGCAAGGGGCAAGGAGCATAGCTAGTTGGTCTATTGGTTCTATTTTCTATCTGGTTTCCTCACAAATAACAAAAGATGCTTAGGATGCACCCCTAATTTTGCTGAAGGAAGAAGTTGCTTTGGTTTCTGAAGGCGGCCTCCCTAGGTTTTTTTCTTCAGAAGTTCAGGAAGGGGACCAATACGGTTGCCAAACTGGGCCAAAATAATCTTTTAAAGCTCAAAAGCCTTGATTTCATCCATTTTCCCAACAACTTTCATTTCATAAACCATACATTCTGGTTCTTCGTGTATGAACTTTTTCCCAGATGTGCTGGATGCCAATTTCTATCATCCCCAGCCAGCACGGAGGACACCAGTTTGGGGAAGGCTGATCTAAACCATCACCCCATCCCATACTCACTTTATAGAAGACTGATTTGGATAGGTAGTGGTGGGAATAAAGTATCTACTGCTAAGTGGTAAGTGGTGTTTTATATAAAAATCTGTTTGAAACTCTGCCAGTCCAAGGTAATAAAAGTGCTTATTATCAGTCCACAGGTACCTGACTTTATACTTTGCACTATTAGATTTGATTTCCTCTGAGGTTTTTTTCTAGTTCAGGGAGGACTAAGGACTGATTTATACACTCAGCAGATAAAGAGTGGTAAATCATTTCCTGGACTCTACTACTTCAGGTTGCAGAGGGGGAGTTACTGATCCCTGTAATCTTTTCGTCCCAAAGAGGACTGTGGCAATCATATGTACTAGTCCAGAAACAAGAAAGCAGCAGCAGAAATCCACAACAGAAACATAAGGAAAATATACAAAAGCACTATAGAAGATGAGCTTTATTTTCAGAAACAGCACATCCAGTTTTGGCCTTTATAGTTTTATTTGATGGGCATTTTCCTTTTTCAAATGTTTTGGGGGTTCATTAAAAAAAGAGTCTCCTACAGCATCTTTGGATATTTTCCTCTTATTCCGATCGCTAACCATGCAAATCAGCTTTCCCTCTCTTTGGTTTCAATAGGGTTGACTTGCAAACTAAGGCAGTGTTTCCCAACGCAGTGCCCTCCAGATGTGTTGGACCACTCCTATCACCCCCCAGCCAGCATAACTATTGGTCATATTGGCTGGAGAAGATGGAACTATAGTCTAACACATCTGGAGAGCACCAGGTTGGGGAAAGCTGAGCCAAGGCATGCTTGCTTGGAAATAAGACCCATTCTGTTGTGAGTACATAACTTTTACCCAGCACTGGAGATGCTTTTTTTTGGTACCCGAGTGTCATAGAGGACATACTTCTGAGGGCATCGCTGCACCTGCAATTTATTGCACATTCACGACTGGCCACTCATGGAAGTTTGTGGGTCCATTACATGACATCGTAATCTTCCAGTGATTTGCCCCCATTTCCCCCTGCCTTTCCTGTATTATCCCCAAAAGGAAAAAATGCAGTATTTTTTCAGCCTGTGCAACAGGAGCACCATGGCCTGCCTGTGTACTTCTCCCATAGCATGAAAAACCTGCTTTGTTTGGGGTTGTGGGGGATGCAGCCATGATGATGACAGCAGTGACATCAGGGTGGTGGGCTTGCCGCCGTACTGTGACTAAATGCAATGTACCAACTTTTGCTCCCAACTTCGGCTGCTTACTCCACAACACAGAATGGCTGGCATGCTAGCACTTTGCTGGGAAACCGATGCCTGCAGGGGTGGGGTTCGGGCAGCTTGATGGAGGTTGCTGTCCACCTGCATTGCATCTCAATCACAACCAAACCACCAATAATCTGCGAAGGGAGGGAAAGGGACAGAAACCAGGGAGGAAATTTCAAGATGCCCCCAGTGTATGTAACGGCTTTTCGCAGAAAAGGAGCCACCCTATGAAAAGGTAAGGAACAGAATATAATGCGATAGAAACAACTGTGTAAAGGAGCCCAGTCTAATCCTGTGATGAAACTGAATGGAGAAAGCCCCGGTACTGATGTGGATTTCATATGATGAACCCCTGAGTGTTAGATAATAGGAACTCCGCATGCCTCCAGACACTAGGGGGTGATAGAGGATGTGTCTAGTTCATTCCACTTGTTGTTTCTTAAATTAAAAGAAGTAAACAGTTATGATCCATTTACAGTCATACCCTGTTTCAGAAACCAGTAAGAGAAAAGCGGTTGTAAATTAATGCAACATAAGCAACATATAAAAGGGGGGTTGTGGTGTGAGGATTGGGGTGTTAAAAGTATACAAGTGTGTCCTTATTTTCATCTGTGACATATGGGTGGGTGTGCAGCTACACAAAAATGCAGCCATAGGGATATCTAGGAAATCCCCACCCCCACCCCGCATGCTTGGCCATCTAGAAGTCTGACATCAGCACTGAAGGATTTGAAATGCTTCCCTGATTGTGCCATAATCTGAATTTGAAATGTTTCCCAAGTGATCATCTTCAGATCCCCGAAATCTGGAAGTGGCTGTGCAAAGCACTAGGTTAGGACAGAATTTCTCCTTCTCCTCTCAATCCTCCTCTGGCCAATACAAGTCATTCCTGGTGTGGCACATGCTTCTTCTTGGAAGCCTGGAGAAGTAAAGACAGAGATGGCTGGAGGAGAATGGAGTAGATTAGTTAAGGCACTACTTTTCCATCTGTCCTCCCTCCCCTTGTTGTTGTCTGCAAGCTCATCCAGGACTGTTTGGAAACTCTGATCTTCAAAGAGAGAAAAAGACAAACTGCATGAGCCTGAGGCTTGGGTGAGCCAGACAGCAGAGGGAGGTGGAACAGAGAAGAAAACACTACCCAAACCCATCCACTCCCTAAACTGGTGAACTCTGCCTCTCCTCCAAGGCCGACTGAAAGTTATGGACCAGGGATGGAGAACTCCAGATGTTGTTTGACTGAACACCCATCATCCCTCACCATGCTGAGTTGCAGTTCACCAACATCTGCAAGGCCACACATTCCCCACCCCTCTTATGAACACTGGAGGATGGAGTGGACCAAAGAACCATCTAATCCAGTGTTCTGTGTACAATAGTGGCCAACGAGATGCTTCTTGGCCTTACCACCAGGACAGGAGCACAATATCCCTCTGTTGTGGTCTGCCTCCAGCATCTGATATTTAGAGCAGTCTTCCCCAACTTGGTGCCCTCCAGATGTTTTGGACTTCACCTCTCATCAAAATGGCCAATGGTCAGGAATGCTGGGAATAGTAACCCAAAACACCTGGAGGGCACCAGGTTGGGGAAGGCTGATTTAGAGGTAAACTGCCTTTGAACTTGGAGGTTCTAGTTTGCTATCACAGCTAATAGCTTTGACAAGCCTTTGTTCTGTGACTTTCTTCAACAGTCATCTCTAGGTATAACTGCACATTACATGCACACATATATAGGACAAAACGCAGACTACAATCTGTAACAGGGGAAAGCCTCTTAATTTTGTGTTGCAATTCCTCCTCACATATACTTTTCTGTGTGCAGGATTTTTTAAAAGGCTGATGTCAAGGAAAACATGGATCCAAGATGTTAACAAGAGATGCACTGGAGCTTTGGCATCCATTATATTTTATGGAACTATGAGGTTTTGGAATATGGGAGCGTTCTTTGCACAAGGAGGGGCAAACCAGCGATACACCTTTCTTTCATCACAACTACCTTCTTGGAGCCCCCCTCCCCCCGCCCCAAAGTCTAGCAATTTCTAAGGCAGGGATGGGGGATGTCTGGTCCTGCAGATATTGTTGGACTGCAACTTCCATCATCCCTCACCACTGGCTATGTGGGCTAGGGCTGATGGGAGTTGTAGTCCAACAACATCTGCAAGGCCACACATTCTCAACCTATTATGGTTGCAAGAGCTGGACCATAAGGAAGGTTGAGGGAAGGAAGATAGATGCTTTTGAACTGCGGTGCTGGAGAAAAATTCTGAGAGTGCCTTGGACCGCAAGATCAAACCAGTCCATACTCTAGGAAATAAAGCTAGACTGCTCACTTGAGGGAATGATATTAAAGGCAAAACTGAAGAACTTTGGCCACATCATGAGAAGACAGGATACCCTGAAGAAGATGCTGATGCTAGGGAAAGTGGAAAGCAAAAGGAAAAGGGGCCGCCCAAGGGCAAGATGGATGGATGATATTCTGGAAGTGACGGACTCGACCTTGGGAGAGTTGGGGGTGGTGATGGCTGACAGGAAGCTCTGGCGTGGGCTGGTCCATGAAGTCACGAAGAGTCGGAAGTGACTGATCGAATAAACAACCATTTATATCCTGTCCCAAGACTGCACACATGATCGTCCTCCTCTCCGTTTTCTCCTCACAACCACCCTGTGAGGTAGCTTAGGCTGAGAGCCAGTCACTGACCCAAAGTCACCCATGGCAGAGTAGGGACTAGAACCCGATCTCCCCAGTCCCAGCACTCTAACCACTACACAACACTGTTTTAAGGGGAGTAGCATATTGTTGCAGGAGCAAAAACTCATCTAGCATATCCAGCAGGACTTCAAAAAAGGGAAATACTCCTACGAGTCTTAAACATTGGATTTGCATGCAGGCAATCTGTGGGGTCTTTTGTGTTTTTGCACCAGGAGCGCCCGGTTTCTGCGGCTTTGCTGTTGCAACCTGAAACAAAAGCCGCATTTAAACTTCGCAGCACGACGAGCCCACGCCCGTGAGTTGTGGCGATGGCTACAGCCGGCGGGTATCGTGCAGGGGCCACCGCAGCTGCTGCGAGGCGACAGCGCCCGAGATGGAGAGCGGAGGCCCGGCCTGCAAGGCCAGCGCGCGCTCCGCACCCGCGGCGTGAATCCAAGCGCGCAGCAGCCGCCCTCTCCGAGCGCGCCCGGCCCGGCCCGCCCGGGCAGCTGGAGGAAGCGAAGCGTTCGCATGCGAATTAATCGGAGGGAAGGGATTACATCTTCTCGCGGAGGGTTACGGCTCTCCGTCGTCTCTGGCCCAACCCAGAACGCACTCGATCGGCCGAGGCGTCTTCGCCGGCATTTTGTGAACGGCTCTCCGATTGGACGAAGGGGCCCTGCAATGGTTGGCGGGGAAGAGCCGAGCGCCTGGATTGGTGGCCTTGTACCTGCAATGCGTCAAGAAATGATGCTAAAGTGAATGTGCTGGAGAGAGGGTTTTGAGTGAATGGCTGAGCCCGGAAGGGAGGAGGAGGAGAAGGACTTTTTGCGCGGGCTTGTGCTGCTGCTTGCACAGTGGCTGCTTGGAGAACGATGGGTGGGACTGCTAAGGGCTTGTTGCAGACCCTCCCTGCGGCTGCAATGACAGTCTTGCAATTGAAGTTCCCTGTGCAATTCGATTCAGGTTGCAACTGAAGTTTCCTGTGCAATTCGATTCAGGTTGCAACTGAAGTTTCCGGTACAATTCGATTCAGGTTGCAACTGAAGTTTCCTTTGCAATTCCTGTGCAATTCGCAGCAAGCGATTTCAGTCCTGGGCTGCTCACCGGATTTGGAAGGACAGTGCTTTCTCTCTCTCTCTCCCTCCCCTCCTCCCCGCACCCCGGCCACTCCCCTGCGTGTGGAAACTCGGTCATTGTTTAGCCATCAGAAGCAAATAACGTGATGATCAGCTGGGACGCTGATGATGTGTGTGACCCGCATCCTGCCTCTCCCTAAGTAGGGCACTTCCTCACAGCAATTGCTGGGATTCAAAAGCTGGACGGCGATTGCACGCATGGCACAATCGGATCTCCACCGATGTCGCCAACCATTGCTCATTGCAATTCTTCCTCTAGAGAAAAGGGGGGAAAGGCATAGATGAGAATACCTTTGCAAAGCATCCCTTCCTTGGCGATATCTTGCAGCCACCCCTGTGCAGATCTCAATTGAGCCACTTGGAAAGTCTTCGTGATGAGACACGCGGTAACCGCATCCAAAAGTATCAATATCGCGCTGGCCTTGGTTCGAGTCGTTGGGACGTGTTGCTCAATTTCAAAGCAGGGCTGTCGCCGTCCTGCGAGTGACACTTGAGAGAGAGGGATCTATAAAGAGCAAGCTTTAAATAGGTAGAATGAGGACTCTTTATCGTCCTTTCGCAGTGCAACATGATTAAAAAAAGGCGCGTCGCGCATATATAGACAATATTTTATTTTTAAAGGGGTGGGAGAGAACCAACCCTGGAAAACACTTAAACGCTTCTATTGCACAGTTAAAAACGTTTGAATTCATTTTTGCTGTCGTGAGCTTTTCACTGCCATTTTCAAGAGCTGCGTTAAGGGTGAGTCAGCAATAACTATAAATGCGAGTCATTCAATTCTATGAAGCTTCGGGACTGAAAACTTTAGTAATACTTCTGTAATAGAGTTAAGAACTCTTCTTAATAAATAGTAGGAAAAGTCCTAATGTAAAACTGTCTGAGCCAAGACCCTACATTCTGGAGTTTTGTTTTTAAAAAGATTTTCAAATTAGGTTTATTATATCAATTTATAGTATTAATATTAAATACTTTGGAATGCACTTTTTTTAAACCTTTGCTAAATAAAATACGTCTAAGTTGAAAGGTAGTTTTAGTCTTCTTCCAAACCAATGTTGAGCATTCAGTTTTAAATACCTTAGTTTTTTTTTAAAAAAAAAACAACAGATAAAACATTCCAGTAACTTAAACAGACGGTGGTCAACTCATGTAAGTCTCTATATGCCTATGTAATATCTTACTCGGTATTTATGATTTGGGGACTCATTTGTGAGAACTGAGCAAAATAATTACTCCCCCCCCCCCCCCGCGCCTTTAGTTGGTAATTTAACCTAGGGCAATGGTACAGCCATATTGATACTGGGTTTGAAAAACTTAGGTACAAAAAGTGTGGCTTTTGAATATTTTCAGCAAAATAATCTAAGGAAATAAATATACCAAAATGTGTTTTCCTGCATTCTTTTTTTCTAAAACAACTGTATTAAATACATTTGACAGTACGTACAAGAGTTAACTAGAATGATTTAAGTGTATGCAGGAGTTTGTAAGGATGAAAGGCAAAGGAGAACAGGGATTCAGAGAGAATTTCAGGAGATGTGGCTTTTCTCACCCGTAGAGGACAAGCTGCAACTGCCAAAATTGCCTCTTGTACACAAAGATACAGGAACCCTGGTCTCCTTTACATCTAGTCTACTAATTTGCTTGATAAAAAGAAAAGTTCATGATGTAATATAATAGCAGAAATCAACATGTTAGCAAAAAATGGGTTTGGTTTTTGAAGATGCAAGTGGGACCTGTTACCAAATTTAGCAGCATGGAAGGCTTCAGGGTTCCAGCCAGCCATGTCTTCTTCCAGGATACTCCATTCCGTTTTCCCCCATCAGATTTTTTGCTCCCCACCCCCAACAGACACTCACCATTTTGTGGCCACTGAGCATGCACAGTCTTCATTGGGCTGTTTGGGGTTTTGGTTTGCCCTCTTAGCAGTTTTTTTCCTGAAGATTTTTGTTTTGTTTTGCCCTGATTCAAATGTCGGAGTTCCCTGATGCTTAACAATTTCTTCTTGTTTCTCAGCCGGCCTGGTTTTGTCTACAATCTTGTTGTCACTGATTGGAATTTGCTATTAGAGGAGTGATAAAGTCATAGTATTTACTTGCAAAGTAAATCATTTTATTGTAGTGAGGATTTCATGTTAAACAGTATTTTACTGTTACCTCTTAACTACATAAACGAAAACATTGCATATCCAAATTCTTTCTAGATAATTAAAGAACTTGGTGTTTCGAAGGCGGATGAGAAAGGAATCGGGGATCATATTATACTGCGTGTAAGGCAGAGATGTCTGTTTGCCTAATTTATGGATGGTTGGAAACATATGTAAAAGCACATACAAATTTATTAAAACAGGGAGGCAAGTTCAGTTTTCGCTTTGCCACATTATTCAACAATTTTATATTCAGTGCATTGCATCTCCGGAGAAACAAGGATTGTAACCTCCCTGGGATTAATTATGAGTTAGTATATGGATTAATAAATAAACAAATATAGTATTTAATTCATATTTGTACAAGGTTTAAATGTATCACATTTCAAAACCTTCAGATTAGTCTGGGACTTTTCTAGTGAAAACAATATAATTAGACAAATGATGTGATAAAATAGCACCCATTTCAAAATATACTTGTCTATTTTTTTTTAATAAAATGGCACTATCACACTGAAATCTATTAAAAATAAGCAGCTCTGCCATCTTATGGATCCTGGCTAGTACTACCAAAATAGAGAAAATGCAGCGTAATCAAGAGAATACTCTGTTTACATTTTCTTCTCTCCTTATCAGGTTATCCTGAATGCTTTCCACTGGGTGTGTGTGGGGGTTTTGTTTTGTTTTTTTGCTTCTTTCCTCCAATGGCAGTTATTTATATTGGGGGGTGGGGAGATCCTAATTGTGGGATTCTAACATGGATTGTTGCCTGTGTTTCTTAACAGATGCTTGAGAGGTATCTCTCTGAAGTTATTTATTTATATACTGCATTTATATCCCACCTTTTTTCCTCTTGCAAGGAACCCAAGGTGGCTTACATTATCTTCCTCCTCTCCATTTTATCTTCACAACAACAACCCTGTGAGGTAGGTTGGGCTGAGAGTCTGTGACTGGCCCAAAGTCACCCAGTGAACTTCCATGGCCAAGTAGGGACTAGAACCCGGATCGCCCAGCTCCCAGTCTGTCACTCTCACCACTACACTACACTGGCTCTAAATAAAATATTCACATTGTTATTTCTCCTTTGCATTTTAGACTATAATGGAACCTAAAAAAAATCCTAATGCCATTTATTAACTACCTTGTGATCATGTGAACTAGGTCAGTGTAAAACAGAGACCTATGGAGGGGGCACCACTATTCCGGTGACTTGGGGCAGAAGGCGATACGGCAGGAGGAGGGGGTTGGGACATCAAAGCAGAATGGGCCACAGGTGTTTTATACCCCCCTTGTCTACCTCTCATGTACCTTTCCACTGTGCCCTACTGTCTTGCGGTGCTGCTATTTAATGCTAGATCGGTCTGCAATAAGACCGCACTCATTCATGATTTGATCGTGGATGAGAGGGCCAACCTGGCGTGTATTACTGAGACTTGGGTGGGTGAGCTGGGTGGAGTCAACCTGACTCAGCTCTGCCCACCTGGGTACTCAGTGCAGCACCAACATAGGTTCGAGGGCCGGGGGGGGGAGTTGCCGTGGTTCATAGAACTTCCATCTCACCAGCAGACCACTCCACCTTGGAGTGGGCTTTGAGGGGTTGCACCTGGTGCTGGGCCATAGAGACAGATTGGGGATGCTGCTGGTGTACCGCCCACCCTGCTGCCCAGCATCCTCCCTGACTGAGCTGGCGGAGGCAGTCACAAGTGTGGTGTTGGAGGAACCCAGGACGGTGGTTCTGGGTGACTTCAACTTCCATGCTGAGGCTGTCTCCGGAGTTCCAGCTCAGGACTTCATGGCCTCCATGACAACCATGGGGCTGTCTCAGTTTGTCATCGGCCAAACACATGAAGCAGGGTATACCCTTGATTTGGTTTTTGCTCCAACTTGTGTCATGGGTAGTCTGAAGATTGGGGGGCTCCAAGTAACCCCATTGTCATGGTCAGACCATTTCCTGGTGAGATTTGAACTCACAGCGTTACTCTCCTCCCGTGGGGGTGGGGGACCTATTCAGATTGTCCACCCCGGAGACTGATGGAATCCAACAAAAGAATGCTCTTGGGGATTTTCCAGTGGAGAGAGCTGGTGATCCAGCTGAGGCCCTAGCCTCACTGTGGAACAGTGAGATGCGGAGGGCCATCGACTTGATTGCACCTGAGTACCCTCTCCGGCACTGTGGAGCCTGCTCTGCTCCCAGGTATACTGGGGAGCTGCGATCAATGAAACAGGCTGGACGTCAGCTAGCGCGCAAATGGTGCAAGACTCGGAGTGAAGATGACTGAGCATGCTCTAGAGTGCATAATCGTGCCTACTGCATGGCAGTGCGGGCAGCAAAGAAGGTTTATTTTGCTACCTCCATTGCGTCCTCAAGTAGCCGTCCAGCAGAGCTCTTCCAGGTGGTCCGGCGGTTATTAACGTCTTCCCCAGTAAATAGGGCCCTGGCCCCATCAAGGACCTGCTGTGATCTTTTTGCATCGCTCCTTGAGGACAAAATCACTTCTCTCCGCAGTGACCTTGATGCTGTTGTTAGTGCAATACCAGTCAAGGTGTCTGATGCCACCATCTGCCCGATTTTGTGGGATCAGTTCCAGTTACGGCCTGATGATGTGGACAAGATGCTTGCAATAATGCGAACGACCACGTGCCCTCTTGATCCCTGTCGCTCCTGGCTAATAAAAGCTAGCCCAGGGAGTGGGTGTTATGACGGTGGGTCCAGAGAGTGATGGACCCTATGGGAAGGGGTGGTCCCTGCGTCCTTAAGGAGGCAGAAGTGCGGCCACTCCTGAAGAAGCTCACTCTGGACCCAATGGTATTAGACAACTACCGCCCAGTCACAAATACCCCTTTTCTAGGGAAGGTACTTGAGAGGGTCATGCCGGACCAAGTGCAGGCACTCTTGAAGGATACTGATTATCTAGACCCATTTCAATCTGGGTTTCGTCCTGGTTATGGGACTGAGTCAGCCTTGGTCACCCTGATGGATGACCTTTATCGAGAGAGGTACAGGGGGAGTGCAACCCTGTTAATTCTGCTCCATCTCTCATCGGCTTTTGATACCATCAATCATGGTATCCTCCTGGATCGACTCCGTGGGATGGGTATTGGAGGCACTGTACTACAGTGGTTCTGGTCCTACCTACAGGGCTGATTTCAGAGAGTAACATTGGGTAACTATTCCTCAGCCCCTTGGCAATTGAGCTATGGAGTGCAGCAGGGTACCATCTTGTTCCCAATGTTGTTTAACATCTATATGAAGCCGCTGGGAGTGGTCATTAGGGGATTTGGAGCTAAATGCCATCAGTATGCTGATGACACGCAGTTCTATCTCCCTGTGACATCTGAATCAGGAGAGGCTGTGCAAGTCCTGAATCAGTGCCTAGACTCAGTAATGGGCTGGATGAGGGCCAATAAACTGAAGCTGAATCCTGGCAGGACGGAAGCCCTGTGGGTGAGTGGTTCCCGGGTCCGGAAGATAGGCTCATTGCCTGTTCTGGATGGGGTTGCACTCCCTCTGAAAGATCAGGTCTGTAGTCTGGGGGTACTTCTAGATCCATCATTGTCGCTGGAGGCCCAAGTGGTCGCGGCGGCTCGGAGTGCCTTTTACCAGCTTCGGCGGGTTTGCCAGCTATGGCCTCTCCTGGACAGGGATAGCTTGACCATGGTGGTACAGGCATTAGTAACCTCAAGGCTGGATTACTGCAATGTGCTCTATGTGGGGCTGCCCTTAAGGCTGGTCCGGAAGCTGGAGCTAGTGCAGAATGCAGCAGCTCGGCTGTTGTCGGGAGCTGCCCTTTTCAGCATGTAACTCCTTTGCTGAGGGAACTGCACTGGCTGCCTATTCACTACCAGGCCAGTTTTAAGGTATTAGTACTAGTGTACAAAGCTCTACACAACTTGGGACCAGGGTACCTGAGAGAGCGCCTCCTTCATTACCAACCTGCCTGGTCACTGAGGTCATCAGAGGGCGTGTTCCTGGTGGTTCCACATGGACTGGCTGTCAGGAGCACCCTAGCTGCCTCTTGCAGTCCCCACCAATAGCCAACTCAGGACACAGACGACGAGGATTATTTCTGAGACTTTATTCCTTTATGACTCTTTCAGATACTAATCGCTAGCAACTAAACAAGGAACAGCACTGGGGAAAGATAGCAGAGTAGCCTAAGCTCCAGGTAAGGCAGCTGGTCCCCGTTTGAAGGGGAACCATGGGAAGACCCGGATCTTATGGGCTAGGGAGAGATCCTCCCTCTTTCCCTTGGGTCCTTGGGACGCGACCGTTGTTTGAGCGCCAAACGAGTGGAATGCCTCCTTTCGGCGCCCTCCATCTGTCATCGCTCCTTGCGTCTGCGCCGAGCGTCCAGCAAGCCCCCCTCCAGCGCTATCTCGCTGCCAGGGTCACTATCCCAGGAATGCTGGCAGGAGGAATCTCTGCCAGCTGCTGCTTGATTGCTGTTCCTCCTCAGAATCAGAAGTGCTCTGGGGCTCTATTGGCTCAGTTTCCACCCTGACATCATCCCCGCTCCCATGAGGCCCCCCCTTGTGCTCCTCCCTTGGGGCCCCGGGTTAGTGGTGGTACAGCTGGTGGAAGCGCCTCAGCAGCAATGGAGCATGCACATTTTCCGCGGGTTCCCAGGATCGCTCATCTGGCCCGTACCCCTTCCAGTCCACCAGATATTGCAGGCGGCCGTGAGAGAGGCGGGAGTCCAGAATCTCCGCGACCTCAAACTCCTCCTTCCCCTCCACCAGCACTGGCGGCGGGGGGGAGCCAGCCAAGCGATGAGGGTCGCCAGAAACCAGGGGGGACAGCAAGGACCGATGAAAAACAGGATGGATCTTCATGGAGGTGGGGAGAGCCAGGCGAAAAGCAACAGGGTTAATCTGGGCCGTAATCTGGAAAGGCCATGTGCGACGAGGCGCGAGCTTACTTGCGGGCGAGTGAGAGGGGAGGTATTGGGTGGACAACCAAACCCAGTCCCCCAGTTGCAGAGACGGACCCGGCTCGGCTGGTGCTGCCAGTCCACAGAGGCCTTGTAGGCTGTCTTGGCTTGCTCGAGGGAGTCCTGTAAGAAGTGGTGTACCACTCGCAACTCCTCTAAAAAGTCATGGGCTGCCAGCACCGAAGAGGGAGCTAGGGTGGATGGGAAAGCCTTGGGGTGGTAACCAAAATTGGCAAAAAATGGAGTTTGGCGGGTGGAAGCATGGCAGGCATTGTTCTAAGCAAATTCTGCGAGGCAGCAAGGAAAACCAGTCATCTTGCTGGTAATTGACATAACAGCGCAAATATTGCTCCAGAGTTGCATTCGTGCGCTCGGTCTGACCGTCCGTCTGTGGATGGTGGGCGGAGGAAAGACGAAGCATCACATGGAGAAGCCCAAACAGCTCCCTCCAGAAATGGGCAGTGAATTGGGCCCCCCTGTCCGAAATGAGACCCTCGGGCCATCCGTGGAGCCGGAAAACATGCACCAAAAAAAGCTCCGCCATCTCCCTGGCTGTGGGCAACCCAGAGCAGGGGATGAAATGGGCCATCTTAGAAAACAAATCCACCACCACCAGAATAGTAGTCTTACTGTGTGAGCGAGGCAAGTCAGTGATGAAGTCAAGGGACAGCAGTTTCCAAGGTCCTGAGGGGGTAGGCAGGGGGTGAAGCAATCCTGTGGGCTTGCCTGAGGGGGCCTTCGCCTGCTGGCAGGTTGGGCAGGAGGCGACATAGGTCTTGACATCCTGACACACACGAGGCCACCAAAAATCCTGCATCACTCCGTGCAGGGTCTTGGCGAAGCTAAAATGCCCAGCGGTGGAGGACTCGTGGCACTGATGGAGGACCTTCTCGCAGAGGGGTCTAGAAGGCACATAGACCCGGCCGGAATGGTAAAGCAGGCCACCTCGCAAAGAGAAGGGGGTAGAGTGGGGGAGGCCAGAGGCTAGCCGCAATTCCTCCACTTTTGTGCGGACACAAGCATCCTGAGCCTGTTCAGAGTGAATAAGTTCTTCCCAAGAGTGAGGTACCGCAGCTGCCGTCAGGCTCTGGAGGGGAAGAATCAGAGGGGGGGATTTCACTTACCCCCTGGCTGGAGGTCTGGCTTATGAGAAAGAGCATCTGCTTGTAGGTTGTCGGAGGACTTCACATGGCAAATCTTAAGGTGGAACCGGGGGAAAAAAAGCGACCACCTAATCTGCCGCTGGTTTAAGGCATGGGCTGTCTGAAGATGTTCCAGGTTGCGATGGTCGGTACTAACTTTGACTGGGTCCTGTGCCCCCTCCAGAAGATGACGCCAGGTCTCCAAAGCGGACTTGATGGCCAACAGTTCCTTCTCCCAGATGGTATAATTCCTCTCAGACATGTTCAGCTTCCTGGAGTGGTAGGCGCAGGGTTGCAACCCGCCGCCTGCCCGATCTGGCTGAAAAAGCACCTCCCCCACCGCAAAGTTAGAGGCATCAGTTTGCACTACAAAAGGCTTCCTCGAGTCGGGATGTAACAGGATCGGCTCAGAACTAAAAAGCTTCTTAAGTTCCTCGAAAGCCTGTTGGGCAGATGCCGTCCAATGAAAAGGAGATTTCCTGCCCTTAAGGTGGTCCGTGAGAGGAGTTGTCAGCCGAGCAAAGCTGGGCAGGAACTTTCTGTAAAAATTAGCAAAACCCAGAAAACGTTGCAAGTCCTTGGTGGATGGAGCCTGCCAGGAGAGGAGAGCCTGGACCTTTTCAGGATCCATCCTGATACCGTCAGCTGAGATAACGTAGCCAAGATAGTCCAAAGAGGTTAGGTCAAACGCACATTTCTCCAGCTTGGCATAAAGATGGTGCTCGCGGAGGCACTGGAGGATGGTGGAGACATGGTGCTGATGGGTGTGAGGGTCCTCAGAAAATATAAGTAAATCATCAAGATACACAATGAGGAAAGTGTCCAAATAGTCCCGGAAGATGGCATTCATAAAACACGAAAATGGGGGCACAGGCGAGCCCAAACGGAATCACTAGGTATTCATACGCTCCGTACCGGGTGCTGAAACAGGTCTTCCACTCATCCCCCTCCCAGATGCGAATCAGATTGTAGGCACCATGCAGGTCCAACTTTGTGAAAATCTTGGCTTGCCCCAGGCGCTCCAGCATCTCCGGTATGAGGGGGAGGGGGTACTTGTTGGGGATCGAGACCGAATTCAACGCTTTGAAATCGCGCACCGGGCGGAGTTCTCCCAATTTTTTGCGCACAAACATGGTAGGGGTGCAGGCGGGGGAGGAGGAGGGGCAAATGAAGCCACGTCTGAGGTTTGTGTCCAAAAGCTCCTGCAGAGCTTGAAGTTCTGGCTCCGACATCGAATACAGCTGGCCAGCGGGGATGGTCGCCCTAGGAATGAGGTTAATGGCACAGTCAAAAGGGCGGTGGGGGGTGGGGATCTGGTCAGCTTCCTCTTGTCGAAAACATCCCGAAAAGCCGCATACTTCTCTGGGAGGATCACGGTAGCTGAAGAACTGCCAGAAGCAGACAAGGAGGGGGAGGAAAGGGTTAAGGCCTGGACTGGGACTGGCGCCTTGGTCGGGAGGCAATGTTCCCGGCAGACGCAAACTCCACTTGCTGAAGCCCCCAAGAAATCTGAGGATTATGCTTAGAGAGCCAGGAAACACCCAGCACGATTGGGTATAGGGGAACCTTGGCCAAGTGAAACTGAATCTGCTCATTGTGGGACTGGGCGTGCAGAGTGAGTGGAGCTGTAATCCGGGTCACCGTGCCCAAAGAAAGAGGACGCCCATCGATGGTCTCCACTGCCAAGGGGGCAGGTAGAGGCAGGGTAGGAATCTTGTGGAAGAGAGTGAACGTTTCATCCATGAAACTGGTTGTAGCCCCAGAGTCCACTAAAGCCAGGGCCTCCACCCCACCCCACTGGGAGGAGTGGAGGTGAACATGCAATAGCAGATGGGAGGGTGGGGGGGTTGCGGAAGGCACCCACCTGGTGGGGAAGCGACCCCCACACTGGAGACCCCCAACAGGCTTGGGGGGCAGCCTAGTCAGGCCTGGGGACGAGGAGGAGGAGGAGGAAGAAGAGGAGGGGGAGGCAGTGGGGCTGTGGGTCTAGCGCGGCAGGTTTTGGTGAAATGTCCCAGCTTTCCACACCAAAAGCATCGGCACTCCGTGTGCTGCCGCTCTAGTTCTTCCGGCGGCAGCGGGGCTCGGGTAGCTCCAGCTGCATTGGGGTTTCCTCCGCCCCCACCGCAGGGTCGGGGGGTGGGGGAGGGGGCAGGAAACATGGGGGAATGGGAGGAGGGAAATCTCAGCCTCCAGTGCCCCGCCGGATCTGCCGGCGCCCCTATCTATCTATCTGGAGGCAGGTCTGGATGAGGTCCTCCAAAGTAGGCGGGCTAGGCGTGTGTGCCAACTCATCCAAGATCTCGTCGTTCAAACCGTCCAAAAACTGAGCCACCAGCGCGGCATCATTCCACTGTAAATCCTGCATCAGCAAGCGAAAAGTTGTTGCATAGCTGGAAACTGAGTCCTTGCCCTGCCTGAGGCGGCGAATCTCCCGAGAAGCCGTCTGCGTGCGCAGGGGGTCACCGAAAAAACTGGCCTTCTCTGTCATAAAACCTTGATAGTTCCCGAGCAGGGGGTCATTAGCGAGAAGAAGTCCCGAAGCCCATTTAGCTGCCACGCCTGAAAGTAGGTTAATGATGAAGCCCACACGAACCTGTTCTCAGGAAATCCTCAGGTCGTAGGTGTATGTACAGCTCCGATTGGGCCCGGAAAATCTGAAAAAGTCCTTTCTCACCAGAAAACTTCTTTGGCAGAGCCACCGGGCACTTGCGGCAGGGGGGAATCGGAGGTGGTGGGGGTTGAACCGTAGCTTGCAGACTCTGTACGGCAGTCGTCAGTTGAGCCACTTGATCACGATGAACCTGGTTCTCTTGCGCGAGAGCTTGTACCGCCGAGTCCATGGCAGCATCCAGAGGCAGTAGGAGCGCAGAGAGAAAAAAAAGAGGAACGGGACCAAGCTGTCAGGATCGCCCTAGCTGCCTCTTGCAGTCCCCACCAATAGCCAACTCAGGACACAGACGAAGAGGAATTTTTTCCAAGACTTTATTCCTTTATGACTCTTTCAGAATACTAATCACTAGCGACAAAGCAAGGAACAGCACTGGGGAAAGATAGCAGAGTAGCCTAAGCTCCAGGTAAGGCAGTTGGTCCCCGTTTGAAGGAGAATCACGGGAAGACTCTGAACTTATGGGCTAGGGAGAGATCCTCTCTCTTTCCCTTGGGTCCTCGGGACTCGACCGTTGTTTGCGTGCCAAACGAGCAGAACGCCTCCTTTCGGTGCCCTCCATCTGTCGTCGCTCCCTGCGTCTGTGCTGAGCATCCAGCAAGCCCCCCTCCAGTGCTCTCTCACTGCCAGGGTCACTATCTATCCCAGGAATGCTGGCAGGAGGAATCTCTGCCAGCTGCTGTGCTTGTGAGAGATGAGTGAGCTCCTCTCCCACGGATTGCTGTTCCTCCTCAGAATCAGAACTGCTCTGGGGTTCTATTGGCTCAGTTTCCACCCTGACACCCATGGCCCAGTTGGAGTCCATCAGGAAAAGAGCCTTCAGTGTGGTGGCCCCCTTCCTGTGGAATTCCCTGCTTTTAGAGGTCAGGCAGGTGCCAACATTGTGTTTCTTCTGGCACCTACTGAAGATGTTATTATTCCAAGAGGCCTTCCTTGCATGACCAGCCCTGGTTTGTTAAATTCCACTTTGTTGGGGTTTGTCTTTTTAAAAAATGTTTTAACTTTTTTAACCTGTTGTTTGTAGAGCAGAGTGGTAGGCGGCAATATTGCAACCGAAACTCTCCCCATGACCTGAGTTCGATCCCAGAAGAAGCTCAGGTCGACTCAGCCTTCCATCCTCCCGAGGTCGGTAAAATGAGTACCCAGCATGCTGGGGGAAAGGTAGTCACGACTGGGGAAGGCACTGGCAAACCACCCCGCTATAGGGGTCAGTAATGACCCGGTGCTTGCACAGGAGGAACCTTTATTCTTTTCTCATGTTGTTCACCACTCCGAAATCTTCTGATGTGGAGCGGTATATAAATATTGTAAATAAGTAAGTAAGTAAGTAAGTAAATAAATAAATAAATTAAATGTGTGGAAGTCAAACAATGTTTATTTTCACAGAAGAAAAAATAAAGCTCTTTGTCATTGGAGAAGTATTAAAATGACATTGTAGAGCCACTGGGTTTGCAAAGGTCACAAGATTCTAGTCAGGCCCATCTACGAGCTAGTTTACTGGAGTACTATAGTTTAATCCCATGACTTTTGGTGGGACCAGAAAGATGATTGGGTCAGTGGTTGTACAAGCTGAGTGGCACTTTTCTTTGATTAATGACATCAGCATTTTTACCATTTCAGGAAGTTGAAGCAAGGGCAGATGTTCACAACTCCTATATTTATGTTTAATTGAAAAGCTTTTTGCTTCCAGTTTTGAAGATCTGTTTCCACTGAATATCATTGTGTCATTCTCCATGAAATGTTTTCCCTGATCAGGATATATTGCAGATTTATATTTGTTTTGCTCTTTTCTCGCTGGGGAGGGGGAGACTTTTAGGCACCGTGGTTGTCAGATGGGTCTTATTTTGAAATACAATGTTCCATATTCTGTGACATAGCCTCACAAAACATAATGGATTTAATATTGGATACTGCAGATCCATTGCTGCAGAATGCACCTGTCCTAAATGAGCAAGGCTTGTGTCCTTCATGAGCAAGTCCACATCCACATCCATGCACACGCACACACACATGCACACTCATCTGTGCCTCATGGCAAACCTCCTTTTGAAGCTGAGGGGCTTTCAAAAGCAGGAAAGAAAAGTCACTTTCCGCCATTAGGCATGCCAAAGGCCCTGGATGCATCTGAACTAGATCTTTGGATCCTTGCCTAAATTGCTTCTCCTTACAGCCCCCGCTGTTATACAGCTAACTTGGGCTCTTTGATTTTGTACAGGATGTTAAGACACATATTGTGGTACAATAGCTAACACACTGGTAGGACTGGCTGACCACTTGTATAAGAGAAACCTGAAAGTGATATAATTTTTTTTTTAAATCAGAGGGTTAACAACTCTATTAAAACGCAACAATAACAGTAAAACACACACACACACACACACGAAGTCTTGTGATATAATCACCACTGCAGTTTTGCAACATACCACAAAGTTCCATTCACTTTGGACTGAAGAGAGGCAATGGTTTCCTGTCCACAGGTAGTTTGCTCAGGAATGCTAAGATGGCTGTGTTATCACCAATTACTGCTGGCATGAAGGGCCATTTTGCATACGTTTAAGCTCTAATAGAACAGTCACAGGCTGTTCTTTTTGCATTCCATTGTCATTTAACTCCAAGCTTTACACACACACACATTTCCAGTAAAGTTTACACCCATGTGTATATATATACACCATATGACTGAGGGTCACACTCCATTCACCTGAGGAAGTTGCTTCTCGGCCACGAAAGCTTACTCCAAAATAATAAAAAAAAAACATTAAGTCTCTAAGGTGTCGCAAAACTTGTTTTTGCTGCAACAGACTAACGTGGCTACCAGTCTGGAAACCACAGTGGTTTTGTTGTTGTTGTTCAGTCGTTCAGTCGTGTCCGACTCTTCGTAACCCCATGGACCATAGCACGCCAGGCCTTCCTGTCCTGCGCTCTCTCCCGGAGCGTGCTCAAGTTCATATTCATTGCATCCGTGATGCTATCTAGCCATCTCATCCTCTGCCGTCCCCTTCTCCTTTTGCCTTCAGTCTTTCCCAGCATCAGGGTCTTTTCCAGAGAGTTTTCTCTTCGCATTAGGTGGCCAAAATATTTGAGCTTCAGCTTCAGTATCTGTCCTTCCAATGAGCAGTCAGGGTTGATTTCCTTTAGGATGGACTGATTTGACCTCCTTGCAGTCCAGGGGACTCGTAAGAGTCTTCTCCAGCACCACAGTTCGAAAGCATCAATTCTTCAGTGCTCAGCCTTCCTTATAGTCCAGCTCTCACAGCCATACATTACTACTGGGAAAACCATAGCTTTGATTAGACGGACCTTTGTCGGCAAGGTGATGTCTCTGCTTCTTACTATGCTGTCTAGGTTGGCCATAGCTTTCCTCCCAAGGAGCAAGCATCTTTTAATTTCATGGCTACAGTCACCGTCTGCGGTGATCTTGGAGCCCAAGAAAGTAAAATCTGTTACTGCTTCCATTTCTTCCCCTTCTATATGCCAGGAAGTGATAGGGCCAGATGCCATGATCTTCGTTTTTTTAATGTTGAGTTTCAAACCAGCTTTTGCACTCTCCTCTTTCACCCTCAACAAGAGGCTCTTTAGATCCTCTTCGCTTTCTGCCATTAGGGTGGTATCGTCTGCATATCGGAGGTTGTTGATAATTCTCCCAGCAATCTTAATTCCGACCTCTGATTCATCCAACCCGGCATTTCTCATGATGTACTCTGCATATAAGTTAAATAAGCAGGGTGACAATATGCAGCCTTGTCGTACTCCTTTCCCAATTTTGAACCACTCGGTTGTTCCATGTCTGGTTCTTACTGTTGCTTCTTGACCCTCGTACAGGTTTCTCAGGAGACAGGTAAGGTGGTCTGGTACTCCCATCACTTTAAGAATTTGCCACAGTTTGTTGTGATCCACACAATCAAAGGCTTTAGCGTAGTCAATGAAGCAGAAATAGACGTTTTTCTGGAATTCTCTTGCTTTCTCCATGATCCAGCGAATGTTGGCGATTTGATCTCTAGTTCCTCTGCCTCTTCGAAACCCAGCTTGTACTTCCGGTAGTTCTCAGTTCACATGCTGCTGAAGCCTAGCTTGTAGGATTTTGAGCATCACCTTGCTGGCATGTGAAATGAGCGCAATTGTGCGGTAGTTTGAACACTCTTTGGCGTTGCCCTTCTTTGGAATTGGAATGTAAACTGACCTTTTCCAGTCTTGTGGCCACTGTTGAGTGTTCCAGATTTGTTGGCATATTGAATGCAGCACTTTAACAGCATCATCTTTTAGGATTTTAAATAGCTCGGCTGGAATACTGTCATCTCCGCTAGCTTTGTTGTTACTAATGCTTCCTAAGGCCCACTTGACTTCACTCTCGAGGATGTCCGGCTCAAGTTCAGTGAGCGCACTATCATGGCTATCAGGGACATTCAGATCTTTCCTGTATAGTTCTTCTGTGTATTCTTGCCACCTCTTCTTAATCTCATCTGCTTCTGTTAGGTCCCTGCCTTCTTTGTCCTTTATCATGCCCGTCTTTGCACAAAACGTTCCCTTGAGATCTCCGATTTTCTTGAAGAGATCTCTAGTCTTTCCCATTCTGTTGTTTTCCTCGATTTCTTTGCATTGTTCATTTAAGAAGGCCTTCTTGTCTCTCCTTGCTATTCTCTGGAACTCTGCATTCAGTTGGCTATATCTTCCCCTTTCTCCCTTGCTTTTCGCTTCCCTTCTTTCGTGAGCTACTTGTAAAGCCTCATCAGAAAGCCACTTGGCTTTCTTGCATCTCTTTTTCTTTGGGATGGATTTCGTTGCTGCCTCCTGAACAATGTTACGGACCTCCGTCCATAGTTCCTCAGGCACTCTGTCTATCAGGACTAATCCCTGAAATCTATTCCTCACCTCCACTGTATATTCAGAAGGGATATGATTTAGGTCATACCTGAATGGTTTAGTGTTTTTCCCTACGTTCTTCTATTTAAGCCAAAATTTTGCAACAAGAAGCTCATGATCTGAGCCACAGTCAGCTCCAGGCCTTGTTTTGACTGTCTGTATAGAGCTTCTTCATCTTTGGCTGCAAAGGACATAATCAATCTGATTTCGATACTGACCATCTGGTGATGTCTATGTGTAGAGTCGTCTCATGTGCTGTAGGAAAAGAGTGTTTGCTATGATCAGCGTGTTCTCTTGGCAAAACTGTATTAGCCTTTGTCCTGCTTCATTTTGTACACCAAGGCCATGCCTGCCTGTTATCCCAGTGATTTCTTGACTTCCTACTTTAGCATTCCAATCCCCTATGATGTAGAGGACATCTTTTTTTGGTGTTAGTTCTAGAAGGTGTTGTAGGTCTTCATAGAACCGATCAACCTCAGCTTCTTCGGCATCAGTGGTTGGGGCATAGACTTGAATTACTGTGATGTTGAATGGTTTGCCTTGGATTCGTACTGAGATCATTCTATCATTTTTGAGATTGTACCCCAGTACTGCTTTTCCCACCCTTTTGTTGACTATGAGTGCTACTCCATTTCTTCTAAGGGATTCTTGCCCACAATAGTAGATATGATGGTCACCTGAATTAAATTTGCCCATGCCTGTCCATTTTAGCCATCTCATGTTTGACCACCTCCAGCTTACCTTGATTCATTGATCTGACATTCCAGGTTCCTAAACAATATTGTTGTTTACAGCATCGGATTTTCTTTTCACCACCAGGCACATCCACAGCTGAGTGTCCTTTTGGCCTTGGCCCAGCCGCTTCACTCTTTCTGGCGCTACTTGGAAATACCCTCTGCTCTTCCCCAGTAGTATATTGGACACCTTCCGACCTGAGGGGCTCATCTTCCGGCGTCACATCTTTTAGCCTTGTGATACGTTCCATGGGGTTTTCTTGGCAAGAATACTGGAGTGGGTTGCCATTTCCTTCTCCAGTGGACCACATTTTGTCAGAACTCTCTGCCATGACCTGTCCGTCTTGGGTGGCCCTGCACGGCATAGCTTATGGCTTCACTGAGTTACGCAAGCCCCTTCGCCACAACAAGGCAGTGATCCATGAAGGGATCACTTCATAAAACAGTGCATAAAACAGTGGTTTTATGCATGGCTAAAAGGCCTGAGGGCTGAGAGGCTGATGATAAAGCACAAAATGTGCAGTAAATATTGCCTGTGTTTTCTTGCCAGCAGCACAATTGCTTCTGTGTTTACTACTATAGCCTCCAGAGGCTGTAGTTACTTCTGTAGTTGTCAGTGCATTTCTTCCCTTCACTGGGTGCATGGTTGCAATCTTGGAGCTAATGTTGGTTCCAGGTAGACCAGTTGCTTCTCAGATATTTGGAAGTGGACTCACAGGAAGGGGAAAAGCTTGTCTCTTAAAGGGGCCTCAGAACAGTAATTGTGTGCTATTGGTCTTGGGAATTTTTTAAAAAGCCCCTGGGAATGAAAACAAACAAACCCCTTATTGTGCAACCCACTCAGGAACATCTCAGGACTCACAGTTACTGCAGAGATAGACTCTCACGTGGTTTGGCTGTTGCTTGCTCCCTCATCACCCCCTTGCTCCAATTTTAATTTTCAAAAGAACCAGAAATTTTACAAGGCTGGTTCAGATGTACTCATTCACCTATGTTACATACTCCTGAATAATTGGTTTAGTCACCGAAATTACTTGGCTCAGATTGTATAGTTATACATTTTATTGTACATTCAGGCAGATAGTTGGCAGGCTCTCACTGAGTTTGACACTTGCGACCTTAACGAACAGATTAAACTGTCCACCATCTTGTGTCCACTATCTCTGCAATCTACGTTTATTAAAAATTAGCTGTGTTTATGTGAGATAGGGTACAATGTCCTGTATGGGTGGGGAGGGGGTTCTTTACGGAAAGCCTTTTAAACTATGCATAGGAACAGGGCCTTGCATTCAAATCTTTCATAGAATTTGTAAGAGTGAAGGGCTTGTTAAATGTAAACAACAGGAAGAAAAGCAGCAACATAGCTTCTGAAAACTATTAAGGCTCCGCAACACAGTGATGATAATTCCTGAGGAGTTGGTTCTTGTTATCGTCTTTTCAAAAAGTCCATGGGAATGTATTCCTGGTATGACAGTTAAAATAAAAGCCAATGAGCATGATGAGTTTTGCTCACAAAAGGCTGTATCCTTGGTGGATGTGCAGGAATTAATGTCCTCATATAACAGTAGGTAGCACCGAATACCATAAAGAATGAAACTGGATGTTCTAATAATTGCTAGTGTAACTGGCTTTTTTAAAAAATGCACATGCATTTAGGAGCTCTTAGCTAAGAGTGAAATGGAACCTCAATGTTCAGGCAGTATACCTATGGAGTGTACTGGGGACAAACAAAAGGACATAACTTTCTGTATCGTTATGTGCACCAGTTCTCTGGGTGGTGAGAAGTTCCAGGGGCACAGCATTTACCCAGGTTCGGTTTCCAACAGAGCACCAAAATCCATGGCTCCCATTATCAGGTCTCCAGAAAGACAGTCAACACCCTAAGATTTCTTTTTATTTATTATTACTATTATTTATTTCATTTCTATGCTGACCAATAGCCAAGGCTCTCTGGGATAATACTTCAATATACAAAATGTTAAACAATTTAAAAAGCTGAAAACCATTTCAATAAAATACTAGACCTGTTAAGACATCTGACATAGATGCCCCACCATATGCCATCAAATGCCTGGAAGTAGAAGACAGTCTTAACCTGCTACTGAAAAGATGACAGGCCTCAGGGGGGAGATCATTCCACAATGGGGGGGGCCACCAGTAAAAAGGCCCTCTCCCTTGCTGCGACCTTAGTATCTGGGAGGGTTCACGGTCAGGAGAGGTGCTCTATCATGTACTGCAGTCCCAAGCTGTATAAGGCTTTATAGGTTAAAACCAGCACCTTGAATCAGGCTCGGAAACATACAGGTACAGGCAGGCCAGAATTGGTGTTATATGCTCAGACCTTCTGGTCCCAGTTATTAATCTGGCTGCTGCATTTTGCACAAGCTGCAGCTTCTGTCTTCCAGGGCAGCCCCATGTAGAGTGCATTGCAGTAATCTAACTTAGAGGTTACCAGAGTATAGATTACTGAAACCAGGTTATCCCTGACCAGATAGGAGCATAGCTGGGCCACCAGCCAAAGCTGGAAGAAGGCACTCTGTGCCACTGAAGCCACCTAAGCCTCAAGTGACAGAGATGGCTCCAGGAGAACTCCCAAGCTACGAACCTGCTCCTTCATGGGGAGTGCAACCCCATCCAGAACAGGTTGAGTACCCTCCATGCTGTTAGGGATGTACAAAACGACTCACCTATTTTGTTTCGTGACATCCGCGGTGGGGGGGAGGCGCTCCGTCCCACCCCCCGAAATCCTCACCGGCCAGCTTTGCTCCGCAGCAACTCTATGGAGCCGCTGGCCGGAGCCGCCCACAGCGACATCTGGCTGCTGCTGGTTTGCGCAGTGACGCAAATGGCAGCCGCCGTAGCCGCTGCCATTTGCGTCCCTTTTTTTCGCCGCGATAGGCTACGTAAATATTTATGTAGCCTATCACGGTGAAAAAAAGGGAACACAAATGGCGCCAGCTACGGCGGCCGCCATTTGCATTCCCTTTTTTTTCCTGCGTTAGCCGTGATAGGCTACGTAAGTATTTACGTAGCCTATCACGGGGAAAAAAAGGGAAGCGAATGGCGGCCGCAGATGCGGCTGCCATTCGCAAAGCAGCGCGAACGGTACCAGGTAGGTGCTCCGTTTTGCGCGCCTTTTGCAGGGTGGTGGGGCGGGGGGGCTTCGTTCAGCCACGGATTTCGGGGGAATGCCAATGCATTCGGCCTCACTGAGATCCATGGCGGAATTCTCCGCCATCCCTACATGCAGTCAGGAGAACCACCCACTAACAGCATCTCAGTTTTATCTGGATTGAGCTTCAGTTTATTAGCCCTCATCCAGTCTATTGTCACAGCCAGGCACTGATTTAGCACAGCCTCACCTGATGAAGATGACAAGGAGAAGTAAAGCTGCGTGTCATCAGCCTACTGATGGCAATGCACCCCAAAACTCCGGATGACCCCACTCAGCAGTTTGATGTAGATGTTGAATAGCACGGAGGAGTAAACTGACCCCTGAGGAAGCCCATGCTGGAGAATCCTTGGGGCCGAGCAATATTCCCCAGGCACTGTCTTGGAGAGTCGGCCATCCAAATAGGAGCAGAACCTCTGCACTGCAGTAACCCCCACTCCCAGCTCAGACAGTCGCCCCAGAATGGTACTATAGTTGATGGTATCGAAAGCCGCTGAGAGACCCAGGAGTATCAACAGGGTCACATTCCCCCTGTCTCTCTCCTGACACAGGTCATCATACAGGGTGACCAAGGCTGTTTCTGTGCCTAAACCCAGCCTGAACCCCAACTGAAATGGATCCAGGTAATTGGTCTCATCCAAGAGTGCTTGGAGCTGGTTGGCCACCACCTGCTCAGGGACCTTGCCCAGGAAAGGAACATTATTCAGAACACTCCCCGCAAATGATCCTATATCAAGAAGCAATTGGCTAACAATTTAGTTCCTGTGGCAATGTATTGCCTGTAGTTTACCTATCAAGGATGTACCCAGCCGTACCTAGTCAGCTGGTCCGATTAACGTTAACAGCAATGCTCCATGCGTACAGCACTGTGTTGCCCTTGTGTGAGCTTCTCCAGGGTATTTATGCATGTCTGGTAATGTTTGTCCCCTTTCAAATATTTCACTAAGCTATGTAGTAGTTAGTTGAACCCTCTACATCTGAAGCAGCTGTATTTCGGTTACTGTGAGTGTGCCAAAACCTATGTTCTCAAATGGCAGTATAGTGTACTACCGTACAATCTGCATAGCCAACACAATGGGGAGTAAGTATTTTTTTCTTTGGTGTGTCTACATCTATGAAGTAAACTACTTCTGTTTGAGAGGCTAGGTGAAAATGCATCCAATCTGTTTATATATCTATGTAATACACAAAGTGAGCTGTCTTACAGATCTCACACCTTTTGGGTTTCTGAAGTATAAAATGTCAGTGGTGTATGGAATGTATATTTTGATGTAATGTAACTCATGGTGATTTCTAAATACGTTAAGGTCACAATAACCTCTCCATGGATTAGCAAGATCATTCGGTAGTTTACAACTATGGTGCATTCCAGTTCAGTGCACTGCAGAGGCTGTTTTACTGCATGTGTATTGACTTGCCCCAAACCTCTGTCATAGTGTCATATTGATTGTTTAGGAACTGCAGAGAGCTTCTGCTGAGATAGAACATCTAATTCCAACAACTGTCGGGTGTAATAATAAATCATTTTTATAATTTCAATACCAATAAAAGATACTTCGACAATATAATTTACGGAGGTTGGCTTCTTCAGCATGTCAACATTCATCATCTTGTTTATAGCTGTATTACCAGACTGTGGTAGGGCCAAAGGAGAAGGATACATTAATCTCCTGCTTGCATTACATGCTGAAGCACAGAGATGTTCTGATGGTGAAAAAAAATGATTGGCAGGAGGTGCCAATGTTGGTGGCTATGGCTGTGTGACCCTGCAAAGTAAGTGACACTTAAGTAGATTTATTCTTTTTAAAATTATTTATAGCTTGTTTATATATATATATATATATATATATGTATAGTCTCTCTCTCTCTCTCTCTCTCTCTCTCTCTCTATATATATATATATATATATGTATGCATGTGTGTGTGTGTATATATATATATGTCTATACACACACACACCACAGAACTCTGCAATAAACTGATTTAAATACTAAGGAACAGGAAAACAATTTACAACTTATCAAAACAACATTTCAACCCCCCCCCCCCCATACACACACACACACACACACACACAAAGATTGGAATCTCTCATTTATTATCTCTAGTTTTACCAAACAGTTCTTTGGTCACAAAAATGATTAACCATTTCCAGCTGAGCCCAAGATCTCTTAACTGATCCAGAAATTACCTTTCCTCAACTGGCAGGTAAACATAGGTTGGTTTTATTATTATGAAGAAAATCATCAAAGGGAAATCCCTATATGTAATCTGTTTTGACATGCTGCAAAACAGAAATTAAAAATCTCAGACCTCTATTTTTTCATAGAAAAACCAGATGATCAGATAAGATTTGTATCTTGGATTGATTAGTCTGTACTACCTCCTGCCAAAAACCTCTGGATAAGATGGTTCAGTCCATATTACTACAAGATTATGCTTCCCATCAAATTTTTGGTAATTTGATTAAGAGGTCCACATAGTTTGGTAGCTAATAAAAAATGTGAGGTCGCTAGGAATGTGCCCCAACCCAAGTGCTGCACATCTGAGGTTCTTGGAGTACCTCAGAAGCACAATGCCAAAACAAGTCCCAGCATTCTTCCTAACCTTGAAACTGGCAAGGATGCAAATATCATCCCTGTAATGGTGCTGGGGTTCAGAGGGCCTATGAAGCCCAGTGCAATTGCAGGGTCAATTCACATCTCCCTGTCTACAAAGGAAGGCTGCGACTTCTTTCTGTTCTGCCCTTTTGACCTTCAGACAGCTGGGATCATCCTTGATCATCCCTACATTTTGGGTGCACTTTGAGGACCTGTGAAACACAGTACAACTTCTTGATCCCCAGCCCAGCCCTCCTCCAGCTCCAAGATTAAGAGGAAGGATGGGCCTCATCACACTCGTCATAGAAGAAGAATGTAGGACTCTGTCTTGATTTCACTCCCAAGGCACACTGAATACTAGCCTAGTCCTCTCACAGTTCTAGTAAAGCAGCTAACTACAGTTCTGTAAGCATAACCAGCATCTTTTTCTCTGACTCTTGAGGTATCCATCTCAACGTAATGGCCTGGTTTGCATGTAATGAGAAGCCACCATGGCTGAATTTCCATGTGGGGCCTCTTGTGGTGGCCACCACCATTTTGAATATTCAAGCTGTGGTGGGGGCACACCATAGCTTGTTTTTACTTGTGAACCCAGCAAGGGTAGGTTGCTTGGTGGTTAAGAAGCCACCCAGAATCCATGGGCTGTTTTAGGGTTGTGGGTGACTTTTTAACCACACCAAGAACCCACCCTTGCCGGGTTCACACATAACAACAAGCTACGGTGTGCCCCCACCACAGCTTGAACAAGCATCCTGCCCCCCTGCCGGTGACTCAAATATTCAAAATGGTGGCTGCTGCAACAAAAATCCCCATGGGGAAAATTACACAGGGTGGCTTCTTGTTATGTGCAAACCAGGTCAATGTTTATACTTTAAAAAACAAACACTGTACAAATTTACAAAGCAAATTTCAAGATTTTCAGGCAGGGAGTTGGCCTGGCCAAAGCTTTCAAAACCAGTGGGGAATAGGTCATGGTTGTGGCTCAAGCCTTCTGAAATCCATATATCAGACCAACTCTGCAAGTCCCTGTCCTTTACCTCCCAGGATAGTTGCGAAGTGGAAACTCCCACATATAGATCTAAGGATTCAGAGTCTAGCCAAATGTACAAATAAAGCAGTTTCCCAAAATAAGGAGTCTCTCCCTGCCCCCTAGTTGGATGGGTAAAAAGGATCCTTGCAGGGACCCTGTGTTCTGAGGTTGGTACCCATGAACCTGGATAAAAGCACATGTGTAGGACAGGATAGATGACAGAGAGATGGTGAAGAGATGCAGAGCCTACTAACACGTGCATTCAGCAGCTCCTAAGGCTTAGCATCTAAGCTAAGGGCTGGTACTACCTCCCAAACAATGAAGAAGTGATGTGTGTTTCTGTGGGGATGTTCAGACAATCGCATCAGTAAAAGATGCGACAGTAAAAGATGGTTTCCTGCCTCCCAGCTGAGCAGAGCAGAACAGAGGAAGCTGCTGCAGCTGGTCCAGGGACTACAGAAGCAAGCAAGTTCCCAGTGAGTGAGCGACCAGAGCGAGCGAACAGGGGAAGCAAACAGGAGTTGGCCAGGGGAGCTGCAGTGGTAGAAGAGACAAAGGAGACAGAGGCAAAGAGGTAAGTGGGCTGCAGGAAGCCCAGGGGGCTGTCCTTTATCCTTCTGAGTGGCTGTGAGCTCACCAGGTGCTCCTGAGACCTCCAACTGAATTGGGGGTGTGTGGCCTGAGTACTCCCAGCAGCTGTGGGCAGGATGTTTCAGTCTGTTTCCTGCCTCCCAGCTGAGCAGAGCAGAGGAAGCTGCTCCAGCTGGTCCAGGGACTACAGAAGCAAGCAAGCTCCCAGAGAGCGAGCAACCAGAGTGAGCGAACAGGGGGAGCAAACAGGAGTTGGCCAGGAGAGTTGCAGTAGTAGAAGAGACAAAGGAGACAGAGGCAAAGAGGCACGTGCACTGCAGGAAGCCCAGGGGGCTGTCCTTTATCCTTCTGAGTGGCTGTGAGCTCACCAGGTGCTCCTGAAACCTCCAATTGAATTGGGTGTGTGTGGCCTGAGTACTCCCAGCAGCTGTGGGCAGGAAGCTTCATTCTGTTTCCCGCCTCCTAGCTGAGCACAGCACGGGAAGCTGCTCCAGCTGGTCCAGGGACTATAGAAGCAAGCAAGCTCCCAGAGAGCAAACGATCAGAGTGAGCGAACAGGGGGAGCAAACAGGAGTTGGCCAGGGGAGTTCGGCAGGGGAGGTCAAGGGGGAGGCCTCTAACATTTTTTAAAATTATTTTTCTTGTAACACACACTTCCATACAAGTGGGACTCTGCTTTTAACCTCTAGTGAGTAGAGGAGCAGGCACAGGCTAGTCTAGAACAATCAGAAAGCTAGAAACAAAAAGGGAAAAGAGACTATGGAAGGACAAGACTTTCCAGTGGTGGTGACCTGCAAGGTGTGTGCAATGTTTGTTTTCTTGCCTGAGAACATGGCCTACACCTGCAACAAGTGCAAGTTGATCACGCTGCTGGAAGAAAAAGTAAGAGGCCTGGAGCGGCAACTGTCGACCCTCTGGGGAATAAGAGAACACGAAGAGTTCTTGGACAGAATGGTGGAACTACAGCAGCAAAGTGAAGACCAGAAGCTTGAAGAGCAACAGCAAGCTGAGGCAGAAGTGGGAAATGCTGAGGTGAGGTAAAATGCAGTAGAGGATACTCCTTGGAAAAGGGTGACAGGAGAAGAAGAACTAGACGCCACTGTGCACCAGTGGAAGCAGTGGAGCTATGGAACCAATTCCAGGTACTTGAGGATGAGACTGGAGGACAGCCTGCAGAGGAAGAATTACAGGAGAACCTGCATGAGAGTGAGCAAGAGGCTGAAGGTCAGTCAAGCAGAGGTGATGAAACCCAGGCCTACAACAAGAAGAAGAGTAGTAGTAGTGGGAGATTCCTTTCTGTGTGAGATCGAAACCCAAGTATGTCGCGAAGACGCGTGGGCTCGCCAGGTATGTTGTCTCCCGGGAGGACGGATTAGAGACGTGACTGAAAGGTTGCCTGCGCTCATAAAGCCCACTGACAGGTATCCCTTTCTTCTCATCCATGTGGGAACAAATGATACTGCCAAGCGGAGCTACGAAGCAATCACGTCAGACTTTGAAGCTTTGGAAAGGAAACTCAAGAACTTTGGGGCCCACATAGTTTTCTCATCCATCCTTTCAGTAGTTAGAAGAGGGCTAGAAAGGGAAAGAAAAATACTCCGGGTGAATGACTGGCTACGAAGGTGGTGCTGGTGCGAGAGATTTGGATTCTGGGACCATGGGTTATACTTCCTAGAAGATGGGCTGTTGGCAAGGGACGGGTTGCACCTCACAAAGGCTGGGAAGAATGTGTTTGGCCACAGCATGAAGAACTTAATCAGAAGGGCTTTAAACTGAATCCTACGGGGAAGGGAGATGTAAAGTTGGGGGTAAAAATGGATGAAGGCTCATGCACCACAACAGAGAGAACAGTTCTAATAGCGCCCAATAATAGTCTTCAGAAACATGTAGGAAGAAAGCCAAACTATGAAGCTCATGGTCTTTGACGTCTATATACTAATGCCCAAAGCATGGGAAACAAACAGAACGAACTTGAACTCTTAATACAAGAGGGAAATTATGACTTGATGACTCTCATGACTGGAATACAGCAATGGAAGGATAGAACTTGTTCAAAAAGAACAAGAGGAACAGAAAGGGAGGTGGGGTTGTGCTATATGTTAAAAATACATATCTCTGCACAGAAATACAGGAGGATGAGCTTGGTAGCCCCATCGAGAGCATCTGGATCAAAATAAATGGAGCAAAGAATAAAAGGAACCTCATGGTCGGAGTCTACCACCGGCCACCCAATCGAGGAGAAGACGAGGATGAAACTTTTGAAAAGCAAATAGCCAGTGTTTCAAGGAAGCATGATGTAGTAGTAATGGGGGACTTCAATTTCCCTGATATTTGTTGGGAGACAAATTCTGCAAAACATGACCCCTCCAGGAAATTCCTGACTTGTGTGGCGGATAACTTCCTCCTACAGAAAGTAGAGGAAGGAACTAGAGGATCGGCTATCCTTGACTTGATCCTAACCAACAGAGATGACTTAGTGGATAAAGTAGCAGTTACAACAACTCTAGGGGAAAGTGACCATGTTGTACTTGAGTTCTTGGTTCTAAGGGAAGCAAAAGCGGAGTGTAGTCAAACGCATACCCTGGATTTTAGGAAAGCTGATTTTAATAAACTCAGAACAATGATCAGTAAGGTCCCATGGCAAGCGACTCTAACAAGAAAAGGAGTCCAAGATGGGTGGGAGCTTTTAAAAAAGGAAATTCTCAAGGCACAATTACAAACAATTCCAACAAGAAGAAAAGGAGGCAGACAACAGAAGAAGCCAATGTGACTTCACAAAAAACTTAGAGAACACCTGAAAACAAAAAAGGACACGTATAGGAAGCAGAAAGAAGGCCAAGCAACAAAGGAAGAGTACAGGCAAGTAGCACAGAATTGCAGGGGTGGTGTCAGGAAGGCTAAAGCTGAGAACGAGCTGAGGTTAGCAAGGGATGCTAAAAGCAACAAAAAGGCTTTCTTCAGCTATGTGCATAGTAAAAGAGGAAAGAAATGGTGGCTCAGCTATTAAATAAGGATGGCAAAATGATAACAGATGACAAAAGAAAAGGCAGAGGTGCTCAATTCCTACTTTGGCTCAGTCTTCTCCCCAAAGAGGGTCTATGACCCCCCTGGCAAAGGCAAAATACAGGCTGAAGGGGCAGGATTGCAGCTTGAGATCGACATGATCAAGGAACACCTAATTATTTTGAATGAGTTCAAATCTCCAGGGGCCAGATGAACCACACCCTAGAGTAATAAAGGAACTGGCAGAAGGACTCTCAGAATCACTGTCTATTCTCTTCAAGAAATCATGGAGGACGGGTGAAGTGCCAGATGACTGGAGGAGGGCTAATGTTGTCCCTATCTTCAAAAAGGGTAAAAAGGAGGAACCTGGGAACTACAGACCAATCAGTCTGACATCAATCCCTGGGAAAATTCTGGAGCAGATTATAAAGCAATCCATCTATAAGCACCTTGAAAATAATGCAGTGATTACTCAAAGCCAACATGGATTTGTCAAGACCAAATCCTGCCAGATGAATCTGATCTCATTTTTTGATCAAGTCACCTCCCTTGTGGACTGTGGGAATGCTGTGGACATAATATACCTCGACTTCAGCAAAGCTTTCGACAAAGTGCCCCATGATATCCTGATGAGCAAACTAGCTCAAAGTGGGCTAGATGAAACAACAATCAGGTGGATCAACAGTTGGCTACAGAATCGGACTCAAAGAGTGCTTATCAATGGGATCTTCTCAAACTGGGGAGAGGTAACGAGTGGGGTACCGCAGGGCTCAGTGCTTGGCCCAGTGCTCTTCAACATTTGTATTAATGACTTGGAGGAGGAGGTGCAGGGAATGCTGATCAAATTTGCAGATGACACAAAATTGGGCGGGATAGCTAATACTTTGGAAGACAGAAACAAAATTCAAAGTGATCTTGATAAACTGGAGCGCTGGGCAGAAAACAGCAGAATGACATTTAATAGGGATAAATGCCAAGTTCTGACCCTAGGAAAAAGAAACCAAATGCACAGTTACAAGATGGGGGATACATGGCTCAACAACACTACAAGTGAGGGTGATCTTGGAATTGTTGTAGATCACAAGCTGAATATGAGCCTACAATGTTGATGTGGCTGCAAAAAAGGCCAATGCTGTTTTGGGCTGCATTAATAGAAGCATAGCTTCCAAATCCCGGGAACTACTAGTCCCCCTCTACTCAGCACTGGTTAGGCCTCATCTGGAGTACTGTGTGCAGTTTTGGGCACCACAGTTGAAGAAGGATGCAGACGAACTGGAGAGGGTTCAGAGGAGGGCAACAAAGTTGATCAGGGGACTGGAAACAAAGCCCTATGAGGAGAGACCGAAAGAACTGGGCATGTTTAGCCTTGAGAAGAGAAGACTGAGGGGAGATATGATAGTGCTCTTCAAGTACTTGAAAGGTACTTTCTGTGAGGGGAGTTCCTCTCCCCTCACAGAGAGGAAGGCCAGGATCTCTTCTCAATCATCCCAGAGTGCAGGACACGGAATAATGGGCTCAAGTTACAGGAAGCCAGATTCCAGCTGAACATCAGGAAAAACTTCCTGACTGTTAGAGCAATACAACAATGGAACCAATGACCTAGGGAGGTAGTGGGCTCTCCCGCACTGGAGGCATTCAAGACGAGGCTTGGCAGCCATCTGTCAGTGATGCTCTGACTTGGATTCCTGCATTGAGCAGGGGGTTGGACTCGATGGCCTTGTAGGCCCCTTCCAACCCTACTATTCTATGATTCTAAGCCATAGTGACTTCTCCCCATGCCTGCATTTGCATAATTCCCCACGATGCAGAGCAGGTTACCATGTTGTCCGAACCTGGGTTGGGTTGGGGTGGATTCACTGCAAGTTGTACCCACTTGATACAACTGCAAGTCGTGGGTTGTAGGGTGGGTACGAAGGTCTCCCCACTGCACCATGTGCCAGGTTCGAATGCTACACCAACCCGCCCTGCATCGCGGGGAATTATGCAAATAGCAGTCACACACACAGCATGAACATGGGCAAGGCAAGAAGCCATGATGGCTTCTTTTACTGACACAGTCGTCTGAACCCAGTCTTTGTAACTTTTCTTGTTCAGTTGGAGAGTGAATTATGCCTGTGTGTCCGATGAGGTATAAGTATGATTCACTACAGGGAGTCCCAGAACGCCTGATAAAAAGCAATTGGGATGGTGTTTTTAGATGCATAGAATATCCATTTGTATTTACCCTGAGTCTCTCTGTAGGTCTAGATGATTTTTATGCATTATATATCTAGAATACACTTCAAGTGAACAATTTTTAGATATCATTTAATTGTTATACTCCATGCGCATACATTTCAAACATCCAATTGGTCAGTAAATCAAACTGAATTCATGTCAAATCCAAATTTCAATAAGCTATTATAAAATAGACTGGAAAATCTTTTGTCACGTAAGAGCTGTTAAGAGCTCTATCTAGACCCACAGTGATATTATCCATTACCATATCCCAATGGAGTCCTTTGTCTGCAATACATGTTTCTGTCACAAAAATATCTGCTGCATTTCATCTAAATAGGTCTAATGTACTGTGGAACAAAGTTTTAGTGTAATTGAAAATGTAATCGATAGCACCCAGAGCAGTAAATAAATCACTGGGATAGTTAATTCGAAGTAATGTAAAGGCATGTGTTGAGTGCTGTAAGAGCTAGTATAAAATCATATTAGCAATGGTAGAGGAATGAAAAGAGAACAGTAATTTCATTCTTCATCTGCTTGCAAGAAATGTTTTTGGATCCTCATAACATTTAATTAAATATCCTTGTTTTACTAAAAGACTTGTTACGCCACTAATTGTTTATAACATATTAAATGAAACTGCATTGTACGTTGAGCAGTAAGTATGAGAAAACAATAGCTCAGAGTTGAACCCAAAGGAAAACACAAATATCTTAGGACAAGACCTTTCAAAGTATTGTTATGGGATGGGGGTTTGTCAAGATGACCCTTCAGGATCACTTCCAGCTCTGTGGGTGTTTCTACATTAAGCAAAACCCCCACATCCTTTCCAGAGCTCCCTGCTTGCGGTTTCTTTGCGGGATTAGGAAGGGCTTCTTTACACGGCAGCCATGTGATTTGAACTGAGGGAGTCCCTTCCTCCCTCCTTCCCTCCCTGGCATGTGTGCAAATGGGTGTGTGTGTCTTGTTTTCATAGCTGCTGCAGTTTTTTTTCCAGCCCCCAGTAAACCTCTGACTTTAGAGATAATACCACGGCATAAGTCTGCAATCCTGGGCACACTTACTTGGGAGTAAGCCACATTGAACTCAGTGGGACTTACTTCTGAGTAGACATAATATCACTCTGTAAGTCTACAACCCTCGGCACACTTGCTTGGGAGTAAGCCCCATTGAACTTAATAGGGTGCTCTGAAACAACAGAGGACGTTACTTCTAAGCTTGGTGGGGTTGGGGATCAGATGTGTCTCCCTTCGTTGCAGGAAGGCATTTTACCCTCTTCTCCCTCTGATTTAGAAATGCAGAGGCAGGAGATGCCCTCACGCCTGTCAAATCTGCTCAGGTCTCCTTCTCTGCAACCCTGCTCCCATTCTCAATGCCTTCGTCATCCTGCACCCCCAGCAACCGAAAACAAACGCCCACAGCAGGGAGACAGAGTGGTTTCTTCTGCTATAGGAGAATTTCACGTGGAGGTCATGGCACTCCTGTTTCGTGGGCTGGGAAAAATACTACATTTTTTGCATTTGGGGAAAACACAGGATAGGCTGGGGAGAATGGCAGGAGACACCCTGGAGGGTAAACGGCGTCATCTAAAGAACCCGCAAACTTCCATGACAGAGCCATCTCAAAAGCAGGATAAAAGCTCTGTGTGATGAACCCCTGTGATTCTTAACTTTAAGATTTCTATGGGTAGAGTTATCAGAATAGCTTGCCCTAAGGCAATAACTCTGAAGACCTGACAAAAGGTTGGTGATAGCCTGTAATATTTTGGTGATGTCTCAGTGGAAGCTAAGATGGCCCAAGAAGGCCTAGGGGATGGGTGGAGAGGATTATTTCTGCTTACCCGCCCCCCCTTAATGTTTTCCTTTTAAATTTTCCCTCCTATTGACTGCAATGAGAATTAAGTATGCCAGCTCCAAGCCTGGTGTACTTTCTTGGCCTGCTTTCTTGGTCTGGGGAAAAAAGAGTTCCTGGATCCTGTGGAACCACAGCCTCCCCCAGCACACCTCAGCATGCCCCAGAATTCCCCTTTCTTGTCCCCTCCATGCAGGATGAACCGTCAGCAGTGGCTGCCGAGCTTTCCATTTTCACACTGAGAAGGAGGTCCATAGTATCCTCTAGCCCCTCATCTGCCCTCCCTGAGAGCTTAGGATTACTCCCTGAGTAATTATCATGTTAAACAATTAAGGGAGCAATCCTATGGCCGCTAGACAGTGGCTAGATGGCCATAGGACATGCTGTTTTCTGGGAACTGACCTCGCACTCTGAGGTTGGTTCCTGGAGAACCGACCTCCCCTCAATTCCGCGCTGCCTTGGAGGCAGCGTGGAACAGCCCCATCCTCCACGCTTGCAAGAGGAGCGCGGAGTAGCCGGACAGGGGCATAGCTGGGGGTGTTCTGGGGTGGGGAGATCGTAACTGCCTGTATGACACATCTTAGGTGTCGTACAGCAGCCTCCTTCCCCACTCCATCCTCCGTCCTAGACAGCATTCGGCTGTCTAGCCGAAAAAGCAGGGCAGGAGAGGAGCCGAAGGAACGATCCCCTCTGTGCTTCTCCTGCCCTGCTTTGGATAGGTGGTTGCCTCCGAGTTTGGAGGCAGCGGCCTATCTAGATAGGATTGCTCCCTTAATGTCCTAAGTATGCATGCCAAATGCCCAAATCTCTTTATTTTATTAGTGTGTGTGTTTGTGGGGGACATGATTGATTTGTGTTGATATCACAGCTGTAGTTACTATGAAATACTAAAGAATTAAGAACAGGTGAAGTGCCAAGATACTGGAGGTGGGTAAATGTTGCAATCTTCAAAACGGAAGAAAAAGAGGATCCAGCCAACTACCAACTGGTTAGTTTATAGATTATTAAGCAGTCAGCATGTGAGCATTTAGAAAAGAGGATTGTGATTAGAAACAGCCAGAACGGGTTTGTCAAGAACAAAGCATGCCAAACTAATGATCTCTCTCTCTTTTTTGTTGTTAGAGTTACTAGCTTGGTAGATCAGAGGAATGCTGTGGATATAGTATATCTTGATTTCAGCAAGGTCCCTCACAATATTGTTGTTAAGAAATTGGTAAAGTGTAAGCTAGATGCTGCTGCAGTTCAATGGACTTGAAGCTGATTGATGGACTACACACACAGAGTGCTAACCTAGAGAGAAGGGACAAATGGGATACCACAAGGTTCTGTCCGGGGCCCAGTGTTTCTCAACATTTTTATAAATGACTTGGAAGGATAACTAATAGTTTAGAAGACAGAAGCAGGATTGAAGATGATCTTGACAGGATGGAGAACTGCAAAAGCAATCTCGGAGAGCACATAGAGAGGGTGTTCCGGTGGACAGGGAGGGGAGGGGCCTGGAGAGGTCAGGATATGAGCTATCCCAAGGCCTCTCCAGCATCCTGCCCTCGCCCTCTGATGCACCCTAGCTAGATGGGCGAAAAAGCCTGGCTAGCTAAAATGCAGAGTGGGAGGAGTGGCAGAGGTGATGATCACCTCCGCCACTCCTCCCACTCTGCACTGGATGTTCATAAACCTCTGAGTTCGGAGGCTTATGAGCATTAGGTGTAGAAGTAATAGGATTGTACCCTAATACAATTCTAAGTTGCATCAACAAAAGTATAGTATCCAGCTCATGAGAAATAATGGTAGGCTTCTATTCTGCTTCGGTCAGACCTCACCTGGAGTACTGTGCTCAGTTCTGCATATGACAGTTTAAGAAGGATATTGACAAACTGGAACATGTCCAAGGAGGGCAACAAAGATGGTGAGGGGCCTGGAGACCAAGTCTGATGAGGTTTTGGTCTGGAGAAGAGATCATTAAGAGGTGATATGATGCCCAAATGACAAGAAAGGGAATTTTGATTTAAACATCAGGAAGAACTTCCTGACGGCACAAGCAGGTCAGCAGCGGATCAGACTACCCTGGAAGGTGGTCTCCTTTGTTAGAGGTCTTTAAGCAGGGGCTGGATGCCCACCTATCAGGGATGCTGTAGCAGCAGATTTCTCACATTGCAAGGGGTTGAACTAGATGACCTTTGAAGCTCCTTCCAACTTTATGATTCTAAGAAATGTTCTTAAAATATGCTGCTTTTTAGAAGTCTTTCATTTTATATTGTGTTATGGATGTTGAAAACTTTGAAACTGATTGACTGAGGTGGAGATAACATTCCCACTGCCTAAGGAATAACTTTCTTAGAGGAGGTAGGGAACTGAGGCAAGAAGGGGCTCTGACCTTGGCTGGCTCCAAGGGGACCTCAAAGGTTTAAGTGGATCCTGGACAAAAGGTTCTCTGGAGGACCCTCTTCTGTCATTGGGCTGTGGTGGGTTTATCTAGCGGCAGCGCTTCAAGCACAGTGTTGGGTGGCTGTGTGAAGCTCCCTTTTAATTTCCCATGATGCTCCAGAACAACACTAGATTGGGGGTATTGTGGGAAATTAAAGGGGTGGCTAGATCCAGCCACCTAGTACTGCTTGGAGTGCTGGGCCAGGGAAAAATTTAATGGTGGAGGTAGGACAAGGCAGGCATCAACAGTGGGCCCAGACAGGATGCTGGGGAGGGGGCGGTCTGGCAGCTAACCAAGGATGCCAGGTGGTGACACCGGCCCTGTTTCTGCGCCTCTGACAGTGCTTAAGATCTGGAGGGGGCAGGAAGGGACAGGAAGTCTAAGGGGAATCCAGCGGAGAGACAGGCTGGCTAAAGGAAGTGGGGCAAAGTAGATAATAGGCTAAAAAAGGGACCTGAGGAAACTACAGTGTTTGCTATAGAGTGGAATATATTAGGGTCATTTTCAGAGAGAGAAGCAAACAGGAAGTAAGGACTAGAAGAGAAAGGGAGAGGGAGTTGCAAGGTAGTGAAATGCAATGAAAGTACAATAAGCAATGCAATAAATCATGAAATGCAAAAAGTCGTGACCGCAAAACAGAAGGTGCCCCAACAACCTTAATGGAAGAGAGTTGAACTCTGTTGATATAGATGAGTGGCTGTCAGTGTATCATGAACACTTCTTTGGACTGCTAAAATTAATTAGTGTATCAGCAGTTTTCAGTGTTGCCACCTTCTTCCTTGTGTGTCATGTCTTTTAAGATTGTAAGCCTGCAGGCGTTTTACGGATTCCATATAAGCCTGTTGGAATCCCTGTTAGGAAAGGTATGTTTTCAGTAGCTGCCAAAAACCCAGAAGGGTTGGAGCCTGCCTAATTTATAGTGGTAGGGAGTTCCAGACAGTGGGTGCTACGATACAAAAAGCTGTGATGGACCAGACCTCCAAAATCTTGGGTACCACCAATAGGGTATCTCCTCATGAGCACAGCAACCGAGCAGTCTGGGCTTGGTTGATCTCTTAAGTATCCTTGTACTGAGTTGTTTAGGGCTTTGTAAACAAGTACCAATCCCAGTAGTAACATATGGCTGTGAGAGCTGGACTATATGGAAGGCTGAGCGCCGAAGAATGGATGCTTTCGAACTGTGGTGCTGGAGAAGACTCTTACGAGTCCCCTGGACTGCAAGGAGGTCAGATCAGTCAATCCTAAAGGAAATCAACCCTGAGTGCTCATTGGAAGGACAGATCCTGAAGCTGAAGCTCAAATATTTTGGCCACCTAATGCAAAGAGAAAACTCTCTGGAAAAGACCCTGATGCTGGGAAAGACTGAAGGTAAAAGGAGAAGGGAACGGCAGAGGATGAGATGGCTAGATAGCATCACCGATGCAATGAATATGGACTTGAGCACGCTCCGGGAGAGAGCGGAGGACAGGAAGGCCTGGCGTGCTGTGGTCCATGGGGTCACGAAGAGTCGGACATGACTTAACGACTGAACAACAAAACAAGTACCAAACCCTTAAACCTGGCCTGGCGATATATCGGCAGCTGGTGCAGTTCCCTCAGCAGAAGCATAATATGTTGGCTATAAGCGACTCCTGTTATTAACCTAGCTGTGGCATTCTGCACCAACTGCAGCTTTCAGACCAACCGTAAGGGCAGCCCCACATAAAGCCCATTTCAGAAATCCAATTTCGAAAATAAAGTAAATACTTTGCTAAAGTATGCACAGTGAAGTAAAAAGGGCTAAACATGCAAAAGCCCCAAGTAAATAAACCATGAACCGAACAGTGAAAAGGAATATGGCTTTAGAATAAAAGACAAAAACTGAAGTATTCTGAAAAAGGTGGAGACAATTAAAATATTATTGTTTGTGAATACAGGAGCAACTTGCAACTTGTTGTGAACTGCCCAGAGAGCTTTGGCTATTGAATGGTATAGAAATGTAATCAGTTAATTAAATACATCAATATCAACATTCCAGGTCAGCATTCCCCGACTTGGTGCTCTCCAGATGATTTGGCCTACAACTCCCAGCATTCCTGAACATTTGTCATGTTGTCTGGGGCTGACGGGAGGTGATCCAAAATATCTGAAAGGCACCAGGTTGGGGAAGGCTGGTGTCCAGTGTATAGCCTTCCCCAACCTGGTGCCCTCCAAGTTGCTGTGGACTACAACTCCCAGCATCCTCCAGCCAGCATGGCGAATGGTCAGGAATGCTGGGAGCTGTAGTCCAACAGTATCTTGGCGAGCACCAGGTTGGGGAAGGCGGCTTGCGTACCGCCTCTTCTCCTTGGCTTCTGGTAGCCGGCGCCATTTTGGCGCTAAAGCCAGGCGCAACTACATTTCCCAGGATGCCCGGGAGAGGCGGTAGCGCCATCTTGTCTGGCTGAACGCGGGTTCTTTGTAGGGGTCAAGGAAGCGGCGTCGCCGGAGCCTCCCGTGGGTTGACGCGATGGCTCTTTTCCCTGCTTTTGCGGGCGCTGCGAAACCGGGGGAGACGCTGGCGAGCGAGAGTGAGAGCTCCAGAAGAGGTAATGAACTCTCCTGCTCCCCGCCCTCGTCTATCCCAGTGGACTAGTCCTCACGGGTTGCTCTTGAATCTTGAGGTCGGTCCCCGCTCTCCCTTCGGGCGCCTGTTCCCAAAGTGCCTTCTGTAGGGGCGCGCTGTTCTCCTTCAAGGAAACAAGAATGCCCGTGGTCCTTGCAGGCAAATGTTCACGGCCAACTGCTTTGTTTTGATGCTGAGCACCCAAGCGGACGCTGTGTGCGTGTGCATGTGCGTGTGTGGGGGGGGGGGTTATACAAGTGGACAGTGGGGGACAGCGTCCCTCATATCGCAGCATCACACGCCACCCATAAGAGCCATGCTGGATCAGACCAAGGGTCCATCTAGTCCAGCATTCTGTGCACACAGTGGCCAGCCAGATGCCACGGGAAGGCCACAAGCAGGACATGAGTGAAACAGCACCTGCCCGCCCATATTCCCCAGCAGTTGGTGTACATATGCATACTGCCTCTGGTTCCGGAGGTAGCCTATAGCCATCGGGACTGGTACCCATTGATAACTTTATCCTCCAGGAATTTGCCTAAACCCGCTTTAAAGCCATCCAAATTGGTGGCCATCAGTACATCTTTTGGTAAAAAGGTAAAGGTGCCCCCAACCAGTCGTGTCCGACTCTAGGGTGCGGCGCTCATCCCCGTTTCTAAGCCGAAGAGCCAGCGCTGTCCGAAGACGCTTCCGTGGTCATGTGGCCGGCGTGACTGAACACCGAGGTGCACGGAACGCTGTTACATCTTTTGGTAGCGAATTCCATAGTTTCACTGTGCTCTGTGTGAAGACCCTTCGAAGGGGTCTCCTTTTTCTCCTGCTCCATTCTCTGTGCAGAGGGAGTGCTGTTTCTTATCCTTAAAGGAGCCTTGATGCAGGATCAAATTGAAGGTTCATCTAGTCCAGCATCTTCATTATGCAAACCTTTAAAATGCACGGAGATTCTGAACCACAACAAGGTGGCAGCCCATAGCTGGCTAAACGGACAGAGATGTGCTGAGGTCAGGGATAAGTCTGACTTATTTCTTAGTGCACATTGCTTAGAATTAGGCTGTAAATCTTATTTAAAGATAAAGGGATTTTGGAAATACTTGTATGCCTGGATTTGGTAAACAAGCAGAACTCATCAACACTTCTGAACTGGTGGAAATCCCTTGATAAAATTATTGCAAAAACAGACTTGAGTATTAAGCATTAAAATAACTTGGGGCACAATCCTATTCACGTTTGGACAGAGAAAAGGCCTACAACTTCCAGCATGCCCCAGCCAGCATTGCTGGATGGGGAATGCTGGGAATCACAGGAATTTTTCTGTCTAAATATGCATAGGATTGCACCTTTAATCTATGCCACTCTTTGCCACCCATAACTTTGTATATGTGATTCCATCAACATTTATGCTAAGCAGCATAGAACAGCCAACCATGTACTACAGCAAATGATGTTGAGTATTCTCTCCTTGTGGAGCCGATGTTGATTGGGCATTCTCATAATAATGTTGCTGATTACCCTCTTTTCAGATAAAAGGTAAAGCAGATACCATGTTTTCTGTGGTTTTGTCACATTGGTTTCTGGCCTTGTATATTTTCTCTCTAATGCATTTTCTCTGTGTTCGTTCCTAAATTAACTAACAGTGCAATCCTATGCATGGCTACTCAGAAGTAAGCCCCACTGAATTAACTGAATCTTAAATTAACTCCCAGGAAACTGAATACAAGATAGCAGCCCAAATTACTCTATTGTTCAGGCATAAGTGGAGACTTTCCTGAGGCCCCAAAGTACATGGTGTTTCCAAAAATAGTTTTCACTGGCCCTTGATTATCCTTAAATAAAATGTGTCCAAGCTGCTCTCACCATGTTATAAAACAGATGGTGCTGATAGCTTCTGTCAGTTAAAGATGTTTTCTTATGTTTTTTGTGAAAGTTGAATTATTTAATTCTGAGGCCTGGTTTGATTGTGTCATGTTACATGGTTTGCTCTGGAAATAATGAAAGGGACTTTTTAAAACACTGTTTTCTAGGAGTAATGATCCATGAACTCGAGTGTTTCATTTGTTTCAGTGACGTGGGGCAGAAACTTTTCCCTGTGCTTTATTTTTCCCCTGAAAATTCTCCGGTTTACTTTTTCATTAATAAAAGTGAATGTATGCCAATTGCAAAAACAATATTAGGCAAGCTTGGCAGTTTCAAAGTTGTAATTAATGTTTTTCAGGTGATTATCTTTAGCAAGTATGTGAGGGAATACATATGTCATTGAAATACATATATGTCTCAGAGTGAAATGCAATAAGTAGTGAAATACAATGAAAGTACAATAAGCAATGCAATAAATCATGAAATGCAAAAAGTCGTGACCGCAAAACAGAAGGTGCCCCAACAACCTTAATGGAAGAGAGTTGAACTCTGTTGATATAGATGAGTGGCTGTCAGTGTATCATGAATACTTCTTTGGACTGCTAAAATTAATTAGTGTATCAGCAGTTTTCAGTGTCTTTGGTTTTTTCCCTTTAAATTTAAATAATATAAAGGAAGTACATGCTATTGTCTTTAAATTTTTACAGATATTCCAGTAAAAATACGTAATATAACACTTGTGCTTTAATTTTTTTCCTCAGATATTTCAGGTCAAATATTTGTGGTGTATTTGGACAAAAAATTAACATGGGGTACTTTTTAAAATCTTTGTTGTTTACTAAATACAAGTAAAATAAACATGCTAAATTCAATCTCTCTAGGGCAGGGGTGGCCAGCCTGTGGTCCTCCAAGTGTTCTGGCCTGCAACTCCCATCAGCGCTAGCCAGCATAGCCAATGGTGAGGGATGAGGGGAGTTGTAGGCCAAAACTTCTGGAGGGCCACAAGTTGCCCACCCCTGCTCTAGGGCATCAGAACTTTTCCTGATGCAAATGACTCTAATTTGCAATGGAAATTTTTCCAGTGGAAATTTTCTTATGCAAATTAACCCAGGTCAATGTGTCTTGGCTTCATGAAACTTCCATATACAGAACTATAATACATGATTATTATTGATGTCCTAATCACATTTGTTGTAAGCTGTTTTGTCCACTGACAAGATAAATCCGCAGCTTTAAAAAACATAATGGTGATTTTTAAAAGAAATTGATCTATATTTCTTCTGTAACTGCAGAATTGAATTGGCTAACCAACCCAAGCTTCCGCAATGAAGATGCACTGAGACTTCATCAGCATGCTTTAGAGGTCACAGACCCCATCCCGGAGAAATCCCCTCTCCAAAGGTATTGTGTTCTTTGGCACCTTTCAGCATAGCCCCTTGTACTCAAAGACAAGCAGAAGTGTGTGCCCAGACTTACAGATCAAGCATGGTTGCTTATAAAATTCTAGCAACACCCTGTGTTTATATTCATTAGATCACAAAGGTCATTATTTAAAGTCTCCCTTCCCCTTTTATAGATACAGTATAATTCTTCATTCTTCAGTGAAGAGGAAACTTTATAGTCACTTTTCATTGGTTGCTGCATGTTCTTGAGGACTTTACAGGGTTGCTGGATTATTTTGCCTTTTTTGATGAAAAGTCATTTAGGATGCAATCCTGTGAAGATAGTTGGTGGCCTCCGAACTCGGAGGTTGCCAAGTATCCACTGGAGGGTGGCAGTGTCTGCGGAGGCATAGAATAGTTCAGTGTCCTGGCTCTGACCTTGGAGCCAGGAAACTGTGCTCCCTGCCTCCTCCCCCTCAGAGCCGGCGTGGAGAGAACCATGCTGGCTACCTCTCTGTGCATGGAAAACAAAGTGCAGAGATGGGGGAAAGGGGGCATTTCAGGGGGAGGGGAGGAGACCGGGGTGGCTGCACTGCAACCTATCCTATGGTCGCTCCAGTCCTCCTCTGAGGTGCTGCTGCTAGAAGGGCAAAATCGCCATTCTAACAGAAATGCAGGGTGGCTGGAGCATGGAGGTGAAGATTGCCTCTTCTGTTCTCCTGCCCTGTATTGGATACTTGGCAGAATCCGAGTTTGGAGACTGCCAGGTATCCACATAGGATTGTGCCCTTAGAGAGCCATTTTCCCTGCTATAAAGAAAGATTGCCTTTATAGATGTGTGTTTACTGTGAATTACTGTGTTTACTGTGAATTACTGTAAATAAGAAGATTCTTGTCCATGGATCTTTTTGATAAACATACAACTTGATCTTCTACACAGTTAGCTGTGCCTAAGTCTTAGACAGGCTTAGCCATGCCTTACTCTGTCTAGAATTGGTCTGCTGGCTACTTGATGCAAACTGTATTTTGAGCTCCCTGCTTCAGAAGCAGTGCATTACTATTTGATGGTATTTTGATGACCACTCATCATTGTTAAAATGGTACTTGCTTGAAGCAAGCCAGTATTACCAAGGTTGCAATTCTAAGCACACTTTCTAGGAAGTAAGTCCCAAATGCTGCTCTGGTGTGTCTCCTGTCTTCAGGAGAGGCTCTTTGGGGGCACAGAAGGCTGCATTAGGAAAGGGGTCCCTGAAAAGCCTTGGTATGTACATATGTACACACACGTATGGAGAAACACACACAGATACTATGCTATTATTGATGTAATATCCTCCCCAGTGTATCAGAAATTCCTCAGCCTCTTCAGATTTGAATATTAGAAAATGTGAAAACTTTGGGCCAACTACAGAGGCAGGCAGTTCTGTGATTCTTCATGATTTGTGTGTGTTGTTAAGAAACAAAAAGTAGCAGTGGGAGGCTGAAAATTGCAGTAAGACCCACTGAACACAGCGGGTCTTAGTTCTGAATACACATGGATAGGATTGTGCTGTATGCCAGCTTGCTAAAGTCTCCTGAAATCTGGGGCCAGTTTGCAAAGAGGTTTTGTCCTGCTTTCAAGAAGACCTCACCACCCTCAGAAACACATTCAGCTGCATAGCATGCAATCAGAGGGATCGTGGATCCAGCAGGCAGTGAGTCCCATGTTCAGAGTGGGTGGAAAAAGTCCCACTGTGATTATGGAAATATCTGCAAGCTCTGTTTGGGATTGTACAGTTCTTATGTTGTGTTAGTCTCTCAGCAAGGAAAACATCATGTGTAACCCAGCCCTTATCATCACAACTATGAACTACAGTTGCCCTTTTCACTTTGTTTTGTATAACTTGTTTTGTGTTTGGGCACATAGAACTTCCTAAAATGCTTTAGAATAATTAACCATTTAATTCCAATCTCTTCCATCATGTTAGTTCACACACAAATTTCATCCATCTTTTTAAAAGCCATTTTGTAGCATCCCCTGTCAGTTTTTTGTATTTGTTTTTCCATAGCTTTAAAAATTGGATTCTGAATATTATCAATACTGTGGATTTTGTTCTTAGTTTTTGTCCATTTATAAGCAGAACGACTGTCAGCGTAGGAGAAAATGAAGCCGGTGAAAGTTTTCAAAAATCTGCTAAGAAAAGAAAGAAAAAGAAAAAGCAGCGGGATCACAAAAAAGTAAAAAAGAGAAGTAGAAGGGATCAGAGCACCAGCGAATCAGACTCTGAGGATGCAGAGGATCATAGAAATAATGGAAAAGGAGGAGCAGAACTGAAGTACGTAAGTACATGTTATTTCTGAACTTATATTGGTCCTGAACTTTTCTTGCTATTTCTGAACAACACTGTTCACCAAGGCATTTCAGACATGAGAATAAGACTACAATCCTAGACACACTTAGCAGGCAGTAAGGCCTGTTGAACACAGTGGGATTACTTCTGAGTAAACATATATAAGATTGTGCTTTGAATCAGTGGGAATGGTTGTGGACTAGGGATGCATTAAAGACTTGCCCATGCCTGCTGTCCTTTTGTCCAGTGACATGTTTTCACCCAGGGAGCCTGGAGGGAGTAAAAGGCAGCAGTAATGTAATTTGTAGAGTATCACTGTTCTAAATGGCTCCTGAGACTAGAAGGGAGGAAAAAGAAGCATCAGGTTGTTGAGGTGAGGTGGAGGAGAAATGGTACAAGCAGGGATGATATTTGAGGAACAAAAGTGACCAGGCTCTTTGGCAAAGAAAAACGTTGATACGTGGCTTTCGAGCTTAGGAACTTGGGCATTCAGTTGGCTAAATAAAAGTCTCCTGTTGTGTCTTTGATTATTGTCAATAGAGAAGAAGCATCTTTTATATTTTGTTATTGTATTGCATGCTTTGCTTAGCTTGGAAATAGTGGAATGGGAGAAGAAGATGATGGTAGGTCTGAGTATAGTCGGCACAATCACCCTGATGGCTGGAGATAATGGTATTCTCTCTTACCCAGCTCAAAATGTGTTCCCTGATTTTTTCTCTGTCTATAAACTTGATACAAATAACATGTATACATTGTTTGCCACTAACGTATTTTGTAAGCCAGAAATATACAAGTGTGTACTGGATGCCTTTTGGATGTATTCTGGTGTCTTTTGGATGGGTATTGGATGCCTTTTGCATGCCTCTGAAAACATTGATTGAACTGTTGAGAATAATCAGTTGAGAGTCGGGGCAGCAGGAAGGATACCTTTAAAAGACAATGTAATATCAGTTATTTTAACCTTTTAATTGTATTTATTTATTTCGGAATTTATAATTTCAATTATCAATCCTGACTTTTGATATTCATTAAGATGCTGTGCTCTTCATCTCCCACCAACAACAACCCACTCCCTGCACGCTTGGAGATAAGTTCCAGGAAAATCAATTGGATTGACATCTAAAAAGATTTGGCTTCCCTTTAGCCATTCTGCATACATGGTGCATAAGTCCATGGGAAGTATCCAAGTCAACAGTAGCACTAATGTAAATTTTTTTACACTAGCATAAGCATCTGCTAGCAAATCCAATAGCATTAGCTGGCGTACCAGATTTCTCCAGAGAAAGCCTTGAGCCAGCTAATGCTACTGCTGTTGCCTTAGAGCTTGCTTACACTAGAGCAACAAAATTTAGGTTAGCATTATTGTTGACTTGAGTACTGCCCTATGTATAAAAGTTATGCCTCATTTTAACATTTCTGTCTGTAAAGTAAGTTGTGGGTTCCTTGGGAATATTATGTTTAAACATCTCCTGGATTCCTGAGTGCACTCTTTCATGACTGATAAATTACCAGCGAAAAGCTGCTACACCATAAGTCTTCCTTCTGAGATTAGATGTCTTGTTTGTACAAAATGGAAATTAAAAAAAGTTCCTCCTGAAGTGCTGTGTTGTTGCTAGTAAATCTTATCTACTGTGCCTGCCACTGTCACACTGAAGAGTTTTTTTCCCCTTCAATTCTTCCCTTTCTTTTACAGTAGATTCAGTCTGTCCCTTAGGAATCCTTTAATTCAACTCTCCCTTGACGTTGGCACTGTAAACTTCATGCACAGGGATGGCTCTGTATAAACAGCAAGTCATAATAATAGCACAGAAGGCCTTAAAATAGTAAGCCACAGTACAACTGACTATTAAAATAACAGCTCAGGAAAGGTAAGTATACAGCATGCCAATGCAATGCCAACTAACTCCAAAAGAATAAGTCATCAGATTAAGAAAGGAAACAACCTGGCCCATTTTAAACTTCATGAGAAATTATTAAGGCTGCAATCCTATCCCTATTTACCACTAAGTGCGATTGAAGTCAGTGACCTGGTTTGCACCACATGACAGCCAACCGTGGCTTAATTAACCCGTGGGGGCTGCCACATTGTGCCAGGTGCCCATGAGCTTGTTGGGGCTTGTCATGTTGTGCAAACCCAGAACACAGAGGATGTTTGAAGGTTAGCGAACCCTCAAATAACACATGGCTTGTTTTAGGCTTATTTGAGGGTTAGACAGACCTCAAACAATACCTGCTGCCTGGGTTCACGTGACACAACAAGCCACGGCATTCACATGACGTGACAGCCCTCGTGGGTAAATTAACCCACAGTGGGCTGTTGGTTTTTGTGAAGCAGGTCAGAGGCGCTGTCTTCTAAATAGCGCCGTATAGGATTCCACTGTAAGTCCTATTGGCAGCATAAGAAGCTGCCTTATCAGACCACTGGTCCATCTAGATCAGTACTGCTGGCACTGAGTGGCAGTGGCTCTCCAGGGTTTCAGGCAGGATTCTTTCCTAGCTCTACCTGGGGATACTGGGGATTGAACCTGGGAACTTTTGCGTGCAAAGCATGTGTTCTACCGCTGAGCTGTGGTCCCCTCAGACTGTTGCCTGGGGCCAATCAAAGCATTATCCATGATTTCCGAAGCTGGCTTTGGAAATGTAAATGGGGGGTCCATTTTTCATTCCCTTATGCCTGCCTGGCTTTTTAATGCTTTTTTGAATTCTGAATAATTAAATTCTGAATGGTTTAGCATTGATTATGAGTACTGAACATTTTAATCTCTTGTTTTAATTAGTATTTAACTTTATTTCCTGTTTTCCCCCTCCCCCTATTTATTTATTTTGCAGTTTAGAGGACAAACCTTCAAGTGTGAGCTATCACTCTGTTTGGCTTGATGATGTTCAGGGTTTGACAGCAGAACTATTCAGAACGGATAAGAAACCAGACCCTGCAAACTGGCAATACAAGTCACTCTATCGAGGGAGCATTGCAAGGTAGTGAAATTTCCAGGCATGAAATTTGATAGCAGGAAGGGTTTTGTTGAACATATTGATGATGATGATTTATTAGATTTGTACGCCACCCAACTGGCAATGCCCTCGGGCCGGTTTAAAATCAAAACGAAACATCTGATGGTAACAGATGGTTGAATATGTGGCACGGGAAAAACTTTGGGCATGATCCGTCTTTCTGTGTGTGTAGCCACAGGCACACGATCTCCATAGGGCTCAATCCTCTTCCTTTCCTCCTGCTTCTTTTCTGGCCGTTTGCTGGGTGTGAGCCCACCGCCATTACCTTGTACGGGAGTCTCCTGTATGCCTCCCATCTATAGATCCAGCTGTGTACTCACAGATTACTTGTGCTCCCGGCAGGAAGAAGAAAAAAGGCGAATATGTCTCTGGTGCTGGAGGCAGAAGTAATTTGATATAAGCCCTGCTGCCTCCAGCATCAGAGACATGTTCTCCTTTTTCCCTCTTCTTGCCATTGGTGCTACTTCTCCGTCCTCTATCTTCTGTCTGCTCCCAGCAGGACCAGTTGTGCTCTGCATCCTAAGACCCCCCTAAAACAACATGCTCTTGCTATTTTATGCTACATGGACATATTTTATCTTTTCTCTAGAACAATTGGCACCGCTGTTGCTAAATGGTGTTCTTACTATTGTGAAGCAGAGTAGCTCTGTGATCTAGACGCACAAGTGCAAAGACAGGGATTTGGGAGCTCAGTTTATATTCACAGTGCTGTATCTTTGTAGGCAGTAATGTCTTTGTACTTATTGTTCAATTTATAGAGGAGAAAATGATTTGTTATGTTGGTGTTATCATCAGCTGCAAAACAGAAAACTCCAAGATAAAACTGCTGGTCATTTGGGATTTTTAAAGTGGTTTTGACCATTAAAAGAAAGGTGGTTTTTAATAGGCCACTTTTCTTGCACATAGCATGATCTCCTGAGAATCTCTCATAATTTATGATGTGCGCTACAATGATGCTTTGAATCCAGCTGGCATGCGGAAGGAAATTTGCTCCCCAATGTCTTGATTGCACCCAGTGAGCTGTATTCACCATTCACCACCTGAGTCCCGTTTTAATTCCTGACGTTCCTACAGTTGCAGAGTCAACAAGTCTGATGGAGCTGCACCTGATGATTCTAGCAACATGGAGTTTGTTGAGTTCACTGAGCTTATCTTGGCCTACCTTCCTAGTCCCAGTCTACAGCAGTTAGTCATATACCATTCATAATGGCAAAGATGTGCTTTCTCTATTGCTTTGTTGCCCGGAGAACTGCTGTGTACATGGAAATCTCCTGATGCATCAGGAGACTAGGAAACTTCAGCTTCTCCTCCCCATTTCTAACCTAGACTTGAGGTCTATCTCCCAGCGAGTCCGCTGCGCAGCATAGCTGGAGCCCTGCTTGTTACAGCAGGCAGAGGAGCAGGGCACATAACAGGACCAGGGGAGGATTGAGTGGGAGAAGCTCTGGCTGACCTGTCCCCTGATACAGCTGGAGTCTTAGTGGTCCAAGGTAGATCTCCAGCTTGCAATGTGGGAACCCTACTCAGTGGCCCAGTTCGCATGTAATGACAACCCATGGGTTGCTGGGGCCGTGCAGGAGCAAGTGCGCTGCCTTGCAACCACTCACTTCTGCACATCCCCGACAACCCATGGATTGTCATTACATGCAAACCAGGTGGTTGGGAAGACAGATTAACCTTTAGGTTGCAGTAGTGCCTGTTTATGATACTTGTTGCTTGAGTTCATTTCTTCAATAAGAAATGAACTCTTATTCTATAACAAATGTAATTTGAACCTTCACTGCAGTACAGATTCCAGGCTTGTCTTGATTTTTTTCATTCTCAAACCCCAGACTCAGAATCATAGAATAGTAGGGTTGGAAGGGGCCTATAACACCATCGAGTCCAACCCCCTGCTCACTGCAGGAATCCAAGTCAAAGCATCCCTGACAAGTGGCTGTCCAGCTTCATTTTGAATGCCTCCAATGTGGGAGAGCCCACTACCTCCCTAGGTCATTGGTTCCATTGTCATATTGCTGTAATAGTCAGGACATTTTTCCTGATGTTCAGCCAGAATCTGGCTTCCTGTAACTTGAGCCCATTATTCCATGTGCTGCACTCTGGGATGATCAAGAATTGATCCTGGCCTTCCTCTCTGTGACAACCTTTCAAGTACTTGAAGAGCACTATCATATCTCCCCTCAGTCCTTCTCTTCTCAAGGCTAAACATGCCCAGTTCTTTCAGTCTCTCCTCCTAGGGCTTTGTTTCCAGTCCCGATCATCTTTATTGCCCTCCTCTGAACCCTCTCCAGTTTGTCTGCATCCTTCTTAAAGTGTGGTGCCCTTCACACATAACTTTTAATGAGGGAGCTAAAGTGTTCAAATAGGTCAAGGAACTAGCTGCTGACAAACACTAGAACTAGGTCTCGGGTCTGCCTTTTAAGGCTGTAATTGTGTGCCCACTTACTTGAGAGTAAGTGGCATTGAACTTGTTGGGACTCTGTGAATTAACATGTGAGGATTGTGCTGCATGACTAGTGGCTGACAAGTAAACCTTCTCTAGACTGCCTATATAAATACTTCATGGAGAGGTGCTAAATAATATTGCTTAATTCAAGATCAAAGCCTTAAGCCCTGTGATGATACCATGATCCGGGGTTTGGCTGAAACATCCTTATTCCCTTCTTCCTTTCCCCACTGCCTTGGAAAGACTCAGTTTTAACTATTGTTTTTAAAGATACAAGAGGAGAAGCAACTTCTGTCTTGGCATTGATCTAAAGAAGCAACATATAATTTGGGAGAGTTCAGCAAAGGAGAAAAAGCTGTCCCAGAAGCGTCCTGAGCGCTACTTCACCAAAGGTGGCCTGAAGCTCTTGAATGTGGATGGCGTTCCCATCAGTAGTAAAAGTCAGGATGCACCATCTGGCTCGGCTACTTGGATACCAATTTTGCAGCTGGACACAGATGATGCTCCTCCAGCAAGCTGGGTAAATCCTCTTGGGATTTATGATCCACAAACCACATTGTGGCTACAAGGAAAGGGTCCTCCTGAGCATAATTCACGAAAGCAGCAGGAACCCCAGGAGAGCTCTGAAAATGGAAACTCCTGCCTATTGGCAAAAGTGGAAGAATATAACAGGAAAGTCAGAGAGAATCCCAGGGATATCAAAACATGGATGGATTTTGTTTCTTTTCAGGTACGTGTGTAGTAATATTTGAAGTTGTAATTTAATGTTTTAAGACGATGGGTAAAGACAAATGTAACATTTTTAGAGTAGCGGAGCCAGTTTTGAAGCCTCCTTGCTGTGTTTTGTACAAATACACATGTTCTTCCTGTATATTTGTATATGGAGAGCTAGTGCCCAGGAAGTCACCAATACACAGCTCTCCACCAGTCCCTGGAATAATTTTGCCAATCCCTGTAGATGAGGGATGAGGTCGCTGGTGCACCGCAGGCTCAATTCCAGCCTCCCAGGAGTTTCCCATTTGATCTTCTGATGTATCTTGGTTCCTTCTGCGCAAACTGAGATTCAGGCAAAGGGCTCCTGAACAGCACACCTGCTAGGGTCCCTCTCAAGAGACCGTCTTCTCCCATCTCAACCTGCACAAGAATTAAGGTCTTCATTGAGGCTGTTCTCAGAGTTCCGTGGAGTTGGTTGGTACATTTTTAGGGAAGAATTAGTAGACTCTAGCAGTGCCATATTATGAAAATCACGGGCCTTTGGCCTGGGCCTTGTTAGTCTGTTCGATAATCCTGCCTTGGTCAAAATGGTCTTGATTGCTGTCATCGGAAAAAATAAATCAAGTGTAGGACCAAGTAGCGATATTCTTAACTGGTCTGCAACCTTTCTGTGGTCTGCCTGAATGGACCTTGTGGGTCACAGTTTGAGAACTTCTGCTTTAATGCACATATGCACACACATGCATACACAATGTGAACAGCAACAAGAGACTATTTCATCAGCAGCTGGCCTCCACAAGAGGAAAATTCTTCTATATCCTCTATTGGCATTGAGATGGGAGGGAAGGGGTTAAAGAGGCCTTCTCATATATCTTGGCTGCTGTCCCTTTCAGTCATTGCTCAATTCAAAATGGGTCCTCTCTTAATAGTTAGTCGCTGAACAGGGCTGTGGACCTTTCAGGAGGATGCAGACACCCCCACCCCACTGCCACCCCTTTAAAAATTGTCTTTGTATGTTTTATCATTCTTTTTCCTGCTTGTTTTTAAGGATGAACTCATGAGAGGTCCCAGCTCTTACGCAATTAATGAGGGCGAACGGGAGACGAGAAAGAAACCGCTCAAGCTAGTCCTAGAGAAGAAGCTGAGTATTCTGGAGAGAGCCATTGAAAGCAACATAAACAATGTCGACCTGAAACTGGCCAGGCTAAAGCTTTGCATGGAGTTTTGGGAGCCATCAGCTGTGATCAAAGAATGGCAGAAGCTGGTTTTCTTGCATCCAAACAACCCAGAGCTGTGGCAGAAGTATCTGTTGTTCTGTCAGAGTCAGTTCAGCACCTTCGTCGTTTCCAAAGTTCACAGTCTCTATGGAAAATGCCTTAGCACTTTGTCAGCGGTACAGGATGGCAGTATGGTGTCGCATCCAGCATTGCCAGGCACAGAGGAAGCCATGCTAGGTAAGAACACAGTCTTTGATCTCGTCTGTCTCTTAAAGGTCACTCCTATCTCTCCCTCTTTTGAAACATTGTTGTTCTTCAGTGGCTTGTGTTTTTTTGTTTAAAAATTTCCATCCCAGTATGGGGCATGACAAATGCATCTCTTCCAAAAGAAAGCTGGTAATATAAAACCATGGAAAGCCTGATGTGAGTAGAATAATAGCCTGACAAGGATGTTTCAATTATGGGAAGGTTTTCATTTTGTATGGGAAGGTTTCAATGTAGGGGAGGGGAACTCCAAGGCCCGAATACCAATCTGGAAAAGGTCTTGGGGGGTTTCATTCCATCTATGGGCATGGCCAAAGGCAGAGTGGACAGAGCCAAATGTGGTTCTTAATTATTTTAGGCCTACTCAGAAGTGAGCAGGCTAAGCCTCAGCATGTCTGCTCAAAAGTAAGCAGGCCTGAATCACTCAGCAGCATTTTCAAATCCCAAATCTTTAGAATTCTACTCAGAGGTAATCATGAGCATATGCAGAATGTCTGCTCAGAAGTAAGCAGAACAAGTCTCCAAAGTAAGCAGGACTGACTTGCTGAGCAACTTCTTCTGCCGGTTCTGCCCCCTTTCCCAAGCGGGGAAAAGCTCCTCTTTCCAGCCAGCTGCTGATTGGAGATAAGAGCTTTTCCCTGCTGGGAGAGGGGGCGGGGCTTGGGGAAGAAGCTGGCGGGATTGATGGGGCACACTTGTGGGCTGTATCTGACCCACGTGCCCGTTTCTGGGCAATCTCTAATCAAGAGGGGCAGTGGAAGTACAGCTTTACACAGTGTGCGATTATGAACTTTGCTGCCACAAGATGTGGCGATGGCCCCTTGCTTAGATGGCTTTGAAAGAGGCTTAGACAAAATTAATGGAGGGTACGGTGGCCGATGGCTACTAGTCATGGTGGCTGTATGGAACCCCCAGGATCAGAGGCAATTGCTGAGGGGCAGCAGTGGGAGATGGCCATTGCCTGTGAGCAAGGAATGAAGGCTGCCCAGAAGCATCGGGCCAGGCACTGTGAGAAACAGGATGTCAGGCCTGATGGATATGTGGTCTCCTTGAACAGGGCTGTTCTTATGAGAGATTGAGTAAAAGTCAACTCCTCAGTTCCAATATCTATGAAGAGGTGTGGATTGAACAGGGCTGTGCTCAGAGTAGGCTATGAGTGGGACTGCGCTTGACCTATATCTCAAAATCTAGCTACTGCTGTGCTCTGTCGCGCCCCCCCCCCCCCAGTTCATTATTAATATATACAATTGAAAGAAGCAAAAATGTGACTCTCAGACTCGGGAGCGGGGGGATGTTTACTTTTGCATGCTCTAAATGCAAGCCTTTTTTGGATTTGAGTGAGGCATGCCTCCCAGCTTTAACTCAGAAGAAAGTCTGAAATTCACAGGCATGCTTGTGGATCAGCTCTTGATTTTATCATTGCCCAGTTAGAAGGTTGGTTAGAGAAAATCAGTACAACGGAAATGCTGATGAGAAGAAAGCACAGGTGTTTTCAACCCCGACCAGGTGACCTCTGCCCCCAAGGAGTTCTACAACTCCTTTCCTATACAGATATCAAACTTGTGACACAAATGACCTCTTCAGAGAGACTGTATTCACATACATGCTCAACCCGGGTATTTCTGCAGGATGTTCGAATGGCCTCACTATCAGTGGCCTGTTACTGAGAGATACAATGTAGTGTAGAGGTTAGAGTGTTGGACTGGGAGTTGGGAGACCCGGGTTCAAGTCCCCACTTGGCCACGAAGCTCCTGGGTGACTTTGGGTCAATCGCTGACTCTCAGCCTAATCTATCTCACAAGGTCGTTGTGAGGATAAAATGGAGAGGGAGGGGGAGGACTATGGAAGCCGCCTAGGGTTCCTTGTAAGATGAAAAAAGACAGGATATAAATGTGATAATGATGATGAAGAAGATGACCCTGGCCCTTGGCTAGTCTCTTTCTTCCATAACCTGAAGCATCCCACACAGGGCCCAAAAGGTCTGGCACACTCCTTCCACCACCCTAAATCCTGCAGATTCTTGTTCCCCTATTTCCACGGTGATTCTCAGACCACTTCCCATCCTCATCTCTTTAGGCTTTGCTAGCTATCTGACCTGATGGGAATCAAACGAAGTGAGAGGGGAGCCTCCAAGCTGATGCCAAGTAACATTGATTTCTGAAGAAGTGTGAAAAGCTTCAATGCATGTTTGTGATATAAAAATAAGACGCCACACCTTCCTCCAGGGCAGTGAATTCCACTGTCCTCCCCCCCACCACCCCCAAACCCTTCTTGAGATAAGTTACTTTAGAAGCTGGGGGGGGCGGGCTTCTGGCGCTGCTCCTCCTCGCTTCTTTTCTGACTCCTTCTGGTATTTAAAAGAAAATTACACTATTGTCAGCCACTGGTAACTATATCAAATTTCCAGCCCTATGATGAGGATACTTTCGGGTACAGCAGGGTTAGCTGTCTTTGTGCTGAAGTCTCCTGCCCCCTAGTGCTCAACGCCTGCCACAATGACATTCTGTCCAAGCAGAAGGCTGTAGAACCTGGATGAACCTGAAGGTCATTTTAGCCCAGTCCTATTCACTGAGCCAGGATCTTCAGTATATCCAAATATCCCTAACAACTTAATTTGTGGGGTGCAGCAGCCTGTGGCTGTGGCTCTGTGGTAGAGCACCTGCTTTGCATGCCAAAGGTCCCAGGTTTAATCCCTGGCATTTCCAGGTAGGGCTGGGAAAAGATCCCTGCCTGAAACCCCAGAGAGTTGACAATACTGAGCCAGATGGACTGGTGGTTTTTCCTTAGTATAAGGCAGCTTCCTATGTTCCTGACCTTTAATTCATCCCACCCCGTTACCCAAGGTAAGTGATTCCTTAGGCTTTGAGCTCAGTCTTCCCTTTACCAGTTGTGTCCTTTTCTCCTTCTAACATATCAGATGAGTAGTCCTTGCACCGATGTTAATGCAACATCATTAGCCCTTGCTAGGCAAAGCGAAAAAGCAGTGATTTGCCACCGAATTTTAGTGGCATTGTTTGTTTGCATTGGATACTGTCTGGTGTCTCAAAATGTTGCCTCTGTTGAGGTTTTAGTAATACACACATTCATTTAAATTTAATTGATTTGATGGAAGGCAGATGATTAATCAGTTAAAAATTCAGTATCTTGGGAGGGGGAAGGTTAAGGTTGTAAACTGATTGAATACGGTTCTTTTAATGTGGTTGTTGTAATGCAATCCTGTGTGACTCACTAAAAGTCATACCGCAACAAATGGCAAAATGGATTTTGAGTCTGAATCTCTAGCATCCCTTAAATGAAATTCTGTCTCTTTCTTTTCAGTCATCTTCCTTCAGCAGTGCCATTTCCTTAGGCAGGCTGGCCATTCAGAGAAAGCAGTGTCTTTGTTTCAGGCCCTGATTGACTTTACCTTTTTTAAACCAGATAGTGTAAAGGATCTGCCAACAAGGGGACAGGTAAGAACTGGCATGCTGAATCCCACCCCTCTTATAAACCTTTCATCTGCAGGCCTTGGTTCTCCTTCACTTCTCTCTTTTGCTATTTCCTCCAGTCCTCATCCTTCCCATCAGCATCATAAAGCAAAATAGAAAAGTACAGTCATAAATCTCAGCTTCTGTGACTGCAATAAATTTTAGAAATTACATAAATGTATGTGATCTGTATGTATTGTTATAATGATAATACTTAACATTTGTATGGCACTTTCAAATCCCTGCACATGCATTATCTAATTGTAACTTTGCACCAACCATGTATGTGCAAACATGTAACCATGTTGCAGATGTCGGTGCTGAGCTGAGAGAGAGTGGCTTTGCCTACAGCCTTTAGTGAGTGCATGGCAGACGGGAGATTCAAACTGGGGACTTCCTCATTTGCAGTTCCTAGGCACTGTGCTGCAGCAGCTCGTTACTGCACACCATTTGGGCCTTATTTTTGTGTGGTTTGACATTGCTTTTGGCCTGAAAATTGAGACGTGACACGTTCAGGGAAATAGGTGCGTAGAAGCAGAGAAACAGCTATTAGAAGACAAGAGAAAGGCCTATGAGCTGATTTGAGGGGAAAATTCCCTTAGCCACCTGGGTTTCTACCCACTGACCTGAACATTTCTGCTTGTATGCCACTGTTTTCATCCCACATAGGCTGCATTTACATGTGCAGCTTAATGAATTACTTCCTGGTTTGAACAGGCCATAGTTAACCACTTTTGGACACAATTGCATGCTTGATTGATTACTCTGGGAAGTAATCCATTAAGCTGTGCATGTGAGGAGAGGTTGGATGAGGGAAGAGAGGGAGAGTGAGCACAGGACTTGTTCCCAATTCTCCAAATCATGATTATCTAAATGCAGCCATAGCCTTGTTCTATTTCTTAACTGTAGTTGAGAGAAGGAGCAGGCCGCAGACTTGCATGCTCCCTCTCATTAGCCCCTCTCTCGAGTGCGTATTCCCCCACACCTTAACTACAGCTGAGCATTACATCAGCAGGTATGTTAATTGTGATTAACCAAAATCTGAAAATGGGTGGAAGCTGTTTTCAAATCCTAAATTACGAGGGAATGCTAGCTAACTTTTGTTTCAGTTAATAGCAGTGGTCATGTAATGCTTAGCTATGGTTAAGAAATGAATTTGGCGATTGTTTGAAGTGCAGTGCAGTGAAGAGATTGAGCAATGTTCCATCTGCGCTACTGCTGTGACATTCATGTAGGTTACTTCCCATGTAGGTTACTTTTGTGAACCCCGATTGCGGTGGGCCAGAGAAATGCAAGGCACGTGGCTGGCAGCAGTGGCAGTCTAGTTTCTGCCCCAGTCATGATGTGGGTTGGGGTGTGTGGCTGTGGCGTTTCTTCTTGGGCAGTGTGCAAGGAGTGAAGCAGTTGTTGGCTGGATCTCAGCCAGGATGCAGGGTACAGGGAGAGCGTTGCAGATGGCAACAGGAGATCCTTCTCTATCCCGAAGTAGAGCTCAAAAGCTTCATGTAGCTTTCTCTGCCCTTCTAGTTCACAGATCACAAGAGCTCATTGACGCAGAAAACTCAGAAGTTGTATTCCTTTCAGTGTGAACAAGAAATCCCTGTCTGTTTCAGCCTCAGCCTTTTTGCTGTGACTGTTTGGGGTATTCATGGGTCAATATGACTGCCAACCCCCAGAGATAACACAATTTTTCTTGTTCTCTTTTGCTTTCCCTGTATCGCATTATCACTTACCTTCAGATGGATGACTAGCATAGTAAGCCATTGATCTTGTTGGAGATTATTATCTGCCTTTCAGATTTCTTGAATCTCTGATTCGCCCCTTGAATATGTGAACAAATTAGAGGTTGAAGATCATTCAGAGCTTGTTATTCCAGGGTAATGAATTGCATGCAAAGGCCCTAACTCTGCAACAGTCATTAGTTGCCTGTGGCTCAGAAAGTGTTTATACAACCTGGAAGGCCTGTAGTGTATGGTGTTGCAGCCCTCAAATGGGCCATGCCCCATGGTTGCAAGGCCCAGAGTCCTTATCTGCATCTCATAAGCATAGAGAGTGGAGGCTTTACTTAGCAATAAATAGCATAATAATTGAATTCTGCTTGGAGCAGTAATCTTTTGTGCATATTAGGCCTGCTTTGATATTTATAGTTTGAATTCCGACAAGGCTAAATTTAAAATATATTGGTAGTAAGTATATTTTCATCTCCAAGTTAGAGCAGTCAGATGGAGACCGAAAAAGGAAATGTCACAGGGATGCGTATTTTTAACTATATTTATCCCTACCATTTCATTACTGGTTTCCCTTCTTAGAGGCTCAGTTGAATAATGTTTGACGTGTCTGTGCCATGAAGAATGAAAAACTGAAATTTGTGTTTTCTCTTTATGTGCTGTAGACTAATTTTACAGATCCCCCCCCCCCCTGCCAGTGTTGGTTCCAGCCTTAAATTAAACCCACTTGTATTTTCCTTTTAACAAGAGCAAAATTGCAAATAACATGATTCATATGAATTACTGTTTATGTCTCAGAATAAAATGTTTCTTTCATGTGAAGAGTTTGTTAATAGCGGTGAAGAGCTGAGATGTCCCCAGTTCAAATCCGACCTTAGTCATTAACTCATTGGCCCAGTTCAGATGAAATGTGAAATAATAGCTTAGCATTATGTGAATGAGCTTCAGGCTTGAGAACTGCCCTCTCCTCTAGTGCAGCTGCGAGGTAAAGATTGGAAGCATCTGCTTCCAGTTTTTAACTAACCATGGTTTATCATTATGTCTGTGGTTAATTTAAACTGTGCTGTATTGAAACAAGCCAGATTCAAGTCATGGTTTACAATCCTGGCTTGCTTAAACTAAGCAGAGTTCCAAGTTTGGATGTAACAACAAACTGTGGTTATCTAACCCTGAGCATGGTTGGGAATGTTTGAACCTAATGCTTGCTGCTGCTTGTTCACATAACATGAATCCAGGTTTAGCGTTACATCTAGCCACTAGGTTATCTTAATGTTGTTTCTCGGCCTCGCACCCATACCGCTCATTTGCAAATCAAATATATTTATATATTTAAAGCATTTTTACCACACTCTTCAGCCAAAAGAGACTCCCATCCAACATCTCAGTTGCAGCTTTGTGCGTAATACTGAAGAACATGCATTTTTAACCCCCAACTGTAGGTGGAGTTCTTTGAACCATTTTGGGACAGTGGCGAGCCTCGGATTGGAGAAAAAGGAGCAAAAGGCTGGAAAGCCTGGATGCATCAGCAAGAAAAAGGTGGCTGGGTCATCATCAATCCACCTGGTAAATATCCTCAGTTTCAGTTTCTGATTTTGGGTGAGGGGAGCAAACGTGTGAATAAGTCATATTCAGTGAGTAAGTCATACTCTCACATGTAATGGCAGCAAATCATGGGTTAATTAATTAACTCACAATTTGCCATTTTGCATGCTGGGCTTGTTCTGTAGCCATTTTGAATGTTCAACCCCCAATTGGGGGTTGCTAGGTGATGTCCAAACCTTGACACTATAGGTTAGTCATGGGTTAAACAACCCACAGTCAGCCTACAATTAGTAGAATTAACCCACAATTTGCCGACGTCACGTGCAAACATCCCCATAATGTTGATTCTGGTTTTTGTCCCCTGCTTTTCTCAAGATGGATTACTCTATACGATATGGTGCTGTCCATGAGCTAGAGCAGCTTTCCTCATCATAGCACCCTCTAGATGTGTTGGACTACAACTCCCATCAGCCCAAGGCAGCATGGCCACTGAACATATCTGGAGGGTGCTGGGTTGAGGAAGGCTGAGTTAGAGAATATTCAATAGTCAGTGCTCTTGCTATGTGCAAGAAAAGCAGGCTTTTCAGTAGAATAAAAAGTTGGAGAAATTTGTGTGAAGGGTGGTTAAAGTTGCAACAGATGAAGACCTCTCAGCATGATCAAGTGTCCGGAAGCTTCATTTAAACAAAATTTGATCCACTGCCCTGATCTGACCTCTGAATTTCCTAGTCATCCATCTTGCATCCCATCTCAAAAACATAGCTGAGTTATATTTGGGTTGTGATCCAGAAGCTGTTATCTCTGCGATAGTCTAGAGAAAATGGCTCCTTAGAGACTAGCACATTTACTATGGTATAGTTCTGTTCAGTTTATTGCTTATTAACCAATCAGGCCATACTCATACAAAAACCTAATAAAATACCCCTCTTAGACAGAAAGTGACATCAAAACAAGAAATATGAAGGAGAGCGATTATGAAAAAGCTAATTAAAATATTTCCTAGGGGGGTTATGAATACATTTCACAAAGTGTAGACAATATTTATTAACTTATAATATGTTAGCAGCCTTAATCTTCTATGCCAGTCAGTAATTTTCGTTTCTCCAAAGCCCATTGGAACAAACTTGGCAGTCCTGTAAATAATCTGTACCAGCCAGTAGTAATAAGGTTATACTTAGAGAAGATTTGTTGCTGGACCCAGGTGTTAAGGGCTCAAGATATTGCTTCCTTAGCTCTGCATACAGAGGACATTCCAGTAGAAAGTGTACCATGTCCTCTATCTTGGGACAGCCAACTGGGCCATATCCTTTCACACCATGGTGAACCCTATAGCGCATTTTCACCTCCATCAGTTGCAGAGAGTTCAATCTGCATTTAGTCAGAAGTCATCTCAAGTCATATAAGCCGATAGAGGACAAATAGGGGGGCACCTTACCCGGGGAAATAATGCTCATAGAGTATTGGAACGGCCCCCAACAGCAGTGGCCATTGCGGTCTGAATATCAATATCATCTAATCTAGAGATCTCCTCCCGGGCACCATCATACCCCCTTGCAAGCAAATATGTTTGTGAGGAGCCCAGCTTGGAAATAAGTACATTTATCTTACCTGCCCAAGAGTCTTTCCCCATGTCTTCATAAGTTCACAATACCAAGGGTGGAGCCAATTAGCTTTTACTGTGGTATAAGCGTTTGTGGAATCCACTTCATCAATGCATCTACGTCTGCATGCCATAATAAATTATTTAGTTGTTTTCACTGCGACAGACTTAACACAGCTGCCCCCCTGGAAATGGTTACAGCAGTCTAGAGAAATCAGTAGAAATCCAGCGAGGCTGTTAGATGTAATGAGTTCAGCTCTAGGCAGTAGTGGAGGCTGGTGGCTCCGATGTCAGTGAGGCGGTGAATCCTCTTCAGGTTTCGGTCAGAACCAGTCAGAACTCTTAAGGAGCTATCTAGGGTGCTCGTTGGATAGCCCCTTAAGAGTTCTGACTGGTTCTGACCGAAACCTGGAGCCACCAGTCTCCACTGCTGTGCAGGCATTCAGCTTGGTCACATAGAACCATAGCATTGGAGGGGATGCAGAGATCATCTAGCCCAGCCCCCTGCTCAATTCAGGCTGTACTGCAGGGTTCAGCTACAGCATCCCCGATACATGGCCTTCCAGCCTCTGTTTGAATATATCCAGTGAAGGAGAACCCAGTCTGTTCCACTGCTGAACAGTGGTCTCTGTTAGGACATTTCTCCTGATGCTAAGCCAAAATCAGCTTCCCTGCAATTTCCGCCCACTGGTTCTAGTCCTGCCCTCAGGAGCAACAGAGAACAAGCCTGCTCCATCTTCTGCATGACAGCCTTTCTAACAGTTGAACACCTCTATCACATCTCCCCTTAATCTTCTCTTCTCCAGGCTAAACGTACCAGCTCTGTTCCTCATAGGATTTGGTTTCCAAACCCCTCACTATCCTTGTCCTTCTTCTCTGGATGTGCTCCAACTTGTCAATATCCTTCTTAAAATGGGGCACCCAGAACTGGACACAGTACTCCAAATGTGGCCTGACTAACACAGAATAGAACAGAACTATTACTTCCCATGAGCTGGACACTATGTTTCTGTTAATACAGACTGCATTAGCTTTCATAGCTGCTGCATTGCGCTGCTGGCTCAAATTCAGCTTGTGGTCCAGTAAGACACCTAGGTCCTTTTCACTTGTACTTCTGCCAAGCCAGGTCTCCCCCATCTATACTTGTATCTTTGATTTTTGTATATACTAAATGCATGATTTTACATTTTTCTCTGTTGAATCTCATCTTGTCAGATTTGTTCTAGTGTTCCAGCCTGTCTAGATCCTTTTGAATCTTGATCCTGTCTTCTATGGTGTTGGCTGTTCCTCCTAGCTTTGAGTTGTCTGCACATTTGATAAGCAACCCCTCTACACAGTCATCCAAGTCTCAGCTCATCAGAGAGCTTCTTGTGCAGCCACACTGACTTCTTTAAATGTCCCCCATTTTTCCCTCTCATGGGAATAATTTGCGATCATGCCTTCAGTATTTCAGGATCTCCCATCCCACCTGAGCTCCCTTTTCCCTCACGATTTCTATCCATTGTATCCCACCCAACTTTTCTCTGAGCTTTTTGAAATGGGCTTTCCTAAAGTCCAAGGTACATCCCCAACTAAGCTCAGTTTTCTCACCCCTCTCTATCATGAATTCCAAGATGACACGGTCACTTTCCCCTAAAGTTCCTGCCACTTTCACATCAACTGCCATTTCTTCCTGGTTGGTCAGGATTAAGTCCAGGACAGCAGATTTCCTTGTTCCTTCTTCCACCATCTGAGAGATGAAGTTGTCTGCAAAACAAGTCAGAAACATACTGGATGTTCCATTCTTTGCAGAGTTAGACTTCCAGCAGATGTCAAGATAGTTGAAATCCCCCATTACTATTATTTTTGCTTGTCTCTGTGAAAGCTTTGTCATCTGTTCCAGGAAAGCACCATCCACATCTTTCAACTGGCTTCGTGGTCTGTAGTAAACTGCCGCAATAATGCCTCTTGCTTTTCCCTCCCTCTGTCTTTACCCAAATACTTTCAGGAGGGCTTCCATTCTCAGAACCGTGAATTTTCACACAGGTGTATACATTCCTTACATATAATGCTATTCCCTCTCCTTTCCTGTTGGGTCTAATCCTTTTGAACAAGGCATATCCTTAAATGGCTATATTCCAGTCATGAGTCTCATCAAACCAAGTCTCAGTGATACCTATGAGGGCTAAAAGTGGGGAGGAGATATGGGCAAGCCCCACCCTGAGCATCGCCATGTCCTCAGTCCTTGACCTTCCCGCATTGAGCAGGGCGGTCTGAAGTGGTTTCTACTTACATTCACTTAAATGTGAGTAGACGCTCCCTTCGGACCTTCCTCCTGAACATTGCGGGGGGCGTGCCTACGGGCCTTGCATGCGCACACGTGTTCCCTCTTCACTTTCTCTGAATGCCTGCATTGGGCTTTTATGTGGATGGCAGCCCTTTAGTATCTTGCATACATCGAACTGCCATCTTTAGAACAGGGCAGCAGATTTTGAAAACCTGCTGGTGTGTTTTGGCTTTTGGACAGATGAAGATGAGGAAGATGTAGAGGAAGAAGAGGAAGAAATAAAGGACAAGTCTCTACCCAAGTGGCAAAATTGGCTCCATATTGAACGTTCCCGTGAAGGAAGGCACTGGTTGCCCTGGCGGCCTGACAAAACCAAGAAGCAGACGCTAGAAGATTGTGAAGATCCGGAAAGACAGGTTGGTGTGATGCGATAAGACCAAGTTTAGCTTCTGGAGTTGCTTTTTGACAGTTCTGGTGGACATGCCTGGGTCTTAAAAAGTGTCTTTTAAGGGAAGTGTGCATGTGTGTGGGTCACCTTCCATGTTTGAAAGTAAGACATGCTATATGTCTGCCTTCCTGCCATCCTGTGTATGACAGAATGGCCCGGTTTGCAGGACACACCGGGCTCACCATGGGCTGTTTAACGTGTCCGGGTGCCATTTTGAATATGCAACCCCCAATTGGGGCCATCAGGGGGTTGCTGTGTCATGTGAACCCAGCCACCGTGAGTTATTTGAGGGTTAAACAACCCTCATGTAACCCTTGGTTTGTGGTAGGGTTATGTGAACTGTGTTGTGTGAACCAGGTCAATCTGTCACACTGATATGTCTGCATCCATTCATATGTGCAACGCTTTGGATTTTCACTGCCCCTTCCAGTCCTGTGAGGTCGAAGGATGGTCAGAATTGGGCACATGTGCTTATGGATATATCTGGCTATATCAGCATTGTATCATCCCTCTTACCTTTTTCCAGGGTATTGCCAATCCAGGGTATTGAATCCAATTTAAATCATCAGCATCCCAGTTGTTTAAATTTTGGTGGTTTCTAGGAGCAGGGGACAGGGTTTTAAACTTGTAAATGCGTTTGACCAAGGAAACTTTGTCCTTCTCCACAAACGGACAAATATCTTATAATTCTGCATTTTTATTTTCATTTTCAAAGGAGAGCATTAATTTGGAGAAATAATGGATGATGGTTTGGTTGTTGGGAAACACTGTATCCCCATCCGATTTAAGCCTGAAAAGTTCACTGATCAAATTGGTGGGAAAGATCAACTTGCTCCAAGTGACTGAAGGGGATCATTTGATTTGTTAAAAGTATTGATTTGTTGGCCTGTCCATTTACAACAGTTGGGCTGGACCGTAAAACACTGGCGTCCTCATTTGAAATGGAGTACCTGAGTGATTCAAGCTCTTTGTCTTTTCTTTCTATGCCTTCCTCTCACTTACCTCTCCATTCTTACCTCCTGATACATCCCTGCCCCTGATCTATCTTCCTTGAGCTCCACCACCATCCGAAGGTCTCCTGCTCCCTCAAAATACTTGCCCTTTCTCCCCTGTAGCTCTGTTTGTTTGGACCTGTCTCCCAAAACACCTTTGCCACATGAAGCCTTTGGCACAACCCCCACTTCCCCTGCCCTCCTGTAACTCAGCTTAAGCACATGCAACAGAAACAACCACATCTGACTTCCCTGTTTTCCCCTGGCTCTACTTCTTCCCCTTCCTCTGTTGTTTCCGTGTATTAAATTTGATCGTAAGCTTCTTGGGACAGGGACTTGTCCGCTTGTACTCTATAAAGTGACATGTACGTTGATGGTTATGATTTCACCACTTTCATAATTTTAATTAAAGGTTTGTAGATTTGTTTCATTCTGACTTTTTTCTCATTTCTTTACTGAATTCAACTTCTTGAGTGAATTCTAGGCTTCTGCCATTTTTTTCTAACATTCCTTCCACTCATGCATAACCACATTTTGTGTTTTTATAGGTCCTATTTGATGACCTTGGTTCATCGTTAATAAAAATTTCCAGCCCAGACCTCCAGTTTCAACTGCTCTGCTCATTTTTGCACTTCTTAGGAGTCCCATGTGGATGCAGCAGCCTTCCTTCCTTCCTCTACATAGCAATGGATAAGAACAACATCTTTGACAGTGGGCAGCACAACCAAGGACCTCTGACTTCTTTTAACTTGCCACTTTCTGGAGTCAATAGCATTGGCCGAATGGACTCAATGGTCCAAGGAAGGAGGCATGTGGGCCACCCTAAGGAAGGGGAGGAGTTTATACAGAATTTCTTCCATATGATGCTGCCTCTGTTTTCAGGGAAGGAAAAATATAACCTATCCAACTTTTGGCTTCAGTATGAAATCTCTAAGGTAATACTTTAAAAAAAACCCTTCTGTAATCTGCTACAGATAGCAAACATACATATAACATGAGTGAAGGCCTTCTTAGTGGTGGCCTCCCAACTGGAATGATCTCCTTGACAAGACCTGCCTGGCACCAACATTGTTATCTTTTCAGAACCAGGTTAAGACCTGTCTTTTTTCTTGGACATTTGTCAGTCTCTGATGAGTTCTTAATCAGTCCTGGATTGGTCTTTTATGGCTGATTACTCAGTTGTTTAAGATATATGTCCTTGTGTATACTGTTCGTTTGTGTGTTCTGTGTAAATAGGTTTTCAACATTTACACTGTATTTTAATGTTTTTTTATTGTAATTTAATGTTTATGTTTTTAATCTGTGTAAATCTTGAAAAGATTACAGAGAGCCTCGGCTATGGGGTGGTGTGGAAATGTAATAAATAATAATATATGATATGATATGATACGCATACACACACACACACCCTCCCAGACACTTGATGGTAGGGTGCCCTGGTTAGCTGAGGGTCTCATAGAAATCATAGGGACTGGTAGAAAATTTACTCCCACTGCACCCCAACCTCCCCCCGCCCCCCATTCCCACCACCACACCATGCCCTAGAATAAGGGTACTGAACCTCAGAACAGGGGGCCAAATCCAGCCCTCTTTGTGTCCCAATCCAACCCTCTAGAATTCCTGAGGAGGCCACATCTCTTCCCCTGGACCCCAACCATCTTTTGTTGGGTGATTTCCTGGCTTTTGTGCAGTTCTTTCCAGTGTTCTAAAAGGTCGAAGTGCCTCTCCTAAAGCTTAGTTACTGGCAGAAAGAACTTTAAGCTACAATCTGTTGGTATTTGTGTTTTTTGTCCCACCCCTTTTGCCTTTGGACCCACTCACCACTTGAATGCAGCCCCCAAGAGCGTCTCTGACATGGAATTTGGCCCTCAGGCTGAAAGAGGCTCTGCATCACCGCCCTAGGATCTGCATGCGTGCTTGTCTCATTGGAGCTCATTGCTTGTTAAACTTTCATTGAAAAGAGAAGGGGTACAAGGAGGAAAGCTACAAGGTGGTGGGTATGCTACTGTACACCGTGGGGATTGCCCCGCCCCGCCCCGCCCCGCCCCGCCCCGCCCCCTCAGTGCAGTCCTTTTCTTTTGTACCTTATAGAAAGCACTGAAGTGATGACTGTTACACCCCCTCCATGGAGAGGGAGAAGGAAGCTCCCCTCTAGAGAGATCTTGGTGCGGATAAGATGCTAGGTAGGATCCAGTATAAGCCCTACTTAGAGTAGACCCATTGAAATGAGCTTTGTTAGTCTATTTTAAGTAGGACTTACATTGGATTTTACCTACCATTTCCATACATTCTGGAGACACCAGGGGTCTATTGTTGTTCTTCTGATGGTAGCTGCTTTTTCTTCTTATCTGGGGGGTTGATGGATAGAATCATCTCCACTGTTTTGGATGGTGGCATTTTCTGGAATAAGTGCCAAGCATAACTCATGCCCACAGCTTACGCTCACTGTGTGGCTGTGGTTCTGTTGCGCAAGTTGTGTGTATATGGGATGTATGCACATGTTTGAATGGGGAGAACAAGTAGGGGAACCTTCCCCGACCTGGTGCACGCCTGATGATTAGGACTACGCCTCCCAGCTTTCCTGACCATTGGCTGGCTGGGCCTGATGGGAGCTGAAATCCTAAACATCTGGAGGGCACCAGGTTAGGAATGGTTGGTGCAGGGAGTGGTATGTGCATGAATGTGAGGATTGCATGGCATAAGTGCTGTACGAATGTTTGCAAGGGGATGGATATGACAACACTTGTCAGGTCTTCACTTGTATATAAATAGCATCAAAGTGCTAACGAAAGAAGAGGAGATTTTTTTGGGTAACACTCCAAATGTAGAGTTCTGTCTCTGTTAAGCATTTGAGCACAGTGCAAAGAATTCTACACATGTCCCTGCTAGAATGGTTTCCAGTCTAAGGGCCCAAAAAGACAAGACGGCTGGAGATCTGTGACTGGATCTTCCCCAGGCTTTTACAAAGAGAAATTATTTATTACAAATACTTGTTATCCCGCTCTTCAGTCCTAGGACTTATAGCAGGGGTGGGAAACACGTGGCCTTCCAGATGGCCCTCCAGGACCACAACCCCTGTCAGCCATAGCCAGCATAGCATATAGTGAGAACCATAGAATCATACAACAGTAGGGTTGGAAGGGGCCTGTAAGACCATTGAGTCCAACCCCTGAGGGATCAAGGGAGTTGTTGACCAAAACGTGGAGGGCCACAAGTTGCCCAGCCCTGACTTGGAGAGTAGATTATGCTTTTAAATCATCAACAGTTTTAAAATAACAGCACAGCCTCAAAATAAAACATGTAGGACTCCAAGTAAAACAGAAAAATGGATCATTAAAGCTCCTGGGCAGTTAAAAAGGTCTTCACCTGGTGCCAGAACAGCATCTGGGGAGCATTCTACAACTGGACTACCACAATGGGAGAGGTCCTTTTCCCAGTCCCTACCCACCTTGTTTAAGCAGGTCCTCCAAGGAAGACCTTAAATCTTGGGCAGGTTCATGCAGGAAATGACAAGAGAGACCCCTATTTTGGATATGAGCTGGGTTCACTCTTTTCCCCCAATGCTGTTTTCCTTTTCTGATTATTCCCCCAAAGCTGCTGTAGGGCACACCATCTATTAGTTCCTGGGCCAGTGCATAGAAATTGGTAAAATTAATGAACCAGGTTGTATTTTCTTTAGATTGTCTTAATTTCTGGCTTAGGGATTTTATTATATTAAGCAGTATATAAGTATTACTAATAAATAATAAATACAATTTATTTTTATTAACTTGCAGGTAATTCAGTGTTTGAAAATGGGAAACAAAAGGAAACTAAAATGGCAAGGCAAGAAAAGTAAAAAATTGGCCAAGAATCTTCTTAAGGCGCCCGACAACAGAAATGATGTTTCCCTTTGGCAACTGTATGCCTATCTGGAGTGGCTACTTGGCAATGTAGAAGATGCTAGAAAAGTTTTTGATACGTCTTTGAGCATGGCAGGAACTGCTGGAATCAAAAATCCGCAGTTCTGTCATCTCAGCCTCCTTTATGCAGAACTGGAAGTGGAGTTGCTAGGGAGCCTACAAGGAACTCTTGAGTCACGTGCTGCTCATATATTGACCAGGCTGACTGAAAGGGGGCCTTATGTGCCTTACAGTGGACAAGTACTAGCAGTGAACGTCCTGAAAGCTCGGAAGACATATGAGCACCTTCTCCAAGATTACTTAAATGAAAGCTCTGCCTCTGACCATGAACAGATCAGCAGCTCCAGCCACTTGGTTGGTTTGGTTGGTTGCTACTCCCTTTTCCAGTACCTATCCCTCGGGATTGATTCAGCAGTGTCAATATACAGGCAGGTTTATGAAAAGCTGAAAGGCGGACATCTTGACGAAAGGCTCAGCAGTCAGAGCATTACCACGACTCTTGAAGCCGTCACCCTGATGCATGCAAGTTTGCTCCGCTATCACATGAAAATGAGTGTATATCCTTTGCATCCCCTTCGTGAAGTGCTGTTGGAGGCATTGAGGATGTATCCTAGCAACCAGTCCCTTTGGAGAGCCTACATCCAGATACAAAGCAAGTCTCACAATGCAAGCAAAGCGCGACGGTTTTTTGATGGTGTCACGAGGACTACAAAATCCCTGGAGCCCTGGCTCTTTGCGATCCAAGCAGAGCAGATGAGGAAAAAGCTAGTTGAAAGTGTCCAGAGGTAATATCCCCCCTACAGATGATGCTGTCTGTTGATTTTAACATGATTAATTAGCACAGCTTTCCCTTTACAAAAGTTATGTATTTATTACATTTGGATCCTGCCCTTCCTGTAAGGAGCTCAGACCAGCACCTTATCCTCATAACAATCTCTGAGATTTGACTTTGTCCAAGGCTACGCAGTGAGTTTCATGACTGGAGATTTGAACATGAGTTTCCCATATCAAAACCCAACATTGAAGCCACTGAACTACACTGTTTATTTCCCCAAAGTTAACATGATATCCATTTACATAGGGGATACACAAACATTTTGACCCTAAGGGCTGCATCTGGTGTTGGCTGGAGGTGTACAAACATGTGCATACATTTGGGGAGCGAGGCATTAACCTCCCCTCAGTGATCTTTCACAAGATTGCTGGGGTGCGGAGGCTTCTTCAAGGTAGCAGGGTGGGTGGGGAGAGGCTAAAGCCTCCTCTCCCACTTGCAAGTAACCCTGATCCAGGAGTGCTGCTTCCCTGCTATCATTTGTGGTGTGAAAGCAGAGGCTCTGAACAGCCGGAGGGCAGGGGGATTTGGGGGGCGGCTTGAAGTTTGTGGTTCTGAACCTCTGATTTCCATTTCTTGTAACTAGTAAATATTATGGGTAAAATCCAACATAGGTCCAACTTAGAAATAGATTGGACCTAAATTAGTCCTTTCTAACTTAACTCCCATTCATTTCAATGGGCCTACTCTAACTAGAACCTATATTTGATTTTATCTTATATTCTACAATATAAGGCTAACTTAGAGCCAGTGGTTGGGTTCATTACATGGCAACCCACACTCATAGTTGAGTGTGGGTTGTTGTTGAAATGTGGGTTGTTGGGTTGTGTGAACCCAGCCACACTAACAAACCATATGTTAACCACGAACATCCCACAGTTCACAACCCAGCAACAAACTATGGGTTCCCCAGCAACTGGTATGATACTGGAGGTAATATATAGCCATGACCATTGATAGCCTGATCCTCTATGAATTTGTCTAATCCCTTTTTAAAGCCATCCAAATTGGTGGCCATCACTACGTCTTGTGGTAGTGAGTTCCATAGTTTAGCAGCTATGCGCTGTGTGATGAATTTCTCCTTTTTAACTGTCCTGAATCTCCCACTAGTCAGCTTCATGGAATGACTCTGGGTTGTAACATTATGAGAGGGAGAAAAATGTTTCCCTATCCACTGTCTCCACCCCATGCATAATCGTATACACCTCTCTCATGCCCCCGCTTACTTGCCTGTCTAAGCTAAACAGTCCCAGACCCTGGAAGCTTTCCTTATAGCTTTGTATAAGGGCATGATGATACTGGCAGTTCTATTTTTTATTCAGTGGCAGAGCACATGCTTTGCATGCATAAGCCCTCGGGTTCAGTCTGTGGCATCTCCAGTTAAATAGTCAGGTAGCAGGTGATGGGAAAGATTCCTCTGGTCAAGACTCCGGAGAGCCACTGACAACAGAGAAAGGGCTGGATGGACCAGTGGACTGATTCAGTATAAGGCAGCTCAGTGGAGATACAATTAAGCATTCATACACATTCCAAAAGCACTGGACATAATTTCATCCTCATTTCCTAGAAAAATCTGAAACTGAGAAAGGGATCATGGCTTTCAAATATTTTATCTGGTCCCTTGTGCCCATGTTAATTTTGAAAAGCTGTTGCCATTACTAAAAAAGCTGGTCCCCTTTTTTGCCTCAGTTATGTCCACTAAGATGGCTACTACTGAGACGCTTGCACTCGGGGGGATTCTTCTGCCAGCTGCAAGTCTCGCAAGGCTAATGGCTTCATGGTGTCAGAGGTCCTTTCCACAAAATACAGCCTTTTCCCTCCCTGGCCGACTTTTAAAAAACTGACAAAAATCCTTCACACTGCTGTGTCTTTTCCTGGTATTTGTGGTCTCTAATGCATCCACTGCAGTTTCTTTTCAAAGGAGTGACAATATTATTCTTGCCCTTGATCCCCAAGATGCTGTTGATTCTCCTGTGACTTTTTTGTTTTGGGTTTTCTGCATTTCAGGGTCGCCACTGGAGACGTGTATGCAACAATCCCCGAAACTGGATTAACAAATCGAATCAAAGCTTTATTTGAACATGCAGTCGAGACTGACACTGGAGCTCATTGCCCACTGCTGTGGAGACTGTATATATACTTTACGGTGAGAGTGACCTGCCGATGGCCCCTCCTTTCCACCCCCACCCAGTAATCCTGTAGGCTCAAGGATAGGCAGCCTGGCGACCATCAGATGTTTTGAACTACAATGCCCATCATCTCGGGCCAGCATGACCAGTCGTGAGGAATTCTGGGAGTTGTAATCCAAAACATCTGAAGGGTACCAGGTTGTCTAGCTCTGCTATAGGTAATTTCTGAATGCTGTTGCATAGCTTAAAAGCTGCAGAAAAGCAACATTTTAGAATTGTCCGTAGATCTGTTAAAGTAATTTCTAGCACTGTGAGAGAGATGATAAATACAGTGCAGGCATCTGGGTTGTAAAATCATTGGGGGGAAATTATTGTATGTGCAACATATATTGCCTTCAACCCTGTGTTCCTCCTCTGTTCCCGTAATCAGCTCCCTGCACCATATCCCACATTAGGAGCAGGTTTGGGGGGCATACAGGTGGCTGCAGAGAAAAGGGGAAGGCAGGAAAGCCTTCCCCTTTTCATAAAAATGAATTCTGCTCTGTTCATGAAAGGCACATGAGGATCCAAGCCATTATCTTCAATGTACTCATAGGCCCAGTTTGGACATCACAGTAAACCATCGTTCAGCACAGTGACTTGCACACTCCCCCCTCCTCTTTCCTCCAGTAGGACTGCATGGAGGAGTTCAGAAGCTTTAACTTTCATTTTTGCTTAATCACATCCAGTCATGTCGTCCAAAACAACACACCATGGTCGATGTTAACTTTATTTATTGTATTTATTTGCTGCCTTTTTTCCTTTTGCAAGGAACCCAATAAGGCTTACATTATCCTCCTCCTCTCCAAGACTGAGGGGAGATAGGATAGCACTCTTCAAGTACTTGAAAGGTTGTCACAGAGAAGAAGGCCAGGATCTCTTCTTGATCATCCCAGAGTGCAGGACACGGAATAATGGGCTCAAGTTACAGGAAGCCAGATTCTGGCTGAACATCAGGAAAAACTTCCTGACTGTCAGAGCAATACAACAATGGAACCCATTACCTGGGGAGGTGGTGGGCTCTCCCACACGGGAGGCCTTCAAGACGAGGCTGGACAGCCATTTGTCAGGGATGCTCTGACTTGGATTCCTGCATTGAGCAGGGGGTTGGACTCGATGGCCTTGTAGGCCCCTTCCAGCCCTACTATTCTATGATTCTATGATTTTATCTTCATAACAACAACCCTGTGAGGTAGGCTGGGCTGAGAGTCTGTGACTAGCCCAAAATCACCCAGTGAGCTTCTATGACCGAGTGGGAACTAGAACCCAGATCTCTCGGCTCCCAGTCCAACACTTTCACCCCTACGCCACACTGGCTCTCTGTCTTTAGATTTTAATGTCTATTTGCAACAAGCCAGCGTCAGATCATGGTGTCACATGGCCATAGTCTGATAGATGCTGACACCATTCAGCCCTCATCTGTCCCTGCTTTAGCTCCTTTTAAGTTACGGGAAGCAAAGAATTCTAACTGATGAGAAATGGTAGAAACAATATGCAGACACAACACCCTAATCAAGCCAAAGGACATCTCTGTGCAGCACCAGGCAGAATGCATGTGGCTTCAGTTAGAATATTGACCATAGTGCCGATCAGCTATTCAGAAGGGGGTGCAGGACTAGAAGTTAGATTTCGTCCCTTCTCTCCCTCCCGTCTAATGTCTCTATTCACTCTCATGTACACAAGGGATCTAATTATTTTAAGTCCTTAGCTCAGCATCTTGTCTCTCTTTTCCCAACGTGAACATTTGAGCCCAAGCCAAACTAAGATAAAATGCTTCTATGGGTGGGAGAACTAAACACATGGGCAGAGGTAAACTCTTTTTAAAATCAGTGGAATTTAGAAGTGCTTGACAACTTCGGCTGAATTGTGCCTTCTGTATGCAGTTCAGTGTGACTTCTAACTTTAAGCAGATTAAGGAACCTGTGTTTGTATTGGTAAATGTTATTGCTTCCACATAGCACAAGAACATTTATTGTCTTCGGAGAGATGGCATTTTCAGAGTATTAAGCTGTAGATCTCCTTCTCAAAATTTGCTTGTGCTTACTGCTGAATTTTATGTGGTCCCTCTTGTGCAGATAAATAATGAATCAGAAAAGAAAAGATCTGGCAGTTGAGCTAGGATATGGTCCGCTAAAACACCTGCATGGTGTAATGTTAATATACTGTTTTTAGAATAAGGTCATTATGATGTCTCCCTAGAAAGATTCTCAGTCTGAATTTCTAGTGGTATCTTCTTTAGTTCTAAATAAAAATAACATAGTTTCTGTACATAGAATTTTGCCTTTAAAAAGCTCATCTATTTAAAATGCAAATGTTTTAACTTTTCAGGTTTCTCTGGGAGATAAAGAAAAAAGTAAAGGGCTGTTTTATAGAGCACTTCAAAACTGTCCCTGGACAAAAGTAGGTTTCAACAAGTTATTTTGTGTTTGTGTTTGTGAAAAGTAGCCACCAAGAAAAGAGGACTTGAAAACTGAGAAGAGTATAGCTGTTTGGATGGCCACCTTTAGGAGGTGCCTACAGTAGGAGGTGCCTGCTTTGGCAGGGAGTTGACCATTGGCTCCAGCCAGCATGGCCAGTGATGGGAGTTGTAGTCCAAAACAACTGGAGGGCAATAGGATAGGGGAGGCTGGATTGGATTGTCTTTAAGGCCCCTCCCAACTCTATGATTCTATTTAAAATATAGTAAAAGAATAGACACTGAAGGGTTTTCAGATGACCAGAATTCTACACTGTGAATAGCTCCTCATTCTTAACTAGATTAGTTATTATCAGACCCTTCTAGTTTTTTCCCCAGCATTTCTTCATGACCAGCACCAAGAGACCTAATTCTTACATCGAATTTTGTTTATTCCAAATGAAAATTTGGGCTGTACTGAGTTAGAATTTCATTTTTTTCATTTTTATTTTTAGGTCTAGGTACTGAAGGGGCAAGCTTGAAGGAAGGGGAGCAGTGGAGGGTAACCCAGCCTAGTCCCCTCTACGTTTTGGACTAAAACTCCTAGAATTCCTGACTAGTGGCCAAGATGCTGGGGCTGATGGGAGTTGAAGCCCAAAACATCTGGAGGGCACCAGGGTTGGGAAAGGCTTAATTAGCATGTAAGGTTTGGGGCCATGACAAACACTCCCTGGAGCTGTGGAAGGCACTTTTGCCCCTCCATCTCAAACAGCTTCTTACCCAGGTGCCTTGATTTCTCCCAACTAGTGTCTCCTCACCCACCCCCCTTATGTATTTCTTCATGACCACCACCCTGAGGGCCATGCATCTGCTCTTTTAGCCAATGAAAACTAATCTTAACTTGCTCTTACTGAAGAGTGGTGGGCTGATAGTTTTCATTTTAATATTGTATTCCTAGGTGCTATACATGGATGCCATAGGATATTTTCCAGATGAGCTGCAAGAGATCCTTGATCTAATGGCTGAGAAAGAGTTGAGAGTGCGGGTCCCCATAGAAGAGCTGGAGCTGCTGCTTGAAGACTAAAGAATGGTACCAAGATGTGAAGGCAGGAAATTGGCCTTTGGCTTAATGCATCTTCAGAATACCTTGGGAGGAAATGTACAGGGTATTCCATACATTTTTAATGGATAAGAAAGTGTTTTTCCTTATACTTTTTCTTATCTGAGTACATCTGTTCCATTAAATACCAAGGTGGGTACAAAGTTGTGCTTATCTCATAATAGGTTTTCCAAGTGGACTTCTGGTGCTTTTATGCTGTGAACTGCCAACACATGCTGAAAATGCTGTGACCCAGACATACAAGGGATATAGCCAAATAGACCTAGTACAATCACCAACAGCTATTTTCTCCCAGTTGGCTGTGGCTTTACAGCTTAACATCCACCTTATCAGAACCCTTTACAGATTGTACAGAACTAGATGCATGGAAAAGTGCCCTTAATTTGGCAGCTCACAAGGTAGCAATGAAACCTTATGTAACTGGATTTTTATCAGTATACAAATTGTAGGTGTATTGTAAATATGCTTGTAAAAATGGCTAAAAATGTTTGGATTCTATTGGAGTGTGGAGTCTTCTTTGAGAGTGTAGACATTTTGCAATTCCATTTTTAAACTAATTATCCTCCTTGCTGCAGCTTTGAAATTTAATGTTTCAGTAGCTCCCACCTTACATTCCATAATTACAGCTGTCAGAACAAAAGTTGGACCCTCCCATAGCGGATATGTAAGACTGTGGAATTCTGAAGCTTGGACTACCCACCCTGAAGAAGGTGGAATGTTAAAGGTCGCTAATGATGCATGTACATTGGGAGGGACAATAAACAAGCATACAGATTCTGAAAAACTAAAGCTAAGTTATGCTATGGAATAGAACTATGCACTTAAATATCTTCAGTCTTAAAATAAGTGAGTACTGTCTGATGATCAGGCTTTAAAAAATATACATTCTGCCCTCTCCCCGCCAAAGTGTGGGGAAGAAAGTGCCTATAGTAGCACAGGCCCTAAGAGTGGGGGAAACAGTTGGTTTAATGGAGTGCAACCATGTACCCTGGCAAACATAAAAATGATTCATATTTTACACAGAAGAAAATACCAATCACACAGAGATTGATATATCCGCCCATTCTGTGCTGATTAGGGCTATTTTTTCCTGTTTTGCTATGCTGTACTTTTAGTTTTGCATTGTATTTCCACTGCTAATCTCTAGAGCAGTCTTAATTGCTCAGTCTAAATTTTACAGATGTTTCTAGAGCCAAGCTCTTCAGATGGCTTGTATATTTTAAAGTGACTCCTCCGCAGCATTAGATGCATTTAGAGATTATAGGGATGATGAACCAAAACGACCATTTCTTCTGACACAAGTTACTTTGATACAGATAGGACTAGTTCACATATCATGGCAGCAAATCTTGGATTAATTAGCCCATGGTTTTGCAGGCTGCACATGAGCTGCTTCCAGTTTGCATAAACAACCTACAATCACCCAGTTGGTAAGTTGTTTGAATGATGTCCAAACCCGGATAGTCTAGCTTGTTTATGGGTTAAGCACCCCAGAGTTAACCTAGCAGCTAATTGTAAGTTAACTGTGGGTTGTTTAACCCACAAAAATCCCAGAGTGTCCAGATTTGGGCATCACCCCAACAACCTATGAATGGGGCGTTCATAGGTTGTTTATGCAAACAGGAATCTGCTCAGATTCCTGCAAATCATGGGGTAATTACCCCATGATTTGCCACCATGGCATCAGCAAACGGTGTCAGCATGTATGACCCAAATGGGTAGAAGGGCCTGACCATTTCACACTGGAGGGTCAAGGGTTTTCTGTTTGCTTGAAGGAGCAAAACTTACGTGAATATAAAGAATAGGGAGTATTCTGGCATGCAGTCTGAAGCGGTACAGTCTGGTAAAAGCTTTTCCACTTGAATCTGCTGGATGTATTAAACTGATTCTCAGGAATAAAACAAAACAATCTGATGACAGCGTTGCAGGTGGGGGGAAGCAGGGCAGATTGAGCAACAGAGCGTGGTTGCAAACTGCCTTATGATCAGTGTTTCCCTTCCCCCCTTTAATAAGAACGAGGGCCCAGGAACTTTCTGTATCTTACACTACCCATTGCTCTTGTGCAGCAGCTGCGCCTTCACATGCTGTTGGAGTCACAGCAGTAATTTCATACACCCAGGCACTGAAACAACACTGTGTGGAACCTGCTAAAACATCTACTTAGTTGGTTTAGATTTACAACCACAACAAAACACAGTATCTGCTCAAGGGTTGAAACTGGGAGCTTGTGCACACCCAGAGGACTGGGACAGCTTATTACTGGATGTGTTTTAATAAGAAGATAGGCAGCGACTGCTTCTGTTTATGCCAAGAATACTGGAAACATAGTAACAATTATGGAAGTGTCTGGATATCACAATACCATCCTCTGGGCACTGCAGCTAGTGTTTCATTTCAGAAGAAGTGGGGACAGTTGTGTTTATGCTGCTAGAATCCAAATGAAAGCAGCCTAAAACACAGCTCACAGCCTTTAATTAATTATCCATTAGTCTTTAAGTAATGCCTCGCAACAGTTGCTGCAAGGTACAATTAACTAAATAGAACCTAACTTCGAGCTGTCCTGAAATCTAATACAAGCTGTCAACAACCAAACTGCTAAAGTATTCGGCTGGAGTGTTATGAGATCTGAACACAAAACAGGCCATTAATCAGATCGCAGAGGAGCCAAAATAGCATTCTCGGACAGAGATGGTCTCTTTAGCAGCACTCATCAATTGGGGTTGAGCAGAGGATTCTGTTTCGCCACTGGCTTTCTTCAAAGGGTGATCTATAAAGCCTCCTCTTGTTTGCAACCATTTTATCTACTTTTCTGAAAGTCCTTCTGAGATGAGTTGAAAAAATATTGGCATGACTGAATCGCATTTCTGCGCTGTTAGGCACAGATGTTTGAAAATAAGTTCCACTGAAATCAGTGGAACATACTTTGAAGTTTAATATCAAGCCATTTGGCACCTGTAAATACATTTGGCTTTATGTAGCGAGGGTATACACCGGTGCCAAAAACTTAAACCTGTTTGTGTTGGCTGATAGGGAAATCTGAGCACTGTAGTACTGTGAAGGAGCATGGAACCCATATGACAGTCTGAAAAACCCACACCCTAGAATTTCCAGGATTCTTTGGGTGACGCCATGGCATTTGATCCAGTTTTGCATTAAAGTGGTTTGAATGGATTAAAGTGGTTTGAACTTGCAGTGGGTGCAAATTCATACACACAATATATATTTACTACTAGTGCATGCAAAACTACTACTTCCACTACTCAATAGCCTACTCCCTTTGGCTATTACCCATTTGTAGTCACCTGTGACTCTGCTTCCTGTTATAAGTGACTGAACAGGAGCATATGGAGCTTAAAATAGCTGTGAATAGACATGGGGCTGATGCACAAATAATGATCCTCATCCTTGTAGTAGGAGATGACAATGTGCTCCCTCTGGTGCAAATTCCTCCTAGCAGCTTTGACCATGGTTAAAACTTATGATGGCGCAGACCCTATCTAGGGTTAACATTAACCAAAATGTTCTGTGAATCAGGCTTTACATGCTAGTTTTAAACCCCCTTAATAGTGAATTAGTTCACACTAATCATGGTTACAGTTGGTGCCAATGTAAGCCTTACCAATGTTTAAGGCCACCAGTGAGAAATTTAGTAGGCGCATGCAACCATGGTTGAGGTGCTGGGAACATTTATGTGTTCTGCTCAGACTAAGATGCTGATGAATGAAGGAACAGTAGCCTTTCTGGCACCAGAGCGCGCAAGTTTGATTAACCTAAAGCTGTCACACTGAATAAGCAATACATGTATGGCCAAAGAACTCCACTGATCTGTGTCAAGTAAGTGTTTGTAACCACAGATAACCTACAGCTTGGGGGGGCAGGGAGATAGAATACTTAATAGAAGGTGGTTACGTTACTGAAATATCAGCAAAAGGGCACCTGCTCTCAGCAGCTTCTTTGCGATTCTTTGCCTCTGGCAACATCTATTTCTAGTCCTCTGTATTGTCGCAGCCTGCCCTGTCAAGCTTGAGATAATACAAAAGCAATTTGCTTTCTACATGGCTTAAATTGTTCACCAGAGCCATGAGAAACCCGCTCAGGCTTAAAACACACACTTCATAATTCAGAAGTGAAGGGAATCTGCTACCAGTTAATGGTGTGTTTGCAGCACAGCAGAGGGGCAAAAATACACCCCCCGCTGTCTTGAATAATGCATAATACATAATTTTTTGTTTGGCATATGAAACAGCTTGATCCGCATTCCCTTCCATTTCAGAGCTGCTTTTAGGCTTCCCAAGGGGACAAGAGTACCTGTAGGCTTGTTGCCAACAGCAACTCCCCACATCATTCCCAGAGACCAAACTTGCTGTCTTGCATGTTTAGCACTAGACAGGGAAAGGGGATATCAAGAATCTTGATCAGCCATCCCCAACTTGGCACCCTCCAAATGTTTGACTTCAACTCCCAGCATTCTCAGGCAGTGTGACCAATGGCCACATCGGCTGGGGATGATAGTTGTCAAACATCTGGAGGGCACCAGGTTGGGGGATGGCTGATCTATCTGCTCTCTTACTGGACAGTCAGCTGAAGCATGTGCATCCTTCAGGAAAGGAGTTCCTAAAAACTACACTCAGGATTGAGAACTCCCATGAGGAAGCTGCCTTATGAAAGATCTTCCCCATTGCATAAGTCCCCCTCATTTTAACTTGAGATGCCGCAGTGTGAACCGGGCGCCTTTTGCTCTACTGCAGTGACTGTTGCTATTTTTCAAGCAAGTGCTCTTGGGTCTACCACTGAGGCCCCTTGGGAGGCCTTCCCCAGGCTACTGGGGCGGGGGGCTCTCCTCACCCACTCCACCTTGTCCAAACAACACCTCATTAGTCAGTCGCCAGGCCAGCAAATTCTGACAGGCGCATTCTTGGCCCTTGGATTGGGATGGACCTATTTCTCATCACTGAGAGTGCTCTGCTCTACTCAGTGCTGCAAAATCTCCCTGCGTGGCCCACATTGCTCTTGTGCCCACACATTCAGCTTCCCCTCCACCGCCTGTGTAGTGCACACAGCAACTAGCCATGGGTGTCTTCCCCCCTCCTCCCCCACATTTAATTGCTGGATTGCTCCTGCGTTCTTCTCGCCTGCCCAGCAACCCTGCAGCTCAGAAGCAGCAGGTCTCCTGGCTGCCCACCCCCAACACCGCCTCCTGCAAAAGGAGAAAACGAGAGACAGGCAGAGAACCACACTTGTGTGGGTTGGGTGTTGCCAGCAGCCCTCAGGCCTTGCAGCCAAGAACACTGCTCTGTGCGGGCAAATCCTGCTTTATGTCCTACAAAAGTAGTCAGAGTCAAGTGATCCCCACCCGCCCGTTTTGTACTCATCGCACCAGTTGGCACACTCTTGGCACACACTGATAACCCAAACAATGCAAATGGCACCAGAACTCAAGGGGCTATTAAAAAATGAGCATATATAGGACATAGGCAGCCAGCTTCCCGCTGGTAAAATGGCATTGCACAATGACGGTTCTATTGAACATGAAGGCAGCGGCTGCTATCTGCACTTAAAGCCCTGCCAGTAGCCCTGTCAGAGCATTTTTAAAGGCAGACCACCCTTCAGTAGCGGGACGTGCCCTGGAGCAGGCAGCTTCTTGCATGGATGTTGACACAAGGATGTATAATTTTCCATTCGATGGGAGCAGCCTCCATCCAATTTCACCTAGACAGCAGGATTTTCTCACAACACAGCAGCTACTTTAGGTTCTTCCAGGAGATTGTGGCTGGCTTGGCTTCAGAAGGGCAGCCGGTGTGACTGTTCAGTCTGGACAGTGGAGAGGAAGAAGGTGCTCCTAAGCTCATCATGCCCTTAGAGCAGTAGACAATGAAGCCTTCTACAAGTATGTTTGACACCCTAATCTGGAAGCTGGAACACAAAGCTGGTCCAAATACTGTACCACTCTGCGCATTTTTGATCATGTGAGCAGTCAAACGTAAGCCTATGCTTAGCATGTGCAAGTCCATATTGCCACAAGTCCCCATCTTACTGAAACAGGCTAAGTAAATGAACATCATGACTTAGCTTTCTTTCCCTGTGCCTGAACAATCAGCTTGAAGAATCCTTGAATGATGACCGCAGAAGCCAACACTTCCAGCATTTTGAGCATCTGTTTGCCTATGAAATTTGTGGTCCCACTTTTTATTCTCTTGGTTTGATATAGCTACTAAGACTTTGATCGACCCTTGTCCAGAGGCAATCTTGGCCATGAAATCTGACCCTCAATCTGAATATTACCACTTTGTCAAGTTGGCACATCCCTGGAACTAGGTGGGCATGGAGGAGATGAAAGGAAACGGTTCTGTTCAGCCATCCAAGTCACTGCTTGTGATGTATGTCACTGCTACTGGACAACTGATACAACACATTTTTTACCGGCTTATCTGGATGGAACTTCCACAGACCAGGGTCTTTCCACAGCATTTTCATCACCCAAGATCTTATTTTTGACCACCTTCTTAAGTGTCATAATCAACCAGAGAAGAGTTGTGGAACCAAGTGGACATATCAATTTGTTTGTGGACCAAGGGGCAACGGGGCAAATTGGTGTACACAGTAGAAACCAAACCTGCTTATATTCAAACCCAATCATTCCAATTCTCTTGAAAACCATTTTTAATGACAAAAGTGTTTCACACTGAATGAAACTACAAGACAGAGGAATTCACTTATCGTGCTTCAAGCAGGAACAGCTTTTCTTTTTGCCCACGAATGTTTTAATGTCACATGCTTTTTCTGTATCTGAAAGGAAGGTTCCAACAATACCCACCCCCACCCCCCACCCCAGGACAAAAAGGCAGTTAAAGATAGAGGCCCTCTGGGGTGCCTTCTTGTTTCTTATAAAGAACATTTTCTTTGGATTTTTTGAAGTCTTCGTTTGTTACTTTCATTCTCCGTTCCCGCAAAGCCATCAAGCCAGCTTCTGTGCAAATTGCCTGCCAGAGAGGGAAGTCTCTGGTTAGAAACTTGTGCATCTCACTTATATCACATACTGTGAAAAAGTAATTTTCCAGTACGCTGTTGGTAATTCCTTACAACATTGTCCAGCTACTTACACTTACTTAGGAGTAAGTCTCACTGTTCTGCAAGGGTGCAGAGCCTCAGGCCAGGAGGACAAATCTGGACAAATCTGGCCCACGGGGTGTCCCCAAAAGGCCATGCCCCCTTCCCCCTGTCCCCACCCTATTTGCCGAAACTACAGATTGTTTGATAGCTTGCTGGCATTTGTGCAGTTTTTTCTCCATTCTAAAAGCTTAAAATGCTTCTCTTAAGACTTAGTTATTGGCACTAAGTGCTTTAAGCTAAAGTAGGCTGGCAGTTTTGGTTTTTTGGCCTCACCCCTTTTGCCTTTTGCTCTGCCCCACGCTGGAATGCAGCCCCCAAGAACATCTATGAAATAGAATTTAGCCTTTCGAGTTAAAGAGGTTCTGTACCTCTAATTTGCTGCATGGGACTTACTTCTGAGTGAACCTGCACAGGATCAGGCTATAACTCTGTTAAAACCTAAGGTTGGGTTACCAATTAACTAAAAAAATGACAATTCGATTGTAATGCACAGTAGTTACTACAAACATTTGGTATCCCTTTCCCTCCATCCCTCCCTTCAACCCCTATGGAAAAATGCAACACTGTTCCAGTAAAGCCCAATGAGACATCTTACCAAGGCATATGAGCAAACTTCTGAGAAGTCCCTAGATGCTGCCACTGCTGCCACCCCTTTCCCCCAAAGCCATCCAGCAAGCCCCACTGATTCTCTACCAGCTTTCACATAAAACAATTACGCTTGTGAAGTTTTAGCCTCCTCCTTGGTTTCCGGTTTTCCTGCTCTCGGGCAAAGTCTTCCAGCATTTCATTCTCTTTTCCAATGAGTTTTAGCTAATACTACAGGCCACTTCCCAAATATCAATGACTTTTTAACTTAATAGAGGTGAGGGGAAGCGTGCTGACCATCATCTGCTTCAATCAGGAAAGATTCCCATGACACTGTGATATTTGTTACCAGGCAAAGAGAAGGATACCAGTGCTTAAAAAAAAAAAAACTCAACATGATTAAGCCTTTCTAAAATCAAGAGTGTCCAGGAACAGTTTGTCTAAAACCAGGTTACAGATACATAGGTGCCCATGGGCACCATGTTAGAAAACACCTTTCCTGGTGCCCCCCAGGCTGCCTGTCCCTTCTGATTTTTATTTTATTTCTTAAGATTTTTTAAAACTGGGACACTGCCTATCTGCAAAGCAAAGTGCTGACCTCTAGAACCATCTTTATTTGGGTTCTGAAAAGTGGTTTTGTATTTTGAGCTCAGACCCCATCTCTGCCTTGTACTTACATTCTTGAGCAAGTTACTTTTCTTTTATTTTCACCCATCTGTTTTTTGTGAATTGAGTGACTGGCCATGCCCACCACGGCAGCCATTTTCTGAGAGCATGTGCACCCTCAAGATTCCAAATGTGCGCATCGACCCAAAAGGGTTGGGGATCTCTAGGTAAAGTACAGGCATTTGTGGGAGGGCGCTAAGAGAGGAGGGATATGAGGAACAGAAGCTCAACTGACTGGCCCTGAGGGGGGAAATTTCATCAGTATTGAAAACAGCAGAGAGAATCTTGCGGTACTTTAAAGACTAACAAATGTATTACGGCATAAGTTTTCGTGGACTATAGTCCACTTCATTAGATTCATGCATCTGATGAAGTGGACTGCAGTTCATGAGAGCTTATGCCACAATAAATTTGTTAGCTTTTAAGGTGCCACCAAGACTCTTTATTGTTTTTGCCGGAAGAGATGAACATGGCTGCCTACTGGAAATGAATGGATATCAAGCATCTTACCTTAATATCTGCACCAGACAGATCATCTTTAGCCATAATCAGCTCATCTAGAGTAACATCATCTGCCAAGGTCATTCTGCTTGTATGAATTTGAAAGATACGCTTCTTGGTTTTCTCGTCTGGCAGAGGGAATTCAATCTTCCTATCAATACGTCCTGGGGATTAGAAAATTTCAGCCTGCTCAGATTTTTGCCTGAAGGAGAAAAGGAAGGCTTCCCTTGGGAGGGGGGTTCACACTGGGACTAAGCCATTTTTTATTTTTTTCCCAATGGAACGGTTTTATCCAGGAAATGCTGGCATGCTTCCCCACAGATGTGCTGGAAGGTACATATTTCCCACTCATCACAATTAATATATATCCCCTGATTAATGGAAACCAAGTATCACTTGTTATTTCAAGTTCCATAAACCACTCATTTCTATTTATTATATCTATATCCTGCCTTTCTTGCATGGACCTCAAAGGTGGCACACCTAAGAAATCCTGGGCTATCTCCCATCCAGGCCCTGACCAGACCTAGTTCTGCTGAGCTTCAGCAAGGTTGTTGCACTCTCTGTCTTCAGACCAGTGCCTGGGATCTAGTCCATGGAACAGCATTTGCTCACACTCTTCCTTGCCTCTCCCTTTCCACTTCTCCCCCTGTTATCTCCTTCACTTTAAAGTCTACCCTGTAAGCTAGGCAGGGATGGAAAACTTGTGGCCTGCGAGATGTTTTGGCCGATAACTCCCATCAACCCTAGCCAGCATAGCCAATAGTGAGGGGTGAGGGGAACTGTTGGCCAAAATATCTGGAGGGCCACAAGTTGCTCGCCCCTGCAGTAAACTGACCTGCCTTTTTTTCCTTTTGCGTATGTTTCTCTGTGAAGTGTCACATACAGTGATGACATAGAATGAAGACTAAGCTACAGAAAGGAAGCGATTAGCTGATTTAGAAATTACTGCTTTTAGGTACCCAAATGTGATGTATGAAACTAATAAAAAGAACAGGCAACACAATCTTTTACCTGGCCTGATTAAAGCTGGATCCAACGTTTCTATTCTGTTTGTGGCCATGATCACTTTTACGTCTCCACGCGAGTCAAACCCATCTAATTGGTTCAGCAACTCCAACATTGTTCGTTGGATTTCCCTTTCGCCACCTGAATTTGAGTCATATCTTTTGAAGCAAGAGAAAAAGGGGACAAAACCAAAGTAAATTGTACCCAGCAGTATTCAGGGAAGACGACATTTCCCTTTACATACCATAAAGTCATCAAGAAACTACAGGCAAAGGAGATACAGCACAAGCTGTGACTACACAGATAATTTTTTTTCCTAATATATAGTGTTCTCAAGGTTTAGTGGAACCTCTCTGGTTAAAGCACAGCAGTTTTTATGGCCTTGAGTACATAGTAAGGAGATCAGTATCTTTGAATTCCTGAACCCAGTGGATGAGGTGGACTCAAACTGACCCACCTGACCCTTGCTGCTGTAAACCTTTTCTGCCCCTTCTCTCCCCCATCCCCTTGAAATACTTTTTGTACTCAAAACAATTCCCCCAGGTCTGGAGTGAATGTTCTCCCAAGGAAAGCTTGCCTGGTGCTAACACTGTTACCTTTTTAGTGCCATGCTAAGACTTCCCTGTTCTCTCAGGCTTTTTGCGTTTTAGTCTTTTAGTACAGGCAACACAGTTTTATCTCTTATACCCAATATTGTATTCTATGCTGTGTTGGCACATTTATTAGTTATATATTGTTGATTTTTGTTTGCAATGTTTTTGTATTATTATGATTTAAATTGTAAAGTGCAAAGAGACATTTATTTTATAAAGCATTTAATAAATAAATAGTACAAACCCCCCTCAGGCATAAAGAGGTGTTTATAAATGTCAACAGCATTCACATCACCTGTTCTGTTTAAGGTAGCTATATTTCAGAGTAATGCAACTGTTCGCTATTAACTGCCATTCTAAGAACATGAGAACATGAATCAGATGGAAGGCCTACCTAGTCCAGCATTCTGTTTCCAAAGTAGCCAACCAGATGCCTGAGGGAAGCTCACAAGCTGGACATGAGCGCAACAGCACTCACCTGCTCATCAGGAAAAGCTTCCTGTCAGAGCAATACGACAACGGAACTTATGAGCTAGGGAGGTAGTGGGCTCTCCCACACTGGAGGCATTCAAGACGAGGCTGGACAGCCATATGTTGGGGATGCTCTGACTTGGATTCCTGCACTGAACAGGGGGTTGGACTCGATGGTCTTATAGGCCCCCTCCAACCCTACTGTTCTATGTTTCTATGTTGCCCAACAGCTAGTACACAGGCATACCACCTCTGGTACTAGAGGCAATATACAGCCATCATGACTGGTAGCCACTGATAATCCTACCCGCATGAATTTGTCCAATACCCTTTTAAAGTCATCTAAATTGGTGGCCATCACTACACCTTGTGGTAGTGAATTCCATCGTTTAACAATGCACTGTTTTCAAGAAGTACTTTGTTCTGTCGTCCTGAACCTCCCACCATTCAGCTTCATTGGATGACCCCAGGTTTTGGTATTATGAGTGTTAATTTTTTCTCCCTCTCATATGATACTAAAACCCATTTTCTCCACACCATGCTGTCTTCATTTTAAAAAGCAACTCTTTTAGGCTCCAGTGATAACTGCTACAGGTCTTACCGATATGGGGGCCAGGTGAAAAAGAGGACAGTTCCTGCACTGTTAACATTTGTTTATTATTTATTTGTTTGTTTGTTTATTAAACTTCTTAATCACCCATCTGGCCAGTCACCCAGCCACTCTTGGCGATGTACAACAGTACAATTTAAAACAGTAAAATTACAAATTAAACATTATTTAAAAATACCCTAACCCACCCCAAATGCCTGCCTGAATAATCAAGTTTTCAGTACGTGGCAGAAGCTCATTAAAGAGGGGGCACAGCAGAGTTCCCTAGGGAGGGAGTTCCACAGAGTAGGGGCCACCACAGAGAAGGCCCTCTCCCTCGTCCTCACCAGCATAGCTGTCCTGGCTAGTGGGACAGAGAAGGCCATCCGAGGCTGATCTTGTTGACAGGCCTGTCTGGTGTTGCTGGAGGCATTCCTTGAGATAGGCTGGGCCAGAACCATATAGGGTTTTAAAGGTCAAACCCAACACCTTGAATTTGGCCCGGAAAACAACTGGTAGCTACACCATCTGAAATTCCCTCTACACAACAATTAAAACTACAAGAGCCCTGTCGTCTTTTCCAACTAGCCACCCTACTAACAAATTATACAAACTTCTCAGCTAAAGCACAGTCTGCAGTGACACCTATACCACATTAGAATTTGTCATCATCCCACTGTCAAACTTACCCTACAGCAATGAGGGCTATACACTTTTTTGTTATGTTTCATGTGGAATTGACTACAAAACCTTACCTTTTGGTACCTATTGCATCAATTTCATCAATGAAGACAATGGAAGGGGCATGCTCCTCAGCTACTCGAAACAGTTCACGAACAAGCTTTGGACCATCTCCCAAGTACTTCTGTATAAGCTCAGAACCAACCACTCTCAGGAAGGTGGCAGAGGTCTGATTTGCCACTGCTTTGGCTAATAGCGTTTTACCTGTTTGATTTTGAAAACACAGGGAAGTTAGAACTTGTACCAACTGTGGCTCATCTGTATTACACACGTATGCATTCACAGGTGCAATTCAAAACTACTGACAAGGTTCCCATACTGCAAAGGTCCCCAGCCTTTTCAGACCCATGGGCACATTTGGGAAACTGAGAAATTGCTGTGGGTGCCACCAAAAAATGGCTTCCACAGTGGATGTGGCTAATCACAAAATGGCTGCCATGAGGACCTGGCTGGTCCAAAGTGAACTAAGGGGGGGGGGAACAGAAATAGCTGGAAGCTGGGAGGGAGAAGGAAAGAGCAAGGCAAAGGGGCAGGGGGAAGAGAAAGAGCAAGGCAGAGATAGAAGGGAGAGAAAGAGCAAGGCTGCAGGCTAGGAACAGAGAGAAAGAAGACTACCCTAACATTTTCCAAGAAGCTGCCCTAACGTTTTCCAATTTTTCTGAAGGGGCAGGGAGGGAGAGCTTTGTGGGCACCACTGGAGGTTCCTGTGGGCCCCATGGCACCCATGGGTGCTGTGTTGGGAACCCCTGCCATACTGCCTACGATAGATTAATTTTGAGGTTATGCCAATGAACAATTTAGCTACTCCCTTGGAAGTATTTATATACTTCAAGCTGGTCAAACATTACTTCCTGAACCTAGTATGTGGAGGGATAGTATTTTGTTCATGCATGGCCATACCCTCTCTACTCTCCCTGTGTGCATCTTCACCATCATTTCCCAGGCAGAAGGTAAAATCTGATCTGGTAGAATAGTACATGCATCCAGCCCCATGGATCTTGCTAAATCCACTGTCTGTCCCTAAATAAAGCTCTCTGAGGAGTAGGAAGGGAAAGAGAGGGTGCAGGCACATGCAAGCCTAATTCCCCATCTCACTCAAGGTTCAGGAGGTTGACCAGGCCCTTAGCGATCTGCAGAATGGGTCTAATAAATGCACGTTGCTCAGGGGAGACCAGCAGGTATGCAGGTGACAATGACAATCAGCTTCTATGGGCCAGAGAGATGAACTGAAGATCTAGAACAGGGATGGGGAATGAGTGGTCTTCCAGATGCTGTTGGACTGCAACTCTCATCAGCCCTAGCCAGCAGAGCCAATGGTGAGGAATGAAGGGAGCTGCAGTCCAGCAACATCTGAAAGACTAGGCATGCCCCATTACTGATCTAGAAGATAAATCCCAAGGGATTCTCTCATGGTTAATTAGCTTTTACTCCAGACACTGATCGTAGCTATTAAGATGGTTTGTTTTGCTAAATAAATGCCATCTTGCTTAAGCTACAGAGGTGAATGGCCTCAAAGGCTCACTGCACTCCATCCTTTGAAACAGGGGTAGGCAGCCTGCAGCCCCACCCCCCACCCTGCCCCCCCATGGAAGATTCATATATATGTATAATTGGGTTTTTTAAATTTCCTTAATTTTTTAACACCTGCACGTACGGCCCAGAGCATGAAAATGGCTCCCAGGCACCCAGCTGCCCCCGCAGTTGTCCACTGCTGCATTAAAAGAGCAACTGTCTGATTGCTTTGCTACTGTGTTCCTTGACATGCACAGTATGAAGGCAAACCGGATGGAAAGGAAATACATGCATTTCAGTCCTTTCTCAAGCATGTAAACTTCTGTGTACAACCCACGTAATTCCAGACCATCTACAACAATGCTGGGGATAGCAGCAACACCCTGCCTCCCACTTTCACGCAGAACCTCTAGGAGACCTCATGAGCCATGTACCAAACCTGGGATGTGGCCCTGAGTGGCATGGAGAACTCCAAGAATTGGTTTTTTAATTAATGTGTGTATTATGTGTACATATAACAAATTAGAAGTGAAAGACAGAAAGAAAGCAAAGAGTAGTACCTGTGCCAGGTGGCCCATAAAGAATTACTCCTTTCGGTGGCTTGATTCCCATCTCTTCATAATACTCAGGATGGGTCAAAGGTAGCTCCACAGATTCCTGTAGGGAAGAAATAGCATGTAGCTTTAAAGCACTGAACAATCCTCTTATCAGACTGAAGAAACAGGGCATTGTGGCTCTTCCCAGGTTAGAAATCACAGATCAGGCAATGTGACCAAGATCAGAATTTTCAAAAATGAATCCAATTTGTATGCAACCCACAGGCTTGAACACACATCAGGTTGGGTTCAAACTGGCTTGGAGCAGACCCACTTGAAATCAATGGGGCAAGTTTAGTTAGTCATGACTAACTCCCACTGATTTCAATTGATCTACTCTAAGCATGACTATGACTGGATCCAATCCACTGCCTTTTAACAGGCAACAGACCAAAATTAGTGCTACTCTGGGGTAACTGCTCTGTCTGGAAGCTATGCAAGAGGTAGGTTTGCATCAACTTGGAAGTAGACACAACTATTTCCTCTTAGCACAAAGAAGGCAAAAATTGTTAATGTAAACATGCCTTAATTTTCACAACATGGATGTTGTTCCTGGGGGGAAAAGGCTATTTGTACAGTCTAATTTGGCATCAGATTAACAAGTTCCTTTGAAAATTATGGCTCATCACATCTATTCTCCCTTCCCCAAGGACGTTAACACTGAATATTTTAAAGCAACAAGCATGAAAACCTCAAATGTTTCTCCTAGAGCACTGGCTGGAGTGTCAAGCTTGGAAACAGAGTCTCAAGAAACAGAAGTTCCAAGCTTCGCTCAGCTTGGATGGCCTTGGTGAATTTACTGTTGTGCGGTTAAAATGCACAATCCCCTTGGAAAGGGCTGTGATACAAATGCTAATAGATAAAGGTTTATGGTAAGTGGTCATCTATTTGTACTGAGTTACACAAAATACCATGGAAGCTTTATGTGAAAATCACTGAGCAACAGGATCTATAAAAGTAGGATACTGAAGTAGGATTTATGTATTACATCTTTTAAAAATAATTAAGAGATGTTCTAGTGCTGTCTGATAACAGAAGACGCTGCCAGAAGTATGAATACCTTGATTTCTTGAATCTGATTATCTAAGCCCCCAATATCTGCATATGTCTCTTGCGGGGCTTTCTCCACCTTCATCACGGTAACTAGAGGATCTGTGTCATCCATCAGGACTCCTATGACAGCGTGGACCTAAATCAAAACAGGCAACTGCACCAATAAGCAAAGTAGCACGTCACTCAGAGGAAAACACATTTATTTGAGTGTTTGCCCCATTACGAGCAAGGCCTTGAGGACATCACCATTGGTCTATGGTGACTCACAGTTAACAATGAGCCCCCACAATCTGCTTCCCAGTGGCAAGCACCTGGTTCCTCTGACAAGGATGCTCAGGACTACACCAATCCCTTCCCCAGAGTTCTCTGCAAATTGCAGAGAACTAATAGGCAGGGGAGTGTCTCCTGAACAGCCAAAAGTTGGCATGAGACCGCACCCCACTTGCATACACAGGTGACTTGAGGGAGGGATGGGCAACCTTTCTCTCAAGTCATGCTGAGCTTTGGAGCAGGAAGAAGAGGCACAGGAGATCTGGGCTGCTTCTGCCTAGTCCAATGCAGAGTGTGATATGAGAGGACACTCTGTGCCCCCTACACCCAAAGTTCGCTGATTCACAGAGAAGATGGGTCAGCATGTGGCCTGCTACCAAGCTAAGCCAGTATTTGTGATTCCCTTGGCCTACACATGCTGGGTCCTGACCATGCCCAGGGATGCAGCAGCATGCAGGATGATTGTGTGACCCAGCCTATTCAAACAGAGAGCAGCAGCATCCCAGCAGCGATTCCCACGAATGCAGCAGCCTGGAAAAAAAAATCTTCTGAACTGCAGACACTGTGGACAGACTGCCACAGCCTGACCTGTGCACCGGCTAAGGCACACATTATGATCCCTGTACAATCGAAAGCACATGTTCAAAGTGAAGATGGCTCCAGCTGCATCATTACAGGCCATGTTGCACTGCTGACTGCAAACAAGCCAAGAAATTGCTCTCTACTGCCACTTTTCCTTGATTCACATGTCCAGCAGCAGTAGGCAGAGCTGCAGACATGTGATTGCCCCCTCATGAAAATGCTGATCTTTCTCCTAAATGAAAGATGCCAAGGTGTTGGGGGTTTTTTGGCTTTTCCTCGTTGTGCCTTTTTGCCCCAATCCAGTGAAAGTCACATCTTTGTCCTATTAAAATCAACAGGACTTCAGGGAACTGCAACTGATTTGCCCCATTGCTTATATGACCAGCTTTCTTTGCATTGGGGTCTTTATTATCTCTGTTGCTCTCCCCTGAATTCTCACCACTATGTTTGCATCCTTCTTAAAATTTGTCATGACGAGACTATAACAGGTAGTTGAAACTTGCATGATGCAAACCTAGGTGGCAGAAGAAGGAGAATCTCTCCTCTCCCTTAACTGTTTCCATTCAAACTGGTCATGATAAGAACTGTATAACCTTAAGAGTTTGCCAAGTCTGCTTATTTTCCTCTTCCCTCCTCATCCCCTTTTCCTTTGGTGTCGTGTCTCTTAGATTGTAAGCCTGCAGGCATGGACTGTGTTATTGGTCTTATGTAAGGTGCTCTGGGAGCCGTTTCAGCTAAAGAGTGAGGTAAAATGCTTTAAATAAATAAGTATTGATAAGCTACCCACTTTCAGTGCTTTGGACTGGAGGCAGTCTTTAAAGTTGACATGAATTACCTTATGATTTAGTAGAACTGAACACCCTGGCTCCAGCAAATCCTTGTCTACGAAGGAGAGAATGCTGACATAGTGCTCTGACCCCACTGATGTAGATACGATGGCATGGTTATCATCAATTATCTCCTCCAGTGTCCCTACAGACATTGGGGTCCCTCTCAGATCATCCACCTTTGATCTCTCTTCCTGCAGACAAAAATAAGCTATAATTATGTGTCATGAGTTGCCCATCAACCCAACAACTTTCTATGTCTTCAGCAGAGCTAAAACCGATAGGGGCCCCAATTCGTTGGCAGCCCCAACCCTACAAAACAAAGCCAGTGGCTAAGCATATGCATGTTAATAGGGCAAGGACTTCAAACTAATGGCATTCTGTTGAAGGAGAAAGGTTTACAGACCAGCAGAAACCTTCAGTTAATCTTGGCTGAGAGCTTTCCAGACTTTAGTATGCAATGATAAACTACTTCAGTATGCAATGATAAACTACTTCAGTAGAGGGGAAATCTCTGTTACCAGGTGGAGGCTGGCTGATGTTTTATTTTATTGTGGTCATGCCACGGGCTTCCCGCCCAGACTCACAATTTTCCCTAACACCATGACTTGTGCCCCAAGATGTTGGTTGGAGCATTAGACTGAGAAGGTGGAAAGTATACAAACAAGTGACTTACGTTACAGTGAAGGATAAAACAAATTAACCAAAACCAAAACATAATGTAACTGGAAGAAGGGCAGGCAGGGGGAATCATTTTCTTCTCAACCTGTTGGCTCCCTGCGAACACAGTTCGTGGAGAAAAATCTAACGAAAAGTTTAACTTAACTGCACTTATTGAAATTCAAAATGTAGGTGCCCCTTAATCCCTTCATGATTTGTTTACGGCTGTTTGTTACTGGCATATCATTGTACATTGGCCTGCACCAGTGTTTATAAAGGTGTACAGAGACTTTTTTGTGTTTATATTTCATTTTGCTCCAATTTGTAATTAATTATGGTTATTTACCCCTTCATGGATCACTGCCTTGTTGTGGCGAAGGGGCTTGCGTAACTCAATGAAGCCATAAGCTATGCCGTGCAGGGCCACCCAAGACGGACAGGTCATGGCAGAGAGTTCTGACAAAATGTGGTCCACTGGAGAAGGAAATGGCAACCCACTCCAGTATTCTTGCCAAGAAAACCCCATGGAACGTATCACAAGGCTAAAAGAGATGACGCCGGAAGATGAGCCCCTCAGGTCGGAAGGTGTCCAATATACTACTGGGGAAGAGCAGAGGGTATTTCCAAGTAGCGCCAGAAAGAGTGAAGCGGCTAAGCCAAACCCGAAAGGACACTCAGCTGTGGATGTGTCTGGTGGTGAAAAGAAAATCCGATGCTGTAAAGAACAATATTGTTTAGGAACCTGGAATGTCAGATCAATGAATCAAGGTAAGCTGGAGGTGGTCAAACATGAGATGGCAAGATTGAACATCGACATCTTGGGAATCAGCGAACTCAAATGGACAGGCATGGGCGAATTTAATTCAGGTGACTATCATATCTACTATTGTGGGCAAGAATCCCTTAGAAGAAATGGAGTAGCACTCATAGTCAACAAAAGGGTGGGAAAAGCAGTACTGGGGTACAATCTTAAAAATGATAGAATGATCTCAGTACGAATCCAAGGCAAACCATTCAACATCACAGTAATTCAAGTCTATGCCCCAACCACTGAGGCCGAAGAAGCTGAGGTTGATGGGTTCTATGAAGACCTACAACACCTTCTAGAACTAACACCAAAAAAAGATGTCCTCTTCATCATAGGGGATTGGAATGCTAAAGTAGGAAGTCAAGAAATCACCGGGATAACAGGCAGGCATGGCCTTGGTGTACAAAATGAAGCAGGACAAAAGCTAATAGAGTTTTGCCAAGAGAACATGCTGATCATAGCAAACACTCTTTTCCAACAGCACAAGAGGCGACTCTACACATGGACATCACCAGATGGTCAATATCGAAATCAGATTGATTATGTCCTTTGCAGCCAAAGATGGAGAAGCTCCATACAGTCCCTAAAAACAAGACCTGGAGCTGACTGTGGCTCAGATCATGAGCTGCTTCTTGCAAAATTTCGGCTTAAATTGAAGAACGTCGGGAAAACCACTAAACCGTTCAGGTATGACCTAAATCATATCCCTGATGAATATACAGTGGAGGTGAGGAATAGATTTCAGGGATTAGACCTGATAGACAGAGTGCGTGAGGAACTATGGACGGAGGTCCGTAACACTGTTCAGGAGGCAGCAACGAAATCCATCCCAAAGAAAAGGAAATGCAAGAAAGCCAAGTGGCTGTCTGATGAGGCTTTACAAGTAGCTGAGGAAAGAAGGGAAGCGAAAAGCAAGGGAGAAAGGGGAAGATATACCCAACTGAATGCAGAGTTCCAGAGAATAGCAAGGAGAGACAAGAAGGCCTTCTTAAATGAACAATGCAAAGAAATCGAGGAAAACAACAGAATGGGAAAGACTAGAGATCTCTTCAAGAAAATTGGAGATCTCAAGGGAACGTTTTGTGCAAAGACGGGCATGATAAAGGACAAAGAAGGCAGGGACCTAACAGAAGCAGATGAGATTAAGAAGAGGTGGCAAGAATACACAGAAGAACTATACAGGAAAGATCTGAATGTCCCTGATAGCCATGATAGCGCGGTCACTGAACTTGAGCCGGACATCCTAGAGAGTGAAGTCAAGTGGGCCTTAGGAAGCATTAGTAACAACAAAGCTAGCGGAGATGACAGTATTCCAGCCGAGCTATTTAAAATCCTAAAAGATGATGCTGTTAAAGTGCTGCATTCAATATGCCAACAAATCTGGAACACTCAACAGTGGCCACAAGACTGGAAAAGGTCAGTTTACATTCCAATTCCAAAGAAGGGCAATGCCAAACTACCGTACAATTGTGCTCATTTCACATGCCAGCAAGGTTATGCTCAAAATCCTACAAGCTAGGCTTCAGCAGTATGCGAACCGAGAACTACCGGAAGTACAAGCTGGGTTTCGAAGAGGCAGAGGAACTAGAGATCAAATCGCCAACATTCGCTGCATCATGGAGAAAGCAAGAGAATTCCAGAAAAATGTCTATTTCTGCTTCATTGACTACGCTAAAGCCTTTGATTATGTGGATCACAACAAACTGTGGCAAATTCTTAAAGTGATGGGAGTACCAGACCACCTTACCTGTCTCCTGAGAAACCTGTACGAGGGTCAAGAAGCAACAGTAAGAACCAGACATGGAACAACCGATTGGTTCAAAATTGGGAAAGGAGTACGACAAGGCTGCATATTGTCACCCTGCTTATTTAACTTATATGCAGAGTACATCATGAGAAATGCCGGGTTGGATGAATCAGAGGTCGGAATTAAGTTTGCTGGGAGAATTATCAACAACCTCCGATATGCAGACGATACCACCCTAATGGCAGAAAGCGAAGAGGATCTCAAGAGCCTCTTGTTGAGGGTGAAAGAGGAGAGTGCAAAAGCTGGTTTGAAACTCAACATTAAAAAAACGAAGATCATGGCATCTGGCCCCATCACTTCCTGGCATATAGAAGGGGAAGAAATGGAAGCAGTGACAGATTTTACTTTCTTGGGCTCCAAGATCACCGCAGACGGTGACTGTAGCCATGAAATTAAAAGACGCTTGCTCCTTGGGAGGAAAGCTATGGCCAACCTAGACAGCATAGTAAGAAGCAGAGACATCACCTTGCCGACAAAGGTCCGTCTAATCAAAGCTATGGTTTTCCCAGTAGTAATGTATGGCTGTGAGAGCTGGACTATAAGGAAGGCTGAGCGCCGAAGAATTGATGCTTTCGAACTGTGGTGCTGGAGAAGACTCTTACGAGTGCCCTGGACTGCAAGGAGGTCAAATCAGTCCATCCTAAAGGAAATCAACCCTGAGTGCTCATTGGAAGGACAGATAATGAAGCTGAAGCTCCAATATTTTGGCCACCTAATGCGAAGAGAAAACTCCCTGGAAAAGACCCTGATGCTGGGAAAGACTGAAGGCAAAAGGAGAAGGGGACGGCAGAGGATGAGATGGCTAGATAGCATCACGGATGCAATGAATATGAACTTGAGCACGCTCCGGGAGAGAGCGCAGGACAGGAAGGCCTGGCGTGCTATGGTCCATGGGGTCACGAAGAGTCGGACACGACTGAACGACAACAACAACATGGTTATTTAATTATACTTGATGAATATGAACTTGAGCACGCTCTGGGAGAGAGCGCAGGACAGGAAGGCCTGGCGTGCTATGGTCCATGGGGTCACGAAGAGTCGGACACGACTGAACGACTGAACAACAACAATTATACTTGACTTTTTTGATACTAAAAATAAAACTTTATAGTACATTGTTACAGAAGATATATACCTCTTGCTTTTCTTCCAAAGGTTTCATCTGTTCCTGGTTTCTGATGAATTCTTCCTCCATCAAAAGGTAATCTTTAATTCTTTCCAACTTCAACAGTTTGAGTCTGCACTGGGTGTGAGGGGTTACTACAATGAAAGAAAAAGGCAGAGCCAAACAAAGTTAAAATCTAGAACAAAATATTCTGTTTCTGTGCATGAAGCTGTAGGGAGAGGAGACTGGCAAACAATTTGATTTTTAAGAGATGAATAACTTGATGCATTATTTAGAGGACAGTTTTAACGTGGCTAAAATATGCAATAGTTTTTAGAGAATACAAAATCTTTAGCATAAAAAAATTAAAACAACTTGAAAATAGCTAAAAACAACTAATAATAATCTACCAGGACCCGATTCAATAAGTAACGTTAAAAATCTCCATCATATGCCCTCAAATGCCTGGGAGTAGAGGATAGTCTTAACCTGACACCCCCAAAATAACAATGTTAATGCCAGGCAGATCTCACTGGGGAGAGCATTCCACAATCAGAGGGTCACCACCAAGAAGGCTCTCCCCCTTGTCCAGCAAATTACTGGACATCTACAGGTTCAGAGTTCTGGATCCCATGATTCCATGACATTTTACCTAGGGAGGTGGTGGGCTCTCCCACACTGGAGGCATTCAAGACAAGGCTGGACAGCCATCTGTCAGGGATGCTCTGGCTTGGATTCCTGCATTGAGCAGGGGGTTGGACTCGATGGCCTTGTAGGCCCCTTCCAACCCTACTGTTCTATGATTCTATGACACAGTCATAAGCAGATGTTAAAAATGGAAGCCACGGCCTAGTACCAAGTCAAACCACTGGTCCGTCTAGCTCAATACTGATTACTCTGACAAGAGCTCCCCAAAGTTTTTGAACAGAGATGCCTCTCCCAGCCCTGCTAACCTGAGCTTTTCAAGCAGAGATGCACAGGTCTAAACTGGGGACCTTCTATACGGAACACACGTGCTCTTCTGCTTAGCTATGGCCCCTCACTGAGATGTGCACAAGCCAACGGCACTTACCCAGTGGAAGTTTGCTGGCAGCATCTGGTCCCTTTGTTTTCTTCTTCTTTTTCCCCACTCGGGTTGGAACCGGGGGCTCATATTTCTTCTTCTTGTCCTTTTTATTTTAAAAACCAAGCAGAAAGAGTCAGAATGGTGACAGAGTTGACCCCATGGGAACTCGTATAACACAACATACGCTTCCTTAACCCAGTGGTTCTCAAACTTCCCACCCCACCCCCCACAGTCCACCTAAAAATTCCTGGGGGTCTTGGTGGGCCACTTAATAAACTTTGTTTAGCTCTACAAATCAAAGCACATACGTAACTCGTATTTAATTTTTAAAAAAATGCCTTCGGTGCCAGTATCATTGTCAAAACCAGCGCTGTATTATGAAAACCACAGGCTCTCGGCCCCTTTGAATGGTAAATTTTTAGGGAAAAAATTACTACGTTGCATGAGCACCGTATTATGAAAACCACAGGACCTAGGCCAGGGTCTTGTTAGTCTGTTTGGATAATCTGGCCCCATCTCCGTAATCAGAAAAAATAAATCAAGAGCAGGGCCAAGTACCAATATTCTTGCCTGTTCTGCAACTGATGTTTTATCAGCATGTTTAGACATCACAATAAACGACAGCTGCAGCATCAAGCTTGCTTGCTTCTCTCTCTTGCTCTGGTGCAGGCTGTGAGGAGGACGAGGGAAGCTTTTGCTTCTGTTTTTGATTAACTGCAGTTTAACACATCACCCAATCCTTAAACTGTGGTTAATCTTAACTGTGGCTAGTTGAGAGTTTAACCACAGTCTGTAATGTCCAGACTAAATGGGAAGCTGCGGTTAATCAAAAATGGAAGCAAATGCTCCAAGCTCCTCCTCCTCGCGGCTATGCTGCGGGAGGGGGAGGGGCCAAAGCTTGCTGCAGCTTGTTCCCATCAAGATAAACCATGGTCCAAACTGGCCTATTAGCTAAATGCAGCAAATAAAAGTGTGAGTCAGAAAACTGGGCTCTGGCAAAATAAGGCACATTTGCTACATTTCTCAAGAAAGTACTGTGACAAATATTTGCCCCAGAGGCCTTTGCATCTTGCAAGACTCTTGAACCAACCTGCATAACAGGTTACCTTGCAATTATTTATCCAAAACAGAATCATTGGTCTTCCACATATTTCTCATAATCAGTAACTCCCTGGTGTTACAATTTTCATAAAGAAGGAAACTGAATATGAAGATAAATTCCTGAATTAAGTTTAAATGGGAAGTATTGTACATCGTCTAGAGTGGCCAGGTAGCCAGCCAGATGGGCGGTTAATAAATCAAATAAATAAATCAATTAATTAAGTTGTTTCTAACAGAAACATTCAGGCTAACATGCTATGACTTTTCACTGACCTTCTCACCAACCTCTAAGCTTGCTGACATGAGAAAAGGAAGGTAGAATATTTTCCCAGCTAAACTCAGAACAAGCAAGGTTTCCCACCCAGTGTCAGGAAAAATGTGCATCAGATAAGAAAGATGGGAAAAGGATAACGGCTTACTGGACTAAAGTCCACATGTCTGCTTACATGTAGTTATGGTACAAATAAATGGACATAAAATATTGTGAAAAGTAAATAGAACTAAGAAGCACTCCAAATTTAAAATAATGAAACAATAAACCTGTGGAAGAGAAGCAGATGTTTTGAAGGGAAGTATGTTTCAGCAAAGATAAGAAGAAATGAAATAAATGTATTACTCCCAAATCATAGCTGGGAATTTTGGAAAAAATAACTAACTGTAATGAGCTGAGTCATGTAAGCAGCACTATAATAAATTACCTAAATATGAGAGGTAAAATACAGGGACTTCAGAACAAAACATTGGTTCTCACCAGGACATACCATCTGTCCTCATGAGAGACCAAAACACACCTGTCTCATTGATTTCTCTGCTCCGTTTTGCTCATTCAGAAATGTCACTGGGTAAGATGCTTTAATCGTGGTAAAAAAGGCAGTGCTGCTTGAACTAATCTTAAAATGCTTTTAAAATGTGCTTTGTAACAATTATGTATTTTTTGTCTATGTTCAATGTTCTTATATCAGATGTGAATCATGTAGAACCTGGTTAAGACTTTAAAGTAAAAGCTGAAAAGACATGGCTGATCTCAGAGTGCTCTATTTAAAAACTCTTTGTGTTAATACCAGGAATTTTGTAAACTTATACTTTTCTTGGTGACACTTTGCTTCTGGAGTATGGCATGGGATACATTACCTGCTTATCCATGATCCAGCTAAATACAGAAATCCCATATCATAATATCCCTAGACAGGGACAAATCTGTCATGGTACACCAGACAAACATATGTATTTGCTTTCATTTACTTACTTTGTCATCCTTCTTGCCACCTCCAGGACCATGTCCACCACTCTGGCTTTGACCCTTATGGAAAAAACAGAAAATCAAGTAAAACTCAATATGACCTTGCATGCTGGAAATATAAACATCTTGATATTCAAAGATTTCTACCATGAACTAAGCCCTATTCGTCTCAATGGCATGTACTACCAAACAAGGTTACAATCCTAACTACACCTTCTGGGGAGCAAGTCTTAAAAGAGTTCAGCAGAAATTACTTCTGAGAAAACAAAGTTAGGATCACACTGCATATGTGTTTAGGACTGCAACCGTAGGACTGTGTAACACTGATCTGTACTTACAGCATCCTAAACAAAATTTGCCGATATATCATAGATATATTGACAAAAGGATATGTTTTAAAACTAGGCTGCAAGAGTAAGAGTCCACAGCCACTTTTTGTTTTAACAGAATTGCTTCAAAATATTTTGAACACAATAGTATAAAAGCAACCTTCTGAATAAACATTCAATCACCATACTACTATAGAGGCATACAATACAATCCTAGGCACATTTACTTAGAAATAAATCCCACGGCATTCAATGGGGTTTACTCCCAAAGAAGGGTGCAGAAGAATTGCACCCTAAGAAACTAAGCAATGAACCAGAATGTCCCTAAATCAAAGCTCTTCTCTACCATAAACGTAGTAAGTGGCTCTAGATAAACAACTGTCTCTTTCAGCCTTAGCCATCCAACTGTAACATGGGCAGAACAATACTGACCTACTTTACAGGGTTGTTATATGCATTACTGACATAAGGAAAACATTCTGAACTTTCTAAAGCATGATAAATTTACATGGTAAATATAGCGCTGTATATATTTGACACAGGAATCTCTAAGGTGGCGGGCACTTACCTGAACAGTCAGAAACTTCCTCCTGACCAACACACTCTGTATGCTCAGGCCAGAAACTGAAATTTATTTATCAAGTTTATACACTATACCTTCAGCACAAGTGTTCCCAGGGCTAGTTCCAATAAAAAAAAAGTTGACTGCCCTACACAAAACGACCTTCTTCTGATAATAAGAAGTAGCCACATAGCCCTTTGTAAGTTGGAAGGTGATAGGGTATTTATTTATTTATTTTCTATACCACCCAATAGCTGAAGCAATCTGGGTGGTTCACAAAATTTTTGGGAAAATGTCATGTAGATAATGGTTTTAGCCTCTGATTCAGTAGGCTTTTATTTTTGAGTCAAGGCTCCCCAGGGCTAAGCCGTGCAGCATCTATTTTTACTTTGAGGAATCAAGTCTAAGATATATGGAGTTAAATAAAAGTGCTCTGAGAATGCGTAGGGTAGATTTCTTCACCACTGAGGGCAGCTAAACATTTTACATAGCAGACATGTTTACTGCCTGCAGAATGTTTCCTGCAGAAGACACATACATAAATGATGGATGATACTGTCTCAGATTTAAACACTTATGTATACATACATATATGTGTCCTTTGATTGGCCCAGAGCACTCAGCCAGGAATACATGTGTTTTTAAAGATACACATATGGCATCTACACTTTACACAACTGTTGTGGTAAACTGTAGCGCACACATAGCAATCATATATCTGCAATGTAAAGCAAGGAGCTGTCCCAAGGAGCAATAAGCAACATGTACTGTTATTTTTGTATGTTTTTAGCCACCTGAGGTGGCTCTGTTTGTATTACTAAAAGGCAGGATATTTCTATTATGCATTTATCCATCAACATTAGGGCTATTTGTCATTGTTTCTATTGTATTTTTGAATACTGTTATATTTACTGCTGTTTATATGATACGTTGTGCACTTTGGGCACAATTTTGTGGAAAAGGAGCATACAAATAGATAAGGGAAATATAAAATATCCCCATAAATAAATACACACATTTAATAGAACCCCCCATATATAGAAATGCACAAATATATGTCTGCATACATGATGCATGCCCCCCCGCAACACACACACACTGAGAAAGTTTGCTGTAGAGCAGACTTCCCCAACTTGGTGCCCTCTAGATGTGTTGGACTACAAGTACAGCATGCTGGGAGTTGTAGTCTAACACACCTGGAAGGCAACAGATTGGAGATGGCTGTTTCAGAGATTTATTCAGATACATTGCAGGGGAGTATATAATGTTTTCACATCAGAGGATGAATTTGCAGATGGACATGAAACCAGCTCCATGTATGGTGTGGCAAAAGTGGATGGGTAGACATTTTTCTCCCCTTCATAGATCACTGCCTTGTTGTGGTGAAGGGGCTTGCGTAACTCAGTGAAGCCATAAGCTATGCCGTGCAGGGCCACCCAAGACGGACAGGTCATGGTGGAGAGTTCTGACAAAATGTGGTCCACTGGAGAAGGAAATGGCAACCCACTCCAGTATTCTGGCCAAGAAAACCTCATGGAACATACCACAAGGCTAAAAGATCAGATGCCAGAAGATCAGCCCCTCAGGTCGGAAGGTGTACAACATACTACTGGGGAAGAGCAGAGGGAATTTCCAAGTAGCTCCAGAAAGAGTGAAGCGGCTGGGCCAAAGCCGAAAGGACACTCAGCTGTGGATGTGTCTGGTGGTGAAAAGAAAATCCGATGCTGTAAAGAACAATATTGTTTAGGAACCTGGAATGTCAGATCAATGAATCAAGGTAAGCTGGAGGTGGTCAAACATGAGATGGCAAGACTGAACATCGACATCTTGGGAATCAGCGAACTAAAATGGACAAGCATGGGCGAATTTAATTCAGGTGACCATTGTATCTACTACTGTGGGCAAGAATCCCTTAGAAGAAATGGAGTAGCACTCATAGTCAACAAAAGGGGGCAAAAGCAGTACTGGGGTACAATCTCAAAAAGATAGAATGATCTCAGTACGAATCCAAAGCAAACCATTCAACATCACAGTAATTCAAGTCTATGCCCCAACCACTGATGCCGAAGAAGCTGAGGTTGATCGGTTCTATGAAGACCTACAACACCTTCTAGAACTAACACCAAAAAAAGATGTCCTCTTCATCATAGAGGATTGGAATGCTAAAGTAGGAAGTCAAGAAATCACCGGGATAACAGGCAGGCATGGCCTTGGTGTACAAAATGAAGCAGGACAAAGGCTCATAGAGTTTTGCCAAGAGAACACGCTGATCATAGCAAACACTCTTTTCCAACAGCACAAGAGGCGACTCTACACATGGACATCACCACATGGTCAATATCGAAATCAGATTGATTATGTACTTTGCAGCCAAAGATGGAGAAGTTCCATACAGTCAGTAAAAACAAGACCTGGAGCGGACTGTGGCTCAGATCATGAGCTGCTTCTTGCAAAATTTCGGCTTAAATTGAAGAACGTCGGGAAAAACACTAAACCATTCAGGTATGACCTCAATCATATCCCTTATGAATATACAGTGGAGGTGAGGAAAAGATTTCAGGGATTAGACCTGATAGACAGAGTGCCTGAGGAACTACGGACAGAGGTCCGTAACACTGTTCAGGAGGCAGTAACGAAATCCATCCCAAAGAAAAGGAAATGCAAGAAAGCAAAGTGGCTGTCTGATGAGGCTTGACAAGTAGCTGAGGAAAGAAGGGAAGCGAAAAGCAAGGGAGAAAGGGGAAGATCTATCCAACTGAATGCAGAGTTCCAGAGAAGAGCAAGGAGAGACAAGATGGCCTTCTGAAATGAACAATGCAAAGAAATCGAGGAAAACAACAGAATGGGAAAGACTAGAGATCTCGTCAAGAAAATCGGAGATATCAAGGGAACGTTTTGTGCAAAGACGGGCATGATAAAGGACAAAGAAAGCAGGGACCTAACAGAAGCAGATGAGATTAAGAAGAGGTGGCAAGAATACACAGAAGAACTATACAGGAAAGATCTGAATGTCCCTGATAGCCGTGATAGTGTGCTCACTGAACTTGAGCCAGACATCCTAGAGAGTGAAGTCAAGTGGGCCTTAGGAAGCATTACTAACAACAAAGCTAGCGGAGATGACAGTATTCCAGCTGAGCTATTTAAAATCCTAAAAGATGATGCTGTTAAAGTGCTGCACTCAATATGCCAACAAATTTGGAACATTCAGCAGTGGCCACAAGACTGGAAAAGGTCAGTTTACATTCCAATCCCAAAGAAGGGCAATGCCAAGAGTGTTCAAACTACTGCACAACTGCGCTCATTTCACATGCCAGCAAGGTGATGCTCAAAATCCTACAAGCTAGGCTTCAGCAGCATGTGAACCGAGAACTACCGGAAGTACAAGCTGGGTTTCGAAGAGGCAGAGGAACTAGAGATCAAATCGCCAACATTCGCTGGATCATGGAGAAAGCAAGAGAATTCCAGAAAAACGTCTATTTCTGCTTCATTGACTACGCTAAAGCCTTTGATTGTGTGGATCACAACAAACTGTGGCAAATTCTGAAAGTGATGGGAGTACCAGACCACCTTACCTGTCTCATGAGAAACCTGTACGAGGGACAACAAGCAACAGTAAGAACCGGACATGGAACAACCGATTGGTTCAAAACTGGGAAAGGAGTATGACAAGGCTGTATATTGTCACCCTGCTTATTTAATTTATATGCAGAGTACATCATGAGAAATGCCGGATTGGAAGAATGACAGGTTGGAATTAAGATTGCCGGGAGAATTATTAACAACATCAGATATGCAGACGATACCACCCTAATGGCAGAAAGCGAAGAGGATCTAAAGAGCCTCTTGTTGAGGGTGAAAGTGGAGAGTGCAAAAGCTGGTTTGAAACTCAACATTAAAAAAACTAAGATCATGGCATCTGGCCCCATCACTTCCTGGCATATGGAAGGGGAAGAAATGGAAGCAGTGACAGATTTTATTTTCTTGGGCTCCAAGATCACCGCAGACGGTGACTGTAGCCATGTAATTAAAAGACACTTGCTCCTTGGGAGGAAAGCTATGGCAAACCTAGACAGCATAGTAAGAAGCAGAGACATCACCTTGCCGACAAAGGTCCATCTAATCAAAGCTGTGGTTTTCCCAGTAGCTACGTATGGCTGTGAGAGCTGGACTATAAGGAAGGCCGAGCGCCAAATAATTGATGCCTTCGAACTGTGGTGCTGGAGAAGACTCTTTCGAGTCCCCTGGACTGCAAGGAGGTCAAATCAGTCCATCCTAAAGGAAATCAACCCTGACTGCTCATTGGAAGAACAATGAAGCTGAAGCTCAAGTATTTTGGCAACCTAATGCGAAGAGAAAACTCTCTGGAAAAGACCCTGATGCTGGGAAAGATTGAAGGCAAAAGGCGAAGGGGACGGCAGAGGATGAGATGGCTAGATAGCATCACCGATGCAATGAATATGAACTTGAGCACACTGGGTGAGAGTGCGGAAGACAGGAAGGCCTGGTGTGCTATGGTCCATGGGGTCACGAAGAGTCGGACACGACTTAACGACTGAACAACAACTTTTTTTCCTCTGTCATAATAGTAGAATCCAATAGAATGAGATAGGATGATGGATGGGAGATTTGGGACAGATAAAAAGGAACGAGTTCTTTATACAACGCATAGTCAAACTAGGGAATTCACTTCCACGAAATGTAGTGATGGCCACCAATTTGGATGGCTTCAAAGGGGGACTGGAAAGGTTCATAGAGAATCAGGCTATCAATGGCTAGTAGTCCAGATGGCTGTACGCTACCTCCAGTATGCTGGGGAACTTGGGTGGGAGGGTGCTGTTGCACGCATCTCCTGCTGGTGGGTTTCCCGCTGGCAGCTGGTTGGCCGATCCGTGAACGGAACGCTGGACTAGCTGGACCCTTGGCCCGATCCAGCACGGCTCTTCTGATGCCCTTATCTAACTTCAGGCCCTAAAACACCGGACTTCAGCGGAGCAAACCGATCGCGCACCGCCGCCCTTACAGCGGCCTCCCAGAACGAGCTCGTCTTGCTCCTCGTCTCCCCACGCTGCGGAAAGTCAAAGCTCCCTGCCCAGCAAGGCCACCCGCCACGACACGGAGCTGCCCTGCGCGGCGCCCCTTCCCCGCTGTTCACCTCGCCTTCCGCAGGGGAACGACGAGGACGCCGCAGGGCACCGCGAAGCGCGCCGACGCCGGCGGAGAAGAGAGAGCGGCGGCCCCGGCCCCGAAGGAGCTCGCCGCCCTCCTGCCCGCGCCGCCGCTGCCCGCGCTGCACGCGAGCCGCCCCGAGAGGCCCCGCCGCTCGCTCGCTCGCTCACTCACCATTCTGCCCACTCACCGCCGAACACCGGAAATCTAGCTGCCGCGCAAAGCGGCGGAAGCGGAAGCGCGCCCGCTACGGGGCGCGACGAGGATCAAGCAGCTGCTGACAAGGAGAAGGCGCGGCGCGGCGCAGGGCGGGGCCCAGGGAGGGTTGGCGCCTGGCCGAGATTGACAGGGAAGGGCCGGCGGCGGCGCCGCCTATGGAGGCCGGAGAAGGGGCGCAGAGTCATGGCTGTTTTATCGCCTCCGGGCGGGGTGTTGTTCCAGACTGCCCAACGAGGCGCCCTCCAGAGTTTATTCGGACTACAACTCCCACAATGCATTGCCCATGCTGGCTGGTGCTGATGGGAGTTGTAGTCCAAAATATATAGCGGGCATGTGGCTGAGGAAGGCTGAAGTAATAGGGGTTGGAGGATGTTATCCAGCGGAGGCTGGTGGCTCCGATTCCTGGGGGTGGGGGTGGTCTGTTAATCCGTTCTGGGTTTCAGTCAGAACCAGCCAGAACTCTTAAGGAGCTATCCAAGGAGCTGAACCTACTTGGGGGATAGGCACCTTGGATAGCTCCTTTAGAGTTCTGGCTGGTTCTGACTGAAACCCAGAACGGATTAACAGACCCCCCCACCCCCAGAAATCGGAGCCACCAGCCTCCGCTGGTGTTATCTTTTATTTATTTGTGTATTTAAAATATTCATAGGTTACCTTTTAGGTCAAACTTTCTCATGGTGGTTTGTTTCTGACATATAAACTTACAATATATAATCAGTAGTCCATTTAGGGCGCAGTCCTCTCCAATGCACGTTTAGACAGAAATGAGTCCTACAACTCCCAGCATCCCTTCAGCCAGCCATGCTGACTGGGGCATGCTGGGAATTGTAGGACCTTTTTTCTTGTCTAAACATACATAGGATTGCACCCTTAAATGCGTAGGACGCTATGCAGTAAAATTAATAAAAATAAATGACAAGAATGTAAAGTGTTTATATAATCCCCTTAAAGGCTGTAGAGTGTTTTCAAAGTGGTTCATAAATTTAAAAATCAGCAAGAACACTAATTGCAAGTAATATTTAATTCACTGAGAACAGTAACATCAAACAGATAATTTAAACTAAGCATCACCACGTCTGACACTGACACAATAAGACCCTTCTTAGTGAGAAAGCAGTTTAAAACAAATTGGTCTTCAGGCCCTGCTTAAAGGCATGTAATGAGGGAGGAATACATATTTCAGCTTGAACAGCTGAAACAAATTGAACTGAAATTTTGCAAGAAATGGATTGCAATAGCATGTCTCCCGAATCTTTTTGCAGTCAGAGACACTGAGCTGTAAGGGACCCCTGAAAGGCCACTTAGACTAATCCCACCACACAACTTTGTAGTTTTGTAAGTATTTCATTCCTATTATTTTATTTATTACTCAGTTTTTTCAGTTGCTGTTATTTAATCTGTTCTTTATTCTTTTAAAAGATGTATATATTGTTGTGTGCAACCCATTTTCCTAAGTTCATTGTTGTGTGCAATCTATTTTCAGAAGATCCTAAGTTCCTTGTCAGTCTCCAGTGGAATTTAAAGAGAAGCTAGGCACTTCTGCTCTAAAATTATAATAAACTGCTTGTTAAAAATGTACTAGGAGAGAAATAAACCAGCAGAGGGCTCTGTATAACTAAATTTCACGATGCTGCTACTGGTACATTACAAGTAGAGGCCAAGTGGATTTACAGATACCTAAAGTATGGGTTTTTCTTGTTGTGCACTTGTCATTCCCTACTCACTGTTGTTTACAGGTTCTTTAGCCAACGTTGTAACCTCCAGTTTTGCTTCTATGTCTAGCCAACGCTTGTGGCAAGTTTTTTTAGAGCAGGGAAAATGCAGATCTCAATTCTGCTATGAAACTGAAAGTAGATAGAGCCGATCAACAGCCTCGTGTGATAAAGTCAATTATTTTTCTGGTATGGGTTAGATCCCACCTTTCATATTGTTTCCAGTAACATACACCAAAAAGTAATCCATTGGCTTGAATTTACGTTCTACTTTTATCAAAGTAAAAGAAGTTGGAAGATATTTTCCAAAGCATGTTATCTGGGTTCATTTTTTTCTGAGAGGTAGGCTTTTGACTTCAAACCTGCTCATTTTGTTCTTTTGATTAATCTCACAGAAGCAATTAACTATTTATACCAGTTCACTTGCCTACTGCTATTTAGAACTGCTGAAAAACTCGCTTTGGATTACTTTTAAGGAGATATATCTCTGATACAAATGGTATTTCAGTTTCTTTATGCATTCACTGGTTTTATTTATTTAAGGGCTGGATCCAGGATCTGCCTTTTGTGAATGGAAGGGCTCAGCTCATAGAAAGTGCCTCTGCTCGATTTTGGGGATCCCTCTCCCTCCTGTACCACATCTCAGCTCATTTAACAGAGTCCCAGACCTCTGTGTAGTATTTTCAGGATGTTGGCGGGGCCGCCATGAGAATCCTGCCATGAGAGGCAGGAAATTCCACTTCTATCAACCCATGCACACACCTAAATCTGGATTGAACCCAAGTTATTGTACAGACTTGCTTTTAAGGCAAATGCTCTCACAAGGTGGCGTCCATACGAATTAAAATGCAATTTACTGATCAAAATTACAAACATCCAAGCATCATATCAACCATCCTTAAAACTATGAAATGTTTTAAAACATTAAAACCACAAAAACCATAGCAATAAGCATAGCTGTAAAAATAACAATAGGCCAGCATAATGCTGTTAAAAGCACCTTAGGCTGCAATCTTACACGTACTTACCTGAGAGTAAGCCCCATGAAACACAGTGCCACTTACATGCCAATAAACATAAGTAGGATTGCTCTATAAGCCCTTAACATCATTTCAGTACCAGTTCTGGCAGAAACTATGCTTTTCCAGCTACTTTGGGCTCTCAGGGTACCTTCACATCAGGTGTCCTTTAGTCAAGAAACAACTTCTATTAAATAAATGGGAATTCAGACTTGCCCCCCATCTTTATGATAGAGATAATAATGAAGGACAGCCTAATCCTATGCATGTTTACTTGGCCTGGTTAGTACTTGGATGGGAGACGGCCTGGGAATCAGGCTTCCTGCACTGAGCAGGGTGTTGGACTCGATGGTCTTGTAGGCCCCTTCCAACCCTATGTTTCTATGATATACTAGGAACTAAGCCCAGTGTGTTTAATGGGGCTCTGCAAACCTATGCACACTTTCTTAGGAGTAACCTAGGGCTGTGATTCTTATATTTTGCCATCAATGCCCGTATTTAATCAGTTTAATCTTTATCTGGTTTAGGTGAGTAATCGATTCGATGCAACTGGGAAACTACCATTTCACGCATGCTATTCGGTTGAACATTCAGAGAAATGTCTTGACTGTAAGAGCAGCTCAACAATGGAACCAATTACTAGTGCCGGCTCCAAGTTTTTGAGGTCCCTGGGGCAAGAGGCTGTCGATGGACCGCCTCCCTCGATGCCATCACACTGCCTGCCATTGTCACCAGCTGCTCTTGTTCCTCATTGCTACCGCTTACTTGGTAGAGATCCAGCGAGCAAGCAGGCGGTGGCCTCTCCTGCTCCTCCTCCCCACCACCACTCTTGCCTGGGCCAGAGAGAAAAGCAGTGAACAAGAAGGTTGCAACAGGGAAGAGGAGCAGCAGTCCAGGGAGTCCTTGTCAGTGGTCCCCTGCCGAGGTGTGGGCCCTTGGCACATGCCTACAATGCCTCCTCTTGACACCAACACTGCTAATTACCTAGAGGGATGGCATGCCGTCCCTTGCTGGAGGTCTTCAAGCAAAAGGTGGACAGCCGTGGTGCATTAGGTAATTTTAGACTCTTGGAATTAGTGGTCTTATGGGGAGGGTGCTCTTTAGATGATAATGTGCATTGCTTTGCTAAAATGTGGTAAGCCTGCTGCGTTTGGGGGCCATCCTGCTCCTTCTGCTGAATGGTGTTGGGAATATTGCCACCTCGTCTGCAAGTTACTGGATGGGGGCAGTGTTGCAGTTAGTTCAGGGGAATTTTGACCACAGCTGGCCTTAGGATCTCTATAGCCTACGATGTGGTTTCCCGTGATTTCTTCCTTTTGCTCCTCCCCTTTCCCCCCCCCTGCCCTTCCTCCATCTCTGGGAGCACATGTGTTTGCTCTCCCTCGCTCCTGCTGGTGTAATGGAGCACAAAATGGACTGAACAAACTCTTTTGAAACTCTACACAGTACCCGCATTGTATATGCAAGAATATTTGTGAGTAAAACTTTTTTCCCCCCTTCACTGAAGAAGGATGTGGTCTCCTTTATTGTGCTAAGATAGCTTGTGTGCATTTGGGACTGGTAAATGCTCATTCTGTTCTGCCCTTTTGTTTTTCCTCTGCTAATTGCCTTTTTAACAGGAGGCATCATTACTAAATAAACCCATCAAATGGAGCCCTGGACTTTGATCCCGAAGTCCAGCCCTGAGAGCACCACTGCTGGACATCCATCTGTTGGGGATGCTCTAGCCCAGGGTTAGGCAACATGGTGCCCTGTGCCCAAATGTGCTCCCCAGACACTTTTCTTGGTGCCCACCGAGATACCCTACTCATCCTGGTTTTTATTTTTAAAAGATTTTTTGATTTTCTTACTGGCAGCTGGGATTGCTTCAAAACAAAGTGGGAGCTTTTAACTGCTGCCATCTTAATTTTCCATGAAGGCCTCTGGGCAAGCTACTTGTCCTTTGTGACTAGTCAGGCCCACCCATGGCAGCCATTTTATGGTTGTGCCCAGGGCAGTTTCTCGAATTTCTAAATGTGCCCACAGGTTAGTTACCACTGCATCAAGCAGGTGGTTGTACTCGATGGCCTCCGAGGCCCTGTCCAACTCTATGATAAGAATATTTTGGTCCTGGTATGTAACTTCCAACCTTTGGTATCTCCAGGAGAGGCTGGTGGTTCCAGTTTCAGAGGGGCTGAGATTCCATTCTGGGTTTTAGTTACAACCAGCCAAAAGGCTACATAAGCTATCCAAGGTGCTGGACCCTATCCCCCAAATGGGTCCAGCATGTTGGATAGCTCATTTGGACTTCTGGCTGGTTGTAACTAAACCCCTGAATGGAATTTTGCCCCGCCGAAATGGAGTCCACCAGCCTCCTATGGGTAGCTCATAAATGTGCCTATATATTGAGGTTTTCTCTTAAGTTTTGACATTGCTGCTTCTTATGAACATCCAAATCTCCCCTATAATAGAGTCATGAGGTCAATTATGCCAAAGCTCTGGGAACATCTAAGCAAACATGTCCATACACACAGTCGCATACACTTAGAACACAGGTCAGAGAAGTAATGCAGGACATTCTTGAAAACAACAGAATGGCATTTAATAGGGACAAATGGCAAGTTCTGCACCTAGGAAAAAGAAACCAAATGCACAGTTACAAGATGGGGGATACGTGGCTCAACCACACTACGAGCGAGAAGGATCTTGGAATTGTTGTCGATCACAAGCTGAATATGAGCCAACAATGTGATGTGGCTGCAAAAAAAGCAAATGCTATTTTGGGCTGCATTCATAGAAGCATCGCTTCCAAATCCCGGGAAGTACTAGTTCCCCTCTACTCAGCACTGGTTAGGCCTCATCTGGAGTACTGTGTCCAATTCTGGGCACCACACTTTAAGAAGGATGCAGACAAACTGGAGAGGGTTCAGAGGAGGGCAACAAAGATGATCAGGGGACTGGAAACAAAGCCCTATGAAGAGAGACTGAAAGAACTGGGCATGTTTAGCCTTGAGAAGAGAAGACTGAGGGGAGATATGATAGCACTCTTCAAGTACTTGAAAGGTTGTCACAGAGAAGGCCAGGATCTCTTCTTGATCATCCCAGAGTGCAGGACACAGAATAATGGGCTCAAGTGACAGGAAGCCAGATTCCGGCTGAACATCAGGAAAAACTTCCTGAGTGTCAGAGCAATACGACAATGGAACCAATTACCTGGGGAGGTGGTGAGCTCTCCCACACTGGAGGCGTTCAAGACGAGGCTGGACAGCCATTTGTCGGGGATGCTCTGACTTGGATTCCTGCATTGAGCAGGGGGTTGGACTCGATGGCCTTGTAGGCCCCTTCCAACCCTACTATTCTATGATTCTATGATTCTTTCTGGATGAAAAAAGAAGACTGAATTCCTCAAATGAGAATTATTTTAGTCAAAAAATTATTCAATGAAGAATGCACGCTTTGAAATCAACCGGACTTCCAAGTGTATGTGCTAAGACATTTCCAAGTAAAGGTGCAATCCTATGCATGTTTAGACAGAAAAACATCCTACAACTCCCAGCATTCCCCGTCCAGTACATGCTTAGACAGATTAGGTTAGAGTGTTGGACTAGGACTCAAGAGATCTGGGTTCTAGTCCTCACTTGGCCATGAAGCTTATTGAGTGACTTTGGGTCAATCACTGACTCTTAGCTTAACCTACCTCACAGGGTTGTTATGAGGATAAAGTGGAGATGGGGAGGACCATGTGACCTGCCTTGGGTACTTTTGCAAGAAGAAAAAAGGCAGGATATAAATGTAATAATAAATAATACAAGGTAAGGTGTTGTCTTGATTTGTACCATGTTTCTGTTTATTGGAGAATGAACAGGAAATTTCCAGTCTGCCAATTTTGCTGAAAAAATATGCTGACATAATCAGAAAAATATATCCAGACTTACTTCTCAATTTCATTTTTAAAAAGGATCTGTTTGCACCAAATCTTAAAATGCCATTGGAATGTTTGCTTACTGGCTAGATGAACATAAGGTAATATAGTCAGGCACAATCCAGTTTTAAATCTGAAAACTGGTCTTCTTGGGTAAACAGCTTAAACAAGGGGATAGGCAACCTGGTGAACTCCAGATGTGTTGAGACTACAACTCCCATAAGCTCCAGCCAGCATGGCCAATGGTCATGGATTGTGGAATTTGTAGTCTCAAACATCTGCAGGGCACCAGGTTGCCTATTTCTGGCTTAAACTCTGAAGGAAAAGAAAAGGCAGTGCCTTATAACTGCAGGAGGACAAATGTTTCCCTCACACTTAGCCCATAGGGTATCATGCAACTTGAAGGATCTCCCTACCATGTCTGGGCTTCTCCTAAGAGAATGCTAGGGATGTGTTGATGGTAGTTGCCTTGTGCTCCTCTAATGGATGACGACCAAAAAGTTGTCAGAAACAGAAAGGGAGGTGGGGTTGCACTGTATGTGAAAAATACATATCTCTGCACAGAAATACAGGAGGAGGAGCTTGGTAGCCCCATCGAGAGCATCTGGATCAAAATAAATGGAGCAAAGAATAAAAGGAACCTGGTGGTCGGAGTCTACTACCGGTCACTCAACCAAGGAGAAGACGAGGATGAAACTTTTGCAAAGCAAATAGCCAATGTTTTAAGGAAGCATGATGTAGTAGTAATGGGGGACTTAAATTTCCCCGATATTTGTTGGGAGACAAATTCTGCAAAACATGGCCCCTCCAGGAAATTCCAGACTTGTGTGGAGGATAACTTCCTCCTACAGAAAGTAGAGGAAGGAACTAGAGGATCGGCTATCCTTGACTTGATCCTAACCAACAGAGATGACTTAGTGGATAAAGTAGCAGTTACAACAACTCTGGGGGAAAGTGACCATGTTGTACTTGAGTTCTTGGTTCTAAGGGAAGCAAAAGCGGAGTGTAGTCAAACGCATACCCTGGATTTTAGGAAAGCTGATTTTAATAAACTCAGAACAATGATCAGTAAGGTCCCATGGCAAGCGACGCTAACAAGAAAAGGAGTCCAAGATGGGTGGGAGCTTTTAAAAAAGGAAATTCTCAAGGCACAATCACAAACCATTCCAACAAGAAGAAAAGGTGGAAGACAACAGAAGAAGCCAATGTGGCTTCACAAAAAGCTTAGGGATGACCTGAAAACAAAAAAGGACACATATAGGAAGTGGAAAGAAGGCCAAGTAACAAAGGAAGAGTACAGGCAGGTAGCACAGAATTGTAGGGATGGCGTCAGGAAGGCTAAAGCTGAGAACGAGCTGAGGTTAGCAAGGGATGCTAAAAACAACAAAAAGGCTTTCTTCAGCTGCGTGCATAGTAAAAGGCAAAGGAAAGAAATGGTGGCTCAGCTATTAAATAAGGATGGCAAAATGATAACAGATGACAAAGAAAAGGCAGAGGTGCTCAATTCCTACTTTGTCTCAGTCTTCTCCCAAAAGAGGGTCTATGACCCCCCTGGCAAAGGCGAAGTACAGGCTTAAGGGGCAGGATTGCAGCTGGAGATCGATAGGCATATGGTCAAGGAACACCTCATTACTTTGAATGAGTTCAAATCTCCAGGGCCAGATGAACTGCACCCTAGAGTAATAAAGGAACGGGCAGAAGAACTCTCAGAACCGCTGTCTATTCTCTTTGAGAAATCATAGAGGACGGGGGAAGAGCCAGATGACTGGAGGAGGGCTAATGTGGTCCCTATCTTCAAAAAGCGTAAAAAGGAGGAACCTTGGAACTACTCACCAGTCAGTCTGACATCAATCCCTGGGAAAATTCTGGAGCAGATGATAAAGCAATCCATCTGGAAGCACCTTGAAAACAATGCCATGATTACTCGAAGCCACCATGGATTTGTCAAAAAGAAGTCCTGCCAGACAAATCTGATCTCATTTTTTGATCAAGTAACCTCCCTTGTAGACCGTGGGAATGCTGTGGACATCATATACCTCGACTTCAGCAAAGCTTTCGACAAAGTGCCCATGATATCCTGATGAGCAAACTAGCTCAAAGTGGGCTAGATGAAACAACGATCCGGTGGATCCACAGTTGGCTACAGAATCGGACTCAAAGAGTGCTTATCAATGGGACCTTCTCAAACTGGGGAGAGGTAACGAGTGGGGTACCACAGGGCTCAGTCCTGGGCCCAGTGCTCTTCAACATTGTGATTAATGACTTGGAGGAGGAGGTGCAGGGAATGCTGATCAAATTTGCAGATGACACCAAATTGGGCGGGATAGCTAATACTTTGGAAGACAGAAACAAAATTCAAAGTGATCTGGATAGACTGGAGTGCTGGGCAGAAAACAACAGAATGACATTTAATAGGGATAAATGCCAAGTTTTGCACCTAGGAAAAAGAAACTAAATTCACAGTTACAAGATGGGGGATACATGGCTCAACAACACTACAAGCGAGAAAGATCTTGGAATTGTTGTCGATCACAAGCTGAATATGAGCCAGCAATGTGATGTGGCTGCAAAAAAGGCCAATGCTCTTTTGGGCTGCATTAATAGAAGCATAGCTTCCAAATCCCAGGAAGTACTAGTTCCCCTCTACTCAGCACTGGTTAGGCCTCATCTGGAGTACTGTGTCCAGTTCTGGGCACCACACTGCCCAGAACACACAAGAAGGATGCAGACAAACTGGAGAGGGTTCAGAGGAGGGCAACAAAGATGATCAGGGGACTGGAAACAAAGCCCTATGAGGAGAAACTGAAAGAACTGGGCATGTTTAGCCTTGAGAAGAGAAGACTGAGGGGAGATATGATAGCACTCTTCAAGTACTTGAAAGGTTGTCACAGAGAAGAAGGCCAGGATCTCTTCTTGATCATCCCAGAGTGCAGGACACGGAATAATGGGCTCAAGTGACAGGAAGCCAGATTCCGGCTGAACATCAGGAAAAGCTTCCTGACTGTTAGAGCAATACGACAATGGAACCAATTACCTAGAGAGGTGGTGAGCTCTCCCACACTGGAGGCGTTCAAGACGAGGCTGGACAGCCATCTGTCAGGGATGCTCTGACTTGGATTCCTGCATTAAGCAGGGGGTTGGACTCGATGGCCTTGTAGGCCCCTTCCAACCCTACTGTTCTATGATTCTATGACCATCCTTAACAATCAGCTTTGCTCTCTAATAAAACAAAAGTAAAGTTCTTGTTTTAGTCAGTCGACAGGTTCCCAATGTCCCATCTAGGTCTGGTTTAACTTTATTTGCTGCAGATTTAAGCAAATAAAAGTGCATGTTGAGAAGGATTGTGTATGAAAAGGGAAGATGAGGGATGAAATCTAACCTTTAAAGAGATTAGGATTTTATATGTGAAATTTATTTAAGCTGCCAAAGAAAAGGCACACTCTGATGACCTTTCTGTTGTGATCTCTTAGTCTGGGTCGATCATTGTGGGGATGTAAAGCCAGAATGGCAATTATCCTTGAGAGTGGTGATCTTATTTGTGGGGTTTTTTTAGTCCTATTGTATAATAACTGCCCTTTCAGGCAAATGGTTAGAACAAAGCTGGCATCCTTTGGATTCATGGAAGGCCCTGGTTCCAGTCACTGTTGGGTGGGCTTGGGAATCTCTCTCATGCTAACTTCCCATAAGGTAAGCACGAGGGACTAAAAAAACAAAAAACAAACAAGCCCTGTAATCCACCTTGAATCCTTGAAAGAGAACAGAAAGGAATTTTGAAGATGATTGGTTTGGCAAGAGGTAAACTGCAAGCCTATTTCTGCTTCATTGACTACACGAAAGCCTTTGATTGTGTGGATCACAACACACTGTGGCAAATTCTTAAAGAGATGGGAGTACCAGACCACCTTACCTGTCTCCTGAGAAACCTATATGAGGATCGAGAAGCAACAGTAAGAACCAGACATGGAACAACCGATTGGTTCAAAACTGGGAAAGGAGTACGACAAGGCTGTATATTGTCGCCTTGCTTATTTAATTTATATGCAGAGTACATCATGAGAAATGCCGGGTTGGATGAATCACAGGTCGGAATTAAGATTGCCGGGAGAATTATCAACAACCTCGGATACGCGGATGATACCACCCTAATGGCAGAAAGTGAAGAGGATCTCAAGAGCCTCTTGTTGAGGGTGAAAGAGGAGAGTGCAAAAGCTGGTTTGAAAGTCAGCATTAACAAAACTAAGATCATGGCATCTGGCCCCATCACTTCTTGGCATATGGAAGGGGAAGAAATGGAAGCAGTGACAGATTTTACTTTCTTGGGCTCCAAGATCACCGCAGACGGTGATTGTAGCCATGAAATTAAGAGATGCTTGCTCCTTGGGAGGAAAGCTATGGCACACATAGACAGCATAGTAAGAAGCAGAGTCATCACCTTGCCGACAAAGATTCGTATAATCAAAGCTGTGGTTTTCCCAGTAGCAACGTATGGCTGTGAGAGCTGGACTATAAGGAAGGCTGAGCGCCGAAGAATCGATGCTTTCAAACTGTGGTGCTGGAGAATACTCTCACGAGTCCCCTGGACTGCAAGGAGGTCAAATCAGTCCATCCTAAAGGAAATCAACCCTGAGTGCTCATTGGAAGGATAGATCCTGAAGCTGAAGCTGAAATATTTTGGCCACCTAATGCGAAGAGAAAAGTCACTGGAAAAGACCCTGATGCTGGGAAAGATTGAAAGCAAAAGGAGAAGGGGACGGCAGAGGATGAGATGAATAGATAGCATCACCGATGCAATGAATATGGACTTGAGCACGCTCCGGGAGACAGCGCAGGACAGGAAGGCCTGGCGTGCTATGGTCCATGGGGTCACGAAGACTCGGACACGACCTAATGACTGAACAACAACAACAAACTGCAAGCCAAGTCATATTGCCTTGGATTCAGAGAAGCATGCACCAAGTGTTTTTGTGTAATACCAAAGACACACCAATTTTAAAAATCCCAAAATCCAGATTTTGAAGGGACAGAACTAGCCTCCATTTTTGTAGTCATTTACATTTTTAGATATTGTGGGGTTATATCTTGTGTGTGTGTGTATGCATGCTGGTCAGTTTCAGCCAAAAGTTTAAAGGTCAAAGATTTAGTTAGATTATAGGAGTCAGAATGTTTGCAAAGAAGAAGAAAAGTTTGGAGGAGGTTCAACAGAAGATCAGAGGAAGAACTTAGGAAGAGAAATTTAGGGCAAAAGTGAACAAGAAACTACCCTCCTGATTGGTTGGAACTGAGGAGGGCACATAACACATGTTAAGATATAAGAGCCTAAAGCACAGAGAAAGGGAGAAGAGAGACGGGGTGGGGGGGGGGAGAAACCCAGAGCCCTGGAGGAAAGAAAAACCCAGGGAGAGGGCGTCTCCACAAGCGATTTACACTGAGCTGGCTGCGTTTGGAGGATGTTAGGGATATATGACATTATGGCCATCCAGCAGCCACCCGGGAGCTTATCATGGAAAAAACTTGCTTAAAGTTTTTGAGATTGCTTAAAGTCCAATTCTTTTTCTTAAGTTGGGTTCTCCCCAGTATAGTTGCTGTGTGCCCCAACCCCTGCATTTAGCTCAGGTATGCTAGCCCTGCCTAGAGGTGTGCCTTTCACTGTGACCCCAGTCAAGGGGTGTTTCCTGTGTGTTTCCCGTCCCTGCACAAACCAGTTAGTGTCTACTTGGAAGTAACTCCCATTGTGGTCAATTAGGCTTGTCCCCTGAATGCATACTTCAGAATTTACAGAGACCCCCCCCCCCCACACTGCCCAATTGAAATAGCACAGTTTGAAACACTAATTCCCTAAAGGCTGTAAAGTGCTCTCTCAAAGCTGGAATTCTCCATTGTTTGGTTTATTGCCATTTGGAAGTAACTACTTCCACCTTCAATCATCCAATCCTGCACAGCATTGGGTTAGAAAGGGGCTGGTTTCTCATCCGTTTGTTTCCTCTCCCTGTCTTTCCCAGCATAAACATATGTGTGTCTACTCAGAAGTAACTCCCATTGTGGTCAATGAGGCTTGTTCACAACATGTGCACTCCTGACATTACGGAGATTCCCATGAATCAAAGTAACACATTTAGAGAGCCTTAATGTTGAAGCTTCGAAGCTTCAATTGATCTCAGCAGGGCAGCAAGAACACTGTTCCTCTAATGATTGTTTATTTAAGGAAGGAAGTAATGGGGGGGGGAGAGAAGGAGATTGTTCCTGTCCCCCCTGTGTTTCCCAGCACAAACCAATTAGTGTCTACGCAGAAGTAGGTCCCATTGTGGGCAATGAGGCTTGTCCCTTGAATGTGCACATCAGGATTTACAGAGATCCCACCCCCCTTGAAATAGCATATTTTAAAGCACTAAGTCCCTAAAGACAGGGGAGGAAACCTCCCAGGATTTTATCAAAGGAGAAAGGGGGAGAGCCTGGAGGGGAGCCTCTCTTATTGGTTGAGCAGACCCTTCCTGTCATATGATGTTCACGCCAACCCCCCCCCCCCGAACTATGTTCTGTGAAGCGACTTTTACTGGTGCGATGCACTTGCTCGTAGAGCCCTGCGTGGAGCAAAGCCGGCTCCTTGAAAAATCTCAGTAAGCCATGATTGGCTTCTCCTTCTGTCTCCTTCTGTTGTCATGGAGAAATCCCCCTGGTCTGTACATAATGACAACCCAAACCTCCCTTACTTAAGCACACAAACCATAATCAGCTCCTTCGTAGATTGTGCAGTTTGACATGAAAACCCAGACTGTTGAGACTGCATGGTTTGTTGTTGGGCTAACCACTATTTAGCCCCTAAACAACCCAGTGGTCCGGGTTTGTTGCCTACTCAGGGTTTGTCTGGCAAATCATTAAACAAATCATGCTTTGTTTTCTCAATCCCAGGGTTGTTTGTTTCCCTCCTCCTTCACCCACTCCCTCCCTGTACCCCAAATACCTTTGTGGCACTGTAGTACTGGCATGTAGTGTGGCTAGGTTTGTTTTTTTTACCATTCTTTTCCACTGCCTCTGTATCCTGGTGAAAAAAACCATGAACAACCCACAGTTCTGGGTTCACACGTAACAACAATGCATGATTTAAACAACCCAGAGTTCACAACCCAACAACAAACCCTGGGCAGGCAAAAAACTATGAGTTAAACAAACCATGGGTTAGAGTTATGTGTGAACCAGTGTGAACTAGGTCACTCAGTGTAATGGGGCCACTGAACATGCTCTATCTTCATTGGGCTGTTTTGGGGTTTCCCCTGTTAGGGTTTGTTTCTAAAGTTTTTCTGTGGGGGGTACTTCTCCAAACTTTGGCATTCTTCCAGCCCAGCTAATGGCTTCTTCTCCTGCATGGATGGTGCCATTTTGGCTACATAAATATACATACTTGAAAAATGAGTTCAGTATTGACATTCATGATTTATTGTTATCACCCTGAATGTTTTATGGTTTTTTGATCAGAGTGTGGCTTATAAATACTATAAATAAATTAACATAATCTCATTCAGCCTCTTCTTGCCTTCACTCCTACTTGCCTTGCTCTTTTCCACAAATCTTTCTTCAGGATCTTTTGTTGGAGGGACTTGGGCCATGAGTCACTTAACCTGGACTTGAAGGGTTAATATGTACCTGAGTCAGGTGGGTATTACTATCATGGCTATCAAGGACATTAAGATCTTTCCTGTATAGTTCTTCTGTGTATTCTTTCCACCTCTTCTTAATCTCATCTGCTTCTGTGAGGTCCCTGCCTTCTTTGTCCTTTATCATGCCCGTCTTTGCACAAAACGTTCCCTTGAGATCTCCAATTTTCTTGAAGAGATCTCTAGTCTTTCCCATTCTGTTGTTTTCCTCGATTTCCTTGCATTGTTCATTTAAGAAGGCCTTCTTGTCTCTCCTTGCTATTCTCTGGAACTCTGCATTCAGTTGGATATATCTTCCCCTTTCTCCCTTGCTTTTTGCTTCCCTTCTTTCCTCAGCTACTTGTAAAGCCTCATCAGACAGCCACTTGGTTTTCTTGCATTTCTTTTTCTTTGGGATGGATTTCGTTGCTGCCTCCTGAACAATGTTACGGACCTCTGTCCATAGTTCCTCAGGCGCTCTGTCTATCAGGTCTAATCCCTGAAATCCATGAAATTAAAAGACGCTTGCTCCTTGGGAGGAAAGCTATGGCAAACCTAGACAGCATAGTAAGAAGCAGAGACATCACCTTCCCAACAAAGGTCCGTCTAATCAAAGCTATGGTTTTCCCAGTAGTAATGTATGGCTGTGAGAGCGGGACTATAAGGAAGGCTGAGCGCCGAAGAATTGATGCTTTCGAACTGTGGTGCTGGAGAAGACTCTTACGAGTCCCCTGGACTGCAAGGAGGTCCAATCAGTCCATCCTAAAGGAAATCAACCCTGAGTACTCATTGGAAGGACAGATACTGAAGCTGAAGCTCAAATATTTTGGCCACCTAATGCGAAGAGAAAACTCCCTGGAAAAGACCCTGATGCTGGGAAAGACTGAAGGCAAAAGGAGAAGGGGACGGCAGAGGATGAGATAGCTAGATAGCATCACCGATGCAATGAATATGAACTTGAGCACGCTCTGGGAGAGTGCGCAGGACAGGAAGGCCTGGCGTGCTATGGTCCATGGGGTCACGAAGAGTTGGACACGACTGAACGACTGAACAACGAGTCAGGTGGGAGGGGTCTCTGGTAGATCATATTGCCTTTTTTCCTTGTGTCCTCCCCCGACTCTCTATTTCTGCTCCTTCCTACTTTCTCCTGCAAGGGATGCTGATCATGAGGCTGACCTCAGCCAACATACCTCAAGATATGTAAGCTTGTTATATCTCAAGTAAAGTCTGTTCTTAACCCACCACTCAAGTGGCTACTGACGGGAGGCTGATTCGGACTTCACCCTTTTCTCAGCCCACCGTGTACTCTTGTGTCTTCCTTCTACCTCCTTGACTCTAGGCCTTAGCTTCCCTACCTCCTGGGATTTCTTCCCAATTTTCAGTCCGCCAGTGTGAGGTTGTACTCCCAGCCAAGCTGACAACTTTCCCTTCCTTCACAGAAACTGATCTTCAAATTGTTCAGTTCCTTGAGCATCCAAACTTTCAAATCCACTTCACTAGCAATTAGGTTGAGAGGCTGCAGCACCACAAGCACAATACAATATAGGTGGAAGGTGTCCACTATTGTCATCTTCAAATGTATCTCATATTTCCTTCAAGCATAACATTGTATTTCTCCTTGACTGTGCATGTCAGTTTCTAGCGATGAATACTGTACCTTATTGCAGAACAATGACTGGGGGCACAGAGTCTATCTTGCTGTCTACTTTGATGTTTTTGCATCTTTTTATTTTACATTTTGAAGTGACTACTTTTCTCAGTGAAGAGTTGTTTTTATGAAATAGGTATGTGCTGTAGACAAAAGAGTGCCTGTTTTCCCCATGACTTGTACCCTTTTATTGTCTTTATGAGGGCTAGTTACAACTTGGATATTGACAGATACAAATGTTTTTTCTTGTTATAGTCTGACCAAGAAGTTTACTAATTTTTGACATTCATTGTTTCATTGTTTTGCTTTTTCAGATGTTTAATAACAAACTAACTATCTATTTAGAATGATACCTTGTACTAATGTTAGATAATGTAGATGCTTGTCTTTTGTACGAAAGTTATATTGTTTATAGTATGTATTATATTTCCTTATATATTATAATAAAAATTATATATTAAAAAGAAAAAAAAGAAATAGGTATGTGCCTTTGACAAAGCCCAGAAGAAGGATCAATGGTTTGGATCATTTACTCTGGCTTGGCTTTGTTTGATTTTACTGGGTTTACTCAGACGTTAGTCATATTGTGTCCAATGGGGCTTACTCTCTGGTAAGTGTGCTTACTGGAAGCTGATTGAGAAAATACATACATACCTTATATTGAATGCTTAGCATATAGCTGATCCTAACTTTTAAATCAGTCAATCCTAAAGGAAATCAACCCTGACTACTCACTGGAAGGACAGATACTGAAGCTGAAGCTCAAATATTTTGGCCACCTAATGCGAAGAGAAAACTCTCTAGAAAAGACCCTGATGCTGGGAAAGACTGAAGGCAAAAGGAGAAGGGGACGGCAGAGGATGAAATGGCTAGATAGCATCACCGATGCAATTAATATGAAACTGAGCACACTCCAGGAGAGAGTGGAGGACAGGAAGGCCTGGCGTGCTATGGTCCATGGGGTCACGAAGAGTCGGACACGACTTAATGACTGAACAACAACAACAGTGCCAATGGACTTTCCCTGCTTCCTTTAGCTCCTGCACGGTGTGTGTGTGTGTGTGTGTGTGTGTGTGTGAATTTAGGAGGGGAAAGAGCTGAGTGGTGAGGTTTAACCTCACCCCCCCCTCACTGACACATGGTGGTCTTGATCCAGATAAGGGCCCCACACACTTACACTAAAGTTTTATTTATTTACTTACTGCACTTTAAAACCGCCCAGTAACTGAAGTTCTCTGGCCAGTGTACAATACATTAAAAACATAAAATACAAATATCAAAACAAAAAATGAAACAGCCTAGAATAAAACAAAGACCAGTAGGTCTCAGGCCGCACTTTCAGGTGGGTCTCAGTGCTGCAGGCATCTTTGCTTGACCACCCTGTGCCATGGCTGTGCCAAAAACACTACATAGACAGTGGGCATTGGTTAGAGAGAAAGGCTGATATTTTTTAATTATTATTTTTTAAAACTGGGAATAAAGAGGAAAGGGATAAGAGAGGAAAGCTGTTATAGGAGGAAGGGAGTGAATGTAAGAGCAGCAGAAGAGAGGGATAAAAAAACTGGCACTTGGGGATAGGGTGCAAGTGTGAAAAGAGAAGGGAGAAGAGATGACAGGAAATGTGTACAAAGACTTTGAGAGGCAGGTGGGGGTGGGGGTGGGGTGGAGAAAAACTAAAATAAAAAATAAGTTATCCACTTACACCTACTGAATCATCCAATTCTGCCCGATATGGGGAGGCTGAATCATGATACCTCCAAAGCCAATGTCTGTACTCCTGAGGAAAGCTGAATTCCCTGCAGCAAGGAAATCACTGTGGCAAAGCATTAGAAATATCTGAAAAGGGATTAGATATAAATATAAATTATATCAGTAAATTTATTTGTTTGTTTGTTTGTTTACAGCATTTATATACCACTCCATGTTGAAACAGATTCCAGTGTGGTGAACAATAAAAGATAAAATAATAAAAACATTTTAAAAATTACTTTTAAAAACAGAGTATTGATCAAAACAGTGGCTGGTCCCTCAAGGAAGGCTTCTTGGAATAAAGCTGAGTTAAGGAGGCACGGGAAACAGTGCAGTGTTGGTGCCGGCCTGATCTCCAGAGGCAGGGAATTCCATAGAAAGGGAACCACACTGAAGGCTCTTCTCTGGGTCGACGACCCCAGTCTGGCCATAGGTCCATGTGGAACCACCAGGAGGATGCCCTCTGATGCCCTCAGTGACCAGGCAGGTTGACAGGGAAGAAGGCTCTCTCTCAGGTATCCTGGTCCCAGGTTGTTTAGGGCTTTATATACTAGTACCAAAACCTTAAACCTGGCCCGGTAGTGAATAGGCAGCCAGTGCAGTTCCCACAGGAAAGGAGTTGCATGCTGGAAAGGGGCAGCTCTTGACAACAGCCAAACTGTTGTCTGCCCTAGCTCCAGCTCCCAGAGCAGCCTTAAGGGCAGCCCCACATACAGCACATTGCAGTAATCCAGTCTTGAGGTTACGAACACCTCTGCCACTGTGGCCAATCTATCCCTGTCCAGAAGAGGCCGTCGGTGGCGAACCAGCCAAAGCCAGTAGAAGGCACTCTGAGCTGCCTTGGCCACCTGAAAATGCCAAATGTTGCCTCCATCTGCCACCGTTGTATGACTGGCTCCACCCTGCATCACCGTTTTGTGACTGGTGAGCCTCAGTCATTTTCAGCTCCCTCAAGAGGGCCCCCAAGGTAGAAAGTTAGAGAACCCCTGTATTAGTTCAAACTCTGTTTTAAAAATATTCGGTTAGAAAGATATAGGATCATCTAGATACAAAGGACAGAATCCAATGGGGCATTTACACTCCTGCCGATTCTCTTGCACCCTGCCAGTTCTGTTGCACAATCGGCCCCCATCGCTTGCGCAACAGTGATTTAGCACTCCAGGGCAACCTGAAATGAGCGGAAATGCTCGTTTCTGAAAGGAGGCAGGTCAGTGAAGCTCACATAAGGGAGCTCTGCTGACCTGCCTCCTTCCAGAAATGAGGGTTTCTGCTCATTTCGGGGCTTTCCCTAGGAAGTGCTAAATCTCCCTTGCATAAGTGGTGGGTCCTGCTTGCACGATGGAATTGGCAGGACCCACCGCTTGCATGAGGGAATCGACGGGGAGGAAGGGAATTGGCAGGGGGCATAAGTGCCCCATTGGATTTTGCCCAAATTCTCACAGCTTTGCTCAGTTAGAAAATAAAGTTGGATAGAAAGTACAAAAAATAAAACACTGAGAAGGCATGAGAGGATCTTATTCATATAAAAATTTAAAATGTTAACACCCCCCACCCAGCCACCACATGCTCCATAAACATATACCATGGCCTGTTTTATGAGCTTTGTCAGTATTAGGTATATTCTCTTTATTGATATGCTCTAATGTGCTCCTGTTTCTTGCTTCACAGCTCTGTTAAGACAATGTGCGGATGTGCCAGATGACAAAAATGCAATTTGTTAGGATTCATGAATATTTCATTGCCACATGTTAGGGTACTGAACAAGCTAAATCAGGTTAATTTTAATCATGTTTTTGTAAGCACTGAGGTGTTGTTGTTGTTTTTTTACGTAGTTATATCTCATGTGCACTGCAACATTTTGTTTTGTTTTTTAAATATAGATACTTATGAAAAACAGAGAGCCTGGGTTTAAATGAGAGAAAGATGTACAAGAGGCAAAACTGATATAAATTAGGGACTGCTTTATGGAAGACAGCTTTAGCCTTGGGCTCCAAATGTTTTGATCCATTCCTAAAATGGGCTAAAGTTTGTCTTTACTGAACTGAAGTCTGATGCAAATTTCATTCTTACACTGATCAGGGCTAAACTACACAGTGTTAAATGCGTAGTGTGTAGCTGATCCTAAACTTTTGCTGCTGGTTTTGTCTTGGTTTTATTCTGGGCTGGTTCATTTTTTGTTTCGATATTTGTAGTTGTTGTTCAGTCGTGTCCGACTCTTCGTGACCCCATGGACGATAGCATGCCAGGCCTTCCTGTCCTGCGCTCTCTCCCTGAGCGTGCTCAAGTCCATATTCATTGCATCAGTGATGCTATCTAGCCATCTCATCCTCTGCCATCCCTTCTCCTTTTTCCTTCAGTCTTTCCCAGCATCAGGGTCTTTTCCAGAGAGTTTTCTCTTCGCAGTAGGTGGCCAAAATATTTGAGCTTCAGCTTCATTGTTCTTCCAATGAGCAGTCAGGGTTGATTTCCTTTAGGATGGACTGATTTGACCTCCTTGCAGTCCAGGGGACTCGTGAGAGTATTCTCCAGCACCACAGTTTGAAAGCATCGATTCTTCGGCGCTCAGCCTTCCTTATAGTCCAGCTCTCACAGCCATACGTTGCTACTGGGAAAACCACAGCTTTGATTAGACGGACCTTTGTCGGCAAGGTGATGTCTCTGCTTCTTACTATGCTGTCTAGGTTTGCCATAGCTTTCCTCCCAAGGAACAAGCATTTTTTAATGTCATGGCTACAGTCACCGTCTGTGGTGATCTTGGAGCCCAAGAAAATAAAATCTGTCACTGCTTCCATTTCTTCCCCTTCCATATGCCAGGAAGTGATTGGGCCAGATGCCATGATCTTCGTTTTTTTAATGTTGAGTTTCAAACCAGCTTTTGCACTCTCCTCTTTCACCCTCAACAAGAGGCTCTTGAGATCCTCTTCGCTTTCTGCCATTAGGGTGGTATCATCTGCGTATCTGAGGTTGTTGATAATTCTCCCGGCAATCTTAATTCCAACCTGTGATTCATCCAACCCAGCATTTCTCATGATGTACTCTGCATATAAGTTAAATAAGCAGGGCGACAATATGCAGCCTTGTCGTACTCCTTTCCTAATTTTGAACCAATCAGTTGTTCCATGTCTGGTTCTTACTGTTGCTTCTTGTCCCTCGTACAGGTTTCTCAGGAGACAGGTAAGGTGGTCTGGTACCCCCATCTCTGTAAGAATTTGCCACAGTTTGTTGTGATCCACACAATCAAAGGCTTTAGCGTACTCAATGAAGCAGAAATAGATGTTTTTCTGGAATTTTCTTGCTTTCTCCATGATCCAGCGAAAGTTGGCGATTTGATCTCTAGTTTCTTCTTCTTCAAAACCCAGCTTGTACTTCCGGTAGTTCTCGGTTTGCAAACTGCTGAAGACTAGCTTGTAGGATTTTGAGCATCACCTTGCTGGCATGTGAAATGAGCGCAATTGTATGGTAGTGTGAACACTCTTTGGCGTTGCCCTTCTCGATATTTGTATTTTATTTTTTTAATGTATTGTACACGGGCCAGAGAACTTCAGTTACTGGGCAGTTTTAAAGTACAGTAAGTAAATAAAACTTTAGTGTAAGCTTGTGGGGCCCTTACCTGGATCAAGACCACCATGTGCAAGTGGGGGGGGGGACGAGGTTAAACCTCATCACTCAGCTCTTTCCCCTCCTAAATTCACCCCCCTGGGTGTGGGAGCTAAAGGAAGCAGGGAAAGTCCATTGGCACTACTTACACTAAACTAAAATTAAAAAATTAGGATCAGCTATATACTAAGCATTCAGCGTAAGGTATGTATGTATTTTCTCAATCAACTCCCAGAATAATAGTCCAGCAACCTCAGTATTGCACTTGTGTCCTACCTGTGGGTTTCCTACAGGCAGCTGGTTGGCCACTGTGTGAACTGAATGCTGTACTAAATGGACCTTGGTCTGATCCAGCAGGACTCACCTTATGCTCTTATGTAACATCCTGCTGTCCTCCTTGCCAGTCAGCCAGGCTGCATGGATGGGACTGCTATTGCTGGGGCAATGATGGCACTTCTGAGATTTCCCCACACTGGTCAGCTGTAGCGCAGAGCACATCTTGAAATCCCAGTGTATCCCTACTCATGCCTTGGGTGTTATCATTACCCACACATTGCATGGAGCCTCTCTGATCATAGGAGCACAGAAGGGGAAAATCACAGAATAGAATCATACACTGGGTGTGGGGTGGGGGGATCTTCACAACAATGGAATGAGAAGCACGTTGGAGTTTAATCTGGATTTTACCGGAATCGGCCTTGGTCCATCAGGGGCACACGACGCAAGATAAGCCGAGTGTACTGTACCTTTAAAATCCAGTTTTCAGGGGTCACAAAGCACTTGAAAGGAACATACTTCCCAGTGCGGTGGGGGGAGTAGAATGTAATGTCGTCAAAGTGGCAGGGGCTGTTCAACTAACGGGAGAGGCTCGTTTCCTGGCCCATGTCCAGGCTCCCCCCTGCTACTACATTATTATGAATGGAGAGCAACTAATTTTTCCCCATGTGTGCAGATTTCCCTGAAGAAGCCAAAATACCCAGTTCTCAAGTGCAGCATTTGAAGGCTCCCCCTGAGAGCATCCCACCCACCCCCAATTTCACCCCATTTGAGCAAACTGTTGTGGAGTTATCCCTTTCTCACCTGTTCCCCAGTGTGAGCACTTTTGCCTTGAAAACCCCAAACACCCAATTTTTGAGTGCAGCATCTGAAGGCTCCCACTGAGAACAGCCCCCCCCCATTTTGCCCCATTCCAGCAAACTGTTGTGGAGTTATTGCTTACACACACACACACACACACACACACACCACCTTTCTCCTTCTCTGGATTCTTTCTCCCTGTTTGCAATGACAGGCTCCGGGGACCTCACCAGATTGGAGAAGTGACTTTACATAACATCAAAGAAGCAACTTTCCACAATATCAGAGATGCAATGTAACACAACAATGGAGAAGCAAAGCACTGCAAACATCAGAGATGTGCATCATCATGGAGGGTAATTACTGGTGAAATGGGAGTGCAGGCTGATTATGAAGGCTGGAAGGCTCACTGAGGTCACAGCTAGGTGAAAGACACAGCCTTGGTCAGGGCTATCATGCAGAAGTTAATGTGGAGGATAGGGGAACACAGCACCAGAAGTGCAGAGAACCTGAATTAAAGAAATCAAATGGAGTAAAAGTAGTCTCAGAAAATCTGGCTTTTCCACCAGAAATCTCTGGGGTAGCTGCAGATTGGCCACAATGTCATCTGCTGCCAACAACCTCGAAATGCACCCAATTTGCAGCAAATCTCCCATGAGGACAGCCCCTTGGAAGTGACCTCAAGGGCCATCTAATCCAACTGCTGCAAATGTAGGATATCCAGTGCTAGAGCATCCCTGATACATGGCGATCCAGCCTCTGCATAAAAACCTCTCACAAAGGAGAGGCCAAGGAAGTCTGTTCCACTGTCACATGGCTCATGCTGTCAAAAAACTCTTCTTAATGTTTAGTTGAAATCCCCTTTGTTGTCATTTGAACCCACTGGTTTGGGTCCTCCTCTTGGAAGCAACAGAGAATAAATTTGCTCTGTCAGGTATGTGACACTAACAGCCCTCCAAATATGTGACATTGGCTACCATATCACCTCTTAATTGTCTCTTCTCCAGGCTAAACATTCCCATCTCCTTCAACCTTTCCTCACAGGACTTGGTCTCCAGGCCCTTCACCATCTTTGTCGCCCTCCCCCAGACATCTTCCAGTTTGTCAATATTCTTTTTAAATGGTGCCCAGCACTGGACACAGAACCCCCTGTGAGGTCTGACCAAAGCAGGGTAGAGCAGCACCATTTGGGTGACTTGGGGCCAGACACAGATGCTCAGCCCAGCTCACCTCACAGGGTTGTTGTTGTGAGGATAAAATGGAGGAGGGGGATTATGTATGCTGCCTTGGGTTCCTTAAGGAGGAAAAAAGGTGGGATATAAATGTAATAAATAAATAAAATATTTCTTTTGATTCAGCCTAGACTTGTGTTAGTCTTTTTAGCTGCTGCTGTGCACTAAAGTCTAGGAAAGCAGCTCTGGGAAACATCAGCGGCTTTGCATCCCAGTCCTTGGGAAGGGGCTGCTGTCCAAGGGGTTGGCTGAAGTGAAGCCTCCCCTCCCTAAAGATTTTCTTGGGATCTGTGTGAGGGAACTCAGCAGTCCTCGTGGTTTTCATTCGTCTGATTTCTTGTAGCCTGCTCTTGTCCTCCCTTTGTGATCCTCCTTTCGGGTGCCTTTTTGGGGAGAAGTGGTCAGAGCTGACAGAGCTTGTTATTAAGAGACTTTACCCTGCCCTAGAATGCAGGCAAATATCTCCAGCACTAACCTCTCCAGTGAGATCCCAAAGTGCTTCATCCAGCATCTACACCCAGGTGTCACTCATCTCCCAGCTTCATGGATTTTGCCCCTCAGGTCTGTAGCCAGTCTAAAAGTTTGGGGGAGGGCTGTCAAAGAAGTACGGGGGCAGTTCATCTGGTTTGCAGGCCGTTTGAAGACAACACTGTAAACTTTTAATTATTTGTTTGTTAAAAAATTTAGGGGGGGCAGAGAAAATTTAGGGGGGCAGCCCCCCAGCCCATCACTGGCTACAGACCTGTTGCCCCCCCATACCCTGGCACACAACCCCACAATAACACTCTGTTTAATAATATATTTAAGGAGGTTGGCATCCCCAGTGGAGGCTGGTGGCTCCATTATCAGGGGGCGGTGAATCCACTCCGGGTTTCAGTCCTTCAGAGTTCTGACTGAAACCCAGAGCAGATTTATCACCCCATTGACATCAAAACTCCAAAAGCCTACATAACAGCAACGGCACTCCAGGTCTAATTATTCTAGAGCTGGGGTGCAGAACCTCAGGTTCGTGGGCCAAATTTAGCCCACCTGGGTTTCCAATCCAGCCCTCCAGGTTTCCCCAGATGGCCACACCCCCTTTCCTCTGACCACTGATTGCTTTGTGGCTTCCAAACATTTTCACATGTTCCCCCCTTCATTCTAAAGGGTCGAAATGCATCTCCTAAGGTTAAGTTACTGGCAGTAGGTGCTTTAAGCCAAAATATGCTGGTATTTTTGGCCCCATCCCTTTTGCCATTGGCATGCTATCGCCATTGGAATGCAGCCCCCGAGAGCTTCTCCGACACTGAATTTGGCCCTCGGACTGAAAGAGGTCCAGCACCCCTGTTCTAGAGAGTCAAAGCTAGAGACTGCAGCAGAATACTTTCTAGAATCGGCACATCCCAGGATGTTTAAAGAGGCACTTGGTTGGCCTGACCAAAACAAGCCTGCAATGTGCTACTGAATGAAAATTCATCTCCAAGGACTGCTCAAATGCCAAATTCAGCAAATGAAAAGATAATAAAGCTGCGCAAACATACGAACAGTTCTCAAGGGATAAGAGATCATATTGAATGAGACATTTTCCCTCGGGAGAAACGATTATGAAAGTGCCTGTAAAACTTTATATTGGCTTCTGCAGGACTGTTACAGCTAATAGAGTGTATGGTGTGATCTTCATTTAATTACTAGCAATAGCTCATGATTTGTGTGTGTTTTTCTTCCTGATGAAAAACAGCGTTGCTATTATAATTCATTACTTATCTTGTACTGCAAGTGTACATGCATGAGTAAAAGGCATTTCTTTCTCCAGACAGCTTTTATGTGAACAAACAACTTAACAAGGTCTATTACAGGAGGGTGTGGGCCACACATCCTCAAGAACATAACATTTCACTGATGAAAGAAAAGCTGATTTGGATGGCCTCAGTGTTCCCTCAACATCCCTTCTAGCATCCAACTGTGAGTAGAGCTATCAGTGTTGGTCGTCCTGAGGTAACTGCTGATAGCAGGTAATATTCAGGCAACGTGCCTCAATGAGAGCTAAGATGGCCCAAGAAGGCATAGGTGATGGGTGGAGATGGCTCATCATTATTCCCTCCACTTGACAGGGAAGGGGGCAGGCCAGGTCTGTGTTTAAGCAGGGAACCAAAGGCTGAGCCTGCAGTTTTTGGAGTGGGACTGAGGGCTTCTTCATACAAAGCTTTTATCCTGCTATTGAGACTCACGGAAGTTTGCAGGCCCTTTTGATGACGTTGGTCTCCTGCACTAAATGACCTTTATTCCATTTCAAAAATAGATCAGAGATAATGTGCTATCAAATTACCCCACTTGTGTTCTGCTTGAGTTCCCTCCGTGGAAAAGGAAACACCGCAAGAAGAGGAGCGAGATCAATGAAACAAATCGAAGACTCAGATATGGGGAGAAGGAGGGGGAAGGGGAGAGGGGAAAGGAAGAGCGTGTAAAGGAAGTCTGTTGTGATCCTGCATTTAAAACGGAAGCAGAAAGCCCCATTTTAAATGCAGGATTTTAGGCAGGTGTGTAGATGCTTGTAGAGATACCCCTAATCAGAGCAATGTGGTTTGGATTTCAAGCCCTGAGGTAGAAAATGTCCTGGATCTCAAACCCTTTTTTCAGTCTTAAGCACATTTGCATTTTTTAAAAGATCGGAGAGAATGAGCTATCAAATTACAGTACTTGAGGTCCGCTTGAGTTCCCTCCATGAAAAGAGGAAAAGCTGTAATAAGAGGAGCTGGACCACAGCGCTATTTAGCAGCTGTATAATGAAACATATGGAAGACTCAAATAAGGGGGAGAAGGAGGGGGAAAGGGGAGCGGGGAAAGGAATCACATGTCAAAGGAGTCTGTTGTGATCCTGCTTTTAAAATGGAAACAGACAGCCCTGGGATTTTAGGCTGGTGTAGAGATGCTCATAGACAAACTGGAATGGGTTCAGAGGAGGGTAACAGAGATGGTCTGGGGCATGCAAAGTCCTATGAGGAAAAGTTGAAAGAACAGGATATGTTTAGCCTGGAGAAGACTCAGTGCACTCCAACTCCCATCAATCCCAGCCAACATGACCAAAGATAGTAGTATAAAACGTCTGGAGGGCCCAGGTTGGGAGGGATACTGTACATCATCAACAGTTTTATTTCCATGGGCTGGGGGAGGGGTTGTCTGCTTCTACCATATTGAACTTCTTTCTTACTTGGCTTTTAAAGAAAGACCTGGGATGGTTTTCTTAAAAGTCAAATGAATTACACACTATGTTTTGGGATCTCACTTCATAACATCAACATCCTTCACGAGCAGCCCCAGAAATCAACTTACCTTTGTGTGAGCAAGAGCAGCAGATGTCACACCAAAGCACGGCAGTTCACCAGCAGCTGCCAAAACAGGTGTAGAGATTATTTCTGGAAAGGGAGGTGATGTCTGATTCAAGTAATTATGCCAATTTACTTTGCATTATTAACAGTAAACATAATTATACTGGTATGGCAACCCTGCTATCTCTAGATAGCATTGCAATCAGAGGCTGATTGAAACTAAAGACACAGTTATTAAATAGTGGATGTGAACACAGAAAGATACTCATGCAACATTAGATTAATTTATCATGCTTTGGGATGCAATGGACAGCATTCATTATGTCCTTTCTCCCACCACCAACATAACCCTGTCAGACATATCACTCCACCCTATCTGGGCACCCCATGATCCAGACAGATCATGAAAAAAGACCATGAAAAAAGCATAATAGATATCCTAAATAAATAAAATAAGCTGGGGCTTGACATAAGAACAGAAGGGGGCTATAATCAGAGCTGTCCCAAGACATTTTGCTGCCTGAAGTGGTACCACCCACCGAATCTTACTTCAAGACTGGCAATGGGACAACATCCTTTACTGCTCCTGAGGGCAGCAGGCTACTTTAGAGGGCATACAACAGGCTATGTGATACACACAGCTCTGTCCTCTACCACCTTGGTGCCACTTCCCAGTATCTGCCACCTGATGCAGATTTTGACCTTAGTGGCTTGGGACCAAGGTATCCAAAGGACCACCTGCTCTCATACAAACCTGCCCAACATCTTTGGTGGCCCATCTCCAGTGGCCCATCTCCAGTGGCCCATCTGTGGTGACCCATCTCTAGTTGCCCATCTCCAGTGGCCCATCTTTGGTGGCCCATCTCCAGTTGCCCTTACCTTCCAGGGAAAGGGCTGTTTCTATGGTTGTGTCCTGGTAATGGAACACTTTTTCCAGGGGCACTCACCTGGCACCATCATGTGCCAGGTGGGAACATTTTAATGTGCCCATACTTTCATTGATTACTGGTGAAGGCTTCACTGCTGCCACTGAATTTGACTCCTATATAGTTTTACAGTCATTTAATTGTTGTGTTATGTTGTTCTTCTGCTTTAAAAAAAAAAAAAAAGATCTACCACTTTTATTGATTACGTACTGGTATTTGATCATGCTTTGACTGGAACTGTCTTCTGGATGGGGCTATGGATATCATAACTAAGTAAAATAAAATAAGCTGAGGCTTGATGGAAGCATAGAAGGGGCCTATAGTCAGGGCTTGCTGCTTGAGGCAAATGACAAGATGGCACTCTCGCCTCACCCACCCCAATTCCATGTGCGGAAGCTGATGGGACTGGCAATTGAATCTTACTTCACCACTGGCAACAGGACAACTGAGGGCAGCAAGGCACTTTAGAGGGTTCATGGCTCTGTCCTCCAACACCTTAGCACCACTCCCCAGTATCTGCTGCCTGAGGCGACTGCCTCATTCTGCCTAGTGGTAGGGACGGCTCTGCCTACAGTCTTCCCTTGCCATTATAGCCTTTCCTCAGGTTCCCTTCGCCCATATTAAAGGGAAGACACCCCAAGGGCATCTTGTATCAAATCTGGAGTTACTTCAAGTAACAGGAGAAGGCAGGAACTGCCAGGTGAAGGAAGCCTCCTCTTTTCTCATCCTTTTAGGACAGTGGCTGCCACTGTGTTGTCTCTGCCCTCCACCCTCCCAGTCCCAACTGGGGTAATCAGGCAACCTTTCCTCCTTGGGGCGCCTTGAGCTGAGTCAGGCTGTATCTCAGTGAGCCGGCATCTCTCCCTGGCACCCTAAAGGCGCCTACTGCAGACTGGTTGAGTCATAAGCAATAGTTACAACACTTCTGTTCTGATCCTCCTCGTTTGTATGGCCCAGGCTGTTGTTTCTTGCTACAAAAAATGCAGGAAGAAGAGCGGAGGACTGATCACAGATCTGTCGTATCTCTGCTTCTCTTCTCTCCCCCACCTGCCCCCATGTGGACTGGAAAACCTGGGGGGGGGGTTCTGCAATGCATGTAAAGACACATTGCAGCCCCCCCCCCCCCGTAAGCCACACAGTGCCAGGCAAGCATACCAATGTTCTCCACCCATAATGCCAGTTAACTTAATTTGAAATGTAGCATCACATTCTATCATAAACGGCTTTTAAAAGAAATGTTTATCTCATTTTTCTCGTGTTCACCTCTTTCTTGTAATTAATTTGGGAGACAGTATGGTGTTTACCATGCGCTGCTAGTCTATTGACACACACAGTTTTCAAACGTCCTTTGATTTTGAATGTCAGATTTAATTAAGTCACTTTGACAAAGGGAGGCCTAGTTTCCAACCTCCTCTTAGGGTCAAATGTAACATTTATTTGATGTCTCCATCTAATACCCCTACCTAACATCACCGGAAACATGATTAATTCCAAATCATGTTCAGTCTCAGGAGAAAGGGGCATGGATCAGGGGCAGCCAATGTGCTCTGTATTTGCTTTTTTGGGAGCTGTATATATTGCATCACTTCCTGAGCGTGTTTCTTTTATTTCCCCACTCTGCCCCACTTGTCACATCTAGCAAAGGTAGCAGCAGTGGATCCCTCCCGCCCTCGGGGTGATGTTATTTTCCATATATATTGGCAGAGAAGAAGCATCCACAAATGCTGCTGCACAGGAGCTCTGAACTAAGAGGGGCATAGGATGACAGCTGGCTGCAGGGCTGGTGTCAAGGGTAGGCATGTCTGGGCACCAGCTAAGGGCCCACACCCTGGCAGGCCACTGGCAAGAGCTCCATGGACTTGAGCCTCCTCTTCCCCGTTGCAACCTGCTTGTTCACCTGCTTCTTGCTCTGCCCCAAGCAACAGTGGCGGTGAGAAGGAGGAGCAGTAGATGCCACTGCCTGCTTGCTCACAGGCTCACAGTAGATGCCGCTGCCTCCTTGCTCACTGGCTGTCTGCCTGCCTGCCTGCCAAGCAAGCAAGCAAGCAAGCGGAAGCAAAGATGAGACAGAGGAGGAGGAGCAATAGCAGCTGGTGACCGTGGTGGTGAGAAGGGTGGGAGGGGGCCCAGTGAGGGTGTCTTGCCCCAGGACGCTAAAAAGCCTGGAGCCGGCACTGAGCAAAGTGCGATACATTGGACAGCAATCCTTGGTGTTAGTACTGAGCTGTTAAATAAACATGTCTGTATTTCCATCTGTGGAGTTTATAAGATACGTGTTTTGCTATTAATTGTTGTACGCCAGCCTGAGTGATACAACTTTATTGGAAGCCCTTGATATACGTTTTCTAAGAGAGCAATCCTATGCCCTTTAACAGCACCTGGGGGGGGGCATAGGATCCTTTGGATTCCTGGATCTGAGGCTGGAGACAGCGCTCCATCCTCAGGCCTGGGAGTCTGAGCTCCCCAACCCCTCCCCCGTCCTCTTGCAGCTGGCATGGAGAGGACTGCGCCAGTTGCCTCTCTGAGCTCGCAAACGCAAGCTCAGAGAGGAGAGAAAGGGGGCATGCTAGTGGGCGGGGAGGGGAGACAACTGGGTAAGTGGGGATAGGGGCTATCCCCAGCCTTCCCCAGCCTCTGTCCCTCCCGCTCCCCAAGCCTCAGAGCAGGAGGCGCAGTGCAGTATCGAGGGGGGATCCAATAGGATCATGCCCTAAATAAGTAATTCTCCACTCCACAAGTCCAGGGGCTCTTGTCAGTGGGCTCTGCTGGAGTGTGGCCCCTCGGCAGGGGACCAACATGTCTATCCTTGATATCGGCCCTGACATTGCTTAAGGTTCAACTCTGCTTGTTATATCCTGCATTTATTTACTCTGCATTGACCTGCCCCCCCCCCCAAATTTGAAAGCCAGAAGAGGGTGTTTATTCTTATAGCTAAAGATACCCTTTAACATTATCTACAATATGTGATCCACCATTCAAAATGGGCTTCAGCAGGATATGAAGTCAGGCTGTGCCATATAGGACAGTACACAAATGTAATGTTTCAGGTTTCTATAACTAGGATGCAGAGGGGCAGATTGTAGTCACTTCCAAGACAAACAAATAAATATTTAACAGTACTTAATTTATAATGTTTGGTGAATAACAATATTAAGAAAATGACAATTAGAACTGTTGTATAGGTAGAGGGAATGACTGTAAGACTCAGCAGGCCTCAAACACAACTGTCCTCTATTTATCACACACAGAACTGAAGAACTTAGCAGAAGCTCCATCCACTGTTGCTTCTCCCAACTCCACAGGAGCTGCCAAGGTTCTAAAGAATAACTAAGCCATAGTACCCCCCACTAGGATGCATAACATTCCTCCCCCCTTAGCTATCATAGTCTTCCAACCAACAAGGAGCTACCCTTTCACGGCACGGTCTCTGCACTCGACCAGTAGGTGTAAATTGCTCAGATGACTTTCTTTCAGTAACTGCCGTAGGTAAGGAAGGAATATTGCTCCCATCACTTAGTCATTCTGGTGCTTCAACCAGCAGTGAGAGAAATACATCACTTCCAGATAGATCTTTGGCATCTACCTCCACTGATGACAACCCACTCTGGTCAGAATGCCTTCTCAAGTGGTCAACATGGCGATGCCACACTAACCCATCTGCACACTGGACCTTGTATGACACAGGTCCAGTAACCTCAATGATAGAGGAAGGAACCCACCTTGGTCCAGCACCATAGTTCCTAGCAAACACCTGATCTTGTGGGCAAATGAATGGAGAGTAGGAGCTGAGAAGGCAGCATCCAGAGCTTGCTCCTGTTGGCTTTGTATGTCTTCAGCTAAATCTGGGTGGAGACAGTCAAGGCAAGTTTTTAGATGCCACCCCGTAAGTAACTCTGCAAGACAGACTCCTGTTGCTGCACAAGGAGTAACATGCTGAGCAGTGAGAAAGTCTCCTCCCACAATGCACTTTAGGGCATCTTTTGTTGTCTGCACCATCCGTTCAGCTTGGCCATTTGCTCAGGGATGATGAGGTACAATGGTGAGAGCTCAAATAAGGTTCTTGTCTGCAAATGATTTAAATTCAGCAGATGTAAAAGCACTCCCATTGTCTGAGACTATAGTATCAGGCAACCCATGGGTTGCAAATAAGTGGTACGGTGCTGTGATTGTTGCAGCGGCTATTTCTGATGGTACTAAGACTACCTCAAGCCACTTCAAGTAAGAATCTACCACAACCAAGAAGTTTTTTCCTTGAAATTGTCCCACAAAATCAATATGGATTCTTGACCAAGGCTTCTTGGTCACTTCCCATGGAAAGATAGGTGCTCTTGGTAGATTGTGCCTGGTGGTTTGACAAGTACTGCACTCATTTACAGTTTTTTCAATATCCGAGTCTATAACTGGCCACCAGACATAGCTTCTGGCCGGTGCCTTCATACAAATGATCCCTGGAGGAGCTTCCAAGGCTCTTAGAGACAGGCATTACACATGCATTTAAAGGAAGGATGCCAGAGACAAAATGTAACTTTCAGAGAGTCTGGGAAGAGAGTTAAATCTTGCATAAGCCTCAGGGTCACATACTGTCCCCGCCCGCCCTTGGCCTCCAGGAGGAGTTTGGAAGTTTTTTGCTTCCTATTGCAATGGACCAGAGTTTAGCGTTACATCCAAAACCTCAACTGTGGTTAATCTAAACCAGGGGTGAGCAACCTCTTTTCTGCTGAGGGCCACTTTCCCTTGTGGATAATCTTTCAGGGTCCACACACTGTTGGTGATTGTAGAATGTATAAAAGAAAGACCAGCAGCTATGTTGAAGTAGGAACTGAAGTGCCTCTCCCAGATGAGAGAACTCCTCCTTTATTGAACTTCACCCTTCCTTCCGGCTCTCCCTTTAACCCATGAAGAACCATAACATAATTGTTGTGAACAACGCCAACAGCCCATTCCAAAAACGAAAGCATTAACTTGGCGTTCTTGTGGTTTCTGCGTCAACTCAGAAGCCATCCTGTATCTCTCAAATTTTCTAATCCAGCTGGGGAAACTGTTTGAATTCTGAAAATAAATTTTTTTGAAGATGAGCCATTTTGTGTTATAGGATCCATGGTTTTACAAACTTGTGTCTTTCTCACTTGGCTCATTGATTATTTCAGGGTCTCTCCTCACTAGGTGCTCTCTTCCTTTACTTTCTCTTTTACTTTTGCAGTGGTTCTTCCCTGGTCTGTTTTTTTCATTTTAAACCTTTGCCTCTGTTTATACCTTTTGCCATACAGACTTTCCCAGCTTCCCAGGTTTTAACTAGTAATGCTAAGGACTGAACTTGGCTCCTTGCGTATGCAAAGCATGTCTCTGCTAATGAGCGATGTCCTCCCTCCCATACAATAAGGCTCAAATAGCAAAGCAGTCTTTCCCAACCTGGCGCTTTCTAGATGTGGTTGGACTACAATTCACATCACCCCCTCTGGCTGTGGATGACAGGAGTTGCAGTCAAACACAGCTGGAAGGTGCCAGGTTGGTGAAGGCTGCTACTAAAGCAAGGCCTGAAAGGGAAACCACCTGAGAACTGCATGGAAATTCCTCCAAGCTCCCTGTAGAAAGAGTGGGGTATAAATATAAATGCAGTCAAGATATGCACATTTGCCAAGGCTTGTTGGTGATTAAGCATAATGGCCAGAGGATGTGCACAATTCCCTCTTTATGAACAGATTATATGCACCTTCTCCATGAAGTGTGGTGAATGTGCACAATGGCTGGTTGTTATGCACATAAACTGTTCAACCCACATTATGCCTAACATGTGCACACATGCGCACACACTCACACACAACATATATAATTGTATAAACATATAACATATATATAATGTACCATACATTAATGTGGTAGTTGCAAATTAATACTGTGTGAGATGCTTGTCAACAGGAGCACTTGCAAATGGTCTGAAAAAGGAATCATCTGATTGTAGATAAACAGGAAGAGTGCAGAAGTAACTTGAAGAACCAGTGCAGTGTAGTGCTTAGAATGTTGGACTGGGACTCAGGAGATCTGGGTTCTAGTCCCCACTCATCCATGAAGCTCATTGGGTGACTTTGGGCCAGTCACTGACTCTCAGCCTAACCTACCTCACAGGGTTGTTGTGAGAATAAAATGGAGAGGCGGAGAATCGTGTAAGCCACCTTGAGTTCCTTGCAAGAGGAAAAATGGCAGAACAGACATGTAACAACAACAGCAACAACAGTAATAATAAGGAATATGGAAAAGTGGATGGCTCTGCCAATTATACATCACTTGTTTTCCCTTCTTTGTGGTCTCTGGGTGAATAATAACTGGACAACATCTCAGAATTCATGTATGGATAGTAGAAATGGTTTTTGTGGCCATATCCTTACAGCAGCCTTCCCCAGTCTGGTGCACCCTAGATTCCCATGCTGCCTGGGAATGATGGGAGTTGTAGTGCAACACATCTGGAGGGCATCAAGTTGGAGAAGGCTGTCCTAGAGCATGGTGGCCACAGTGTAAAAGATTCTGGGTTTGTATGATTAGCCTTAGGTCACCTTTTTGTTTTTCTAGAGATTAATTGCCATTTGACAGACTGTTGAGTTTTATATAGAAGAGCAACATCTTCAGCCCACTCAGTTGACACAGGCTGTTGAAAAGCATGGCCTGAGGACGCATAATAAGGCCACCATGCTGAAGCTAAGTAGGTCTGGTCAGTTACGGGATGGAAGCCCACCTGGGAATCCCACGCACCTTGCCTTGAGTTTCATGATGGAAGAAGGATGGGAAATAAATACCTATCCAGGTTGACTTCTTTGGACAATTGGCTGTGGCTGTTTGTTTGTTTTTTAATATAAGGAACAAATGTTATTGTTCCTTTTATTTGTTCCTTTATTTTATTGCTCTGTTTCTTTATGAAGGCAGCTATAGTGTTTAATCTAAATTGCATAAATCAAGAACAAGAATATGTTAGCGAGATTCCTTTCTTTCTTTTTTCTGTCTTTCCTTCCTTCCTTCCCTCCCTCCCTCCCTCCCTTCTTTCCTCCCTCCCTTCTTTCCTCATTACATCTAATATTGGCCAGCTCAGAAGTAGGATTCTTTGCTTCTAGAGAATCATCTTCCTGACTGGCATAGGTTTTCTTGCACTGGGAAGACATGGCATGATGTGGTCTTCTGAAGGGGCGCTCATCCTATAACACTATAATTTACCATGTCCTGAAAATCACTAACATGGTAGCAATTTTCCGTATTTCAATAACTTGTGGTTTTATTGCATGGCAATGCTTTCACAAAACCATGTTACTACACCAGGACAGAGATGAAAGGAAAAGTTACTTTCTGATTACTTTCATCTCAAAAACAGTTGTATAAATTAGCTCCCATAGTTTATGGAAAATGGAGATGTATTTTTTTATTTTCTGTGATCAGTATAATTTTGCTAGTTAGCAACACTCATCCCTACTCTCTGTTATTATCTTCAAACACAGTTCCTCTAAGTGCATTTCCCTATACAATGCCTAAAAGGGTCATTCTCTCTGTCTCTCTGTGTATGTGTATAACATTCGCAGAATGATAGCATACTTGGTTATATTCCTTTGTAATTGCTCTAGGAAATTCAGTATGGAAGCCAAATCATAATTGTGAGCACAACAGTGTAGGCTGAACTGATGAGCAGTGAGCCAATCTCTCCCCCCACCTACCCCCAAAAACATATATCTAAAATACAGTTCCCAGTTAATGGTTTCATCAGTGAGCACAATGCAGAGAATGGGAGCTTTTAGACAAGAGGGTTTCCCTACACACAGGCAATGGTACATAAGTAACTGAAAGGAACATTCAGAGCAATCTGAGGCTATTATGTTTAATGGAACAAACGCTCTGCCTTCCTTTGGAATGGAATTGTATTACAGTGGTGGGAGGAGACAAGAGAGGGAGATATTGTATACTCTGACATCCTCCTGGGAAGAACAAGGCTGCAGATGCTGAGAGGCTAATCAAAGGGGTTTAAGTTACTCTGTAAGCTGTGAAACTGAACATGGATTTGTTATTTACATAAATCACATAAGGAGAAGCAATGCAAAGGAACAAGTGTTATGTGCCGAAGTCATATAGCCTAGTCAAGTGCAGTAATAAAGGGGTGTTTCCCTTTATCCAATTCAACCCTATAACCCTTTCCTAACTTTCTCATTGTGATTTCCTGTGGCATGTTAATGTAGCTGAGAGCAAATTAAGCTTCCCAGTAAAACATGTGATCTGGAGTGATCCAACTTGCAGAGCTACTCCCAAGAACCAGAAGTGTTGAATTGGGTGTGTTCTGGCCTCTTCATTGTTTAGTGTGTGTGTGTGTCTGTACACACGCGTGCGCACACACACATGCACACTCACATATGTGTTGCTGTTTTCCCTGTTAAAACTGGTGATCAAAAACCTTCTGTGTTCCTGTATGCAGACTGTCATGTCCTCAATTTCCAACAGTGTCCCAGACATGGACACAAAAACACAGACTGAGAGGAGGCACTGGAGCTGAGCCCAATACCGATCCTGAGCTAGGGTGACTACTTATAAATCGCCAAAAAAGAGGAAATGCGTCATCAGCAAGAGGACAAAAGAGAACACCAATATGCAGAAATTTTTCATACACTAATTTATATGTATAGGTGCAAACTTAGAAATAATTATTATAATTTAAATAGAAAAAACAGTACATTTATTCCATAGTATGGAAGACTGCGACTGGGTGGTCTGGTCTGTGTGCCTTGCACAGCCTGCTCTTCAGGTGTTCTTTATCTTTAAACCAGACTTGGAATTGACAGCCCTTCAAGTAGAGGACTATTCTCTGTAAAAGAGGACACATGGCTACCCAACAACTGAGCCCAACAACAAGGGCCCCTCGAAGACCCCTGAGCCTGGACCATCTGAGACTACAGCCTCAATCCCAATCCCAATTAATCTCTGGAAAAACAAAGCGGCCGTAGCTCAGTGGTAGAGCCCATGCTTTTCATGCAGGAGGGCCCAGGTTCAATTGCAGGTAGCTCCAGACAGGCTTAGGAAATAATCCTGCCTGAAACCTTGGAGAGCTACTGCCAAGCAACAATTCTGGGCTAGATCATAGCATCACAGAATAGTGGGGTTGGATGCCTATAAGACCATCGAGTCCAACTCCTGCTCAATGCCGGAATCCAAGTCAGAGCATCCCTGACAGATGGCTGTCCAGCCTCGTCTTGAATGCCTCCAGTGAGGGAGAGCCCACCACCTCCCTATGTCATTGGTTCCACTGTCGTATTGCTCTAACAGTCAGGACGTTTTTCCTGATGTTCAGCCAGAATCTGGCTTCCTGTAACTTGAGCCCATTATTCTGTGTCTTGCACTCTGGGATGATGGAGAAGAGATCCTGGCCTTCCTGTCTGTGACAACCTTTCAAGTACTTGAAGAGCGCTATCATAGGTCCCCTCAGTCTTCTCTTCTCAAAGCTAAACATGCCCAGTTCTTTTCATCTCTCCTCATAGGGCTTTGTTTCCAGTCCCCTGATCATCTTCGTTGCCCTCCTCTGAACCCTCTCCAGTTTATCTACATCTTTCTTAAAGTGTGGTGTGCAGAACTGGACACAGTACTCCAGATGAGGCCTAAGCAGTGCTGAGTAGAGGGGAACTAGTACTTCCCGGGATTTGGAAGCTATGCTTCTATTAATGCAGCCCAAAAGAGCATTGGCCTTTTTTGCAGCCACATCCCATTGTTGGCTCATATTCAGCTTGTGATCTACCACAATTCCAAGATCCTTCTCGCTTGTAGTATTGTTGAGCCAAGTGTCCCCCATCTTGTAACTGTGCATTTGGTTTCTTTTTCCTAGGTGCAGAACTTGTCATTTATCCCTATTAAATGTCATTCTGTTGTTTTCTGCCCAGCTCTCCAGTCTATCAAGATCACTTAGAATGTTGTTTCTGTCTTCCAGGGTATTAGCTATCCCACCCAATTTTGTGTCATCTGCAAATTTGATCAGCATTCCCTGCACCTCCTCATCCAAGTCATTAATAAAAATGTTGAAGATGGACCAGTGGTCTGCCTCAGTATAAGATGGCTTCCAGTGTTCCTAACTAGCAGTGGTTCTTCAAAGTCTCAGGCAGAAATCCTTCACAGCTCTGCATCCAGGACCTCCTGGAGAATGATCCTGGGGCCTTCTGCATACAAAGCAAATGCCCCACCATTGAATTATCTGGCTTCTGAAGCACCCTGATCAACTTCTGAATGGAGAAAGTATATGATGAGAATAACAGGAAATCCAACTTAGCTGGAGGAAAATCAACAACTGTGATTTAGTCAGGATTTGGTAGATAGATAGATAAATGCACACCATTTTCTGTCTTAACTCCAGGAGTCTTTATTAGAGTATTCACAGCAATCTAGCAAATAGATCATCAAAGTTCAAGGGAGCTGTAAAAAGCCCTTGTCAGTTGGCAGAATGAAAAATATCATGACAATATTCCATAGAAACTAATTAGGAATCAAATTATTTTATCCATGTAAATTTTCAAGCAGGCTGTTAAAAATTATCATTGTATACAAAACACCAATGCAGATATATATTCTTCTTGAAGCTACTGATGCAGTTTAGATTTTAATAATGTCACAACTATTATTTTACTACATAAAACGTATCTTGAAATGGGTGACATTTCCAGTTTTAAACAATCTTGTGACAAATTATCCTCCTGGGCGATTTCAATGCAAGAGTTGGGTATGATTTTGATTTGTGGCCAGGGCTCAATGGGAAAGAAGGAGTCGGCAATAGCAACCAGAATGGAATTCTACTTCTGACTAAATGTGCAGAGCATAATCTTGTTATTACCAACACACTCTTTCGCCAGAAAAATAAATTTAAAACATCATGGAAGCATCCTCGGTCGAAGCACTGGCATCTCCTAGACTATGTAATTGTCCATGCCAGAGATCGTTGCGATGTACTCCTCACTAGAGCCATGACAAGTGCTGACGACTGTTGGACAGACCACCGATTAATTCATTCTACGATGGCCATTAAGATTGTCCCTCAGCGTAGGCTCCAAGGAAGAAAACTAAGACGTAAAATCAACACTCAAGCCCTTCAAGATCCTATTAAGCGAGTCTGCTTTCAAGCAACTCTCAAGGAACATCTATCTATTGAAACCCCTGAAAATGTCAAGGAACACTGGAATTGAAGACTTCCATTATCGCAGCCTGTGAACAAACTATCAGATACCAAACTAAGAAACATCAGGATTGGTTTGATGAGAATGATAGGGAGATTGAACATATTATTGATAAGAAAAGGCAAGCCTTCCAAATATGGCAAAAAGACATCAACTGTGCCGCTAAGAAAAAAATCCACACCAGTGCAAAGGCTGAGGTCCAAAGAAGAACAAGAGAACTTTAGAACACCTGGTGGATAAAGAAAGCTCAAGAAATCTAGCATCTTGCAGATGTCCATGATGCACAGGGCTTTTTTAATGCCACAAAGGCCATCTATGGACCAACAAATCATGGTACAAACCCCTTACGCTCAATAGATGGTGCCAAACTTCTAAAGGACAAAGAGTCTATTGCACTGTGTTGGAAAGAGCATTATCACAACCTCCTTAACCATAACTATATTGTGGCTGATGAGGTCTTCTCGCAAATCCCACAAAAACAAACCAGGGATGAGCTTGCAGTATCCCCTAGTTTGGAGGGAGTCAGTAAAGCCATCAACCAAATGAAAAATAACAAAGCTAGTGGACCTGATGGGATCCCTGCTGAAGTCTTTAAAGAAGGTGGGCCTGAAGCTACACAACAGCTTCACAAGCTCACTGAAAAAATCTGGATGAGGGAGGAGATCCCAGCAGACTTCAGGGATGCCATAATTATCACTCTCTTCAAAAAGGGTGAAAGAACAGACTGTGGAAACTATTGAGGCATCTCCCTTCTAGCTACAGCAGGCAAAATCCTGGCAAGGATCCTCGCAGACGCCTTCTACCTATCTCAGAAGATATTCTCCCTGAATCCCAAAATGGCTTCCGCCCCTCCAGGGGGACAGCGAATATGATCTTCACCGCACGACAGCTCCAAGAAAAATGCAGGGAGCAAAACCAACCTTTGTACATGGCGTTTATTGATCTGACTAAGGCCTTTGACACTGTAAATCAAACTGCTCTCTGGACCATCCTTCTGAAAACTAGGGATTTATTTATTTATTTATTTATTGCCTTTTTCCCTCTTGCAAGGAACCCAAGGCGGCTTACATTATCCTCCTCCTTTCCATTTTAGCCTCACAACAACAACCCTGTGAGGTGGGTTGGGCTGAGAGTCTGTGACTGGCCCAAAGTCACCCAGTGAGCTTCCATGGCCGAGTGGGGGCTAGAACCCGGATCTCCCGGCTCCTAGTCCAACACTCTTGCCACTACACCACACTGGCTCTCTTTCACACGAAAGTCACTTACCTGGTCTCGCAGCTTGCTTCGCGGTGGGGGGGAGGCGCTTCGCTGCTCCCCCTGAAGTTCAGGCCGGGGGGGGAGGCTTCCCTCCTCGCCTGGCCGAAATTCAGGCCGGGGGGGAGGCTTCCCGCCTCGCCTGGCCGAAATTCAGGCTGGGGAGAAGCGCCCCGTCTCCCCGGCCGCGAACTTCAAAAGAAAAAGAAAAAAAACGCCCCTGTGATAGGCTACATAACGATTAACGTAGCCTATCACGGCTAGATTTGCAAAGTCAGCTATTTGCGTTGTCCTTATTTTCGCCATAGTCTACGTAAATCTTTACGTAGACTACAGGGACCAAATAAGGAATGCGAATGGCGGCTCCCTGTGGGGGCCGCCATTAGCCGTACGCGCTTTTTTTTTTTTTAAGTTACCCGTGATAGGCTACGTGACGATTAATGTAGCCTATCACGACTGACTTTGCAAATCTAGCCGTGATAGGCTACGTTAATCGTTACATAGCCTATCACAGGGGCGTTTTTTTTTTTTTTTACTTTTCTTGTAATGGCGGCGGCAGCAGCCGGTTGAAAGACCGGCTGCCGCCCCCGCCCCTGCCGAAGACCTGCTGAACCGCCGCCGGGACCCGCCACCGGGAGGGACATTCGTCAAAGGTAAGTCCCATCCCGGGGGGGGGGCGGGGGGTGGGGGGGCAGAGAATTTCTCCCCGAACAACCTTCGGAGGACCGAATGCGTTGGCACTCGGCCCCCCGAAGTTTCGGGGAGAAATTCTCCCCCATCCCTACTGAAAACTGGATGTCCTAATAAATTTGTGAACATCTTGCAGCTCCTCCATGATGACATGACGGCAACAATTTTGGATAACAATGGCTCTCAAAGTGATCCATTTAAAGTGGGATCAGGCGTTAAACAGGGATGCGTCATTGATCCAACCTTATTTGTTATCTTTATCGCTATGATTCCACACCTTGTTGAAGGGAAACTTCCCACTGGTGTTGAAATCACATATTGAACAGATGGAAAACTTTTTAATCTCAGTAGGCTGAAAGCAAAAAGTAAGGTAATTACAACCGCTGTCATAGAACTTCAATATGCTGATGATAATGTAATCTGTGCACATCCAGAGGAAGATCTCCAAACTATCCTAAACATCTTCGCAGAAGCATATGAAAAGCTCGGCCTCTCGCTTAACATAAAAAACCCCAAAGTGCTTTACCAGCAAGCACAAACCAATACCTCTATAGTGCCATCAATCCAGCTTAATGGCGTGATGCTGGAAAATGTTGATCGCTTTTCTTATCTTGGCAGCCATCTCTCCACAAAAGCTGACATCAACGCTGAAATTCAGCATTGCTTGAGCTCTGCGAGTGTAGCATTCTCCCAAATGAAGCGTAGAGTGTTCGAGGATCAGGACATTCGCAGGGAGACTAAAATGCTTGTTTACAAAGCCATTGTACTACCGACCTTGCTGTACGCCTGTGAAACATGGACCATCTATAAATGCCACTTCCAACTTCTCGAAAGATTCCATCAACGCTGCCTCCGAAAAATTCTGGAAATTACTTGGGAAGACAGACAGACTAATGTCAGCATACTGGAAGAAGCAAAGACCACCAGCATTGAAACAATGATTCTCCAACCTCAACTTTGCTGGACCAGCCATGTTGTTCGAATGCCTGATCATCGTCTCCCAAAGCAGCTACTTTATTCCCAACTTATGAATGGAAAATGGAATATTGGTGGACAGCAAAAGAGATTTAAAGATGTTCTCAAAGCTAATCTAAAAAAATGTAACATAAGCATTGAGAACTGGGAAGCTCTAACCCATGAGCGTTCCAACTGGAGGTCAGCCTATATTAAAGGCGCTATGGACTTTGAAGAAGCGTGAGTATAGGGCGAAAGGGAGAAACAAGCTCAGCAGAAGGCACATTAAACAAACCCTCACCGTGATTGCCTTCCACCTGGAAACCTATGTCCTCGCTGTGGGAGGCTGTGTGGATCCAGAATTGGCCTTCACAGCCACCTGCAGACCCACTGTTAAGACTCTACCCTTGGAAGACAATCTTACCCGGTCACGAGTGATCGCCATGATGTTACCAAACTGATCAGTTGTTATTATTAAAACCAGTTATGTATGGAAAAGCATCCTGTGATTCTTCTACCACAGGAGGTCAAACTTCATATGTCTGTATTTGGGGTTATATTCTCCTGGTCTAACCTGAAATGGGAGAATTTGTTTTTTGTCTCTTTGACATGTAACTTATTATAAATGCAAAAATACAGCAATGTAATAACCATTATTTTGGAGCATACACTGTGGAAAATATATGAAGGCCTTTTCCAGTGGAAGGGTATATTCTATTTTCTTGTTTTTCTATACCACCCTATTATCTTTGAATGAAGAGCCATTTAAAACAACAGAAATTAGTATTAGTATTTCTATTCTAACATCACTGTTTACCAAACTCTTGATATAGCTTTTTTTAAAATAAAAATTGAAAGCACACTTCACTCCTATCTATCTATCTATCTATCTATCTATCTATCTATCTATCTATCTATCATCTATCTACACACACACACACACACACACACACACGCACGCATGTGCCCCAGTTCTGGTTTCTACACCCCTTGAGATAGGTCAGGTGTTCCCAAGGGCACTCATTTGCACCAAATTGAAAGCACATAGTTTGGCTGTATCCACACAGTGGCCCAATTTGCACATAATGATAACTCATGGCTTGTTTAACCCATGGCTTGTTGGGGCTGAGCATGAATAAGCGCACTTCCTCCCATGTGCTCGCTGCTTGTGCTTGACATCCACTTTCCAAAACAACCCAGGAATGCCCCATTCCTGGGTAGTTAGTTGTGACATTTGGACTTGGCACTCTGGGTCGTTGAGAGTTAAACAGCCTAGAATTTGAACTCATGGTTTGTTGCTTTCTGGGTTGTTTTGGAAAGCGGATGCAAAGTGGAAGTGGTGAGCAGGCCGGTGGCAGCACGCTTGCTCACTCCTGCATGGACCCACAAATTAAGAGTTCTTTAACCCATGAATTGGCGTTGTGTTTAAACCAGGTCAATCTTTTGTGCCAGTATGCAGAGGTCTTGGCCCCATCGCCATTAGATGGCACTACCAACCCACCACAACTTCAGTGAGAGTAATTGGTCTGATAGACATGGTTATGGAAATAAAGCAATTGCAGATCATTTATTTCATTTGCAAAATATATAATGTAGGTGCACAATTTGGGCTCCTCCTTGTAGAACTTGGTTGTTTTCCTTTGGTGCAGTACCCAGGAGAGAGAAGTACTTCTACATTTCTTTCAGAAGCAGCTATAACAGCCAGTATTAGCACTCGAACCACTAATCGTATTCAGGTGGTTGATATGTATGCACAGGTCTCCTGCTGATAAAGGACAAACTCTCTGTGTCTCTCTTCCCAGTTAATTTTAATTTATGTATGTTTTACCTGCAATAAATTTGGCTACACATTAACCTTTATACTTGCAATGAATAAAGACAAACACACAAAGGAGAGGCAATAGGGTAACATCTACTGTATTTTGACGCAAGGGAATAAATGTCAGTTCACAATACTGTGGACTTGATTGTGTGGATGACATTTATTTTCACATTTAAGTTCCACTCAAATCCTAATGCTGAAACCTTGAGTTGATGATGGTAGAATATATCTACCTAAATACTAATCTTTAAATCTGCCTTCTTCAAAATCTTTAATAAAATAGATAAAAGCACCCAGCAAGAATCTGATCTATGCTTTCATTAGACAAATCCGAACTTTTCCGATGGAATAGCATGTCAGTTACTGCCATTTTGTGTGATTGCAAAAAATAAATTGCCCAGTACTGGATCAATGTCATCAGCATAACAGTTATATATACTGATTTGGAAAACATTGCAATTATGCTTCATGTAAGCAAAGACCAAAGCTCATTTAACCTGGTTTTATTTTGCCCTAAAAGTTCATTGTATTAAAGTTAGCATCAATTCTTGCTTTTAGATCCTGCCTTTTCCCACCAGACACGTTTCACAGAGTGAAATTAGGGGCAGTATCCAACTGTGTCATTCCACTAGCGCAAATGACATTGTGCTAGCAGAAACTAGGTCTGAACTATGTGCAAGAGCAGAATCCAACTAAAGTTACATTTGCATAAGTGCAGTTGCACAAGCAGCTGTATGTGCAGGTAGTTGTGCGAGCAGCCGTGCGAGTGCTTGTGCAAGCATAAGGTGCAAGTGCTTGTACAACGGAAAGATTTGGTAGAGCTCTGCTAGTGGTATTTGAGTCTGTGGAATAACACCATTCGATATTGCCCTAGGATTTGGGGAAATATAACTGTGCAGTATAACTATGGGGCTAAGTAGACCTTATGGAGGCTACGTGGTGCCACTGAATCATGTCTTCCTGGTAACATCTAATAAAAGAAACATCTGTCATGGTGTCATTGTACGCAGTGCCTCCCTGCCTCAGTCCATTGGCTTCCCCTGCAGGGTATGTGGAATTCTGAAAATTTCATATCTGCTGCAAGTCAGCTGTGTAGAAGGTAAGCAAGAGCCTTTACAAAAATCCCTGTGGACCTATGAGATGAGTGCTGCTTCCTTGGAGACAGAGAGGAGAGAAGAAGCAAGGTCAGCCTTCCCATGAGGGGTGTGTGTGAAGCCCCCACCTCAGGTGGCAGAGCAGGGGGAATGGTTAATTGTGCCGCTCCCCCTCTGCCAGCTGGGCATGCTGCTATGTCCAGCAAGAGCTCTGGAGTGTCCTGCCGGCCACTCTCCTGCTGTTGCATTTGCCACAGTGAGAGAGTGGCCAGTGGGACTCTCCAGAGCAGCTGTGCACTGATGTGCCGTGTTGGCCAAAGAAGGAGTTGGCAGGGCTCTTCAGAAAGCCAGCCAGGCCAAAATGACTGGCTCTGAGGGGTCATTTGTCAGAGTCAGGCACTGTAGGAGGGCTGTCCCTGATGTTTGTATGTTGGTGTCCTGTTAAAGGCAGGCAGATCCAAAAAGCAGATGGCAACCTATTTCTGTTGCAACAGAAGCTTGTTTTTACATGTGTATTGTTGTGCTGGGTTTATTTATTTATTACATTTATATCCCACCTTTTTCTCCAAGGAGCCCAAGGCGGCATGCGTGATCCTCTTCCTCTTCATTTTGTCCTCACAGCAACCCTGTGAGGTAGGTCAGGCTGAGAGTCAGTGACTGGCCCCAAGTCACTGCTGCACCACACTGGCTCCACACTGGATTGGGGCTGTGTTGTGGCCTTCTCCTGTGTCCTTTCCTTTTTAAGTCTTTGTCTATCATCCTATGCAATTTGCAACTTGATTTGAACTTCTAGTGTGTGTGCGCGTGTGCGTGTATCACACATACACATACCTATAACATTTGTAACAATTGCTTGATGCCCTTCTGAGGCCAAGAAATAAGCTCAGAAACTAATTTCAGCTTTATGGATGGTGGCAGGTCCCGTTGGGGAGACTGATTGATCTGGAAGTGATTTTCACAGTATTTCTAAGTGTCTTATTTGAGGATCCAGTTCAATCAAAATGATATCCAGGTGTTCTCAGCTCAAAAACAACAACACACAGGAGTAGGATACGGTAACAAGTCATTTACTGCAAGTCCACAGGGATTTTTGTAAAGACTTTTTCTTACATTGTCCTCCTGGATGTTCTAGGATTTTGTAACCATGCCCATATAGTATGTGGATGCAGCAAGAGTGAGAAATGGTTATGAAAAAATGTATCTCATAAAGGAAGTAACTAGAAGCAGAAGCCCAAGCGCAATGCTTGACCCAGTGTCTCTAAAGTACAGATGGCTTCTCAGATCAATTTAAATCGATTTCCCAGTTTGTAAAAGTTATCTTCTGTTTGGGTTGTACCCTGCAAAGTCATGGGAAGAGCAATCCAGCCAGCCGCAGTGGAGAGATCCGAGGGTGTCCATATCTCCTCATCCAAAGCCGGGTTCATTGGCAGAGCAGCAAGGAGAGAAGAGTAGCATTTTCCTCTCTTCCTTCCTGTTCCAGATTTTTTAATTATTATTTACTTGAACACCACAGCCCATCCAGTTCCAGGGATGTGTCTGGGGACTGGGCGGGTTTTGAATCCAGCAGATCCAAAGCTTCTCCAAATCTGCCCTTGACACACCGCCCAATCCACCCCCTTTTTGCCTCTACCGACTTCAGAGCTCTGGCATCAGACAGGACCAGGCACACCATACTTCGGACTGGTGAGAGACTGGTGAGAGCAGAGAACTGGGGAGAGATTTGTCCCATTGTGTTCCAGCTCCTTGCAACACCTCTCACCTCCCAGCAATAGTCTTGCATCAGCCTGACACTGATTGTGGAGTGAAGCCACCTGTTGAAGATCTCCAGCCAATTAGAACAGAGCACCATCTCTTAGCCCTTTTGAGACATTCGGCATCACAGAGATTTAAGCCACCCTGCCGTGTGGCGGCAGGATGGCACTGATGAGCTGCCCCTTTAGTTTGTCCCTTCGGGATACCATGAGGGCCAGGGTGCCTCTTACTTTTTCCTTCTCCTTTGGTTTGTTTACTCTTTGCTTGCCTGTTGTCTACCTGTTTTGTGCGAGTGGGGTGCCCCTGAGTGAGAGGAGGGACCCCCTGATGACAGTTGTACCCATATCTCTTTGTTTTCCCACCCTGGGTGAGAGACAGGAGATTGGGGCTTCATGTACCAGAGTTGCTTCTTCTGCCCAGCGTGAGAGCCTGTGGTAGTTGGAAGGGGGGCCTCCTTTGAGTGAGAGCCAGGAGGGAGAACTGTTTGGCACACTCCAGGTGAGAGATGAAATGAGCATGAACTAATGGAAGTAGGTTAAATGGCTAGGAAATAAGCTGCTTCTTGTTCTTTACATTGCTTGGTTGATTGGCAAGCCTGATGTCTTAGATATGACCAGTGGCTGGTTATAACCACAAGCTACACACTGTGATTGTGTTGTTTGGCTGGGAGTGACTGTTGAATGAGTGGAGTGTACGTGTTGAATGGTTGAGGGTATGTTTGAATGGTGGGTGGGTGCTGAGAGTGTGTGGGTAGTTCTGGTGTGGTAAGGATGTGCTTGGGAAACTCTGATACAGAGATCCAAGGAGGGGGTACCACTATTCCAGTGACTTGGGGCAGGAGATATGCCAGCAGGAGGGGGTTGAGATATCAAAGTAGAATGGGCCACAGATGTCTGCATACTGTTCCCCTTCTACCCCCTTCCTCTAGCTCTCATGTGCCTCGTAGCTCATCCACTGAGCCCTCCTGTCTTGCAGTGCTGCTATTTAATGCCAGGTTGGTCTGCAATAAGGCTGCACTCATTCATGATTTAATCATGGATTAGAAAGCTGACCTGGTGTGTGTTACTGAGATTTGGGTGGGTGAGCTGGGTGGGGTTGACCTGACTCAGCTCTACCCACCTGGGTACTCAGTGCACCACCAACATAGGTTGGAGGGCCGGGAGGCTGAGGAGTCGCTGTGGATCATAGAACCTCCATCTCCATCACCAGGAAACCACTCCACCTTGGAGCAGGCCTTGAGGGGTTGTACCTGGTGCTGGGCCATAGAGACAGATTGGGGATGCTGCTGGTGTACCGCCCACCCTGCTGCCCAGCATCCTCCCTGACTGAGCTGGCAGAGGCAGTCTCAAGTGTGGTGATGGAGGAGCCCAGGACGGTGGTTCTGGGTGACTTCAACTTCCATGCTGAGGCTGTCTCTGGAATTCCAGCTCGGGACTTCATGGCCTCCATGACAACCATGGGGCTGTCTCAGTTTGTCATCGGCCCAACACAGAAACAGGGCATACCCTTGATTTGGTTTTGCTCCAAGTTGTGAGTTGGGTAGTCTGAAGATTGGGGGGGTGGGGTCCAAGTAACCCCATTGTCATGGTCAGACCATTTCCTGGTGAGGTTTGAACTCACGGCGTTACCCGCTTGGATTGTCCGCCCCAGGAGACTGATGGATTTCTGAATGCTCCTGGGGGTTTTCCAGTGCAGAGAGCTGGGGTATGTTTCCACCCGATTGGCTTCTCTTTGTCGGCAACTTTGTTGCCATGTTTCCCCAATCGCATCTTCTCCTTTTCCTGTTTCCACAGTCCTTAAAGACCTGGCTTATCACCGTATGTATGTATGTATTTCATTTCTATACCACCCAATAGCGGAAGCTCTCTGTAGCCTGGGGCTCTGTGCTGTTTTCACTGAGCTCTAAACAAATTATTTTCTTGATGGCTGGGTGGAGTCTGATCACCTCATCGGTGCGCCCGCCTCCTCCTCCTGCTGATTCCCCTCCCTCACCCCCTTCTGCTCTGCTCCAGTTAGTGGCTGCCCGCCCCCCGCACTGCTGTTGCTCTTCTACCTTATTCTGGCTTCCCAACAACCCTGCAAGGTGGCTAGAAGAAGCAGTCGTGGCTGGCGGAATTCCCAATCAAAGTCACTTTTAATACTCATTGAAATCCTAACTGTCAAGCCTTTCTCCTGCGTGGCTGAAAAGGGAGACCCCAAGTAAATGCATTGAACTCCTATGCAGGCCTACTCAGAAGCAAGCCACACAGATTTCAATGGCACTTACTCCTGGGAAAGGAAAGCTTTACAGCAATTAGTTTACACAGAAGTAACACCCCTTAGCACATAGAACCATAGAATAGTAGGGCTGGAAAGGGCCTACAAGGCCATCGAGTCCAACCCCCTGCTCAATGCGGGAATCCAAGTCAGAGCATCCCTGGCAGATGGCTGTCCAGCCTCATCTCGAATGCCTCCAGAGTGGGAGAGCCCACCACCTCCCTAGGTCATTGGTTCCACTGTCATATTGCTCTAACAGTTACAAAGTTTTTCCCCACACAAAGTGGGACAAAGCGCTAAAGGGGAAATACACAGGGAGGAAATGGTGAAGAGATCCAGTGGATGATATACTAGTTGTGCATCTCTTCATCTCTGCCTCCCTCACCCCCTTCTGCTCTGCTCCAGCCCTTTTGTTTTTTTCCCTTTAAAGTGAGTTTTAAAGTGCACTTTCACTATAACAAAGGAGCGAAAAAGGCTGTGTGCAGCATCTCTTCCCCTTTTAAACCCTTTCTTCCCCTAAAGGGGGGACGCGACTCTCCCTGAAGGCGTCTTTGTGGCTCTCCTGATTTCCCTGCCACCACCTTGACTGGGAACTTCATAGGGATACCCAGGGTGGGCGGACACTGCACTTGTATGGCAGGGGTGTTTATGAGTGCATCTCTTCATCTCTGCTTGACTGCTCCCTGCAGTGTCATCTCCCCCTCTCCTTCACACGCAGCTGCTTCCAGTGAGGGCAGGGGCAGGTGAGCGAGAGACCCACAAGGGCTGGGCTACACACCCCAGGGGCAGGACTATGATACCGAGCCCAGTGCGGTTGTGGAAACAGTTCTGTAATGGAGCCGAAGTAAGCAGGAAAAGTTGGACTATAACCAGTCTTGGAAGAAGCGGTTTTTCCACGATGAAATGCAGGCCTGGTGCTGAACGGCCACAACGTCATGGAAACGCAGAGACCTAACCGCGCAGTGAGGTTGGAGTAAATCACTGATGGAAACACAGCCCTGGTGATCCAGCCAAGGCCCTAGTCCCACTGTGGAAAAGTGAGATGTGGAAGACCATTGACTTGATTGCACCTGAGCGCCCCCTCCAGCACTGTAGAGCCCGCTGTGCTCCTTGGTATATTGGGGAGCTGTGGTCAATGAAACAGGCTGGACGTTGGCTAGAGTGCAAATGGTGTAAGACTCGAAGCGAAGATGACTGAGCACGCTCTAGAGCACATAATCGTGCCTATTGCGTGGCGGTGCGTGAAGCAAAGAAGGTTTATTTTGCTGCCTCCATTGTGTCCTCGAGGAGCTGTCCAGTGGAACTCTTCTGGGTGGTCTAGGGGTTATTAACACCCTCCCCAGCAAATGGGCCCCTGGCCCCGTTGAGGGCCCACTGTGACCTTTTTGCATCACACTTTGAGGACAAAATCGCTTGTCTCTGCAGTGAACTTGATGCTGTTGTTATCACAGTTCCAGCGGAGGTGTCTGATGCCACCACCTGCCCGATTTTGCAGGATCGGATGATGTGGACAAGGTGCTTGCAGTAATGCGACCAACCACGTGCCCTCTCAATCCCTGCCCCTCTTAGCTAATAAAAGCTAGCCGATGAAGTATGACTGGGTGGGTTCAGGGAGTGATAAATGCTTCCTTGCAGGAAGACGTGGTCCCTGCTGTCCTTAAGGAGGCAGTAGCGTGGCTGCTCCTGAAGAAGCCCCCTCTGGACCCAATGGTATTAGACAACTACCACCCAGTTGCAAACACCCCTTTCCTAGGGAAGGTACTTGAGAGGGATGTGGCGGAGCAACTGCAGGCACTCTTGGAGGATACTGATTATCCAGACCCATTCCAGTCTGGGTTTCAATCTGATTATAGTACTGACTCAGCCTTGGTCACCCTGATGGATGACCTTTATTGAGAGAGGGACAGGGGGAGTGCAACCCTGTTAACTCTGCTCCATCGCTCATCAACCATGGTATCCTCCTGGATCGACTCTGTGGGACGGGTATCGGAGGCACTGTGTTACAGTGGTTCTGGTCCTACCTATGGGGCCGATTTCAGAGAGTAACATTGGGTGACTATTCCTTGGCCTCATCTTGTCCCCAAAGTTGTTTAACATGTATATGAAGCCACTGGGAGCGGTTATTAGGGGATTTAGAGCTAAATGCTGATGACATACAGCTCTATCTCCTGTGACATCTGAATCAGGAGAGGCTATGCAAGTCCTGGATCAGTGTCTAACTCTAAACTCAGTAGTGGGATGGATGAGGGCCAATAAACTGAAGCTGAATCCTGGCAAGATGGAAGCCCTGTGGGTGAGTGGTTCCCGAGTCCGGGAGATAGGCGCATTGCTGTTCTGGATGGGGTTGCACTCCCTCTGAAAGATCAGGTTCATAGTCTGGGGGTACTCCTAGATCCAACATTGTCGCTGGAGGCCCAAGTGGCTGCTGGGGCTCGGAGTACCTTTTACCAGCTTTGGCTGGTTCACCAGCTACAGCCTCTCCTGGACGGGGATAGCTTGACCACAGCATTAGTAACCTCAAGACTGGATGACTGCAACATGCTCTATGTGGGGCCACCCTTGAGGCTGGTCTGGAAGCTGGAGCTAGTGCAGAATGCAGCAGTTCGGCAGTTGTTGGGAGCTGCCTCTTTTCAGCATGTAACTCCTGTGCTGAGGGAACTGCACTGGCTGCCTATTCGCTACCGGGCCAGGTTTAAGGTAGTAGTACTTGTGTACAAAGCACTAAACAACTTGGGACCAAGATACCTGAGAGAGCGCCTTCTTCTTTACCAACCTGTCTGGTCACTGAGGTAATCGGAGGGCTTGCTCCTGGTGGTTCCACAGGGCCCGATGGCCTGGTTGGAGTCCACCAGGAAGAGAGCCTTCAGCATAGGGATGTTGGAGAATTCCACCACGGATTCCAGGGAGGCCAAATGCCAGCGCATTCGGCCCCCGAGAATCCATGGCGGAACGAAGCCACCCACCCCACCACCCCGTGAAATGGGCCCGGAACGGAGCCTACCTTTGTCAGCCGTTCTGGTGCTTCTCGAATGGCATCTGCGGCCGCCATTCGCCTCTTTCGAAAGGCCATGATAGGCTATGTAAGTATTTACGACATCCGGCCGCTGGGCTCCACAGGGACACAAATGGCGGCTGCCGTAGCTGCCGCCATTTGCGTCCATGTCTTTAGCCATGATAGGCTACATATATATTTACGTAGCCTATCACAGCTAAAGACACGGGCGCAAATGGCGGCAGCTACGGCAGCCGCCATTTGTGTCCCTGTGAAGCCCAGCGGCCGGATGTCTGGCTGTGGGTGGACCCAGCCGGCGACTCCGCGGAGTCGGCCGGGGAGGATTCCGGGGGGAGGGACGGAGCGCCTCTCCCCCACCACGGATTGCCTGGCGCAGAGACAGGTAAGAGTTTCGTACATCCCTACTTCAGCATAGTAGCCCCCTCCCTGTGGAATTCCCTGCCTTTGGAGGTCAGGCAGGTGCCAACGTTGTGTTGTTTTTGGCGCCTCCTGAAGACATGATTATTTTGAGAGGCTTTTCCTGAGTGACCAGCTGTGGTTTATTATGTTTAAAATCTGTTCTTCTAAAAAAATTTATCTGTTTTAATTATGGGTTTTTATTCTTTTATCTTGTTGTTCACCGCTCTGAAATCTTTGATGTGGAGTGCTATATAAATATTGTAAATAAATAAATAATCAGAGGCAAGGACCTCATACATTTCCATAGGGGCTGGGAGGGGGTATCCGAGGTGGGATTCCCTCCCCCCAAGGATTTCTCCTCTCCCTCCAACCCCAGATGGGGAAATCCAATTTGTCCTGTGGCCCCTGGAGTGCCTTCCCAGGGACCTTTGGATTGCAACCTAATTCACAAAAGCCCTGTTTACAAAGTGTAAATCTGGGGATAGAAAATATGTTGTCCTGCTCCCAACCTCCATGCATTCATGGAACATTTGTGAACAGAGTTTGTGGGTTACAAGTTGTATATGCAATAGGCTCTCCCTGCCCACTTAGGGACCATGTCACAAGGTGTGTGTACAGAGCCTACATGTGTACTAGTTGTATTTGCATAAGTTCTGCTAACAAAGGATCCATGAATGTATGAAGTGTAGGAGCAGGGGCCGTGGGTGTGATTCTGCTCCCTCTCCCCATGTCCAGTGTCCATGGATTCTGAGAACGTGAACAGGACTGTCAAGTGATCCCAAGTACAATAATCGGGTGCACTGACTAGCTGTGTGTATGTGCTTACATTGCTACAAAACAAAATATTGTGGGTGTGTTTTTGTTACTCATGGAGATGAATCCTTCTAACATTACTGCATCACCTTTTGTTTTGTTGCAAGGCAAAGAAACAAAAAACACCAAGGTAAAAATTTAGCTGCAGGGAGCCTAATTATATGGCCTAGCAAACTGAGGTTGCCATGAAAACACATGAAGTCATATGAAAGGAAGGAAGATCACATTTGCTGGAGGAGGGGGAAAAGATAGAGAGTTCTGCTCCTTCATGGGGAGTGCAACCCCATCCAGAACAAGTTGAACACCCTCCATCTGGTCAGCACAGCCAGCCACCAACAGCATCTCAGTCTTGTCTGGATTGAGCTTCAGTTTATTAGCCCTCATCCAGTTCATTGTCGTAGCCAGACACTGATTCAGCACATCCACAGCCTCACCTGAAGAAGATGAAAAGGAGAAATAGAGCTGCGTGTCATCAGCATACTGATGACAGTGCACTCCAAAACTCTGGATGACCACACTCAGTGGTTTCATGTAGATGTTGAACAGCATGGGGGACAAAGCTGACCCCTGTGGAACCCCATACTGGAGAATCCACAGGGCCAAGCAATGTTCCTCAAGTACCACCTTCTGGAGCCAACCCTCCAAGTAGGAGCAAAACTACTGTGATGCAGTGCCTCCCACTCTCAGCTCAGAAAGCTGTCCCAGAAGGATTCCATGGTCGATGGTATCAAAAGCCACCGAGAGATCAAGGAGAATAAACAGGGTCACACTCCCCCTGTCTTTCTCCTGACATAGGTCATCCTACAGGGCGACCAAGGCTGTTTCCATGCCAAAACCCAGCCTGAATCCCAAACTGAAATGGATCCAGATAATTAGTCTCATCCAAGAGTGCCTGGAGCTGGCTTGCAATCACCCACTCAAGGACCTTGCCCAGGAATGGAACATTTGCAACCAGCCTATAAGGTTTTAAGGTTCTAGGGAGGATTTATTCAGGAGTGGCCTCACCTGTTTTTTATAAGCCAAGAAGGGCAAGGATCCAATATGGAAGTGGTTGCACAAACCTGGTCCACATCCTTGAGCTGTACTCATCCAAAAAAACTGGACCAGGCTTTGCTCTGGACATGTCACCTGATTTACCAGCAGTAAAACTGGAGTCTAAGTTTCAGCAGATGCAAGAGATTTTATCTTGGAAGTTCCTAGCCAGTGCATTACAGCAGGCCTCAGATGAGTCTAGGGATGTTGGAGAATTCCGCCACGGACTCCAGTGAGGCTGGATTCTTTAGAATCTGGCCCCCATGGAGTCTGTGGCGGAATGGGGCAATCCCCACCCCACCCCGCGGAATCCCCCTGGGACGGAGCCTACCCGGCAGTGGCGGCTCCGGCAGCGGCTCCAGGTGGTCTTCTGGCTTCTGCCGGGCTGCGGCCACAAATAGTGGCCGCTATGCCAGCTGCCATTTGCATCCCTGCCAAGCTGTGATAGGCTACGTAAGTATCTATGTAGCCTATCATGGCTAATGCAGGATCGCCATTTGCGTCCCTGCCTTTTGCTGTGATAGGCTACGTAAATATATATGTAGCCTATCATGGCTATGGCAGGGATGCAAATGGCAGCTGCTATGGCGGCTGCAGCCCAGCAGCGGATGGAGGTCCAGCTGCGGGCGGCCCCGGGGAGGATTCGTCATGGAGCGGAGCCAGCCAGGGAGGATTCTGGGGGGGGGGGGATGGAGCGCCTCCCCCCCCCACACCGTGGATGGCCCCAGTGGAACCAGATAAGTGTTTCGTACACCCCTAGATGAGTCCATAGCGCTCTTAGGGCCAGATTGTAAAAGGCTCCAGACAACTCTAAAAAGCTCCACTGGGTGGCATCTGGAAAACTGAATAGAGGCAGTGAAATGTTTTTTCCTTGCTGCTCTCACCGCCTTTGAGTATACCTGGCCATAGGCACACACCAGAGCTTGATTGCCTCCACTAGGAGTTTTTTTCCACCTGCACTCAAGCCGTCTCCTATTTTGTTTCATCGCTCCCAGCTCCAGGGTATACCATGGGATTGATTTCTGGTAGTCACTTTTTTGACCCTATCGCTCTAGTCTTATATAATTTGCCTTGTTTTCAGTTTGTTTCTAGGTCCAATTCTAGGAATACTTATAAAGCCCTAAAAGGCCTGGAAGAAGGAGCAAGATATGTGAAAAGCTGCCTCCTCCTACCTGAGTCTCTCCATCAACTACCTTCATCTTCTGCCACCAACAGAGCTAGACTTCACTTAGATGGGAGACAAGGCCTTTTCAGTGGTGGCACTCCAATTGTGGAAATGCCTCTCAAGGAAGGTTAGATTGGCTCCTTTTTTCTTTTTCTTTTTTTGATGATGATTTTTCGGTGGGCAGTTAAGGGCTTTTTTAAAATTCTGCTGAGCTTTGAGTTATTTGAATTCTTATTTACCTGTTTTTGAATTTGTTTTACTGGGTTGTTTTAATACTGTTTTAAATTGAATTGTTATTTTAGGCTGCAGTCCTATTCACATTTAACTGGAGTAAGACCCATTGAACATAATGGAATTTACGTCTGAGTAAACATGCATAGGATTGTGCTGTTAATGTTGTAAACTGCCTTGGGAACTCCTTTGAGGGTCAAAGGCACTATATAAGTGGTTTAATAAATAAAGCTCATTGGATGACGTTGGGCCAATTAGCCTCACAGGGCTGTTGTGAGGATAAAATAATGTAATTCCCAAGTTTATTAGATGAAGGACACATTATAGGTGTGATGGAGTCAAAGTCTGGTAGATTGTCTCTAATTTTAGATGGCTGTGAAGCAACTGCTCTTACTAAATGACTAGAATAATCCTGGCAGGGGAGGATAATAAAAGCTTTCCTCAAATAAAGGCTAATAATAATCCATTTTAATAGTTGCAAAGAGAGGTTGAATGCAAGCATATGACAAAGTGCTAAATGATTACCAACTCTTAAATTAGTCGGAATCCATAATGTAGCAATTTTTGCTGTAACCCAGAATTATGGTGCTAGGAGGTTAGAATCATTGTTTTATTCTTTTTCTGGACAGTACTATTCTGGGCTGTTGTTGCTAATTAAAAAAAAGGGTTGCTTGCATTTTGGCATCTTTGAAGATTTTGTTTTCCTGTATTTCATTTTTGTTTCTTGATCCTCAGCTGTTAAAGATCAATGCAATAGGACTATCTCGCATGATACCATCTGTTGGGCTGGCCTGTGGTCTTCTAATGTATTTTGCTGGCATTCCGATTGTTCATGCAGATTCAGCTTTTAATTATGCGACATTTTCAGGTAGCCCATCTGGACACAGTTTGTGGATCAGATGCAGACTATGGGCTGTGTAGGAATTTTCTCCACTGCTCTAATTATTCTGTGTGATGTCAGCAAACAGGTGGATACTGTTACTCTTACAGCCCTATGTTTTGATTTTGGATTGGGGTGGGAGTAGCCATTGCCTTCCTCCAGTGCTAGTTGAAAGCAGCATGATACATAGAGTAAGGTATAGATTTTCATATAATTCTGCTGTCTGGCACCTCCTATAATAGCTGTGACTTTGCCTAGATTCAAGGGGCTTCATCACACTGGACTTTTATCCTGCGATTGAGAGTGCTCCTTCACAGAAGTTTGCGGGCTCTTTACATGATCATTCAAGGCGTCTCCTGCACTAAATGCCCTTTATTCCATTTTTAAATAGATCTCAGATAATGAGCTATCACATTACCCTGTTGTGTTCCGCTTCAGTTTCCTCCGTGAAAAGAGTTAAACTGGCAAGAAGAGAAGCGAGATCAGTGACAAATAATGGCAGACTCAGATATGGGGGCGGGGGGAGAGAAAGGAAGCACATGTAAAGGGAGTCAGTGGTGATCCTGCATTTAAAACGGAAGCAGAAAGCCCCGTTTTAAATGCAGGATTTTAGGCTGGTGTAGAAATACCCCTAGAGCAGTGAATTGAGGGCCTTCTACTTCCCAACCTGTTGCCCCAAGGCAAGTTCCTTTACCCCAACCTTTCCCAACCTGGTGCCCTCCAGATGTGTTGGAGTACAACTCCCAGAATCCCCAGTCAGCAGCACTGGCTGTGCCATGCTGGGAGTTGTAGTCTAACACATCTGGAGGGCACCAGGTTGGGAAAGGCTGCTCTATCCTGAAAAAAGAGGTGATGTTGTGAAAAATGACTACAACTGCACAGGAAGGTGCTTCACACAAAGAGGATGCCACATGGATCAGCCACCATAAGACTGTGTTTTAGGTAGTCATCCATGTGGGTAGCTGCATGCATGAGCTAAGGGCTTCTTTATGACATTTAACTTACCAGTTATTCTTCTAGAACATTCTTCCTAATGTTTAACCTGAATCCCGTTTCCTAAAACTACTGAATATTCTGCTTTTTGTCCCTAACTGTCCTCTTATGTCTCTGAAAAGCAGAAAGAGACAACAGATTATGTCTTAAGAGTCCACTCACATATTACATTACACATTCTTTTATTATATGATATGCTTGATTGTCAGCATATCCTGAGTAAAAGAGCCTATGAGAAAGACAGAAGGGTTGTTCCAGAGAGGAATTGCTTTGGAAAATGGAAGAAGTGACTACAGCAGGAGTGCTGCAAAATCCAGCCCTGGGGTCCCAATCTGGCTCTCTGGGGGTCCCCAGATGGCCACGCCCCCTTCATCTGGCCCCACAGTCTTTCTCCTGACTGCTGATTGTTTGGTAGTTTCCGAGCTTTTGTGCATCCGCCCGCCCCCCGCACACATTTCTAAAAAAGCTTGACATGGTTCTCCTAAGGCTGAGCTACTGGCAGTAGGAGCTTTAAGCTAAAATACGCTGGTGTTTTTCATATTTTGGCTCTGTGCCTTTGCCCCACACTGTTTTAACTTCAGCCATTCCCACCACTAGAATACAGCCCTGAGAGCCTCTCCAAAATGGAATTTGGCTCTTGGGCTGAAAGAGGTTCAGTGCCCATGTACCACAGGGTACCCCATAAAACCATCCTTACAAGCCTAAGGAATGAAGACCTTGTTGCTCGATCTACCATTGTGACCCGCCTGGAGCTCCAAGGGACCCTGTATAACTAATACAGGGAATCCAAACAAACAGATCCTGACACTGACATATGCAAGGTATAAAACGGTATCAGTGAGGATGCGTAGAAGACATGTTCTTATGTCTATTGCCCCTTTAGGCAACATCTTATAATTCTAGGGCAAGTCTGTATTAGCCTTATCTGTGGTAGGGGGATGTGGTGGTGGTATGATAGGGGATAGTAGGACGACTGTGCTCTGATTGCCGGATCTAAAATGCTGCAACATTGTCAGCCACTGCTCATGCCATTGCAGCCACTGTTGGCCCATAGATTCTGAGGTATGTGCTACCTAATTTTGCAGCCTTTCTCTCGTTCATCCTCAGCATAGCTCTGTGAGAGAACTTATCATTGTTCCCATTTTATTCGTCTTGAATTGACCCTGGGAGAAGTGTACCCCATGAATCTGAATGACCAAGTGTAGGCCCCAGTCCACTGGCTGGACCGTGTTGGTCTCCTTACATTTCAATGGTAAGGATGGTGTGGGAAATAGGAGAAGGAAACCCAATCCATGTATTTAATTAATATTCATATTTTCACTGTATGCTCTCCTAGCAGCAAAGGTGGATGTTTCATTCCTTAGGCTTATAAAGCTAACATAGAAACACACACACACACACACACACACTTTCCACATCATTATAGGAAGCAATAATACATTGGCAGGAGATAAACGGAGTGACCTCATGGGTTTTCCCACCCTGCTCTCTGGACAGGAATATTGTCTCACACACTGTCTAGACATTGCTTAACACTACACATCAGACCAGGCAAAGCCCTGTTCTGCATTCCAGCACCACCCCAAAACAAAACGTACATTGTAGTGAGCTATAGCAAGGGGTGGGGATGGGGGAACCCACCCTCGACATAAATCCCTGACATACATGGATAACTGGAAATGGGACTTGATTCATTCCACAGCAGATAAATGAACGCTTATGCTAGGCAGGCATGTACAACCCTGAAGTATATGGGAATTTGCATGTCACCTATGCACAGGTGAGAAGAACGCCATGGTGTGAAACTGTCTGAATGAAATGGAAAGTGACATGGATGAGAGTATGGATAATTGGGGAAATGATGAGCTGCAGGTGGCAAGTGGCGCAGCAGTTAGCTAGGGTGGCCCTGTTCAGTTCTCTGTTTGAAGGGCTCTCCGGTCCAAATCTTGCTTAAAGATAAAGCACCATAAGAAGGGAGAGCTGAGGCCTTGGAGTTGCCCATCAACAGTAACTGAACAGCAGACTGAACAGGCACACAGGTCACTTATTCACAGTTTTCCCCACCTTGGTGAGATGCACTGTATTGCTATTTAAATTATAGTAATTGTTTCTAAATTTGCATCTATGCATATATATTAGCATTTGCAAATTGTATGCAAATCTGTGTCCTCTTTTGCTGATATGTAAGTGGCCACCCTACCGTTAGCATAGTCTCTTTCTATCTCTGAAATCAACTTGGTCAGTATTCTGAACCTGATACCTTAGTGATGAGGACTGCAAAAGCCTTCTGTACTGACATGTTTTCAACAAAAATATCCTTCATCAAGACTCTAGGTGGAATATCATATGGTAATATCTATGACTGAGGGGTGGGTGGGCAGGGGCACGGCTCCCTCCACATAAAAAAAAATAAGATGTCAAGGAGAATGTTCAGCTGAACTCTTCTTTTTGGAATGCTAGTTTTCTATTTGCAAGGAGAATATATATAATTCCAGTGTGTGATGTTCTGCCTGGAATGGCACTACATCCAGGAACAGTTTTGCCACTTAATTCTGCTGTATGTAAAAACTGGAAGAGATTTTTAGCACACTAACTGCCAGTAATAATAATTTTGAAGTACACACATGACTGACCCTGGCTTGGCAGCTATTTAGAATATATAACTAGCTCAAAGTGCTGCTTAAGACCAAGCCGCAGAATAGCTAGTCCTCATGATTTGTTGTTGTTCAGTCGTTAAGCCGTGTCCGACTCTTCGTGACCCCGTGGACCATAGCATGCCAGGCCTTCCTGTCCTCCGCTTTCTCCCGGAGTGTGCTCAAGTTCATATTCATTGCATCGGTGATGCTATCTAGCCATCTCATCCTCTGCCGTCCCCTTCTCCTTTTACCTTCGGTTTTTCCCAGCATCAGGGTCTTTTCCAGAGTGTTTTCTCTTCGCATTAGGTGGCCAAAATATTTGAGCTTCAGCTTCAGGATCTGTCCTTCCAATGAGCACTCAGGGTTGATTTCCTTTAGGATGGACTGATTTGACCTCCTTGCAGTCCAGGGGACTCGTAAGAGTCTTCTCCAGCACCACAGTTCGAAAGCACCAGTTCTTCGGCGCTCAGCCTTCCTTATAGTCCAGCTCTCACAGCCATACGTCGCCACTGGGAAAACCATAGCTTTGATTATACGAACCTTTGTCAGCAAGGTGATGTCTCTGCTTCTTACTGTGCTGTCTAGGTTTGCCATAGCTTTCCTCCCAAGGAGCAAGCGTCTTTTAATTTCATGGCTACAGTCACCGTCTGCGGTGATCTTGGAGCCCAAGAAAATAAAATCTGTCACTGCTTCCATTTCTTCCCCTTCTATATGCCAGGAAGTGATGGGGCCAGATGCCATGATCTTAGTTTTGTTAATGTTGAGTTTCAAACCAGCTTTTGCACCCACTTTCACCCTCAACAAGAGGCTCTTTAGATCCTCTTCACTTTCTGCCATACTGTGGGCAAGAATCCCTTAGAAGAAATGGAGTAGTACTCATAGTCAACAAAAGAGTGGGAAAAGCAGTATTGGGGTACAATCTCAAAAACAATAGAATGATCTCAGTACGAATCCAAGGCAAACCATTCAACATCACAGTAATTCAAGTTCCTCATGATATTGTAACATAAAGTCAGTTTGTGCTTTATGTATCTTTAAAGCAGTACCTAGGAGGAGAGGTATCTGTAGAGATGTGGACCCAGAAGGCCAGGGAGACTTCTGGAAGTAGCCTCTGTGTGTCTGTGCACGCGCGTGCATGGAGTTTTCTAGATGAAAGGCTTGAGAGCAGAACTAGGAAGAGCGAGTGAGGCCTACTTTGTTTAAGCAGGAGAAGAACAAATAAAGTATCTGTTGTTTCCTAAACTGAATCACCGCATTGTCTGAAAAATAATCTGCCTGGCTGAGCTGCTGCAGTAGGCCAAAAAGCTACATAACAATATTTTGATGTGCATCCATGGGGGAAGGAGGTGCTAAACACTGATGCAGAACAAACAGGAGAGCCACATCTGTTCATGAGGGCCGGCACAACATGAGGCAGGCCTGATGGCAGCCATTTTGTCATTCAGCTGAGAGGAGATTTGCTTCCAAGGGATATCAGTGAGAGAAGGGGCTATTGTTCAGTACAAATGCAAGAGTGCAGCCAGCTGTGCCAGGTACATTATGGTGAGCTGTATAATAGGAAATTACTCATATCCACATTGCATCCAATGGATTTTTTTTCAGTCATAGATTGAAAACTCTATATACTGTAGATTGACATAACTTGGTATGTTTCAGTTAATAGGAAATGAAGAAAGTGGGATATTTTGTGATTTGAATCCGAGCTAACCTTCCCACTCTCCACCCAAAGTGTTTATTTTGTGGAGCCAGAAATACTTATGAATAATGCACTGAGAAGTAGGCTTAAGTTTTCTGAGAATGCTAATTTGTAATTGCCAGAATGAGGCAGCTCTCCTAAAGAACAAAGCACCATTGTGTCTTTTCTTTTTTCTTTTCTTTTCTTTTTTCTTTTTTTCTTTAGTCTAGTATCTTATTTTAATTTTTTTAAAAAAATGTGGCTAAGAAAACTACTCAAAGGATTGAATACACTGGAGCCATTCAAGCCTGATGAGATTTCTGAGGCTTGCTGTGAAGAAGTGCAGCTGTAATGTGCAGTAAAATTGAAGGTTACTTTTGACAGGCAGAGAGTTAGTCTGCTCTGCTGGAGAATAATTTCAAAGAGGTAACGTTTGTTAAGAACCAGAGTTCTGAAGTTCCTTCCATACTGCTTTTCATTTCCATCAAAATGTTCAGATTGGCCGGAGGGAGTACCTGGCCTTGGAATGATTTTCATACACATTTTGAGCTAGCTTGCGTGGCAGGCCCAAAAGAGCTGTGACGTCAATGCTGATTTACAGCATTTTAATCAAAACTGCAGGTTTCTTCACCTGTTTGAATGGTATTCTCTTTCTGACCCCATATATAGGACAATTGGGACAAAGCCCTTCCCTGGGCAACACACAGCAACGTTGCTGAAACCCAATGCCAGTTGCCCAGTAGCCTTTACTGAAGCACCAAGTTTCCATTGAGATATCTAGTGTTGTGCAAGAGACATTTAGCACCTTTCCCCAGTGCTAGTCCCTGTTGTCATAACTGAATGCACAAACTATTCATAGTATAAGAAATCTTAATTTTTGAAATGGGAAAAAAATCCACCTGAACAGAAATATGTTGTGAACCTTTAAATAGGGGCTAAGGAAGTGGTGTGCATGTGTTTTAATGTTACTGAAGAAAGCAATTCCAGGTGAAAGAAGAAAAAAAAATATTGATAAGCTATGTAGTCTTTGCCCATCATATTACAAATTCAATTTAAATAAGCTCTCAGGACCTCAATGTACCACACAATCAGGCAAAACCAAAACCTACAATCATCTCAATTCCAATCAGACGACTTAATCCTGAAGAAGTACGTTGTGATACAGGAAGGCATGAAAACTCATTTGGCTGCTGCACATAAGATGATTAACTTGTGAGGGTTACATCTGCCGCATGCTGTGGAGGAAAGAGGGCAAAGGGTGCCAGGGAATGCAAAGGAGACTAAGTGGCAAATTTCCAGAAGTGCCCATAAATATTAATCAGTTGTAAAGGGCCAAGGTCCATTGTATGTGAATGGGGTTTCTGACGTTGCAGAACTAAATGATGTCTGTTGAGCGACAAAGCCACTTCCTATCAGCAACAAGTAGATTTGAATTGTCATGACAGCAAGAACTGTGTGATTAAAAGCTGTGAGTCAGCCAGGAAGGACCTATAATGGGCTGAAAAAGTACAAAAAATAATGGATGAATAAGGCACAGGATGTGGGTAGGTTAAGGTTGTGCACTTTTTTACTAGCCCTTGGTCCTATGCTTTTAACAGCAGCTTGATCTTGAGACATTAGCAGGTGCTAATTCTTATCTCTGTATTTCACTTGCTTGTTACTGCAGGCTAAACATCTATTAAAGACACAAGAGCATGCCAGATAATTTTTTCTGATCAGTTGGCAGCCCCAAATAGGGGCTCCTTCTCTGAATTAGTGTTGGGGACTACAGAGGTTAAACCTGACTCTGATGAAGGTCAAACACATTGTCAGAACAGCTATCTGCAGGTACAAACACACTAGCTGCCTCACACTATTTTAGTTTCTCCTAAAAAACTGCACTGTGCTTTTGAAATGGCCAGGACAGTGAAAGGCCTGTCTGCCCATAGATCGTTCTCTGTATTGTTATAGGATTGAGGGTTGGGCTTGATAACATCGCAGAGTCCTTTCCAGTCCTACAACCCTCCTGTGATTGTAAAAAGAGGCTGCAAACTGGTTAGACTCGGACAAGATTAGCCTGGCGGATTTACTTCTGTTATGGAGATAGACTCGAGGGGCTTTCAGTAGCTAGTCCACAATGATTAAATGGTCAGAGAGACTGTGGAGGGTGCTATTGGGCTCATGTCCTGTCTGTGGGCTTCTCATAGGCATTGAGCTGACCACTGTGGGAACAGATGCTGGACTAGATAGGACTTTGGTGTGATCTTGTATTGCTCTTCTTACGTTCTTACTAGGGATAGATGAATCTGTCAGTTTTGGTTTCTTGTATTTTTCCAATCTTAAGTTAGTTTCTTATCAAATTTTTAGATTTTTAAAAAGTTTGCATGAACATTAGTATGCATTTTTGTGTATAGTTCTTGTAATACATGTATTTTTGTAGGCAATTTTACCTAATATACACATTTTTTGCAAGCAATTTCCCTAATACAATGCAGTTTTGAAAGTTATTTTCATGAAAATATGTTTTTGTGTGTGCATTTTTTGACTGAAAAATTCCACTGCAATATTTGGAGACACGAGAATTTCATATTGGTTCGAAAATGCAAAATTTGGTAAGTTCCCATTAAAATGTGAACTGAACAAATTTCTCCCCATCCCTAGTTCTTAATATTCTGGAAAGGGGTGCTCCCCTCTGGCTAAGGACTGTGGCAATCTAGCTCTGTGTGTAAGAAGGAAGCAAAAGGAACAGCCTGTGTCAGACTGAAAAAAGACACAGAGAGCAGAGTAGGGCTTTGCAAGAATCTTAGGGTGCCTCCCACAAGTTTGATGGGGAGCAGTGAAGTTTGGGACATCTACTGGAGTCTTTAAACTATGAATCTTTACCTATGCTAAACCTGCATATATGTAAATAAACTCAACTATTACAAAGTCTTATGTTACCTCTTTCCAGACGAGACTGACTCTAGATAAGCACTGCACCCCTGAAACCTTTCACTGCTCAGAGAACTGGGGCACACGTAACAGTATTCTGTAAAGTATTCTTCCTTAAAAGGCTTTTTGTTTAATCCATGCAATCGTACCTGCTCTGGAGTTGCTATTGCAGAGAACCTTCCTACTACATTAATAATAATACTGGCTTCTTCCCCTCATCTCCAACATCCTCTTTATTGCCACCCCATCTTGTTTAGTTGCCAGGACTCTCAGTCACTGGGACCATCTCACAACCTATGCTACAGGGGTAGGCAACCTGATGCCTTCCTGATGCCTTGGACTAAAACTACCATCATCCCCAGCAAGCATAGCCAGTGGCCAGGGCTTGTGGAAGCTGTAGCCCAAAACATTGGGAGAGCACCAGGTTGCACATCCCTGCCCTATGGTGTTGCTGCCTAGAACCAGATTCTGGGGCAGATTACTTGGATCCTGAATGCCATTTATCCTGATGGAACTTTCTTCTCCTGTCCTTTAACAGCTTGCCACACAGCAATTAGCCAGTGATACCGTTTAGCTCCATGCTATGAAAAAGGACCTGATCCTACCAAGGTTCTCTGTACTCCATTACCTAAAAATCTAATAAATAAACAAACAATCAGACAAAGAATAAACAAGTGAGGGAGAGAATGTGGGAAGGGAAACAACAAGGGTGAGGGCCGTGTATCTCCTAGATTTCTTTTTTATCAAGGGGTCACAAGCTAGGCACACTTTCCTGGAAGTAAGTGCTACGTACATTGATTTACTCTAGTGTAAACATGCTTAGGATCAGGTTGCAAACATGCTACTTAGTTGGGACAAATCTTGAGATGTCCCCCCTAAACTAAGAACTTGATCAAAGTAACTGCCAGAGGTAGGGTATGTGATCCAGTTCATTAACTGTTGATAGAGGGTACAGACACAGCGAGAACCATTGATCAGCCAGCATTAAGTGTCCATTGCCAACCTCCCCCCCCAAAAAAAAACAAAAGAAGAAGAGGTGGGATTTAGTTTTTAGAGAGGGGAAATACCACTAAGGCTACAATCCTATACTCTGGGAGTAAGCCCCATTGAACTCAATGGGACTTACTTCTGAGTAGACAGTGCATGTCATTGCATTGCAAACATGCCTCAATCTGGACAGTAGAAACGTCACAACACTGTTAGTAAGTATACTCTGCAGTGCTGAAATGCTATCTCACAAAATAAAAAAAGACCTTTCGGCTTACTTGGTGCACATATGTTGCTGTTTGAATTCAAGGGGGTGATAAGAATTCCCTCCTCTCCCCTCCCCATGGTTTTAGCACATCACATGTATTACTCAGAAACAGAAAAAACACCAACAGAAATAGGTGTGAACCTGAAATGAACTCCTACGAGTAATCTTAACTTAAACATATTATCATTAGTCCTAACATTTGTAAGGGTGTAACCCTATATATGTTTAGACAGAAAAAGGTCCTACATCTCCCAACAATGCTGGCTGGGGAATGCTGGGAATTGTAGGACTTTTTGTGTCTAAACATGCATAGAATTGCACCCTAGCCCACCTTTCCTCTGAGAGTTCAAGGCACCATACAAGATGCTCCCCCACCCATTTTATCCTGTGAGGTAGATTAGGGTGCCCCTTCATGGATCACTGCCTTGTTGTGGCGAAGGGGCTTGCGTAACTCAGTGAAGCCATAAGCTATGCCGTGCAGGGCCACCCAAGACGGACAGGTCATGGCAGAGAGTTCTGACAAAATGTGGTCCACTGGAGAAGGAAATGGCAACCCACTCCAGTATTCTTGCCAAGAAAACCCCATGGAACGTATCACAAGGCTAAAAGAGATGACGCCGGAAGATGAGCCCCTCAGGTCAGAAGGTGTCCAATATGCTACTGGGGAAGAGCAGAGGGTATTTCCAAGTAGCGCCAGAAAGAGTGAAGCGGCTGGGCCAAACCCGAAAGGACACTCAGCTGTGGATGTGTCTGGTGGTGAAAAGAAAATCCGATGCTGTAAAGAACAATATTGTTTAGGAACCTGGAATGTCAGATCAATGAATCAAGGTAAGCTGGAGGTGGTCAAACAGGAGATGGCAAGATTGAACATCGACATCTTGGGAATCAGCGAACTAAAATGGACAGGCATGGGTGAATTTAATTCAGGTGACCATCATATCTACTATTGTGGGCAAGAATCCCTTAGAAGAAATGGAGTAGCACTCATAGTCAACAAAAGGGTGGGAAAAGCAGTACTGGGGTACAATCTTAAAAATGATAGAATGATCTCAGTACGAATCCAAGGCAAACCATTCAACATCACAGTAATTCAAGTCTATGCCCCAACCACTGAGGCCGAAGAAGCTGAGGTTGATCAGTTCTATGAAGAACTACAACACCTTCTAGAACTAACACCAAAAAAAGACGTCCTCTTCATCATAGGGGATTGGAATGCTAAAGTAGGAAGTCAAGAAATCACCGGGATAACAGGCAGGCATGGCCTTGGTGTACAAAATGAAGCAGGACAAAAGCTAATAGAGTTTTGCCAAGAGAACATGCTGATCATAGCAAACACTCTTTTCCAACAGCACAAGAGGCGACTCTACACATGGACATCACCAGATGGTCAATATCGAAATCAGATTGATTATGTCCTTTGCAGCCAAAGATGGAGAAGCTCCATACAGTCAGTCAAAACAAGACCTGGAGCTGACTGTGGCTCAGATCATGAGCTGCTTCTTGCAAAATTTCGTCTTAAATTGAAGAACGTCGGGAAAACCACTAAACCGTTCAGGTATGACCTAAATCATATCCCTGATGAATATACAGTGGAGGTGAGGAATAGATTTCAGGGATTAGACCTGATAGACAGAGTGCCTGAGGAACTATGGACGGAGGTCCGTAACATTGTTCAGGAGGCAGCAACGAAATCCATCCCAAAGAAAAAGAAATGCAAGAAAGCAAAGTGGCTGTCTGATGAGGCTTTACAAGTAGCTCACGAAAGAAGGGAAGCGAAAAGCAAGGGAGAAAGGGGAAGATCTAGCCAACTGAATGCAGAGTTCCAGAGAATAGCAAGGAGAGACAAGAAGGCCTTCTGAAATGAACAATGCAAAGAAATCGAGGAAAACAACAGAATGGGAAAGACTAGAGATCTCTTCAAGAAAATTGGAGATCTCAAGGGAACGTTTTGTGCAAAGACGGGCATGATAAAGGACAAAGAAGGCAGGGACCTAACAGAAGCAGATGAGATAAAGAAGAGGTGGCAAGAATACACAGAAGAACTATACAGGAAAGATCTGAATGTCCCTGATAGCCATGATAGTGCGGTCACTGAACTTGAGCCGGACATCCTAGAGAGTGAAGTCAAGTGGGCCTTAGGAAGCATTAGTAACAATAAAGCTAGCGGAGATGACAGTATTCCAGCCGAGCTATTTAAAATCCTAAAAGATGATGCTGTTAAAGTGCTGCATTCAATATGCCAACAAATCTGGAACACTCAACAGTGGCCACAAGACTGGAAAAGGTCAGTTTACATTCCAATTCCAAAGAAGGGCAACGCCAAAGAGTGTTCAAACTACCGCACCATTGCGCTCATTTCACATGCCAGCAAGGTGATGCTCAAAATCCTACAAGCTAGGCTTCAGCAGTATGCGAACCGAGAACTACCGGAAGTACAAGCTGGGTTTCGAAGAGGCAGAGGAACTAGAGATCAAATCGCCAACATTCGCTGCATCATGGAGAAAGCAAGAGAATTCCAGAAAAACGTCTATTTCTGCTTCATTGACTACGCTAAAGCCTTTGATTGTGTGGATCACAACAAACTGTGGCAAATTCTTAAAGTGATGGGAGTACCAGACCACCTTACCTGTCTCCTGAGAAACCTGTACGAGGGTCAAGAAGCAACAGTAAGAACCAGACATGGAACAACCGAGTGGTTCAAAATTGGGAAAGGAGTACGACAAGGCTGCATATTGTCACCCTGCTTATTTAACTTATATGCAGAGTACATCATGAGAAATGCCGGGTTGGATGAATCAGAGGTCGGAATTAAGATTGCCGGGAGAATTATCAATAACCTCCGATATGCAGACGATACCACCCTAATGGCAGAAAGCGAAGAGGATCTCAAGAGCCTCTTGTTGAGGGTGAAAGAGGAGAGTGCAAAAGCTGGTTTGAAACTCAACATTAAAAAAACGAAGATCATGGCATCTGGCCCCATCACTTCCTGGCATATAGAAGGGGAAGAAATGGAAGCAGTGACAGATTTTACTTTCTTGGGCTCCAAGATCACCGCAGACGGTGACTGTAGCCATGAAATTAAAAGACGCTTGCTCCTTGGGAGGAAAGCTATGGCCAACCTAGACAGCATAGTAAGAAGCAGAGACATCACCTTGCCGACAAAGGTCCGTCTAATCAAAGCTATGGTTTTCCCAGTAGTAATGTATGGATGTGAGAGCTGGACTATAAGGAAGGCTGAGCGCCGAAGAATTGATGCTTTCGAACTGTGGTGCTGGAGAAGACTCCTACGAGTCCCCTGGACTGCAAGGAGGTCAAATCAGTCCATCCTAAAGGAAATCAACCCTGAGTGCTCATTGGAAGGACAGATAATGAAGGTGAAGCTCCAATATTTTGGCCACCTAATGCGAAGAGAAAACTCCCTGGAAAAGACCCTGATGCTGGGAAAGACTGAAGGCAAAAGGCGAAGGGGACGGCAGAGGATGAGATGGCTTGATAGCATCACGGATGCAATGAATATGAACTTGAGCATGCTCCGGGAGAGAGTGCAGGACAGGAAGGCCTGGCGTGCTATGGTCCATGGGGTCACGAAGAGTCGGACACGACTGAACGACTGAACAACAACAAGATTAGGGTGAGATATAAGAATATAAGAAGAGCCCTGCTGGATCAGACCAAGGGTCCATCTAGTCCAGCATTCTGTTCATACAGTGGGCAACCAGCTGTCGGCCAGGAACCCAAAGTAGGACATGAGTGCAACAGCACCCTCCTGTCCATGTTCCACAGGAACTGGTGTACATAGGCTTATTGCCTCTGCTACCGGAGGTAGTACATAGCTATTAGGCCCAGTAGCCATTGATAGCCTTCTCCTCCAGGAATTTATTTAACCTCCTTTTAAAGCCATCCAAATTAGTGGCCATTACCACATCTTGTGGTAATTAATTCTATAGTCTGACTATGTGCTGTGTGAAGAAGTACTTTCCTTTATCTGAATCTCCCACCAATGAGCTTCATGGGATGACCCCGGGTTCTAGTATTATGTGAGAGGGAGAAAAATGTCTCCACACCACATTCTCCACACCATGCATAATTTTGTATACCTCTATCATGTCTCCCCTTAGCCTCCTTTTTTCTAAGCTAAACAAACCCAGCTGATAGTGAGTGAGTGGCCCAAGGTCAAATAGTAACCTTCAGGGCTGAGTGCAGATTTGAACTGGCATATCCCCAGTCCTAGTTCAATGCTTTAATCACCATGCCACACTGGGTTATGATTGTAATTGCCATAATAAGAAACACCTCCCTTGGGGTGACCTGTAGGCTAACCACTTATGAACTGCCAAAAGGGAAGATAAAAGAGGATGCTGATTTGCATAACATTTGCAAATCCTAATTTATATGTATAGATGCAAATTTAACATATAATAAATATACATTAAATAGAAATATAGTACACCGCACCATAGTGACCAGGTGACTTGTATGCCTGCCTGTAAAGTCTGCTGTCCAGATGCTAACTGTTGATGAGCAACAGTTCTTATGGTTCTTTATCTTTACATTGGAATTGGACAGGGCAGCCTGGGCTGTCCTCTGCAAAAGAGGACACTTGGCCACCCTACAGGTAGCCAGCCTTTGAGCCTGCCCTTGTAGCTGTTTCTTTAACAATGGTTTGATGCACAGCAATTAGGAAGTGAGGATATGGAGTTTCATGCTATGAAAATTCACTGTTCCCCTGCTGAAAACCTGCAGGGAGAAAAGGCAAAGGAACAAGGCAGCTCTTTTTCTGGCCCATTAGTGGGTAACTATGAGAATTATGTCTCTGACTGCTGTCAGATTACCTACCCTTCTAAAAGAAACATAGACTTAGCATCTGACTTCGCATTTTGCAGAGTTGGATTTCCCTTAAGGCTGCACTCAAGCGATGGGAGTATGGTGATGGAACTGTAAAGTCATTCTAGTGACCACAAAATGCGAATTTCTCTACATAAGCCACATCTGGGTTTTTGGAAAGCAAAATATCGGAGCATTAATTATTGTGGATTCCCTCCCTCCCCAATAGGCATACTTACTTGGAAATAAATCCACCAAGAGCAACAGAACTTAATCCCGAGTAAATGTGGTTAGGATGGGGCCATGAAATACCTGGGGACCATTATAGTGAATCTCACCAGGTTCAGCATAGGAACAGACAAATGAAAGTTGCTTCTTCATACAACAACACACAATTACGATATTTGCTGGCACAAGATGTGAAGACCTGGTTTAGATGGCTTTAAAGGCAGATTAGACAAACCCAAGGAGGATGGGTCTATCTATGGCAATTAGCCACAACAGCTAAATGAAAACTGAATGCCAGATGCTGGGAACAAACAACAGCTGTTGCCTTTGTGCCAGGCTTGTTGTAGGTTTCCTGATAGTATCTGGATGGCTACTGCTGGGGAGGAGATGCTGGATTTCATGGACCCTTGGTCTGATCCAGCAGAGCTTTTCTTGTGTTCATATGACACCACAGTGAAAATAATACCCAGCTACTGGGATTTCTCAGCTCTGTCATCTTTCCTCCAGCAGAGAATAGCCCTTTCTCAGCCCAATGTGCAGCCTTATTGATTGGATGGTTCTCAGCATAAAGAGATGTGGGTGTAAATAGCAAGAAGCACAGCAGGTAAAGGTTTCTTCCCAAAGGTCAAGCTATAAATGTACTGTCTGCTACTTGTGCATTAATCTTCTAAGCCACAGCAAAAAATAAAATAAATGGGCGGTGGGGTAGCAAAGGGAGAGAGGGGAGCACTGATGACAACCATGAGTTTATAATAGCGTTTGCAGGTACCACGGGACAACCAGCAACATAATCTATGGGTTCTCCTTGCCAAAGCATCTGAACACCCTTCTGCTATTATTTTATTAGTCCTTACAGAACGACTGTGATGTATTCAAGGCTAACTTTGTGTGTTGTTAAGGCTGAAAGACAACAAAGTGGACAAAACCAGCCCATGCTGAGCCTGATGAAACATCTCAAACCAGGTTGTTCTTAAACCAGATGTATTTCCCTGAGTGAAAATCTGGCTGCCTGGGGCCAGGCAATATCTGCCCCTGGGGAAAATATCAAGTATCCCCCATCAATATCTGCCCCTGGGGAAACATTTGGAGCAGCAGACAGGCCAGCATGACTCAGAAGGTTCGCCCTTACCTTGTGAGGATATTTTTTTAAATAACTGTGACTGTATGGCAGTCATTCTGGAATGGTCAGCAAGAGGTGATTTTGGATCTCTCTGCCACCACTGGCCGATTGTTATAGAAGGCACTTCCCTTTTGTGCCATCTTGTGAAGTTGGCATGATGGCAAGGGCCATATCCTTTTTAGCGTAGGCCTTGCAGGGATGGGACTTGCCTAGAAAGCATAGGGCAGGGATGGAGAACATGATGCCCTCTTGATGTTGTTGGGCGGCCACTCTTACCATCCCTCACCATCAGCTATGCTGGCTACGGCTGCTGGGAGTTGCAGTCCATCAACAACTGGAGGGCCATATTGTCCCCATCCTGGCAGAAAGTGAGGTGTTTGATTCTCTCCCATTGTGGCAGCTATTAATTAGGGTGGCCAGATGCAAGAGAGGACAGGGCTCCTCCATCTTTAAAAGTTGTATAGAAGAGGGAATGCCAGTAGGTGAATTTCAGCATGTTTCAGCCAACTGAAATACTTTCTATCATCGTTCTCCATTTGTAATCCTTCCATCTTACCAGAAAAAAATCTCCATCTGTAGGCAACCCATGTGCCTTTTAAAATTGTCTATGAAATGGGGACTCACTTCCCAATGTGTCTGACATTTGGCAGGTCTTACCTACTGGAGCAGTAGTAGAATGCCTGAAAATGTTATGCCTCTTGAATGGAAAACACAGAAATTGCAGGCAACAGACAAGCGGCTGAGTCTCCCACTGAAAGCATGGGAAACGAAAATAAACGGGAATAGTGAAAATGAAAGAATAAGGAATGAATAAGGTAAATGAATGGAAGAATAAGGTTTTTAATAATAAAAACAAATGAAATAACATAACCCCCCCCCCCACACACACACACATACACTTTTACACTCCTACTTTGCAAGACATTGGATCAGTGTGCATTATAGAAATACCTAGACGACCCATTTTGGCTACATTGTCTACCTGGGATTCTATCAGGGATTCTATCAGGGATTGAATCATCAATAAAGTGGAAGTTCACATCACCTACACTTATATTTATGCAGAACATGGAAGTAACAGGTCCACTGTGTACATTTCTGACTATGATTCAGGTACATTCATTGCAAAGTTCTTTAAGTTGACACTTGTTCTTAACAGGGCTGAAATGGATTTCAGTGTATATTGCACTGGGACTATTTTTAATAGAGAAGTTTTCATTTTCCATCCATTATCACAGATCATCCTACCAACAGATCTGGGGCCAACATATTTCAAGTGAATAAACTTACAACATTTGTGATAACTGTCAAAATTGAAAGGTTCCACTTCAGATAAATATTTCTATCTTCTTTGTCTGCCATTTTCAATCCATTTGCTTCACAGTAACCCCTCTTTCAATTCATTGGGACTACCCAGGAGAAATAGTTTGGGGACCGCAGCCTTGATTTTCTTGGCCATTTTGAATAATTTACATTGTAGATCACTGTAGATTTACATTGGAGGAAAAACACACAATCAGCTGTATGAAGAGTCAAAGGCACTTAATAGGAAAGAGCTTCCTGAGAAAATGTATATTCTCAACACAAAAAAACACACATCAAGTTAATCTAGATTTCAATAGCCTTTCCAATCACTTTAAATAGAAAGGTGACTTGATTTTTTTTTTTATCAAGTTCTAAACTGGTTTTGATGATGCCTTCATGGAAAGAACTAAATCTAACACCTGAAACTGTGTGCAGGACATGTTCTCTTTCCTGGATTGGGACTGTGCATGCAATGCTAAACAGATAGTCTGTGCTATCAGCTTTTACAGTACCTGAACAGCAGGTGATTAGTGCTGTTAATTTTGAGGCTACCAAATATCTGTTCAGTGGGTGAACATGTGAAGACCTGTTGCTGCACGTGAAGATCATTGGATTGGATAGAAGAGGCCATTCTGATCCCTTCCCATCCCCTCTCTACCCCCACTAGCGCTACTACATCATAAACAAGTTTCGATGTGGTAAGAGTAGAGGCAAGCTGTTATTGCCTTAGTGCAACCTGATGATGTGGGGTGGAAATTTTTCCAGGGCTTTATTTTTCTACAGAAATGTTTCCATTTCATAAGGTCATTAGTAAAAATGAATGTATGTCAAGAGCAAATACAATATTAGGCAAACTTGGTACTTTCAAGTTGTAATTAATGTTTTTCAGATGGGACAGGGGGGGAGAGCCACTGCGGTGTAGTGGTTAGAGTGTTGGACTGAGACTCGCAAGATCCGGGTTATAGTCCCCATGCAGACATGAAGCTCACTGGGTGACTTTGGGCCAGTCACAGACTCTCAGCCCAACCTACCTCACAGGGTTGTTGTGCGGAAAAAATGGAGACGAGGAGGACCATGTAAGCCACCTTGGGTTCCTTGCAAGGGGAACAAAGCAGTGTATAAATGTAAATAATTGCTAGCAGGTATGTGAGAGAATACATACATGTCACTGAAATACATATATCTCAGTCAAATAGAACCAATAGGTAATGTCAGTAAAACCAAAGGTTCCTGAACCAACTCAGTGGAAGAGAGTTGAACTCTGTAGAAATAGATGAGTAGTTAGAATCATAGAATCATAGAATAGTAGGGTTGGAAGGGGCCTACAAGGCCATCGAGTCCAACCCCCTGCTCAATGCAGGAATCCAAGTCAGCATCCCTGACAGATGGCTGTCCAGCCTCATCTTGAAGGCCTCCAGTGTGGGAGAGCCCACGACCTCCCCAGGTAATTGGTTCCGTTGTCGTATTGCTCTTACAGTCAGGAGGTTCTTCCTGATGTTCAGCCAGAATCTGGCTTCCTGTAACTTGAGCCCATTATTCCGTGTCCTGCACTCTGGGATGATCAAGAAGAGATCCTGGCCTTCTTCTCTGTGACAACCTTTCAAATACTTGAAGAGTGCTATCATATCTCCCCTCAGTCTTCTCTTCTCAAGGCTAAACATGCCCAGTTCTTTCAGTCTCTCTTCATAGGGCTTTGTTTCCAGTCCCCTGATCATCTTTGTTGCCCTCCTCTGAACCCTCTCCAGTTTGTCTGCATCCTTCTTGTGTGTTCTGGGCAGTGTGGTGCCCAGAACTGGACACAGTACTCCAGATGAGGCCTAACCAGTGCTGAGTAGAGGGGAACTAGTACTTCCCGGGATTTGGAAGCTATGCTTCTATGAATGCAGCCCAAAATAGCATTGGCCTTTTTTGCAGCCACATCACATTGTTGGCTCATATTCAGCTTGTGATCGACAACAATTCCAAGATCCTTCTCGCTTGTAGTGTGGTTGAGCCACGTATCCCCCATCTTGTAACTGTGCATTTGGTTTCTTTTTCCTAGGTGCAGAACTTGGCATTTGTCCCTATTAAATGCCATTCTGTTGTTTTCTGCCCAGCGCTCCAGTCTATCCAGATTACTTTGAATTTTATTTCTGTCTTCCAAAGTATTAGCTATCCCTCCCAATTTTGTGTCATCTGCAAATTTGATCAGCATTCCCTGCACCTCCTCCTCCAAGTCATTCATAAAAATGTTGAAGAGCACTGGGCCCAGGACTGAGCCCTGCGGTACCCCACTCGTTACCTCTCCCCAGTTTGAGAAGGTCCCATTGATAAGCACTCTTTGAGTCCGATTCTGTAGCCAACTGTGGATCCACCGGATCGTTGTTTCATCTAGCCCACTTTGAGCTAGTTTGCTCATCAGGATATCATGGGGCACTTTGTCGAAAGCTTTGCTGAAGTCGAGGTATATGATGTCTGCAGCATTCCCACGGTCTACAAGGGAGGTGACTTGATCAAAAAATGAGATCAGATTTGTCTGGCAGGGCTTGTTTTTGACAAATCCATGTTGGCTTCGAGTAATCATGGCATTGTTGTCAAGGTGCTTCCAGATGGATTGCTTTATGATCTGCTCCAGAATTTTCCCAGGGATTGATGTCAGACTGACTGGTCTGTAGTTCCCAGGTTCCTCCTTTTTACCCTTTCTGAAGATAGGGACAATGTTAGCTCTCCTCCAGTCATCTGGCACTTCCCCTGTCCTCCATGATTTCTCAAAGAGAATAGACAGCAGTTCTGAGAGTTCTTCTGCCAGTTCCTTTATGACTCTAGGATGCAGTTCATCCGGCCCTGGAGATTTGAACTCATTCAAAGTAATGAGGTGTTCCTTGACCATATGCCTGTCGATCTCAAGCTGCAATCCTGCCCCTTAAGCCTGTACTTCGCCTTTGCCAGGGGGGTCATAGACCCTCTTTTGGGAGAAGACTGAGCCAAAGTAGGAATTGAGCACCTCTGCCTTTTCTTTGTCATCTGTTATCGTTTTGCCATCCTTATTTAATAGCTGAACCTCCATTTCTTTCCTCTGCCTTTTACTATGCACGTAGCTGAAGAAAGCCTTTTTGTTGTTTTTAACATCCCTCGCTAACCTCAGCTCGTTCTCAGCTTTAGCCTTCCTGACGCCATCCCTGCAATTCTGTGCTACCTGCCTGTACTCTTCCTTTGTTACTTGGCCTTCTTTCCACTTTCTATATGTGTCCTTTTTTGTTTTCAGGTCATCCCTAAGCTTTTTGTGAAGCCACATTGGCTTCTTCTGTTGTCTTCCACCTTTTCTTCTTGTTGGAATTGTTTGTAATTGTGCCTTGAGAATTTCCTTTTTTAAAAGCTCCCACCCATCTTGGACTCCTTTTCTCGCTAGCATCGCTTGCCATGGGACCTTACTGATCATTGTTCTGAGTTTATGAAAATCAACTTTCCTAAAATCCAGGGTACGCATTTGACTACACTCGGCTTTTGCTTCCCTTAGAACCAAGAACTCAATTACAACATGGTCGCTTTCCCCCAGAGTTCCTGTAACTGCTACTTTATCCACTAAGTCATCTCTGTTGGTTAGGATCAAGTCAAGGATAGCCGATCCTCTAGTTCCTTCCTCTACTTTCTGTAGGAGGAAGTTATCCGCCACACAAGTCAGACATTTCCTGGAGGGGCCATGTTTTGCAGAATTTGTCTCCCAACAAATATCGGGGAAATTGAAGTCCCCCATTACTACTACATCATGCTTCCTTAAAACATTGGCTATTTGCTTTTCAAAAGTTTCATCCTTGTCTTCTCCTTGATTGGGTGGCTGGTAGTAGACTCCGACCACCAGGTTCCTTTTATTCTTTGCTCCATTTATTTCAACCCAGGTGCTCTCGATGGGGCTACCAAGCTCCTCCTCCTGTATTTCTGTGCAGAGATATGTATTTTTCACATACAGTGCAACCCCACCTCCCTTTCTGTTCCTCCTGTTCTTTTTGAACAAGTTATATCCTTCAACTGCTGTATTCCAGTCATGAGAGTCATCCCATCAAGTCTCAGTTATACCTATCAAGTCATAATTTCCCTCCTGTATTAAGAGTTCAAGTTCGTTCTGTTTGTTTCCCATACTCTGGGCATTAGTATATAGACATCGAAGACCATGTGCTTCATAGTCTGGCTTTCTTCCTACATGTGTCTGAAGACTATTATTGGGCGCTATCAGAGCTGTTCTCTCCATTGCAGTGCATGCGCCTACGTCCATTGTTACCCCCAACATTACATCTCCCTTCCCCGTAGGATTCAGTTTAAAGCCCTCCTGATGAAGTTCTTCATGCTGTGGCCAAACACATTCTTCCCAGCCTTTGTGAGGTGCAACCCATCCCTAGCCAACAGCCCATCTTCCAGGAAGTATAGCCCGTGGTCCCAGAATCCAAATCTCTCTTGTTGCACCACCTTCGTAGCCAGTCATTCACCCGGAGTATTTTTCGTTCCCTTTTTATCCCTCTTCTAGCTACTGGAAGGATGGATGAGAAAACTATCTGGGCCCCAAAGTTCTTGAGTTTCCTTCCCAAAGCTTCAAAGTCTGACGTGATCTCTTCGTAGCTCCGCTTGGCGGTATCATTTGTTCCCACATGGATGAGAAGAAAGGGATACCTGTCAGTGGGCTTTATGAGCGCAGGCAACCTTTCAGTCACGTCTCTAATCCGTCCTCCCGGGAGACAACATACCTGGCGAGCCCACGGGTCTTCGCGACATACTTGGGTCTCGATCCCACGCAGCAAGGAGTCTCCCAGTTGTCAGCATCATGCACAGTTCTTTGGGTTGCTAACATTTATTAGTGTGTCAACAATTTTCAGTACTTTGGTTTTTTTCCCTGAAATTTATACAATGTAAGGGAAGTACATGCTATTGTCTTTAAATTTTTACAGGAATTCCAATCAAGGTTTCTACATAATATAACGTTTTAAATCGCATTAAGGGCACAATTCCATCCGGATAGTTGCCAGCCTCTGAAATCAGAGTCTGCTGACCATCCCATTCAGGGCAGCTGGAGCACAGAGGGGATTCTCTCCTCCATGCTCTGGCCAGCCTGCATTTTTGCCTAGGCGGGTGATGTCGCCTGTCTAGGTGTGGCTCCAGGGAGGAAGAGGGAAGGGGCCTGGAGACCCAATAGGAAGCTGCATAAAGCAGCTTCTGTGGTCTCCTCCCCTCACTGTCCCCCAGATCGCCTCCTTTTCCCTGTGTCCGCACACCGTTTCTGGGGAGACTACAAGGGGGTAGGGGAAGGGGCAGGGAGTGCAGTTTCTGGGAAATGGAACAATCTTATGGCCCTCTAGACAGTCCTTAGGGAGGATTGCTCCCTAAATGTGCTTTAATCCCCCCTGCCCATCCAAATATTTAATGTCAAATACCTGTGATGTATTGGGACAAAAAGCTAACACAGGGTGTGTGTCTGTGTGTTTTTTTTAGTGTTGTTTACTAAATACAAGTACAATAAGCATACTACATTAGATCTCTCTAGGGCAGCGATGGGAAACTTGTGGCCCTCCAGATGTTGACAGACAAGAAATGCAGCGCTGTCCCTAGGTACCAGTCACTCTTCAGCACAGCGCTGCAATATAAACAGAGATGACAGACCTGAGGGACCACGTGGGGTGTTCTGTCTAGCAACTCCCAGTTACAAACCACAGAATCGGCGACTGACTGCTAAAAAGGTTGAGAAATCTTCATGATTCCTATTTCTGTCAATTTAAGAGCCCCAGAACAATCTTGCTTACTATGTGTTCCATGTGGCCAACACACACACACACACACACACACACACAGAGAAAAACAGCCCACATGCTCCATAGTAAATCGTCACCACTGCCCTAGAATGGCAGTCTAGAGTGACAATATGCTGTTGTCTGACTTTGTATAGAATATCTGGATTCTTCATCTTTTCATTTTGCTGTATGTCCTCTAAAAGCATCAGGAGAGGTTTGTAAGATCAGGATGATGATTACATTTATATTCTACCTTTTGCCCTCTTACAAGGAACCCAAGGTGGCTTATATGATCCTCCTCCTCTCCACCTTATCCTCGAAGCAGCCCTGTGATATAGGTTAGGCTGAGAGTCAGTGATTGGCCCAAAGTCATCCAGTCAGCTTCATGGCAAAGTGAAGAACCCAGATCTTCTGAGTCCCATTGTGACTATACCTTACACATCACTGAATTTGTGCTACCACAAGGTTTGGTAACAGTCCTCACAGACACTCTTCCCTTCCAGACAACACTGTATCAAATCCTGTCAGTAGTTGTTGTCCAGCAGACCACAAAGTGAGCAACTTGTGGCCCTCTAGATGTGTTGGCCTACAACTCCCAACAGCCCTAGCCAGCATAGCCAATGATGAGGGAAGATGGGAGTTGTAGGCCAAAACGTCTAGAGGGCCACAAGTTGCCCATTCCTGCCTAGGGTGTCAGAAGATTTTCTGATGCAAACTGAACATTTTCCTATGCAAATTACCATATCTAAATCAACATAATTTGCAATGGAAAATTTTCCGATTCAAAATTTTCTGGAAAACCCACAGCACTGGTGCAGCAGCAGCTACTGCCATACTGCACGTGCCTCATTCGGTGCCAACAGTGGAACTGAAACTAGGTCCTCCTAACGCTGCTGCAAGGGAACCAGTGGCAAGACTCTATCTCGTGATACTTATAAGAACAGAGGAAGCTGCCTTATACTGACTCAGACCATTGGTCCGTCTAGTCCAGTATTGTTGACACTGACTGGCAGCTGTCTCCAGGGTTTCAGGAAGGGATTTTTGTAGCCCTGCCTGGACATGATGGGAATTGAACGTGGGGCCTTCTGAATACAAAGCATGTGATCTACCACTGAGCTACAGTCCCTCCCTTACTCTGAGCTACTGTACCTAAGCCAGCCTTTCCCAACCTGCAATAGAGCCTTCTCGGTGGTGCCCCGACCACCTCAATTGCAGAATGCTCTCCCCGGCGAGGTTTACCTGGTGCCAACATGGTCATCTTTTTGGCACCAGGTTAAGACTTTCCTCTACCCCTAGGCATTTGTCGGCATATGATGGGGCTTTTTAATGTTACTTTTTTGTTGGGTTCAGGTGATTTGTTGTTGATTGAACTGCTTCAAATGTTTGTATGTTAAAGGTTTTCTATTATGTTTTTATCATGTTGTGAACAGTCCAGAGATCTTTAGCTATTTTGTAGTATACCAGTGTAATGAATTAACAGGTACACACCTTTTATACATGTACCTGTGGTGTTATCTGCAATGAGATTACAGCTATAGTTGCCTTTAAAAACAACACCACCACGTTGCATATCTTCCGTCAGCAACTCTCAGTGAGAGATTTTTGTGCAGATTTAAATGCTGAGAAGAATTTCTCTGTCATTTCCCCAGAAGTGTGTTCCTGATACAGGTTAGTCAAACTTTCTAGGCACCAAGAGTGTCTATCCATGCAGCAAATGTAAGTGGATTTCTTCTTCTGTGGGGCAGTATATAAGAATTATACATTGTTTTGTTTTTAAATCCCACTTTTTTTCTTCCTACATAACTCAGTACTCACCTAACGGTGACAAAATCATCTTGCCTATTCCCCTCCCTGACATGCAGATACGTGCAATTTGGACAAGACAGTAAACAAGCCCACAGAGAAGATATTATAGTTGCTGTAGTGAGTGGGTGTACTCTGGCATGCAGTCACCGGGACCTGATTTTTACTTCCTCCCTCCCTCCCTCCCTCCCTCCCTCCCTCCCTCCCTCCCTCCCTTTCTTTCTTTCTTTAATTTTTATACCGCCGAATAGTATAGCCAACCTGATGGCCAACCTATTCTGCTGTACCAAAATGGCGACATTGGGATGTGTCATAGTTTAGTGTTCCCCTCTGAAGGAACTTGTCTTACACCATGTCAGACCATTGGTGCATTGTCTACACTGACTGACAGCTGCTTTCCATGGTTTAAGACAGGAGTCTTTCGCTACCCTATTTGAAGATGCCAGGGATTGAACCTAAGACCTTCTGCATGCAACACATATGCTCTACCACTGAGCTACAGTCCTTCCATAGAACTAAAGTACCATAACACAGAATTCAGGGTAGGTGGATGGATTTCAGTCTGCTGCTTGTAGCAATAGATTTCTTAAACCCGGCTATCCTCGCTGGTTCCTTGTTGAATGAAGACACCAGAAATTCTGTTTGAAGTCCGTGACAACCTTTTCCTTTGGTGTGTGAATAATAAACTCCTGGCATTTAGACCTAGATGCTCAATATGAATTGACAATGAAGAAATTTTGACTTGTTCTCCTGTAGAAGTCAAAGAAAATGTTTCTAACACCTTCACAATAAGACAAGGGCAGTCAGATATAACAGAAAGATTGTCTTACAATGCCACCTCCATGACATTTTCTCTGTGTATAATTGTTTAAACTTTAAAGTGCAAATGCTGCAGGCCACAGATAGATTGCTCCTTTGTATTCTGTTTGCTTAAATTTTAAGCCGTAAAAGATAGTGGCAGATCAAATCAGTTATTTAGACAGGCATATCAAAGAGTAGAAGTTAAAAACTGGGCCTCATTGAAATATTTTCTTGAAAGTACATGACAGGTATCTAAGCAATCTAACAGGATTTTAAAAAATACATTTCAGACAGCAAGCTCATCAGGACCTAAACGGTAAGGCTGCAAATTCTGTTCTTGTAGACAGTTTCCGTTTAAGTGGGCATTTGTACATATGGGGTCCATGTTCTAATGAATGTACCTAAATCAGTTGGGGCATTTGCTGCCCTCCTCTTCATGTGAATGCCAACATTCCTCATGAATGTCTTAAAAGAGCTGTCCTGTTGAATTATCAAGTGATATACATACATGTGTGTATGTACTGTCCCTATGCATTTGAAATAAACAAGTAAAAATACTGATAAAGAAATGCAGATTTCAGAAGCTATAATTTCAGAAGCTATAATCAAGACACTCAAGCATGATAGTGGCATGTCGCTGGCTACTTTTTTCCTCACTAGACAGGGAGGACGAACAAGCTTCAGGAACCTCCGCTTCTTTCTCCTTGAAATGAACTTCTAAATGGAACATAATCTGGTGGCCTCAGAGCCTTTCCATTCAGCACAATTAGCATCTCCCAGTGCACTTCACCTCAGTAAAAGCATCATGAAATGCTGTTTGTTGTGGCCTGCCCAAGCTTCTGCCCGCACACCAATTTCGATAAGTTATCCAATACAATTAAAATGCTGAAGGAGGGAATGCAACTGCAAACATCACTTGTGCTATTTTGAGCCATACAACACTATCACTACAAAAGAGAAGCTTGTAATGGCATTAGGCAGGGCTCGAAGCTCAGATCAGAATGCTAACATTTCCATGATACTGTGAGGTCCTTTTTGAACTCAGATCCATAAATTGTACAGGCACATCTTTTGTCAGCAACTACTATATAAATTTCATGTTTTCATGGAATTTAATTTTCTTTCATGGTTTCTTGCAAAGAAGTGTAGCAATAGAAATGATTCTGGGGCGGGGGGATTCTTGGGTTTACAAGGAGAGTTTATGCTCAGTTACCTTCCTTGTTTTACATAAAATATTGAGCTTTTTGAAATAGGATTCTTGCTTTCTTCTGCATCAGGGAAGACCAAATGCAGACCTAGCAACTGGTATTTAGAGGCATTGGTCTCGGAACCAATTTAAACTAGGTGAGCATGTAGAGTCCCTGACGTGCCTTAGTTTGCCCACAGGCACTTGGTAGAATCCAGAGAACTCCCAGGGTTGGAAGATGTGACACCAACCACCCCTCACTTAATAGCGAAAGTATCAAAGATGAAAAAAACCCCATAATCTCATTGTTCAGAGCTGGTTTCTTTTTGTGTCATTGTGTGTGTGGATCACCCCAAAATTGGAGCGGGGGGGGGGGGGCTTTAGGCAAAACCTGAAATGAAAAGAGAGGGGTGAAATGATTCAGGAAGAAGGGAGGGACGTCAGTTGGTAGGTGGACTTGTTATCCTCTCCCCCATTTTCTTACAGGAAGTCTGGCTCCTACTAGAGAGCCAATTTCCTTGGCTTTATGAACTTATGGGCCAATGTCCTATGCAAATGGTTGGAAAGACTATTAATTCACTGTATACTGGATTTATGTAAATCCATTTACAGTATGTCCATTTACTGCTATGTAAACACTATGTAAACACTTGCCCCTTCATGGATCACTGCCTTGTTGTGGCAAAGGGGCTTGCTTAACTCAGTGAAGCCATAAGTTATGCCGTGCAGGGCCACCCAAGACGGACAGGTCATGGCGGAGAGTTCTGACAAAATGTGGTCCACTGGAGAAGGAAATGGCAACCCACTCCAGTATTCTGGCCAAGAAAACCCCATGGAACGTATCACAAGGCTAAAAGATACAATGCCAGAAGATGATACGATGCCAGAAGACGTGGCCTGGGAGAGCCAGGGCCTGCAGGAGAAGCCACCACCACCACCGGGGAAGAGGTGTGCCTGCTGCTGCTGGACCTGCTGCCGCTGCTGCCGCCGCCACCACCACCACCACCACCACCACCACCAGGCCTTCCCTGTGGACTCCTGCCTGGCATTATTTTTAAGGGGATTTTAATTGTTTTGTTTGTTTTGTTTTGTTTTTTTGGGGGGGATTTTGTTGTGTTTTTAGGGGTGGATAGCCTGCCTGATAGGCGGGAGCGAGGGGGCATGTGTCCACCTGATGGAGGCAGTGGGGGGAGTGTTGGGGGCCAGAATATACCGAGGCTGGGCGGCAGGCGCTGGTGGAGTGCTAGGGGCAGGCCATGCCAGGTAAGGGGAACAAGGGAGAGATGTGTAATATCTGTCCCCTGCTCTGGGCCTGTCCAGAGCCAAAGGATGGTTGGGGGAGGCGTGATCCCATCTTCTGGCCTTCGTTTGCTGCTCTGCAATGCCAGGTCTGTTACCCAGAAAACCTCCCTCATCCATGACATGATCCTGGATGAGGGTGCAGACCTGGCATGTATTACGGAGACCTGGCTGGCCGAGGCTGCTGCTCCAACCCTTGCAGCCATGTGTCCAGCTGGATTTTCGTATGCACAGCAGCCGAGGGCTGGGGATTGGGGAGGGGGAGTGGCTGTTATCTACTGAGAGTCCTTGGTCTTCACTAGACCCCCTCTCTGGGAGACCAAGGTTGCTGAGTGCATGTACTGGAGGTTGGGCCCGAAGGGCAGTCTGGGGATTCTGCTCGTGTACCGTCCACCCCGCTGCACGACTGACTCCCTGGCCGAGGTGCTTGAGGTGGTCTCTGATGTGCGTGTACAGTCCCCTAACTTATTGGTGTTGGGGGACTTCAACGTACATTTGGAGGCCATTGTCACAGGAGCACCTCGGGACTTCATGGAGACCATGGCCTCCTGGGAGCTGCACCATATTCTAACTGGGCCCACCCATGTAGCCGGTCATGCACTAGATCACTATCTGGTGACGTTGGACTTCTCGGTTCCACAACCCCTCCACAGGGGTGGAGGACCCATTAAAATGGTCCGCCCCAGGCGTCTTATGGATCTAAATGGATTCCTGAATGTGCTTGGGGATTCTCTGGGGCACGCCAACGGCCACTCGGTCGAGACCCTGGTGGGTGGCTGGAATGCCGCAATCACTGGGGCATTAGATCAGGTGGCTCCGAAATGCCCTCTCCTCCTGAACAGGGCTCGGACTGCACCATGGTTCAATCCGCGGTTACGAGCTCTGAAACAGGAGGTGAGACGGCTAGAGCGCCGGTGGCGGAAGTCTCGCTCCAAAGACGATCAGACACAGGCTAGAGCTGTATCTTCAGCCTATCACGTGGCGGTGAAGGCAGCAAAAAAGGAATATTATGCTGCCTCTATCGCGTCTGCAGAGTGCTGTCCCAGGAGGCTGTTCCAAGTGGTCCGGAGCCTGGTCGGTCCTGTGGCTCCGGAACCACTGGAGCATTCTAAGGCCTCCTGTGAAGCCTTGGCAAGGCACTTTGCAGATAAAATTGATCAGATTAGGTGTGTTACTCTGCACGCTGTGGATACAGTTAGTGAGCAACAGGCGGCCTGTGGCAAACCGGTTTTGTGGGATCGGTTCCAGCTTCTTCCTCCTGATGAAGTGGACAAGGTGCTTTCATCTGTACGGCCAACCACCTGCTTACTTGATCCTTGCCCATCTTGGTTCATTATGGGCTGCAGAGAGAGACTGGGTGAGGGGATCAGGGTGGTGGTGAATGCCTCCCTTGAGGAGGAAGTGATGCCATCAGCCCTCAAGGAGGCAGTGATAAGACCGCTCTTAAAGAAGCCCTCCTTGGATCCTCAAATTCTGAACAACTTTCGCCCAGTCTCAAATCTGCCATTTTTGGGCAAGGTGATTGAGCGGGTGGTGGAGGTGCAGTTGAAGGCACACTTGGAAGAAACTGATTATCTAGACCCATTTCAGTCGGGCTTCAGGCTTGGGCATGGGACAGAAACGGCCTTGGTTGCCTTGGAAGATGATATGAGGAGGGCTCTGGAAAGGGGTGAATGCTCCTTCCTTGTTCTCCTCGACCTTTCAGTGGCTTTTGATACCGTTGACCACGGTATCCTCCTGGACCGCCTGGAGGGGTTGGGCATTGGAGACACCGTATTACGGTGGTTCTGGTCCTTCCTCTCCGGCAGGTACCAGAGGGTAGCACTGGGAGAGGAGGTTTCGGAGCTGTGGCCACTTACTTGTGGGGTGCCACAGGGTTCCATCCTCTCCCCGATGCTATTTAACATCTATGTGAAGCCGCTGGGGGCTATCATCAGGAGGTTTGGGGTGCAGTGTCATCAATATGCAGATGACACGCAGCTCTATCTCTCATTCAAATCTTCACCAAGGTTGGCCGTAGAATCCCTGTCCAAATGTCTGGAGACGGTGAGTGGCTGGATGGGGAGGAATAAGCTGAAGCTGAACCCTGACAAGACCGAGGTACTTTTGGTGGGAGACAAGAGGAGGGTAGGGGATGTTGACCTGGTGTTGAATGGGGTACGGCTACCCTTGAAAGACCAGGTCCGCAGCCTGGGGGTCATTTTGGACTCCCAGCTGTCCGTGGAGGCTCAGGTGTCAGCTGTGAGCCGGACAACGCTGTATCAACTCCATCTGATACGGCGGCTGCGCCCCTTCCTTCCCGACCATCTGCTCCCATCAGTAGTACATGCCCTGGTCTCCTCTCGTTTAGACTACTGTAATGTGCTCTACGTGGGGTACCCTTGAAGACGGTTCAGAAACTGCAGCTGGTACAGAACGCGGCGGCTCGCCTGATTAAAGGCAGCCGCCGGTGAGATCACATCACTCCAGTGCTGAAGGAGTTGCACTGGTTACCAGTTGTTTTCTGGGCCAAATTCAAGGTGTTGGTTTTGACCTTTAAAACCCTATATGGTTCTGGCCCAGCCTATCTTAAGGAGCACCTCCAGCAGCACCAGACAGGCTGCTTAACAAGATCAGCCTCGGATGGCCTTCTCTCTGTCCCATCAGCCAGGACAGCTAGACTGGTGGGGATGAGGGAGAGGGCCTTTTCTGTGGTGGCCCCCACTCTGTGGAACTCCCTCCCTAGGGAACTCCGTCATGCCCCCTCTTTAATGAGCTTCCGTCGTGCATTAAAAACGTGGTTGTTCAGGCAGGCATTTGGGGTGGGTTAGGGTATTTTAGAAAATGTTTTTATGGTAGAATTTTATTGTTTTAAACTGTTTTATTGTATGTTGTACATTGCCCAGAGTGGCTGGGTGATCAGCCAGATGGGCGATTAATAAATTTAATAATAATAATAATAATAATAATAATGAGCCCCTCAGGTTGGAAGGAGTCCAATATACTACTGGGGAAGAGCAGAGGGTATTTCCAAGTAGTGCCAGAAAGAGTGAAGCGGCTGGGCCAAAGCCGAAAGGACACTCAGCAGTGGATGTGTCTGGTGGTGAAAAGAAAATCCGATGCTGTAAAGAACAATATTGTTTAGGAACCTGGAATGTAAGATCAATGAATCAAGGTAAGCTGGAGGTGGTCAAACATGAGGTAGCAAGATTGAACACCGACATCTTGGGAATCAACGAACTAAAATGGACAGGCATGGGCAAATTTAATTCAGGTGACCATCATATCTACTACTGTGGGCAAGAATCCCTGAGAAGAAATGGAGTAGCACTCATAGTCAACAAAAGGGTGGGAAAAGCAGTACTGGGGTACAATCTTAAAAATGATAGAATGATCTCAGTATGAATCCAAGGCAAACCATTCAACATCATAGTAATTCAAGTCTGTGCCCCAACCACCGATGCCGAAGAAGCTGAGGTCGATCGGTTCTATGAAGACCTACAACACCTTCTAAAACTAACACCAAAAAAAGATGTCCTCTTCATCATAGGGGATTGGAATGCTAAAGTAGGAAGTCATGAAATCACCGGGATAACAGGCAAGCATGGCCTTGGTGTACAAAATGAAGCAGGACAAAGGCTAATAGAGTTTTGCCAAGAGAACACGCTGATCATAGCAAACACTCTTTTTCAACAGCACAAGAGGCGATTCTACACATGGACATCACCACATGGTCAATATCGAAATCAGATTATGTCCTTTGCAGCCAAAGATGGAGAAGCTCTATACAGTCAGTAAAAACAAGACCTGGAGCTGACTATGGCTCAGATCATGAGCTGCTTCTTGCAAAATTTCAGCTTAAATTGAAGAACGTAGGGAAAACCACTAAACCATTCAGGTATGACCTAAATCATATCCCTTATGAATATACAGTAGAGGTGAGGAATAGATTTAAGGGATTACACCTGATAGACAGAGTGCCTGAGGAACTATGGACGGAGGTCCGTAACATTGTTCAGGAGACAGCAACTAAATCCATCCCAAAGAAAAAGAAATGCAAGAAAGCAAAGTGGCTGTCTGATGAGGCTTTACAAGTAGCTGAGGAAAGAAGGCAAGTGAAAAGCAAGGGAGAAAGGGGAAGATATATCCAACTGAATGCAGAGTTCCAGAGAATAGCAAGGAGAGACAAGAAGGCCTTCTGAAATGAACAATGCAAAGAAATCGAGGAAAACAGCAGAATGGGAAAGACTAGAGATCTCTTCAAGAAAATCGGAGATATCAAGGGAACGTTTCGTGCAAAGACGGGCATGATAATGGACAAAGAAAGCAGGGACCTAACAGAAGCAGATGAGATTAAGAAGAGGTGGAAAGAATACACAGAAGAACTATACAGGAAAGATCTGAATGTCCCTGATAGCCATCATAGTGCGGTCACTGAACTTGAGCTGGACATCCTAGAGAGTGAAGTCAAGTAGGCCTTAGGAAGCATCACTAACAACAAAGCTAGCGGAGATGATAGTATTGCATCTGAGCTATTTAAAATCCTAAAAGATGATGCTGTTGAAGTGCTGCACTCAATATGCCAACAAATTTGGAACACTCAACAGTGGCCATAAGACTGGAAAAGGTCAGTTTACATTCCGATCCCAAAGAAGGGCAATGCCAAGAGTGTTCAAACTACCACACAATTGCGCTCATTTCACATGCCAGCAAGGTTATGCTCAAAATCCTACAAGCTAAGCTTCAGCAGTATGTGAACCGAGAACTACCGGAAGTACAAGCTGGGTTTCGAAGAGGCAGAGGAACTAGAGATCAAATCGCCAACTTTCGCTGGATCATGGAGAAAGCAAGAGAATTCCAGAAAAATGACTATTTCTGCTTCATTGACTACGCTAAAGCCTTTGTGTGGATCACAACAAACTGTGGCAAATTCTTACAGAGATGGGGGTACCAGACTACCTTTCACCTTACTGAGAAACCTGTACGAGGGTCAAGAAGCAACAGTAAGAACCAGACATGGAACAACCGATTGGTTCAAAATTGGGAAAGGAGTACAACAAGGCTGCATATTCTCGCCCTGCTTATTTAACTTATATGCAGAGTACATCATGAGAAACACTGGATTGGATGAATCACAGGTCGGAATTAAGATTGCTGGGAGAATTATCAACAACCTCAGATTCGCAGATGATACCACCCTAATGGCAGAAAGCGAAGAGGATCTAAAGAGCCTCTTGTTCAGGGTGAAAGCAGAGAGTGCAAAAGCTGGTTTGAAACTCAACTTAAAAAAAACAAAGATCATGGCATCTGTCCCCATCACTTCCTGGCATATGGAAGAGGAAGAAATGGAAGCAGTGACAGATTTATTTTCTTGGGTTCCATGATCACTGCAGACGGTGACTGTAGCCATGAAATTAAAAGACGCTTGCTCCTTGGGAGGAAAGCTATGGCAAACCTAGACAGCATAGTAAGAAGCAGAGACATCACCGTGCCAGCAAAGGTCCATCTAATCAAACTATGGTTTTCCCAGTAGTAATGTATGGCTGTGAGAGCTGGACTATAAGGAAGGCTGAGCGCCAAAGAATCGATGCTTTCGAACTGTGGTGCTGGAGAAGACTCTTATGAGTCCCCTGGACTGCAAGGAGGTCAAATCAGTCCATCCTAAAGGAAATCAACCCTGAGTGCTCATTGGAAGGACAGATCCTGAAACTGAAGCTCAAATATTTTGGCCACCTAATGCGAAGAGAAAACTCTCTGGAAAAGACCCTGATGCTGGGAAAGACTGAAGGCAAAAGGAGAAGGGGATGGCAGAGGATGGGATGGCTAGATAGCATCACTGATGCAATGAATATGGACTTGAGCACACTGGGCGAGAGTGCGGAGGACAGGAAGGCCTGGAGTGCTATGGTCCATGGGGTCACGAAGAGTCGGACATGACTAAACAACTGAACAACAACAACAAAACACTATCACTTGTAATGGCTTTGTACAGGAGTAAATGAAGCCAAAATGTGACTCTGATTTTTCTTGTAACTAGCTCCACTTTAATATAATATTGTAGTTCTACTGTTCTCTAATATAAAATGCTGTTCTCCAACCATTACTGATCCATCTAATTTCCCATTTCTGTGTTTCTCTCACCATTAAAGCAGTTTTCATTTTGGTCCCCACCTGGTCATAATGAGAACGTGGGTAGTTTCATTTAGAAGAATTGGGAGTTTCAATCTTTCCTAATCAAAAGCCTGTCATTATCATCACCAAAGACTGAGAAGCAGGTTGGAGGGTGATAAAGTTACATGAATGTTAAAAAGGAACTTTCAAAGCATTCCATGTCCAAGGATACTTGTGATAACTGCTTGAAATATTGTTGCTCAGACCCATTCTGCATTGAATTCATTATTAACCAATGACTGTATGAGGCTGCACTACAAACACAGACTCTTGCTCTGGGTTTGTTCCTGTTGCAAGTATCAAATGCCATGGCAGACCAGTTACTTGCTCCAGCCTCCCAGTTACTTGATGAAAAACTTTTTTGTGGGCATAGGGATTTCAATGTTACCCCTAACTGCTGTAATAGCTTCATAAAACAATAGCTGATACAGAAAAGTGATAAAAGTCTGCTACCTTGCCACAGAACAGGATCAGGATTTGGGGGACAATTGGGCAGGATGCATCACTGCTCACTCTGAGAGGGCAGGTGAACAGGTAGAGACTGGACTGGCAGTTGTGCATGCATTGGGGAGGGGCACCATCTTGTCCTTTACCTCAAGTAGCAAAATGTCTTGGGCCGGCCCTGGGGGAAACCCAGAATCACCAAGTTGATCCAGGGCAGTATTTATTTCTAACCCCAAACGTGGCTCAGCGGAGCCCCAAGCATGAGCAAAACGCATCTTCTGAATCTTCCTAAGGGATATTTGGGGAGACATAATCCCACACAACCCAACGTCTTTGTTCTTGTTGTGGCAGTTCCTGCCACAGCTCCCCTTCCTCCATGGGAAGAAGGGTAAAGCCCCAAGCTCATATATGGGAAGAGTCCTTCCTGAACTGAGTGAGCCACAGAAGAGGCACCAAAACAGGAAATGACAAGGACTCTTTCGTAAATGTATCCACCCCTGTGTTAAATCGAGTGAGGCTTTTCAATCCCACAATCTGGTCAGGTAAGATAATCACAGCATTTTATACCTCTGGTAGCTAAAACGCCTGATTTTCAACCTCAATGTGTTCGTGTCTGTTTTGGAACCTTTAGTTCTTGTATCAACATCCTCCTTAAAGCGTTCTGCATTTGTCCAAAGGGGTATGCTTCACCCACCTTTGATTCTTTTGCTCTTTCACTTTTGCATGCAGAAAGCAGGATACAGAAGGCTTGTACCCCGTCTAATACCCTCTATGATGTTACAGCATTACAGGGCCATCAAATACCCTTTTTCCTTCTTCGTCCTAAACTAAATAATTCACACTTTATTCATAAGATTTCCATTCCATGTATTATTCCATTTATTATTCCAGTTGCTCTTCTTTCCATCATCATGTACAATCTGTATACATTCTTTTTGGGTGACCAAAACTGGACAGAGTATGCAAAATGTAGCCCCACCAGGGCCTTATGCAAAAATAACCAAAATTGCTCAATACTGTCTAGAAAATTCTTGCCGAATACTTCCAAGCATTATGTGTGATCTTGTTGCAGCTGCATCGTGTTGCGGGTTTATCATCTTGTGATCAACCAGTACCTTGAGTTCTCTTTCCCTGTGGGTTGCTTTTAGCAAATGACTCTGCAGCAGATAACAAACATCTTTTATTGTTTGCTTCCAAATACATGACCTTACATTTTGCAATGCTGAATATCATTCTATTTATATCACTTCAGCTTATTAGGTCATCCAATCAGTCCTGTGTAATTTCTCAGTCCTTCCAGATGTTACTGTGCCTTCTAACTTAGTGTCATAACCACGTTCCAGCCATACACGCCCACTTGCTTCCTGTGGTTGTTAATGAAAATATTTAATAAAACAGGTCCTAACACTGATCCCCAAGGCTCTCTAGTGGCTCTTTCTCTCTAACTTGAAAGTCTCCTGTTTAGCAAAATTCTTTGTCTTAAAAGTTATTAAAAAACCTGCCTTGATAATAAAATCCCAGTGTTATTTTGTCCTGTTCCTTCCTTGTGGCACATTATAATTTGGGTTAGCTGTAAACAGCAAGTCTATGCATTTTGGAGGGTATGAGTTTGCACTTGATCACATTCATGCCCCCCCCCCCCATTTAGCACCTATCTTGCAGATTTTTGGATTAGTGTTTCGATAGGATCCTTTCCTCAGGTCTTTCTTTGTCTACTGAAGATAGTGATAATAAATATGGACCAAATTTCTATAATTGAGCATTTGTAGGCATTGCGCATTATGAAAACTGGGATGCCTGATAACAATAAGGGATTCAGCTTAACTTTATACTGGTGTGCCTCACAGGAGAACTTTGCTTTACAAGCAAAGATATGTGCCTTGTCCTGATCCTACTATGTGAAGAACAGTGGTTTTATATACGCAAACCCACACAGGTTCCCACTTCATGCAGATCTACTGATTATGTCCTCCAGACATGCAACACAGTGCAGAATTCTGATGCATGCAGAAAGACAAATGATCTGGGCAGATACGAGAGAAGAGAGCTCCACTGTTCCACCTCCAAATGCACAAGACTTTCACCATGCAGAAGCACGCTACTCAGGTGGGCTGCCCACCTGTGGACCCAGTAGTAAATGGTTGCTTACTTCTGAACTGAAAGGGATTTTCTACATGAGGCATTTATCATGCACTCGTCATTCCCCACTGAAGGTTGTTTATGGGTTCTTTAGACGATGACATGACCTTCCAGTTTCGCTTCTGTGTCTAACCAGCACTTTCGGGGAGTTTTTTTAGAGCAGGGAAAATGTGGCATTTAATCGTAAAAAAACTGCTTTTTCCACTTGTGTATTTGTGCTATTCTGCTCTACCACAGTGCCACCTAGAGGTTATGTAGTGGAAAAGCAGGAAAGAAAATGCTTTGTGTAGTGCCTCATTCTCAATTCTGTGATGAAACCGAAAGTAGATACAGCAGATTAACAGCTGATTAATAGCCTCGTGTAGAAAAGCTCAAAGGCAAATGTTTATTTTGTACGGAACACTGATGTGATAATTACCTATCTGTGTGATTGCCTCCTGCACCTTCTGACACACGGAGCTATTCTTAATATGCTGCACTTTCTGGTACACAGCCTCTCTGGTTTGGGATGACTGTGTTTAGCTTTTACCCTTTCATTATGAAATACATAATTTTTAGATGTTTATCTGGAAAACAAGCAGTTGTTTCCCAGTGGCATAAATTATGAGTGAATGATTGCTTGTACCTTTGAGCACAGGGTGCGCAAGAAAATACTGTAATGGATTCATTTCAGTTTTTGATTAGAAAGCAGGGCATAAAAAGTACACTGAATGCAAAACTAATTTCAGAGAGCAGTTGGCAGCTTGATCCTATGAACGTGCTACTGATGGACACAGAGCAAACAGTGGTTCGCACTGTGTCATTTAATGTGAAAACCTGCACTTGGCAAATGGGCTCCCCCACCCCCCCACCCTTATGGTTATGCTCGCATTCCAGGGCTCTTGGGCTGATAAGCAGCCAATAAGATGAAGGATAAGAAAATGGGTAAACAGTCAATGGCAGCAGCTGTGTCAGTGCCGTGGGAAGGTTCAAGCCCCAGTACTGCCACAAAGAGAAAAGTTCTCCATCATGCCAGCACTTGTGCCCTTCATGCTGAATCCAGTGAGCCGATTTCTCAGCACAGGGGCTTATAGGAGTGAGTTGTGAGTGCAGCAAAGTCATGACTTTTCTCCATTCATTTCCCCACTCCTAACTCTGAACTTAAATACAGAAGCTTGCTAGTGCAGCTAGATGACACGATACCACTGGAACCTTCTTTGGAGGGCCCTGCAGGGCGAGAGCGGACAGGTGTTGCAGTGCAAAATGCAACAGGTATTAACTGCTAGCGACAGTATTGGTAAACCTCTTCTAAAAGGTGTCCTGCTTGGTTAGTTCTGTCTCTGTGATGACTTCTGATCCTTACGTATCCCACACTCCCCGATGCATTTCCAGTGTGGAAGTTTACCTATCAGTACTTGTCTCTGCCAGCCTGTTATTCATAATCCCCAGAGCTCCTACACCACCGGCGAATCCATTTTGTCTAGGAACAGTGCTCATCTGTCTCGGAAAGCCATTGGCACTGTCAGACAACTGTTTCTGCATGATGGCCAGCGACACTTTGTTAGAGGCTAAGAGGTCTTTCATGGAGATCATCTCACCAGACATTCTGCGTCCATCTGTGTCACTCTCAATGATGCCATCAGACTCAATTGATATGTTGCGTTGGTTCCGTGTAGTCCCTGGCACCACAACATTCCTCCGTGACCTGAAGAGTTTTCTTTGGCATCTGTGGCATGTGCATTCCAGTTTCTTTAATATCCAGTTTATGGACTGTTTGATGACAATAGAGATCACATTAAACAAGGAATAGATGCAACAAACCCCCATGAGTATGAAGATAAAATTGCCAAATCGGTAAAGGCCTTGGCTCTCGTACTGGGCATTCTGGCTACTCACCAGGTCACCAAAACCAATAGTGCTGAAGGCCACAAAGCAAAAATAAAGAGACTCAAAGTAACTCCACCCTTCCATTGGTGTGTACATAGCAGAGGCACAACAGGAAATGGTGAGTGATGCTAGGCACAAGATAAGCATAACATAATACACGGATGGCTTCCATCCTGCCAAGCTGTCCACTTCAGCATTCCCAGAGGCTTGTTTGATGTCTTGGGGAAGAGCCCCGTTTCGCCTTAGTTGTCTCTCATGGCAGGACTTCATGACGTAGGCTATGATCGTGATCAAGCGCTCCAGGAACAAGTTGAAGAACAAGATGGTCCCTGCACAGCCTATAAGGCCATAAAGTATCAGGAAAAGTTTTCCAGTGATGGTAGCCGGTGTGGTCATGCCAAACCCTGGAAGACAAAACAGGACAATATCACATAAGCAAGACTTCTAAGCAACAAGATGTTCCAGGGCATGGCACAGAGGAAAAAGAAGAAAAATCTCAGTCAGAAAGGAAAGCTGAAAAGGGTTTCTTTTTTTTTTTTTTGTATAACCTTTGTACATGTGATCTCAGTACCATATTGGAATAATAGCAATTATGTAACACCAAAATGTTTCACAAACATTATCTTGTATTACATATAACAATCTGCAAGGATGGTAATTATCATTACCCCCACATCATTACCCCCATACTCCATGACCCCTTCATGGATCTCTGCCTTGTTGTGGCGAAGGGGCTTGCGTAACTCAGTGAAGCCATAAGCTATGCCGTGCGGGGCCACCCAAGACGGACAGGTCATGGCGGAGAGTTCTGACAAAATGTGGTCCACTGGAGAAGGAAATGGCAACCCACTCCAGTATTTTGGCCAAGAAAACCCCATGGAATGTATCACAAGGTTAAAAGATATGACGTCAGAAGATGAGCCCCTCAGGTCGGAAGGTGTCCAATATACCACTGGGGAAGAGCAGAGGGAATTTCCAAGTAGCGCCAGAAAGAGTGAAGCGGCTGGGCCAAAGCCAAAAGGACACTCAGCTGTGGATGTGTCTGGTGGTGAAAAGAAAGTCCGATGCTGTAAAAAACAATATTGTTTAGGAACCTAGAATGTCAGATCAATGAATCAAGGTAAGCTGGAGGTGGTCAAACATGAGATGACTAGATTGAACATCGACATCTTGGGAATCAACGAACTAAAATGGACAAGCATGGGCGAATTTAATTCAGGTGACCATTGTATCTACTACTGTGGACAAGAATCTCTTAGAAGAACTGGACTGGCACTCATAGTCAACAAAAGGGTGGGAAAAGCAGTACTGGGGTACAATCTCAAAAACGAAAGAATGATCTCAGTACAAATTCAAGGCAAACCATTCAACATCACAGTAATTCAAGTCTATGCCCCAACCACTGATGCCGAAGAAGCTGAGGTTGATCGGTTCTATGAAGACCTACAACACCTTCTAGAACTAACACCAAAAAAAGATGTCCTCTTCATCATAGGGGATTGGAATGCTAAAGTAGGAAGTCACGAAATCACCGGGATAACAGGCAAGCATGGCCTTGGTGTACAAAATGAAGCAGGACAAAGGCTAATAGAGTTTTGCCAAGAGAACACGCTGATCATAGCAAACACTCTTTTCCAACAGCACAAGAGGCAACTCTCCACATGGACATCACCAATATCGGTCAATATCGAAATCAGATTGATTATGTCCTTTGCAGCCAAAGATGGAGAAGCTCTATATAGTCAGTAAAAACAAGACCTGGAGCTGACTGTGGCTCAAATCATGAGCTTCTTATCGCAAAATTTCGGCTGAAATTGAAGAACGTAGAGAAAAACACTAAACCATTCAGGTATGACCTAAAGTATATCCCTTATGAATATATGCTGGAGGTGAGGAATAGATTTAAGGGATTAGACCTGATAGAGTGCCTGAGGAACTAAGGACGGAAGTCCGTAACACTGTTCAGGAGGCAGCAACTCAATCCATCCCAAAGAAAAAGAAATGCAAGAAAGCCAAGTGGCAGTCTGATGAGGCCTTAAAAGTAGCTGAGGAAAGAAGGGAAGCGAAAAGCAAGGGAGAAAGGGGAAGATCTATCCAACTGAATGCAGAGTTCCAGAGAATAGCAAGGAGAGACAAGAAGGCCTTCATGAGCAATGCAAAGAAATCGAGGAAAACAACAGAATGGGAAAGACTAGAGATCTCTTCAAGAAAATCGGAGATCTCAAGGGAACGTTTTGTGCAAAGACGGGCATGATAAAGGACAAAGAAGGCAGGGACCTAACAGAAGCAGATGAGATTAAGAAGAGGTGGCAAGAATACACAGAAGAACTATACAGGAAAGATCTGAATGTCCCTGATAGCCATGATAGTACGGTCACTGAACTTGAGCTGGACATCCTCGAGAGTGAAGTCAAGTGGGCCTTAGGAAGCATTACTAACAACAAAGCTAGCGGAGATGACAGCATTCCAGCTGAGCTATTTAAGATCCTGAAAGATGATGCTGTTAAAGTGCTGCACTCAATATGCCAACAAATTTGGAACACTCAATTGGTCAGTTTACATTCCAATTCCAAAGAAGGGCAATGCCAAAGAGTGTTCCAACTACCGTACAATTGCGCTCATTTCACATGCCAGCAAGGTGATGCTCAAAATCCTACAAGCTAGGCTTCAGCTATATGTGAACCAAGAACTACCAGAAGTACAAGCTGGGTTTCGAAGAGGCAGAGGAACTAGAGATCAAATGGCCAGCTTTCGCTGGATCATGGAGAAAGCAAGAGAATTCCAGAAAAACGTCTATTTCTGCTTCATTGACTACGCTAGAGCCTTTGATTCTGTGGATCACAACAAACCTTGGCAAATTCTTACAGAGATGGGAGTACCAGACCACCTTACCGGTCTCCTGAGAAACCTGTACAAGGGTCAAGAAGCAACAGTAAGAACCAGACATGGAACAACCGATTGGTTCAAAATTGCGAAAGGAGTACGACAAGGCTGCATATTGTCGCCCTGCTTATTTAATTTATATGCAGAGTACATCATGAGAAACGCCGGGTTGGATGAATTACAGGTCAGAATTAAGATTGCCGGGAGAATTATCAACAACCTCAGATACGCAGACGATACCACCCTAATGGCAGAAAGTGAAGAGGATCTAAAGAGCCTCTTGTTGAGGGTGAAAGCGGAGAGTGCAAAAGCTGGTTTGAAACTCAACATTAACAAAACTAAGATCATGGCATCTGGCCCCATCACTTCCTGGCATATAGAAGGGGAAGAAATGGAAGCATTGACAGATTTTATTTTCTTGGGCTCCAAGATCACTGCAGACGGTGACTGTAGCCATGAAATTAAAAGACATGAAATTAAAAGACGCTTGCTCCTTGGGAGGAAAGCTATGGCAAACCTAGACAGCATAGTAAGAAGCAGAGACATCTCCTTGCCAACAAAGGTTCATATAATCAAATGGTTTTCCCAGTAGGAATGTATGGCTGTGAGAGCTGGACTATAAGGAAGGCTGTGCGCCGAAGAATCGATGCTTTCGAACTGTGGTGCTGGAGAAGACTCTTATGAGTCCCCTGGACTGCAAGGAGGTCAAATCAGTCCATCCTAAAGGAAATCAACCCTGACTGCTCATTGGAAGGACAGATACTGAAGCTGAAGCTCAAATATCTGGTCACCTAATGCAAAGAGAAAACTCCCTGGAAAAGACCCTGATGCTGGGAAAGATTGAAGGCAAAAGGAGAAGGGGACGGCAGAGGATGAGATGGCTAGATAGTATCACCAATGCAAAGAATATGAACTTGAGCACACTCCGGGAGAGAGCGCAGGACAGGAAGGCCTGGCGTGCTATGGTCCATGGGGTCACGAAGAGTCGGACACGACTGAACGACTGAACAACAACAACCATATTATTGCTGGGTGAGCTGAGTCCAAGAGAGAGTGGTTTGCCGAATGGTGCGTGGCAGGTTCATGGATGAAATGAGATTTAAACCAGGACCTGCCAAACTCAGAGGTAAGCATATTCAGAGAGGAAGAGTTGAATGCTGGAGAGAGGAAAAGAGACAAAGGAGACAATGGAGAAAGTAAATAAAAAGAATAAGAGGATAAGCTATCAATGGCTACCAGTCATAATGGCTATATATTACCTCCAGTATCAGAGGTAGTATGCCAGTTGCTGGGGAACACAAGTGGAAGGTTGCTATTGCACTCATGTCCTACTTCTGGGCCTCCTATAGGCATCTGGTTGGCCACTGTGTGGACAGAATGCTGGACTAGACAGGCCTTTGGTCTGATCCAGCATGGCTCTTCTTCTGTTCTCATGGGGAAAACCCAGTGCTGAAGACATCAAATGCACAGGTGGTGCAAGCAGTGTGATGTTATAGGTGTTGGCTGTCTTCAGCATTCTGAATGTCTCAGGTATTGTGAATGGATCTATCACCAGACAACTGGTGGTGATTATGGGCTTTACAAAAGGACTGTAATGTTCCTTAAAGGATGGAAATCCCTGTCTAGCCTTTTGGAATGTGTCAGCCTTCAGCTTTGAATTGGGTCAAGAGACAGGGAATCAGAGAGCTGAGTTTTCAGTCAGATTTTGTGGAAACTGAGGCAGAACTGTTGGGGAATCTTAACCAGCATTAGCAACTGTATTACCTGCTTTAGGAGTAGTCTTGCTTCCAATATACTCTGCTTCTAAATCTGTAGAACAGATATTACAAAACAAGGTGCTTCCAGACAATACCTTTAATGTGCAATCACCAACCTACTTCACAGAACTTTACAGGCAGTCCAGACATCATTGTCCTCCATTTGTAGCCCTTCCATTTTCCCTGCCACTTTTTACCAGTTTTGGAGCAAAAAACGGAATACCTGCACAATGCCTTTTGATTGTTAGTGCTAGGAGCCTTCCATCTGGAAACACCCTACATCTCTAGTGTTCTCCCATTACAAGGAAAAAGACCCTGTAAGAAGGCCGCTATGGAGCTTCCAATCTCTTGGGGTAAATGGGTATGTGACCTACTGTTCTTCAATAACAACAAACCAGCTGCAAGTCTTCCCATGCTAAAAAACGTTGGTGTAATTTTGAGGTTTCCAGCATGGTGCCAGTGAGAACCAATATGCTTGCAGGCACCTCCCTTGGTGCCCACCAGGCTCCCTTCCTCTCCTGGTTTTTATTTTATTAAGACTCTTTTAAAACTGGGAGATTGGCATGATGGAAAGCAAAGTGCTTCCCTCCAGTACCAACTTTATGTGGGCTCAAAAGAGTGGTTTTGCGTTTTGAACCTCAGACCCCACCTCTGCCTTGTAATTAGGTTCTTCGACAAGTTACTTTGCTTTTAGTCTCTCCAGTTTGCCTTCTGGGAAATTAGTATTTTTCGTGGTGGGAAATTAGGAAGCTCTCCAGGCTTCCTGCTCATTCGAGTGCAGATCTTGAGTGTCTGTACCTTGTGTTGGGTACCCGGGACAGATTAGGGATTCTGTTGGTGTACCGCCCACCCCGCTGCCCATCGGACTCCCTGCCTGAGCTGACGGAGGTGGTCTCAGACTTGGTGTTGAGGACCCCCAGGATGATGGTCCTGGGGGATCTCAACTTCCATGCCGAGGCCGCTGTATCCGGGGCGCCTCAGGACTTCATGGCCGCCATGACAACCATGGGGCTGTCCCAACATGTCATCGGCCCAACGCATATAAAAGGACACACGCTTGATCTGGTTTTCTCGACTGGGCAGGAGGATGGTGATCTGAAAGTAGAGGAATTAACATCTGTCCCTTTGTCATGGTCAGATCACTTCCTGCTGAGGTTTAGACTTCTGGCGGCCTTTCCCCTCTGCAAGGGTGGGGGACCTATTAAAATGGTCCGCCCCCGGAGATTAATGGATTCCGATGGATTCCAGAGGGCTCTGGGGGATTTTCCTGCTGGTATGGCTGGTGCTCCTGTCGAAGCCCAGGTCGCTCTGTGGAATGCAGAGATGACTCGGGCGGTTGACACGATCACACCCAAGCGCCCTCTCCCTCTCAGCAGAGCCCGGCCAGCTCCTTGGTATACACCTGAGCTGAGGGCAATGAAGCAAGAGGGGAGATGGCTAGAATGCAGGTGGAGGAAAACTTGTGCTGAGTCTGACCGAACACAGGTAAGAGCCCACTATCGAGCCTACTCTGTGGCGGTGAGGGTGGCAAAGAGGCAGTTCTTTTCCACCAGCATTGCATCTTCTCAGTGTTGTCCGGCGGAGCTTTTCCGAGTGGTTCGCGGCCTGTTACATTCTGGGCCAGGGAGAGAGACGGTGGAACCCTCGGTAGCACGCTGTGACGAGTTTGCGCGGCACTTTGAAGATAAAGTCGCTCAGATTCGTCATGAATTGGACACCACGATTAATGCAGTTCCATTGGTAGAGGCGTTCAGAGCACCGTCTGGTCCAGTTTTATTGGATGAGTTTCAGTTACTGAGGCCTGAGGATGCGGACAAGGTGCTTGGCCAAGTCCGATCGACCACTTGTGTGCTTGACCCTTGCCCTTCATGGCTTATTAAATCAAACAAGGAGGGGTTGTCCGGCTGGGTCCAGGAGGTTGTAAATTCCTCCTTGAGAGAGGGAGTGGTGCCTGCTGCTTTAAAAGAGGCAGTAATTAGACCACTCCTGAAAAAGCCTAACCTGGACCCAGAGGATGTTAACAATTATAGGCCAGTGGCCAACATCCCCTTCCTGGGCAAGGTGCTTGAGCGGGTGGTTGTAGGACAGCTCCAGGCACTCTTGAATGAAATGGATTATCTAGATCCATTTCAATCGGGCTTCAGGCCTGGTTTTGGAACAGAAACTGCCTTGGTCGCCCTGTGGGATGACCTCTGCCGGGAGAGGGACAGGGGGAGTGCGACCCTGTTGATTCTCCTGGACCTCTCAGCGGCTTTCGATACCATCGACCATGGTATCCTTCTGGATAGGTTGTCTGGGTTGGGAGTTGGAGGCACTGCACTACAGTGGTTCCGCTCCTACTTGGATGGCCGATTCCAGAAGGTGGTGCTGGGGGATTATTGCTCTGTGCCATGGCAATTGTGCCATGGGGTTCCACAGGGCTCTATTCTATCCCCCATGCTGTTTAACATCTACATGAAACCGCTGGGGGAGGTTGTCCGGAGGTGTGGGCTGAGGTGCCATCAATATGCGGATGACACCCAGCTCTACCTCTCTTTCTCATCAAAACCAGGTGAGGCAGTGGCTGTTCTGAATCAGTGCCTGGGCACGGTAATAGACTGGATGAGGGCTAATAAACTGAAACTCAATCCAGACAAGACGGAGGTACTGTTAGTGGGTGGTTCGTCTGCCCGGCTAGGTGATATTCAACCTGTTCTGGAGGGGGTTGCACTCCCCCTAAAGGATCAGGTTCGTAGTTTGGGGGTGCTCTTGGATCCAGAACTGTCACTTGAGGCACAGGTGAACTCAGTGGCATGGAGCACTTTTTATCAGCTTAGGCTGGTATACCAACTACGCCCTTATCTGGACAGAGATAGCCTAGCTACAGTTATCCATGCTCTGATAACTTCTCGTCTGGATTACTGCAATGCGTTATACGTGGGGCTGCCTTTGAAAACGGTCCGGAAACTTCAGCTGGTCCAAAATAGGGCAGCAAGATTGTTAACAGGGACTGGCCTGCGAGCTCATATTACGCCAGTACTTCTCCAGCTGCACTGGCTGCCAGTCCATTTCTGGGCCCGATTCAAAGTGCTGGTGTTAACATTCAAAGCCCTTAACGGCTCTGGGCCAGGTTACCTGAAGGATCGCCTCCTCCCATATGTGCCTGCCCGGACCTTAAGATCATCATCAGCGGCCCTTCTCCGTGAGCCCCTGCCAAAGGAAGTGAGGCTACTAGGAGGAGGGCTTTTTCTGTTGTGGCACCCCGGCTCTGGAATGAGCTCCCTAGTGAGGTTCGCCTGGCGCCTACATTGTACTCCTTTCGGCGCCAGGTGAAGACCTTTTTATTTTCCCAGGCATTTTAGCTTTCTGAATTTTTATCTTTGTTGTTTTAAATCTGTATTTTAAACTCCTGTACTGCTGCTAGGTTTTATTGTGGTTGTATTGTTATATTGTGGTTTTAATGTTCTATATATTTTAAATTGTTTTATTGTGTGTTGTTTGGTTTTAGTTTTTGTGAACCGCCCAGAGAGCTTCGGCTATTGGGCGGTATAGAAATGAAATAAATAAATATTTTGTGACTGGCCACACCCACCATGGCAGACATTTTGTGAGAGCGCCCACAACTCTCTCAAAATTCTAAATGGTGACCCAAAAAGGTTCGGGACACCATTTTACTTCATGTTCCTTTTCCATGGTGGTAGATCCTAATGAGACCTGCATGCTAGTTATGCAGGTGTTTCTTTTTTTCCTTTTGCTTTGGCTAAGGATGCTGCATTCACATTTTCGTAACTGGATTATTTTCAGAAAGACTCCCAAGTTAAGCAGCACATGCACATGCATGCATACATCCATACACGTGCTTTTCATAAAGACCTGCTGTATTTTGGAGAGGGCATGGAGATGCTTGACAACTGGCTAGTTAGCTGCTCAATTAAGGAAAGGATGTTTGATAGACTAAACAAACAAAACATTGCCTCCACCGAACAAAGCACCCTGGCCTCTTTATCTGCATTGTCTGTCAGCACAACGCAATGGAAATTAAGGAAATTAAGAGGCTGGAAATGTAGCAAAACTCCCATGTGCTTAGCAAAGGCTTAAGTGTGATGAGGTGAAGATAGCCTTCTTTTTTTCATATACAGAACCCTTGGTGCTAATTTGTGCTCTTTTTCATAGAAAATGGATTAATTTGCACTAGTCTATATTTTAATCTCCTGTCCTTAACTACAGTGATGTGCTAAACACTCCCTCTTTCCCTTGTCATTTTAAAAAACTTTCCCAACTAACACAGAATTCCACGGGTCAAATGTGACACAATCCATGATCAAGATCTCCCCTGGTTTTTTAAAATTGCTAGCAGCTACAGGAGTCCCTAGACCAGACTGGGACCCCAACACTTGGGGGGGAACCCCCTTCCCAGGTTGGACCATTTTCCTGAATAAAATCACCTCCTGAAGCTGTTGTCTGCTGTGCGGGTACCTGTATGTTTTCCTGTAAGGGGGCAAATAACAGCTCCAGGATGGATCTGGGGGATGGGGAACTTTATCAGAAAAATGGTGTGTGCATGTGGGGAAAGGGTTAACCCTGCTCCCAATTTATCTCCTACCCCCATTGCTATTAATTTATGGATCTTTCAAGTCATGTGTAGTTGCACTCCAGGGGTTTCCCCTCTCTGTGGTGCTCTGAAAAATGGAATACCCTGTCAAATTTTACAGACACACTTTTGCATCTCACATGCATGAAAAGTGGTTGCTTTTGGCTAGCCCCACATAAGGAAGTGTGCTCCCATAAACAGACACAGTATTCAGTATCACATCTCTACCTTTCAGCACATGAACAGTCCACTAGGGATGGCAGAGAATTTCTCCACGAATCTCGGGGAGGCCGAATGCCAATGCATTCGGCCCCCCGAAATTGGCGGTGAAATTCTCTGCCCCCCCCCCCCCCCCCCGGGATGGGACTTACCTCCCTCGAATGTCCCTCTCAGCGGCGGGTCCCGGCGGCGGTTTGGTGGTGGCCGGTCTTCTGACCGGCTGCTGCTGCCGCCATTACAAAGTGAATTAAAAAAACACACACCCGTGATAGGCTACGTAACGATTTACGTAGCCTATCACAGCTAGATTTCCAAAGTCAGCCATGATAGGCTACGTAAATCGTTACGTAGCCTAACATGGGTGACTTTGGGGGGGAAAAAAAAAAGCGCGTACACAAATGGCGGTGCCCATGGGCGCCGCCATTTGCGTACGCGGTTTTTTTTTTTCAAAGTCACCTGTGATAGTCTACGTAACGATTTATGTAGCCTATCATGGCTGACTTTAGAAATCTAGCTGTGATAGGCTACGTAAATCGTTACGTAGCCTATCACGGGTGTGTCTTTCTTTTTTTTTAATTCACTTTTTTATTTCGCGGCCGGGGAGACGGGGCGCTTCTCCCCGGCCTGAATTTCAGCCAGGCGAGGCAGGGCACCTCCCCCCCGGCCTGAACTTCTGGGGGAGAACTGAAGCGCCTCCCCCCCACCGCGAAGCAAGCTGCGGGACCAGGTAAGTGACTTTCGTACGTCCCTACCACTATGTAGCAGCGGCCACCATGCAGGGATCTATACAGAGGGCTCCGTGCAGAAGCTGTAACAGGCTGGTCAGTCAGAATAAAGGCGGAAACCTAGGAACCTGCCTTAGATCACAGGTCCATCTCATTCCGAATTGTCTTCATGAGGAGTGTCGAATCTCTTTCAGCCTGAGAGCTGCTTTCCAGTTTGGATAAATTCTTGGGGGCCACATTCCAGTGGTGAGTGGGGCAAAAGGGGCAGGCTAAAAACACCCCCCTCCCAGCATATTTTAGCTTGCCAGTAACTAGGCCTTAGGAGAGGCATTTCAATCTTTAGGAATGGAGGATAAAACTCACAAAAGCTGGGAAATTACCAACTGATCAGGGTGGGAAAGGGGGGGCAGGGGAAGAGGGTATGGCCCTCTGGGGAACTCCACGGTGCTGGACTGGGACACCAGACAGAATGGATTTGGTCAGCAGGCCTGAAGTTCAACACCCCGGTCTAAATTGATGGGCAGGGCCTCTTTCAGGTTTCAGACAGGACTCTTTCCTAGCCCTACCTGGAGATATCAGGGATTGAACCTGGGACTTCCTACATGCAAAGGAGGTGCTCTACCACTGAGTTATGGGCCCTTCCCTAAAAGTTTGGGAGTGAGTCTTTCAGGAGGAGGGGAGTAAAGGAGCTGAGAGACCAGTGGGGAATTATTTTTTGAGGACATGGCTCATTTTTACTGAAGAAGCTACACAATATTGCTTGCAAAATTAACATTGAGTCTTGTGGCACCTTACAGACTAACCAATTTATTCTGGCATAAATTTTTGTGGACACTGTCTGCTTCATGTGATGCAAGCAACTTTCTTCATGAGGTCAATGGATTTCCACTTCATACGGCTAAATCTGCTCCCTTACATTCCAACAATTTCCAGAGGGGTAGCTGTGTTAGATTGTAGTTTGTAGCAGTCACAGCAAAAATGCTGACTCCTGAGCCTGTGAGGTGTCACTTGCATAGGTGAAAGCTTCACCACAAAACAGCATGAAGGTAGAGTTAATCTGTCCTCAAATATGGGAAACACATCAAAACCTAAAGCTGGCCAATCTCTGTCTCTGTAGTTTGCTCCTCTAGGCTGTAATCCACATCTTAATGAAACCAGCACCCAAAGGAGGGCTGCATGCTGATGCATCTGGAAACAATGGGTTGAACCCAAAGTTTGTTACTACACTTTTGGCAAAATCCAGGAGTGGGGAAAACCCCTCCCCAAATTGGAAGCCAATTTCAGGGGTTGTGAAAAGATGAGAATGCACAAGGGAGGCACTTTACTGTGGGGAGTACAGTGTCTGACCTCCTTCTTTGCACTGCCACTCTTTAGCTGTGATGGCTGAAGTGGGGCAGTTCTCCTGGCTGCTATGTTTAATTCTCGATAATGTTCCTGGAACAATGTTATGCTACTGTGTGGCATCATTCCAAGGGGCATTCACAGGTGGGGGATAGCACTCCCAATGGGGACACCTTTTCTCCCCAGAATGACCCTCGGAATATTGCCACACTGTAACGTGCTGTCATTCCAAGGGCATGGTGGCTTTCAGCACTTGGCCTTAGTGAGTTTCATGAACTTACCCAGACCCAAAAGTAGCCGAAATGCATCCAACATGATGAAAATATACTAGACACCGGGGCAGGTGATATTGCTAAGAGATGAGCTCTACCCTCTCCTGCCTTCATTCCTGTCCTGACACATATACAGCCTTTGGATTGAATACTAATTGCCTTCTCCTGCTCACCCCATGCTTCAGGTGGTCTATCAGCTTTGTTCTTTTTTTCTTTTTCTTTTAATTTTTCAAAGTCCCTAGAAAGGATCTTTGCATCTGATTACAAGTTTGTTCAGTGCTCTATTATTTTTAAGGCTTCACCCTTCTTTTTGATACACTGAGTTTGGTTCTGACAATGAAAGGAGTGGCTTGCTTCATAAGTGATATGAGCTGGCCAATCTGGCTTCTTCTCAAGTCAGAAAAATGCATTTCCCCAGGCAAAACTGAAGCGACAAAATAATATGTGTGGTGTAAATGCAGTCAATGCAGACGCATAGTTGAAATTCTCTATGTTTGTATGCTTCACAGCATTGATTTTAATATAGCTGGCCCTTTTCTTTTTTCTCCCTGCCTCAGGCTGAACCTTTTTCCCCCTACCTTAGCAAACTGATTCTCCCACCACTCAGCTTCATAGTATGACCCAGACTCTAGTATTAGGAGGGAGCAAGCAAAATGTCTCTCTATCCACTTTCTTCTTGCATAACTTTGTACACCTCTATCATGTCTCCAATCACTCCCCTTTTCTCTAAGCTAAACAGTTCCAGATGTAGTACATTTCCTCATAGGGAGTTGCCCCAGCCCCTTGATCATTTTAGTTCCCTTTTTCTGCCCTTTTCTCAGCTCTACAATATCTCTTTTTAAATGTGGTGACCAGAACTGTGCACAGTATTCCAAGTGTGGTCACACTACAGATTTGTTTTGAGTACTGGAACTCAGCTGTATAAATGTAAAACAACCTTTTTTTTCTAGATCACTAGTAGCAGGGAGGGGGAAAGCCATATATTATCAACCAACAGCAAACCATAATTTCTTCCCATGTTTGTCTTTAATATTTAGTTCTTCGACTGCTCTGTGGTGAGTGTGTGTGTTTTGCACATAGAAAGCAAGTCAGGAAATTCTCTGTCATGGTAATACAACCACACTTTGGATAAATCCAAAATATGGTTATTTAAAATGTTCCCTTCACGAATTGGTGCCAAGATCGTTATCTATTTGGTGCCAGGTTAAAACTGCCCTCTTCTCTTAGGCATTTGGCAGCATATAATGAGTTTTTAATCAGGTCTTTGGATTGTCTTTGGTTGATTGTTTAAAAATTGTTTCTAGATATATGTTGTTTCTGTGTGTGCTGCCTGTTTGTTTTTATGTAAATGGTTTTGAACTTTGTATAATGTATTTGTTATGGTTTTTAATCTTTGTGAACTGCCCAGAGAGCTGTGGCTATAGGGCGGTATAGAAATATAATGAATGAATGAATGAATGAATGAATCATGCAGGTTCATGCCAATGTACTCGTATGCTAAAAAAAACCCTATTGGTCCAAACCCACTGATTAGTAGTATGTTACACTTTCAGAACTGATGTTAGGAATACCATGTTGTTTATAATGTATGCTTTAAAAAACATCTGTGACCGATCATTTTACATGTTTAATGCACCAGGTAGCTCTCCCATTCCTAGCTGGAGCCTACAGGAGTGTTTTGGGCAGGCATGACAAGGAAGAGATCAGGCAGCTGAGAATCAGGACCATGGAGAGTTCCCCTTGGGGTTGGATTTAAAGTTGGAGTGGATATAAGAATTGCTGATAAGCTGGGGGCTTGGGAAGCGGCTCAGACAGTGGTCTGGAGCCTATGGATGGATGGCTTGTTTGTTTGTTTACTTACTTTAATTATTTATAGGCTGCCTCATATCAAAAGGTTATCTGGGTAGCTCACAAATTAAAATAACAAATTAAATGTTAATTTAATAATTTAAATTAAATTAAATTAAAAACAAATGGTTTTTAATCTTTGTGAACCGCCCAGAGAGCTTCAGCTATTGGGCGGTATAGAAATAAATAAATAAATAAATAAATACAGGAGTACAATAAAAAAAATTAAGATAAAATGCAGCATTAAACAACACTGAGTAAGATCAGAAATGAGCAGAAAATCAGCTAGAACAGGGTTAAAAGCTACAGCATGATTTCAATGACCTGGGAAGATAAAAAGGTATTTTCCTGGTGCTGAAAGGGCATTAAAGTAGACATTTAGCAAATCTCTTTGGGTAGACTATTCTATAAAGTGGCTGAGAGGCATGTGAAGCACCACCTCCTTGAAGGAAGGCCACTTGGGAATTACAAGGTCTATACATTATGTAGGTATGCACTCTCTGGGGCTGAAAGGCCTCCTGTGACCTCTAAGTTTGGCAAGGTGGAGAAAAAGACTCCAGGGTTCCACTTGGTTCTGGGAATGAGCTGTCCAAGTCCGAGGAGGTCTCCTTCCTCAGGAACAGGGGATGGATGCCGACTGGGCTCTGCGGCTCCTCCTCCTCTGTAGAAGCATCTAACAGTGACTACTGCCTGTGGTGCTCCAGGAATCCAGTCCTCTCCATCCTTAAAAATGGCAGAATGGCACTCAGATTGCGGGTGCAAGGTTTGAGGTCCTGGGCCATGGAACATGTGAAAATGGCTCTTTTTTCATTTAACTGATAGTTTGCAGAAATGTGGATACTTGCTTTACAGAACAGGGAATAACAACAACAACAACAACAACAATAATGCTGCTAAAGTTATTTACTTTAGCTGCACAATGTTTCAGTAGGTGAGTTTCTTCCAGATCAGAATATGATGGTTAAGATTATGAGAATGTTAACATTTGAATATTGCACATGGGGTTGGTGTCAAATCACACTTGGGGATGGGGGAAGGTGACAAAAATGATTTCAAGTGTCTTCTGAGAAAGCAACCAGACACTGGGGGCTTCAGTTGAAGACTGAAAGGTACAGAACTGAATGTGAGTTCTCATTTAATAGGGAATGAGAAACAGTCAAAATGCGGATCAATGTATAGCAGTGGCCATTAGACAGAAAAATGAGATGATACCAGTTAGATAAGCACCAGAGTGGGAAAGCTATAGAGACAACAAAGTAATATTGAGATAGATTAATATTCAACAGATGAAAGCAAGTTTCAAGGCAGAGGGAAAAACACGAATGCTATGATGACAAACTGAAGCAACTTTATAATAAAAAGAACACAACTAAGCAATGAACAAGAATCTGAACAATACGTACAAAGGATAATGAAATCAGAATACATAATACATTGTTCTGTGACAGAGGTTAGTTATTGATAGACAAAGGCACTAAAAGGCAGAAGAAGTTAGAATTACGTGTAGCCAAGTAGAAAGCAAGTGATTTTTGCAAAACAACTGCATGCTTTTAACCTATAAAAAAGCATTTTTTTATAGTCTTGTGGCACCTTAAAGACCAAGGGAAGGATCCAATGGTGTCAGACACTGCACTGGTGGAAACCAATGCTTGCGCAATGTCAATAGGGCTTGCTAGTATGACGGGTTGGAAACCTGTCACACTAGCAAGTGGTACTGATGTTGTGCAAGTGTTGGTTTCCACTACTGCAATGTCAATAGCGCTAGCGCATGGACACAGAATCCTTCCCTAATGAAGTTAATATGGCATAAGTTTTCATGAACTGTGGTATATTATTATATAATGTATTAGAGAGCAATCCTACAGCCCCTAGACAGGGCCTGGGGGGACATAGGGTTTTTCAGATTCCTGGATCCGAGGCTGGAGACAGCGCTCTGACCTCAGACCAAGGAGTCCAAGTTCCCCTCCCGCTTGCAGCTGGCACAGAGAGAACTGCATCGGCTGCCTCTACAAGCTTGCAAATGTGAGCTCAGAGAGGAGGGAAAGGGAGTGTGCCAGTGGGCAGGGAGGGGACGGCTTGCGCTGTATCCTCAGCCCTCCCCACCATCCTTCCCTCCCTTTCTCAAATGTCTCAGCTAGACGTGCAAAAATGCCCATCTAGCTAAATTGCAGAGCGGGAAAACTGTGCCTCCTGCTCTCCTTTGGATACTCATAAGCCTTCGAGTTCGGAGGCTTATGAGTATCAAGGGAGGATTCAATAGGATTGCGCCTTTAGTTTTAAGGTGCACAACTTTTTGCTGTTTTTGCTGCAACAGGATGATGTTCTGGGGATAACTGGAGAACCATGTATATTGCCTTGAGCTCCTTGGAGTAAGGATAATATATCTGAAAGCCACTGTTCCATTCCATGAAAAAGTGGACAATTTCCCATCATTTTTCAATCACATGTAACTCTAAAGATTAAATATTCTTCTTTTAGTGGTGACTAAACTTGCAGGAGGAAGGGAAGAGATTTGCTAAGTCTCTTTCTTTCCACCTAGCTCTACCAGCAGGAGTGGCGAAACAACCCAAGGGTGCTCTGTCCTTGGGTTGTTTAGTGTGATGTCCAAACCTGGAACTCTGGCTTGTCTCTCCCTGGACAAGCCAGCATTGGAACCCAGGGTTTATTCCCTGGGAATCTAGCTTTTAAATACTGTTTGACTTATTATTATTTTTCTGACATGCCCTGGACTGTATCATATTGGGTTGATAGTATTTTCAAATACAGACAAGGAATAAAATGGTTCTGACTGAAAAGGTCTTAAAAATTCAGCCTGGATGTATCTGTTGCATTCATATTTGTGATGTGAATTATGGCCATCTCATGCAATTGTTTTAAGTGGGACTTGTCAAGTGCTAAATTTATTTTATTTCACCTTCAGATGATTCACAGGTTGGATGCATGCAGGATGTACTTAAGCATATTTATTTAGAAGACCCAATGGTCCCATTTGGATGCAGTGATAAACCTGGGTTCCAGAAAATCCTGGCTTATCATTTCCAAGCAGTATGCTTGCGTATACTGCCCAATCACTCCCAATAGCTCCTCCTGCAAGTAGGAATGGCCTTCCATCTGTGGTTTGTTTACTGTGACATCAGAAATGGGGATTCTGGCTTGACCCTTCCAAGCAAGCCAAGGTCATAAGCCAACGAAAAACCATGGCAGATGACTCTGGGTTGTTTGTGGAGAGACAAGCTAGAATCCCTGGTTGGACATCGGGATAAACAAACCAAAGACAGAAGGTTTGTGCTTTGTTTAGCTGCTTCTGCTTGCAGGAGGAGCCAAGCGGGAGTCACTGGCAGCATGCACCAGCCTGCTGCTCGTTACCAAAAAGCAGGGTTGTGGAGAGTCTTGGCTTATTGTGACATTCAAACGTGACCACTAAGTTCAGTGGGATTTACTGTTAGTAGGAGTGCTTAGGATTGTAGCCTTAATGATTTCAATGGCCCCAGGCCCGTAACCAAGTCACCTGTAGTTTTAGAGGGGCCTAGAGATCCATAATGCTTGACTTTGGTTCATGGGCTGCAATTTTCTTGCTAGTGGGCCTCTTGGCTGGTTAAGATGAGTCAAAGGTCGATATCACCGCCTCAGCACATTCCATGCTACCGTTTATCTTATCAGGGCCTAGGAAGCATCTGAGAAGTGAGGCTCTGTTTAGGCTCTGTTTATAGGTGGCTGTGCTGGGAAAGTTCTGACTGTTTTCCCTCTGAACAAGTACTGTTAGTCTATGCTGGGAAAGTTGCAGATGAACGCTAATTAACGCTTGCAGCTGTCATGCTGCCTCACTGCTAACATGTATGGTATAAAACCCATTTTACTCCTTGGCTCGGGGTTCAGACAAGCTGTCTGATCCAACCATTGGGTACGCCTGTGTGCTGTAAGTACTCAATAAAGTCTCCTTGTAAGCAAACCTGGATCTGGCTTATCACTGTCTTGGCACCTCCAAACCTTAGCAGCCCACGGCTGGGACATACAATGATGTATACAGAAGCCTCTGTGCACCTGTAATGGCCTCCAGTTTGGGACAGGCCATAGCTCAGTGTGAAAGAGCATATGTTGCTGCCAGTCAGAGTCTGCAATACTGGGCTAGGTGGACTGATGGTCTGGCTTGTTATAAGGCAAATTCCTACATTCCCAAACTAATACAGGTGCCTGAAACCAGAGAGCCCCTTCCAGTCTATGAACTGATATCCCCGAGTAACTTCTGTCCATAGTTCTTCCGGGACCCTATCTACTAAATCTAGTCCCTTAAATCTATTCTTCACCTCCACTGCATATTCATGAGGAATATTAGTGAGCTCATATCTAACTGATCTGTGGGTCTCCCCTATTCTCTTTAGTCTGATTCTAAATTGTGCAATAAGAAGTTCGTGATCTGAACTACACTCAGCTCCAGGTCTTGTTTTTACCAACTGCACAGATGTCCGCCACCTTTGGCTACAAAGGATGTAGTCAATCTGATTTCGGTGTCAACCGTCTGGTGAAGTCCATGTATAAAGTTGTCTCTTAGGTTGTTGGAAGAGAGTGTTTGTTACGCACAGTGAGTTGTCTTGGCAAAATTCTATCAGCCTATGTCCTGCTTCATTTTGTTCTCCCAGACCATGCTTGCCTGTAATTCCAGGTGAGGACATTTTCCCTATGTTTTCTCCTGAATCCACCTCGTCATTTAAAACTGGACTAACAGCAGTTATTTCCTGTGGGCTGGGTGAAAGTTGTTGTCAGTTGTCTTTCGAATAACCTTTCTTTCTCATAGAAAGACTACCTTCTCCCATATGAGCTTGGCTGCGTTTTAACATCTTTGGTGGCCACCCTTCTCTTGGTTACTGCCACCACCAGAGACACGTTTGGTGGGGATGCGACAGAGGGCCTTCTCAGTGGTGGCTCTCAGGTGCTGGAACTTCCTGCTGAGAGAGGCTAGGTTGGCCCACTCTCTGTTGTCCTTCCACCAGCAGGCAAATACATTTTTATTCAGGCAGGGCTTTGGCCTATAAGCTGCTCTGTCACTGGAGTTGTTTTATTTTTTAAAATTCATTGGATGCTATTTATGTCTTTTATTGTTGTGTTTTTAATTTGTTTGTTGTTAGGTTTGAATTAAGATTTTGTTTTTAGTCCTACCAGCTTTATGGCACCTACAAATGTGATAAATGCACTGTGCCCACACCATCATCCAAGCGATTAATGAGAGGGGCCAGGCAGGAGACATGTTGGAGCCCCCTGGAATAAACTCGAATGCTTAAGAGCTCATATATCACATCAAATATAGCATACAGAAGAGTTTTAAGTTGCAGTCTGGGTTGTCTTGTGCTTTTCCTTCTTCTTTCTTTTGGTGGCTTGCTATAATGAAATAGGATATTTGGACTCTTTCCCTTTCTCATCTGTTCTATGTACAGTTCCGTATGGCTGAGCAAGATGCTCAGGTTATTCCTAAGAGCCACCAGAGTCTCTATCAGGTCACAAAACTCTGTCCATGGAAAGGCTGGGCATTCCTCCAGGGTTTTAACTAGAAATACACCACTCTGACAGGCGGCCTGGCTCCCCGATGTGTCCCTCACTTTTGACAGATGCTGCTCGGGCTGTTACATTCTATAGCTGTCATAATTTTCTATTTGTCGCCTAAAGAAATTTAGGAGGGCTGTTTTTAAGCCTTCACAAAACTGCATGGTCCAAATACTAAAAGTGAAAATAATGTTTCAGTGTCATGCCCAAAGCAAACATACAGACATCCACCTCATAATTTGTGCATTATTTAATGAGCAGCAGTGTTGTCTGTCTGTCTATGATCTCAGATGTGTTTTATACTGGCAGCTATCAACTTGCTGACAGACACTCTTGGCTCCATTATCTCCAGAACTATACTGTTATAGGAGAGTGGTGATGTGTACAGCTGACATCCAAAACTTTCTTACTTTGGGTGCAATGCTATCCATGTTTAGACAGAAAAAGTCCTAAAACTCCTAGCATTCCCCAGCGAGCCATGTTGTAGGACTGTATTTTCAAACTTACTTATTTTCAACTTAATCTTTAAGAAGTGTGCCAGTTTCTAACACTGACATTAACCCATGGGAAAAGTCAACCTGGGGCTGGGGGGGAGGGAGCCAGAGCCAAAAGTGGGCAGAATTTTCAGCATTGCATAGCTCTCTCTTTCTCTCTCTGCGCCACTCCAACCTTCTCTCTCTCCATGCCACCCCATCCTTCTCCCTCTCTGTGCTACCCCATCCTTCTCCCTCTCCATGCCACCCCACCTTCTCTCCCTGGCCACCCACCCTTTCTCTACCACCCAACCCCAGCAGAGTGGTTAGAGGATATTAGAGGATAACCAAGCTACTTTGCGTGATCTTGGATCACTCAACGCCAAGGACCATGAAAGACAATTCAAAAGTACAGTCTCCAGTAGTAGAAGTCTGTACTGTCACCTTCTCTAATGAAGGAAGGGAGTGACTGGGCAGAAAAAAAGAGCCACAGGTTGGGAGATTATCTAAGGAGAAATTGCCTGACAAACCAGCAAGCTTCTCTACCCACCAACAAGCAAGAAAACAAATTATTCTCTTAAGAGAGAGCTTTGTAAGGAGCAATGCGGTCTGTTCTGAGCTCCACGCTCCTCATATTAGTAAAGAGCTCCAAAGAATGGCGGGGGAGGGGGAGTGTCACTACTCGCTTGCACAAGTGCAGCGGGAAAGGGAGGAGAATCTGGGTTGTTCACCTGCTGGCCAGATGAGATTGGGCAATGGGCCATATCTGGCCCATGGCCTACAGGTTCTCCACCCCAGATCTATATACATTACAGTGCTCTAAATATATCTTATTTTTCTTCACCTATTGGTATTGAACTGTCTGATAACCCAACAACATCTTAAAATCAATTTTTGTCCTGTCTCACTAGGCTGTTGCGTGTAGTAGTAGCAGCAGCAGCAGCAGCAGCAGCAGCAGCAGCAGAAGAAGAACTATATATGCTCCCCTGAACATTTTGGAGGAAAATAGGATAAAAAATAAAATAAAGACATCATTGGAACCCTGGAACTATACTCTAAAGGTTACCCAAGATTTGCACAGACTTGAACAGAAAAGGGATATATGAGGTAAGGAGCTGTCTGATTCTGAGTGAGACTCTTGGACCATCAAGTGCGGTCCACTCTGCCTAACAGCATTTTTCCTCACTTTGCTACCCAAGATCCTTTTTCAACTGGATACCTTTAAAATGAAAAGCATGTGGTCTGCCACCAAGTTATGCCTTTGGGTTGAGAGGCAGGGTCTACAGCCTCGCTCAACCTGGAGCCCTCCAGATGTGTTGGACTACATCCTACACATCTCTCATCTCCGACATATCTGGAGGGCACCAGCTTACTGGATACAATGAACCGTACATACATTGCTTTGCTGCAGTTGTCAGTGTGCAGATATGGGGATACATCACCCCCAGAAAGCCACCAAATCCGGCTGCCCATCTAATGTGACTTTATAGGTTTGGATCCAGAGTTAGTTATCCTTAGAGCAGATCCACTGAAGTCAATGGCACTCAAGTGTGTCATGACTAACTTCAGTCCTACTGAGTCAAGGGTCTACTCTAAGGATGACTAAGTCTGGATCTAACCCATGGCAATTTTGTACAGGGGCACACAGCTGAGATAAAGGAAACACGCACAATAGTGTTGTACCATATTTTCTGTCTTTCTAAGAGCTGCAGTTTTGCATGACAAAATTATGTAGAGACAGCTGGCTATAAGACAATCGAGGGCTACACAGTATTATTATAACATTTTGAATATTTCACTACTGGTTTCAGCATGTAACGCGATCTGAATTTTGTGGGACATTCTGACTGCAGATAGTTCACTGCAGCCAGCAGATCAAAGACAGCCTCTTCTTAGAAGAACGATATAAGGTTAGATTCTCTGTTTCTTTGTCTTCTCACACAGCAGACATTTATAGGAGATGCTCTACCCCCTTTACTCCCCAGATCCCTTTTCCATCCTCAGTGTTTACTTAAGCATGTGGCATCTCACTTACATTGCCTACACAGCGAGAAAGATGGTGGCTGTTTGATCCCCACCCCCCACCCCGAGGCTCTATTCTTCATACTTCTTTATCTAGGAAAACAACAACCCAAAATTGCCACGCGCACACACAAAATGACGTTGAGAGATAAGTGTATTCCCGCAGTTTAAGTCTCCACGGGAAAGAACCTGTATTTTATATTCTTGACAATATTTTATATTGACAATATTCTTGAAAATATTTTATATTATTTTTATATATTTAGTCTCCACGGGAAAGAACCTGTATTTTATATTCTTGACAATATTTTATATTGAAAATATTCTTGACAATATTTTATATTATTTTTATATATTTAGTCTCCACGGGAAAGAACCTGTATTTTATATTCTTGTTTCTCAGCTTCCATTCACCTGAATCCAGAGCAGGGCCCCATCTACATGGGGCTTTTACTCCGGTTCTACTCTACCCCCAAATGGATAGTGTCAGGGGACACACACTGCTCTCCATAGCTAGCCCTAAATCTGGTTTTTTTTCAAACTCATTTTGTTTCGGATTTTCCAGTCACAGTGGCTTCAGTGCTGTTTGGGAGTCTGTGTGACCTCAGCTGGCTTCGGTGTGGCGCTGACTGGCGGAAGGGAAAGTAGCATGGAGTGGGGCATGGGGAGAGCAGAGGGGTAAACATGTCTACCCAGAAGTAACTCAATGCCTTCAGTTCCATGTCTCTGCCTCTCACTTTAAATAGTTGAGCTTAGGAGTGGGGGCAGGGGAGCCCGCCCTGCTGTTTTGAAACTGCAGCTACGCAGGAGCACAGCTGAGAAACGGTGGATGCCTGTTCATGTGTAGCGAGATGCATGGAATTGGAGAAGCCTAACCCAGCCCCACAGCTTAGGTAACATTTTTTCTTAGAGCACATACCAGTACACTATCCGAACACCACTCTGCGCCAGTAGGCCCAGGGCGGGATGTGGTAGCTCCCTGCTCTGTTATGTGCATGGTAACGATGAGGCTATTTCATTTTGTACTTCTTGGATGGGGCTGCAGGGAGTGCAATATTTTGCATGTCAGGAGAAAGTCGATGTAGCCACAGTAAATACTGCACATGGGCAAAGACTGGACTCCATATTGAGCAGTAGCAACAGGCCTCCAACTCACTCAGGGTGAGGCTGTGCCAGGAGCAGCAGGTTAGCTTAGGGGGCACAGAGCAGGCTAGATGGCACACCCAGCTGTGTTCTCCAACAACTCATTGCCATTCCCCACCCCTCAGCCAGGGCCGGCCCTACAACTAGGCAAAGTGAGGCTAGTATTGAAATAAGACTTAACTGCCATTCTAGTTGGCTTTTGTACATGGAATTGGGGTGCTATCTATTCCTTTGCCTCAGGCAGCAAAATGTTTGGGGCCAGCCCTGCCCTCTGCATTGGCCATCTGAGGCAGTTGTTTCACACTGTCTAATGGTAGGGCTGGCCTTACCCTTTCATGTGTGGATGGTGCTATTTTGGCTACATAGGTATTGGCACTCAGTAGATGAGTTTGCTATTAGTAATATACATATATAATGAATGATTAGGATCACAACATCTATTGAAAAGCAACAAATGGTGTTAATGTTAATGAGGCAGTTGCAGTCCAGTTGACTGGATAGATTAAATAATTGATCCTATACTGTAATGTGAATTAAACTGAAAAACCTAGAGACTACATAGAGATATATTTTGTTCAGTTGGTAGGCTTCCTTTCCTAAGTAAAAGAAAGCACGTGTAATTTTATTTATTACGTTTATTTATTACATTTATAGCGTGCCTTTTTTCCTCAAGGAACCCAAGGCGGCATACATAATCCTCCATTTCTCCCTTTTATCCTCACAACAACAACCCTGTGAGGTTGGTTGGGCTGAGTGTCTGTGACTGGCCCAAAGTCACCCAGTGAGCTTCCATGGCCGAGTGGGAACTAGAACCCGGATCTCCTGACTCCCAGTCCAACACTCTAGCCCTACACCACACTAGCATTGTGATTAATGCAGGGTTCTATACTGTTGTCCTAGCCCAGACTTTTTCAACCTGGTGCCTGCAGGACGTGTTGGGCTACAACTTCCAGCATTCATGACCATTGGCCATATATCAGCAGGGCACCAGGTTGGGGAAGGCTATAGCCCTTTCCCCTCCGCAGATGAAATTCTACTGCTTATTCTACTTTGTGTCACCATCGGTATAGCTCTGCTGGAAGTATCTTAGAAAAATAAGAACAAGTACCCAAACCAAATGTCCCCCGTGAGACAAAACAAAATAAATTTAATCATCTGCAGACAGACTTGCAGGAGGCAATACCCAATTTGTCACTACAAGCAGGTTTCCTTTAGTAGACATCAGCTCATCTGATTTTTTTTAAAAGAAGTCAGATGAAGGGGGAAAATAATATTGAGCAAGTTACCTGTTTCCCCACTGTTGCCCCTCAGGACTCTTCTGCGCATTTGATTGTTGGCAGAACAGAGAGAACCTGACAAGGGCTGAGCTGTGTGGAATCCTAGCTGAAGGAGCATGCTTTACCCTGGATAAATCACACTGGAGACTCTGGGTCAAAGGAATAATACAGCTTGCATTTATTGCAGGAAATACATGTTATATAGGAGGGTCTCCAGCTCAAGATGGAGGGAAACCCAAAGAGACGTCTCTTCTCTGAGAGGCAAGAGCATGAAGGAGGAAGTAGGACCAGCAACCTTAAGAGTATCAGTCTAGCATTAGAAGGCAGGTCAGCACAGATCAGGGGACGGTATAGGAAGCTTGGAGGTTCTCTCTCTATCTATTCTCTTTCCATGCAGACACATCAGCCTTTGTCCTTTTCTTTTTGAAGCTACCTGAGTTGCACCCACACTTCTAACATTGATGAGAAGCCTTGAAAGAGGAAGCACATGTGAGTTGTGCTTTGTGTTTTCAACTTTCTACTGCACCGTGAGAAGAAATTGCACATCTCTTCCCCATCCCCCAACGGGGAAATGCATGTGCTCCAGATGCAGGGAGAGCTCATGGATATTCTCATGGGGAAGGTGCTTCCACTGTACGTGCATGTTATTCATGCTTTCAATTTTGCCACTTTCGTGAAGCCCAAAATGGCTCTTTCGGGTTGTTGTTTCACATTTCAAAATGTAGAGGGTACCATGGAAGTGTGGCAGTTTTTAGTAAAGCTGTGACAATGTGAGATGAAATAAGGATTGCACCTATTATCTTCTATCGTGTTGTGAGGTTAGAGAAAGGAGAGCAAATCTTCAAAAGCAAGGGACATTTGAGATAAAGCCTTGTTATTTTTCCTTTTTGGCATATTGGCTATCTGCTCTTCATAAAAGTCAAAAGGGGAACACTACAAAGTTTTTTTTGTCCTTTGGTTTTTCCCCTTACAACACCAATAACGGAGGGAGGGGATGCCTATTCCAAAAGGTGCACAAAAATATGTAGAACAGAAGTCTTGACAATAGTTCTGCATATCCAAAATCTAATTTATTGTGAAGGCCAGTAAAAAGAGACTCCATAGGTACATGGGATTATAATTTAACAGTGTGCCTTTACTGTCCTTCACAATACATGTCCTTCTTTAAAAAAAAGTTGTATACTACTGTTCAAAAAATTATCACACTGGTTTTCACAAAACTAAAAAAACACACCAGGAAAACATCAATACAATGAAACTAAAACCCAGACAAACCCCCAAAAAGCAAGAACCAGCAAAGCAATTATCAAGGAAAGGACATACCAGTTCATTTTTCAAAGGCCAACTGAAATTAAAAGCCTATACCATACCACCCTTCAAAAGACTTTGAAAAGTAAGGAGAAACTGGTAGGAACTCCCCCCTAGGAATGTTGTTCCATAGCAATGGGGCTGCAGCAGAGAACAACCTGCTGTCATGGAGGCTGATCCACCCTCTCTGTAAGAAACTGGAGCAGGGCACATGGGAGACACATTCCCTGAGTTAATCAGGACCAAGGCATTTGGGGCTTAAAAAATAAGAACCAGCACTTTGACTTGAGCCTAGAAACACATTGGCAACCAGGGCTGATGCTTCAAAACAGGTGATATACGTCGATCCTCACCTGTTCAACTGATGGGCTGCCATGTTCTGCACTAGCAGGAATTCCCAGAATATCTTGAAAGGAAGTTCCTTTCAGGGCAGGGGCGAGTAAGCATGGGCAGAAAGTAGACTGGGACACACTGGGAGATCTCTTGGTGAGCTAAACTAGGTCAGCAAGGATATTTGATTCCCAATTGTTTAACAACAACTCCGCCTCCCCCCACCAATTATACTGCCAAAATGAAGAAACCGGGCAGGGGATAAACAGGAGTTGATATTTGTGTGGAAGAACGGTGAATTCACATCAGTTTTGGTACCCAAAATAAATTCCTACGCTCAAAATTCTTTAATACAAAGAGCTTTTCTACACCAAGCATTTATTGTGTTGATTCCTTAGCGTTGGTTGTTTACACTATTCTTTAGATGGTGTCGTGATTCTCCAGTTTCACTTCATTTTTTAAGAGCACTTTGCCAAGATTTTTTAGAGCAGGGAAAATGGGGTATTATTTTTGATGGTGAAAGACAAGGTATTTTCCTACTTGTGTATTTGTGCTTTTCTACTATAGCACAGTGCCACCTAGAGGTTATGTAGTGGAAAAGCAGGAAAGGAAAAGCTCTTTGTGTAAAACTCAGATCTCAGTTCTGAGATTACACCAAAAGTCGATACAGTGATTTACAGCCTTGTGTAGAAAAGCTCTAAGAGTCTATCTTGCACCAGGCTCCATTTGGTGGCTCTTGGGGTAACAGAGCACAATACAATAGTCTAATCTGGAGGATTAGACTGATTTTGGATATACAGAACTATGTGCAAGATTTTTATTCTATGTATTCTGTGCACCTATTGACATAGCCCAGCCTTCCCCAACCTAGTCCCCCCATGTGTTGGACTACAGCTCCTATGATTGCCAGTCAGCATGGCAATGAGATATGCTAAATGACAACAATGGTCCGATAATTGCGGGGGGAAAAGCAGGTTGGGGAAGACTGACATCACCTTTTGTCTTCACGTGTTCTTTGCATCTCCAGTCGACAAACATCCTTCCAAGAAACAAAGATCAGGAAATGCCAGTAGCCTTCTTGGCCAAATTAAATGTTAATACCCAAGATCATAGTGTAATGCTTGCAATGCAAATCCCGCATCTGCTAGCCAGCAAGAAATGCAACAGGAGGTGTTGCTGAACTCTTAAGAGATCGGGTCCCACTGAACTGTTGTTTGTGTTTTCATCCCCCTGGCTCTCTCAGCCTGGAGGACAAATTCTCCTGCTTGTTGCCTGTAGCAACACCTACTTGAACGTGCCTTGAGTGATGCCACTCAGCAGTGGAGCTCTGCCAGTGTGGGCAGCTCAACGATTCCCATTCCCAACAACTGATCATAAGGAACAAGGTGCAGCGTAGTAGTGGAGGCTGGTGGCTCTGATGTCAGTGGGGCAGTGAATCTGCTCCGGGTTTCAGTCAGAACTCTAAAGGAGCTATCCAGGTTGGATAGCTCCCTTAGAGTTCTGACCGTTCTGACTGAAACCCGGAGCAGATTCACTGCCCCACTGACATCAGAGCCACCAGCCTCCACTGCAGGGTAGCATGCAAACATCTAATTAGCTCAGGAACAATACTTCATTATGTCTACCGGTGATGCATAGACAAGGCTCCAGAGATGTTTAAATGCAACAAGTCGATTCTGCTGATCACTTTAGCCCAAGGATGGAGAACCCCAAGCCCGAGAGCCAAATCGTGCAGCCCCAATCCAGCCCTCCAGGGTTGCCCAGATGGTCACACACCCTTCACCTGGACCTACCCTCTTTCCCCCTCCTGGCTTTTACCCCATTTCCCCCCTCCCCATTCTGAAAGGTTGAAATGGCTCTTTAAAGCTTAGCTACTGGCAGAAAGAGGTTTAAGCTAAAAGATGCTGGTGTTTTGGGCACTCCCCATTTGCCTTTGGTCCCATCCCCTTTCATTTACTTACTCACTTATTTTATTAGTGATAGTTTATCCTGCTTAATATGATAAAATCCCTAAGCAGTTTTTGCCTTCATTCCTGCCCACCACTGGAATGTGGACTCTGAGAGATTCTCCAAAACTGATTTGGCCCTCGGGCTGAAAGAGGTGCAACACCCCTGCCTTAGTGTTAGACACGCAAAGGGTCTTTAGAGGAGCTGGGTGCATGTTGACACTGGAGGCAGGGCTGGGCTTGTGTGCGTACCTCCTACACTTTTAGCTTTCCTGTGAGCAGGCTGAATGCCTGCATAGGTCTTTCGAAAACCACAGATCATAGGTAATACCCACGATCGCATGCTGAGGGGATTACCATGGCCCCAGTGCGGGTCCCATGCCAGGTGAAAGAAACTATCGTACAGATTCTCCTGGTCCTGCCCCAAAGCATGGATATCTACAGGGGGAAATGCACGGACACTGGACATATCGAGCAGGGCCTGAGGAAACTGCACAAGCTCAGGGGTGGGGCCAACAGTGCAGCCCTCCTTCCTCGTAATCACATGGGGACTCCTTAGAACATAAGAACAGCCATGCTGGACGGGGAATAGGCACGGGGAAAATGCAATGGAGTATCCTGGAATGGGCTGGCTGGAGCCCTGAACAGGAATACTCCCCGCAGCAAACATGTTGTTGAGGTCCCACTTGTTGTTCTTTGTTCTTAAATTGTTTTTGTTATGTTATTTATAATATTCATATGTCCCAAGTTCATTGAACTTCCAAGTGGCTGCAGTCACCTCATTCATAATAATTGTGTGCGTTATAGTCTACTGATCTAAAATTTTCTTCAAATCAGGCCGCATCCCACATTAATTCAACACTCCCCACAGGGAGCCCTATATGGATGTGGCGTAGTAGCCTTCTTCATTCATAATGCTGTCATGGCAAATGGCACAATCCAGCAAGGTTTATTAGTCTCTGAGCAATGGAGAAGTTGAAGGAATAGGGAAAATCCAGATCAGGAAGATGATGCTGTCTCGCAAAAACTGTGCCTCAGAAGCTTTCATCTGGATTACACTTAAAATCATACTAGCGGGACCAACTCCATAAGTCTCATTTTTTATGACTGCTAAGCACTCTTTAAACAAGATTACTTGCCATTTTCACAGGAAGGCAACTGAATCTGTGATCTGCAGATTCCAGAGTGGACCAGCTTTTCCTGAGTTACACAGATTCTGCAGATCTGTGGACCGGTTTTTTTCTTTCTTTCTGGAATTTTATGCATATTGAGTTGTAGAAAAATACATAAAATAAACACTGACCGAAAATGTGCATTTCAACCATAGGCTAAAGCATGAAAATGTGCATTTTGGGGGGAATTTGCACACTTTTGCAAGTGTGAATTTGCACAAATTCAGGAAATGGGAAAAAACTTAATTCTGTCAATGAGCAGAAGACGGAATGAAGGCACCTGACAATCAGCAAAACGCAGATGGGATGGATTTTACAAAATCCGTACATCCCCAATTGCAATGTTGGCTGATCCTACCATTTAAAGGATACAAGCAAAATGACCTATCCCCGACACATGCTCTCCTGGATCTCTGTTTTGACAAAATGGTTTTGGGCTAACATATTCTCTTGTATCATTAAACTGAACAAAATGTGCTGACTTTTCATTCAAAAATGAGATGTATTTTAATATTCTGTCTAGAATGCACTTCTGATTTCTTTTATATTTATTTATAGATAAAAGGCATTTATATGCCACGTTTTGATCCCAAAAATGGCTTCTAAAGTGGTTCACAATCAAACAATTAAAACGCAATGCAATAATTGACCATTGTATTTTATTGTTCTATTGTGAACCAGTTTGGAAGCCCTTTTTAGGGTAAAAAAACAGCATAAAAATGGTAGATGATCAATGCTGGAGATGAGGATCTTTCAGAGCGATTATCTGAACAAGTATCTGAAGGCGCACCTCCTCCCATATCAACTTGCCTGTGCAATAAGACTGTAAGAGGAGGCTGTTCTACAAATTCCATCTATAGGAGAAGTGCAGTATGCATGGACAAAAGACAGAATTTTCTCTGTTGTGGTACCCCAAGTTTGGAATACCCTTTTGAAAAGGGTATGTCTGGCACCAACACTGTATTCCTCTCAGAGCCTGGTTAAATCGTTTTTATTTGCAGCGGCATTTAAAGTTATTGTATTTTCAGCTGGTTGAATTGTCATTTTTCTCAATTATATTGTATTGTTGTTTAACGTTTTCTATTGTTTTTAATATTGTAGTCTAGTTTCCAGTTTTTAACCAATACTACCCTGAGATTCATTTTTAGATAAAGGTATAGTTTATAAATTCTATAAACAAACAAACAAGATATATTTTGGCCTTATCCCAAGATAAAAAATACTGTATTTGTATAATAACCTAAATTTTAAAAATCAGTTTAATTTCTCCTCCCTTTGTGCAAGAAAACAAACAAACCAGTTGCATTTGAACTGGGAAATTCTTTTTAACATCTTTACAGCAAGCCAGGATATTAAGCCATGGTTTGAAGTTGGCTTAATATCCTGACTTGTTCCAAAGCTCTTAATCCTAGTTTTCTGGTTCAGAGGAAACAGGAAACTATACTGATCTGTTTGCTTGCCCACAGGAAGCCAAAGGGTTCATTTATATCTCAGCTTATGAAGGTATGACTGCCCAAACTTGCCTAATACATCTAAGCAGTTAGGGAAATTATGTCAAATCAGTTTCACCATCAGACTTGGGGTGGGAGGGGGAACAGGCATTCCAACAAAGAATCTTTATTCCACATTGTCCTTTTGGTCTAAAAGTTAACGTTTACAAGTTTGCACATGTTCTCCAGGTTCTCCATTTCTGCCAGTGTACCATGGAAATAGTGGAATCAGTTTAATTCTCATCTCATTTCATGCTCTGGCAGAATGCAGTAATAACTTGGTTGCAAAATACTACAGAGAAGAGTTAATTTGCTTCAAAAGCTGCATAACCACTAGACTCTCAGAGTAATCATCATTATTCATTTAGCAGCATATGGAATCTTAATTAAAAGAACCGTGAGGAAAAATTACATTGACTCCATAAGAACAATTTATGGTGGGAAAAAGCACATTATATACATAATATTTCCACAAATCCTACATCACTCTTTACTGATATGGCATCAAATTTTCCTATTAAAATGCTCAGAAAATATGGCGAGAAACCATATCAAGAAAAACTGGGAATGTACTATTTGAAATATGGCCTTATTTACCCATTACATTGTTTTCAAGCCCCTTAGACAGAGTAATAAACCCTGCCCAGGCGTTATGCCCAAACAGGGTATGCCCAACATGTATAAGAGGCATGGAACCAGCATGTGTCACAAAATCCCCATCCTTGCCTCTTCAGTGCCCACCGACACTGAGCAGGAAAGTCTGAATGAGTCTTCTAACTTTCATTATGTGTGCATGTTTCTACTTGCATTCAAGAGAACAAGAGCACAAGCCCCCTTCAAACTTTCCCACTCTCAAAACAAGAAAGTTGGGGACCGAGGGCAGAATCCAATGCTGCCCTTGCACCCATGGCCAGCCCCGCCACTTCGGGTCTGCAAGCAGCTCCTACTACTTGCGGAATGGCAATTTAGCACTTCTGGAGACAAACCCAAATGAGCAGAAACACTCATTTCTGGAAGGGGGCTGGCCGGTGGAGGGAGGTCCAGCAACTTGCCCCCTTCCAGAAACGAGCATTTCCACTCATTTTGGGGCTTGCCTTTGGAAGCGTGCAAGTGGTAGGGGCTGCCTGTGGACTGGAAGTGGCAGCGCTGGCCGCATACGGACCAGAATCAGCAGCCAGCTCTACTAGTGGATGGCAGCATTGGATTCTGCCCTGAGAGAGGTCGGGCCAATGCACATAGCACTGTACCCCTGACATGCATTGATATACCCTGTTTAGGCATAACACCCGAACAGGTCTATAGAAAAAAGCTGCATTATATATAGAAATATTCTGGCTTTGGATTGTGTAAATCAGGGGTGTTGAACCTCAGGCCAATAGGCCAAATCCAGACCACCTGGGGGCCAAATCCAGCCTCTAGGATTCCCCAGATGGCCATGGCCCCTTTCCTAGGTTCCACCCCTTTCTCCTGTGTGGTGGTTTCCCAGCTTTTGTGAGTTTCTTCCCCATTCTAAAAGGTCGAAATGCCTCTCCTAAGGCTTAAAATATGCTGGTATTTTTGGTATTTTGGCCCTACCCACCATTTTGGCCCTACCCTGAGAGCTTCTCCAAAATTCAAATTGGCCTCAGACTGAAAGAAGTTCAACACCAGTGGTGTAAATCCAACTGCCTCCATCTTGGCTGCAAATATGTATTAAATGTTTGTTTTGTGTACTCAAATTAGGTTAATTAAAGCTTTCTTACACTCCTAACTAGGCCATTCTAGATGTATATTCAAACCTCTTAATATGCAATGTACAGTCGTTCTTATGGTGCTTACAAGGCTTTTATGGCACTATCGCCATGCCTTGTTCAAAGAATTTTATGGGGGTCGCAGATGACAACGTCTTCTTCTCATAACCCTCCCATGATAGCTTCTTCTGTCTTTTTTCTTATCACAGAAAATCCATAAAGTAAAAAAAGTTGGCATAGCTGCAGCGACTTCTGAGTGTTAGTGCTATGACCCCTTCGTCTGGAAACACCCAGCCATTCTATCAGGTCAGCTCGAGACCCATGTATTTTCTGGGCATATGGACTACACACCCATTCATTCTCTCTCTCTCTCTCTCTCTCTCTCTCTCTCTCGCACACAACAATTCACCCACCCATGCACACACACAGAGAGCTTGCTCCATTTCTATGCTGTGCACTGAGAAAGGATGGCCTCCCCCCTCCCTTTCAGTAGCAGGGAGTAAAGCAAGCTGGCACTGGAGGAAGACATCACTTTTTTTCTCCACTGGCACCTCACTTTGCTTCTTTGCTGTGTGCTGAAAAACGAGCTCTCTTTTTCGGTTCACAGCAGGGAAATGAAGCCTGCCTGCCTGCCTATCAACATCTCCTTCTTTCTTGTTCCCTGAGAGTTAAGCAAAAACCGCCACCTAACTTCTGTGCATCTGTGTGTGTGTGTTTGTGAAGTCCCTCAGGGCATCTTTCCTAAATTAATTGTCTGTAGGGCTAAAGTGTGGTGAGGGATGTGGGCACACATGTTAGCCCTGCCCCCAGTGTCTCCACACACCTGGTCCCCAGTTAGACCTTTGCACATTGACTGCGAAGGTCTGAAGAGGGCTATGTAAATGCATTCAGCTGAACCCCCTTAGATTTCCTGCAATCAGAAACTTTGATAAGGCACATCCCTCTCCACACTTTGGCCCTATACATGAGGAGGCAAATGCCTGCATAGGGCATAAATCAATATACTTGAATAGGTAACAACCTCCCATGATATTTGACAATGAAACTACTGGCTTTACCAGAATACATACATAGTTCTAGTTTCAATAAGTATATATTAGAAAAACATGGGAGTCATTTCCTATTTGGTCACCCAAGGAGTAAACAACCCATAAAATATCTAAAGAATGATAAAGCACTGTTTATGTAGAAAAGCATTTATTTACTTGTTTGTAGTTCATAATAGTCTGAGGGCTGAGACCCAAAGGGCTAGATGACCAAGGTGTGCTTGGAAAACTACAATGGATCCAATATCCTGACCCTCAATGCTTGCGGACTCAGCCAGACCAGGTCCTATCATTAGGCAAAGTAAGGTGGATGCCTCAGGTAGCTAATTTTGGGTGTTGTGAAAGGGCAACAAATTGTTGGTTATTTAATCATTATTACTGTATTTTTACTGCCAGGGAGAAAGAGAGAGAGGAACTTTTGTGATTTTCTGCCTCACGTGCCAAAATACCTTGACTGGTCTTGACTATGCACTTTCACTTAGCCTGGGGTGGGGTGGAGGAGGGAAGGCACCATTTGTTACTCCACCTCAGGCAACAAAAATGTCTTGGGCCAGCCCTGCTTAGCCCCACAGACCTCTTCAGGGATGGTTCTTTGGTTGGACAAATCAAAACAAAGGGTAGTACCACAGGATTCCAATCCACCCCCTGCCCCAAGAAATACAATGGTTTCAACCCAAAATTATTAGATGAGAAAAGTGACATTTTACACAAATGGGAACTGAGGAAATCCATGATCAAAAACAGTTACATATTCACATATTAATGTATGTATATTACAGACACAAGGGAGAGAGAAGCAAAATCATCTTTTCTTGCAAACGAGATAAAAAGGTACTAAAGTTAGTGGGGAACTGTTGACAGACAAGAAATGCAGCGCTGTCCCTAGGTACCAGTCACTCTTCAGCACAGCGCTGCAATATAAACAGAGATGACAGACCTGAGGGACCACGTGGGGTGTTCTGTCTAGCAACTCCCAGTTACAAACTACAGAATCGGCGACCGACTGCTAAAAAGGTTGAGAAATCTTCATGATTCCTATTTCTGTCAATTTAAGAGCCCCAGAACAATCTTGCTTACTGTGTGTTTCCATGTGGCCAACACACACACACACACACACACACACACACATAGAAAAACAGCCCACATGCTCCATGGTAAATCGCACTGCCCTAGAATGGCAGTCTAGAGTGACAATACGTTGTTGTCTGACTTTGTATAGAATATCTGGATTCTTCACCTTTTCATTTTGCTGTATGTCCTCTAAAAGCAAAAGGAGAGGTTTGTAAGATCAGGATGATGATTACATTTATATTCTACCTTTTGCCCTCTTACAAGGAACCCAAGGTGGCTTATATAATCCTCCTCCTCTCCACCTTATCCTCGAAGCAGCCCTGTGATATAGGTTAGGATGTGAGTCAGTGATTGGCCTAAAGTCATCCAGTCAGCTTCATGGCAAAGTGGGGATTAGAACCTGGATCTTTTGAGTCCCAGTGTGACTATACATTACACATCACTGAATTTGTGCTACCACAAGGTTTGGTAATCGTCCTCCCAGACACTCTTCCCTTCCAGACAACACTGTATCAAATCCTGTCATTAGTTGTTGTCCAGCAGACCGCAAAACAGGGGTGGGCAACTTGTGGCCCTCTGAATGTGTTGACCTACAACTCCCAACAGCTCTAGCCAGCACAGCCAAAGGTGAGGGATGATGGGAGTTGTAGGCCCAACCCCCCTGCTCTAAAGTAAGGCAGCTATTTCACTCTTGTAAGGACCACATTCCACCACTTACTGTTGCTGATGTTTTATCACCAACAAGAGGGGAATTCTGTTAATATGGAATAGTTAAAGCATAGTTTGTGTTCTGCATAGTATTTAGATCTGAACCTCTGCACTATGCTTAATTTCTATTTGGTCTCTAAGGGAAATCTTAAATTGTTTTCCTTCTCTTTACCCAATGGCACCGCAAATATATTTGCTTCCAGTCCCTTGTTGCAGGAATAAATAAGCCAAATAGTTTAATGAAATGTTGCATGTAGTAGAGGATGCATGCTATTAAAATCAGAAGAGAAATCAAGGATATATTGAACGAATAGGAGTGGAACATTAAAGCTGAAAGCAAAATTCTGTCCCACAAGACAACACTGGCATACTCTACCTGTCTCATGAATTGGCTTAGGAAATTAATAAAGAGGAACGCTTGACTATAACCAATAAATAGACATCACCCCAACTTAAGAAATGTGCTCTATGCCAAGATTCTTTTCAGACAAGTCACACATGTACTGAAAATTTAGGTAATGGGAAAATCCTCCTTAAGACCCAGGGAAATTATTGCCTACCAGCAAGCCATGGAGTGGAATGGGTGTGGCTTGACAAAACAGACTGCCGTTGGGGTCTCTGGTGTGCTCTGTTCTGCAGTATTTGCTCCACTGCTTCTCTGTTTTAACTTCCACCAGCCAAAGCTTTTGTATAGAATCACAGAATAGTGGCGTTGGAAGGGGCCTACAAGACCATCGAGTCCAACCCCCTGCTCCATGCAGGAATCCAAGTCAGAGCATCCCTGACAGATGGCTGTCCAGCCTCGTCTTGAATGCCTCCAGTGTGGGAGAGCCCACTACCTACCTAGGTAAATGGTTCCACTGTCATATTGCTCTAACAGTCAGGAAGTTTTCCCTGATGTTCAGCTGGAATCTGGCTTCCTGTAACTTGAGCCCATTATAGGGATGTACGAAAGTCACTTACCTTTCTGCGGATTATGTTGATGGGGGGTGCGTTCCGTCCCTCCCCCCAGAATCCTCGACGGGGGGGGGGAGGCGATCCATTCCTCTCCCCCGGAATCCTCCACGGCCAGCTGTGCTCCGTGGCAGCTCCATGGAGCAGCCGGCCAGGCCTAGCCAGGCCAGAGCCGTCCGCAGCCGGATTTCCAGCTGCAGAGGGCTCTGGGAAAAAAACAAAAACAAAAACTGCGTATGCAAATGGTGGTGGCTATGGAAGCCGCCATTTGCATTCCTTATTTTTCGCCATCTTAATCTACCTAAATATTTACTTAGACTATGATGGCGAAAATAAAGGGGAACGCAAATAGCATAGTGGGCGCTATTTGCGTCCCTTTTTGATTCACAGTTTTAGCCTACGTAAATATTTACGTAGGCTAAAACGGTGAATCAAAAAGGGACGCAAATAGCGCCCACTACACTATTTGCGTTCCCCTTTATTTTCGCCATCATAGTCTACATAAATATTTACGTAGACTAAGACAGCCAAAAATAAGGAACGCAAATGGCGACGGCTGTAGCCGCCACCATTTGCGTACATGGTTTTTTGTTTATTTTAAACCCAGCCATGATAGGCTACGTAAATCTTTACGTTGTTTTCTTTTTAAAACCCAGCCATGATAGGCTAAGTAAATCTTTACGTAGCCTATCATATCGTTGTGTTTTTTTCAACCCAGCAATGATAGGCTACGTAAATCTTTATGCAGCCTATCACGTCGGGTTTTTTTTTTTTTTTTACACAACTGCAAATGGCGGCGGCGGCAGCTGGTCGGAAGACCAGCCGCTGCAGCAGCCACCGCTGAAGCCGCCGCCGCCTGGAAGATCCGCCCCAGGTAAGTCTCATCCCGGGGGGATCCGCGGGGCGGCGGCAGGCCATTCCACCATGGAGTTCGGGGGGCCGAATGCACTGGCATTCGGCCTCACCGTGATCCGTGGCGGAATTCTCTGACATCCCTATTATTCCATGTCCTGCATTCTGGGATGATCGAGAAGAGATCCTGGCATTCCTCTTTGTGACAACCTTCAAAGTACTTGAAGAGCGCTATCATATCTCCCCTGTCTTCTCTTCTCAAGGCTAAACATGCCCAGTTCTTTCAATCTCTCTTCTTAGGGCTTTGTTTCCAGTCCCCTGATCATCTTTGTTGCCCTCCTCTGAACCCTCTACAGCTTGTCTGCATCCTTCTTAAATTGCGGTGCCCAGAACTGGACACAGTACTCCAGATGAGGCCTAACCAGTGCTGAGTAGAGGGGGACTAGTACTTCCCAGGATTTGGAAGCTATGTTTCTATTAATGCAGCCCAAAAGAGCATTGGCCTTTTTTGCAGCCACATCACATTGTTGGCCCATATTCAGCTTGTGATCTACCACAATTCCAAGATCCTTCTCGCTTGTAGTGTTGTTGAGCCACGTACCCCCCATCTTGTAACTGTGCATTTGGTTTCTTTTTCCTAGGTGCAGAACTTGGCATTTATCCCTGTTAAATGTCATTCTGTTGTTTTCTGCCCAGCACTCCAGTCTATCCAGATCACTTTGAATTTTGTTTCTGTCTTCCAAAGTATTAGCTATCCCGCCCAATTTGGTTTCATTTGCAAATTTGATCAGCATTCCCTGCACCTCCTCCTCCAAGTCATTAATCACAATGTTGAAGAGCACTGGGCCCAGGACTGAGCCCTGCGGTACCCCACTCGTTACCTCTCCCCAGTTTGAGAAGGTCCCATTGATAAGCACTCTTTGAGTCCAATTCTGTGGCCAACTGTGGATCCACCAGATCGTTGTTTCATCTGGCCCACTTTGAGCTAGTCTGCTCATCAGGATATCATGGGCACTTTTTCGAAAGCTTTGCTGAAGTTGAGGTATATGATGTCCACAGCATTCCCACGGTCTACAAGGGAGGTTACTTGATCAAAAAATGAGATCAGATTTGTCTGGCAGGACTTGTTTTTGACAAATCCATGGTGGCTTCGAGTAATCATGGCATTGTTTTCAAGGTGCTTCCAGATGGATTGCTTTATCATCTGCTCCAGAATTTTCCCTGGGATTGATGTCAGACTGACTGGTGAGTAGTTCCAAGGTTCCTCCTTTTTATGCTTTTTGAAGATAGGGACCACATTAGCCCTCCTCCAGTCATCTGGCACTTCCCCCGTCCTCCATGATTTCTCAAAGAGAATAGACAGCAGTTCTGAGAGTTCTTCTGCCAGTTTCTTTATTACTCTAGTGTGCAGTTCATCTGGCCCTGGAGATTTGAACTCATTCAAAGTAATTAGGAGTTCCTTGACCATATGCCTATCGATCTCAAGCTGCAATCCTGCCCCTTCAGCCTGTACTCTGCCTTTGCCAGGGGGGTCATAGACCCTCTTTTGGGAGAAGACTGAGCCAAAGTAGGAATTGAGCACCTCTGCCTTTTCTTTGTCATCTGTTATAATTTTGCCATCCTTATCAGTAGAGAAAAGTGATGCCCTCCAGATGTTTTGGACTACAAGTCCCATCAGTCCCTCGTGGAAAACGGGAGTTGTAGTCCAAATTATCTGGAGGGTATTTCAGATATATAGCCAGTTGGGGAAGGCTGGTACTGGCCTAGAAGGACAAAGAGTCTCACCTGGAATGAGGCAGCTTCCTATGTTCCAAGAACATGTCTCACTTTGCAATGATTTTTGAAAATGTACTTTTTTCTCTTGCTAATGTGGATCCAGCACCAGTAATTCTTCAGTTCCCCCTTCCTTCCTACTGATGTACAGACCTTGGCTAGTGGAAGGACAAAGAAAGAAGCAGTGGAATAAATACTGCAGAACAGAGCACACCGGAGACCCCAATGGGAGTCCATTTTGTCAAACCAACCTTTTCCATTCCATGAAGGTCTGGAGCCTGCTTCCTTTGGCCGCTGCTCTTGGTTGGGAAGTCTTCAGAACTAGGGCAGGAGTAAAGTGGAAAAGGGGGAGAAAGGAGAAGAAGTTTTCTTCAGGGGCTCTCTATTTCTTTTCCAGTACTCAAGTCACATCCCACATCATATATATTAATGGCCAAGTCAATTCTCTGAGTGCCTGTCCTTATGTAGCCAAAATGGCACCATCCATGCACAAGAGAGAGGTTATCAGGAGCCTCAGGGGAATCTCAAGGCACATTTTTTTTTTGAAAAAAACATATGGGGGGGAGCCCCCAAAACAGCCCAGTGAGGACTGAGCATGCTCAGTGGCCAAATAATACTAATTGACTGTTGGGGATGGGAATGGAAAACCAGTGGGGAAGGGAAATGGAATGGAGTATCCTGAAAGACACTTTTATTGCTGTAAACTGCCTTGGGAGGGCTTCTGCTCTGAAAAGCGGCCAAGAAATATTTTAAATAAAATAAACAAACAAACAAACAAACAAACAAAGGCATGGCTTTCTAGCTAGAACCCCAAACAGGAGTGCTCCACACTGAAACATTTTGCTATAGATTTTGAAGTACTACACCACTGAAAAGAAGTGGGATATGACAGCTGTTTAATGAGCCTTTCTACACGAGGCATTTATTGTGTGCTCGTGATTCCTCACTCATGGTAGTCTGTGGGTGTTTTACCCAGTGTCCTCATCCTCCAGGGCCTCTCACATTATTTGCAACCATTTAGCATTTTGGTGTTTTTTCTAATGAGGAATGTCTGGTATATCTGTGAATGCCGGCATGAAACCCTGGTGCATTTGTGCTATACCACAGCGCCACCTAGTGGTTGTGTAATGGAACATATAGAAAAGCTGAGAAAGAAACCCCCGGGGGGGGGACACATATAAAGGTGCCAATCTTATTCCCAGAAAGAAGCAGCCTTGGGAAAGTGGCAGGTTAAAAGCCTCATGTAGAAAAGCCCAATATATACTTGGAGATAAGCCCTAAGACTGTCCAAATTTGGAACAATGACTGTGGCTGGAGTTAATATTGCTATGTCCAGTGGGCTTGTATGATATCTTATTTTCCTGAGAAAATGCCTATCAAATATCCATTGCAAATGCACTTCATAAGGAAGGAATGGACCTGGAACAGCCTCTGGCTTGCTTTTCCAGCAGTAATTTGTACATGTTACAACAGCAGTCACCAAATCCCTTGACGATCTGGGTAGTTCCTGTGGTGCTATTGTGAGGAGTTTGGCAGCATTACCAGCTTCATGCAGAATGCGGCAGGGATTTAAAATATCACTTGGTTCATTAGAAATGGGAGAAACATATAAATGCAATTCCAATTATCATTCAAAGAGGTTTCAGAGCAAAATTAGAAGTGAAATCTCAATGGGCGGGGGTAGCTTCTCATAACACAACTGCCCCTGGATCCTAATAATTCCTTTGCCTTTGCAAGAACTATTATCTCTTGTGAAATTTAAAAAAAAACCCTGAACCATTCAAGCTTCTCTCAAACACACCAGGGCTCAGATCGTTTCCCCCTCTGTGTTTTCTACACTATTAATAATTTGGTGGTCACTTTTAGCTTGAAATAGGGATGCCTGAAGCTTTTGTTTGGTCTGCTTTTTAAACTAATCCAATTTGCATTCCTGGATTGGAATCCTTAGGTTTTCGCATTTCTTTGAATCTCTTGATACAGTTCTCCATTCAAAAACATACCCCAAATGCATATTTTAGGTGAAAATGCATATACAAATGTGAATTTTCAGATAAAATGAGAGTACAAATAATGTATCTTAGGGGAGAAAAATATATAAAAACATGTATTGTGTGTTTGTGTGTGTGTAAACATTAAAAAATGAGAATTTTCATGCATTTTTTAAAAACAATCACAGATTTCTGGAACCGAGTTATGAATGATTATATGCGAAGCCGACACAGGCCATAAACAGACTGATCCATCCAACCCTAGGTAGAAACAGATAAGATCTCTGCATGAAGAAATATAATTTTTAAAGGGCTGATTGTCCTTTTCAGAGCAGCAATTTGCAACCAGTAAGTTGCAAGAGCCATTAAAAATAATGGGACAACACAGCCAAGTTCCTGAGAGTGGACGTCGCAGAAAATGTGGCACCAAGGAAACAGAATGCGGGCATGGACTGAAAGCCACTAGCTAATAAGATTCTATAAGGTTGACATTATTGTTGCTTTTGCTATTATTACCGCTATTCTTAGAATATCACAGCATAAGGATTAATAACATGCCTCCCAAATCTCAAACATGAGTGGGCAAATAAACTGGATCCTCTGGCTAGATTAGAACATGGATGGCCAGATCCTGCAAATTCAGCAGCCAGTGGGGGCTTGTGCTATGATTGGACAGCATCAGGAGGGCCTGTAGGGCTGGCTAATATGGCATAAAACAGGGGTGGGTAACATGCAGCCAGTAGGCCGTATGTGCCCAACTGTGCGGCCCCTGCTGCTACGCTGCCGAAATTTGATGGCGCAGCAGCAGGGGTGCAGCCCAGAGCAAAGGGTCTGGGGTGGTGGTGGAAAGTGTTCCCTGGGTCCCCCAAAATTGCCCAACCCTGGCATAAAACTAGACCCGCATCTTAGCATTGTCTTTCCCATGTTGGCTGCATACATCCCATACTAGACCACTTACCAAAAGCTCAAATACTCAAAAGTGACAGTAGGTAGATCCTGCCCCAAATTAAGCCCCCTTCAGTTAATTTACCACTCCCAAATTAATTGCCCATGAAGATCCTGCCAGAAATAAATTCTTCTTCAGTTAACCACAAAGCACTCATCTCCTTGCTGCTCCACAGGGAAATCCCTATTTTTGCATCACCTTTCTTGCTCAGCTGAAGCCCGATCCTCTCTTCTTGCTATGTCCCGTTTGAAGAAGAGGGGCTCACACAGCACAGGTGGGAAAAGGAAGGACAGCTGCAGTCCACTCCATGCCTGGACAGCAGCCAACTTCAGAGTGCCTCCTCCTCCACCAGCCACCCCCCACTCTTTCACAGCATAGGAGCCCAGCACTCTGTGCTAATTTGCAGACAAGGGAGAACATCGCAAACCCCAATCACAGCCGGCCCTACCATTAGGCAGACTGAAGCAGTCGCTTCAGTCGGCAGATGCCTGGAGGTGCCAGCAAGGTGTTGGAAGGGAGATTTGTGTCTCACACAGCCTGCCCTGTAACCCCTAAGCTAGCCTGCTGCCTTCAGGTGCAGTGGAAGATGCTGTCCCATTGAAGAAAGGTTCGATTGCCAATCCAGTCAGCTATTGTACATGAAACGGGAGGCATCTTGTTCTTTGCCTCAGCCAGCAAAATGCCTTGAGCTGGCCCTGACTCTATGCCCATACCCTGGTGCCAGTTCTAAGCAGAGCCTCAAATAACGTTGTTGTTTTTTTCAAAGTCCAAGATGGTTGTGACCATACCTATTGATCACAAGGATTGTTTTATTTATTATGCCCTTTTCAAAAGTGGTGGGTGTCAATGAGCTCTGTGACCTGAATGATGAGCGATTGGGTTTACTATTATGAATAGTGTCATAGATGAGTAAGATACCCCATGCAAGACTGAAGTGGCTACTTCTGTGAGCATGATGTGTTCAAAAGCAAAATTCCCTTTTCACAGAAGTAGCTGCTGCAGCGTTGTGTGAGTACTCCATCCCCCTAGTACCCCAAAACTATGTGTACATGGATAGACCACTTGCATGAACTGTAACATGTCAGCGCTGACCCAGAGTGGACAAAGCTGCTCTTCAGTTTTCTGAGCTCCTGATCCAAGCCAGCCCCATCTTCCCAGCACCTTTTCATTGCCTGCCATATCCCCGAGCATTGTAGCTTACACTTGGCCAGGCATAAGGCTACAGCATTCCTACTCAACTCTGTTATCCATTTCAGAACAAGACCTTGCAAATTAGCCAGCTCATCCACCAACATCTTTGTGGCCTTCAAATTTTGCCTGAATAAAGAAAAGTTCCTCCCCCCTCTCTACCCACCAAAGCATTCTTGTGGTCAATGTTTAAATCTTGAGTGTACATCAATGGCTACAGCCCTCTTTTCCGCTACTGGGTGAATAATCAGGGATTTAAGTCACTTTGTCTAATGACAAGGATGATTCACTTTCTGGGAGGCTGAGGGTGAAGAACCCATGGTTTTTTAAAAAAAGATACCACTGTGCAAAGTCCTTTCTGCCAGCTGATTTGCCAACGTCAAAAGACAGCCATTCATATAATTGGAACTTTCACTTCTCTGTGTTTATAGGCCACTTGATCAGCACCTAATTAGTAACATGATGACGACAGCCAATTAAATTTACATTCAGCTCTATGGGTATTGCTAAAATATGTCCTATTTAATTATCTTTCCTCTCTTAAACATTACCAAACACTGTCATCAACACTGCTGCATATCTACTTTTTCTTTTGTTCTAGCCTTCTCTTTTGTTTAATCAGGATGATAATTTCTTCTTTAAAATGTCTGGGCTGCTGTTCAGCACAGTTTGCTGGCATACTTTTTGTTATTAATTGCCTAGGGAGAGATTCTTACTTGAGACGGAAAAGGTCAGCAAGTTTCTAATCTGAAGTTTGGGGGCACTCAACAAAATGGCCAGATAATTACAAAAGCACAAATAGTATAATGATAATGAAGATGATCCTTTGAAATAAGTGACATCCCATACATCAACCCTACTGCTAGGGGGAAAGTACTTCTAACTTTTCTTGATATGTGTTCACAGAAGAAAGAAGAACATGATGCACTTGATGGTATTTTAGGGAGATATTAGAAAAATATAGCAAGTGGGTGGTTGGGCAGGGAAGGAACGGTACTGGGAAAGTGACTATTCCCTATCATTTCTATGTGGATGGGTTCAAATTTTCCGTAGTAGGGTGAGCACAGTTTGCCCTGCAGAAAGGAAACCATAAAACCCATATGTACATTGTCATATGTAACAATCACACATGCATTTATTTCAGGGCAACTTCATATGTCATATGGCCATGTTGGCTGGGAATGATAGGAATTGCAGCCTAATACATTTGGAGGGCACCAGATTGGGGACCGCTGATATACGCCATTATTTTTACTCTTAAAGTAGTCAGGTCACATTTTTAGAAGTGTACCTAAGATGTTTAAAGTCTGCACCTAAAAACGTGGCAAAGATGCATTTGCCAACATATGCGTAACATACAGATACACTTTGTCAGGAAGCTGTGAATGGCTGTAGCTCCCTCTTGAGCGTACACTAGCTAGCAAATAGAGGTTTAACTCTGCATAATGTGTGGAATGGCCCTCATTTTCATTGTCTATATTACATTTTGTAAGATGCATACATAGTCTGGCAGGACCTCCTGATGCAAGAGCAGTCTAGGAACAAAGCCGCCTTGAGTGCCTTTTTTCTTGGTAGAAAAGCGGAGTACAAATCAAATAAATAGATGGACCCTGTTGTAGAAAGGCAGTGGAAAAAATACGCAAGTTTAATAATTTCAGAATGACTGGAGAGGGAACATAAATCTCAAACCTCCAAGCATTAGTAAAGCAAATACAGTTGCACAGTGTCTGACTAGTATTGTGCTTTTACCATGCACCTCCATGCAGAAAAGTTACAGCAACGTCAGCCATGATCCTTTCAAGACCTGCCCTGCATAGATTTGTTCTATGTCTATTTCAGGATCTTTTGTACTACATCTGAATCAGAAGTACCTGCCATTATGACAAGGCTGCTGCATATCCAATCTGAAGGCTAAGTTCTAAGAACAAATAGTTCCACATCCTATATCACTGATGAATGCACAGGAGTACATGCCATCGGTATTCTATGTTTACCTGTTTTCAGCCCCAAGGCATATAAAACCCAACAGACATTTGCCTAAACCGTATTAAGTAAAGAAGACCTGTATCTTTAAAGAGATGTGTGCCAATAAAACACTCTGGCTTTTGGCTGGGCATGTTTGAAGTGTGGGTTCTGAGTGTGATGAAGGAGGATGCCAGAGAAAACGTGTTCTCCCCGACAATCAAATCACTTCAGGGTCAGAACATCCAAAGCCACAGCTGAGTCATTCTCTCCCTCTATAAGGGTCCTTGATTGTTACCAGAGTTGCTTTGGGTTGTTTTCATTGCTGTTATTAAAGCTTTTGCTACAGTTGCTGCCTACATTCTTTAATGAGCCAACGTTCCATTTCCCAAATTAAGCATGGTGCCAGTTGCAACGCAAGACAACATGACAAGCAATGGAAGGGTTTGCATATGGAGATAAGGTATTACTTCAAAGCAAAAGGGGAAGCCGTTGCTACATGGGTTTTATTTTAATGCCTACAAAGGTATTAAAATAAAATTGATCGCTGGTGTGTGAGACAAGACCTTGTACGCTTCAAGGAGAGGAGAAGATAGGTATTTATTTATTTAAAGCACTAATACTCTGCTCTTCAGCTAGAAAGGCTGCCAGAGCAGCATACAAAGTCCCAGTCCTTAGGCTTATGATCTATCAAAGACATGACACAAAAGGGAAATAAAGGAACGGGGAGGAGAAATAAAGACATGAACACTCAGACCCCAGTTCTTAATGTTTTATAATTCTTATAACAGGTGCAGAACCTCAGCGCATGGGTCAAGTCCAGCCCACCTGGGATCCCAATCCCTGTCCCCACTCACTTACCCTTGGCCAGTGGAGGCTGGTGGCTCCGACGTCAGTGAGGCACTGAATCCACTCTGGGTTTCAGTCAGAACTTTAAAGGAGCGATTCAAGGTGCGCCTTAGATAGCTCCTTTAGAGTTCTGACTTGTTCTGACTGAAAGTCAAGAGCGGATTCACTGCCCCACTGACATTGGAGCCACCAGCCTCGACTGCCCTTGATGACAGATCATTTGGTGGTTTCCTGGCTTTTTCCTGCCCCTGCCCCCTATTTTAAAAGGCTGACATGCCTCTCCTAAAGCTTAGTTACTGGCAATAGGAGCTTTAAGCTAAAATATGCCGGTATTTGCCCCCTCCAATTTACCTTCAGCCCCGCCCACCACTGGAATGTGCCCCCCCCAGCACCTCTGAAGTTGAATTTGGCCCTCCGGGTGAAAAAGCTTCAACCCCTGTGCCTTGTAATTATTTCTGTGTGCTGAACGGAGACACTGTACTCTCCACCACCAATACCCCTGCAGGAACCCTGTCACTGAGGGCCAGGCTGCCCAATGTCAGGGGTGAGAGGGCACGTTTTCCTCTCACCACAATAATGTGGCGAAATGCAGCACTTTCCCCCATAGCAGTGGAAAAACAACCATTCACTTTGGAATGGGGCCTACATGTCATTCCTGCTCCAGAAGAACACAGCAACTAAGAGCAATCTTGCTCCTCCCACAGGGCCGGCGTTACCATTAAGCAAAGTGAGGCAGCCACCTCAGGTGACATATACTGGGGCAGGAACAGTGAGGTGTTAGAAGACAGAGCTATGGTTGCTACACAGCTTCTGAAGCTAACTTGCTGTCCTCAGTTGTGGTGGAAGATTTTATTTATTTATTTAATTAATTAATTAATTTCATTTCTATACCGCCCAATAGCCGAAGCTCTCTGGGCGGTTCACAAAAATTAAATCCAAACAACACACAATAAAACAATTTAAAATATACAGAACATTAAAACCACAAGATGCTGTCCTATCACCAGAGTCGACGTAAGATTATACTATCACTGTGGTTTGACTTCTGCATGGGGAATGGGGGAGGTGCCATTTTATCCTTCACCTCAGGCGGCTAAATGTCTTGGGCCAGCCCTGTCCTCTCTGCATAGTCCTGCTCCTTCACCTGCACAGCCCCATCCTGGGTTTCATTTCTTGGTCACTGTAGAGCAAGGGTGGGCAACTTGTAGCTCTCCAGATGCTTTAGCCTACAACTCATCAGCCCTAGTCAGAATAGGCCAATGGTGAGGGATCATGAGAGCCACAGGCCAAAACATCTGGAGGGCCGTAAGCTGCCCACCCCTGCATGGAGTGTGACAGAATGTTGGGAGGGCGGAATGGAACGTTCAGGAAAGGGTCCCTCGCCATGGCAGCAAAATCCTTCTGGGTGGAAAAAATTATTGGGGCTCAGGGATTTACTGCCTCTAGATAAAGGCCAGTTGCTGTGGGAGGAAGAAAGAGGCAAACACCAATACATGAGATGATAGTAGGCCACAACTTTATTGAAGGAACATGGCATACATGAATCAGATAAGACCAGTGTGGAGGGGCAAGGTCTCAGCTCTCCCTACAAGATGGACAGGATAGTGAATGACAATAAATTACCTCCGCCCTCTTCCAACTCTCAAGTCTTTGGTTTTGTTTTGAATGTGATAGGTTGTTAGGGACTGAGAAAACGAATTCAGAGACAGAAAGTGGTGACACTATGCCAGTGGTGTCCATTAGGCAGCCTGGGGTCGGCACATGGCACTGAAAGGCTTTTCTTGTGGCCCTCACTCCAAGCCACCTGTCCCCACAGACCTTCACCTTAGCTCGGCATAGTAGTAGTACTGCAGCTCCTTCAAATCAGCTTTGCATTCCAAACCACAATCACTGGCAGTTGAGCTACCTGCCTGGAATGCCTCTGTATCCCAGTTGTTGGGGAACACAAGCAGGAGGGTGCTGTTGCACTCATGTCCTACTTGTGGGCTTCCCATGGGCATCTGGTTGGCCACTGTGTGAACTGAATGCTATACTAGATTGGCCTTTGGTCTGGTCCAGCATGGCTCTTATGTTTTGTGCCCAGTGAACTTCACTATTTGTCAGCCAGTGCAAAAACCAATGTTCCTGAGAAAGTTTGGACGAGTTCACACACGACCCTGGAGTGTAGTCACATATGGAATAAGCTGCATCATCGAGAAGGCTACAGGTTCCTCACCACTGGTACACAAGAAATGTAAAATGCTTTTAATGTTTTATGTCAAACTACATATTACTCTCACTACTTTACTGTGTCACATCTGTAGACCTATAAAAAGCTTATGCCATCCACATAGGGCCTTGGCAGTTTCCTAATCAATGCCTGGACAGCAGCAGAGGTCCAGAAGAATTAGCAGAGCCACACTCCCCATCCCCAACATCCAGTTCCTGGCACAGGCCATCCACCAAGGCAACCAAAGCAGACTTAGTCCCATATCCCATCTGGAAGCCCAACTGAAATGGGTCCATATAATGAATTTCACCCAAATGTGTCTGAAGGCCACCATCTTCTCAATCACCTTGGCCAAGAATGGAATATTGGAAAGGAGCCTAAGGTACAATCCTGGGGACCCAATAATCACTGGAGAGAGGCTATGTTTTGCACGCAGACAGTCCTAGGTTCAGTATAACCAGCTTCACATGTAATTAATATAAGGTCAGAGCAGTTAGCTGAGTGATAGAACACAGGCTTTGCATCCATAATTGTCCTTGGTCCAAATCCCTGCCATCTCCAATTATAAAGAACTCCAGGAGCAAGGCGCTAAGAAAGACCTTTTGCCTAAAACTGGAACACTGTTACTAGTCAGGACACATTAGTAGAGGAGAGACCAACCACCTGACTCAGTATCAGGCAACTTCATATGTCTATATGACTACACAAGCCCTAAGAAGTGAGCACCCGCTTCAGATTAGAGCTGTAGCTGGTCTGGATAATGCCACACTACCTGGCTTTTTAAGAAGCAAACGATCTCATCTGAAGAATTATTTTGGAAAAGAGATGGAACATAATAAGACAAAGACACACACACACACACACACACACTGCCCCCTCCCCCAGGGGAATTAGACTTTGTTCAGTCGTTCAGTCATGTCCAACTCTTCGTGACCCCATGGACCATAGCATGACAGGCCTTCCTGTCCTCTGCTCTCTCCTGGAGTGTGCTCAGGTTCATATTCATTGCATCGGTGATGCTATCTAGCCATCTCATCCTCTGCCATCCCCTTCTCCTTTTGCCTTCAATCTTTCCCAGCATCAGGGTCTTTTCCAGTGAGTTTTCTCTTCGCATCAGATGGCCAAAATATTTGAGCTTCAGCTTCAGTATCTGTCCTTCCAATGAGCAGTCAGGGTTGATTTCCTTTAGGATTGACTGATTTGACCTCCTTGCAGTCCAGGGGACTCGTAAGAGTCTTTTTTATATATATAGAATAGTAGGGTTGGAAGGGGCCTACAAGGCCATCGAGTCCAACCCCCTGCTCAATGCAGGAATCCAAGTCAGAGCATCCCTGACAGATAGCTGTCCAGCCTTGTCTTGAACACCTCCAGTGTGGGAGAGCCCACCACCTCCCTAGGTAATTGGTTCCATTGTCGTATTGCTCTAACAGTCAGGAAGTTTTTCCTGATGTTCAGCTGGAATCTGGCTTCCTGTCTTCTCCAGCACCACAGTTCGAAAGCATCAATTCTTTGGCGCTCAGCCTTCCTTGTAGTCCAGCTCTCACAGCCATACGTTACTACTGGGAAAACCATAGCTTTCCCGACGGACCTTTGTGGGCAAGGTGATGTCTCTGCTTCTTACTATGCTTTCTAGGTTTGCCATAGCTTTCCTCCCAAGGAGCAAGCGTCTTTTAATTTCATGGCTACAGTCACCGTCTGCGGTGATCTTGGAGCCCAAGGAAATAAAATCTGTCACTGCTTCCATTTCTTCCCCTTCTATATGCCAGGAAGTGATGAGGCCAGATGCCATATTCTCTTTACTAATAAACTAAGGCACACACATCCCAAAAAAGAATGAGATTACAGACAGTTACAGGATCACAGAGAACTGATATAAGATAGTACTGCTGCAGCAGGTGTGAAGAACATAACAATAACACTATTCAGTCCAAGAATAGAAAAGAACAAAAAGAATAGGAGATGTAAAATAACATAATTTTATCAGAAACACAACTCCTTGTGTATGGGGTCATGGAAAGTGCACATCCTCCCTCAAAAAAAATCTTTATACATAGTTGATCCAAAGTGAATCTCTTATTGGAGCATACTGTCTATTAGTTCTTGTACAGAATAGTCAAAATGTTCTGGTTTCCAGATTAGAGCATTCAATGCATGCTGGCTGTCATCATTAGTTTTCAGAGAAGTATGAACAGGGACAAAATTTGAACACATGAAACTGCCTCACACACACCAGATTCGCATGATTGGGGAAGGAAAATATGCCATGGTAGCTTATTTTCCTGTCCTGTGTGTGCTGGTTCTGTGCCACCAAATTACCATAATTACCCTTGCAGGGTGTAGTTTGCTGTGTTGTCCAAACCTGGAGAGTTTTTTTTTACAAAACACCCCAGAACCCATGGGTTTATAAACAGCCCCTGCCCCCCACCCTTACTGGGTTCAGACAACATGACAAACTGCGCCTGGTGAGGATAATTCTGGTAATTTCATGGTGTACAATGGACACATGCGGGATGGGAAAAAAGCTACAGTGGGGATAATTCTGGTAATTTCATGGTGTACAATGGACACATGCGGGATGGGAAAAAAGCTACAGTGGCTTCTTTCCTTTCCCCAATTGTGCAAACCTGCCCACTGAGTCAAACCACTGGTCCATCTAGCCCAGTATTGTTTACACTGGCTGTAAGCAGCAGTCTCCAGAGTCTTCAGCAAGGGTCTTTGCCATCAATGGCTACCTAATCCTTTTTTAAAATGAGACACGTAAAGAATTGAACCTTGGAACTTCTGTATGCAAAATTTGTTCTATACTAGAGCTATGGCCCCACAGGGAAGAATCATAAGTGCATAATGGGGTGGAGCCATCGCCCAGTGGTACAGCGCATGCTTTGCATGTAAGAATATAAGAAGAGCCATGCCAGAACAGGACAAAGGCCTATCTAGTCCAGCACTGTGTTCCCACAGTGGCCAACCAGATGCCCATGGAAAGCCCACAAGCAGGACTTGAGTTCAACAGCACCTTCCTCATTCTGTTCCCAAGCAACTGTTGGTGAGAGGCATACTGCCTCTGATACTGAAGGTGGCATATAGCTATCAGGACTAGTAGCCTTATCCTCCATGAATTTTTCCAATCCCTTTCTAAAGCCATCCAAATTGGTGGCCATCACTGCATCTTGTGGAAGTGAATTCCATAGTTTAACAGTGTACTGTGTGAAGAAGTACTCCCTTTTATCTGTCCTGAATCTCCCACCAATCAGCTTCATGGGATGGCCCTGGGTTCTCGTATAAAGAGAGAGGGGCAAAGCACTTTCCCCTATCCACTTTCTTTCACCATGCATAATTGTGTACACTTCTATCACAACTCCCATCGCTTGCCTTTTTTCAAAGCTAAACCGCCCCAAACATTGTAAACCTTCATAGGGGAGTTGCTCCAACCCCTTGATCGTTTTGGTTGTCATGTTCAGTCCCTGGCATCTCAAGCTAAAAGAACCAGATCACAGGTGATGGGAAAGACTCCTCCCCGCCCTAGACCTTATAGACCTACTGCCAGTCAGAGTAGCAGAAAATACTGCACTGGGTGGACCGGCGATCTGACTCAGTATCAAGCAGCTCTCTTAAATGTCCGACAAACAGGCCCATGCAGCTGCCCCACTAGGTCTGTGATTCCGTAAGAGAAAACTCAAAATATCTAACACATTGGCAAATGCGTGTGTTATCAGACATTGTTTATTTATGGGGAAGATAAGGACTTCTACAGCATTGTTGCCATTCGGCACCCTTTTTTGTGGTGTGTGCTGTTGGAAGTATAAATATACCTGGCACAGCTCTGCCCACCTACGCAGGCCAGAGAGTTGACGGGGGGGGGGGGAATCAGCGTGGTCCAGAAAGGATACCATCTTCTTCACCAGGAGATGTCTCCCCCCGGGTTAGGCTATGAGGGCTTGTACCTCCAGTTGGGCCAGAGACAGATTGGGGCTGCTGTTGGTGCATCACCCACCCTGCTGCCTAACAGGATCCTGGACTAAGCTGGCTGAAGTGCTCTCAAGTGTGGTGTTGGAGGGCTCCAGGAGACTTGCCCTGAGTGACTTCAACATTCATGCCAAGGTAAATGGGCCAGCTTGGGATTTCATGGCCTCTATGACAACCATGGGGCTGTCTCAGTCAGTCACTGGCCCAACCCCTAAGGTAGGACACATCCTTGATTTGGTCTTTGCCTCAGGGTGTGGGAGGGGTGGTTTGGACATAGAGGGGTTGTGGTGACTCCGTTGTCCTGGTCAGACCACTTCCTTGTGAAGCTTGGTTTTGTAGTGTCTATTCCCCCTGCAGGGGTAGGGAACCCATTAAGTTAGTCCACCCTTGGAGACCCACGGAATCCTAAGGATTCCTGAATGCTCTGAGGGATTTTCCAGTAGCTAGGGTGGGTGATCCTGCTGAGGCTCTGGTATAGCTGTGGGATGTGACAGGCCATCGACATAATTGGTCCTGAGTGCCTTCTCTAACAAAGTGGAGCCCGGGTTGCTTCCTGGTTCTCTGGAGAGCTCCAAGTGACGAAACAGGCTGGACAACAGCTAGAAAGCAGGTAGAGCAAGACTCGATGTGAGGCCGACCAAACACGCATTAGAGTGTACAACTGTGCCTACTACATCAAGGGATGCAAAGAAGGCTTACTTCACCGCCTCCATTGTATCCTCAAATAGCCATGCAGTAGAACTTGTCCAGGTAGTATGGGGATTATTCTGACAAATGTGATGCTGCAATCCTTGGAGGCCTGCTGTGACCATTTTGGAAGGCAGTTTGAGGACAACATTGCTCACCTTCATAATGATCCCAATTCTTCTGTTGTAACAGATCCAAAGGAGGTGTCCAACAGACCATCTTATCCAGTTTTGTGAGATCAATTTCAGCCTCTGCGGCCTGAGGATGTGGACAAGATGCCTGTAGCAGTTTGTCCTATCATATGTCTATTTGAACCCTGCCCATCATGGCTTCTTCAAGCTAGCTGAGGGGTTGACTAGGTGGGTCCAGGGAGTGGTTATTGCATGAGGGGATAGTCCCTGCTGCCCTTAAAAGAGGTGGTGGTATGACCACTCCTGAAAAAACCCTCCCTGGATCCAGAGGAATATAATAACTACTGACTGGTGGCGAATACCCCCTTTTTGACCAAGGTGCTCAAGAGGATGGTGGCAACTCAGCTGCAGGTGTTCTTGAAGGATATGGATTGTCTAGACCCAATTCAGTCTGGGTTCCAACCTGGTTATGGAATGGAATCAGCCTTAGATGCCCTGCCCTTTATTGGGAGGAGGACAGAGGGAGTGCAACTCTGTTACTCTTACTTGATCTCATGGTGACTTTTGATATCACTGAGCATTGTATCCTCCTGGATCGTCTCTGTGGACTGGGGGTTGGGGGCACTGTTTTGCTGTGGTTCCACTCCTATCTACAGGCCAGGTTCCCAAGGGATGATGACAGTAGCAGCCCAATACATCTGGAAGACATCAGGCTGGGGAAGGCTGCCTCAGTCTGCACAACATGTGGGATTCTCCATGTGGCCTTTTGAGAAGGGAGTGTCATGAACACTCTTCTTGTACAAGTCATCCCAGGGTAGCCTCTAATATTCAGCACAACATAACCAACTTTCACTAATAACTACAGTAGAGCAGGGGTGTTTAACCTCAGGCCCACAGGCCAAATCCAAACTGCCTGGGATCCCAATCCTGCCCTCTGGATTCCACAGATGGCTGCACCCCTATCACTTGGCCCCACCGCTTTCCCGGCTTTTGTGCAGTTTCATACCTCTCAGCATCTGTTGCCCGAGGCAACTACCTTAATCTGCCTAATGGAAGGGCCGTCCCTGCTGGTCAATACAGATAATACTGATCTAGATGAACCAAAGGTATGACTCAGTTTGAGGCTCTCTGTTCCTATCCCCTGCAGCGCTCAATATAGGAGATTCGTTTCAAAGTCAAAAAGTCATGGTTGCTAGAAATGAATTCTTAAAAACGAGCTGCAGCTTTCTTACAAGTAATCCTAGCTTTTGGAATCACATAGAAGTCCAAACCTAGCAATAAGCCCAAGTATACAAAAGGGGCAACTCTCAGTGGCCAAAGTGCAGTGGTGGGGGTAACAAACTCAACTGCTATCCCCGACTATAAAAGGGCTGGCCTAAACCTCAGTATTTCTATCTGGTTCACGCTGTCCTTCAATATGCTCACCTATAACCAGTCTTCAACCATACCTACATACATTGATATATACCAGGGGTGTTGTAACTCAAGCTCACTGGCCAAATCCCACTAATGTGGGGTACCAATCCTACCCTCCAGGGTTCCCCAGATGACTCCACCCCCTTTCCCCTGAGTGCTGATTGTTTGTTGGCTTCCTGTCCCCCCCCCCCGCTTCTAGAAGTTTGGAATGTCTCTCCTAAGGCTTCACTAATGGCAGTAAGAGCTTTAAGCTAAAATATGCTGGTATCTTGGGTATTTTTATTTTGGCCCTGCCCCTTTGACTTTGACCCCACCCCTTTTTATTTTAGCCCAGTCCACCACTGGAATGCAGGGGCCCAGTAACTTCTCCAAAATGTATTTTGGCCCTCTGGATGAAACTAGGGATGTACGAAACTCACTTACCTTTTCACGGATTGATTCGCGGGGGGGGGGGGGGGAGGCGCTCTGTCCCTCCCCCCAGAATCCCTCCCCCCGGAATCTATACGCAGCCAGATTTCCGGCTGTGGATGGGCTGGTGCGGATGCAAATGGCGTAAGTATTTACGTAGCCTATCATGGCAGCCTGGCTGGATGCAAATGGCAGCCGCTATGGCGGCCGCCATTTGCGTCCGCACCAGCCCGTCTGCGGCCAGAAATCTGGCTGCGGACAGGCCTGGCCGGCTGCTCCGCAGAGCCGCTGCAGAGCGGAGCCGGCCGGGCAGGATTCCGGGGGGGAGGACCAGATCGCCTCCCCCCACCGCGAATCAATCCGCGAAAAGGTAAGTGAGTTTCGTACATCCCTAGTTTCATCCAGAGGGCCAAAATACATTTTGGAGAAGTTACTGGGCCCCTGCATTCCAGTGGTGGAATACGTAAATACTTACGTAGCCTATCACGGCTAACCGCCCCCCAAAAACCCAGCGTATGCAAATGGTGGCGGCTACGGCGGCAGCCATTTGCGTTCCCTATTTTTTGCTGTTCTAGCCTACATAAATATTTACGTAGGCTATTACGGCGAAAAAAAGGGGAACGCAAATAGCGCCTGCTACGCTATTTGCATTCCCCTTTTTTTCGCCGTAATAGCCTACGTAAATATTTACGTAGGCTAGAACAGTGAAAAATAGGGAATGCAAATGGCGGCTGCCATAGCCACCACCATTTCTATATGCTGAGTTTTGGGGGGGGTTAGCTGTGATAGGCTACGTAAATACTTACGTAGCCTATCACAGCTGCAAGGCCAATGGCGGCCGCAGCAGCCCGGCCGCAGCTGGCCAGGAGACCAGCTGCCGGAGCTGCCGCCGCCGAATCCGCTGCATACACCCCAGGTAAGTTCCGTCCGGGGGGGATTCTGCGCGGGGGGGGGGGGCGGGAGGGCAGGAGGCCGTTCCGCCACGGATTCCCTAGCATGTAGCAAATTAGCAGAGCAAACCTATGTATATCAGAAGTACATCCTACTCAGTTCATGGGACTTACTTCCACATAAGTGTCTAAGAACACAAGAACGTAAGAAGAGCCATGCTGGATCAGACCAAGGGCATCTCTACACCAGGCTAAAATCCTGCATTTAAAATGGGGTTTTCTGCTTCTGTTTTAAATGCAGGATCACAATTACTCTCTTTTTCACGTGCTTCCTTCCCCCCCTTCTCCCCGTATCTGAGCCTTCCATTATCTTTCATTATTTTCGCTCCTCTTTCTGCCGCTTTTACTCTTTTCATGGAGGAAACTGAAGCGGAACACAACAGGGTAATTTGATAGCTCATTATCTGTGATCTATTTAAGAACAGAACAAAGGGCATTTAGCGCAAGAGGCACTTTGAATGATCACGGCGTCATGTGAAAAGCCCGCAAACTTCCATGAAGGAGTAATCTCAATCACAGGATAAAAGCTCCATGTGAAGGAGCCCTTCATGGAAGTCCAGCATTCTGTTCACACAGTGGCCAACCAGCTGCCTGTAGGAATCCATAAGAAGGGCAATAGCACCCTTCCGCTCTAAATACCATGTGAAGCATTAGCACAGTAAGAGCCATCTTGAATCCATCAGTCTTGTTTTTGGTTTCCCTGATAGCCATTAACTAAAAAGGAAGTGCTAACTTAACTAGAAAAAAGCTTCAGTGGGGGCACAAGGAAAAGCTTGTTTCCTTTCTTAAAACAAAGGTTTTTATTTTTTTTAAAGCTAGCAAGTGGCCTTCATGTGTTCTGTAATCTTATCTATTTCACAGCTGAGGGGAAGTTATATTGCCTCTATGTGGTAAGATTTATACAAGTCAAAAGATCACTGTGTACTAGATGCTTTCAAATGGCTGGCTCCAGTCAAAAGGCACTGTCTGTGCAGTTATTGCATCCTTTCCTCCTTAACATTTTTTGGGGGGAAAGAAAAGATGGAAGCAGCAGTGGAAAGACACAGGAGAGTTACAAGTGGAAAGATGATGCTGTCTGGACTGACCGTAAAGTTCTGTAAATGAGGCAGGTGTTTGCACAACAAAAGCCTCGTCTGGAAACACCTTACCGATTGGGTGCACAGATCCAAACTGCCATACTTACTTGTGAAGCAACTTTTCCTTGAGAAAAGACTGGTGTTTGAAACTGGCTGGGAATTAAAGATACTTTTTTTTGTCTACACAGCTGGAAATTCTTAAAGTTTTTCCCCAGGATGCATTAGATAGGTAAACATGGATTTGCAGAAGGTAACAAGAATGTGGGGTGGGGAGGCTGATTTGTAGGGGAGATGTTGTACTGTAAGAATTTCAAGACACAAAAAGAAAATACTTGACGCTTCTTTATTTCAGGCACTCACTAAAACTGAAACTAAAACCAACACAGCCACTCTCCAACTCAGAGCAAGGCCTCCCATGAGGCAGGGTGAACTGCCCACCCCAGGTGGCAGATCTGGAAGGGTGGCAGACCCTGCGTACCCTGCCACTGGGAAGGCTGTGGGTCCTGCCGCTGCCGCCACTGCCCTATGCCTGTCAAAGTAACACATAGGGCAGACGACCACTCTTGGGGGAGCCCCGCTGGCCACTCTCCTGCGCCAGCAAATGCTGCAGCAGGAAACCTACCATCATGGCTCTCCAGAGCAGCTGCCATCACCACCTACCCTATGCCTCACGCTGAGTAAGGCATATGTGGACGGCTGCAGCAAAAGAGCACCTCCCTCAATGTCTTGCTCAGAGTGGGGCACAGGGCGGGCAGCTGCAGCTGATCACCCCTTGCTTTGAGGGGTCCTTTGTGAGAGTGATCCATTGGCAGGCAGGTGGCCGTAGAGATTGCCTGTGCTGCTGCACCACAGCCGGGCTCCACAGCCACAATCCCAACAATGCCTCGCTCTCACAAAGGACCCCTCAGAGCCAGGTATTGAGGGGAAGTCAGGTGGAGGTCCCTGGCAGATAGGAAGGGGGCAGGGGGAAGTGGAAAGTGGTCGTGGGTGGCGGCTCATGCTTCTCTTCCTCCTCTCCCCCACATGGCAGCTCAGGCTCCTTTCTTCCCCGCTGTGCACCGTAGCAGCGGTTCATGCTTCTCCCTCCTTCTGCGTGTGTGGCGGGTCGTGTTCCTCCTTCTCCCCGATGCGGCAGCAGCTTGCACTCCTCCCCCCACCCCAGAGGCGGTGTGTCCTACTGCCTCAAATGGCGGTCAGTGTTGTGCCGACCCAGCTCCAACCACTCTGATTCTGCCCTCCGCTTCCTCTCCTTCCCATGCTGACTACAACTCCCAGCATGCAATTCACCTGCTACAATACGACAATGTGCTTAACTTTTCATATGGCCACTGATTTTCCCCTGCAAATGCCCCTCAGGTCATTCCCCCACCCCATCATCCAGTCAGATTCATTTACAATCTCTGAGCTTAGCTGATGACTGGGAATTGGTTAAAAACTGCCAGAGTGGCATTTGCAGGGGCCAAGGAAAAGGTTAAACACCGACCAGTCCATTTTCACCTCTTACCCCAAGGTATAGTAATAGCCCCAGAAAGCAAAGGACGAAGCTTCTCTTGCCTCACAACTGGCTGGCCCATACCACCCAACCACACCCAGATTGAGATTTTTTGTAAATAAACAGGAATAGGTTGACCATATTAGAGTTCATAACATCAATGCTGAATTTCATACAAATGCTCTGCCAAAAGAATGTGCAGATGCATGCTACCTCCAGTATCAGAGGCAGCATGCCTATGTTCACCAGTTGCTGTGCTCATGTCCTGCTTGTGGGTTTGACACAGACAGCTGGATGCCACTGTGTGAACAGAATGTTGGACTAGATGAACCTTTGGTTTAATCCAGCATGGCTCTTATGTCCTTACTCTATATCATTTCTCTCTGTCTTCTTTCTCTCTACCCTTATTCAGATATTCAAAAAACAAAAGTAACCATGCTGGTCCATGTGGGGAAAAAATCCAAGATCCACAACTGAGCAATACCTTTATTAGGACCAACCAAAATTCCACAAAAATGTGCAAGCTTTCAAGTTCTCCAGATCTCTTCATCAGGTGATCAGCCATTGCTTTTCTGTCCCAAAATGTATTGCTAGGTGTAATCTGATAGCTGCAACACCCAACCCCAGACTAATTTATTCAAACGGTAAATCTCCACTTTGAGACTGGGTCTATCTAAACTGCAGACATCATCGCCACTACATCTCACTTTTATCTTTCTTCCCCCTGCCTCCATTTCCTGCTTTTTGTACCAGGAACTCAAGCCTGGTGAAGAGTTCTGGAGAACTCAAAAGCATGCATGTTTTGTGGAATTTTGATTGGTCCTAATAAAGGTATTGCCCAACTGTGAATTTCAGACTTTTATTCAGACATTGTTAATATTGGTACAATCAACATGTGGAAGGGGCACTAGGATTACAGCAGCAGGCTGCAACGCCACATTCTGACTGTGCACAGAGCTTTTGGGGATACAAGATTAATGTGTGATGATCCCAGTTCCCTGTCTGTGTGCTGATTATACCCACATAAGCCAGTGAGAGCCCATGCGGTATAATGGTTTGAGTGCTGGACTGGGACTTGGGAAATTTGGGTTCTAGTCCCCATTTGGTCATGAAGCTCACTGGATGACTTTGGGCCGGTCACTCACTCTCAGCCTAACTTACCTCACAGGGTTGTTGTGAGGATAAAATGAAGAGGAGGTCCACCATGTGAGCTGCCTTGGGTTCCTTGCAAGAGGAAAAAAGGCGGGATATAAATGCAGTAATAAATACATAAATAAATTAAAATAAAATAAAGAAGTCTGAAGAGGGCTTCAGTGTCTCTCCCTTTATGGAGTTTTCTTGGCCATTAACCTTTCAGGACAGTTTTGCAGAAATGTACTTTGTAGATGCCGAAACACTAAAGAGAATAAAAATCTGTTCACCACAGTCAGAGCCACCAGGAACAACGGTGAATCCTGTTGGACGGAACAAGTTAAATTCAGGTGTGGAGCTTTGGAGGACACCGCCACCTTGCCAAAGCCCCCAGATGCCAGAGGGGGCTCCTTGACGGGGAGAAAAGGAGAAGGTCGAGCGGGAAGAGGAGCCATATGATGTCTGGCACGAGGGCCCATGTCACTTTGCCACCAAGTCTATAAGACTACGAGCACACAAGTGGGGACTTAGCAATGATGAATGAGGCTGATTATTTTTTCCTTTAGAAAAAAAATCAATGTTTTTTTAATGGATTAATTTAAATCTTTTTTTAAAAGATCATTTACATTAAATGTCACTTCAAGAATGTTTTAAATGAAACCTTCTTTTATTGATTTATGGATTTTGTGGAATTTTCTTTTATTGATCTATTGATTTTTATTGATAAGCTGCTCCAGAAACCTTTTTGTATGAGGAGCAGGACAAAAATACTCTGAACAAATAAATAAATAAAAATCTGAATGTAATACTAACATACTGCGCAGTATCCAATGCTGCTGGCATCCTAGCGGGACCCACTGCCAGTGCCACGGGAAGCTGGCAGAAGCTTAAGCAAACAGAAATGAGTGGAAACATTTGTTTCCAGAATGCAACAGGTCACCTATACTGTTCTGCAAATGGAGCTCCACTGACCTGTTCCATTCTGGAAACAAGCATTTCTGCTTGTTTTCAGGGTTGCTTTAGGAAGCAATAGCTTGTTGTTGCACTGGCGGTGACTTCCGCTGGCACAGCAGAAACACTGGGAAAGCAGCAGCAGTATAGGATACAGCTACACCTATCCCCTGAAACTAAATTCAGCTGCTTTCATCAAACACACTAAATTAAAGACTGCCTTCTCTATGGAAGAGGAAAAAAATGGGGAAAATATATTTCTGCGATGAGCATCATAAACATGCTACACCATGTTTGTTTGTTTGTTTGAATTATTGTAGCAAATGCTGAATAAATATGTATATCTACCGAACAGTATGGACAATTTCTGTTCCATCTCATGGAGAAATACTGGTTTACCCAATAATTAATGTCATTCTTGCTTCTGGAAAAAAAGCCCTCTGTGCTGTACTGTCGCTCACATTTTTGAGTAAATGGACTTGGATAGTGTAAACAGAGCTAAACAGAAATGCCTTAATTTCACCCGTTGCCTTAGGCAGACATAATTCTGCAGCTCATAAGGTACATAAGTTGTATGAGCAGAAGTTTTGAATTATGCTTCTGGGTAGTATAATTTTTTTATTTAGCTGCAAACCAATATGTTTCAATTGTTATAGCTACCAATTAGTATGCAGACTTGCTCAGGAAATGCGTGAATTACAAAGTGGGGAACTTGACTTGTTATCGGTAGTTTTAAATAGGCCTTGAAAATAATGATTTAAGTCATCAAGAAAAAGCAGTCCACTCTCACGAGGAATTTTAGTAATAGGACATTTAGCACAAAGGGGCCATGGTGCTTCGTGTCATTATGCTTTTACTTATGTTTAGCACCATGTTCATAGATAATGGAGATGATGTGTTATTCAGCCAGAGAACGAAACGTAGCTGCAGATTCACAGATGGTATAGATACCTAATTGCATTCATTTGTTTATAAAACATTTCTTGGGCCTTTGTATCACATGGCTTGTTCAAGCTGGGGACTCAACTTTGTTAGTGGACCCATATGGGGGACTGGTGCTGTGCTGGCTTCTATATGCTTAGCTTTTATCCATGGAAGATGCCGTGCTGGGAGAGGAGAGCACTTCTGCACAATTTATTTTATATGCATATTTATAATTCTCAGAAGCCTGAGAGCTACCTTTTGCAGAAATAAACCACTTTTTGCAAATTGACAAGAAGACTAAAGAATTATATTGCTTGTAAGGTGTTAGGAACCAAGAGCTGAAGGGCCAGGGAATATTAGCATAAACAGACCATTTCCCGTCACTATTTATTATCTTTCTAAATGGTGCAAAGCAAACAGAACCAGGAAGTGGTCCCTATATGTGCATTATTCCTTACGCCATGGAAACATGTTTTGATGTCAAAAATAAAAACTTCAGTCCTTGAAAATCTGCCATCAGATGCTTCTCAGGATACTCATTTCAATATTTTCACATCAGAAGTGCACCATGAATTACTTGAGTCAGAAGGAGATATGTCGAAGGACACAAGATTTTTGAACAGTTAGTTTTGCATCTGATGGAGAAAAGGACATTCTAGCGTATATATTTATGTAATATATATAGGGCTCAATCGTCAATGCTAAGCACTTTTAAGACCAATTTTCTCAATGAGAGAGCTAGCTTGAATCTCTCCCATTGAAATAAATATTATTTAAAAGTGTTGAACGTTTGCTGGATTGTGCCCACAGGGCAGTATCCAATGCAACAGTAATACTAATGTAAATTACAATTGTGCTAGTGTACAAAACCTCTAGCGTAGGGGTGGGCAATTTGGGCCAATTTATACCCCCACAGACCCCCACCATACTCTTGCCACAGCAGTGGTAACACACGCACACACACATGCACGCACGCATGCACAAAGATCGGCTTGAAAAGAAGCAAAATTTGTCCTTAGTAAACTGTGGAGGTGAGGAGGAGAGGGAGAGAAAGTCCCTTTGTGCTAGTGGCATCCAGTACCATGCCATTGGGTTTAACCCAATATATATACACAAAGGTGGGCTTGTTTTTGCAGCTGTTTTGCCCATTTAGCATTCAGTTACTACTGGGTAGTAGAATGAAACCAACTTACTGGCTTGAGAGAGCAACGCTATGGTCCCAGGAGAACGTCCCAGGGACCATAGGATTTTTCGGAGCCCCCCCCCCCCCATGGCCATAGACACTGCTATGACCTTGGAAGGGGAACTCTGGAATCTGATCCCTCCCCTGCCCCCTGAGGTCACAAATGCAGCCTTTGGAACCTCAGAGAGATCTGCAAAGGGGCACTCTGGTGGGCGAAGAGGGGAGAGGCCAGGATAGAGTGTTTCATATGGCCTCTCCCACTTGAGCTCTGCCAGCATGCCTCCTTTAGACAGGCTCAGAGGCCTATCTAGAGCAAAAAGAGAGGGCAAAAAGAGAGGGTGGCAGCAAGAGAGAGTGCCTTCTCGGTGGTGCCCCCCCCCCAATTATGGAATTATCTCAGCACCAATGTTAATATCTTTTCGGCACCAGGCTAAAACTGCCCTCTTCTTTCAGGCATTTGGCAGCATATAATGAGTTTTAATTAGGTCCTGGATTGTCTTTGGCTGATTGTTTTACAAATTGTTTTTAGATATATGTTGTCTCTGTGTGTGCTACCTGTTTATATGGTTTTTACGTAATTGCTTTTTTGTACTTTGTATAATGTATTTTAATGGTTTTTAATTGTTGTGAACCGCCCAGAGAGCTTTGACTATGGGCTGGTATAGAACTATAATAAATGAAATGGCTGAATGAAAAATGAAATAGCAGGAGCACCAAAAGGGAAAAAATCGCCTCCATCACTCCTCCCGCCTTGCCGGCAGAAGCCCAGTTGGGCATTGGATACACAGAAGCCTCCAAGTTCAGAGGCTTTCATCTAATGAGGGCAAAACCATAGGATTGTGCCCTAAATATGCTAAGATGGGTATTTTTCATTATTGCAATTTCTCAGCGTGCTTCTCCTTAAAAGTTTTAGTTTCATAATAATTAATAATTCTTGCCAATAATTAGGTAATGATAATAGTCCAATTAGGGGCTTGGCTGATGAGATGTCTAGGACTGGTTCAGTGGTTTACAGATGGATATTTTGACATATCATTTGTTTTATCCATTATCAGCCAAACAAGACTGTAAACCAGCTTGGGGCAATAGCCTCCTCCTATAGTGTACAGGGGACTGCATATTAGGGACTGAGAAGAATTAACTCTTAAGCAAAACACGCCCTCAGGAAGCTTATTCCTGGAAAAGCACTCACTATTAGGAACATCTGGTTCACGCTACTTATGAAGAGTTCTGAGTCTATTGATTTACAGCTCATAACTGTGCAGAGAGACGGTGTTCACAACAGAGAAACCAGTGAGTAAGCCATCCCCAAGAAATATCAATTCAAAACCAGAAACAGCTTTATGATCTTTTTTCTGCATGGAAGCTGAATCATACCAAAGCCATCCTAGGCATGCTCAGGGTCAACCCAAGACATTTTGCTTCCAGAGGTGGAGCAGCAAATGGCACCCCCAGTGAAGGTAGCCACAGAACCCAAGGCCAGACAAGTTATTTTGACACCCATGGCAGAAAATCCCAGAAACACTTCTCTCCCTCCCTGGCAGTAAAAAATCAAACTCAGAGGCACCTGAACTCGGAGGCGTCCGATCATCCAATGCAGGGCGGGAGGAGTGGCGGGGAGTGCTTCAGAGAAGGAGGCTGGAAGCAGCTCAGGATAACTCGTATCCTGGCCTCTCTGGTCTCCTCCCCTCCCCACCCATGGGAATACCCCCTTTACTCCTCCTCCAAGGTCGCTTTTCTGACCCTGGAGGGCAGCTGGAGTGGTTCTTTCCTCACCAGCTGCGAGGAAACTGAGGAGGAGAGTCAGATCTACAACTCCCCCTTCCAAGGTTGGAGCACTGCCTCCGACCTTAGAAGGGGGAATCCGAACAATCCTATGGTCCCTGGGACAGAGACCATGTTCTCTTAAATAACTAACCATTTTCTGCTCTTTCATGGCACCCAAAACTCCTCTGGTTGAGGTAGCCACCTCACTCAGCCTTCGTGATAGTGCTTGCCACTATAGTCTGTTGGGCTACAACAGACTTGGATCCACTGCCTTGGGTACGACTACTTCGGGCTGAGTAGTTCAACCATTACATTAATACATGTTTCCCCAGTGGTCTCCCATCGAGGCACTAGCTCAACCAAGCTCTGCTTAGCTTCAAACAAGGCTGAGGCAGCACACATGATCCTTTAAGACTGTGTCTTGGAATTAATTTCATTTATGTATTTAATTTATATCCCACCTTTCTGCCAAAAAATGGTACTCAAGGCGGCTAATAATTAAATATAGGTTAAAAACAGGATCTTAATTAAAACACAAAATAAAAACAAATTAATTAAAAACATACCAACAAAAGAAATGAACAGCACCTAACAAATTCAGCCCTTTTTCAGCAATAGACCAGCTGACATACCAAAGGCCCACCTGAATAAGAATGTCTTTGCCTGCCGGTAGAAGGACAACAAAGTGGGAGCCAACCAAACCTCCCTTGGCAGGGAGTTCCAGAGCCTGGGAGCAGGCACTGAGAAGGCCTTCTTAAATATTCCCACCAAACTTGCCTCTGATGGCAGTAGGACCAAGAGAGGAGCCTCCCCCAAAGATCTTGGCGTGGGCAGACCTGAATTGGAAAAGGTGGTCTTTCAGGTATCCTGGTCCTAAGTCATTTAGGGCATCATAGGTCATAACCAGCCCCCTGAATTTTGCCCAGAAACAGACAGATACCCAGTGAAGCTGTGGTAACAAGGGAGGGACATGCTCACCGTGAGCATCTCTACACCAGCTGATAATCCCGCATTTAAAATGTGGCTTTCTGCTTCTGTTTTAAATACAGGATCATGATGAGCTCCCTTTACACGTGCTTCTCCCCCCTCCTTCCCCCCCTTATCTGAGTCTTCCATATGTTTCATTGGTCTAGCTCCTCTTATTGCGACTTTTCCTGTTTCATGAGGAAACTCAAATGGAACTCAAATGCTGTAATTTGATAGCTCATTATCTCCGATCTTTTAAAAAATGGAATAAAGGTCATTTAGTGCAGGAGATGCCCTGGAGGTTGACGACGTCATCTAAAGGACCTGCAAACTTCTGTGAGTAACCAATCTCAATAGCAGGATAAAAGCTCCATGTGAAGAAGCCCTGTAAGTGAGCCAGCGTGGTGTAGTGAGAGCCAGCGTGGTGTAGTGGTTTGAGTGTTGGACTGGCGGCCAGGAGATCTGGGTTCTAGTCCCCACTCGGCCATGAAAGCTCACTGGGTGACTCTGGGCCAGTCACAGACTCTCAGCCCAACCTACCTCACAGGGTTGTTGTTGTGAGGATAAAATGGAGAGGAGGAGGATTATGTATGCCACCCTGGGTCCTTTGAGGAAAAAAGGTGGGATAGAAATGCAATAAATAAATAAAATAAACAAATAATAAATGGCCTGGTCAACGGTCTCACTGCAGCATTGCATTTAATTTAAACATCGAGTGGTTCAATGACCATTTAAACAGCATAGCGCTACTCAGTGGGCCAGTTTGGACATAACAATCCCAGCTTAATAAATCATGGTTAATGAAACTAGGATCTCAAACTGGCTTCATATTGTGGTTTGTAATCCAAGATTAAACCAGTTTCCTGGTTTGGATGTTACAGAGAACTGTGGTTTAAAGTAACCATGATGACAGAGGTGCTGAAGCTGCCATGTGATGGGAGGGGAAAGCAAGTGGGCATGGCGCTCACGCCTGGTTTAATAAACTATGGAGAATTTGACTGTCAATGGCTACTAGTCTTGATGGCGCTGTGCTTCCTCCAGTACCAGAGGCAGTGAGCCTATGTACACCAGTTGCTGGGGAACATGGGTGGGAGGGTGCTGTTGTGCTCATGCTCTGCTTGTGGGCTTCCTATAGGTATCTGGTTGGCCACTGTGTGAACAGAATGCTGGACTACATAGGCCTTTGGTCTGATCCAGCATGGCTCTTCTTACGTTCTTATTGAGCCAGGATCCTGACATCCAAACTGTCTGAGTGAAACTACATCAATGTTTGGGGGTCACTGATGCCTTTTTAGCTATCTAAGGAATAAATTATGGGGAGAATGGCTGGAAGCAGGATGGGTAAGAAATACGCAATGTAGACTTCTGCTTCAGCTCTGGAAGGGCTTTCTTCTGTTATTGATATATCATGTCATGTAGACCAGCTCTGGTTTCTTATTATAGCTGTTATGCCTTCCTTTTTGTTATTAAAAAATAAACTATGGGCACAATCTATTTCAGGGGTAGACAACCTTTTTGGGCCGTGGACACTTTTGGCAATTTGAGACACTGTCCTAGTCACCACCACAAAATTGGTGCACTACAGACGAAAGCATCAGCCTGCAGCCACCTACCATCTTCATTTCCTAAGAACGTCTCTTGAGTCCCATGTGTAGCCCACAGGCATTCATGGGAAAAGAAGATGGGATCAGCTAGAGACCCTCACTTTGCTTTGAAGCTATCCCAAGCTGCCAGCAAGAATATTATTACTATAGTAGTAGTAGCAGTGGTAGGGCACCTCAGCAGGCACCAAAAAAGGTGTCTAAGGGTGCATCAACACAGCATCTGTACACCCACAGGGCTCTTGTATAGATACATGCAGGCAGCATGAGGGGCCCTCCATATCCCCATCCACATCTTCTTCTCTGCTCAATAAGTTCCCTGAACTCTGAAATGTGGTGTCTGTGGACCATGGATGCTTGGATGGAGATACGGGAAGAAAGGGGGAAGGGGGAAAACAGAAACACAGCTGGGGAAGAAAGGGTTAAGCCCATGTACACCCTGCTATAACTAGGGATGTCCATCACTGGAAAATCTGGTCTGTGGTGCCTATGACTCAATTTGCATTTGCGAGCCAAGCTGTGGGCTTTCCCCCAAACTCTGGGAACATTTTTGTGCATTTTGGGTGTGTGTGTGTGTGTGTGTGTGGAACGTATCTGCAATTTGCGCATATCTGAGCAATCTGTGCAAATTACGGCTGAATTTGCACAAATCTTGCCACAATTTGCACAATCCGGACACAATTTGCACAAATTGCTCAGAAATGTGTGCAAACTGCAGAACCTCCCCTCCGCCCGCACAAAATGCATGGAAAATCCATGAACTGGCCTGACTCACTGCAGACCAAGTCGGATGCTGCACTGAGAACTGACATGAAGTCTGGTGGGGGGGGTGACTTAAAAAACCTTGTCAAATGCCACCCCCCAAAATGGATTTCTCTGTCATCCCTAGCTAAGACTCAGATCAAATTTGTAGCCTCTTAAGGATGTTTTTCATTTAACTAATATTATTTATAAATTTCTGAGATGCCGTTCTCCAGGAAAGACTCAAGGCTTCTGACAACATACATAAATAATAGGGAGAAAGTTATAACTTTGTGTGAATATAACACACAAACTTTACAAATCTGTGTAGAAGAGGAGTAGGCAACCTGGTGCCCTCCAGATGTTTTTGACTATGTTGCCTTGAGTACCATTTTTGGAACAAAGGCAGGATACAAGTCAAATAAATAAACTCCCATAAGGCCCAGCCAACATGGCCAGTGGTCGAGGATTATGAGAGTTGTAGCCCAAAACACGTGGAGGGAACTCAGTTTTCTAACCCTGGTGTAGAACGTCTACATTGGGCCTCGGAAAAGGGATCTCTGCGCAGCACCCATCTCCCAAAAATATATTCAAAACACTCAAAAGTAATCCACAGAGGAGACCGCTGAAGAGGAATTCCAGCAAAATTGCCATATTCCTCCACACTGCCTGTTCTACATGGGAAATGAATATAAGAGGCCAAATTCACTGGAATGCCTTAAGTTGCAAGTACATTATTATGTCCCTCTCTGGCATTAAGTAAAGTAAACCAATGCTTCATTCCAGCGTGCTTGTTGCTTTTTCCATCTTTCACACAAATCAAATTCCGAGTATCTCTTCTAGAGCCATGTTAGTATATTTAGGGTACAATCCTATGCAAGTTTAGACGGGAAAATGAGAAAAGACCTACAACTCCCAGCATGCCCCAGACAGCAATGCTTCTTGCAGCTGGCTGGGGCATGCTGGGAGTTGTAGGCCTTTTCTCTTTTTTCCATCTAAACTGGCATAGGATTGCACCCTTAATTATGGAGCAGGTCAGCTTGCAGCTTTGCCTCTTGTTGCTTGAGGTGGCATCCCAATGCTCATGCGCTCTCATAAAGAGCTAGCAGAGACTGGCATGGAGGGGGAAGCGTGCTGCAGCAGCCACTGCAAGAAGCAGACAAAGGTGTGGGGCAAAGCTGATGGGGTGAGGAGGAAGAGGCTCAGCACGCACACTGCAGAAGCTCAGAAGGATCGTGATGGAACCAAGGTTGGGTGCCCACTGGAGAATAATGATCTGGATCGTCTGCTTCAGCCTCAATTAGGTAGGGGTGTCAGAGAATTTCTCCACGAATCTCGGGGAGGCCGAATGCCAGCACATTCGGCCCCCCGAAATCGGTGGCGAAACGGTCTGCCCCCCCCCTCGGGGACGGGACTTACCTCGGGCGAATCTCCCTGGCGGCGGCGGCTCTGGCGGCGGTTCGGCGGCGCCATTTCCAGTAAAACAACAACAACAACAACCAAAAAAACGTGATAGGCTACGTAAAGATTTACGTAGCCTATCACGGCTAGGTTTTAAAAAAATACCGTGATACGCTACGTAAATGTTTACGTAGCCTATCACGGCTGAGTAAAAAAAACACAAAAAACTGCGTGTATGCAAATGGCGGCGCCCATGGGCGCCGCCATTTGCGTTCCTTATTTTGGCACGTGTAGTCTACATAAGCATTTACATAGACTACGGCGAAAATAAGGGGAACGCAAACAGCCCGGCCAGAATTTCGGGGGGGGAGGGACGGGGCGCCTCCCCCCCGGCCAGAATTTCTACGTAAACATTTACATAGTCTACGTAAACATTTACGCAGACTACGGCGAAAATAAGGGGAACGCAAACAGCCCAGCCAGAATTTCGGGGGGGAAGGATGGGGCGCCTCCCCCCTGGCCAGAATTTCAGGGGGGGAGGGACGGGGCGCCTCCCCCCCGGCCAGAATTTCGGGGGGAGGGACGGGGCGCCTTCCCCCCCCACCTCGAATCAGCTTTCGGGAACAGGTAAGTGACTTTCGTACATCCCTACAATTAGGAAGCATTCCTCTGGCATCCTAATTTGCTTAATTTTCATAGGGTTATTTGCATCAGAGCTGGGAAAGATTGATTGAAGGCAAAAGGAGAAGGGGACGGCAGAGGATGAGATGGCTAGATAGCATCACCGATGCAATGAATATGAACTTGAGCACACTCCGGGAGAGAGCAGAGGACAGGAAGGCCGTCCATGGGGTCATGAAGAGTCGGACACGACTGAACGACTGAACAACAACAACAAATTTGCATCAGATAATGTTGAGTTTGCACCTAGAGAATGATCTAATTTAGCATGTTTAGTTTACTTGTTTTTAGTGAAATTCCCAGCATAATTATTTCTTCCTTTCCTTATTAAAATTATTGATCCAATGTATATTTTACTGACAAACATTTAGGGATGCTCCAAATCATGCTCAGTTTCCAACAAGTGAAGTAGAGTCACCATATCATAAGATGGAAGAAAATGTGCATTCCTGACAGTTTGGGTTTTGTTCTACAGAGTGCAGTGTTTCTGGGCATGTTCTAGTTAGATACTGTAGCAGTCAATTAACGTAGTTCTAATCTAAAACCCACATGGGAAAAGACACCACTGTAGCTTATCCCCCCCACCCCAATCACCAGATTCAAGAGAACAGGATGTGGGTTATCCTACCTATGTTCCTTTTCTTTTCTTCTATTAACAATGAGGCTTGGGTCTATAGAACTCACTGCCACAGTTTTTATTAATGTTCTCAATTACACCTCACCACTAGGAAATGCTGCCTTAGCTATAAAACCTTTTAACTTCTGCCACTAGAATAAACCATCTCTACCTATAAGAAACTCAGTAGCCTGGATCCTCAGTAGGCAAGGGACTGACACTACCACAAGAGACAACCTTTCAAAATGAACAAAAAAATAAGATGTTCATTAGTGGAAAGCATTTACAAAAGTGAATAAAATACCACTCTTCAAATAATAGGTTCAGATTGCTTAAAGGTTCTTAAATATGATTGCTTACCATTCCTAAGCTGAGTCTTTCCTGGCTAAATAACATCTCAATAGTTTTTCCATCAGATCAGGTTTCCCTAAACTCCACCCCACAAACAGGAACGGCTGCTTTATGTTCCTGAAGCAACCTTCCCCAACCTGGTGCCCTCCAGATTTTTTGGACTACGATGCCCAGCATTCTTTCCCATTGGCCATGCTTCCTGAGGCTGATGGGAGCTAAAGCCCATCTGGAGGGTACCAGGTTGGTGAAAGCTGTCCTAAAGCAACAAAAGAAAGAAAAAGTACTGCTTATTTTTCCATTTTCCCCCAAATTTCCATTCCCCCCCAAACTCCTAAAAAAATGTTTTTGTTTCTCCCCCATGGCTTCAAAACTACTGGAAATTTTACATCTCTAATTTCAATGACATATAGGTATTCTCTCACAGGGATAATCACCTGAAAACATTAATTATGCCTTTGAAACTGCCAAGCTTGCTTGATATTGTATTTGCAACTGGCATCCATTAATTGTTACTAATGAATTTATGAAATGGAAAAATTTTAAAATAAAGCACTGGAAAATTTTCTGGAAAACATTCCATTTTAAAAATATGTTCTGTCTGTGGAACATTTTCCATCCCACATCACTGACTACAACCTTCATCACCTAGGTAGATTTTTACATTCATACCCAACATGCAGGAAAAGTAAAAAGGCATTTTTACTGTTATGTGTGAAAACAGCCCCTAACACTTCAGCAGCCTAAGTGGGATGTCTGAAAGCATCTCTTAGGCACATCCAACTGTGAATAATCCAGGCTATGAAACAAAATGCGTGAACCAACCTGTTGAGCTGACTGTAGAAAGCTAAAACCTGCACAACTGGGACATTTTAAAAGGCAATTGCATCTGCTAAATGCTGTTATTATAGTCAGTAACCTATTCAGACAACATCAAAGCATCTTATATTGGAACATGATTTGTCAAGAAAACAAATCTTTTCAAAATGCTTGGGCGGGGAGAATGAGTGGTGGACATTCTTCAATAGGTTTGACAACTCTGAGAAACTCTGCTAATGTCTGTGCAAGAAGGCCAGGCTGACAAACAAAAACTCATCACAGTAAGTGAAATGCCAACTTTAGATATTCAAGAAGAAAAGGCAAAATAAGAGTGCTGGGTGGAAGGTACTTCTAACTTCTCCTAAATATGCCATTCCTGATATGTGTTAATAATGGAAAGAATATAATGTGTGTGAAAGTACTTTAGGAAGATAGTAGAAAAATATAGTAAGTGGGTAGGTGGACAAAGAAGGAATGGTACTGGGAAAGTGTCTCTCCCCTATCATTTCTATCTGGATGGGTTCTGATTTTTCCATAGCAGGGTGAGCACAATTTTGCCCTACGGACAGGAAAGGAACACACTTTTCTAAGGCTAAGGCCCGCATATACATTGTCAAATGCGACGATCACATGAGCATGTAGTTCAGAGCAATTTCATGTCAGCCTTCTCCAGCAGGGTGCTCTCCAGATGTGTTGGACTGCAACTCCCATCATTCCCAGCCAGCAGTCCAACACATCTGGAGGGCACCAGGCTGGGGAAGGCTGACCCACAGCGTACGTAGCACTGCAGCACAGCTTCCAGCACGGATCCCGACACAATTGAAACACGCCCACATGCGTGTTTCAGGCTCCCTTTTCCTCTCTTCTAGAGGGCGGCATCTTCGAGGGTGCAAAAGTGCAACCACCGCCCCAAGCCTGAGAGGCGCCCGGTTTGGGAAGGGAAGAGAGGAACAGAGGAAGCGGGCGGGCGGGCGGAGCGGGCGCTTCGGGGGTGCCTCCTTTCTCCGCACTTACCGATAGTGGAGACCACGGTGCCCACGAAATAAAAAGCGCCCGGGAAATCCCACCGAGGCCGCATGTCGTTCACTCGGACGCCGGCCACGTAGGCCACCTCGTACTCGCACAGGAACGCCCGCAGCTCCGCCGGGGCGAGGCTGTGCCTCTGCGAGAAGTTCTCCAGCCGCGCCTGCCACCGCGCCTGAGTTTCCCGCTCGGTGGGCTGCTCGATGGCGGAGAAGACGGCCGCCCCGCACAGCATGTACACGAGGATGAGGGCGGCCAGGAGCACGAAGCGCGCGTTGTCCTCGTTGAAGGCGCCCAGGCTGGGCGGGCAGCAGCAGCAGCACAGCCCGCGGCACGCCATCCTGCTCTGCCTGCCGCCCGGCGCCGCCGCTCCCGACCGCGCGCCCTACCGGAGCGCCCCCCAACGGCCCGCCGTGCCGGCGCCCCCTCCCGTCACGCTCCGGGCGGGCCCCCGGCCGCGGCTCTCCTCCGCCTCGGCTGTGCGCGGGCAGGGCGCCGACGCTAGAACGGCCCCCCAGGCCGGAAAGCGGCAGGAGCGCATCGCGGGGGCCGGGAGCGCCGCAAGGCGAGCAGGAAGCCCCATCGAAGGCAATGGGGCGGACTGCCCAGCGAGCCCGCCGGGCTGCGCTCTCAGCCGCGGCTCCTCCGCACGGCCACGTGGCCGGGCTTTCTCCGGCTCGCTGTGAACCCCGAAGGCGGCCAGTCTCGGCGCTCCGTGCGGCGGAGCCTGTTTCTTTCGGCGGAAAGCCTCGCCGCGCGCTAAGGCGTCGAGGACCAGGAACAAGGGAGCGTGCCTCTTACCATGCGCAGAGTGCATCTTCCCAGCCCGGGAGTCAGCACAGCCCGCTGATCTATCCCACTCATCTGGGGGGAGAGATCAGGCTGCTAGGCTGCTGTCAGCCCCGGCACCTCGTGTTTTGAAGGAAATGAATAGCCCCCGTTGTCGCTCTGCCGCGCGTCAGCGGGGCTAGTTTGGGGGTGCTTCTTTTCGCTCCGGGCTCTCCCTTGGGACAGCGGCCAAGGAGGCAGAACTGTGCCGGAATGTACGGGAGGGAACGCAGCCGCTTCCTCCAGCCCCAGCACCGTGTTGGGTGTTGTCTTTCTAGCTTCCCCAACGGCCTGAACTTGCGGCCAACTCTTCCCGACGCGCGCCTCCGCCGGCTCGTGGCGCGCACGGCCTCTTCAGGTGGCGCCCCTCGCAGGGCCCGCGGGGCTCTCGCCGCCGCCGCAGCCCCGCGCTGGGCGTCCGCCTCCGACGGGGGAAGGAAGAGGGTGGCCCCAGCAGCCTCCGAGCCCCGCTAGCTTGAAAGTTTCGGGAAGAGCGTTAAGCGACCCGCCGATCCCCGCCACGTTGCAGCCGACATCTCTGGGCTGCCTGCCTCACTCGCGGGGACTTGGGCAAGCGAGAGGCTCCCGAAAGAAATCCGGCGAACTCTCCCGTCTCGAAAGAGAGGGTGGCCACGGCTCCGCGAAAGAGGCCATGCTTTCTTTTCTCGGGGAACGAAGCGGATCGCGTGCAGCTGAGGACGTAGGTTTTTGCTTATGTAATGTCATGCCACAAGGAAATATAAGGGGGCGGTGGGGGGGGAGCAGTCGGTTTGTATGGTGCCGCTCACAGCCGGCCCCGAAATTGCTGTCCTGGAACAGAAAGTCCGACGCCCATGAAAGCCTCACTGGATCTCTGCAACCTGTGATCTCTCTCTCCACCCGCCCCCGAGCAACCGATCGTCTCAGCCTGGAGCCCAAGGGGCGCGTGCCAGGCAGCATCCGCCGCTGTGCTAGAATGCTGAAGTTACAGGTTTACCCTGATTGGTAATTGTCGGCGCTCGGCTAGAGTTTGGACTTGAGATCGGGTTTGTGCCTTTATTCCGAGGGCCCTACGTTGGCTGAGGAAGATTTCCAGAGCAGGTGCCCCCAAACCCTCGTCTCTCTCCTCAGAAAAGTACTGTGAATCTTCGCCCTCCAGTGCCTGGGGCGGGGCGGGTGTGTGATTACAGCTGCTTCGAGGCTGTGGTAGGAGAGAACGAGGTCTGGACTGGAGCCGCTGCCACGCTCCAGCTGAATGCCAGCTCGCTTGTTCCTCCTGCGCCCTCGGTGGCCAGGATCGGAGGCGCACCAATGTCTCATATACTACACACGATTAACTGGTGTAAAGCCTTCTTGAATCGGACACGCTTCTCTGAGTTGACATGGGTCGGATTGCATTCTGACACCCCCTACCCGCAGAAGCCTCTGGCACCTTGCTTCCACCGTCCTCCACCAAGTCTGGTGCCATCGGTGTGCCACTGCTCAACTGTTCTTAAATCGCTGTGCACTGCCTTGACTTTTTTTTCTTTTTTTTTTTAGCAAATAAGGTGGTATACAAGCACCGACTTGGGCTTCTTCTGAAAGCATAGCAGTCGCCTGGTGGACTTTCTAGAAAGCAAGGGGTTTGTTGGGTTTTGGTCCAAAGTAGTCAAGAGGTCAAGCAGCCACATTCACTGGCTACAGCTACACAGATTCTATACTTAGGTAGGGATGGGGGAGAATTTCTCCCCGAAACTTCGGGGGGCTGAGTGCCAACGTATTCAGCCCCCCGAAGTAGTTTCGGGGAGAAATTCTCTGCGCCCCCCGCCCCCCCCCCGGGATGGGACTTACCTTTCCCGAATGTCCCTCCTGGCGGCGGGTCCCGGCGGCGGTTCGGCAGGTCTTCGTCAGGGGCGGGGGCGGCAGCCGGTCTTTTGACCGGCTGCTGCCGCCGCCATTCCAAGCAAAGTAAAAAAAAAAACCGCCCCCGTGATAGGCTACGTGATGATTAATGTAGCCTATCACGGCTAGATTTGCAAAGTCAGCCGTGATAGGCTACGTTAATCGTCACGTAGCCTATCACGGGTGAATTAAAAAAAAAAAACGCGTACGGCTAATGGCGGCCCCCATAGGGAGCCGCCATTCGCGTTCCTTATTTGGTCCCTGTAGTCTACGTAAAGATTTACGTAGACTACAGCGACCAAATAAGGAACGTGAATGGCGGCTCCCTATGGGGGCCGCCATTTGCATATGTGGTTTTTTTTTTTTTTTTAAGTCACCCGTGATAGGCTACGTGACGATTAACGTAGCCTGTCATGGCTGACTTCTAGATCTAGCCGTGATAGGCTACGTAAATCGTCACGTAGCCTATCACGGGGGCGTTTTTTTTTTTTAAACTTTTTATTTCGCGGCCGGGCGAGGCGAGGCGCCTCCTCCCCGGCCTGAATTTCGGCCGGGCGAGGCGGGAAGCCTCCCCCCCGGCCTGAACTTCGGGGGGAGCAGCGAAGCGCCTCCCCCCACCGCGAAGCAAGCTGCGAGACCAGGTAAGTGACTTTTGTGCACCCCTATACTTAGGTCAGGAGAAGGCTCTTTTCCAGCCCAGATTTTCTCTTTATTCTTGCTAATAAACAGGGTTGTGGCACTTTAAAGACCGGCATAAGATTGTAGACCAGAGTCCACTTCATCAGATGCATGAAGTGCTATGCCCAGTTAGCAGATTTATACAGACACAGATGCAGTAGAGAAAATGTAAACAGTGAAGTCACATGGCTACAAAATGAAAACAGAATCTAGTCTGTGACATGTTAAAGATTAAACATATGCAAAATAAACACAGTGATTATTAACAATTGCAGTAATTAGTAATTTAGTAGTTACTTCCTAACTACATTGACACAGTGCCTGTCAATGCACCCAAGGTAGTTTACAGTAGAAAATAATTACTTATAAGCTAATAGACACAATACAAAAGGAAGAAGAGATGCAGAGGGAAGAGGGGCATAAGTTAAGGTACCAACTTCAATGACGTTACGCAGCTATTAATCTAATGCTGCCATTCTTCTTCACGATCCTGAACATAGTCATGAAGGTGCCACCTGTAGGGAAGTAATTACTGATTATATGAACGGGTTGGCTACAACACACATTTCCAGAGTGTATTTTTTTAAATTCAAAAGCTTGGTTTGGCCTGTGAAAATGAGTGAGAGGATCTACCTAGCCAGTGCAGCAAAGATTCTTTGGAAAGATGTGAATATCCAAAATTCGATGGGTCTTTTAAGTACTAGGAACGTGCTATTGCCCTCCAGACCAGAATGCTTAGAGTGACCTTGAGATGGAAAACAAAATGAGGGAGGCCTCCAAAGGAGGAAGTGTTGTAGTAATGGGGGGACTTCAGTTACCCCCACATTAACTGGAAAAATGCATGTTCCAGTCACAACAGAGAGGTTAAATTTCTCAGTGCCCTAGAGCATTTGGTCATGGAACCAACCAGAGGGGAGGCAATCCTGGATTTAGCCCTAAATAGTGTCACCCAGGACCTAGTACAGTATGTAATGTTGAACCAATTGGAAACAGTGACCCCAACAGGCAGAAGGGTGCTGTTGCACTTGTGTCCTGCTTGTGAGTTTCCCATCAACAGCTGGTTGGCCACTGTGAACAGAACGCTGGACTAGATGGACCCTTGGTCTGATCCAGCATGGCTCTTCTTTGGTTCTAACACAGACACAATTATGCACTTTACTTATAAGTAGCCCCACTGATTTGAGTAAGTCTTTCTTGTCCCACCAGGTATGTCTCCCCTCCTCCTGGTGATTATCAAACAGCTGTATATCTTCCTTCTGAAAGAAAGCAGTTGTTAGCAGGCAGAACTGCCTTGGTTTTGTGCTAAGATCCTGCACTGCCACCAATTAAAAATTACTTCCCATATATAATTTATGAATTAAGACTGCAAGTCCTTTTGCTAAAGCGCAATATGAGATTCTGCAGGAACCAAGGAGCCTCCAGAGCATCTTCTCCATCTGATTTCACAGAACCTTTATCACACTGCCTGCCTCCCATTCTGACCTGCATTTTTACATATTTAATGCATGTTAAAATCTTGACACTGTATGAAAAGACCACCCTTCACAAATCATCAGTAACTGCACACCATATACTTGAGCTACTTAGAATGGAAGCCCTACAATTTTCTGGGTACAGTAAATGTGCACTTTACCTACACCATTTTCATTTTGTCCCCAATTAACTAGTCAGAATGTACAATCATTTGTGTTCACTTCCAACTGCAAATTAGCACCAATTTTACTAGATGTGGTTTCTTCCAAGCATGTATAGCTTCTTAAAAAAATCTTGCATAATCTTCAATATTTTTTAATGCGCAAAGTAGTCTACAGAGACTATTTTACTCAAAATGTATGGATGTACAATATATTTTATATCTTTAGTTGTATCCTACTATAATTGATCCTCCTTCACTGGAATAACAAATATGGTAGGATGCAGCTAAAAATATATATACGTATATAAACCATCTATCTGTAACTTTAGAAAACCATGATTCCTAACAAATCCAGTGATGGTCTCAAAGTGTTGGTCTGTTCTGACCTAGGCTTGTTTCATGATGTAAAACCAAACCATTGTTTGCCATCATAGGACTGAGGCTTAGGCTCATGTTCTCTTCTCTCCTCCCCATAGCCAATTCCATCCCTTGGTAACAGAAAACTATGGTTTGTGACATCTGAATCTGCAAACTATGGTTTACACTTGCTCTCCAAACCACAGCTTCACTGTGGCTTGCAATTCTGTTTTGGAAGCAATTAAACTATAGTTTACCAGTTCAAGATAAACCACAGTTTGCTGTTGTTCTATCACAAAAGCATACAGAAAGTTGGAGGATGGAGCAAGCCCATTCATCATGCCACACCATGGTTGGTTTAGTACAGGGGTGGACAACAAGCAGCCTGCCATGGCCATTTGTGCAGCTCCTGCCCGATTCTGGCCACCATTCCTGAAATCCCAGCAGCATGAGGCTCCCAACAGCCCACCAAACAGCTTCTTGGCAGAGTGTTGGGAAGATTATGCTGAGAACCAAGGCACACCTTCCCATGCCTGATTTCCCACTAGAATTGCCATTTCTGCAGAGAAACACAGTGGGAGGGGATTGCAGAGTTTTTCTGCAGAATGCAGAATCTGCCAAATAGCTGTTTGGTGGGCTGCAGGGAGCCCTATTCTGCTGGGAAACAAGGTGTGCACTCCCCACATGCCATGTTTCCCAGAATTGCTGGAATGCCAGTGGCAGCCACTTGCCGTTCTGGGTGGCCAAAGCAGTCCTTGCAGGGTTCCAGGATGGCTAATACAGCCCTGTAGGGTTCCAAAGAAGCCCACTCTGATTTAGTATTATGTCTGAACCAACCCATTGTTTCATTAAGGCTGCAATCCTAAGCACGTATACTTGAAATTAAGTCCTATTGGATCAATGAGACATACTGCTAAATAATCAAAGTTAGGATTGGGTTCCAAAAAATACTCCTACTTTGTTTCCCAGTAATAGTTTTATAGCAGCAGAATTAAAATATAAGTTCAGGGTCCATCCTAGGTATCTCTAAATACATTTATATAATTTATTTCTATAAATAACAATTCATCTCTATGTTGATGAATCCTGTCTTCAGTGTACACAGTGACAGAATATAGTGAAGCCAATAACTGCTTATCACTGAGGAGCCAACAGCTTCAATTATTTACATATTATACCACATCTGTCAGCTGAAAAGCCCAGTCCTATACATGTTTACTCAGAAGCCTCAGCTAGTTTGCGGGAGTGGCTATTTAGGACTAAAGTGAGCATTGGATAGCAACCCAAGTTGTTTTTTTGAGCTATCACCTGAAAGTACCACCATCCCCATGGAACAAATATATACAAAATATGTGTTTGTCTGGCAAGTTATTTTACCTGGCCAAAACGTAAGTGAACAGCACATGCGCTGATGCTTATAATCCTCATAACTGGATATTTAACAGCTGCACGGTGCATGTCCAAATGTAAGGCCAAAGTGTGTGGAAAATACGTACTTCAACTATCTATTGTCCAGAGAGGCTCAGGAGGTGTGACATCAAATGCTGCTATTCTACAATATTTTGACTACAACCCTGTACCCACTTATCTGTGAGTAAGCCCGACTGAACTCAATGAGACTTACCTTTTGAGTAGACATGCACAAGATTGGGCTCTCACTTATTTAACTTCATTTAATCTTAAATTATTCCACAATAAACTGACAATTGGTAAATAAATCTTTGGGCTTCTTGTTGATTGTACGCTGTCAAATTTTGCTACCTTGCGTACATTACACCTGTCTAGTAGGATGTTAAAAGAATGCAAATTAAATCTAAATTTCCCATGTACGCTACCACCACATATCAGGCCATTTGGTGGTGTTCTGCCTTTTAACATCCAGTAGGACATCTTGCTTTCTGTGATTACTTTCACAGCAACAAGCTACCTCTCTATACTACAAGCTTTTAACAGGATTTAAATTTTAGAGAAATATTCAGGAAGATGTCACAATAATATAGAATGTAATGTCCCCTGAGAAGTGTTATACAGCGTGTGGAATGCTTTGCTCATACAAGAGAGGGCAACATAAAAAAAGGAAAGGCCGAGTTCATATTTTGATGACTAATGTAATCAAGTCCTTTTATTAGCTTTATTTCAATTCTATACAACTTTTTCTTTCATCTCGGCCGGTTTCCAGGAAGAGCCAAATATGGCTGAAGATATAAAGGTACCCATCTGACGTAATTCATATGGCCCCTTCAAAATAGAGTAATCAAGTTTGTAAACACAATTTTAAAAGCATTGTATTAAGCACTTATGACATCTAGAAATATTAAGCTTCATGGCTGTTATTTTTTCCAAAAATGCTGTCAATCTAAAAATCAATACATTATGTTATAGAAATAGCTTTTATCATCTGTACAATTCCATATTATTAAAATCATCAAGTTTCACAGGCATATGAGAGTGGGTTTAGAAATAAAGGTGCTGAATCTTCCAACTGAACTGGAACTATTCATCCAGGAACCCACATGTTTCCATGTGTATCAGGAGCTCTGATGTAGGGAATGTTCCAAATCCATGGGCGATCTACATTGAGGAAGAAAAGGGGAGATTTACACCACAGATATAAAGAGTTGACAGGGAAAATTAAATTGGATTTTCCACTCCTAGATTCTGATTAGTTGCATTTCACAACTATTTTCTTTTTCACCAGTTGTCCTTTAATTGCATTGTTAATAAACTTTAAGCAGATTTTTCAGGAATACCTACAAACAGAACTTGTTTGATGCATAGTTAGCTTTGATTCTTGTAACTTCATAACAGAGCACAGTTTGATCCTACAGTCTCACCCTTTTATAGCAGCATTAACGTTGGGGCATATTTCTGAGGGGAAATTACAGCACAAAAAAATATTTCATCAGGACTACTAATTGATATATATTTAATATGTAAACACTAATTTGCCTTGAGCAGATTTGTTAGACTCTTCAGAATTTCAGTTTTAACTTACATTTCTCTAATGGACACAGTCTGACACACTGTTTCAGCATGCCACCCTAAGTAGCGCTTACCAAATCCATCTGGTTGGCCAATAGGAGGACACTTCAATAGCCAGATAAACGCTTCAAGCCAAGCCTGTAACTATGGGGACAAATCTGCTGTTTTGGGGAGAGGGGCCTACACTGTCCAAATATGAAACAAACTGAGCATATGAAAGACAGGAATGGACAAAGAATATCTGTGCATGTCAAAAGACAGAACAGAGACATTCAGGAGTTGGGGTTGTTTTGTAGAACTAGACACAGAGGACGTTCATTCAGAGGAAGTAAGGGTGGTAAGTAGCAAGGTATTTCACAGCACGTAATAGCAGCTGGAAAGGGTGGGATACTAGAGCATATCTTGGCTGTATAAAAGTCAGGCCTGTGATGTTACAGCAGCAAGGAACTCAACTGAAATTTCCACAAATGCAGAAGAATGTTACAATTTTTACACAACATTATTATTATTGTTATTATTCGTCTCCAACCCTTCTTCACAATAATCCTGTTAAGCAGGTTAGGCCTCCTTGCCCAAAGTGACTCAGTGGGCTTCACAGATGAGCAGGGACTTAAACCTGAGCTTCCAATAGACAAGCCCAATAATCTGAGTTGGATCCAAGAGAAAGTGTGTCGAATGGAGCTGGCAGAAGCTGAATTTCTCAGCCCCTGCTGCCCCGGCAGCCCTCCAAACAGGCTGCCCTGAGGGTTGGGGGACCTTGCTGAATGGCTGGGCTGTGGGGGCTGAATCTAAGCCTGAGATCATTGTTTGTTATAACAGACAGCTGTGACCAGATGATCCACATAAAAGCTGATTTTCTTTGGAACCAGAACCACACACGATGATGTGAACATCCCAAAAGAGATCTCTTCCTAGTAGACCTGAGTCTAGAGTTGATGGTGACATCACAGCTGACACCAAAAGAAAGTCCAGGTGTCAGCTCTGTGGGCAACATAATAACAGACAAATGCAGCAATGATGTGCTTCCTGACACCATTTTCTGTGTTCAACTCAAGAAGTTGTGAAATGTGGTTAGTGTGCACATGCTGCTTGAGTAGTGAGTGCTATGATCACAAGCTGTGAAAGTTGTTTATTGTTGTTTCAAGTAATTCACAGCTCATGATTGTTCCAGTATTATACACCTGGAAGTTTTATTGGGTGAGGAACCTCCAGCCAGTGAAACATCTGTATCTGGCCCACTAGCCTCTTCTCCCTGGCCCCAGCCCCCTGCAACCCCCACTTCTCCACTCATCAGGTGGTCAGCATGGTGGGATTTAAACTTCATCTCCCCATTCATGCTGCAAAGCAGGAAACAGCTGAGCATCAGGGGAGGGTGGGGGTAGCTGCAGAGTCTGGCTGCCAATGGAGAAAGAGTTCAGTCTCTTCCTCCTTTGGCAGCTTTGCTGCATGTCCACTGAGGACGCAAAGAAAGGGAAAGCAAATATGAACCTGATTATTGTGTGCAAATAGCCTGTGTATGTATGAATAGGGGGATGTATGAATAGGGGGATGTATGGACGTGTGTGAATGAATGTAGCCCCACCCATCACCAGCAGCTGACCATTTCCCCGGAAGGAACGTGGCCCTCAAGTTTAAAAAGGTGTCCCTGCCCTGTGTTATACTAATGTTATATGTATGTTAATGGCATAATATGTTGTTTAATTTTTTAAAAACTGGGGGTGGTTGTTGGCATCAATTAGACTTCAGACACCGTTCTTGTTGGTACTATGAACCTAACATTGTGGGGTATTGACACCGATGACCTTCGTACAACTATATCGCATAACTAAAAAAGGAATGTTCTCAATGAAGGCATATTTTTTTTACTTAAAAATGGTATTCTACTTAATACGATCTCCCAGATATTTCATTTTTATGGTATTCTTAGAGTACGTTTGACCTCAATATTGGGTGTGGAAATATTTTTTTTCTAACAATAGAACGTTATGGTCCTTCCTATTAACTTTCACTTATGTTTCTCAAAAGGATGCATACTGATGAAGGCACATAGCTGTGTTGCACTTGTCAACTTGGACAGCATCCCAGTTACCTTCTTGTTGTCTGCTAAAGGGCTGTCAGATGCACCTCATATTGAAAACAGTATCCTTTGCTAGTACTTTACACTTCAAGTTTCTTGCAACATGTCATAGCATGAAATCCTATGGTCTTTTGATAGCTGTGTGAGACTTTGTTTACTGAAACCAGAAGCAGGGTGACGAAGGGGAAAGACAGTATCAAAGTCTTTCTTTGAAAAGAAATCTTCAGAGACCCGCCAGGAACTTGCATTTCCATGTACCAGCCTTTAAAAACCCATCTACTATCAGAATTCTAAGGCACATGGAAACGTATTGAAATCCAACTGAAAGCGAAGGAAAAGCACATTTTCCTGCTTCCTATGCCAAAAGTGCTAATAGTCATTCATAAAATTGACATACCATTTCATCTTAAGTATATTAATCTACTGCACAATGAAAAAAGCGACATCTGATTATATCTGGCAGACTAGAGCACTGCTTTCTCTGTAAGAGAAAAAGAAAAAACTCAAAAATGCACATAAGCCATGAAATTATGTCTCCTAAAAATGCTGCAATTTGCACTGATTTAAAGAGAGACAAAACCATGACAGATCAATTTCTGAACTTAGAGATTTACAATATCTTTCACTACCAAGAAGAAAATGTAAGAGAGTCAGCTTCTGTCATAATCAGGAAATGAAGCCTGTTCATCTAGAGTTTTTTTTTTAAGAATAATACTATTCCCTCCAAAGAATGGGATTGCGGGCAGCAGCCTGCATTGTGCTACAATGCTTACATAAGTGAATCACACAGGCAAACAGGCTGACGGTTGGGAAGGAGACTTTCAACACAATCCTATCCTCAACTTGCACCAGCTGGGTGTGATAGGATTGACTTTAAAACCCCTTGTGCTGGTAGAGCACAAAGCTATGCTGGCCAAAAAATTCATCCCAACATTGTGGTACCATTTGATTTTATTAGGCAGAATCAAACACTCTCTCCCTATGTGTGTGTCTGTGTGTACAATGAGATTTGCTAATGCAAGCGGTGGGGGTAGGGGGAGAACTGGAGGAAAGATAGGAAGGAGTCAGAATACTATGTTCACTCTCTGAGCACAAAGAACCCCAGTGAAGAAGTGTTTCAGCCCCACTGACAAAGCTTCAGCACACAAGTTAGTTTAGCAACAGGACAAGGCTGCCAGGGCAGTCAACTCTTCCTTGCTTTCTCCTACTAAGTATAAATAAATAACTATAAATAATGATAAATTCCCCACCTTAACCTAGTAAATAACTTAGTTATCCAGATAAACAAACCCAATACTAACAATTAAAAACCAATTATGGCACCAGCAGGGGTGTGAAGGCTATCCAGTGTATTGCACTGAGTGCCACATGTACAACTATCTGCAAGTTGGAGAGAACTTGTGGGGGTGTAATGAGCTCCTGGCTCTCACGGAACAAGTACGTTCCTTTGAAGCCAAGGTTGCTAACTTGGAGTAGCTGAGAGAGACAGAGAGGTTGGTGGATGGGACCTCTGGGGAGCTAACAGTGGTGTCCTAATCCCTGGGTGACATTTCCTCTGCTGTCACAGAGAACAAGGGTCTTGGGAAGCAGAGCATCACTCTGAGAAAGAGAGAAATAATCCCTTAGAAGGGGGCAGGGGGTTGAGGTAGTGGGAGATTTGATCATCAGACACATAGACAGCTGGGTTTGTGATGGGTGCGTAGACCACAAATAGCCTGCCTGGTGCAAAGTTTGCGGCTATCATGCACCATCTAGGTAGTTTTGTAGATTGGGCTGGGGTGGAGTCAGTAGTCATAGTCCATATTGGTGCCAATGACATGGGGAAATGTAGTCATGAGGTCCTGAAAGCCAAATTTAGGTTGCTAGGTAGGAGGTTGAAATCTAGGACTACCAAGGCACCTTTCTCTGAAAAGCTACCTGATCCACACGCAGGGGCAGCCAGAAAGGTGAACCTGAGGAGTCTCAATGTGTGGATGAGATGGTGGTGTAGAGAGGAGGTGTTCAGATTGGTTAGGCACTGGGAACATTTTGGGACAAGGCAGGCCTGTTCAAGATGAACAACTCCACTTGAATCAGAATGGAACCAGACTACTGGAGGTTGAAATCTAGGACAACCAAGGCATCTTTCTCTGAAAAGCTACCTGATCCACACGCAGGGGCAGCCAGAAAGGTGAACCTGAGGAGTCTCAATGCGTGGATGAGACGGTGGTGTAGAGAGGAGGTGTTCAGATTGGTTAGGCACACTGGGAACATTTTGGGACAAGGCAGGCCTGTTCAAGATGGACAACTCCACTTGAATCAGACTGGAACCAGACTACTGGTGTTTAACATAAAAAGGGTGGCAGAGCAGCTTTTAAACTGAACCCTGGGGGAAAGCTGACAGGAGCTGGGAAGCATCTGGTTCGGGCTGAATCATTGCTAGGGGATGAAGATGAAAATGTTTCCGATTGTCCAAATGGAGACAGGGAGGAAATAGGCCATGAGCATATGATGAAACATGATAGCCAAAGAGACCAAAGTGCCATAGCTGAAGATGCACACACCAGAGACATCTGGGGAGGGACACCATCTATAGGTGCTTCTATAGTATGCTAGAAGCCTCCAAGCCAAAATGGAGAGTTGGAGTGCCTGGTTTTAAAGAGTAACATATAGTGGGCATAACAGAAACCTGATAGAATGGAGAGAACCACTGGCATATGGTCATCTGGATCTAAACTCTATGGGAAGGAGAAGGAAGGCATACTGGAAGAGGTGTTGCCAAGGGGTCCCAGGAGGTGGAACAGTCTTTGAATCTCCAATGGCCGGCAACCCATACCACAGAAAGGAATAACTGAGGCACATGAACTTTAAGACTGTACGTGCGAAGGAGCAGGTGGGGAAATCACACAGCAGCACAAAAGCACTCCTTTGGATCCATGTTCTCTTGTTCCAGAAACAACTCCCATTCCCCCATTCTGCAAAGGATCACGCGTGAACGGGGGGTGGGGGGGAGAACACACAACCACACAAAATCTTGATGCTGCCTCTGCTAGTGGTAATATCCTCAGAGCCATATAGCCACAGCTAGGTCAAGGTCATGATGGGCCCCGTGGTAGCCATCTATAGTGAGCCTTCTACTCTGCCCCCAATGAACTCACACATAACATATATACGCATACATGTACACACAGTCAACAATGTACAATAATAATGCAAAAACATTTTTCACTCCATATTTTAGTGGAAATCTTCCATGCTTCCCTGGAAGCAGAAGACTTATATCTCTTCCATGGTAGAAAATTCAAATACAAACACAAACTTCCCCTTTTATAGCATACAGGCACAGAAAACAAAACACATTGACATGCGCTCTCATACACACACAACACACGCAAGAAAAGAGACACAGGTTGACTCACTGCCTCATTCAGATGCAGCAGCCAAACAGGACTTACACATACAGAGCCAGTGCTGGCCCAGGACATTTTGCTGCCTGAAGAGGACCAGGAAATGCTTCTCATTTCTCATGGGATGATCTGGGCCAGTCACTTATCTCTCAGCCTAACCTACTTCACAGGATTGTTGTGAGGGTAAAAATGGGGAGAAAAAGCGGAACATAAATGTAATAAAATGAAGTAAATAATTTTGTACTAGGAAAACTTAATTGTCTTACGCTATGTTCATAATAAGCCTCCCTAGCATATAAAATGGCAATCAGTGCATTGCATTACTGTGTGCACATATTTACATGCATGTGCACTAGACACGAAAAGCATTCTGTACTCCACTTCGATATTTATCTTATACAGATCACAGGGAGGGAACCTGAAGACTGACACCAACTCTTATAACTGATACTAAACAGTCAAAATTTGTAAAACATCCTCTTGCTTCTCATATGTTCGACCCATATGCCTCCATCTTCTACATGAACATCAACTCAAAGAAACTTTATTAGTAGCAAAAACAACAAAGAGTCTTGTGGCACCTTAAAAGACCAACATTTATACTGGTGTAAGCTTTTGTGGACCATAGCCCACTTCATCAGATGCATGGGATACTACAGGGATTTTCAGGTTTTTATACAGTACATAGTGTGTGTGTGTGTGTGTGTGTAGGCTTATAAACAGTGAGGTCAGAAGGAAATTTAATGAAAGGAATGAAGGTAAGTATCCTTCCTTTCACTGAATCCTTCACAGTCCTATCCCCACCCCCCACCCCCATTTCCCCAACAACCTACTAGCCAACTAGATAACAACCCTGGACTACACTGCAGTGATGTGCAGTACTACTCTCCCTCTCAACAATATGGGTATAACAACTATAGACTACTTGCAGTGCTTATGTAACCCATAATCAGACACAGCAGCAAGTTCTCAGAACATTCAAAATCCATCCTTTTGCATGCTGTAACAACAACAGTAACCTTAATCCATGCAAAAGCACTCCTTTGAAGCCACATTTTTTCATTCCAACAACAACCCACACTGAACAGAGAAGGAAACTGAAGAAACTGTCTTTGAAATCATGAGTGCCAACTGTGTGCAGGGGGTGAGGTGGGGGCGAATTTAACAACACAGCCCACACAAAAGCACACACACAAACCTCAAGGCATTCATGCACAGAGAGCCACACACCCACGCAACATGGCATTTACACAGAGACATACGTGTCCCTTTCCTTAGGGCTTCAAACCTATGCATACTTACATGGGAGTAAATCCCATTGAATTCAGTGAGACTTCTTTCTTAGACCTACATAGGATTGCTCTATATATCCCATCAACCCCACTCCTCTTCCTCACCAATTGCATACACACACAGCTATTTCTCCAGAGTATACAGCACAAAGAAAGCAATTCGTGGCAGGGTCCATATTTAAAGCAAAGGGGGGCGGAAGAGCATTGTTGTTGTTATTATTATATGATGCATATATAGCCCTCCACCTCCCCCTACCCTATTTAAGAAAATTTACATACCGGGATTGTGCTGGGCTGGGCTGGCTCCTCAAAGTAAACAGAGAAATTAAGCAAGTATGCACGAGCACACACACTCACTCATCTTTTTCCGCCTCTTCTCTAGCTTAATGATTGGCTGCTTGCCTCAGCCAATGACCCAGCCATTGCACAGAAGACCCTGTCCATTCTGGAGGGAAGGGGTCTTCTCCAATTGGATAGCGCAGGCCAAGAGCGTGCGCTGAACAAATTTCTCATTTTTTTAAAAAATGTATCTCGAGGCAGCGGGGTTGCCCTGCAGCCAGGCGGCCTCATAAAGCCTTTCAAGGCTTTAAAAAGGGAAACTGCTGCACTGGGAAAGGATGCTCTCAGCATGATGGCAACAGCAACAACAGCTGCTGCCAAAGAAGACAAAGGAGGAGAGCAGCTGGATGCTGCAAAGGGCTTGGCAAAAAGTTTTTTTGGGTTTTTTTTTATGGTAGGCACAGAGGTTTTCAGTGCCCAGCCAGCCTAAAAAATGATCTGCCCTTGCAGAAGCAGGAAACCAGCTAGAGAGGCACTTGGACTGTTGGACGACAATGAAGTTGAGGATAAGGAGATTGTGGAGAAGGTGAATGAATTCTTTTCATCTGTCTTCAAAAGATATAGGACAGATACCTATGCCTGAACTGTTTTCAGGAAGGGAGTCTGAGGAACTGAGGCAAATAGTGGTGACAAAAGATGGAGTTCTTAACCTTATTGGCAAACTGAAAGTTAATAAGTCACTGGGCCCAGATGGTATCCATCCTAGAGTTTGTAAATAATTCAAATGTGAAAGTGCTGATCTAACAAAAATATGTAACATGTGCCTAAGATCAGCCTCTATACCAGAGGACTGAAGAATGGCCAACGGAACACAGTTTTTAAAAAAAAGGATGCAGGGGGGAATCTGGGAAATTACAGGCCGGTTAGCTTAATGTCTGTTCCCGGTAAATTCGCTGAAAGCATTATTAAAGATAAAATGAGTAAACATACAGAAGAACAAGTGCTGCTGAAAAAGAATAATCATGGCTTCTACAAAGGTAAGTCTTGTCTCACTAACCTTTTAGAGTTCTTTGAGAGTGTCAATAAACATGTGGACAGGGGTGCAGACACTGTTTACTTGAACTCCAAAAGGCTTTTGACAAAGTCCCTCACCAAAGACTCCTGAGCAAACCTAGCAGTCATGGAATAAGAGGAGAGGTCCTCTTATGGATCAGTAACTGGTTAAAGAACAGAAAGCAGACAGTAGGAATAAATGGTAAATTCTCCTAACGGAGGGATGTAAACAGTGGGTCCCCACAGGGATGCATATGGGGACCAATGCTTTTCTACTTGTTCATAAATGATCTGGAATTAGGAGTAAGCAGTGAGGTGGCCAAGTTTGCTGATGACACCAAATCATTTCGGGTGGTTAAAACAAGATGGCATTGCAAAGGGCTCCAAACTGGGAGAATGGGCATCAAAACAGCAAATGCAGTTTAATGTAAACAAGTGTAAAGTGATGCACATTGGGGCAAAAAATGCATATGTGGTGATGGAATCTTAGACCTGACAAGAAAGAGATCTTGGGGTGTGGTGGATGAAAATGCTGACCCAGTGTGCAGCTGCTGTGGAAAAGGCAAATTTCATATTAGGCATAATTAGGAAAGGAATCAAAAATAAAACTGTCAAGATCATACTCCCCTTATACAAATCTTTGGAGCGACCACACCTGGAACATGGTGTATAGTTCTACTCACACCTAAAAAAGGATATTGTAGGGTTGGATGATCAAGAGACTGGAACAACTCCCCTATGAGGAAAGGTTACAACATCTGGGACTGTTTAGCTTAGAAAAAAGGTGAGTATGGGGAGACATGATAGAGGTGTAGACATTATGCATGGTGTGGAGAAAGTACATAATAGTACTCTCTCATAATACTAGAACTCGGGGTCATCCCATGAAGCTGATTGATGGGAGATTCAAGACAGATAAAAGGAAATACTTCTTCACACGGCACATAGTTAAACTATGGAAATCACTTCCACAAGAAATAGTGATGGCTACTAATTGGGATAGCTTTAAAAGGGTAATGGACAAATTCAGGGAGGATAAAGCTACCCACACAAATAAGCAAGGGACAGAGAGCATACTTCAAATGTGGACTCCTGGACATTCTCCATCCCTGACCCACTAAGACCCCCAAATTGGAGGTTCTTAGGGGTTTGAGGGGGGTTGAAATTCTGGGTTTGCAGTGTTATTAGCACTGTTTGTATGGAATTATTGCCACCTCAGCAGGACTCAAAACAATTCCACCCAGAAGCCTCTGGGTTCTACATACAAGCCTCCTAATGGCTGGGTCACAGGAGGAACTACTGTCCATTGCTTGGGCAATAAGGATGGTTTCTGTGATGTCATCATAGTGTCCTAGCCATTGCCATGCATTGGCTAATGAAGTCCTCACCCCATGGGGGTTTCAACAGCAAGCAACTTAACAATTGGTGGGTAGTGGCAGAATCGCAAGAACTGGCATGGGAGTGACTGCCAGTATTGCTACATTGCCTTTTGTTTCTACTGGTATTGTTTCGCTTTCCATTTTGCTGATCTCCATGCACAGTGTCTTCTGACTGGTAGCATTAGGAGCCCTCCATCTGGAAGCACCCTCAGTTGTCAACACATCATCACACTGGTCTGAATACTTACCATAACAATTATTTGAATATGATCTAGTCCTCTTAAGCGTGTTCCAGTCCTCTTAAAAGGGAGCTTAGGTATTGGGCGATTCAAATATTTTAAGTTATTTGAATTAGTCTCCCTTTTTGGCAGTCCCACAGATGTCAGCATCCTCCTGCTCCAATACACTACAGTTATGTTTTTCACCTTGCCAAATGTTTTTCCTCGCATTCAAGAAGGAAAATGCATTTTACCTAAGTGTGGTATTTGTCCCCCTTTCCCCACTTGAGAATGTCTTACCTTTGTTTTCATACTTCTCTGGGGGCAAATCATAAGGTATAGGAAATGACAACAGTTGTTCATCAGAAAAAATGTTTTCCTTCACTTGGAAATAGCCTGTATCTAAGCCCTGTGAAAAGTGCAGATGGAAAAGCAGCATTACATTCAATCAAAATGTTCACTTCCTTTCATCAGAAAGCAGTCAGAAAGTCAGCAGATACTCTGTTACACATGGTCCTGTTTATAAGAATTTGGTGGGCTCCCAAATAACAGCAAAAACATGTATCAAACAATTTCCAAAAACAAAAGAGAAACAGCTTTTTAATTAATTGTCTCATTCAAACTGACTAAGGCCTCAAAAGGCCAGTTTAATAACTTCTTGGATTTGTGATGTAGATGTGTGCTGCTTTATGAATATGTGTTTTAGTGGTCATAGGTAGGATCCAGAAAGCCATGTATGCACAAGATGATTTTTAAGATCCCCATGTCCTACAGCCTCATGTTTTCCTCCCCTAGCTGTTCCTGAAGATTAGGGGCTCCTGGGTGGGAGTCAATATGGTGCAAGGAGCAACAGCTGGAAGGGAATATCAACAGCCTCTCTAGGCACACGTGGTGCTGTGCTGCATGTGCACATAGCTGTATCTGGATCCTGGTTCTTGTTAAAAGCTCTTATTCAAGCACAAAGAAAGAATGTGATCACTGGTTTTCAGTTGGTAGATTCTGATCTGTAACTGGGTCACACACGGACCTAAGGTGGGTTGTACAGAGGCACCATCACTTTCTTTTTTGTCATTTTTTTTTTTTTTAAGAAGCTTAAGGGAGACAGCAGAAATAACAGAAGGGGAAAATCAGAAAAGGAAAAAAGGACAAAGGAGAATAAATTAAAAGTAGGTTCCATGTGCAAGTTGGAATGAAAAGGTTGGGCTCAAGTCTAAAAAGGTTGGAGACTACTCAAGATAGCTAGCAACAACTTATTTTGGTTTCTGAAGATATACTTCCCCTGACTTCAGCCTCAGAGCTGCTAGAACGGGTAGGTTCCTCCCATTAATCACATGCAGCAGGACTGAAATGGCCAGCAGTTGGGAGGGAGCTGCCTCTCAACTAATGACACAGGCTGTCCAGAAGATTTTGAATCAGAAAAAACTTCCAGAAAAAATTCCAACACCCAAAATAGCATAGGATCTAATTTAGCATATTTGGCATATTTTGTAAACAAAAAATTAAAACAAAGCATCCCATGTTAATATTACTTGCTATATAAATCTCATGTGTTTTCCTGGAAGCAAAAAGTATATATGTGATTAGGAAAAACAAATTCAATTAATCATTTATTAATGTAGTTCAAATTGTCGTACTCAAAAACATTCAAAGCTTTTCTTGGAAAATATTTTTAATGGAATACTTGTAAGTATTTCAAGACTGGACAATTCAACGGCATACATTTCATTGGCGTTGTATAAATGTTAAGGAAAAAACTAAGGCACTGAAAATGGTTAACACACTCTTTTAGCATGCCCACATGGCTATGCATCATATATGTCTGCATGCACATCTGAGTGCGTCTCCTAGGGTTACTCACCTGAAAAAGGTTATTACAGATTTGGTCCGTTTCAGTTTGACTAGTTTTCTATCCATTCATTTTATGAAATAATGTCTGTTTAGAAACGGAAAAAAATTCCATGGAAAAATGTAGCAGTGAAAAATTTTCTGAAATCACTGCTCTCAACAGCTGCTGTTACTCTATACCAAGATGTAGCAAACTACTTTTATGCAAACAGGCAAAAAAGCTAGCCCAGGCCTTCAGCTGTGCTGGATGTTGCCACAAGTCTGACAGTGAGCACAGTCCAGCTTGACACATCATATCCTCAAGGAAAAGAGAATTGGAAAAAGGAACCAAGAAGCCTATGGGGCTGCCATAGCATTCCACTTAGTTTTCTACTAAGGCACTCGGGGCAATTGCTTCTTGCCCCAGATTCATTTACAAGGGTGTTTAATTGAAACAACAAACATAGCTGAAAGGTAAGGATAATCACATTTTCTAGATCAGATACAAGTTGTATGCAGTGTTGCTTAGCAGGCCAGTAAATTGAATCTTTTTTCTCCTTAGTATGGTACATCTTGTTTTTCAGCTTCTTCCAGTATTAGTATGCTAAAAAGGTGGACAAATAAGACTGACCGAGTATCACCCAATGCTACAATTCTTATTGTTTTCTATCTCAGATTTTTAAGACATCACATGTGGAGGGGGGGGGGATCTCAGTGTAATGTGTCATTTATCAAAATAGCTGTCCCAGTAACCTACTTATAGCCCAATAGTCAGTAGTCTGTCTCATTAAAAAATCATTGTCATTATGCCTGTGACATCCACAGCTCAGAACTATAAGAAGTTTTGTGCAAGTGGTAAAGAAAATTCAAGAGGGCTATAGAAAAAACACCAAGCTTAGAAATTATTTTGGTTTTCATTCTCATGTTTAATTACTTTTATTTTTTATATAAACTGCCCCTTATGATTTCACAGAAACATGAGTGTATTTTTCAGGTGAATTAAAGGAAGCCATTTGTTCAGGCTTGTCCTCTCTGCTAATCTGACACCCTTTTACCTGACTCATACCAGACTATGCCACTTCTTTCCCCAACTTCCCAACTTTATTTTTAGTTCTTTTCCTGAAATTATAGTTTAAAAATGCAATTGCAGGAATCAGTGACCCTGTTTTAACTAACAAAAGTTTTATACATCTTGATTTTTATTTTTGAAAGGTATAAACACCTACCTGACCCACACTTGGCCCAGAGCAATATTGAAGGCTAACAAATGTTATATCAGAAAGATAAAAGTATGCAACTTGTAAGAAATTAATGAAAGGGCAAACATCTTTATTTGCTCTCTGGGTACATGCCTAGCCTCTAATTTTTTATTTCGCTCTAAATGATGGTATACCAAAACAAAACAAGCCAGCTTTTCAAAAGATCTTACAAAACGTGATTCTATCACTTCATAAGAGACTGAAAGGGTTACAGACCAGCCTTCCCCAACCTGGTGCCCTTGAGATGTGATGGACTAAAATTCTCATCATCCTCAGCCAGTATGGCACCAGGCTGGGGAAGACTGTTCCAGACAGAAAGTGTTCTAGATTATTTCCACTTGTAAAACTACAATACTGAATTGGGATTCTTGATGAATAACTCAAGGGACTTTTAACAAAAAGAAACCCACAGCTCAATTCAACCTTCATGCCTCCACTTACTTCCGATTAGTGATATGTGTGAGAAACTAGCATTGTACACTCTCACATATTATTTATTGCATATAGCAGAAGCTTGCACTAATAATGCAAACAATCAATGCATGGAAGTTCTCACAATGTGTGATCAACCAAACTTTGTCATGAAGATGAAAGGCCCCGCTCAGTGCCTTGCTTAGATGCAACATGAAACCGTGGTTCAGCATCATGAAAATGAGCCTGTGAGAATGTCAGTCTCACCCCTTCACCCTTTTTTTTCCCAGTGTGGGCATGAGGAAGAGTTCAGAAGCTTTTGCTTCTATTTTTGACAAACTGCAGCTCGTTGTGAATTCTGAACTTGGACAAACTGCAATTAGTTTTAACAAGCTAACTTCAAACTGTGGTTTAGCAAACCATGGCCTGCTTTCACTAACAGTTAAGATTAACTACAGTTTAGGGTTTTGACACAACACTAAACTGTGGTTAATCAAAAACAGAAGCATCTGGTCTCCTCCCTGCAAGTGCATGGAGCGGATGGAGTGCGCAAGCCCAAGGCTTGTTTTTGTAACACTAAACCAGTGGTTAATCTCACATGTTAACTCAGCCATTAACTGAACCTACTTGATGTCTGGTAACTAATCATTTTCTTAGGAAGTGAGAAGTTAACAGAAAAGTACTGCTTCTCTTGCCTTCTTTCTCAAACACAATATTCTTGATGTCTTCATTTCCCTATTCAGGCTTATGTTCTTGATCAATTGCTAAAAACAAAAAGTTCTCTGTTGCATTTACTAAATGCAACACTGTACAGAGCTTAGATGAACTCACAAATTCTGAAGGCAGGAAGAGAACTCCTAGCTCATATGATCGGATCATCAGCTGCATGCCATTTTTCTCAAAAGCTCCCCAAGCAGCCTTGGAAAGATTTGCACTAGAAATAAAGAAAAACAGCAATTAAGTTAGAATTGTGCTCCAGGGTGCTCACAGAAAAAGTTCCTATGCATAGAGTGCAGAATCTGGCTTCTAGAACATTCCACTGTTTTGGTTTCCTTTTCAAAGTATTCCAAATTCTCTGAACATGAACATTTTCAAGTCAGAAGAGTGATGTTTTAGCACTTTTTATTACTGCAATTTGGACACAATCCTGATTCCACAGAAGAGAAGAAATAGCAAGACACTTCACTCCCTGAACTAAATGGAAGAGGGTTCCCCCATTTCTAGGACCCAAAAGCAGTGATGTAGGGTGAAATTTTTTCCAGTGTTTTATTTTTCCATGGGAAAAAATCAATTTCATAAGTTCATTAGTAACAATGAATGGATGCCAAATGCAAATACATTATTAGGAAAGCATGGCAGTTTCAAAGTTGTAATTAATTTTTTAAAATGTGATTACACTTAGTAGCAAGTATGTGAACGAATACATGTAACTCACTGAAATACATGTATGTCTCAGTGTGAAACAGAACTAATAGGTAGTTCAGTGAACTGAAGGTGCCCCAACAAACTCAATGTAAGAGAACTGAACTCTGTTGAAATAGATGAGTGGTTGTACATGCATAGTTCTTTGGGTTGCTAAAACTTGTTACTGCGTCAACAGTTTTCAGTACTCTTTCCCAGCCTTTAAATTTAAACAATGTAAGGAAATTACATGCTATTGTCTTTATATTTTTCAAGTATTCCCCCAACATTTTTTGATGTAACACAACATTAAAATCACATCAAGTGTGATTTAATTTCCCCCCTCAAACATTTCAGGTCAAATACTTGTGGTGTATGTACTGTGACAAAAAAATAACGTGATACTTTTTTTTAAAGTTAGTTTTATTTACTAAATACCAGTAAAATAAACAAGCTAATTCAATCACTCTCTAGGGCAGCAGAAAATTCCTTTATGCAAATTGAAAAATTCCAGATGCAAATTATTCTAATTGTTTAGGAAAATTTTCTAGTTAAAAATGTTCTGGAATACCCACATCACTGCTCAAAAGAAATCTTGAATGGCCACCCAACAGCTTTAACCTTTATATGATGTTAAACAGAAGGAGCACCTAGGGACTAATGACCACAGAAGTAGCCTTATTGGAGGCATGAGAAGAAGAAAAAAGACTTACCTTGTTACTAGAAACCATGCAATCTTCTGGAAATCTGGAGATGCTCTCATGTAAGTCTTAATGTGTGGCATGGCATGGCTACGTCCTGAAGTTTCAGCTGACCATTTGCTCAAATAATTTGTTTAAAAAGGGGGAAGTTTCAGGTTATACCATAAAGAATGAGGTTTCAGATCCACATTATCTGGACGTGGTAGTCATGTAGCCTCTTCCAACATAGTTTAAGCCAGAGATAGACATTCTTGTTCCCTCCAAATAATTTGGACTACAACTCCCATAATCCCTGATCACGCTGGCTTAGGCTAATGGGAGTTGTAGTCCAAAACATTTGGAGGGAGCCAGGTTGCCTACCACTGGTTTAGACCCTCCTAATCCAGACTGTGAACAGCAGCAACCCGCAACAATAGCTAGGGCATAGGCCCTGACAACACCAGGAGAGGCACCATGCTGAATGCTTACAGTTTCTCCCTAAAAACATGTTTCCCAATATTTTTTTAAAAAAAACAGAAGGGAAGCCATAGTAGTATGTTATAGTAAAAACAACACATGCAGCCTAAGGCTAACAAATTTACTGTGGCATATGCTTCTGTTAGCATTCGTAAAACATATCTCCTAAAAATACCCAAACTATTTTATGGATCTGATATTTACATATAGTATACATTACTACCCTAAAGGCTCAATCCTATGCATGTTTAGACAGAAAAAAGTCCTTCAACTCTCAGCATGATTTTTTTTTTAATTAGGAAACAGAATGCCTTCCATTATGAAGAGATCGTTCACTTACTGGAAGTAAGCGTGCAGCCACAGCTGTTTCTGTGCAGTTTGTATACTGTATGGAAGAGAGCCCCCAGCTTAAATAAAAAGAAAAGACCAATTTTTAATACTTAATTGTGCCACTGAAATGGTAAGTCACTAGACTATGGAAAGGTGAATCAACAACACTCTTCCCACCACAAATATGCAAAGAACAGATTGAGTAGAATTTTTGCAAATGATTTACACTTTGGTCTTCTATGGTTCCCATCTATTTGCAGATTTTATCATAGGATGGTTTTAAGGTGCGTGGTTAAGTTTTAGGTGGGAGCCACCTAAGGGACCTTTAATAGGATCAAACAGTGGGATAGCAGAAATAAACTTTGTTTTATTTTTTTAAAAATACTACAGCACATCTAGAAACTAGTTCCAAGAAACCCCTTATTTAGTCTAACACTTATTATTCTCTCTTTCAACACTGTACCCAAAGGACAGGTATGTTTTTACCTGGATATCCTTCTAAACTCTGTCTCACGTTGTCCACAGTTGGGTAAACCTAAACAAGATGTAGCTACAAAGTTAGCTATAATAAAATGTATTTTATTTAACATTTATACAAACTTGAAAAGATGTTATGCGATTTATTAATCTCAAAGAATTCTCTCCAAATAACATGGTACACACAAACACTTTGGGTCTGATAAAGATTTAATCAGGAGTTACTTGCCCCACTGATTTAAATAGGTCTACACTAAGCATGACTAAGTCTGGATCCAACCCTTAAGTAAGGGCATCCATTTTGGAAAAAGTTAAGCGTAACTAGGTACGTCTTTCAGAATCCATAACCAAAAAAAAATGAAATAAAAGTGAGCTATAAGTGCTTGTATACAACATGTGTGCAACACCATGACTTCAAGAAACATTAGTCATGCACAAATCTCATTGAGTTCAATGAGGCGTATCATTGCTCAACATAGCTAACTTTCTCTGCACTAGACTCTAGGAGCTTTAAAAACATTTGGAAAAGTATTTTTAACTGAAGCTTTTGAAGTAAAATATTTGTTAACAGTAAGATTTAAATAAAGATGCCGAGAGCAGAACCACTGCTTCTCTATCCTTTCCTAAGAAAAAAAAGATATAAAAAGCGACCAATACCAAATGAATGGGAATGTCATGATTTGTTAGCGTCTTCACACTTTTTCCTAGAGAGGCCAAACTGTCTCTAAATTCTGAGCACAGCCATTTGGACTGATCAGCTCCCATTGATCCAATACTTGAGAATTGTCCTATTACAGGCCAAGAATCCTGATCAGGTACTTGCGTTGCATGCTCTTTCAAAAGCTGTGTGGAGAGAAATTAAACACAACAGCAACAGAACATTACCACCTTTGAAACGTCAAACTCTACCGAACAACGTTACTTGATTAGGTAATGTATGACATAGATATTGTTCTTTGATTAGCTACTTGTTTAGCATACCACTAGTGGATTCATTACAGATATCTGTGCTGAATGCTTACAGTTTCTCCCTAAAAACCTATTTTCCCATTTTTTTTTAAATAGAAGGGAAGCCATATTAATATTTTGCAGCAAAGCAACCTGTGGTGCCCTAAAGACTAACACATTTACTGTGGCATAAGCTTCTGTGAGTTAACGCTCATAAAACATGGTCTATCTCCTACTGTACTACAACTCGTCCCCACAGAAAGAGTAAAATTAACCCAAAATATTTTATGGATCTGCTATTTACATATATGTATCAATATATGGTGTACATTACTACCCAGGGAGAGCAATCTTATGCCCACCCAGAAATGTGAAGGCCCAGGAAAAAAAGTAGGAAAATTCAGAAAAAAAACATGCTTCTCTGCCCCCGCCTGAGGACCTTTTTGTTTTCTCAAAAACTGAAAAAACTGAACAGCTTTGGATTATGAAATATATTTTTTTAGAATTTAATTCAAAGTGTTTATATATTGTTGCCCATCCTTTACTCCCCAAAATGATTTCTAAAAACAATTTAATAAGAACATTTTCATAGAAAAAGTAGAGATATAAATTGTCTGGAAATAATGTAGCCATGGGGAAAAATGTTTTTAATCCTCTCTGTAAGATTCCCAGCACAGTTATTTCTCTCATTCCTTATTTACAATGTTATGTTATTTTTAATATATTTACAGATAGACTTTTATACTCCATTTCCCAGCATGTCAGTAGAGTCACCATTGTGCATTCTTGACAGTAGATGTGCATTCCTGACAGTTTGGGTTTTGTTCTACAGAGTCCTGTGTTTCTGGGCATGTTCTAAGTTAGATGCTGTAGCAGTCAATTAATGTAGTTCTAATCTAAAACCCACATGTGAAAAAGATACTGTAGGTTATCCAGCTATGATCATCTGATGTGACAGAAAAGCATGTGGGTTATCCCACCTATGTTTTTTTTTAATTAATGTTGAGGTTTGGGTCTATAGAACTCATTGCCACAGTTTTTAATAAAGTCCTCAATTAGACCTCACCAGTAGAGAATGCTGCCTCAGCTATAAAACCTTTTAATTGCTGCCACTAGAATAACCAACTCTACCTAAAAGAAACTCAGTAGCCTGTTTCCTATAGCATAGGCATGGGACTGACACTACCACCAGAGGCAACTTTTCAAAATGAACAAAAAATAAGATGTTCATTAACAGAAATTATTTATAAAAGTGAATAAAACGTCATTCTTCAAATAACAGGTTCAGATTGCTTAAAGGTTCTTAAATTAAATATGATTGATTACCATTCCTAAGCCAAGTCTTTCCTGGCTAAATAAAATCTTAATAGCTTTTCCTTTAGATCAGACTTCCCTAAGCTCCATCTCATAAACAGGAACAGGTTTAGGAATTTCTCTAAAAGTCCTTACATATAGGAACAGATGCTGTACACTAGTCTTCCTCTGCCTCTAGTTCTTCCTGCTTCTTCTGGCTTCTAGGATGATTCAGATGTTTCAGGGACTACTTTTTGATGTTCTCTCTGGTCAGACATTAAATAGGAACCTAAAATAAGTTATGTATATCATGGCTTGCTCACAAAAGTATTATGTTTGGTACATTAAATGTAAAAGTATAGTTTATTCAGACAATTACCAATGCACTGAGTTTACATTTAAAAGTTTTAAAATATAATGATAATTTTATGAGCAAATCAAGTTATACATCAAATCGCTTTAGGAACAGAAAGGCTGCTTTATGTTCCTAAAGCGGCCTTCCCCAACTTGGTACCCTCCAGATATTTTGGACTATGATGCCCAGCATTCCTAACTAGTGGCCATGCTGCCTGAGGCTGATGGGAGCTGACATCCAACATATCTGGAGGGCACCAGGTTGGGGAAGGCTGCCTTAAAGCAACAAAGAGACTTTAGATCTATAAAGAGTGCTAAAAAAAAAGTATGGCTTATTTTTCAATTATTCCCAATATTTCCATTTCTTCTCCTGGAAAAAGCAACACCACAGTTTTCTTACATGGCTTCAACATTTCAGGAAATTTTACATCTCTGCCCACCAGACAAGGGGCGGGAGGGAGGCCAGGATAGTTTGGTTTCCTGGCTCGAAGCTTGGAGACCGGGCTCCAAGCTGAGAGCCAGGAAACCATGCTCCCCATCCCTGCCCATCCCCCCTGTAGCTGGTGCACAGAGAACCATGCTGGCTACCTGTCCACACTGAGAAAACAGAGCATGGACAGGGAAAAGGGGGCATTCCTGGGACCAGGGAGGGGAGAAGACTGAGGCAGCTGTGTTATGCCATTTCCTATAGCTGCCCCAACCTCCTTCCCTTGCCCCACAGGCATCACTACTAGACCGGTGAAATTGCCCATCTAGCACAAATGCAAGGTGACTGGAGCACAGAGCTGCCACTGTCCTCCAGCCCTGCATTGGACACTCAGCAGCTTCCAAGTTCAGAGGCTGCCAACAATCTGGATAGGATTGTGCCCCAAGTCACTAATTCAACACACCTTTACAGTCAGGGCCAGAAATATTGCAACAAGGGTAACTGTTTTGGCAGTTGGCCTCCGTACATTGAAGCTGAAAGGAAACACACCCAGATGGGAGCGAAGTCAGGACTTTCAGCTGTAATTCAAGGGGGTTGACAAAAGTGGGGCACTAACCATTCAGGAAGGACAGCCAGTGGCATACACACGCACCCATCGTTGGTGGCTCATAAGTAATGGAACAAACCAACATAATTTCAAACTTAAGGATCCCCTTTAATACCTGGATGAAAATCCTTGCAGTCAATGACTGCCTGAAGTCTAGAACCCATGGACATGACCAAATGCTGCGTTTCCTCCCTCGACATGCTTTGCCAGGCCTTGACTGCAGCTGCCTTCAGCTGCTGCTTGTTTGTGGGTCTTTCTGCCTTCAGTCTTGTCTTCAGTAAGGGAAAAGCATGCTCTATTGGGTTGAGATCAGGTGACTGACTTGGCCATTGGAGAACATCCCACTTCTTTGCCTTGAGAAACTCTTGGGTAGCTTTTGCTGTATGTTTTGGGTCATTATCCATCTGCAATATGAAGCGGCGTCCTATCAGTTTGGCAGCATTCGGCTGAATCTGAGCAGAAAGTATAGCCCTATACACTGCAGAATTCATCCTGCTGCTTTTATCAGCAGTCATGTCATCAATAAACACCAGTGACCCGGTTCCACTGGCAGCCATACGTGCCCATGCCATAACACTACCTCCACCATGTTTGAGAGATGATGTGGTATGCTTTGGATCATGAGCTGTTCCTTTCCTTCTCCATACTTTTCTCTTCCCATCATTCTGGTACAATTTAATCTTGGTTTCATCAGTCCAAAGAATCTTATTCCAGAACTGGGCAGGCCTTTTTAGGTGTCTGCTGGCGAAGGCTGATCTGGCCTTTCTGTTCTTGAGCATTACCAGTGGTTTCACCTTATTGTGAAGCCTCTGTATTTACATTCATAAAGCTGTCTCTTGACTGTAGATGTTGACAATGACATGCCTACCTCTGCAAGAGCATTCTTGACCTGGCTAGATGTTGTGAAATTTCACATGTTGTGAAATTCTGCTTCACCATGAGCAGAATTCTGCAGTCATCCACTTTAGTTGTCTTCCATGGTCTTCCAGGCCTTTTTCTGTTGCTGAGCTTGCCAGTTAATTCCTTCTTTTTCAGGATATTCCAAACTGTTGTGTTGGCCACTCCCAATGTTTTTGCTATCTCTCTGATGGGTTTATGTTGTTTCCTCAGCCTAATGATGGCCTCCTTCACTCGCATGGACATTTCTTTGGACCTCGTGTTGGGAGTTCCAGTGGGCAGCTACCAAATGCAAATGTAACACTCAGAACCACCTCCAGGCCTTTTATCTGCTTAATAATGGACATGGAGTACCCAGGAAACAGGCCACACCAGGTCATGCAGCTGCTTGTCAGCCATTCGTTCCATTACTTATGAGCCACCAACGATGGTGGTATGGGCATGCCACTGGCTGTCGTTCCTGAATGGTTAGTGCCCCACTTTTGTCAAACCCCTTGAATTACAGCTGAAAGTCCTGACTTTGCTCCCATTTGGGTGTGTTTCCTTTCAACTTCAATGTGGTGGTGTACAGAGGCCAACTGCCAAAACAGTTATCCTTGTTCCAATATTTCTGGCCCTGACTGTATTTCCTTGTCAGTTTCTAGTGCCACCAGAGAATGGAGGAGGGGCAGAGGCCTAGAATGAGGGCAACCTGGAGACCAGGCCTATGAGGAAAGGCTGAAGGAGCTGGGTATGTTTAACCTGGAAGAGAGACAGTGAAAAAGCAATATGCTTGTCCTCTGTTGTGAAGGTGGTGGACTCTCATTAGAAGTTTTCAAGCAGAAGCTGGATGACCATCTGTGAGAGAGGCTGTTAACAATGGACTTCTTGCATTGGCAGGGCATTGGAATAGTTGACCTTTGAGATACCTTCCAATTGTATGATTCTATAAATTCATACTTAGAGAGAAAGGAAGGAAAGATGACAGGCATAAAAATCCAGTACCTTTCTAAGTCTAAGATGACCCCATTTCTCTTTTTCACTGTTTTGGTATCGACCTGGAGTTGACCCAAGAAGATGCACTCTATATTTAAAAAAATACATAAAATGTATATTCAATGTTAAATTAGGATGCTTTACCAAACTGCATTATAGTGCTTTAAAAGATGCTACTGCCTACAGTGCAAGTTAAATTGTTCAACATGTGAAGATTACTTTTGGAAAAAGGAATCACCTTTCATTTAGTGTCTCAATTTTGTCTTTCTTCCTTACATGACCTGAGAGCATTAATAAGAGCAAGATATTTATAATAATGATCAGGCAACATTGCATCTCCAGGATTACCTAACTCAATATAATAGGTGTACCTGCTCATACCGAAATAGGTGTATCTTTACATAACTATGCTGAAATACAAAACTAATTCAGGAGTAATTTCACACAAATCTTTACAAAAGTAATATATCTCAAAGTATATACCGTGTCTCTGAAAGATCATGTTGCTTGATTACTTCAATCCATTCATTGAGAGTAGGAGAATTGTAAGACTTCAAATAGCTTATTAGGTCAGACTTAAAATTGGTATGAGATTCTCCATCAGACTCAGCAGATCCAGGTGCTAATCTTGGATACAGAGAACTTAGCCATATTCTAGAAGAAAAGAAAGAAAGAGTGATGCACTACCAAATGACTATGTTGTATTTGTTTTCTGCAGTTAACAGGAAGAGGAAGGCTCTATAAACAGAAGAGTTCTATTCTTTATATAATTCTAGTGCTTCATTTCTCAAAAGCATAGTAAACATATATATCACCACTTAATTGCACTTTGTTTCTATTTGAACATGAGCCATCAAAGCCTATTGTGTATTGTACCAGTGTTGCACAAAGAAAAATATGGAAGAATTCAAAACGCTTAAACAGGCAAGCATGACCAGTGTTTCCTCAATATTTCCTTCAGCTCAATGAAGCAAGAGAGGTAGCTTCTTCTTTTGCCACTAATGACTACCAAATCTACTTTTAAAACTTTGATCTCTGTCCAGCCCCATACATCTGGTCAATACCTACTCTCCCCACCACTTTAAAATCAGGAGCACTTCCTGGTTCAGTGAGTGCTCTCCAACCAGCCTCCATCACGCACGTAGAAAGTAGGGTTTGCATCACAGTCAGAGTGATCCCATATTCAACTAAATCTGGTGTGCCCTGGTTCAGATGTTCCATTCTACACAGAGTGAGGGGGTGAGGAGGGGGTTCACACAAGCCTGAGGTCTGCTTCCAAAATCACAACACACAGAAGTTCCAGGGTGGGGAGTATCATCTTTTTCCTCACATTTCCCACATTCTGATCAATTTAAGCTAGGTTTCACTGAAGACAGAAATATTAGCGTTCAACACAACTCTGTCCTTCCCTATCTAACCTCCAAGCTAACTTTCCAGTGCCTGCTTCCATTCCTTCTTCTCTATGACTGTACTGTTTTTCTTTTTATAATTACAATGAAGACCTATAGCAGCACAAGAGATGCAGCCAATTCTGATAATGCTGAAGAGAGTTATGTGCATAATCAAAATATGATTGATTAGATCAGGCAATATTTGCATAATTTGTGCTATTAGTTCAGATTACAGAAAACTGGCATAATTTTGCTATTATTAGAAAGAAGCTTATCCAAGCTAATTATCTGGAAAATGTTTCTGATCTGTGGTAATTATGCACACTTTGAGAACTATCCAAGTAATTCCTTTGTTCAGATTTTCTAGTGACAGATACAAAAAGACAAGTAGAAGTAAGTGAAACATTATGTAGATAACTTAGCAGTGTGGCACTTTTACCTTCATGAACAATGCAAGCATTATGCTATAGATACACTGAAGAGACAGGAAGAACCTTTGCTAGCTATATAGAACACAAACTACATTGTTCTCAGTTGTCAAAGCGTTCTTCTACTGCTTAAAAGCCTACTAGCTATGTTTTTGATACATCTTCTTTGTTCCTCACAAAACCCATCTAAGTATAATTTTCCTACTGCGAAAGGAATTAGAAAGGCTTACTCTCACATCTACCTGCTACAAATCAAAGAAGAAAAAAGAAAAGTTTAATAAAGGATAAAATTTATCTAGAGCCTATTCTCTATAGCAAGTGAAGACAGGATGTAATTATGTATATGCATTCTGGGCAGCCTGACCCAAGCAACCATCATCTAGGTGACCTTGAGGTATTGCAGCAATAAAGTAACTAGAGCCCCACTGTTTATATCTATAAATATGATACAGCAAGACTTCAATTCTCTGCAATATTTGAACTCTTAAATTCATTATACATGGTATTATTAGAACATATTGCTTAGCTCAGATGGTCTCTGCCAGTTCAAGGACCCCACTTGTACAAGATACACCTAAACACTTACTTACTTTCTTCCTTTTTAAAAGGGAAAAATTGTGTATGTGCGCAGCATCCTCCATCCTGCAGGAAAAGAAACCTTACTTCTCTTGAGGTGTAAGAGGAAACAGAGCAAGGTGGGGCCTTTATAATTACCATCATCTGACGATGGAATATGTTCCTGGAATTTTGCTGTGAGCTCTATGAAAACAGGATTTTACTGTGGTAGTCATGCAGTATCCAATCTAACTTCACTTACATCTTTGGACTTTAGTTTATACCATCTAGGACCAGAATAAAGATAAGGTAATAATAAATCTATGGTTTATTATTTTGAAATGCTTTGCTCTATGTGATGTTATTAACTATTATTTTAGATTCCTCAGTGGATAAGGAATGAAGCGCATTAGTTGTATCATTGACTGAGACTACGTGACCTGGACGTTTGCTACTGTGCTTTGCAAAAAAAGGCATTTCATAGAATCATAGAAGAGTAGGGCTGGAAAGAGCCAACAAGACCCTCAAGTCCAAACCCCTGCACAATGCAGCAATCCAAGTCAGAGCATCCCCAACAGATGGCTGTCCAGCCTCGTCTTGAAGACCTCCAGTGTGGGAGAGCCCACTACCTTCCTAGGTAATTGGTTCCATTGTCATATTGCTCTAACAGTCAGGAAGTTTTTCCTGATGTTGAGCCGGAATCTGGCTTCCTGTAACTTGAGCCCATGATTCCATGTCCTGCATTCTGGGATGATCGAGAAGAGATCCTGGCCTTCCTCTCTGTGACAACCTTTCAAGTACTTGAAGAGCGCTATCATATCTCCCCTCAGTCTTCTCTTCTCAAGGCTAAACATGCCCAGTTCTTTCAGCTGCTCTTCATAGGGCTTTGTTTCCAGTCCCCTCATCATCCTTGTTGCCCTCCTCTGAACCCTCTACAGCTTGTCTGCATCCTTCGTAAAGTGTGGTGCCCAGAACTGGACACAGTACTCCAAATGAGGCCTAACCAGTGCTGAGTAGAGGGGAACTAGTACTTCCCAGAGTTTGGAAGCTATGCTTCTATTAATACAGCCCAAAAGAGCATTTGCCTTTTTTCCAGCCACATCACATTGTTGGCTCATATTCAGCTTGTGATATACCACAATTCCAAGATCCTTCTCGCTTGTAATGTTGTTGAGCCACGTATCCCCCATCTTGTAACTGTGCATTTGGTTTCTTTTTCCTAGGTGCAGAACTTGGCATTTATCCCTATTAAATCTCATTCTGCCCAGCGCTCCAGTCTATCAAGATCACTTTGAATTTTGTTTGTCTTCCAAAGTATTAGCTATCCCGCCCAATTTTGTGTCATCTGCAAATGTGATCAGCATTCCCTGCACCTCCTCCTCCAAGTCATTCATAAAAATGTTGAAGAGCACTGGGCCCAGGACTGAGCCCTGCGGTACCCCACTCGTTACCTCTCCCCAGTTGGAGAAGGTCCCATTGATAAGCACTCTTTGAGTCTGATTCTGTAGCCAACTGTGGATCCTCCTGATCATTGTTTCATCTAGCCCCATTTAAAGGCAAACCAATAAGAATGGATCCTCTGGGAAATAAGGCAGCCCAGGAGGCAATAATCCATAGCATGTAGCCACAAACCACAATATTAAATGCCTTTCTAAACAGTGAGTGATTGTGCACAACTTTTAGGAATTCTGCACACACGCGCGGGCGCACACACACACACACACACATACATTTGTGTAAATGTTTTTTTTAAAAAAATCAGTAAAACAAGTGGCAGTCAGGCAAAGTTCAGTTCTTTGACTGAGTTTTGTCTTCTTCTAACATTTGCTATGAAAGTTAACTTTTAAAAGTCTTTTCTTATTACCCTTGTGTTTTCTGGTACCAGTCACCATCAATAAGATTGGATGTATGTATCACCACTCGAAAACCTTCCTCATAATGCAACAACATCATTTTCCTACACAAAACAGAACTGTTATAAGTCACAGTATTACAGGAAGACAGTACAAAGTACATCAAAAACTAAACAAGGCTCAAAGCTCCAAATATATAGGATACCTACAGACATAAAACTTCATATTATAGCTATAAAGCAGTTTGTGAGTACTCAAGAAGTGAAAGGATATATGAAATTTACATGTGTATTCATACATGTCTTACACATATATCTATATTTAACATACAGCAGTAGCATAAAATTAGCACAGTATGGGAATAAAAAATATATGTCACTGGAAATGAAAGCCTGCTAATCAAGGCCAGTTACAACTTAGCTATATTAGACAGAGTCCAGTTTAGCAGAAGTGGTGGCATACATGCAGAATGGCTTGGAAACTGACAAAGGAAAGTGCAAGAACAGGGAAGTGTCAGTCTTGCGGTGAGAGCACAACGTACCAAAAAATGTAAGAGGTAGCCTTCAGGTGTCTGTGGAAACCAGCATTAACTGAGACATGAAGTGTATGGATTAGCAGAAGAGGTGGAAATAAAACAGGTATAGTAACCAATCAAAGGTCAAATTAGACATCATGACTAAGTCTGGAACTCTGACATTTTGGGGAAGGTATATTATGGGATCTTCAGCAAAGGAGATTGTTACCTTGTCGTGGTGCTGGAGCTTGAGCACCTCAATGATGCCATGAGCTAAACCGTGAAGGGACACCCAAGACGGGAAGGTCATGGCAGAGAGGTCAGACTAAATACGATCCCTGGGGAAGGAAACGGCAACCCACCCCAGTATTCTTGCCATGAAAACTAAATGGATCAGTACAACCAGAGATATGTCGGTATACCATCAGAAGATGGGACTCCCAGGTCGGAAGATGGGACTCCCAGGTTGGAAGATGGTCAAAATGCTACTGGGGAGGAACAGAGGATAAGTTCAACTAGCCCCAGATGTGATGACGCAGCTAGCTCAAAGCTGAAACGACGGCTAGCAGCCGATGGTGCTGGTGATGAATGACAAATCCGATGTTCTAAAGATCAACACACCACAGGAACCTGGAATGTAAGATCTATGAGCCAGGGCAAATTGGACGTGGTTATTGGGGAGATGTCAAGATTAAATATAGACATTTTGGGTGTCAGTGAACTGAAATGGACTGGAATGGGCCACTTCACATCAGATGACCACCAGATCAAGAGGACCACAGAAGAAATGGAGTAGCCTTCATAATTAATGATAAAGTGGCTAAAGCAGTGCTTGGATACAATCCAAAAAATGACAGAATGATCTCAATTCAAATTCAGGGTAAGCTATTTAACATCACAGTGATCCAAATATACGCCCCAACCACAGATGCTGAAGAAGCAGAAGTAGATCAGTTCTATGAGGATCTGCAGCAACTACTGGATAGTATGCCAAAAAAATATGTTATTTTCATTACAGGAGACTGGAATGCTAAGGTGGGTAGTCAAACGACACCTGGAATTACAGGCAAGCATGGTCGAGGAGAACAAAATGAAGCAGGGCATAGGCTGATAGAATTTTGCCAAGACAACTCACTGTGCATAACAAACACTCTCTTCCAACAACCTAAGAGACAACTTTAAACATGGACTTCACCAGACAGTCGACACCGAAAACAGATTGACTACATCCTTTGTAGCCAAAGGTGGCGGACATCTATGCAGTTGGTAAAAACAAGACCTGGAGCAGATTGTAGTTCAGATCACGAACTTCTTATTGCACAATTTAGAATCAGATCAAAGAGAATAGGGAAGACCCACAGATATATGAGCTCACTAATATTCCTAATGAATATGCAGTGGAGGTGAAGAATAGATTTAAGGGACTATATTTAGTAGATAGGGTCCCGGAAGAACTATGGACAGAGTTCGCAACATTGTTCAGGAGGCGGCAACAAAAAACGTCCCAAAGAAAAAGACAACAAAGAAGGCAAGATGGCTGTCTGCTGAGACACTGGAAGTAGCCCAAGAAAGAAGGAAAGCAAAAGGCAACAGTGATAGGGGGAGATATGCCCAATTAAATGCAACATTCCAGAGGTTAGCCAGAAGAGATAAGGAATTATTTTTAAACAAGCAATGTGCAGAAGCGGAAGAAGATAATAGAATAGGAAGGACAAGAGACCTCTTCCAGAAAATTAGAAACATCGGAGGTAAATTCCAGGCAAAAATGGGTATGATCAAAAACAAAGATGGCAAGGACCTAACAGAAGCAGAAGAGATCAAGAAAAGGTGGCAAGAATATATGGAAGATCTGTATAGGAAGGATAATATCGGGGATAGATTTGACGGTGTAGTCAGTGAGCTAGAGCCAGACATCCTGAAGAGTGAGGTTGAATGGGCCTTAAGAAGCATTGCTAATAACAAGGCAGCAGGAGATGACGGTATCCCAGCTGAACGGTTTAAAATCTTGCAAGATGATGCTGTCAAGCTGATGCATGCCATATGCCAGCAAATTTGGAAAACACAAGAATGGCCAACAGATTGGAAAAGATCAACTCATATCCCCATACCAAAAAAGGGAAGGACCAAAGAATGTTCAAACTATCGAATAGTGGCACTTATTTCACATGCCAGTAAGGTAATGCTCAAGATCTTGCAAGGTAGACTCCAGCAATTCATGGAACGAGAATTGCCAGATGTACAAGCTGGGTTTCGAAAAGGCAGAGGATCTAGAGACCAAATTGCCAATATCCGCTGGATAATGGAGAAAGCCAGGGAGTTTCAGAAAAACATCTATTTCTGTTTTATTGACTGTTCTAAAGCCTTTGACTGTGTGGATCATCACAAATTGTGGCAAGTTCTTGGTGGTATGGGGATACCAAGTCATCTTGTCTGCCTCCTGAGGAATCTGTATAACGACCAAGTAGCAACAGTAAGAACAGACCACGGAACAACGGACTGGTTTAAGATTGGGAAAGGAGTATGGCAGGGTTGAACCCTACCTATTCAACCTGTATGCAGAACACATCATGCGACGTGCTGGGCTTGATGAAGCCAAGGCTGGAGTTAAAATCGCTGGAAGAAACATTAACAATCTCCGATATGCAGATGATACCACTTTGATGGCAGAAAGCGAGGAGGAGCTGAGGAACCTTATGACGAAGGTAAAAGAAGAAAGTGCAAAAGCTGGCTTGCAGTTAAACCTCAAAAAAACCAAAGATTATGGCAACCAGCTTGATTGATCACTGGCAAATAGAGGGAGAAAACGTGGAGGCAGTGACAGACTTTTTCTTTCTAGGTGCAAAGATTACTGCAGACGCTGACTGCAGCCAGGAAATCAGAAGACGTTTACTTCTTGGGAGGACAGCAATGACAAATCTTGATAAAATAGTTAAGAGCAGAGACATCACACTGACAACAAAGGTCCGCATAGTTAAAGCAATGGTATTCCCCGTAGTAACCTATGGTTGTGAGAGCTGGACCATAAGGAAGGCTGAGCGAAGGAAGATAGATGCTTTTGAACTGTGGTGCTGCAGGAAAATTCTGAGAGTGCCTTGGACTGCAAGGAGATCAAACCAGTCCATACTCCAGGAAATAAAGCCAGACTGCTCACTTGAGGGAATGATATTAAAGGCAAAACTGAAGTACTTTGGCCACATCATGAGAAGACAGGGTACCCTGGAGAAGATGCTGATGCTAGGGAAAGTGGAAGGCAAAAGGAAGAGGGGCCAACCAAGGGCAAGGTGGATGGATGATATTCTGGAGGTGACGGACTCGACCTTGGGGGAGCTGGGGGTGGTGACGGCCAACAGGAAGCTCTGGCATGGGCTGGTCCATGAAGTCACGAAGAGTCGGAAGCGACTCTTTATTAGTGTTTAGGCCAAGTGGTGAGTACTGGCTGCCTTTCTAAACTGTTATCTGTTTGATATTTTGCCAGTGCTGAGTTTCATGTGTTTTGTAGTTCTTTTAGGCCACTGATGAAGACAGCTGTCAAAACCCATTTGGCTTATTATGTTAGTTTTTAGGTTTTAGATATTCAGGTTTTAATTTTTAATTTTTCATATTGATATATTTATCACTGCTATATTGTTATAACATTTGTATTCATGTATATTAAAATACTATTTTGAGGTATATATTTTTCTTAACCTTTTGTTAAGGACTATTTTTGCTCTATTGTTCATCGCATGAAGCACCTTCCAACAGCTTCAGTTGGTGCGTCAGCGGCAACTCCTCCTAGACAGCCATGGCTATCCATGCCCTAGTAACAACTAGACTAGACTGGAATAGTGGAAATACTGAACTGTAGCGTATTATTCTTTTACAGGGATTGCAGCCCCTAGTGGGTTCTAGGGGTCAGAAATTGGTCCCCGGACCCTCTGAGGTTGCCTACCCCTGATCTACAGGAAACCACTGGAAGATGTCATATGTACAGTTCTGATAACACAGCACAAATATCTGGATGACATATGGCTTTACCTTTCTTCATCTAATCCTAGAGAGATGGCGGAAGTTCTGAACAGGTGTCTGGAAGCAGTTTTGGGATGCAAGAAGGCAAACAAGCTAAAGCTAAAACCTGATGAGATTCAAGTACTGTGGGTAGGGCTGTCAGGGTGGAAACTGGGCCAACAGAGCCCCAGAGCAGTTCTGATTCTGAGGAGGAACAGCAATCCTTGGGAGAGGAGCTCGCTCATCTCTCACAAGCACAGCAGCTGGCAGAGATTCCTCCTGCCAGCATTCCTGGGATAGTGACCCTGGCAGTGAGAGCACGCTGGAGGGGGGCTTGCTGGATGCTCGGCGTAGACAAAGGGAGCAACGACAGATGGAAGGCGCAGAAAGGAGGCGTAGCGCTCATTTGGCACGCAAACAACGGTCGCGTCCCGAGGACCCAAGGGAAAGAGGGAGGATCTCTCCCTAGCCCATAAGTTCAGGGTCTCCCCGTGGTTCTCCTTCAAACGGGGACCAACTGCCTTACCTGGGGCTTAAGCTACCCTGCTAACTTTCCCCAGTGCTGCTCCTTGCTTTGTTGCTAGTGATTAGTATCTGAAAGAGTGTATGCTCTCTCAATGGGGCTGCCTTTAAAGATGGTTTGGAAATGTCAGTTGGTACAGAATTTAGCAAAGTTACTTGTGGCAGCTAAGCAAGTGGCACATATTACACTGATTCTATACTGGTTACACTGACTGCCTGTTTTGTTTCCAGGCCCAATTCAAAGTGCTGGTTTGAGCCTTTAAAGCCCAGAATGGTTTGGTACCTGGTTATCTGAAGGAATACCTGCACAAACCTGCCTATATACTGAGATCAATATCAGAGGCCCTGGCGTGGCATTAAAAGATGTTAGATTGATGGATACAAAGAGCAGGGGCATGTTTCCACACTACTGGCTTCACTTTGTTTGCAACTTTGTTGCAATGTTCCCCCAATCACATCTTCTCCTTTTCCAGTTTCCACAGTGTCAGGGTTGGAACTGAACCCATAGAGCCCCAAAGCAGCTTTGATTCTGAGGAAGAGCCACAACCTGTGGGAGAGGAGCCCGATCATCTCTCAGAGACGCAGCTGCAGAGAGAGGCCCCCTCTGCTCACATTCCTGAGAGAGATAGTGACCCTGGCAGTGAAAGAGCGGGAGATTGGTTGTTGCTAGACACAAGGTGCCAGCGCAGACAGAGGCGCGAGGTGGAGGGTGCTGAGAGGAGGTGCTCAGCCGGCTTGGCGCTATGGCAATGGCTGCGCACCAATGCCCCATGGGTAAGGGAGCCTGCCCTCCTAGCCCATAAGTTTCAGGGCTTTCCCGCCCTTCTCCTTCAAACGGGGACCAACTGCATACATGGAGCTTAGGTTACTCTGTTAAGATACCCTTTGCATTTCCTTGCTTAGTCTCTGGCAATTAGCATCTGAAAGAGTCATTAAGTTGTAAAGGAATAAAGCCTTGGAAAGAATCCCTTTTGTCTGCGTCCTGTTTTGGCTACTGGAGGGGACTTTAAGAGGCAGCTAGGGCACTCCTGACACACAGTGCTTGAAGTCCTGAGTTATCATCGCTGTAGCATGGGGCTCTGTGCTGTTTCCACTGAGCTCTAATCGAATTAATTTCTTGATGGCTGGGTGGAGGCTGGGTTGGGTCTGATTACCTCATCAATGTTCCCACCTCCTCGGTCGTGTTTCCAGGACAAAGGAAGGAGAAGCTAATGGAGGAGTACAGGATTTTTAAAAAAGAATCAGCTTTGCTGTGAAGAGAGGCCTTCCCCCTCTCTTCCCATTTCTCCTTTCCCCTGAAAGTCCAGATGCACCTGCATTTCAGGAGCAAGCCTCACTGGGCACGATGGGAGTTACTTCCGACTAGACACACATATGCATGTGCTGGGAAAGTGGGGGAGAACACAAAGAGGGAAACTAGTCCCCATTTCAACCCAGAGGACCTCATTGACCATAATGGGAGTTACTTCTGACAAGACAGTAATGGGTTTGTTGTGGGAAAGAGAGTGAAACCAGCCCCCATTTTAACGCACAGGATCTCTATATGGAAACTGTGAATGAGTTACGTCCTAAGGCAATGGACCAACGCCTCAAGATCGGACTTAATCGCATTTAAGGAATTGGGCTTAAAAGTGTGCCATTTCAATTGAGTGGGAATCTCTGGAAATTCTGATGTAGGCATTCAAAGGCAAGCCTCAATCAGCACAACGGGAGTTACTTCTGAGGAGACACTAACAGCTTTGTTGTGGTAAAGAGAGTAGTACACACAAAGACGGAATCCAGCCCCACTGTAACCCGCAGGAAGCTGCGAAGTACTTTCTTCCTAAGGCAATTCATCAGAGCCTCGCTTGGTTGCTTAAACACATTTAAGGAATTGGGCTTTAATGTGTGCCATTTCAATTAATGGGGAATCTCAGCCTCATCCACCACAATGGGAGTTACTTCTGAGGAAACGCTAATGGGTTTGTTGTGGAAAAGAGACAGAAAGTGGTCCCCATTTTAACTCACAGGATCTCTATATGGAAGCTGTGAAGGAGTTACGTCCTAAGGCAATGGACTGAAGCCTTGAGATCATGCTTAATTGCATTTAAGGAATTGAGGGCTTTGATATGTGTGGTGTCAACTGAGAGGCTTCTTTGTTATTTCTGTGGTCATTGAGAGGGCAAGCCTCATTCAGCACAATGGGAGAAACCATCCCTTGACTGGGGTCATGGGCTGTGTTCTAGTGCTTATTTTCAATGATGTTTTAAAAGTTCCAAAATGGCGATGAAACTTCCAGAAAACAGGGAGGGAAAGGGTTGGGTCACTGAAGTCAGAGCAACACACCCACAAAGGCTGGGCTACACGCCCCATGGGTAGGACTATGATGCTGGAGCCAGTGCAATTGTGGAAACAGGTCAGTAATGGAGCTGCAGTAAGCTGGAAAAGTCAGACTATAACCAGTCTCAGAAGCAGCGGTTTTTCAGCGATAAAATGCGGGGCTGGGGCTGAATGGCCACGATGTCATGGAAACACAGAGACCCCCCCCCCCCCCATAGCCAGGCTGGAATAAATCACTGGTGGAAACACAACCCAGGATTTTCTCAGTATTGGCCCCACATTTATGTAATTCACTCCTTCTGGACGCTTATACAGATCCATCTTTATTCATTTTTTAAAAATTCAGACTCTCTTATTTCTGTTCGCATTTTATTAATTGATATCCCTAGCATTAATTTGGACTGTTCATTTTATGTATTTAATGATTTTACATATTATGTTTTATTTGGAAAATTGTATAACAACTTGTGAGGGCTTTTATATTCTGAAAAGTGGTTTATGAATCTTTCAGATAAATAAATAAAATGGCCATCTAGCAAAAATAAATAAGGAAATGTTCAATTTGTAAATTAGGTCTAACAGTGTCATTTCTTGTCTGTGTATATTCCATATTTTCTGTGTCATTTATTTTTAAACTTTCATTAAGTAAATTACAGCAAAATGCTACACAGAAAACATATGATGTCGCTCTGACTTTTTTCCCCCCTGAAGAGCTAGGTTGCCTTAGAAACTGGCACTTGAGAATGAAAATGTGCCATAGAAATAATATGCCCAGCTCACACTGCTGACTCATTCAAAGAGAACACATAATATTAACATTCTAAGCACATAAAGTTAAAAAATTAAAGCAATTAACCAAGGGTTCGTTGTGTGCTATACTGCACAGCAAAAAATCAAGACCTGAAATATTATGGAAATACTATGCCTGAGCAAAAGTTGAAGGTTTTTTGGAAGCATACGTTGTTCAAATAGCTGCAAAGACCTGCACAATGACAAAACAAGTTGCCAAACATCTCCATGTTCTTCACTGTATTAAAACAGCCTCCACAGAATTAATTCTAACAAGGACAGGACCCAAAGAACCATGATTCTACCACCATGCACCTAAGGAGGCTTTAGATCCAAGTTACTCAAACGGGAGTTCCACGTGTAGTTTAGGAAACAGCTTTTAGAACAGGGGGGAAATAGTCTGGGATATGAAATGGGTGAGCACCCAATGGGCACCATTGGGTGCTCAACTTCAAAAAGCCAGAAAACGCACCAAGTAGCTCTTCCATTCCTTGCCAAATATTTAGCATTTTCTATCAACTAAACATAGGGCAATGGCCTTCACCTAAACTTTACTCAGATAAACAGGTATCTGTTTGCAATATTTAATGACAAGAACTGCTTTATTAATCAACATGCTGCTTTCTATAATGGGCCAACTGGCTATCTAGCTTATTCTATGGCTTTAGGGAGGGGAAGAAGAGACTCACTGTCTCATCCTCACAAGTATTTCCTGTTCAAAGTATTTCCGGTTGCAAAGTGTAATGCTTTCTATGTTTAAATAAATGTTTTACTGCTGCTAATCAGGAAAATGTAAGAAATATGAACTTTATTCAATATATATATATATATATATATATATAGTCTGGGATTCAGTGAAACTGGTTTGGGAAATTCAGTAACATTTACAGCACAATCTCATCTTCCGCAGAAGTCTGCTCACACGATGGCACTTTCTCCCTCTCTTGTCCCCTCCACAGCCCCTGCTCCCACCACCCCAAATCTGCTCTAGAGGATCCCCTAACCCCCCGGAGCAGATTTTGAGGATACGCAGGGGAGAGGGGGAAGTGACCCCTTCCCAGTTCTACTGATGTTAGTAGTTCTATCAACAGGACTACATCATTGGATTTCATCCCATGGTGGCAGGATCAGGACCATTCTTTGTTCTAATGCACTGCTGTTGCAAAAGATGAGTTGACTCAAAAGACTATAGTTAGCGCACAACACCATAGGACAAACACAGGAATCCCACATACCTCACAACTTAAAGCAAGTGTTTAAATAGCCACTTAATTTTGACAGGCGGCCAGATACAAAGGATGTCCATGTGACCATGCAGGGAAGGCACTGTATTCCAGGTGATAGAGACTTCTCTGCCTGGTTGATTCGAGGTCATTCTTGTGAATTGGGGGTTTGTCCGAATTGTGGCCATCAACATGACACAAATTAACTAACAAACACAGATATGAGTGGTTAGGAGATTAGTAAAAATAGTGGGCTAGTAATAAGAGTCTCCTCTCTTGCAGAATCCCTCCCCAAAGGTTGGGGGGAGTCCTAGAATAACACCCCATGAGGCATGAGGGGCTGCCATTAGAATAATGGGAAGGGGTGTCAGCCACCTCTTTTGTATGCATGGAAGCATTTTGCGCATATACATGGGCTTATCTGGATCCTAGTTATAAATATAAACTGTCAGCACCTGTTCATGTTAGAATGAGTGTTTAATTATTTTATTATATAGAGACATAAATAGCACTTATGACAACACTTACTTCCATAATTGGCTTTACCCCAGATATTATAAATTACTTACGTGTGATGAGTTCCAAATGCAATATCCAACTTTGCCTACAATAAGAATGGCATTTAAAAAAAATGTTTTCCAGTACAGGTACTCTATTGATATAGCGTAAATAATTTTAAAAACTTGTATTTTGCTTTAGCTTACTGCTCCCTGGTGGCCTCAACACAAATTGCACAATATCTTTCTTAATGCTATACCCAACTCATCATCAAATTCTAAAAGTCACTCCACAGTTTTTGTATGCAGCTCTCCATCACCAACAGTTACATGTTAGCTTTGTTGCTTAGGTTGTATCTAAAAGACGCTCGAGTGTTGCACAGCCTACTATAGAGAAAGTGGTGGCGGTGAAAGGAGGCTCCCACGAGAAAGCAGAGCATTAAAAATTAGGGGGGGAAAGACCTTTCTTTCGCTTCATCTATGCCTACTGAAAGGGAAACTGAAATATAATCCAAATATATTCTTCAACTTGCAAAAGGTCTTGTGTAACCAGAACCAGGCAACTCACTATGCATGCCAACCAATACATGACACACACGCCTGTGTGCAAGCACATTACAGCTTTTGTGCAGATCACTGGCTAATTTGAAACTTGCAATGAGATACCCAAAAATGTTCCAAATACTTGACTTCCGGTCGGAGCCATGTCATCTTGGTAGTGACCTGTGGGGCTCTGCAGGCTGCTTATCTCAAACAGCTATGAAAACGGTGAGAAACCTTTATAAATTCTCCTGGAATTAAAAGGGGAATCTTACAGTACCAGCTGGTTGAAATCTTGGAAGAACAGCTGCTTTTGCGCTGCTGCAGAAGGGCTGCAATCTAAGGTCAGTGGCTGGAATATCATCTACTGAACGTTGTTTGAAACTCCTAGCAATTAGGAGACTACAAGACTGACGAGTTCCAAAAAATATTTGTGAATTTAAACTACCAGCAATATCTGGGGACTGGCACTTAAATCTAACTAAACGTTTGTTTTTTTCTGTTTCTGCAATTATACTTGCTTGTTGTGCTTCTGGAAGTGGAGGATGGCAGTATCAAAGGGAAAAACAAAAGGTCTGGGAACGCCACCTACCCCCCCAAATTGCGCCCCTGGCAAAGGTTTCTAGAAATGCTAGGAGGTGAAGAGGAGTTGCTTGTTTTGACAAAAACTATGTCTTTTCAGCTATCAGTGCAGTCAAAGAAGCTTGAAACAATCCAGGACTCAATTGCTGCCTTCCAAGGGGCTGTGGATTTAATTCATATCTCTCTTCAAAAAATGGAAGCGAAGCTTAATGCGCTTCAAGATCGAGTTATTGCTCAAGAAACTGCTATGCAAGCGTCTCACAATACTTCGTCTGCTCGAATTTCCCAATTGGAGGCTTTTACATGCAGAGTGAACCTTCATATTCTTGGTATTAAAGACTTGGCTGCTGATGTATGTTTGGCTGAATTTATGGATAAACTTTTGTATGAGTTATTGGTTTTGCCATTTGATTTTCTACTGGATATTGAGCATGCATATCGTGTTCCTGGCTCAATACATGGCACTAAAGGGACTTCTGGAACTGTTGTTCAGTTTTCATGAGTTTCTACAAAAAATTATCTTCTGCGTCTGGCAAGAGAATGAGGCGAGCTACGGTGGGGACCAGCAAATGACAAGATTATGCTCTTTCTGGATTATACAAAAGAAATTGCTGACAGAAGAAGGCAATTTACCAAAGCGAGAAGTTTGGAAAGCAAAACAACCTGCAGTTTTAAATATCCTGCTACATTTTGCATTCTTTTTGAAGGCCAGATGAAAACGTTTTTAAATCCTGACACAGCTGAATCATTTCTCATTGGTGTTAACATTAAAACAAGGGAGCCAACTTTCTCAGCCTCCCGAGTTGGAATTTAGCCATTTTTACTTTTCCTCTGAAGTCTTGTCTGGGGTTTAGCTGATAGGATGTCTGGGAAATTTTTCAGATTAAATGTTTGCATACTTTTGTTTTCTTTCTCCTTTGTGTGTTATATAGTGTATGTGCGTATGCGGGTCTACACATATAAATAAATTTTTAGATATGATATTACTTAAAATAAATAAATGGTTTGTTTTTATTTTTTATCCTTTTAAAAAAATTCTTCTTTTTTAAAAATTATCATTAATATTATGATAATTAATCTACGTTGGAAACTGTAGATTTTGACTATGTTGTTGGTATTGTTTATTTCACTTATAAAAATAAAATAAATATAGACTAAAAAAATGTTCCAAATACTTGCTTTAAATAAATCAGATCAAATAAAAATATTTACTGATTAAAAGAAATCCTATCAGAAATACAATGTTTTCTAGAGTATACTATTGGTAAGCTGCACTACAGAATGTCTTATCCTTTGTCAGAGAAAAAGGTAGGAGTAATTACCTGGCACAAGCGGACATTTTTATAAGGGTGTGCTTGTTCATGTAGCTCCGCCTTGGATTCTCGTTTCTCTCCGTGGACTATTAATAACGGTTTCTCCCTTAGAACAAAGGAAATTGCATTAGACAATTCACTGGTGACTAGGTCTCCACAAGCTTCTAGTTGAACTTTCATCCATAATTTCTTTAGTAGAAATATCCTAAAAGTATATTCTGCCTCCTATGTCCCGCTCCCTTGCTAAATGCATCTCAAGGATCATTGCTAACATCCCTTATAACCCAAAGGACTTTACAGTTTTATAAGGGCAACATTTGCACTGGTGAAAGGGAGTTCCAGGAACCTAACTTCCCTGCCCCCTCCTTCTCCCAGCAGCTCCCAGAGCTCCACCCTCCAAATGCTATACAGACACTCAGGCAACCCTTTTAAATGGGAAGGGCTGTAGTGTGGGGAGGGGGGAATCCTCCAAAATCAGGTTGCGGCACCTTACGTGAGTATGAACTCCGTCTACAGAAGATGCCTCTGCTGGGGGAAGGAGAGGGCAGGGATGTTAGCTTCCTGGAAATGCACCAGCATGATGTTGGATATTGCCCGAACTATTCGATGAAAAGATGACAACCATTTTTGTAACACTGAAATGAAGCATCCAGATAGAAAGATACCACATGGTGCATTCAAAATGTTATTTAAGCCATAGGCAGAAATGAAACACATGAACAAGACTTAAATGGTTTTCTCCTCAGCAGTTATTCACCTGAATGCATAGGAGGCAGTCACTAAGGCTTGGGACAGATGTAACGTCTTTACATGGCTAGAAGATTAGGAGTGTGCTGTAGGCTCCTTCACCCTCCTTCTCTCCCACCTCTCTCTGCAATTTATCTCACTCCTGTTCCTCCCCTCCCTTCCATAGTTTGCTTTAACCATGGTGAAGCATATCCCTATTCTAACCATGGTTAGAACCAGGACTGCTTTCATAACCAGTCTGAAACAGATTTGAAAACCCTGGTTACAAGGGAGTCTGGTTGGCATTCATCCAGAAGTACGCAATACTGTGGTTAAGAATATAAGAGCCCTGCTGTGTCAGACAAAGGCCCTGTTCACCCGTAATGTGAAGCCATGATGGTTAGGAAATTTCCACTAACCACAGTGGTTTCATATGATGTGTGGGGGGAGAAAACCATGTTGTCTGTAGTTAGTAAGCCACCCTCACCAACTACCCACCTGCAAAAGGGTTAAGGGCCCCCGGGATAGCTTACCATGTTGTCCAGCAGGCTTCCCAGTGGTTAAAACAGGCTCTGGAGGACATTCAGGCTTGTGACCATACAATCCACCTGCTAGAGCATCTGCCACTGTGGGCAAAGCTCTAGCCGCTGTGGGCTTTCTCTATGATTGCGCAGCCATTTCGGCCACTGAAGCAGGAACCTGTTCACACCGCAAAGGACGATGGAATGCTCGGTAACCACGCCAGGAAGACTGCCAGGTAACTACGGTGGGGGGAGCAGAACCATGCAGTGCCACGTGGTTCTCAGTCATGTGATGAGCAAGCAAGACATTGTTTCGCTACCCCCCCTCTGTAATTACCCTAACCACCCTCCTCCCATGCACATCTGAACAGGCCCAAAGAGTCCATCTAATCCAGCATCCTGCTTCCCACATTGACAGCCAAGCTTATGGAGATCAAACCTCCTTTTAGGAGATTGAGAACATTAAATCTGCACTAGGCTTAAGGAACAAGCGTCTAGTTAAACACAAGAGACCTAATACTTTGCAGAACACTGTACTTAGGATTTCACATTTAAGAAAATACATGAAATTCAGTAAAACGTAGGGGCGACAACGGTTCCAAGAAATAGGAGATATGATTGTTACCTCTTGTTTTAATGATGTATTTTAAGCTGTTCAAATATAAGTGCTTTTTTTAACTTTGTTTCTCAAACACTTAAATGTCACTTGAGAACCCAATACCTTTATATAACTGGTGTTTGCCCAGTTATTTAAGAGATCATAGATACTACTCCATATTGCTGTCAAACAGCTACACAAACATTTGAGGTCAGAAAAATGGGTTACGATCTATTATAAGAACAAACCACAAAACCTTCTATATAACAACTACTGCATCAAAGTGATGAATACCCTGAATCTGAACACAGTATGTGGACAACATCCCAATTATATTAACCTTATTATCATGTGAAATGATGCAAATAAGCCGAAAATGGCTGTCTAGCAAAAAATAGCAGGGCAGGAGAGGCGCGGAGGGAAAGATCCCCCCCATGCCTCTCTTGCCTTGCTTTGGATAGACGGTCGCCTCCAAGTTTGGAAGCGACCGTCTATCTTGATAGGATTGTGCACTTAATCGCACAACACCAACTATAATGGTAAACTAGATAGTGTGTATCAGAAATATGAAGCAGAAGCCTAGACCATTTTTAATGTCTGCTAAAAGGATCATAAACAGTGAATCACTGTGAGGGTGAACTCTTAAAAGTATGTACCTGAATTCTTTTGGATACTGTTTGACAAGCCACTCCACATCTATACAGTAGTTAAACTTGGCCATGGAAAGAAAAATAAATAATTGTTAGAAGTGGAGGGGGAAATGCCTTTTCACCAAAGCAACATCTACTGAGTGATGTTTTCTGATCAATACTGTTCTACAAGATTCCCCCACCCCAGTTAGAATTCTATTTTTAAGCAGTTAGAGAACTCTATTTCCTAATTATGGCAACTATGCATATATAAATACATACTAAGTAAAAAAAATTCGTCCATATAAGTAGAATCTTAAAAATGCAAGACATGCCTAAGATTTTATTGTTACATGTTAATTCAGTTTTGTAAATAAGGTCACAAAAGTTACTAGTCTGCAATTTGTTCTTCTGTGGCCAATAAACTGCCTTCTACCAAATGACCTGGTGGAGGAGGGACAGGCTTAGCAGCAGAGAAACAAAGCAAAATGGTGGAGGAGGGATGGAGAGATCCATTTCTCATCGACCAGCTTGCTCACTCACCACCATGGAATTCCTCTTCACCTATGGTTACCATGTAATTTATTAAATACAAGGTGTGCTAATTTGATTTCAACTGGCACACTTCATTTCAGTTGAACAATGTAGAAATGTAGGCTACATGTGGATGGGTATTTGGGGCATAAGCAAAAAATCAATCTAGAACAGCAAAAACCGGCTATGATCACATAGAGCGGTATGCCAGGATTCTGGGAACCTCCTGCTAGTGCAAGCAGGTAAACAAATCAGAAATGTTTTCGCATACTGTCCAAACTGGGGATCCTGAGTTGCTGTGCTCCTTAAAAGCCAGGATTGTAAATCAGGGTTTGTTCTTGGTTTATGAATCCTAGCTTGTCTCAGTGCAACAAGCTGGGATCGCTGATTTGGACAACATGCTAAACTAACCATTTCTGCAACCCTAATGAAGGCAAAATTCTACCATAGCTTTTAGAGTTTTTCTAATACACCAACAGGGCTAGTTACAATTTTTATTCATCTCCAGAAGGCTGTTTCAGATGCTCTCACAGTTTCAATTGGTAGCTGAATGACTGATACTGCACTATATTTTAAACGGGAAACATAAATATACAAAATTTACCTGAGCAGAAGATACAAGAGATCCAAAAAGGGGAGACAAAATATCTGTTATACAAATTAGAAAGATTGTAAGTGTGCATTCTTATTAAAATTGGTATCAGCTAATTTGTTTTTAAAAACATCATTCATAAGTCGAAGTCAAGGCTTTCACATTGAGACAAGTGACTGAAAGAAAAGCTTACCCCATATTAATTATTGTCAGGCGATGGATATGTTCAGAATAACACTAAATCGTAGTTCAGTGCGGCGATCTTTTCAAGCAGGATCCACTTTGGCTACAGGCACTGCCACCACCGAAGCCACTTGGGGATCTTTCCTGGACTGTGTGGAGCCTCTCCTTTCCTATTCCCCATTCAAGCAGCAACACCTTTTTAGGCTTTTCCTCCCCATCCATGTGATCCAAGTAAAGCATCTTCCGTCAGTGACCAGGTAGGCAAGTTCCAATCCAATGTGATCCTTGGATTGGGATGGATCTTTTTCTCATACTCTCTGCTCTACTCAGTGCTGCAAAATCTCCCAGTGCAGGTCCATGTTGCTCTCTTGCTCACCCATGCATTCAATTTCACCTCCACCTCCTGCGATTCAGCACTGCACCACTGCAGCTGGCCAATCATGTTGCTCTTTTCCTCTTGGGCTGCTCCCCGCTACCATAATTGATTTATTGCTCCTGCATTGTCCTCTCCCCCTCCCATCAGCCACCTTACAGCTGAGGAGCAGCAGGTCTCCTGACTCCCTGCCCACAAAGCGTCTTCTGGTAGCCCAGATCACAGCAGCCAGCCTACTGCTAAAGCAAATAACAAGGCAAAACTAGACAGCCCCTGCTGAGAATGAGCAGCTACTGCAAAAAGAGTGAGTGAATGCAGAGAGGCAGAAAGCCACACCTGAGGTAATAAGGAGCTGCTAGTGGTCTATGGGCCTCAATCATTGTTATCCACCATGCTACATTGTTATTCTGTGATCTTGTGGTGATGGACCTGGGCCGAGGAGGAGTTAGACAGAAAGACAATCATCCTATCTAGCCTGTGTCTCTGCATATGTGACTTTAGTCAGACAAACAAAAATTTAAGTCCAAAAGCACAGGCAATAGTTAGGCTATACAGAGCCATTTTCATGAGGTGAAAAGCGAAAATGAATACCCATATCTGACTGACAGATGTAAGACAGACCCATTAAGGGCACAATTCTATGCACGTTTAGAAAGAGAAAAAGTCCTACAACTCCCAGTATTCCCCAGCCAGCATGTAGGAGTTTTTCTTGTCTAAACATGCACAGGATTGCTCCCTAATTCATTTTTATGAAAGTAAGTGTAGATTTAGCATGTTTGACGAGACTTAATTGTAACTATGTTATTTTTTAAATGAGAGATAAATTTAATATCTCATTTGACTCCTAAAAATAAAAATCCAATTTAAATTTTATCAATCAGATTTTAAAAAAATATTTTTTTTTATCCACCTTGTGAAAATAAGTTTTTAAAAACAGAGAGCACAGCTACTACATTTAAGATCATTCAAAAGCCATGTGGAAGAAAAAGGCTTTAAGGGCTCATCTAAATCTAGACAAAGGGTTCAGTCTAACCTTCTTAGCGAGAGAGTTCTACAACTGAGTGACCACCATAAAGAAGGCCCTGTCCCATGTTCCCATCAACCTACTCCCTTTTGGACATACAGAAGGGCAGTAGACATGCATGCTTAATACTTTGATGACTGCAACATCACATGATAACACATGGGTGGATGAGCCACCACAGATATAATACCAGATAGAACTTTTATATCATTTACTACACATACTTTTCAATGGAGTCTGTTTACACTATCATCTGCCAGTCATTGCATATTGATAAAGCAAGTAACATACATGCATGTACAACTCAGGCCAGTTTTCTAACCACGAAGTAGCCTCTGCAGACTTCCACATCTTCCCGCATCGCACTGCTTTGGCCTATATATACTAGCTGCAATAGCAGCTCTTATGTAACATCCAGAACATTCCTCTATTGATTTTTGCCTTGATATTACTCACCTTTTATGTGGAGGGCTCCAGTATTGTACTTTGACTTAATTCCATTGACTTTAGTGAGGAAGAATCTGAAAGGGTTCTCTCCGTTCAACAGATCCCAAGCATCCTGCACTTTGTCAGAGGGCTCTGCAGACTTATGGCTCAGCGGAAGCTTATGAGTTGTTGCTGGCTCCTTAGGAGCCCAGGGCTCCTCAGGAGCCCAGGACTCCTCCTGGCTGACTTTGGCTGCTGCCTCTCCTTTCCCTCGCTGGCCTTTGAAATTGTCCTCATCATCACTACTCGAAAGGCACCAACCTAAACCTTCTCGAGAAGGCTTCTGTTTGGGGGCTGGGGGCATCTTTGGTGGAAAGCTTCCATCGTTATGTTTCAATGGGGAAGATTTTCTCTTGTGAGCAGCTTTCCTGGCCTCTGAACAAGGGTAATGGGGGCCCCTAACTTCACCTTGCCCAGCTGGCTGGGGCAATGAGGTGGAGGGCTTCTCGTGACCAGCTTGCTCATCTGCACTCTCATCACTACTCGACACTGTCCATTTCCCATGCTCACTTTCCTGAGACATGATAGGCTGTAAAAAGAGTTAGGGAAGAAAAAAGAGTTAGCTACTTTTCCCACCTTTGCATGACTGTGTCAAACCTTTTGCTTTTTCACACGTTCTCCTCCAGAGCCATCCAAAAAAACTTCACACTATATTTGGAACTCACGCACTCTCTCCTCCCCACCTCCTCAAAATGCTGAACCTGCATCTGGATTGCACCCGCTCATCCTTCACCTCAAAGTGGGAAGGGCAACCACTCAGGTATTAGAAAAGAGTCCTCTAGGGCTCTTGGTGTAGCGGTGAGAGTGTTGGACTGGGAGCCGGGAGATCCGGGTTCTAGTCCCCACTTAGCCACGGAAGCTCACTGGGTGGCTTTGGGCCCGTCACAGTCTCTCAGCCCAACCTACCTCACAGGGTTGTTGTTGTGAGGCTAAAATGGAGAGGAGGATAACGTAAGCCGCCTTGGGTTCCTTGCAAGAGGAAAAAAGGCGGGATATAAATGCAATAAATAAATAAATAAATAAATAGGGCCAGGAAAATTATAGACCTGTTGGCCTTAGGTCTCTTGCGGGTAAATTGGTGCAATTTCCTGGGCTGAGGAAAATTAAGCTGCTTGAGAAGAGGCCTCAACTCGCCTTTTCTTTCTTTTTTTAAGCGCGCGGCGGGGGTCGTGTTTAACCCGTTCTATAAACGGAAACCTCTTCCCTCCCTGGTGCGGACAACGGCTTTCCCGAAACGGAAAGGAAAGTGCCCGAGGCGCTTCTTCTTATAACAGAAATACTGCCGTTCCTGTGACAGGAATTTGCTCTGCAAGGCAAACACCTCAAGAGGCCGCAGCGCCTGGAAGAAGGACGGGAAGAGAGATAATACAGAAGTGCTCCTACAAACGCCTCAGCAGGAGGAGGATTCCCGCTCCCCCCCCAATCCCGCCCTTCCCCTTTAAGCCTACCGCCTTCTTTCGAGGCAGCGTGGACAGACAACCCTAAATGAACAGGCGGCCCTCTGAGGGGAGCTTCCTGTTCCGGGGAAGATTGGCTCTCGAATTGAGGGCCTGATTGACACTTAAGGACGCCCAATGATTCCGCCGGCTAAACTGGGGGGGCGGGGCGGAGGGGGGGCGGGGCGGAGGGGGGGCGGGTCCAAGTGCTCTTTCCCGCCCATTTCAACCAACGTGTCATTCCTTGCGCTTCTAACCAACGAGAGTCGGCGTTTGGGTTGTTAAGGGGAAGTTGAGTGGGTTGGTTGCTATGGGAGGGTTTAGGCCGGTTGGAGGCGCCGCCGTTTTTAGCAATGTGTGAAGAAGCGGGGAAAGGTGGAAGTTGCGACGGCGATGAGTGTCGCCGGAAGCGATGGGTTAAGGTAGGTGGGTGGCTGATGATAGAGATAGAGATGAATGTTCTAGCTTTCTTTCTAGGAGCTCAAGGCGGAGGATATGGTGGTTCCCCCCCCCCTGCTTCCTTTTATCTTTACAGCAACCCTGTGAGGTAGGTCAGGCCGAGAGGGTCATTCAGGGGACATGTCCTGTGGTGGCTTCTTTCTGGTTGGGAGTCATTGGTTGTATAAACTTGTTCTTGAGAAATCTGTTGGCATCGCGGATGTTCATGTGCTTTTAAATTATACTCTTGTGCTGTGGGGATTAACAGGTGGACAGCAAAAGCGGGCTCTAAGAGCCCTAACAGCTGCAGAGAGGCTTAGGTCTCAATCCTATGCATGTTTAGACAGAAAAAGGTCCTACAACACCCAGCATGCTCCAGCCATGCTGGCTGGGGAATGCTGGAAGTTGTAGCAGTTTTTCTGTCTAAACATGCATAGGATTGCACCCCTAATAAGGATATTGTTGTTGTTCAGTCGCGTCCGACTCTTCGTGACCCCATGGACCATAGCACGCCAGACCTTCCTGTCCTGCGCTCTCTCCCGGAGCGTGCTCAAGTTCATATTCATTGCATCCGTGATGCTATCTAGCCATCTCATCCTCTGCCGTCCCCTTCTCCTTTTGCCTTCAGTCTTTCCCAGCATCAGGGTCTTTTCCAGAGAGTTTTCTCTTCACATTAGGTGGCCAAAATATTGGAGCTTCAGCTTCAGTATCTGTCCTTCCAATGAGCACTCAGGGTTGATTTCCTTTAGGATGGACTGATTTGACCTCCTTGCAGTCCAGGGCACTCGTAAGAGTCTTCTCCAGCACCACAGTTCAAAAGCATCGATTCTTCGGCGCTCAGCCTTCCCTATAGTCCAGCTCTCACAGCCATACATTACTACTGGGAAAACCATAGCTTTGATTAGACGGACCTTTGTCGGCAAGGTGATGTCTCTGCTTCTTACTATGCTGTCTAGGTTTGCCATAGCTTTCCTCCCAAGGAGCAAGCGTCTTTTAATTTCATGGCTACAGTCACCGTCTGCGGTGATCTTGGAGCCCAAGAAAGTAAAATCTGTCACTGCTTCCATTTCTTCCCCTTCCGTATGCCAGGAAGTGATAGAGCCAGATGCCATGATCTTAGTTTTTTTAATGTTGCGTTTCAAACCAGCTTTTGCACTCTCCTCTTTCACCCTCAACAAGAGGCTCTTGAGATCCTCTTCTAATAAGGATATACCCTGCTCTGAACACCTGTAAGCAAGTTGGCTTACAAAAATACCTTCAATGGAAAAGGTCCCTGAGACTTACACCCAAGTAAATATACACAAATTGCCACCCTAGGTAACTGAGGGAGAAGCCTTGTTCAGGTCAATGGCAAAGTAACAGCAGATCTTGGATTCTTTTCAGTCTGTGATATACTCACGTGTTTAAGATGTGAATCCAAGGCTGATATAGGTGAGAAGAATGAAAAAACAAATGGGGTTTTGATCTCATTCCTTTCCTCCTAATATAAGTGAGCAAACGGGAACAGAGTTGTTTTTCTTATTCCACAATTTCCAGAGTAGATTTTGGGATTTTTATTAAAGTCTTCTTTACAATGAACAAAGCAAAAAGATGCAGTCAAAATGCAGCTGTTTTATTTATTTTTACTTATTAAAACATTTATAACCTACCTTCCAGCCCAAACAGGTCCTCCACGCACCACAAAAAGGTGGCCCCATCCTATATTAACCAAATACCCTAAAAGGATACCATGGTAGATAGCATCGAATGCTGCTGACAGGTTCAGCAGAACCAACAGTTTCTGGTGTATGTCCTCCACTGAAGATGTTTCAGCCCCCATACTGGGCCTGAACCCAGATTGGAAAGGATCTGTTCATTCATATAGTGTTGAAGGCTTCTTTGAAAGTAAATAAGTGGGGCAGTTAACAGAGGTAGACCTTCCCTTACTACAATTTCACTACTCCTTTATCAGGTTGTCTGCTTCCTTTCTCCTTCATCCTGCACATCTAACTCAGATTGTTAACAGTCTTCTAGGCTTATCTTGTCTGTGCTTTGGGAAAGGGATGAGGGTTATCTGAAAATGCTGAGAAAAGGTGCTGAACATAAGAAGTTTTGTAGGAATACAGTATTCTTATGGGACTGTTTTTAAACTGTGTTTGCAAGAAATAATAGACCTAGTTCACACGATTGCCATGGTAGCTTGTTAACCACCCTGTACATGCCGGTCATGTGCCAGGGGGATTAGCATAATTACCCATGGCAGCATGGCTTGTGAGTTGTTGCTATGAGTAACAAGCCACCCAGAACCCTACAACAGCCCATGGGTTCTGGGTGGCTTATTACCCATGGCAGCAAGCCACCCTGGCCAGGTTCACATGACCAGCCGTACTTCAAAGGGTAATGATGCTAATTCTCCTGGCATATGTGATGGGGGAAATAATTTCCCCAGCCCCAATCATGTGAACTGGGCTAATAAAATCACATCTGATGACATTCATGATCACAGTCACACGAAACTCACTTTGATTCTTTCAAAATCATGGATTCAAAATCTTATATAGGTGACAAATTGAGTTCTTGTTTTGTCATTGGGAAGCCGCTCCACTACTGATTTCACCATGCATGTTTTTAATGGAACTCATCAAATAATGGCCCAGTTTGCATAACAGAGGAGTAGTTAATAAACCACGGTGGCTTGTTAGCCACCCCCGTGCATGCTGGCTTGGTTTCCCAAATTACCCTCACTGAGTGTGGCTTGTTGTGATGTCCAAACCCTGCGAGGGTGGCTTATTGGGCTCATTAACAAACTGCACAGAACCTATGGCCTGTTTTAGGGTTGTGGCGTGGTTTGTTAACCACCCCAACAAGCCACCCTTGCTGGCTTCAGACAACACAAGTAGCTGCAGCGAGGGCAGAAATTGACAACCTGTTCACCCATGGTGACACTATGATTTAAATAAGCCATGGTGTGCTGTGGTGATCGTGCAATCCAGGTCAATAAGTATCTTTCATCCACATAAATCGGTGGTGTAACTGTGTAGCAGCTTTCTCATACATGCAAGAGTGAGAGCAAGTTATAGGGAAGTTATAATAGCAAACTCTTATGCATGCATACATCAGAGTTCAAAGAAAAAAATTGGGAACCTTTTCAAAGAATTCAGGTGACCTGTTAAATTGTATCTGCCTTTTGATATATTTGAAAACTTCCCCATTCTCTGGGAGCAATATGTCACATTACATATCCTGCCATCTTTGTTCCACAGCTTTCTGTTTTCTACATTGTTTAGTATATTGCTAGGGGTAAGCAAATATTAAATACTAATAGTGGCAAATGAATACTTGTAACATAGAAATGGAAGGCACTAGTTCCAAGTAAATTAAGGTGTGAGTTGATGGAATGGATTGTGGGATGGCAGTGGCTATTGAACAGCAGGCTGTAGTGGGGAATTTGGCAAAACAAAATATAAGACTGACTTTCTGACCTACAAAACCATCCTGTGCTCTGCTTGTTTGCTCAGAAGTAAGTCACACTGTGTTCAGTGAGGCTTACTCCCAATATGTGTGATTAGGATTATAGCCTTCGACTGGTCCCAGGATGATAGGAGTTGTAGTTCAACACATCTGGAGAGCACCCAGTTGGAGAAGGTAACCTTAGACCTTGGGAAGATGTTTGCCCCTCCACCTTCTTAAAAACTGTCTATGCAAGAGGTTACCCTTTGCTCAAGTATTATTTCAGTTAGGAAGCTTGTATTTGATTTGCACATACCAATATTCACTACATACCAATATTAGAATTTCAGTGAATGCTTAGAACTAGATATCTCTTTGTTTGGGGGTTATCTAGGATGTGAGAATTGCTTCTTGTTCTTGCTGTGAATGGCTTACCATCTCTGTTGTATTTATAGATGATATCTAGGCATTAAAATTCCAACAGCTATTAGTTGAGTTGTGGGCGGGGTGATGGTGGTATTCAAAACAGTCTAAAAGTAGTCCTGGTGTGTTCCCAGGACCTGATAATTTGTTCATGCATTTCATTAACAGTTTTCTCCACAAAGTGCTTCTAGTGATAATCAGTAGTTGATCTGGCATTTCTCATTTCTGATTGGATTATTTCATAAGCATGTTGCTACATGATGGTATAACAAATATAACACCAAGAAGCAGCGATCACTGATCCAAATGTTTAATGAGAAATGCAGTTACTTGATTCACGTTTAGTCTTGGTTACTATTATCTTTTATATACATTCAAAGTATATTAAGAGTATTTCTGAACTACTGATATCTTGCTGTTGTCTAACTCAAGTTTACTTTTGACAGCATTTTTCTTATTCTTTGTGGCTACTTTAGTGGCTGTTGAAAGAACTAAGGTCAGCAGTAGTTGAAGAAAGAAACAGAAGATGCACTAAAAGTGTATCTTTGTTTTAGGCCCTTTTTTTTTTTTTTTAGCATTGTTCTCTTGATCTGAACTTCATAATATTGAGCTATGGTTAGGTTTGTCAAATTGGGAATCCGGACACTATTTTTGCCTTTAGAACCACTGATGCAAACTGCTCAAGGCGAAGGAGCTCCATGTCTTGGGAGATGTGAGGCAGGAGGTGAGATGGGGCAGTGTAGCTTCTGACTGACCACTTAGGTTCCACATGGGTGCAAGGCACTGATGTCAGGCCATGCGGAGTGCACTAGGCCAGTCAGCAGTGGTGCAGCTCCACAGTGCTGCCACAGCCACGTGTTTCCTTGGCTGCCACTTGACATCTCCTTCTGGTAAAGGTATGGAGGGCCCGCTCCCTTGGCTGTTGCTTAACAGTGGCAGCCTCTAACTACCTTCCCTCCCACATCACTTCGGCCATGTCAGTGGCTTTAAAACAGGGGTGCAGAACCTCCAGGCCATGGGGCACCCCAATCCAGCCTGTGCCACCTCTTGGAGTTCCTCCAGGGTGTGGGACTTAGGTTCCAAGCCTCGCCCCCTGGAGGAAACCCCTTGGAGGGCATCCCCCCGATCTGAGATAGGAGATGACATTAGGGATTCCCGTGCTGGTATGAGCCATCAGGGGAACCCACGTTGTTATTGCCGATCTCAAATTGGAGATAGCAGCAGGGGTGCCTGGTGGCCTGGGCTTGATTCTCTTGTGCTGATCGTGGGGTGAGTCCCAACCCCCACCACCACTCAGAGGTAGCAGCAGGGATGAGAGGCCACTCTTCCCTGCATGCAGGTGAGTCCCAACCACTGCTGCCTCTCATCCCTGCTGCTGTCTCGAAGATCAGAGGTGGCAGGGATGAGAAGTGGTGGGATTTGCCCGTGTGCAGAAGAGTCCCAGTGCCCAGGGCTCCCTGTATCCCTGTTGGGGTGCAGGGTGGCCTGGGTTTTCTCCATACCAGGAGGAGGCACAGTTCCATGCCTCCTTCCAGCGCAAAGAGAAAAAAGGGGGGTCACACCAAGGAAGTCATCTGGCCCATGGGATGTGGGGCAGTCCAGCCCCCCACCCCAAACAGTTTTGCACTCCTAGGTTAAAGGCAAAAAACTTCTCTGGGCTGCTAGATCCCTGTTTTGCTTTATTACCTTTTATTGTGGTGTTGTAAAATGCCATGGAAACATTGAATTAAAGAGCGGCATAGAAAAGTTTTGAAATTTTTTTGTGACTCCCCCCCCCCCCCCCCGAGAGCTGCTTTGAAGATCACAGGCTTTTAAAACAGAATTTCAGATACCAAATTAGAGTTTAGGCAGTGAATTGTTTTGTAAAGCGTGCAGGATAATTTTTGACACACGTGCTATCAAATTTGATTACCTACAGCTTTTTTTTGCCAAGCACTTTAAGATTGCGGAAGAATATGTAATATCATAGTTCAAGATAGTTCTTGGCTGCTTGTTGTTAATGGTTGACCAGTTATTGTTTTTAAAGCATCATTATCATCATTGTTTTCTTTAGGCATTTGAGGCATGTGATGAAGACAACAAAGGATATTTAAACAGAGAGGACTACAAGGTTGCTGTAGTGATGCTTTTTGGCTATAAACCCTCAAAGGTACTGTCTTGAGGCTGGGGAATGCTGGGACTGTAAGACTTTTTTTCTGCCTAAACATCATAGGATTGTGCGTTAAAACTTTGGCAGTTTAGATAGTTTAAAAAACTTAAAGTCTTCAAAAGATTTTTTTTCAAATTATAGGAAAAGTTGAATGAACAAATCGGCCCTACCTTGCATTGTGAATGTTCCCAATGTCCCTTATTTCAAAGGGGTGTCCCAAGCTACAACATCCCGCCCCAATAGAACACAGTAGATATGTCCAGTGTTTCTATAAGTCAGGTTTCTATAGGATCATAATAAATACCCCTTATTTCTAGCACGATAACTTTAAATGATCCCTTAGTTTTTACTACTTTGATATCCATCATTGTGATGGAAAAGTGGGACTTGCAACAATATGTTGCAGGGTAGAGTGTCCTAGTCAGTCAGCCACACCCTCTTCTAGCATACTCCATTCTGTTCCCCATCCCATCTGTTTTTTTCATTTTATTCGCCCATCAGGGGAATGAAAAAATGAAAAAGTCAGCGTTCTGTGGCCACTCACTCTTCATTGTGCTGTTTTGGGAGGTGTCCCCCCCTTAGGGCTTTATTTCTACCAGAAACTTGGGGCTCTGCTTAGCAGGTTGATACTTTCCTCTTTTGCATGGGTGGTGCCATTTTGGCTTCATAAGCATCTATTTGTTTATTTGAGATATATAATGCCTCGCTCTTTCATTTAAATTAAAACTTCTGGGAGAGCTTACAGTGTACACACTCCTGTGGAGTCCTTACCGCAAGAATTCAGGCCATCCAATGTCAGGAGCTGCTATCCTGACAGTGTCCCCAAATATAGCTTTATACTTTTCCTCAGAGGAGTGAATGATGACAGCCATTCACTTTTATGCAGGAATGTAAAAGTGCGGACCCATACAGCACTTTGGATAGCTCCTTTAGACCTCTGGCTGGTTGTGACTTAAACCCAGAATGGAATTCCTGCCCCACCAAAATCAGATCCACCAGCAAAAGGGTATGCTGTAGGTCCCCATTTGGGCCCAGGTAAAAGCCAACTTTGATAACTCCAGTTGCTGGGATGGAGGCAGTTGTGTTCTTGCCAGTAGGAACTCTCTTATTTTGATCCTTAGAAATCCATTTTTAATCTACAGTTTCTATATCAAAGCAGATATTTCCCAATAGGATGTGTAGCCAGTTTGACCTTCTAATTTAAAGAAGTCTTTGTTATCTAGCTTACAACAGTTGCCTCCCATCATGATACTCAAAATAGCTGAAGAGAATTATATTAGATTTCAAAAAAAGTTTTCACATATGAATTGGAAATAAAAATTAGACATTTCTGTTGAAAGCATAAATAATTAAGCAAGTTAAAAAAGGAATTTCAGTTGAACTTCCCATTCGTTATCAACATGTCATACCCTTAACAACAGAAAATAGATGAGAGGTGCTCAGAACCTTTAAGTTAGGTTTTCATAAATACTGTGTCAGTTCAGACATAACGCCAAGCCACTGGCCAGCCCTGTGCTTGTGTCCTCCTTCCTCCCCTTGTGTATTTTGACTTCCCACTTACGATCTAGCACCAAGCCATCGTTTGCCAGCAAGCAAAGATTGGAAATCTAGTTCAAATTGCAGTTTGTAATCTTTACTTGTGTAAGCCATGCTCAGCTAGGAGGTAATAGTATTTATTTATTAAATTTATTTATTTATTAATTAAATTTATTAATCGCCCATCTGACTGGTCACCCATCCACTCTGAGCGATGTACAATAATAGAAACAGTTTTAAACAATAAAATTCTACATTAAAAACATATTTCTAAAAATACCCTAACCCACCCCAAATGCTGCAACAACCACGTTTTTAATGCGTGGCGTAAGCTCATTAAAGAGGGGGCATGGCGGAGTTCCCTAGGGAGGGAGTTCCATGGAGTGGGGGCCACCACAGAAAAGGCCCTCTCCCTCGTCCTCACCAGTCTAGCTGTCCTGGCTGATGGGACGGAGAGAAGGCCATCCGAGGCTGATCTTGTTGAGCGGCCTGTCTGGTGTTGCTGGAGGCGCTCCCTAAGATAGGCTGGGCCAGAACCATATAGGGTTTTAAAGGTCAAAACCAACACCTTGAATTTGGCCCGGAAAACAACTGGTAACCAGTGCAACTCCTTCAGCACCGGAGTGATGTGATCAAGCCGGCAGCTGCCTTTAAAAAGTAAACTCTGGTTTGCCACTAAGGGCACAATCCTATGCATGTTTACACAGAGAAAAGTCTTACATTTCCTTCCCATGCTGGGAGTTGTAGGATGTTTTTCTGTCTAAACATGCGTTGTGCCCTGAATTGGCAGAGAAATTGGAGTTGGACGGTTACATTTGAACTGACCTATTCTCTATTTGCAACAACATGAACAAATCTGTTAAACACACATATTTAAACAGGCTTTACTTCCTTTTAACTGTAAGGTTTTCAAAGAAACTGTTTATTTGTTCTAGAGTATTTTTTGAGAACATCCTAAGACTGCAGTCCTAAGGACACTTTCAGAACTATCTTACTCATGTCTCTTCAGAAGTAACCCTCACTGAATTCATTGGGGCTTACTCTGAGGAAAATGGTTAATAGGTTTGCAGCCTTAATTGGGAATATGTCCGATTGAACTCAACAGGACTTACTTCTGAGTAAATCTGTCAAATGCAGTTTTAACAGTTTAAATATATTTTGGTTTTATTCATATCCATGTATACAAATTTGAATCTGACTAATGCCTTTTGTCACCATGAGATGTCACTGTTAAATGCTTTTCTCAGAGATTTGGAAAGTAAAAGCTGATTTGGCATGATTATTTTTATTTACTTCATTAGAAAATCTAAGGCTGCAATTGTATGCACACTAACCTAGGTTTAAGATCCACTGACTACAGCTGGATTTTCTTCTGAGTGTATATGCTTAGGATTGTACTGCATATCTACAATCTGTTTGTTCCACATTTGTTCTAATAGATGACATGGTTCAAGAGTAAATGAGTTGTGGGTATTCTTTCAAAATAAGATTATCAATGAAATTTTGCTTACATGTCATTTTATGTTCACTGTGGTTTTAATGTTTTATATATTTTGTATTGTTTTATTGTGTGCTTTTTGGTTTTAATTTTTGTGAACCGCCCAGAGAGCTTCGGCTATTGGGCAGTATAGAAATGAAATGAAATGAAATGAAATAAATAAAGGCTTTTCTATAGAAGAAGATGCCAAAAATACTGCCATCATTAAAATGCACAATAAATTGACTGATAAGAACTAGAGAAACAAGCAAAGGTTTAGGAGTAGTGATTGAGTTTTAGATACATTTTTGTTTATGTCCATGTACTGACATTTGTATTGCAAGATACATCCGAATTATTATTAGTAGTAGTAATACATATATACCACTTAATATAATAATATCTCAGCAGTTATAAAATCTCTAAATACACAATCCATTGTTGATGATCAGCCTGCATTGCATTGCTTTCAGTGGTATCCACACTGGGATGCCCATTTTGATTGGCATCATATTTACCAGGAGACCATTGGGTGAGGGGAATTCGACTTGGATAAGGCGGGCCTAAGGGTGTGCTTCCTCCAAAGCCAATTCCACTCCCCTCCTCCTCCAGTCTTTAAAGTTACCAAGGGGCAGTCCTCCAAAGGACTGGCTGCTATCTGGTAGATTTTTCTCTTGCCCAGTGGCTCTGCAGACCCAGCAGGCAAGCGGAGACAGGCTTGAGCCACGTCCTAGGGGCTCAAATTGCTTCTATGGCGTAGCAGAGACTCAGTTATCCCAAATACCTCTGAAGTCTCCATGGAGCCATGGGCAAGAGGACCTGGTGTGGCTAATCTGTGCTCATTTAGCCACTACCAGCAGAATTTCCTCCCCCTTCAAACTGAGGGATAGAGTGCCTTTTCCAGCTTAAAGGATCTTATGGGGTGGAGGTGACATTGGGTTTGAAAAGCACATCCCTAAGGGCATATGCCCACTGATCAGTTCCTTCCTCAGCCCTCTTTGGGCCCCAGACTAAAAAGAAGCAAGTGGCAGCCCGCTTACACCTCTTTTTGGTTTTAATTTTTAAATTAACTGTCAGCTGTGGGCATGTGTGCTGCTTTCTGCTGGCAGCTTTCAGTGGCTGATGAAGATTATAGTGAACCACTACAGAAGCCTAAAACAGCCAAACTTTGCTTGAGAACGCCAGTTTCCGCAGCAAACTAGCAATGTTTTTGCCACCTGGTGCCTGCACCTCCTTTAATGGGATGGCTCACTTATGTTTACCTTTCCTATATGCTTTTGGAGAAATACCTATTAGCAGTAACACTGGAAGGACATGATTCAGCCAAAGTTCAGCACTTTCAGTTATTAATTTCAGTGCGAGAGTTTTACACTCTTCCAGTGAAATCAGTGGATTTCAGAGTGCTTAACTTTGCCCATAATTTTCAGACATCTGGAGCAAACATTTGAATTAAAGTTAATTATGTTTTTGGGGCCGCGGTGACTTGGTGGTTAAGACGCTGAACTGCAGACTGGAAGGTCGGCAGGACAGCAGTTCGAGACCCGAGTGCTGCGTGACGGAGTGAGCTTCCGTCTTCAGTCCCAGCTCCTGCCAACCTAGCAGTTCGAAAGCAAGAAATTGCAAGTAGATAAATAGGTACCGCCTCGGCAGGAAAGGTAACAGCGTTCTGTGCACCTCGGTGTTCAGTCACGCCGGCCACATGACCACGGAAGCATCTTCGGACAGCGCTGGCTCTTCGGCTTAGAAACGGGGATGAGCACCGCACCCTAGAGTCGGACACGACTGGTTGGGGACACCTTTACCTTTACTAATTATGTTTTAGAATATCCTAATAGTTTAGCAGAATCGGCTTATGTACAAGTAGAGCATGAATTGAAAGAACTGTATTGGGTCATTCCTTCATGCCATTTTTATCTATTTTAGGTGGAAGTGGATTCAGTCATGGCCTCTGTGAAGCAAAGTCAACCTGGTACTATGCAAGCATCAAACTTTAATCTTCTCTTCTGTCATAGTATTGATAAGAGTTTCACAGGATTTGAAAAGAAGTATTGGTAGCTTTGATTACTAAATACTTGAAGCACATTGGACTTTGACTTGAATATATACATTTTGGATCACCTTTGGTAGTGACAGCTGATATTAAACTAAACACTGTGGCAGGGTGTGGAACCTCTTTCAGGTCAAGGGCCGAAGTCAATTTCAGAGAAGCTCTTGGGGGCCTCATTCCTGTGATGGGTGGAGCATAAGGCAAAAGGGACGGGACCACAAATACTAAAAATGCCAGCATATTTTAGCTTAAAGCTCAGTAGCTGCAGAAGGATAGATTAGCCAAATTAAAACATTGTGGGTTGGATCCAGGTTCCTTTGTGCCAGTGTGAGCATTCTGTGAGCGGAATTCTGCTCAAAATGCTCCCACCGATGAAAGGATGGGGAGGTGATCTTTGCCAATTCCCCCTCCTTCCGCAGCCCTCAGCGACACCTTCCCCCACTGTTCCTGAGGGTTCCCCCAATTCTCTGAAGCAGATTTCAGGGGGGATTGAGGAGAGCAGTGCAGGGTTTTGATGAAGATAACCTCCTCCCCGGTTTCTCCAGCAGAAATGCTCCGCTGGATTGGAAGCCTTTTGCAGACACTGGATCCAAGCCAGTATAAATACTCAATATTTAAAAGGAGAAAAGAGGAAATGGTGGGGAAGGGGGTCTAAGAAAAGGTATGGTAGGAAAGAAGAGAAGAACAAGGGGAAAAGGGAGAGTCCAGGACTTGGAGGTAGAGCATATGCTTTGAATGCAAAAGCTCCCCAGGTTCAATTCCCAGCATCTCTTGGCAAGGTTGGGAAAGACCCATGTCTGAAACCTTGGAGAAGCACTGCCACTCAGGGTAGACAGTACTAAGCTAGATGGACCAACATAATGCAGCTTTCTACGTTCCAAACAAGAGTTGGGTTACTGAGAGAAAGGGGGGGGGTAGTTGGAAAGGCAAGTTACTTTGTGTAGTTATCACACCAAAATAAGGGGTTTTTTAGAAGTGCTTTTTAGGGAGAAGGGTTATTTATGGACTTATTTATGCCACAGTGGGCTGCGGTGTGTGCTGGTGGCCATTTTGAATATTCACTGCCTGGCTGTGGCTTGCCATGTCCTGTGAACCCCAGACGGCAGGGACTGAGTGAGGCTCGCTGCAGTACATTCTGAACTGGCCCAATATCTTTATATGGAAAATGCAAATACTTTTAAGGAGACTACAACTGTCTGGAGGGACAATATGGCATAGGAACTGACATGAAAAGGAAATACACTGTGAAAATATATTTTGACATTAAAAAAATGTGAAAGGAAATAAAGTTTATAATTCAGAATCATGAATCATTGGCAGAATGTTTCCACAAAATCTATTCTAAACTCTTAGGTTACTCTTTCTTGTGCATTATCATAACAGTCCATTACGGTGTTCTATCATAGGCAGCACTAGTAGAAATAACATCCTTTCTACTTATGCTACACACAGTGATATCCTGTTACGGTGAACTGATTTTCTGTCTCTGCTTATACCCAACTGGTATAAGCAGTAACATAGCACTCCAGTTTTAACCATCTGAACTTGAATTAAGTCCAGTACTGGGACATACTTCTGGGTAAAGATGCTTAGGATTATGATACAAATCTGATAATGTGTGTAGTAGGAGAGAAGTGCATTGCAGTGCAGAAACTTTATTTCAAGGATTGTTCTTTTATTTAGAACATTAACCCTGCAATCCTGTACCCACTCACTTGGGAGTAAGCCACATTGAATTCAGTGGGATGTATGTCCAAGTAGACACGTATAGGATTGCACTATAAGGCTGTAATCCTGTGCACACTGACTTAGGAGTAACCGCCATTGAACGTAGTGGGACCTACTTCTGAGTACATATGCAGAGGATTGCACAGGTCCTGGGACATGGTTGGAAGGCACATGAGGCAGCCGCCTTGCAGGTCCGGGACTGGTCAGTGCTTAGAGGGGGGACCACCTGAGAACCGCATGTAGCCACCTTGAGTGGAAGAAAGGTGGGGCATAAATGTAATAAATAAAATAATAAAATGCTGCTTGAATTACAAGTATTTGTAGGACGAATAATGGTATGCTTTTGTTGACTATGCCCATTCCCCATTTTTCTAGGGGTGTCACTTGAAAAGTTTCTAAATCTTATGAGCACAAAGAAGGCTGCACATTTTTACCATAGTGAAATAAGGCAGCTATTCACTGCTTTTGACCGGCAATGTAAGTTTTTTCTCCACTTGGGAATAACAATTATTTCATGTCTTTTAGATGATAGATTTGTTTGTGTATTATTCCATTTTAATCCTACCTTTCTTCTGAGAAGCTCATGATGGTATACAAGCTTCTATCCTCCCATCATGTCTATCACAACAAGCCTGCGAGAGAAGTCTGGCTGAAAGTAATTGGCCCAAGGTCACCCAGTGAGCTTCATAGCCAAGGGCAGTGGAGGCTGGTGGCTCCAGTTTTGGTGGGGTGTGAATCCATTCTGGGTTTCAGTCAGAACCAGCCAGAACTCTAAGGAGCTATCCAAGGTTCTGAAACCAATCTCCCAAATTAGGTCAGCAGCTTGGATAGCTCTTTTAGAGTTCTGGCTGGTTCTGACTGAAACCCAGAATGGATGCACAGCCCCACCAAAATCGGAGCCACCAGCCTTCACTGGCCAAGGGGGAATTTGAACCTGCTTCTCCCAAGTCTGACACTGGGCAGTGGCCATATTGGGAGTTGCAGTCCTGCACATCTGGAGGGCACCAGCTTGGGGAAGACTACTGTAACCTCTACATCACACTGGCTCTCTGTTTATTAATAGGCAGGTCTCAAGGTTTCTCAAGGTTGAGAACAGTGCATTACAATAAGAATATGGTAACCCATAATATGGAAAGCACAGTTTACTGTCTGTCTTGGTATTATTTGAGCCTTTAAGTAAACCCATGTACAACAAGCAGTTCTGGGGCTAAATGCTCTAGCTAACGGCATTTGAGACTTGGTACACTTAAAAAAAAAAAAAAAATTATGAGAGGAACATCCTTTCTCATAGAGCTTTCCTGTTGCCTTTCTGTTATTGCGGAGCCTTTGGTTCCAGTAACATCAAAAGGCATCTTTAAATCCTGGTTTATAAATGCATTATTCTAAATATTTAAATGTCTTTCAGCATGCACTTTTTGTTTGATTTGTTTGTTATTCTCTAACAAGGTAAAGGATTTTTATCTTTTGAAGACTTCAAAAAAGCCTTCAATATTGTTGCACCGAAGTTGCCGGAGAGGACCATCATTGAAGCATTCAGGTAAAACTAATAGAATCATTTGAATTATTATTATTATTCTATACTACTACTATTATTATTATTATTTTATAAAAGCACCTTATTTGCTAAAATGCCAAGAAAAGTACAACGACTTAAAACAATCAAACCTTAACACAATAAAATGTTCTCAAAATTTAGACAGGGCTTGATGCAGTCCACTGCAGGCATTGTGGCACCATGCAAAGGGGGCAGCAGTGGGGAACTTTTGGCCTTCCAGATGTTTGGGTGTACAACTCCCATCAGCCCTCGTCAGCATAGCCAATGGTGAGGGATGTTGTGAATTTTAGGCCAAAACATCTGGAGGGCCAAAAGTAGCCCACTCCCGCCTTAGGGGATAACAAAGCCATGTTTTCTCTTCTTCCCCCACAGTGCACATGAGCGCTAAGTGCACCAGGCCATTACATGGAATGGGAAGCTTATACATGCCTCCTATAACCCCACCCAGCCATCACCCCCCCACTCCCTTTCCTTACTATTTAAGGAAGTAACAACACTGAAACTAAGTTTTTCAGAAGCTCATAAGTGCCTTAAAGTAGCATCCACTCATGGTGAAGGGGGCAGGAATTAGGACATAGTGCAACACATGCAATTTAGTTTTACCTATCAACTGTATGCCATGGTTGAAGATGTGATAGCAAAGTACCGTGCACAGGTGAGATACAACCTAAGCTGAACATACGAGACTCTCGTAGATATCGTGAGTTCATACTATTTCATGACCTACCAAATTCCTTTTGAAAATTTAACATTTATATTGCAGGTTTAGAATAGATTGATTAAAAATCATACAAAAGGAAACTATTTCAAAATCCAGTGGTGTGCATTTCATGACTCAAGAGACAAGGGGGAGGAAAGAAAATAAGAGTAGGCAATCAATGTATAAGTTGTGTAAGATGATTGAAGTGTCGCTGCTTTCTATTCTTGCTAAACTTTTCCGGTTGTTGCAAAGTTTTGACATGCTGGGAAAACTCAAGGGGTATCATAAGTTAGAAAATGCTCCCTACTGAAGTGCAGAATACAAACTATTAAGGGCACAATCCTATGCATGCTTAGACAGAAAATGTCCCAACTCCCAGCATTCCCCAGCCAGTACTACAACTCCCAGCATTCCCCAGTCAGCCATGTCTAAACATAAACAGGATTGCTCCTTAAGAAATCGCATATTATACACTGGCCACTTAAGAATATACACCACACTTACACAAACAAAACTAGTAGTTGCTTGCTGAGGTTAGGGCATGTGATTGTACGAACTGCTACTTGACAATGTGTATAAATGGTATTTTTAAAGAATTGTACAGAATCATTTGATATTGCTTAGCTTTAACATGTTCTTTGAAATAGCAGTGTTTATTTAAAACAGCTTCCTGCCTTGGGGGGTGGGGAGTCTTGCAATTATTATAAACACAATGTATTTTAGAGGATACATCGCATAAAACTTTTATCAGCTTCTACACTAATCTTTGGTGTTCCATATGAACACCAAAATTAATATAAATTGACAATAGATCTGTTTAACCATTTGGTGGTGCTAAATAGCCTTTTAAAGGCAGCTTATAAAAAAAGGATATAAATAATTGCAAACTACAGTACATGTCTTTGATATTGTTTCATGGCAATTAGAAATTCATTTTAGTCTAGCATGAGACTGCTTTTCAAAATAAATTCTTAACATTTTCATACCTCTGGTATCAGAGGCAGTATTCCTATGTACACCAGAGCAGAAAAGTGCCATTACACTCATGTTCTACTTGTGGGTTTCCCACAGGCAACCAATTGACCACTGTGTGAACAGAATGCTGGACTAGATGGGCATTTATTTGTTTATTTGTTTATTTATTTATTTAATTTATTAATCGCCCATCTGGCTTGTCACCCAGCCACTCTGGGTGATGTACAACAATAAAAACAGTTCATACAATAAAACTCAACACTAAAAACATCACATTTCTAAAATTACCCTAGCCCACCTCAAATGCCTGCCTGAACAACCACGTTTTTAATGCATGGCGGAAGCTCATTAAAGAGGGGGCATGGTGGAGTTCCCTAGGGAGGGAGTTCCACAGAGTGGGGGCCACCACAGAGAAGGCCCTCTCCCTCGTCCTCACCAGCCTAGGTGTCCTGGCTGATGGGAAAAAGAGAAGGCCATCCGAGGCTGATCTTGTTGAGTGGCCTATCTGGTGTTGCTGGAGGCACTCCTTAAGATAGGCTGGGCCAGAACTGTATAGGGTTTTAATGGTCAAAACCAACACCTTGAATTTGGCCCAGAAAACAACTGGTAACCAGTGCAACTCCTTCAGCACTGGAGTGATGTGATCAAACCGGCAGCTGCCTTTAATCAGGTGAGCTGCCGCATTCTGTACCAGCTGCAGCTTCCGAACCGTCTTCAAGGTAACCCCACGTAGAGTGCATTACAGTAGTCTAAACAAGAGGAGACCAGGGCATGTACTACCTATGGGAGCAGATGGTTGGGAAGATAGGGGCGCTGCTGCTGTATCAGATGGAGTTGGTACAGTGCTGTCCGGCTCACAGCTGACACCTGAGCCTCCATGGACAGCTGGGAGTCTAAAATGACCCCCAAGCTGCAGACCTGGTCTTTCAAAGGTAGCCATTCCCCATTCAGCACCAGGTCAACATCCCCCAACCTCCTCTTGTCTCCCACCAAAAGTACCTCGGTCTTGTCAGGGTTCGGGTTCAGCTTGTTCCTCCCATCCAGCCACTCACTGTGTCCAGACATTTGGACAGGGATTCTACGGCCAACCTTGGTGAAGATTTGAAAGAGAGGTAGAGCTGCATGTCATCTGCATACTGATGACACTGCACCCCAAACCTCCTGATGATAGCCCCCAATCTATATTTAATAGATGTTAAATAGCATCAGGGAAAGGATGGAACCCTGTGGCACCCCACAAGTGAGTGGCCATGGGTCTGAAACCTCCTCTCCCAGTGCTACCCTCTGGTCTGATCCAGCATTTTATTTTATTTTATTTACAATATTTATATACCAATCCTCATCAGAAGATTTCGGAGCGGTGAACAACATAAGAATAAAACAATGGTTAAAAGAGTTAAACAAGCTAAAATATTTTTAAAAAGACAAATCCCAACATAGTGGAATTCAACAACCCACGGCTGGTCATGCAAGGAAGGCCTCTTGAAAGAACAACGTCTTCAGGAGGCGCTGAAAAGAACACAATGTTGGTGCCTGCCTGACCTCTAAAGTCAGGGAATTCCATAGGAAGGGGGCCACCACACTGAAGGCTCTTCTCCTGGTGGACTCCAACTGGGCCAAATCTCTGTATAACACATGTAACAATTTAAGTCTTGAGAGAATTCAGCGTTACTGTTGGTCTCCTTATTTGACCTAGATTCCAGAACATACATCATTATTGTAGCAGTGTGAGTAGACATCAACTTCCTTTTATGCTACCTGCTGTCCCATGTTCGACACACACATCAGGTGCTTCATTGCATCCTTGGGGCAAAATACACAAAAGCCTGGTGCTGTGCTGATGCAACTTTCCCTCACCTTCCTCACTAGCAGACTGCCTTTTATAATCAGTAACATGATGACAGAAATGTGAAAAGGCAGAGAGTCTTTTCTGTCTGCCTTGGTAATACCAGTAATTCAAATTGGCTCTTTCCTGCAAATAAAATTGCAGAACCTAGGTTTTTGCAAGTTGATTTCCTCTACTGGGTATACAGAAACCTGTTCTTTTCCAGTAAAAAGACTGCACAGTGCAGTAACTTGTAGAGCAGAGGTAGGCAACTTTTTTGGGCCGTGGGCTCTTTGGCGATTTGAGAAATTGTCCTGGGGACTACCATAAAATGGTTGCTATGGGAGGTTTGGCAAAGGACAAGTAACCGGCCCCAAAGACTTGAGTACAAGGCAGAGGTGGGGTCTGATCCCCAACACACTAAACAATTCCTTTGAACCCACAGTTTTCAGCACCAATGGAAACATAGTTCACAGCAGTCCCAGCTGCCAGTAAGAAAATATGTGTTTTTTAAAAAAAATTAAGTGGAAGGGGTAGGGCACTTTAGCGGATTTCAAGAAAGGTGTCTGGGGGCACATGGATGCCCATGGGCACCACATTGCCTAACCCTGTTGAGAGCCTTTACTTTACCCTGTAAGAATCCCATCTGTGCCTGAGCCTTCTGCGCTAAGCGTCAGGCAGGTGCAGCAGCATGCCGGCAGCCTCGTCCTGTTTTCGTGGTTCTCTGGCTCAGGATACAAGGAATAATGTTAGCCAGAAGCAAATAGTCTATCCTATTGTGTTCTGCATTTTGTGCTGATTTACACTTAGACGAATAGGATCATACACTACAGGCATGCTAATGCCTGTATGTTTTTGTCTGCTCCATTCCAAAATGACCTCATTGTTTCTTTTCTATAATTATTCAGTAATACAAAAATAACCTGGTTTTGTGTAACTATCTTCAGTCAAGATCTTGTGCTCTTTATGAAATTTTGATTTAGACATGTACTGCAGAGCGGTGTGAATATGAAACATTCATCTTCCCGTGGCTAGTTGCCATGGGAACATAGTACACAGTGCAATGTCATTCCAGTTCTGTTGATGTCTGCAGTAGTTTTTCTTTGTTGTTTTCCTTTCTTAAGCAACGGTGTTGCAGCCTACATATCGAAGTGTACATGCAGCTACATGTACATGTAGCGTAATCTTTGCAGAGTACTCTCTAATGGCTAACACATCTGCCTGTGTGTTTCTCCTAGGGCATAATTCTTGGTTGGGTCTGTGTTGTTAAAAAGTTGACAGTTCTTACCATTTTGCCTCTATAGAATGAGATGCAGAATGCTTCTTATTAGTCCAAATTGGGCCATGTGTCCCTCAAAACATGTGTGCTCCTTCCCCAAAGAGGAATTTGATTCTACTGGACACTAGCTTATATTAGATAATAAAGCTTCAGAGAAAATGTCCTTCTCTTTTCCTGCAACCTTCTATATCTTTCCCTGGAGTAGATATCCATCTGCTACAGTAGTATTCTCTAAGAAATTACCAAGAGCTAATTCAGAGATAGGAAATGTTTAATAGGGTCATGGGGAAAGTATATCTGGGGGGGAAGTGTTTTCATTTCAACATACTAAATGTAAATTGCTTTATATTTGTTATGAATACTATTTCTCACTTGTACGGTCACAGCTGACTGCAACACGAGGAGACCATATTCCTTTATTCATCCCATGTTCCACCCTCCATTTGTCTCTACTTACAGTCCCTTTGCATGTCTTGCCTCCTACTCCCAAACTGTTTCCTCCTTCCCTGTTCTCTCAGACATGGGCTGTTTGCTACCAAGTACCAGCACTCACTAGCAAGGCTTAAATTTAAATGACCCTGTAAGGCGGAGTGAGACGGTTGTGGGAATGGAGAAGGACAGTGGATTGCAAAAATGCTATTCTCCATGCAGACAAAAGGGTCTGACAGTTTAGGTTCAGTGTAATTGATACGTTGCACTGATACCTGTGGGCTTACCTATTATTTCACAGAGGATATGTGCTGAAAAGCAAGGAAATGTTGATTGTGCAAATTGGCCAACTATATCAGTGAACTAACCACATTTAAGGCTTGTCACCACCTATCCTTCCCCAGAACTTGTACTGTTACTGCTTCCACCGTTCTTTCTCCCACCCCTTTGCAGTGTATCGTATGTAATAGGAAGATGATGGCTGAGATTCAAAGAGCCACACAACTATACCCTTGGGGGCTTAGGGTTTGTTGTTCCTTGATCAACAGCCCTTTAGGCCATCTAGCAAATCACTTTTGAAACTGGGAGGAGGCTTTTTAAATGGAGTTTGTGATGGGGGTCTGCTGTTCAAAGGTGGGTTGTCACTGGTTTTGTTCCCTTCCAGATTTGACCTACACACTTAAATGCAAATATTTCAGATTTAACTGATATATTAAAACTGTTTTATTTAATTTAACTGATATATTAAAATGTTTGATTTCAAATATGGAGTGCATTTAGCATGTCGTTCTTTTATATAGGAAAGCATTCCTTAAACACTTTGCCTATTTTTGATATTTCCCCCTAAAATTCATGAAAACTGGGATCCTGCCCTTTTACTCTCTGTGTGATCCAATCCAACCAGCCATCGCTTAATGAGGCCATCATGACCTTTTCCTACTTCCCTTTTTGTCTGTTCTCCTGAATAAACTTTATAGTAAGTACTCATATATATTTGTCCTGACCAAGTCTTGTCCAGTTGTCTAGTCCTTTTTTCTGTTTTTGTTATGTTTTTGGTCAGTTTTGTTTTGTTAAAATTTACAATAAAAAATTAAAGGAAAAGAAAGACAAAACCCAATCTTGCAGTCACAAATGAGAAACCAATTATTTGGGAGATCTTTGTTTTTCAGTAGTGTTCCTGTCAAATCCACCTACAAGTTACTCTTCTTTACATGGATTAAGTTTCATACTTTGCAGTCTTAAGTGCACTTGGGTGGAAGTATGTTATATCAAAATCAATAGGTCACATAAATGTGATTAGACTAGAATATTAGAAATCTTATTTTTCCAGCTTTATCATCCATATTCTTTGCTTTTTAAGTATTTGGAGAAGCTGAATGTTGTCTGCCACACAAAAGGGAAATAAATCAAGAATTTATGGACTGCCTATACTTATAAACCAAGCATATTCTTTAGCAGGTATTATATTTACACATTCAGTGACTAATTTAGTGAATTCTGCTGGAAATTTTATAAATCTTTTGCTACACTTGTATCTTGTGCTTGTACAGTTTCCTTACCTCTGATCTTCCAGTATATGTTAGCATCCTTTAAGGTTCAGAGACTTGGTATTATCCAGTGGTGTCCTTCCACCAGCAGAACATTGCTGGTGGATTGAATTACCCTTCCACTCTGCAGCCACCTGCATGTCCACCAAATCTGCTCCAGAGGGTTGGGGAGCCCCCCAGAGTGGATTTGGGGGCCATTTGGGGGTGGGGGTGACTGGAGGTGGGGAAGGAAAACTCCCACAGCACAAGCACGCATCTTGTGTAATACTGGATTTAGTCCCCTGTCAATGCATTTTCTGCAGAAAAGGGAATGTGAGTCAATGATCCGGTTTGCATGTAACAAAAAGTTGTGGGTTATTTAATCCACGAATTAGCGGGGGTGAGCAGGAGCAAGTACCCTGCCTCTAGTGTGCTCCTCACTTCCACTTCCAATAAGCAACCTACAAGTGTGCTGTTTGTAGGTTGTTAATGTGATATCTGAACCTGGACAGTCTGGACTGTTCAGGGGTTAAACAGCCCAGAATTAACCCATATTGTTGGGTTAACCCATACATTGGTGTTACATGCAGACGGGGTCAATAGATCATTTCCAGGTTGATAGTTTTTGTTGATTCATCTAATATACTGAATTGGTTTTTTCCGTTAGCTTCTTTATGGTTAACTCTATTGTTCCTTTTCATTTCTTTTTTAAACAATATTATTTGTGTGCCAGTCATTCCAAATGCATCATAATTATAGAAATGACACTGTATGCTATGCCAAAATGTCCTGGTAAATCTTATTAGCAAGTACAAATCAATATGTACAACCATCTTTCTGTGAGATGTAAATATACATGTTTTGAGTTGTGCTGGTGGCAGCACCGATGCTCTTTTATCAGGAATTAATAAACAGAAAGCATTCATTGAACATTAAGATGTCATAATTTTGAGCTATAAGATAAATGGTTGTTATCTGCTACTTTTTCTGCTGGCTACCATATGTTTGGGGATTCAAAAATCATTCTCTGTAATACCGGTACTGTGATCCTCATAGACACTTACAGTTGGATGCTAAATTCAGGTTGACCTAGTCAATGAAGGGTCATGAATGTATTTTAACTAACAAGCATTTAATTATCCAGCTTGTCCTTCTGCCCTTTCCTGTTTAGTATTATGTTTTCGAAGTACTGATTTCAGTCGGTGTAGCAGGGTACTTATGGACTGCATTTGCATGTAACACTAAGCCATAATTTAGTGTTACGTGTATGAGGCTTGGACTCAAGCACTCCCTCCTCCCCTCTCCTTTGGCATGGCCATGAGGAAAAGATTGGAAGCTTTTGCTTCCGTTATCAACAAACCACATTTTGTGTAATGTCAGAACTGTGACAAACTGTAATTCGTGATAACTCTGGTTTATTGGAACAATGCAACTTCAAACATAGTTAATAATCCTGGCTTCTTTCAGTAAACCATGGTTAACATAACCACAGTTCCCAGTTTGGATATAGTGACCTGGATTGGACAGCATAACAGCCCACTGTGAGTTAATTTACCCTTGGGGCACTGCAGCATGTGTGGTCCTGTGTTATAAATATGCAAGCCCCAGCCGGGGGTTGCCGGGGCTAGTCCTGTTGTCCAAACCTGGTCAGCAGGGCTTATTTGAGGGTTAAACAGCCCTTGCATAACCCATGGTCTGTTTTAGGGTTATGCAAGGGTTGTTTAACCCTCAAATAACCCCTACCACCCGGGTTCAGAAGGTATGACAAGCTACAGCAACCTCCAGCCAGGCCTTGCATAACCCCTCGCCATCACATGCCACAGCTCCTTGTGAGTAAATTAACTCACAATGGGGTGTCGTGCAAACTGGCCCAATGATTTGGTTCACACAATGAAATAACCCATGGGTTGTTAACCATGGGTTGTTTAGGAGCACATGGGAGTAAGCATGACGGCTCCTGACCACTCACCTGCTTCTGGTGTGCTAAACTGGGGTGGGCAGAGAGTAGATCTCCAGATGTTTTGGACTTCAACTCCCAGCATTCCTGACCATTGGTCATGCTGGCAGGGGCTTCCTGCACTAAACAACCCAGGGACACCCTATCCCTGGCTTGTTCTCCGTAACATGTAAACCCGGAACTCTGGGTTGTTGAGGGAGAAACAGAGTTCTAAGTAGCAATATAGTTTCAACTTTATTCTAGTCTAGTAAAGTTCCTGGCATAATGATGGCCAAGATGTACAGTCAAGGCCAGAAATATTGGAACAAAGATAACTGTTTTGGCAGTTGGCCTCTGTACACCACCACACTGAAGTTGAAAGGAAACACACCCAAATGGGAGCAAAGCCAGGACTTTCAGCTGTAATTCAAGGGGTTTGACAAAAGTGGGGCACTAACCATTCAGGAAGGACAGCCAGTGGCATACACACACCCCCATCGTTGGTGGCTCATAAGTAATGGAACGAATGGCTGACAAGCAGCTGCATGGCCAGGTGTGGCCTGTTTCCTGGGTACCCCATGACCAATCAAGCAGATAAAAGGCCTGGAGGTGGTTCTGAGTGTTACATTTGCATTTGGTAGCTGTTCACTGGAACTCCCAACATGAGGTCCAAAGAGATGTCCATGCGAGTGAAGGAGGCCATCATTAGGCTGAGGAAACAACATAAACCCATCAGAGAGATAGCAAAAACATTGGGAGTGGCCAGTACAACAGTTTGGAATATCCTGAAAAAGAAGGAATTAACTGGCAAGCTTAGCAACAGCAAAAGGCCTGGAAGACCATGGAAGACAACTAAAGTGGATGACTGCAGAATTCTGCTCATGGTGAAGAGGAACCCTTTCTCAACATCTAACCAGGTCAAGACTGCTCTTGTGAGGTAGGCATGTCATTGTCAACAGAGGCTTCACAACAAAGTGAAACCACTGGTAACGCTAAAGAACAGAAAGGCCAGATTAGCCTTTGCCAGCAAACACCTAAAAAGGCCTGCCCAGTTCTGGAATAAGATTATTTGGACTGATGAAACCAAGATTAACTTGTACCAGAATGATGGGAAGAGAAAAGTATGGAGACGGAAAGGAACAGCTTGTGATCCAGAGCATACCACATCATCTGTCAAACATGGTGGAGGCAGTGTTATGGCATGGGCTTGTATGGCTGCCAATGGAACCGGGTTGCTGTTGTTTATTGATGACCTGACTGCTGATGAAAGCAGCAGGATGAATTCTGCAGTGTATAGGGCTATACTTTCTGCTCAGATTCAGCCGAATGCTGCCAAACTGATAGGACGCCACTTCATATTGCAGATGGATAATGACCCAAAACATACAGCAAAAGCTACCCAAGAGTTTCTCAAGGCAAAGAAGTGGGATGTTCTCCAATGGCCAAGTCAGTCACCTGATCTCAACCCAATAGAGCATGCTTTTCCCTTACTGAAGACAAGACTGAAGGCAGAAAGACCCACAAACAAGCAGCAGCTGAAGGCAGCTGCAGTGAAGGCCTGGCAAAGCATGTCGAGGGAGGAAACGCAGCATTTGGTCATGTCCATGGGTTCCAGACTTCAGGCAGTCGTTGACTGCAAAGGATTTTCATCCAGGTATTAAAGGCGATCCTTAAGTTTGAAATGATGTTGGTTTGTTCCATTACTTAAGAGCCACCAATGATGGGGGTGTGTGTATGCCACCGGCTGTCCTTCCTGAATGGTTAGTGCCCCACTTTTGTCAAACCCCTTGAATTACAGCTGAAAGTCCTGACTTTGCTCCCATCTGGGTGTGTTTCCTTTCAGCTTCAATATGGCAGTGTAGAGAGGCCAACTGCCAAAACAGTTATCCTTGTTCCAATATTTCTGGCCCTGACTGTATGTATATGGTGAGAGGGTGTGTAAATGTTAAGGAGCCTGAGCGTTTGGGTGTATACTTTGGTGCTATAAGCGGCATTTAAATACACTTTGGGCCAGGCTGATCTTCCCTTGTTGGTGTTCTTCCTTGACTAGCAATTGGTGGCTGTTCCAGGACAACTGTCAGTTGGAGCCAAATGTTCTTTCTGGCAGGGAGGGGGAAGTGAATTCCCTGCAACATCTCCTCTGGCCAGTGGATGGACCAGGTTGGTCTCCCCCTTGGCTTGATGTCATTCCTGGGAAACAGGAGGTGCAGCCTCCCAATGGCCCTTGTCCCCTGGCTGATGGTGGAAGCCAGAGTGTGGTTTCCTTCTGCTCTCCAGTCCCAGGGCAACCCCGTTTTGATATGTAGCAGTTACTCTGTGGGAGTATGTGAGTGGCAGATGCTACCACCTATTGAAGTGGTCTTTCAAAGAGTGCTGTTTGCAGCACAAGCAAAGCTCTGCGTGCTGCTAGCATGGCTGTAGCTTCTGTTCCTTTGTTGCCAAGAGTGGCAACAAAGCAGTGTAATGGTCATCCTGACTCTTTAAGGCCTGGAAACATATGGGTTATTGACTTCTAGGTTGCTGTGGTGTGCAAATGCAGCCATGCTAACAAATCATGGCTTGTTTGCAATGAACAACTCAGAAAGAGAACCTATGGACTGGTGTTGGGTTTGAACTCCGTGTTGTTCAAACTATTGGTTATCATTACGTGTGAAACCAGAACCATGGGTTGTTTCACCACACTACAGAGATGGCAGGCTAGAGCGGTGAAAAAAACCAGCCACTTTAGATGCCAGTATTACAGCACTGCAAAGCTATCTTGGATACAGGTAGGGAGCAGGCAAAGCTGGAAATAAATAACCCAGGGATTGAGAAAACAAACAGTAGTTTGTTTGTCTGCCAGACAAGTCCTGGTTAGGGCAACAAACCATGGGTTAACAATGGGTTAATAAAGCATGTGTTAGTGTTATGTGCGAGCAAGGCCACAGTACTTTGTTACACAGCTGGAAAGGGTGTTGGGCCACTCCAGTTGCTTCTTGGATGTAGGGGTCAGAGGAACGAAAGAAAAAAAAGTGGTGCATGACAGGGAAAAGAGTTAAGCAGTTTCTTTGCTCTCAACATGATGGGAAGGAGATTTAATGATATATAAATCAGTATTGATAATTTAGAAATAATTGAGGGAGGAAAGGGGAAGAGGGAAAGTATAGATACTCCAGGGGAAGGAAAAAGAAATTGGAAGGAAGGTAAATTCAAATGTGTAAAATGCTTGAAGTAGAATAGTACATATGGGAAATAAAAAGTGTTCAGAGAGAAATGAATGTATGTCTTAGTGTTATGCATGTTGCTTAGCAACAAGCAGTAAAAATGTGAACTAATGAGTAAAGAGTAATTCAAGGAAAAGAGATGTGTGTGTTATATTTTGTACTCAAGTATTGGTAGGGGTTAAAAGCAGAGGTATAGAATAAAGAACAAATTTCCAAAAAGCTGGAGGAACATCTGAGAACATATCCTTGTCTGTCTACATATTACATCATATTAGCTCAGGGTTGTGGGGTGGGACTGATTTTCAAATAGCTCATCATTCATGTTTGCTTGCTTGCTTATTTCTATATCCTGCCTTTCCTCCAAGAAGAATCCTGTGACTCAGTCTAGACTGAGAGATAGTGACTTGCCCAAGGTCACCCGTGAGCACCATGGCTTAGTACCTGGGTCATCCCAATCTTGGTACAACATTCTAGCTGCTACACATACCATGCTGGTCCTCACATGCAAATTTCATAATATTTAAACATGCAGTAGACATAAAGAAAATGAAAACAAAGAGCAGAACAATATAACCAGTGTCAAAAGTTTCATCAGCATATGCATGTAAAAGTCCCAGTGTGAGAAATTCCAGTAATAAGCTATGAATCTACCTTTCCAATATCTCAGTCCCTTCTTCAAAGGTATTTGCAAGCTTTCCTTTCCAAGAGTTTCAGGTATGTGCAGACCCTTGGAGCATCCTTACAACACCTTTATATAGTCAAATATCAAGTTCTTGTTCTTGCTAGGGTTTTATATTGCTTTATGCAGTACTGCTTTTGTGCTAATTGCCCATAGCTGATGCAATACTGAAACCAATCTATGATCATGATTTAATAGTAAGATTGGAGATTAAAGTGTTCTCAAAATTTTGAGTATATTTCCTTTACCCAAAATGTAAGCACACTTGGAAGAACAATCCATTGTGCTTAAGATCCCATAATTCCTCTTGATCCTGCATTATTACAGTTCATGGGCAGTATCCTACACTCCCCGTGTGCTAGTGGAGCAGACCACTAGTGCAACAGGAACTAGCAGTTTCCGAAACTACCAGAAACTAGTGGCAGTGCTTGTTTCCAGAACGGGGCAGGTCAGTGGAGCTCACAAAAGGGAGCTCTGCTGACCTGTCTCATTCTGGAAATGAATGTTTCTGCTAATTTCCAGGGTTATTTCAGGAACTGCTAGTTCTTGTAGCATTAGCAGTCCGTTCCACTGGAGCAACAGAACTAGCAGGGGCACAGCAGAAGTATAAGATACCGCCCATTGCAATTCTGCACACATGATCCTTACTTTGGTTCAGAAGCAGCAGCCAATGAGCTGATTTTTATATGTAGTGGTGGTGGTGGACTTTGAAGGTCTCCAAGGAAGCAATTTAACTGTTACCTATGCTTTCATTCGCCTTTTGTTAATACTGACACGATCAGCAGCTTCACATCTATTCCAGAATCATTCTGTGCCACATCCACAGGGCCATTTTAAACCAAAAATGGGTGTTAATGCTACAGAACTGTTGAAATGAGACAACCGAACATTAAGAAAAAAAACAATCTCCCATCTTAACAGGCCTGCTGTTCCAAAACAACTAATTAAGCATGAAGAAAATAAACGCATTGATGTTCATGTCTCTGTCTAACCATTACAAGAAGCCAACTATGTGTGGTATATGTGTTAACACTTGGAGAAAAAAATTGTATGAGCCAATCCCAGAGTTAAAGTAGCAGAAAAGAATGTCTTGTTTATGCCTATGCATATGAGCACCGTTTCTCTTTACAACAGGTTGACATAAGACCAAGTGCCGTCCTTTAAGTATCTCCTGTAACTCATCTAATGAAGAAAACATCACAGCTTCCCTAGTATGTTCCACTCTCCAAATTACCTTGCAATTCCACTGTTTTTCTGATTCCTTTAAATGTTTCCAGCAGCCTTATCCCATCAGCTTTTGATCTGCTATCTATGGGGCAAATATCTCTATCTGCCTACTGTGTCATTCATTTTGTTGTAACCATAAGGTCTCACTTCACTTTTTTCTTCCAGAACAAGACTTGCTAATGTTCTTCAAATTCTTCTCCTGCATCTTGCATTTTTAAAACATATTTATACTTTTGTCCTTGAACCAAGCCTAAAAAATTTTAATCAATACCTGGCCCTGAAGTCAATCCCTGCAGGATCTTGTCTTAGGGCTGCTCTATATGTTACTTTTTCCTATGGAAAGATTAACCTATATATCTGTCTGCATGTTTTATTTAGATCTGTAAACCACCACCATCCCAGTCCTGAAGGCTTGAACATTAAAGGAATAAAAACAAATTCAAAAATTGCCACTATATTAAAAAGTCCTTATCTCTGTCAATGCAAGCAGAAGATTTATAATGCCCTATAAAATGCAGATTCTTGGGATTCTGGTAAGTTTTCTTGAGGAGGGAATTCCATAAATATGATTGAATCTTAAACACACAAGGGAGTAACTACCCTATTGAACACAGTGTGACTTACATCTGGGTAAACGTGCATTGGATTGCACCGTGAAGGCTTCTGCCAAGAAAACCGCTCTTGGGGCTCTCTCTGTCTGGACCTCGCAAAGGTCGCCCCCGTTGATCTTCAAGTTCACAACAAGACATTTTCTAAAGTTTGCTGGGCCTAAGCTGATTCAACTAGTAAAATGTGACGCATACGTCACTTATCCCATATATATCAGAGATCTAAAAGCATCATTCTGTACTCCATATCGCTGGTGCCGTTCTAAATTGTAAAGCAAAGAGCTCTTTTTTTTCCTGTCAAAAGGACTGGAGCCTTCCCAGAGAGCTGCTTTCCCTAGCAATTGTAGTGTTTTTATGAGATACCTTGACTGCTGCAAAGCAGGCAGGTGATATATTAAACCCCATTCTGATTTCTGCGAGTACAAACAGACTAGTAATGTCAGCATCAGTGCAATTCTTGCACCATACCAGCTTTTGGGACATCAAACCCAGAGAAAGCACCCTTCATTCATCATGTGTCAGAAGTGTCAACCCGCTGTTTCTGGCTACTTCTGCAGCTCAACCTTATTCGCCAAGGCTCCAAGAAGTTCCCTTAAGCTGTGACTATCAAGCTGAACCATTTACCAACACCGTGAGCAAGCCTTAAATTGGATGAGCAACTTCGGGACATCTGAGACCCATTTTTACCCCCTGAACAGCCATGTAGGGGGCCACTGTCTGCCGGGCAACCCAAAAACCATTAAAAAGAGGGGGGGGGGAATGGCACCCATAACACTAGGGACACCATTTCCCCCCTTAATTTTTTTGGTTTTTTGCAGGGTGCAGTGGAGGTTACCCACTGATGCATTAGATGCGTTATGTCCACTGGTGCTCCTTGCTCTCATCTGCTATTCAGAGTGCCAATAAATACATACATTCTTCTTCGGAGCATTTTAAAACTTTCCTTGCATCCTTGGATAGATTCAATTTATTTTTAAAGTATATTATAGTTGATAAAATACTTACAGATAAATCGGATATAGATACTAGGCTTTAGAAAATATTTTAGTTTTTATTTTACACAATTTCAGTGAAACATGATAGTCTTGCAGCTTGGAAAATGAAAGGTTTGCCCAGCATCTCTTGCAGACAAATAACTTGTTGATTTGGTCTGTAATTTGGAGAAGCCTGACTTATTTATTTATTTATTAAATTTATTAATCGCCCATCTGACTGGTCACCCAGCCACTCTGGGCGATGTACAACCCACCATAAAACAATTTAAAACAATAAAATTTTACCATAAACATTTTTTTTAAAATACCCTAACCCACCCCAAATGCCTGCCTGAACAACCACGTTTTTAATGCACGACGGAAGCTCGTTAAAGAGGTCTATAAGCTGTTTGTAAAGCTCATTAAAATGACCATAGTAGATAAATCCAACTACATTAGGAGGTAAAAAGCAAGGAGCTTTCTTATGAATAGGCTGCCATGTCTAGATTTAAGGCTATGAAAGAAAGATAAGATTTACCATGACAGTATATGCTTGGCAATTTCACTGACCTGTTGTGATTGTTGCTGAAGATGTTATAACAACAGTAGGCTGGATTCTGAGAAGTGCGAGTGGAAGGAAGCTTGCAGAAGGTGTGTTTCCCATTCCCTACACCCTCCAAAACTTCTCCAGATGGTCAGGGGACCCTCCTAAACAGCGTGTGGGAGGGGGGATTGGCCAAAAACAGGCCAAGGCACCTCACACAGGGGGCCTCCACCCAGTTCTGGCCAATTAACCCCTTCTGTGCCATTCCAGAGGGTCACCTGACCCTCTGGAGAAGCATTTTGGGAAGCACAGGGGCCTTCATGGGGGAGGAGGGAAGGGGGAAATTCCCTGCAGTGAGTTTTCTTCTGCTTGTGGCCCTGATGGGCTTGGATCCTATTTATCAAGCTGAAAACAGGTTAAGTATCTAGGTACAGGAAAAGACCCTGATGCTGGGAAAGATTGAAGGCCAAAGGAGAAGGGGACGGCAGAGGATGAGAGGGCTGGATGGCATCACCGATGCAATGAATATGAACTTGAGCACACTAAGGAGAGAGCGGAGGACAGGAAGGCCTGGCGTGCTATGGTCCATGGGGTCACGAAGAGTCGGACACGACTTAACGACTGAACAACAACAACAAAATCTAGGTACAGTCTCAGCCCACAGGTTTACAATCTAATGTAGTCGCTGCAATGTAAGGAGAGTAAGGGGGACAGTGAGGAAACTGGAAATGCAAGGTGGGGAAGAAGAGGAAGAGGAAATGTAGGTAAGTTTTAAGTCAGGTTGTGTCCCCCCCCCCCCCCACTCAGTCATGAAGCTCTCTGGGTGACTTTGGGCCAGTCACTGCCTCTCAGCCTAATCTACCTCAAAGCGTTGTTGTGAGGATAATATGAAGAGGAGGAGAATCATGTAAGCTGCCTTGGGTTCTTTGCAAGAGGAAAAAATGTGAGATATAAATTAACAAATAAATAAATAAAAATAAAAGAGGAAACAGATTATTATGTTTGGATGTTGTCACCAAGGGAATTCTATAATAATGTTACAATAGTAAATGGGTATGGGAAATAACAAAGGGAAGATGGAATTCAACAAAAAGATTAGAACCAACAGGACAAAGGGAAAAAGGAATGTGGAAAGACAGGAGAGTGGATAAGAAGGATATTGCAAGAATTAAGAGATTTATAAGTAAGAATAAGAAGTTGACTGGGGTTGACTCTTTGCCACTTGAAATTTAGAAAGTTAAATAAGCTAAAATTATGTTTATAATTGTATTTTCCATTGTTACATTTAAAAAAAACTTTAAAACACACTACTTCTCCCTGTTTGGGCAACACACAAGACCTTGAAATTGTAATGCTGTGTTTCCTTAAACTTTTGGTAGCATTAAAAAAAACACCTCAGTGGAACCCCAGAATAACAAGAGTTTGGCTGATCATACTCCATAGACAGCATAAGCAGCTGGTAAAGTGTAAGTAAGACCCACAATGGAGCCAATTTAAATCTCCCATGTATTCCGTCTGTTTAACTTCCCTACCATAGAAATCTCAGTGTCTTCCCTACTTTCATGAGGATCTATGAATTATCTATCCATGCCAAGTTCATTTTTAATTACTTTGCTTCCATTTCATATCTTCACAACCCCAGTCATGTGAGGACCAAAGCAACACTTAGGGTGCAATCCTATGCATCTTTAGCCAGAAAACGTCCTTCAGTTCCCAGCATGGCCCAGCTAGCTAGCATGGCTGGCTAAAGGGATGCTGGGAGTTGCAGGGAGTTGCAAGTATTGAACCCTTAATTATCTATTTCTTCTTCTTTTTAAAAAAGGCTGGATTCATTTTGCTTTGCACAGCAGTTTGAAAGTTCACATGGGAAGAAATATTTCATGCTATCTATTACCAGTTGTGAATAATGCCTCCATAACAGCACTTGTGACGGAGTGAGCTCCCGTCTTCAGTCCCAGCTCCTGCCAACCCAGCAGTTTGAAAGCAAGAAATTGCAAGTAGATAAATAGGTACCGCCTCGGCGGGAAAGGTAACAGCGTTCCGTGCACCTCGGTGTTCAGTCACGCCGGCCACATGACCACGGAAGCGTCTTCGGACAGCGCTGGCTCTTCGGCTTAGAAACGGGGATGAGCACCGCACCCTAGAGTCGGACACGACTGGTTGGGGACACCTTTACCTTTTTAACAGCACTTCTAGAACGTTTTCAAAACTGCTATCCTGCCTGCACTGCATGTCTTTAATGGGAATTGAAAACTGCCACAGCTAACTAGTACCCTTTGCCTCTGGAAAAATTACCACTAGTGGACAGTGGCAGTAGCACTGACGGTCCTGTCCTACTTCAGTCCAGAAAGGTGTAGGTCATTACACCAGTCATCCCTCTCCAGATAAATCTGTTTCCCCAGGGCAGCCTTCCCCAAATTGGTGCCCTCCAGATGTTTTGAACCCAGCCAGCAGGGTCAATTATCAGGAATGCTGAGAGTTGTTATCCAAAACATCTGGAGGGCACCAGGTTGGGGACAGCTGCTCTAGGGTGACTGATGACATAATAGGGTTATATTTCCCTGTTGGAACTGCTGGCCAGGATCCAAAAGGCTGTAGGAAACCCACATGGTGTGTTATTCTGAGGCTGCAATCCAACTGCAGCCATCTTCCACTGACTCAAACTTGTAAGATCTCCAAAAGCTGCTTCCAATGTAACACAGAGAAATATTTTAAAAACATTTCTTTGAAATCCCAGCAACATCTGGGCCCATGTGAGACAAGCAGATATATAATGTTACTGAGGGGACAGATTTGTAGGTGTTCCATAGAAAATGTTGAGGGTTGGTCACAGTTTACTGGCATATAGCATTCAGGATGTACAGGATGCTGTAATTCCATCTGATCTCTAAGTGATATGACAAACCAAATACTAAGTATTGTTCTATGCCTTGCAGAGGATCCATTCTTACAAAAAGCTGACTAATAAAGTAAACTATTCTAGAATGGCCTACACGTGCAACAAGTGCAAGTTGATTACACTGTTGGAAGAAAAAGTAAGAGGACTGGAGCGGCGAGTGTCAACCCTCCAGGGAATAACAGAACACGAAGAGTTCTTGGACAGAATGGTGGAACTACAGCAGTAAAGCGAAGTACAGAAGCCAGAAGAGCAACAGCAAGCTGAGGCAGTTGAGGAAAATGCTGAGGTGAGGAAAAATGAAGTAGAGGATACTCCTTGGAAAAGGATGACAGGAGAAGAAGAACTAGACGCCACTGTGGAAGCAGTGGAACTGTGGAACCGTTTTCAGGTACTTGAGGATGAAACTGGAGGACAGCCTGCAGAGGAAGAATTACAGGGGATCCCGCATGAGAGTGAGCAAGAGGCTGAAGGTCAGTCAAGCAGAGGCAATGAAACCAAGGCCTACAAAAAGAAGAGAAGAGTAGTAGTAGTGGGAGACTCCTTGCTGCGTAGGATTGAAACCCAAGTATGTCGCAAAGACCCATGGACTTGCCAGGTATGCTGCCTCCCAAGAGGACAGATTAGAGACGTGACTGAAGGGTTGCCTACACTCATAAAGCCCACTGACAGGTACCCCTTTCTTCTCATCCATGTGGGAACAAATGATACCGCCAAGCAGAGCTACGAAGAAATCACGTCAGACTTTGAAGCTTTGGGAAGGAAATTCAAGAACTTTGGGGCCCAGATAGTTTTCTCATCCATCTTTCCAGTAGTTAGAAGAAGGACAGAAAGGGAAAGAAAAATACTCCAGGTGAATGACTGGCTACGAAGGTGGTGCCAACGCGAGAGATTTGGATTCTGGGACCACGGGCTAAACTTCCTAGAAGATGGGCTGTTGGCAAGGGACAGGTTGCACCTCACAAAGGCTGGGAAGACTGTGTTTGGCCACAGCATGAAGAACTTCATCAGGAGGGCTTTAAACTGAATCCTATGGGGGCAGGAGACGTAAAGTTGGGGGTAATAATGGACCACTATGGAGAGAACAGCTCTAACAGCGCCCAATAATAGTCTTCAGACACATGTAGGAAGAAAGCCAGACTACAAAGCACATGGTCTTCGATGCCTATAACTAATGCCCAGAGTATGGGAAACAAACAGAATGAACTTGAGCTCTTAATACAGGAGGGAAATTATGACTTAATAGATGTAACTGAAACTTGGTGGGATGACTGCCATGACTGGAATACTGCAATTGAAGGATATAACTTGTTCAAAAAGAACAGAAGGAACAGAAAGGGAGGTAAAGTTGCACTATATGTTAAAAATACATATCTCTGCACAGAAATACAGGAGGATGAGCTTTGTAGCCCCATTGACAGCATCTGGGTTAAAATTAATGGAGCAAAGAATAAAAGGAACATGGTGGTCAGAGTCTACTACTGGCCACCCAATCAAGGAGAAGATGAGGATGAAACTTTTAAAAAGCAAATTGCCAATGTAATGGGAGACTTCATTTTCCCCAATAAATTTGTTTGTTGAGAGACAAATTCTGCAAAACATGGCCACTCCAAGAAATTCCTGACTTGTGTTGCTGATAATTTCCTCCTACAGAAAGTGGAGGAAGGAACTAGAGGATCGGCTATCCTTGATTTGATCCTAACCAACAGAGATGACTTAGTGGATCAAGTAGCAGTTATGGGAACTCTGGGGGAAAGTGACCGTGTTATACTTGAATTCTTGGTTCTAAAGGAAGCAAAAGCCAAGTGAAGCGAAACGTGTACCCTGGATTTTAGGAAAGCCAATTTTAATAAACTCAGAACAGTCATAAGTAAGGTCCCATGGCTAGCGACTCTAATGAGAAAAGGAGTCCAAGATGGGTGGGAGTTTTTAAAGAAGGACATTCTAAAGACACAATTACAAACAAGTCCAACAAGAAAAAAAAGTGGAAGACAACAGAAAAAGCCAACGTGGCTTCACAAAAAGCTTAAAAAACTGAAAATGAAAAAGCACACATATAGGAACTGGAAGGAAGGCCAAGCTACAAAGAAAGAGTATAGGCAGGTAGCACAGAATTGCAGGGGTGGCATCAGGAAGGCTAAAGCTGAGAATGAGCTGAGGTTAGCGAGGGATGCTAAAAGCAACAAAAAGCCTTTCTTCAGATACTTGCATAGTAAAAGACAGAGGAAAGAAATGGTGGTTCAACTATCAAATAAGGATGGCAAAATGATAACAGATAACAAAGAAAAGGCAGAAGTACTCAATTCCTACTCTAGCTCAGTCTTCTCCCGAAAGAGGGTCTATGAGTCCCCTGGCAAAGGCGAAGTACAGGCTGAAGGGGCAGGATTGCAGCTTGAGATCAATAGGCATATGGTCAAGGAACACCTAATTACTTCGAATGAGTTCAAATCTCCAGGGCCAGATGAACTTCATCCTAGAGTAATAAAGGAACTGGCAGAAGAACTCTCAGAACCACTGTCTATTATCTTTGAGAAATCATGGAGGACAGGTGAAGTGCCAGATGACTGGCAGAGGGCTAATGTTGTCCCTAGCTTCCAAAAGGGCAAAAAGGAGGAACCTGGGAACTACAGACCAGTCAGTCTGACATCAATCCCTGGGAAAATTCTGGAGCAGATGATAAAGCAATCCATCTGGAAGCACCTTGAAAACAATGCCATGATGACTCGAAGCCAACATGGATTTGTCGAGAACAAATCCTGCCAGACTAATCTGATCTCTTTTTTTTATCAGGTAACCTCCCTTGTGGACTGTGGGAATGCTGTCGACACGATATACCTTGACTTCAGCAAAGCGTTTGACAAAGTGCCCCATGATATCCTGATGAGCAAACTAGCTCAAAGTGGGCTACATGAAACAACGATCATGTGGATCCACAGTTGGCTACAGAATCGGACTCAAAGAGTGCTTATCAAGGGGATCTTCTCAAACTGGGGAGAGATAATAATGGGGTACCGCAGGGCTCAGTCCTGGGCCCAGTGCTCTTCAACATTGTGATTAATGACTTGGAGGAGGAGGTGCAGGGAATGCTGATCAAATTTGCAGATGACACAAAATTGGGCAGGATAGCTAATACTTTGGAAGACAGAAACAATTCAAAATGATCTTGATAGGCTGGAGTGCTGGGCAGAAAACAACAGAATGACATTTAACAGGGATAAATGCCATGTTTGGCACCTAGGAAAAAGAAACCAAATGCACAGTTACAAGATGGGGGACACTTGGCTCAACAATACTACAAGTGAGAAGGATCTTGGAATTGTTGTAGTCACAAGCTGAATATGAGCCAACAATGTGATGTGGCTGGAAAAAAGGCAAATGCTATTTTGGGCTGCATTAATAGAAGCAAAGCTTCCAAATCCCGGGAGGTACTAGTCCCCCTCTACTCAGCACTGGTTAGGCCTCATCTGGAGTACTGTGTCCAGTTCTGGGCACCGCACTTTAAGAAGGATGCAGACAAGCTGGAGAGGGTTCAGAGGAGGGCAATGAAGATGATCAGGGGACTGGAAACAAAGCCCTATGAGGAGAGACTGAAAGAACTGGGCATGTTTAGCTTTGAGAAGAGAAGACTGAGGGGAGATATGCTAGTGCTGTTCAAGTACTTGAAAGGTTGTCACAGAGAAGAAGGCCAGGATCTCTTCTTGATCATCCCAGAATGCAGGACACGGAATAATGGGCCTCAGTTTCCAGGAAGCCAGATTCTGGCTGAACATCAGGAAAAACCTCCTGACTGTTAAGAGCAATACGACAGTGGAACCAATTACTTGGGGAGGTAGTGGGCTGTCCCACACTGGAGGCATTCAAGATGAAGCTGGACAGTCAGGGATGCTTTGACTTAGATTTCTGCATTGAGCAGGGGGTTCGCCTTGGTGGTCTTATAGGCCCCTTCCAATCCTACTATGATTCAATGAATGTGATTTGTTTATTTTAAATATTTCTATATTTGTATATTGCCTTCAGGTTAAAAACCCTCCCAAAGCAGCTTGCATGAAAAGAAATAAAACATAACACTATGAAATCCCATTCTAATAAAATATAGTCATATAAAACATTTGCGATCCCTCAATACACTCATATATAACTGGTTTAAACCATTTTAAAGAGAAAACAATTTAAAAGCAGCAGCAATATAAACCATTAAAACCCAGAAATCCAGCTTAGCATCTCAACTAAAATCTTAATTTATTATGACTGAGAGATGAAATGCATGGGGTGAAACAGATGAAATCATTGAAAAAGTGTATATGGACTCCACTTTGGGCCCCACTTACACTTTTCCAGCTGTTGTGTTTTCTTCTAGTAATGAATGGTAAGAGCGTTTATTATTCTCAGGTCCTACTGAGGGCAACTGAGATTGATATTTAAAAACACACCAACATTTTACATTTCCATGACAGACCCTAATGTTTTTATTTTAAGCAGTTCCCTGGTAGTGGATATCTGCCAACCTGCTTAAACACTCCTTTAAAAACTAGTTTGTGGGCTAAGTGTGAAAGTTGCTGATATGGAAACTGCCTTTGATGCCCATGTGGGGGTGGGGGGGTTAGTGACTTTCAAAATAATTCATAAGTATATTGTTAACTATAGTTCCATCTCTTTGAAATAATTGTTCGATGAAGTCATAAATCTGTTCTCAACTTTCACATGCCTTGTTCGAGTCATAATTCTGGGCCAGGTGGCCTCATTTCTTTCTAATCAAGGGGTTAGTAACTTCTTCAACGCTTCATTTCAATTTATGCTACACAAATTGAATGTCCACTGGGTATAATCATTTCCCTTTATTAAGGTAATGAAATAACAATTCTTACGTATTTTTCTAGGAACTTGAGAAGTTAATCTGCTTAAAGAAGGTTATAAAGTAAATAAGACACTAAACAGTTATATTCTTGAGTGATATTGCTCTAGTCTTTTATAAGAGAAAAGTCTTTATTCAATACTTTTGTCTGCAAAGTACAATAACCCTAAGCTCAAAAGTTTTTCATGGTATTAATACACATAAATATCTTTGAGACAATACTGTGAATAATTTTGCAGAGAAACACACTATTCAGTGCACTATTCAGAATGTGAAGGAACATTAATATTCAGGTCTACTAATTTCTTCACAAAAGCGTGCTTTTTATTTAAGGAAGCAATTAGTGCTTTCTTTTGAGGGGTTGGGAGGAAAGAAACAAACCTTGTAGAAGTTTACAAACCTTGTAAATCTTAAACTCATGATTAACTAGAGGCCTCAACCCATCTTTCTCTCTCATCCCATGTTCTTTGCTTTCTCTCCTGGTTTAGTGCATCCCACAAAGAGTTTTCAGCCCAGTGCTATGTCCCAGTTCCTTTGAGTTCAGTGGGGCTTGCTCACATGTACATAGGATTGCAAACTTTACCTGCCTCTCACTGGGAGAAGGTGAAAGGAGGAGAAGCCACTGGTGCATGCGTGCAGATATGTACATGGTCCTCAACAGTTGCAACTTCCATGTCATGTTATCGTGCATCACCACCTCGCTGTCAGGACCAGCCGAGAACTTGATAATACATTCTCAGAGGAAGGCAGCCTCCTGGCCCAAGTTGGCAGATACTGACAAACCTCTGAGACCTCCACTTGGAAAGATATCTGGTCCTTCTCTCCAGGACCCAGATTAGTGACATGTCCAAACAAAAGCCCAGAACCAAAGCTGCAGTCTGTTTGACAGCATGAGGCCTACTTGTGAGGAGGAAGCCCGATTCAATGCGTGCTGCAGATCAAGGTCCTAATGATACTCAAGGAAGATGTGGTGCCCCAGGACCAGTTATAAAGCTCCTCACTTGGTGTGTTGCCATTGCTGATGCAACATCTTACCTTGTTCGCAGTGACTCCTTTGCTGGACAGCTCCCTGCTATCTGGGAACATCTTAACCCCTGGCTCACTGGATAGCTTGCTAAGGTGGGAATCTAAGCCATGCATCAATAGTGGCAGGAACAGGACACCGAAAGAGCAGCAGCTGCTGCAACAAATGATAAACTGCTTCTTTGCAAAGATAATGTAGCTGCAACTGTTGAGCAAATGGAGGCCACAGTGACAGTTCCTCCTTTTCCTTCCTCGAGAGAGCATGAGGCAGGCAAACGTTGCAATCCTACGCCCAGTTAAGTGGGAGTAGACCTGTATAGGATCAGGCTACAGGCTGTAATCAGATCTCTCACTTTTTCATACACCATCTGTTTCTGGCTCTCGCTCTCTCTTTCCTTCTTCCTCCAAGGCTCAAGTGTATGCTGTTGGTGATGAGGCTGCACTTCTACAAGTGCAATCAAATATCTGATGATATTTTTGTATGCATTAAAGAGTCATACAATTCGAGGTTCTGATTTTGACCTGTACATAAGAACTGTGCTGCATCAGACCAAGGGTCCATCTAGTCCAGCATTCTGTTCACACAGTGGCCAACCAGCTGTCGACCAGGAACCCACAAGCAGGGCATGAGCACAACAACACCCTCCCGCCCATGTTCCCCAGCAACTGGTGTACATAGGCATACTGCCTCTGATACTGGAGATAGCACATAACCATCAGGACTAGTAGCCATCGATAGCCTTCTCCAGGAAGTTATCTAACACCCTTTTAAAGCCATCCAAATTGGTGACCATCACTACATGTTGTGGTAGCAAATTCCATAGTTTAACTATGCTTTGTGTGAAGAAGTACTTCCTTTTATTGGTTTTGAATCTCCCAGCAATCGGCTTCATAATAAAGCCTTACACAATTTGCGTATTACCACAGCCTGCCTCCTTCTAGGCAGGGAGTTGAACAAGATGACCTTTAAGATCCTTTTAAAATCCCATGATTCTATAGTTCTCTGTGTCTCATTGTAATAATATTGACAGATTGAGCCTTCTTAATGTCACCTGCATATTGTTTGGTCTGTTGGTGGCTGCCCCGTACGCAGAAAACCTCCATCTCCAGGAAGCTCACGGAAGGCCAAACACACAGTGATGGCAATATAAGGTACCATTCTTTCGTTATTGATGTTGCTGCTGACACTGCTCCAATAATGTAGGAATTGGAGACTAAGATTACATGGGAAGACATGAACAGCTCTTCCCCATCTAGCCTCTAACACTGGTGTGGGTCTTCCCATGTAATGTATCCAATTTTTTCTGCTTTCCAATGTTACCAAAATGCCTTGAGGAATGACAGTCATACTGGTCCTGTAACATACATATTGGGTCTAAACCAGGGGTGGGGAACTTGTGCTCCCCCGTTGATGTAGGACTACAATTCCTATCATCCATGACCACTGGCCATGTTGGCTGCTGCTGATGGGAGTTGAAGCCCAACAACATCTGGAGGGCTACATGTTCCCCAGCTCTGGTTTAAGCCATTTGTGTTCGGGCTTGTACTTGATGACAGGCAGTTTGTTTTCACTCATTCTCTTTTTTCCCATCAGTGTTCCAGGGGCTGAACCCTATTACTGAAAACAGTTTGAGCCAGGAATGAGCCTTGGAAAGTGCTGCAGTTTTCAGTCCAAAAGTCATATCATGTATTTTATTCCATTTTCTTCATACAAGAGCACTCCACTGTAATCCATTTAGCTTTTTACTAGTGTGGCACTCTAGGACTTGACTATATACCATCAAACTTACATTCTAAGTTCTTTAATTGCGGAGGTATTCTCTGTTAATTGTTTGATAGTATTCTTGGTTAGATATGCAAGTCACACAATCAGAAAGAAGCCTCTGCAAAAGAAACAGAATGCTTTACTTTTTAGGTAGCTACACATTTTAAAGAATGCAGTCACTACATAGAAAATATTCCTTCCCAGGCTGTCTGCTTTTATTTATTTTTAAATTTTGCTTTTATCATTGTTGACAGATTTACTTAAAAGTACTTCACTCTGAAACGAAACCTGGGTTTGGTCATGGAATTTAAGATATTTTCAATCATTGGGGGAAATATAATTCTAAGAAGAAAATTTATAAGTAATGGAGTAATAAAACCTAGATATAGAAAAGTTATGTTAGGTCAAGTAGTCAATTTCCCTTTGCCACATGAAGATAGTTTGCTTTCTCTTATATGTTTTGTTCACACTGATGTGTGCCAAGCAGAGCTCTAGTTGTTCTCATGGGATATTGTTCTGAGGGAATATAAGATACTAATACAAGGGCTGGGGGTGGGGTGGATGGAGAGAATCAAGGTCAACCTGAAGCAGTTCAGGAGCCAAGCAAGTTCTTTTAGTACTGGTAATATTCAACATCAGCATGTTATCTTTTTCTACTTTTGGTATATGGAACAATGCCATAGGATCCTAACACAGCAAAATGACCAGGCATTAAATGGTAGATGAAATTTATAAAGGGAAGTGGTCACAAAGCTATTTAGGGTGCATGTGGAGGAGTGGAGGAGCTCCAGGGTGGAGCAGAGAGAACCAGTGGGATACGGTCATCTCTGGATATTAACTCTATAGGAAGGACAGGGAAGGGTGTACTGGGGGAGGTGTTGACCTGTATGTCAAAGAGGGCATAGTGTCAAGCAGACTCCAACACCTAAAAGGGGTAGGCTCTTCCAGAGAAGCACTGTGAGTGACAACACCAGGCTCCAAAACTAATTTAGTGCTAGGAACGTGCTATCATCCCCTAGACCAGAATGCTCAGAGTGACCTTGAGATGGAAGATGAAATCAGGGAGGCCTCCAAACAAGGAAGTGTTGTAATACTGGGCAACTTCAATTACCCCCGCATTGATTGGATAAATGCATATTCCAGCCACGACAAAGAGGTTAAATTTCTTAATGCCCTAAATGATTGTTCCCTAGAACAGTTGGTCATGGAACCAACCAGAGGGGAGGCAACCTTGGATTTAATCCGAAGAGGTGTTGCCCATGAGATGTAAATGCTGTTGAACCAGTTGGAAACAGTGATCACAGTGCTATCAGTTTTAATATATATTTAAGTGGAAAATTGCCCAGGAAGTCCAACACAGTCACCTTTGACTTCAGAAGAGGACACTTCTCTAAAATGAGGGAACTGATGAAAAGGGAGTTAAAAGGGGGAGTCAAGAGGATTAAATCCCTTCAGAATGCTTGGAGACTACTCAAAACCACAATAATAGAAGCCCAGCTAAAATGTATACCACAGGTTAGGAAAGGTATAACCAAGTCCAAGAGGTAGCCAGCATGGTTAATGAGCAGTGTTAAGGGAGCTATTAGAGAAAAGAGAGCTTGCTTCAGAAAATGGAAGTCTTGCCCAAGTGAGGAAAACAAAAAGGAGCACAAGCTTGCACAAAGGCGATGCAAGCAGACAATAAGAGGTGCAAAAAAGCATTTTGAAGAGCATATCGCTAACAACATCAAGGCCAACAATAAAGAGTTCTTTAAATACTTCAAGCAGAAAACCAACTAGGGGGGCAGTTGGACCATTGGATGACAGTGAAGTTAAAGGAGGACTGAAGGAGGACAAGGAGATTGCAGAGAAGCTGAATGAATTCTTTTCATCCGTCTTCACTGCAGAAGATATAGGACACATACCTGTGCCTGAACTGATGTTTCCAGGAAGGGAGTCTGAGGAAGTGAGGCAAATAGTGGTGACAAAAGAGGAAGTTCTCAACCTTATTGATAAGTTGAAAGCAAATAAATCACTGGGCCCAGATGATATCCATCTTAGAGTTCTCAAAAAACTCAAATATGAAATTGCTGATCTTCTAACCAAAATATGCAACATGTCCCTAAGAGCAGCCTCTGTACCAGAGGACTGGAAGATAGCCAATGTAACACCAGTTTTCAAAAAGGGATCCAGTGGAGATCCAGGAAATTACAGGCTGGTTAGCTTAACATCTGTTCTGGGTAAATTGATTGAAGGCTTCATTAAAGATAAAATTAGTAAGCATATAGAAGGACAAGCCCTGCTTAAAAAGAATCAACATGGCTTCCGCAAAGATAAGTCCTGTCTCACTAACCTTTTAGAGTTCTTTGAGAGTGTCAGTAAATACGTAGACAGGAGTGATCCAGTAGACATTGTTTACTTGGACTTCCAAAAGGCTTTTGACAAAGTCCCCCACCAAAGATGCCTGAGCAAATTTAGCAGTCATGGAATAAGAGGAGAGGTCCCTTATGGATCAGTAACGGGTTAAAGAACAGAAAGACAGTAAGGATGAATGGTAAATTCTCCCAATGGAGGGAAGTAAATAGTAGGGAGCTGTATTAGGACCAATGTTTTTCCACCCTGTTCATAAATGATCTAGAATTAGAAGTGATCAGTGAAGTGGCCAGATGACACCAAATTATTTAGGGTGGTTAAAACAAAAAGGGATTGTGAAGAGTTCCAGAAGGATCTCTCCAAACGGGGAGAATGGGCATCTAAATGGCAAATGCCGTTCAGTGTAACCAAGTGTAAAGTGATGCACGTTGGGGCAAAAAATCCCAACTTCAAGTATAGCCTGATGGGATCTGAGCTAGCAGTGACCGACAAGGAAAGAGATCTTAGGGCTGTGGTGGACAGCACAATGAAGATGTCAACCCAGTGCGTGGCCGCTGTAAAAAAGGTGAACTCCACGTTAGGCATAATTAGAAAAGGAACTGAGAATAAAACTGCCAGTATCATACTGCCCAATATACAAATCTATGGCGCAGCCACACTTGGAATACTGTGCCCAGCTCTGGTCACCACACCTAAAAAAAGATATTGTAGAGCTGGGAAAAGTGCAGAAAAGGGCAGCTAAAATGATCAAGGGGCTGGAGCATCTCCCCTATGAGAGAAGGTTACAACAGTTGGGATTGTTTCACTTGGAGAAAAGGAGGGTAAGGGGAGACATGATAGAGGTGTACAAAATTATGGTGTGGAGAATGTGGATAGGGAGATGTTTTTCTCCCTCTCTCAAAATACTAGAACCTGGGGTCATCCTATGAAGCTGATTAGTGGGAGATTCAGGACAGATAAAGGGAAGTACTTCTTCACACAGCGCATAGTTAAACTATGGAATTCGCTACCACAACATGTAGTGATGGCCACCAATTTGGATGGCTTTAAAAGGGGGTTGGACAAATTCATGGAGGAGAAGGCTATCGATGGCCACTAGTCCTGATGGCTACGTGCTACCTCCAGTACCAGGGCAGTGAGCCTATGTACACCAGTTGCTGGGGAACATGGGTGGGAGGGTGCTGTTCCGCTCATGCCGTGCTTTTGGGTTCTTGGTCAACAGCTGGTTGTCCACTGTGTGAACACAATGCTAGACTAGATGGACCCTTGGTCTGATCCAGCATGGCTCTTCTTATGTTCTTATGTTTAGACAGGAAAACGCTCCTACAACTCCCGGCTCAGCCGGATGGGAAATGCTGGGAGTTGTAGAACTTTTTTCTGTCTAATGCATAGGATTATGTCAATGCATAGGATTGTGTCTGCAGAGTGCTGTCCCAGGAGGCTGTTCCAAGTAGTCCGGAGCCTGATTGGTCCAGTTGCTCTGGAACTGCTGGAGCATCCTAAGGCCTCCTGTGCGGCTTCCGCAAGGCACTTTGCGGATAAAATTGATCAGATTAGGAGTGTTATTCCGTGCGCCGTGGATATAGTTAGTGAGCAAGAAGCGGCCTGTGGCAAACCAGTTTTGTGGGATCGGTTCTAGCTTTTTCCTTCTGATGAAGTGGACAAGGTGCTCTCATCTGTAAGGCCGACCACCTGCTTACTTGATCTTTGCCCATCTTGGCTCATTTTGAGCTGCAGAGAGAGGCTTGGTAAGGGGATCAGGGTGGTGGTGAACGCCTCCCTTGAGGAAGGAGTGATGCCATCAGCTCTCAAGGAGGCAGTGATAAGACTGCTTTTAAAAAAGCCTTCCTTGGATCCCCAAGTCCTGAACAACTTTTGCCCAGTTTCGAATCTGCCATTTTGGGGCAAGGTGATTGAGTGGGTGGTGGCGATGGAGTTGAAGGCACACTTGGAAGAAACTGATTATCTAGATCCATTTCAGTTGGGCTTCAGGCATGGGCATGGGACAGAAACGGCCTTGGTCGCCTTGGTGGATGATATAAGGAGGGCTCTGGATAGGGGCAAATGCGCCTTCCTTGTTCTCCTCAACCTCTCAGCAGCTTTTGATACCACTGACCATGGTATCCTCCTGGACCGCCTGGAGCGGTTGGGCATTGGAGACACCGTATTATGGTGGTTCCGTTCTTTCCTCTCCGGCAGGTACCAGAAGGTAGCACTGGGAGAGGAGGTTTTTGATCTATGGCTGCTCACTTGTGGGGTGCCACAGGGTTCCATCCTCTCCCTGATGCCATTTAACAACTACGTGAAGCCGCTGGGGGCTATCATCAGGAGGTTTGGGGTGCGGTGTCATCAATATGCGGATGACATGCTGCTCTATCTCTCATTCAAATCTTCACCAAGGTTGGCCGTAGAATCCCTGTCCAAACGTCTGGAGACAGTGAGTGGCTGGATGGGGAGGAATAAGCTGAAGCTGAACCCTGACAAGACCGAGGTACTTTTGGTGGGAGACAAGAGGAAGTTGGGGGATGTTGACCTGGTGTTGAATGGTGGCTACCCTTGAAAGACCAAGTCCGCAGCCTGGGGGTCCTTTTAGACTCCCAGCTGTCCATGGAGGCTCAGATGTCAGCTGGAGCCGGCAGCGCTGTACCAACTCCATCTAATATGGTGGCTGCGCCCCTACCTTCCCTACCATCTGCTCCCATCGGTAGTACATGCCCTGGTCTCCTTTCATCTAGACTACTGTAATGCGCTCTACGTGGGGTTACCCTTGAAGACAGTTCGGAAGCTGCAGCTGGTACAGAGCACGGCAGCTCACCTGATTAAAGGCAGCTGCCAGCGAGATCACATCACTCCAGTGCTGAAGGAGTTGCACTGGCTACCAGTTGTTTTCCGGGCCAAATTCAAGGTGTTGGTTTTGACCTTTAAAACCCTATATAGTTCCGGCCCAGCCTATCTCAAGGAGCGCCTCCAGCAACACCAGACAGGCTGCTTAACAAGATCAGCCTCGGATGGCCTTCTCTCTGTTCCATCAGCCAGGACAGCTAGGCTGGTGAGGACGAGGGAGAGGGCCTACTCTGTGGTGGCCCCACTCTGTGGAACTCCCTCCCTAGGGAACTCCGCCATGCCCCCTCTTTAATGAGCTTCCTCCACGCATTAAAAACGTGGTTGTTCAGGCAGGCATTTGAGGTGGGTTAGGGTATTTGTAGAAATATTATATTTTAATGTAGAATTTTATTGTTTTAAAACTGTTGTATTGTTGTACATTGCCCAGAGTAGCCAGGTGACCGGCCAGATGGGCGATTACGAAATTTAATAAATCAGTAAAAAATTGTGCCCTTAGAGGAGCTCAGGCAGTCTATACAAAATAAACCAACCTGAGAACCTAGAAAGCCATGAGCTATGATGAACTAGATAGGATTGCACCCATGTGCATTTTAGTTTTAAGTTTACTGTTGTCAGTGCAGAATACAAGCTGGCAGCCATTTAGTACGTCTAAGTAAAAGACTCTTGTTAGTAGTCTTCAGCAATGGAAAAAGGACAACGTTAAGGTGGAAAGAAAAGAAAAAGACACTTTTAGATGTTCCTCTTTGGTGTGTTTTCACCCTCTTAAAAAGCCCCTTCTCTTAAAGGTGCTGTAGTCGAGAATGCAAGAGTTACACTAAGGAAAACTGAAAATAATGGACATATTTAATTAGTAAACTCATTGAGAAGAAGCATGGTAAAGGAAACAGAGAAAGAAAATAGTCAATATAATTGAAAGTAGGGTTTGTTCTTTCACCTAAGGGGAAGAAGAAATTCTTACACAGAGTGCACGGTTTATTGAATTTCTTGCCAAGAGATACTGGCAGATCAGAAATGTTAGTTGGATTAGAGAGATGTTTGGGAATATAAAGCATTAAAGGAATAAACATACTATTTTACATACATATCAATCTAGGAAAAAGCTTACACTAAAAGCAGCATGTTCCAGTCACTATGAGTCTTCCTCTGACATATCTGCTTATTGAACACTGTCAGAGATGAGATACTTAGACCTGATAGATCACTGATTTGACCCTTGCGACAATCCCTTTTGTTTTCTTTGTTTTGCTTTCCCTAGATTATTGTTAGCATAGAAGGATAAAGGAAAAGGAAAAGCTATTTCAGCTCAGAGGATGGATTAGGCTCTGTATCCAATCCAGTTCCAATTTTGCAGGGCTTAGTTATACCACAGCAGCAGTGATATCCCTTTTGTGTGATCAAAATCTTTGTGATCTGTGACTTGTTGAAAGATCATATACCACTATATTTGCTTTTAAATGTGAGCATAGTATAAAAATATATTTTGCAGTCTACCATTTGCCCTTGACTTGGTATCACATTTGTCCCCACCCCCCTTTAAACATTGTCTTAATAATAAGGATCTGCACAGACAACAAACAAATTTTGTTTGCCAGTGAGTGAGTGAGTGATTTGAATGCGTTGGTGTTCATGACATTGTGTGCATTGTTCTGTTTGCAAAGGAGCCTAATAACAAATATTTTCAAACATTTCTATGCTTACATTAAATGGCAGGGCACTCTTTTCACCCAAGTGTGTGCCTTCATTTATCAGTTTCCCATAATGATAAATGAACACTCCCACAATAAGTGGTACAAAGCTTGCATTTCTTTATTTAGGGACTGCAATCAAAAAGAGGTTACACATGCTGGAAGATGCCACCAGTTTGGGTGAAGGAAATCTGTCTTTCAGGTGTTTTCACGCAAGCACTTCATCAAGCAAAAATGAACCATTCAGTGAGCTCACAGATAGCTAACTAATTCATAGAGGATTATTACACTAAAAAAGTGAATTCCTTTGCCAGTACCCAGACTGGTGCAAGCAACTGCTCCACTGCATTTGGTAGCTTTGAAGCTTCCTCCCTTTAAGCAATCATTCCCCAAAATCTTTCTGCCAAGTTTGGGGGGCCCTTGAGAGCTTCACCTGATAAGGTAAGAAGGGCCTCCTTCAGAGGGAGTTTTGCTCCTTCTGTAGTCCATGAACATAAGTGCTTTTCCCTTTCATGCTGGGAGAGAGGGTAGATCTCACACCTGGGATTTTTTGTAAATCTGAACCAAACAACAAGCACAGGTTAGCCCAAACAAAACATTTTTTAAGTCCCATTGATTTCAAAGGGAGAGATAAGCACATCCCTAACTATTCATTGAAATTAAGGGAACTTAAAAGTGCTTGAGTAGTTGTGCCCTTTTTGTATCTAGCAAAACATGCCTAAATGTGTGTGTTTTTCTATACAACATTGGGAATAAAACTGACAGGTTTTAATCAATAGTTCAAACAGATGTTGGAAGTGTAGATTAATGTAGTGCAATTTCTATCAATTTTCTGGTTTGTAACTGCCTGGCACAATTTTCCCTTAATAAACATTAGAGCATGTCACTGTTTTTAAAAGCTGCAGATTTTGTGCAACTGCATATGCTGAATATAATGTTCCGTTGCTCCATCTGTTCTTACTAAGACAGCTATGGTAGCAATACCATATTATCTAGCTGTATGAAACCATTGTGTGTTTTATATTTAAAACAGATGGATGAATCCAATCAATAAGGAGTGGGGGAAATAACATGCACTAGGAAAACAAATTCTTAAAAATAATCCATTTTAGGTCTAATGCTATCTTGACCTCCTAAACGCTGGGTTTTGTTAGTGACGCAAAATACTTTAAGCAATGGCATTTTATTTTATAGAATATATTTGTACAGCTTGATCCTAAGATCCACCATAACAACAAATGTTGAATGGGATGTACCGTCCCACCCAGTGCAGCAGCATTGGCTGTGCTGGTCGTTGATTAGGAGATGCCACAACTTCGAGAGGAGTAGTTACTACTATGAATCACTGAAATTGGAGGACCCTGGGACTGTCACCCAGGGAGGTACATAGCAGTGCATGCTATGCTACAGGTATTCCAGGCACGGCAGCCCCATAGACTTAGGTGCAAACATTCCATGGGCCCGTATAAACATTTTGGCACTCTGGGCAGCCAGTGTGATACAACCAACATGCAGAGAAGCATCCTCCACATTTTAGAAGAGCAGTGTCCTTTGCAACTGGACTACATTTTGTGTAAAATAAGTCGCTCCATTTTAAAACCTAGCATTAATATTTTTTATCAATATTAAAGGTTGCTGAAATTTAAACGAACAAATTCAAGAAGCAGGTGAGAGCTTCTGCCCAAGTATATGCATTTTATTAATGTTAACATCTTTAATATCAAGCTTTATATCTACATATGCAAGTTGGAATATGGCTACTCAATAAGCAAATGATTGAATTTTGATAACCTCAACCTCTCTTGCACATTGTGTTTATCATTTGTCTTCTAATATTTAAAGATTTTAATCCAAAATTCCAGACATTGCTAATCTCTGTTAATTTGGGAGTGTTGTGCTAGAAATAAGTTGTGAAAACTTTTGTGCAAGAACAAAGTAGTCCAGATCATCTCTCTAAATCTGTAGGATATTTGCTGTGTTACTGCCAAAAACATACTTCATTTATTCAGTCAAGAGGCATACACTTTACACATTCATTCCCTCTGTGTCTCTCACCCCTTACCCACAATGCCATCTGTTAAAATGAACATGGTGGACTTCATTGCCCCATTTGTGGAAGGCCCTGCTACTGTGAAAAGTCCATGTCACTGGAAGCATAATTTTTCTCATCAATATGCTTTTGTGCTAGCTGAATCATAACATGCTAGAAGACTTAGTGGAATGAAAAGCTCTTCAACAGCTGATGTCAGAGGATTAAATGATGACCATTTCTGCCCCATTTCTCATAATCAAGCTTAAGGTGGCACTAGATAGCGCTATTAGAGTGATTATATATTTGACAGAGAAATGACTTGATCTCTACTTGGGTATCACACAGTATTTAAGGAACGCTCACTTCTTTCTCTTAATACTGAATATATTTGTAGCGCTTTACAGTTTTCTACTTAGTTATATTTGTGCTTAAAGTGTACTTCAGTTTAATAGGACATGTGCTATGTGGAAACTTAAAGCTTTTTTATTTATGCTATTTTTAATAGTACGTTTTGGAATAATTGAATTGCACTCAACATATATGTAGACATAAAGTAGGGAAATTCGTTCACTTAGGAATGGAATAATAGGGTTTTTACTTCAAATACTAGCAGGCTAGCTGTGTTCTATAGGATGCAAATTAGACTCAAGATAGGGTTTTTTGTTTTTCTTGTTAAGACAGGAATTGGAACCATATAGCTATCACGAGAGGACATCACTTAACGGAATTCTTTGCCAGTGCTTGTACTGAAATAACTACTCAGGAATAGCAATCTTATGAATCAGGGAAGGAGAACCTGTAGTACTCCAGATGTTGTTGGACTACAGTTCCCATTATCCCCTATCATTGGCCATGCTAGCAGGGGCTGATGGGAGTTTGAGGGCCACAGGTCCCCACCCCTGGTATAGCATATGTACAAATATGCACCCACCTACCTACTTTAGCAATTGCTTTGTAGTATGAGGACACTCTTTAAACTGCTTTCCACTGCAAAATTAATTAACTGATGGCAGAACCAGAACTTTGGTTGTTTGATAACTGCAAGAATCCCCCCTTATAATGGTAGCAGCACAGCCAGTAACAATCCTCACATACATAGCAAGTGTGCCTTTCGGCTAAAGTCTCCAGGACTGTTCAATACATGTGAGGTGTCACTTGAAATCCCAGCATGTTCATATGCGCCATCCTGCTTAATTTAGCCCAACTGCCCATAGACCTTTACATTCAGAATCCAAAGGTTTCCCTATAGCCCCAAATCGATCGGTTCCTAAGGCTCGCTCGTACATCAGAACATCTGAGCCAATGACAAAGAGCTTGCAGTACTAATGCATCATACTACTAAGTGGCCGACTCACTCTCAAGCATAACATAAGCCCTTGACTGATCTGCTTTGATGCCACAGTGAGTCAGAAAGGCCTTACCTCATGGTAGAGTATATAGGTTGCTTGCAAGAGGCCCCACATTCAATCCCTGCATATCCAAGTAGGCCTGAGGGACTCCTGTCTGAAACCCCTTGACAGCCACCACCAATCAGCTAAAGCTCAGGATGGGGCTTCCCCTTCTCAGACCTGAATCAAAGTGTAGGTGGCTACCAAGTCCAGCTTCATGAACCCATAGGCACAACATTCCTTATCCAGCCACACTGGGATCAATAGCACCTGCTGGCACTGGGAGGAGGAATGCAGTGCCTGATTCAAGCCCCGTGGCACCTGACATGCACAGGACCTTTGAATTCCAGCCACAGTGTTGCTGTTGCATGTCAAAGTAAAGTCAACAGATTCTGAATTTATATAATTACGAATGTCACAATCTCACCAGCCCTACAGATGACTATAGCGTAAATTTGAGAAATTGCTGTGAACTGAGCCAACAAATCGCAATGATGGCCACATGTGAAGAGGCTGTAATAAAAGAGGATAAAGAATATATTTTCAAATTCCCCCAAATCAATGCTGTACTCAGAAAACTCTAACATGGAATCATTTTGAAAGGTGTGAAAAAAGGGAAAAAGCTACATCTTGAATAGTTAAAATCTAAAGAGAATAGGGAAGACCTACAGATCAGTTAGATATGAACTCACTAATATTCCTCATGAATATGCAGTGGAGGTGAAGAATAGATTTAAGGGACTAGATTTAGTAGATAGGGTCCCGGAAGAACTATGGACAGAAGTTCGCAACATTGTTCAGGAGGCGGCAACAAAAAACGTCCCAAAGAAAAAGAAAACCAAGAAGGCAAGATGGCTGTCTGCTGAGACACTGGAAGCAGCCCAAGAAAGAAGGAAAGCAAAAGGCAACAGTGATAGGGGGAGATATGCCCAATTAAATGCAACATTCCAGAGGTTAGCCAGAAGAGATAAGGAATTATTTTTAAACAAGCAATGCGCAGAAGTGGAAGAAGATAATAGAATAGGAAGGACAAGAGACCTCTTCCAGAAAATTAGAAACATCGGAGGTAAATTCCAGGCAAAAATGGGTATGATCAAAAACAAAGATGGCAAGGACCTAACAGAAGCAGAAGAGATCAAGAAAAGGTGGCAAGAATATACGGAAGATCTGTATAGGAAGGATAATAATATTGGGGATAGATTTGATGGTGTGGTCAGTGAGCTAGAGCTAGACATCCTGAAGAGTGAGGTTGAATGGGCCTTAAGAAGCATTGCTAATAACAAGGCAGCAGGAGATGACGGTATCCCAGCTGAACGGTTTAAAATCTTGCAAGATGATGCTGTCAAGGTGATGCATGCCATATGCCAGCAAATTTGGAAAACACAAGAATGGCCAACAGATTGGAAAAGATCAACTTACATCCCCATACCAAAAAAGGGAAGCACCAAAGAATGTTCAAACTATCGAATAGTGGCACTTATTTCACATGCCAGTAAGGTAATGCTCAAGATCTTGCAAGGTAGACTCCAGCAATTCATGGAACGAGAATTGCCAGATGTACAAGCTGGGTTTAGAAAAGGCAGAGGAACTAGAGACCAAATGGCCAATATCCACTGGATAATGGAGAAAGCCAGGGAGTTTCAGAAAAACATCTATTTCTGTTTTATGGACTATTCTAAAGCCTTTGACTGTGTGGATCATAATAAATTGTGGCACGTTTTTGGTGGTATGGGGATACCACATCATCTTGTCTGCCTCCTGAGGAATCTGTATAACGACCAAGTAGCAATGGTAAGAACAGACCACGGAACAACGGACTGGTTTAAGATTGGGAAAGGAGTATGGCAGGGTTGTATACTCTCACCCTACCTATTCAACCTGTACACAGAACACATCATGCGACGTGCTGGGCTTGATGAAGCCAAGGCTGGAGTTAAAATCGCTGGAAGAAACATTAACAATCTCCGATATGCAGATGATACCACTTTGATGGCTGAAAGCGAGGAGGAGCTGAGGAACCTTATGACGAAAGTGAAAGAAGAAAGTGCAAAAGCTGGGTTGCAGTTAAACCTCAAAAAAACCAAGATTATGGCAACCAGCTTGATTGATCACTGACAAATAGAGGGAGAAAACGTGGAGGCAGTGACAGACTTTGTCTTTCTAGGCGCAAGGATTACTGCAGACAGGAAATCAGAAGACGTTTACTTCTTGGGAGGACAGCAATGACAAATCTTGATAAAATAGTGAAGAGCAGAGACATCACACTGACAACAAAGGTCCGCACAGTTAAAGCAATGGTATTCCCCGTAGTAACCTATGGCTGCGAGAGCTGGACCATAAGGAAGGCTGAGCGAAGGAAGATAGATGCTTTTGAACTGTAGTGCTGGAGAAAAATTCTGAGAGTGCCTTGGACTGCAAGGAGATCAAACCAGTCCATACTCCAGGAAATAAAGCCAGACTGCTCACTTGAGGGAATGATATTAAAGGCAAAACTGAAGTACTTTGGCCACATCATGAGAAGACAGAACACCCTGGAGAAGATGCTGATGCTAGGGAAAGTGGAAGGCAAAAGGAAGAGGGGCCGACCAAGGGCAAGATGGATGGATGATATTCTGGAGGTGACAGACTCGACATTGGGGGAGCTGGGGGTGGTGACGGCCGACAGGAAGCTCTGGTGTGGGCTGGTCCATGAAGTCACGAAGAGTCGGAAGCGACTGACCGAATAAACAACAAATGGTGATTTTTAGAGCCACTTCTCATAAGCAGAAGTATAATACCACTGTGTGTACATGTTGTGGGGGAACCCTCTTCATCATGTCATGGGGTTAAAAACATGTTCCATTTGCCCATGTGTTTTTAGGTGTACATGTAAAATGTCATATTGAATACACATTTTGAGTAATGCATGAGTTGGGTCTAAGTTTAGATTTCAGTGGCAGTGAACATTGGCTTTTCTTCTTTTGATTTATTACCCAGAAGAATTCAGATGTTCATTTTCCTGAAATGCATTGTTTGGGTACTGCTATCCTAAAAGAAAAGAAAAGAAACTGACATCAAGTAAAAAAGGAGCTGTTCCTGCTCAGCTTTTGAATCCTTCCATTTTTTTCAACACCATGTATTGCCTTTGATATTTCATGCCATCGTTTTAAACTAACTTGTGATTTAATCCCATCATCTAAAAAACTGGAGAGCACTCCAGACTCCATTTCAGGGGGTAAGTACCTACAGATCTTGATGATATTGTGACAACTTAAATGCTTCCTTAAGGGCTCCATCACTCAAAATGGGGATTTTAACTGCAAGTAATCCTATCAGATTTGTACTATTTTAGTTGACAAAACAACACTAATCCTCTTTATGATTCTTCTATATTTATTAAGTATTTAACTAGTTTTTTAACTTCTGTGTCTTTAAAGAAATGAAATTAATACACATGTTGCTGGCTAAACTGCAGAGCACTGCAGGAAGCTCATCAACAAAGGAACAAGCATTAGAAATAGAAAGGGCTGGCTGATTTATTAGAGGAAAAGGCAGTTTACTGGTGAAGCTGTCATCCTTGAATCTTCAATTGGTGGGTCATTTCATCCCCAGCAGGAGCTTCTTGCATGAAGTGTTCAATCAGTATGGCAGTTGGGCTATCCTGCAGTAGCAATCTCCTTTTAAACTTGTTAGAAGAGATGCATTATTTCATAACTTTCCAATACTTATCAATCATAAAGAAATTAATTAAACATCTGTTTGTCTAGTTCTGTTTCCCTCGGCCACTAACTGAAACACTGCTTTACTTTAGATTTCCACAATCCTGAGCTTGGTATTCAAACTACGTTCTGTGATTCCCTCACCTTGCAAGTATCACCCTTGCCCCCTGCTTCCTCCCTTCCTTTGAAAGTCTGTCTGTAGCGTTCTCCACCTCCTGAACTGCTTGTCTAGCATGGGCAGAAGAGGTACTAGTAAGAAAGACTTCCTCCTAGGGGTGCACGAAAGCCACTTACCTGGTCTCGCAGCTTGCTTCGCGGTGGGGGGGAGGCGCTTCGCTGCTCCCCCCGAAGTTCAGGCCGGGGGGGGAGGCTTCCCTCCTCGCCCGGCCGAAATTCAGGCCAGGGAGGAAGCGCCTCGCCTCGCCCGGCCGCGAAATAAAAAGTAAAACAAAAAACAAAAAAACACCCCCATGATAGGCTACGTGACGATTAATGTAGCCTATCACGGCTAGATCTGCAAAGTCAGCAAATAGCGTTGCCTTATTTTCGCCGTAGTCTACGTAAATCTTTACGTAGACGACAGCGACCAAATAAGGAACGCGAATGGCAGCTCCCTATGGGGGCCGCCATTTGCGTACGCGCTTTTTTTTTTTAAGTCACCCGTGATAGGCTACGTGACGATTTACGTAGTCTATCACGGCTGACTTTGCAAATCTAGCCGTGATAGGCTACGTTAATTGTCACGTAGCCTATCACGGGGGCGTGTTTTTTTTTTTACTTTTATTGGAATGGCGGCGGCGAAAGACCGGCTGCTGCCTCTGCCCCTGTCGAAGACCTGCCGAACCGCCGCCGGGACCCGCCGCCGGGAGGGACATTCGGGAAAGGTAAGTCCCATCCCGGGGGGGGGGGCGGTGCGGAGAATTTCTCCCCGAAACTACTTCGGGGGGCCGAATACGTTGGCACTCGGCCCCCCGAAGTTTCAGGGAGAAATTCTCCCCCATCCCTACTTCCTCCTAGAACTCAGTATAGCAGTGGAGAATTTCACTGATTTAGGGAGGCTTCAACACCATTGTGATGACAGCAGCCTTTACTCCAGTCTACTTTCTCACCTCAGACTAATTTGTATGCTTATCATTTCATACCTTTTTGCATGATTAGCAACCAATACTCCTCACACTAAAGAAATGAACAAAAACTGCAATGATTAACAGGTTTAAAATAAAGGGTCAAGAATGAATGTGAGGACTGTGACATTCTCCAAGGTTTGGGACAAGCAAAAAGCAAAACCAGATTCATTATTATGCAAAGATGTACTAATTTCTAGGCTAGAGTTCCACACAGATTTGCATCATATGATTGTTATCTTGCTAACATGACTGCAAGGATGGGCCGTCAATAAAAGGGGAAGAGGGAAGCTGGGATAAGTGTGTGGAAGAGGAAATGGATAGAGCCAAGTTTTCCACGAGATGGCAAGAGAAAGAAAAATGTAGCAAAGCCTACTGAGAAGGGAAGGTGGGGCTGGCATTCTCCCATCCACTAAGCTACAGCCCTTTTGGGTGGGGGGGAGGGGGCTATATTTGTGTACACATTCCCACTACCCTTTGCACATCTCAACTGTTTCAGCACAGGAACTGAGCCATCTAATTGACAGTATAGTTGAAGAGAATCCAGTGTTTCTGCTCTGGAATTATATGTCATTATAATCTTTTCAGATTCCAATGTCTGCCAAGCATTATTCATGGTTTGGAGCTCTTTTTCATTTTTCCAACACATACTGCTTACCCAACAGATCACAGGAAATGATTAGAAATCTTGAGAGTTTAGATAATCATGTGGATAGTCTTTTGTTGTGGTCATTTGCTTAACAGCAGTCCCAAACAGTTTCTTTCAATGCAGAACAATTGTATTGTAATTGTGTTGAACAGCATAAGACAAAGGAAAGCCACTGCTCCAAACAGTTTTCTCTTTTAACAGATTAAAGATGTGAAAGGGAAGCAGGAACGGAAAATAAAATGTGACAGTAAAGTATATCCTTAACATAAATCTTGAGCTATATGAAGTGGGCAGGAAGGATCATGAAAGGGTGCCTTGGGAAACAGGGCTCCTGGCTTAATATGGGTACTTGATTTGGACAAGATATAGCACTTAGATGGGTGTTAGGCTCTGCAGAGAGCAATGCAACTGATTCTTCCTTTGTGCTCTTGAAAGATATGCTCACTAGCATATAAATATAGTGGAGTTTGTGAAGATTGTGGCTATATCACTAGGAATGGGGAAAGAGGCAAACTTTATTCAGAGGCTGTTGTTTCTGTACTCTCACTTCCCAGATAGAGGCATGTCAACAAGCCAATACTGATTGCTATACCAATTCATAGGAAGCTGCATTATTATACCAATATGCTCAGTATGGTCCAGACTGACTGGCAGTGACGCTCCAGGGCAGGGGTGTTGAACCTCAGGGGTTCCCCAGATGGCCATGTACCCTTCCCCCTGACTGCGGATCATTTGGTGGTTCCCTGGCTTTTGCACAGCTTTGTTCTCATTCTCAAAGGTTGAAATGCCTCTCCTAAGGCGTAGCAACTGGCCATAAGAGCTTTAAGTTCAAATTTGCCAAGTGGTGGTGGTGGTACTTGGCCCTGCCCCTTTTGCCTTCAGCCCCGCCCACCGCTGGAATGAAGGCCCTGAGAATTTCTCTGAAGCTGAATTCTTCCCTTGGGCTGAAAGAGGTTCAACACCCCTGCTCCAGGGTTTCGGGCAGGAGTTTTTCCCATCTCTGCCTGGATATGCAGGGACTGAACTGGGACCTTTTCCATGCAAAGCATGTGCTTTGCAACTGAGCTATGGTCCTTCCAGGACTACAGGAAGCTCCTTTATACCAGGTCAGGCTATTTGTCCCAGTATTGTCGTCTCCGACGGGCATTGACTTTCCAGAGCCTCAGGTAGAGAAAGGTCTTTTCTATCACTTGCTGCCTATCCCTTTTAACTGGAGATGCCTGGAATTGAAACTGGGTCCTTCTGCATGCAAAGCATGTGCTCTGCCATTCAGCCTCATTCCCTCCCTTTAAAATCCTGTCCATCCTCCAAAGAGTTCAGGATGAGATGCATCACTCTCTTCACCACCCATTTTATCCTCACAACAATCCTGAGAGGAAGGTTAGGGTGCAAGGGAATGTGCATCATCCAGGATCATTCAGTGAGCTTCATGGCTAAGCAGGGTTTGAACCCTGGGGGTTTTACCCTTAAAGGCAGCAGAAAAATAGTTTTGAATAAAAACAAACTTTAAAATGGTTCTCCCTAGTCTAAATCCAACACAGTTTACCTACTATGCTACACTCCAGAAATGGCTCTGTAAAGAGCTGTGTTGGAAATACTGGTGGAAAAAGGCCTTGAATAGTCTAGGTAGAAGCCTATTTGACCACTGCATTATCTAAAATGGATGAAGGTGCTACAGGAGCTTCAACTACCATTAACTTTTGATCTCTTGGGTTTTTGTACAATAACATTCATTGTTGGAAGGTGAAGAATTTACAAGGCCCATTGACTGTAGGTCACTGTTGATCTAAAGCTGTATTCTTTATTCAGCTTTTGTGTGTACCTCTATAAATTAGAGCTTGAAGTCTGGAGTAACTCTCAGTTTAAAGACACATTAGTGAAACAGTCTCTATTTCCCAGGAATCAGCTTCACCTGTTTTACGACCACACGGGGAAGTGAAAGCCATTAGTAATCCCAGAGTGTGACAAGCCATCAGTTAGATGTCTGTAATTAAACACATGACATTGTTGTGTTCATTATACAGAGAATGAGCACCTCATTCTCTGCAGGTAGTCCAAAAGGGATAATCAGTAGGTTGCTGGAGATGTAGGAATGTGGCTAGAAGAAATATATCCCCATTGTGCAAGGGGGGAAAAAGGATTGCACATTTGTCAGCCTTCTCTTCTGATTGGAAAAGGGCAGTGGAAATAGATTAGATGACCTTTTAAACTTCTCTTCCATCCCTAACATTCCAGGAAATGGCAAGTGCTATAATACAAAAATAGGCAGACTATAACTTTACAACAATGTTACATGTAGTACGAGGATTCTGAGAATCAAATACACATTTTCCACATTTTCCATTTATAACCATGAAACAGGACATTATCTGACTGGAAGCCTCAGGGAGGTTTACAAGCTGGGCAGTGTGATAATAGCCATCCATTCCCATTCGTTTGCCTATATCGTATCCAGGGGTACTTTGAACACAGAAGTTGCATTCTGTCATGGCTCATAATAATCAATAGACCATCCTTGCACTTATCCAAGAATATAATATAATTTATATGATAACGTTATATTCTGGCTGCATTTGGATGCAGCTAAACTATAATTTAGTGCTACATGAATGATCCTCAGGCTCATGCACTGAAAGGAGGAGATGGGAAGCACTGACCCGGTTCACACATCATGGCAGCAAATCATGGGTTATTTAACCCATGATTTGCAGGACTGTGTGTTGCTTCCATTTACTGTAAACCACCTCCAGTCAGCCCAATTGGAGGTTGTCAGTGTGACGTGAGAACCAGTGAGTTGTTTAGGGACTTAACAACCCAGAGGTTAACCCATGGTTTGTTTACTCACAATTTGCCACTGGGACTTGCAAACTGATCAACCAGCTTCTGTTTTCAACTAACCACAGATTTGTCCTTCTATTCAAACCAGGACAAACTGTGGCTTATTGAAACAAGCTAACTTCAAACTGTGGGTTAAGATCCTGGCTTGTTTGAATAATAAAATATAACAACACACTACATTTAGTTGAAAACAGAAGCAAATGCTTCTGATCTCTTCCTCCAGACCCTGTCAAAAGAGGAGGGGGAGCATGTTCATGCACATAATGCTGAACTATGGCTTAGTGTTATATTCCAAGGAGTACCTACCTCATGCAAAAGAGGTTGTAAGTCTGTAACCAGATGTGTTTGATTTAGCTGCCCCTGCCCTGGCATATTGGCAATGTAAAGCTCCTCTAGTTAAAATTAGGGCTGAACCAAAAAAGAGAGGGGTAATTTTTGCAAACATTTTCATCAGCCCTCTTGGCATTTTTCAGGAATTAATTGAAGGGAGACAAAGATTTTCACCTATTAAGACCAATATCTCCTGGATAGGCCTTGTTTGTCCTCGCTGATGTCATCATCAATGGTTATAGATAGTGGTTATATGATCCCTGATAGGTTAGGACAGGGATTGGCACCCTAGTGCCCGTCAGGACTCCCAAGTGCACCCACCAGACTCCCGTTGCCCCTCCACTCATCCCTACTGCCGCTTCTACTGCCACGTCTGTCCCTGGCTGTGCTCAGCAGGTAGGAACCAGGAAGTCAGCAGATCGGGAGACTCATTTGCTTCCTTGCTGCAGAGATTAATGCAGCAGGAGGCAGAAGCAGCAGCGGGGGTGAGAAGGGAGGGGGGCAAGAAAAGTGAGAATCCTGGAAGGGGGCATGAAACTGTGCCTGTAGGTCTGAAAAAAGTGTAAGCTGTGCCCATGCCCCCCCCCAATTCTCATATTTGCCCATAGACCCGAAAAGGTTGCCTATTCCTGAGCTAAGATCAACCATGTGACCAGTCCAAGAAGCCTTGCCCGCATTTTAAGTAGTTTTCCCTCAGTAATACAATGTGTTGTGACTGCACAGTATCCATAATAGGCCTGGTATAATCCTTGGGGAAAGATGTCCTCACCAAGAAAAAAAACAAATCCTGGAGTAGCAGCAGATACAGGAAGCAAAATGCCATGAACTGAATTGAAAAGGTTGAACATTCTCATTAAGGTGTAGTGTCCCCCCACCCACCCCGGAAATACTTTGAATCCTACCTCCATAGCAATACTTCCACTCTGAAGAATGAAACAAACATTGGATGCAGCCCTAGCTAAAATGCCATTTCTTAGTTCGCTACAGAAAGTGAACACATAATCAAAATTATGCATGACAGGATTGTACTCCATAGCACATGTTGATTATTGATTCCTGCTCCCAAGTAGGGCTCATGGATGGGGGTCCTCATGCTTCATTACTCCTATGCTTCTAGGGTTCTGCTTGAACACACCGCCGCCTCTGCTGCTGGGGTCTGAGGGGTGATTTGGGGGGTTCTGGAGCTGGATGGTGGGACCTGTCAGGATGCATTGGGTCCCCCATATCTGTGGCCTCCCCAAGTGGGAGATCTTCCCAGATGGTGTTCTAAGGATGGGGATGTTGGCATCCTCCACCTCCCCTGGAAGGGAGCTGCCAGGGGCAGCCGTGGGGTCTTCCTCCTCCAAGATCTCATCTTGTTCTGATCCTGACAGAAAGATGGTGGAATGACCTGAAGCCTGCGGAGCTGCCTCACAGCAGGCAGTATAGCATCCCATCCCTTGCAGCTCCACATTCATACCAGGGTGCTCCTGGGCACATCATCTGGCCATTCAGTCCAAGGCCTGGAAAAGAATAAGCTGCTGGATGGCGCTGGATGCTCCTGTGGAAGGGCCTCACTTTGGAGTGAATGGTCAGGCCACGATGCTGCAGTGCCACTCAGCAGCAGCCCAGCAAGGATGGAGAGCACTCTAATGGCTCTTTGGGTTGGCTCTGCAATTCAGTAGGCTTGTGCTGTATGTCTGCTCATTGTGGTGGCACTTTTGGAGTGTGTATAATATACACACTCCAAAGGAATCACAGCATAGTGAACTTCATTCTTCTTGAGTATCTACTTACACAATACATTGAGATTTGAAATATTCCAACTGGAGAGAGGTTCCTTAGCACAGAAGAGGAGGGAAAGCTTAACCAGTTTCAGGAAACTTTAATTATCTAATTTAATAAGGGGGTAATTTATATTCTGCAGTGAGTTAACTTGTGATACTAATTACTTCTACCGTTCTAGTAAAAGATCAGCCACAGATGCTGAATGCCATCACAACATATACACTTTTTTTTTTCCTGTAGAACATTAATGTATAACAAATGCTGTCTGCAGTTATTCTAGACTACACATGTATAGTTACTGAATCCAAAAGGTAACTATTACATCCACTTCAAATGTGTGTTAAAATGAAGCCTGTTGCCTTCGTGATGGTTGTCCACTTATACCAGATAATGTTCTTGGAAAGTCACACATTTATATTCTGTGTCATAAACAACCAGCTGCCTGTGCGCAAGAGAAGAAGGATCAGCTAACATGGCAAAAGCCATTATTGCCACCTCTTTAAATAGCCTATTTAAATACCGCATGTATTTTTTTTACGGTTTTAATGATACGTTGTTTTTACTGATATTGTATAAGCAGTTATGGGAGCCTTATCAGCTGAAGAGCAACTATGTTTTAAATAAATGCGTGAAATTATTTTAATACAACTGAAGTCCATTTTACAATGAACAGCATTTTGTTCCCTAACAGAGCAATCCTGTATTCCAGTTGTGCCGGGGCAGGGGGAGTATACCACCACTACACTGATGGAATGGCCACTTTATCTTATGCATGCTCAGCTCAGGAAGGGAGGGGAAATCACACAACCAGACAGTATAAAAATGGCAGACACATCCCAGCATGTCTGGGGAAACTCCACCAGTGCCCACCAGTCATGGACTGTGCCTACATGCGCACAGATCCAATGAACTCAGATTGTCAGGTACATGCCCTCAGCACACCCATTAGTGTTCTGTCTGCATAGTGCAGCTTCCACCACATTCTACAGCTCCTCATCCAGCTGATCCCACATATATGATTGTGCCCTAAAATGCTTTCTCATGATTAACTTAATTTGATGATGATAAATTAAAAATGTCAGGCCTTGATCAGATGAACACCTTACAAACAATTTATAGTCAAGATGATCAACATTCTGATTTAGTTTATCCTTTATATAAATACCTGATGCCCAATCATTAAGGAGATCTAGAATTGCTACTCTACATTTTCAGTCACAGGATCACTTAATATGGATTAGTCAACTATCTATACAAGTGGCTTTTATTTACCAGTCTTCTGAAGCATTCTTACAATACTGTAACAGTGTTTGTCTTCTATTTTTGATTCAGGCATTCCATTATAGATTGAAAACTCCATCCTTTTAATGTTCAGAAGAGCCCTGCTGGATCAGACGAAAGCCTGATCTGGTTTAGCATTCTGTTCACACAGTGGCCAACCAGATGCCTATGGGATACCCACAAGCAGGACGTCAGTGCCATTGCATCCTCCCACTAGTGTTCCCAGAAACGAGTACTGAGAGGCATGCTGCCTTCATATTACCAAAATGGAGGTAATATATAGCCATCATGACAAATAGCCATGAAGCAGGACAAAAGCTAATAGAGTTTTGCCAAGAGAACATGCTGATCATAGCAAACACTCTTTTCCAACAGCACAAGAGGCGACTCTACACATGGACATCACCAGATGGTCAATATCGAAATCAGATTGATTATGTCCTTTGCAGCCAAAGATGGAGAAGCTCCATACAGTCAGTAAAAACAAGACCTGGAGCTGACTGTGGCTCAGATCATGAGCTGCTTCTTGCAAAATTTCGGCTTAAATTGAAGAACGTCGGGAAAACCACTAAACCGTTCAGGTATGACCTAAATCATATCCCTGATGAATATACAGTGGAGGTGAGGAATAGATTTCAGGGATTAGACCTGATAGACAGAGTGCCTGAGGAACTATGGACGGAGGTCCGTAACATTGTTCAGGAGGCAGCAACGAAATCCATCCCAAAGAAAAAGAAATGCAAGAAAGCAAAGTGGCTGTCTGATGAGGCTTTACAAGTAGCTCACGAAAGAAGGGAAGCAAAAAGCAAGGGAGAAAGGGGAAGATATACCCAACTGAATGCAGAGTTCCAGAGAATAGCAAGGAGAGACAAGAAGGCCTTCTTAAATGAACAATGCAAAGAAATCGAGGAAAACAACAGAATGGGAAAGACTAGAGATCTCTTCAAGAAAATTGGAGATCTCAAGGGAACGTTTTGTGCAAAGACGGGCATGATCAAGGACAAAGAAGGCAGGGACCTAACAGAAGCAGATGAGATTAAGAAGAGGTGGAAAGAATACACAGAAGAACTATACAGGAAAGATCTGAATATCCCTGATAGCCATGATAGTGCGGTCACTGAACTTGAGCCGGACATCCTCGAGAGTGAAGTCAAGTGGGCCTTAGGAAGCATTAGTAACAACAAAGCTAGCGGAGATGACAGTATTCCAGCCGAGCTATTTAAAATCCTAAAAGATGATGCTGTTAAAGTGCTGCATTCAATATGCCAACAAATCTGGAACACTCAACAGTGGCCACAAGACTGGAAAAGGTCAGTTTACATTCCAATTCCAAAGAAGGGCAACGCCAAAGAGTGTTCAAACTACCGCACAATTGCGCTCATTTCACATGCCAGCAAGGTGATGCTCAAAATCCTACAAGCTAGGCTTCAGCAGTATGCGAACCGAGAACTACCGGAAGTACAAGCTGGGTTTCGAACAGGCAGAGGAACTAGAGATCAAATCGCCAACATTCGCTGCATCATGGAGAAAGCAAGAGAATTCCAGAAAAACGTCTATTTCTGCTTCATTGACTACGCTAAAGCCTTTGATTGTGTGGATCACAACAAACTGTGGCAAATTCTGAAAGTGATGGGAGTACCAGACCACCTTACCTGTCTCCTGAGAAACCTGTACGAGGGTCAAGTAGCAACAGTAAGAACCAGACATGGAACAACCGATTGGTTCAAAATTGGGAAAGGAGTACGACAAGGCTGCATATTGTCACCCTGCTTATTTAACTTATATGCAGAGTACATCATGAGAAATGCCAGGTTGGATGAATCAGAGGTCGGAATTAAGATTGCTGGGAGAATTATCAACAACCTCCGATATGCAGACGATACCACCCTAATGGCAGAAAGCGAAGAGGATCTCAAGAGCCTCTTGTTGAGGGTGAAAGAGGAGAGTGCAAAAGCTGGTTTGAAACTCAACATTAAAAAAACTAAGATCATGTCATCTGGCCCCATCACTTCCTGGCATATAGAAGGGGAAGAAATGGAAGCAGTGACAGATTTTACTTTCTTGGGCTCCAAGATCACCGCAGATGGTGACTGTAGCCATGAAATTAAAAGACACTTGCTCCTTGGGAGGAAAGCTATGGCCAACCTAGACAGCATAGTAAGAAGCAGAGACATCACCTTGCCGACAAAGGTCCGTCTAATCAAAGCTATGGTTTTCCCAGTAGTAATGTATGGCTGTGAGAGCTGGACTATAAGGAAGGCTGAGCGCCGAAGAATGGATGCTTTCGAACTGTGGTGCTGGAGAAGACTCTTACGAGTGCCCTGGACTGCAAGGAGGTCAAATCAGTCCATCCTAAAGGAAATCAACCCTGAGTGCTCATTGGAAGGACAGATACTGAAGCTGAAGCTCCAATATTTTGGCCACCTAATGCGAAGAGAAAACTCCCTGGAAAAGACCCTGATGCTGGGAAAGACTGAAGGCAAAAGGAGAAGGGGACGGCAGAGGATGAGATGGCTAGATAGCATCACAGATGCAATGAATATGAACTTGAGCACGCTCCGGGAGAGAGCGCAGGACAGGAAGGCCTGGCGTGCTATGGTCCATGGGGTCACGAAGAGTCGGACACGACTGAACAACAACAACAACAACAAGCCTTATCCTTCATGAATTAGTCTATAACCCCTTTAAAGCCATCCATGTTTATGGCCATCATTACATCTTGTGGTAACCAGTTCCATAGTTTAACTATGGACTGTGTGAAGAGGCACTGCTGTCTTGTCTCTTCGGAATCCCCCAGCATTCAGTTTCATTGGATGACCCTGGGTTCTAGTCTTGACTCTGGGATCTGTCTCCATGAGACAGGGAGAAAAATGCCTTACCCACTTTCTCCATGCCATGCATAGTGCCTGAGGAACTATGGACGGAGGTCCGTAACATTGTTCAGGAGGCAGCAACGAAATCCATCCCAAAGAAAAAGAAATGCAAGAAAGCCAAGTGACTGTCTGAGGAGGCTTTACAAGTAGCTGACGAAAGAAGGGAAGCGAAAAGCAAGGGAGAAAGGGGAAGATATATCCAACTGAATGCAGAGTTCCAGAGAATAGCAAGGAGAGACAAGAAGGCCTTCTTAAATTAACAATGCAAAGAAATCGAGGAAAACAACACAATGGGGAAGACTAGAGATCTCTTCAAGAAAATTGGAGATCTCAAGGGAATGTTTTGTGCAAAGACGGGCATGATAAAGGACAAAGAAGGCAGGGACCTAACAGAAGCAGATGAAATTAAGAAGAGGTGGAAAGAATACACAGAAGAACTATACAGGAAAGATCTGAATGTCCCTGATAGCCATGATAGTGCGGTCACTGAACTTGAGCCGGACATCCTCGAGAGTGAAGTCAAGTGGGCCTTAGGAAGCATTAGTAACAACAAAGCTAGCAGAGATGACAGTCTTCCAGCTGAGCTATTTAAAATCCTAAAAGATGATGGTGTTAAAGTGCTGCACTCAATATGCCAACAAATTTGGAACACTCAACAATGGCCGCAAGACTGGAAAAGGTCAGTTTACATTCCAATTCCAAAGAAGGGCAACGCCAAAGAGTGTTCAAACTACCGCAAAATTGCGCTCATTTCACATGCCAGCAAGGTTATGCTCAAAATCCTACAAGCTAGGCTTCGGCAGTATGCAAACCGAGAACTACCGGAAATACAAGCTGGGTTTTGAAGAGGCAGAGGAACTAGAGATCAAATCGCCAACATTCACTGGATCATGGAGAAAGCAAGAGAATTCCAGAAAAACATCTATTTCTGCTTCATTGACTACGCTAAAGCCTTTGATTGTGTGGATCACAACAAACTGTGGCAAATTCTGAAAGTGATGGGAGTACCAGACCACCTTACCTGTCTCCTGAGAAACCTGTATGAGGGTCAAGAAGCAACAGTAAGAACCAGACATGGAACAACCGATTGGTTCAAAATTGGGAAAGGAGTACGACAAGGCTGCATATTGTCACCCTGCTTATTTAACTTATATGCAGAGTAAATCATGAGAAACGCCGGGTTGGATGAATCACAGGTCGGAATTTAGATTGCCGGGAGAATTATCAACAACCTCCGATATGCAGACGATACCACCCTAATGGCAGAAAGCAAAGAGGATTTAAAGAGCCTCTTGTTGAGGGTGGAAGAGGAGAGTGCAAAAGCTGGTTTGAAACTCAACATTAACAAAACTAAAATCATGGCATCTGGCCCCATCATTTCCTGGCATATAGAAGGGGAAGAAATGGAAGCAGTGACAGATGTTACTTTCTTGGGCTCCAAGATCACCACAGACGGTGACTGTAGCCATGAAATTAAAAGACGCTTGCTCCTGGGGAGGAAAGCTATGGCAAACCTAGACAGCATAGTAAGAAGCAGAGACATCACCTTGCCGACAAAGGTCCGTCTAATCAAAGCTATGGTTTTCCCAGTAGTAATGTATGGCTGTGAGAGCTGGACTATAGGGAAGGCTGAGTGCCGAAGAATCGATGCTTTTGAACTGTGGTGCTGGAGAAGACTCGTACGAGTCCCCTGGACTGCAAGGAGGTCAAATCAGTCAATCTTAAAGGAAATCAATCCTGAGTGCTCATTGGAAGGACAGATACTGAAGCTGAAGCTCAAATATTTTGTCCACCAAATGCGAAGAGAAAGCTCTCTGGAAAAGACCCTGATGCTGGGAAAGACTGAAGGCAAAAGGAGAAGGGGACGGCAGAGGATGAGATGGCTAGATAGCATCACCGATGCAATGAATATGAACTTGAGCACACTCCGGGAAAGAGCGGAGGACAGGAAGGCCTGGCGTGCTATGGGCCATGGGGTCATGAAGAGTCGGACACGACTGAATGACTGAACAACAACAACGACATGTCCCTGCTTACACCCTTTCTTTCTAAGCTAAAATGTTTAGAAAGCTTGTAACCTTTTCTCATAGGGAAGTTGCTCCAGCCCCTTGATTATTTTGCTTGCCCCTTTCTGCAGCGAGAAAGCATCCTTTCTTTGGCCATGGTTTTTAACTACAAATGAGTAGTTGAAGCATTTAAAATAATCTCTATTAAGTGTTCTTTTGAAAATCCTGTTAACAACTAAACTCGTTTGGGGAAAGAAAATGTCAGAGGCCTGATCAGGCCCCACAGTAAGAGTTAACAACCTACTACCAATGGAGTAGATCTGTTCTGAAAGCTTGTTTGGTTTCATTATTACTGTGTGGAAATGTTTGAGAAAATGTCTGGACTTCTCATTAGAATGGTTTTACTCAGGTAAAGGACAAACATTCTGTTTAGTATTATCCTGGGGAATTGGATAATCTAAAACACTCTGTTCAATTAGACAGCGTAGTCCCCCTTTGGGAATGCTACAGAATAATGTCTCCTGGATGGCCAATTTTGATCCATGGACCGCAAACTGATGAAGGAACTAGAGGCTGGCTTTCTATTCTGATTCAGTCTCTACTCCTAACGATGAGCTCCCCTAGGGCAGTATCCCTAAGGAATGTACTTGAGAGCGAGAGCTGACAGCAGTGTTGCTTTTCCACTCGTATGATATCATAGCATGCCATAGAGGCAGAAATACTGGAATGGTATCACTTGTTATCCTGCCCCCTACTGACCTATTTTAGATTTTATAGGGTGGTCTGGCCCTATTACTCTGCAACAATGAAAGATTTCAGTAGGGAGGAAGCACGTAATTTCATGTTTCAATGGTGTACCATTACTGTTCCATGCAACTCAATGCATCATCTGCCCTTTCATTCCTGCCAGGGCTCCATTCCTATGTGTTTTAAGAGCCAGATGGTTACATTGGGGATTGAGAATTTAACATGATTGATGAAAGCTGTTTCTAAATCTTACTTTCAGATGCATAGCTGTTTATCAAGCGCTTTTAGATGCTTGTACAAAATTAACTGAGCTATATGGGAAAAGTTAAGGATTTCACATATACTGGTCTGAGAACTAATCTCACATTCATTACAGGGTCACTGGAAAATGCACACAACATAGTGCACTCTTAGTAATATTAGATTTATTGAGCTGTATTCAGCTGTGCCCATTCTCCAGTGTAATGGACACCACTGGTGAAATGGATCCTTCCTTCCCTCTGCAGTCCCTTGTGCACCCCCCTCCCCCAAATCTGCTCCAGAGGGTTGGGGGACATTCCAGAGCAGATTTTGAATGTGGCACAGGGAGGAACAAGGGAAGAGAGGAAGCGATGTTGGATGTCAGCCATTTGTCTGAACTCATGTTAGCTTACTATATTATTATTAATGATTATTAAATTTATTAATCGCCCATCTGGCTGGTCACCCAGCCACTCTGGGCGATGTACAACATATAATAAAACAGTTTAAAACAATAAAATTCTACAATAAAAACGTTTTCTAAAATACCCTAACCCACCCCAAATGCCTGCCTGAACAACCACGTTTTTAATGCATGGCGGAAGCTCATTAAAGAGGGGGCATGGCGGAGTTCCCTAGGGAAGGAGTTCCACAGAGTGGGGGCCACCACAGAAAAGGCCCTCTCCCTCGTCCCCACCAGTCTAGCTGTCCTGGCTGATGGGACAGAGAGAAGGCCATCCGAGGCTGATCTTGTTAAGCAGCCTGTCTGGTGCTGCTGGAGGCGCTCCTTAAGATAGGCTGGGCCGGAACCATATAGGGTTTTAAAGGTCAAAACCAACACCTTGAATTTGGCCCGGAAAACAGCTGGTAACCAGTGCAACTCCTTCAGCACTGGAGTGATGTGATCTCACCAGCGGCTGCCTTTAATCAGGCGAGCCACCGTGTTCTGTACCAGCTGCAGCTTCTGAACCATCTTCAAGGGTAACCCCACTTAGAGCGCATTACAGTAGTCTAAACGAGAGGAGACCAGGGCATGTACTACCGATGGGAGCAGATGGTGGGGAAGGAAGGGGCGCAGCTGCTGTATCAGATGGAGTTGATACAGTGCTGTCCAGCTCACAGATGACACCTGAGCCTCCATGGACAGCTGGGAGTCCAAAATGACCCCAGGCTGCGGACCTGGTCTTTCAAGGCTAGCCGTACCCCATTCAACACCAGGTCAACATCCCCCAGCCTCCTCTTGTCTCCCACCAAAAGTACCTCGGTCTTGTCAGGGTTCAGCTTCAGCTTATTCCTCCCCATCCAGCCACTCACCATCTCCAGACATTTGGACAGGGATTCTACGGCCAACCTTGGTGAAGATTTGAACGAGTGGTAGAGCTGCGTGTCATCCTCATATTGATGACACCGCACCCCAAACCTCCTGATGATAGCCCCCAGCGGCTTCACATAGATGTTAAATAGCATCGGGGAGAGGATGGAACCCTGTGGCACTACACAAGTGAGTGGCCATGGGTCCGAAACCTCCTCTCCCAGTGCTACCTTCTGGTACCTGCTGGAGAGGAAGGACCGGGTTCTTCACTGCAATACGGTGTCTCCAATGCCCAACCCCTCCAGGCGGTCCAGGAGGATACTGTGGTCAACAGTTTCAAAAGCCACTGAGAGGTCGAGGAGAACAAGGAAGGAGCATTCACCCTATCCAGAGCCCTCCTCATATCATCCACCAAGGCGACCAAGGCCGTTTCTGTCCCATGCCCAAGCCTGAAGCCCGACTGAAATGGGTCTAGATAATCAGTTTCTTCCAAGTGTGCCTTCAACTGCATCGCCACCACCCGCTCAATCACTTTGCCCAAAAATGGCAGATTTGAGACTGGGCGAAAGTTGTTCAGAACTTGAGGATCCAAGGAGGGCTTCTTTAAGAGCGGTCTTATCACTGCCTCCTTGAGGAGGCATACTACAGAATGGGTGGCATAAGCAATCACCTTAAATCTTGCTACCTTTGCCAAATGGATATCGGCCTTGGGTACCAAGTATAGCCAGTACTTTATAATAAGAAGGAATGGCACAAGTAGAATACCATGCATAAATACTGTTAATTAAACGCTAATTCTAAAAGTTTTTTCTTTTATAGGGAAGTTGATCAAGATTCAGATGGACATATTAGCTTCAAAGACTTTGAATCGGCAATGAACTATGGACAGGATGATTTGTCAGCACTTCCTTTCACCTAAAGTGTATTTTCTCATAAAAATAGCCAAATAAGAACCCCACACTTGAAGTTTTCTAAAAGCTACACAGCATTTCCTTCAGTATTTCTCCCCATAAATTAAGCTATGTATGATGCCATGAAAAAGCCATCCTTTGAAGCCACCATGGAATGTTCTGTGTGTTTTAACATACAATATATTTTATTTTCCCAATAAAGTACTTTGTCTTCTAGTTCCTTAATATTTTGCTGGTTTTCATCTTCCTGAATATGTTGTTAATTTGAACCAAACCAACTAATACAGTATGCTCAATCTGAATGGAAATGAGAAAGGGAAACTTCCTCCACTTACAACAAATTAAAGTATAACCACATATAACTGGAGAAAGGGGTCTTTACAATCATCTGGTAAACTTTTATATATAGATCATTTATATCCTGCCTTTCAAGTGATTTTCAAAGCAGCTTACAGGAAAAAAATAATATGATGAAATCCTTCATAGATTAGGGTGCAGCAGATGTTATTCAAGGAAATATATTTGTGCACCACCTTTAATCTCGGGGAGTGGTTTAGGCTACAGCCCTGTGTGCACTTATATGGGAATAAGTTCCGTTGAAATCAGCCTGATATGTTTAGGATTGCATGGTGTTCTTTCCCAGATGGTGGTCTCAGTAAGATGGAGCCCAAGCAGACTGTTCTAAGCAAGGATTTGGGTTCCCCAAAACAAGCAAGGCAAAAGTTTAGTCCCCAGTAATGCAAGGCAAGGCAAAGTTCAGTTTCCCGATGTTCAAGTTCCAGATAGCACCCTGGATATCTCTGTGTGGACTAGGGATGTGCAAACCCATCCCCCTCTGGGTTCTCCGGGCACCCAGCCAACCCCTGCTTGCCAATCCCCAGACCATGCTCGAGCCCCTCCTGTGCTCAGCAAGCAGCCCGCACTCACCTCAGAGGCCTCGTCAAGCTCCATGGTTGTCATTTTTTGAAAACTAACATGGCGATTGCCAAAATGTGCATTTTTGCACATGCACAAAAATGCCCAGTTTTTTTAATGTGCATAATTGTATATGCATGAAAATGCACACTTTCACAAAAATGTGCACTTTGTGCACAGGCAAATATGTGCATTTTTGTGATCACCATTTTTCAAAAAATGGCGACCGCGGAGCTCACGTCCCATTTGGGTGAGTGCGGGTCACACACCGAGTGCGGGCAGGGGTCGAGCAGGGGCAGGGGCTCGGCAAGTGGGGCTCACAGGTGCAGGCAGGGGGGGTTCCGCCGGATTCCCAAATGGAATCGGGCGCCCGTGCCATCCTTAGTGTGGACCTTAGGCTGGAGATTCATACAAGCAGGCTCAAGTATTGCTTCAGCAACAGACAGCCATAGACCAAGACCTAAATAGGGCTTCATCTCAATCGGGATGGTCAGCTCTGCCCTTGCTGGGAGCTGCATCTTCCAGTTAGAGGGGCCTTACCTGCTTCTGCCACCATTGGTTGTGATAGCATGGGGGAATCTGTGTCTCCTGGGACTTCTGGAACAGAGTCCTTGAACTCAGGGGATGGCACTGTAACCTCAGGCTGGGAACAACGTAGTGAGAAGAGCTCCTAATGCAGAGGGACATCTGGGAAAGGAAGGTTGGCCGGGGTCAGCATTGAGAGCAATCCCTTCTCCCACTCATGATGCTTCTTCCAATCCACAGCTTCATACCCTGAACTTGAGGAATCTGAACCTGGGGCCAATGCACACTGATATTCTCAGAAATAACCTTGTGTGGTGGGTCAAGAACCTGTAACTCACCCAAGGACATCTAGAGAGCTTCAAAATAGATTTAAACCTGGGTCTCCTACATCTAAGCCAATGTGTTGGGAATCCCACTGCACTAGATCTCATGATCCTGCTGTGGATATTAGCAAAAAATATCTGCCCAGAAGCCTTTGCAATTCTTTGTTTTTGTCTCTTTTGTATTTGCTGCTTTCCTTGTCTTGATAATGGGGTTTTAGTGAATTAAATCCAATGTTCTTTGAACAGATTTCTGTTTGCACAACCAGACTCCCCCTTGCTCTCCTCCCCAGTGCAGAGACCACATGTGTGTGTGCGTGCGCGCACATGCACACATGGTTCCCCAACACTCCAGAGCAGATTTCTGAGGCAGGGTGGGGGTTGCAGTGGGGAGGGAAATCCATTCAGCTAGCAGTTTCCATTCCACTGGTAAATAGCCTGCATTGGATCCAACCCAGTGCTTTTATTATATTATACATTATTTTGATCATATTTGTATACCACTCTAGTATCTGTAAGGATGAAGGGTGGTTTAAAAATGTTTTAATAAATAAAGTAAATAAACTTGCTTAGTGCACTCTTAGGCTAGCATCTTGTACCTTCATTAATTTTGTAAGGTTCTTGCTGTCTAAATAGCCTGCCTAACTATCTTTACCATATGAATTTAAATTCATTGTTTCTGGGTTACTCCACAGAAAATGATGAAATTAGTTTGATTCACCCTCATTTTAAGCTTGATTCAGTCGTTTCTCCTTTCATTTCTGCCTTTTTCACCTTGTTCTTAGCTATTTTTCTTTCGTCTCACTGTTTGCAAGTGAGTAACCATCAAAATTAGACCTTTGAGCACCCAAACCCAATGGATTAGATAAGAAAGAAGTCAGTGGAAGAATTGGTTAGTAAAGATGGTATTGTTAGTAATTCTGCTCATGGTACTTAAATTAATGAAGATAATGGGGTTAAATCTAGTGCAATAGGATTTTCGCCCTCTCTCCACTCCCCTTCAGACTTCTATGCCACCCAAAAGTCTGCTCTACTGGTTTCCCAGCCCTGCAGAGCAGGTTTTGATGGTGCAGGGTGGTGGTGGTGGTGGTGGTGGTGTGTGTGCGTGCGTGTGTGTGTGAAGGGAATTGCTGACAGAAATGCTTCTATCGCTAGAGCGACACTATTGGATGCAACCCCATAAATATTTCTGGGAGTAAATAGAATTCTAAGCAATTAATAATGAAACTAACCAATAGGCAGATATCAGGAAAATTGGTGATATGGTACAAAATGGAAAATTAAATACATACAATGATATTGCTCTATTAATGAGTGGATACAGTCTACCTTACTTTCAATATTTCTAGGTCAGGCATGTTGATAATTCAGGAATAATTCAATATAGGCCTCTAAGGGCGCAATCCTATTCAGACAGGCAGTCGCCTCCGAACTCAGAGGCGACTGCCTCTCCAGTTCAGGACAGGAGAAGCGCGGAGGGGATCGTTCCCTCCATGCTTCTTCTGCCCTGCATTGTCGGCTGTCTAACCGCGGGAGGGCTGAGTGAGGGAGGGGGCTGCTGTATGACACATTGGCTGTGTCATACAGACATTTCCGCCCTCCCCGCCCTGGAACACCTTCCGGGAACACCCCTTTTCGGCCGCTCCGCACTCCTCTTGCGAGCGTGGAGCATGGGGCTGTTCTGCACTGCATCTGAGGCAGCGTGGAAGTAGGGGGAGGTCAGTTCTCTGGAAACCGACCTCGGAGTGCGGGCTCCGAGGTCAGTTCCTGGAAAACCAGATGTCCTATGGCCATCTAGCCGCTTTCTAGTGGCCATAGGATTGCTCCCTAAGAAATTCTGAAGTTGAGAAGTTGAAAACTAACCAATTAGGGAAAGTTTATACATTATTAATGGAACAAAATCAACAATGTTTTTTTTTAGAGCTTCGGCTATGGGGCAGTATAGAAATATAATAAATAAATATAATAAATAAAATGTAACGTAGATCAACAAAATGGGGAAAATGTTTCGGTCAAGAGATTTCATCAGAGTCTTGGGAATGGATCTGAGACAATGTTGCCTCAGAAACCCTGTGTTTAAATCTAAAGAAGAGTTTTTGTAAACACATTTTTAGATGTTGTCTAACACCTAAAAGATTGAGTCATATATATCCAGATACAGATGATATATGGTGGAAGTGTGGAGGTGTGAGAGCAGATATATCACATATCTTTTGATATTGTCCAAATATTAAGATCTTTTCAGAAAGGATATTAGAAAATATCAATGAAATGATTGGACATAATCTGATTTATGATTCATTCATTTTTCTTTTTGGATATTTGAAGAATGATATGTTACAAGAAAATTGTGAAATGATCATTAATTTGCTAATAGCTACTAGAATTGCAATCAGTTATTAATGGAAACAAAAAGACATTCTGTCAGTAAGGGAATGGATGCTGAAGGTCTGGGAACTGGTATTTATGTTGAAACTCATGAACATTAGAATTAGAGAGGGCAGACAGAAACAAAAGTTTTATTGAAAAATTGTCTATTTGCTTCAGTTGTTGCTGTGAGGATAAAATGGAGAGGAGGAGAATGTAAGCTGCCTTGGGTTCCTTGAAAGAGGAAAAAAGGCAGGATATAAATGCAATTAAATAAATAAATAAATAAATCTTATGATTTATTGGGAACACTGTTAGGAGAAAAGGCTATGTAAACTTTTAAGGCAGTACAAATAATTATGAATTAATTGGAATAATAATATGAATGAATGACTGTACAATGGAAATATATATAAAATATGACATGAGATTGTATTATTTATAATTAAATAAGAAAAATGCGCAATTAAAAAATAGTAATAATGAAACCATCTGTTGTCTATGGATCTCTAGGCCCCTCTAAAATTACAGGTGACTTGGTTACAGGTCTGGGGCCATTACACCATCCCAGAGACACTGAGGTCAAAGGAAGGAAACTCAAATAAGTGCAAAAGTGTGGTCTTGGAATTTTAAAGAAATCTATTGTTTTAAAATGTTGACCAAAGAAAGTGTAATGTGATCAGGGACTCTCTTCAAGTTATTTACTGCTTGCAAGCTCATGAAAATTCTGCTTATAAATAAGAAGAAAAGTGCTGAGAGATTTCAGGATGAGAACTTCTGACCTCATCTTGACTTTCTCATGGGACAAACGCCACCATTTGGGTACAATTTTTGATTTTAAAAGATACTCCTTAAAATCCTTAGAAACATTTTTGTAATGTTTTTCTTTGATACCACTACCGATATTATATTTTTGTATATGTTATGCTCTTATGAATCATATTTTGTTTTATTATGTAAATATTCATTAAGCTAAGTTTTTAGAAAGCACTTCCATCAGGTTTTTTATTATTATTAAGGCTCTGGTCCTATATTCACATACCTGTGAGTACGTCCTGTCGAACTCAGTAGCACTTACTTCTGAGCAAACATGTAGAAGAAAAACTTGCGCAAATATGCATTTTAGCACTAAATGGGATAATGCTTATTTTAGCAACATGCGGTGCTTTTGCACAAACGTCCATATGTGCAAATGCGCATTTTAGTGTGATGGCTATTATTGCACAATTTTTCAACATTTTATTTGTTTTTTCCTTATTTCTGTAAGGGGAGTAGAAAGAAGGAAGAAAATGGCCTCCAACGACTGTCAGCAGCACCACTCCTGTAATGGCCGCGTGAGCCGCAGAGGCTGCTGGGATGCATGAGGGAGCAGTTGGAGGACTGCAGGAGAGAGGGTGGTTAGAGGGTGGTTAGGCTAACCATGCCTTGGGCCATGGTTAGCTGCACGTGTAGCAGAGGCTCTTGCAGTGGTTAGCGCTAACCACCCTGCACTGTGGTTAGCCTAACCACCCTGCCCCAATGTGTGTCTGAACAGGGTCAACATTTTGTTCTGCAGTTCTGAAATATTTAGGAAAGTAGCACCTTTTTCATTTACTTAAAATAGTTCCAACCATATTGTATTTTGTCTACATCATGAAATGGGAAACATGCATTTCAAAGCACTCTGAGATATTCTTGGACACACACCAAGGACCCACAGTAGACTATAGTTCCGTGGTACATGTCTACTGCATGTTTGGAGAGATAAAATGTGAAGAAGAGACACACACGCTCCCCTCCAGCAAACATGCCTGCCACTGGAAAGAATGAATTGGCTCATGGTTGAGAGATTTTGGCAGACGAATGTCATTGTTTACTGGAGCTGTACTCTTAAGTTGTGTTGTTGGCTTGACAGGCAGTTCAAGCAGAGCTTCACAGTTCTTTACTCTTAAATGGGATGTGAAGTTTGACACCAAATAAAGATATCCGAGTAAGAACAGCAACATTAAGGATTCAGAACTTGTCATAAAGCTTTCATAGTTAAACAGGAATTGCTGTGACCCAGCACTGTTGTACTTCAGAGTCGCTCAGATTCCAGAGGATTGTTACCTACAGATGTGAATGACATCACTTCTAATTGAAGTGGCAATCTGCCATATCTCACTTGAGTGACTTGCTTAAACTGTTTCTCATAGTGTATGGCTCTGGATGTGGACCTTCAACCTTTACTTACTTCACTCCACTACCACTTTTAGATATTTTCAGCTTTTAGCACATGTGAGGGCTTTATTGTCAGCACACACAATGCGACATTCGACTGGAAAAACCTTTAACCGAGTGCTCTGGCTTCCCTTTAAAGTCCCCACACATCCAGAATAAGAACAACATTCATCACAATAACAAGCTTTATGTTCAGATGCTTGAAAACTAGAACTTGGAGAATCCTTTTCAACTTACTTCTGAGGGAAGGCTAACCTTTAAGCAACAACTAATGAAACCCACCTGAACAGCAACTATCTTTTTTAGAAAAGCTAATCGGGGGTGGAAAATTAATTTTAAGAGGCAGTAGACGAGTGAACCCCAAACCTTTTGGGCCAGTAGGCACATCCGGAATCTTGAGAGTGTCCTTGGTGCTCTCACAAAATGGCTACCATGACAGGGTCTTGTCCATTCCCAAAATCGCCGCCATGTTAAGTGTAGCCATTCTGTTTCCTTGAAGGCCTCACCAGTTTAAGGTTAAAAGAAAAGTAACTTGCCCAAGAACCTAAGTAAAAAGCACAGGTGAGGTTGGAGCTCCCAAATACAAAAACACGCTTTTGAACCCAGTTTTCTGCTCCAACAATTATTTCACAGAAAGCATGATGAAGGTCGGAGACACAGAAAGCATGATGAAGGTCGGAGCCAAATAACTTGGCCAGCAAACTCAGTACAAGGCAGAGGTGAGGTCTGAGCGCCAAATGCAAAATAGCATATCTGCCTCATAAAGCTGAACATTTTCATAGAGGGCAAACACACATCACGCCAAAACAAACCAGCTCACTCACACACACTCTCAGATAAAGCACACATAGCACAGGCAAAACACTCCCTACTTCTCACTGCCCAGGATACTCCAAGCCACCTGCTCTAGCCCCTGAGGACACTCCCTACCACCATCACCTCAGCTTATGTTTCTCTTCTTTTCTGGGCGGCTTAGCATGCTTCCAAATGAAGCGTTGGGCTGCAGCCACACACCATTTTTATTTTTAAAGAATGCATCTGGGACTCATGTACGGCCCAAAGGCATTCTTGGAAATAAAGATGATGCTGGAGGTTGGCTCATGCCAGCCTCCCAGTTAATTTCTATTTAATAAAATAAAATAAAAATCAGGAGGGGCAGGGAGTCTGCCAGTGATGCCCATTATGGACACTGCATTGGACCATATATTGATGCTTATCTGTGGGCGTGTCTTCGCCCCTTCAGTCTCCCCTTGCTTGAGCAAATCTTTTCGTATTGGAAGTGATAAGGCTCATGCTGTCTACCAGGTAAAGTTTATTTTAAAAGTTTGCTTCTGATATAAAGACAGTTCTTGATGAGAAACATACACATGCGCACACACACTTGTTAACATTTTATGTTGTTGTTTTATGTTGAAGTATTACATTTTATTAAATTCTCATAATGTATGGCTTATTCCATTATAGTGTCCCTCCATACCATGCTACCTGGTTATTTAGAGTGGACAGGGAAGCTATGCTCTCTAGACTCGGATTCTGAGGTGGTCTTCTGTTAGGTAATCTTAAACCCAGAGAAGAAAGGAAAAATGGTTCCATTATGCTTTATTTATGTGTTACATTTCTATACCGCCCCATAGCTGAAGCTCTCTGTGCAGTTTACAGAAATTAAAACATTAAAATACAGTATAAAAGGTTTAAAAGCTATTTACATAAAAGCACACAGACAATATACACAAACAATATATACCAAAAAGCAATTGCTAGGCGTAAGATGGTTGTGTGAGTGTTATGGGTACCTTATGCATACTGTGTTGGGTCCAGACTGTTATGCTTGGCATAGACTCATTGAAAGAAGTGGGACTTAACTTAGTCATGACTTCAACGGGTCTGTATTGATTTCAGTGAGTCTAAGCATGACTGTCTGGATCCAATCCATTGCTTGTATGAAAAGTCTGTGCTGTTTCTTAACTCTTAAAATGTTTACTTGTATTTATTTAAGACAGTTATAGATTACCTTTGAAGGCAAACACCCTTACAAGGTGGCTTCCAGAAACTAAAATTGTTGTTGTTGTTTATTTGGTCAGTCGCTTCCGACTCTTCGTGACTTCATGGACCAGCCCACACCAGAACCTCCTGTCGGCCGTTGCCACCCCCAGCTCCCCCAAGGTCACCTCCAGAATATCATCCATCCATCTTGCCCTTGGTCGGCCCCTCTTTCTTTTGCCTTCCACTTTCCCTAGCATCAGCATCTTCTCCAGGGTATCCTGTCTTCTCATGATGTGGCCAAAGTACTTCGGTTTTGCCTTTAATATCATTCCCTCAAGTGAGCAGTCTAGCTTTATTTCCTGGAGGATGGACTGGTTTGATCTTCTTGCAGTCCAAGGCACTCAGAATTTTTCTCTAGCACCCTAGTTCAAAAGCATCCATCTTCCTTCGCTCAGCTTTCCTTATGGTCCAGCTCTCGCAGCCATAGGTTACTACGGGGAATACCATTGCTTTAACTATGTGGACCTTTGTTGTCAGTGTGATGTCTCTGCTCTTCACTATTTTATCAAGATTTGTCATTGCTGTCTTCCCAAGAAGTAAACGTCTTCTGATTTCCTGGCTGCAGTTAGCATCTGCAGTAATCTTTCCACCTAGAAAAACAAAGTCTGTCACTGCCTCCACGTTTTCTCCCTCTATTTGCCAGTGATCAATCAAGCTGGTTGCCATAATCTTGGTGTTTTTGAGGTTTAACTGCAACCCAGCTTTTGCACTTTCTTCTTTCACCTTCATCATGAGGTTCCTCAGCTCCCCCTCGCTTTCAGCCATCAAAGTGGTATCATCTGCATATTGGAGATTGTTAATGTTTCTTCCAGTGATTTTAACTCCAGCCTTGGCTTCATCAGGCCCAGCACATCACATGATGTGTTCTGCGTACAGGTTGAATAGGTAGGGTGAGAGTATACAGCCCTGCCATACTCCTTTCCCAATCTTAAAACCAGTCTGTTGTTCCGTGGTCTGTTCTTACCGTTGCTACTTGGTCGTTATACAGATTCCTCAGGAGGCAGACAAGATGACTTGGTATCCCCATACCACCAAGAACTTGCCACCATTTGTGATGATCCACACAGTCAAAGGCTTTAGAACAGTCAATAAAACAGAAATAGATGTTTTTCTGAAACTCCCTGGCTTTTTCCATTATCCAGCGGATATTGGCCATTTGGTCTCTAGTTCCTCTGCCTTTTCGAAACCCAGCTTGTACATCTGGCAATTCTCGTTCCATGAATTGCTGGAGTCTACCTTGCAAGATCTTGAGCATTACCTTACTGGCATGTGAAATAAGTGCCACTGTTGGATAGTTTGAACATTCTTTGGTGCTTCCCTTTTTTGGTATGGGGATGTAAGTTGATCTTTTCCAATCTGTTGGCCATTCTTGTGTTTTCCAAATTTGCTGGCATATGGCATGCATCACCTTGACAGCATCATCTTGCAAGATTTTAAACCGTTCAGCTGGGATACCGTCATCTCCTGCTGCCTTGTTATTAGCAATGCTTCTTAAGGCCCATTCAACCTCACTCTTCAGGATGTCTGGCTCTAGCTCACTGACCACACCGTCAAATCTATCCCCGATATTATCCTTCCTATACAGATCTTCCATATATTCTTGCCACCTTTTCTTGATCTCTTCTGCTTCTGTTGGGTCCTTGCCATCTTTGTTTTTGATCATACCCATAGAAACTAAAATACAGTATGCAAAATCAAAACTACAAACAGAAACACCTAGGGTTGGATCTAGGGATAGTCATGCTTAGAGTAGACCCACTGAAATCCATGAGACAAGTAAGCCACGGTGAGCATAAGTTCCATTGATTTCAATGGGTTTACTCTCAGCATGACTAAGGGTGCAATCCTATGTATGTTTAAACAAAAAAAGTCCTACAATTCCCAGCAGCATGCATTCAACCCATAATAAAAAGGTAAAGGTGTCCCCAACCAGTCGTGTCCGACTCGAAGGTGCGGTGCTCATCCCTGTTTCTAAGCCGAAGAGCCAGCGCTGTCCGAAGACGCTTCCGTGGTCATGTGGCCGGCATGACTGAACACCGAGGTGCACGGAACGCTGTTACCTTTCCCGCCGAGGCGGTACCTATTTATCTACTTGCAATTTCTTGCTTTCGAACTGCTAGGTTGGCAGGAGCTGGGACTGAAGACGGGAGCTCACTCCGTCACGCGGCACTCGGGTCTCGAACTGCTGTCCTGCCGACCTTCCGGTCTGCAGTTCAGCATCTTAACCACTACAATTCCCAGGAGCATGCATTCAACCCATAATATCAATCCATAATTAAACACAATAAAATCTAATTAACAAAAATGACCATAGTAGCAAAGATAACACCATCAGACCTCTATAATACAATTAAAACCAGCTGTATATATACCAGTTCAGCACCAGTTCATGCCAATAGCACTGAACATGTTCAGGCTATCCCACTCCAATGCAGAAACACTCAACTACACCATTTCTTTAAAATTAGCAAAAGCAGGAGTACTACCTAGCAGATGCACATCCCTCCATCTTTTTTCTTAGTTTCTACCTCCTTGAAGGGAAGAGGAGGAAAATCCATGCGGTCCAGTGAATAAATAGCAGGACCTGGATATGATAGACCAGTCAGATCATACCTTTGCCACAGACTCATTATTATATAGCTTTGGGTAAGTCACTTTCCCTGAGCCTCAATAGGCCATCTGTGTGATGCTATTCGTAATAATGTAAGTCACAAGTTGGTTGCATGAATAAACATGTCAATTTGCTCAGCCATAGAGTGCATGCCTTGCACGCAGGAAGTCCCATGTTCAGTCCCCAGCATCTCCAGATAAGGCTGGAAAAGGCTCCTGCCCAGTACTGGCTCCAGGTTTTTGACACCCTCAGTGGGCCCCCTCCCTCGGTGAGTGGAGTTTCTCACCACCATGGTCCACCCGCTGCTGTTGCTCCTCTTCCTCATCATTGCTACGACTTGCTTGCTTGACAGTGAGCGAGTGGGGAGTGGCAAGTCCTGGGCTGAAACTACACCTAGCAGTTATCATAACTACTGGTGCCTATTGGTGTCATGTGTACCAATAGTTATGATAATGGTATAACTGCTGTGTGTGGATTCAGCCCTGATCCTCCTCTCCAGCACCACTGTTGTCTGGGCCAGAGTGAGAGGCAGGTGAACAAGCTGGTTGCAATGAAGGCGAGGAGGAGGAGCAACTCCAGGGGGCTCTTGTCAGTGGGCCTCTGCTGGTGGGTGGGCCCTTGACAAGTGCCCAACCATATCGACCTTTGACACTGGCTCTGCTCCCGCCTGAAAACCTGGAGAGCCACTGCCAGTCAAGTGTAGCAAGCTAAGTGGACTAACGGCCCTACTCGGTATAAGGCAGCTTCCTATATTCCTAAGGGTGTACCAAAATTTGCTTTAAAATGGCAAAGGCAGTGACTAGAGGCTCATTACTTATTTGCTGGGTTTTCTTTCAGGCAAATTAACATGCCAGCACAAATGTAATTGGGCTTATTTTAAAATCCTCTTGATGCTTTGGGTTGCCTTGTGGGACTGGAGATAGAAAACTAGCACCTGGTTTTGGAGGCAGCTGGGGATTTGCACCATATTATGTGTAATAGTTCCACTGTAAATAAACAAAATGAATAATTAAATGAGTATTAAGGTAGCCTGAATGATAATATTTTTAAAACATCTGCAGAGGAACTGATGCGGTATTTTGTACTACAACAATGCACTCTGGGTTGGATTTTGCAGGCGGGTTCTCATTACTGATAGGAATATTTTGGAGAGGCTGTAGCTCAGTCAGGGCCGGCCCAAGGCATTTTGCTGCCTGCGGCAAAGGACAAGATGGCACCCCCTCCCATTCCATGTACCAAAACTGACTAGACTGGCAGGTGAATCTATCTTCCACACGAGTGATGGGACAATGTTCTCCACTAAACGTGAAGGCAGCAGGCTAACTTACTAGGCGCAGAGTAAGCTGCAAGGCACACGGTTCTCTCTTTGAACACCTTGCTGCTGCCTCCCAGTATCTCCTGCCTGCGGTGACAGCCTCACCCTGCCTAATGGTAGGGCCGCCCCTGAGCTCAGAGGTCGAGCCCATGCTTTGCATTCAAAAGGTCCCGGGTTCAATCCTCAGCATCTCCAGGTAGGGCTAGGAGAGAATCCTGCCTGAAACCCTGGAGATCTGCTGCCAGTCAGTGTTGACAATACTGGACCAGATGGACCAAGGGACTGGCTCACTATGAGGTTTTCTGCATGGACAACTTGAGACAGGTGCTTTCTTCACATAGAGCTTTTATCCTGCCACTGAGATTGCTCCTTCACGGACGTTTGAGGGCTTTTTACATGACGCTGTGATCATTCAAGGCATCTCCTGCACTAAATGCCCTTTGTTTCATTTTTAAATAGATTGCAGATAATGAGCTATCAAATTAAGCCCTTGTGTTCCACTTGAGTTGCCTCTGTGAAAAGAGGAAAAGCAACAAGAGGAGAAGCAACATGAAGAGGAGCGAGATCAATGACAGATAATGGAAGACTCAGATACAGGGAGAAGGCGGGGGGAAAGGAAGCACGTAAAAAAGGGAGTCATGATCCTGAATTTAAAACGGAAGCAGAAGGCCCCGTTTTAAATGCAGGATTTCAAGCTGGTGTAGAGATGCCCAGGATGTTGTTCATGCAGGAAACCTACAGTGTGATCAATCGGGTTGTGTCTGCCATAATAGCTTGGGGCAGAATGTGCCTCAGCACAGAGGACTGCACACATTCATTATATATGTTTTATATATACAGATCCCATTAACATACCTTCTTTCTTTCAAGGAACTCCCAGGCAGCTTATGTTAGCTTTTCTCGTGTTATGCTCCCAACAACCCAGTGGTGAGTTAGGCTCAAGGTCATCCAGAAGGCTTAATAGCTGAGAAGTGATCTGAGACCAGATCTCCATGATTCGCATACAACTGTCTAACCCCTACACCACACCGTCTCTCACAAAACTCTCAGAAGTTGTCATCAATAGCAGGAAGTCAGCAATTCTTTTCTAAAAAGAAAAGGTCTGGGATTCTAGCCAGCCTGAAAGCCAAACACTTTGACCTTGGAGCTCTACCTCCTAATACCATATGTACGGGAGACTGTATTTACTCTGCAGGTAATGCAAAGGCACTCTGAACATGCTCAAAAGCATGCTGTTATTATTATTAACATTTGCAAGAATGTAACTAAGACTGCAATCCTGTACACACTTACCAAGGAGTAGGGACCACTGAACTCAATGGGACTTACATCTGAGTAGACATGTAGAAGATTGTACTGCATGCTTAATTACATATAACTGAAATAATTGTATATTTTCCCATTGCCCGCACTTTCATTCCTTTATAAAACCCCAGGCATATCCAGTTGTACCTAACAGTGTCATTCCCTTCGTGGGGGGGGGCACTGGGGGGGGGACTGTTCCAGCCCTGGGGGCTGGACTGCATTCTGGGACATCCCCTGGGGTAAGATGATCTCAGGGACAGACCCCTCCCACCCAAAGCTCTGGCCCTGACGTCACTGGACTTCTTTCTCTGTGCATAGAGTGTTTGCTGCCTCTCCCTACACCGAGAAAGGGACTGCCTTTCCCTGCTTGGTGCTAGATAAAGGCGGCCTTTCTCTAGTGCTGAGATTGGGTGGGCCCTGGGAGAGGGGCCTGGGAGAGGAGCCAGTGGGCCGGGGCAGGATCCAGTGGGCCGGGCCAGGTGGAGAACCCCCAAAGGCCAGAGGGTTCCCATCCCTCTCTTAGCACAAAGCTTCTACTACTTGCCAAAATCGCATTTCCTCCCTTGTGTAAGTGTCACATACAATACTCTAATTCTGTCTGGAGAAGCCATTGCACAGTTCATTACATCTTCCTTAGGCTAACTCTTACGTTCGTTCTTTCGCTAGCACATGCACAACTGCTAGCAGAACAATGCTACCTCTTGTACTTTTTCTGCTAGCCTAACATTGGATACAAACCACTATCACTGTGTGATATATATAATAATAATTACTATTATTGCTATTCTAGGATTGAACGCTGTCCCTGAAACCTAGTTTTGAGGCTGAATTAACTCAGTGGGAAGGCAAAAGTACTCTGCATATGCTCAAGTGCACCTTTCCACCAGTCCCTTCATTTGCTGAAATCAGCTTTGGGGAATGAGTCCTGGATAATTCCAAAAGTTCGTTATGCAGGGTTAATTGCAAAAATTAATTATGAGCCAGGACTCTGTCCCCAAACCTGATTTCAAATATTTTTTTCAATTGCAAGCAGGCCGCAAAAACTAGGGCGTTTATTGAGTCGCGAATGGGCTAACATACATGGTTGGTGGGCTGCATTCATATTGTTGTGCAGTCCCATACTAGGCGATAAAACACTGTGATAAAGTCTTGTCCCTCTGGTGGATCTTTATTCTTAGAATTCAATCTACCAAGCTGAGCAAGTGATTTACTGGTGAGCACTAGTAATCCTACCAGCATTCCTATAGGAAATCTCAGTTAATAGGAGTTCTATAAATCTGTTGATGGAACTTTACAGTTCTGGGTTGGTATTAGCCAAGGAAGTTTTGTTAAGGCAAAAGAAAGAGAGAGAGATTCGGAGCTCAGCTGCAGAGTTGCCCTATGGAAGCATATCTTCCATGACCAGCGTCATCCCATTTATTTGTTGAAATAGCAAAGTTGCATCTCTGAAAAGAAAGAAGTATGAAAATGCATCTTACTATTACACATAGGTAGCAAATGAGAGCATATGCCAGGAGTTCTGACATAGTTAATGCTTCATTATTTCAGAATAAATGCTATGCTGTCTATGTGGTAGTGTCTCCTTGGATATATGCAACTGAAACGATCCATATTTTGCAGTGCCTCCCACTTCTCACTTCCTTAAATAATGAGTACTCGAAGGGCAGTGCTGGGTTTAGTTCCCCATGGATCAGAGAGATCACTGCAGGTTAACGGTGTTTTTAATAATATCCATTTATTTAAAAATATACAAGCAGAGCATAACGGAAGCAAAGGAACTCCTTTACCAGAAACACAACTTCTAACCCTGCTTCAGCTTCCTAAAAAAGCAATTGTACCCCAAAGGTGCCACCTCTACCTAAAACTACAGACAAAGCTCCCAGCCTACCCTGTGCATCCAAAATCAAATGGTAAAGGCTGTTCCTCTGCCCCCACCCCCACCCATCCCAGATGGTGTCATACTCCAAAGTCAGGGAAGAGAGGTTTCCAGCCATCAAGGAACATTAACATTCTTTTGTTAGCCCTTGACCACCCACTTGCTGCCAGGAGAGCAATCGATTCATAGTAATCAAGACAAGCAAAATCAAAGCAAAATTAATGACTGTACATTGTAACAGCAGCAGCAGCAGCAGCAGCAGCACACACACACACACACACACACACACACACACACCGCCCCCTGAAAGTTTTGAAAATCCAGGCATACACGCAGGCCATAACACACAAAATATGCCCGGAACCCCACCCTAGCAGTATTAAATATCTTGTCTGAGACTCATCAACAGCTCCTGTATTAAGACTAAGTCTGGACTGTGCTGTGACTGGGTATTGAGTTACAACATATCCTGTGCACTGTCCTAGCAACATTTGGTAGGGCAGTCATGGATGCCGGGCCAGCTATTTTTACATTTTGTTTCCCACCCCCTTTGAAGTCAATGGGAGGGAGATTCTTTGTGGTGTAAAATTGCGCCAGCAACAGGTGTGGTTGTGGACTGAAGGCATAAATATGCTCTCTTCCTGCTCCACATCCATCCCACCCACAATGTCACCCCATTCAGCCACTCCAAAGGTGCATCTTCAACAGTGGAACAGCTCCACCATAGAGTGTTCTGCCACCATATTTACAGTGTACTCTCAGTGTCACTGTCATGGTGGCTGCTGTCTTTAACTGGGCCTGGTGCACTCAGGACCCACACTAACCTAGGGATGGGGGAGAAATCCGCCACGGACCCCAATGAGGCTGGATTCCAAGAACGGGGCCCATGGCAGAACGGAGCACTCATCTCCACCTCACTCATCTCCACCTCCGCAAATATTTGTGTAGCCTATCACGTCTAAGAACAGGGACACAAATGGCGTAGTGGGCGCCATTTGCGGCCGTAAAGCTGGTAGATTAGCCTAAATGCAGCCATAAATGGCTGCATTTAGGCTAATCTACCAGCTTTACGGCCGCAAATGGCGCCCACTACGCCATTTGCGTCTGGAGCCTGACTTACAGCGATACAGCATGACAATGGCTGCCGGCTGTATCGACATTCACCAGCGAAGCGGAGCTGGTGGCCGGCTCCGCAGGATCACAGAGGAGCGGAGCCGGCCAGAACGGATTCTGGGGTGGGGGAGGAATGGATCGCCTCCCCCCCCCCCAGTGGACCCCCCCAACCAGAACGGGGTAAGTGATCCACCCATCCCTACACTAACCAGATTCGAAGATACTAATATGACTCAAGTCCACTTGTGTGAAAGACTGATAGAGTTTACTGAGGGAAAATGGATACAAAGAAAGCAAAAGCAAAGAAACCTGACACATTCCCTTAACTTTGAGCAGGGGGTTGGACTCGATGGCCTTGTAGGCCCCTTCCAACTCGACTATTCTATGATTCTATGAACTCTCGGTTCAGTCACTCTGGTTCCCAGGGAAGTGATGGGCGTCGTCCCAGAGGGCTGGTTAGTAGGTGACACGTCTTCTCCTTCTCAGATGAGAACAGGTAGCAGTCCAATCTGCTCAGGATTTTATAGGGCCTGGTCTCATCATCTAGTTCAGACTGTCAGAACACACACACACCGCCCTTCACTCCCTTTCTCTCTTGGCAGCAAAATAAGTTTCTTACAGCATAGGAAGAGCATCCTTTATTTGTTAGAAAGTACACAGTGTGAAGAGCAACTACTGTCCATTGTTTTAGCTTCTGTTAACAGCAAAAAGCATAGTCTTCGCTGTATGTGAATACAGCTATGAAAACTAACTCTAAAATCATGAAAATTTCCAACTGCTCTAGCAAATTAGTGTACTTATGCTGTAATTACTGCATTAAATACTCTGAGTAAATTCACACCTGACTCCTCGTCCTTCTTCTGAAACCAAATCCAATACAGCAACAGGCCTTCTGCTTAATCCGCCCCCTCTGCCAGTGGATCACAAGTATAGGATTGCACCCTAAATGCACATCACAGGATATGCCATGCCTCTGTTCAGCTCCATTGTAAAAGAATGAGTCTAGGAAGGATTCCAAAACATCACTCTGAAGAGCACTTATCATTAAAAGAAAGGGAGAGAGAGAGAAAGAAAAAAAGAAAAGATTGGTGATGATGGTGAGGGAAGGCCTTTGCAAATATTCTACAGGAAATAAAAACAAATGGCATATTTTTCTTCTTCTGTTATTTACATTTTTTAAATGCCCTCCATAATGTTAAAGCTGCATTTTCTGGCTCTTGCAATTATTTGTTCCTGCTCTTTTGTAATAGGACCATCAGTCTTTAGATATCATTCTAACTATACAAAGTGCAACTTGCCCACTGTTAATCTGCCAGCAAGGACAAACTATTTTTAGAGCTGTCATTTGTAAAACTGCACCTGAGCTTTATTTGTCTTCTGATTAAAAGAGGTTTTCCTTCAGATCGGTTAACTTGAATGTTATGCTTAGAGTTCCATGCTCCAGTTCAGTATTAGAATGAAGCAGATTTCTTTGGGGAAAATCATTATGCTAATTTGAATGGATTCTTTGGAGATTTGGGCTTAGAGTTGTGCCATGAAATCTGTTGATTAGCATGAAAAAATAGAACTGAATGTTATTCTCGTATTTGTCAATGGATATGAACATGGCTGAGAGTTTCTTTGAGATGCCAAATCTCAAAAAAAGAGTAAAGCTCCCAAAAGTTCTTCAGGGCTTAATTGTGAGCCAGAGGTTGATGGGACGTAGACTTGTAATTAGTCTTTTAACCATCTTAGGGCCAAAGTAGACATGACATCATTCACGCCTTTAGCCCTGGTATGCATGGGTGTTCCACCCGCACACCATAAATAGCTGCTATTGGGGGGGGGGAGCCAGATCAATACCATGGCATGGGGGGAAGTGGGTTTTAACACTTTGCCCCAGTTGCAATTCAAATCTGAATTGGGGGAGGGGGGAATAAGAGGAAAATGGAAGCTTTCTTCCCATTGCAAGTATCTGGTATGCACAGACACACACTGCCTTTTCAGAGTGAGACCATGCCATGGCAAGGGGTTAAAACCCCACCCCACAGTCCCAATCCAGTTTAGCCAGCTATCTATCAAAAAAAATATTATGCACACCAGGGCTAAAGACATGAACAGTGTCATGTCTAGTTTGGACCTTAGCCCTGAAATATGATGTTACATTAGATGCTAGAGAACATCTGGACATGTGCAGAATACTCACTAACCAACAACTCCCCACATATCTAGAAGGAAACTGTGGAAACCTTTATAAAGGGATGCTCACTGTCTGGTGGATTTGGGAGAGGACAGTAGGGAAACTCTGGTGGCCCTCTCTCAAAAATCAGCAGTGAGAATCAAGAGCTTTGGAATTCCACTGGATAGGAAAATGAAAGGCCCCCTCAAATAATACAGAAGAATAGGAGGAAGACAGACAGTCTTGGCCCGGCAGAAAGTCCCTTGGGGTACGATCAGACTCATCAACTTGACTCTATCGATGGTGCTCTTGATGCAACAATCCCAAGAGAGAAAGACCCCAAACGAGCAAGATGTAAAAGGCTCCATTCAGTCTGTGGTTTGTAGGATTGAGAGTCTCTTAGTTTTTGAAAAAGAAAGGATGTAGTAAATGGGGAATAAAATTGATCATGGCAAGCAGATAGCATGCCAGGTATTATTTAAGACTGTTTTAACCATTTCAAACTTTTATGTAAAATGTAATAATTTATATGATAAACAGGATTGTAAATTTAGTGTGTAACTTTGTTATCAAATGTACTTTTGTATTATTGATTTTGTAAAATGATTATATTTAATAAAAATTTATAGTTCCTAAAAGAAATAAATCTATATTTCCCACATACCTAGGTTTAGGAGGCAGGATTTTCAGGTCAAAGGATGTGCACCAACACTCTTTTAAGCAATTACCCACCGATTGATCCTTGAATACTTTTCAAAGAGAGGTGAAAATCAAGCATTGAACTATTTCTCAAGTGTATGGTATTCAGGTACAGTGAATAAATGTTGCATTGTCCTCTTAAGTACAACCATCCTCCAGGTTTTCCCTTTCCTTAGAGTACAGGAAATCCTGCTGCAGACCTGTGTTAGGGGCCCCACCAGACAGCTGGATAGAACCTTATATATAAGCCTGTCACCTATGTGGACACGGAACTCAGTAGTCAAGGCTCAACAGAGAAGACATCAAGGTCAGGACACGTTCCCTAAAGCCACTGAAATGTACACAGGGGTAGGAGGCAAGTAACCACCGACGCTCTGTTATAGAAATGCATGGCTACAACAGATGTACAGATGCAGTTACAGTAAACTGTATGCAGGCAAGTCTCTCCTGCTATGCTGCCTGTCAGCTGCAATCCCATTATGAAAGGTTATTACCCGCCAAACTGTATGTGTATAGAGTTGCAACAAACTAGTCTGCTCTGTGGTTGCTGAAATGCCTTCAAGAAAACTGTGCGTGCTCTCTCTCTTCCAAGTTCTGTGGTTCAGCAGTGCACAATGCCACATATAACAGTGGTGGCTGTCACCACTGTAACAGTGCTGAGACGTACCCTGTTCTGATTCATGCGCGCCAGCTTACAATGCAAGCAGACCACCAAAGCAGATGACACTGCATTGTTATGGAAGTTGTTGTGATGGCCATATCCTATTTGTGCATTCTCGCTTCTGCTGCTCTGACATGGCTGGAGCTGAAAGGCAAAGTTGTCAGACCCGGAAAACAAGGGGTGGCATGGCATGAAAGAAACCAGTGGCAATGCTTTGCTTACATCTTTGAAAATGTACAGATTCAAGGGGAGGTGGTCGTGTGTCATAGGTCACAAAGGACTGTCCTCTATTTGAAGGGAACCCCTATTTCAGGGATGGGGAACCTCCAGTCCGCAGACCAGATCCAGCCCACAGAGGTGCCCCATCTAGACCACGAGTACCATCCACAGGCCCCGCTCCTTCTCCCTCCAGCACTGTGCAGGAAACACCCCTCCCTCCACTCTTACCTCCAATCACTGATCAGAGATTTCCCCCCAAAGAGAGCCCTTCTTCAGCACAGTGCAGGAAACCCCGCTCTTCCTTCCAATCACCACAGCCCTGCTCTTATCTCCAGTCACTGATCAGAGATAAGAATTTGGGATTTCCCAAGAAAGAGAGCCATTTAGCACAGGGCAGGGAAACCCTGCTGTTATGTCCAATCAGTGGCTGGAAATAATGGTGACTTAAAGGCATTTAAAGTTTAAACACCTTTAAATTTTAGAATTGAGCTGTGCCTTGCAGGCCTGAAAGCTGTTGCACTCAAGCTTCTGAGTAGTCATGCACTGAAGACTGAACTGAGCTCTGCTTTGCATGCTTGAAAGCTATTGGACTGGGGTTTACCCCCAAGTAGACTTGCATGGAGCTGGGCTGTCCTTTGCATTCCTGAAAGCTGTTGCTGGGGATGGAGCACAGTGGTTTCATCCTCCTGGCTGTTCTCATAAATTCTCCAGCTGTTCTCTGTTGGAGGACAGAGCGCTGCATGCCACACAACCTGTCCTGAGCCCCCCAAATTAGCCTGCTGCTCAGATGTGGTGGAGGATGCTATTCCATTGCTAGTGCTGAAGTAAGATTCAACTAGGGATGGCGGAGAATTCCGCCACGGACTCCAATGAGGCCGGATTCTAAAGAATCCGGCCCCCCAGAGTCTGTGGCAGAACGGAACACTTACCTCCGCCTCCCCATGGAATCCTCTTCGGCCAGATCCTTTGGCTCCGGATTTCCAGCGATACGGCCGCCATGCCGTATCGCTGGCTGAAGGGACTGACTGCGGACGCAAATGGCATCCTGGACGCCATTTGGGGCCCTGTTTTTTCACGTGATAGGCTATGCAAATATTTGCGTAGCCTATCGCATGAATGAAAAGCACGGCCGCAAATGGCGTCCCGGATGCCATTTGCATCCGCAGTCAGAACCTTCAACCAGCGATACAGCATGGCGGCCGTATCGCTGGAAATCTGGAGCTGGCCAGCAGCTCCACAGAATCGCCGCAGAGCGGAGCCAGCTGAAGAGGATTCCAGGGGGAGGAACGGATCGCCTCCCCCCCTGCAGACCCCCCCCCCCGGACAGAAGGTAGGGGTTTCGTACATCCCTAGATTCAACTGCCAGCCCAGTCAGCTTCTGTACATGCACTAGGGAGGGAGCGCCATCAGTGCTGGCTCCAAGGTTTTGACTGCCCTTGGGCAAGGCGTCTTCCTTGGCCTACTTCTCTCAGTGAGTCTACCTTCTCACTGCCAGTGTCACCAGCTGCTATTGCTCCTCATCCTCTTCTCCTTGTTGCTACCACTTGCTTGCTAGACAGGCAGTAGTGTAGTGGCCAGTTGAGAAGTGCAGGGGCCCTTCGTGACAGTCACCGCCACGCCCCCTTCTAAGACTGTACAACCTTGTAAGATATACAGCCTTCAGCTGGGATCCAAAAACAGTGCAACTGAGAGTAAGGCAGTGGTATTTCAACTAGACGTCTGAGAAGAAATGCAGGAGGGTTAATCTTTTTCACTCACTCACTCACAAACATGTTAGGTTTTCAAAATATGATACTCTATGGAAGCTTCACCCTCTCAACTCAGCCCTCACGGACAGATCCTTTCTCATTTAAACAGCCCCCCATTAGCACCCCAACATTACCCATTAGCCTTTCCTAAGCTCCTTCATTATATCTCTCCCATCCTGCAACAGAAACGTCCACACACCCAGCTGAATTAAACCACACACACACACACACACACACACACACCTTCTTTCTCCTCTCCCCTCAACTGACTTTTTTCTGTTTCCCTCCCCTCCACCAGGGTTTGTTTGCCCAGATACATGCCAACCTTGTACCAAAATGTGTAGCTGACAGAGCAGGTTGCATTTGGCAATTCTGCTTACTGTAGAAATTAATGTTCAAGAATTAACAGTGCAATCCAATGGGTGTTTATTTCAAATTAAATTTACAGAGATCTTGGGAAGGCAGCTAAGGCTGCAATCCTATGCACACTTATCTGGGAGAAAGCCCAATTGGCAATTGAACATAGTGGGACTGACTTCTGAGTAAACATGCATAGGATTGTGTGACAAATCCTAAAAACTGGCACAGACCAGCCACCTGCCCTGCCCCATAAGTAAATAATGGTGGCAGCCCCCCCCCCCCGCTCCTGTGGCCAACAGCAGCAGCCCTGAATGGGTGGCCGGTGTTGCAGGAGACGAAGACAGTGCGGGGCGTGCAGGCATGGAGCTGGGACGAGCGGAGAAGCCAAGAGCTGAGGAGGAGAATGGGGTGGGGGTGAGAGGAGGCTGCAGAGCTCCCTCAGGCTCCCTCTCTCGCTCTCTCCCTTTGTCTGGCTGGCTCTGCCTTGTAGACGACAGGCTGCCACCTGCACTCCCTCTCCTCCCTCCTCCTTCCCTAGCAGACCGGGACCCGGCTGGCGGCTGGCTTAAAAAAAAGTGTCGGAGCGACGCCCCGGCGCGACCTGCCACCACTACACCGCTGCAGACAGGCAGAGAGCCAGTCAGCAAGTAGGCAGCAGCATCTACTGCTCCTCCTCCTCACCTCCACCAGTGTGAGAGGCAGGTGAACAAGCAGATTGCAATGGTGAAGAGAAGGAGCAAGTCCAGGGGCTCTTGTGGGCCCAACCATGCCTACTCTTGAGGCTGCCCTTGAACGCCATCCTGCCCTTTGCTGCAGGCAGCAAAACCTTTTGGGCCAGCCCTGCTCTGGGGCAAACAATTCTCGTTTGACTTCTGAAATTGCCCGTTCAGAAACATTCAGTGTGAAAGAACTATGGATATGGAATATGCTTTAACCAATCTATATCATTTTGGAAGACCTCCTTCCACCGCTAAGGTTTCAGTCCTGCACATACTTAACCTGGGAGTATGTCCCATTGAACTGCTTACTTATAAATAGGCAAGCGTAGGATTGTGCTGTTGATATCTAACATTTGTTGGCATATTCAGACATGTAATCCTTCTCTTGCTTTATTTCTTTTCCTCTCCTTTGTCTTCATCTGGACTTTTGATGCATTCACAGCTTTGGAATTTCCCAGAAACAATAGGCGGGAGGCTTGATGGTTCAGTTTCCCATCACATAAATTATGGAAAGGAAATGCATTAATCCTTTAGGTCTGTGCATTCCAAACCTAACCAATAATGAAGGTTGATACATAAAAGAAGGTGGAGGTCCAGTTTGACATTATGACATAATGTCTTCAATTGCTTTGGAAACTACTTCTGTTTTTTCTTAGGGAAAGGCGGTCCAGTTTGTTGAGGTATCCTTCCGCATTAGTGAAAATCAGCCTTGAAGCACTGCTACTCCTTATCAAACATTAGGAGTAAACAATCTTATCCAATAATTTTTTGAAATTAGTAGTACAGGCCAATAACATTTGCTATTCTCCCTGGAGCATTAGCGCACCAGTAAGGTGACAGAGAGATAAATAAGACTTGAAGGGTCTAACTGAACATTACTGTAATAACATCCTGGTGTTCTGCTCCTTTGCTTCAAAGCCTTATGGGGAGTGGGTAATTTAGAGTGGGGAAGTGGCAGGGTGAAGGGTTAAGCACTCCCTCCTTCCTGCTACTTTTCTATTCCAAATCATACCCCCTTTGTTTTCCCTGGAGTGTTTGGAACTTGATGGGTAGGAGACCCTCAGGGGCATAATTTGGATTAGAGAAGCAATGGTGGTATAAATAATCTCTCAATAATCTACACAGATGTCATTATTGACAACTTCTGGATTCTTATGACTGCTTTCTAAAATGGAATGTGGCATGTATATTAGGAGCAAAGTAGACATTAAGTAAATAGCAGACACAAGGGGCCTGGTCCAGATTGGGGCTTTAACCATTTGCCCCCAGCTGCAGCCTTGATCCATATCAGGAGCATAGTAAGGAAAGCTTAATTGTGTAATGTCTCCCTCAGACTCCTCTGAGGATGAAGGGGAATGGCAGGCTCCAGACCAAGGGGAAGGGACCAGCACGGAAGGAGTCTGAGCCCCCTCACCTCCTGTGGGTGTTCCAGGCCCAGCTGCAGCCCCCTCAGAGGATTTGGAGGGTGAAATGCCACCAATCACCGCAAAGCGAAGGCAGCTGCATGTAAGAGAACAATGTAGGCAAGACTCTATCTAAGACAGAAAGGCTCTCGGAAGCAAGAGAACTGATTGTATGCAGCTGCTTTACGATGCAGCAGTTAAAAGCAGGAAGCAGGCAGGAGCAAGGTTGCTGGAGAACAACGTCAGTATCACACGCCAGATCTCAGCCTCGACCCCGGACCTGAACCACAACCCTGCTTGTGTTCCCTTGTACTTTGGACTGGAAAACAGACTTCTCTCTGCCACATCACCTTGAATTTGACTGCCCTGGTAAAGTTTCCTGCTTCAACCTCCTTTTCCCCCTCTCACAGCCTTGGATAAGTTTATGACCCTGTTATCAGCCAGTGATTTATTGCTACCAGCTGTGGTGAGCTGGCACAAACAGAAGCTTTTTTTCCAGTGTAAATCTAGGTGTGGGGCCTCTGACCTGGATCAGGCCTACAGCAGGGGTTAATGAATTAAAGCACCCCTATCAGCCCCTCCCACCTCAAAGAAGGGTCCCAATCTAGATCGAGTTCCTCTGCAGCTGCTATTTACTTAAAACTCAATTTACCCCACCAGGGAGATGGTCCTGAGTTGGGCATCGATCTGTGAAGAATCTGTAAATACAACCATCACATAAACGGGCCTCAGAGTTCTGATCCAAGACCACATCTGAAAGTACACACACCAGAGAAGGCTGGGCCAAGATGTCCGACAGACAGTATTTGTTAACGCTGTAAACAAATCTCTAACAAAGCCCTTTCCTGCTTGTCTTTGGCTAGGAGCTTTTGTAGACTTTTGACCAGCTTTCATGTGCACCTGCTACCTATGTTCCTGCAGCGTTTTATTGGCACATGTTGAAAACAGCAGCTCGCACAGTGGAGTGCATAAAACAGGCAACTATCATTTAGCTTCTTTGCCTCTGTGGCTTCGCTCTCTTTCTGGAGCCATTGTGGGTAGACAGTGCATCACTCAGCATATTTTAATCTGTAGGAAAAGGTTGCCTACTGAAGACTATTTAAAAAGTACACAGGGTTCTGCTTTAGCAAGAAAAGGAAAGGCAAATATCATGGAATCAATGCTGTTGAGGCTTACCCTAGTTCTTAGATTAAAAATTATATATCCTAGAAGTATTTATTTAGAAAAATCATCTGGAATGGTCCATGTAGGCTTGATCCTCCCAGAGGTGGCACAACTCTTATGTGCTAAGACAGGAGTGGGCAACTTCTAGCCCTCCACATGTTTTGGCCCACATCCATCAGCCTTAGCCAGCATAGTTTATGTTGAGAGATTATTATGATGGGAACTGTAGGCCAAAAATCTGGGGTTGGATCCAGATTTAAGCTGGATCAACTGCACTGGGATTCCCTGACCCCTCTTTCCCATGGCAGCCCCCTGAAAAAGCTATACAGGAGATTCTGCTGAAAGGAGTGAGCTCTGGTGTGGGGCAAGGAGGTCCCCAAAAATCAAACAGAGGAACTTTCTGTAACACTTCTCTTCAGGGTCTGTAATGGGAGTCACAGCAAAGGCCTTGTACAGGGCAAATTAACATATCATTTTAATTCTTAATTAGAAACAATAATGCATAAGTAATAATTTTACATGCATAACTATTCACTTATCACCAAAACAATAAAACAGGGCACAGCCATCCCAAAGTTCTGTCTTTCAGTTTAGTCCACAACAAAAATATCCATAAAGCTTCTCTCTAAAGCTTGATGTTTCTGCTGGCTGAAGAAAGAAAACAGTCTCTACTCAGTTCCCTCCAGCTACGCACAATCTTCTAAAAAATGGACCAGGTTCCAGCAACACAACAACGACTTTGTAAACAGCCCTTTATACAATATAAAAGAGCATAAACAACAAGGAACATAACAAGGAACTCATAATGTTCGTAAAAAAAAATCATGGCACTTAAAAAAAAAATTAAAACGGAAACCTCCCTACTAACCCGTCTCAAAGGTTCAGGGTCTTACAGAGAGGAGAAAGCAAGCTTCTTCCACGCTGCACTTTGGTAACTGCCTAAAATGGTGGCCACTCCCTATCTCACTCCTTTACTGAGCATGTGCAGGAATATTCCCATTCAGAATTCTTAAAGAAAAATATACCAGTGGGTTACACTTCCACCAGTGGAGACTTCCTCTCGAGGAAGACAAACCTTGGATCCAACCTCTGGAAGGCCACAAGTTTCTCAATCCCAGCTCTTGGTAAGAGCTGCCTTTCCCAATCTGTTTTGGACTACAACTCCCATCAGACCTAGCCAGCATGACCAGTGGTGTATTATAAGAGAGGTACTTTGAAAACCCATGCTTCTCTAGCCCACATATCTAGGGTTTGCCATTTTTAGCACTCCCAAATTAGGAAGGCCACGTGTTTCTACAACCGGCCATATGATGATTAACTATGGGCACAATCCCATGCATGTTACTTTTACTTTACAACACGCTCCTATTGTCTGTTAAGAGTTACAGATCCTTTTTCTACTTGCCAAAGCTTGAGTAAGGTGTCACTGCTGGTTTCTATTGAGGAGATTGTTTTGGCTGAAGTGCGACAGTCACAGATGGTAACACAAGCTGTAAGCTCCCCTCCCTTTTCATCTGAACAATAAATACAGGGTCTCCCAATGGCGTATTCAGGAAAGAATCTGAGATTCAGCTCACATTATACCAACAGTAGCAACATACCTTGAGGGGGATCGCTTTTGTTTCCTCCTCTTTAGCCACACCAAGCCAGTTAAGAAAACTCCTGCCCAGTCCCTCTACAACATATCATTTTATTCCCTTTTGAGTAGTAAGAACCTCTAAGGCTGCTTTATATGGTTTGTTCCTCCTGAGTTTTGAAGACTTGTGGTATTTTTGTAATATCTCTTTGTTTACAATATACAGGTAGAGCAGGTAGGAAATAAGCAAGCACACAGACAGTGCTAGTGAGGAAAAAGCTATGCAGGGAACTTGTGCTTGTTGGAGTGGAGATAGATTAGAACCCACTTTACCTCAGGATTAGGTGAAAATTATTCTTTTATATACTAGTCCTAAAGCAGCATCAGCCTGCCAAAAGCAACAGCTGCAAACTTGGCAATTTCTTGCTAGCCAACTCTGAAAACACAACTCGGGTTTGAGGTGCCAGCCAGCTGTGCTGTTAATTCAGTTTTGTATAGGTGAATTTGGGATTCTTTCTCTGAAGAAATTCAAACCCCTCTCACTTAACCATCCCAAATTTTATTCAGATATATACACACAAGCTTGGTTTCCAGCTCAACCCACTCTGTTTGCTGCAGTTTAGTCTACTGATGTTGCAGGCCCATTGCATTTGAAACCATTTTTAAAAAATGTAAATGCCAGTGCAATGCCAACCTGTGACAGAGCTTTATGAGACTATGCATGGTGTGGAGAAAATGGATAGGGGGAAAACCATCCCTCTATCATAATACAGGCACATGTGGTCAGCCAATGATCCTGAATGTTTGGAAATTCAGAACAGCCAAAAGGACATACATCTTCACACAGCTCAAAGTTAAACTATGGCATTCACTGTCATAAGATGTGGTGATGGCCTTTAACGTAGGTTAAAGGGGGCTAGACAAGTTCATGGATGATTGAACTATCAATGGCTACTAGTCATGACAGCTATTTGCTACCTCCAAGATCAGAGACAGCATACCTCCAAATATCAGTTGCTAGATAACAATGATGGGATAGTGCTATCACCCTTGTGTCCTGCTTGTGGGCTTCTCACAGGCATCTCGTTAGCCACTATCGGAACAGAATGCTGAAACAGATAGGCCTTTGTTTTGGTTCAGCAGGTCTCTTCTTATGTTAACTCTGTGGGACTTACTTTTGGGGAAACGTGTATAGGATCATGCTGCACAAGGCCTTCATGAGGAGGCTAGCTAAGGCATGCTTCAGTTGCCTGAAGTGCAAAACATTGTCCATTGGAATAATGGCAACATGTAGCATGGCTTCCCCAATCTAGTGCCTTCCAGATGTGTTGGATCGCAACTTCCATCATCCCCAGCCAACATGAAGATTGCGAAAACAGACAGACTAGTTTTGGCCAAGGTACCTCACATGGTCTTCTTACAGGCATTTGTGTGTGTGCCAGTGGAGGCTGGTGGCTCTGATTTCGGCGGGGCTGTCAATCCATTCTGGATTTCGGCCAGGACCAGTCAGAACTCTAAAGGAGCTATCCAAGCTGCTGGACCTATTCTGGGGGTAGGGGTCAGCACCTTGGATAGCTCCTCTAGAGTTTCTGGCTGGACTGAAACCCAGAAGGGATTCACAGCCCCACCGAAATCGGAGCTACCAGCCTCCACTGGTGCATGCTCAATACAGTCCTGTTTGTTGGGCAGACGGTTTCTCAATGATAACACTGTTGACTGTAAGCTTCAGTGATCAATGGTCATATCCAGTGGTATCACTACACTAGTGCTAATGATGCGACGCTAGCATAAACCTACATTAGTGCAGCGCCATTAACACTTGCTAGCACAAAGGGGGAAAGCTGTGATTTGTGGATTTTGGTAGCAAATTGCTGCTTTTCCCCTTTGCCCTAGCAAATATTACTGGAGTTGTGCTAGTACTGGTTTACGCTAGCAACAAGCCATTAGCACTAGTGCTGAGACACCACTGGATACTACCTTAGCTCTCCAGTCTCTTCTGCATTTGCCAAACTCTTTCTAGTTTACTGATCTGTGCTTTCAGTTTCCCAAAGCAAAGGGTGAAATAGTTGCCAATTCACTACCAAGAAGTCAGTGCATTTGTCTTCTAAAGACAATGTTAGATTTTGTTTGCATCCATGGTCTGCCAGCTCCTTTTGTTGCCTCCTCTGTCTCCTGCTTTTTCTGCAAAGGACTTGATTCATTTCCAGCAGCATATTACAAGCTTTACAAGCAAAGATTATGCACTCTGCACAAGACTTGATTAATAAGCGAGCATTAAAAGACTTTGGGAAGAAGGCTTGGTGGAAAAACAGCTTTCTCTTGGGATAATCACAAATTGAGGAACATTTTCATATAATTCAGCTGGTCATTCAAAGCCTCACATAAACATGAACATGAACATGAACATACACACGAACATGAACATACACACGAACATGAACATACACACGAACATGAACATACACACGAACATAGACATACATACATAAACATATACATATACATACATAAACATATACATATACATACATACATATATATATATAATATCTCCCATTTGGCATCATGAGAATTAAATCTGGCATGCAGGGGCACATTATACTGGTTCACTGTATTAACAGACCTCTCTAATTTTATTCAGATATTGCCTTGTACACATAAAACATAGAGTTTTTCTACACAAGGCATTTATTGTGCACTCTTGATTCCTTATGGTTGTTTACAGGTTCTTTAGATAAGATCATGATCCTCTAGTTTCACTTCTGTTTTTTTAAGAGCACTTTCCGGGGGGGGGCTTAGAGCAGGGGAAATGGGGTTTTATTTCTGAAAGTGAAAGAACTACTTGTGTATTTGCACTATTCCACTATAGCACAGCACCATCTAGAGGCTGTGTCTACACTGCAGGTGAAATCGCTTCATAAGAACATGAGAAGAGCCATGCTGGATCAGACCAAGGGTCCATGGAATCCAGCATTCTGTTCATGCAATGGCCAACCAGCTGTTGACCATGAACCCAAAGCAGGACATGAATGCAACAGCACTCTCCTGCCCATGTTCCCCAGCAACTGGTGCACATAGGCATACTGCCTCTGATACTGGAGGTAGCACATAGCCATCAGGACTAGTAGCCATTGATAGTCTTCTCCTCCAGGAATTTGCCTAACCCCTTTTTAAAGCCATCCAAATTGGTGGCCATCACCACATTCTATGATAGCGAATTCCATAGTTTTAACTATGTGCTGTGTGAAGAAGTACTTCCTTCTTGCTGTCCTGAATCTCCCACCAATCTGCTTCATGGGATGACCCCGGGTTCTGGTATTTTGAGAAAGGGAGAAAAATGTCTCCCTATCCACATTCTCCACACCATGTCTCCACTGGTGCACTGTTTGGGTGGCCACTTATACTTGCGGAAGAGGAGGAAATGCATTACCCAAAAAAGCAGACAAATGCAGGCACTGATTTGCATAACATCTGCAGATGTAAATTTATACGTGTAGGTGGAAATCCAGAAATAATTATAATTGAAATATAAAGGGGATATATCTCACCATACTGGAGAAGACTGACCGGGTGACATGTGTGCCTGCTTAGGGCTTCTTCACACTGAGCTTTTATCCTGTGATTGAGATTGCTCCTTCACAGAAGTTTGCAGGCTCTTTACATGCCGCCGTGAACATTCAAGGCGTCTCCTGCACTAAAAGCCCTTTGTTCCGTTTTTAAATAGATTGCAGATAATAAGCTATCAAATTATGCCATTGTGTTCCGTTTGAGTTCCCTCTGTGAAAAAAGGAAAAGCAGCAAGAAGAGGAGCAAGATCGATGAAAGATAATGGCAGACTCAGATATGGGGAGAAGGAGGGGGAAAGGGGAGGGGGGAAAGGAAGCACGTGAAAAAGGGAGTCGTTGTGATTCTGCATTTAAATGGGAAGCAGAAAGCCCCGTTTTAAATGCAGGATTTTAGGCTGGTGTAGAGATGCTCTTAGTCTGTTCTCCAAGTGCTAACATTTGATGTGCATTTTCAAGGCCGCTGCTTCTCTCTCTCCTTATGGTTCTTTGACTTTAAAACAGACTTGGACTGGGCACACCTTTAAATAGAGCGCTGTCCTTTGCCAGGACTGTCCTCTGTAAACCTGTAAAGCAGAATCTCCCTAGCACTGATTCTTAGATTACAGTATGTGGAGTCTCAGGGTCAGATCCAACATGTCAGAATTCTATTCTACTCCTTGGGGGTCTCCAGGAGAGGGAACAGAGTTTCAAGATGAATAATTTACAATGGTTTTTACTTCCTTGATATGTTAGAACAACAAAATTGTGTACCAACCCGTTTAAAAAAATAATAATTCTGAGCAGTTTTGCATTGTAAACTCGCTTAAATTGTAGCACTATCATGCCTGCAGGAATAAAGTGGACTTTGCTTCTGCTGCCCTGATGCTCTCATCACCTGCCGCTTTCTGGGTGGTTATAAGGGGAGTTCCTGGGCTGCAGGGCCCTGGACTTTGATCCCAAAGTCCAACTCCAGCTGCACCACTGAATCACAACTTCTGACAGATCTTCCAAGCATCAGATGAATGAACACAAAAGCTTGCTAGCCTAACACTGAACTGATGACCTAGGGCAGGGATCCCCAACCTTTTTGACCTGTGGGCCCATTTGGGAATTTGAGAAACTGCTGAGGGCACCACCATAAAATGGCTCCCACGTAGGATGTGGCTAGTCACATAATGGCTGGTGTGGGGCCTGGCTAGTCAAAAGTGAGATAAAGGGCAGGGGGGAGAAATACTGAGGCTAGCAGCTGGGAGGGAGGGGGAAATAGCAAGGCAAAGGGGTAGAGGGAAGAGAAAGGGCAAGGATAGAGGCTAGAAAGAGAGAAAAAGAAGACTGCCCTAATATTTTCCAAGGTTTTTCTTAACACTTTGTTTTGAAGGGGGGTAAGGAGGAGAGAGCTTCGTGGGCGCTGTGGGGGGCTGCACCCTGCTGGGTGCCGCAATGGGGATCCTTGACCTAGGAGGATCACGACTCACCTGGACTCCCCAGCCCCGCCTTGTGACAGCAATGTATGTATTAGTTACTATGTTTATCTATCTGTCCCATAGCAAAACCTCTCAGGACAGCTCCGAAAACAAAATTATCCAAACTTATTGGAAAGAAAATTTCACAACTTGTATCCTAATTTGGGCTACTTCTGCTTAAGATGTTACAGAACACAGTGGACATGTTATGAGAGCCAGTTCCTGGTTGTACTCCCACATGTTATTGTTTTGGAAGCTTGGTCTCTTTCTGTTGCTGGTCCCATTTCCTCATGTGATGGAGTCCTTATCCATGATCTTGCAGGTCCTTGATAGCTAGGCACAGCTTCTGCTGCATTTGTTCCATCTCTCTCACAAAATAGATTCTGTTTCATAAGGCAGGTCCTTTGTGTCATAATACTGAGGCCTAGTACCATCTATTACAAGTAAGGCTTTTATAACACAGTTTTGTAATCTCTAGGAAATTAAGTCCACCAAACCTCGTAATTCAGCTGCATGTAGTGACTGGGCCACCATCTTCCCAGCAAAGGCGTTGGTTGTGGGAATAATCAAGACTCCATTCTCCCTCAAGAAAAACTATTAGAACTGCTTATGTCGATGTGGTTGTGGATGTCATGTCCCCACGGCTCTATCCCAGACTGCCTTGGTAATGTAGGAATGTAGAAATCATATGGCAGGGACTAGATCATATAGGACATTCCATGTTTGGCATAATTAGGAAAGGAATCGAAAATGAAACTGCCAATATCAAAATGCCCTTTGGTGAGACCATATTTGGGGTACTGTGTACAGTTCTGTGTACACACCTCAAAAAGAATATTGCAGAGCTGGAAAAGGTGCAGAAAAGGGCAACCAAAATGATCAAGGGCTGGGGCAACTCCTCTATGCGGGAAAGTTACAACATTTTTTAGCTTTTGAGCATAGAAAAAGGGTAAGGAGGGGACATAATAGAAGTGTGTAGAAAATGAGAGAGGACAGTGAGACATTCCCCTCATCCCACCCCCATTTTCTCATAATACAAGAGTCCCAGGTCATCCCATGAAGCTGAATGATGGGATATTCAGGACAGCCAAAAGGAAGTACTTCTTTACATAGCACATAGTTAAACTATGGGATTCTCTACCACATGATGCAGTGATAGCCATCAAATTGGATGGCTTTAAAGGGGGATTCGATAAATTCATGGAGGCTACAGCTGTCAGTGGCTTCTAGTCATGGTGGTTGTATATTGCCTCCAGTACTGGGGCACAGTGCCTCTGCATGCCAGTTGCTGGAAGTGTGCTGTTGCACTCATGTCCTGCTTGTGGCTTCCCATAGGCAGCTGATTGGCCACCGTGCAGACAGAATTCTGGACAAGATAGGACATGATTGGAGAGGAACACATGCTGTCCCTGATCCTAACTTCCACACATTAGGATTCCCAGTTGTGCAGAGAGAACCCTCCATGCTAACAGTTGTCTCTGTTCCAACCTTCAGCTGATCATGCGGAGACCAGAGACCTCCGTCCAGTGGTGTTCCTAATGAAGATTCAGATAAAATAGTCTCAAGGACAGATTCTCCATGGCCATGTGCAGTCTCTTATATCTTCTGTGTGTTCTGTTAAAAAATTCAACAGATCAACTGGGTAATGATTAAATAATGAAATCATTACCAGAGTCAATAAAAAAGAATTATTTCTGTAGTTAATAATTCTTTCGAAGTACGATTTCCCCTTTTAAAAAAACATTCTGAAATCTCTTTTTTCCCTAGTCTTGTTGACTGACATTAGACATGATCTGAATTCACAGAAGCCCCCCCCCCCCACTCCGCGATGTTGTTCTGAGTGCTCACAGTTAATTTTATGCTGCTGTGGTGCTCTCAGCACCACTGGGGCTGTCTTTAAAAAATAAAACAACAACAGCTCCTCCTATGTCCTTAACAACACCTTGGCATACAAAATTTAAATAAGCAAAGTTCTTCCCATCAGTTTTACTCTATACCAGCACAGATTCACTTGCTTGTTTTCCATTTGCTCACTAGATTGGCATAGGGTGGTCATGTGTACTACTTTACAGAAGACACTTCTCTATTTGAAGGGCTGTCCAGGCCAAGAGCAAGGGCCCTGAAGTTCCCCATCAACATTTAGTACCTTGACAGCAGGCACACAGGTCACCTGGCCGGTGTCTTCCCTACTGTGATGAGATGTATTAGCTTTCCATTTCAATTCTAGTAATTATTTCTAAATCTTCATCTATAATATAAATTAGCACAGCCTCCCCCAAGCTGGTACCCTCCAGATGTTGTAGACATCAACTCGCTTCAGCCCCAATCAAGAATGCTGGAGTTGTAGTCCGAAACATATGGAGGGCATCAGGTTAGGGAAGGCTGAATTAGCTGATGCAGAATTTTGCAAACGTTTGTCCTCTTTTTATGTGATGCATTTAATTTTTGTGATCCACTCAGAGAGCTTTGGCTATTGGGGGAGTATAGAAATGAAATCCCCTTCATGGATCACTGCCTTGTTGTGGCGAAGGGGCTTGCGTAACTCAGTGAAGCCATAAGCTATGCCGTGCAGGGCCACCCAAGACAGACAGGTCATGGCAGAGAGTTCTGACAAAATGTGGTCCACTGGAGAAGGAAATGGCAACCCACTCCAGTATTCTTGCCAAGAAAACCCCATGGAATGTATCACAAGGCTAAAAGAGATGACGCTGGAAGATGAGCCCCTCAGGTCGGAAGGTGTCTAATATACTACTGGGGAAGAGCAGAGGGTATTTCCAAGTAGTGCCAGAAAGAGTGAAGCGGCTGGGCCAAAGCCAAAAGGACACTCAGCTGTGGATGTGTCTGGTGGTGAAAAGAAAATCCGATGCTGTAAAGAACAATATTGTTTAGGAACCTGGAATGTCAGATCAATGAATCAAGGTAAGCTGGAGATGGTCAAACATGAGATGGCAAGATTGAACATCGACATCTTGGGAATCAGTGAACTAAAATGGACAAGCATGGGCGAATTTAATTCAAGTGACCATCATATCTACTATTGTGGGCAAGAATCCCTGAGAAGAAATGGAGTAGCACTCATAGTCAACAAAAGGGTGGGAAAAGCAGTACTGGGGTACAATCTTAAAAATGATAGAATGATCTCAGTACGAATCCAAGGCAAACCATTCAACATCACAGTAATTGAAGTCTGTGCCCCAACCACTGATGCCGAAGAAGCTGAGGTTGATCGGTTCTATGAAGACCTCCAACACCTTCTAGAACTAACACCAAAAAAAGATGTCCTCTTCATCATAGGGGATTGGATTGCTAAAGTAGGAAGTCAAGAAATCACTGGGATAACAGGCAGGCATAGCCTTGGTGTACAAAATGAAGCAGGACAAAAGCTAATAGAGTTTTGCCAAGAGAACACGCTGATCATAGCAAACACTCTTTTCCAACAGCACAAGAGATGACTCTACACATGGACATCACCAGATGGTCAATATCGAAATCAGATTGATTATGTCCTTTGCAGCCAAAGATGGAGAAGCTCTATACAGTCAGTAAAAACAAGACCTGGAGCTGACTGTGGCTCAGATCATGAGCTGCTTCTTGCAAAATTTCAGCTTAAATTGAAGAACATAGGGAAAACCACTAAACCATTCAGGTATGACCTAAATCATATCCCTTATGAATATACAGTGGAGGTGAGGAATAGATTTCAGGGATTAGACCTGATAGACAGAGTGCCTGAGGAACTATGGATGGAGGTCCATAACATTGTTCAGGAGGCAGCAACGAAATCCATCCCAAAGAAAAAGAAATGCCAGAAAGCCAAGTGGCTGTCTGATGAGGCTTTACAAGTAGCTCACAAAAGAAGGGAAGCGAAAAGCAAGGGAGAAAGGGGAAGATATATCCAACTGAATGCAGAGTTCCAGAGAATAGCAAGGAGAGACAAGAAGGCCTTCTTAAATGAACAATGCAAAGAAATCGAGGAAAACAACAGAATGGGAAAGACTAGAGATCTCTTCAAGAAAATCAGAGATCTCAAGGGAACGTTTTGTGCAAAGACGGGCATGATAAAGGACAAAGAAGGCAGGAACCTAACAGATGCAGATGAGATTAAGAAGAGGTGGAAAGAATACACAGAAGAACTATACAGGAAAGATCTGAATGTCCCTGATAGCCATGATAGTGCGGCCACTGAACTTGAGCCGGACATCCTCGAGAGTGAAGTCAAGTGGGCCTTAGGAAGCATGAGTAACAACAAAGCTAGCGGAGATGACAGTCTTCCAGCTGAGCTATTTAAAATCCTAAAAGATGATGCTGTTAAAGTGCTGCATTCAATATGCCAACAAATTTGGCACACTCAACAATGGCCGGAAGACTGGAAAAGGTCAGTTTACATTCCAATTCCAAAGAACGGCAACGCCAAAGAGTGTTCAAACTACCGCACAATTGCGCTCATTTCACATGCCAGCAAGGTGATGCTCAAAATCCTACAAGCTCGGCTTCAGCAGTATGCGGACTGAGAACTACCGGAAGTACAAGCTGGGTTCGAAGAGGCAGAGGAACTAGAGATCAAATCGCCAACATTCGCTGGATCATGGAGAAAGCAAGAGAATTCCAGAAAAACGTCTATTTCTGCTTCATTGACTACGCTAAAGCCTTTGATTGTGTGGATCACAACAAACTGTGGCAAATTCTTAAAGTGATGGGAGTACCAGACCACCTTACCTGTCTCCTGAGAAACCTGTATGAGGGTCAAGAAGCAACAGTAAGAACCAGACATGGAACAACCGAGTGGTTCAAAACTGGGAAAGGAGTACGACAAGGCTGCATATTGTCACCCTGCTAATTTAACTTATATGCAGAGTACATCATAAAAAATGCCGGGTTGGATGAATCACAGGTCGGAATTAAGATTGCTGGGAGAATTATCAACAACCTCCGATATGCAGACGATACCACCCTAAGGGCAGAAAGCGAAGAGGATCTCAAGAGCCTCTTGTTGAGGGTGAAAGAGGAGAGTGCAAAAGCTGGTTTGAAACTCAACATTAAAAAAACTAAGATCATGGCATCTGGCCCTATCACTTCCTGGCATATAGAAGGGGAAGAAATGGAAGCAGTGACAGATTTTATTTTCTTGGGCTCCAAGATCACCGCAGACGGTGACTGTAGCCATGAAATTAAAAGACGCTTGCTCCTTGGGAGGAAAGCTATGGCAAACCTAGACAGCATAGTAAGAAGCAGAGACATCACCTTGCCGACAAAGGTCTGTCTAATCAAAGCTATGGTTTTCCCAGTAGTAATGTATGGCTGTGAGAGCTGGACTATAAGGAAGGCTGAGCGCCGAAGAATTGATGCTTTCGAACTGTGGTGCTGGAGAAGACTCTTACGAGTCCCCTGGACTGCAAGGAGGTCAAATCAGTCCATCCTAAAGGAAATCAACCCTGAGTGCTCATTGGAAGGACAGATACTGAAGCTGAAGCTCAAATCTTTTGGCCACCTAATGCGAAGAGAAAACTCTCTGGAAAAGACCCTGATGCTGGGAAAGACTGAAAGCAAAAGGAGAAGGGGACGGCAGAGGATGAGATGGCTAGATAGCATCACCGATGCAATGAATATGAACTTGAGCACGCTCCGGGAGAGAGCGCAGGACAGGAAGGCCTGGCGTGCTATGGTCCGTGGGGTCACGAAGAGTCAGACACGACTGAACGACTGAACAACAAGAAATGAAATACTGTACATACATACCCACATACATAACTAAATTCCTCTTTTTTGGTGATGCATAAGTGACCATCCTAACTGGCTTTAATATTATTAGTTTAATTATCAGTATTGCTAGATAAATTGATATTTATTATCAATTTATCAAAAAATGATGTCTTTTTATTATTTTAATGCTAGAGAAGGTGGAAGGTCCCAACCCAGATCTTAAAGTCCCCCTAATCTCTTGTGCCTACTCTAGAGTAAAAGTGAAAAAAAGAAGACGTAGGTGCTAGATAAAGATTTAAACTAATGTCTCTTTTGGCCCTCAGTGTGACAGGTTGTTATTACTGTCCTGGGTTCTGCTGAAAACATGGAAAGCCTAAAGAAGGCTTGTAATGCTTTTCCACCATTAGCAGCCCTCTAAAGGCTAGCGATTAAATACAAGTTTAGCTCCCTAACAAGGGAGTCATTTCAAAGCAATCCCCATTCAAGACTTATTTGAGGTGCGGGCAGGGGAAAGCCATACAGCAAGAGAATTAAGACGTTCAATCTCTTTAGCTTCACAAAAAGAAAGTTAAGAAGTTACTCGATTATACTGTGTTAAGTGCCTTCAAAGGGGAGAAAATATTAGGCAGTAAAGGACTCTTTAATCCAGAGTTGGCGGGGGGATGCATGACAAGTACCAAGATTTGGAACTTAAAGCAGAACAAATTTTAATTAGAATGAAGGCACACATTTTATCAGGTAAATCACTATTAAGTATTGGAATAAGAAGCCCAGAGGAGTATTGATTTCCCACCACTTCAGACTGAGACAAGAAGCCCTTCTAAGAAAAAAGTGCTTTTCAGACATAGTTAACAAATAGCAGAAACTTATGGAGAAAACCAGTGGAGAAGACATGTATTCCCAGTGCCTCTGGCTACTGTGTTGGCCAATGAAATAACATTGTTAAATTTTGCTTGTCCGTATTCAAAAGCTCCTAACTTTGTGCTTTAACATGGAACCTATTTAGTTCATTTGTTTTTAAATGTATCTACTGCCTCTCCGCCGAACTGCCTTTGAAAACTTCAAACTGTTCAAAAATTCAGCTGGTCCAGAATGCTGCAGCCAGACTGTTGATCGGGGCCAGTTACAGGGAGCATGTAACTCCTTTATTGCAACGGCTTCACTGGCTACCGGTCTGTTCCTTGGCATAATTCAAAATTATGGCCTATAAAGCCCTATACGGCTTGGGACCAGGCTACCAGAAAGACCACTTTCTCCCATATGAGCCTGCCCGGGTCTTAAGACCTTCAGGGGATGCCCTTCCTTCAAGACTACCACCTTCAGAAGCGTGTTTGCTGGTGACATGGAAGAGGGCCTGCTTGGTGGCTGTACAACCCCTTCTAAGGCAGGGTAGGTTCGCTTCCTCTCTGCTGTCCTTCCATGGGCCAGCAAATTATTATTATTTATTTTTATTTATTACATTTCTATACTGCCCAATAGCCAATGCTCTCTGGAAGGTTTACAAACATTACAAACATTAAAAATACAGTATACTGAGATTAAAAGCCATTTACATAAAAAACACACGAACAGACAATATGCACAAGAGAACATATATCTAAAATGACTTCAAACAAGCAATCTCAAGCAAACAACCATAACCATAAGACAGTCCAGGATCAATGAAAACTTATCATCTATCTATCAATCTATCTATCTCATTTCTATACTGCCCAATAGCCGAAGCTCTCTGGGTGGTTCAAAAAATTAAAACCACAAAGCACAGCATAAAACAATATACATATGAAAGCTTAAAACCACAATATAACAGTACAACCAGAATAAAACCTAGCAGCAATGTAGAGATTTAGAATACAGATTTAAAACACCAAAGCTAAAAGACTAGGAAGCTAAAATGCTAAAATACTGGGAGAATAAAAAGGTCTTCACCTGGTGCTAGAAGGCATACAACGTAGCTGCCAAGGCGAACCTGTCTAGGGAGCTTATTCCACAGCTGGGGTGCCACAGCAGAAAAGGCCCTCTTCCTGGTAGCCACTTGCCTCACTTTCTTTGGCAGAAGCTCACAGAGAAGGACCACTGAGGATGATCTTAGGGTCTGGGCAGGCACATATAGGAGGAGGTGATCCTTCACATAACCTGGCCCCAAGCCATTAAGGGCTTTAAATGTTAATACCAGCACATTGAATCAGGCCCAAGAATGGACTGGCAGCCAGTGCTGCTGGAAAAGTACTGGTGTAATGTGATCTCATTGGCCAGTCCCTGTTAATGATCTTGCTGCCCTGTTTTGGACTAGCTGAACTTTCCAGACCATTTTCAAAGGCAGCCCCACGTATAACGCATTGCAATAATCCAGTAATCCATTGCAGTAATCATATGCTGCCAAATGCCTGGGAGAAGAGAAAAGTCTTAACTGGCACTGAAAAGATAGCAATGTTGGTACCAGGCAGGCCTCATTGGGGAGATCATTCCATAATTGAGGGCCCACCACTGAGAAGGCCCTTTCCCTAGTTGCTTTCTTCTGAGCTTCCCTCAGAGCAGGCAGCTGGAGAAGGACCTTAGATGCTGAGCATAGTATATGGGTAGGTTCGTGTCGGGAGAGGTGCTCCATCAGGTATTGTGATCCCAAGTCATGTAAGGCTTTATAGGTTAAAACCAGCACTTAGAATCGGGCTCAGAAAAAGACATGCAAGGGCCTTTTTATTCAAGCAGGTCTTTTGTGTGTAAGTAGATCTTGTTGGGTTGGATGCTGTTTTTATTCCCTTATTGTTGTGTTTTTAATTGTGTTTTAATGCATTGGTTTTTATTATTGCTTTAACCACATTTTATTTATTATTGTAAGCCAACTTGAGTGCCATTTTTCTTGGTAGAAAGGCAGCGTACCAATCAAATTAATGTGGGCAACCTTTTCTCTGACAAGGGCCACATTCTCTCAAGGATAATCTTCCAAGTGCTGCATGTCAACATTGATAGGGCTGAAGCCAGCAAGGGGCAGAGCCAGAGCCAAAAGTGGGGGGGTTGCCCCTTTTCTCTTTCTGCCACCCCCTCTTCCAGTGGAGACTGGTGGCTCTGAAGCCAGTGGGGCTATGAATCTGCTCCGGATTTCAGTCAGAACTCTAAAGGCGCACTTCACCTCGGACAGCTCCTTCAGAGTTCTGACTGGTTCTGACTGAAACCTGGAGTGGATTCACCGCCCTGCTGATACTGGAGCCACCAGCCTCCACTGCCCTTTTCTCTCTCTCCTCTTCCTTCTCACACAGCAGGCTGCCAGGGGAGGAACAGACCGCTCTTGCCAAAGTTCTGAACTGATGGCATGCAGAGGGCTTTTGAAATTAGGCAGAGGGCCGAATGAAATGGTGTCAAGGGCCATAAGTTGCCACCCCTTAGCTAGAGTACTGGCCACACCATTGCTTAGCACACTCTCCGGCTGAGTTCATGGGGCTGATCCTGGACCTGGTTTTAAGAGCCATCCATACTTTGTCTAGAATCTTTTAAAATGAGAAGAGGCATTTGGGAATGGGAATGGAAGCGCAGGCTGTTTGGGATCCCTCCATGGACACAGTAAACCTGTTTTCAGTTCCAGAGCCAGGTCCTGCAGCATGGAAAGAAATCAAAGAAAGGAAGAGCCATAAGACTGTGGGGTGAGTAACCAATAGCCACCCTTATAGGATGCCTCTCCCATCCCTTCCACTTTTAAACCCTGTGCAGGGTTACTTCACACTAGGGTGGCCACTTATGCATTGCCAAAAAAAGAGGAAACACTTTGGAGAGCCAATGTGGTGTAGCCGTTAGAGTGTTGGACTGGGACTCGGGAGATCCAGGTTCTAGGCCCCAATTTGGCCATGAAGCTTGCTGGGTGACTGGGGCAGTCACTCCACCTCACAGGGTTGTTGTGAGGATAAAATGGAGAGGACGAAGTTAATGAACACCACCATGGGCTCCTTGGAGGAAAGGCAGGATGTAAATGTAATAAATAAAACAAACAAGTACATGGCCAATAGAAAGGACAAAAGATGGGGCAGATATGCATAATATTTGGATATGCTAATTTTTATGTATAGAAGCAAATTTAGGAATAAATATTATAATTTCAATAGAAATTCTATACGTCTCACATAGTGGGTGTCAGGGATTGCTAAACCTTCCCGCTGCACAGTGAGTTAACAGAGACTTGCTGTGCAATCCACAAAACCTTTATTCAGTTAATAACACCTCTTCACACTCTTGCATTATACCTAATTAGCTAAACAAAGCAAGGCAGTTGTCTGTCAACTCAAATGGACAGTTTCCCACTATGCCCAGGCTTTTACCAGGCTCCTCCTTCAGGGAGGGTCCTCCTAACCCAAATTCTGATGGGCAGCCAATCTGGCAGACCGCCTCCCACCTCCTCTCAACTCCGCCTGCTTAACTCTGTGCCGAACTCTGGTGTCTGCCAGTTCTGGTGCTCCCTCCCGCTCAGACAAAGGGTGAGTTCCCATGGGGAGGGGGGATGATGGTCTCTGAGCCTGGGCCTCCTGCTTGATAAGCCCCTGGGAAGATTAATCTCTGACTCCTGGAGAGTCTTGGGGAATTTCCTCCCTGGCTCCATGGCTTGGCTGGGTGTCTTCTAGCTCTGCCTCCGAATCTGAATCAGAGTCCGAAACCAAACCAGGGAGCTTCTGAATCAGAAGCTGAATCAGGCCCAATCCTGACAGTGGGCAAGACTGTGACCAGAGGGCCTGCCTGTTCAGTTTGCTGTCCAGAAGCTTGCTGTTGATGGACAACTTCAGGGCCCCTCCTGGCTCACCCTTCTTATGTTTTCTTTTCATCTTTAAACTGGACTTGGACTGGACAGCCCTTCAAATAGAGGATGCCTTCAGATAGAGGACTGTCCTCTGTAAAGTAGGACACATGGCCACCAGAGGTGGCTCTATATTTGGGGCAAATGGGGTGGTGACTCTCTGCCTCTTCTGCACCCACTTGTGGAAGAGAAATCCCACCACAAGCAGGCATATTTGCTCTAACGCACGGCTTGCAGCGGCTAATTTCTACGCATGATCTTCTACTGCCCTCCTCCGACAATCCCTGCCCCCCAGCCCCGATGGGCACCAGCTGATGGCCACCCTACTTCACACATTAGGCAGTCACAAACTTGTGTGTGCTACTTACTGCTTGTATACACACACCAGGGAGTCACAGCCAAATCTAGATCTCTCACATGCTTTACATGCATTACGTATAAATTTGCAAACACATGGCTGTTTTTGTTTAGTTCTTTTGCATGAGCACACATTTAGGTGTATGAAATGTTTAAAACATAGGGTGTGAAGCCCCCCTAAGTGTCTGTATGAAATCATTTCTAGTAGCAGTTTAAAAAAAAGGAGAAGGCAAAGAGAATGATTTCGTTTCATTTCCATCTCTGTCTGGGGAAACAAGTTTCAACAGATATTTTTAAACAAAATTAATAGTACCTCTTTCATAGACGTGGCACTGAACTGTAAAAGCCAAGCTAGTTATTAAGTACGCTCAAACAGCAGTCTTCAATCCCCCAGAAGCCTGATTCACGTACGTAGGTGTTTATTTGGGTTGATACAGTATGTTCTCGCTGCAGAAGGAGGGGTGGGGTGGGGGTGGGGTGGCAAAGCTAGGTGAGTTGCATCTGTTCCTTCTTGGCATCCTGGCAACACAATTTCTCCTGCAGAGTCAATCTCAATCCTCCCTCGCCCCCCCCCCGCCGCCACACACACACACACACACACACACACACACACTCCACCGTCTCCTCTGCGGCAAGACCAAAGAAACATAACACAAAGGGAGATGGTGACAAGCTGCATATTGCTGCCAAGGATCTGAGAAGGAGGGCTTCAGAAAAGGTACTTTAAAAACCAGCCAAGTGTTGTGTTTGAAACCCAACAGAAGACAACAGTAAACATGCTTAGTGTTGAAACTCTTGAATCAGACCTTCCTCCCCAGGTGAGCGTTTCCTTTACATAGGCTGGTGACACCATACTTACATCAAACGGAGTAATCCTGAAATCTCGCTGCAAGTGCTGTCCTTCAAAGCGTGAGCTAATGGAGAGACATCAACAGGAGCTAAGCAACTGTTGGAGCGAGGCTTTGACCACCAGGTAACTTCACAGTTGTCCTAAAGGGCCACGTCACTGAAGAACAGGTATCATGCCTGCATAAGAAAACTTTGAATCTGCCTTATGCATTAGTGAGTCAAACCCAGGGGCGGCCCTAGACTACCTGCCAGCAATTGGCACCCCAGGCGAACCATGCAATTGGTGCCCCCACCCCCAAACCCCAAGGGCAGATCTAGGCTGAGGTTTTGGTAAACTGGGAAACATTTGCCCCTATTTTCCATTTAATGTTTTTAAAGCATACTTATTTAAAGACAGGCATAATTATTCGGTTTTTCCATCCATCCATCTGTCCAACCAATGTTTCTGAGATCAGATAAAAATGGAGACACGGAATTTTCAGAATAGATTTGTACACGACTGTTAGATGATATTCCAGTCCGATTTCAAATAAAAATGCATTAAAATGTTAATTATAATTTTTATTATTACAAATTCAAAATAATCTATTACACTATTCTGCTGTAACTGCCATTACTATCACAGCCAATATAGAAAGTACTAAGAAAAGATTTTGAAAACATTTGTATGTTTTTCTGTGAATTTGGCACCCCAATTCACTTGGTGTTGTAGGTTTGTCTATATGGACAGGCCGCCCCTGGTCAAGCTGTTGCTACATCTGGCCCGCTATTGTCCACGTTGCCTTGCAGCAGTGTCACAAAATTTCTTAGGCAGTGGTCTTTCCCACCCCTGCTACCAGAGCTCTTTTTAACTGGAAATGCCCAACGTGCAGTTCTTTGCCTATATGTCCCTGTGTTTTTCGAGATATTTATTCATAACATTTCCTCGAGGAGGTTGCAGTAATGTGAAAATGTAACTTAGGGAGCAATCCTACTGGGATAGGCGGCTGCCTCTGAACTCAGAGGTGACCACCCATCCAATACAGGGCAGGAGAAGCACAGAGGGGATCGTCCCCTCCCCGCTTCAGCCACTCTGCATTTGCGGCTAGACAGCCGATTTTGGCTGTCTGGCCGCGGGAAGGCAGAGCAGAGGATGCAGCTCCTGGACGACACATTGGATGTGTCATACCGGCATTTCTGCCTGCCCTGCCCTGGAACGCCCCCTGAAAGCCCCATTTTGGCTGCTCTGCGCTCCTCTTCCTAGTGTGGAGCATAGGGCCATCCCGAGCTGCCTGCGAGGCAGTGCGGGAGGGAGAGAAGGTTGGTTCCCGGAAACCGACATATCCCATGGCCATCTAGCCACTGACTAGTGTCCGTAGGATTGCTCCCTAAAGCAGGGTTGTTGAACCTCCAGCCTGCGGGCCAAATCCAGCCTACCTGTAAGCCACCTTGAGAGGGCTTCTGCCCTGAAAGACAGCTAAGAAATATTTTAAATAAATAAGTAACGCCTGGGCTCTTAATCCAGCCCTCCAGGGTTACCCCGATGCCCACGCCCTTCCTCTAGCCCAGCCCCCTTTCCCCGTTCATTTGGTGGGGGGGATGCGATCATTTGGTGGTTTTCCAGCTTTTGCACATCCCCTCTATCCATTCTAAAAGGTTGAAATACCTCTCCTAAGGCTTTATTAATGGCAGTAAGAGCTTTAAAATATGCTTGTATTTTTCTATTTTTTCCCCCATTTTGTCTTAAGCTCTGCCCACCACCGGAATGCAACCCCTGACAGCTTCTCCAAAATTAAATTTGGACCTTGGGCTGAAAGAGTTTTGCCACCCCTAAAACAAAGTGTTCTAAAGAAAAAAATAGCAGCACGAAATAAAAGCAATAATAAAAATACGTCACATTGATATAATGCTTTAATGTGTCCAAACCGCGTCCTTCATGCAATGGATTGGATCCAAAGGAAAGGATTGGATCCAGGGTACTATTCGGTTTATGAAAGGGCACCTTTGGATCCAACCCTATCTCATTAATCAGAGATCAAGAGCACCAAACCTGCAACCAGAAATCCAGAAGTGAAAAGAACCTGTAATGTGCACTTTTGACCTGACATCCAAAACTATAAAGGGTGCACCCAGTTAGCGTTCTTGAGGAGGGGTTTCCAAATCTATAGAGGAGCTTTCTCGGTACACCAGGGATGGGGAACATGCGGCCCTCCAGATGTCATTGGACTGCAACTCCCCAGTATTCTTGGCCATTGTCTATGCTAGCCAGGGCTGATGGGAGCTGCAGTCCAACAACACATTTCCTATCCCTGTTGTACACCCACAGACTTAATTTCCAGTGGTGCAGTCAAGGAAGGCTGGTGGAACCAATTTCAGTGGGGCAGAGATTCCATTCTGGGTTTTAGTTACAACCAGCCAGCCAGAAGTATAAAGGAGATATCCAAGGTACTGGACCCACCTTGGAGATGGGGTTTAGCACCTTGGATAGTTCTTTAGACTTCTGGCTGATCATAACTAAAACCCGGAATGGAATCTCTGCCCCACCGAAATTGGATCCACCTCCACCCCAGTGCCATTAGGTAATTTTGGCCTCAGTGGTCTAACAGGAACCCCCTTTTTAGATGGTGATATATACCACTTATTGCAAATTGTAGTATCTGAGCCCTGCCACTTCTGGCACCCCCATGCTGATGTCGCTGAGTGAGGCCTTGGACGTCTACCTTCCCTGACAGAACCACCACTAATTTCCAGCATTGCTTAATAACCAGGAAAGTGCATATGGGAGAGTGACTCACAATGCCCTTCCCTGACCATGAAACTCTACCCATACCCATACATTTCTCATCTACAGTACAAGACTGTACTGCCAGCCTTTTACAACCCACCCACCCCGCTTCCCCTCCCCCAGAAATTGTCATTCCCATTCTGAGAGAGGTAATGCTCTGAGGTAAACGATTTGGCTCATTCTAGGAACAGGTATTTCAGGCCATTCATTAGAACTGCCTGGTCTCTGCAAATAACTTAAGGGCCTGCTACTTCTCTGGAGAAACCAGATATCTCAGCCTGCTTTTCAGCATTCCACACCTGCTTTTTATCCTCTTTCTTCATCTTCCATATTACTTTGTGGATATCCAGTTTACCTCTGGCAAGTGTTGCAATGCATATAGCTTGCGTTTCATAGCCTCCGTTGGTCTGAAGCAGCAGAGGCAACAGTCATTTCTGAAGTAAATGAAATGAAATACAACTAAATCACATGCATTATTTCAATTTTTCTGGAAGTCCAGATCAGCAACAAAGTATGCACAATGTACAAACTACAGATCCTGGATCCAAAGAACACCACACATTGGGCAGTAGCCAATGGAGCCGTTACACAGGCAGCCCTCCTGCCCGATTCTGTTGCGGCAACAGGGCGCTAGGGATCAATGGAACCAAATGAGTTTGGATTTTCACGAATCCAACCTGTGGATTCTGCAGTGGACTGACTCCCTGCCCCGTCGGTGGATTCCATGGACTTGCGGACCGGTTTTCTAATTTTCCCATCAAATGGCATCATAGAAAAATACGCAAAATAGAAAAGTCAAAAATGCGCATTTCCCCCATAGGCTAGAGTGTGAAAATGCGCATTGGGGGAATTTGCACATTTTCACACATGCAAATTTGCACAAATTCGGGGGGGGGAATCCGATTCTGGTGATGGGAGGACAACAGAACAAAGGGTGCCTGACAATCCATGAAACACAGAGGGAACGGATTTTACACAATCCGTACATCCCCACAGGGCACACTGCTAGCACAACAGAGATTCAACGCCTCCTACAGGAAGGTCCGAAATGCTCATTTATGGATTGGGTCAGGGAGGTGGAGCTCCCTTATGTGAGCTCTGCTGACCTGCCCTATTCCAGAAACAAGCATTTCTGCTTGTTTCGGGTTGCTCCCGGAAGTGCTAAATCTCTGTTGATCAAGTAGCGGGTCTTGCTTGCAGAACAGTATCAGTGGGCGCAACACCCTGTTGGACACATCCCCTCATCCAGCATTCAATCTCTGGCAGTGGGCTAAAATCTACATATACTTACCTGGGGAAAAGGTCCACTGGGAATAATGGGGCATGCTTCTGAGTCAACAGGGGTATGATTGGCCTGGGGCACTCATAAGCAAGATGGAGACAGCTACCCACTGTCGCTTGCCTCCAGGATCTGGTAATCTGGAGTGCGCTTCTGAATATGGAGGTTGCATTTAGCAACTATTGTAAGACCTACCCATAGGGTGGCCACTTATATGTTGCCAAAAAAGAGGAAATGCATCAGTGGAAAAGAGAACCAAGGAGGATACTGATTTTGCATAAACTTTGCATACGCTAATGTGGCTACATAGATGGAAATCTAGAAATAATATTATAAACAGCTATATAATATACAATCTCAGCATAGCAGGGAAGACTGTGACCAGGTGAACTGTGGACTAGTTATTCAGTCTGCTGTCTGGGTGTTAACCCTTGATGGGAAACTTCAATGTCTCTGCTCTCCCTTCTTATGGGACTCTGTCATCAAACCGGATGTGGACAAGACAGCCTTTCAAACAGATGATGCCTTCAAATAGAGGACTGTCCTCTTTAAAGTAGGGCATAACCAGTTGTAAGCCACCTTGGAGTCTGTAAAATCACAATCTGGGAAGGAAATATCTAAAATAAACACACAGTTAAATATAAAATCAGTTGAGCAGAGGTGCCCGCAGTGACTACCAAAAGTGAAGGCCTCCACTCATTCTGATGGGGAAAATAAAGTATCCTTGAGGGTACCCTTGCAGTGGAAACAAATCTTGCCCTCCATCCCTGTCACTGGGTGGCCCAGTCTCCAAGATGGTGTTGACCTAGAGTGGCCCTGTTCCCTAGGGTTTCCTTCTAGAGCAGGCTTGTTGAATCTCTTTCAACCTGAGGGCCAAATTCCATTTCAGAGAAGCTTTCTGGGGGCGTGTTCCAGTGGTGGGTGGGCCGAAGATGAAAGGGGCAGGACCAAAACACCAAAACTGCCAGCATAGTGTAGCCTAAACTTCTTGCTGCCAGTGACTAAGCTTTAGGAGAGGCACTCCAACCTTTCAGAATGGGGAAAACCTGCATAAAAGCTAGGAAACCACCAAACAATTGGTGGCTGGGGAAAGGACAGGCAAGGGTAGGGGGCATCACCATCTGGGGAACCCCAGAGGGCCAGATGGTGACCCCGGGCAGGCTGGATTTGGCTCCCTATAGCTGAGACTCTTCACCCTTGTTCTAAAGGAACACCATGTCATTGAAAGACTAAAAACAGTTTTTAGTAATAATGGGGGGGGGGAGAATAAAGGTTGAGTAACAATATATAACTACCTCAATTTAAATTCTAAAAGAAAATATTTCATAATCTAAAGCTGTTCCGTTTTTCAAAAACAAAAATGATTTTTTTCCTAAGGGGGGAAAAAAAAACAGCAAAAAACTGGATTTCCCCCCAAATTTTTCTGGTTTTTTTCCAGGCCTTCACATCTCTACTTGGTGGACACAGAGAGCTCTTTTCCAGCGCTGCCATATGAGTTCTGTGTGTTTTTAAAGGAGGAAAATGCCTCAGTGGTCAAGCTCATCCCTACTCGAGCGGCCTGACCCTGGAAATAGATTTGATCCCATAGATATTCCTTTGATGGTATTACTTGGAAACATTCCACTCAGTTGCCTCAGAAATAAAGACGTGTAATATGTTTAATGTAGTATGACAAGTGGTACTCCTCTGTGTTCTATATTGCAGAGGATGATCCAGCTCCTTCTCTGAATGCTCCCGCTTCTCCTTTCATTTTTCTCTCTAGTGATACAAAAGGCTTTCCCTCTTCAGATTCCTGCCTTCTTCTATTCAGACCTATCATCTCCCTGCAGGGGCTCCACTGACAGTGATTGAGACGAAGGGGCATAGTATCATCTCCATGCTGAAGAGCATTAATGGGAGTTAAGTGCATAATTCCCAGCAGAAAGAGCTAAGAATATACAGTAGAGCCGTGTTAATTTACTCTTTGGTCTTTCACAAAACCAAAAGAGACACTGCTGCCCTTTTTTGCATCCAGCACATAAAAGATGCTTTGTGTTTTCTTGCATATCAACACATGCAAAGCTAATGGAGTCTGCTAAGCTTGACGGTGGGTTTAAAAAAATATATATTTGATTTGTTTATTCATATTGACATTTTATAGTCTGCATGACTGCCATATGCTATAACAAAATCACAATAAAATGAAAGAGATGAGCAACATCATCGAAATCAACAGCCCATTTGTAACACATAACAACTTAGGAAAGACAGGTAGGTCAGGTTTATGCAAGGAGACAGCCCAGATAAAACGTATTTATTCTTCTGTGGTGATGCTTTAGAAATAAACTTCCTCACAGTTATGTGAAAATAGATTTAAGGTCAGAAACCATTGGAGAAATGTACATTGAAATGCATCCCATGCTAAATCCTTCATACCTTGTTTTCCTCCCTAAATTCAAATCCTGCACTCAAAAAGAATTTCTGCACGTTACATTTTTGTAAATATGCATATTTTGCATAAGGTTGCTTAAGTCACATGCTTTATTCTGAACCTGATAGTGGGTTTTTGTAGAATATGAGGAGCAGGAATAGGAGAGCAGGGGATAAATGAAAGGCAGCAGAAGAGTATTAGGTGTAAGGAGACAATGCAACTGTCAAAAATGATGTTATTATTGTTATTTTTGTTAGATTGCAAGCCTGAAAACAGGATCCTGTGCATTTTATATAAGTATAGCACCTAGTATATTTGAAGTTGAGGTATGCTCATAAATAAACGATGATGGAGGCAGACCATAATTTTTAGAAGAGCTGGGGATGGCATGGTAGAGACATCCATGATTTAAACATTCATTTCTTCTGCCCTGCCACCATCTGAACGAAGATGATCAGGGGACTGGAAACAAAGCCCTATGAGAAGAGACTGAAAGAACTGGGCACATTTAGCCTTGAGAAGAGAAGACTGAAGGGAGACATGACAGTGGTCTTCAAGTACTTGAAAGATTGTCACAGAGAAGAAGGCCAGGATCTCTTCTCGATCATCCCAGAATACAGGACATGAAATAATGGGCTCAAGTTACAGGAAGCCAGATTCCAGCTGAACATCAGGAAAAACTTCCTGACTTTCAGAGCAATACGACAGTGGAACCAAGTACCTAGGGAAGTGGTGGGCTCTCCCACACTGGAGGCACTCAAAATGAAGCTGGGCAGCCATCTGTCAGGGATGCTCTGACTTGGATTCCTGCATTGAGCAGGGGGTTGGACTCGATGGTCTGATAAGCCCCTTCCAACCCTACTATTCTATGATTCTATGATCTTGGTTCAAAAAGGGGGGTTAGGAGTTTTTTAACTACTGCAAAACATATGAGAAAGAACCATCGCTCAGTGCTTTACATGCAGGAGGTTGCAGCTCCAAATCCCTGGCATTGCCAGTGAAAAGGTTTGGGTAGCAGATGATGGGGAAGCCTCTTCCTGAGACTCTACAGAACTGCTGCCAGTAGACAATACTGGACTAGATGGAAAAACAGTTTGACCTGGTATAAGGCAGCTTCCTAAAACCTGATTACCACACGTGACTTTAAAAGATCTCCCAACCAGGATACCTGAATGACCACCTGGTCCCATACAATCTTGCCCCTGAGCTAAGATCTTCAGCTGATGCTCTGTTCTAGGTGCCCCAGCATTCAGAGGGAGGTGAGTAGCTACCAGGGACAGGGCTTTTTCTGTGGTAGCATCCCTTTCCAGGCATATTTGTCAGGCATCTGCTCCACTATCTTGAAGAGATATCTCTCTCCAAACTTTTAGTGGCTTCCAATTTGTGATGGGTATTTTTAACTATAAATTTTCTGTCCTGCTCTAAAATGAATCCTGGCTCTTTGCTAAGCAAATACAGGGATGCATACAATAGTCAATTTAGCAGGCAAATAATCAAGCAGTTTTACCAGACACATAAGGGTTCCCCCCCCCCCCCGAGTGATGTCTGAGGAGCAGCCAAGATCAAAAGCTAGGAGATCAATCAAGTAAAAATGCAGTCCAAGAGCAGAGTCAGGAAGAAATCCAGGGGTCTGTAGCACAGGGGTCCAAACACATGGCAAGGTCAAGGAGAAACCAGGATACAGAGACTAGAGGTGAAGTTTAGATATTGTTTCCAGCAGCTCTCATGTTACAAGTGAAAGCTGATAGCTAGAACTACTAGATCCCCACTCAAGAGCTCAGCTGCATGACATTAGAGGCTTGTCAGATGTCCTCCTCATGAGGAGACCCCAACTCATGAGTAGTCCTCTTCAGTAAGCGAGCACTCCTTTCCCTGGTGGCCGCCATGCTATCCTGGATCTTATGGCACCAGTGTTCCCAGGGACTAGGTGGTGGCCCAGCATGTCCAAAGGCATCACCCCTGTGGGTCCCAGATCATCTTGAGTAGTTCCAGGGTCTTCTGAGGGGCCAACTGGCTTTGAAGATTCTGGCTTCTCCTCTGAAGATGACTCCGTTGGTGGCACGACACCTGAGACCATGGCTAGATCTACACTAGTGCTTTTTATTGGTACTGAAGTCTAGTGATAACTGTTGGGGCACATTACATATTCCGTATACCACTTTTCTACCATTATTTCCTACTTTTTATTCTGTATTATCCAAAATACCATCCACAACAGATGTCATTGTGTGCACTACGAGGTATAAATGCACAAGAGGGATATAGTGTCACCATGATGGGATCATATCGATATGACACAAGGTGTAGGTCTGGCCTGTGACTGCAGCTGCTTAATGGCTGCTGTGTCTGTCCTGTTGTTTTGATGTAATGTGTCACATTTGCAGGTATTTATTTAATAGTTACAAATGTGAGGTAAAATATTGGTGGAGAGGAGGGATATACATGTTTTTATAAATAAACAAAGGGGTAAGTGTGCACACCATAAGCAACAGTACTTCTATGAAGACATCGTCAATAAGGGTGGGGTTGGGGAGGAGAAAACCAGTGGACACTGGTGGCTCCAATGTTGGTGGGGTGGTGAATTTGCTCCAGGTTTCAGTCACAACCTGTCAGAACTCTAAAGGAACTATCCAATGTGCACCTTAGATAGCTCCTTTAGAGTTCTGACTGGTTGTGACTGAAACCCGGAGTGGATTCACTGCCCCAGTGACATCACAGCCACCAGCCTCCACTGGAGAAACCCTACCCCTGTGTCCAGCCAGGGTCAAGTATCTCAGCAAGAGACAGTTCTATTCAGATTGGGCATAGTAGAAACAGATTGCTAAGCATTTAACACAGGGGTGGAGAAAGAAGCTCAGGCACAGTGCTGACTCTGGCTCACCTTGTGGTTCTAATCCAGCTCTCCAGGGTCCCCTAAATGGCCCCACCCCCTTTCCCTACCCCCCAAATCACTTATTTTGGTGATCTGGCTTTTGTGCAGCTTTTCCCCACCCATGCCAAAAGGTTGAAATGCCTCTCCTAAGGCTTAGCTGCTGGTAGTAGGAGCCTTAAGCTAAAACATACTGGTATGTTTTGGGGGGGGGTTATGCATTTTGCCCCCCCTTTGCCTCCCCCCCCCCCAAATACGGCTCTCAAGAGCTTCTCTGAAATGGATTTTGGCTCTCAGGCTGAAAGAGATTCCACACTCCTGATTTAAGAGAACCCCGATTTAAAAGTTGCCCGTTCTGCACTTACTATCATATTAGTACCTGGAGTTGAATAAATTCCTGCTAGTCCTTTTAAACATTTCGATAACATACAAAGCACACACAAGCAAACAGATGGTATGAACAAGTCCGCCTTTTTGGCATAAGCCTTTCATCACCAAAGCTTGGCAAGGAGAAATATGGTTGTGTTTTTAATAGCATGCACAGGTGGGGTGGGGATAATTTTTCTTAAAAGGCTAGGACAAATTGATTTGGAACGGGGAAGTTTAAAGACATTAGAACATTGTTGAACCAGTGTTTCATTTTTGGGAGCAGATGAGTGACAGAACTGATACTGGCCAAAACCACTTTACAGGTAGCTCCGTGCAAATTATGAAAATCTTTCATCTGTGATCATGGCAAATATGCAGCCTTGTCTGGAATGTGAAGTTCCTGTAGTCATTTTGTGATGGAAAAGCTGTGTATGTGGCTGAGATGGGAAAGCCACAAAGAAAAAAAGCTGCCTGTTCCTCCTATTTCCATCAGTTATTACAAACAGAATGCCTCTTACCAGTGGAGGTCGGTGGCTCTGATTTCAGTGGGGCTGTGAATCTATTCTGGGTTTCAGTCAGAACCAGCCAGAACTCTAAAGGAGCTATCCAAGGTACTGAACCTATTTGGGGGGCATGGTTCAGCACTTTGGATAGTTCCTTTAGAGTCCTGACTAAGACCCAGAATGGATTCTCAGCCCTACTGAAATTGGCACTGACAGCCTTCACTACCTGGTACAATTACTGGCACAGTATTGTCATGTCCTGACCTCAAGCACAGGCCAGACAGGGCCATAAGGCAAGCCAGGGTTGCACACCTCAGACAGCACCAAGCCAGCAACTTGCTCTAACAAGAACTGGGGCTGTCTGAGGTCTTCCAACCACCACCATCCCAATTATCCTTCCCAGGCTCTACCGTCTCCTGTCTGAGGAGTGTGGCTTCTTAAAGGGGGCTTCTTCTTCTTCTCTTGGTGTCTTCTTGCCTGACATGTGACCTCTGCTGTTGGGCAGATGTTGTGGATGAGGAGGTGCTGGATTCCTCAGAGGTCTTTGGCTCAAGGGTGAAGCTATCCATGAGGGTCCTGGCTTGGGTTCTGCACGTTCACAGCTATTTATTTTAACATACTTCCACGCCACTTAATAAAATCTCTATCCAGTTCACACTGAAATACACATATAATACAATATACAATCAATATAAAAATAATGAAAGGCATTCGATCAAAGACAACAATAAAACAGAGCAGCGTCAGAGTCCATTACAAGTCAAGGAAAGCCTGTGTAAACAAATACGTTTTCATGAGGTGTGTGAAGCTTGCTACAGCTTGGACCCATACATGGGAGAGTGTTCTAGAGGCTGGGCGCCACTACTGAGGGCTTTTCTACAACAGGCCGTTAATCCACTGTATCTACTTTCAGTGTGGTCACAGAACTGAGATCCTGTAACAATACAAAAGAACTGCTGGATTTCACCTGGATGGGGTGTGCTTCCTGGGAGGAGCCAGGAAGTAGTTGAGGGCCACACTCACAGGAACATAGGAAGCTGCCTTATACCGAGTCAGACCTTTGGTCTGTCTAGCTCAGTAATGCCAGCAGTGACAGGCAGCGGCTCTCCAGGGTTTCAGGCAGGATTCGTTCCTAGCCCTACCTGGAAAAGCCAAGGATCATACCTGGGACCTTCTGCAAACAACGCATGTGCTCCACCACACAGCCCTTCCCGCTCACCGCTTCTGGCCTGAGGAGAGAGAGGCCACAGCCTGAGAGAGCTCTGTAGAGTGGTCTTTTTTAAAAATAAAACTTGGAGGTTGTTTATAAAGCAGAGTCCATTTGGTTTTGTGGGTTGCAATCCACCAGCTTTTAAACAGATCCAAGAACTACATGAAGAGCTACATAACCTCTAGGTGGGACTGTGGTATAAAGGAATAGCGGAAACACACAAGATGGAAAGATGTTTTCTTTTGCTTTTACAAATACCGCATTTCCCCTGCTCTAAAAGAAACCTTGCCAAAAGCACTCTTTAAAACCAGAAGTGAAACTGGAGGGCCAGAACATAATCTAAAGTTCCCTCAAACAACCATGTGTAGGGAATGATGAGCACACAATAAACACCTCATGTAGAAAAGCTCTCAGTGTTGTGTATGTTCCATGTCAAGCCTCTAGGGGTTTCTGCGGTCTCTGTGGATATCAGTGTAGATAAAGCAGGCAAGCAAGTAACATGTCTTCCTAATAAAGAAGTTACTGCAGTGCTGTGTCCAGACATAGACTGAGCAGGCCCACTTATGTGGTATTACCTGGTGATGTTATTTTTGCCTCAGAACGACCAATAAGGCCACCTCTAAAGCTCTCAGGGCTTGACTGGGAGTATATAGGGGAAGGTGGTCAGCTAGTGATCCAGACAGAGTCACTAATAAGACCTATGGAAGAAATAAGGGGGAGGAAAACAGCAGATGGAAGATGGGGAAAGTGCAAAATAATACAGTACTACAGATGAGCATATTCGCCTTCTCAGTTACGTTTTTCTATAATAAATTCTGTGTCGTTCTCTTTGTTGCAGTCCCATCTCATTGAATCCAGTGTTTGTTTTTTGTGCAGTTTAGTCCTTCAGATCAAAGAGATACATAGCGCAGTTGATGATAAGAGTTTGTACTGCTAAATTTATACCAAGCTCCACTGGTCATAATTAAATTTGGAACTGGGATACGGCACTCTTCTGGAAAGTGTACCTCTGCCTCTGAAAATGACTCTGGAAAGAACATGAGCAGTTAAAAATGAAGTGAGAGGAGTTGCCCAGGAGACCAGGCGCTTTCATGCATTGATCCTGTTTTGCACTTTGAAAACTAAAGTGAAAAAGCCATTAAAGACAGACATGGCAAAATATATTCTGCTTTAAGGTAAAGTCTGTAAATATATATCTATAGGATGAGAAGTCTCAATACTGATATAAAATTGCCTTTATTGTGAGTGCCTTGTTGCTGCTTAGGTTTTGATTGAATTAGCTGAGAGGAGGGAATTTCCAACTCTGTCAAGGTGAATCCCTCAGGGCAGGGAGACAGACAGTCACTTTTAAGAGTTGCAAGAGGTTTGAGAGAAGCAGTTTCTCACATTCCCTTGTCCTGTTCTCACCTCTGGACAAACATGTCTCGCTAGCTTTTGAAACAATACAGAAACTTTAATGGGATGACTGTGAGAAGTTTTTTTTAAAAAAAGACTCATTTGTATCCTGCTCTTCCTCCAAGGAGCCCAAGAGAGCATACACAGGGGGTGGGGGGCTAGAATCATAGAATCATAAGACAGTAGGGTTGGAAGGGGCCTACAAGGCCATCGAGTCCAACCCCCTGCTCAGTGCGGAATCCAAGTCAGAGCATCCCTGACAGATAGCTGTCCAGCCTCGTCTTGAACGCCTCCAGTGTGGGAGAGCCCACCACCTCCTTAGGTAATTGGTTCCATTCTTGTATTGCTCTAACAGTCAGGAAGTTTTTCCTGATGTTCAGCCAGAATCTGGCTTCCTGTAACTTGAGCCCATTATTCCGTGTCCTGCACTCTGGGATGATCAAGAAGAGATCCTGGCCTTCCTCTCTGTGACAACCTTTCAAGTACTTGAAGAGTGCTATCATATCTCCCCTCAGTCTTCTCTTCTCAAGGCTAAACATGCCCAGTTCTTTCAGTCTCTCTTCATAGGGCTTTGTTTCCAGTCCCCTGATCATCTTTGTTGCCCTCCTCTGAACCCTCTCCAGTTTGTCTGCATCCTTCTTAAAGTGTGGTACACAGAACTGGACACAGTACTCCAGATGAGGCCTAAGCAGTGCTGAGTAGAGGGGAACTAGTACTTCCTGGGATTTGGAAGCTATGCTTCTATTAATGCAGCCCAAAAGAGCATTTGCCTTTTTTGCAGCCACATCACATTGTTGGCTCATATTCAGCTTGTCGTCGACAACAATTCCAAGATCCTTCTCGCTTGTAGTGTTGTTGAGCCACGTATCCCCCATCTTGTAACTGTGCATTTGGTTTCTTTTTCCTAGGTGCAGAACTTGGCATTTCTCCCTATTAAATGTCATTCTGTTGTTTTCTGCCCAGCGCTCCAGTCTATCCAGATCACTTTGAATTCTGTCTTCCAAGGTATTAGCTATCCTGCCCAATTTTGTGTCATCTGCAAATGTGATCAGCATTCCCTGCACCTCCTCCTCCAAGTCATTAATAAAAATGTTGAAGAGCACTGGGCCCAGGACTGAGCCCTGCGGTACCCTACTCGTTACCTCTCTCCCGTTTGAGAAGGTCCCATTGATAAGCACTCTTTGAGTCCGATTCTGTAGCCAACTGTGGATCCACCGGATCGTTGTTTCATCTAGCCCACTTTGAGCTAGTTTGCTCATCAGGATATCATGAGGCACTTTGTCGAAAGCTTTGCTGAAGTCGAGGTATATGATGTCTACAGCATTCCCACCGTCCACAAGGGAGGTTACTTGATCAAAAAATGAGATCAGATTTGTTTGGCAGGACTTGTTTTTGACAAATCCATGTTGGCTTCGAGTAATCACAGCATTGTTTTCAAGGTGCTTCCAGATGGATTGCTTTATCATCTGCTCCAGAATTTTCCCTGGGATTAATGTCAGACTGACTGCTCTGTAGTTCCCAGGTTCCTCCTTTTTACCCTTTTTGAAGATAGGGACAACATTAGCCCTCCTCCAGTCATCTGGCCCTTCCCCCATCCTCCATAATTTCTCAAAGAGAACAGACAGCGGTTCTGAGAGTTCTTCTGCCAGTTCCTTTATTACTCTAGTGTGCAGTTCATCTGGCCCTGGAGATTTGAACTCGTTCAAAGTCATTAAGTGTTCCTTGACCATATGCCTATTGATCTCAAGCTGCAATCCTGCCCCTTCAGCCTGTACTCTGCCTTTGCCAGGGGGGTCATAGACCCTCTTTCGGGAGAATACTGAGCCAAAGTAGGAATTGAGCACCTCTGCCTTTTCTTTTGCCATCCTTATTTAATAGCTGAACAACCAATGGCTATATTCCATTTATCCTTAGATCAACCCTAAAGGGTAGGTTAAGGTGACAGATAATGTCCGGACAAAAGTCACCCAGTGAGCTTTATTGCTGAAGAGGGATTTGAATTCGGGTCTCACTAGTCTACATCCAAATTTTACTTACTCCACTTACTGGCTTCAGTTACTAATGAGATATTACAGCTGTGGGGGACTTTGTATGCCAAGATTACAATGCTATGCACAATTTCTGCAGAGTAAACACCACTGAAGTCATTGAGAGTTTGTTTAAGTAAACTTCTATAGGATTAGGCTGTAAGAATGAATTGCTAGAGCTTATTTTCTTGCGATATAATTCCCTTCAATCTCTGATTTGTTTACATACTGAACAGGGTAATCCAAAATTTGAGCAAGCTGAAAAGAGTGCCTGGGTAATTAGGGACTCTTTAAAAAAAAACCAAAAAAACCTTTTTATTCTATTTTTTATCTTTATAAATGAAATAAACAGTACCAACAACCTAATCATTATCTACAATTTCCCAACAATACAGTATTCTTAGGAGGACATAGCAATAACGAAAAAGAGGGGAAAAAAGAAAACAAAACAGAAGGAGAAGGAAGAAGAAAGCAAGAAAGAAAATGAAAAAATATTTTAAAAAGTTACTTAAAAGGATTAAATTTAAACTCCATTACATACAAACTTCAAATACCATTCTACTTCAAAGTTATACCTATAACATTGCCAATATTACAATTCAGTACAGCATAGATAATCAATCTTACATTTCAATATCATCATCAGTCTTATAGTAAGGCAGCAGGCCTACAATTCATTTCCAATAACCATATATTGCCCTCCAGTTAACATATAATAGTAGAGCTTAACAATTTAACCAGCCATAATAATATTATTATAATAATAATAATAAGCAAGCAAAGAACGCCAGTAGGTTATAACTACAATCCTTTACTTGACATCCTGGGTTTCTTATAGTTCACTGCTTACCCATTCCAGCCACCTCTACATATAGACTAGATAATGTAGATATGTAGTGCTCTGAAGTCATCTAAAGTGCAATGTAAACACTGAGGAGCTTTTTGACTTACCCTGAGATCATAGAATCATAGAATAGTAGGGTTGGAAGGGGCCTACAAGGCCATCGAATCCAACCCCCTGCTCAATGCGGGAATCCAAGTCAGAGCATTCCTGACAGATAGATGGCTGTCCAGCCTCATCTTGAACGCCTCCAGTGTGGGAGAGCCCACTACCTCCCTAGGTAATTGGTCAGTCTGTCCTCATAGGGCTTTGTTTCCAGTCCCCTGATCGTCCCTGTTGTCCTCCGCTGAACCCTCTCCAATTTGTCTGCATCCTTCTTAAAATGTGGTGCCCAGAACTGGACACAGTACTCCAGAGGAGGCCTAACCAGTGCTAAGTAGAGGGGAACTAGTACTTCCTGGGATTTGAAAGCTATGCTTCTATTAATGCAGCCCAAAAGAGCATTTGCCTTTTTTGCAGTCACATCACATTGTTGTCTCATATTCAACTTGTGATCTACCACAATTCCAAGATCCTTCTCACTTGTAGTGTTGTTGAGCCACGTGTATCCCCCATCTTGTGACTGTGCATTTGGTTTCTTTTTCCTAGGAGCAGAACTTGGCATTTATCCCTATTAAATTTCATTCTGTTGTTTTCTGATGAACAGTGACAAATCAAGAGTCCCTAATTACCTATAGAAATGTGCACACTCATTTATATATCTAGTACAAAATACATTAGTGATTGATGTAAGGTTGATTTTAAGCGTTATTATTATATAACAGTATAAAATTTATTAGTAATTTGTTGTTATTATTTATCCTTTCTAATTTCCTTCCTTTTTATTATTATTACTATCATTATTATGAGACTTTGGTTAGTAATATTTTTGGCTGGTTAAATTGTTAAGCTCTACTATTATATGTTAACTGGAGGGCAATATATGGTTATTGGAAATGAATTGTAGGCCTGCTGCCTTACTATAAGACTGATGATGATATTGAAATGTAAATGCTGTGAAAAAGCATTGCCTGCTGATTTCTGCATATCAAGTTGCTCTGAAAGGTGCAAAAGCAGGCCAAGTTGGTGTCCTTTTTTTCCTGGTCAGCTGCTAATCCTACAGAGTATTCTGAAGTGCTTTCAGAATTAAAATTATGATGTTGTTTTTATTGTTTAACTTTTGTAATCCACTTTAAAGTCCTCGGGTATATGGTGGTATTGAAATATTTTAAATGAATAAATTAAAGGGGGGAACTTAACCCATGGATAGTGTTTCCCTTTCTTCTGTATACAGTTTGTGGCAATTGATCTTGTAAATTTGTACAAGAGCCAAAATTTGGACAGACAGGACAGGCAGGGAGTTGGTACACAGTAGGAAGAGGAGCAGCTGGGGAAAATGGTGGTGAGAAGATAAACTCAATGAGTGGGCTTGCATGTGACGAGAAGCCATTGTGGGGGAATTTCCCCGTGTGGCTTCTCATCGCCGTGGCAGCCATCATTTTGAATATTCAAGCCACGGCGAGGGTGCGCCACAGCTTGTTGTTATGTGCGAACCTGGCAAGGGTGGATTGTTGGGGTGCTGGACAAGCCACCCGCAACCCTAAAACAGCCCATGGGTTCTGGGTGGCCTGTCAAACACTCCAACAACCCACCCTCACCAGGTTCGCACATGATGACAAGCTACAGTGCATCCCCTCTGTGGCTTGAGTATTGAAAGTGGAGACCACCGAGAGACGAAAAGCCCACCAAGGAAATTCCCCCATGGTGGCTTCTTGTTATATGCGAACCCGCTCACTGAGGGAGAAGAGCAAACTGAGGGTGTTTTCCCCAAGGGCCTTCCAAAACCTGGAGCTTGGGGAAGGCTGGCCCAATCAGATGGCTGGCCCAATCAGATGGCCTGGAAGGCCCTCAAACAAGTCAGCCCAATACATTTTTTTGCCTGAAGTGATGGACAAGAAGGTACCCCCTCTAATTCCACCAACAGATCCTGACTGAACTAGCAGTTGAATTCTACTTCAACACTGAGGATGGGACAGTGTCCCCCACCACACCTGAGGGCATCACACTACTTTAGGGAGCACAGGGCAGTCTGTGTGGTACTCAGCTCTGTCCTCCAAGACTTCACTACCACTCACTCACAGGTTCCTTTCCTGCCTGCTCAAACAAATGCTGCAAAGGCGTCCGCAGTAGCACCAGTGAGCATCATGTGAGCAGAACAACTCATGAGCATGTATGATGCCTACTGGACAATGGCATTGCCTGGTTCCTCTCTGCCTGTTTACATAGTCATGGCCATTTGTAAAAGTGCTCTCATTAGGAGAAGATAAGCTGGTGCCTATCTCTGAGTTGACAGGAGACTAAATTTAAAACCTGGCTGGGTGAGTTGAGAACCAACCAGGCACCAGTTCTAATTAAACAGCCTATACAATTAACAACCAGTGATGATAAACCATATAGATGTAGCCTAAAAATGCAAAACTGTTCAGGTAATGCCTTTTTTCTATTTAATAACAACAACAACAACAATAAAAAAAAAATTTCAGGGAGACAAGATGTGCAAATGAGAGGTATGTTTAAGTTAAGACTAATAGGATTAAGTACTGATTGCTTACCGATGGTACCTCACTACTTATACATGCCCTACACCAAAGAGGGACACATTTGAACATGCCGTAGAGCCCATGCTTTGCATGCAGAATTTCCCAGGTTCAATCCCCAGTGTTTGCAGGTAGGGGCCTGCCTGAAACCCTAGAGAGCTACTGCCAGTGAGTGTTGGCAATACTGGGCTAGACGGGCCCATGGTCTGACTTGGTATAAGGCAGCTTCCTAAGTACCCTTATTTTCATATATGCACATAGGTTACCACCACCATGCACACACACATTACTCTGCTCCACTTGCTGTACATTGTATTCAATGTACTATGTAATAGCCTGCTGTCAGGGCCAGCCCTACCATTCAGCAGAATGAGGCATCTACCACAGGCAATGGATGCTGGGGGGTAAGGAGCAGCAGCGAGTTGTTGGAAAACAGAGCTGTGTGTGCCATGCAACCTGCCTTACTCTCTCTAAGGGCGGAATCTTATGGCTGCTAGACAGTGGCTAGATGGCCCTAGGATTGGTCGGTTCCCAGAGAACAGCCGTCCACCACCGCCACCGCCACTTCATAGGCAGTGCAGATCGGCCCCACACTTGGAAGAGCAGCACAGAGCAGGGGAAATGGGGTGTTCCTGGGGGCGGGGTGGTCGGAAGGGCCGGTAAGACACTTCCTATGTGTCATCCAGCCTCCCCACCCTGCACTCCGAGGCCCCGCGGCTAGACACCCGGAATCGGCTGTCTAGCCGTGACTGCAGGGCAGCTGGAGCACAGAGGAGATGTGCTCCTCACCACGCCTCCCACCCTGCAGTGGATAGGCGGTCACCTCTGAGTTTGGAGGTGGCTGTCTCCCCCCATAGGATTGCTCTGTAACCCAGTTTGCTTCCCTCAGGTGTGGTGGAGGAATCTGTCCTGTCACTGGTGCTGAAGTAAGATTCAGCTGCCAGTCTAGTCACCTTATATACGTGGATTGTGGAAGGGTACCACCTTGTCAGGCAGCAAAATACACTGGGCCAGCCCAGCCTGCTATATATGCAATATGTTATCAGCAGTTAAAAATAAGCAGTGTGTGAACAGCTGTGCACTGTTTAGTGCTGTAATGTTAATGTCCATCCATTTGCATGCATGTGCATTAGTGAAAAGCTGTACCTACCAGTTTTTCTTCAGGGTCTCTAAAGGGACTCACAGTAAAGGCTTTGTACAGGGACAATTAACATATATTTTAATATCTTAATTAAAAACAATAATAATGCACATCTAATAATTTTACATGCATAACCCACCAAAACAATAAAACAGAGCACAGCCCTCCCAAAATTCTGTCTTTTTGCTTGAGTCCACAACAAAAATATAAATAAAACCTCCCTCTGAACCTTGATTTTTCTGATGGCCAGAGAAGGAAAACAGTCTATATTCTGTTCACTCCAGCTCTGCAGCAATCTTCTCAAAAATGGAACAGGATCCAGCAGCACAGGAACAATGCAAACAGCCCTGTCTTAAGGTTCAGGGTCTTACAGGGAAGAGAAAACAAACTTCTTCCACTTTGCAATTCTGGTAACTGCCTAAAATGGTGGCCACTCCCTATCTCACTCCTTTACTGAGCATGTGCAAAATATTCCCTCTGGATTCTTAAAGAAAAATATACCACTGGGTTACACCTGCACCCCTGGGGGAGGGGGATGAACCTAACACTTTGCAGTAATGGATTTTAACAGGCCATCAATGCATAATATTTGTCCCCTGTTCCGGGTCTGTCCAGAGCTGAAGGATGGCTGGGGGATGTGTGACTCCATCCTCTGGCCTTTATCTGCTGCTGTGTAATGCCAGGTCCATTGCCCATAAAACATCTCTTATCCATGACATGATCCTGGATGACGTGCAGACCTGGCATGTATTACAGAGACCTGGCTAGATGAGGCTGCTGCCCCCACTCTTGCGGCCATTTGCCCAGTTGGATTTTCATATGCGCAGCAGCCAAGGGCTGGGGGTCAGGGAGGGGGAGTAGCTGTTATCTATCGGGAGTCCTTGGTCCTCACCAGACTCCCTCTCTGGGAGACCAGGGATGCTGATTGCATGTACTGGAGGTTGGGCCCGAACGGCAGTCTGGGGATTCTGTTTGTGTATCGTTCACCCCACTGCACGACAGACTCCCTGGCCAAGGTGCTCGAGGTGGTCTCTGATGTGCGTGAGCAGTCCCCTAACTTGTTGGTGTTGGGGGACTTCAATATACATTTGGAGGCCATCCTCATGGGGGCACCTCAGGACTTCATGGAGAGCATGACTTCCTGGGAGCTGCACTCTATTCCAGCTGGGCCCACCCATGTAGCCAGGCATGCGTTAGGCCTTGTGTTTGTTTCCAAAGAGGTGGGGAGTGATCTGGAAGTTGGGGGTATATCCACCACCCCCTTGTCATGGCCAGATCACTGTCAGGGTTGGATCGGAGCCCAGAGAGCCCCAAAGCAGTTCTGATTCTGAGGAAGAGATAGAAACTGCAGGAGAGGAACCTGTGTGCGCTGTTCAGAGGAGCAGCCAGGGGGAGAGCCCCTCCCGGTACATATTCCTGAGAGTGATAGTGACCCTGGCAGGGAGAGGGAGGTGCAACAGCAGTTTCTGGACGCTAGGCGCCAGTGCAGCGTCACGCGGGAGATGGCAGGCGCTGAGAGGAGGCGCTCAGCCTGCTTGGCGTGATGGCAACAGCGGCACCCCGATGCCCCACGGGACAGGGGTGGACTCTCTCCTCCTAGCCCATAAGTTCAGAGGTTTCCCACCTTCCCCTCCAAATGGAGATCAACTGATTCCTAAGGTTAGAACCCCCAAGTAGGCAGTTCTCTTAAGTCTCACTCGTAGGATCAAGCAGTTAGCATCTGTAAGCGTCATTAGGTTGAATGGGAATAAAGCCTTGGAAAAGAGCCCTATTGTCTGTGTGTTGATTCTGGCTACCTGAGGATTTCAGAAGGCGGCAGGGGTGACCTCCCAACAAGCACTACCTGGTGGAGTTGGACTTCTTGGTTCCACAACCCCTCACAGGGGTGGAGGACCAATTAAGATGGTCCACCCCAGGCGTCTTATGGAACCAAATGGATTCCTGACTGCGCGTGGGGATTCTTTGGCACACGCAAATGGCTGCTTGGTTGAGACTCCGGTGGATGGCTGGAATGCTGCAATCACCGGGGCATTAGACTGTGTTTCTCTGAAATGCCCTCTCCCCCTGAACAGAGCTCAGACTGCACCATGGTTCACCCTACAGTTGCGAGCTCTGAAGTGGGAGGTGAGACAGCTAGAGCGCCAGTAGCGGAAATCTCGTTCTGAAGACAATTGGACATGGGTTAGAGCTGTTGCTTCAGCCTACGATGTGGCGATAAGAGCAACAAAAAAGATTTTTTATGCTGCTTCAATCGCGTCTGCAGAGTGCTGTCCCAGGAGGCTGTTACAAGTGGTCTGGAACCTGGTCGGTCCAGTTGTTTCGGAACCAATGGAACATTCTAAGGCCTCCTGTGATGAGTTTGCAAAGCACTTTGCAGATAAAATCAACTGGATCAGGAGTGCTATTCCATGCGCTGTGGATACAGTTAGTGAATGAGGGGAGGCCAGTGGCAGACGGGTTGTGTGGGATCAGTTCCAGCTTCTTGCTTTGGAGGAAGTGGACAACATCCTTTCATCTTTAAGGCTGGCCACCTGCTTACTCGAACCTTGCCCATCTTGGCTCATTATGAGCTACAGGGAGAGACTTAGGGAGGGGATCAAGGCGGTGGTGAATGCCTCCCTTGAGGAGGGAGTGATGCCATCAGTTCTCAAGGAGGCCGTGATAAGACCACTTTAAAAAAGCCCACCTTGGATCTGCAAGACTGGAACAACTTTTGCCTGGTCTAGAATCTTCCATTTGGGGCAAGGTGATTGAGTGGGTGGTGGCTTTGCAGTTGCAGGCACACTTGGAAGAAGCCAATTATCAGGATCCATTTCAATCGGGCTTCAGGCCTGGGCATGGGACAGAAACAGCCTTGGTCACCTGGGTGGATGATATGGGGAGAGCTCTGGATAGGGGCGAATGCTCCTTCCTTGTTCTCCTCGATCTCTCAGCGGCTTTTGATACTGTCGACCATGGTATCCTCCTGGACCGTCTAGAGGGGTTGGGCATAGGGGACACCATATTATGGTGGTTCCGTTCCTTCCTCTCTGGCAGGTGCCAGAAGGTAGCCCTGGGGGAGGAGACCTCAGACCCTTGGCTGCTCACTTGCAGGGTGCCACAGGGTTCTATTCTCTACCTGACGTTATTTAACATCTATATGAAACCACTGGGGGCTATCATCAGGAGGTCTGGGGTGCAGTGTCACCAATATGCGGATAACATGCAACTCTACCTCTCATTTAATTCCTCGCCAAGCTTGGCTGTAGAAACACTGTCCAAGTGTCTGGAGTCGCTGAGTTTATTTATTTATTTATTAGATTTATTAATCGCCCATCTGGCTGGTCACCCAGCCACTCTGGGCGATGTACAACAAAAACAATTTAAAACAATAAAATATTACATTAAAAACATCACATTTCTAAAAAATACCCTAACTCACCCCAAATGCCTGCCTGAACAGCCATGTTTTAATGTGTGGCGGAAGCTGAGTGAGTGGAAAGGACTAAGCTGACACTGAACCCCAACAAAACTGAAGTACTTTCTGTGGGAGACAAGGGGAGGTTGGGTGATGCTGACCTGGTGTTTAATGGGGTGCAGCTACCCCTGAAGGACCAGGTCCACAGTCTGGGGGTCATTTTAGACTCTCAGCTGTCCATGGAGACTCAGGTGTCAGCCGTGAGCCAGGCAGTGCTGTACCAACTCCATCTGATATGGTGGCTGCATCCCTATCTCCCTAACCATCTGCTCCCATCAGTAGTTCATGCCCTGGTCTCCTCTCACCTAGACTACTGTAATGCACTCTATGTGGGGTTACCCTTGAAGATGGTTCGGAAGTTGCAGCTGGTGCAGAATGCAGCGGACCGCCTGATTAAAGGCAGCCATTGGCGAGACCACATCACTCCAGTGCTGAAGGAGTTGCACTGGTTACCAGTTGTTTTGGGGCCCAATTCAAGGTGCTGGCATTGATCTTTAAAACCCTATATGGTTCCAGCCCAGTTTATCTTAAGGAGCATCTCCAACACCAGGGATGCTGCTCAACGAGATCAGCCTCGGATGGCCTTCTATCTGTCCCATCAACCAGGACAGCTAGGCTGGTGAGGACTAGGGAGAGGGCCTTTTCTGTGGTGGCCCCCACTCTGTGGAATTCCCTCCCTAGTGACCTCCACCATGCCCTCTCTTTGATGGGCTTCTGCCCAGCTTTAAAAACCTGGCTGTTCGGGCTTTAAAAACCTGGCGGTTTGGGTGGGCATTTAGGGTGGGTTAGGGTTTTTTAGAGCATTGTTGTTTTGTTATGTTGTTTTGTTCAGTTGATTATGTAAATTTGTTATTAGTATAGTACGCTGCCTAGAGTGGCTGGGTAGCCAGCCAGATGGGCGGCTAATAAATCTAATAAATAAATAAATAAATAAATAAATAGTGACAAAGAGAGACAAACCAGGATTACCAGAAACAGAGCATGCCTCTGGTAAATAGGGGCTGTTGGGTGCATAAGGATTATTAAGTGCGCTGGAATATTTCCAGCAATAATAACTAGCATTTATATATTGCTTTTCCAAAGTGCTCAAAGCACATCACACATATTATCTTGATGATCCTTACAATAATACTGCGAAGTAGGCCTGTATTATTAACTTCACATTTACAGTTGGGACGGCTGGGGGACTAAGGTTGAGAGGCTTTCCTTGGCTGCCCAGTAAATTTATGCTGGAGCTTAGATTTCAACTGGAGACTTCCATCTCATTGCACTAGATTTAGCTTTCACAGTGAAATAGTCACAAACAGTTAAGTACTTTTCAGCCCTATCATATGGATATTTGCTTAAGTTCCTTTGAATTCAGTGAGGCTCTCTTACTCCCCAAAGAGCATGCCTAGGATTGCAGCCTGAAATTCCGCTTGATTTCATTGGGAGAAAGTCAAACACATCCTTACTGCTCCCTTTAAAATCAGTGGGTCTTAAACCTTCTTAACGTCCTCTGGACTGGGCCCATAATTATATTTTGGAGACTGTATTTCCAAGGATTTTAAGGGGGCGGGGGAGAAATCGAATTCAGATAAATAATCATTGTTCTATCTATAATGTAAAAGAGTTTGCGGGACTGGGGGAATGGGCGAGCACTAGGACCCAGCAGAAAGATCCCACCTTTTTCTGTGGTTTGAACAGCACATCTGACATAAGGATAACTCTCAGTGTGCATGGAGTCTGGGGTAGGACTGCGTTCTCTCTGTGGGGATCATTTCCAAATGCTGAACAAGACCAGAATGAAGGGATTAACTGCGTGAATATAATAAAAACGGCAAAAGCAACTAATGCAGGAGGCAGCAAGAGTGGAGGGGGGGAAAGCCCACGCACGCAAAGATTAAAAGGTAACTAGAATGGTTCTCATTTCCTGTCTTTTAATCTTTGGCTCAGAATTTAGCATTGTCATTAGAAGCTTATGAAACATCCAAGCAGCTGCATTTGTGCACACTTGGATTTTGAAGTTTGTGTGTCGACCAGAGCCCGTTTTCCTGGTTTTTAAGCCGACAACTGCATGCCTTCATTCTCTAGCGATTGCAGGAGGAGCATCAGCCTCATCCTGCTCAGTTGCAGAAGTTCTTCTGATCACAGGAGCAAAACTTTTTGAGAGACAAACAACTACACTGAGCACGAATGCCATTTAAAGAAAATTAAAAATTAAAAGGTGGTTCATTTGTTTTAGACAAGCCCGACTTGAAAACTTTGCATACATCTGCCAATACCTTCTCAAGATAATATGCAGACAACTTTGTCAAATAATGGTAGTAAATACAGTCCAAAGGCCTGATTCATCTTTGTAGACAAGCAAAATTCTCACCGACATCTATGTTTGCCAGCATATCTGTCTGTCTGTGTCTTTGTATGGCAGTTGCTTGGATTTTGGTATGATAAGTGTGCCCCAAAAATGTAGTGTTCATGATAAATACATCGAAGCAGATGTGCTGCTTTATTGTGAATGTTGTTTTAAATAGTGCATTATATTAAAGGGAGAATATTTTGGGGGGTTTTATCCGAAAGAAATCAAATCCTGTCACACTGTTCCTTGATACGGAGGCATATTATCCCATGAAATAACATTCCCCTGCACGCAGGTGCTGAATGATCACCCTCAGTGGAGTTATGGTTGCTGACCTCCTCACAGGATTAGGCCTTGCTCAGTATTGTGTTTAGAATTGGAGTGTGTGTGTGTGTTTTTAATTCTGTGTAGTTTTGGAAGTATGCAAATGTACACTTAGTTTAAAATACATTTTCAAAGCATTTCAAAACATTCCAGGTATGCAAGAATGGAGGTTGTCTCACCTGTGGGATTCTAGGTAATCAGCAGGATTTCTACTACATAATACAATATGTGATAACTATCACATTTCTTTTGTTGTTATGTCTCCTCTGACTTTATATGACTGTGATGATCAGTTCTTTCTATTGCAGTCTGTAAGCATATCTGCACGCATGCGCACACACAAAACGATTCTTTTGTTATGTTCAGATACTGAAAACAGTATGGCTGAGAGTTCTTCCCTATTTTAAGTGTAGCTTCCTCCCATTTCCTGCAATATTGATTTCTAAGTTACCTGGGCTTTGCCCTGGATATTTTGTTTTACAAAATGTATTATTTTTTGTTTCTTCTTGGATAAAATTACCTGCTCCGGTCCAGTACTGGGGTGAAGGAAACAGCCATAAGTTTTGTATTAGCAAGACACTGTCATAAAATCCCTGTTTTCTTCATGTAAACAGCATTGCCAGAACTTGAAATGCTGCAAGCTGTGAAATTGCGCCTTTCTGTTTTGGTGTGGATCCCAGTAGTGATTTTGATGGAGAACTGGACCCCTGAATCCTGTGGTTGGACCAAATGGAGAGAATGGAATCCCCTGTAAAAGGGGAGCATAAAAAAGGACAGACTGTTCAAAGGGGTTTGTGATTTATTTATTTTTAAACCGGACGATGTCTAGTAATCTTCCAAAAGGCCTCTGCTTTTATTTCAGGAGATCAGATTTATGAATAGCAATAAACAAAGTCAAGCCTTTTCCAGTAGGGGAAAATAAAAGCCCTCTTAAGGTTTTCAGCTTCTCATTGTTACACGTCACTGGAGCAGCTCTCTGGTAAGAGTGGGAATGACCCCAGAAATTGGTAAACCTACAAAGATGTCTCTGATTGGCTTAAAAATTTAGATACAGGAAGCTGATGGCATCTTAGAGACAGAAGAGACACTGTTGTCATGGTAACTGAGAAAAGTCCTCTCCTCTCCTATTTGGGGCGGGGGCATCGCAAATGCCTGTGAAACACTTTGGCTTCTGCTGCCTTTCCCACAGCATCTGTTGAAATCCGAGAAGGTGCCTGTCAAATCAAGGCCATTTCATGCCTGGCGGCTGGGGGAATTTAGCCCTGCAACGTCTAGTCTAGTTCAGCTGTGCAGGTATGAGTACACAGGGTCCGAAAAGAACAAAGAGCTCTGAGAAATAGCTTTGTTGTCTTTAGTCAGGCAAACCGCCCATTGCCACAGGAATCTCATGTGTGCGAGGCCCACTGCCCTGGTTGTAGCACAGGGCTAAGGCTGCGGACTCCCCTGAGCACCTTTTTGATGAAAGTCTTCGTAAATGCAGAGGTGTGATCAAAGCTGTTCCTAGGCACTTGAAAGATTCCGGGCCCAATATTTTCCACAGACATCAATGGATGTTTCTTTTTCTTTTAATTGCCATGTGGAGGGGGGATTTTGGGGGCGCCTCATTGCACAGGAAGGGAGGGTTAATCCTTCCCTTGCCATTTCTGATCCCCTGGAAATCACCTGCCTCTTGCCAGGTATGGCAACTAACTTTATGAAAAACCTCCCATTGAGAGGGAGAAAAAACCTTAGGAGAAACCTCCCATCAAAGATTTTTTTTTCTCAGCTTAACTGCCATGCAGAGGGAGGGTTAAGCCTTCTTTCCCCAGCTGTAATCCCTCTTGACAATTGCCCCTTGTATGGCAATTAAGCTGAGAAAAAAACAAACAAATGTTCCATTGGCACCAGTGGACACTTAGGGCTCTGGGGAATAGATCCAGTCCCATGGGAAATACATTACTATCACACCCAGGAGCCCCATGTGATAGTAAGCCATGTTAATTGCTGAGTGCGAGCTGGAAGTTCTGAATTAAAACATAGCCACTACCATTAATTCAATAACTGGCTTTTAGGCAAGCCACAGTTTAACCAGACTTAGCCCCTTGTATCCAGAGAATCTGACCTACCTTACAGGGATATCTTAAGTGTTACCGGTATTATATGCAAATATTTTGAGCATTTTGAGTGATGTATGAGAGTACTGTAAATCGATGGCTAAGTATTACAAGTCTAAGTCTTTGAGCCTTTCTGCATGAGGCTTTTATTGTGCGCTTGTGTGTGCTCACTCATGGTAGTTTGGGGGTCCTTTACACAATGTCGTCATCCTCCAGGACCTCTCTCGCTCTTTGCAACCATTTCTCCGGCTTTTTTTAGATCAAAGAAAGTATGCTATTATATAGAAATGGCACAACGGGACTCTTGTGTATTTGCACAATTCCACTATACCACAGCACCACCTAGTGGTTGTGTAATGAAACATATAGAAAGGCAGAGAAAAAAAAACCCTGGAAAAAAATACATGTAAAGCAGCCGATCTTAACCCTGCAAAGAAACTGGACACAGAAGCCTTGGTAAAGGTGCAGGTCAAAAGGCTCATGTAGGAAAGCCCTTTGAGTTGCGGAGGTATTATATCAGATTCACAGACTTCCCCAACATGGTGCCCCCCTGGATGTTTTGATTTCAACTCCCATCAGCCCTAGCTAGCACGGCTGATGGTCAGGAATGCCTGGAGTTGTATTCCAAAGTACCCAGGGGGCCACAGGTTGGTGAAGGCTGAGTAACATTTCTGTTCTATGGCGTAGTTGTCGCAATGAGCAGATGAGACAGTAAATCTCTTTCTAGGCTGTGACTGCAGATTTCCTTTGGCCAGAACTGGGTGGGGGATACACACAAGCCAGATCACCCATCTGACAGCTGTCAGGTCATCAGTCGAAGTCCCTGAGGGCTCAGGTCCTCACAGGAGGAAAGTTGTTGTAATGAGGACACACTGAGGAGGCAGTGGAGTGGGTGGCGACCCAACTGTGCTCACTGTGGTTAATTGGCATACACAGAATATTTTTATTAATTTTCAAAGAATTCATTACAACCAGAGGGCAGTATCCAACACTGCCCTTGTGCTTGCACAACAGGAAGCTAGTGCCTGATAACACAACTGGAAACTAGCCCAAACTAGCACTTCTGGAATGAGACAAGTCACCGGAGCTTACAGAAGGGAGCTCAGCTGACTTGTCTCAATCTAGAAGTGCTAGTTTTATACCCCTAGCTTCTGGGTTTGCGCTATGAAGCGTGATCTTCCTGTTGTATTGATGCTGGCGGACTGCCAGCGTGGATACTGCCCAGAATAACAACATTAAAAGGAGATGAAACGTGATATAATCTGTAATATTATATTTTCATTTTGGGGTACAGTTGTTATTTCTTGATTACTTTAAATACATTCATAGGAAGTCTGGGTGTTTCCTAGAATACCTTTCCACATTGATCTGTGCATGCCAGGTGGTTTTAATGTAATATCTGTTTTGTTTCCATAAGCAATAAAACAGTTCCAGTTTGTTATGAAGTCATCGTCATTAGTATGTCCTCTTGCCTGTTTTAGGATGCAGCTCTGTTCTGTTGCCACCTACTAGACAGAAGCCTCTGATCTTGGAGATTTCCGAGTATCCTATGATGCCAGACTGCTGCTGGCAGATCAGGAGGAGTGACGAAGGTAATTTTTGCCTGTCCGTCCTCCTTTGTTGTTGTTGTTTTTTACATTTTCTCTACAGGCCTCTGAGCCTGTACAGAGTGGTCACGCTGCCAGGGACAGGGATGGCACTGGAGAAGGCCGTAGGATTTGGCATATCTGGGACTTCCCTCCCACCCGAATGCTGCCTTTTTGACCTCTCTGAGGTCATCTGAGGCGGCTGTTGAGACCTCGGAAAGCAGGCGCCCGCGGTTCTTTCCATGGCCGCTGCGATGGGTCAGGGAGAGAGGAAGGGACTGGATCTTGGGATGGTCCCAAAGTCATAGCAGTGTCTACTGCTTCAGGGAGGGGAATCTGAAAAATCCTATTGATCCCTGGGACGTTCTCCAGGGATCATAGGACTGCACCCCTAATTGCTTAGTCAGTGTCTTGGCTAACGCTATGTTCCATACAATATTTCATCGCTGCTTCAGTGCTGCGTTTGTCTTCCAGGATTATTTATTTATTTATTTATTTATTTCATGTCTATACTGCCCAATAGCTGAAGCTCTCTGGGTGGTTCACAAAAATTAAAACCAAAGAGCACACAATAAAACAATACAAAATATATAAAACATTAAAACCACAGTAAACAATACAACCAGAATAAAACCAGAAATAAAATAAAACCATTTAGTTATCATATGTCTAGCTGCCACTGTAAGAAATGCTAATGTAGAAATGCATTACTTGTAACAGCTGCCACATAAAAAACACATATTTAGAAATACATTAAGGATGCAATCCTATGCATGTTTAGACAGGAAAAAGTCCTACAACTTCCAGCATTCCCCAGCCAGCATGGCTGGTTGGGGAATGCTGGGAGTTGTAGGACTTTTTCTGTCTAAGCATGCAAAGGATTGCACTCTAATTGTAATAATAACCTCAGTCTGGTGTGATGAGCCAAATCAACCTGCCTATGCAGTGAGATCATCAGCGAAGGCTCTTTTCCGTGAGCCAACAGAGATGAAGCATGTGCCAACTGGAGAAAGTAGATGGCGCTCTCTGTATTTGCACCCTGTCTGTGGAATTCCCTCACCAGAAAGGGTCTCCTGGCACCTACCTGGTGTTCTTTTAGGCACCAGGCAAAGACCCTCTCATTCTCCCAGGTGTTTTATTTATTCATTTAATTTATGTACCACCCAACTGGTGGATGCCCTTGGAGCTGCTTGCAAACATAAAAAATGCCCCAAGGAATAACATTACCAAAAACAATATAACCATGAACATATCAAAATACTGAAATATTAAAAGATTTAAAAATATTATAAATGTTAAAGAGCCAGCAGTGGAGAGAAAGGTGTTGCCTAGAAGTCACTTTGATATGCATGTGTATGTCTGTATCTGCTTTGCCATTGACCTCACACAACATCCTCAATGTGGCTAAGTTTGTACATAGCTCCTGTTCTATTGACTTTGCTTGGAAAATGGCCAGAGTCATGGTTGAGTTTTCCAATCTTGTGTATTTTCTGTGGGTTGGATCCTGGAACTTCCTTCCATTGACAGAATGGAAAGTACTTTCACCAGATTTTCAGGACACCATCCCCATCCCCCACACCACAGCTCATCATATTCAGCAGGGTCTCCGGACCCTCTGTGTAGCATTTTCAGGGGACTAGTGGGCTGCCACGGGGAGGATAGGGCAGGTAGATCCACTTCCACCAGCCCAGTTGCACACACCTAAATATAGATCCAGCCCAGGAGTGTGGTGTAAACCCGGGTTCCAGTCCTACTCAGCCATGGAAGTTCACTGGGTGACTTTGGGCCAGTCACAGACTCTCAGCCCAAACTACCTCACAGGGTTGTTGTTGTGAGGCTAAAATGGAGAGGAGGAGGATTATGTATGCCGCCTTGGGTTCCTTAAAGAGAAAAAAACGTGGGATATAAATGTAATAAATATATAAATGTAATAAATAAATTTTTAAAAATGAAGCTCATTGAGTGACTTTGGGCCAGTCACTGGCTCTCAGCCTAACCTACCTCACAGGGTTGCTGTGGGGATAAAATAGAGGGGGGGGGACCATATACGCAGCCTTGGGCAGGATATAAGGCAGGATATAAATCTAAGAATTAAATAAACACTCTGTGTATATTTTTCTACAAACTAGTTGACAGCACAAAAAATGCTGTAATAGCTTGCATTTTGGCACACTTGTGCAATATAGCAGGGATTTAGCTCCTTACAGAATTGGGGTCTCTGCATCAGAAAACCATGGGCCTCTTAAGTCAATTCTGCATACTAATAGTGAACACGTTCTCTAAGTGTGGATCCTTATGTCCTGTCCACACCACCAAAACACAAGAGGGAGGTATCAACAGGCTTGGAGGCACCAGGAGGTTTGCCAAACTACCCCAGAAAACTTTAGAAAAAATAATTGGGGTGCGGGAAAATCCCCTAAAACAGTCCCGTGAGGACTAAGCATGCTCAGTGGCCATAGAAAGATGACTGACTGTTGGACACCAGAAATCAGGGGGAGGGAGAGTTAATTAAATGGAGTCCTGGAAAAGAGTGTGGCTGGCAGTCTGGAACCCTAAACAGGAGCATTCCATACTGCAATATTTTCTTGTTCTATGTGTATATATTTTACAGTGCTAATTGTGATTAATGCACTGCTTGGGACAAAACATTGTCAATTTTAATGTAGTTCATATTCATGCCAGATGGTGGGTTTTTATTACATATTTCTAATGTAAAGTGAAGAATGTTAAGTCTGACAGCAAAAGCCTCCTCAGCTGGCAACAGCTTCCTGTTGTGAGGGGTTTCTTATCTCTAAAGGATGTTCATAGGGAGGAAGCCTGTTGTTGCCTTGTTTTTACAAACCAAAGGAAATGAACTGGATTTGGTGGTACTCAAATTAGCCCTAATTTCTCAGTGTTCCTAACGTTGTGCAGCCAATTTCACTCCAGGTTAGTTGGATCTGAAAAGGTTTTATTCCATCCACACTTTCTTTGAACTGGAATACATATTAGGAAACCAAATTGTTGCTTAATTTCCTTTCTTCAATTTGTATTTTCTCATTTGTAAAATACATATAATAAACACGAGTCCATCTGTATATAAGTACAGACTGAAGAAAGCAGGAAAATAACAAAGGCATTAAAGAAAGTGCATGGGGTCAACCCAAGGGCTCTATGTCCAAGGGCTCTATGTTCTGTGCAGATGACACAGAATTGGGCGAGATAGCTAATACCTTGTACGACAGAAACAAAATTCAAAGTGATCTTGATAGACTGGAGTGCTGGGCAGAAAACAACAGAATGACATTTAATAGGGAGAAATGCCAAGTTCTGCACCTAGGAAAAAGAAACCAAATGCACAGTTACAAGATGGGGGCTACGTGGCTCAACAATACTACAAGCGAGAAGGATCTTGGAATTGTGGTAGATCACAAGCTGAATATGAGCCAACAATGGGATGTGGCTGCAAAAAAGACAAATGCTATTTTGGGCTGTATTAATAGAAGCATAGCTTCCAAATCACGGGAAGTACTAGTTCCCCTCTACTCAGCACTGGTTAGGCCTCTTCTGGAGTACTGTGTCCAGTTCTGGGCACCACATTTTAAGAAGGATGCAGACAAGCTGGAGAGGGTTCAGAGGAGGGCAACAGGGATGATCAGGGGACTGGAAACAAAGCCCTATGAGGACAGACTGAAAGAACTGGGCATATTTAGCCTTGAGAAGTCTGAGGGGAGATATGATAGCACTCTTCAAGTACTTGAAAGGTTGTCACAGAGAGGAAGACCAGGATCTCTTCTTGATCTGCCCAGAATGCAGGACATGGAATAATGGGCTCAAGTTACAGGAAGCCAGATTCCGGCTGAACGTCAGGAAAAATCTCCTGACTGTTAGAGCAATACGACAATGGAACCAATTACCTAGGGAGGTAGTGGGCTCTCCCACACTGGAGGCATTCAAGACGAGGCTGGACAGCCATCTGTCAGGGATGCTCTCACTTGGACTCCTGCATTGACCAGGGGGTTGGACTCAATGGCCTTGTAGGCCCCTTCCAACCCTACTAGTCTATGATTCTCTATGATTCTATGAGTGAAGGAACCCTAGGCATGACTCCTGCCATGGTGCTCCCCTATAGCCCTCTGAGCAAAGGGCCTGTCCACTTCATTCCCCTGAGGGCAGCAGGGGAGGCAGGTGTATAATTCTGTCTCTTGGCCTACTAATCTCCCCTGGCCTCAAACTATATGGACAGCAAAGCTATGTGCTGGTTAGGGAAGGTCTGCTCCTAGTGGCTGGAGATGTTATTGCAGCCTATGCACATAGACATATTTTAATTAATTAAAATTAAATAGTGCATTTAAAAAAAAGTAACTCCAAGGTGCACACCCTAGGGTCCCCTTAGTCAGCAAGCCAAATTTCATTGGTTCAGATTTCACGCTTTTGGTGCTATGGTAGAGACAGATGGACGGAAGGACGGATGGACATCTGCTTTTATTACTATAGATTAGGAAAATATGTGAAAAGATTGAGATTGGGTATGGGGAGCTGTGTGTGGTTGAACTCATTCTGGGACAATCAGGGCTTAATTCCTCAATCTGTCCTTTCACTTCAGCCTTAAGTAATGATATCTAACTTTGTGGTCTTTTTTCCCCTTTAATGCTGGGACTTGCCACTTAAATATTTCATGTAATGGGATGTCCACATGCACATATGTTTCCTTTTCTTCAATAATGAAATTTCAGCCAGTATCTATACCTCAGGGATGAGGAGGAAGTGCAGAGGCCAGTGCTTGACTACCACCTGACTCTCATCTGAGCAATAGTCACAACAAGTGAGGTCACAAGTCAGGGATAGTGACAACCAGTGATGGTATAGCAACTGCAGAACTATCTGTAACTATGGTTGGCGTGAGGTATAAATCCATCCTCTGCAATCTATCTACTTACTGGCCATATAAATGTGGGCTTGCTATATGTTTACCGTGAATAGGTCTCTTGCTGTGGTTTTGCCTGATCAGAATCTGAGCTGCTATTGCTCCTCTTCCTCAGGGATGGCCCTAGACTAGCTGCCAGCAACTGTGCTCTAGATGACCATGCAGTTGGTGCCCTCACCCCTAAAGCAGATCTAGGATGAGGTTTTTGGTAAATTGGGAAACATTTTCCCCCTGTTTTCTGTTTGATGAAGAGGCAACCCCTCGCCCCGCATCTTTGGAAGCAGAAATATCATTTGTAATAAAACGTGCCCAAAATGTTTTTTTTTTTAAACTAGTAACCTATGGCTGCGAGAGCTGGACCATAAGGAAGGCCGAGCGAAGGAAGATAGATGCTTTTGAATTGTGGTGCTGGAGGAAAATTCTGAGAGTGCCTTGGACTGCAAGAAGATCAAACCAGTCCATCCTCCAGGAAATAAAGCCAGACTGCTCACTTGAGGGAAGGATATTAAAGGCAAAACTGAAGTATTTTGGCCACATAATGAGAAGACAGGATACCCTGGAGAAGATGCTGATGCTAGGGAAAGTGGAAGGCAAAAGGAAGAGGGGCCGACCAAGATGGATGGATGATATTCTGGAGGTGACGGGCTCAACCTTGGGGGAGCTGGGGGTGGCGACGGCCGACAGGAAGCTCTGGCGTGGGCTGGTCCATGAAGTCGCGAAGAGCCGGAAGCGACTGAGCGAATAAATGACAACAACTGTATCAGCACAGAGGATCTGATAAAAACAACAAAGGAGATGAGCACAGCCATCCACTCTGTGAAGGGACAAAAGTCCCATCCACAATGCCCAAGGGAGGTCCCTGGAAGAAGGGCCCCAGTTCCATCTTTGGGGTGTCATGGCAAGCAAGGCGCCACCAGCCCTAGGCTCAGCCCTCCGAGGGCAAAGGAAATGGCTGCTTTTGGGGGAGCCTGTCACTCCCTGCCTCCAACTGGGAGCAGCAGCAGAGCAGGAAGTTATCCCACATCGCCTCCTTCACCTCCACAGCCTCAGTCATATTCTTTCTGTATGCACCTGTATCTAAATAGCAAATGCGATTCAGTGTAAGCAAGTGTAAAGGGATGCATGTTGGGGCAAAGAATCCCAACTTCAGGTATAGCCTGATGGGATCTGAGCTAGCGGTGACCAATGAAAGAGATCTTGGGGTTGTGGTGGACAGCTCAATGAAGATGTCAACCCAGTGTGTGGCCACTGTAAAAAAAGGCAAACTCCATGTTAGGCATAATTAGAAAAGGAATAGAGAATAAAACTGCCAATACCATACTGCCCCTATCTATGGTGCGACCGCACTTGGAATACTGTGTCCAGTTCTGGTCACCACACCTAAAAAAAGATATTGTAGAGCTAGAAAAGTGCTGACAAGGGCAACTAAAATGATCAAGGGGCTGGAGCATCTCCCCTATGAGAGAAGGTTACAACAGCTGGGATTGTTTAGCTTGGAAAAAAGGAGGGGAAGGGGAGACATGACAGAGATCTATAAAATCATGCATGGTGTGGAGAATGTGGATAGGGAAAGATTTTTCTCCCTCTCTCAAAATACTAGAACCCAGGGTCGTCCAATGAAGCTGATTGGGGGGAGATTTAGGATAGATAGAAGGAAGTACTTCTTCACATGGCGCATAGTTAAACTATGGAATTCGCTACCACAAGATGTAGTGGCGGCCACCAATTTGGATGGCTTTAAAAGGGGGTTGGACAAATTCCTGGAGGAAAAGGCTATCAGTGGCTACTAGTCCTGATGGCTATGTGCTACCTCCCGAACCAGAGGCAGTGAGCCTGTGTAGACCAGTTGCTGCTGGGGAACTTGGCGGGTGGGGTGAGGTGCTGTTGCTCTCATCTCCTGCTTGTGGGTTTCCCATCGACAGCTGGTTGGCCCCTGTGTGAGCAGAATGCTGGACTAGAGGGACCCTTGGTCTGATCCAGCAGGGCTCTTCCTGTGTTCTTAAGTTCCCCCCATCCCTCAGGGAGTCTGCTTTCACACCACCAGTGTCACCAGCTGCTGTTGCTGTTCTTCCTCATCATTGCTCCTGCTTGCATGACAGGCAGATAACCAGTAAGCAAGCAGTGGCATCTAGTGTTCCTCCTTCTCACCACCACCGTCGAGGCAGAGTGAGAGGCAAGTAAACAAGCAGGTTGCAGTGGTGAAGAGGAGGAGCATGTCCAGAAAGCTCTTGCAAGTGGGCCCCTGCCGGGGTGTGGATCCTTGAACAATGCCCAGCCATGCCTATCCTAGACACCAGCACTGCCTGCATGCAATTCCTTATTGCCTATGGCTACTAGTTGTTGTTGTTCAGTCGTTCAGTCGTGTCGGACTCTTTGTGACCCCATGGACCATAGCACGCCAGGCCTTCCTGTCCTGCGCTCTCTCCCGGAGCATGCTCAAGTTCATATTCATTGCATCGGTGATGCTATTTAGCCATCTCATCCTCTGCCGTCCCCTAATGCTTAAATACAAGCATATAGGTATGTATTAGTATTCTCCCTTCCAATGATTTCGGGGGCGGGCACTTTAAATTGGGGAAGACTGTTCAAGGGAAAGGGTTAAGCTCCTTTCCTGAGTGCTTCAGTTCTGCTAAAAATCAGAGTCCTCACCCACCACCCTGCAACTGCTTTAGCATTAAAAAATTGGATCTCTTCTATCACATCCGTTTTGGCCTTTAATATTTTAGCATCAGTGATGTTAGTCCTGATTTGTGCTGGTGCACAGAGAAATGCAACGAATCCTGTGATGTATTTTGATCTCAAGAGAAATCTTGTCATGCCTTCCAATGGTCTGTTGCCTTTTACATTACACCTGACAGGTGCCTGCACTTGAATGTGGTTATTCTGGCAGGCACCTGCCCTGCTCCCTCTGTAGCTCTCGGATTGTGCCTGGAAATGGTCAGCTTTGAGCTAAAGGATTGCCTGATCAGATTATTGCTAAGAAAACCCAAGCCAGTGCAGGGCAGCTGGTGGATTTTGTTAAATTAAACACATTGGAGACGTCTTAATGAGATATAGAACCTCTGTGTCATCGCCTGCTTCAGATCCAGTGGAGGTCGATAGATGCTAAAATATCACTTGTACTGATAGGGGTCTGCCTGTTGTTCTTTGGCTGGAAGAACAAACAAGTTCAGGAGCAATCCACTCTTCAGTGCTGCCAGCCATGTTGCAACCGTGTAATGAGCCAGAGGGTTGCCCCCAAATTGTGTATTCTGTTTCCAGGTAATTTGCATGAATGTAGCAGATGCTTCACCATTGGTGGCAGGAGACTTCCTTGTCACCAGATGAGTCTTTCAGCCTTGGCACTGCTGGCCCAAAATGCTTTTGAAAAAATAACCCATGATCCAACTTTCAAATGAGCTTAAAGATTTGAAATTTGGAATCGGTCTAATAAAGACCAGAATTTTTTACATTTGCTTTCTGGTTACTGAGCCTTCCAAATGCAGTATGCTTTCCATTTGTCATCATTCTCCCTACAACTGGGAGGGAGGGATTTTTTTTTTAGGGATGTTAGGAATCTCAAAATTTTAACAGTCTTTTGTAGGTCTCAAGAAATGTGCCTTAGGTTCAAACTGCATGTGACACTCAATTCATCACTTGAAGTTGCATTCCTGTTGTTTTTACTCCTGGTAGACACCGGTCATGAAGATTTTCATTGGGACCATGGTGGATGGGGAGGGGAGTAACCTTTTTCTTCTTACTGTTGTCCCAACAAAATTCCCCCCTCAAGCTTCTGTTAACGCCAGAAGGGAAGCTTCTGTAGTCTAATAATAGCTTGGGGAGGGGGCTATAAACAGTAAAAAATGAAACAAACACACAACATCAAGTGATGTGTTTAGCATCAGTCTAATTTGGCCCTTGAGGATTTATTTATTTATTTTATTATTACATTTATATCCTGCCTATTTTCCTCTTGCAAAGAACCCAGGGTCCTCCTCTCCATTTTATCCCCCAAACACCAGTGTGAGGTAGGCTAGGCCGAGAGTCAGTGATTGGCTCAAAGCCACCCAGTGAATTTCATGTCCAAGTGGGGACTAGAACCCAGGTTTCCCCGAGTCCTAGTTCAGTACTCTACCTACTACACCACACTGGCTACAACCCTCAAAAAAGCTACAACCCTCAAGTGCCTCAAACCTTGGCCTTGGACTAATGAGGAACTACTTAAGAAATTCCTTGGCCCATGTAGGGGCATCTCTACAAAAGCCTGAAATCCTGCATTTAAAACAGGGCTTTCTGCTTCCATTTTAAATGCAGGATCATGACTGATTCCTTTTTTTCACGGGCTTTCTTCTCCCTCACCCCCTTCCCCCTCCTTCTTCCCATATCTGCATCTTCCATTATCTTTCTTTGATCTTGCTGCTCCTTGCCGCTTTCCTTTTTTCACAGAGGGAACTCAAGCAGAACACAAGGGGGTAATTTGATAGCTCATTGTCTGTGATCTATTTAAAAATGAAACAAAGGGTATTTAGTGCAGGAGACACCTGGGATGATCACGGCGTCATGTAAAGAGCCCTCAAACTTCTGTGAAGGAGCCATCTCAATCACAGGATAAAAGCTCAATGTGAAGGAGCCCTAGATGATTAGGCATTCAGCTGTATTTAACTATTGCCTACTGGTATCCTGTTTTCAAAACCACAGTTCGGTTGAATGTGCTCAGCTTATGACCCTTGTTGTTGTTAAGTTGAACACATTTGTGCTGCCTAAGAGATTACAGCCATAAAGCATTAGTCAAGGAATGTTATTGGATCTTTGAAGTGGACAGTGAAGAAGTAGGCTCTTAGCTGTGAGAGCTCACACTACAATAAATGTTTTTGGTCTTTAAGTTGCCATGGGATCTCTTGTTATTGTAGGCTTAGTACTACATGGATCTGTCTGGGAACTGCTTCTCTGTGGTGCTGTTCCATGTGCATGTGGTGTAGATGTGAATACCACAATTGCATGGCTTTCTCTCATCCAGTCAGTATGGGAAGGAGGGTTGTGGTGTATGTGTGTGTGTGTGTGCGCGTGCACACACACAGCACAGCCACATGGGATGGGAAGATGGAGAAGCAGCTCACATACGCCTCAGCGCACATGTGAAGGGGGATTCAATCACTGCCATCCATAGTCCCAAACAGTGCAAATATTTGGTGTAGCTGCTGTATATCTAGGAGTGCATGGTGTGAACAAACTGTGCATAAGTAGATCATAAGAAAATAAAATTCTCAGCTTTACTAGTGGACACTTCAGATCCAATGGGTCCAATGAAATTAGCAGAATTCTTGCTTCTCTTTTATTCTATAACAATGCATTAGGTGATTTGACATGATGACCATCTGTCTCAGCCACTGAAGACAATATTTAAAAAGGGCTCCATTTTGGATTAGGATTAGCAACACGACTAGCTGCATGCTCTGTATTAGCATGCCATGCGTGCCATGTATGTGTCTTAGAACAAGTGCTCCACTTCATACAAGCAGGAGCCACATTAAATCTGCCTCTTTGTTGTAAAGCACAAGCGAGAAGAGGCTGCTGATGATCATTAGGAAAGGCTGAGTGGTACAAGTCGCTACAGGTGTGCCTTGATTACTGTGTTTAGCACCTCCATAATGAATAAGGGCTTCCACTGCCTTTGAAATGTGGTTCAGCTGATTAAGTGTCATCTTGGCTGTTGCAAGAAAATGGTGATTTGCAAACAGAAGAAGCGCTTTCCATTGGAGGTGGTATAAGGGTGCTTGATCTTGCTTAGCTGTGCTATCTTCTGAACGGGGGTGGGGGGGCCACCTTCGTGGAACATGGTGCGGCTATTCCACCAAACCCTGCCGCTGCCTGCAGGAAAAAGGCAAGGGTGGAGTCATCGGAGAGCTGTTGGCCAAGAGGTGCCTTTGAGTCTGTCAGAGGAGACACTGTACTGGGTGTGAGGCACTGGGCGGGGTTGCACGTCACACTAAGCCACCTTGCAAATAAGCCACAGTGGGTTATTATTCACTGAACAACCCACGGTACGCCTGACAGATGATTGGGCTGGCTATGGCTTTTTCTTCCCCTCAGTCCTCCAGCCAGCTCTGGCATGTATCCCAAGTACCTTTGCAGCAGAACCTGACTTGTCTCCTCGCCCCAGCCCCCTTCCCGTTCCAATCACTTCTTGTTCGTCACCTTTATTGCTATTTTTTCGGCACTTCGGGAGTATGCAAATGTGTTCATAATTTTATTATTATTATTTCCCGTTCGTCTGCAAGTGTGCAAGAGCATACTTTTGCCTGTCTGATATGTGTAGTCGTGCCTTCTCAATGTCCTTGTAAGTTGCAGTTGTCAACAGGAGCACAGAAGTGGAGTAGGTAACACAAGAAAATCGACAAGGCGAGACTGCAGATAGGCTAATTTGTGCATCGTTGACAAGAACTGAGGGAAAATAATACTAAGGGACAGGAGGAACCCATTAGCGTAGCCGAGAAGCACTGAAAAAAGGAAAAAATATGAGAGCGGTAAGTGCACCAAATGGCGGGGGGAGGGGGAACGGGGCAATCTCTCCCACTTGGCAATGTCATCCTTTCGCTTTGAACAGACATTTGTCAGTGTCTTCCTCCCATTCACCACTTGCCCAAGATGCCAGCAAGTCTAGAAAGGGGAGATAGCCGCTCCCCCCACTTTTTGCAGCTCCTTTTCGGAGCGGTTACTGCAGCAATTGCAGCAGTAACTGCTCTGTTCATCAGTTTTTGACATGACGTAGACAAGGACATTGGCAGAACAGGGGGATTTGGCAAAAATCATGGCAGAGCAGTAGAACGTAGGGGAATGTAATGCGACATACCCAGCAGCTGTCAGTGGCTCCTATGCACTTGCACAAGAGCTACAGTAAGAAATTTCTAAAAAAAAACATTGATACTGTCCCCCACCCTTATTACCCCTCATCCACTCCATTATGATGGCCAGGCACTGCTCCTTATTCAGCTGTGTGACACTTCTTCCTTAGCATACTATATCTTGACACAAAAGGTTGCATCCAATGATAGTCCTACTTAGAGCAGACCCATTGAAAAGAATGGTACTTAGGTCAGTCATGACAAGCACCATTCATTTCAATGAGACTGCTCCAAGTAGGACTAACAATGGATACATCCCAAAGTGTTGGTGCTCCACCCAGTAATGAAACAAGATAAAAGTTTGGAATGCCAAAACAAACACCACCATCAGACTGGATTTTTTTTAAACAAATGACTATATAATACTGATATATTTCACAATATTTACATAAAATGTGCATAAGAAAAGTTTTCATACCAAAAATCTAAGGTTTTCACAACCAATTTGTTACATATGCTATGTATATTAAAGATTGAAATCTTATTAAGCTTCATATTACAATTGCACAATAAAAGATTCCTTTTCCTGCATTGAGCGATTCCTGCATCGAGCAGGGGGTTGGACTTGATGGTCTTACAGGCCCCTTCTAAGCCTACCTTTTCTATGATTCTATGATTCTAAGACAGGGTCACAATAATTACACAAATTGTGCATAATACAGAACACCTTGACAGGCTTCCTGGTATCTGTTTCCTATATAATTTCTCCTGATCAATCCTCAAAGTAATAAAAATTACCTTTCAGGTGTACAAAAATTATCCAAAAGGAAGGATCAAAATACAAGTTTTGCAGCATCACCGAGACCCTTAGGGCACAATCCTATCCAGATAGTCAGAAGCAACCAAACTTAGAGGCTGCTGAATATCCAATGCAGGGTGCAAGGTGGAGGAGAGTAGCAGCTCTGCACTCCAGCTGCCCAGCATTTCTACTAACTGAATGATTTTACCCATCTAGAGTGGTACCTCGGAGCGGGAGGGAAAGAGGCTGGGGCAGCCATAGGAAATGGCACAAGGCACCCTGGTCTCCTCCCTTCCTCGCCCCAGGGAATGCCGCCTTTTCTCCCATCTCTGTGTTCTGTTTTCCAGACATGGAGAGGTAGCTGGCATGCTTCTCTCTGTGCCAGCTACAAGGGGGAGGGGTGGGGAGCATGGTTTCGTGGCTCCGAGCCCTGTCTCCAAGCTTGGAGCCGGAAAACTGAACTATCCTTCACCCTCCCAGATGCTGTCTGGTGAGCACAGGATCGCTTTCTTTAAAAAAAAATATATATATATTTTTTAATTGAGCAGGATTGCTGTCTTAGAGTTTGTTTATCCTGCGGGGAAGTTATTTTGAAGATTATGCCTCTTAAATAGATCTATGAATGCCATTTATGCTATCAAGAGAGGAAATATTTTGATAATTTGCATAATTATTGTAGTTGTAATATAAAGCTTAGTCAATCTTTAATATGCACAGTATGTATATCATAAAGTTTTCCACAAGATCTTAAGGTTGTGAAAGCCTTGTATTTTTGGTACAGAAACTTATAGTATGCACACCGTGTAAATACCATGTAATATATGGGTATTACATAGCCATTTGTTAAATAATTTTTCCCAGTCTGGTGGTTGTTGTTTTTCATCTTTCAATATTAACTGTAGTCTTCCTGCTGTTCACTTTGGAATACCAACACTACAGAAGCAGACATTTTTATTCATTTACTTATTTTGTCATTGTTATGAGCCTCAACGGAGGTAGAGTTGCGGTTTCCTAGGGAAAAGCAGGCGAAGGAGCTTCCTTGCAGTTTAGAATGGCTGGAGTGAGAATTCTAGGTGAGATTATGCACAAGCTGGCTTGTGATGGTTTGGGGGAGCAGCAACGCTGACCAGGGTCTAAGGGACCTTTTGGGTTCACATAATGGCTTATGCATGCATGGGTTTAGACAACTGTCTTCCAAGATAAAGAAGTGGAAGAGAACCGTCAGCAGCGCTAATGAACAATAAACTGCCGTAAAAGGCCCTTCTGTTTTCATGATTGAAAGTTCCCTTAGTAACAAATAGATTTGGATGTGCTCAGACTTCCCGCTACAGTTACTTTGTGCTGTGTCTTCTAAATCTCTTCAAAGAACATGGGAGCCCGCTCTGTATACAGAGTAAATTCATTCCTTGCATGCCTGGAACCCGCTCACATTTGCCAAACAAACTGTAAAGAAAAAGACTACATGTGAGTATGCGCGTGCATGCTTGACCCCAGGGAAATAGATACCGGACAGAGAATGTTTCAGGGCTTGCTTAGTTAATTCTTGCCTCCCCTTTCCCAGCAACTTTATGTATGGTGAGATTAGGAGTGGAGTTTGGATCCCATCCTCAGGAAGGTTCCATGTTCAAATAAATGTAGGGAGGATCTTCCTGTTCAGATGTTGCTTTCTACATGTGGTGATGGGAGCAGGAACAACATGGGGAAGGAGGTGGCAAGCTCAAGTCGAGACCTATTCCTGGTCCTACCAGGCATAAAGGTTCCAGTATGGGAAGCTAGGGGCAGTGTCCTATTGTGCCCATGTGCTCATGGGGGCAGCCACTTGCACAGCAGGGCTTTTGCGCTTCTAAAAATAACCTGAAATGAGTGGAAACGTTAACGTCTGGAATGGGACTGTTCAGGGGAGCTCGCATAAGGGAGCTCTGCTGACCTGTCCCAGTCCAGAAATGAGTGTTTCCGCTCGTTTCAGGGGTTATTTCTAGAAGTGTGAAAGCCCTGTTGCACTAGTGGTCACTCCTGCAAGTGCAACAGAAGCAGTGGAAGCAGGGTGGCTCTGTTGGCTACAGCCCAATGTTGTCTCCTTATCTTGGCTCCGGCAGGCAAAGGCATTTACATATATTCAGGCATGCCTTTGGTATAGAAGTTGGTCTGTTGATGAAGAGAGTTTTAACTGGTTTGGGGCTGTTTATTTATTTCACTGCTTTTTTTAATCATATGTTTAATTTATTTGTTTTGTGTTATGTTTTAATTCAGATTTGTTTTTAATCTGAATTTTAAACATTTGGAGGGTGGAAAAGTGAGATATCAATTTATTTAGAGAGCAATACTATAGTCCCTTGGCGAGCATCCCAGGGACAGTAGAATTATTCAGGTTCCCCCTTCCAAGGTCGGAGGCAATGCTCTGACCTCGGAAGGGGGAGTTGGAGATCCAACCTCCCCTCCCCTGGCCCCTCACAGCTGGCATGGAAAGAACCATGCCAGCTGCCCACCAAGGTTGGAAAAGTGATCTCAGAGGAGAAGGAAAGGGGGCGTTCCAGTGGGCAGGGAGGGGAGGAGACTGGAGAGGCTAGGATATGAGATATCCTGAGCCTCTTCCAGCCGCCTTCCCTCCCCCTCCGAAGTGCCCTTGCTAGAGGGACTAAAAAGCCCGTCTAGTGAAATCTGCAGGGCAAGAAGACAGGCAGGCGAAGATGGCCTCTGCTGATCCTCCTGCCCTGAATTGGATGATTAGATGCCTCCGGGTTTGGGGGCTGATCACTGAGGGTGTAATCTTATCGATTAATTAATTGTTATTGAAAGCCCCTCAATAAATGAAGCTATAAGTAACTCTTCACTACCTTAAAAATAGTACAGCTTGTTGTTGGGTCATACTTACTTTATAGTCACAAACAATAGAACAGAATACGAGCTATATTTAGGGAGCCATTCCCTCCACCTACAAGCTGTCCTGGTAGTTTGAGCAGGCATGGGCAGAAAGCATTTCTCACCATTGACCATGCTGGCAGGGCTTCTGGCAGGGGCTTCTGGAAGGTGAAATCCCAAACATCTGGAGATCTGCCTTCTGCCCACCCTTGGTTTAGAGAATAAGGTTCCTGGGCTATGCTGCCAGACTCCCTGGTTTGAGCTCGATGGTACCTTACAAAAAGTATTGCACTGTTTGCCAAACGGCTTTGGCTTCAGACTGAAGAGAGCTGGCTTTTCGCCCCATGGGACCACACAGTAAATCCCATTACATTGCTAGCATGACTAATGCACATATCCCATTAGAAATAATGTAGGAATAAATCCTTCTATGTGCAAAAGTACACTTGCTGCACAGGTTTATGTCATAGTTACTTCAAAAATTGTGCTTGCTTTTGTCACATATAGTGCTCAGCTTGTCAACTGAAATTACTCATGCATATTGGATGGTCACAAAGCCATAACTGAGTGCTATGGACTATGGGTTATATTCAGAATCCCATATCCTTTCCAAGACTAAAGACACTAGTTCCTGAATGTACCATAGGGTAATTTTTTAAAAAATCATTTGCTCGTGAGGACACTGTTAGAGGCCTGCTATTCACAAAATTCCCACCAAGGATTAAGAACATATGCTGGTGATTTCCTGGGTTATTAGGATCCAGGCAAGGTTATGACTGTCTGACCCTTTGACCACCTGGAGGAAAAGTGGTCAAGTGGAGGAAAACTTATGACAAGTCTGGTCCAACTTTTTAGAGCCCACTTGAAGACTCATGATGGCAAAGAGACTGGGCAGTATCCAACGGTGAAGTCTACCAGCACCAATCATGTTGCACTAGCAAGAATGACCACTAGACCATTAGTGCAACAGGGAGCTAGCGCTTCATAGAACAACCCTGGAAACTAACTCAAAGAAGTGTTTCCAGAACAGGACAACTCTGTGAGCTCTGCTGACTTGACCCATTCCAGAAGCGCTAGTTCAAGCTAGTTTCAGGTTGCCCTATGAAGCACTTAGCTTCCTGTTGTGCTAGTGATCATTCCCACTACACAAGAGCAGTATTGGATCCTGCCCATTGTTTCCACACAGTCACATTCAGTCATGCTTTTCTGTGTGGCACAAGGGGTGGTTCATCCTCTTTCAAACATCTGGGGTCCTAAAGTCCTCAGTAGCATTCTGTGACCATCTTGCTGAATACTCTGTGGGAGAAAAAGTATCCTAACTTGGATCCACATTTGAAAGAGAGTCTACATTGGAGGCATCAAGGGTTGCCTCTTGTCTGATTATATTTGATGAGTTTCAATGGCAAATGCCCAAAGATCAGGACAAATGCTTGGCGCTGTTTCCCCCAACTCCTTGCTTACTTGGCCTTTGTCTGTCATGGCTAGTGAAAGCTTGTTGAGGGAGGCTGCTAATAACAAAGATGCACATATGAATACATAATTGCAAGAATGAGCAAGGGCATTCATCTTTAAAGAAGCAGTTGTGAGATCATTTTTAATACAGAAGCTTCCCATCAACCTTCTGATCCTGGGCTATTGGGTATTTTTTAAATTTGCCATTCCTGGCCAAGCTGGTCAAGCAGGAAGTGGCAACATCAGCTCCAGGCACTTTCAGATGAAATTAATTATCTGGATCTATTTCAAACTGGCTTCAGGCCAGGGTCCAGGATGGAAACTGCCTTGGCTGCCTTGGGGCTTTCTCCACGACAATGGAAGGAGAAGTGAAGGGAGGCTTACCCAGATTTTTTCAAGGAATCAGCTTTGGTGCGCTGTGGTACATGCAGGGCTCCACAAGCAAGTGCATAGCTCCAGTACAAGCCGCTTCACAGAACATACTTCCAGGTGGGTTTGGGGGATTGGAGTAAATATCATCAGACTGGCAAGGGCTGCTCAACCAATTAGAAAGCCCCCCCCCCCCCGGCTGTCCTGTACAGCAATGGATGGAAGCTTAGCCTCATTGACCGCAATGGGTGTTACTTTTGAGGAGACCCATTCCCCAAGCTATGCCTGATTCCAGCAATTGTTTTTTATTTCTTCTCCCTCTGAAACCGCTATCTCAATTTATCATTATCGCACAATAGTGCTAATGTGCGATAGTGACATACTGAGAGATATGGGGCATGGCTATTGCTGGACAAATGCGTGATAGTGACCTAGTAACATTGAAAACCCCTTTGTAGGTGTGCTTTTTTAAAAACTTCTTCCTTTCTGGATGGGAGATTTCTTTCACGTCTCCATTCCTCTATCACACATTTGCTCTATGCAATTGCACGATAGCACAAATGTGTGATAGAGGCATAGAAACATGACAGAAATCTCCTACCCAGAAACGAAGAAGTTAAAAAAAAGCACACCTATAAACAGGTTTTCATTGTCACTACGTCACTATCGCACATTTGTCCAGCAATAGCTATGGCCCCGAATGGTGGGGTAATCAGTGAGGTAATCAGATAGGAGAGGCATAGTGAGGTAATCAGATAGGAGATATGGGTATTGCTGACAAGTGCGAGATAGTGACATACTGAGCAAGATAGGGGGGAGGTGTAGGTACTGCTGACAAAAGTGCTGTTTTAGTTTACCACTTAAATTTTTAAGAAAAAGTTAGGGGCTGCCTGGTTCTCTGACAGCCAGCCCTGAAATGGCAGAAACACCAGGGAAATACAGGCGGGGAAAACATTTGGGAGACACCTCTTGACTGGGGCCAGTGAGGCAAAAGACACACCCCTGGGCAGGACTATCATGCCGGAGTAAATGTGGTGGGTGGTGCACACACAACAGAAGCACAGACAAGCAGAATTAAGGAAAACAATCGGACTAAAAGTAGTCTCAGAAGAACAGGTTTTTTGGTGCAGAACTCCAGAGTGGCTGCGAGATGGCCACAACATCATGTATCCCTTAATGATGTCCAAACGCAGCCAGCTCAGAGTAAGTCTCTTGTGGAGACACCCCCTGGCTGGCAACTTGCATAGTGCAAGGGATGGAGGAGCACAATCCTCTTGATTCTCCTGGGTCTCTCAGTTGCTTTTGATATAATTGACCATGGTTTCCTTCTGTACTGTTTGCAGGGATTCTTATAGATCTTCTGGGTCCGACTTAGATGAGGCCTGAAGATGTGGACAAGGTGCTTGACCCTTTCCCTTTGTGGCTTATTACATCTAATAGGGAGGGGATGTCTGGCTGGTTCCAGGAGGTTGTAAACACCTCCTTGAGAGAGGGGGTGGTACCAGTCACTTTAAAGGAGGCAGGTATTAAGCCACTCCTGAAAAAAACTACCATGGGCCCTGAAGATATTAACAACTGTAGGCCGGTTGCTAACCTTCCTGGACAAGGTGCTTGAGCGGGTGGTTGGTGGCCAACTCCAGGCACTCTTGAATGAAACTGATTACCTAAATCCATTTTGATCATGTTCAGGCCTGGCTTTGGAAGGGAAACTGCCTTGGTTGCCCTGTAGGATGACCTTTGCCAAGAAAGAGGCAGGGGGATTGTGGCACTATTGATTATTTTGGACCTCTCAGTGGCTTTTGATACCATCAGTCATGGTATCCTTCTGGATAGGCTATCTGGGCTGGGGTTGGAGGTAGTGCGCTGCAGTGGTTCCACTCCTACTTGGATGGCTGATTCCAGAACGTGGTGCTGGGGGATTTTTGCTCTGTCCCTTGGCAGTTATGCCACAGGGCTCTATTTTATCCCCCATGCTGTTCAACATCTACATGAAAATGACTGAGGGGTTACCAATACACAGATGATACCCAGCTCTATCTCTCCTGTTCATCACATCCAGGTGAGGCAGTGGCTGTTTGGAATTAGAGCCTGAGTGTGGTAATGGACTGGATGAGGGCCAATAAACAGACTCAATCCAGACAAGATGAAGGTACTGTCAATGGGTGGTTCTTCTGCCAGGATAAGTGATATTCAACCTGTTCTGGAGGGGATTGCACTCTTCCTAAAGGATCTGGTTCATAGTTTGGGGGTGCTGTTAGATCCAGAACCTCAGTAGCACAGAGAGCCTTTTATCAGCTTAGGCTGATATACCAAGTATGATTCTATCTGGAAAATGATAGCCTAGGTCCAGTTATCCATTGTCTGGTAACCTCTCGTCTGGATTACTGCAATGCGTTATACGTGGGGCTACCTTTGAAAACAATCCAGAAACTTCAGCTGGTCCAGAATAGGGCAGCGAGATTGTTAACAGGGACTGGCCAATGTGATCATATTATGAGAGTACTTTGCTATCTGCACTGGCTGCCAGTCCATTTCTGGTCCTAATTCAAAGTGGTGGTATTAACTTTCAAAGCCCTAAACAGCTTGGGGACAAGTTACGTGAAATATCATCCCCTCCTATAGATACCTGCCCAGACTCTAAGATCATCTTCAGAGATCCTTCTTTGGGAGCCCACACTAAACGAAGTAAGGTGGGTGGCTACTAAGAAGAGGGCCTTTTCTGTTGTGGCACCCCAGTTGTGGAATGAGCTCCTCAGAGAGGATGGCCTGGCACCTACATTGCAGTCTTCTTGGCGTTAGGTGAAGGCTTACTTTCCCAGGCATTTTAGTCTTTCAGTGTCTGTTGTTTTTAAATATGTTACCCTATTTTAAATCTTTGCACTTCTGCTAGGTTTTATTTTGGGATTTATTTTTCATTTTGGTTTTATACCATTTTTTAAAAAAGTTTGAAACTTTCATATTATGTTTTATTGTGTTGTATTTTATGGTTTTAATCGTTGTGAGCTGCCCAGAACACTTCAATTATTGGGAGGTATAGAAATGTAATAAATAAATGAAATAAATTACAGAACTCCCTCCAAGATCTACCACGCTTGTTCTAATTACATTTTTAGGGAGTCAGTGAAAACATATTTGTTCGGCTGGGCTTTCTGCATTTGCTGAGTTTATAGAGCTTCGCAGTGGATGCACTGCTGTTTCGTATAAGCAAGTTATTTGTTCTTAAGAATTTGCATTTGACTAAGTCAGTCTTTATATTTTATTTGAACACTGTTTTGTTGATCTTATCTGTTTTGATTATATTAGTTATAAACCACTTTTAGAGCCTTCTTCTGTGGAAAAGTGGCATATCAATATAAGTATAAATAAATACCCTTATGACTGCCCATTTTTAAGTAAATGCAATAATATTGAACAGAATATTAGAAGGAACTTTTTAAAACAAACTTTCCTCAAAATATTACAAACCTCTGGTTGCTAGTAATAAGGTATTAAAATGTAATCTGCAGTCATAATTGTTGACAGAATAATTGTTGTTCAGTCGTTCAGTCGTGTCCGACTCTTCGTGACCCCATGGACCATAGCACGCCAGGCCTTCCTGTCCTCCTCTCTCTCCCGGAGTGTGCTCAAGCTCATATTCATTGCATCGGTGATGCTATCTAGCCATTTCATCCTCTGCCGTCCCCTTTTCCTTTTGCCTTCAATCTTTCCCAGCATCAGTGACTTTTCCAGTGGGTTTTCTCTTCACTTTTGGTGGCCAAAATATTTGGCTTCAGCTTCAGTATCTGTCCTTCCAATGAGCAGTCAGGGTTGATTTCCTTTAGGATTGACCGATTTGACCTCCTTGCAGTCCAGGGGACTCGTAAGAGTCTTCTCCAGCACCATAGTTTGAAAGCATCAATTCTTTGGCGCTCAGCCTTCCTTATAGTCCAGCTCTCACAGCCATACATTACTACTGGGAAAACCATAGCTTTGATTATGTGGACCTTTGTTGGCAAGGTGATGTCTCTGCTTCTTACTATACTGTCTAGGTTTGCCATAGCTTTCCTCCAAAGGAGCAAGCATCTTTTAATTTCATGGCTACAGTCACCGTCTGCGGTGATCTTGGAGCCCAAGAAAATAAAATCTGTCACTGCTTCCATTTCTTCCCCTTCCATATGCCAGGAAGTGATGGGGCCAGATGCCATGATCTTAGTTTTTTTAATGTTGAGTTTCAAACCAGCTTTTGCACTCTCCTCTTTCACCCTCAACAAGAGGCTCCTTAGATCCTCTTCGCTTTGTGCCATTAGGGTGGTATCGTCTGCGTATCTGAGGTTGTTGATAATTCTCCCGGCAATCTTAATTCCGACCTGTGATTCATCCAACCCGGTGTTTCTCATGATGTACTCTGCATATAAATTAAATAAGCAGGGCGACAATATGCAGCCTTGTCGTACTCCTTTCCCAATTTTGAACCAATCGGATGTTCCATGTCTGGTTCTTACTGTTGCTTCTTGACCCTCGTACAGGTTTCTCAGGAGACAGGTAAGGTGGTCTGGTACTCCCATCTCTTTCAGAATTTTTCACAGTTTGTTGTGATCCACACAATCAAAGGCTTTAGCGTAGTCAATGAAGACGTTTTTCTGGAATTCTCTTGCTTTCTTCATGATCCAGCGAATGTTGGCAATTTGATCTCTAGTTCCTCTGCCTCTTCAGAACCCAGCTTGTACTTCCGGTAGTTGTCAAGGGCTCCTTGGAGGCCTCTCTCAGTCTAATCCAGTAGCCAAGTCCAGACACAGACAAAGGGATTCCTTTCAAAGCTTTATTCTTCTTTTACAACTTAACAACTATACCGTTTGCAACTAGATCTGAGCAGCACAGTACGTATGCCCTAAGTTGGAACAGTTGGTCCCCGTTTGAAAGGGAATTACTGGCTTAAGTTAAGTCCCTAACTTAAGGACTAGGGAGAGTCCCTCCCCTTTTCCCTTGGATCCTCTGGATCCAACCAGATCCAGCCAACCGGGCACTACGCCTCCTTTCTGCGCCCTCCATCTGGCACCGCTCTCTGCGTCGGCGTCGCGCATCCACCAAGTCTGCTGTCTGCGCTCGGTCACTCCCTGGTCTGCTTTCTAAGCTAGGAATGCTGGTGGGAGGAATCTCCATCAGCTGTTGGCCCTGGGAAAGAGGAGTGCGCTCCTCTCCCAGGAGCGACTGCTCTTCCTCAGAATCAGAACTACTCTGGGACTCCATGGGCTCAGTGTCCACCCTGACAGTAGTTCTCGGTTCACATACTGCTGAAGCCTAGCTTGTAGGATTTTGAGCATCACCTTGCTGGCATGTGAAATGAGCGCAATTGTACGGTAGTTTGAACACTCTTTGGCATTGCCCTTCTTTAATGTATGGCTGTGAGAGCTGGACTACTATAAGGAAGGCTGAGCGCCGAAGAATGGATGCCTTCGAACTGTGGTGCTGGAGAAGACTCTTACGAGTCCCCTGGACTGCAAGGAGGTCAAATCAGTCAATCCTAAAGGAAATCAACACTGACTGCTCATTGGAAGGACAGATACTGAAGCTGAAGCTCAAATATTTTGGCCACCTAATGCGAAGAGAAAACTCACTGGAAAAGACCCTGATGCTGGGAAAGACTGAAGGCAAAAGGAGAAGGGGACGGCAGAGGATGAGATGGCTAGATAGCATCACCGATGCAATGAATATGAACTTGAGCACGCTCCGGGAGGGAGTGGAGGACAGGAAGGCCTGGCATGCTATGGTCCGTGGGGTCACGAAGAGTCGGACATGACTTAATGACTGAACAACAACAACTTGACTGGCAAATACAATCTAGTATATAGACTTTTAAAATGTTATAAAATTTCTAAACATATCATATGTAACTAAAGTGATCTTAAGGGCTCTCTAGATGGGTGGCGTGTTATTGCACGAGGAATATGTGGCCGTTACTGACTTGTTGATCCAGTCTCGTCAGCCAATGGTCACTCGTTGCTGGCCTCAAATGTTTATTTCATTACCGGGGTGGGGAACTTCAGGTTGGAAGGCCAAATCCAGGCCTCCTGGGGCTCCAGTCTGGCCCTCTGGGGTTCGCTAAAGAGCCACACCCTTCCCTCGACCACCAATCATTTTGTGGTTTCCCAGTTTTTATGCAGTTTTTTCCCCATTCTAAACGGTTGAAATGTTCTCCTAAGGCTTGCTGGCAGAAAGAGCTTCAAGCTAAAATATGCCGGCAGTTTTTGTATTGTTGTCCTCCCCCCGTTTGGCTTTGGCCCTGCCCCCTTCGCCTTTGGCACCGCCCAGCACTGGAATGCGGCCCCCAGAGCTTCTTTGAAATGGGATTTGGCCCTTGGACTGAAAGAGGTTCCTCACCCCAGTTTGTTAGCCACCACCCCAATTCGTTTCCCCTGATTTTAGGCTTTTGCTGAAGCTCAGTCCTCTCCAGGGCTTGGCTAGCAATCTGCAGGCCCCATCCCTGGCTAGTTCCGGGCGGTATGAAGAGCAGCGCTGTTTGCTTTTAGAGTTTCATTCCCATGGCAGATGCGCAACACCAACCTGTTCTGTATCTGAAATGCTAAGTGGATCACAGATAATTTTTAAAAATTAAGTATTTGACCATGTCCTATATTTTTGTAGATGTTATAAACTAGGAGTGAGCAAGTCGTGGTCTCCAGACGTTGCTGGACCGCAAGTCCCATCATCACTCACCATTGGCAATGTTGGCCAGGGATGATAGGGGTTGTAGCCCAACAGCACTTGGAGGGCCACAAGTTGCCCATCCCGTTATAAATAATCAAAATAAACTTTTGTCACTCCATTTGGTATCATGATATATTAGCTTGCGTTACCTACAGTCTTGAACGTTTATAATCCGACTGCAAAATTAGTTTCTCATTCAGACTGTGTCTACTTTTGGGTACTCTGGCCAAAAATCTATTCTTGTGTTCCTCCTTATTTTAGTGAAATGCCTCTGCCTCAGCACCTTTCTCAAAGTGGCTGATTTGATCACAGCATAATCACTTATCACAGTTTGTTTCCTTCAGTGGCTCTGTCAAAACTCAATGTTCAGACTAAAAAAAATGACATTCAAAAGCCCGCAAGGAGCAGAGATGCCTTTTCCCCAATCACCTTTGTGTGTGTGTGTGTGTGCTAGAAATATTTTTGCAAACCAATCGTCTGAAAAAGGAGTTAAATTCAGCTTTGAATTGCCATCTAAAGTAACTGTTTTCTTATCTCTAGCAGTTAACAGTTGCTGGCATGAGCTGCCTGGACTCCCAATGTTCACGTTCCCTTAAGAACATAAGAACAGCCATGCTGGATCAGACCAAGGGTCCATCTAGTCCAGCATTCTGTTCACATAGTGGCCAACCAGCTGCCCACGGGAAACCCACAAGCAGGACATGAGTGCAACGGCACCCTCCCACCCATGTGCCCCAGCAACTAGTGTAATAGTCTCACTGCCTCTGGTACTGGGGGTAACACAGAGCCATCAGGATAGTTTTCCTTAATGGTATCTTTTTTCCTAGACAGGAGAACAACGATATTTTCTGCCAGCTGGCAAAAAGGCCCCACTTGTCATCACTGAAATAAAATTTGTCACCTTGGTGTTCCCCACCTCTGTTGTTTAATTGTTCTAAATAAAACTCTAGATGCAAAAGGTCAGAAATGGTACTGCGCGTAATTAGAATGCTCATCGCATGCAAACATTGCCCATTCCATGACATGAAGCCTCTTAAGAATAATGAGTCTTTTTGTTCAGTAACCAGACAAAACCGCAGTCCATTTCATGAACAGGAGACAGTGCCTCTCCCCTTAATGCAGCTCTCAGAAATTGCAGCAAGTGGATAGAGGTCCCCATTTCTTCTCTGTTTCTGAGGGCACAATCCTATGCATGTTTAGACTGGGGGGAAAAATCCTACAACTCTCAGCATTCCCCAGCGAGTACATCTAAGCATGCATAGGATTGCACCCTGAAGTTCATAGAGGACCAGCTGACTCGGCTAATATAGCTTGTTTAATTGTGAATCAGAAAAATCCCATGAATCAACTTGAAACTAAGTACAGTAATATTCAAGAGTGGTTTGGGGCAGACAATTTAAATAAGTCATCAGAGGTTTTAAGAATTTCAAATGTTTGGGGTGGGATTGCAATCCCTCTGAAAGACCTCCATCCCAATTAGTTGACTTTCTTACCTGCGATACCCCTATCTTGTCTAGATGGAGAGAGCAATTCTATGGCTCAGAAAACCCCTCCAAGGTTGGAGATAGCACTCCAACCTTGGAAATGGGAGTCGGAGATCTGACCCCAGACCCTCGCAGCTGACACAGAGAGAACTGCACCAGCTGCTTCTCTGAGGTCAGAAAAGTGACCTCTGAGGAGGAAAGGAGGTGTTCCAGTGGACGGGGAGGGGAGGAGACCAGAGAGGCCAGGATATGAGATATCCTGAGCCTCCTCCCCTCCCCCTCTAGAGTGCCCTTGCTAGACAGACTGAAAAGCCCATCTAGCGAAGATCATCAAAGATGGAGGATAAGGAGGCAAAGATCACCTCCACCATTCCTCCCATCCTGCCGGCTTCAGCCCAGCAGGGCATAGGAATCTTGGAGCCTCTGAGTTCAGGGGCTTCCAAGCAGCGATGGCATAGTCCATAGGATTGCACCCTAAGCTTCAGGTTGGTTGCCCTCATCCATTTCCAAACTGCCTCTAGACATCAATTAAAGAATTCCACAGCCTTCCTGAGATTAGTAGATGGAATGAGAGGTAGAGCTGTGAATCATCTGTATACTGATGACACTTCAGGCTGAACCTCTGGATTACTTCCCCCAAAAGCTTCTTGTAGATGCTAAACAACATGGGAGGTAAAATGAAACCTTGGCAGCACCCAAAAGCCAATGGCCATTTGGGACAAAAGATGGAACAAAAATCCCTCAGCACCACAAACTGAGTTTGTGCTGCCAATAACATTGCACCTCTCTGTGACCCCCTCCAGTCAGATGGCCCAACACAGGGAGTCAATACAGCTCTATGATTGGGTCAAGGATGTTTGGGGGCAATTGTATCAATAGCCTGAATCATAATAGTTTGACTGCATTATATCAAGGCTTCTTTCAAGTATAGTTTTACATTGTTGCCTGATATGGTCAGAGAATTGGAATTAGTGGTCCTGGGGATGATCTTTATCCAGGCACTGACAGGATTTGTGACTCTCTCGGTACACCTGGACATATCAGAGACATTCTGCACCAACAGTCTTGACACCTTGAATGTCATCCTGTCTTAAATCCAAATCCTAAGTTGCAAACACTTGTAGAGAGCAAGTCGCTTTGAATACAGTGGGACTTACTTCCAAGAAAACATGTGCAAGATTGCATTTTATAGTGGTTCTGGTCCTTACTTTCTGGTTGGTACTACAAGATGGTGCTGAGACTCTGTGCTGCCCCATGGGAACGGCCCTGTGATGTACCACAAAGTGCCATCATGTCTCCTATTTAATATTTTATGACCACAATGGGAGAATTTGAGGTGGTGGTGGGAGCTCTATTTTTCATTTACACTTGTTCTCGGTGCAGTAGTTGATGTCCTCGCCAGTGTCTGGAGGTATTGATAAGTGGTTGAGGATGAATAAACTGAAACTAAATCCAGACAATATTGAAGTGATGGTGTTAGGAGGCCCACATGACCCGGAAGAAGTGCGCACAGCTCAGAAGGATAAGAGTGCTCTCAGGAAACAAATTATCCAGTTGATATAGCCATTGAGAATCTGCATTTCTATGGCTTTTGGAACACTGCTTACAGGAAGTTAGGTGAAGGCAAAAGGAGTATTTATTTATTTTATTACATTTCTATGCACCCAAAAGCTGAGTAATTTCAGTTGAGCTAAGATGGCCTTTTCTATATCTAAGAGAAACAACTTCTTAACAGTACCCTAAAAATAAGTACAGAGCCCAGCCATCACAAAAGGTTCCAGCTTCATATCACAGTTGGGAGGTGCTGCTGTATGAAACACGTTGATCAAGTCCATTGAGTGTGGAGGTTTGCAGTTGCATTTCGCTGAGTTCCCCCACTTGTGTTTGGTGAGTACGGAGGCTGTTCTCTGCTGTGTCCCCACCCTGCTGGAACCTTGATAAGCAAGCAGAGCGGGGAGGAAGCATGGAGATTTAGACTTTGTTTCTCTGACTTCCGTCCCTTGCAATGGGCAGCTCCCATGACTCCCCCCCACCATTCTTCCTGCTAGAACCTTGATAAGCAGCCTGCTTACACAGGCACCAAAAGACAGATATCAAAGGATGTTGAGGGTCTTTGGTGACTGTGGTAGAGGTTTCAGGATGCCTATCCTCATTTCCCCTTCCATTTCTCACTAAATATCCTCTTTATTAGAGTTGCATTCTGAAATTTAATGCTGGGTTGGACTTAAGCACGTTCCAGGATTGAATATAGTATTTCTCAGGAAGCAGCAACTCTTAAGAGATTCTAATTACATACTGAAGTACACAGCCCACAGTTAGGTATCATAGGGGCTGTTGGGTGTTCATTGTCTGCTCACTTGTTTGCTGCTTACACATTTTTAGTTATTTATTTTAACCTAGTTTAAAGTAAGAGCTTGGAAGAGTTGTTTAAACACCTCAGGATAGATCTGTACCTCATGTCATATTGATACAATCCCACCATGGTGGTGCTATATCCCTCTTGTGCATTTATACCTTGTAGTGCACACAGTGACATCTGTTGTGGTGTTTTGGATAACACAAAATAAAGAGCAGGAAATAACGCTAGAAACGTGGTCTACAGAATATGTAATGTACCCCAACAATTATCAGTGCACTTCAATACAGATAAAAAGCATTAATGTAGATCTAGCCTCAGACTGCCTCTCTAAATCATTTCGCTTTTTAACCTTTAATTGCTATTTTCACCCAATTGTACTAGTTGAAAATTGGGATGATGTTTACCAGGAGCCAGTATGCCACAGGGATGGGAGGACAAATAGGTTTCTCCCTGTGAAACTGACTCCAGATTGTTGGGTCCAAATTAATACTACTGACTTCTTTCACTTCTGTTAATCAGGGGAGAATGGAACCTGATTCATGTTTATTCAGAAGCAAGTCTCACAATGTTCAATGAGGCTTACTTCCAAGTTAAATGTGCATAGAATTGCAGCCTTAGACTGGTGCATGGGTCCAGCTTGAGCAATAAAAGAAGTGTAAACAGCCAATCTGGGAGTGAATGAATTGAATAAAGGTGCTGTTTCTGCTCCTGGTGAGAGTTTAGATTCAAACGCCTGTGCAATGTATAGGTGGCTAGTACATAGATGCACTACTTCAGGCAGTTCTGAGTAAAAACTTGACCACATACTATCATGGGTTTCATCAAATATCCTTGAGGACAGGAGCATTGATCCTACATTTCATGACTCTGAGTGAAAACCCATAAGAACATCATAAGAGCCCTGCTGGATCAGACCAGAGGCCTATCAAGGCCAGCTTCCTGTTTCCCCCAGTGGCCAATGGGAAGCCCACAAGCAGGATCAGAGGGGAACAGATCTCCCCCACAGTTATTCCCTAGCAACTGTTATTCATGCTGCCTCTGATGCTGGAGGTAATATATAGCCATCATGAGTAGTTGCCATTGATGCACACAAAAATGCATATATTCATGAAAATAACATACAAAATACATTATATAAGGGAAAGTTGCTAGCATTTGTGTGTATATAGGGAAATATATTTGTCATGGTCCCAGGTATGATGCCACCACTGGAGTCATCTTCAAGGGAGGAACCAGAACCAGAACCTTCAGAGCCAGTTGGCCCCTCAGAAGACCTTGGCAATACTCAGGATGATCCTGGACCCTCAGCGGGATGGCTTCTGGAGAGGCAGAGAGCTCAGTTTACAGGGCAAAGGGAAATGCTAAGACACCACCTAGCCCCCAGGAATGCCGGTGCCTTAAGATCCAGGATAGGTTGGTGGCCAGGCGAAGGAGTGCTCGCTTATTGAAGAGGACTCCTCATGAGTCAGGCTCTCCACATGAGGAGGACATCTGACAAGCCTCTAACATGATGTAGCTGTGCCCTGAGTGGGGCTCTAGTAGCTCTCAGCTCTCAGTTGTAACTTGAGAGCTGTGGGGAACAATGTCTGAACTTCAGCTGTGGTTTCTGTATCCTGGTTTCTCCCTGACCTTGCTATGTGTCTGGACCTCCATGCTACTGACCTCTGGACTTCTACCTGACTCTGCTTTTGGATAGGGATGTCAGAGGAATCCATTTTGGGGATGGAGCTTAATGAGTTTTCATTGGTGCAGTCCCCCAGACTTTAGCTTGCCTTCCACTAGCTGGCCTGACTTGGTCTGTGGAGAGTCGGGCCAATTAAGGGATTTTCAGTTTTTTTATTTGCAGAAATTGACATTTGCACACAAATTTTGGCTGAAATTTGTGCAAATTTTGGCCAGGATTTGCAGCTGAAATTTGTGCAAATTATGAAAATTGCAGCCAAAGTTTACGCAAATTACATATATTGCTGCTGAATATTGTGTGGATGTCTGTTTCTGCAAATAAAAAAATACAGAACAGGGTTCCTAGATTTTGGGAAAACTTCATGGCTGGCTCGCAAATGTAAGCTGAGTCGAGCATTCCGTGGAACTCCAGTGAGCCCCAAAAGGGCCAGATTTCCTGGCGATGGACATCCCTACTTTCAGACTGTGTTTTTACTTGATGGATCTCCTGGCTTTTGACCTTGGCTGTGGCTCAGACCTTGTTCCAGAAAACCCCTATGTGTCTGCTAAATTGACTACTCTCATGTATACATCCCTGTGTTTGTTTAGCAAAGAGCTGTGTTTAGAGCAGGACAAGATTGACTGAAATGTACACAATACTGCAAACAATTTTTCATGCAGACTTTTAAAGAAATCGCAAGCTGATGTGGAAATGGAATGAAACAAACTTAAGATTGGAAAAACGAGAAACTGCAGGAAACAAAAATCGACAGATTTGCCCATCCCTACACAGATGAGAAAGTTACTTCAGACAAGCCAACCACAGGTTGTTATGCTGGCTGGTTACATGATGGGATAGCCTCATCTTTTACCAAGATTAGCGGGTTTCCCTTTGCTTCCTGGAGTGCAATTTATGGCAGGGTACGGTTGGCCAGGCTCTTGCTACAACCTACTCTGACCTTAAGGCTGCAATCCTATACACACCTGTTTGCACTGAACTTAACGGGACATATTTCTGAGTAGATATGCATAGGGTTGTGCAAATCCTCCCTCCATTGTGTTGCTCCAGGAAAAGTCCAGAGACCCACACCCAAAGCCAGACATTTTAATACTGTATAGTAGTGAACAGCTAGCAAGCACCCCTATCAAGAACAGCTACATAGGAAGACTAGTGATTTGTTTTCTGTAATATTCAGTCTCCACCAATATCCTGTTCCAAGGTGTTTAGGCTGGGCTGGGGTCTAGTGAGTCAGCAGCTGAAGGTACAACTGAGGGGCAAGCTGAACCAGAGTCTACAGACAGTCCTAGTCAGATCCAAAATAGCAAACAGCAAAGCCCGGTAGTATAGACAAAAGGGGTTCTGCAGTAGTCAAATCCAGGCCAAGGTCACTTACAGAGCAGTGTCTACAGGCAGGTAGCTGCCTGAAGCTAGAGCCAACCACTGACACTGTTTCCCACAGCTTCTGTAAACGTCTACTGGGCTTTTTATCCTGGAGCTGCCAGAGCCCCACCCATGCCCCTACTATATCTACTGCTCCTCCTCCTCACCACCACCATTGTCTGGGCCAGAGAGAAAGGCAGGTGAACAAGCAGGTTTCAATGGCGAAGATGAGGAACAAGGAGGGCTCTTGTCAGTGGGCCCCTACTGGGGTATGGGCCCTCAGCAGTTGCCCCACTATGCCTACCCTTGACTCTGGCCTATGAGGGTTATTGGTTGAACCAGTGCCTATTCCTGGCTTCCAGCACCCAAAGATAAAGAATACCTTAGGGATTAAGGTGCCTGGCTAAATAGTTTTGTCTGAAGACTTTTGGAATCCTTCTTCCATGAATTTGTCTAGTCATTTTCTCAAAACCTTTACATCATATAGGTGAACAAGACATTTGGCAGCAGTGAAATTGCACAGGTGTGACTACAAAATTCAACACAATAATAAATCCTTTAAAAAAAAAAAACACCTGTATCTCTCAAACAATACATTTCCATACAGGTGACTAATGAAGACACTATCTCATGGTTTAAAAAGCTGTTCACTGCTACATTTTTAATCCTAGCTATTTCTTCACTGTTGGAAGGTAAAGAAATCTCTGATAAAATAATAATTAAATGCCGACAGTACTAAATTTCCACCCAGCATGAGCTGCCAGCAGTTACAAAACCAAAACATTAGGTCATTTAAAAAAAAAAACCCACACACCTCTGATTAAATACCTAGGTAGACTTTTCTGATTAGCTGTTCTTTCCAGAATATGTAGCGGTAATCAAAGGGTAGACTTGACAGCAGCAATTGGCTTTTTAAGAGAAAGGTAAAATACTAACGTGTATGTGTGTGTGTGTGCGCGCGTGCGCAAGAGGCAAAAAGTTTTAAAGTATTTCTTTCTCATGGGATTTGTATTCAGTTATCATCAGTATGCCGAGAGGTCTACTGATACTGCCCCATAGTGGTTGTTATCTCGGTGCAACTTGTTTTGGAGCCCAACTACCAAGTGAAGTCCAAAGCCTCCAATGCATTTATTCTTTATTTTCTTTATTCATTTAAAATTATTTTTAGACCACCTTTAAGGTTAAAACCAATATCTTATTAACAGAAACCTTTAATCTGGCATTATGAAATAAATATATTATATACAACTGCTTGGATATCCTTTATTTATTTATTTATTTTATTTCTATACTGCCCAATAGCCGAACTATTATTGCACTAGCTGAAGCTAGCAGTTGTTTAAAGGGGTAGTGTGAGTTTCTTACACTGAGCATATTCTAGACTTTTCCAGATCTAAGGTAGAGGTCTAAGGTAGAGGTCTGTCCTATCATCTCCTACCTAACCCTCTTTTTTTTACTTGGAGATGTCACAGACTTCTGTGAATCAGAGACTTCTGCATGGAAAGCATTTTTTAAATTAGTTTTATTGTGAAATTTCAACAACAACAAAAGGAAAAGGAAAAAATATAGCTACATAAATGTAAATATATCAAATTCAGTGCATGTCTGTGAAATGTGTGTGTGTATGAAAATACAACATTCTAAGAATTGTACATGAACTTCCACAAAAGCTGACCAAATATGCAAATAAGTATTCATTCGCAGGTGGCATCTATATATACACCACCCGTTCAGATCTTGAAAGCATTGTAAAGTCTTTAATCCACTGTGTTATAAGAAGTGAGTATCCTTCCAATGTTGTCATATCAGTCTTTTAGCTGTGAAAAGGGTGGGGAGAATCCTTGTGCTGACTATGTGTTAACTTCCAGGAACCAGGCAGATAATTTTAAAGAACATGTACAACAGTAATGTCCCAATACAAAGTTTATCCCTATAATAACCTCCTCCCCAAACATTGAACATTACCAAAACGTATGGTTAAAAGAAGCATTCGCTGCATTACCCCTCCAACAATTAGCTGACTTACACAAACCCTTATTAAAGAGACACTCTGGCATCCAGTAGGCACGGAACAAGAGTTTTTGCTGAATAAGGTGTAAACTTTCTGCATGCAAAGCATGTGCTCTGCCACTGGGCTGTGGCCTCTCCGGTCAGATGGCAGGCACTCTCCATACCAAATTGTTTGTAGCAGACTGTGCTTCAGACTGTTGAGTTTGACACCTAGTAGGGTTCTGACATGCTTTGCAAATATAGTGGGAGATATGGCAACTGACTGAACCAGCCAGATGACACTGCCCTTGCCCACATTCCTGCTGTGGGAGAATTGCTATTCCACAGCATTTAACCAGCTAAGCACAGATGCTGGATGATGCATCCAACACAACCAGATTCTTGTGAGGATGGGACTTGTGCTAGTACTGTAGACAATGTTGGAACCCAAGAAAATAAAATCTGTCACTGCTTCCATTTCTTCCCCTTCCATATGCCAGGAAGTGATGCCAGATGCCATGATCTTTTTTTAATGTTGAGTTTCAAACCAGCTTTTGCACTCTCCTCTTTCACCCTCAACAAGAGGCTCTTGAGATCCTCTTCGCTTTCTGCCATTGGGGTGGTATCTTCTGCGTATCTGAGGTTGTTGATAATTCTCCCGGCAATCTTAATTCCGACCTGTGATTCATCCAACCCAGCGTTTCTCATGATGTACTCTGCATATAAGTTAAATAAGCAGGGCGACAATACGCAGCCTTGTCGTACTCCTTTCCCAATTTTGAACCAATCGGTTGTTCCATGTCTGGTTCTTACTGTTATTTCTTGACCCTCGTACAGGTTTCTCAGGAGACAAGTAAGGTGGTCTGGTACCCCCATCTCTGTAAGAATTTGTCAGAGTTTGTTGTGATCCACACAATCTAAGGCTTTAGCGTAGTCAATGAAGCAGAAATAGACATTTTTCTGGCATTCTCTTGCTTTCTCCATGATCCAGCGAAAGTTGGCGATTTGATGGTCATGAGCATAATGGTCATGAGCATTATCCATCTAATGGATGGTCATGAGGAAGTCACTATCATCTATGTGTAAAATGAACATATAGTATAGAAAAGACCCTGATGCTGGGAAAGACTGAAGGCAAAAGGAGAAGGGGACGGCAGAGGATGAGATGGCTAGATAGCATCACCGATGCAATGAATATGAACTTGAGCATGCTCCGGGAGAGAGCGCAGGACAGGAAGGCCTGGCGTGCTATGGGGTCACGAAGGGTCGGACACGACTGAACGACTGAACAACAAAAATTGGTGTAATACAGCATGGAAGTCTTCAGTTAAGTTTTGCTGGAGACCCCTTTAAGAGAGATAACTGGAGACACATGGCATTTTGTAATATTTGAGTTTATTTACAAATATATAAATTAAGCAAAGGTGGAGGCAATCACCATAGCACTCCTGCAAACAGCAAATCCACCCCTCCACATCACATCTCCAGAGTGATATACCTGTGCCTCCAAAAGGTGTTTTCCAGCATTTAGTGCACACACACCGCTTCTCTCTGTGTGTGTCTCTGCTGCTCTCTCCCAAAACATTTGTTATTTGCACACACCATTCTCAAAACCTACCCTGAGCTGTTGTGGGTGGGAGGAAGAAGGAATGGGCCAGTTCACATGTAACAACAGCCCAAGGATTAAAGAACCCAAGGGCTGTCAGGGATGAGCAGGAGGCAGCAGACTTGCTGCCTGCAGTGTGCCCACCACATCTGCTTTTACTCAGGAAACCACCATCTGCTCCTTTGTAGGTTGCTGAGCAAGATGTCCAAACCAGGACCACTAGGTTGTTTAGGGGCTAAACAGCCCAACGATTTTTAGAAACCATTTATTTAAAATATTTCTTGGCCGCCTTTCAGGGCAGAAGCCCCACCAAGGCGGCTTACAGCAATAAAATACGTAAAAACAGTTAAAATATTAAAAGTGATAAAAACAATAAAAGCCAACAATAAAACCCGCAACAATGTTAACAGCAGTACCAGCAACAATAGCAGTCATATCATGAGAAAGCCAAGGTAAACTAATATGTTTTCAAGGCCTTCTTAAAAGTATGCAATGACGGAGCATGGCGGACCACCAATGGCAGCTTGTTCCAAAGGTCACTTGCAGAGAAGGCCCTCTCACATGTGATCACCCACCTGACTGCTCTCATAGGTGGGCAAATGAGAAGGGCCTCTCTTTCTGATCTCAAAGTGCGGGCAGGCTGATATGGGGGAAGGCGGTCCTTCAAATAACTTGGTCCCAAACCGTTTAAGGCTTTAAAGGTCAAAACCAGCACTTTGAAATGGGTTTGGAACACACCAGTCACCAATGCAGCTGAGCAGTATAGGCATTATGTTTTCGAATGTGTTATGCCTTACCTCAGGGAGCTGTTATGTGTTTACTCAGCAACAAACCATGGATTTGTTGTGACATGCGAACCAAGTCAAAGAGCCATTTTCTCCAGAATGGCTCTCACATTCCAGGCATTCTCCGTACACCTCAACCATTAGTTCTTATTGAGGGGAGACCTCGACCCGCTAAGGAACATCAACCAATACTTAACGTTATTTCTCCTGACAAAGGATATGATCAAACCAGCATATTATTATTATTATTATTACAACAACAACAACAACAACAACAATAAATGTTAATACGTTTATCAGGGTGATGGCAAAGTGGTATAAGTATATGACAGGCCATAAGCTGGAAATAAAACAATGAACTTCATATGAAACAGTTGTCTCCAGTTCATTTTCCAAACTTATTAGGCCGCAAGTACAAAATTGTGTAGATTCATGAAAAAACTGCACAAAATAGCATTATATTAAAGAAAACTGCTAGCAAAAATGTGTTTTTATACAAACATGTACATAAAATGTGTATATTAGGCAAACTACATACAAAAATCCATACATTAGGAAAATTAGTACAAAAATGCATACCCATTTTAATGATGAGTTTTTTTTAAAGTCACTAACTAATGCAGAAATATGACGGAACACATTTTAGATGGGAAAAAAGACAGGGAAAAAGATGGGAAAAATTAGAAAAGTAGAGAAACTGAACTTGACAGATTCATCCCTAGTTAATGTATTGTGGTATTTGAGTCAACACTCTTCTGCTCAAGTCTAGAACTGGAACTATGCATTACCAGTATAATTTCAGCTAACTTGGGATGGCGTATGTGTGTGTGGGGGAGGTGCACTTGGGGTGGGGTGGGGCAGATGTGGTTTGATGTCTTTTTAGCACTTTTATTAGAATCTTCCAAGGGCAGCTAGAACATTTGTCTTACCTCAGGGAGCTGTATAAGACAAATATATATTTTTGATCACTATGCAATTTAGAAAGCAATTTCTCAGGGGCTAGCCTGTCTGTTTAATCTCCAGATTATCTAGATTCTTCAGACCCCCCCCCCCCATCTGCCTTTCCAAGGATAAAGCTGCTAATTATCTGTCGTCTTCTCCTCAGTTGGACAGGGCTATTGAGTATGTATATATGGTATATTATTTTTCGAACAGTAGAACATGAGCTTCCCTATTTCCTACTGTCTGGCTAGTCTGAATGTGTTACCCAGGCATAAACTCACCAGAACGCCTGAGACTGTTGTCAGGGTTCCTTCCTGCAATATCTTTTAATGAAACAAACACGGTGGAAGTGAAGGCCGATTTCTGCACGTAACTCATTCGGCATGGTGAAGGCATTGCATAGGAGGCCACTTCTCCTGCTTTATGTGAGCCAACAGCAGCCTTCCACTGAGTGAGCAGATGATGAGCAGACTGTGCAAGTTGCAGGAGGATTCGGATTTGGGATGAAGCCCTGTACTGGTGGGCCTAGGGAGAGGCTAGGAAACAGGTCCACATCAAGAGGGCACAGAACCTCAGCACGCAAGCAGAGTCAATTCAGGCTGCAGGTCTAAGCCAAGGAGTTACCCTGAAAGGGGGCTAGAATAAGGACATAGGAAAACAGCACACAGGGGGATAGGCAAGCAAAAAACAAGGCTGCCAGAAGGGAGGGCAACACTCAAGTAGGCAGGAAGTCAAAAGAATAGACAGGCAGAGATACCCTGACCGAAATTCAAGAGCTGTAGAGGCAAGGTCAAAGGCGGACTATTGCCCAAGCAAAGACCAAGGCCTAACTCGGGGAGCATCCAGAGCCAGGCCAGGCCATGTAAAGGTCCCTTCTTCCTCTACTCTTCAGTCTGAGGTTGGATGTACACTGGGCCTTCTCCAGGGTTCAAGGGGCCCTTGGCACGGGGCCCTCACATCGGCTTCTTTCTTTTAAGCCCTCCTGGCAGGCTTAGGGACATAGGGACATAGGAAGGGACATAGGGACATAGGAAGCTGTCCCTATAGGGACATAGGGACATATAGGGACATATAGGGACATAGGGACATAGGGACATAGGGACATAGGGACATGGGACATAGGACATAGGGACATATAGGGACATAGGGACATAGGACATAGGACATAGGGACATATAGGGACATAGGGACATAGGACATAGGGACATATAGGGACATAGGGACATAGGACATAGGACATAGGACATAGGGACATATAGGGACATAGGACATAGGACATAGGGACATAGGAAGCGGCCTTATTCTGAGTCAGACCATTGGTCCAGCTAACTTGGTGTCAAGGGCTCCTGGGAGGCCCCTCTCAGTCTGATCCAGCAGCCAAGTCCAGACGCAGACAAAGGGATTCCTTTCAAAGCTTTATTCCTCTTTTACAACTCACAACTCTACAGGTAGCAACTAGATCAGAGCAGCAGCATCCCTATGCCCTAAGTTGGAACAGTTGGTCCCCGTTTGAAAGGCAATTACTGGCAGACCCCTGAATATAAGGACTAGGGAGAATCCCTCCCCTTTTCCCTTGGGTCCTCTGGGCGCAACCGTTCTCTGAGCGCCAACCGGGCGCTACGCCTCCTTTCCACGCTCTCCATTTGGCGCCGCTCCCTGCGTCTGCGCCGCGCATCCAACCAGTCTGCTATCGGAGCTGGGTCACTCCCTGGACTGCTTTCTAATCTAGGAATGTGGGTGGGAGGAATCTCTGTCAGCTGCGGGCCCTGGGAAAAAGGGGTGCGCTCCTCTCCCAGGAGCGACTGCTCTTCCTCCGAATCAGAACTACTCTGGGATTCTATGGGCTCAGTGTCCACCCTGACACTTAGTACTGTCGACACTGACTGGTAGCAGCCCTCCATGTTTTCAGGCAGGAGTTTTTCCAGCATCCTCTGGAGATGCCGATGTCAGGGTGGACACTGAGCCCATAGAATCCCAGAGTAGTTCTAATTTTGAAGAAGAGCAGTTGCTCCTAAGAGAGGAGCACACTCCTCTTTCCCAGGGCCAACAGCTGATGGAGATTCCTCCCACCAGCATTCTTAGCTTAGATAGCAGTCCAGGGAGTGACAGAGCACGGATAGCAGACTTGGTGGACGTGCGGAGCCGACGCAGAGAGCGGCGCCAAATGGAGGGCGCAGAAAGGAGGCGTAGTGCCCGGTTGGCGCGCAAACAACAGCTGTGCCCAGAGGATCCAAGGGAAAAGGGGAGGGACTCTCCCTAGTCCTTAAGTTCAGGGGTCTGCCAGTAATTCCCTTTCAAACGGGGACCAACTGTTCCAACTTAAGGCATAAGTACTGTGCTGCTCAGATCTAGTTGCAAACGATAAAGTTATTAAGTTGTAAAAGAAGAATAAAGCTTTGAAAGGAATCCCTTTGTGTCTAGACTTAGCTACTGGATTAGGCTGAGAGGGGCCTCCAAGGAGCCCTTGACAGCCAGGAATTGAACCAGGGACCTCCTGCATGCAAAACGTGTGCTCTGCTACTGAGCCATGGCCTCTCCCATTCTTCTTCCTTCTTCTTCTTACCCAGTGAGCTTCTTCCCCTCTGCTCCCTAGGAGCTTACCTGCTGGTTGCAGTGGCAAACAGCAGCAACATAACTGCTGCAATCTGTACAGGGTGACTGTGAGCCACCCAACCATTTTCATGACCCACAATGTCCCCGACAGGCCCTGGCAGCGGCCCAAGGGTGTGGGGTACTGACACCAGACTGCAGCGCCAGCCCTGCCATAAGGCAAGCTGAGCATCTTGACTCAGTGTGACAGAGTGGGAGTGTGGCAGAATGCGAATCCACCTCCTGCTGTCCAAGAGAAATCCGGGCGCCCCAGCCAGCTGTGGAGTGGCTGCCCATAGCTGGCTCTCTCTTTGTTTGAAGCGGCTGCCATTCTTCACATCACCATGGCTACTCCGCCCTTCCTTTTCCCTTTCCCACTTGCCTGTCCAGGCCACCGCATTGCTGCCCAAGCGGCCTGCAAAGGAAAGAAGAGGTGGGGTGCTGCTCACTGGTGTGCCTGCTGGTGGCAAGCTCAGTCACCTGTCCATTCACCTGCCTGCTTCCCTACCCACCTGTGGGTCATGGCAGTGGTGGAATGTTGGTTGGGTCACCCCACTCACCAGCTTGGCAGCCCGCCTGCCCACAACCACCACCAGTGCAACAGAAGGGCCACCAGTAGGAATGGTGGCAATGATGAGCTTTATCTTGTGTTGGCTTATTTCAAGTTGGTAGTGGAGCCCTGAGCCAACAGCGGATGAGGGGGTGGGGATAGGAGGAGAAGGAAAAGGGAGGGACATGTGTGTGCAGAATCTACATTGAGGTCCACCTGGTGCCAACATTATTATCTTTTTGGCACCAGGTTAAGGCCTCTCTCTTTTCCCAGGCATTTGGCAGCACATGATGAGTTTTAATTGGTCCTGGATGGGTCTTTACTTATGGCTGACAGTTCAAGGTTGTTTTTAGTTATATGTCATTTGTGTATATTGTCTGTGTGCTTTCATGTAAATGGCTTTTAAACTTAATATTGTATGTAATGTTTTAATTTCTGTAAACCTCCCGGAGTGCTTCGGCTCTGGAGCAGTATAGAAATGTAATAAACAATAATAATACATTGTAGATCAGGGGTGTTGAACCTCTTTCAGCCCAAGGGCCAACCAAATTCAATTTTGGAGAAGCTCTTGGGGGCCACATTCCAGTGGTGGGTGGAGCGGAAGGCAAAAGCAGCAGGGTTAAACATTCCAAAACTACAAGTATAATTTAGCTTAAAGCTTTCACTACCAGTAATTAAGCTGTAGGAGAGACATTTCAACCTTTCAGAAAGGTGGAAAAACTATACAGAAGCAGGGAAATCACCAAACGATCGAAGGTTGGGGGAAAGAGGCCAGGGGAAGGGGATATGGTCTTCCGGGGAACACTAGAGGGCCAGATTAGAATCCCTGGAGGGCCGGATTTGGCCACCAAGCCTAAGGTTCCCGACTCCTGTTTTAGATGAAGGATGAATGGGATGTGTGCTTGTGTGTGTGTGTGAGTGAGGGGTGAGTGTGTGGGAGAGAGAGAAAGTGAGTGGGGAGGTGTTTGAGAGAGAGAGAGAGAGAGAGAGATCCCGACAGAGAGAGCAAGAGAGGGTGGGATGGCATTTGTGAGAAGCATCCTGACTTGGGTCTGGGCACCATTTCCTGCTCTGCTTAAGGCAGCAAAATGTCTTGGGTGGCCTTTCCAAACCTGTTTATTCAACCACTTGTGTAGCAGCTGCATTGTATAATCCTGCTCAGTTACACAGGATGAACCTTGTATACCTAGGAGAGCCTTGTACGAGTCCATGTGTTTTGTGAGAATTGCTGCTGGAGAGGTCCTGCAGAAGGTATACCTTCTGCAAGAACAACTGGGGGGGCATTTTTTACTGTTATCATTCCTTTTGCTTGATTGTCCATGGAAACCTGTTTTTAGATCTTTTCTTTTATATATAATTTAACAAAACATTTAGAGAGAGACTTTCTGAACATTTCAGTAGGCTGATACTTATTCTGTTTGATTACCCCATTTATTTGACTTCATAAGATGTAGGAGTTGCTTATGTGATATTTTAATTTAAATTGAGTTTGTTTGTGAATGGTTTATAATTCATAAACCATTCATGAAGCTTTGGGTATATTTAGGATTCTAAGTACAGGGCATAAATCCAGATAATGATGACTATATAACATAACAATAATAATTTGGACAGTACAGTTGACGCTTGATCATTTCTGCTCCTACTCCACCCGTTCTCCTGGATTCTGTGATGCTCCAAAGGAAAAGTCCTAAGGAAAAACATAAATAAAACCAGTGATGAAGTAGTTGTTGACTATGATGCAATAAGGGGGAGAGGGTTGCAAAACTATTTCAATCCAGAACCAGGGAGGGACCATAGTTAAATGATGGTGTGTATGCTTTGCCTGTAGAAGGTCTCAGGCTCATTCCCTGACATCTTCTGTTACAAAAGTAGCAGGCTTCTGAGACCTTGGAGAGCCACTGCCAGTCAGAGCAGGAAGCACTGGGCCCCTCGGGTGGCTGTGTGCTTACTTTACAGAGGACACTCCCCTATTTGAAGGTGTTCTTTATCTTAAGGGCTGTCTAGTCCAAGTCCACTTTAAAGATCAGGAACTGTAAGAAGGGAGAGCAAGCAGGTTCAAACAGGCACAAAGTTCTGAAGTGGAGCCAGGTCACAAAGTGGACTTTGGGATGGGACTTCTGTCAACAGTCTGTACCTGGGCAGCAGACTGGGCAGGTACACAGGTCTCCTGGTGATAGCCTTCCCGATTACGATCAAGTGTGTTGTATTTCTCTTTGAATCTTAGTAATTATTTCTAAATTTGCATCTATAGCTAACATGTGCAAATGTTATGCAAATCTGTATCTCCTTTTGTCCTCTTTTTTGGTGATGGATTTCCTCTTTCTTGGTGATGTGTAAGTGGCCACATGGACAAAAGCTCTAAAGCAAATATAAGGTGGTTTCTTGTGTTCATGGGAAAGTATCTGAGAAAATGAGGCAGAAAGCATAATAGCCTTTCTATTACCAGAGAAAGGAGCATCCCACAGTTTCAGTGGGTGGAGGAGAATACCTCAGAGGATAATCCATATGGTGTCCTCATTTTTTCCATAAAGAAGCCAAGGCTAATCCTGCAATGCTGCTATCTAAGTTTACTCTTTCAATACAACACTGGCCAGATTAAAAAAAAAATGAACCCAAAAACTTCCGGGCAGATTGCTTAGACTGTTGTGAAGTCTAAAAACAAGGGGCTAGTATAATGCACAACAAGTTTGTGTGCCTGTTGTTTTGTTCTTGCCCTTCCCTTCCTGGTGCAACAGGAAATTTGGGCCAATCTTTATAGGCTATTTTTCTTAAAAGAGAAAGGCCATAGCTACTTTACAACTCTGAGTGTGTGCGTGTGCAGGAGGCGGGGGGGGGGGATATCGGTTAGTTCTAAAAATTTTGGAAAATGTAATTGGCTTTCAAGACCAAAATTCCTTCACTAGATCACAATTCATTGTACATAGGAAAAGTTCATATTTTCAAGTTGACATTTCCAGCATTTCAATCTGTCTTATTAAAGGAGCACAGGGGTGTCCCATTAGTTAAGGTGAGCTGCAAAAAAGAAAAGAAAAAGGTTCTGCCATTATAAAACCTCAAAACACCACTGCTTATAAAAATGAAAAATGACCTGCTTAGATAATACCTTGAACCTTGGCATCCATAATCTACCTGATGAGGTCTATAATTGTGTAAAATTTCAAAGTGATCTGATACAAATTGCCACAGATACAGCAAGTTAAAAAGTGCTGAAAATTGACACATTTGTACTTTTTATTCCAAGCTGCGGCATATCATTCCCCCCCCCCCATTTTGATGAAAACTACTAATGTAGGTTATTCAGGCTTGTGGAGGAGGTGTGCCTTTCATTGATCTGGTGAAATTCTGAGCAGCAGTTTAAAACTTACCAAGGTTTTACTGCCCCGTGAAAGCTTATGGCAGCAACTGCTGGCAAAGTTATGTCAGGCATGCTCAGTTTCACCCTGAAGCTAGAATGTTGCCAGTACTCCAGTATGTTGAATTCCACTGTTCTTGTCAGCATTCTGGGAGAGGGGTAGCAGGAAACTGTCAGCTGAGATAAGAGTGAGGTAATTTTGAAGGCTGAGGGAATCACTCTCACTGATTAGCAAAAGAACACTGATGAAGAGAGGGAGGAAAAGAAAAAAGCTATGTTAGAATCCTGTGCAGGCTTACTCAGAAGTAAGTTATTCTAAACATATAGGGGCATATCTATTCATTTGTACATGCCGACTCAGTTAATGACGTTTGTCTTTTGGATTTTAGTTTATGGTGTGTGTGTTTTCAGAGTACTGTAATTATGAATTTCTTTTTAAAAACCAGGGAATTTCAATTATAAAAAACCTCTGCTGGTTATGACCAGAGTTAAGGCTATCTGATGTTGGCTCAACACCCACAAAGCCAGGAAATTGGAAGCTAAGACTGATGCCTTAGCAGACATGACCTGTGATCAGTAATGAAGTTGTGCAATGTCACAAATTGTGTTTGCTTACAAGCAACAAATAGGCCTGAGTCAACTCGCTGAGGATTCCTCTAGCATTATAGTAAGTTTCAGATGCTTCATAAAGCAATACAGGACCAGGACAATATGGGGCATCTTTGTTGGCCCCAGGCACTCCATCCTCCCCATCTGGATTTGGGTGTGAAAGACCAAGGAAAAGGGTGGGTGCATGGGGGGGGTAAGTTGTAAGCAAGCACAATTTCTGACATTGTACAATATCATTACAGATCATGGGGCACATCTGTTAAGGCATCAGTCTAAGCTTCCAATTTCCTGGCTTTGTGGAGTTTGAGCCACTATGAGATAGCCTTAAATTTGGTCTTAAACTGGCAGGTTATTTAAATCATTGGATTGTATAGCAACCCAGTACTATCTATCTAAACATCCTAGACATTGGTAAACCTACTTCTACCACCACATTTATTCCATGCAAGTCAGTGTTTGAAATGGTGATTCCTTCTTCTTCCCAAATATGTTAGTATTCACCTTAGGGATTGCCTCACCACTTATGTCCCTGCCCAGTCTCTGAGATCATCAGATGGCATACTTTTGAAGGTTTGCCTCAGGAGCATTTGCAGTAGAGTGTTCAGTGTTGCAGCACCCACCCTCTGGAACACTTTACCAATTGTCATTAGACAGGTCCCCACAGTTTTGAAGTTTAGATGTCTTCTCAAGACCCATCTTTTCACACAGGTTTGCCCTCAAATGTGACCTAGCCTCGTATGATCTGTGGCACACTGTAGGGTGTGCATTTTTACTGCTGATTATTTTTTGTTATTGTACTGAAAGAACTGGGTATGTTTAGCCTTGAGAAGGGAAGACTGAGGGGAGATAGGATAGCGCTCTTCAAGTACTTGAAAGGTTGTCACAGAGTGGAAGGCCAGGATTGCTTCTCAATCATCCTAGAGTGCAGGACATGGAATAATGGGCTCAAGTTACATGAAGCCAGATTTCGGCTGAACATCAGGAAAAACTTCCTGACTGTTAGAGCAATATGACAATGGAACCAATTACTTGGGGAGGTAGTGGGCTCTCCCACACTGGAGGCATTGAAGACGAGGCTGGACAGCCATCTGTCGGGAATGCTCTGACTTGGATTCCTGCATTGAGCAGGGGGTTGGACTTAATGGTCCTATAGGCCCCTTCCAACCCTACTATTCTATGATTCTATGATTGTGTTTATTGTTGTTTTTATTGTTGTTGTGATGGTATTACACTTTATGTTCACCACTTTGATACCTCTCTGGAAAGTGGTATATAAATTTAGATATTATTATTATTATTATTATTATTATATTTAATGTCAACAGTATGCTTAAAGCTTACTGTATGCTTAAAGTGTGAAATCGTTATTATTTTCTAGCTTTGAGGCTGTGAGAATAATTCCAAAGTGTAGATTTTATCCCAGATTCAGGATTTTATTTTATTTTTTAAATAGTGTTTCCCATGAAATACTGCTTTCTATATAGTTGGAGACAGGTTGCATAACAAGGAATTTCACCTTCCTCAAGGGTGCCACTACCCCGCCGCACATAGTGAATCAGTAGTTGTTGGATTCCACTCCTGTTTTCGTGGCTTTAGCAAGCTACATTAGCCTTCCAACAGATTGGCTCAGCAGCCATTCTCCCTCCTTAGCAGAATGGATGGAAGATTTCCAGTTAGTTGTCTGTAAGTGGGGGACTTTTCCTAGGGACTGTTGGCTGTTGTTTTCTTTCACTCAACAAGTCATTAATATTATATCCCTTTTGATTTCAAATATGGGGACCTCTGAGAGTGAAAATCAGAGACCAAAAGCAAGTATGGTAGAGGTGACTTTGATTTCATCCTAAGAAACAGTTGCCTTTTTGTCTTGGAAGTGTATGAAAGTGAAGTTGGTGTAAGGTTGGTTTGGATATTGACTCGAATACAGAAAGTTAACTTTGAAAAGAAGTTATTGATAACCCGTTTTGAGTGTTTTTCCTGTGAGAGAGATGCATCATGAAATACCCGTATCAGTGCTCCCCTCAGGACTCAGCTGCATAGCTATTTCTCACCACATATTGCATTTCCCTCATGGTAAATATCATGTGGAATGTCTCTAGAAGAGTAGCCATGTTTGTCAGTTGCAGCAAAAAACAGTCTCGTGGTAACTTAAAGACATAACTATTTTATTGTAGCGTGAGCCTACTTCGTTGGATGCATCAATGGAACTGTAAAAGTGATTGAGATATAGAGGTACATGGGCCCGGTGGTGGTGGAACACTGAAAAATGGGCTTGAAAATGAAGATACATCTTCTTGAATGAAGACTCAAAGCATACATGAAGGAGTCAATTCAAAGCACTGTTTTTGGCCTTTAAAGCCCTAAGAAAATGTTTTTATTTTCATTTTCAAAACATCAGTGCATTTCAGATCTTGCACTGTTGTTGGTTTTTACTTTGTTTCTATTCTGTTTTTTAAAACTTTTTTTTTTTTAGGTTTTTACATTATGGTTTTATATTGTATGGTTTTAAGCTTTATTTTATGAATCACCCAGAGAGTTTCAGCTACTGGGCAGTACAGAAATATAATGAAGAGAAGAGAATAAATACAAACTTTGGGGCCAGGTTATTTGAAAGACCATATGCACCCAAATGAACATGCTTGTGCTTTAAGATTGGCCTCGGATCTCCTACTTATTGGCCTATCTGTAAGATCAGTTATATTGGTGGGCGCTAGAGACATGGCCATCTCAGTAGTAGGCCCTACCTTATGGAACTCTCTCCCAAGGGATATGTGGTTGGCCCTTCAGTTGCAATATGTTTTAATGTATTGTTGGCTTTTTGTATTTTTTTGGAATGTTGAAGTTTCATTATAATATTATATTGTGTTTTCCTTTTTACACGTGTACTTTGTTCACTGCCTTGGGTAGACTTGGTCCAGACAGGCAGCTTATAAATATATATAACTGAAGTGAGTGAGTTCCAGTCATTGGTTAATCCAGTCATGGATGTAGATTGGTTGAGGCACCCAAGAACCGTTATCACTTCTGTTCCTTTGTAAAGCCACTCAGACTGCAATCCTATGCATACTCATATTGCAGTAATTCCCATTGAACTTAACGAGATTTACGTCTGAGTATGGATGCACAGTAAAGCACTTTCAGGTTAATTTAAGGTTTCTGAGGGTTTCTGAGCCTTGTGGCTTTTGAGATTCCTATGCCCTGCGAGGCTGAAGCTGGGAGGGCAGGAGGGGCGGTGGAGGCGATCTTTGCCTCCCCGCCCTCTGATCTCATGTATTTTCACTGAGGGTGCTTTGGAGGGAGAGGGAAAGAGGCTGGGGGAGGCTCAGGTTAACTTGTATTCTAGCCTCTTTGGTTTCCTCTCCTCCCTACCCACTGGAACACACCCTTTCATCTTCCTCCAAGGTCGCTTTTCCAACCTTGAAGAAGCTGCTGGCCTAGTTCTTTCCATGCTGTTTGTGAAGGGAAGGGGTCTGGGGTTGGATCTCTGACTCCCCCTTCCAAGGTCGGAGTGCTGTCTCTGACTTCGAGGAGTTTCCCGAACCACCATATGGTCCCTGGGATGCTCGCCGATTGACCACAGTATTGCTCTCTTAAATATATCTCAATAAAATAATATTCTAAACATCTAAACTATTCAGAAAAATCGCTGCATGGTTCTCTTTTCAAATATCTACATCAAGAAGCACGCCCCCCCTCCCCAAAGGTCTGTCACTTATGCCGCAAGTATCAACAGAAGGCAAGGAAGAAGGTTCTGGCATGTAACTGACAATATGATGAACACCTCTGCAATTACTGTAATTTTAAATTAATTAATAATAAATTCCAGACCTTCCTAAAGACCCATTTGTGCATTAGCAGTTGCGGCCCCAGGGCTTGATGTAAGCTCATCAAAGTCAATGACGGCCTCCGGTGCATATAGAATGGATCATTGATCCACTGATAAGCTGGAAAAACATATTTGTAATATAGCAGACAATTGAAGCCTAGCTGGAGCTGAATATTCCCACTTTAGCAACAATCTGTTTTCAGAACTAGATCCACAATTATGAAGGTTTTGCATCTGCATATTATTATTAACAGGCCCCAAACTGTTCAGGGCTTTAATGGCCAAAACCAGCACTTTGAATTGACTCCTTCATGTATGCTTTCATTATCTGTGAATTAATTTTAAAGCCCGTTTTGCAGTGTTTTGTCCCTACTGGGCCAGGTACCTATAAGAGCATTTCTACATGAGTCTTTTATTGCATGCTCATGATTGGTCACTCAAGGCAGTTTGCGGGTCCTTTACACAATGTTGTCAACTTCCAGGGCGCCGCCTGCGCTTTCTGACCTTTATCCTGCTTTTTAAAAGATCGGAGATAACCCACTAAGGAACGTTAAGCCAATATATTGGCTGTGTGTAATGACAGAGTTGCGCTATAACCACAGCACCATCTAGTGACTGTAAAATGAAACATATAGAATTTGCTGAGAAAGGAGGCCTCCGATTCAAAGCATGTGTCTTCCTGTGTAAAGGAGCCAAGATCCTGCAAAGAATCCGGAAGCAAAAGCCCTGGTAATTATGCAGGATTTTAGCCTTGTATGGTGAAGCCCTGAATTTCATTATTATGTTTACCAAATGGAAAGAATGTTTGAAACTTGCAGCATGGCACAGCTTACGGTGGCCATGTGTCCTACTTTACCGAGGACAGCCCTCTGTTTGAAGGGCTTCCCAGTCCTGGTTTAAAGATAAAGAGCTATATTAAGAAGGTTGAGCAGGGCACTTGAAGTTGCCCATCAACTTGGACAGTGGACTGAACAACCATACAGGTTGTGGCCTTCCCCTCTGTGGTGAGATGTATTGTATTTCTGTTTCAATTATAGTAATGATTTCTAGATTTGCATCTGCACCTATATATTATCATACACAAATGATAAGCAAGTCACTGTCCTCTTTGTGGTGTTGCATTTCCTCTTTGTGGGCTAACCTATTGCCACTGTGATCTTGAAACTTCCAAACATGCAAATTGGGGAGAAGGCAAAGGGAAAGGATTGGTCTGCTGACTTCTGATGTCACAGTGGCTTTTAACCCTTCGCTTGCTTAGTGAAAACATTTCTGTGCTGCCCTTCAATTCAAAATATCCAGAAAACGCACAATAGAACAATAAGTTCAGAGTTTAAAAACGATCACTGCAGAGTGATGATGATGGTGAGATCAGAGCTTACAAGCCTGGATTTTTTTAAAGGTCTTTACCTGGTTCCTAAAAGACAGCTAGGCAGAACTCCCTGTGGAGAAAATTCCTCGAGTAGGGATGGTGGAGAATTCCGCCCTGGACTCCAATAGGGCCGGCTTCTAAAGAATCCGGCCCCCCAGAGTCTGTGGCGGAACGGAAGACTTACCCCCGCTTCCGCGCGGAATCCTCTTTGGCCGGATCTTCCGGATCCGGATTGCCAGAGATACGGCTGCCATACTGTATCGCTGGCTGAAGGGGACTGACTGCAGACGCAAATGGCGTCTAGGATGCCATTTGCGGCCGTAAAGGCCTTAGTTTAAGGTAAATACAGCCATACATGCAGTCCCTGCGTCCCTGCTTTTACATGATAGGCTATGCAAATATTTGTGTAGCCTATCGCGTTAATGAAAAGCATGGATGCAAATGGCGTCCAGGATGCCATTTGTGGTTGTAAAGGCCTTAGTTTAAGGTAAATGCAGCCAAATGCATCCACAGTCAGTAATCCCCTTCAGCCAGCGATACGGCATGGCGGCTGTATAGCCAGCACTTCGGAGCTGGCCGGCAGCTCTGCGGAATCGCCGCGGAACGGAGCTGGCTGAAGAGGATTCTGGGGGGAGGAACAGATTGCCTCCCCCCCCCCGCAGACCCCACCCCCAGACTGGCAGGTAGGGGATTCGTACATCCGTACAAGTGAGGCACCACAGCTAAGAAGTTAATTTCTCTCATAGCCACTCGCCTTACTTCAGATGAGTGGGACACTGGAGGAGAGCTTCTGCAGAAGGACTTAGCGCATGGGCAGGCTGATGTGGAGCAGACACACTCCGAAGAATCCAGGTCCCAGGTTGGGCATCACTGTTGGGCTCTTTCTTCTAAACTTGTGAGATTCTTGATATATTTGATGTTCACCAGGGATCTCTCCTCTGTCTGTGGATCAACACCTGGAGAGATGCTTAATGCAGGGGTTCACCGGTTAACAAAGGGCTGACTGCATCTTAGGATCAGAGGAAGTTGCCTTAGATGGAGTCAAACCCATGGCATCTAGTTCAGTATTACCTACACCAGCAGTAGGCACCCTGGCACCCTCCAGATGTTTTGAACTACAACTCCCATCAGTCCCAGCCAGCATGGCCAATGCTCAGGGATTATGGGAGTTGTAGTTTAAAACATCTGGAGGGCACCAGGTTGCCTATCCCTGGTCTACACTGATGGCAGTGGTTCACCAGGACTTCAGGCAAAAGTATTTCTCAGCCCTACATGCATGCGATTGAACCCAGGACCTTCTATATGAAAAGCATGTGCTCTACCCACAGAGCTATAGCCATTTCCCTTATGAGATGCATGTATTACAGCCCCAACATTGTTTTGTCGTTGGGGCTTTAGAAAAGCAGTTTGGGCTGCGGGGAATTTGGAACAGAGAAGAAGGGAGGGAATGCATAACGCTTCACCTTCCCATAGCATCTCTGCTCTAAATCCACTCCCCGCTGCTTTTCCCCAACAGGAGATTCAAAACCTGTGTTTTGCAATAGAACACTATTATTAAATATTAAAACAAATATTATTGTTTTTTTTTAAAGCGGTGATCGGCTCTGTCAATGTCATTTTTTAAGTTTGTTGTTTATCCCAAACTTGATCCAGTGCGTTCCTCAAATTATCAGTGACCTTAGCAATGTGTGCAGTGGTTTAATGTATTGTTTTAGCATTTACATAGCAAGTCTAGTATGCAAAGGGATTTACAAGCTTCCTCATGTCCACCCTGCAAACACCCTTATTAGGTAGACTGGCGTTCGTCCTTTTCAAAGACAGTGACTTTCCCAAGGTCAGCCAGCGACATATGGCAGAGAAAGAACATGAACCCATAGGACTCCCAGGTCTGTCCCAGACATCATTCACTGTACTGTAAGTATAGTCAAGCTCCCATAAATGTTGCCCATAACGGTAAAATGCAGTTACTAATTTCTGTCAAGTTCCCAGCTCAGGAGTGATAATTTTCTGTTGTTTGTTGTTAACCAAACAGAAGCACCGTGTTGACACTTTTGTTAGAAATAATGATGGTTTTGATCAGCCAGTACAGCTCACTGCGATGCCCCTTGTGCCACAATAGCCATAAAAGCGACACAACTGTCTAGCTAGATTAGACAGGTAGGGCATCCTTGTCCCTCTCGCGCATTACACACGCAGCAGCCCTAAATATTGTGCAAGTAGCTGGCAACGAAAGGTTACATTGCCTTATTGACGCACAGAGAAGAGGCGCGGCGTCTTCTTCTCTACCTTGAGATTTTACTAACTGCTCTTCTGCATGGTTGAACAAGGGATTGTTTTGGACCATTAATCTCATTAATGGCCGCCTTTTCCTACCAGTTGTCTTCAGAATGAATCGTGTCTGTGTTTTATGGCGTATTCGTTTGTTATCTTAATGATCCCTGCGCTTCGAAGAGAGGAGCGCAGTAGATTTTCATCTTAGTTTAATCCATCAAAATCAAGTTAGCTGCGACTGATGGGGGGATCTCACTGTTGTGTCCAGATACGTCAGCCCTGAGCTGAAAGTTTGCCGGTTGCCTGGCAACCTTCTTGGAGGAAGATAGATGTCCTGCCATTGGTTCCTTTTTTAGCTGAGGCAGAATATATTAGCGTTCCTGTTCCGCCACAGACAAAGGGGACGGCAGCCTGAGCTTAGCTTGCAGGGACTGTTAACATTCCTCAATAGTTGCCTCCAGTTTCAGGATTAGATGAAATGGGTTTTTATTCTGTCCTTGTTAAAGCTGTTAATTTACTTGACTTCATAATGCCAGTTTGCTAACAATGGTTTAAACCCTATTCATATCACTTATGTGCAGTCTGCTTTCCCTCAGGGAAATGGAGACTTTTAAATGCACTCTGATTTCGGGTGTGTGTGTGTGTGTGTGTGTGTATCCCTTATCTCCATAAATAAGAGCAGAAGATCCATTTTTTAATGAACTGAAAGTTACATTTTTTAGGACTGTTCTCATTTGATGGAAATTGATACAGCTTATGGTTTCTCTGCTCTACATTTGTCTGGGAAACGAATCTAAGTTTGTAGAATCCCTTATTTAGGGTCCGCTTTCATTGACTGCTCATAAAACAACAGATTAAGTAAGAGACTGTAAAAGTCTCCCTGTGCCAGTTAGCAGCCAAAGGAAGCAGGAACTTCACAGTTTCTCAATGGATTGTCTAGGAGACACTTCCCCAGACTGGTGCCTTCCAGATGTGGTGGATTGTAACTCCCATCATTCCCAGCCAGCAGGGCCATTGGCTGGGAATGATGGGAATTGCAGTGCAACACATCCAGAGGGCACCAGCTGGGGAAAACTGATCTAAGAGTTCAGAAGGAAGTCCCACTCATTTTGATGGGACTTGCTTCCCTGTGAGAGTGAATAAGATTTCAGCCTTAGCCCATTTATCTGGCAGTAAGCACCACTGAACTCAGTGGACTTATTTCTCAGTAGACATGTATAAGGTTGTGCTGTTAGTCTTCCCTCAGCCTTCCTTTAACTTGTCCTCAGCCAAACCCCTCTGTGTTGCAGCCCAAAGCAGGTTCCTCCCCACTTATGCTTAGTCTGAGCTGGGGCTGTTTCCTCATTAGTGTGTCACACACCAGAAGTCTCAACCTATGATTGTGGGCATAGCAGGAAGCCTATACCATGGGCAAGTCTTCCCTCATGGTGGGTATAAGTATTTGCAGACTATCTGTGTAAGATCAGGGATTATGACTTTCTAGCCTAGTCAGGGGGCCCAGGGTGGAATTAAACACAATGAGGAATGGGCAGGGTTCACAGTTCCATGTTTCTGTCATTAGTAGATGTGGGGGGTCATCGGCGGGAGAGGATCAGTGGGCGCACAACAATTAAGCCTCCCCATTCCTGCCTGCCAATCCTCCCCTGCATCTCCATTAACCAGAAACACATCTTTGCCAGTATTGACGTAGTTGGGTGCTGGTTTATCCTTTTATTGTTGTGTTCTTTAATTGTGTTTCTAATGTATTTGTTTGATGATTGTTCTAAGTTTTCATTTTAAATGTTGGTTCTTATAGGTTGAGTGCCATTTTCTAGGTGGAAAGGTGGGGTATAAATCAAATCAAATCAATCAATCAAATAGTTCTGCTCTCAAATCCACCAGCATCCTCACACCACACCCTGCTTCAGCTTGCTTCTTTTCCTGACTTAGTTTCTAAGAAACCTGTCAACAGAGTCCATCAAACCTAGTTTTCCTGCTTCCTAGACTGCTTCTTTCCTTCCTTCCCTGCCTGCCTTTGGTTCTGTGGTGTCCCTTACATCCTTCTTCCTCTTTTCCCCTGAATGAAATGCCTTGTTATGACTTCAGCTCCATTTGACTTCAGGGCAAACTAGATGCAACAGCAACAGGTCCATGTGCAAAATTGGGTCTACCACCAAATCCCTATGAAGTGGCAGCATGAATGGCCGTGAGGGGCAGATTACTGAACCAGCCTTTGCCCAGTGGCATCAGACTCCCAAATCCTAGCATTCCACATGCTCATGTTGCAGTTTAAACCATCTCACCCATTCCTGAGCTCGATTCTCTGAAGAAAGTTATCGGTTTGACTAGAGAGTAGACAGTGTGGTTCCACCAGGCAAACTATTTACATCGAGATGCCCCCCCAAGGGTCTTGTGGCATGAGTTTAATGTGAATGAATATATTGTGGCATAATTTTTTGTAGGTCAGAGCTTATTTTATCAAACATTAATTTATATTGTTATGGTACTGGTCAGTTAGGGATGCATGAATTTCTTCCACATTCACTTTCTCCCATCTTCACATTTTTTAAATGCGGAGCTCTTTCTCTCTCAAACAAGAAGAATTTAGCAAATTGTGGTAAAGTCTTATAAAAAAAACAAACTGCAACTAAATTCTCACCCATCTGCACCATCCAAATTCAACAGGTTCAGCTATTCCCAGCATGGAGAAGGCCATGATGTACTTCCCTGCCATGTGGCTGTTAAAGAGGAGGAGCTGTCAGAAAAAAGAGGTGGTAACCCTAATTAAGCACTGCCGTGGCTGAATACACAGAGATTCAAGCTTAGACTTTTAAGAGCTAAGCACTCAAACCCCTGGGCCTGGGTGGACGAATCTATCTGTTTTGGTCTCTCCCACATTTTTTTTTTAATCTCAAATTCTTTTTGTCTTGAATATGGATAACTTTATGAATTTTGGTAAATTCTTCTCAAAGCCGAACTGAAACAAAATTCTCACCTACCCCTACTGTCAATCTAATTAGCATGGGAGGATTGAATCCTTTGAGATTATACCCACATTGGAAGGAAAGGAGACTTTGCACAGGGATATGGAACAGTTAAATAAGGGCTAGCATGCTCCGCATCCATGTACCTGGCAACTGTCTGCTTTTTTAAAACATGCATTTTGGTAGCAAGCTGTTTGTCACCTTGCTATTGAACATGTTATTTCCTAAAGCATACAGCATGTCATCTCTGATTGAAAAGCGGATGTTCAGGCTCCTTATCCTTCACTGTTACATGCATTCTTTTCTGCTTGTTTTGTTAAATCTTTCAACAGCAGGATTGATAACTTCCATCAAACAGATAGAAGAGTTCCGTTCAGTGACAATACTATTCTTGGTGCTATTTATGGAGTGTCTGAACATTGTCTTGCAGACAAGACAAGAGTACTTGCGTGTGGAAGAGAACCGTGGCTGTCTCAGTGAAGCTGAAATGATAAACAGAGACTTTAAAAAAAAATGACAATACCTGTTTCCATGAAGACATTTTTTGAAATAAATGGAAGCTACAATAAGATGAACCATGGGGTTCTCAAACCATATCTTCTGGAATTGTCTCCAAGCCTACAAAAACAGTTTTGATACCCACCCCAAAATAAAACTCCTTCACATTGCTCAGTCCTGACTCCAGGTTTGATAGGAAACCAAAGTGCCTTCTCATGGGCCCCATCCTCTGTTACTAGTTCCCAGTGGCCTTACCAGGCTGTGGGGACAGTGCTCTAAGCAGCGCTGGTCAGCTGTGCCTAGCCACACTTCTAATTTCCCACAATGCCCCAGAGCAAATCTAGGACAGAGGCATTGTGGGAAATTTAAAGGGTGGCTAAATCCAGCCGTTTGCCATTGCTTGTTGTGCTTTGTCCAATCTTTTCTTTTTTTTAAGGAGGGCCTAGGACAGGCATCAATAGCGGGCCCCGTCAGGGAGTAGGTGCCCTGACATCTGCTGAAGAATGCCAGGTACTGACACCAGCCCTGACTATACTTCATCCCTATGTATTTGTATACCCAGTACCTCATCCACTTATTGCAGAGATGGGGAACCTCCCTGGTTAGCAATGAAAAAGGCTCATTTTCCCAATCAGTTGCTGATGGGAGATAAGAGCTTTTCCTTGTGGGGCATAGGGGGCAAGGCGAAGGGAGGAAGCTGCTAAGTGATTCAGCCCTGCTTCTCTCTGAGCTTTGTCCTGCTTAGTTCTGAGTGAGTAGAAATGCTATTCGTAAGTGCTGCTGAGTGATTCAGTCCTTCGTACTTCTGAGAAGATATGCACATGCATAGGCTTGTCCTGGTCGTTTGTTGGGAGACATGCTGTTCATGCTTACTTTTAAGTAGACATTCTTCCTACTAGAAATTGGTAAAAATGGAATTGTAGGAGGGTGATTTGGATTTTTCAGCCTCACCCACTTTTGTCTGGGGCTCTCCTCACTACTGGAATGCATCCCTGCCCCCAGAGCTTCTCCAAAATGGAATCAACCCTAAAAAACATTATGCATTTCTGACTTAATGCATCTTTGGAAGTATAGATTTTTTATTGCTATTTTCAATTGTTTATAGTGATGCATTTGTATTTGAAATTGTGATGATGGAACATACGCTCCCACCTTTCTTGTGAGACAGAACAGGCTGAGAGGTGCTGCCTACATAAATAACCAACAACTCCCACCACCCATTGTTACTTTACCTTGATTCAGACCTGTGTTATTATGGAGAAGGGACAGATTTTTTCCCAGGCTCTTTTAACTCAAGCACACACAGCCAGATATGTGGGTGAGACCAACCTGATGAGCTAGCATAGGATTCAGTCAAGCCCAATCATAAAGGGTTATTTAAAGATCACTGATAGAGACTGGGAGAAATAAGACATCACAAAGAAGAAAATAATACATATATTTTCTCTACAGACCAAAACAGACATTGCTTTAAATGTGTGCCTAGCAGCTATTTCTTCTTTTCATTTTTAATCTAGAGTAGGCACAAGTGGCTGATGTGGATCTTTAAAGCCCCCCCCCCCCGCTAGGGTCCTCATTCGGATTGGGGGCCCTGCATCTTCATTTTTACTCTAGATGCAGGGCCCCCAATCCGAATGAGGACCCTAGTGGGGGGGGGGCCCTTTAAAGATCCACATCAGCCCCTTGTGCGTACTCTAGATTAAAAATGAAAAGAAGAAATAGCTGCTAGACACACATTTAAAGTAGCATCTGTTTTGGCCCTAACTAACCTAAACTGGTATCATCTCTAAGGTAATACCTTACCTTATCTTTGGCTGATGTGCAAAGAGATAGGGCTCATCTCAGAGAGGAGGAGCAGAGACTCCCTAGGCAAATAAAGATGGAGACAAAGGCATGTTCAAGATACTTCATTTTTATGATGTGTTCCAGAAGGGGTGATGCTTGATGAGTAGAGAGGGAACAGCCAGTCAATTAAAAGATGCCAAAGTGGGTATGGGGGTGATTGGATCCTTGGGAGATAGGTGCTTAGTACTTTGCCATTCACAGGAACTAGGGAAAGGGGGTGTAAATTGGGAATGATCTCCTCTTGGGTTCCTGTCAAACGGGTTTAACTAAAGGGAAACCATCCTCTTGTGAAATCAGGCATAGCTCAGGATCTATGTGCTTTCCTTGCTTCTCTGTAATGGAGAGAAAGACACTATGGCAGAATAGGGATTCTGTAGGGGACAGAGAATTGAGATCCCATTGGGAATGAAGGGCAGGATGTAAAAGATGGGGAGGGGGGAAGAGTAATAGAGAGATTGCCTACAAAAACTTATGTTGCAATGACAGACTGTTTTCACCCAAGATGTTAAAAAGCACCTTTAGAGGCTCTTTTTTTCCCCTGCTTTGTGCCATATATGATTATTTGTGCTACAGAAGAGGAACTGAATTTACATTCTCTGAAGGTTTTACATTTGAATTACAGACCAATTGAACATAAAATCAGATTGAAACGTCATATGTAAAAACTACCCCAGCTTCTAAGTGCATTTCTCGTGTCTTTACACTTTATTTATTTATTTATTTTATATCTGCCTCATAACCAATGTTCTCTGGGCGGATTACAAACAGCTAAAAGGCTAAAATGCCATATAAACAATTACAAATATAAAATACCATACAAATATTTAAAAGAATTGTATACAATAAGCAGTGGATCTTGAGCAGCCTGATTAATAGTGCGCAATCCTATGTGTGTTTAGATAGAAAAAAGTTCTACAGCTCCCAGCATGCCCCAGCCAGCATACTGGGAGTTGTATGACTTTTTTCAGTCCAAACATGCATAGAATTGCACCCTAACCCATGCAATGCGGTCACAATTTTTTCTGGGATCGGCCTCCATGCTATATTGGTGATATAGCGAAGCACTGATCTTGCAGCCCTTATAAATTGCATTGTTACTTTCCATGATAATGTCAGTAGCCTTGATGAACGAGTTATGTATTAATAGGATCTGACAATGAGACATTATAGCAAGTAAAGTGATTTTTAAAACTTCAGATCAGTAGGGCCAGACACATCAGTCTGTTTCTGGTCCATCTCAGTTTCACATGTGTTTATTCATACATCCATTTATCCCATTTCCATATTAACATGCATCTTCCAAAAAAACTACCTGAAAATTCATATTTTAAAATACATTTTAATGTACTTTCTCAAAAATGTGCATTTATAAACATATTTTCTCTCAAAATACAAATTTCTAAACAGATTTTATCCTAAAATGGGCATGTTTGGATGCATTTTTGGCACATTTTTAAAGTCGAGAACTGCATTATGAAATTCGGGGATGTGCAAAATCTGAAGGGTAATTATATTCCAATACAGACATTCATCTGGAATATGTGGATCAGGCCAGTTTGCATCAGAATCTGCGAAGATCAAATTCGTCAAGCATCTCTGCAAACCAGCCTTCCCCGACCTAATGCCTTCCAGGCGTGTTGGATGGCCCTGCTGACTGGGAATAATGGAAGTTGCAATCCAACACATCTGGAGCGGGAAGGCTACTACAGATCACAATGAAGGACCAATTGACAATGTGTGTGAGATGCTCTGTATCAAGCTGACTGATATTTTCTCTGTTTCCAGAAGGTTTTTGCAGGATTTTTGAAGGAGGGTTTCTTCTCAGTCGTCTGGCTACGGGCCTCATGATTCAAAATCACATCAGTGCAGAAGTCATAAGCCACAAACGGTTTACCAGCTGCTGTACTCTTTGTTGAATTTGCCTCTTATAAGCATGTTTCACAACCATCCTTCCCTCCCCTTCTATTGCTTCAGTTAGCTGGTGAATTGCAGGTGGAACTACTGGAGATGTTGTGCCTTTTTCACATTGGTACCCAGAAACCCATGTTGCTACACTAAAAAATAATAACCGGCACTCGTAAAACATAAAAATTAGCAGCCAACAGTCAGTAATGAACATCCTTCATCCTATAGTCAACAGGAACATAAGACATCGACCGCAAGGTGGGATGGGAGGGACCCTCAACTATTGTTTCAAAAGTGTAATGTAATATTTATGATATTATGATGGCTGTGATAATATGTTTAAAATTTAAGGTAGTGAATGGAATCGATTATGAGTGAATAATGCTTCTCTGTCAAACGTCTTTTACATACTGCAGAATTTGTTCAAATGCATGCATTTCCATATTAATACTGTGAATGAGATGTAGTCAAGCTGCACCTACACTCTTCCCATTGCACTGCCAGCAATTGATAAACTTTTCATTAAGTTGTCCGAATTAGGTATGTATGAGAATTTTGTTCCTGTTCGCAAATCACGTGAACATGTCCCATTTGCAAGCCCAAACATGAACACGAGCAGGAGCATAATTCTCGGGAAATGTTTGGAATTTCCCGAGCTTGCATTTGCATTCTAAAGGGCACACTTACCAAAATGGGCATTTCCCACCAAACCCCGCATTTTCATGCTTTAACCTATGGGGGGAAAGTGTGCATTCGGTGTACGTACTTGGAAGAGTGCACATTTTTCATGTTAAAAAATGCACACTTTTGCTGTTTGTTTTTAAGACGCTCGCATTTGGAGGCGAGAATGAGATGAGAAGAGCATTGAGATAGAAAACCAAGAACCTCTATGAGTTTGTACATCATAAGAACATAAGAAGAGCCATGCTGGATCAGACCAAGGGTCCATCTAGTCCAACATTCTGTTCACACAGGGGCCAACCAGCTGTTGACCAGAAACCCACAAGCAGGACATGAGTGCAACAGCACCCCAGCAACTGGTGTACATCGGCATACTTCCTCTGATTCTGGAGAAAGCATATAGCCATCAGGACTAGTAGGCATTGACAGCCTTTTCCTCCATGAATTTATCTAATCCCCTTTTGAAGGGGCCATCACTACATCTTGTGGAAGGGTATTCCATAGTTTAACTATGTGCTGTGTGAAGAAGTACGTCCTTTTATCTGTCCTGAAACTCCCACCCACCAGCTTCATGGGATGACCCTGGGTTCTAGTATTATGAAACAGGGAGAAAAACGTCTCCCTGTACTTTCTCCACACTATGCATAATTTTGTACACTTCTATTGTGTCTAGTGGTCTAGTTTTATTGGATGAGTTTCAGTTGTGTCTCCCTTTACTCACCTTTTTTCTAAACTAAACAATCCCAAGCTGCTGTAACCTTCTCTCATAGGGGAGATGCTCCAGCCCCTTGATCGTTTCAGTTGCCCTTTTCTGCACTTTTTCCAACTTTACAATGTCCTTATTTAGGTGTAGTGATCAGAACTGTACACAGTATTCCAAGTGTGGTCGTACCATACATTTGTATAAGGAGAGTATGAACTTGGCAGTTTTATTTTCAATTCCTTTCCTAATTATGTCGAACATGTCATTTGCCTTTTTCACAGCAGCCGCATATCCCTTGTCCTCCCATCCCTAGCCCCAGTGGCATGACTGTTGCACACCAGCTGATCGGGGGATTGTCACTGCAGACCCTTTCCTTGTTCAAAGATAGAAAGCAAGGGGCAGATGCTCCTCTGTGGTAGAGGTCAAAAACAGTTTATAACAGTCCTCCCCAAGCTGGTGCCCTCCAGATATATTGGACTGCAACTCCCATCATTCCCAGACAGCATTGGCCATGCTGACTGGGAATGGTGTGAGTTGCAGTCCAGCATATCAGGGGGCACCTGGTTGGAGAAGGTATGCTTATAGTTACTGAATATTTAACTTGTTTTATTTTATGTTGTAAGCCATCCCAACAACATTTCGTTGCAGGGTGACCTATAGACATTGTGAATAAATAAACATAAATGCATCATCTAGTTTGGTATTAAAACAGCTCCAAGACTATGGCAATTCCAGTGTATCCTCTACATCAGTGGTCCCAAACTCTACTGCTTTGATATACTAAAGGATAGGTCCTTACAGTAGATTTCCTGCTGAGATATCCCTTAAGCTAAAAAGAAAGCTTACTAAATAAATGATTAGGCATCAATGATTTTCTGCCCTCATGCAACAAAAATTTGTACAGAAGCATGAAATAAAGTTGCCACAACAGTATTAAGCTGTTGGCCTTTCCTTTTGCATCTTTTCCCCTTGGTGTAATAATTTGCTCATTGTTTACTTAATAAAAGTAAATTAATGAAAATGCCTGAGCGGGGTGGGGAGAGGGAATGTATTAATGGAATAAAAAAAATCTTTGAATTAATTGAACATGAGCAACCATGACATATGGTTAACTGAAGAAAATGGATCAATTTTTTGTTTTGTTTTAAGCCTTCATTTGGAAGCTGCCTTATATCGAGTCAGTCCATTGGTCCATTTAACTCAGTATTATCTACACTGACTGGAAACAACTCGCCAAGGTTTCAGACAGGAATCTTTTCCAGTCCTACCTGGAGATGCCAGGGACTGAACTTGGGACCATTTGTATGTAAAGCATATCTCTACTACGGAGCTACTTCTTATTATAGATTACACATTATTTCCAAATATATTTGCATGCTAGATTGATTAACTTTGATGATCTGACTTAGTGTTGATGGGGTTGCCCAGGTCGGCAGTGCAAATATTTAGTTCTTGTGTACTGTTGACACACTTGAGAGAACTAATTTTGAAGTATGTATATGTTCTGCATTATCAAAACTCTGGAAAAAGTAGGAGACCTTTCTAAAGACTATTGAAAAGTTGCAGAACAAGAGACAAATGTGTAATGTTGAGAATTCTTGGCAAGAAAAAAGTGAGAAATGGAGAAAGATTGGTTTACCTATAGGTATGTTTCATTTTACCCTAGGTTATCATTGTTTTCTCAAGGTGCCATCCTGGTGGCAGTTACAAGTGGGACGATAACCGGAAAAACATTCTGAGTACTGGAAAAACATTTCATCCGCATTAATCACTAAGTTGAGAGAATCATATAACATTGTGGGAGTTTTACAGTAACTACTGATGCAATTTATTTTCATCATGGGAAACAAAGTTAATGGAAGCAGAATATTTAAGGTAGTGAAGGATTAAGAGTCTGAACCACCCTCACTTTCTAATTACTGGAGGCTCCTTTCCCTCTGCCACCTTGACAGGGGAGAGTCAACACGCTTGAAGGCTCACAAAAATTCCTTACCAGCAACCACAGCCCAAGGTTTCTCGCTGCCTGAGGCAAGAGAAAATATGTGCCACAGCCACATAGCACTCCTTCCGCCCCCCGCCGTCACATCACATCCCTCGTTTTGGTTTTACTAGAGGAAAAGAAGTTTACAATCTCCACAGCAGTTAGAACATTTCCAGGCAAGAGTAAATATATATTGTATGTTGTTGTCTATTCATTCAGTCGCTTCCAACTCTTCGTGACTTCATGGATCAGCCCACGCCAGAGCTTCCTGTCGGCCGTCACCACCCCCAGCTCCCCCAAGGTTGAGTCCGTCACCTCCAGAATATCATCCATCCATATTGCCCTTGGTCGGCCCCTCTTCTTTTTGCCTTCCACTTTCCCTAGCATCAGCATCTTCTCCAGGGTATCCTGTCTTCTCATGATGTGGCCAAAGTACTTCAGTTTTGCCTTTAATATCATTCCCTCAAGTGAGCAGTCTGGCTTTATCTCCTGGAGTATGGACTGGTTTGATCTTCTTGCAGTCCAAGGCACTCTCAGAATTTTCCTCCAACACCACAGTTCAAAAGCATCTATCTTCCTTCACTCAGCCTTCCTTATGGTCCAGCTCTCACAGCCATAGGTTACTATGGGGAATACCATTGCTTTAACTATGCGGACCTTTGTTGTCAGTGTGATGTTTCTGCTCTTAACTATTCTATCAAGATTTGTCATTGCTCTCCTCCCAAGAAGTAAACGTCTTCTGATTTCCTGGCTGCAGTCAGCGTCTGCAGTAATCTTTGCGCCTAGAAAGACAAAGTCTGTCACTGCCTCCACGTTTTCTCCCTCTATTTGCCAGTTATCAATCAAGCTGGTTGCCATAATCTTGGTTTTTTTTGAGGTTTAACTGCAAGCCAGCTTTTGCACTTTCTTCTTTTACCTTCGTCATAAGGTTCCTCAGCTCCTCCTCGCTTTCAGCCATCAAAGTGGTATCATCTGCATATCGGAGATTGTTAATGTTTCTTCCAGCGATTTTAACTCCAGCCTTGGATTCATCAAGCCCAGCATGTCGCATGATGTGTTCTGCGTACAGGTTGAATAGGTAGGGTGAGAGTATTCAACCCTGCCGTACTCCTTTCCCAGTCCGTTGTTCCGTGGTCTGTTCTTACCATTGCTAGTTGGTCGATATACAGATCCCTTAGGAGGCAGACAAGATGATTTGGTATCCCCATACCACCAAGAACTTACCAGAATTTGTTATAATCCATACAGTCAAAGGCTTTAGAATAGTCAATAAAACAGAAATAGATGTTTTTCTGAAACTCCCTGGCTTTCTCCATTATCCAGCGGATATTGGCAATTTGGTCTCTAGTTCCTCTGCCTTTTCTAAACCCAGCTTGTACATCTGCCAATTCTAATTCCATGAATTGCTGGAGTCTACCTTACAAGATCTTGAGCATTACCTTACTGGCATGTGAAATAAGTGCCACTGTTTGATAGTTTGAACATTCTTTAGTGTTTCCATGTTTTGGTATGGGGATATAAATTGATTTTTTCCAATCTGTTGGCCATTCTTGTGTTTTCCAAATTTGCTGGCATATGGCATGCATCACCTTGACAGCATCATCTTGCAAGATTTTAAACAGTTCAGCTGGGATACCGTCGTCTCCTGCTGCCTTGTTATTAGCAGTGCTTCTTAAGGCCCATTCAACCTCACTCTTCAGGATGTCTGGCTCTAGCTCACTGACCACACCATCAAATCTATCCCCGATATTATTATCCTTCCTATACAGATCTTCTGTATATTCTTGCCACCTTTTCTTGCTCTCTTCTGCTTCTGTTAGGTCCTTGCCATCTTTGTTTTTGATCATACCCATTTTTGCCTGGAATTTACCTCCGATGTTTTTGATTTTCTTGTCCTTCCTATTCTATTATCTTCTTCCACTGCCGCGCATTGCTTGTTTAAAAATAATTCCTTATCTCTTCTGGCTAACCTCTGGAATGTTGCATTTAATTGGGCATATCTCCCCCTTTCACTGTTGCCTTTTGCTTTCCTTCTTTCTTAGGCTACTTCCAGCGTCTCAGCAGACAGCCATCTTGCCTTCGTGGTTTTCTTTTTCTTTGGGACGTAAATATATTGTATGGGACAGAAATATGGGGCCTTACAAATGTGGGTAGAATTGCAGTTACTCAAAATAAAATGTTGAGATCTCTGTTGTCACTGTCCTTATCCTTGCCCAGGGGAAGAAGGAGCCTGTAGTATGTGCCACTCACAGAAAGATTAGTGTCAGGCAGAGAGGGGTTGAGTCCAGGAAAGCAGGGCCACATCTAGTAAATAAGGTCATGTCTTGATAAGCACAGTCAGATCCACCACATGGGACAACTGTAGCTCAGTGGTAGAGCCCATGCTTTGCAAGCAGAAGGTCCCAGGTTCAATCCCAGGCATCACCATGTAAGGCTGGAAAAATTCCTGCCTGAACCACAAGGAAGCTGCTGCCAGTGAGTGTCAACAATACACCAGTGATCTGACTCACTATAAGGCAGTTTCCTATGTTCCTAACTGTCAGGATCCTGGACAGTTACTGCAAGGGATCCTCATTGGAGTGTTTCCCTTGAGAGATAACTGTTGTCCCAGCAAGCAACTGCAGACAAATGAGGCCTTAAGCAGGCTGGCAGACCCTCAGAGGTTCCACCTCCACCAGATGCTACTGTAGTCCTTAAAGGGCCCACAGTTATCTCTGTAACCTCATGCTCTTATGTGGCCGAGGGCCAGGAGAAGCTGTGGCAGAGTCTCAGTTTGAGGAAAGAGCTACATCCTCAGAAGGTATCTGAGGGGGTGCAAAGGGTTCTCCCCGAAGTAGGGTGACCAGTGACTCATCGGACTGAGTCCTCCTTGGGGTGCTGCTGAGCCTTAGAGTCTGGAGTCATGACACCCTGTACCACCTGAAACCCACACTACATGTATATGAGCAGAGGTAGGTTATATACTCATGGGATATATTTGGCAATAATCATGTATTGGTTGAAACTTTGGGGCATATGGAGGAAACTAGAGCCCCTAGTTTCACACACACCCCTCCCCTGTAGATCAAACACATGAGGAGGAAGAGAAGTCTAGTCCTGCCCCGCTCCCTCATCTGATCAGTCACCCTCTTCTGCTTATGGAGGGTGACGTCTGAAGAGAAGAGCCTTCGATATCTGTGAAGGCTCTCCATGTGAGCTAGAACACTGGAAAATCAGCCTCCAGGGTCCCATGGAGAGCCTCCACAGGTAGAGAATGACAGCAACACATGAAGAGAAGGAGGTGGGCCAGAGTCCTCTCCCCTCGTCACATGTTTGATCTACCCAGGTAAGAGAACGCCTGGATAGGGCTTAGATTTCCCCACAAAAGGTTTTCCTGGATGAGCCCCTGTTCACACGAAGCAGGGGGGAGGATCTACATTGTTTCTGCTAGCGCACTGAATTCAGTAGACCGGCAAGTCAAATGCCATCTCATTAAAACGTGATTATTCACACTCACCCTGTTTCCCTGTTGCAGTACTTCGTCGAATGCGCAAGCACGGTTCACACTCGAGCGCTGTGCTGTTTTCCTGCTGTTAAAGAAGGCGGCTCTCATTGGAGGAGCAGAAACTCTTCCTGTTTCTGCTGATTCCCCACCCACCGTCCCTCTCTTCCTCTATCCCTGTGTGTGTGTAGGGATGGCGCGAGCATCCTGTTGGGGCTCGAAGCCCGGCAAGAAGTTGCCACTCCGCCCCCGCCCCCGGACACCAGTTCCCTCAGCAAGAAGAGGGGAAGAAGGCAGCGCCTCTCGTCCAACCCCCGTCATTGCTACAGCGGCAGTGGCGCGGGAGAGGCTGGTCATTTTCCTTAAGTTCTCCTGGCCTTAGGAAAAACGACCAGCTTGTCCCTTGCCGCCGCTGCTGTAGCAGGTGGGGGTGGAGGGAAGAAGGAGGCACCTATCCTCTTCTCCCCCTGCCACCTGCTGGAGGCCAGGGCAGGAGGTTGGGGGGTGTCTCCCGATGCTCTTTTCCCCACACCAGCCCTTGACAGCCAGCGTGAGGAAGAGGGGCGGCGGCACCCAGCACTAGGGTTTGGGGGGAGGGGGCTGCTAGCGTCTGCCCTGTTTTTGTCCACTGCTCATGAGATGACATTAAAATTGTCCACGGACGTTTTTATCGATGTTAGTCTGTGGACATTGAGGACTTTATTCCTGGATATGTGTGTGCTGTGAGCATGGAGGGGACTGTAAAAAAAATTACGCTTGCCTGGGCTTGCCCTGGCAAGTGTGCAGAGAAATCGGGCTGGAGAAGCCACGCTTCTTCAAAGATTTGAAGATAATGCCTTAATTTTTTATTATTTTTTTTTTAAGCCAAAGCAGGGGATAGAAGGAGGTAAAACTTAGTGTAATTTGAAGGGATAGAACAACCCCCTGCTCAGTGCAGGAAGCCTGATTCCCAGGCGGTCTCCCATCCAAGAACTGACCAGGGCTGACGCTGCTAAGCTTCCGAGATCAGACAAGTGCGTGCCCATCCAGCCCTTTGCTTGTTGGTGATGAAACTTGTGAGTGCTGAGGAAGCTATGCAATCCGTAGCCAGAAGACCACATGGGAGTGTTGAGAGCTGTGATTGGACAGGAGGGAAATACAAACACCGCCGTATATGGGCAGGCATGGGAGGGGACTACGACCTTATACGGTGACGAACACAGAAGAGCAGAGCACATGAATGGGGAATACCGGAATATCAGGGTATTGAAAGTGGTAGCAGGGCAGCGGGAAATTGCGGTTCCAATACAAAGCGGGGATGGCATAATGTGAAAGACGGGGGACGAACCCTCATTGGAAGCATAAAAAACCGTAGGTGTAGATCGGCCCAGAGAGAGAGAGAGAATTTTGCAGGTCCCCAATTGCATGGAAAGAGCTTGTGCACATATATGCATGCACATCAGCTCTGTTGAGACTTCCTACTCCCCCCTTCCATTCATTTATTCTACACATATTTGCTACATGCCCAGGACTAAGGATACCTGTAATAGGTTAACAACATATTTAGGTATAATATGACTGTACTGGGTGGAATTACAGGGCTTTAAAAGTGTGGATATAGTGCAGGATTGAACAGGAGTTAAAAGCAAATGCTGAAACTGGACTGTTTAATAGCATGTGACTCAGATTCAACTATCTACTTTCTCTCTGTATCATTTTCATATGGAAAGAATCACATGATTTAAAGAGTCATTTTAATTATTTAGCACTCTGTTCATTGTGTAGGGTATTTGCTGCATTCAAATTCCAAAGTGTGTTCTCTCAATATTTAGCTGGCTACTGTTTAAAGGTATCTGTGAACCCAAAGCCTTATAGATGTGGTTCAAAAGTAATGAAAGGTATCTTCCATTGTTTGTTTTGTTGTCATCTGTATGCATCTCCCAGGACAAAATTTCTGTCCATTTTCTTATCTGGCTTAACAAATGTGAACAATCTGACAGAAAGGAAGACTCTAACTAAGAGAAGTAGACTTCTCATAGGAGTTGCTCAATCAGATGCCCAGTAGTGAAAAGTTCCTTTAAAAATCATGAATCTGCCCATAAACTGTGATCATCCTTGGAAGCCCTGCTCTGTGTTCTGCTGCCAAGAGAGGTGCGATTGGTGGGGTTGAGGAACAGGGCCTTTTTGGTGGCAGCACCTTAATTCTGGAGCTAGCTGCCAAGGGAGGTTGCAGAAAGGGAGGCCCCTTTTCTGTTGCCTCTTAGGTGGGTGGTTAAGATACTTTTACTCCTCCAAACTTTTAGAGTATTTTAATCTTGCTAGCTATTTTTGTTGTGTTTTAACTGCTTTACTTTATCATTTCATTCTCTCTGATTTTAAATGTATTGAGATTTCACTGCTGAACTTTCCCTTTCCCTCCAGGGCCCTTGTTAGGACTGAAAGATGGTATTAAAAGTGGTTATAAATAAATAAATAAATAAATAAATAAATAAATAAAATAACAGACAATATGGTGAAATGAATGGAAGACCAATATGGTTTCAGAGGGTTTTAAAACTGAAATATGTGATGTGCTAACTTTCCTTTTTAGTACTGTACAGTAGTATCTTATTTTACTCATTGTAATGACTTTTCATTAAATAATACATTGTGAAAGGCAAAGTAATACGCCCACAGATTTATTTCCATTGAGGATACTTAGCTGCTTGATGACACGTGTTCATTTTTTTATGTCCCCACCCACACCCCAATTAAGTGGTGTGTAAAAACTACCTGAAATAAACTGAATAAATTTACTTTTACTACATTGCTGCTCTTTACGAACCTCCCCATCACCACCTGCAGCTTCTCTCCCTGCAGCTTCCCTCCCTGAACACTTTTCTTCTCAGCAGAGCTCTGATACTGGAAGTAACTGAGCTGAGGAAAAGTGCTTGGGAAGAAAGGCTGTGGGGTTGTAAGCAGCAGGCACAGAGGAGATTGGGGAAGGGCCATAGCTCAGGGGCAGAGCAGATGCTTTGCATGCAAAAGGTCCCAGGCTCAATCCCCAGCAGCACCATGTAAGGCTAGGAAAGAATCCTGCCTGAAACCTTGGAGAGCTGCTGCCAGTCCGTGTAACTCAGGGGTAGCCAACCATGGTGCTCTCCAGATGTTTTGGGCTATACCTCCCAAAATTCCTGACCATTTGCCATGCTGGCTGGGGTTTATAGGACTTCTAATTAAAAAAAACCACTGCAGGGCACCAGGTTGCCCCACCCCTGGTATAGACAATAACGAGCTACATGGACCACGGGTCTGACCCAGTATAAGCCAGCTTCCCATGTTCCTATGATTCAGCTTTTCCAAACCTGGTACCCTCCAAATGTTTGGGCCTACAACTCCCAACATTCCTGCCATTGGCCATGCTGGCTGGGGCTGATGGAAGTCAGTCCAAAACATATGGAGGGCAATAGGTTGGGGACAGCTGCTAGGATTCAGAGCCTATCAACATTTGGCCATGCTGCCCCAACTTGTTGTTGGCCCAACGCATGTAGGGGGATGCATGCTCGATTTGGTTTTCTCAACTGGGCAGGAGGATGGTGATCTGAAAGTGGGGGAATTACCATCTATTCCCTTGTCATGGTTGGATCACTTCATATTGAGGTTTAGACCCTTGGCAGCCTTTCCCCTCTGCATGGATGGTCCACCCTCAGAGGCTAATGGATTCTGATGGATTTCAAATGGTCCATCCCTGAAATTCTGATGGATTTTATAAATTCTGATGGATTTTATAAATATAAATTTTATTAATTTATATATAAAATTTTATAAATGTTATATAGAAATTCTGATGGATTTTAAAATGGTCCACCCTCGGAGGCTAATGGATTCTGATGGATTTCAGATGGCTTGGCAGGCCCAAGTGCCTTCTCCCTCTGCCCAGGTACCTCCTAGGTATAAACCTGGAGAGCAATGAATGAAGCAAGATGGAAGATGGCTAGAATGCAGGCAGAGGAAAGCTCACGCTGAGTCTGACCAAACAGAAGTTAGAGCTCATTATCAAGCCTACTCTGTGGCAGTGATGATGGCAAAGAGAGAGTCCTTTTCCAGCAGCATTGCATCTTCTCACCGTCATTCAGTGGAGCTTTTCTGAGTGGTTCATGGCCTTCTGCAGTCTGGGCCAGGGAGAGAGATGGTGGAACCATCACTGGCATGCTGTGATGAGTTTGTGCAACACTTTGAAGAAAAAGTCACTTGCATTCGTCTTGACTTAGACACCACAGTTAATGCAGTTTCATCTGTAGATGTATCCAGAGCACCAACTGGTCTAGTTTTATTGGATGAGTTTCAGTTGTTGAGGCCTGAGGATGGGGCCAAAACGCTCTGCAAAGCCCAGTCGATTGATCACCTGTGTGCTTGACCCTTGCACTTCATGGCTTATTACTTCTAATAGGGAGGGGATGTCCGGCTGGGTCCAGGAGGCTGTCAACTCCTCCTTGAGAGAGGGAGTGGTGCTGGCCACATTAAAGGAGGAGGTTATTAGGCCACTCCTGCAAAGCTTAACATGGATCCGGAAGATGTAAAAAACTATCTTCCGGGTCCATCCCCTTCCTGGGCAAGGTGCTTGAGCTGGTGGTTGCTCCAGACACTCTTGAATGAAACTGATTACCTAGATCCATTTCAGTCACACTTCATGCCTGGTTTTGGAATGGAAAATGGCTTGGCCACCCTGAGGGATGATCTTTGCTGAGAGAGGGATAGAGGGAGAGTGACCCTGTTGATTCTTTTGGACCTCTCAGTGGTATCCTTCCTGGTACCTGTATAGGCTATCTGGGCTGGGAGTTGGAGGTAGTGCGCAACAGTGTTTCCACTCTTACTTGGATGGTGGATTCCAGAAGGTGGTGCTGGGGGATTTTTGCTCTGTCCCTTGGCAGTTATGATATGGGGTGCCACAAGGCTCTGTTTTATTCCCCCATGCTGTTCAACATCTACATGAAACTGCTGGAGAGGTTATCCGGAGATATGGATGGAGGTGTTACCAATATGCTGATGACACCCAGCTCTATCTCTTTTTCATCAAATCAAAGGGAGGCAGTGGGTGTTCTGAATCAGTGCCTGGATGGACTGGATGAGGGCCAATAAACTGAGACTCAGTCCAGTCAAGACGGAGGTACTGTTGGTGAATGGTTCTGGAGGGGGTTGCACTCCCTCTAAAGGATCAAGTCCCTAGTTTGGCAGTGCTCATGGGTCCATAACTGTCATTGGAGGCACAAGTGGCCTCAGTGGCATGGAGGACCTTTTATCAGCTTAGGCTGATATACCAACTATGATCCTATCTGGACAGAAATAGCCTGCCTACAGTTATCTATGCTCTGGTAACCTCTCGTCTCGCTTACTCAGTGCGTTATACATGGAGCTGCCTTGGAAAATGCTCCAGAAACTTCAGCTGGTCCAAAATAGGGCAGTGAGATTGTTAACAGGGACTGGCCAATATGTTCATATTATGTCAGTGCTTTATGATCTGCACTGGCTGCCAGTCCATTTCTGGGCCAAATTCAAAGTGCTCGTATTAACTGACAAAGCCCTAAGCAGCTTGGAGCCAGGTTACCTGAAGGATCATCTTCTTCTATATATACCTGCCTGGACCATAAGAACATCCTCAGGGGCCTTTCTTCGGGTGCCTCCGCCAAATGAAGTGAGGCAGGTGGCTACTAAAGAGAGAACCTTTTTGGTGGTGGCACCCCAGATAGGCTCGCCTGGGCCCACATTGTGGTCTTTTCGGTGTCAGGTGAAGACCTTTTTATGTTCCCAGGTTTTTTAGCCCTTCAATTTTAAAAATTGTGTTAGTGCGTTTTTAGATCTTTGCAGTGCTGTTGGCTTTTACCTTGGTTGCTACTTTGGTTTTATTTTGTTTTAGACTTATAGTTTTATACTATGTTTTGCTCTGTTACTGCATTTTGTGATTTTAAGCTTTGTCTCATAAACCGCCCAGAGAACTTCACCTAATGGGCAGTTGTTGTTATTCAGTCGTTCAGTCGTGTCCGACTCTTCGTGTCCCCATGGACCATAGCACGCCAGGCCTTCCTGTCCTGCGCTCTCTCCCGGAACGTGCTCAAGTCCATATTCATTGCATCAGTGATGCTATCTAGCCATCTCATCCTCTGCCGTCCCCTTCTCCTTTTGCCTTCAATCTTTCCCAGCATCAGGGTCTTTTCCAGAGAGTTTTCTCTTCGCATTTGGTGGCCAAAATATTTGAGCTTCAGCTTCAGTATCTGTCCTTCCAATGAGCACTTAGGGTTGATTTCCTTTAGTATGGACTGGTTTGACCTCCTTGCAGTCCAGGGGACTCATAAGAGTCTTCTCCAGCACCACAGTTCGAAAGCATCAATTCTTCGGCGCTCAGCCTTCCTTATCGTCCAGCTCTCACAGCCATACGTTACTACTGGGAAAACCATAGCTTTGATTAGACGGACCTTTGTCGGCAAGGTGATGTCTCTGCTTCTTACTATGCTGTCTAGGTTTGCCATAGCTTTCCTCCCAAGGAGCAAGCGTCTTTTAATTTCATGGCTACAGTCACCGTCTGCAGTGATCTTGGAGCCCAAGAAAGTAAAATCTGTCACTGCTTCCATTTCTTCCCCTTCCATATGCCAGGAAGTGATGGGGCCAGATGCCATGATCTTCGTTTTTTTAATGTTGAGTTTCAAACCAGCTTTTGCACTCTCCACTTTCACCCTCAACAAGAGGCTCTTTAGATCTTCTTCGCTTTCTGCCACTAGGGTGGTATCATCTGCATATCTGAGGTTGTTGATAATTCTCCCAGCAATCTTAATTCCGACCTGTGATTCATTCAACTCGGCATTTCTCATGATGTACTCTGCATATAAGTTAAATAAGCAGGGCGACAATATGCAGCCTTGTCGTACTCCTTTCCCAATTTTGAACCAATCGGTTGTTCCATGTCTGGTTCTTACTGTTGCTTCTTGACCCTCGTACAGGTTTCTCAGGAGACAGGTAAGGTGGTCTGGTACCCCCATCTCTGTAAGAATTTGCCACAGTCTGTTGTGATCCACACAATCAAAGTCTTTAGTGTAGTCAATGAAGCAGAAATAGACGTTTTTCTGGAATTCTCTTGCTTTCTCCATGATCCAGCGAAAGTTGGTGATTTGATCTCTAGTTCCTCTGCCTCTTCGAAACCCAGCTTGTACTTCCGGTAGTTCTCGGTTCTCATACTGCTGAAGCCTAGCTTGTAGGATTTGGAGCATCACCTTGCTGGCATGTGAAATGAGCGCAATTGTACGGTAGTCTGAACACTCTTTGGCATTGCCCTTCTTTGGAATTGGAATGTAAACTGACCTTTTTCAGTCTTGTGGCCACTGTTGAGTGTTCCAAATTTGTTGGCATATTGAGTGCAGCACTTTAACAGCATCATCTTTTAGGATTTTAAATAGCTCAGCTGGAAGACTGTCATCTCCGCTAGCTTTGTTGTTACTAATGCTTCCTAAGGCCCACTTGACTTCACTCTCTAGGATGTCCGGCTCAAGTTCAGTGACCGCACTATCATGGCTATCAGGGACATTCAGATCTTTCCTGTATAGTTCTTCTGTGTATTCTTGACACCTCTTCTTAATCTCATCTGCTTCTGTTAGGTCCCTGCCTTCTTTGTCCTTTATCATGCCAGTCTTTGCACAAAACGTTCCCTTGAGATCTCCGATTTTCTTGAAGAGATCTCTAGTCTTTCCCATTCTGTTGTTTTCCTCGATTTCTTTGCATTGTTCATTTAAGAAGGCTTTTTTGTCCCTCCTTGCTATTCTCTGGAACTCTGCATTCAGTTGGGTATATCTTCCCCTTTCTCCCTTGCTTTTCGCTTCCCTTCTTTCCTCAGCTACTTGTAAAGCCTCATCAGACAGCCACTTGGCTTTCTTGCATTTCTTTTTCTTTGGGATGGATTTTGTTGCTGCCTCCTGAACAATGTTACGGACCTCCGTCCATAGTTCCTCAGGCACTCTGTCTATCAGGTCTAATCCCTGAAATCTATTCCTCACCTCCACTGTATATTCATAAGGGATATGATTTAGGTCATACCTGAACAGTTTAGTGGTTTTCCTGACGTTCTTCAATTTCAGCAGAAATTTTGCAAGAAGCAGCTCATGATCTGAGCCACAGTCAGCTCCAGGTCTTGTTTTTACTGACTGTATAGAGCTTCTCCATCTTTGGCTGCAAAGGACATAATCAATCTGATTTTGATATTGACCATCTGGTGATGTCCATGTGTAGTGTCACCTCTTGTGCTGTTGGAAAAGAGTGTTTGCTATGATCAGCGTGTTCTCTTGGCAAAACTCTATTAGCTTTTGTCCTGCTTCATTTTGTACACCAAGGCCCTGCTTGCCTGTTATCCCGGTGATTTCCTGACTTCCTACTTTAGCATTCCAATCCCCTGCGATGAAGAGGACATCTTTTTTTGGTGTTAGTTCTAGAAGGTGTTGGAGGTCTTCATAGAACCGATCAACCTCAGCTTCTTCGGCCTCAGTGGTTGGGGCATAGACTTGAATTACTGTGATGTTGAATGGTTTGCCTTGGATTCGTACTGAGATCATTCTATCGTTTTTAAGATTGTACCCCAGTACTGCTTTTCCCACCCTTTTGTTGACTATGAGTGCTACTCCATTTCTTCTCGGGGATTCTTGCCCACAGTAGTAGATATGATGGTCACCTGAATTAAATTCGCCCATGCTTGTCCATTTTAGTTCACTGATTCCCAAGATGTCAATGTTCAATCTTGCCATCTCATGTTTGACCACCTCCAGCTTACCATGATTCATTGATCTGACATTCCAGGTTCCTAAACAATATTGTTCTTTACAGCATTGGATTTTCTTTTCACCACCAGACACATCCACAGCTGAGTGTCTTTTCGGCTTTGGCCCAGCCGCTTCACTCTTTCTGGCGCTACTTGGAAATACCCTCTGCTCTTCCCCAGTAGTATATTGGACACCTTCCGACCTGAGGGGCTCATCTTCCAGCATCATATCTTTTAGCCTTGTGATACGTTCCATGGGGTTTTCTTGGCAGGAATACTGGAGTGGGTTGCCATTTCCTTCTCCAGTGGACCACATTTTGTCAGAACTCTCCGCCATGACCTGTCCATCTTGGGTGGCCCTGCATGGCATAGCTTATGGCTTCACTGAGTTACGCAAGCCCCTTCGCCACAACAAGGCAGTATAGAAATGTAATAAATAAATTGAATTTAATAAGTAATTCTGGACTCGATGTTTTTATAGGCCCCTCCCAACCCTACTATTCTATGATTCTATGACTATTCTATTCTTCTTTTGCTCTTTAAATCAGACCTGGGTTTAAACACACAAAGCTGCCCTCAGTCATGTCTAGGTTGGCTTTTAGTGTGGTTTGGGAGCCCAGTTCATGTGTTGAAGCTTAGCATTGGCCTTTGAATGGCTGGGAATAGATGGAACTGGCTGCTTTTTATCTGGCATTTTGGGAGATATTTAATTGTTAACAATAAGCCCCATTCAAATTTAGAGAATCCCTTTGCCTATTCCACTTGAGCAGCTTCCGCTGAGGCTCCTCTTTAGTGGATGAGTGCATCTGCTTTTGTGTCCCAGTGGCAGTTGGGTTTTAACAGTTGCAATCTTTTAAACGCACTTAAGATACCAGGAGCACTAGGAATCCATTACCACACAATCTGGCATCTCTGTAATAGTTCTGTGTTGTCTCTGAGCCAGGAATCTCAGGTTTAATTATATCATTTTGCCATTCATTAAGATGTTGAGCCTTTGAGCACGCTGGATAAGAATTCAGATTTTGCTTTAATACAGCTGGAGACCACACATATTAATTTTGAGGGCCTCACCCTGCAATCTTTACTTGTTTTTTAATATGGCAAACATCTTGTATACACCAGAGGAGTGGGAGGTGGGAAGCTTGCTCGAGGATGTATCTAAAAGGCAGAGAAGGAGTTTTCCTCCAGACTGGATTACTTGGGGACGGTGGTTCTTTTTGATTTGCCTGCACCATGTAGCTTTGTTGCATTTGTTATCCAGTATATTCTTACCCCACATACCTACTTGTCCTTCAAGATCACTTCGGCATGGCAACTGTTTTGGATCTTCCTGCTGTCTGTTTGCCAATCACTGTGATTTTTGGTAACCATAAAAGTTAGATAAGTATACAAGTGATATAAAATTGCATTCCATCATGACTGATGTTTGTCTCCATCATTCACCTCTAGTTTTTCATTCTCACCTTGATTTTAGACTGCAATAGGTTATCAGCAAATACCTACTCATGGTCAGTTTATTTGTATACCACGTTTTCCACAATATATTGTGCTCCAAGCCGTTCACAAACCAAATATAATTGCCATTATTATAATACATTACAATACAATATATAAACTCAATTACAGTTCATTTAAAATTGTATCAACATTTAAATGAGAGCAAGACATAGCAGTAGGTCAGTTAAAAATATCCAGCACCAATAATAACATACTCTCATTAAACAATTCACTAAACAGTTCAAGTTAAGAGACTGACTACTAAGATTCCATCCACATCAAACTCACAGCAAAAAAAAAAAGGGAAAGAAAAACTATAAAGGTGCTTCAAGCAGCAGAAAAAGACCCTCCTCTCACTAGGGTCCCATGTCCTGAGCCAAGAAAAGGCACCCTCATCCCTATGGCAAGTCACCTCCAGGCTGTGTCTCTTGGCAGCAGAACACCAGGACAGACAAGATGGGAAAAGCCTCTCCTTGGGCAGATACCTTCAAGCTGTCCTAAAGACTGCACCAACACCTTCACTCTCTCTCTCTCTCTCTCTCTCTCTCTCACACACACACACACACACACACACACACAGTTAGGGGCAGATTCCGTATGAAGGCTCCTAGGGCTGTGGGTGTGGCAAGGCAGGTGGAAACAGCCATCCCCAAAGGCAAACAAAGACAGTGGCTGGGTTTGCACGACACACTAACCCACGATGCGTTGTTGTCTGAACGTTGTTGTGTGAACCCGGACCAGCTTTATCAAGATGGGTTGTTTTCCCAAACAGCCCCCCCCCCCGATAACTCAAGGTCTGTTGTAGGGGTTGTTTTACCCATGATAGGTTGGCATGTCATCTGAACCTGGACCTGCCAGTCCATCATGGGTAAAGGGCATTGGGCAGCGAGCTACTTGACAAGAACAGCAGAAACCCCTGCTGCTCTTCCTGAGTGATCGCAGCTGCAATCACTTTTTGCAATCGCAGCCAAGCCGCTGCCAGTGCCCCTTTCCCCTTTCCAGTGGTAGCCCCTCCAAAGGGTCCAAGGGGCCTTTTGGAGGGGCTGCTGCTGTCCCCCCAGCTCCCACCAAGCCCCTGCCCCTGCTCCAACCACGATCCCGATCACATTTGGAGCCCATTTTTAATTTTAAAAAAAATGCACCCCTTTCCCCTTACCAGCAGCAGCCCCTCCAAAGTACCCAAATGGCACTTCAGAGAGGCTGCTGCTGCTCCCCCAGCTCCTGCCAAGCCCCCCATCCCCCATCCGACCATGGTCCCAGTCATGGTCGGTGCCCTTTATTTTTCTTTTTTTCTGCAAAAATGCAGCTGGGATTTTTTTTCACATTTTCCCAGCCCCGTTTTTGCACAAACAAACAAATAAATGGACCTCCGACTGTGATTGGGATTGTGGCTGGAGCTGGGATGGAGGGCTTGGCAGGAGCTGGGGCGGCAGCAGCAGCCCTTCCGAAGTGCCATTTTGGCACATTGGAGGGGCTGCCACTGGCAAGGGGAAAGAGGCGCGATTTTTTTTAAAAAATAAAAATGGGCTCCAATTGTGATTGGATCGTGGTCATGACATCACCTAGGAACCCCTTCTTTGAGTATCAGGTTTTCCAGAACAGGGAAAGAGGTGCTAGAAATACCACCCTGTCTGGTACAAAAAGAGGGCATCTGGACACCCTAAGGAAAACTATGGAAGCTGCTACCAGAAGATGTGGTGATGTCCACCAGTTTAGACAGCCTAAAAAGAGAATTAGACAGATTCATGGAGGATAAGAGAGAGGGCTGTTAGCCTCATGTCCTACTGGTGAGCTCCCCTTACGTGTCTGATTGGCCCCTGTGGGAAACAGTATGCTGGTCAAGATCGTTCTTCAGTCTGATCCAGCAGGGCTCTTATGTTGTTATCCTTGGTGTAAGAATATGGGGGTGTAATAAGAAATCAAGAGTGTCCCTATTTATTTTCATCTGTGAAATGTTGGCGGGTATGCAGATGTTCATATGTATAAACAAAAAGATGGAAGTTGTTCAGGCGTGCTTTGCATTTGGTTTAACAAAAGTCTTGTCTAATATTTGATCCCTTTTGTTTGTCTGTAGCAAATCCTCATCAGCCAGTTGGCCTATCGCATTAAAAATGGAGTTTCCTCTACCTTCTTGTTGCTGATGTAAATATTTTGAAAGTTCCGGGTTTATTTTCTCAGGCAGTACCAAAAAAACGTTGAGAGAGTTTTCTCTGTGTGCATTGCTTAGTGCAGCAAGTGTCGTAGGAGGAGGGCTGTGAAGTCTACAGATGGAACTCAGACTATAAAAATCCCTCGAAAGCACATGGTGAATGTGTGATGATAATGAACCAAAATTAAACATAGTTCATTCTGATATGAATCATCTTCTGGAAATTTAATTGGAATCAAAAGATGTGCCATTGTTATTGTAACAAAGTTAGAATAGTTGGAAAGTGGCAAATAACTTGTTGTTGCTGTTCAGATTCTTCAGCAAAGGAGATCGGTACCTTGTCGTGGTGCTGGAGCTTGAGCACCTCAATGACGTCATGAGCTAAACCGTGAAGGGACACCCAAGACGGGAAGGTCAGGGCAGAGAGGTCAGACTAAATATGATCCCTGGGGAAGGAAACGGCAACCCACCCCAGTATTCTTGCCATGAAAACTAAATGGATCAGTACAACCAGAGATATGTCAGTATACCATCGGAAGATGGGACTCCCAGGTCGGAAGATGGTCAAAATACTACTGGGGAGGAACAGAGGATAAGTTCAACTAGCCCCAGATGTGATGATGCAGCAACAAAGTTAGAATAGTTGGAAAGTGGCAAATAACTTGTTGTTGCTGTTCAGATTATTGAATTGACCAGAGAGAAGTATTGCAGGGCTGGGGGTGGGGGGAATCATTCACAGGGCAAATTCTACATTTAAACAAACTGGTGGGAGTTAGGGATGCTTGAGAAAATTGACCTTTGCAAGTTCCAGTATGAACTGAGTTGATCTGCACTTCCCAGACGAATGTGCAGATCAGGATTTAGTTATCCATTGCCTTTCACACATCCCAATTGTTCCAAAGCAATTCTTGGCTCAAAGAAATGTCAAAATACATTTTAAAAATGCATTCTTTGAGACAAACTATGTTTAGAAGTGTGTATCTTGGGATAAAATACATTTAAAATGTGCATTTTGAGAGAAAATATGTTAAAAATACATATTGAAATGCAAATGTTTATGTGGATTTAAGAAAAAAAATCAGAAGTGTGGGCATGGGATGGAATGTACTTAAATGGGTGAACACATGCATACAAGATAATCATTAGGAACAGACTAAAACACCCATACCTAATGGGAGGAATTCAGAAGGTTGGAGAGAATGGTCTGTAGTTTATAGATTAAGATGGGCAGATATATTCTGAAGGAAGGGTGTTAGGACTCAGTTCCAATGTGTGTCTCAAACTGGTGACCTGAGAGATGTCATAGCAACATAAGGACCTGCCTTGTATAAAGTCAGACTGTTCATCTTAGCTTTATTTTGTCTGACTGGCAACAGATCTCCAGGGTTTCAGACAGGAGTCCTCCCAGATGCTGCGGATTGAACCTGGGACCTTCTGCAGGCAAGCCAGATGCTCTGACACTGAGCTGTGACCTTCCCCTTGCTGTTGTGAGCTGACATGGAGGCTTTGGGCGTGATCAACAGAAATATCTTATAAATAAAGTATAAAATAACAAAAAGGTTAAATGTAAAACATTAAGAGCATTTATTCTTTTTTTTGTTTGTTTATTTATATTCCACCTTTCTGCCAAAAAAAAAAGGTGCTCAAGATGGCCAATAATAAAATCTGGATTAAAACACAGTGGGCATTATCCAAGTGTGTCATTCCGTTAGTGCAAATGAAATTGTGCTAGTGGGAACTAGGTTCTGAACTATGCACAAGAGCAGAATCCAACTAAAGATATGTTTGTGCAACTGGTTCTGCATAACCCGTTGTGCAACCGGTTGCACAAACATAACGGGCAACAGCTTGTGCAACAGAAAGATTCTGCGGAGCTCCACTAGTGCTATTTGAGTTTCCGGAATGACAGCACTGGATACCGTCCATTATAAAAAGCAGTAAGTTAAAAACACAATCAAAAACACAACTGCAACAAAAAGAAGTAAGCAGCATCAATCAGTTAAAAAAGAAACCTTCAGCAACAGACCAGCTCATACACCACAGGCCTGAATAAAAACGTCTTTGCCCGCCAATAGAAGGACAATAGAGAGGGGACTAACCTAGCCTCCCTCGGTGGGGAGTTCCAGAGCCTGGGAGCATCTACCAAGAAGCCAGTACCAGTGCATGTCAGTGTTCCCCCCATCAGATCTGTATCCTGCTCTTATGCTTGACCCAGCCTTTATGTAGGGCTAATGAACACATTACCGATGCAATGAATATGGACTTGAGCACACTCCGGGAGAGAGCGGAGGACAGGAAGGCCTGGCGTGCTATGGTCCGTGGGGTCATGAAGAGTCGGACACGACTTGACAACTGAACAACAACAATGAACACATTGCCACAGTGATATGGGAATCACTGTCTAGAACTTCAGTCTGTTGATATTTGGGTAACATCAGACTAGAGGAAAAATGTGGGTGATGTGAATGACCTGGCACCTGCTCGTTCTATCTATCTATCTATCTATCTATCTATCTATCTATCTATCTATCTATCTATCTATCTATCATGTGAGCCTTGGCTTTCCTAGAGCCAGGCAACAGTTAAGTGTAGGTAGAAACCACATCCTTCTCCCTTCCCATGTGGTTCTTCCATCCACTAGGCTTAGGACAGATCATGGAGAGGTATCTCCAATATGGCTCTGTAATACATACCTCAAGCCTTAGCAACGTCATGATTTTATTTTCATAGGGGTAGCTGTGTTAGTCTGTTGCAGCAAAAACAATGAAGGATCTCTTGGGGTATCTTAAAGATGAACAAAACTTTAAGGTGCCACAATACCCTTCCTTGTTTTTTTTTATTTGTTTTTGTGATCCAGGCTCCCTGTTCCAGGCTCCTTGGCTTCTGGCTCCTGGCTTCTGCTCTTCTTACCATGCTTGACTTCTCAGCTGTTTCTGTGCTCTGCTTTCAGATTTGACTGCTGGCTTCTATAGCTTTGCTTTGCCTTGAAATTTGCCCATAGTTGCACCCTGTTTCAATCTGAGTCCTGAGGATGGAAGTCCTTTGGAACCATGAAGAGCACCTCACAAAAAGCGGAGGGGAGTCAGGGCAGATTCACAAGTGCACAGGGTTTGGGGAAAACACAGCCAGTATCTTTCCATTTTCTGCTACTCTTCCTCATTTCTTGGATGCTCCCCCATTGAAGGTGAGTGTGTGTGTGTGTGTGTGTGTGTGACACACTGAGTCCTTTATGCCTAGACATTTAGAAGCAGGTAAGACATCTCTGTTGGCAAAACATGACAAAGGTGATTGAGATGAAGCATGTTAACTTCCACATTGCTAATGCTTGCAATCTAATAAAGTGGGAGTGACTTCCAACTTGAGAGATCAAGTACTGGTTTGAGTCATTTAAGGCACAATCCTTATGCATGTAGAAAAAAGGCCTACAACTCCCAGTATGGCTGGCTGAAGCATGCTGGGAGTTGTAGGCCTTTTTCCTGTCTAAACATGCAGAGGATTGCACCCTTAATCTGTACTCTTCATGTTTGTCTGTGGATTTGACCATCCCTTCCTATTTTATAGCAATCCTAGGGTCATTCACTGTAAGGCAAAACACCCTTACCTGTTGTTGTGTCCTCTCCCCATGTCTTCTCCCTCAAGTATCAGGGTGATAAAAAAATGTCCTGATCTCATTATGGACCTCAAAGTGAATTGGTTCTGTGTCATCTCATCTGATTTATCATAGATGGGGGGGGGCCTGAGGATGTGAGGATTAACGGACAGGGCGGTGTAATAGGTAGCGTCAGTCTAAGAGTGGGGAGTAGACAAAAAGGGAGTTTTATTCAATGAAAGAAAAAGGTTCCAACCCGTTTCAGACCACATGAAGGTCCTTCTTCAGGGAAATCTAAAAAATATATATACAACACTTATAGACTTTAAAGATTCCCCATGTTTAACAGTATATATCACATCAATAACACAATTTTCCATCACCATATAAAAATATTAAAAACTACAAAGCCTAAAGAAAGAAAGGCTCAGAAATGTACACACTATGTACAAACATTCACATATTTTAGAGATAAACTGATTTACTTAGTATAGTTCAACGAGGGTTGTCTGCTCTTCAGACGCCAATCTCCTATGTCAGATCTGGGAGATGAAACTAGGCATTTAAGTACACAAAGCCTGACTAGAAACAGCTGTCTATCAAAGGAGCATTGCAAGGTTGAGAGACTCATTAAGGCCAAAAGGACTAATTGTATTCAGCCTCAAGATCCACCTGGCTTCTCTTTCTAAAAGAATTCTGGCTGTTCGTTTACAAATCATCTCTATTGCCCAGAATGAAAGGTCTCTCCTTGTATAGGATCCATCATTCCAATGTTGGACTAATGGTGCTCCCACAGTTCCATGTTTGATATTACAGAAGACGGACCTGCATGTGGCCTGAAATGTGTTGGAATCTTTTTCTTTTGTTGAATAAAACTCCATTTTTCTCTACCCCTTTGCTTTTGGCTTTTTGGCATTCCTTGTGCGGTTCCCCTTTTTGAAACTGGTGAAAACTCCCCTCGGCCGTGAAGTTCACTGGACAACCTTGGTCCAGTCATTGGACCAGTTTGCATGACACAGCCGGTTCATTGCGGTTGTTAACCCACGATGAGCTGTGATGCATGAGGCTGCCATTTTGAATATGCAGTCCCTGATCAGGGTGAACGGGGGTTGTGGCGTATCATGCGAACTTGGCCACTGTGGGTTATTAGAGGGTTAAACAACCCTCACATACCCCTACAAATAATATGAGGTTATGTGAGGGTTGTTTAACCCTCAAATAACCCACAATGGCCAGGTTTGCATGTCAAGCTGCAACCACTGATCACCCCGATTCAAAATGGCGGCTGCACACACCACAGCTCATTGTAAGTTAAATAACCTACAGTAACCTGGCCATGTTGTGCGAATCAAGTCACTGTGTCTTGGCCTAACCTACCTCACAAGGGTGCTGTAAAGATACAAGGGACAGAGGGACAGCCACATTGTCCTGAGTTCCTTGGAGGAACTGCAAGATTAAAAAATGTAACTAAATTCATTAATTACTTTGTTTAAAGACCCACCCTGCTCCTCAGTCCTCATCTTGTCCATGAATGAAAGAGTGAGAGGCACCATTTCTGTTGGTGTGTTAGTAGAGGAAGAACTGGGGCGGGGGCAAACCCCATACATCTCAGGTGCTCTTGCTCTGAAATTTCCACCTGACTGGGGGAACTAGATCCCTTTGTGCAAATTACCAGCCCCATGCTCAGCTGATGTCATTGCCTGGGGACACAACCTCTGATGTTCCTGCATTTCTGGCAATTCCAGATTGCCTCATATTGTAGATCTCTACTCTCACCCCACTCCAGCCTTCTTGGGCTTTACCACTGACCTTAGCCCCTCCCCATTCTGGCATCTCCCAGCATGACATCATAGGTGTCCCTTTTAGGCAGGACATTGCCCCTTGGGTGGGGAGGGAAATATCTGCTGCCTGTAGTCCTCATTCCACCACAGAAAGTGAAGTTGTTTCTAGCATCCTCCAAGTTAAGTTCTAGCAAAGTGTAGGAGGATAGTTTTTCCGCCTGCTGATTTAGCACATCATGAGGCTTGCGTTGTTCGGTCAAAGGGTATTTTCAGGTGCTGCCATATACATGCCTGACTACCTACCTACCTACCTACCTACCACATTGGATAATATGGACAAAATGAAAGCAGTCAGAAACAAAAGGCGAATGAAGATGAATGTTAGTGTTCCCCTGGGGTTCATGGCTGAAGGAATTAACACAGCTTGGCACTCTACCCTAGCTGTGTTTGTTTCCATGGCAACAGCTACGTACATGTTTCAGACTATCTACAGTGACACAGTTGCAGAAATAGTAGCTTGCAGGTTTCCGATATCGCATCAGTGGGCAAGCAGCACATACACTATCTTAAGTAAGTGTAAAAGATTTTTTTTTTTTTTTTACCAATCTAAGCTCTAGATTCAAATGTCTTTTAAGGTTAATTTTGTACAAGCTAGTCGAAGGACCTGGGCTCCGGACCTTGTGTACTTCTTGGGCCCTGGAATGCCATGGTCAAAGTTGAAAGTTGTAGAAGGCTATTGAAGCAGTCTGCATTGATTTGGGCAAAACGATCACATTTGAGTGAATGCGGCTGAATGCAGATAGCTGTTGAAGGAAAGGTTTAAGAAGCGTGTCTTCACAGCAAGGTTGTGGACGAGGTTTCTTTTTTTCTTTTTCCTTTTAACTGTGTACAGAGATGGTAAATTTGTCTTTGCACAATCAAGACTGACTGCTGAATCTCCACGACTTTAGACTGCAGAGTCAATAGTGTTGTAGATGTTTGAATCACAATGCTCTTTGCAGATTAAAATGATTTAAACTATCTGCTGACCACTGGATTAATTTGGGAAGATCTGGAGCTCCATTGTCTTCTTTGAATGCTTTTGTAAATAGCACCTCTCTGTCATCTAGGCATTAGATCATCCTGGTTTGCCTTTGACATTTTGCTGTTACATTTTAATTATAATTGGCATCTATATCGATGAGAATATACTAAGTTATAAATATAAGTGTCCCAGTGTTTGTAGCAGCAAATGCACACTCTAGCAGGGCAGGGCACTTATTTGCTAATTGTGCATGAATTTTGGGGAAGAAAACCCAAATATGTATGGGTGTTAGAGTAAGTTTTAGCTCTACAGATTCTAGTTGAGTAATATGGAGTCTATGGAATTCAGTGTGTTGCTGTTCTGTGTGTATTGATTCTTTTAATGTCAGAATATGTTGTACCTGTTGTACATAAATGATGCATTCCACTTATTTTGATTTTCTCAGAGGTGGTTAAAATGAATGAGAGCTCAGGGCACAATCTGGTCTCTCACTGTGTCCTTCCCTCCCAATCCCATGCATGCTGCTCCATGAATGGGATTCCCCTAAGGCCCACCCCTTTCCCCACCCACCACCCACCCTCGGCACACAGGGCACAAGCTGGATTGTGCCTATAGTTAGCAGATGAATGCCAACAATCCCAAACAAATGTCTTGAATGTCCAAAACCTCAGGTGTACATGATGCTGAAGGTCACCTAAATGTGCTTATCAGCATTTGCTCACATATGTTGAAACATATGTTCATATGTTCAATGGGGGGGTTCAGGGATTGACAGGCAGGTAGAATTGATGAGCAGAAAATGTGAATAATTTCTGATGGAGTGCCTCTTCCAGTATGAACCTACCCATCCACTGTGATCAACATCTGAGGCCCTCCTTCGAGCATCTCCTCCAAGGGAGGTTCAAAGGATGGCAACAAGGGAGGGGGACTTCTTGGTGATGGCCCCCTGATTGTGGAATGCTCTCCTGAATGGGGCCCACCTGGTGTCAACATTGTCTTATCAGTGCTGGGTTAAGGCTTCCTTCTACTCCCAAGCATTGGAAGGCAGACGGTGGGGCTTTTTAATGTTAGTTTCTTATCAAGTTCTGGTAGTTTTATTGTTAATTATTTTAACTGTATATTAAAATACAGTTTGTATTTAACCTTTACATACAAAATACACTTTTGTATGTTTAAGGTTTTATATTAGGTTTTATCATGTTGTGAACTGCCCAGAGAGCTTTGGCTGTTGGGTGGTATAGAAATGGAATGAATGAATGAATGAGGAGTGTAGAATGGCAGCCTGACCACCTGGTGTCAGTGTATGTCAGGAGAGAGACATTCCTGGAGGCAGGTGACAGGGGAAGCATGATCATTTAGGGGGTTATTCTCTCTCATAATCTAGAGAGATCTCGGCAAGAGAGTCTTGAGGCTCTTGATGAGATGTCCATTTATGGATTCAGGGTAATGACAGCCAGTGGGACTCCATCCCACATCTGATTTTAGTTCTGCAGCTGAGGGAGGCCCTAGGGATTGCTGGGATACAGGCCCAACAAATAGGTTCTGCTTTCTTAATTCCTCAAATGAAAATACTTAGATATAACATATGGAGATTGCTGTGGGCTACCTTCTTGCTGCCCTAAGCCTTGCATACAGTCTAGGACAGGGGTCCCCAATGTGATGCCCACAGGCACCCCCAATGGCGCCTGTGAATGGATCCCCAACGTGGCGCCCATAGGCACCTGAATTCCCCACCCCCCACCTGCTGCCCATTTTTTTCACTATACATCCATGGATTTGTATGAAGTGCATACAACTTCCTCGTAATTATTTTGGGCTTCAATAAAAGCAGACCAAATATCCAAACAAGTATCCATTTGAGGGTGGTGTCCGAATGCCACCCATTCAAACACTGAATGCATTGTAAGGTCCTCAATCCATTGCATTCTAGGAGGTGAACATTTATCCTTCCAATGCTGTAATATCAGTCTTTTAGCTGTCAAAAGGGTGCAGAGAATCCATTTATGCTAACCATTTGTTAATTTCCATGAAGCAGGTAAATAATCTAGGGTGCAATTCTATTGAGATTGTTGGCAGCCTCTGAAGTCGGAGGCCGCTGAGCATCCAATGCAGGGTGGCCATAGCACAGAGGCGATGCTCACCTCTATGCTCTGGCCACCCTGCTTTTATGCTAGATGGGTGATTTCGCCTGTCTAGCCGTAGTGCTTCTGAGTGGGAGGGAAGGAGGCTGGGGCATGCATAGGAAGCTGTGTAATGCAGCTTCCCCGGTCTCCTTCCCTCTCCAACCCTGGGACTGCCCCCTTTTCCCTGTCTCCGCACTCCATTTCCAACATAGCTGACATGGAGAGAACCGCACTGGCTACAAGGGGGAGGGGAGCATGGTTTCTGGGCTCCGAGGTCAGAGCCCTGGTTCTGACCTCGGATCCCAGAAACTGAACAATCCTATGTCCCTCAGATGCTGTCTAGGGAACATAGGATTGCTTCTTTAAAAGAATGCGTACATCAATGAATATTAAAGACTGTTCCAGTACAACATTTTTCTATGTAATAATCTCCCTGCAAAAAGAAGTAAGTACTGGACATTGCCAAAACTTATGTTAAAAAGAAGCATTCACTACATTACATTGCCTGCAATTAACTGAATTAGACAATCCCTTATTAAAGAGATGTTGCAGTATCCAATAGATACGAAGCAAAAGTTTTTGCTGAATAAGACGCAGCCTAAGATCCATAGACATGACAGGTAGATGCCAAAGCAGCAATCCACCAATTAGGCACTTTGTGGTGGTGCCCACAGCAGTATCTCAAATTCCCAAATGTGCCCACAGGTCCAAAAAGGTCAGGGAACCCTAGACTAGGACCCTCAACTTTGCCTGCCTTTCTGTACTTTAGATTTCTACTGTGTGTTCAGCCCTGCTACCTGTGTTATGCTTAGCGTTCTGTAGAGTTATTTTACATTGACTATAAGCTCAATGATAACTGAGTTTTGCCTTTGGAAATTCTGATCCAACCTTTCACTTGCATCTTTTCCATCCCAGCATGGAAAGTACAAAAGAAAACAGTTCTACCCTGCTCTTTGAGCAATGGATGCAGTCTTAGCCTGCATTTTTAGTGGCAAGCTAATAGTTTGCCTTACATTAGACTGCAGTCCATTAGTTAAATGTGAATTCTGGGGAAGATGTATCCTTTACAAGGGAGTGAATAAGAGAAAAATATGCCAACACCTGAATCATCGCTATACCAAGTTGACTATTCTAGTGTAAATCACCTGTCAGCTACATATCCAAATATTTATATGCTTTGACTTGAAATATTTCTGTAATCACACTTTAAAAAAAATATGTTTAGTAGACAGTCTGATTGTCTTTTTCTACTGAAGCTATAATAAGAGTATATTTCAGTATAGCTTTCAAAATACATCCAAACACAAGGCAGGCAGGCATGAAGCAAATTTGATGCCACTTGCTATATTAATTTCAGACAACTTTAGGTGCACCTATATTTTCCTTTACATGCAGACTATGGCTTGGTTCCCTTGCGTAAACCATCTGGATCCCCTGGGATAGCCTACCATAGAGATGAAATTCAGCATTTCATCTCTACCACGATCCACTCCTGCGTTGGTACCTGTCAGTTACAGGACTTGTTGGGTAACAATGTGGGATAAAAACCTAGATGGTGGGGATCAGAAGTGCTGAAACAGAACTTCTCATTTCTGGAATTCCATTTGAATATGCACGTCAGATGTTATAACATCCAGGGAAGGGATGCAGACAACAAAATCAAAAGATGACTATCTTTCATTAACTATATGACAGCAAACAAGAGAAACAGACCCCAACAAACAAGTAGAAACATTTCTTGTATATTTTTATTTATTATAACCTGCTTCTAAAGATGCAAAAGTTGAATCATAATATGCAATAAGATTAAAACATAATCAGGGGTGTAAATGTAATTTTGGTATAACATTAGAAAACATCAACATTAAAAAAAGTTGCAACTTCAGAATATCACTCAAGTCAAAAAGGACTCTTTCCCCTTTTAAGGTACAGGATTTTTCTCACTCCCTGCAGATATTAGAAAGGCAGGTAAAAGCTTTACAGGTTAATTATTCTCTCACTCGCAATACAAAATCCCCTATGTCAGTGTGGTTTTCAAACTTTCAGCCCTCACTGCCACTAACAGTGCTTTAGGAGAGCCATTTCAACCCTTTAGAATGAGGAAAAACTGCACAAAAGGCTGGAAGCCACCAAACAATTAGTGGTTGGTAGAAAAGGGTAGGGCTAGGGGGAAGGGGGTGTGGTCATCTGGGGAAACCTGAAGGCTGGATCTGGACTCCAGGATTCAGTCTCCAGTCCAGATGTTCTTCACCCCTGGAGTAGACAATACTGACGATGGACAAAGAGTTCTAGTAATGTTCCTAAGTCTGCCTGGTTCTCTTTGAATTTCACTATGTTGTGCCTAAAACTGGCATTTGTAAGTAATCCAATATATGTAGGCCTGATCTGAAAAGGGGAGGGTGCATTTAGCAAATCTTTTGTCCCCCGGTAAAGTCCACATGCCCCTTCATTGACCACTGCCTTGTTGTGGCGAAGGGGCTTGTGTAACTCAGTGAAGCCATAAGCTATGCTGTGCAGGGCCACCCAAGGCAGACAGGTCATGGCAGAGAGTTCTGACAAAATGTGGTCCACTGGAGAAGGAAATGGCAACCCACTCCAGTATCCTTGCCAAGAAAACCCCATGGAACGTATCACAAGGCTAAAAGATATGACGCCGGAAGATGAGCCCCTCAGGTCGGAAGGTGTCCAATATACTACTGGGGTAGCGCCAGAAAGAGTGAAGCGGCTGGGCCAAAGCCAAAAGGACACTCAGTTGTGGATGTGTCTGGTGGTGAAAAGAAAATCCGATGCTGTAAAGAACAATATTGTTTAGGAACCTGGAATGTCAGATCAATGAATCAAGGTAAGCTAGAGGTGGTCAAACATGAGATGGCAAGATTGAACATCGACATCTTGGGAATCAGAGAACTAAAATGGACAAGCATGGGCGAATTTAATTCAGGTGACCATCATATCTACTACTGTGGGCAAGAATCCCTGAGAAGAAATGGAGTAGCACTCATAGTCAACAAAAGGGTGGGAAAAGCAGTACTGGGGTACAATCTTAAAAACGATAGAATGATCTCAGTACGAATCCAAGGCAAACCATTCAACATCACAGTAATTCAAGTCTATGCCCCAACCACTGATGCCGAAGAAGCTGAGGTTGATCAGTTCTATGAAGACCTACAACACCTTCTAGAACTAACACCAAAAAAAGATGTCCTCTTCATCACAGGGGATTGGAATGCTAAAGTAGGAAGTCAAGAAATCACCGGGATAACAGGCAGGCATGGCCTTGGTGCACAAAATGAAGCAGGACAAAAGCTAATAGAGTTTTGCCAGGAGAACACGCTGATCATAGCAAACACTCTTTTCCAACAGCACAAGAGGCAACTCTCCACATGGACATCACCAATATCAGTCAATATCGAAATCAGATTGATTATGTCCTTTGCAGTCAAAGATGGAGAAGCTCTATACAGTCAGTAAAAACAAGACCTGGAGCTGACTGTGGCTCAGATCATGAGCTGCTTCTTGCAAAATGTCGGCTTAAATTGAAGAACGTAGGGAAAACCACTAAACCATTCAGGTATGACCTAAATCATATCCCTGATGAATATACAGTGGAGGTGAGGAATAGATTTCAGGGATTAGACCTGATAGACAGAGTGCCTGAGGAACTATGGACGGAGGTCCGTAACATTGTTCAGGAGGCAGCAACTCAATCCATCCCAAAGAAAAAGAAATGCACGAAAGCCAAGTGGCTGTCTGATGAGGCTTTACAAGTAGCTGAAGAAAGAAGGGAAGCGAAAAGCAAGGGAGAAAGGGGAAGATATACCCAACTGAATGCAGAGTTCCAGAGAATAGCAAGGAGAGACAAGAAGGCCTTCTTAAATGAACAATGCAAGGAAATCGAGGAAAACAACAGAATGGGAAAGACTAGAGATCTCTTCAAGAAAATTGGATATCTCAAGGGAACGTTTTGTGCAAAGACGGGCATGATAAAGGACAAAGAAGGCAGGGACCTAACAGAAGCAGATGAGATTAGGAAGAGGTGGCAAGAATACACAGAAGAACTATACAGGAAAGATCTGAATGTCCCTGATAGCCATGATAGTGCGGCCACTGAACTTGAGCCGGACATCCTCGAGAGTGAAGTCAAGTGGGCCTTAGGAAGCATGAGTAACAACAAAGCTAGCGGAGATGACAGTCTTCCAGCTGAGCTATTTAAAATCCTAAAAGATGATGCTGTTAAAGTGCTGCATTCAATATGCCAACAAATTTGGAACACTCAACAATGGCTGCAAGACTGGAAAATGTCAGTTTACATTCCAATTCCAAAGAAGGGCAACGCCAAAGAGTGTTCAAACTACCGCACAATTGCGCTCATTTCACATGCCAGCAAGGTGATGCTCAAAATCCTACAAGCTAGGCTTCAGCAGTATGCGAACCGAGAACTACCGGAAGTACAAGCTGGGTTTCGAAGAGGCAGAGGAACTAGAGATCAAATCACCAACGTTCGCTGGATCATGGAGAAAGCAAGAGAATTCCAGAAAAACGTCTATTTCTGCTTCATTGACTATGCTAAAGCCTTTGATTGTGTGGATCACAACAAACTGTGGCAAATTCTGAAAGTGATGGGAGTACCAGACCACCTTACCTGTCTCCTGAGAAACCTGTATGAGGGTCAAGAAGCAACAGTAAGAACCAGACATGGAACAACCGATTGGTTCAAAATTGGGAAAGGAGTACGACAAGGCTGCATATTGTCACCCTGCTTATTTAACTTATATGCAGAGTACATCATGAGAAACGCCGGGTTGGATGAATCACAGGTCGGAATTAAGATTGCTGGGAGAATTATCAACAACCTCCGATATGCAGACGATACCACCCTAATGGCAGAAAGTGAAGAGGATCTCAAGAGCCTCTTGTTGAGGGTGAAAGAGGAGAGTGCAAAAGCTGGTTTGAAACTCAACATTAAAAAAACTAAGATCATGGCATCTGGCCCCATCACTTCCTGGCATATAGAAGGGGAAGAAATGGAAGCAGTGACAGATTTTATTTTCTTGGGCTCCAAGATCACCGCAGACGGTGACTGTAGCCATGAAATTAAAAGACGCTTGCTCCTTGGGAGGAAAGCTATGGCAAACCTAGACAGCTTAGTAAGAAGCAGAGACATCACCTTGCCGACAAAGGTCCGTCTAATCAAAGCTATGGCTTTCCCAGTAGTAATGTATGGCTGTGAGAGCTGGACTATAAGGAAGGCTGAGCGCCGAAGAATTGATGCTTTCGAACTGTGGTGCTGGAGAAGACTCTTACGAGTCCCCTGGACTGCAAGGAGGTCAAATCAGTCAATCCTAAAAGAAATCAACCCTGAGTGCTCATTGGAAGGACAGATCCTGAAGCTGAAGCTCAAATATTTGGCCACCTAATGCGAAGAGAAAATTCTCTGGAAAAGACCCTGATGATGGGAAAGACTGAAGGCAAAAGGAGAAGGGGACGACAGAGGATGAGATGGCTAGATAGCATCACCGATGCAATGAATATGAACTTGAGCACTCTCCGGGAGAGAGCGCAGGACAGGAAGGCCTGGCATGCTATAGTCCATGGGGTCACGAAGAGTCGGACGCGACTGAACGACTGAACAACAACAAAAGTCCACATGCCATTTTTGGCCATTTTTCAGGGGGAGGCAAGGAAAGGGGCTGGGAGTGTTCACACAGTAGGAGTGTGCCCTCTGACAGATATGTGGATGCTATGACGTGCCCTCTGGTACCCCGAGTACTTGGCATTCCAGCAGTGTTGCTCTAGAGAATAACCACTTCTCAGGCCCTATCAGCTGCAGTTTGGGTCCTATTTTTTGTTGGTTTGTTTGAAAATATTCTTTCAAAATAGTAGAACCTGGGGTCATCTTATAAAGCTGATTGGTGGGAGATTCATGCAGATAACAGAAAGTACTTCTTCACACAGCGCATAGTTAAACTATGGAACTTGCTATCACAGGATGTAGTGATGGCCACCAATTTGGATGGCTTTGAAAGGGGATTGGACAAATTCCTGGAGGAAAAGGCTATCAGTGGCTACTAGTCTTGATGGCTATGTACTACCTCCAGTACCAGAGGCAGTGAGCCTATGTACACCAGTTATTGGGGAACATAGGCATGAGGGTGCTGTTGCGCTCATGCCCTGCTTGTGGATTTCTGGTCGACAGATGGTTGGCCACTGTGTGGACAGAATGCTGGACTAGATGGACCTTGGTCTGATCCAGCACGGCTCTTCTTACGTTCTTATGTTCTTAAAATGGTCATTCTTCCAAGTAACAGTGGTGTTGCCACAAAGCCAACCAGTTTTCTGCGCTGAAAATGTTCACTTCTGAACATTTCGCTCAGCCTAAATATGTTTAATAATGTTTAATACCAATATCAGTGGTATCTAATTAAAATCAACAGTGGCCTTAAAACTATAACCTGAAAACCACCAGCAGGAAGATTAAAGATGTATTCGGAGTGACATTTCCAATGATAATTTGGTAGCAGTTGCTCATTTCATCTGTCCTTTAACAGAGCAGATTCATTTTTCCAGTACTTGGAAACAAACAATTTGGGGCTACACTGGTGTACATAAGCTAAGAATTGCCAAGATGACCTCATTCTCTTCCAATAAATCCATTTCCATTTTCTGAGATTTTAGCCCAAACACGTCCACGGTTGATAGCAGCAGTGCATGCTGATGTGATGTGAGAACTGGTTTTGCTCTGCATTTTTTAAAAAATCTGTCATTTACTTTTAAGTTAACGGTAAACTTGACAGAGTACCTTCTAACTGGAATTCTTGTTTTGCTGTGTATACTTATTCTCCTCTTGTCTGATAAAGGGGGAAAGTGCAATCTAGGTTTCAGAGTGGGATGCCTGATTAATCTGTCTGCCAGGTACATATGGAAATAAATTAGCAAATGGTCCATCTGGGACTGAACTACTGCAGAGATGATAAATTATTGCCGTCTTGCATGGCTGTATTACTGAGGCATCACTGGGTTCTCTAGTTCTCCCTGAAAGGCTGATCACATGAAATCACCATGGTTCTGGAAATAACATTGCATTTTAGGTGGTGTAAGCAATTTTTTACAGGTTCAGAGGCCAATTTTTATTAGGGTTTTGGTGGGTTACTGTGCATGCATGTGTGTGAGTGTGCATACAAGAGAGCAAAGATTTCTAACAACCCCTTCCATCTTTTGTGCACTGCACAAGCTTCCCCTGGAATTTGAGGATGATCCTTGCAGTTTAAATGCCATTTGGTGGCAGACTTGCCAACTGTCACCAGGCCCAGACTATGACTAGAGTTTCTGGCCCAAAGATTATTATGAAGGGATGGATGAGAACAGGTTTTAAGTGAACTCTGTCCTCTATCTGGCATGCATTTCTACAATGAAACAGGAAATCTTTAATTGCTGTAAAGGTGTCAGCAGGTAGATATGCCCAAAAGCCATACTGAGGAGCTGTTAAGTCTTCTGCATACCATCATAAGAACCTCCCAGGGTTACTGAAGTTGGGATGCTGGAAGTGTTCAAGTAGGCAAGTGCCCCTACCTGGAAGCTCACAAGCAAGATCAAGGCAAACAGAGCCCTGCTTACCAGGTCCTGCTTATCTTGATCCTGCAAGTGGCTGCCACCACCACTCCCTTCCCCTGCCTCAAGGACCTGAAACTTACCTTGAGGCATGGGAAGCAGCAGTGGAGGCTGGTGGCTCCGATGTCAGTGGGGTGGTAAATCCGCTCCAGGTTTCAGTCAGAACTCTAAAGGATACAGTTCATACCTTGGATAGCTCCTTTAGAGTTCTGGCTGGTTCTTACTGAAACCTGGAGCAGATTCACCACCCCACTGACATCGGAGCCACCAGCCTCCAGTGGGATGCAGAAGGGGCAGTGGGCACCCCCCCCCAAGCCCAACAGAGCATCTTTTCCTGCCAGGGACTGGAAGTCCCCATCCCAGAAGCCCTGCAGGAAGCTATGTTTACCATTTCCCAAGTAGCTTTTGTTTTTCCCCATGACAAGGCATCTGACAGGTGGCCGCAGCAGCACATCCTGTTCCAAAACAAGCCAGTTTGGAACTCTTTACCTTATTGCACATTAGCTTTGATACCTGAGGAATGACATGCAGAGTGCAATTGGACTCAGCTGGTGCTGGGTGGAGCCATTGACTTTGCATACCTCTGCATAACTGTTGTTATCTCCAATCGCCAAGCCCCACCCGCTGGGGGAATCCAGGAAGGCCGGGTTCTCCACCCCTGCTTTAAGAGTGGTTCTTTTTTTCCTTCTGAAATACATCATTGGTGTATTGTCTACAAATTGTTTCTTTCCCCCATTCCAGCAGTTTTACTTGGAAATTTTCATCAAGACCGTCAACAAGTTGCTTGTAAAGAAGTCAAGTCAAGCAGTAAGCAGATCTTGTAGTCCAGCTTGTACTTTCTTAATGAGTGTTTGGAATATAATGCCAAGTGAGTCAAAGGCAAAGCTAGCTATTGAATGAATAGATTGTGGCATAGTCATCTGTTGTTCAAGATGCGTGAAGAGAAAACCTTACAAGGTGTGTGTGTGCATGCGCGTGTTCCCCCAAATACAAAAAGGGAACAAATGAAATCACATTGTGAATGGAATTTTCTAGTCATAGCTAATAAAATGTTCAAGAACTGTCTCAGTATCCAGTATTTAAGTATGCATTTAAGTTGTGCTCTGGGAAAAAAATAGACTTGCCAAAAGAATAACTTATATTCACTTATATATACAAATCTATAGGACTGGTGCAGTTTTCTTTAGGAAATAAGTTGGACTATGCAAATGGAATCGACAGATTCTTGCTTTTGATAGCTGATAGGAGAGGCTAAGTCAAGCTTGCATAATTCCACATTCAAAACTGAAGTTTGATGCTACGCTGAGTAAGTGTAAAAGCCAATTTAACAGATTGTTTGGCGTCTGATAACAACCGAGTCTCAAATTTTGGTTCTTTCCAAAATATTTGTAGCATGTTTTATTTTGGTTTAGTTTCTTAAACTGATTTACTGTGGATACTTGTGCAATCTGTCTAGAGCCACATTCAACAACATAAACTGTACAGTTTCCATCTCTGTGCAGACATACTTCAAGGTGATTAACTCAAATAGAGAGGAAACGAAGTAAATTTCTTAGGGAGAATTAACGTGATCCAGTGCATGGAGCTGCCTTTTCTGTGTTCAGCTAAACAGAATAGGATAAAAATTCCTGTTTATATGGGTCATTCTCTTGAGACTGGGACACATAAGTGCTTCCCTCCCATCTGCCCACCTGGTTTGGTATGCTGAAGTTGTAGTGTTAATGCTTCTTCTCTGACACTAGGTGTCACTATTACATTGTTTCTTCAGTTAACAGGACTAAAACACAGCATCAACTGTCAAAATAGAGAAAACATCTAATGTACATTCAGGCTCTGTGGTAGGAAGGCAGAAATCATTCAGATTCTGTTTCTGAAGTTGCAGTTCTTTTATGCAAACATAGTCCTATGTGCAAAAGCCAAAGGCAACTAATCACATGAAATAATTAATATTCACTGAAAAAAGGAATACTCCCAAATGTGATAGGAGGTGTTTCCAACCATGTGGGCTTGAGGAAAAAGAGTTAAAAAGTTATTTGCCTTTTTCCAAAGCCAGCTACTATGGAATCAACAAAGTAAAGTGGAACACCTGGATTGTACCACTTCAGGCTGTAGGGGCAGGGGTAGGGAGACTGCATACTCTTCAACAAGCCCCTCCCTAAACAATTTTTGGAAACGGATTGGACAAGAGAATGTTAATGGATCCACAAGTACTGCCGGAGACTACGTTAATAGTCCTGCCGAAGTTGCGAAGATGCAAACTTTTGAATATTTGCTTTGGATAAGTGGTGCTGCCATTGTGGATATGAGAAATAGTGTCCCACACATGCAAGAGGGCAGTGATTGTGCAAGTCTGCTTAACTCCCAGTTCCAGGCATACAGTTCCTGCTTTGGTCAATGTTATTCTATTACATTCTTCTTAATGTATGGTATCAAAGCATAAAGTACCCATCACTCAGGCTATTAGCTTCCACTGGTATAAAGCAACAAAATCTGAATATACAGCAATATGAACACATACGTTGAAGTGTTTTTTTTATTATTTTGCTGCAGTTCTTCCTTTGCCTGGGGTTATTTTACTCTCTCATGTTGCACCACTGATGAGCGGCTATACAAAATCACTGCAGACAGCTAGGGACGGATGACTAAAGTTCATTTTCCACCCCGATCAATGTTTCTGCTTTATTCTGTAGAACAGCTAAGAAATGGCTATGTAAATATGAATTCTTGAAAAGCAAATTGCTTTCGTTCAGTGGTTTTCAAACTTTATCTTTGAGATCAGGACAAGAACACAACTGCTCAGACTGTGCCATTGGCAGAATCAGGAGGTGCACATCACTCAGAATCAGGGCCAAACCAGACCTAACTGTTACGTTCATGATTGGCCCTCACGTGCTTGATTTTTGTTTACTAAGTTGCTGCTGGACACAGAGTGAGGGAGAGGACTGGGTCAGGACTAAAGCACGGGGTGAGAGGGAATTTAACCCTTTGCCATGGTTGCGATTCAGACAGGGGACCCCTTCTGCTGCTATTTAATAAAAAAAAGCTAGCATACAAATAGGGTGGCTGTGTGTCCTCTGCTTTTCAGAGGAGAGAACCAGCAGTCTGTCCAGCAGACTGTACTGAGGGAGAAGGGAAGGGAAGCAGGGTCATTCCACCAGCCCTACTGAAAGACAACTTAATTTTTCCTCTTCCCATCCCTTTTTCCTTGTGTCTTGTGTCTCTTTAGATTGTAAGCCTGCAGGCAGGGACTGTCTTTTTTTTACTGATTCCATGTAAGCCGCTTCTGGAGCCATTTTGGCTGAGGAGCAGGATAAAAATCCTTTAGGGCGCCATCCTATGCATGTTTAGACAGAAAAAGTCCTACAACTCCCAGCATGCCCCAGTCAGCCATGCTGTCTGTGGCATGCTGAGAGTTGTAGGACTTACCTGAAAGGCTGCTGGAGCACAGTCCTCTAGTCAAAGGCATCTTCTATTTGAAGGGCTGCCCAGTTCAAAGATACCTAAGGGAAAGCAGCAGGGACCTTGAAGTTGCCCAGTGACAGCATCTGGACAGAAGTGTGAACAGGCAGAGATCACCTGCTCTCAGTCTTCCTCACTATGGTATGATGTATTTTTATTTACATTATAGTAATTATCTCGAAATCTGCATGTGCAAATTTGATGCAAATCTCTGTCCACACTTGTCCTCTTTTTTTGGTGATGCGCTCCCACTTTTTTGGCAAGGAGTAAGTGGTCACCTCCAGGCAAGGTCCAGTCACGCATTCTGCACTTCTTCTGATTTGACCTACTGACACAATGAATGCTGCTATTGCCTAGGCAAAGTCCCAGCCTAAACAGGAATGCTGTTTTCTGTCTTTCCTAGCCAGGGGGAGCCAGCAGCCAGAGTGGGTGGCAGGATAACTCTTCACTACATTCAGTCCTTCTCCAGGTGCCTTCTACGAGGGAAGCTCGAGGGGGTGGAAACGAGGGGGAGGGCCTTCTCAGTGGTGGCTCCCCAGTTACGGAATGTTCTCCCCCATGAAGCTTGCCTGGCGCCCACATTGTTATCTTTTTGGCGCCAGGTTAAAACTGCCCTCTTCTCTCAGGCATTTGGCAGCATATAATGAGTTTTTAATCAGGTCCTGGATTGTCTTTGGTTGATTGTTTAAAACTTGTTTTTATATAAGTTGCCTGTGTGTGTGTGCTGTCTGTTTATATGTTTTTATGAAAATGCTATTGCACTTTGCATAATATATTTTTAATGGGTTTTAATCTTTGTGAACCATCCAGAGAGCTAAGACGATGGGGTGATTTAGAAATGTAATAAATGACATGACATGACATGACATGGACAGTAGCGCAGCTAGACTGGACCTTGGGGCTGATATCTGAGGCCCTGCAGTCCAGGGGCAAATGGCAGCCTAGGGAACAGCAGCTGATGGGACAGTGGCAGGCAGGCCCAGTGTCAGCACCTTGGCTGACATAGGTATGCTGGGTCCCATCAGGTCTGATTCTGGTTGCTGCAGCATCCTTTCTTTCTACTCCCCTACCCCCAAATAAAACCCACCAAAAAACATTTTATAGTCTGGGGGCAAACAGCTGGGTGTGTATATCGCTAGTTATTTTTTAAGACTTTAAAAATATATGATCCTTTTCTAACAAAATAATGCTTATTCCCAAGCAAATGGATTTGGCATTAGGTCAGCAGAAGCAAATTCCATTTTAGTCCTGTAGTCATGATGGCGCTATCATTTAAATTAGTAAAATGCAAAACTGCACATGCTCAGAGTATCACTTTTTATATCAGGGTTAGTAGTGTGTCCCCCCCCCCCCCGGCTTCTCTCTCTAACATATCAGTAAAGCAGAAGTGGTTGTAATGCATGGAATGGCAGTAGAGAGGTGAAGAGGAGAAACATTAATTGTGTGCTTCACAATGGAAGTAATGCGTATGGCTATCTAAAGGGGAAGGGGGCATAGGACCATTAAGTCAGAATCTAAAATTATCTAGCTGCAGCACTGTCTCTGGAGCCGAGGTACTCTCAGTTGTCCAAGAATGCCCCAACTTGCAGCCCAGTGGCTCACATATCCATTGGTTGCCTCTCTCTCCCCAGTCATCAGCACGTCACCAAGTAGAGCAAAGGAAAATGGAGGCAGCCTGCCTATCTGAAACTAGAGCATCAGGGTCACGTTTTCCAACTTCAAAGCACTACATTGACTCATATGACCAGTTTCTCCACTGTAGTCACTTTATGGTAGATATTTGAGTTGGAACTGGGGTGTAGGAGGGACAGTTGCTGGGATTTCAGGCCAGTTACAAGTTCAGCAAAACATAGTCCTTGTTGTTGAAGGAACAGGGTTGTAAGCAGTGCAGCATCATTACATGATGAATAATAAAATGATCTTGGAAATTACTGTCATTGAGGATAACTATTGAAAGTAATGAAACTTGACAAATTTGAGTTTAATAGACCTTCCTTGAGATTAGCTTGATCCGTTACACTTGCACTCAGCCTCCCAGATAGCCTTGTTGTAGTTAAGGACTTTTGAAAATATGACAGTAAAATTCACTAAGAGATGGACTTTGAGCCTCCAATCAAGAACCCCTATAAAGTGAGGGGGAAATTATCCTGATTAATGCTATTTCCAAGAAGGAGGCACATGAATTGCACTGGGCAAGACACTGTCATACTGTAGCTCAGTGGTAGCACCCGAGTTTTGGATGCTAAAGGTCCCATGTTCTCAGACCCTGGGTGTCTCTAATTAGGAAAAACAAATCACAGGTAGAAGACCTGGGAAAGATCAATGCCTGAGATCTTAGAGAGTCCAGGGTTGGCCTTTCCATAAGGCAGTTGCCTTTGGTGACAGGCGCTAGGAGGCGGCAGCAAGATATTGGAGGATATGTGTGCCATACAGTTTGCTCTGCACCCCCTAAATTAGCCTGCTACCTGCAGGAGCAGTGGAGGATGCTGTCCCATCATCAGTGTTGGACAAATCCATCTGCCAGATCAGTTGGCTTTTGTACATGGAGCAAGCTGCCATCTTGCTCTTCACAAGTCACAGCAAAATGTCTCGGGCCAGCTCTGAGAGAGTCAGTAGTCCTATTCAGGTGTTATTTTGCCTTATGTGGTTAGAACTGTGTAAGGGAAATTGGGGATGAGCATGCTAGCTCCATTGTTTCCTCCTCTGCAGGTTGGAGGGCAACTGTTTGCAGCAGGGAACCTGCTCTATTCATGTAGGCTCCTCAAATGATATAGAACCCTGGAAAAAAAACAGGGTTCTAAATTATGCTGGGACACTACATAAGTAGATCAGGGTCCCTTCTGCTAGGGCGGCTACTTATGAATCACCAAAAAAGAGGAAAAGCATCACTATCAAAGAGGTGAATGATCTGTGTAAAAATTGCACATACATGAATAGATGCAAATTTAGAAATAATTATTATAATTTAAATAGAAATACAGTAAATCTCACCATAGTGTGGAAGATTGTGACCTGTGTGTCTGCCTGTTCAGCCAGCTGCCCAGGTGCTAATGGTTGATGGGCAACAGTTCTTACCATGGTTCTTTATCTTTGAACAGGAATTGAACAGGTCAACCCTTCAAGAAGAAGACAGTTCTCTGCAAATGAGGACACCTGGCTATCCTACTCACTGCAGACAGTTGATGTCCAACCTGTGGAGGGCAGGGTTGGTGATGGAGGGGGCGGAGCTGATGTACTCTCCCTCATCTCATTGGGCATTCAGAAGGCCTGAATAGGGCTCTTGTCAGCCAAATTAGACAAAACTGGGCTTGCTGAACTAATGGTCTCTTTCAATATTGGACAGCTTCTTCTGTTCCTGGAAGGATAAATACCCATAACCTATCATTCAATGGTCTGAAGATCTTACTGCTCTCTCTCCATTTGAACATATATCCTATAGTCATGAATCTCATTTGGATATTTATTCAGATATATGGACTGCTTATATCAATGTATATATTTAAGATAAGACTGTGAATTTTTTACTAAGGTTGCTGTGAACTGACATTTCTCTTTTGTTGTTGTTTTCCCATTATTTGTGCAAATAAATAAATAGAATGCCTGAATAGGGTCCTTCCTTCTTTCCTTCGTTACATGACTGTACCATCCAATAGCCAAAGCTCCCTGGGCAGTTCACAGCATGATAAAACATGATCTAAAACCTTTAACATTAAATAATTTGGAATAGTTTAAAATAAGTTAAAAACCAGTGACAATAAAAGTACCAGGACCTGATTTAAAAAAAACTAAAATGCTCCATCATATGCTGTCAAATGCCTGCAAGTCTTAATCTGACACTGAAAAGCTGATAATGAGCTCTCCAAGTGCGAGGAGCCCCAGTGACAAAGCATCTCAGCACCAGTGACAAAGGGTCAGCAAACAAGCAAGTTAAGCAACTATGAGAGTTTAGCAATAGGGCGAGGAAGCCAGGACAGTTGACTCTTTCCTCCCTATTCTGTACTCACGGTAAGTAACTGTAAATAAATAACTATAAATGCTTTCCTCACCTTATCACAGTAAACAACTAAATTTTCCAGGGAAAACATACCCAATTTTTTTTTAAAAACCCACCAGTTACGAAGGTAGAAAGCCAGCAGGGGGGTGGGGACTATCCATTGTATTGCGCTGAGTGTCACATGTGCGACTATCTACCTGCTAGACGGAGGTCATGGGTGTGTGCTTGGTGTAATGAGCTCTTGGAACAAGTGCATTCCCTTGAGGCCAAGGGTGCTGACCTGCAGAAGCTAAGAGAGGCAGAGAGGTTGGTGGGTGAGTCTTTCAGGGACCTATTAGCTGTGCTGCACTCCCAGGGTACCCCTTCATGGATCACTGCCTTCTTGTGGCGAAGGGGCTTGCGTAACTCAGTGAAGCCATAAGCTATGCCGTGCAGGGCCACCCAAGATGGACAGGTCATGGCAGAGGGTTCTGACAAAATGTGGTCCACTGGAGAAGGAAATGGCAACCCACTCCAGTATTCTTGCCAAGAAAACCCCATGGAACGTATCACAAGGCTAAAAGAGATGACGCCGGAAGATGAGCCCCTCAGGTCAGAAGGTGTCCAATATGCTACTGGGGAAGAGCAGAGGGTATTTCCAAGTAGCGCCAGAAAGAGTGAAGCGGCTGGGCCAAACCCGAAAGGACACTCAGCTGTGGATGTGTCTGGCGGTGAAAAGAAAATCCGATGCTGTAAAGAACAATATTGTTTAGGAACCTGGAATGTCAGATCAATGAATCAAGGTAAGCTGGAGGTGGTCAAACATGAGATGGCAAGATTGAACATCGACATCTTGGGAATCAGCGAACTCAAATGGACAGGCATGGGCGAATTTAATTCAGGTGACCATCATATCTACTACTGTGGGCAAGAATCCCTTAGAAGAAATGGAGTAGCACTCATAGTCAACAAAAGGGTGGGAAAAGCAGTACTGGGGCACAATCTTAAAAATGATAGAATGATCTCAGTACGAATCCAAGGCAAACCATTCAACATCACAGTAATTCAAGTCTATGCCCCAACCACTGAGGCCGAAGAAGCCGAGGTTGATCGGTTCTATGAAGACCTACAACACCTTCTAGAACTAACACCAAAAAAAGATGTCCTCTTCATCATAGGGGATTGGAATGCTAAAGTCGGAAGTCAAGAAATCACCGGGATAACAGGCAGGCATGGCCTTGGTGCACAAAATGAAGCAGGACAAAAGCTAATAGAGTTTTGCCAAGAGAACATGCTGATCATAGCAAACACTCTTTTCCAACAGCACAAGAGGCGACTCTACACATGGACGTCACCAGATGGTCAATATCGAAATCAGATTGATTATGTCCTTTGCAGCCAAAGATGGAGAAGCTCCATACAGTCAGTAAAAACAAGACCTGGAGCTGACTGTGGCTCAGATCATGAGCTGCTTCTTGCAAAATTTCGGCTTAAATTGAAGAACGTCAGGAAAACCACTAAACTGTTCAGGTATGACCTAAATCATATCCCTGATGAATATACAGTGGAGGTGAGGAATAGATTTCAGGGATTAGACCTGATAGACAGAGTGCCTGAGGAACTATGGACGGAGGTCCGTAACATTGTTCAGGAGGCAGCAACAAAATCCATCCCAAAGAAAAAGAAATGCAAGAAAGCCAAGTGGCTGTCTGATGAGGCTTTACAAGTAGCTGAAGAAAGAAGGGAAGCGAAAAGCAAGGGAGAAAGGGGAAGATATACCCAACTGAATGCAGAGTTCCAGAGAATAGCAAGGAGAGACAAGAAGGCCTTCTTAAATGAACAATGCAAAGAAATCGAGGAAAACAACAGAATGGGAAAGACTAGAGATCTCTTCAAGAAAATTGGAGATCTCAAGGGAACGTTTTGTACAAAGACGGGCATGATTAAGGACAAAGAAGGCAGGGACCTAACAGAAGCAGATGAGATTAAGAAGAGGTGGCAAGAATACACAGAAGAACTATACAGGAAAGATCTGAATGTCCCTGATAGCCATGATAGTGTGGTCACTGAACTTGAGCCGGACATCCTAGAGAGTGAAGTCAAGTGGGCCTTAGGAAGCATGAGTAACAACAAAGCTAGCGGAGATGACAGTATTCCAGCCGAGCTATTCAAAATCCTAAATGATGATGCTGTTAAAGTGCTGCATTCAATATGCCAACAAATCTGGAACACTCAACAGTGGCCACAAGACTGGAAAAGGTCAGTTTACATTCCAATTCCAAAGAAGGGCAACGCCAAAGAGTGTTCAAACTACCGCACAATTGCGCTCATTTCATATGCCAGCAAGGTGATGCTCAAAATCCTACAAGCTAGGCTTCAGCAGTATGCGAACCGAGAACTACCGGAAGTACAAGCTGGGTTTAGAAGAGGCAGAGGAACTAGAGATCAAATCGCCAACATTCGCTGCATCATGGAGAAAGCAAGAGAATTCCAGAAAAACGTCTATTTCTGCTTCATTGACTATGCTAAAGCCTTTGATTGTGTGGATCACAACAAACTGTGGCAAATTCTTAAAGTGATGGGAGTACCAGACCACCTTACCTGTCTCCTGAGAAACCTGTACGAGGGTCAAGAAGCAACAGTAAGAACCAGACATGGAACAACCGAGTGGTTCAAAATTGGGAAAGGAGTACAACAAGGCTGCATATTGTCACCATGCTTATTTAACTTATATGCAGAGTACATCATGAGAAATGCCGGGTTGGATGAATCAGAGGTCGGAATTAAGATTGCTGGGAGAATTATCAACAACCTCTGATATGCAGACGATACCACCCTAATGGCAGAAAGCGAAGAGGAACTAAAGAGCCTCTTGTTGAGGGTGAAAGAGGAGAGTGCAAAAGCTGGTTTGAAACTCAACATTAAAAAAACGAAGATCATGGCATCTGGCCCCATCACTTCCTGGCATACGGAAGGGGAAGAAATGGAAGCAGTGACAGATTTTACTTTCTTGGGCTCCAAGATCACTGCAGACGGTGACTGTAGCCATGAAATTAAAAGACGCTTGCTCCTTGGGAGGAAAGCTATGGCCAACCTAGACAGCATAGTAAGAAGCAGAGACATCACCTTGCCGACAAAGGTCCGTCTAATCAAAGCTATGGTTTTCCCAGTAGTAATGTATGGCTGTGAGAGCTGGACTATAAGGAAGGCTGAGCGCCGAAGAATTGATGCTTTCGAACTGTGGTGCTGGAGAAGACTCTTACGAGTCCCCTGGACTGCAAGGAGGTCAAATCAGTCCATCCTAAAGGAAATCAACCCTGAGTGCTCATTGGAAGGACAGATAATGAAGCTGAAGCTCCAATATTTTGGCCACCTAATGCGAAGAGAAAACTCCCTGGAAAAGACCCTGATGCTGGGAAAGACTGAAGGCAAAAGGAGAAGGGGACGGCAGAGGATGAGTTGGCTAGATAGCATCACGGATGCAATGAATATGAACTTGAGCACGCTCTGGGAGAGAGCGCAGGACAGGAAGGCCTGGCGTGCTATGGTCCATGGGGTCACGAAGAGTCGGACACGACTGAACGACTGAACAACTCCCAGGGTGACAGCTCCTCTGCTGTCATGGAGAATGCAAGTCTTGGGGAAGGACAGCGTCATTCTGAGGAAGAGGGAAATGATCCCTTAGAAGGGACCGATTCCTCGGAAGACTAACAAATATCCTCTCGCACCGAGGATGTGCCTCTGGGGAGAGGAGGGCTTGTGGTATTGGGAGATTTGATCATTAGACACACAGACAGCTAGGTTTGTAGACCGCATGGTGAATTACCTGCCTGGTGCGAAGGTTGCAGATTTCATATGCTGTCTAGATAGTCTAGTAGATAGTGCTGGGGTGGAGTCAGTGGCTGTGGTCCATGTTGGTACCAACGATGTGGGACAATGTAGTCATGACATCCTGGAAGCTAAACTTAGGTTGCTAGGTAGGAAATCTAGGACCACCAAGGTGGCTTTCTCGGAAATGCTACCTGTTCCATGCGCAGGGCCAGCTAGACAGACGAAGCTGAGGAGTCTCAATGCGTGGATAAGACGGCGGTGCAGGGAGGAGGGGTTCAGATTTGTTAGGCACTGGGGAATGTTTTGGGACAAGCCAGGCCTGTACAAGAGGGACGGGCTCCACTTGAACCAAAATGAAACTAGACTGCTGGTGCTAAACATAAAAAGGATGGCAGAGCAGCTTTTAAACTAAACCCTGGGGGAAAGCCAACAGGAGCTGGAAGTATCTGGGTCAGGTTAAATCATCCCAAAGGGATGAAGATGAAAATGTTTTTGACTGCCCAAATGTAGAAGGGGAGAAAATAGGCCAGAGTACATGGTAGAACACAATAGCCAATCGAAAGGGCCCTATAGCAAAAATGCACATGCCAGAGGCATCTGGGGAAGGATACCGTGTATAGGCTAGAAGCCTCTGTGCCAAAATGGGAGAGTTGGAGTGCTTGATTTTAAAGGAACACCTGGATATAGTGGTCATTACAGAAACCTGGTGGAGCAGAGAGAACCAGTGGGATACGGTCAACCCTGGATATAAACTCTATAGGAAGCATAGGGAAGGGCGTACTGGGGGAGGTGTTGCCCTGTACGTTAAAGAGGGCATAGTGTCGAGCGGACTAGCACACCTAAAAGGGGAAGGCTCCAAAACTAATTTAGTGCTAGGAACGTGCTATCGTCCCCCAGACCAGAATGCTCAGAGTGACCTTGAGATGGAAAACAAAATCAACACTCCAAACAAGGAAGTGTTGTAATACTGGGCGACTTCAGTTACCCCCTCATTGATTGGATGAATGCATGTTCCAGCCATGACAAAGAGGTTAAATTTCTCGATGCCCTAAACGATTGTGCCCTAAGAACAGTTGGTCATGGAACTGACCAGAGGGGAGGCGACCTTGGATTTAATCCTAAGTGGTGTCGCCCAGGACCTAGTACAAGATGTAAATGTGGTTGAACCAGTTGGAAACAGCGATCACGGTGTTATCAGATCTAATATATATTTCAGTGGAAAATTGCCCAGAAAGTCCAACACAGTCACCTTTGACTTTAAAAGAGGACACTTCTCTAAAATGAGGGAACTGATGAAAAGGAAGTTAAAAGGGGGAGTCAAGAGGATTAAATCCCTTCAAAATGCTTGGAGATTACTCACAACCATAATAATAGAAGCCCAGCTAAAATGTACAGCACAGGTTGGGACAGGTAGCACCAAGTCCAAGAGGTTGCTGGCATGCTTAACAAACAGTGTTAAGGATGCTATTAGAGAAAAGAGCTTCCTTCAGAAAATGGAAGTCTTGCCCAAGTGAGGGGGGAAGAAGGGAGCACAGGCTTGCACAAAGGTGATGCAAGCAGACAATAAGAGATGCAAAAAAGCATTTTGAGGAGCAATGCTGGACTATATGGACCCTTGGTCTGATCCAGGATGGCTCTTCTTGTGTTCTTATATTGAAAAGCTGATAATGAGCATTCCAGAGTTCAGCAGCCACCACTGAGAGGGCCCTTTTGCCAGTAAAACAACTGAGTTAGATGAACTAATTATCTGTTTCAGTATTAGACAACTTTTTCTATCCCTATACGCTCCAAATTTCACTCTAGAATGGGCACAGCCCACTCAATAAAGGAAGAAATATAATACTATGTTGTTGTTGGCTGTGGTGGGAAAAACCTAAAGCACTACAAAAGTTGAAATGTGAAATAATATTTTCAAAAGAGTAAGCGGAAGGTGTGAGGTTTAGAAATAAATGAGTAAGAAAACTTTCCATTCCCTTCCATTTATACACCCCATAGAAACTATCTACATCTGAACAATGCATAAGAAGAGCATCACATTGGTCATAAATATAAGATCCATTTTTAAGACATTTTAGTGATTCAAACAAAATCAATATTATTACATACATTAACATTCTTGCCCCTTTTTTTGATTGAGTGGGCATGACAAGCGAATATAAATGGGCAAGCCATTAGCCTGGAGGATGTAGACACAATGCTATTGCCAAGCTGGCTGGTGAAAAATGGAAAAAGGCCTAGATGGGAAAGGTAAAGGCATCCATGTATTTTCTGAACTTAGGTTTCGATGCTTCAGAATTTCAGAACAAACTGAGAAGCAAGTAAGGGCAATCATCAAAATGGAGGAAAAGGGAGACAGGGTAACACTAAGGGAGCTGTAGCCTAATGGTTCCCATAGGAGTGGGGTCTTCCATGATGGATATAGACTGCAGAATAAGAGCTAATCCAGCCTTTATCATCAAGAACAGGGGTGCAGAACCTCAGGGCCGGGGGCCAAATCTGGGCCTCCTGGGGTTCCCCAAATGGCCCCTCCCCCTGGCAACACCCCCTTTCCACAGACAAGCTATTGTTTAGTGGTTTCCTGGCTTTATGCAGTTTTTCCCCATTCTAGAAGGTTGAAATGCCTCTCATAAGTTCTAGTTCCTGGCAGTAAGAGCTTTAAGCTGCAGTATGCTGGGGTGTTTTGTTTTTGTATTTTTGGCTCCAACCCTTTTGCCTTTGGCTCCACCCAGCACTGGAATGTGGCCCTGAAGAGCTTCTCCAAAGTAGAATTTGTCCCTTGGGCTGAAAGAGGTTCAACACTCCTGCTCAAGAGGAACAAAGATTGTTTCGGAAATGGTGCAAAGGAACTTAGTTGGACTTGCTTCCAAGCAGATATGCTTAGATTCAAGCAGAATCTTGGCTGCCTTGGGTATGACTGTCTCCTGCACTAGGAAGTGAAGCTGATAGTATTTCTAAGGGTTAAACTACGTGAGAAGCTTAGTTGCACGTAGTTTGTCCCCAACAGGTTTTCTGTTGCAAACTAAAGAAAAAGACTAATGGCTGAGCGGGCTTCATCCTACAAAAACCCACCTCCCCCAGCTGCTTTTTGTGTTGCGAGAGAAAAGATACAGATATCGAAGCCTTATGTATAGATTGTTCTGAAAGTGCTGAAAACAATTTCGTACATCTGTGCTGCATGTGTCAGTGTGGTTGTCATCATGGTAATTCAAAGAGTAATTCAACCATCTCTCGAGAAAGTGTCCTAAGATGCTGCTATAGAAGCTTTGTTAATGGGAATCATAAATCCCTGAACATAGAATCAAAGAATAGTAGAATCATAGAATAGTAGGGTTGGAAGGGGCCTACAAGGCCACTGAGTCCAACCCCCTGACTGACATGGCTCTAATGTTTCAGGCCTGAAGTTTTAGTGAGCAGTAAATGAGTCTGCAGTATTTTGCCCAATGTACTGCTTTAAAAAAAAGTTGCAATAGACAATGATTTTAGTTTTTAGAACACACCTTTTTTTTCTTTCTTTTTTTTGCTGATGTGAAATGGTGGGCTATTGTGGAATCGAACAGTAGACTACAAACAGGAAGAAGATGGAAATTGTGGAATTGTAATCTAGGGGTCGTCATTTGGTCAAAAATATTCTTATTCTTCATACACACCAAAAGCAAACCCTTTCAGCTGTAAGAGGAGGCATGAGAGAGCCTGAAGGATGTTGCTCCTGTTTTCCAGCTCTCCAAACCATGTGGTAGAATCCAACTAATTTCTCTCCACCGATGGAAGGCCTCTGTCAGCAGAATGGGGGAGGGTACAATGTTCAGTTTCCCCCTCCTTCCTGCAGCCTTCTATGCCCCCATCTGCTCTAGAGAGTTGGCGAAGGGTGGGGGGTGAACCGCTGGAAATCATGCTCCTGCTTGTTCTGGTGATAGAACAAGCCTTCTGCTGGTGGAGGGAACCTCTTTGGGTCAATGGGCACATTTGGAATTTTCAGAGGGTGTCATGGGCGCTCTCAGAAAATGGCTGTCATGGGGAGTGGGTTTTGCCCATTCCCAAAATGGCTGCCAGAGTGAGCATGTCCAGTCACAGAACACCCATTTTCCAGAGGGCAAACTGGTGAGATTAAAAGAAAAGTAACTTGCCAAAGAACCAGAGGTGAGGGTCTGAGCTCCAAAACACAAAACCACTCTTTTGAACCCAAATAAAGATGTGTCCTGGTGTAGCATTACAGGCTCAGCATTAGGGTGAACTAAGAGGCAGTCCAAAGGCAAGTCAGTAAATAGGCAAATGGTCAGCACAGAGGCATCAGTCCAGTAAGAGGCAATTCAAGGTAGGAGTAGTTAGGGAACATGCAGTCGTCAAAGGCACAGTATTACAAGGTAAGAGGGCGCGTTCTTAAAGAAAGATCTGAGGCACAGCTAAAATCCAAACATAAGTGAGCAGTCAAACCCAAACACAGTCCAAGAAGCAGGAGTCCAGAGGTCAGTAGCCCGGAGGTTCAGTCCCGAGGCTAGATCAGGGCACTGGAGCTGAAAGTAAGGGCCTTTCTACATGAAGCTTTTAACCCACGCCTTTCCTGAGGCGTCTACTTCTGGTTTCTTTGCATGATTAAAAACTGCTCTTTTACACATTTTTTTCTGGGGTTTATCTTTCCCTGCCGTTCTATATGTTCCAGTTTACAATCACTAGGTGGCACGGTGTTATAACGGAATCGCACCATTACACAGGATTCCTATGATGCTATAGAGGGCATTCAGAAAATAATACCACACTTTCCCTATTAAGAAAAGAACCATGATAATGGTCACAAAGCATGGGAGAGGCCCAGGAGGATGACAATGTCATGTAAAGGACCTGCAAACTACCATGAGTGAGCGGTCACGAGTGCACAGTGAAAGGCTCTAAGACTTTGTACCAGCAATGGCTTAGACCTATACTGAAGGCTTATGTAGCCTGAACAGCCAGAGCCCCATCCAGGGCTCAGCTGCAGTTCATCACAGGCTCCCTGGCAAAATCCCCACTCATGAGAAGACCTTTACTCTTGAGGAGCCTTTTCTGCAAGCAGGCACTCCTTCGCCTGGCCATGGTCTTAGCTTTTATCTTCAGGCACCAGCATTCTTTGAAGCTGGGTGTTTGTCAGCTTCTTCCTCTGACACTATGGATGCGGCACATTTCTCAGGGCCCATGTTCATGAGTTCCTCAGGGTCCACCACTGTTGAAAGGCACGGGGTAGCTTCCCTACAGATGCTGGAGGGGCCTGGGGTAACACTGGTATCAGGGGGTTCCAGGGGGTCTTCAGGCTGTGCAATCTCAGGCTCTTCATCTGAAAAGTCATCCTGGCCTGAGTCTAGGACAGGCATGACAAGATGGTGCTGGAGGGCAGCATTTTACTTTGTAGCATGTCAGTCTCCCAGTTAAAAAAAATAAATAAATCATAAGATATAAAATAAAATTCAGGAGACAGGGAGGCTGGCGAACGCCAAGGGAGGTGTCCATGGGCACATTGGTGCCCAGGGGAAACATGCTGGAGACCCCAGGCTTAGAGGTTTGTCTGGATGTGGCCTTTCGGTGTGATTTAAAATATCTACCTAGATTGCTGTAGGCTTCCTACAGGCTATATTTGATGGTTATTCAAAGCTCATAGGAACCTTATAGAAACATTTTTTTTGTATGTACTTGTATTTTCCTTCTTTCAGACGATACGGAACATCACAACTTTCAGGTAATGCTATTTAGGGCGTAATCCTATGCATGTTTAGACAGAAAAAAGTCCTACAACTCCCAGTATGCCCCAGCTAGCTATGGCTGGCTGGGGCATGCTGGGAACTGTAGGACTTTTTCCTGACCAAACATGCATGGGATCATGCTCTTAGTTGTTTTCTGCTCTAACATTTGCTAATAGATATATTCCCATTGATTGCAGACAAGTACATAGAGTAGAGCAGATCAATTGAAAAGTAAAGTTAAGAAACAAGAATACATCTTTTTCCACTTACTTTAATGGAAGTGTTTCTGGGCAGATCAGTCCCTGGTGCAACAGCACTGATGTTGAGTGAATGGACCAAGGATGGCTTTGGCTCTTACCATTTTGTTTTGACCTTTTCAGATAGTTGCTCTACAAGGCTGATACAATTAAACACAGCCAGTGATATCCAAGCTTGAAATATAGCAAAGAGCAAATGTTACTCTTTGTTTTTGTTATGGGAGAGGGTTGGCATTTTTTAATAGATTGGAGGGCACTAGAATTGATTCCGGATAAGTATTCAACTTTGTTTCACATTCCCCAAGTGAGTTATAGTACTGATTTGGCACTATGCCAGGGCATCACTGAGTTTATGCATAGCTGTCCAGGGAGGTTAAAATATCTTTTCTGTACGTTTATAGTTGGCGACAGTTTTGAGTGAGATGTCAGTGCCTACAGATGTGCTACTCATTCATTCATAAAAAATCTCTGCAAACTGGTGCGTGACTCAACAAAAAACACTATGTAAAGAGGACTATGGAGGAATACACACATACACACATGTATATGATTGTTTGACAATCAAGTGTTAGTCAAGGTTTGGGGATTTCGTGAAAGCTCTTTCTTTATGCAGCAAGATTGCCGGTCAAGAGGAATGAGAAGACCATAACGATACAATTACCATTATTTCCCCTTCTAGCATTTGTGATTATTGCAGTTTTCATTCTCTGATGCAGTGACGAAGAATTGGGGGTTGCATTTTATTTTGGCTACTAGAGTACTACTTATATTTGGATGAAGTTATGCATACGCTCCCTCACACACATATACGATACAGCTAATCTGGAACATGTTCCTACAGGTAGATCTAGCATTGCTTCTACACACCATTTTAAAAATATCATTTGACCACCACCACAAAGGGCAGTGACAGCCTTTCTCTCAACAGCTGCCATGTTTCCTCATAAAGCTTCAGTTGGAGTTACGCTATGGCATGATGGAGCATCATTCCAAGTGGGGCATTATGAAGGAGTATCGTGTGAGAAGGGCCATGGCTGATGCTTGTGGCAGCAGCCAAACGGCATTTAAAAAAAGAAGAGAAAACTGCCACTTCCCCACCAACTCCCACGCCCTCCCAATTTTGCATCACCCAAATTTCCAGCGGAAAAAAATTAGCTGGAACTGTTTGGCTCAGCTCTAGCTAGAGTTATCCTAGAAAAACATCATTGTGCCACATATACAAAATATATCTTCGCAAATGCATATATGTGCATTAGAAACAAGATGGATCTGCAACCCACTCAGGGTTAACCTACACCCTACTTTAAATGCATAGTTTGTAGCTGATCCTAACTTTTTGTTTACTTTAGCATAAATGTATGCTGCCTTGGTCTGGATTGGGACCACCACATAGGGAGGAGAAGTTAAACCTTCCCACCCAGCCACTTCCCCCAAATTCCCCCAAATTCCCCTGACTCAGCCACAGGGGCTAAAGAAAAAAAATCCCTCCATTGGCACCAATGAAGTTTTTTTGTTCCATACAGGCTGTTCGCACAACATGCTAACCCACACTCAGTAGTTGAGTGTGGGTTGTTTTGAACCGTGGGTTGTTTGCTGAACTGTGGGTTAACTTGTTGTCTGAATGCAGCACGTTTTCCTCAGGGTGGGTTATTGTGCAGCCAGGGTGGCTTGTTGACCATCATGAACAACCCAGCAACAAACCATTGGTTCTCAAGGTGGCTGTTGAGAAAAATAAGCCACACTGCATGGTTAACAAGCCGCACTGGCTGCATTCAGACAACCCACAGTTCAACAAAGAACCCACAATTCAAAACAACCCACACTCAACCACTGAGTGTGAGTTAGTGTGTTGCATGAACAGCCCCTTTAGCTCCTGTGCAGGGCTGGGGGTAGCTGAATTTAGGAGAGGAAAATGGCTTTGTGAGAAGGTGTTAACACCCCACCCTACCCCGCACACTTTGGTCCGTATCCATATTGGGGCCCTGTACACTTACATTCAATTTTAAAAAAGAAGTTAGGATCCGCTAATTTAATATAGGGTGTAGTTTAGCCCTCATAGATCTGACTGCTAAAGATCTTGGGGAGGAGGCTAAATCCTAAGGAATGAATGACCAGAGACAATGATCAGAAATAGTGACAGTCTCTGGGAAATAGGGAGAGTTGGAGGAACATATAGGGAAGCATTTACGGTTTATCTTTTTGCTTGCAGAGGTAAAGCTTTTATCACTTTTACAGAATATACCAAACCACATTAACTAGCCTTGTGTAAAGTATTATCATGAATAATTAAAATTAATCTGCACTTGTTAAATAAACTAGCAAAGTGCATCAAGAGATACATTATCCATGCCTTAATTGAAGTCGTGTGCTTAGGCCTCATCCAGTAAAGTACAAAGTGCCCTGAGCCCTTATTTACTATTGGGAATAGGAAATCTCCAATGGAAAATTGGGGCAGAGGGAATGCCCAGGCCCCTACAGTTATACAAGAGGCATGTAGAGGTTGGGGCACCGTAGTCATATAAAAGTGAATGCATTTTATGCAGATACCTCAAGAGTCTTCAGAAGAAGAATAAACATCTTGAAAATTGGGCTGCCTTTCTGAGACAGTGGAGGCTGATGGCTCCAATATCAGTGGGGCAGTAAATTCACTCTGGGCTTCACTCAGAACTCAAAAGGAGCTATCCAAAGCTGGATAGCTCCGTTAGAACTCTGACTGGTTCTGATTGAAACTCAGAGTCGATGCGCCGCCCCACTGACATCGTTTTGAAACTGATAAACAAGCTGACAAACCTGAATGGTACAAAATTACGTAACACTGAAGATGGGGGCTTTGGTAATGCATAGTAGATCATATTTGCTTGTGTTACACTTGTAAATCTTTGGGGTTAGGACTGGGACTTTTAATAATGCCATTATTATCATTATTATTAAAACTTCATATTAATATTGTCATAATGCTCCGTTTCTGTCTTTGCTATTCTAAAAAATCTATAAAATTACAACGGAAAAAAATGACGAAAAAGATTGCCTTATTTGCAATGATTTCCTATCCTGTTGCAATCTAAGTTTGTAACTAATAATGTTGTAATTTGCTAGGGAGATATTTTATCATTTTAGGATTAGGTTTTTGCGATACACTCCAGTGTGTGTTTTATACACTGGATTTGAATTTCAACTCAGATGCATGCTATCTATCTATTCTGAGTTTGTCAAAATTTCACCTGCTGAAATTCCCTCCTGTATGCAACTGTTAAAAGAACATTCAGATCTCTCCTCTTTGGCATCTGGCCACCCTAAACCAAAGATGCCTGGATTTGAACAGAAAGGGGAATTTTGCTTAGTTTGAAAGAGAGCTTCAGCTATTGGGCAGTAGAGAAATGTAATAAATGAATAAATAAAATAAAAAGCCAGAGAGTTTGAACTCATCCTCTCACATGTGAAGGAGGAGGCTTCTCTGCGGCAAACTGTGCTGTGTTGTTATACGTGAGGGCTCCTTCACACAAGGCTTTTATCGTATACTCGTGGTGGGTCACTCATGGATGTTTGCAGGTCCTTTTCACAACATCATCAACCTCCAGGGACGGTCCAGCGTTGTTTTCTTTTAAACTTTCCCCCACTTTTTTTTAAAAATCAGAGATAATGCACTTGTTGTTCAGTCGTTCAGTCATGTCCGACTCTTCGTGTCCCCATGGACCATAGCATGCGAGGCCTTCCTGTCCTGCGCTCTCTCCCGGAGCATGCTGAAGTCCATATTCATTGCATCAGTGATGCTATCTAACCATCTCATTCTCTGCTGTCCCCTTCTCCTTTTGCCTTCAGTCTTTCCCAGCATCAGGGTCTTTTCCAGAGAGTTTTCTCTTCGCATTTGGTGGCCAAAATATTTGAGCTTCAGCTTCAGGATTTGTCCTTCCAATGAGCACTCAGGGTTGATTTCCTTTAGGATTGACTGAATGACCTCCAGGGGACTCGTAAGAGTCTTCTCCAGCACCGCAGTCCAGGGGACTCGTAAGAGTCTTCTCCAGCACCACAGTTCGAAAGCATCAATTCTTCAGTGCTCAGCCTTCCTTACAGTCCAGCTCTCACAGCCATACATTACTACTGGGAAAACCATAGCTTTGATTAGACGGACCTTTGTCGGCAAGGTGATGTCTCTGCTTCTTACTATGCTGTCTAGGTTTGCCATAGCTTTCCTCCCAAGGAGCAAGCGTCTTTTAATTTCATGGCTACAGTCACCATCTGCGGTGATCTTGGAGCCCAAGAAAATAAAATCTGTCACAGCTTCCATTTCTTCCCCTGCTATATGCCAGGAAGTGATGGGGCCAGATGCCACGATCTTCGTTTTCTTAACGTTGAGTTTCAAACCAGCTTTTGCACTCTCCTCTTTCACCCTCAACAAGAGGCTCTTGAGATCCTCTTCACTTTCTGCCATTAGGGTGGTATCATCTGCGTATCTGAGGTTGTTGATAATTCTCCCAATCTTAATTCCGACTTGTGATTCATCCAACCCGGCATTTCTCATGATGTACTCTGCATATAAGTTAAATAAGCAGGGCGACAATATGCAGCCTTGTCGTACTCCTTTCCCAATTTTGAACCAATTGGTTGTTTCATGTCTGGTTCTTACTGTTGCTTCTTGACCCTCGTACAGGTTTCTCAGGAGACAGGTAAGGTGGTCTGGTACCCCCATCTCTGTAAGAATTTGCCACAGTTTGTTGTGATCCACACAATCAAAGGCTTTAGCGTAGTCAATGAAGTAGAAATAGACATTTTTCTGGAATTCTCTTGCTTTCTCCATGATCCAGCGAAAGTTGGCGATTTGATCTCTAGTTCCTCTGCCTCTTCGGAACCCAGCTTGTACTTCCAGTAGTTCTCGGTTCGCATACTGCTGAAGCCTAGCTTGTAGGATTTTGAGCATCACCTTGCTGGCATGTGAAATGAGCGCAATTGTGCGGTAGTTTGAACACTCTTTGGCATTGCCCTTCTTTGGAATTGGTAATGTAAACTGACCTTTTCCAGTCTTGTGGCCACTGTTGAGTGTTCCAAATTTGTTGGCATATTGAGTGCAGCACTTTAACAGCATCATCTTTTAGGATCTTAAATAGCTCAGCTGAAAGACTGTCATCTCCGCTAGCTTTGTTATTTGTCATTCTTCCTATGGCCCACTTGACTTCACTCTCTAGGATGTCCAGCTCTAGTTCAGTGACCGCACTATCATGGCTATCAGGGACATTCAGATCTTTCCTGTATAGTTCTTCTGTGTATTCTTGCCACCTCTTCTTAATCTCATCTGCTTCTGTTAGGTCCCTGCCTTCTTTGTCCTTTATCATGCCAGTCTTTGCACAAAACGTTCCCTTGAGATCTCCGATTTTCTTGAAGAGATCTCTAGTCTTTCCCATTCTGTTGTTTTCCTCGATTTCCTTGCATTGTTCATTTAAGAAGGCCTTCTTGTCTCTCCTTGCTATTCTCTGGAACTCTGCATTCAGTTGGATATATCTTCCCCTTTCTCCCTTGCTTTTCGCTTCCCTTCTTTCCTCAGCCACTTGTAAACCCTCATCAGACAGCCACTTGCTTTCTTGCATTTCTTTTTCTTTGGGATGGATTTCGTTGCTGCCTCCTGAACAATGTTACTGTCAGGGTGGACACTGAGCCCATAGAATCCCAGAGTAGTTCTGATTCTGAGGAAGAGGAGTCGCCCCTGGGAGAGGAGCGCACTCCTCTTTCCCAGGGCAAACAGCTGATGGAGATTCCTCCCACCAGCATTCCTAGCTTAGATAGCAGTCCTGGGAGTGACAGAGCGTGGGAAGCAGACTTGATGGACGCGCGTCGCCGACGCAGAGAGCGGCGCCAAATTGAGGGTGCGGAAAGGAGGCGTAGTGCCCGGTTTGCGCGCAAACAACAGTTGCGCCCAGAGGATCCAAGGGAAAAGGGGAGGGACTCTCCCTAGCCCTTAAGTTCAGGGTCTGCCAGTGATTCCCTTTCAAACGGGGACCAACTGTTCCTACTTAGGGCATAGGTACTCTGCTGCTCATATCTAGTTGCTAATAGTAGAGTTGTTAAGTTGTAAAAGAGGAATAAAGCTTTGAAAAGAATCCCTTTGTCTGTGTCTGGACTTGGCTACTGGATTAGACTGAGAGAGGCCTCCAAGGAGCCCTTGACAGTTACGGACCTCCGTCCATAGTTCCTCAGGCACTCTGTCTATCAGGTCTAATTCCTTAAATCTATTCCTCACCTCCACTGTATATTCATAAGGGATATGATTTAGGTCATACCTGAATGATTTAGTGGTTTTCCCTACATTCTTCAATTTAAGCCAACATTTTGCAAGAAGCAGCTCATGATCTGAGCCACAGTCAGCTCCAGGTCTTGTTTTTACTGACTGTATAGAGCTTCTCCATCTTTGGCTGCAAAGGACATAATCAATCTGATTTCGATATTGACCATCTGGTGATGTCCATGTGTAGAGTCGCCTCTTGTGCTGTTGGAAAAGAGTGTTTGCTATGATCAGCGTGTTCTCTTGGCAAAACTCTATTAGCCTTTGTCCTGCTTCATTTTGTACACCAAGGCCATGCTTGCCTGTTATCCCAGTTATTTCTTGACTTCCTACTTTAGCATTCCAATCCCCTATGATGAAGAGGACATCTTTTTTTGGTGTTAGTTCTAGAAGGTGTTGTAGGTCTTCATAGAACCGATCAACCTCGGCTTCTTCGGCATCAGTGGTTGGGGCATAGACTTGAATTACTGTGATGTTGAATGGTTTGCCTTGGATTCGTACTGAGATCATCCTATCGTTTTTAAGATTGTACCCCAGTACTGCTTTTCCCACCCTTTTGTTGACTATGAGTGCTACTCCATTTCTTCTCAGGGATTCTTGCCCACAGTAGTAGATATGATGGTCACCTGAATTAAATTTGCCCATGCTTGTCCATTTTAGTTCTCTGATTCCCAAGATGTCGATGTTCAATCTTGCCATCTCATGTTTGACCACCTCCAGCTTACTTTGATTCATTGATCTGACATTCCAGGTTCCTAAACAATATTGTTCTTTACAGCATCGGATTTTCTTTTCACCACCAGACACATCCACAGCTGAGTGTCCTTTCGGCTTTGGCCCAGCCGCTTTCCTCTTTCCGGAGCTACTTGGAAATTCCCTCTGCTCTTCCCCAGTAGTATATTGGACACCTTCCGACCTGAGGGGCTCATCTTCCGGCGTCATCTCTTTTAGCCTTGTGATACGTTCCATGGGGTTTTCTTGGCAAGAATACTGGAGTGGGTTGCCATTTCCTTCTCCAGTGGACCACATTTTGTCAGGACTCTCTGCCATGGCCTGTCCGTCTTGGGTGGCCCTGCACGGCATAGCTTATGGCTTCACTGAGTTACACAAACCCCTTCGCCACAACAAAGCAGTGATCCATGAAGGGGAGATAATGCACTATTTAAATGTAAATCCGCTTTAATGGCCATGTGAAATTGTGTGGTTCTGCTATAAGCATAGCCTGGGAAGAAGCCATTGGGCCAGAGCCAGAAAATCACAACTGCCCTTTCCCCCCCACCCCCACCCCTCCTCCAGCATGTCTGCCTGTTGACCTGGGCTGGGAGAAGAGTTTTTTTGGATGGGCTAGGAGAGGCTCAAAGCACGCACAGAGCTGGTAGGGGAAGAAAAAGACAGTGACCCCCCCCCATGTAAACAATGGACAGCAATGTAGCCCACACTGCTTTGCAGAGCGAAAGTGTGTGTGAAAGAGAGATAGTTGGATCCGTCAGGAGCCCCACTCATTCATGGTTCACTCTCTTGCTCTCCACCCCAAAGCTGCAGAGAACTTGCAGCCCATGTAAGGAGCTGATCTTTAATCCCACGTAGAAACCGGAAGCAGAAGCCCTGTAAATTGCAGAATAAAAAGCCTGGTGTGGTGAAGCCCTGAGCAGGGCTGTTGTTTGCATGAGTGGAATAATCTAGAGAGGGCCCATTGAAGCTGGCCATGCTGGCTGTGGATGATGTGGCTTGTAGTCCAACACATCTGGAGAGCACCAGATTGGAGAAGGCTGCTCTGTGCTGTTGATTATGCCTTGTGTGGGTGGATTTTGCGGTGTCTTCTTGTGTAATCATTTGGGCCTACGGCATTATTTCCCTGCTGTTGGATGTTTGGTATGTGGAGTGTAAAGAGTTAAAGTACCTGAACAATATTAGCTCAGAAGTACTGATTGGTGAGAAGTACTTCTACGGCACTTCTACTTCTATAGCTGCTGAGCCTTTTGTTCAAACTTGTGTAGCTGTCAAGCTGGGACGTTGGGGGAAAGTGTTTTCTAAAGCACCGTATCTATTTTATTTCAACATATCTATTTCAGCTCTCATTCAGATCTTCCCCCTTCTGAGTGCCAACCCTTTAAGTACTTGAAAAGGGTAGGCTGACCATATTTCCTTGAGACAAAAACGGGATATTGGGATGACAAAAATGGGACGGGGTTATGTAATAGTCCGTATTCATGAAAAAGTAAGACAATAACAAAAGTTTTATTACATGAACATATCGAGCTAACAATTATTCTTCAGTGACAGAACTCATACAAAATTAGGTAGACGTAGAGGGGGACTGTATTTCACCACGATCGTACTATGAATATTTCTCCGATGAAGTAATCTTACGCAGCAAATTTCGGTCTTTCAACAGTTTATCATAAAACTTCTCACACTCCATGACACAATTTTGTTTTACAACTAACATAGCCCTCATTATCTCAACACTTAATCTAGATTTCTCCTTTGACCACATACCGTTCATAACAGAAAATATTCTCTCGACAGGTGCTGTACTTCCTATTGTGTACTACACAATATAACAAAACAACTGCAGTTCCCTTTGTGGTCTCTCAGGCTATAAGAGACCTAAAAAACAACCTAAGTTCACTGCAAAAGAACATGGAAAGGGGCGCAAATGAATAACACTAATTTATTGCATATACACAAAAAAACACTAATAAATATAGATATATAAAATACTTATAAAATATCACATGAGCAGTAAACAAATCTGTATGGCATACCACAGTGAACACTCTAATGCAGGACTGCAGTGGCCAGACTGCAAAAAATCATAAACATACACCAAAAGGAAAAAAAAGGAATGAACACCCCGACTGCTATCACAAGCCAGTATATGCTAATGTCCCACCAGAGAGTTCTAGCTAAAAAATAGCTAACAGCCTGTTGAACCGAAATATGAGTCTGAAAAGTCCGACTCAAACTGAATGTAGGGCAGAAAGAATCTCTATGGGCGGAATGATTGTAGAAATAACAGTAAGACTCACCCTCCTGGCTCCCACACACTGAATGGGGCTTAGCGACCGCCTCTCGAATTCCCCGCCACTGCAGACAAGCAAGGGGGCGGCGTCTGATCGTCGCTAGCTCAAGAAGCCTGGCCGTGACTGGATAAGGTAAATGGACCTTCCTCTTTCATCACACAAGTAGTTTTACTGCACGCATTGATTAGCATAGAGCCTTATGACAAACGCGTTCAGTATTTTACAAAAAATTAAAAACGGGACAAAATTGACATTTATATTAAAATGACGGGACGGTCGGGAAATATGAAAAAAAATGGTACTGTCCCGTTTAAAACGGTATGTATGGTCAGCCTAGAAAAGAGCCACCATATCCCCCCTCCCCCACCCGTATGTTTCAAGGCAAAACATACACAGGGTCCATCTACACCCAGCTTTTACTCCAGGGCGGGTGCGAGTCACGGTCCCTCATGATAGATGACACAATCTCCACTTCGCAGCCATCCGTGGTTTTTGCCCAGAAAATGCAGAGTTCCAAGGAGTCATTTTGCTCTGACGTTTTTCATTTGCTACGGGTTTCCCCGTGCTTGTGAGCTGTCTGTCCCTTCCCCAAACCAACTTTGCATTTTGCAGTGGGCATGTTGTAGGCGTGTGTAGTGCCTGCGTCACTCTGTGATGCCTCTTTGCTCCCCCAGCCCTTCACATCTGTGTAGTTACAGAGGCAAAGAGGGACGTTTTCACATTTATTTAATCACACTTCCGCACACTTTTGCAGCTTCGTATCTTCACAATGGTTGCTTTTGGACGCGGTACCCAAGGGCTGGGGTACTTTGAGTGTGAACCATCGCGAGAGTCTCAGGCTGGGGAACCGACAAACTGATGGTGCGGAAATGAAGGTGCACAAAACACTCAATTTTTACCTAAAACAGGGTCAGAAAGACACAGCAGAGCCCCTCAAGTACAAAACAGCCTCTGAAGTGTCACACCCCCACACTCATGGGACTGCACAGCTGCGCATTTCAGTATAATGGCAAAAAAAAGGCCAAGGCGGGCCTCTTAGGGAAGCGCGCAGTACATCACGAGGTTATCGCAGGGCAGGGTGATTCGAAGCCGCATTTCTGCGCAGTTGTGATGGGGTGGGGCTCAAAGTGGTGCCATATAGATGGGGCCCCAGTTCCTTCCTCATAGAACTTAGTTTCTAGTCCTCTGATCATCTTTATTTGGAGGTGATTCTTAAGATGTTAAGATGCTCTGGTTCCAGATCGTTAGGGTTTTAAAGGTCAACACCAACACTTTGAACTGAGTTCCAGTAACGAGTTGGTAACCATTGCAAACAGTATAACATCCGAGTTATGTTTTGCAATCTGCCCACTCTAAGTAACTGTCTAGTGGCCTCATTCTGATCTAATAGAAACATCCAGCTATCTTCAAAGGTACCCAGTTAGGGAGCATTACAGTAATCTAAACTGGAAGTGACTAGAGCTTGAATGTCTGTGGCCCAAGTCATTTAGGATGTTATTCCCTGCTACGTTAGAAAAAGTTCAAATCATCCAGAGCAGAGATGGTTGTCTGAGGGTCAGATGTATCTGACCACCAGGATAATTTTAATTAAGATGTGGTAAAAATGCACCCACATTTCTCTCTTGTGAGTAAGAAAAGGAAAATTGGTTTCAAAAGCTCTGAGAAATCAATACTCCACGCTTTATTCTTACATCCAGGTAATGACTTGGTTAATTGCTACTTTATTTCTTTTATTTAAAAAGATTTTTAGGCCACCTTTAAGGGTACTTGAAGTCTTTAGCCCTGTTTTTACCATTAGCTTCACATGTTGCATAAAGGGGGAGCGGGATCAACCCCCCTCCCAACTTCTGTGTTTTTACTGGCTCTGCTCATTTTTTCTAATGAGGAAAGCCTATATCCTGAATGGTGGCATGAAACCCTAAAGTATTTCTGCAATTCTGCTGTACCACAGCAACACTTAGTTATTGTGTAGTGGAACGTATAGAAAAACTGAGAAAGAAAACCCCTAGGGGGAAAAATATGTGTAAAGGAGCCAATCTTAATCCCACAAAGAATCTGCAAACAGAAGCTATGGTAAAGTGTCAGGTTCAAAGCCTCATGTAGAAAAGTCCTTTGTCTCCTTGTCACATCATAGATTTACCCAGTCAACATGAGATAGAGTGGCCATATATTTTAAAGAGGACAGACCTCTATTTGAAGGGCTGCCATGAGACTGTCCTCTTATTTGAAGGTGTCATCTATTTCAAGGGCTGTCCAGTTCAATTCAAGTTTAAAGATAACCATGAGAACAGTTGACCATCAAGAGTGAGCATCTGGACAGCAGACTCAACAGGCAGGTAATCAGGTCACCTGGTCAAAGTAATCTGCACTATTGTGAGATTTACTGTATTTCAGTTTAAATTAATAATTATTTCTAAATCATCTGTACATATACATTGGCATATATACATTTTATGCAAATTTCTGTTCTTTTTTGCCCTCTTTTTTGGTGACATATTTCCTCTGCTTTGGCCATTCAGAAGTGGCCACCCTAATGTGAGGGTAGTTATAGCCACGCATTATCGTAACATGTTATCCTTTGGCTACCTCTCCGATTCCTCACTTCACTTTAAGATTACCCTCAGAGTTTTGTTTGGGGGTGGGCAACATTATGCCCCCACTACTAAATTGGTTTTGCGGTCTGGTAGGTCCAGTCAGAGCAATTCCACAGAAGAGTGTATACCTCTTATGTTTGCTAGTTTACTGGACTCCATGCTCATCTTTAAACTGGCCCTACTAGGCCCAAGGAACTCCTGAATTCAGCACACATTAGAGCAGTTTTGATGAACTAAAATAGATGGCAGCAAAAAGTCCAGCTCTGTGCATGCTGCTTGTAACTTTTGCAGAGTGCAAGTGTGAGACCTTGGCACCTCAGTTAATGATAAGGATGAGAAAAACACTCTACATGGTAAGAGGCAGAGAAGACCAACGTCAGGCAATGCAGCAAATTGTGAAACCATAACATACTTAGTATAACATAACAAGCCACAACATACAAAACAATAGTTGGCTTGTTTTGAAACGGTGCTGATATGAAATGTGCCTTTGTGATTTGCATTGCATGACGATGGAAGACAATGACAAACGGCAGAGACACCAATTACACTTTCCCCCGGGAAGATTTGAGCGTGTTTGGAGGGTAGAAAGTTCCAGTGTACACCTCTGGGCTCAGTCCCAAAATGATGTAAAGGCCTGGTCCCATCTCTGATCATTATGAAGTGAGGGTTCGGGCAGTGTCGTTATACTTCACCTTCACTTTTTCCCTCCTTTTGATACTAGTGAGACTTACTCTCGCTAGTCCTATTGTTTTGCCTTTCCTCCCTACTTTCTCACACCTTACTGTCATTTTGCTATTTCTGCTGTGCTGGAAACAGGGCGATCCTTGGACGTGTTGACCCACTACATTGCACTGGATGGATAGTTATGAATTCAGTGCTAAATTGCAGCTGGAATAGCTAGGAAACAAGCTGCAAGCCTATGCTCACTTACTTGCGTGAAAGTCCCATTGAAATCAATGGAAGTTACTTTTGAGTATGCATGTATACAGTTGCACTGTAAGGATGCTTTTAAACTAGACTGGCTGGAGGAAGTTTTACAGTAGTACAGGGCATGATTATATTCCCATTGCTTATTTTTGTGTCCTTACTATAATGATATCTTCTCATTTCTCCTCTGTTCCTCTATGCCAGCCTTATGCCTTGTGTAGGAATATTTTGTCTAGAGCTTCAGCTATTGGGCAGTATAGAAATGCAATAAATAAACAGTGTTCTTGTGTAGTCATTTGGGCCTACAGTTTTGTTTCCCTACCGTTGGATGGCTGATATATGGTGTATAAGGGGTTAAAGGGAGATTGTCTGTAGTCACCCTCTTTCCATAACTCTGTGGGTGGGACTTAAGTTTTGTGTTTTTCCCCTCCGCTAGTTAGGTCTTCTGTGTATGTGAGCCTCAGTGCCAGTCATATTTGTTACCTGTTTAATAAAAGTGTTCAACTGTTCTCCAGAAATGTACTGCATTGCATGGTCAACAAGGAGGTGTGCAATCATGTGAGTAGTTGCGCAAGGGACCCATACAAAAATACTTCATGGTGTCAGAACTGGGCCTGTTCCCCACTGATATCCCAGCACACTGTGGTGAGGGCACAAACAGAATCCTCAGGAAAGTTAGTGCTTCAGGGCAATGTGGCCAACAACTGAAGAAAGTGACCTGGCACATCACAGCCAATTTCTGGGTAGTTTAACCCAGGAATTGGCGTGGGGGCGTGGGAGTGAGCACACAGCCTCCCAGCCGCTCGCTACTTCCTCATTCAATTAACAACCCAGGAACACCCCACTCCTGGGTTGTTTTGTGATGTATGAACCTGGAAATTCTGAGTTGTTTGGGGATTAAACAATGTAGAGTTAACCCAACAACAAACCAGGGGTTAACTTTGGGTTGTTTAACCCCTAAATGACCCAGAGTTTCTGGGTTTGCATGTTGCGAAACAACCCAGGATCACCACATTCCTGGGTTGTTAATTGAAAGTAGAAGTGGGCAGGAACCAGCTCACTCCCCCATGTGCACAAACAACCCATGGTTAACAAATCATGGGTTGTTTGATCATGGGAACCAGGTCAGTGGAAGCAGGACTGCCATGTATACTGCATCATTTGTGGTACAGATACTATATGATGAAAGATTCCAGACTGCTCTGTTTCTGCATGTGGCTAGAGAAGAGTCTCAGGAGCATTGCAATACTACAGGATGCAAATGAAGACAGGGCACATTAAATAGCTGTGTAGATTAGAAGAGGGAATTTCAGCAGTCATAGCTTACATGAGAGGCCATACTTACTGAAATTCCCTCTTCTACCCAACTATTAAAGTTTCAAGAGCCCTATCCTCTTTTGCATGTGGCCACCTTATCTACTGTATTGAACACTGAGAATCAATAAACCTCTTAATTATTTCAGTTACAATCTCGTGTTTGTGGCCTTTTACAGGTCAGGTTTATTTATCTGTTTATTTTATAGATGTATCAATTGCACCCTCTGCCTATCAGGTGCCCAGGGCGATGTACAATAAAGCTACAATAAAAAGTAAAACTTCTACATCGTAAAGAGCAATACACACAGAAGTAAAAACATTCAATGCAATAAAATTAGAGAGTGACAGTAAAGTGTGACATGAAACAATGTTAAACACCAGTTGGACTTCCCCTGCCCCACAGGGCTGACTGCCATTCATGGCCATGTGGGGAAGAAGACGGAGCGAGGGAGCAGGCAAAGGGAACATCAGGGCCTACTCCAGTTGGACTGCCCCTCCTTTGGGAGATGAGAAGGGGGAACAGGGCCATCCCACCAGCCCCGCTGACAGTTTACTTAATTCTTTTTTCTCCCCTCCCCATTGCCTATTCCTTGTGTGCCTTGTCTTTTTTAGATTGTAAGTGTGCAGGCAGGGACTGTCTTCTTTGTTCATTGATCGTAAGCCGCTCCGGGAGCCTTTTTTGGCTGAGGAGCGGGATAAAAATACAATCAATCAATCAATCAATCAAAAGCCTGACGGAACTGGACAGTCGTCACTGCCCTCCTAAAGGTTAATAGAGAGGGAGCATGCCAATCATGTTACTCACTAGGTTCATTTCCAAACCGAGATTAAAAGCCCATGTGCTCTTCCCTTTCTATATACATGGTACCTGGGCCTAACCATGACCCATGGAGTGTCATTGTTCCGCCATTTTTCTAATTATGCTCACTTTGTCTATGTTCTCTTTTAGTACCAAGTAATACAAACTATCCTGGCTCCTGGAATATAAAAATCCATATGTTCTTTCCTTTTTGAAATGCTATGGGTGGTGCAGCTAGGTAATTTTAGACTGTGTACTTAGGGCACAGCCATGCTAGCTAGGACATGCTGGGAGTTGTAGGACTTTTTTTCTGTCTTAACATGCATAGGATTCTGCCCTTAATGGACGTAGGGGTGGGAGGTGGGGCTTTAGATGGCCATGTGTATTATTTGTATATTATTTCAGTTGTGAAGCACACAACGGACATTTCTGTTCCCCATTTCATGTTTTAAAACGGCTTATACATTCCTGATATATTAGAACAGCAACAATACTGTTTGTCAATCCTGATTTAAAAACAACAACACCCTGAACATGTGTAGTTTTAAATTTTAAATTCACTTAGGCTACAATCCTATGCATGCTTAGATGGAAAACAGTTCTACAGCTCCCAGCATTCCCCAGCCTCTTTGGGGGTACCTCTGGGGGGTGATGCAGTGTGTGATACATGCCCATAGTGGAGGAAGACGATAGTCCTATTCCGTTGTTATCCTCCCACTGACCCCGCCCACACTGTTGCATCCCCTGCTGTACGTACCTGATTTGCTACCCTGAATAGGGAATAAGGACAGAATAAGGCTAGTCAGTTTTGTGGAAGATCTATTTATCCTTTGAGTCTCAGTTTCACTGAAGTCCTATCTTCCTTTGCAATCTACTTCTACTATTAATCCTCACAGCACCCAAGAGCAATTACCCTGTGGTTGAGTTTTTGTTTTGTTTTGGGTTTGGTTGTGTTTGGGTTGTGCTTTTGTTGTTGTTGTTCTTACTTGCTACTGTAATCTCTTAATTTGTTTTAGTGATAGGCAAGTAGGAATTTTTAATGTTCATACATTTAAACCAGGGGTGCAGAATCTCAGGCCCTGAGAGCAAATCCAGCCACTCTGGGGGCCAATCTGGAATTCCCCAGATGGCTACGCCCCCTTCTCCTGGCCAAACCGCTTTTCCCTGACCACCAATCATTTGGTGGTTTCCTGCCATTTGTGCAGTTTTCCCCCATTCTAAAAGATTGAAATGCCTCTCCTAGGGCTTAGCTACTGGCAGTAAGCGCTTTTAGCTAAAGTAGGCTGGTATTTCAGTCTGACCCTTTTTGCCTTTGGCCCCATCAGTTTTGTCTTTGGCCCAGCCCTCAGATGGAATGTAGCCCCTGAGAACTTCCCTGAAATGGAATTCAGCCCTCAGCCTGAAAGAGGTTCGAAATCCCTAATTTCAATGAATTGATATAGATCGGGAGTGGGTAGTGCTTTTTTCCACTGGGAAATATGGAATCCCACCATTTCTTTCATCCCTCATACATGAATTGTGCATTGGTTGCACATCCTTTCCTAGAATATTTTTTTTTACCCTTAATAAATCTACATCTTTTTGTTTCTTTAAACTTGTTGACTCCCAATTGCATCAGGCACCCATTTTATGGATTAATAACAAAAGGCATATTCTAGATCCCTCTTGATTTCCCCAGAGTAATCATGATTTTATACATCTCTTTTATTGCCTTTAGTGCTTTCATGCCCATGCTAAAAGTCCAAGGTTTGTCGTCTTTTCCGATATAAGAATTATTCCACAGTCAGGTCATTTTGTCATTCTGGCCCTACGTGCCTTCATTTCTTCAAAGAAAGAAACCGGAAGTGACTCTGTGGTTGGCTGAGGAAGAACCAGTAGAATGCTATTAGTAGCTATACGAATACGGATGTTCCATATCCGTCTTCAACACAGCTCTGAACCAGCAGGGAAACTAATGAGATGTATCTTTTTCTTTGGCCCAAAGCAATCACAGGGGGAGGACAGCTTTGAGGCCTGTATTGTACCTGTCTTTCCTCCCACCCCCATCCGTAGCTAATAGCAGTTTCAGGGGTATAATCACTTTGGGGGTTTGCTCGAGTTCTATTCTGTTTTAAACTTTTAATGTATTGGTAGTTTTGCCTTTGGCTCCGACCACCACTGCAACGCAGCCCCCAGGAGCATCTCCAAAATGGAACTTGGCCCTTGGACTGAAAGAGGTTCCCCACCCCTGTACTACAGGATAAGGGCCACATGCCCCCTACACATTTGTAGACAGTTTTAGCTGGGGGTAGGGGTAGATATCTTTCTGACTCCAAATATGGCAGTTAGCCAACTCAGTCCTTGGAGAAATAAAAGACAATGGGTTGGGCACGGGTGCAGCTGCCTGCTCCCCAATGGCCTTTCCTTCAGTAGCTGAGGGCGCAATCCTATGGCCGCTAGTCAGCAGCTAGATGACCATAGGACAGGTCGGTTCCTGGAAACCAACCTCAGAGCCCACACTCCGAGGTTGGTTCCCTGAGAACCGACCTCCACCCACTCCTGCGCTGCCTCGTAGGCAACGCAGAATGGCCCTGCACTCCATGCTTGAAAGAGGAGTGTGGAGTTGCAAAAACGGGGCATTCCTGGGCGTGTGCCAGGGTGGGGAAGGCGTAAGTGCCGTTCCAACGCTTCCTATGTGTAGTCCGGCATCTGTCCGCCCTGCTCTGACTTCCCGTGGCTAGACAGCTGAAATCGGCTGTCTAGCCATGAATGTAGAGCAGCTGAAGCGTGGAGGGGATGATCCCCTCCATGCTTCTCCTGCCCTGCATTGGATAGGCAGTCACCTCTGAGTTTGGAGGCAGCTGCCTATCCCGATAGGATTGTGCCCTCCATCTATGATGCTTCACAGGAAGCATGTATGAGTGTGGGAGCTGGAATTTCTAGATCCTATAGATTAGGGGTGGGCAGAAGGTAGACTGGGATCTACTGGTAGATCTCTTGGTGATTTGCTGTAGATCAGCAAGGATTTCTGACATCCAAATATTTAATAGCAACAACAAAAAGAAACCACCACCATCCCATTATACTGCCAAAATGAAGAAATCTTTGGGTGGCGGTAACCAAGACTGGATTTTTTGTGTTGAAGGAATGTGAGCTCTGTTGGGTTTGGTACTCAAAACACATTCCTGGGCTTAAAGTTCATCAATTCTAAATGTATGTATTTTGCACCTGACTCTAGTTGGTGAGTCTTGGGGTTCTAGCAGTGATGTCGTGGTAAATTTTGAAGTGCAGGCACTCATCATAGCAGGCTCCATAGCCACACCCCTAAGGAGAGTCCAAAAGTGTAGGCAGCTGTGTTGATCCATACCAGCAAACCAGTTCTAGCAGTTTTATCCCCACCAGGAGCAGCTCTTTTGTAAAACAAATGAGTCTTAATTGCCCATTCAAGACCAAGCTGCCCCAAAATACTTTGCATTACAACAGGGAACAATATATTGTTCTTTGGAAATTCATCTCCTACCCAGCTACTGTGAGGACTGCAGCTAAACTGAGAGGGAAGAGAGAATTTGGGGGGGGGGGCAGAGGACATCAACATCCCTGCTAATAAAAAAAGTGCTGTCTCTGTGAGTCCTGGCACTGCTACACTACTGGGTTCGACTAAAACCAAAACGAAGAGATCCTGCAATCCTAAAGTCTGCCCAGCCCTGCTATAGGTCACAAACTTCCTTCCTGATCCCAATGGAATATGATGCAGAACAGAAAGTGCAATATACCTGTACTAAAAATATCCAATCTACCTTGAACCCAGGGTGATTCTTTTCTTCCACAATTATTCCAGAGAAATTGTTCCAGAACTTTTTGGCCCAAATTGTAAGCACCTAAAGGTTTATATCATTGGTTTTCATTAAGTGATATTCAAGACCTACCCAAGCCGGAAGAATGCCTTTAAAATATCCTCCCTGTTAAAAATTATATACAATATATCCAATATAAAAATAAAGCCCACATAACACTCCCACACCAGGAGTTTTACCCTTAAAGGTGGCCTAAAAATAATTTTAAATAAAAATAAATGTAAATAAAAAACTGAAATAGGTATTTTAAAACTTTAGTTTTAATTAAGCATTTCAGAGGTCAAATTCAAAGACAAAAAACAAACAATCGACCAACAGTGTAACCATATACATATCTACTCAGATGTACGTTCAATGGTGCTTACTCCTGAGTAACTCAATATAGGATTGCCGATACCCACTAACCTAAGGCTTATCTGAGATTAAGAGCATCTCTACACCAGCCTAAAATCCCACATTTAAAACGGACCTTTCTGCTTCTGTTTTAAATGCAGGATCACGATGGTCTCTCTTTACACGCACTTCTTTCCCCTCCTTTCCCTCCTCCTTTTCTCCCTTGAGTCTTCCATATGTTTTATTAAACAGCTGCTAGATGGCGCTGTGGTCTAGCTCCTCTTATTGAGGGTTTTCCTCTTTTCAGGCGGGAACTGAAGCAGAAATTAAGTGCTGTAATTTGATAGCTCATCATCTACAATCTTTTTAGAAATGGAATAAAGGTAATTTAGTGTGGGAGATGCCCTGGAGGTTAACAATGTCATCTAAAGGACCCACAAACTTCCGTGAGTAACCAATCTCAATAGCAGGATAAAAGTTCCATGTGAAGTCCTAAGCCTCCTTGAACTCAATTGTATTGAGAACAACTACATTTGTATGCTCTGTATTGCCAGGAGCTTCTCCAGGGCTATCTACTACCTCTTATTTCCCACACAGTTGTTGTGAGGATCGAATGAGTCAAATCCATCTATGCCATCCTAAGTTTGTTTGGAGGAATGGCAAGATACAAATGCAATACATAAATAAAGACATCTTCTTGTCAAAAATGTATTTATGGGTACTGGTTCAGATGGGTTGCTCCATTTACTTAGGGCGCAATCCTGTTGGGATAGGCAGCTCTGAACTTGGAGGGGACTGCCTATCCAATGCAGGGCAGGAACAGCGCAGAGGAGATCTTCCCCTCCACGCTTCAGTCACCCTGCATTCGCAGCTAGACAGCCGATTTCAGCTGTCTAGCTGTGGGAAGTCAGAGTGCGGTGTGGGGGGGGTGGACGCCGGACAACGCATAGGAAGTGTCGGAATGGCACATCTGCCCCCCCCCGCCTTGGCCTGCCCCCGGGAACACCCCATTTTTGCCGCTCCACATTCCTCTTATGAACACGGAGCGTGGGGCTGATCTGTGCTGCCTACAAGGAGGAGGTGGAGGTCAGTTCTCAGGGAACCAACCTATCCTATGGCCATCTAGCCACTGACTAGCGGCCATAGGATTGCACCCTTAAAATATGTTCTTTATGATCCTATTGTAACCCTGTTGCAAAACTGGGGGAAGGTGAGACATATCCAAACTATATTACTTCACCTTTTTCATCTACATTATTGCAGCATATTTGGTCTATCACCAATGTTCTGCATCAAAATTGGCATGGATAGTATCAAAGGGTTCCTTCACCACAAAGCTCTGATTATTTCATATAACAGAGAACTTTGTATTTTCCTTCCCAGAATGCCTATCACTCACTAATCAGCTAATTTCATTTTATTTCTCTTCTTCTATATGGGAAGAAATTCATGCCACACTTCACTCCTCTGGCATTTTATTTCTTTCTCCAGATGCTCAGAAACAAATCCTTTGATGCAAAGAAATGACTCCAAACTTCAGTGATTCTACGGATGGCTCATCTGTTGCAGGTGCTTTATTTTCTTCTGGGCTGTTATGCTTTTGCACAGTGTATTCAAATGTGTGTGCGTTTGGTTGAGCTGTGTGTATGAAGTCAGACCTGACATGTTGTTCAGGAGGTTGAATGTTCAAGCTCCATTTCTTGCTGGATTCTTCTGTTGCATAAACATTTTTTTTCTCCCAGTTCCCTTTGATTTTCTGGGTGACTACCAAGAGTGCACCTCACCATGTATGTATGTATGTAAAATTTTTGTGATCCATGCAGAGAGTTTCAGCTATTGGGTGGTATAGAAATGAAATAAATAAATAAATATGTATGTATGCATGTATATGTATGTATTTTATTTACTACTTATCTGTACTGCCCAATAGCCATAAGCAATATTCTATAGAAATAGCCCTGCTTTAAAAATATTTCATAGATCAGGCGTGTTGAACCTCAGGCCAAATCCAGCCTGTTTGAGGTCTCAGTCTGGCCCATTGGGATCCCCCACACAGCCCCACTCCCTTTCCCCCAACCACCAATCATTGGGTGGTTTTCTGGTTCTTGCACATTTTTTTCCCATTCCAAAAGGGTGAAATGCCTCTCCTAAGACTTAATTATTGGCAGTAAATGCTTTAAGTTGAAATAGGCTGGGATGTGTGGTTCCACTCCTTATGCATTCATCCCCTGCCCACCACTGGGATGCAGGCCCTGTGAGTTTCTCCAAAACTGCATTTGGCCCTTGGGCCGAAAATGGTTCTGCCCCCCTGGTATAGATATAGATGCGTAGTGATAAATATTTACATTTTATTTAATCACTGAATATTCTTTAGTCATGCTATATGTTAAGGACATTTATTAATTCTGAACATATGCTGCTATTAATTATTAGATTAGTAATGTATTGATGATCTAAAATTATTTAGGGCACAATCCTATGCATGCTGGCTGGGGAATGCTGGGAGTTGTAGGGCTTTTTTGCTCTCTAAACATGCATAGGATTGTGCCCTTAACTTCTCAAATTAGAAATATATAATAGGTAGTGTATTATCTTGTTGACTTAAATGGTAATATGGATCCATCTAGACCTGCATCCTGCTTCCAAAAGTAGGCAGTCAGGTGCTTCTGGGAAGCCCATAAGCTGGGCAAAAAGCCCCCCTGCCCCCCACAATTGATATTCAGAGGAATACTGACTCTGAACCTGGTTGTTCCATTTAACTATTCCTTAATTTGTCCAATCCCACATTAAACCCATCTATAATGGATATAGATATTAATGGCCAATAACTTTTTATCAAAAGCCTTCAAAATACCAAACCAATTTCTGCCAACAAGGGGTTATTCAAAAGCTTATGGCATGTGGACAGTATTTATATGGTAAATTTAATTAAAAAAAAACCTGTTCATGAATGTACAATTCCAGTTCCATGTTCTTCTAAGACCCTTTCGTTCTCAGGTGCTGCCTGACGTGGCATCAGAACAGATAGGCCACTGGCAGCCATGACACCTCTGCCTCCCAACCTCCAAGTCTCAGCCTCCGTCCCATGCAGTGACTTGGAAGTTTGTAGTGGAACCAGGGCCATTGTCAAGGGTAGGCATGGTTGGGCATCTGCTGAGGATCCACATCCCTGCAAGGCCCACTGACAAGAACCTCCTGGAGTTGCTCCTCTTGTTTGTCCATGCAGCCTACTTGTTCACCTACCTGTTGCTCTGGCAAGGAAACAGTAGTAGTGAGAAGGAGGAGCAGTAGATGCCACTGCCTACCTACTTGCTCACTGCTCTCTGCCTGTCAAGCAAACAAGTGGTGACAATGATGAGGAAGAGGATGAGGAGCAATAGCCATAGCAGCTGGTGACAATAGTGGTGAGAAGGTAGACTCACTGAGGGAGGGGGCCCATTGGGAGTGTCTTACCTAAGAGCCCTCAAAAACCTGGAGCCAGCACTGAGTGACACACTAAGAACATAAGAACATAAGAAGAGCCATGCCGGATCAGACCAACGGTCCATCTAGTCCAGCATTCTGTTCACACAGTGGCCTACCAGCTGTCGACCGGAAACCCACAAGCAGGGCATCAGCGCAACAGCACCCTCCCGCCCATGTTCCCCAGCAACTGGTGTACATAGGCTCACTGCTTCTGGTTCTGGAGGTGACACATAGCCTTCAAGACTAGTAGCCACTGATAGCCTTTTCCTCCAGGAATTTGTCCAACCCCCTTTCAAAGCCATCCAAATTGGTGGCCATCACTACTTCCTGTGGTAGCGAATTCCATAGTTTAACTATGCGCTGTGTGAAGAAGTATTTCCTTTTATCTGTCCTGAATCTCCCACCAATCAGCTTCATAGGATGACCCTGGGTTCTAGTATTCTGAGAAAGGGAGAAAAATGTCTCCCTATCCACATTCTACACACCATGCATAATTTAATAAACCTCTATCATGTCTCCCCTTCCCCTCCTTTTTTCCAAGCTAAACAATCCCAGCTGTTGTAACCTTCTCTCATAGGGGAGATGCTCCAGCCCCTTGATCATTTTAGTTGCCCTTTTCTGTACTTTTCTAGCTCTACAATATCTTTTTTTAGGTGTGGTGACCAGAACTGGACACAGTACTCCAAGTGTGGTCACACCATAAATTTGTATAGGGGCAGTATGATGTTGGCAGTTTTATTCTCATTCCCTTTTCTAATTATGGCTTCTCATCCCCTTTTCTAATTATGGCTAACATGGAATTTGCCTTTTTTACAGTGGCCACACACTGGGTTGACATCTTCATTGAGCTGTCCACCACAACCCCAAGATCTCATTCCTGGTCAGTCACCGCTAGCTCAGATCCCATCAGGCTATACTTGAGGTTGGGATTTTTTGCCCCAACGTGCATCGCTTTACACTTGCTTACATTGAACTGCATTTGCCATTTAGATGCCCATTCTCCCAGTTTGGAGAGATCTTTTTGGAACTCTTCACAATCCTTTTTTGTTTTCACCACCCTAAATAATTTGGTGTCATCCACAAACTTGGCCACTTCACTGCTCGCTTCTAATTCTAGATCATTTATGAACAAGTTGAAAAACACTGGTCCTAATACAGATCCCTGTGTGACCCCACTATTTACTTCCCTCCACTGGGAGAATTTACCATTTATTCCTACTCTCTGCTTTCTGTTCTTTAACCAGTTACTGATCCATAAGTGGGCCTGTCCTCTTATTCCATGACTACTCGGTTTTCTCAGGACTCTTTGGTGGGGGTCTTCATCAAAAGCCTTTTGGAAGTCCAAGTAAACAACTGTCAGGAGCGCCCTAGCTGCCTCTTGCAATCCCTTCCAATAGCCAACTCAGGACACAGACAACGAGGATTCTTTCCAAGGCTTTATTCCTTTATTCCTTTATGACTCTTTCAGATACTAATCGCTAACGACTAAGCAGGGAACAGCACTGGGGAAAGATAGCAGAGTAGCCTAAGCTCCAGGTAAGGCAGTTGGTCCCCGTTTGAAGGGGAACCACGGGAAGACCCAGAACTTATGGGCTATGGATAGATCCTCCCTCTTTCCCTTGGGTCCTCGGGACACGACCGTTATTTGAGCACCAAATGAGCGGAACGCCTCCTTTCCACGCCCTCCATCTGTTGTCGCTACCTGCATCTGCGCAGAGCGTCCAGCAAGCCCCCCTCCAGTGCTCTCTCACTGCCAGGGTCACTATCTATTCCAGGAATGCTGGCAGGAGGAATCTCTGCCAGCTGCTGTGCTTGTGAGAGATGAGCGAGCTCCTCTCCCACGGATTGTTGTTCTTCCTCAGAATCAGAACTGCTCTGGGGCTCTATGGGCTCAGTTTCCACCCTGACAACAATGTCTACAGGATCACCCCTGTCTACAGGTTTATTGACACTCTCAAAAAACTCTCAAAGGTTAGTAACACAGGACTTAGCTTTGCAGAAGCTGTGTTGACTTTTCCAGCAGGGCTTGTCCTTCTATATGCTTACTAATTTTTATCTTTAATAAACCCCTCAACCAATTTACCTGGAACAGACATTAAGCTAACCAGCCTGTAATTTCCTTGATCCCTCCTGGATCCCTTTTTGAATATTGGTGTTACATTGGCCATCTTCCAGTCCTCTGGTATAGAAGCTGATCTTAGGGACATGTTGCATATTTTGATTAGAAGATCAGCAATTTCATATTTGAGTTTTTTGAGAACTGTAAGATGGATATCATCTGGGCCCAGTGATTTATTTGCTTTCAACTTATCAATAAGGTTGAGAACTTCATATTTTGTTGCCACTATTTGCCTCAGTTCCTCAGACTTCCTTCCTGAAAACATCAGTTCAGGCACAGGTATGTGTCCTATATCTTCTGCAATGAAGACGGATGAAAAGAATTCATTCAGCTTCTCTGCAATCTCCTTGTCCTCTTTCAGTACTCCTTTAACTCCATTGTCATCCAGTGGTCCAACTGTCTCCCTAGCTGATTTTCTGCTTCTGATATATTTAAAGCATTCCATATTGTTGGCCTTGATGTTGTTAGCGATATGCTCTTCAAAATGCTTTTTTTGCATCTCTTATTGTCTGCTTGCATCACCTTTGTGCAAGCCTGTGCTCCCTTTTGTTTTCCACACTTGGCAAGACTTCCATTTTCTGAAGGAGCTCTCTTTTCTCTAATAGCTCCCTTAACACTGCTCGTTAACTTATGTTGGTGATCTTTTGGACTTGGTGCTACCTTTTTTAACCTGTGCTATACATTTTAGCTGGGCTTCTATTATTGTGGTTGTGAGTAATCTCCAAGAATTTTGAAGGGATTTAATCCACTTGACTCCCCCTTTTAACTTCCTTTTCACCAGTTCCCTCATTTTAGAGAAGTGTCCTCTTTTGAAGTCAAAGGTGACTGTGTTGGACTTCTTGGGCAATTTTCCACTGAAATATATATTAAATCTGATAGCACTGTGATCACTGTTTCCAACTGGTTCAACCACATTTACATCTTGTACTAGGTCCTGGGCGACACCACTTAGGATTAAATCCAAGGTCGCCTCCCCTCTGGTTGGTTCCATGACCAACTGTTCTAGGGCACAATCGTTTAGAGCATTGAGAAATTTAACCTCTTTGTCGTGGCTGGAACATACATTTACCCAATCAATGTGGGGGTAATTGAAGTTGCCCATTTTTAAAATACCTCCTTGTTTGGAGGCCTCCCTGATTTCATTTTCCATCTCAAGGTCAGTCTGAGCATTCTGGTCTGGGGGACGATAGCATGTTCCTAGCACTAAAACACCTATACATGGTATCCTTCCCCAGATGCCTCTGGCGTGTGCATCTTTTGGCATGGGACGTTGGCCCCTTTGACTGGCGATTTGGATCTACTATGGCCTCCTGGCCTCTTTCCTCCCCTTCTACATTTGGGCAATCAAAAACATTTTCATCTTCATCCCTTTGGGATGATTTAACCCAAACAGGATGCTTCCCAGCTCCTGTCGGCTTTCCCCCAGGGTTCAGTTTAAAAGCTGCTCTGCCACCCTTTTTATGTTTAGCGTCAGCAGTCTGGTTCCATTTTGGTTCAAGTGGAGCCCGTCCCTCTTGTACAGGCCTGGCTTGTCCCAAAACATTCCCCAGTGCCTAACAAATCTGAACCCCTCCTCCCTGCACCACCATCTTATCCATGCATTGAGACTCCTCAGCTTCGCCTTTCTTGCTGGCCATGCTCTTGGAACAGGTAGCATTTCCGAGAAAGCCACCTTGGTGGTCCTGGATTTCAACCTCCTACCTAGCAACCTGTAAGTTCTGGGGCTGTTTGTTCTCCTCTATGATGCATCCGGGCTGTGATTGTGCAAGGCAAAAGTGCTTATGAGTGTTTGGCTAGCAGTTACAATGACTGGAGAAAAGTGCCTGACATTTGCCACCAGAGAGCTTACCTGCATGTCTGGATGAGTGAGTGCTGTGGCATAAAGTTGTGGGGGGTGGGGCTCAAACCCCCTCTGAATATACCATGCAGGCTCATGTGATGCACCCGGTGGGCTCTTCTCTCAATTTCATCTGGAGCGAATGGCTCCATTTCAGGGCACTAGGGGAGTCAGCATGATTCATGCATTCATTTAGGATTCTCTGACCTGGTTCTCATGATATGACAGCCCATCGCTGGTTAATTTAGACTTGAGGAGCTGCAGTGCAAGCTGGCCACCATTATGAATATGCAACCTCCAACCAGGGTTTGTCGTGTTGTGCGAACCTGGCTGATGGGTTATTTGATAGTTAAACAACCCTTGAATTACCCATGGTCTGTTGTAGGGTTGTGGTCTGTCGTAGGGTTGTGGTCTGTTGTAGTGTAATGCAAGGGTCATTTAACCCTCAAATAATCCTTGCCAGCCGGGTTTGCATGACACACTAACCCCTGGTCAAGGATTGCATAATCATAATGGCAGACCCGGAGGGCAAGCCCGCCAAACACTTGTGTGTCTCTTCTTCTGTTGTTAAGGTACCATCATTGGGCTCCTGTCCCATCCTGCTGCCTCTGTTGCTGCCATCATTGCACACAATGCAGCAGGAGGCTGCTCAATTATCAGCCGGGGCAGCAAGAGGCTACTCAATCATCAGGAGGCTCGTGCACCCCAATGGATCGTCTTGTGCGCACCCCACTTTGGAGACGAGTGATCTACTCAATCAGAATTTGTTCTTTGATTTTTATCCCCAAAAATGCATGTTGTGTTAGGGTTATATGATAGATTGCAGTTACCTTTCAGCCTTCCAGCTTTTGATGAAGTTTATTTCCCTTCAAACATCAAGTTTAGTGGAGCTTATTTTAAAAAAACACTCCTTTTTTTGTTATTCAGCCCACTTGCTAAGGCCACACTGACCTCAGTTGTCATCAGGAAAATCCAAAGGCAGCTGTGGAAAGACTCCAGCAGGCAGCTCCTCCATTTCCTATGAATGAACTGGGAGGTGAACTCTGCTGGTCAGACAGGTTATACTGGGGAAGCGGACAAGTGACACAGTTTCAGAGCAGCATTTTGTCAACACTCTTGAGCTGTGGGAGATTCAGGAATCTTGTCAGGCGGAGGGCTTTTGATGAGTTAAGACTTGTGTGTGTTCACACATTGCACAATACTATGCGACAATTGTGTTGATACTGCCCCCCCCCCCGCCTTTCTCCCTTTCTGTGAATTAGAACAACAAGGATTTCAAAGTGTTTTATTCAGGTCCATTCTGAAAATTGGATGGAAGAAACTGTGTTGCAAGCTCAATCTGGTGGTTGTTATTGGTAAGTAATCATGTCTTCACATTTGAGGAGTACTGTGACAGTACTTTCTGTCTGGAAGAACAAAACAGGATGGCTCCACTGATCATGGAAAAATCAGGACGTTATTTGTGCATGAACTTTTAAGAGTGAATGTTAACCCTCTCTACCTCTCTTATTACATTTATACGTCAGTGCACGCGTATTACATGCAGTTTGTCGCAGTCTGGAAATCCCGTAGTAGTTCTGAAACTCGCTCCAGACACTTTTGGCTCTTCTCCTTTTGCCTAGTTATTTCTGATCTCTTTGAGTATCATTTGGTGTTCTTCCACACGTGTGCACACCCCACTGGCTTCGTGGATGGGAGGACGATATATTGGAGGATGGAATTTGGCCTTTAGTTTCATTTTTAACTTTTGCATTCCGTCCAGAACTAACTTGCATAAAGCTTAAATGGCAGTTTCCAAAGCTACAGGATCAGCTTGTCTGGACTAGCAAAAGAGCTTGGTGCTGACGTGCAGAGTTGGGCAAAGTCCCATTTAAACAAACAGCTATAGTAAGTGCTTCAACATCAGCTCCTACTGCTGAGGATAAGTGCATAAACACCACCTTTGAGTTAAACAAGCTGATGAAAATAGCTGTTATTAATGAAAAGACCTTGAAAGAAGGGTGGGCAGGGAGGCTGTTGCTCTGTTTATTATCAGTGCCAGAAAAACAAAGTGAATTTATACCCCCACCCCTCCACCTTTTATTTATTTAGGGTTTTTTTTCATGGATTGTGTGTAAGTTATCATGACAATTTATAACCGTGCAGGCTTTGGTGGCATCTTTGCATAACGCTGTTTCCAGCAAATATTTTATATTGAGCTGAAGCAAATGTAAAAATTGGGTAATCAAGTGCTGAAATAATTGAAAGTGACTATCGCTTTAGTTCTTTTCCTTTTGGTCACAGTGCTTCTCATTAATCACGTGTGTGCATGGGTATTCTTGCATCTGTAGAGATGGGTTTCATTTTAAGGTCACCCTTCAATTTCTGGAGAATATAATTTAAAGCTATTTATAGAGCTTTGCCACGGCCTCTAATAACTAATAGGGACGGGAAAGGAAAGGCCTTCCTCTCTGTAACTGAGGAATGAATGTGTAACAGCTGTGTCTGCTTTAACTTGATTAAAGGCACTAAAAAAAAGTGTAAACAGAAGAATGACTCTGGACAAAGGAGCAGAAGTGAGCCTAGTATCTGTTTTATTGTAAAACTCTTTGCAGGCGTTACTCTGGCTCATCAGGAGCCCTGGATTTTCTGTGTTTAAAGTTTACTTTGCTGTTTATCTTGAGTGGGGTCAGTGTCGTAGTGAATAATTTATAGGCAGCATGAATGAACTCATTAGTCACCTTTTCAGGGTTTAAATGAGTTTGGTGGTTGTCATTACATGGGCCTTCTGTTCAGCTGCACGGCAAAATGACAGCTTGGCAGTTGGCGTGCTTCTAGCAGTCTCGGCTCCCTCTTTTGAGAGCCGGGTTGGCTTTTGTATTCTATTCAGGCCCCCCATTCCGTTGCCCAGTGCTGGTCCAGTAACTCTCGGGCTTCGGATGTTTCTTCAGCAAACAGGTGGTGGGCTGGTGCTTATAGGATGGATGTGTGTTCTCTTTTACAAAGGACAGTCCTCTGTTTGAAGGGCTGCTAGAGCAGGGATGAGCAGAAAATAGATCTGCAGGCATTTCCACTCCCAGTGTTCCTGACCGCTGGCCAGGCTGGCAGGGGCTTTTGGGACGTGGCCTGCAAAACATCTGGAGATCTACCTTCTGCCCACCCCTGTGCTAGAGGACCATCCTCTGTTTGAAGGCGTCCTCTGTTTGAATGGTTGGATCCAGGGTCTGCCTTCTGTGAGAGGAAGGGCTCTGGTTGCAGGGGATCTCTCCGCCCAATTTCTTGTAGTATAGAATGGAATTTGCTACCACAAGATGTAGTGATGGCCACCAACTTGGATGGCTTTAAAAGGGGATTAGACAAATTCCTGGAGGAGAAGGCTATCAATGGCTACAAGGCTTGATTGCTATTGCTATGGGCTACCTCCAGTACCAGAGGCAGTACACCTACGTATACCAATTGCTGGGGAACATGGGTGGGAGGGTGCTGTTGCACTTGTGTCCTGTTCGTGGTTTCCTGGTCGACAGCTGTTCGCTCTGTGAACAGAGGCTGGACTAGATGAACCCTTGGTCTGATCCAGCATGGCTCTTCTTATGTTCTTAATTTTGGGGGATCTCCCCTCCCACACACAATACAGCTCACCCCATTTAGAAGGATCTCCTGACTCTCTGTGTAGCATTTTCAGCGGGCTGGAGGGGCTGCCACGGGAAGGAAGGGGTGGCAAAGTGCACTTCTGCAAGCCCAGTTGCTCGCGCTTAAATCTGGATCCAATCCAACAAACCATAGAAATGGAGAACTGTGACCTTGAAGTTGCCCATCAACAGTTGGCACTTGCAGAGCAGACTGAGGAAGCATACAAGTTACCTGACCACAGCCTTCTGCGCTATGCTGATGTGTATTGTACATGTTTAAATTACATTTGCATCTAAACATTTCAATGAATATATGCACATTTTATGCAAATCGGTGTCCTCATTTGGCCTCTCTTTTTTAGTGGTGTATTGCCTCTTTTTGGCAATACATCAGTGGACGCTCTATGCTTGCATCACATGGGTCTTGAGACCTCCTCTTTCCGTCTCCTTCTGGGTTACCCTTCATTTTCTTTTATCCAATAGCTCTAGAAAAGGATGAGCCAAGGAATCCTACATGAGAAGAGCAAACTCAGTTCTCCAAGTGAGCATTCCTTATGTAGCCAAAACAACTATCCACACACAAGGGGGAGATATTGGCAGGCTTGTGGAAACCCCAAGGTTTTCAGAAGTAATACCTTTAGGACAGGAATAGGCAAACTTTTGGGGCCATGGGCACATTGGGCAATTTGTGACACTGTCCTGGGCACCATCATGAAATGGCTGTCATGGAAGGCAAAGCAAAGGGCAAGTAACTTCTCCAACAGAGTACAAGGCACCAAGAAAGGGGCACACTGGTGCCTGTGAGCACTCCATTGCCTACCTCTGCTTTAGGAAATAAACCCTAAGGGGGTAACCCCTCCAAAAACAGCCCAGTGAGGACTGAGCATCCCTCAGTTGGCATGAAATACTGTCTGACTGTTGGCAGGGTCAGAAAATTGGGGCAGGGAGATGGGCTGGACAACCCTGGGAAAGGGCATGGTTAGCTGGAACCCTGAAGAGCACTCCACCTTACAACATTTTCTTGCAAGTCCCACTTATGGAGAACCTGTTGCTCTATTCTCAGAAATGTGAGTGTGGAGGTAGCTGAGAAGAGACAACCTGACCATAGCATTGCCAGCTTATTTTACTAGCCCGTCTCCTGTGCTTTTAAGCAGCCAGGGAAACCTTTTTCCTTTCACAGAAAGGAAGGGATACGAAAAGTTTGTCCTGCTAAATTTCCTATGCTGCTGTGAAAAGCACAGGACCAGAAGCAGGAAAACATTGGCAATCCCAAATCTTAGATGACTGTTTAATCTATGTCAGGGGTGGGGAACCTGTGGCCCTGCAGATGCTGGACCACAACTCCCTTCATCCCTGGTCATTGGCATGGTTACTGGGGCTGATGGGAGCCCAGCAACATCTGGAGGGGCAGAGGTTCCGCACCCCTGATCTATGTCATACATAGGAGTGACATAACCTCAAACTTTTCTGTTGTGTCAGATATAAAAATGAACACAAGAATTTGCAAAAAATTCTGGCCCCCACCCTCAGAAATATGAGCGTAACAGCCACGTACCTGTTTGGGTGTTTATTTATTATTACATTTATATCCCAATTTTTTTTCCTGTTTCAAGGAACCCAAGCTGGCTTACACGGTCCTCCTCTTCTTCATTTTATCTTCACAACAACTCTGTGAGGTGGCCCAATGCCACCCAGTGAGCTGCATGTCTGAGTGGGGACTAGACCCGGATCTCCCAAGTCCCAGTTCAAGACTCTAACCACTACAATAAACTGGCTTTCCAGATTTGTAGAGGAAGCGTGCCCATTCTTAAGAAAAATGAGGTTAGAAAGAAAGTGAGGAAAAAAGATATGGTGGTAGCACAGCAATGGAAAGTTCATCAGCTCAGCAACAGCAGTTGCATGTCTGGAGACTTTTATTTATTATTTATTTTTTATTTATTGCATTTATACCCCGCCTTTCTCCCTCTCGCAAGGAACTCAAGGCGGCTTACATTATCCTCCTCCTCACCGTTGTATCCTCACAACAACAACCCTGTGAGGTAGGTTGGGCTGAGAGTCTGTGACTGGCCCAAAGTCACCCAGTGAGCTTCCATGGCCAAGTGGGGACTAGAACCCGGATCTCCCGGCTCCCAGTCCGTCACTCTCACCACTACACTACACTTTCTTTTGGACTTTAGGAAGTACCTCTGGAGGCACCATGAAAGCAGGAAAAACTGGTTTGACCATGGTGGGAACTCTACAGAGAGGGAAAAAATGGCAAGTTCCCTGGTACAGGAGAAAGACAAGACTGCTTTCACCACTCTAAAAGATACCATCTGTACAGAGCCATGTAGCTGGTTTCTATGCATGTTTAGTAGGAAGTAAATGTCACTAAGGGGGTTTATCCACGACAACGGAAGGAGACGGAAGGAGAAGCCAATCGTGGCTTACCCAAATTTTTCAAGGAGCTGGCTTTGCCTTGCGCAGGGCTCCACGGGTAAGTGTATCGCACCAGTAAAAGTCGCTTCACAGAACGTACTTCTGGGTAGGGGCTGGGGGTTTGGAGTCAACATCATCTGACAGGCAGGGGCTGCTCAACCAATAAGAGAGGCTCCCCACCTCCAGGCTCCCCCCCCCCATCCCTTTCACCTTTGATAAAATCCCAGGAGGTTTCCTCTTCTGTCACTACATAAATTACTTTCCTCACTCTGTCTCTCCCCCTCCCCCCAGCATTAGTTACTCTGTTAAAGAACAATCACTACAAGAACACAGTGTGCTCCTTCTGCTGAAACTGACGATGCTGGCAACAATCACCTTCTCTCCCCCCCTCCCCAGTTTAAAGAACAATCACTACAAGAACACAATGTTCTTTCTGCTCTGATCAGCCGATGATGCGATCAATTGAAGCTTCCAAGCTTTGACATTATGGCTCCTAAATGCATTGTTTTGATTCATGGGGATCTAGTAACTCGGAGTGCACATTTCAGGGACAAGCTTCATTGACTACAATGGGAGTAGACACACATATGCTTGTGCTGAGAAAGACAGAGGGGAAATGAAGGGATGGGAAACCAGACCCCTTTCTAACCCGATGATGCACAGGATCCGCTGATTGGTGGAAGTAGTTACATCTAAATGGCAATAAACCAAACAACAGAGAATTGCAGCCATGGGGAAAATGATTTACAGCCTTTAGGGAAATAGTGCTTTAAAATCTGCTATTTCAGTTGAGGGGGATCTCTGTAAATGCTGGTGTGTGCATTCAGGAGACAAGCCTCATTGACCACAATGGGAGTTACTTCTGAGTAGACACTGATTGGTTTGTGCAGGGATGGGAAACCCACAGGAAACAGCCCTTGACTGGGGTCACGGTGAAAGGCACACCCCTGGGCAGGGCTAGCATACCCGAGCTAAATGTGGGGGTTGGGGTACACAGCAACTATACCAAGGAGAACCCGACTTAAGAAAAAGAATCAGACTTTAAGCAGTCTCAGGAAATCCGGTTTTTCCCTGATAAGCTCCGGGGTGGCTGCTGGATAGCCACGACATCATATATCCCTAATGACCTCCAAACGCAGCCAGCTTGGAGTAAATCATTCATGGAGACACCCCCTAGTTCAATAGGACTTGTTCTCAATAAATGGTACAGAGCCCCTTAGGATGCAATCCTAGACACACTTTTTTTGGAAGTAAACTTCTTGGACTCAGTGGAACTTATTTCCAAGTAGGCATGCATGGAGTTGTACTGCATGTGTATATCTTGCCTAACTGGACCTCTCTGGTGGTCATATTGATTGTCAATAGAACGCCCTATTTTTCATGGCTCTTTGTTCCACTGTCTCCTTCTTCAGTATGGTTCTTACAGCAAGCTATGGGGCTGTGCAGTCCTGCTCCCTTTCTTTTCCTCCAGCCTGGCTGCCCCCAGAGTTGGGAGGACAGCATTCATGACCAGCTGACCTATCCTACCTTGTCTTGTTTTATACTTACTTCAAGAGAGTATGGCTCCGCTTGTATGTCATGATAAGCCAGGATTCTCCAGAACCCTGGTTTATTGGTAATGAGCAGCATGCTGGTACATGCTGTCTGATTGCTCTTGCTTCGCTCCTCTTGCAAGTGAGAGCAGTTAAATAAACTAATGACCCTCTGTCCGCAGTTTGTTTACAATGTCCTCTGAAGCAGGGATTCTGGCTTGTCTTTCCATATCCCCCAAATTAGCCATGGTTTGTTGTTGCTTTATGACTCTGGCTTGTTTGGGGAGAGACAAGCCAGAATTCCCAGTATTTATGTTATGATAAACAAAACCATGGACTGTGGTTTGTTTAGCCACTCCCACCTGCAGCAGGAGCCAAGTGAGAGCAATCGGGCAGCATGAACAAGCATGCTGCTTGTAAGCAGTAAGCCAGGATTCTTGGGAACCCTGGCTTATGGTTGCATCTAAACGCAGCCTATATTCTGAAGGGCAGATGTGGGCAGAAGGTAGACCAGAGGTGGGCAGGAGCTTATGGGAGTTAAAGTTTGAAATATCTGGAGATCTACCTTCTGCCCATCCCTGGGCCATGGGTGACATGGCTCTCCGGACCACCCGCTGGAGGCGGTGATGGCAGGCCCCTGTGGCTGTGGTGGGGATGGGTGGGAGTGAGACAACTCACTGTTCCTCCTGCTCTACTGCCTGAGGTGGGGGTTTCACCTTGCTTCATGGGGAGGGCCAGCCCTGGGGGGCTTCTGTACAATTAGAATTAAGGACCAGGATGTTTTTGAGCACATGCTCAACTCAAGAATTTGTTTTTAGGACCAGAACTGATCTGAGTCCTTTCACACACACAAATCCACTCCTGGTTTTGCCCCAAACTTTCTTTTGTTTCACCACCCTAATTCTGTGTGTGGAGGGAGAAAGTTTTGTTGTTGCTTTTGTTAACTCATTGGGAGCCAGAGGGTGCTTCCAGACTAGGCTTTTATTGTGCAATCACCATGCCTCATTCACAGAATTTTCCAGGGGATCCAGACATTGTAATCTTCCATTTGTAACCCTCAGGTGTTTTTCCACCATTTCTTTCATCCTTTTTCTTTCCACAAAAATTCTGTTAAGGTGGGAAAGATGGAATATTTGTACAATATCTTTTAATTGGTAGTGCTAGGATCTGTCCATCTGGAAACACCCAGAAAATCATGCCGATTGATTGTAAATCACACTGATCTATCTTCTACCCACCACTGTTCTAGGAGGTAAATAATATGATGGAAAATTTAAAATGGAATGTGAATTATGCCCTTATTTAACCAAGACTCCTGGGCAAAACAAACCCCAAATAGTTTCTCTGTTTTTTCATATGCAACATTGAGATGGGGTTGCATTTTCTTTAGATGGCTTAGAGCAGTCTTCCCCAATTACAACCGCAACTCCCATCAGCGCCAACCAGCATGGCCAATGTTCAGGGATTAAGGGGGTTGTAGTCCAAACACAGCTCAAGGGCACCCAGTTGACAAAGTCTGTTCTGGAACTGAAGGCTGTAATCATATACACACTTACCTGAGAGAAAGCCTTACTGAACATAGTGGGATTTAAGCCACACTAAAGAAATGTCCTCAATCTGAGCAAAAAGTATGATCTGCAGAGTTTTAATCCATACTAGTGGCACCTCTGAATTAATTTATTTTGTAGTGCAAATACCCTAAGAAAAGCATGTGTTCTGACAGAAATATACAGTATCTCCTGTGAACAGTGGTTATATGATTAGTCTTGTATGATGCTTTCCCATCGAGCAAGTTCTGAACATCTTTAGTACCAATATGTAATTGTTTAGGATGGAGCTTAGGTACACTAGCTCCATCCTAAACTTTGTCAACCGAGTTAAACTATAAGAAGCTGAAGGCACAATATGCCAAATCTGACTCATTTTTGTCTTGACTGCAGCTCAGGTGAATTTGTCTGGGAACTCACACTGGATCAATCAGATTTCATGATTGCACCTTCTGATTTCTTTAGGTCTCTCTTAATTCCTTACAAGAAAAGCATTAGATTATTACATTATGATGGGCCAGTTTGGGAGGGCTCTTATTACGGCTTTGCAGTGAAATATACCATTGTAAAGATTGGAGTGCTAAATATTTTCATTTCTCTCTGTACAAAACAAGGCCAAATTCTGAGGTTTTGATGGAAATTCAGTGCCAGATTTGACTGAAACAAGGATTTCAAGACCTGGTGGCTGGCCTACTAATGTTCTCAACATTTCTAACCAATTTATCAATTTCCTTTGAGAGCCTAACAATGATTTAACTGAACACAGTATTTACTCTCTCTTTTTTCAGATGTAGTTTGTGTGAGCTCCTTCATATATGCGTCCTTATTTCATCCAAACAATAGGAATCCCACACAAACAAGAGGCTTGCAGCACCTGAAATACTAAGGGATGTATCCAACAGATTCCCCCTCCACCTTGCACCCCCAACTAAGCAGATTTGTGCAGGCATGGGGGTGCAGGGGGAAGAGAGAAAGGCAAAGTGCCTTCATACAAGCAGAAGCCTGCTTACGCACTGCCAGATGTAACGCTAACAAATTTATTGTAGTACTGCTTTGCAGACTTGTTAGATAAAAAGTCCTTGCTTTCGGTTTAGAAGAAAAGAATGCCAGGCAGGCAGCAGTGGATCCAACACTATTTTATTGAACGTTTTGCAAAACGGGTGCAGAGCAGTCTGGACCCCGAGACACGTGTGCAAAAGCCCTTTATATCATATCGCTTCTATTGTTCTCACCAGTAACCAATGAAACAGTTAGTACATCGGCTCACTAAGTTAATATCCAATAAACAGTCACTATCAGCTTACCAAGCCGTTAGTCATGAGTGCGTCAGTATGATTCCCTTTTTGCTCCGCCTATATTTTCCCGCCACTCGGGCTCTTACGTAACTTGAGACGCCAATGGTTATGGAGTCTCCTTTTTTCTAACAGACTTGAGCCCACTTCATCAGAGCCTGAAGAGGAAAGCAAATTCCACCAAAAAATCCAATACACCAGCCCCCCCCCCTTTTTGGACCCATGGGCACATTTGGAAATTTGAGAAACTGTTGTGGGCATCACAACAAAATGACTCCCACAGTGGATGTGGCTAGTCACATAATGGCTGCAGTGGGGGCCTGGCTAGTCAAAAGTGAGCTAAAGAGATTGGGGGCGGGGAGCAATCACAAGGCTAGCGCCTGGGAGGGAGAGGAAAATAGCAAGGCAAAAGGGTGAGGAAGAGCAAGGCTAGAAGCTAGAAAGTGAGAGAAAGAAGATTGCCCTAACATTCCCAAGGTTTTTCTTAAAACAATTTTTGCTGAAGGGGGCAGGGAGGGGAGAAGTTTGTATGCGCTGTTGGAGGACCCCACGGGCACCATGGTGCCCCTGGTACACTTACCTAGGAGTAAACCCCATTGAACTCAATGGGGCTTACTTCTGAGCAGATATGCATAGGATTGCACTGTTAGTTTTTAAGGGGCCACAATATGTTGCGTATGTTTGCTGTAACTGGCCAATGTGGCTACCTGTCTGGAGTAAGAATCGAGATACTTGATAGTAAATATTTTGTCAAAGTTTCATCTTGTTTGTTTATCAATTTACCTGAATTAGATAATATCCCTCCAGCAGGATGTTGTCCCAGATCATTTTTTAAAAAAGCAAAAACTTGTTCATAATCACATTTTTGGCAAAATCTGCATGTAGGCAAATGTTGTGTTTTGACAATAAATCTGTGTGATTTGTCTGTTTTATGCCCTCTCTGTCCTGCAACTGTTTGTGTGCATTTCCCCCCCATAATTCATGGTAAATATATTCTTGATTAGGTCTGTAATGTTTACTGACAGTGTGCCAGAAGTATATAATTTTAGGGCAAAGTATACAGCTTTTCATTATAAGTGGGAAGCACATGTAACTAGAATAGCAACATTCATCTAAGCAAGTTATAAGGAGACTGTTATAAAACACACTTCAGAGCATCTTTTATTGCATGAAAATCGTATTTTCAAACATGTACAAACCCCAGGTATATAATTTACTCCCTCTGATTGTTGTTAACCTTGTATGTACTTGTTAAGGATTTGCTGTGATGCTCATTTTCTCAATAAATTCAGGTCTCCGTAGATCTTCCCATACTGCAGCTTAAGTGTAAATGAGAACTTGAGTGGCCCTTAACGGAAAGCAATAGGGTGACAGTAGAACTTTGATTATATACTGATATATCAGGAAAGCAATCCGCATACAAGCTTTCTGTCAGTAAATTGGTCTGCATCTGGTTAGGATGAGTCAGAGAAAGACTGAGAAAGATACAGAGACTTCAGCCCTATTCAGGCATTCTGATTCTGTGTAAACACAGGAGGAGAGGGAGTGTGCTAGCCCTGCTCCCCACGTTGTCGCATTGGCCCTATATACTCCGTGGCCCTACATGGGTAGTGTATTTTCGCTGTCTTTTGGAGTGTTTGATTTGTGCCTCCAGCTATGCTCAACCTCTACATTTGTAAATAAACACAACTAGTACACAATGTCAGTAAGTCTCCAGTGACCTCCTTCCAAAGCGAACCAAACCAGGGTAAGCGCTGCACCCCTGGAATTTGTCACCACTTGGGAGGAAGTGGGTTGAGCATAACAATATGTTTTCACACTGCTGGCCCCACTGCTTGGGGAAGCTTCAGACATAGCACAGGTGCTCTACAGGCGGGTTGTCTCTTCTTTCCCACACTGCTTGGTTGGTTCATTAGGATGCAGTAAGCTTCAGTTGGGGGCAACATTCTTCTCCTCCAGCGAAGTCTTTGGGGTGTGAAATATACTCTTCCTGCCTGTGCTGTACGGCCTTTGGACAATGCATGCGATTCCCTTTCTGCCTGTTTGTTGTAAGCAGTTCCCACTTTATTCTAGGATTCCTGCCAAATAGCTTGCAGAAATTGAATGGACTGCTTGCAGTACGCTGCAGAGATATTGCTGCTGCTTGTTTCTTTTGTGGCAAGGGGATCAGTGTCACAGTGTATGCATCTATAGGTTATCAACTGGTAGCTGTGAAAGAGCCATCCTTCCTTCTGGTAGTGGTTGGCAAGGTTAGCAGTGCTGAGAGAGAGAGAGAGAGAGGAGTGTGTGAGTGTGAGTGGAGCTAGATGTACCCTCCAGCACTGGAAGGGGGAAAGACATTTTCATTTCTGGACTTTAAGGGAATTTTATCAATTTCCCCTCTGCCATGGAAATAAAGATCTAGAGTACAAAGTTACCCATTAATGATAATGGCTTTCTCCCATGGATCCTGGGAACTTGAATTTGTTGAGGTGATGATATATCTTCTCCCCCCCCCCCCGATAGCTATAATAGGCCCTCCTCCCCCAAATGAACATTTCCATGGTTCCAGAAGTGCAGCGGTCTGAGCTGTGAGAGAAGATAGCTAGATTTCAACAGCAAGGCCAAAACACAGTAGTGACTGCAGACTTATTATATGGAACCAGGGATTGTCTGGAAAAAGCGAGTGCTGCTCCTCCTTTATTTTCTGTATTTTTCTTTCCTCCCATTGACCCATTTCAGGAAATCTGGAGTGAGGAAGGAAGGGTGTAAGGGCTAATGTGCCTTTTGTACTGCACTGTTCTGCAATGCAATTGTATATTCTAGCTAATGTAGGTTTTGTGATCAAATTACCCTGCATATTCTGTCCTGTATTAACAGCAAGTGACACAAAAAGCACGAGGGAGGCACAAATGCACTTTTAAGCATCTTGTGTGAAAGCTCCCTTCCGCTAAACTACATTGGTGAGTGAGCCAGTGGGGTATGAAGACTGTTGAGTGAAGGCTGAATATCTTTTAGAATGCATCTGTATATGTGTGTGTATGTGCATGTAGAATGCCTGGTACTGGAGCTGTAGAGAGAGGTCTGGGAACGATTATTTGGAGGTTAATTGCTTTATCCAATCAAACCCCTGGAGCCGGGTGCATCTTAATTTAATCAACATTTGCAACATTTCCAGGTTGTAATCCTATACACACTTACCTGGGCATGTGTCCCATTGAACAGTGAGACTTAACTTTTAAGTAAACATGCATAGGATTGTGCTCCAAGAATTAAAATGTGTGTCAGACTGATCTCCAGTGACATCTTCTATAACTCGCATGGATCTCTCTCACCTATCTTTTAATTTAGGTTCCACTGGTTTCATTTTAAAATCAAATGTCAGTCTTGCCTTTAACGTCAAATGGCATAGAACTGATTCCTGAATAAATGGATCCATACCATGCTTGCCTTTCCTTGCTATGCATTTTTAAAAACAAAAATATCCACACACCCCAGAATGTGGGAAATATTTGTGTGGATATATTTGTTTTGTTAAAAACAAATATATCCATACATCCCACCTCCTGTTTATTGCCACTGAAAACAGTGGTGGTTAAATTGACCTACGTGTGTGTGTGTGTGTGTGTGTGTGTGTGTGTGTGTGTTTTGAGACACTTGACTTTTGACATCAGTGGCAAATAGAGGGAGAATGTCTCCTCTCTTGTTGATTTACTTACTTATCTCTCTCTAAAAGAACTTTCAGAGCTCTTTGAGTGTATGCACATCTGTGGGTGGGGTTAACATTTGGTAACTTGGGTTGTGTTTTAAAAACAACAAAATGGCCATGAGATAAGGGATGTTTGACTTAATAATTCAAGGTCCGCTTTAGCTTTAGATAAACAGGCGTGCTTGCGGGGCAAGCAGGGATAAAAGGACAATGGTATTTTGCTTTACAAGGGCCATTGTTTTAATTATTAATTCCTGTTGCTGGTAGGATACAGGATTGACTAGGTGTTGGCTTGGGTGGTATGGGGCTTTGTCATACAATATCCAGGATGCACTGCAGCTGTTGTTCTGGACCTATTAATCTCCAGGGATAACATGATAAACCATGTTTTGGTCCATAGGATCCTGCCCATAGGATTAAGATGAAGAGCACAGGATATTTTACGCTCCCCTGCAGGCCTACCAAACTCAGAATTTGTTGTCCTGGTCTCTGATCCAAAAGCAACTCCAAAGGGAAGGCTGTTTCTTGATTATTATGAATATATTCGTTGTTATCCAAGTTACTCTGTAAGATGTTTATCCTAGGAGAGTTTTAGATACCAACAATTGGTTTTAGCAATTGGGGATGGCAGTTTACCACAGGGAGGGGCCAGAGCTCAGTGGCAGAACACGTACTTTGCATGCAGAAGGCCCCAGGTTCAATCCCCGGCATCTCCAGTTAAGGCTGGAAAAACTCCTGCCTGAAACCCTGGAGAGCCGCTGCCAGTCAGTGTTGACAATACTGTGCTAGGTAGTCTGAATCAGTCTAAGGCAGCTTCCCATGTTCTGGTGTTCCTTCTTCCAATAAATCATGCTTGATGAATTTGTCTAATCCCCCTTTAATGCCATCCAAATTGGTGGCCATATGATCTAGCTAGATGTGTGTTTCTTTTTTCTTGCATTATACACACAGGCACAACCCTAAAGTTTAAGCTTAAGGGCCAAATCCAATCTTACATGAGCAGATGTTTGCTTGCACAATGGGAGTTTCCCTTTCTCCCCTGCACCCTGCAGTTCTCTGCAGTCCCCCACACACTCCCCCATAGCTGTTCCTGTGGGTTCCCCAACCCTCCAGAGCAGATGGTGGTGGGGGGATGTGAGGGGCTGCAGGAGGAAGGGGAAATTTGGTCCGTTAGCAGTATTCATTCTGCTGGCGGAAGGACACCACTGGATTCAACTCTAACTTAAAGTTAAAATAAATGGGGCCTTAGACCACGCAAACATAGGCATATTTGCTTGGAAGTTAGTCCCACTATGTTCAGTGCTTCTTGTTCCCAGGTGAATGAGTACAGGATTACAGCCAAAAGCATTTGTCATTGGCTGGACCCTTCTAAACAAATTCATTCCATTCCTAATCAAAATTTGCAGAAAAAGATTTCGTATTCAGCTAAGAGGCCTAGATGTGAGTAAGAGGCCTGCCTACCAGTTTCTTGTGGCCTTAGGGCAAGGGATGCCTAGTAGATTCCACCCAAACATAGGGCTGAGTGCCATTGCCTCTGTACTTCATCTGCTTGTGAAGAAGAGGTGCTAAGAGTTGTAATTGACTCAGGGAATACCTGGGAGAGATTAGCTTTTGTAGCACAATTTTGGGACAATCTGGCACAGTGAAATGCAGAATAATTTGACCTGATAGCTTTATTCTTTGTATGGAAAGAAATTCTAAGGGCAGGTTAAGTCATTCTTTTCAGCATCAGTAATCAATTCAAGAATGAGGGGCAGCAACCTACTTTATACTGATGTATGGGGGAGGGAGAGAAAAGCTTGCTCAATTAAGGGTGCAATCTTATGCATGTTTAGACAGAAATAAGCCCTATAATTCCCAGCATTCCCCAGACAGTCATGCTAACTGAGGAATGCTGAGAGTTGTAGGAGTTTTTTCTGTTAAGCATGCTACTGGGGAAGAGCAGAGGGTATTTCCAAGTAGCGCCAGAAAGAGTGAAGCGGCTGGGCCAAACCCGAAAGGACACTCAGCTGTGGATGTGTCTGGTGGTGAAAAGAAAATCCGATGCTGTAAAGAACAATATTGTTTATGAACTTGAGCACGCTCCGGGAGAGAGCGCAGGACAGGAAGGCCTGGCGTGCTATGGTCCATGGGGTCACGAAGAGTCGGACACGACTGAACGACTGAACAACAACAACAACAACAGCCATAAGGTGACAGATTTCAGGATACCTATTGAAGGCAGCAAATTGTCAATAATATAGTCTATTATATTTTTTACTACCATGGTGGGCATTGCTTGGATTGTCTGCTTTGGGCATCAAAGTATCTTGGGCCATCTCTGCTCAGATACAAAAGGTCTCTTGATAGTTGCTTCAGATCTTATTATCTCCGATACATTCACAATCCTGTGCACACTTACTTGGGAGTAAGGCCTACTGACCTACTTTGGGGAGTAAACATGCACAGGATGGGGGTGCAGAACTGTGCCTTTTGTTAGCATTTCAGCGTTGGTGTGGCGTGTCCTTTGTTTCGCCCTTTGGTATGTGGATTAGGGAAACTTCAGCATGTATCAGCTTCCTGATCCATTTACCATGTGGCAAAAAAAAAAGTACTTTCACTGCCTTTTTAATAGCCTGTAAAATACATGCTTTTTCCAACATGGAAATTAATCCTTGGGTTGGAAAAATAATATGTGAAGTAGCCCTCAAGGATCACAGGGGTTTCTGCTGCATTGTTTAGCTGCTCTTTAAAAGTGGGAGACTTGGAGGGGCAGGGGAAGAGAAAATAAGGCTTCAATCCCACACTCATTTACCTGGGAGTAAGTCTAATTGAACTCTTACAAAGTTTACTTCTGTATAGGACAGTACTGAAAATAAATGAATGAAACTCCTTAGGATTGATTGTTTTCAGTAAGCTTGGCACAACAGCTTTACGGGCGGGACTATTTGTGTTTCATGGCCATTTGACCCCTTATTTACATTCTCTTTATGTGTGTATCTTCCAACTGATGATAACTATGTACCTGAGAAGTGGTGGGTTCTAGTCCATGAAACCTTCTGCCATAATAACAATGCAATGCTATGCAGGTTTATTTAGAAGCTAGTTGCGCTGTGTTCAGTGGGGCTTTCTCCCAAGTAGATAAATGTCGATAGGATTGCAGCCTCAATCTGTTAGTCTGCAATCTTATCCTCACTTACAAGAGAGTGAGCTCCATTGCGCTCAGTGGGACTTCTGAGAAGATATATGCATAGGATTGCTCTGTTAAAGGAGCAATGCGATGCACGTTGAGACAGAAAAAAAATCCTACAACTCCCAGCATCCCCCAGCCAGCACTGTTGGCTGGAGAATGCTGGGAGTTGTAGGACATTTTTTTCAGTCTCAACATGCATAGCATCGCGCCCTAAGTCTTTACCAGCCCCCCATCTCTCTCTCTCTCTCTAGTTAAGCAGACTTTCCAACTGACCAGCCGCGACCGTCTTGTTGCAGCCTTTGAAATACACAAAACTGTCCGATGCTTTTCATCCAGAGCGGGCGAAAGAAACGCGCGCGCACACCACCAGAAGTGACTTTCAGGCTCATCCACATACCACGTAGGCTGTCGGGGAGGGGAAGAGCGAAAAAGGGGAAAGCCAGTCCGAAGACCCGGAGGAGGTGAGTCTGTGCAACATTTAGGACTCTCCAAGTGGTGGAGAGCGGAAGGGAGGGAGCAGAGAGGCAGAAAGAGGCGGCAGCCGCCGCCGGTGAATTTCCTGAGTGATCACAGGCCCCAGCCGGGCCGAGCGGGGGGCATCCAGCTGGAGTGGCTCGGGCGGCCGAGCGGTGCGCGCCAGCTCCCGCCTCCCTTTTGGGCTCGTCGCGCAATTAGGATCACGGCGCAATACAGGCGAGGGTCCCTCCTCCGCCTCCTCCCTTCCTCTCCCCCCTTCTCCCGCCAGCTCCCCTGGCCCAGCCCTCTCCTTTCCGCTGTGGCGGCGAGTCTCGGCTGGCCCTGCCCACGTTTCTCTCTCCTCCTCTCTCTTTCTCTCCCCCCCCCCCCCGCGCGCCGTGGTCATGTGTTGCCTTTTTTCTGTTGTTTGCAGTGGAAACAATTTCGCGTTCTCCTGCTAGCTCCGACCCAAACCGCTACTCCAATCCGGAGGATCCCAGACGGAGGGAGGAAAAGGGAGGACGGGTGGGGGCGAAGCAAGAGGTGTGGGGAGGGGGGAATTGCAGCGGGGGGGGGGTCCCATGCTCTCCTCGCCTTCCCTCTCCGGCTCCGGGATCCCCTTCTCTCTTTCCCCCGCTCCTAACCTTCGGCCACATTCTTGGCTCCGGGCTAGGGGGGAACAAGCGATGCCTCGTTCCATCGGATGAAAAGTTTGCATAATGGTCATGGGCAAGACCGCCGTGAAAATCTAGAGCTCTCTCAAGCCAGGTAAGTTTTGGGATTTTTAAAAAATACATTTTTTTTGAGGGGGAGGGGTGGTGGTTTTTGTTTCTCCCCCTGCTGCTGCTGTGTTTTTTCCTTGTGGATTTTTGTCTTTTAAAATTGCGGTTGCGTTGTTGGGAAGATTGCGTAAGATTCTCTGCATTGGAATCGGAAAGAAGAAGGAGGCGGAGGGGAAAAAAACAGAGAGACAAGATAAGGTGGTTCAGCGCAAAGACGGTATCAAATCAGTCGGGGGTGTCTCAGAAACAACGGCCTGATCGTCTCTAAAATAGAAACAAAAAGCGATCGGTCCCCCCCCCCCCCACTGGGTTGTCAGGTGAAGCGAAGAAGGAAGCGATTCGAGCTAAGAGTTGCAGGCACGACTCGAATGTGTAATGCTGCTGCTGCTGCTGTAGTTGCCCGGTTTGCAAAGACTGCTGGCGAATGGAGTTGGCATTGGGGTTTAAAGTTAGGCTGGGGTTAATATATATATGTACACACACGCGCGCGCGCGCGCGCACACAGTGCCCGGTCGAGGAATGCTCCAGCCTTCAAAGCATTTTGTCTAATATCTATTGATTGCCGCGAGAGTGGGTTCTCTCCCTCTGTTACTAGACCCTTTGGGGCAGGGGGCGGGAGGGGAGTTAAAAAAAACAAAAATAAACTTTAGTCATTTCCTAGTAGAGCGAGCCATTCTTCATAACATTAAAACGTTAAGATTTTTTAAAAATGATAATGATGGTGGTGATGATGATAGTTACAAGAACAAAAACACCCTTATGGTTTCTGTGATAGTCTGGTTAGCTTTTGTTGTTGCATTTATTATTGCATGATCTGCGAGAAGAAAGGCTAGTGCAAGGTTTATGACATCTGACTAGCATTGAAGGTATGTTTGCTCGAAATGGCACTGTACAGGCATAAGTGCAGTTTTCCAGTCTCCTAGCAACGCCAGTGATTGATTCGAATCCTGGCCAATCGGAGTGCTCCTTCCCCCCTTCAAATGTTTTTGACAAGTACAGTAGGGAGTGTAGCAAAGTGCTGCAAGAAATCTGTCCCTGGCTGGATACTCCTTTCTTCCCTTCAAAATGACGGCCCTCGATGATTATGATGATGAGATACACATCTGTTTGAGCCTAGTTTGTGCATCCTTCTCCAATGGAGCATCCTCAAGATGTGTTGGACAACAGTTTCCAGCCAGCCAGTAGCCATGCTGGCTGGGGATGATTGCAGTTGCAGTCCACCCCATCTTGAGGGTGCCTGGTTGGGAAAGGATATATAACAATTATTCTGAGAAGCATTAATAACTAGTGATTGGCTTCCTCCTTTCTTCCCTCTCTCCCTCCTCCCTTTGTGCTTCTGCCATGTCAGCTTTACTACTAGAAATGCGAGAGATTGTGCCTCTCTTGCAGCAAGAAAGTTTGTTTTTACACATGCCCGTAAGCACCTGCAGACATATCTCATAGAGCTACTTAACTGGCAGCTGATTACAAAATATTTGCTTAACTGCAGTATCCCATCTGATTTCACTAAGTATGAAGCGCAGGAAAGAAATTTCTTTAGAGCTGGAGCCCACTCAGGGAAAACATAGTTGTGTTTCTAAAATCATTCTTTAGTTAATGTGCTGTATACCCCCCCATTAGCTTATAAAATCATAGGGTTGCAAGGGGCCTACAGGACCATCGAGTCCAACCCCCTGCTCAGTGCAAGAAGCCTGATTCCCAGGCGGAATCCTATCCAAGTACTAACCAGGGCTGACCCTGCTTAGCTTCCAAGGTCAGACATATTCAGCCCTTTGCTCCCTAGCTGGATATCTAGATTGAAGCCAGGATTTCTGTCATCTATAATGTAACTTAGCTGACATGGTTGTTTGCTGCCATCCCTCACAAGGTGCTGAGAACTTTCCATGCCCTCTTGTGACTTGCAGCTCTTGAATTTCTAGGTTCTGGCAAAGGTGTAAAAAGTTCCGTCAGATTTTGAATCACTTCTGGAAGTTGTAATCCTTCTGCACATAAAAGGTGGTCACCTTCTTACACCAGTTACTTCTTGCAGCATTTATGTTTTGAATGGTTTTACTGTGATCTTAAAATCAAAACATAAAGCAACCTGAATAAAACAAAGTTGTTGATGTTGATACATATATGGTATAATGTACATTTCAACACACACACATACAGACCCTCCCCCCGCCCCACAAAGCTGTATGTACTGTTTCCCAGTAGCTTATTCAGGTTTTTAAAATATTAATGATCCCAAAGTCTGTCCTTTTGAGTTCAGTGGCATTTACTCCTATTAAGTGTGTTTTGGATTGCTGCCCTAAAATCTCATGCTTAAAGCTATTGATAACACCAAAGATAATGGTTTAGAGGATTGTATTTTAACTAACTTTGGTTAGTGTTGGACACAAAACAGCTAAGCTTGATGTTTGGTAGTTGCAGGCTGAGAGTTGCCACAGTATCCATCCGTTCACCATAAACTCTTAAAAAGAAGTCACTAGTTTTTGTGTGAAAATTGATGGTAGCCCTTTGGGAGAATGCTGGCAAGTAAGCAAATTAAACTGAAAGAGAGCAGCATGTCGTCATAGCAACAGAGCAATTAAATTATGTTGTCAGCCATGATATAATTTTCCTATTTAAAAGCTTGCTCATGGGACATAAGTTCTGTTTGTACTGAACTTGCTTGGCTACAGTGCTCCCAGCCGAAGACTGGGGAGGTAAATAATGTTTTAGGGATACACAAAATGTGGTATCATTTAGGATCCACGTCTCTATGCTCATCTCTCCCCTCCCCCATACTCGTATGCTTCAATTCATTAATACTGAAACAGTTTCTCAGTAACTTCTCTTTACATTGTACTTCTAAAATACAGTTTAAATATTTGTATGGAGTTTATAAAGCCATCTTGAGCAGCAAGAATATAGCAGTATTTTCCTGGGTTTCCAAAACCATTTTTAAAAATAATAATAATGTGGAGGAAGTGGTATAGGATTGTAGCTTATTATTATTATTATTATTATTATATTGGGAAAGGAACTGGGAAATGTAGCCTCAAACTTCTGAATTTCAGATATTAAACTGGTTATTAAAAAGAGAAGCTTGGTTATAATTTTGTTATTTGCTGAAATTGGTTTTACAGAGTTCTCGCTACCAAGTATGAGAAAATGTATTGATGTGAGATAATTCCATTATATCCACTTCCACAGAAATTTTTAAATATTTTCCTTCACATGAATGTTCATTTTTATCTATCCTTTATCTCTGAATACTCTTTTCTTCCAAATCGTCCTGTTTTTAATGACCTCTTATGTAATTACAACTTCCTCTTGTTCTAGTATCTCCTAGATAGCATCAAGTCCCTTCCCAAAGTTTTGTGTTCAGTGGTCTGTGCGTTTAAAAAATGGCAATGCAGTATTTTTAAATTAGAGGTTCTGCTAAGCATTCCCCCCTCTGTGCCCCTTCTGATACTGACACAAGTTTGCTTTGTGTTTTTAAAAAGCAAGTTCTACTTCTCAGATGCTTTTTCTTTTAAAGTGTAATGCCCACCCCTTCCCTTGAAGTATGTTTGGTGAATTATATTAAAAAATGTCTACCATGCTTCCTGTTAACGCTTTATGCAATGTAATCAGAATGATGTGTTTCATTATTAGTACAGCTACTGTACTACTAGGTTAGGCAAGCTTTCAAGTTACACAGACCTTGTACCCATACAAGAGTTTTTACTTGCTCTTAAATGAATAAAAACTAGTACCCAGACAAGTAGTGACTTCTTTCTTAGAGCAAAATCTTAGACATGTCTGCTCAGAAGTAAGGCTCATTGAGTTCCTAGAAGTAAGACCCAGGTAAGTGGGTATAGGATTGCAGGCTAAAGGCGCTATCTGATAAATGTTTAGACAGCAATAAGTCCTACAATTCCCTGGGAATTGTAGGACTTATTGCTGTCTAAACATGCATCGGATAGTGCCCTAAAAGAATCAAATGATTTATGTTACACCTTTGGAAGAAGGATGAACTGTTGCTGAAGGGAGAAGAATAGTCTGATGTGATTTATTAATCCTGAGAACAGAAGTCAGGCTTATTCATTGGAGTGTTTGGGAAAGGATATTTGGGAGATATTACGAAGATTTGAGTATTGACTTTTTAAAATGATACATATAGCCACTTTTGTTTTAAATAAGTTCAACCTCTTTGTCTGTGTTTTCCAGCTGTGGTGCCTTTGGATTTAAAGAGCAACAACAACATTTATTTTGAAATAATTAAAATGTAATACAGCCTTGTCTATTTTTGCATATCCTTCTCTGGGTCTAATATAGCAACAACAGCCTCTACTGATTGGTACATGATGTCACTCTTCATGCTTTCTTTTAAGTCATGCTTATCACAATCATTGCTCACTCTCATTTCAGTTAAATTTGTATCACTGGGGTGGATGTGTGTGTCCCCCCCACCCACCCCTACCCCGCTCCAAACTTAGTGTTTGTATCCTTAGGTCTTGACTCTAAGCCCAAAGCTGCAGAATTGCTCTGCGGTTTCTTTTAGAGGCACAGAGTTGGTAGCTGTAGAGAGTGAGTGCTTGGTTGTAAATGTGGCTGGTGTCTGTGTGTAAACATGGAGTTTTGCCTGCCTGCGCATTCAGCCAGAGCTGGAGAGGCAATAATTATAATGTGGCTGTGTTCATACTGGAAGTGAAACAGCTGAGCTTAATCTGAAGCAACTGGTCTTAAGTGCTCATTTTTTTTTTGCTTATTACAAGCAGTGAGAGTGACATAGCCAGTGATATTTACAGTCCTCTAAACCTATGCATGCTTGCTCAGACGTAAGTCCCACTGATTTCCTTAGAGCTTGCTCTCCAAATAAGTATATAAAGAACTGCAGCCTTAAGAAGAACATCTAGAATATACCTTTCTTTCAATTGTTTAGACAAAACCCAGAGCCAATGATTGATATCCCATTCCTTTCCTAGCCCCTGAATGTTCTTACTTAACAAGCCTGGATGAGTGTTTATGTGATTCTGTCTTTTTTTTTTTTTTAATGTAGTTTTCATCAAAGTCCAAACTGTAGACTGGGGAAAAGCTGTCAGAGTGTTGTGATGCTGTCTTTGCCTTTACCAGCTAATGCTTTTTTTAAAAACAAAATTGGATTTATTTTACCAGGAACCTCATTCTAAATGGGTCCAGTTATGCCTCCCAGTAAGAAGCCAGAGGGCTCGGGAATTAGTGTTTCCAGTGGACTGAGCCAGTGTTACCGGGATAGTGACTTATCAAAGACGCTCCATGATGATGAAGACTTAGACTTTTCTTTACCTGCCCTCCGACTGGAAAAAGGTCCCATGGAGGATGAAGAGCTCACCAACTTGAACTGGCTACATGAGAGCAAAAACTTGCTGAAAAGCTTTGGGGACTCAGTCTTAAGAAGTGTTAGCCCAGTGCAGGATCTTGACGATGACACCCCTCCATCTCCTGCTCATGCCGACATGCCCTATGATGCCAAGCAGAACCCCAACTGTAAACCACCGTACTCTTTTAGCTGCCTCATATTTATGGCCATTGAGGACTCTCCAAGCAAGCGCCTGCCCGTAAAGGATATATACAACTGGATTTTGGAACACTTCCCTTATTTTGCAAATGCCCCCACTGGATGGAAAAACTCTGTGAGGCATAACCTGTCACTGAATAAGTGTTTTAAGAAGGTGGACAAAGACAGAAGTCAGGTGAGGCTGCAATAATGCTACTTTTCCTGTCTGTGTTACATCTCCTAATCTTCATTCTCTCTCTCCCTCTCTCTAGTTTAAAATGGAATAAGCAGTCCTGTGTCTGCTCTCCCCATTTTAGTTTACTGCATTCAGAAAGCCCTCAGATGGTTTGCACTCAGATGGTTCCTTTTCGACAGCATGTCTAAACAGCTGCAAGACAGTGCTGTTTGTGTAAATGTATGGCATGTGTTTTTAAATTCCAACTTGTGTGCCTATGAATAATGTTGCGATCTCATTTTGTGGTTGCTGTGCTGTGCTAATGGTTTCCAGATATACTGGATGTATGTAGTTGCATAGAGTGGATTGTACACTGTGTTTCACTTACGGCGCAATCCTATGAATATTTAGACAGAAAAAGGTCCTACAGCTCCCAGCATTCCCTGTCTAAACATGCATAGGACATTAGACGCTTCCATACCCTTCCTTTGTTTTCTTTCTAAGACAGGTAGGTTGCCGCTCAGGGTATTGGAGAAACATGGAGGTAGATGTACAGAAATATTTCCGCTTCCTTATTTCTGGCGTCACATTTATAGGCAACTTGATGACTTGTGTGCCTGCAGTTCTGTGTTTGTTGCAAGACCTGTTTTTCCTAGGGTGTTTCTTGGTCTCCCATGCAAGGGTCTTACCAGGTCCACACCTCAAGTTCAGCAGAGCTCACAGACCATACACTTGGGCCTGTGTTTCTGCAGGTTTTCCCATCCTTGTGTGGTGTTATCTGATTGGGGGGAGCACTGATTTTGGGAATAAGGCTTTTGCTTGTGTGTGTTGGGGCATGTGCTTGAATTGGGATGAGGTGAACGTCTAGTTACTAGTATCTGCGGAAGAGAAAGGTGCTCAAGAGTGGTTTACAGCTTGGTCTGCCATCCAGGCATTGCTTAGGATGCAGATGCCCATAGAAACTGCTGTGTGCCAGGTTGGACCATCTGACCATCTAGCCCAGTCTTGTCCGCTTTGGCTAGCAGCAGCTGTTCTTTCGGTTCTTTCCCATCACCTGTTTGCTCCCTGATCCTTTCAACTGGAGATGACATGGACAGTAAGAGGCACCTTCGGTATGCAAAGTTTGCACTCTATCACTGGGTTATGGTCCTTTCCCATAGCTTTAGCATGTGACTTCAGACCTTTCTTTGAACTGCTGTTATGACTTGGGATTGCCTTCTGAGACTGTTAAAATTACACAGTTGCAAAACCAACATTTCTGTTGTATGGATCTCTTATTGGTATAATTTGCAAAGGCAATCTATATTTGATATCTGTGCAATTGATGCTTCATTTCTATCAAATCTGTTGAATATTAGGAAACTCTGTTGTGTAAGCACAATAGGTGGCAGGTAAGAGTATGAGAAAATGGACTGTACTTGTAATTGAAATGGTCAAGAATGCTTGCAAAATAATTAATGGCCACCTTAAAAAGCAAATCCTTGTTTTTATTATTATTTGGCTAAATGTGCACTTTCCCTTCCTGTTTCTCCAAAATGCTAGAAACTGGAAATGGCTTTGTGGGTATCCCCTTGCCTAAAAGAGAGAAGCAGATGACATGGTATCAACTACTTCTGCAGGCCTGAAGGGATCATTGCAGGCTGCAGTGTGTATTTCCCAGCGTTGGGCACTTTGGGTTATGTGTGAGTGCCTGGAAAAAGGGAGCTATGCAGGTACAAGGCAATTACTCCAGGCATCTTACTCCCTGCCTCTTTCTCTTTCTCTTTCTCTTTCTTTCTCTCTCTCTCTCTCTGTTATAGGTATGACCCAGAGCTTTGGCTATTGGGTGGTGTAGAAATGTCATAAATTAAATGAAAATGAAAATCGAGGTTTGTATACTATTGCATGTCAAAACATAAAAATGCTTTAAATGCAAAGGGGAAGCATTTGTATATAAAAGTGATGGTGAGTGGTCTTTAATCTTGAATTAAAAGACTGAGAGGCAGCCCAGAACACCTTGAACATAAATGGTATGTTCTTGCTCTGGAGGGAAAGAAGGAAGTTGAACTCTGCAGTAATTTTATGCTGCAGTAGCCTTTCTCTCACTTCTCTTTCCCCCTCCCTCCATTGACACCATGCAACCAGATAGTCATACTTTTGCTTCTTTAGCAAACTTTAATATCTCCTCCAGTTGTTTGTAGTCTCCTACTGAGAGTGGCTGTGGATGATCTTTAGGCTGTGATGTCAGGTTTTAGAGGTAGAGCAGGATGGTTTCAGTCATGATTTAAATGGTCAAGAAAAAAGAAGGCTACTTTTAAATCAAGTTTCCTGTTTGCACGTTTGAAGTTTCCTTTTAAAAGTGCATAGCAGTTGTTTGCTGTAGCCGTTTTAAAATGTTGATTTACAACTAAATAGAGCCCTTAGAGGAGGGTATACTCTATTATCTCTTAATATAACACTTTAACTACTCTAGAAAATGGCACATGATTGCTTATTTAATAGATAAGTAGGTCTTGTGTCAGGCTGCAGAAGGATATTGATTAGAAGTTAACCTCCCTGCCCCCACACCTCATAGGGGATGATCCTTCCTTCTAGGGCATTAAAGAGCCCTCTTTCCCCCTCAGCCTTCAGCTCTCTCTTTGCTTGTGTTTGCATCCTTTGACTGAGCAGAGGGGCAAGGAAGGGAAGGTGCACACCGACTTTCCATTCCCTGAAATAGCATGGCTCAGTGCCTGTGTACGTACCTGGGTGTACATTTTGGGTGAGGATGTCAGATGAAGCAGGGTTCTGTTATGCTCTATTGCAGTGCTCCCCAACCTGGTGCCCTCCAGTTGTTTTGGACTTCAACTCCTGTCTGCCCTAGCCAGCATGACCAATGGTCAGGAATGGTGGGTGTTGTGATTCAAAACGTCTTGATTGTTAGTAATCTATATATTTCTGGTGTGAAAACTGAGCCAATTGCAGAGCTCAGCTAGTGAATGAGCATAAAATAAGAGCACAAAATTACTCCATGTGGCCTCAGTGAGATATAGGCAGGTATTCCCTGGAGCTGAGAGTAGATTGCAATGCCTGGCATAACTTCTTTCTCCTTTTTATCAAGCCCATAATTCAAAAACATAGAGCACATGATCTGTTGTGCCTTATTTGTAATGCATAAACTCAAAAGGCAGATACTTTAACCAGAGTTTGTTTACCTTAAGAAAATAGTCCTTTAACACAATATATTTCAGACTAGTCCATGGAGTATAGGCTTTGAATTAACATGTTTGTATTCCTTTTCAGGCAGCATTTTTAGACTAGGCTATTCTAAAAAATAGAATAGTTGATATTATTTTTAAAACCCCACTGATTGAAAACTTCTTTAAAAAGACTTTAAAAAAATCTGATATTGTCTGATATAGAGTAGTGTACTATAGCGCAGTCTGATATAGAGCAATGCTCATATCATTCTATTGTGTCATGGAGCAAGGCAAGTTTATGTGCTAATATTGTGCAAATGTATTGCTTTTTGATGAACACCTTTTTGTTAGTACTTCTTGAAACAGAAAGAAAAAGTTACGCTTGATCAAGAATTCTGTGAAACTAAAAAGTCTGCATATTCTGACTTCATTCTAGGTTGGCCCAGTAAAGAATGACATGTTGATCTTCCTTTCGCTTCCTATATTTTAAGTTGTCCAGAGTTGCTAAAAATAGCAGGTGGAGTTGTTTATGTTGGGTGGCATCGGTTTTCACTGTATGCTGTTGGTACTCCTTCTTTAATACTGAGCTGTACATTGCAGAGAAGCAGCAGATGCTACATAGCGCTGTGTCTAAGTTGTATCTGTATCTAATCTTTCCCATCTTCCAGTGGTAGGTTTTCTTCTTCTTCAACAATTTTTCTTCTTTATACACCTTTGGCTTTTATTAACTTAACACACACACAATAGTAGAATTTCTTCCACTATTGCAACATATTTTTGGCATGCTAAAGACCCCTTAAATGGAAACTAAGCATTTTACCCCAAGTATCTAGCACTGAAGCTGGTTTTGTGTGTGCAGAGTTTTTTGTTTTTTGTTTAGAAAACCTTTCTCTGCCTGCGATTCTCTCAGTTCAGGACTTGAAGCATGTATTCCCTAAGACACACACACATAAATCAGTTCCAAAATTTGCAATCCTTTTCCTCACAGGCAGTTAAGGCCTACTGTTTTATCCAACATGTCCAAAAGAGAAAAGACTTAGCCAGGACTATGTTACATGTAACACTCAAGCTCTTTCCGGTATATGAACTGTTTTGTTTTGGGTTCTTTCTTTTTTGGTTTGGCTACATTATTATTTAAGTGGTTCAAATCTAATCTTTTTCACTTGAAATGTGCATGGTTTTGTGATCACTCTGTACTTGCAATTCATTAAGCCTTTATTTTGCACTTGGTCTTATTTTGCATTCCATAGTAGAAGCAGACTGAATGCACAACTAAATGGAAAGCAAATGTTCATTAACATAGACCCTGGTTTATAAGTTGTCTATGTATTTTGACGTTCTCAATATGTATTCCTTCTGTAAAAACATTTGGGATGCTACAAGAGCTGAATCAGGATTAGGGAAGAACTTAAAAAAAAAGGAATTCCAGAAAAAGTCTTGGATCCTAACCTTGGGAGGGTCCCAGGTGCATGTTGAAACCATCTTACGGCCTGGTAGGGCCAGATTTGAGTATCTACACCACACACCCACTTTCCATCGCAGACTCCTTGGCTTTAACATCAGCCACTTCCCCCGCTCCTTTTTTTGCTTTGTTTACTATTTTGCCTGAGGAGGAGTTCTGAAGAATCTGAAAGTTTTCACTGTATTTTGTGTCCTTTGAGTTGACCTATTAAAGGTATTACGCTAATATGGTTTTTAGCATTTTTCTTTTGCCCAACTCAGCTACCTTTGCTTTTTGCGTAATGTTGGTTCTGTGTTCTGCTACAGGAAGGGGGAATTGCTGAAATCTGGGGAATCTCCCCTTGCCCAAGTGGAAGTGTTTTTTACTTGTGCAGTACCATTTTGGGGTCCAGTCCAGTGTCTTGAACAATCTGTAAACCTAAGAAATCTTAACTGATTTGCTTTTTTTGAGGGGTGGGGTGTGGAGTGTGGCGCAGACATAATACCTTGCATAGAGCTTAGGTTTAGCTACATAGAGATATTTCAGGTGAGCAGGGAAACTGATTCCTACACCCCTTTTTGTTTTGCTTTGCCTTCCTCATTATTTCAGGACTTCACTTTCAGTTGAAACTGCTACAGCAACCTTAAGTGCGTTTCTTGTGATTGCTGTGCTGCATAGTCGAGACTGTGGTGTAACAGCCAGGATATGGGACTCTTGATAGAAGTCCAACTGGAAGGGAAGATTGAGATGGAGCAGGAAATAAGGAGGAAGCAAGTGGTACAGAAGAAGGGTAGGTGGATGGTTGGACAGAGTGCTCAACTGTGAGTTGAGTCGATAGTTCTTTTTGTACAAAATGGTGGACGTTAAATGGGAATGAGAGTGTTGTAGGTTTAGCTACATAGAGAGATTGCAGGTGAGCTTTCTGAGGACACCTTTGGTGGATGGGTATCACTTTTTCTAATGTTGTTCACTCTTTTTCTCCCCACTCCCCCCAGCTGGGAGAGGTTCTTCATTCCCTTGCAGCAGCCATGAATACGGGCTAGATATGGGGAATGGCCTCTGAATACCTCGCAAAACTCCATAGCTGATGGTCTCTCACCAGTAAAGTATTGAATATAATCTTGAATACCAAAGGCATTTCTCTCCTTCACGTCATTGGACTGTTCCACTTAACTGGCAGTGTGACCCTAAATGCCTTCAGCATTACTGTCTACAAGTTGCTGAGCTTGATGTTTGTAATTTTTAATACTTGCTAAATTAATGAAAGGGGAATGCTCAGCAAATGACACATTTCTGAAATCTTTGAGAGGCTCCAGTGGATGCAAAACAGCATTTTAAAATTCTGTCAGCTCTGAGAATTGTGGGTATTCGTTAATTGATGTTGAATCTTCCAGATTTTTTTTTTCCCCTCCCTCCCTCCCTCCCTTCAGGGCATTCTCTACAATGTTTACAATAACATCTAAAAGGAATGCTTTACTCCTGAAGTTTATGGTTTTGGTTTCTGTTGTTGTTGCCAACTAGACTCCATCTCATGCAATATCTTTCGTTGGGTATCAAAGCTGTATGCAGAGGTTTGGAACATTCTCTTTCTAACACAGAATACAATAGAAAGTGGATAGGGAGGAGTTTTCTCCCTCTGTCATGAGACTGGAACCCAGTGGGGTCATCCCATGAAGTTGAATGGTGGGAAATTCAGGACAGACAAAAGGAAGTACTTCTTCACACAGTGCACCCTTAAACTGTAGAGTTTGCTTCCACAAGATATAGTGATGGCCGCCAACTTGGATGGCTTTAAAAGATTAGACAGATTCATGGAGGATAAGGCTATCAGTGGCTACAAGTCCTGATGGCTTCATATTACCTCCAGTATAGGAGATAGTATGTCTCTGCATACCAGTTGCTGGTGAATACGAGCGGGAGGGTGTTATTGCACTCATGTCCTACTTGTGGGCATCCCACAGGTAGCTGGTTGGCCACTGTGTGAACAGAGTGCTGGCCTAGGTAGGCCTTTGGTCTGATTCAGCAGGGTTCTTATGTTCTTAATAGCTACAGTAGATTCCCCAATCTGTTGCCCTCTAGACGTGTTGGTCTACAACCGTTGGAGAGCAATAAATTGTGGAAGACTGTGCTACAGGATCTGAATGAGAGGAGGGGCCCTTTTCCACTCAGTCCCTATTTTTTGTACATTTAAATGGGGGGCATTTATTTAAAGCCCCCCCTGGGGGGGGACTGTAGCCAAAAAGGCTCACAGAGCAGCTTGCATAACATCAGTAAAAACAAGACTGTCCTTGCCTTCAGGCTTACAATCTAAAAAGATGTAGGCCGCTGCAGGACCTGGACCCTGTTCCTCTGCCTGGCTCTTCTCCACCTGGCCTGGGAGGGCAGGGCCCCAACCTGATTCCAGCTGTAAAGGTTGCTCCTGCTGCTGGAGGTGCCAGAGACCACCTAGCTGTGAGTGCTGCAGGACCTGGACCTTGTTCCTTTTCCTGGCTTTCTCGTGGCCTGAGTATGTGCCTGGGTGGGAGGATATTGGGCCAGTTGGGGGGGCCTGAGGGGGGGCAATAAGTGTAGTGATAGGTAGCGGGAGATATGGCATTGTGAGGAGGACTTGCCAGGTAAGGGGAATGTGGCTCAGATAGTTAAATGGCCGTGCTGTGTTCTGATCCTCCCCTCACCCACAGGTTTGGTGGTTGCCCTATCAGCCTGCCCTTGGCTCTCCAGACGCTGCTTTTAATTGCAGATGGGTTCAGAATAAGGCCGCCCTTATCCATGACTTAACAGTGGATGAGGCAGCCGATCTGGCATGTGTAACTGAGACCTGGGTGCATGAGCAGGGAGGTGTCAGTCTCTCTCAGCTATGCCCCACCAGGGTACCTGGTCCAGCATCAGTGAAGAGCTGAGGGCTGGGGAGAGGGGGCCGCTGGGGTCTATAGGAATTCCATCTCCCTCTGCAGGTTTCTTGTCTATGTGACTACTGGTCTGGAGTGTTTGCACTTTGTGTTGGGTCAGTGGGACAGATTAGGGATTCTGTTGGTGTACCACCCACCCCGCTGCAAAACAGACTCTCTAGCTGAGCTGACGGAGGTGGTCTCGGGTGTTCTGTTGAGATCCCCCAGATTGTTGGTTTTGGGGAATGTCAATATTCATGTTGAGGGTACCTAGTCTGGGCGGCTCAGGATTTTATGGTCTCCATGACAGCCATGGGACTGTCCCAACATGTCATTGGCCCAACACGTGTAGTGGGGCACACTCTAGACCTGTTTTTCTCAGCTAGACATGGAAATGGTGACCTGAAGGTGGGGGGCTTTGTATCAGTCCCTTTGTCATGGTCAGATCACTTCCTGCTGAGGTTTAGACTTACAGCGGCTTTTTCCCCTCTGCAAGGGTGGGGGACCTATTAAGATGGTCTGCCCCTGGAGGCTAATGGATCCAGATGGTTTCTAGAGGACTCTGGGGGTTTTTCCGGCTGATATGGCTGGAGCTCCTATCGAAGACCTGGTTGACTTGTGGAATGCAGAAATGACCCGGGCAGTTGACATGATAGCGCCTGAGCGCCCTCTCTAGTGTAGAGCTCATATGGCTCTGTGGTATACCCCAGAGTTGAGAGTGATGAAACACAATAGGAGACGGCTTGAGTGCAGGTGGAGAAAAACTCCTAGTGGATGCAGTCAAACTCTGGTGTGTGGCTATGGCCAGGTATATTCAAAGGCAGTGAGAGTGGCAAGGAAAAAAATACTTCACTGCCTCTATTGTATCGTCCATATGCCACCCAGTGGAGCATTTTAGGGTTGTCCGGGACCTTTTATATTCTGGCCCCAAGGACACTATGAAACCATCTGTAATACGCTGGCTAGGCACTTCCAGAATAACATCTCTTGCATCCGGTGGGACTTAGACTCCAGTATTACTGCAGGTGAATCTGGTGAGGTATCCAGAGCACAGTCTTGTCCAGTTTTCTTGGATGAGTTTCAGTTGGTACAGTTCGAGGACATGGACAATGTGGCTGGACTGCAACCACTTCCATATTGGATCCTCGCCCCTCTTGGCTAATAAAAACTAGCAGGGAGGGAACAACCAGCTGGGCCATGAAGGTGATTAATGCCTTCTTGGGCTGCCTGAAAGAGGCGGTGGTAAGACCATTGCTGAAGAAATCCTCCCTAGACCCGAAAACTTTAATAATTATAGGCCGGTTGTAAATGTTCCATTCCTGGGCAAGGTCCTTGAGCAAGTGGTTGCCAACCAGCTCCACATACTCTTGGATGAGACCGATTATCTGGATCCATTTCCATTGGGGTTCTGGAAACAGCCTTGGTTGCCCTGTATGATGACCTATTTTGGGAGAAAGACAGTGGGAGTGTGACCCTGCTGATTCTCCTTGGTCTCTCGGCGGCTTTTGATACCATCAACCATGGTATCCTTCCGGGATGGCTCTCTGAGTTGGGAGTGGGAGGCACTGCATTGCTGTGGTTTTGCTCCTACTTGGAGGGTTGGCTCCAGAAGGTGGTGCTTGGGGAACACTGCTCAGCCTTGTGGATTCTCCAGTATGGGGTTCCACAAGGGTCCATTTTGTCCCCCATGCTGTTCAACATCTACATGAAACAGTTGACAATGAAACTGCTGACATGAAACAGTGCGGTCATCCGGAGTTTTGGAGTGCGTTGCCATCAGCATGCTGATGACATGCAGCTCTATTTCTCCCTTTCCTCTTCTTCAGGTGAGGCTGTGGATGTGCTGAATCAGTTCCTGGCTGCGACAGTGGCCAACCAGATGTTCCGATGGGTTGGCTGTTGCTTGGTGCCAGTTGAGGGAAGGTCGAAGGTAGCTGATCTTGCAGCAGAGGCAAAGGAACAGCCCGGCTTCTCTTCTCTCCTCTTCCTCCACTCTGCAGCCTGATGGAATGGCTGCTGCTAGCTAGTAATGCAACATAGTATGGGATATAGTGTGCCCACTTTTCCTTAGGGACCTTTCCTATTGTGTGGGGGCTATTATATTTTTCTAAGCAAAGCAGGACGTATTACAGCCTTGTAAATAAGCCTGCCAAAGTTAGTAGCCTGCAAAAAAAAAATTGTACTAGTCTGCTGGGGGCTGGCAGAATAGGAATGCAGAGCTGAATTTCTGGGCTGTGCACAGAGGAGGCAGTAACCTTCCTCTACCAGTCTGCTTGGTTTCTATGCTTGGTGAAAAGGTGGGCTCCTGACCACTTGCCTGCATGCAATAGGCGACCAGAGTCGTGCTTACATACAAGGTCAGATGGCATATGTGTTGACACTGTACCCGCAGTGTGGATGTAGATCTGTGTGTTCTTAGAGAAACCTATGAGAGAGATCAGGGATCCGACATTCCAGTAGCTGCTTAAGAATCTGGGTGTTTGGAGGCTGTGTGCTCCTCTGCTGCACAACAAACGTAGTGAACATACAGGCAACAGAGCAAATGGGAGAGAGCTGCTGAAACATCACATGCGGAAGTGTTGGCTGTGGTTGGGCACGTTTTGCATGAGCTCTCAGCCCCTAGCCTAATGCCGCCAAGATGTACTGTTATTCTCGCAATGTTTTTGCATATCTTCTTGCCTAGAACTGCTTGGTTATCAGCTTATAGCTGCATGAATAAAAGTGTGGTGGTCAGAGAACCTGAATCAGAAGTGTGGCTTAATAAAAGTAGGGGAGAGGATTAATTATGTCAATCGGCCAAAAGTAGAGTGTTTCCTGCGCCTCCCTCTGCCCCATATTTTTCATTTAGGGTGACTTGTGAGTGTTTCTCCAATATTAAGTTTTAATTTGTGCTTCCTCTTAATTTTTTTGGTAAGCGTACATTGATTGGTATAATGTATTGCCACAGGTTACCATTTAATATGACTACCTGCTGAATTAGCTTTACAGCTAAACAACCTTTTTTATATATCCAAGGAAAGAGGTGAAATGCTGTTGGACTATGCGTGCTGACAATCAATATCCCTACATACTAATGGATAGGGATGTACGGATTCCCCACTATCCGTTCCGGTGGGGAATCTGCCGGGGTGGGGAGGCAATCCGTCCCATCCCCTCCCCTCCGAATCCTCTGGAGTGGCTCCGCTCCACAAGGATTCCGCAGAGCTGCCCAGCTTGAGGGCCGCTTACTGGCTGGACCCATCCCATTCTCCTCTGTGCCGATCACCATTTTTTTAAAAGTCTAGACTGGACACATAGACTTATATGCAAGATTCACAGCTCTAGTTGCGTATAAGTGTATGGGCACATCTTGCTGATTGCCATTTTTTTTTTAAAAAAAATGGCGATTGGTGTGGAGGCGAATGGGACGGGTCCAGGAGCAAGCAGCTGGAGCCGTTCCGCATGGAATCCTCCTGGAGCGGAGGTAAGTGGGGCTGATCTGCTGTGGATTCTGGAGGCTGGATTCCAAAGAATCTGGCCTCATTTGAATCCATGGCGGATTTCTCCAACATCCCTACTACTGGAGGACTCATTCATCTCAAAGGGTGCACACGTGGATCCATATGCACACAAACGTCCCTTTCTTTATTCCCATTTTTTAAAGTTAAAAGTAAACTTAGTTGAATCTTGGTGTATTCTTATGTGTGTGGATTTTGCAGGCTTAGATCTTAGTTGATGATAGTGGGGGAGAGGTGCCTGAAATGCTAACAAATACAGAACTGACGGGTGGCAGAGAAGACAATTGGAGGCAGGTTTTTGTTTGTGCTCGGTCAAGAACATTAAGGTCAGTCATTAAACATCCAGATCCTGCTGGGTTGATGAGGAAGAGGGCAGATTGTAACTTTATAAGTTGAACTTGTTACAAATGCAAGCTTTTCACAGTAGGGACAGTTGTCTCTCTATTGTTTGAATGGATGCATTGGTTCTGTAATTGGAGCCTTCATACATGCCTCTTCTTTGAATAAGCTCCTCACATTGTGCATTTCTGTTTGCAGTTCCATTCATAAGACAGTTTAGATTGATACAGCAGGGCCTTCTCATCAGTGGCCGCTGTCAGGGGGCCCTAGCCGACCTCTTTCAGTCTACTCCAGTAGCCAACTCCAGACACAGACAAAGGATTCTTTTCAAGGCTTTATTCCTTTTAAAACTTAATAACTCTATCACCAGCGACTAAGCTATGAACAGCAGAGTAACCTATTCCCCGGGTTGGAAACAGTTGGTCCCCGTTTGAACGAGAATCACTTGCAGACCCTGAACTTATGGGCTAGGGAGAGTCCCTCCCCTTTTCCCTTGGGTCCTCTGGACGCGACCGTTGCTTGCGCGCCAAACGGGCGCTATGCCTCCTTTCCGTGCCCTCCATCGCTCGTTGCTCCCTGCATCTGCGTCAAGCATCCAGCCAGCCCTCCTCCCGCACTCCTTCACTCCCAGGAGCGCTATCTATGTCTGGAATGCCGGGAGGAGGAATCTCTGCCAGCTGCAGGGCCTGGGAGGGATGAGCGCGCTCCTCTCCCATGGACAGCTGTTCCTCCTCAGAATCAGAACTGCTTTGAGGTTCTGTGGGCTCAGTGTCCACCCTGACATCATCCCCGCTCCCATGAAGCCCCCCCCCCGGGCTTGTGGGGGTACAGCTGGTGGAAGTGCCTCAGCAGCAACGGAGCATGTACATATTCTGCAGGTTCCCAGGATCGCTCATCTGGCCCGTACCCCTTCCAGTCCACCAGATATTGCAGGCGTCCGTGAGAAAGGCGGGAATCTAGAATCTCTACGACCTCAAACTCCTCCTCTCCCTCCACCAGCACTGGTGGCGGGGGGGGGGGGAGCTGGTCGAGCGATGAGGGTCGCCAGAAACCAGGGGGGACAGCAAGGATCGATGAAAAACAGGATGGATCTTCATGGAGGGGGGGAGAGCCAGGTGAAAAGCAACAGGATTAATCTGGGCAGTAATCTGGAAAGGCCCCGTGTGACGAGGCGCGAGCTTCCTTGCGGGCGAGTGAGAGGGGAGGTAGTGGGTGGACAACCAAACCCAGTCTCCCGGTTGCAGAGATGGACCCAGCTGGCGCCGTCGGTCCGCAGAGGCCTTGTAGGCTGTCTTGGCTTGCTTGAGGGAGTCCCGTAAGAGGTGGTGTACCGCTCTCAACTCCTCTAAAAAGTCATGGGTTGCCGGCACCGAAGAGAGAGCTAGGGTGGACGGGAAAGCCTTGAGGTGGTAACCAAAACTGGAAAAAAATGGAGTTTGGCGGGTGGAAGCATGGCAGGCATTGTTATAAGCAAATTCTGCGAGAGGAAGCAAGGAAAACCAGTCAATTCCTCTCAGACATGTTCAGCTTCCTGGAGTGGTAGGCGCAGGGTTGCAACCCGCAGCCCGCCTGATCTGGTTGAAAAAGCACCGCCCCCACCACAAAGTCAGAGGCATCAGTTTGCACTACAAAAGGTCTCCTCGGGTCGGGATGTAACAGGATCGGCTCAGAACTGAAAAGCCTCTTAAGTTCCTCGAAAGCCTGTTGGGCAGATGCTGTCCAATGAAAAGGAGATTTCCTGCCTTAAGGAGGTCTGTGAGAGGAGATGTCAGCCGAGCAAAGCTGGGCAGGAACTTTCTGTAAAAATTTGCAAAACCCAGAAAACGTTGCAAGTCCTTCTTGGTGGATGGAGCCTGCCAGGAGAGGACAGCCTGGACCTTTGCAGGATCCATCCTGATTCCGTCAGCTGAGATAATGTAGCCAAGAAAGTCCGAAGAGGTTAGGTCAAACGCACATTTCTCCAGCTTGGCAGACAGATGGTTCTCGCGGAGGCGGTGGAGGACGGAGGAGACATAATGCTGATAGGCGTGGGGGTCCTCAGAAAATATAAGTAAATCATCGAGATATACAATGAGGAAAGTGTCCAAATAGTCCCGGAAGATGGCATTCATAAAATGCGAAACCGGGGGGGGGGGGGGAGACAGGCGAGCCCAAACGGCATCACTAGGTATTCATACGCTCCGTACCCAGTTCCGAAAGAGGTCTTCCACTCATCCCCTTCCCAGATGCGAATCAGATTGTAGGCGCCACGCAGGTCCAACTTTGTGAAAATCTTGGCTCGCCCCAGGTGCTCCAGCAACTCAGGTATGAGGGGGAGGGGACACTTGTCAGGGATGGAGACTGAATTGAGGGCTCTATAGCCGTGCACTGGGCGGAGTTCTCCAGATCGTTTGGCAACAAAAAAGGTAGGGGTGCAGGCCGGGGAGGAGGAAAGGCGAATGAAGCCACGTGTGAGATTTGTGTCCAAAAACTTGCGCAGAGCTCGAAGTTCCGGCTCCGACATCGAATACAGCCAGTCAGTGGGGATGGTTGTCCCCGGAATGAGGTTAATGGCACAGGCAAAAGGGCGGTGGGGAGGTAGCTGGTCGGCCTCCTTCTTGTCAAAAACATCCTGAAAAGCCGCATGCTTCTCTGGGAGGATGACGGTAGCTGAAGAACTGCCAGAAACAGACGAGGAGGGAGAGGAAAGTGTTAAGGCCTGGACTGGGACAGGTGCCTCCTCTGGGAGGCAATGCTCCTGGCAGTAGGGAGACGCAAACTCCACCTGCTGAAGCCCCCGAGAAATCTGAGGATTATGCTTAGAGAGCCAGGAAACACCCAGCACGATTGGGTATAGGGGAACCTTGGCCAAGTGAAACTGAATCTGCTCAATGTGGGACTGGGCGCGCAGAGTGAGTGGAATTGTAATACGGGTCACCACGCCCGAAGAGAGAGGACGCTCATCGATGGTCTCCACTGCCAAGGGGGCAGGAAGGGGCAGGGTAGGAATCTTGTGGAAGAGAGCAAACGTTTCATCCATGAAACTGGTCGTAGCTCCAGAGTCCACTAAAGCCAGGGCTTCCACCCCACCCCACTGGGAGGAGCGTAGGTGAACCGGCAATAGCAGATGGGAGGGTGGGGTGGGGGTTGCGGAAGGCACCCACCCGGTGGGGAACCGACCCCCACACTGGAGGCCACCAATAGGCTTGGGGGGCAGACTAGTCAGGCCTGGGGATGAGGAAGAGGAGGGAGGGGGAAGGAGAGGAGGGGGAGGCAAAGGAGCTGCGGATCTAACGCGGCAGGTCTTGGCGAAATGGCCCAGTTTTCCACACTGAAAGCAGCGGCGCTCAGCTCGCTGGCGCTCAAGCTCCTCTGGCGGCAGCGGGGCTCGGGTAGCTCCCAGCTGCATCGGGGTCTCTTCTGCTCGCACCGCAGGGGCGGGGGGTGGGGGAGGGGGCAGGAAACGTGGGGGAATGGGAGGAGGGAAATCTCGGCCCCCAGCGCCCCACCGGGTCTGCCGGTGCCCCTCCAGCCGGCTATCTCTCTGGAGGCAGGTCTGGATGAGGTCCTCCAAAGTCGGCAGGCTGGGCGTGTGCGCCAACTTGTCCAAGATCTTGTCATTTAAACCGTCCAAAAACTGAGCCACCAGCGTGGCCTCATTCCACTGTAAATCCTGCATCAGCAAGCGAAAAGTTGTCGCATAGCTGGAAACTGAGTCCTTGCCCTGCCTGAGGCGGTGAATCTCCCGAGAAGCCGTCTGCATATGCAGGTGGTCACCGAAAAAACGGGCCATCGCTGTCATGAAACCTTGATAGTCCCTGAGTGGGGGGTTGTTAGCGAGAAGGAGTCCCGAAGCCCATTTAGCGGCCACGCCGGAAAGTCCGTCAGGAAATCCTCAGGTCGAAGGCGCATGTACAGCTCCGATTGGGCCCTGAAAATCTGAAAAAGTCCATTCTCTCCAGAAAACTTCTCTGTCAAGGCCACCAGGCACTTTCGGCGGGGGAGAATTGGAGGTGGCGGGGGTTGAACTGCAGCTTGTAGATTCTGCATGGCAGCCATCAGTTGAGCCATTTGATCACGGAGAATCTGGTTCTCTTGCGCCAGAGCTTGCACCATTGGGTCTCCGGCACCCTCCATTTGGCAGTAGGAGGAGAGCAAGAAAGAGAGAGAAAAAAAAAGAGGAACAGGGACCAAGCTGTCAGGGGGCCCTAGCCGGCCTCTTTCAGTCTACTCCAGTAGCCGACTCCAGACACAGACAAAGGATTCTTTTCAAGGCTTTATTCCTCTTACAACTTAATAACTCTGTCACCAGCGACTAAGCTATGAACAGAGTAACCTATGCCCCTGGGTTGGAAACAGTTGGTCCCCGTTTGAACGAGAATCACTTGCAGACCCTGAACTTATGGGCTAGGGAGAGTCCCTCCCCTTTTCCCTTGGGTCCTCTGGACGTGACCGTTGCTTGCGCGCCAAACAGGCGCTACACCTCCTTTTCACACCCTCCATAGCTCGTTGCTCTTTGCGTCTGCGTTGAGCATCCAGCCAGCCCTCCTCCCATGCTCCTTCACTCCCAGGAGCGCTATCTATGTCTGGAATGCTGGGAGGAGGAATCTCTGCCAGCTGCAGGGCCTGGGAGGGATGAGCGCGCTCCTCTCCCATGGACGGCTGTTCCTCCTCAGAATCAGAACTGCTTTGAGGTTCTGTGGGCTCAGTGTCCACCCTGACAGCCCCATTCTCTGAAGCCAGCTACATGTGGAAACCAGAGTGAGATGTTATGGCCCCATGTGAGGCTAATAAAGTGCTCACTTATATTGTTGCTGTCCTCAGCATTGTCATTTATTTTTCCGTTTCGCTCTCCAAAAGGAAGCCCAAAGCTCCGTCCCTCCAAAAGGAAGCCTAAAGCTTCTAAAAAGAACCAGCTCAAATGCATAAAGTGTCTCTAGGTTGGCAGATGTAGCTTCTGATATACTACACTGGTGTGCAGATGTTGTATGTATATTGGCTGTTGCGTTAAGCCTTAATATTGTGCGTGAAGCACCAAAATACTTAATATATCTTTTGCACCCTCTGTGTAGGAGGCCACAATATTTAGATCTGCTTAGTCAGATATGACAGTTATTTAGGAAAGGATGTAAAGAATTTTTATATCAAGAGGTTTAATCTCTAGGGATATAACTGCTGTGGTTTTTCCTTTTGTTCAGTTATTTACTAACTTTGTTAACTTGTGCTTTGTTCTTAAGAATGGCTTCACTGTTGCTATTTAATAATTTTGAAGGTAATGTGAGCCCCCCCCCCTTTTCTTCCTTTCTTTCCTGCCTCCCAGTCTGTTTCTGCCCCAATTCAAAGTGCTAGTCTTAACCTTTAAAGCCTTAGATGACTTGGGACCAGGTTACTTGAAAGATCACCCTTCACATATTTGTACCTACCTGAACCTTAGGCACCTCTCCAGAGGCCCTGCTCCAAGTGGCCCTGCCAAGTGAAGTCAGGCAGGGTGCAACTGGGAGAGAGCACCTGGCTGTAGAATAGCCTCCCCAGAGAAGCTCACCTGGTACTTCCTTTACGGTCTATTTGGCGCCAGGTGAAGATTGTTTTATTCACACAGCCTTTTTAAAGCATTTCTGATCTTCAAATCTGAGCTCTTACGGAGCAGTCCTACCGGCCTGGTGGGGAGATCTGTGGCAGAACTACCGCCACTTCCTAAGCCCTGCTGGCCAGGGTGGGAGCATTGGGCAGGGGTGTGTGTGCCATTCTCGTTAGACATTTGTTTCCAATGAGGGGGAATTAACTATGCCAGCTTTGGGGCTGACGTACTTTCTGGTTCTCTTGGGCAGATGTAGCTTTTGGGGGGCCTGATGTTGGGGGTATTGAGAGATCCTAGAATGCGGAGAGATCCTCTGCTGTCCCCAGCATGCCCTTGACAGCCCTCACACCTCCCCATTTTCTCACACACAGACACACCCCCTGTCAAAGCACCACTGGTGGTTCCTCACAAGAGTGGAAAGCTCCACTGCCCTCTAGGGAGGACCCCTGACAACAAACCGCTCCACAAAAGAGAGGTCCGCAGCATCAAACAGCTCTTGGTCAGCGTTGCGTGGGGTGTACAGTTGCTCTCTTAATGTCTGATGTGTCATCTTCTGTATATTTGTGCTGCTGAACTGGTTTTATCTCTTTGTGGGTTAAACAGTTTTAATACTTTTTATTTGTGTGCATGGGGGGCGAGGTTGTATTTAATATTGTATTTTTTTCTTCTTGTGAACTGCCCAGTGAACATATGTTACTGGGTGGCCTATATAAATAAAGCATGTAAGGGTGCAATCTTGTGCAGGTTTAGACAAGTCCTACAACTCCCAGCATTCTGGGGATGCTGGGAGTTGTAAGACATTTCTATCTAAACATGCATAGGATTGCACCGTAAGTAAATTTATTGTTAGACATTTTTCTGGTGGCCACACTCTACTGACAGCTTAAACTGAACTGTTGTAATTTGCTTCAAATTGATCCTAAATGCACTAGATAAGCACCATTAAAATCAACAAAGCCTGCTTCCATTCAGGGACTTATTTATTTATTTAAGAACTTAGATCTTGCCTTTTAAATTTTCGTTGTTAACTCCATGGCTCATTTTATTTTGTTTTTTATTATTTGTTCTTCTTTTTTTTGCCGTGTTTGGTTTTTTGGTAATTTTATGTGGATGTGCTTTTATGTGTTTTGTATGATTTTCAGCTCTCTAAGCTGCTTTGAATTCACTGTGTGAAAAAAGGCAGATACAAGTTCTTACGCTAATAAATAAACAAATAAATCAGACACCTCAATCCGTGCTACATAGAAGTAGGCTGTGTTGACTTTAAAGGTACTTACCTAGTAAATTTACAATCCCAACCAGAGCAATAGACTTAAGTCTCCTGGAACTGCCATGGTTTTGCCAGGCATCTAATAGAGTCAAGTCTTATGATGTGTTTGCCCTTTATTCTTATAAAACCCAAGGAGCTTCCAAGAAAGTAAATCTGTGATCGTAAGAACGATTTCGCATACAAACACTGTCTCTTAACTAGTTTATGGAATGGTCGAGGACCTAGCAAATATTGTGCAGTCAGTGTGAAAGAAGTTCTGTATGACTTTTAAATATTGGGTTCTTTCCTGAAGACAGAGTTCCTTCCCCTGCCCCCGTTAGCCATGTGCTAGATTGTGTGTGATTTGTGCTCCATGGGCAACATCCAGCTGTGCTCCCACCAGTTCTGTTCTGCAAGCTAGAGTCACTGCTTGCACAACAGAGATTTACTTCTGGGAGCAACTGGAAATGAGCAGAAATGCTTGTTACTGGAATGGGGCGGTCAGCACAGTCAGCATAAGGGAACTCTGCCAACCTGTCCCTATCCAGAAACAAGCATTTCCATTCATTTCGGGGCTTCCTCTAGGAAGCATTAAATCTCCATTTCCCAAGCGGTGGGTCTCTCTTGCGCAATGGAAATGGTGGGGGTCACCACTGATGCAATGGCCTCATTGGATACTGCCCCATATTATCTATCAGGACATTGAATGCTTATTTCCAAGCTTTTCCAGAGAACATCTCAAAAGTATCCTCTCTGTAGTCGTTCAGAAGCATTTTTGAAGTATTGCAATTCCTAGTTCTACACCAACTGGATACATATTAAATTTTCTTTTAGACTTAAGGGTGTGGAGGGGGGGAAATATAAAAAACATCAGCACCATTACAGATCTCCTTATTGGCACAGCCAGCTACCATATACAAGCACTCAATCTTAATGGTAGCATTGTAGGCATGGCATGGGAGGGCTTCCCTTCTTATTTTCTCTCCTTATTGGTGGACCTATATATCCAGTTGCTCAGATTTCATCCTGCTTTCTAGTGCATAGATTTCAGTGCCTGAGTATGTGTCCCATTTAGCACAATCCCTTTAGCCCATGACTCTTCTGGCTTCCCTACCATCTGGTCCTTGGCTATAGAGAGGAATTTTTCTTGTATATACGTCTCCCTAGCAACGGGTATGCAGTTGATATGGAAAGTAAGCAGTTGCCCTAGCAACGGAGTTACTGATGTGGCAGATCCTCTGCTTGCAGGGAAAAGGTCCAAATGCATTCTGCAAGTCTGCTGTAATCATGGCTGCACCCACTAGTGCTGTTGTAGTTAAGAGGAGTTGCAAACACTTTCTGTTGCATACGATTTCAGGAGGAGGAGAGTAGGCGGATGTACTTGCCCTTATGGGCTTTTGGGTAGCAAGGACTTGGCTGCAGACTATGTGGTTTGTGTGAGTTTGTCAGAACAGGAACTAAGTTCATCATGAGGACATTTGTTCGCAGCTGGCGCCTTACTGATGGGAGTTCCCTTCTGAGCCTTTGAGGCAGAGGCTGTCAGACATAAATGTATGGTGCCGTTTCTGGCCTCCTCCTCACTACCAACGGTCCTTCCTATGACTTCCCCTCTTGGCTTCTGTGAACCTTCCTGCAGAAGATGACATTTTGCTTGCCTTGTTTCTTTCTCTACACGTCATCTCCGTGGTATCTTGGGGATTTGAGCTGCTGGGAAGTGTGGATGCACTTGCTAAACATTAGGGAATTCCAGTACAAGAAGGGGGTGAGGAGTCCAAAACCTGATGCACATTTGCTATTTGGCTTTGACCAAAAAATTGGATGTATGTTGTTAAGCAGACATATACTGGGATTGTCCCTTCTTTACAAGAATTGGTTTTCACCTTTTTAATACATTTTTGGAAACTCAACTAGTGGCATTTCTCTTCAAGTGCACATGCATATGGTGGGGAGCCTGTTGGGTCTAGAGTGTGTTTTGCCTACAGGCTAACCTCTACGTTCCTTCTCCTTAGCTTGTTCCTATTTGAGTATTCAGTGGAGGAAATTCATTATAAGCAAGTGTGCTAGGAATCTGCACAACTGTGGTCACAGAGTCTGGCATCCCTTATAGCAGATTTCCCCAACCAAGCACCCTCCAGATGTTTTGAACTACAACTCCCAGCATCTCTCAACATTGGCCATGTGGGCTAGGGCTCCTGGGAGTTGTAGTCCAGAAAAGATCTGGAGGGTACCAGGTTGAAGAAGGCTGCCATATAGATTTTGAGCTTATATTTAAAAAACAAAACAAAACTCTAGTCCACATGATTTCTGACATTTGAAGGTTGATCATATGGGTGGGTTTTTGGTTTTTGCAAACCTCTACTTGAAAAGTTGAGTTGGTGGGTGAATTTCTGGTACTATAAATTCAAAACTAGCCACTTCTGTATTATAATTATTCAATAAATTGGGTGCGGGGTTAGGGCAATTGTACTGTCAAAACAGTGTATACAGGTGGGTTTTTAATAAAGGTGTCCACATAAGCTCTTTTCAAGGGGGGGGGGCAGGGTTTTGCCCACTCAGAGCAGTGGCCCTAACTCTGCCCTCCATATATGTGCATTCAGGTGAAGTTATGAAAGTCTGTGAATGTAGGATTTGTCCATGTGCTCATGGGACGCTGCTTACTCACTAGTCTGCAGTCATATGGGCAAAGCCTACAACCATAGGCTTTTTCACACCTTTGCCTGAACATGTGTTCAAGTAGGGACAGTTTGTCTAGCTGGAGCAATCCCACTCCTCACTGTAGATGTGTTCAGCTGAATGTGTGAAGCCGTCATAATTAGACCAGGCTTTTCCATTTGACTAGGATTTGCTAGTTCATATGTTGTCAAAAGAAACAAGCAGCTTGTTCTTTTCTGGCCACACTATAATGTGTGAAACAGGACAATCAAGGGCGAGTTCCAGCAGCCATCTGGAGCTCTCATGCATTTGAGTGACAACTTAAGTCCCAATTCATGCAGTCTGAAAAAAGGGGAATGCATACTGCTCCCCTGTAGCGTGTTCATTGAATCAGTGTCCTGATACATTGTACCCGTAAAGGGGGATCTGTGCATTAGGAGGGAGGTGTGGGAGCAACGAGCACCTTGGTAAGTTGTTTCCCTACACCAAACTCTTCTGTGCTACTGAGGGAACGATTCTTCTTAAATTAGAACCTGTTCTCTGAAGTTTCAAAAACTACAAATCTTTGCTGTATAATTTTTGTGGGTTCTAAGATCGGTGTGCCCTTACAGCAGTGCTGGTGGGACAAGCTACATTTAAAATCCTGACACAGCTTTTTGTTCATAGTTATCTGAGTGGCATGATTTTGCAAGGTACAGAAGGCCATAGAGGAGGAAGAGGAGGTGGTGGTGGTTGTTTTTTGTGGCACCAGTTTCACCCCAAAGCAGCCTTCCCCAGCCTGGTGCCCTCCAGGTGTGTTGGAGTACAACTCTCAACATCTGGGTGGGGATGCTTGGAGCTGTAGTCCATCACATCTGGAGGGCACCAGGTTGGGGAAGGCTGACCTGAAGCCATTGGTTCGTTTAGCTCAGCCTTCCTCAACCTGGTGCCTTCCATGTCTTTTGGACTTCAACTCCCATCAGTCCCAGTCAGCATAGCCAATGGTTAGGGATGCTGGAAGTTGTAGTGCAAAACATCTGGAGGGCACCAGGTTGGGGAAGATTAGCTTAGCTAATAATACTCTTGGCAGTCAACAAAAAACATTGTAGCTGTAACCACCTAACAGTCTCGATGATTGGTTATCAGTGTCTTCTCTTGCTTGCTGCCTAGTCTTTGCTCATTGTACATACCAGTCCTATGTACGTTTACTTAGAAATAACTGCCCAAATATTCAGTAGGGCATACTTGCAAGCAAGGGTACCTTAGACCTAAGTGCTAAATCAGATTTCTCAGGTGCCTGTGTTTGTAGGCTTGCTTGAATGAGTGGGATGGGGTGGGGAGTTAGGAGAAATTTTCACAGAAGAAAAAGAGATTAGGTAGTCATGTAAGAACAAGCTATTTGTTCTATCACCGCACCATGGGAAGGCAGTTGCATAACCTTGTTTGGGCCAACCAAGTGAAATTTTGTTTACAAGAACAGGCTGCAGTGGTGTAATTGTAATAAATTATTAAAAAAAATTAAACAGGTTCATTGCCCTACAATGGCTAATCTTAACCTCGCTGTAAATGGGCGACTTCTGATTTTACAGCTGCTGTGTGGATCCCACCTATATATATATATATATATATATATATATATATGTATATGTATATACGTACGTATTTTGAAGGCTTATATCTGGTCTTTATTTATTTATTTATTAAATTTATTAATCGCCCATCTGACTGATCACCCAGCCACTCTGGGCGATGTACAACCCACCATAAACAATTTAAAACAATAAAATTTTACCATAATTTTTTTTTTTTTAAAAATACCCTAACCCACCCCAAATGCCTGCCTGAACCACCACGTTTTTAATGCACGACGGAAGCTCATTAAAGAGGGGGCATGACGGAGTTCCCTAGGGAGGGAGTTCCACAGAGTGGGGGCCACCACAGAGAAGGCCCTCTCCCTCGTCCCCACCAGTCTAGCTGTCCTGGCTGATGGGACAGAGAGAAGGCCATCCGAGGCTGATCTTGTTAAGCGGCCTGTCTGGTGTTGCTGGAGGCGCTCCTTAAGATAGGCTGGGCCGGAACCATATAGGGTTTTAAAGGTCAAAACCAACACCTTGAATTTGGCCCGGAAAACAACTGGTAACCAGTGCAACTCCTTCAGCACTGGAGTGATGTGATCTCGCCAGCGGCTGCCTTTAATCAGGCGAGCCGCCGCGTTCTGTACCAGCTGCAGTTTCCGAACCGTCTTCAAGGGTAACCCCACGTAGAGCGCATTACAGTAGTCTAAACGAGAGGAGACTAGGGCATGTACTACCGATGGGAGCAGATGGTCAGGAAGGTAGGGGCGCAGCCGCCATATCAGATGGAGTTGATACAGCGCTGTCCGGCTCACAGCTGACACCTGAGCCTCCATGGACAGCTGGGAGTCCAAAATGACCCCCAGGCTGCGGACCTGGCCTTTCAAGGGTAGCCGTACCCCATTCAACACCAGGTCAACATCCCCCAGCCTCCTCTTGTCTCCCACCAAAAGTACCTCGGTCTTGTCAGGGTTGAGCTTCAGCTTATTCCTCCCCATCCAGCCACTCACCATCTCCAGACATTTGGACAGGGATTCTACGGCCAACCTTGGTGAAGATTTGAATGAGAGGTAGAGCTGCGTGTCATCCGCATATTGATGACACTGCACCCCAAACCTCCTGATGATAGCCCCCAGTGGCTTCACATAGATGTTAAATAGCATCAGGGAGAGGATGGAACCCTGTGGCACCCCACAAGTAAGTGGCCACGGGTCCGAAACCTCCTCTCCCAGTGCTACCCTCTGGTACCTGCCGGAGAGGAAGGACTGGAACCACCGCAATACAGTGTTTCCAATGCCCAACCCCTCCAGGTGGCCCAGGAGGATACCGTGGTCAACGGTATCAAAAGCCGCTGAGAGGTCGAGGAGAACAAGGAAGGAGCATTCACCCCTATCCAGAGCCCTCCTCATATCATCCACCAAGGCGACCAAGGCCGTTTCTGTCCCATGCCCAGGCCTGAAGCCCGACTGAAATGGGTCTAGATAATCAGTTTCTTCCAAGTGTGCCTTCAACTGCACCGCCACCACCCGCTCAATCACCTTGCCCAAAAATGGCAGATTTGAGACTGGGCGAAAGTTGTTCAGAACTTGAGGATCCAAGGAGGGCTTCTTTAAGGGCGGTCTTATCACTGCCTCCTTGAGGGCTGATGGCATCACTCCCTCCTCAAGGGAGGCGTTCACCACCGCCTTGATCCCCTCACCCAGTCTCTCTCTGCAGCTCATAATGAGCCAAGATGGGCAAGGATCAAGTAAGCAGGTGGTTGGCCTTACAGATGAAAGCACCTTGTCCACTTCATCAGGAGGAAGAAGCTGGAACCGATCCCACAAAACCGGTTTGCCACAGGCCGCCTCTTGCTCACTAACTGTATCCACAGTGTGCAGAGTAACACACCTAATCTGATCAATTTTATCTGCAAAGTGCCTTGCCAAAGCCTCACAGGAGGCCTTAGAATGCTCCAGTGGTTCCGGAGCCACAGGACCGACCAGGCTCCGGACCACTTGGAACAGCCTCCTGGGGCAGCACTCTGCAGACGCGATGGAGGCAGCATAATATTCCTTTTTTGCTGCCTTCACCGCCATGTGATAGGCTGAAGATATAGCTCTAGCCCGTGTCTGATCGTCTTTGGAGCGAGACTTCCGCCACCGGCGCTCTAGCCGTCTCACCTCCTGTTTCAGAGCTCGTAACCGCGGATTGAACCATGGTGCAGTCCGAGCCCTGTTCAGGGGGAGAGGGCATTTCGGAGCCACCCGATCTAATGCCCCAGTGATTGCGGCATTCCAGCCACCCACCAGGGTCTCGACCGAGTGGCCGTTGGCATGCCCCAGAGAATCCCCAAGCGCGTTCAGGAATCCATTTGGATCCATAAGACGCCTGGGGCGGACCATTTTAATGGGTCCTCCACCCCTGAGGAGGGGTTGTGGAACCGAGAAGTCCAATGTCACCAGATAGTGATCTGACCATGACAAGGGGGTGGTGGATATACCCCCGACTTCCAGATCACTCCCCGCTTCTCCAGAAACAAACACAAGGTCTAGTGCATGACCGGCTACATGGGTGGGCCCAGTTAGAATATGGTGCAGCTCCCAGGAGGCCATGGTCTCCATGAAGTCCCGAGGTGCTCCTGTGAGGATGGCCTCCGAATGTACGTTGAAGTCCCCCAACACCAGTAAGTTAGGGGACTGTACACGCACATCAGAGACCACCTCAAGCACCTCGGCCAGGGAGTCAGTCGTGCAGCGGGGTGGACGGTACACGAGCAGAATCCCCAGACTGCCCTTCGGGCCCAATCTCCAGTACATGCACTCAACAACCTTGGTCTCCCGGAGAGGGGGTCTGGTGAAGACCAAGGACTCTCGGTAGATAACAGCCAGTCCCCCTCCCCGATCCCCAGCCCTCGGCTGCTGTGCATACGAAAATCCAGCTGGACACATGGCTGCAAGGGTTGGAGCAGCAGCCTCGGCCAGCCAGGTCTCCGTAATACATGCCAGGTCTGCACCCTCATCCAGGATCATGTCATGGATGAGGGAGGTTTTCTGGGTAACAGACCTGGCATTGCAGAGCAGCAAACGAAGGTCAGAAGATGGGGTCACGCCTCCCCCAGCCATCCTTTGGCTCTGGACAGGCCCGGAGCAGGGGACAGATACTACACATCTCTCCCTTGTTCCCCTTAGCTGGCATGGCCTGCCCCTAGCGCTCCGCCAGCGCCTGCCGCCCAGCCTCGGTATGTTCTGGCCCCCAACACTCCCCCCACTGCCTCCATCAGGTGGACACATGCCCCCTCGCTCCCGCCTATCAGGCAGGCTACCCACCCCTAAAAACACAACAAAATCCCCCCCAACAAAATAAAACAAACAAACAAAACAATTAAAATCCCCTTAAAAATGCCAGGCAGGAGTCCACAGGGAAGGCCTGGTGGCGGTGGTAGCGGCGACGGCGGCAGCAGGCCCAGCGGCTGCAAGCACGCCTCTTCCCCGGTGGTGGTGGTGGCTTCTCCTGCAGGCCCTGGCTCTCCCAGGCCACCTCAGCCAGCCAGCTTATGTAGCCCCTCCAGGGAGGGGCAGGTGGAGCAGCACAGCTGGCTCGGTACCTGGGGGCCTGGTCCTGCAGGGACTGGCTGTCTGCCAGGCAGAAGTCCACAAGGAAGGCCTGGTGGTGGTGGCAGCGGCGGCGGCAGCAGGCCCAGCGGCCGCAGCAGCAGGCCCAGCGGCGGCAAGCACGCCTCTTCCCCGGTGGTGGTGGTGGTGGCGGCTTCTCCTGCAGGCCCTGGCTCTCCCAGGCCACCTCAGCCAGCCAGCTTATGTAGCCCCTCCAAGGAGGGGCAGGTGGAGCAGCACAGCTGGCTCGGTACCTGGGGGCCTGGTCCTGCAGGGACTGGCGGTCTGCCAGGCAGAAGTCCACAAGGAAGGCCTGGTGGTGGTGGCAGCGGCGGCGGCAGCAGGCCCAGCGGCGGCAGCAGCAGGCCCAGCGGCGGCAAGCACGCCTCTTCCCCGGTGGTGGTGGTGGTGGTGGTGGTGGCTTCTCCTGCAGGCCCTGGCTCTCCCAGGCCACCTCAGCCAGCCAGCTTATGTAGCCCCTCCAGGGAGGGGCAGGTGGAGCAGCACAGCTGGCTCGGTACCTGGGGGCCTGGTCCTGCAGGGACTGGCGGTCTGCCAGGCAGAAGTCCACAAGGAAGGCCTGGTGGTGGTGGCAGCGGCGGCAGCAGCAGGCCCAGCGGCGGCAGCAGCAGGCCCAGCGGCGGCAGCAGCAGGCCCAGCGGCGGCAGCAGCAGGCCCAGCGGCGGCAAGCACGCCTCTTCCCCCGTGGTGGTGGCTTCTCCTGCAGGCCCTGGCTCTCCCAGGCCACCTCAGCCAGCCAGCTTATGTAGCCCCTCCAGGGAGGGGCAGGTGGAGCAGCACAGCTGGCTCGGTACCTGGGGGCCTGGTCCTGCAGGGACTGGCAGTCTGCCAGGCAGAAGTCCACAAGGAAGGCCTGGTGGTGGTGGCAGCGGCGGCGGCAGCAGGCCCAGCGGCGGCAGCAGCAGGCCCAGCGGCGGCAGCAGCAGGCCCAGCGGCGGCAGCAGCAGGCCCAGCGGCGGCAGCAGCAGGCCCAGCGGCGGCAGCAGCAGGCCCAGCGGCGGCAAGCACGCCTCTTCCCCGGTGGTGGTGGTGGTGGCTTCTCCTGCAGGCCCTGGCTCTCCCAGGCCACCTCAGCCAGCCAGCTTATGTAGCCCCTCCAGGGAGGGGCAGGTGGAGCAGCACAGCTGGCTCGGTACCTGGGGGCCTGGTCCTGCAGGGACTGGCGGTCTGCCAGGCAGAAGTCCACAAGGAAGGCCTGGTAGTGGTGGCAGCGGCGGCGGCAGCAGGCCCAGCGGCAGCAGCAGCAGGCCCAGCGGCGGCAAGCACGCCTCTTCCCCGGTGGTGGTGGTGGTGGTGGTGGCTTCTCCTGCAGGCCCTGGCTCTCCTGGCTTTCAGCTGAATGATTCTCAACACAGCTCAGAAGAGGTTGTAATAATACAAAATTCCATACAGCTCACACGTACAGACAGGCACGACCCATCAGGCCTTAGACTTCTGGCTGCTGGATGGGGTCAGAGCGTGCTTCCCTTTGGTTCTGCAGTCCCAAGGCCACTAGCAGTTGGATCTGGGTGTTCTTTCTGGCAAGTAGTGGCTGTGGAGGGGGATAGGAGAGGAAGGAAAGTTGCACCTTGCAACTGCTCCTTCTCTGGCTGGTGGAAAGGGCCAGGCTTGGCTTCCCCTTGCCATGATGTTCTTCCTGGAAGCCGGGATGCGGCCTCTCAGCAGCCCTTGTCCCCTGGCCAGTGGTAGTGGACAGAGTGTTCTTCCCTTCAGCTCTGTAGTCCCAGAGCTACTATGTATTTTATATGGTATGTTTCTAGTCTGCAAAGCTCTTCGTGCATTTTATTAAAGTATTCATTGAAACAGTTCTGTAAGGTAGGCCAGTATCACCTCCTGTTGCAAATATGGGCTAAAACTGACAATAGTGGCCCGCCTATGACCGCTTTGTGGGACTGGGCCTGAGGTGATGTTTTGAACTGAGAACATAGTACTGTTTAGCTGCTCTGCTGTACCAGTTCTTCTTTGTGTACAAGCTCGCCACGTGGATTTGCTGTCACTTTGGTGGGTGATTCACTGATAAAGCCACAGACGTTTCTGGTAGTGAATTGTGGTGGCACAGTTAGGGCTGGTCCATGTGGTACAGCTGAAATGATGTGCTGTGAGAAGCAGCACCTAAACCTCTGAGGCAATTCCAGATAGTCTCCCTGCAGCTGCTTATGAGGAGAAGTGGCTCTAAGGAGCAGCTCACCACACAGTTCCTTCTCATGATTGTTAGTTGTTGGACTGCAGTTCCCATAACCCCTGACCATGTTGGCTGGGGCTGATGGGAGCTGTAGTTCAAAGCATCTGGGGGGCACCTGGCTGCCTACCCCTGGGATAGATATTCTGAGGTTGGAGGATAATCTCTAACCCATAGTCATCCAAACCCAGTTTAGCCCCAAACCCAGTTTAGCCCCAACCCCCTTTTCTCTCTTCCCCTGCCTGCCATGGATCTCAGTGTTTTGGTAGGAGGCATAACATAGGGAAAAGCCATAGCCTAGTGATAGAGCACATGTTTTGCATGCAGCTGGTCCCTGGTTCAATCCCTGGCATTTCCAGGTAGGGCTGGAAAAATTCCTGCCTGAAATCCTGGAGAGCCATTGCTGCCAGTCAGGGTTGACAGTACTGGGCTAGATGGACCAGTGGTCTGCCTCAGTATAAGACAGCTTCCAGTGTTCCACAGAAGACGGTTATTGCTTTAAAGTAATGGGTGGTGTGGCTTTGAAGCTCTCATATTCAGTATATCTGATATTCAGTAGGGGCAACCTATCTTTTGGGATTTTGGATGGGGAGAAGAGAGGATGTGTTTCTTCTGGGGAGGTGTCCTAGGAATTAAGAGAGTGCTTTGAAAAATCGTCAGTCTCCCAAGTCTTTCAAGGGCTTCCTTTCTGGGCTTCCCTCACAGATCTTTACTAGTCTTTGCACTCCCTCCCCACAAAACCTACAATTTTGTGACTTTTTGCAGGCATTCACTTCATTGCTAGTTTCCTAGAACTCTCCTAGAAAGTACTAAAGCATCTGTCCCCAACCTGGTGCCCTCCAGATGTTTTTGACTACACCTCCCAGCCTTTTGGACCATTGACCATGCTGGCTGATGGGAGTTGGAAGTCCACAACAGCTGGAGGGCATTAAGTTGGGGAAGGCTGGATTAGCTTATAGCAGAGCAGATAAATGTACTAGATTGATGGCAAATTAGTCCTTCTCAGGAGAAATTATAGTTTGCAGGAGGGGCTCTATGGCACAATACACAAGTGATGGGTTTCAGTCCTTCCCAAGAGAAATAATAGGGAGCTTTTAGTGTGCAGTACCTAAGTGGTGATTTCAGGGCTGACTGTACCACCAAGTTGGCAGTTTGAACACTTGGAAGTATTCAAGACTTGGAAAACCCTTTTGATACACAGTCTACTATTATTTTCATGAAATGTTCCTGAATTCATTTTAATTGGAAAATATTTTAGGACTCTTCCAAAGGGGTACAGAGCAGTCCAAAGTGCATTTATCCAGAAGTAAGTTTGTGTTTTCAGTGAGATACTCTTAGAAAGTGTGCAAAGATTGTAGCCTTAATCTTCAAAAGGGTCACTTAAGGTGCATAAGAGAATTTTTACAGCACTGCAGAATCATCCCCTCTTATTTTCACATGACAGACACCACATCCCACCATGGTTTATTTCCTCATGGGGGCTGTTGTGTCATGCTGGGCATGCACACAGGCCATTTAAGCATGCTGCATACAGGTGCCTGGCTTGCCATAGTAGGTTGTGTTGTGTGAACTCAGTCTGCAGGGGTTTAGACAACCCCCAAATAACCCATAGCTTGTTTTAGGGTTAGTTGAGGATTGCCTAACCTTCAGGCACCCCCTGCTGCCTGGGTTCGCATGACACAGCAACCCATGGCAAGCTGGATGCCTGTGAGCAACAGCTCCTACAAGTAAATTAAGCCATGGTGGGCTATCATGTCATGTGAATCAGGCACTGTCTGTAACTTTCGGTGTGTGTGTGTGTGTGCGTTGTTGTTGTTGTTGTTGTGGGTGGGATGCCATTAGACCTCAAGTAAAAATGAACATTTTAGGATGTGAAGAGTTATCTGGGAATATTCTATATATCAAGCTTTAAATCAGGAAGAAGCTTAAAGTTCTGTAATTAAAACAAAAGAAAGAAACAGGAACTCAGCAGTGTTGTTCTGACTAATCTTGGCCTTCCACTCTGGCAGATATTTTTACACACTGATACTCATTTTTGCTGGTTTCTCATGCTTTCTCAGCTTCTAGAACACTAAAAATAGACTTGTTTTATTGAACTGAAAATGGTTGAGGTGTGACTCTTTAAGATATATCGTCCAATTTTCTAAAAAAATGAAGTGGATTTCTTTTTCCTTCTATGGCAACTAACATAGAACTTTCTTGACTCAACCTCCTTTCCAGGGATGGAAAGTATGTATCTTAAAAAAAAAAAAAAAAAGGGGGGGGGGAGCTTATCCTATGAGAATCTAATTTATCCTTCAATACATGCAGTACATCTACTTGGTATGTGTACAGGCTGTGAAACAGAAAATGGATATTAATCTTGTAAGGGAAACCCTTACCGTTGAGTGGCTTGATAGCTCATACTTTGTTGCATAAGCTTTAGCATTCCTTTAGTACAAAAGATTTCTTCTCAGTTTTTGATTTAAAAGCTTCCCAATGGGTCTCTTGGTCATTCACCTTTCAAAGCAAAATGCAAGCAGTAAACCTAATTGTGTGTGTGTGTTCAGTAGCTATATTAGTTGTTTTAGTGTTTACTTGTTAAGTTTCTTTTAAAGGTTTTGCAATAAAAGAAATTTGACAGCTAGTAAAACAGAACTAGCGTGTTAGTAATTTTGAATTGTTATCTGTGGAGGAGCAAAATACAATTTTGTGAATAATAATTCTGCACAGCCTACCAGGTCTTAGTAAAAGCCTATTGAGTCACATTGTTCCTAGAGTTTTGTTATTGTTGCAAGGATTTTTCCCGCCTAATTGAAAGCAGAGAAGTATGGCATTAAATGCCTTTTCACATACTGACTAATGGCTACTTATTTTCTGCAGCTTTTAATAATTTGCAGTACATTCAGCCCATGTCATCTTTCCCCTTTAAACTAAACACACTGCTACTTGTGAGTGATCAGTTTATCCATTGTGGCTGTGACGTTGAATGTAGTGCTTCCTATTTTAAAGTTCTTTCCCTAATTTTGCTTCATCGGCTTCTTTATATCACTTCATCCCTCTTTAATTCTCTCTGAAACTAAGGTTAGTGTGGGAGATGGGGGTGGGAGATGAAAGAAATATGTACCTGGGCCCATAGTTTGGATATCAGTGTGCATGTGTGAGAATGCCAATTCTAGCTGAGACATGTGAAGGGTGTTTCTTTAAATGCCACCCCATGGAGGCTGTGCCACGTGGCATGCTGATGTTTGTGTAAAGTTCCTCCACACTTGCTTCTAGCAGTGTTGACCCTAATCTGTGCCCTTTTCCAATCTGTACGTGCAACTGTGTCTATTCTCTGGTTGTGGCTGGGCATCTGGAGACTTGATCATGATCCTACCTCCACTCATGTCTTGGATGTGATCTTGCCTTGATCACCTGTGGCCTGTTTCTTGATAGATAAATGTTAAGACAGTTTACTGAAAGAGCAAGGGCAGTGCAGAACAAGTTCTTTCCATAAGTCTTGTGTGTAATCTGCTTCTGCTTGTGATGTAAGTTTTAAGCATTTAAAATGCATGTAGGCTAAACCACCACTATAGCACATGATTTCTACCTGTGTCATCTTTTCTGTTGGAGGAGGTGTTGTTATGAATCATGTGGCTTCAGCTCTTCGAGTGGGAGGTAGATATAGAAAGGGTAAACACAGTTTTGTCAGTAGAAAGCTAGTGGACTGAGCTCTTCGCTTTCTTAAAATACAGGCATGTTCAGGGATGTCTGTGTTTGTGTGGTTTATGGTATCTAGAAGAGAAAGACAACTATAGTTGTATCTGTAGCCCAGGGGTCCCCAACCTTTTTGGACCTGTGGGCACATTGGGAATTTGAGAAACTGCTGTAGGCGCCACCACAAAATGCCTAATCAATGGATCACCACTTTGGTGTCTACCTGTCACATCTGTGGATCTCAGGCTGCATTTTACTCAGCAAAAACTTTCGTTTCGTGTTTGTTTTACATTGCAACATCTCTTTAATAAGGGATTGTCTAATTCTGCTAATTGCTGGTAGTGCAGTACAGCTAATGCTTCTTTTAAACCTATGTTCTGGCAATGGCAAGTAGTTGCTGCTTCTTTGGGGGTGGAGGTTATTACACAAGATTAATTTTGTACTGGAACAGTCACTGATGTACACACTCTTTTAAATTATTGACGTGTTTCATGGAAATTAACAAATTGTCAGTGTAAATAGATTCTCTGTATAATTTTGACAGCTAAAAAACTGCTATTACAACGTTGGAAGCATAAACACCTCCTATAATGCAATGGTCTGTGGACCTTATATTTGAATGGTTCAGTGTTTGAATGGGTGGCATATAAATGCCACCTTCAAGCGGATACTTATTTGGATATTTGGTTCACTTTTGTTGAAACCCATGTATAATTGCTAGAAAGTTTTATGTATTCCATGCAAAGCCATATATGTATATTTAAAAAATGGGGGGATTTTGGCCCCTTCACAGCACCCACAGACACTATGTTGGGGACCCCTGCTGCAGCCTGTGCTTGCAGTAGTGCTGTTTCCACTTGAGTTTATTTGTAGAAATATAGGAAGCTGCCTTATACCAAGTTAAACTATTTGTCCATTAATTAATTACATTTCTGTACTGCCCAATAGCCAAAGCTCCCTGGGTGGTTCACAACAATTGTAGCCTAGTATTATTTCCACTGACTGGCACAATGGCTCTCCACAGCCTTGAGCAGAGAAAGGTCTTTCCATCACATGCTCCCTGCTCCTTTGAACTGGAAATGGCAGGGATTGAACCGGGGATCCTATAGCACTGAGCTAAAGTCATGGCCTACAGCAGCCTTCCCGAACCTGGTGCCCTCCAGATGTATTGGACTGCAACTTCCTGCAATGGCCAGTGCTGGCTGGGAATGATGGGATTTGTAGTTCAACAGATCTGGAGGGCACCAAGTTGGGGAAGGCTGGCCTGTAGGGAGGAACCACCAGTCTATCAAAGTATCTGGCATCGCAATACATTCACATAGGTGTGTAATTGTGAATTCTTCCCCGCTGTCCCCTAGTCAGAACATAAGAAGAACCAGGCTGGATCGGACCAAGGGTTTATCTAGTCCAGCATTCTGTTCACACAGTGGCCAAACAGCTGCCCACAAGAAACCCACAAGCAGGACACGAGTGCAACAGCACCCTCTCACCCATGTTCCCCAGCAACTGGTGTATATAGGCATACTGCCTGTGATACTGGAGGTAGCATAGAGCCATCATGACTAGTAGCCATTGATAGCCTTCCTCCATAAATTTGTCCCATCTTCTTTTAAAGCTGTCCAAATTGTTGGCCATCACTACCTCTTGTGGAAGTGAATTCCACAGTTTAACTATGTGTTGTGTGAAGAAGTACTTCCTTTTATCTGTCCTGAATCTCCCACCAATCAGCTTCATGAGATGGCCCCAGGTTCTAGTATTATAAGAGAGGGAGAAAAAAGACTCCTTGTCCGCTTTCTCCACACCATGCATAATTTTGTAGACCTCTGTCATGTCTCCCCTTACCCTCCTTTTTTCTAAGCTAAACAATCCCAGCTGCTGTAACCTTTTCTCATAGGGGAGTTGCTCCAGCCCCTTGATCATTTTAGTTGCTATTTTCTGCACTTTTTCCAGCTTGACAATAGTTGAAATATTTTAACCTGTAGTTGCCGTTCTACTATAGCCCTGACTGGCAATTATTTTTTTTAGAGGGCAGTCACTTTGGGGATGGGATGGAGAGCCTGTTCTCCCCAATATTCTCCCCCTTACCAACTTGCCTAGTCACTGAGGTTATTAGAGGGCATGTTCCTTGGTGGTTCCACATGGACCCATGGCACAGTTGGAGTCCATCAGGAAAAGGGTCTTCAGTGTGGTGGCCCCCTTCCTATGGAATTCCCTGCCTTTGGAGGTCAGGCAGGTGCCAACCTTGTGTTGCTTTCAGTGCCTCCTGACAACATTGTAATTTCAGGAAGCCTTCCTCTAGTGACTGGCCATGGTTTATTAAACTTGGTTTTATCAGAACTCTGTCTCTTTTTCAACAATTTCTTTTAAAAAAATCAGTTTGTGCATAGGTGGAGGAGCTTCACAGCATTATTAAACACCTCAACATATGTCCCAAAGTTCACTGGTCCTTCATCAGATTTCTAGAGGAATTGCTATCAGGATAGGATCCTTACAGAGAGCAACTTTGCCCCTCTGTGCCTGTTTCCCAAAGAAAAAACCCTGCAGACTGCTTTCTTCTCTTTTTACACTGAGGGAATTAGCACATTGATTGGAGAGGGAGAATGCAGAGGAAGCAACCTGATTCCAAAAAGTTTTCTTCCTTTCATAGGTGTCCTAGTACTGAGAGCATCCTCCATGGCAAAGGAAAGGGACTTGGGAGGACTCTCTCCCCCCACTGCAGCCTTGAAGCACAGAAAAATCAGGAACAGAAGGTTCCCCAACCCTTGAGGGCAGATTTTGAGGGCATGCAGGTGGCTGTAGGTAGGAGGGGGAATCACCCTCCACCTGGTTCCATTGAGGGAAGCAGTTCTATTAGCAGAAGAAATGCATTGGATTTTATCACTGGCTTCTCTTTTTAAACCATTTAAAATTATTTTAACATGGTGTTTTTATTCTTTATCCTGTCTGCTGTTCACCGCTTGGAGGTCTTTGGATGTAGAATGGTATACAAATACTGTAAATAAATAAACAAAATAAAATGATATGTCCTGCCATCACTTCCCAATTGCCTAGCCTGAAGGAAGACACACTGTCTTAATGCATCTTTATCCTCTATAAAATAGAGGGGTGGGGTGGGGAAAGCTGGCACTCTTCTAGGGGCTTGATATGGCTCTGGGGACTTCAATTGCTGCCCCCCTTATGCTAGAGCATAGAGCGGCCTGACTTTTGCTGCTCATTAGTGCTCACTTTGTTCATTCAGGACAGAAACCCTCAATCAAAGGTCTAAAGCTAAGAGCTAAAAGTACCTTTTCAAAAAAGCAGACCTGCTGTTGCCTTCCTGTTCAGAAACCTTGCTCCTGGCTGCCACAGAAATTTTGCTTCAAGCTACTGATGCTTTAGCTGTGTGTCTTCCTTCAGGCTATAGCTGAGTTCTTAGTTTTTAGGATTTATCATAGAGTGATCCTGTTGCAGCTTGCATGGAAGAAACCCCAAAATGATTTTCCAGCCATGCATTACATTTATGTCCTACCATTTCTCCAAGGAGATCAAGGCAGGTTACATGGTTCTCCTCCCACACCCCATTTTATCCTCACAACAACCCTGTGAGGGAGGTTAGGCATAGAAACAGTGACTGGCCCAAGGTCACCCAGCCAGCTCCTTGGTTGAGTGGAGATTGGAACCTGGATCTCCCCAGATCTGGTTGAACGCTCTACTCACAACACCACACTGGCTTTCCGTAATACAGCTGGCCATGTAAGTCAGTGTGGAACTTGGCTTCAGTTTTGAAATACGCTAGAAGCTTTCATGCTGTGTTGAAGTCCGTGGGGAATAAAAGCATGCAAGTATGTCTAAACGAATGTTCCCGGTGTAGGCCTCAAAATAGCGTGTGAACTAGGTCATAGTCATTTGGATGTTCCTTGTTTCAAGACGCTTTTACTTGCCAGCTTCTGATATCCATTTTTTGGAAACTTACTTGTATCGGTCCTAAGTCTACTGCATCAAGGGGAGAGAAGTGCAGAAGGCTTACATCAGCTTATTTTCTGCCTCCCCCACCTTTACATCTATTCGGATCTTGCAGCCACTCAACATTATCCCATACATGCTGAAGTGCAGAGGGATTTGAAAAGAGGGTGAACTTATATGGAGGAAGAGTGTCTAATTCTGGAGGAAGAGCCTAATTACTATGGCACCAGGAGCCATGCAGGGACAAAGAAGCTTAATCAAACCATTTCCCACAGACTCGCTCCAAAACAGAGATGACTCCACCGAAAACATGCGGGCTGTGATGCACTCCTACAGGATTGCATGGAGGCTTTGACTTGGTGTTGGCATGTTGTGGAGTGAGAAATTTCTGTGTTGACAGGGCTTGGCCTTTTGATGTGAGCCATGTGACATTTTGCTTCTGCCTAATGTTTTCCCACTGCACGTTGTGAACATTTGCTGGATGTTGCTGATGGGAGTTTGCACCAAATACACCTCAGAAAACACAGAAAGCAGTTAAGTAGCCCATCTAGGCAACACTTCTTTCTGTGCTAAGGGGCTGGCTGTTTTATATAATTTAAAATTTGGATGAACTATTCTCAGTGAACACTACATAAGGAAAAGTCACTATTTAAAACAAACATAATGATGCAGCTTCTCTCTGGGTTGTATCAAATGTGTCACTTGCACAGGGATTCACGCAAGGAAAAATCTCCACATATATATATACACAAACACACCCACATTGCAGCCCCCCCCCCCCAATCCCAGGCCTTTCCTGATGGTCCCTTGACTTATGAGAAGCTTGTTGGAGCTGGGGGTGGTGGTGTGTGGAGTACCCCTTATGCAAGCATTCTTGTATGAGTTTTGCATTCGATACAACCCAGGTTTTCCCCCCAAGAAACCACTCAGGGAAAAAAAAACCTTATTTGTTATCTTTCTGCTGCCACCAGTGAATTACATGGGAAACATTCCCCCTCACCCCCCGCTGCCCTGCTTTCTTGACCAAAGGGAGAACTTAAAAGGGTTGTGTTGCAGGTTCTATTTCAAATTGTGTATCATAATTCTACATACTATTATAATAAAATGGAACATTTTAATATAAGATGGGAAAAAATAAATCAATTAAAAATGTAGCAGTGGTGAACCATTTAAAAGGAAGAGAAAGTCATATAATCTGGGCAAATCCAGTGTGTTAGTAATGGACTCATTTAGGAGCCAGTTTGATAATCTGTTCGCATACAACATTTTCATTTGCACTGAATCAATGCGAGAAGGTCATGATGTACAAATTGGCCTTCCCATTGGGGTTCTCATCTAAGGCCCCCATTTGACATGACACAATGGGAGAGAGGTTGCTGCAGTGTGGCTGCTATCCCATTCCTGGGTAACATGGAAGGAGCTTTCTGGAAGGCTGACGCTGGTGTGGGGATAATCCACAGTATGGGCTCCTTCTGCATGGCCTGAGCCTTTTCTTGTGTACCCAATAGCATGGGAAGGAGTTGCACTGTGGGATCTTGCATACCACTGGCGTAACTTAAGAAAGCTACTTTTCTGCCTTTTAAAACTTTGGGCCTATCCACACATGCATGTGGGAAGGGCGGTTAGAATAACTACGGAGGGGGATTAGTGAAACCATGAGAAGTGGGCCTGTCACACGACCATGGAACCACGCGGCATGATTCCGCTACCCCCCATAATTACCCGCTATCTTTCCGGCATATTTACCTTGTATCCTGACATCCTCCGGTGTGCGAATAGGATCCCAGTAGCTGCTCCAGCATTCTGAATAGCTGCGCAACCATAGAGAAAGTCCGCGGCATCTAGACCATTGCCTGCAGTGCCGGACAGTCTAGTTGGCAGACTCTATGATCATGACCTGGAAGTCCTCTAGAGCCCGTTTAAACCACCAGGAGCCCACCAGATGACACAGTAAGTCACCCTAGGGCCCCTTAACCCTTTTGCAGTGGGGTGGTTAGCAGGGGTGACTTACAAACCATGGGGGGGATATAGTTTTCTCCCTGCCATGACACGTTAAGCCACCGTGGTTAGCAGAATAGTCCTAACCACCATAGCTTAGCATTACGTGTGAACAGGGCCTTTGTGTTTGACATGCTCTGGAACCAGTTTTGCCTTTAGTTTTTTTCCAGAGCTCTGGGCAAAATGCTGTAAGTGCTCCCTGCTGGCATGCTAGACAGGCTTACCGAGTGGCCCTGCAGCGGCGGCGGCAAGTAGTCTGGTAGCGGCACTGACTTTCCACTGATCCAGCTGGATTTGCTGGCACCATGACTTTCGTACCCCCACAGTGAAGTGCTGTATTTCACTGTGGAGGAATTAAAATGGTGGCTCTGGAGAGTCTGGTGCTCGGTGCTCCAGTCTGCGTGGAACAAAAATGTATTTTTTAAATTTTATTTAGTACATTTTATATCAGCCTTTCTTCCAAGGCAGTATACATGGGGGTTCCCAGTGCGTCCTTCATCTGTGCTCTGACCAGACTTAAGCCTGCTTAGCAGGCCCAGCAACAGCGATGGTGAGCCCTGCTTGGGGTCCCAGTATATGTCTGAAGATGCTGTGTGCCAAAGCCATGTGTAATTTCTTCCCTTCAGCCTGGAAAAGCTGGCTTTGGAAGGAGAAAATGGTGAGGGGGTTTTTTGTTTTTTTTTTAAACCAGATTTCGATTTTTTGGTTTTTAAAAAAATTGTATAAGAGTGGAGGGTTACATTTTAAGAACATGAAGCTGCATCATGTGGCAGAGAATTCTACTGTTGTTAAGACACCAAGAAATGTTAGATCTGTACAGAGCACTAATTTCTTAATTTTAAAGGTTGCAATCATTTTCACAGGAAAGAAAATGAGGAAATAAAGCATTGTGCGTAGAATGTTTCACATTAGAAGTGCTAAGTACTCTTGACTACATGCACTGTTGGTAAACTTTACAACAACCCTTTAGATAGGCAAGTAGTATTATTCCCATGTGTGCATGCTGAGTTAGTGGCTTATTGAAGGCTACCTGGTGAATTAATGGCTGAATTGATCTGGGGTCTTTATTAGTTGAAATACATTATTTTCTTTTTAAATAAACTGCACAACCATATCAAAATTTGAGAGACACTGTGTTCTGTAGTTGATAAAGTCTTGAGCTTTGAGAGATCTGGGCACAAATCTTCACTTAGCCTCAAATATCACTTCATGGCCTTGAGAGAGCCTCTTGGCCTAATCTACCTCTCAGGGTTGTTGTTGAGCTCCATTCAGAACGGGAGATGCATGTGATAAAATGAGTATATTTTTACATCCTTCCAATAATGGTTTGCAAAGTGTAATGTCCTGCAGGCTCTACTAATATTTGTTCCAATGTCATAGATGAAAGAGGAGGCCGTGTAATGAGGTAAGTGTAAGTTTTTTTTAAATTGTGCGACCCATATAGAGCTATATGTTGAATAGCATAGGTGATTGTAATACTGGATCCACTTCTAATACCAGTTGCATTTTTTGTGTCCCATTATTTTCTTGTTTAGCAACCAAATTCTGACTTGTATTGCATTAAGGCTGCAATCCTAGCCACACTTACCCTGGAATAAGTCCCGTTAAATTCAGTGGGGCTTACTCCTTAATAGACATGTAAACGATTGCACTGTAGGAGTCATTTCAAATACCTTCTACCATTCAGATTTTGCAAGAGAAAAATAGTGTGTGTTTGCTAAGGAAGGGAATGGTAAAAAGTATAGTAAATCAAAAATGAGAAAGCTGCTTTGGGGAACTTAGAAACTCAGGGAGCTGCCTCATACGGAGTCAGACCATTTATTTACCTATTTCAGGACTGCCTACACTGACTACCAGCTGCTCTCCAGGGTTTCTGGCGGGGGTCTTTCTCAGTCCTACCTGGATAGGCTGAGTATTGAACCTGGGACCATATATTTATTTATTTATTTATTACATTTATATGCCATCTTTCTTCCACTGTGGAACTCAAGGTGACTACATGTGGTTCCCCAGGTAGTCTCCCCTCCAAGCACTGACCAGACCCAGACCTGCTTAGGTTCAGTGGCTGCCTCATGTGCCTTCAGACCATGTCCTGGAACCTTCTGCATGCAAATCATCAGCTTTGCTGCTGACCTTCTTCTGGTAGGAGAGGTGGTGGATTTCGCTGATGCATCTGTCTCTTTTCTGCTAGTTTTACCTGAGCACCTTGCCCTGAAATTCTACGATCTGGCAATAATGAGGTTACTCCCTTGTCCAGAAAACTCTGGCTTGGTTCCTTTATAAAAAAAATATTAGTATATTAGTAGTAGTTGTCGTCGTAGTGGTATTCATACTGCTGTTAGTGCCTGCCATTCAGATTCATTTTTCTGAAGGTAGGCCACCATTGTCAACATTGATTTTTAATGAAATAGCTAAAATTCTGAAGCAGTTTGACTTGCATAAGGTTGTAACGCAGGAAGTGGCGGAATAAAAGTGGGGATCCTGTTTCTCCTACTGATGTCAGGATCTGTTACCCACAGAAAGCCTTGAAATACTCTGCTGGATATGTAAGGTGGAAACCCCAATGTGGGCCCAGTGTAATTTACTCTGATATCCTCCAGGGTTGCCTTGATTGGCTTACATCTGGTTCTTAGCTCACCAGGTCAGCATCTTGATTGTGTGCTCCTGTGAATTTGCTGCAATGAATATACTTAAGATTTCTGTCCCTAACTGTTCCAAGCCAAATTCTAGTGTGTTAAAAACAAAACAAAACCCTGTCAAAATTATAGCAGGGGTGCACAACCCACAGCCACATGCAGTGCCCCCCAAGTCTTAATTGCAGTCTCCTCAAGGATAAGCCCTCCGGACACCACCTAATCCCCTCCTCCAGAGATCCTCATTCAGATTGCTTTCATCACTGGCAGGAGCGATCTGTATGAGTATCTTTGGAGAAGGGGTGGAGAGAAGGCTCTCTGCTCCTTCCTCCAGTGATCCTGATAAAATAGCTCATTCCCTGCTACAGCTCACAGTAGAGAAAGAGCGAGATATATGAGTTTAAGCGGGGGTGTCTCTGTGTGTGTGTGTGTGTGTGTGTGTGTATATGTGTGTGTGTGTGTGTGTATGCATGCTTTTATATATGTGTTTCTGCAGCCTCCGACGCCTGAGTCAGCATCGCATACGACCCTTGGAGCCGGAAATGTTGTGCACCTCTGCCATAAAAGGCAGGGCAGAAACTTTCTCAGAAACTTTGCAGAAAGATCTCAGAAACTTTGCAATTCCAAACCACCCATGTACCTTCCTTTTAACTGCAATCACAGGTGGTTAGAAAAAATTCCAGAACATATCCAGTGTTGGATTTTGGCAAGTGTCAAATAGAGGGACATTCCAGAATTGTAGAGCAGCTACTGAAAACATTTCTTATGTTGATCTTCATTGAACTGATAAAGGGCGTCTTCACACAGAGCTGTTATCCTGCTTTTGAGATTGGTTACTCACAGAAGTTTGTGGTCCTTTTAGATGACGTTGTCAACCTCCAGGGCGTCTCTGACACTAATTGACCTTTACTCCATTTTTTAAAAGATTGGAGATAATGAGCTCTGAAATTACCGTGCTTGAGTTCTGCGTCAGTTTCCTTGTGAAAAAAAGAAAACCTTCCATAAGAGGAGCTAGACCACAGCGCCATCTAGCGAGTGTATAATGAAACATATTGAAGACTTGGATTCCTGCATTGAGCAGGGGGATGGACTCGATGGTCCAATAGGCCCCTTCCAATCCTAGTATTCTATGATTCTATGACTCAGATAAGGGAGGAAAGGAGGGGGAGGAAGCACATGTAAAGGGAGTCAGTCATAATCTGCATTTAAGCAGAAAGCAGAAGGAAGCAGAAAGCCCCATTTTAAATGCAGGATTTTAGACTGATGTAGAAATGCTCTTAGTGGGGGGGGGGTCAAGGAAACCCATTTCGGAAAAACCAGTGGCTTGATTTTTACCCAAAAGTGAGTGCCAGGAAAGAGTGCAAATGTAGGGGTACCGGTGGAATAGAGAATTGGACATACTGCAACACCTGTTATTTTCCAAAATCATCAGGAGCTACCCCACAAAGACCTTACAACCTCAGGGTTTAAAAGTGGTGATACGTAACTTTACTGGCTTACATCAGGACTGATTAACCTTTTTCAGCCCAAGGACTGAATTCCATTTTAAATAAGCTCCAAGGGGCCTCATTCCAGTGGTGGGTGGGGCTACAGGCAAAAGAGAGTGGGGCTGAAACCCCCATTATATATGATATATATGAAATATAGTTATTTCTATAACTGAGAAATAAGCATGAGCAGCACATCTACTCAGAAATAAGCAGGGTGAGCCTCTGCATGTCTGCTTAGAAGTAAGCAGGACCGAATCACTCAGGAGCACTTTCAAATAGCATTTCTACTCAGAAGCATGAGCATCACATCAAATAACCCCCCTTACCCTGGGCTTTCATAAACACTTCCTGAATAGTTATGTAATGTTTTCTAAAACATTTCTGTTATAATTGTATGATGGAGCATGCAGACAATCCCATTCCTCTGTTAAGAATGCTTGAAAGGAGTGTAGAAAATCTACTAGCCACATGAGCAGTTGTCCACATTTTTATGTGAGATTACAGTGGATTTGAATTGGTGTCGCAGAAATGGTTTGCATTACCTTTGTTTTTCTTTTAAGAATTCCTCAGCGGTTGTATTTGTTCAGCATTAGAAAATTCTCAGAGACATACTTGGTTGAATTCAAGCGAACCCACATTTTTAAAAGATAAAATGCTTTAGCAGCTGTGGTGGAGTCAGCATTTGTAAGATATGCAGTCTAAACACAAATGCCTGGGAAATGTGTCCAATTGATTTTGGTGTGCCTTACTTCCAATTAAAAATCCTCCTTACGATTGCAGCTTGAGGGAAAATAGACTGCACCCTTCAAGCAGCAGAGCCGTCCAAACCGCAGGACTACTGTGGAATATGTTGTTTGTAGACTGCTGATCAACTGTCTTCATGATTGCAGAGCCAGTCTTTGGGATCCCTCTTCATGCTGCTATTCTAGTTTCCCAGTTAACTGTTTATGTTACCAGACATCGGTATTTTGAATTTTTAAAACTCAGAATTAGAAATTAAGGCAAGTATCAGTGCAACTCTCGCTGGCATCATCTGGATATTGGTTTACAAGAAGTTGGAAGTTTGGTTTTGCTTTCTGCTATTTCGCTGTGTGCTGATTGGGCATTCATAACTATCCAGCATATACTGGTGTCAAGTATCAAATTTTTGCCTCTATTTTGAAGTGTGCCGGCTCGCCAACTCCTGCCCTCCGGCTTTTAAAGAAGTTCCAGGAGGGAAAGAGCTTTCTCAACTGACGGAACACAAGTGAGGAACTGATGGCTGGAAGGAAATCACATTTTGCTCTCTTTCCCTGTTCCTTTTGGAATCAGTAGGACAGAGCTAGCATTTCAGAGGAGTGGTTATCACTCCACAAGTTCCCTTTTCTGTGTGGCCAAGCCTCTCTGCCCATGTCAATCCCTGGGCTACTGCATTGCCGATCCAACAAGACATAAATGGTCACAGTAGGCTTGATTTGTTGAATTCCTACTCTACAAAATTGCTTATTTCCAGGAGGGCCAGAGTTTCCATGAGTTGTAGTACATGCTAGTAGAAGAAGCCTAAATCTTTGCTGTTGTTAAATCCATTAATTTTTTTTTCACATCCTTCCTCTTAGTGAAAAGCAGATGCATTATTTAAGCTAGCGTCCCTTCCCCAAAGTGCATTTCTGAGAGATTATTGCATGCCTCAGGTGCACTGAAAAGCTCAAGGCAACGTTTCTTTAAGCATTCAAGAGCCACAGTTTCCTCCCAAGCTGCATTGCCCAGAAAGTCTAATTTGATATGGGATTGACATTTTTATAAAGGTATCAGCAAAACAGTCCTAGTGTTGCATTTATCATTAAATTTATTGTTGGGAAAGCCTTCACAAAATTTTAAAACCTCAGCTTCAGTGGGAAAGTCCACCCATATTTCAATTGAGCAGCTCTAGATGGGAAAGCGAATGCTAAAATAATGCATATAGGCATAATCCAGTGCTGACTTTTGACATATCAGTGGCTCCTCAACACCACTCTCTTTTGTTTTTGGATGTGCTGTGACAGTAAGGTTAGTTTATGGCAGCTGGGATTGAGTCAGTACAATTAGAACAATAAGAAGACACAAACTGCCACTCTTTTAAAATTCTCGGAAGGGTGAACAAGTTCTGCTGGTGGATTTATGTTCTCATGGCAACCCTTTAATGTGCTCCCATCACCAGATGCTTGGCCAAAATTTTCACAGCTGAATGCCTGAAGTCAATAGGAGACCAAAGTGGTTAGCATCTCTGAATAATCCATCTGGCTCCTCTATTTTGACGATTAAATGTGTATTTCGGTTCTGCAAGCACCCGACACAAAAATTTTGGATGCTTAGTTTCCAAAATGCCTGTCGGAAGGCACAGTATGCCTTTACTTATCTGAATGGCTTATGAGACAATGTCTACAACATGCAGATAATCAGAAGTTCGCCTAAACAAAAAATGCTCCTTGTAGAGTATTATGACATGGAACACTGGAGATGGGAACGGACCATGCAGTGAATTAAGGAAGCTGATCTTCTGATAAAGTATTCTGACTTTTAAAAATTATTTTTATGCCTTAGGTGATGATTTACACCTATAAGCAGTACTGAACCCTGTGCAGATTAGTGTAGAATTTGTTTCATACTTGTAGCCTTTCAGGTACACTTAGGTTTGCATAGTACAGTTACATTGTGTCTCCCCCCGCCCCCTTCATACTCTTCTCTTTAAATTTGAATGAAAGACATGTGCACACTTTTTAGTCCTTATGTGTTTTTTTGTAGTCATTGTGTGTTTAGATCTTTACCCTGCTGCTGGTTTTCACTCTGGTTTTTATTTTGTTTTAAACTTTTAAAGGTTTTATATTGGCCCAGTTTGCATCATCACCGCAACTTAAACAAGCCACAGTGGAAGAAAGATATTGTTTTAGCAAAACAGTTTTTTTCTCTTTTTAAAAGTGCCATCTGGGTATTTCACATTTGAAATATTATTTCTCCAAGCATATGCAAACTGGCAAGAGAAATTTGGGTAAAGTGCCAGACTGTTAAAGTTGCCAGCTCTAAATTTCAAGAAGCAAAGGGGTAAGTGTAGAGAAGTAAACTAACAGGGGCATTTGGCAACCTTGTGAAAAGAGCCCGAGGAAATGGTATGTGACACATTTCTTGGGGCTGATCAGTTCCACGACTGAGGATCACATCAGAAATGTTTGCAAAGGACATTCAAAGCTTTGTCTGGGACCCATTGTTAGGAAGTAGATTCGAACAAGTGTCCTAAGTACGTGTTCACTCCAATGCTAAACACATTTATTAATGCCATATTGTGTACTCCCTGAAATTACGGCACCTCACCCTAGGCTCCCTATTAATACTGCTTTTAAAATAATAATAATAATAATAATAATGATGATGAGGAGGAGGAGGAGGAGGAGTTAATTTTCCTGTTGGGGTATTCACCTTATGTTTCCATGCTTGGCTCACCTTGCTGGATGCACGGTGTGTGTGTGCGCACGCGTGCGCACACACAAAATAATTCTGTGCCAGGTTAAAGAAAAAACAAACTGTCCTGTACTGAGGGCTCTGTACATAGAAACCCTTGGTGGATCACAGAGAGCACATACAGTGCCAGTGCTGTGCTTGTGGGGGAGGATGGAGCTTTGCCCCCCTTTTTCTCTTCTTGTTCCCAACAGTTGATAGGCCCTGTCAGAGTTGCTCTTTGCCCACAGACTTGTAAGGCTCTGTTGCTAAGGGCTCAATTAGAATAAGGGAAAGAACTTCCATGGAATTTTTCCTTCCTCAGAACATACTTGGATAAACCCACATTATACTGAAGTTTGTGGCTCAGTGTCTTCATGCAAGTTCATAATTCAGGAACCTGTCTGGAATCCTATATGTACAGTATCATGTGTCTTACATGTGTGTCTTAATGTGTACAAAATTTCAGCCTCAGTGCGCAAACAAATTTACCTTCCTCTGTCTTGTATATGAGAAAATATAATATTATGTAACCTGTGGTACATATTAAGCACCTGATTTATTCTTCTTTGAACCTTTAACTTTCTATTACTCTTGCTTTGGGGAAAATAACAAAAAATATATACATACAGATACTTAACATTGTTCTCAAAATTTTGATATCTCTGACCAAATCGTGCATCTTGACCACAGCAGATTTACTTATGAAATTGATGTACCACTTTCCCTCTAAGGAGGTGTACAAGAAACCCTGTCACCAAATAAATTAATTTCACAATAACCCTGTGAGTTCGGGTAGGATGAGAAGTAGTGACTGGCCCAGGGTCACCTGTGGAACTTCCTAACTGCGGGAATTTGAATCTGGATCTCCCTAGACTTTGTCCTACATCATCCTTCCCCAACCTGGCACCCTCCAGATGTGTTGGACTACAAGTCCCATCATTCCCAGCCAGCACTAGCCATTGCAGAGAGTTGCAGTCCAACATATCTGGAGGGCACCAGAATGGGGAAGGTTGCTGGAGGCCGTGACTTTAGCTCAGTGGTAGAGGTTTTGCTTTTGCTTAGAGTACAACTCCCATCAGCCCCAGACATGCTGGCTGGAGTGGATGGAAGTTGTACTCTAACACAGTGGTCCCCAACCTTTTTGGCACCAGGGACCGGTTTCGTGGAAGACAATCTTTGCACGGACCGGAGGGGATGGTTAAATGTAATGCATTACATTTATTCTGTACTTTATTTCTATTATTATTACTACCCCCCCGCCACCCCCCGGAATCCCCCCGGGATGGAACCTACCTGGCGGCAGCTGGTCTGGGTCTGTCCGCTGCTGTCCACCCGCTGCGCCCGGACTGCGAACGCAAATGGCGTCCCGCATAGCCGACGCCATTTGCCTCCCTGTTCTTCAAGTAATAGGCTATGTAAATCTTTACGTAGCCTATTACTGCAAAGATCAGGGATGCAAATGGTGCCCGCTACTACTTTTACTTATTAACATTATAACTTCTTCATTATTTATCAACAGCACTGATAATCCAGTTTAGAACTACTGTTACTAATCAGTTATAAATATTATTGATAATCCATTTTAGGATTAGTGCTACTGCTGAGTTATAAATATCATTGATAATCCAGTTTAGAATTGTTACTGCTGAGGTATTATTGTTGTCATCATCATCATCATCATCACTATTATTATTATTAATCCAGTTGTATTAGATACAGTGCACACTTAACAATAAGTGCATATCCAATAAAAAAGAGGTACAGTTGGAGGTGCAGAGAATAAGATAAATCAATCAATTTAACTTTGGTCTGGAAAATCGAAACTAGGCTACGTAGGTAGGGACCTCCATCGGAATATAGGAGTGATTTAACAAACAACTCCAAACTAAACTGCATGGGCGTGGGAGGGGAGCCAGGCCGACGTTGCTGAAAGCAGCCAGGGCTTACCTGAAGAGTCAGCCCTGGTCGTCAAAGGGAAACTTGAAAGGCTGAGGCAATTACGCCGAGGCTGCGCCTTCTACCTTTGCCCTGCCCGTGTGAACCTGGCTCCCCCCCCCCGTTCGTGGTGAGGCAGCTGGGAAGGGCGTAAAATCCCCAGGAGCGCTTCTCCACTCTACCCAGCGCAGGGGCGGGGTTGGGGCCAAGGGAGTTTCCTGCTCTACTCCTTGGCCAAGTATAAAGAAAGCAGGCAAGAAAAAAAAAGAGCCCCACTCCTAATTAAAAATGTTCTCTCAGAAGCGCCACTGCAAGCTTGCCTCCCCTTTGAAATGCCCCACCCTTGGTAGGAGCAAAATCCCCCTGCGGACGGGAGGAGACAGCCGCCTCCTGCTACGCTATTTGTGTCCCTGTTCTTTGCAGTAATAGGCTACGTAAAGATTTACGTAGCCTATTACTTGAAGAACAGGGACACTCACCCACCGCTCACCTCCTGCTGTAAGGCCCGGTTCCTAACAGGCCATGGACCAGTACCGGTCCGCAGACCGGGGGTTGGGGACCCCTGGTCGAACACATCTGGAGGGTGCGAGATTGGGGAAGTCTGTACACTCTAACCGTCATACCACATTGCCTTTCAGGTTTCAATTGGACTTAGATGGTTTTACTACTGTGAAAAATGTGGAGACAGTTTCTGGGACCAAGCAAAGAAGCAATACAGAGGAACCCATAGCTCAATGGTAGAGCACATGCTTTGGATATAGAAGGCCCAGGTTCTATCCTGGGCATATCGTACAGCAGAGCTGGGAAAGATCCCTGTCAGCCCAAAACTTTGGCGACCTGTTGTCAGCCTGAGTAGACCATACTGACCTAGACAGACCAGTGGTCTGTTTTGGTAAAAGCTTGTGCTATGCACAAGCTTGTAAATAGCCACTTGCCTGAGATGAGTAAGGAATGGCTCTAGGCAAGTAATTAAGCATGGCTGTGTGGGCTAGTAAATGTTTCTGTGGGCTGTTTGTGAGTTTGGAGCAGTAATAACAATCTACTAGTGCACATTTACTTTGTCCATCTGGTACTGCATATGGATAAGTGACCACAGCAAGTCTTGAAAGGAGGTGTGCTCAAGGAGTTTGAGATGATCAGTGAGTTGTTAATCCACTCCGTAGTTGCTTCTTGTTGCCTTGGAGACAAATGTAATCACAGAGCTTTTTTCCCCCTCCTGTCTTTTGATTAGAGAGACTATTGACTTCTGGCTTTGGAGAGTTGGTGGAGTAGCATGCCAAATCTTGGAAGATGGAAATTAATCACTAAGTGATTGGTCTAAATTCCATTGATTTTGGAAAAGTGAAGGGTTTTTTTTCCTTCCTGAAGAGCCACGCAAAATGTTCTTCACACCGTTTCAGTATCATTTAAAAAAAAATCCTTAAGTATTTCACAATTGAGATGTAATCATTCCATTTCTGTGATAAGGATCCTTCAGCCTGGAACTTTGCACTTAGTCCTCTGACAACTTAACTGAAAGTGACTGCGATGTCAAGAAACTTCTTTTTTAGAGGAACTTCTGATATGCGAATTGCTTTTTGTGACCGCTGCACACTCTTCTCCTCCTATCAAACCCTTGTTAACACTGTTGAATGTAATTAGAATCCCCTCTTTCCCTGTGTTGGCTACTTGGTGCAGGAACCTAAAAAGCTGTAAAGTATTTTCTGCTCTAGTTAACTTCTGTTTAAACAGGGGTCTTTCATACCCTTTATAAGAGGCTCCTTATTGAACTTACTTGAGTACTTCCTTTGAAATCTCAGATCTCTTCTGCATTAAAAATCGTATTGCTCATTTGAAATGAAAACCTCAAGACCTGACAGATTTTTTTTTAAGTGACTAATGGCTGACATTTTGATTATCCCCCTTTTAATGTAAACCTCCTACCTCTGGCCTTGTTCTCTTCGAGTCCTACCTTTTCTTCCTCTTATACCTAATTCTCTGTTCCAGTGATTTCTTAGTGATTTCTTTCCCCCTGTCCCTTCTGCTCTTCTAGTATAGACTATAAGCCTTCTGGCCAGGGAGGGTATTATACTCTGTACAGCACCTATTGCGGTCCTGAAGAAAACTTCCTTCGACTTTGAGGATTTTAACAGCCGGCCTCTAATCTCTCCTTCTCGGGGCAAAATGCTTGAGTGGGTGGTGGTTGTGCAAGTGCAGTCACTCTTGGATGAAATTATTATCTGGATCAGTTTCAGCATGGAAACTGTCCTGGTCTCCCAGATGGATGACCTGTGGCAAGAGAAGAGCATGGGGCGTGTGACCCTACTTATTCTCCTGGACCTCTTGGTGGTTTCTATACCATCAGCTATGGTATCTTCCTGGGTAGGCTGCCTGGCTTGGGAATTGGTGTTACGTTACTTTGGTGGTTGTGCGCCTACCAGGTTGATTCCACAAAGTGGCGCTGGGGATTATTTGGCCCCATGGCACTTTTGCTATCAGTCCCACAGGGTCCCATCTTGTACCATATGCTCTTAAACATCTATTTGGTGTGAGTTGCCAGCTTTGTTTCTTCTTTCCATCCGATTCAGGTGAGGAAGTGGAAATGCTGGACCAATGCCTGGGCTCATTAATGGACTTCCTCAGTAATGAGCTGAGGGCTGGTCAATAACTGAAGATTAATCCAGGTAAAGTGGAGGTTCTGTTGTAGTTTAGTTTCTCTGACTGGGGAGGTGCTGTTCAACCTGTTGTAGACAGAGTTGCCCTCCTCAAAAGGATCAGATTTGCAGTTTGGGGGTGCTGATACATCCAACTTTGTCTCGGGAGACCCAAGTAGCATTCATGGCACATAATGCCTTTTACTAGCTAAGGCTGGTCTATCAGTTGCACCCCCTCCTGCACAGAGATAATGTCTCTAAATTGGCGTATTGCGATGCACTTACACAAGGCACTGCCTTTCAACACTGCTCAGAAATTTGGGTTAGTACAAAATACAGCTGCTAGGTTACTAACTAGGGCTGGCTTTAGGGAAAGTATCTTACCAGTACTTAAGTGGAAGTGTTGGCTCTCTGTCTGTTTCCAGGCACAACTCAGAGTGCTGGTGGTTACCTATGTAGTCCTAAGTGGCTTGTGACTGGGCTATCTGAAGCACCACCACCTCTTACGTGGTCCTGCCCAAATCTTATGGTCATGATCTGAGGCCCTCCTCCACATCTCCCCATTACTGGAAGTCAGGAAAGCAACAAAAGGAGAGAGAGCTTTATTGGTTGTGGTATTTCCTATTTGGAATTATCTTCCCAGAGAAACTCACTTGGTGCCATACTGATATTGTTTTGGTGCCAGGCAAAGGGTTTTTTTTTGGCCTGGGCATTTCCAGGATGCCGACCTTCTGTTGGGGTTATCATCTGGTTATGGCCTGCTGCTCTTGTGTTTTTACTGTTTTAAAGTTTTTGTATTTTTTTAATGTTTGTTTTTAAGTGTATGTTGCCCTGAATGCCTTGTGCTGGAGGGTGCTTACACATTTTCCAAATCAATGTAGTAGTAAACTTCGAAGCCCATTGTCCAATCATTTCCTCAATGAAGCAGTTGCCTGCCTCATTTCTGTGGTGTTACTGTACAGGCCAGATATTTCTTAGATAGGTTAGTGGAGGTGTACAAGAGCCCTGCTATTGGAGTTCATGCAATGTCACATTATAAGTTCCTGTTCAGATATTTTGTTCATACATTTTGAATTTATCTTTCAGCATGGGTGTGTGGGTGTGTGTATGTGTATATGACTACAAGGAATTTCAGGCTGTCTAGCATGATGCACCATTTTGTTTTCATTCCTTTGGAAAATGCTCACAATTGCATGATCTAGTCATGTGTGAGTGGTGTAAAAAGCATTTGTGTGACCTGGGAGCTGGAACATGTTGGCCCAGTTCAGATGTCATGGCCAACCTCCTTTCTCTCCCACCCACCCCTTTTGTACACTTGAATTTCATTTGGATTTGAGCAAATCATAGTTTGCCTCCAAACCAGGATTGGAAACAATGGTTTGAAATGGGTTTCCAGTAGTTTGCCTCCAAACTCTGCTTTCCAGTTCTGGTTCAGAGGCACAGTTTGCTCAAATTGGCATATGCAAGGGAAGGAGGTAACACAGGAGCCAAAAACCAGTTCCTCACTTCCAAACCATTATTGGCCATTATGCATGACTGAGCAATTGTGTCTTGTAGACCACCTTACCTGTCTCCTGAGAAACCTGTACGAGGGTCAAGAAGCAACAGTAAGAACCAGACATGGAACAACCGATTGGTTCAAAATTGGGAAGGAGTACGACAAGGCTGCATATTGTCACCCTGCTTATTTAACTTATATGCAGAGTACATCATGAGAAATGCCGGGTTGGATGAATCAGAGGTCGGAATTAAGATTGCTGGGAGAATTATCAACAACCTCCGATATGCAGACGATACCACCCTAATGGCAGAAAGCGAAGAGGATCTAAAGAGCCTCTTGTTGAGGGTGAAAGAGGAGAGTGCAAAAGCTGGTTTGAAACTCAACATTAAAAAAACTAAGATCATGGCATCTGGCCCCATCACTTCCTGGCATATAGAAGGGGAAGAAATGGAAGCAGTGACAGATTTTACTTTCTTGGGCTCCAAGATCACCGCAGACGGTGACTGTAGCCATGAAATTAAAAGACGCTTGCTCCTTGGGAGGAAAGCTATGGCCAACCTAGACAGCATAGTAAGCAGAGACATCACCTTGCTGACAAAGGTCCGTCTAATCAAAGCTATGGTTTTCCCAGTAGTAATGTATGGCTGTGAGAGCTGGACTATAAGGAAGGCTGAGCGCCGAAGAATTGATGCTTTCGAACTGTGGTGCTGGAGAAGACTCTTACGAGTCCCCTGGACTGCAAGGAGGTCAAATCAGTCCATCCTAAAGGAAATCAACCCTGACTGCTCATTGGAAGGACAGATCCTGAAGCTGAAGCTCCAATATTTTGGCCACCTAATGCGAAGAGAAAACTCCCTGGAAACGACCCTGATGCTGGGAAAGACTGAAGGCAAAAGGAGAAGGGGACGGCAGAGGATGAGATGGCTAGATAGCATCACGGATGCAATGAATATGAACTTGAGCACGCTCCGGGAGAGAGCGCAGGACAGGAAGGCCTGGCGTGCTATGGTCCATGGGGTCACGAAGAGTCGGACACGACTGAACGACTGAACAACAACAACAACAACAGGCTTAGTGCAACATCCAATGGCACCATTCCACAAACTCAAATAGCACTAGTGAAGCTCTACCAAATTGTTCTGTTGCGCAAGCATTTGTGCATTTGCACAACCAGTTGTAGAACCAGTTACACAGCTGCTTGCACAACTACATTTGCACAGACATAACTTTAGTTGGATTCTCCTCTTGTACATAGTTCAGAACCTAGATTCCCCTAGCATGACATCATTTGCACTAGCAGAATGACACAGTTGGATGCTGCCCATTGTCTTGCTTTGGTGAAAAGATGTGCTTCATGTGCTTGCTCTCTTTTATATTATTGTTGTTGTTGCTGCTGTTGTTAAGAATTGTCTTGTTCCATTTTAAATTGGACCCCAAGACACTTGCCGACTTTTTTAGAGGTAGTTAGCCATGTTGGGGGAGGTGGGGAAGAGAACTAATTTTCATGTGAAAAAGGACGTCTAAACCTCTGCATGCACAGTGGGTGCGATCCACAGGTTATTCCTACTGCATTGGTGCTGTACTCTACCCCGTAATGCCATCATGGGCAACAGTGCTAAGGAAACCTCTACTATACCTAGAATGAGGAGGCTGAATTGCCCATCTGTTGGTACAACCTGCTAGCCCTACTGTGATTAACTGGAGCAGCTACAACAGCTCTTAGGAAGGAAAAAGGGCTTGACGCTCCTTGCAGAGATCATTGTGGTTTTTTTCATCAGTTGTGGCAGCTGCATTAGGTGTTCTCACAACTTAGGGCATGTCTTTGTCAAACCCGGGATCAGGGACATCAGCATAGGCCCTCTACAGTGCTGTGCAGCAGCATTGTGAATTAGGCCCCAAGTTAGTCATAGCGTGACCTGGTCCTGAAATATCATCGTCTTGGCCACTTGTAATACCAGTGCAAGTGAGTGGAACTAAAACCCTCTGAACTAGAAAATAAACAGTACAGTTTGGCGAAGGCTTAAATATTGCAGATAAGCTGATGGTGATTCTCTCTCTCTCTCTCTCTCTCTCTCTCTCTCTCTCCCCCCCCCCCGACTTAAATGCTAGATCTATCAGACAGAGACTTAGGCCTAAATATCCCTCCCCCCCTTCCAGATCTATTTTAATTATTACTTTTTGTGGGTGGGGCTTAATCAGGCAGGGGATAAAGTTGATGGGTTAACTTTTTGTGGCAGAGTGGCCGTAATGCCTTCTGGCTGAAGGATTAGGACTGCTTTATTTTTAAAATTAGTTGCTAGGGAGTTTAAAACCACCCTCCTCCAATTTTCTTTTACAACAGCAAGAAGACAATAACAGTTTTAATCTGTCTCTGAGAGGCTTATTTATCTTCCAACTTGGCTCTGCAGAATAATTATGATCTTTCAGTTTGGTGAATGTGTGTATGTATGTCATAGAGAGAGAGTTTCCAGAAAACTACTGAACCATAGTAACAGCTATTTTCACAGTTTTCATACAATATCAGACTGCCCTGATTCCTTCTAAACATTACAGCGGAAATAAAGCAGCACCTAAATTAAAATTTGTGGTCAAGAAATGAGATCTGCTATTCTCCAGGAAAGAATATTCTTAAATCTTCTGAAAGATGTGGGAAATATGTTTATGCCATTTAAAATATTGTTCTTTTTTTTTTCTTTTGGTATTCTCCTTTGCAGAGTATTGGGAAGGGGTCCTTATGGTGTATTGACCCAGAATATAGACAAAACCTTATCCAGGCTTTGAAAAAGACACCCTATCACCCGTATTCTCATGTGTTCAGCACACCGCCAGCATCTCCTCAGGCATATCAAAGGTAAGAAAACTTGATATGGGCAATTGTTCCTATTTCTTTTGAATCAATCCGGCAAGGTGTATAAATCAGGGGTGGGCTGCTTTCAGTCTTGCATACTTAGTTTGTTTACTATAATTCCTCTAGTTGACCAACATGTGTTAAATTTACAAAGCAGGAGTGCATACTTGAGGTTGCTTAACAGTTAAGACATAACTAATCTGTGATAAATGACCCCGAATATGCAGTCTTGCTTAATGACATTATAGGTAACTGGCCGGTTTAGACCATGATTAGTCTAGTCCAGTATTCTTTGGGAGAATCCCAGTAACGTGCAGGCACTAGGTAACCTAGTGGAAATTGTGGTCGACTGATAGACTGAAATCTGTCTTTTGCCCACCCCTGCCATAAAGGACCACAGCACTTGTGAAAAGCATGTTAGATCCCTAAGCTGTCAGTAGTTAATTTTGTGGATAGAGTTACAATATTTCTTACCGTTTTGGGTGCAACCCACATCGTTCGTTGTAATTCATCGGTCTACGTTTGCAGTACTTCTGTGGTGGTTACCAAAAATCTCAGCCCTCTTGTACTTATGGCAACAGCTGAAAATTATAAAATGCAAGGGAACGATCCAGGTTTTCCTCTTTGCTTCTGTGAATAGAGGTGTACCTTTCAGAGAGCAGGGTGCTGGTGAATTTTCTCCTCTAGCTGAGAGTTTGGGAGATTGCTTTATCAATGCAGCTATTGAGTCTCATGTAAACTTTTGCTTCCAGGTAACTGACAGTGTTGGCTCTGTCGGGGTTTTTTTCTTGCTGCTTCTGCTGTTGTGGTTACCTGCTCTGCGAGGCGAGTGTGTGTGGTTATGCTAGTTGCCATGGTGCTCTCTTGTTCACTTTGAAGAAAGCAAACCAGGACGGGTGACTTAGGAGTGTCAGTGTAAAAAATATACGGAAGGAACAATCCTACTGGGATAGGCGGCTGCCTCCGAACTCGGAGGCGACCACCTATCCAATGCATGGCAGGAGAAGTGCAGAGGGGATCATCCCCTCCGCACTTCAGCTGCCCTGCATTTCCACTAGGCAGCCGATTTCGGCTGTTTAGCTGCAGGAAGGAGGAGTCGGGGAAGTGGCTGCTGGACAACATGTTGGATGTGTCGTACTAGCATTTCCACCTTTCCCACCCCGGAACGCCCCCAGGAATGCCCTGTTTTCGCCGCTCTGCGCTTCTCTTCCAAGCGCGGAGCACGGGGCCATTCCGAGCTGCCTGCGAGGCAGCGTGGGAGGGAAGGAAGGTCGGTTCCCGGAAACCGATGTATCCTATAGCTGTCTTGTCTTGTCTGTTTGTTTATTTATTTAAAACATTTCTATCCTGCCCTATATCATTAAGATTTAAGGGCGGCATACAGATAAAATCAATGTAAACAGTATAAAACAGTACATAATTTAAACACCTAAAAACATTAAACTATTAAACAAGCTAAAACCAGTTAAAACCTAAAGCAATAAAACAGTTAAAACAATGTGCTAGAGAATGCATTTAGCCCTCAAAGGCTTTGGTAAAAAGCAATGCTTTTACTTGGCGCTGAAATGAGACCAGTGTCTGTGCCAATCGGGCCTCCAAGGGGAGGGCATTCCACAACGGGTGCCACAGCAGAGAAGGCCCTCTCCCACGAGTGTATGTCTCATACTGGTGGGACACAGAGGACCCCTCCAACAGATCTCAGTTCTTGGGCAGGCATATATAGGGAGAGGCACTCCCTCAAATATCAAGGCCCCTCGCCACTTAGGGCTATCATCACCAAAACCTTGAATTCCGACCGGAAGCGTATTAGCAGCCAGTGCAATTCCTTTAAAACTGGTGTTGTATGGTTTTTATGAGGTGTTCCGGTCAGCAGTCTACTGCTGCATTTTGCACTAGCTGCAACTTCCAAGTCATCTTCAAGGGCAGCCCCATGTAAAGTGCATTGCAGTAGTCTAATCAGGAAGTTACCAGCACATGTACTACTGTGGCTAGGTTATCCCTGTCCAGGAAAGGCTGTAGGTGGTGGATCAGCCAAAGCTAGCCCCAAGTACTCGGGGCCACGGAGTCCACTTGGGGTTCCAGTGACAGGGATGGATCTAGGAGTACTCCCAAGCTATGGACCTGCTCCTTCAGGGGGAGTGCAACCCCATCCAGGACAGGTCGCTTACCCAATTCCCGGACTCGGGAACCATCAGTCCACAGAGCTTCCATCTTGTCAGGATTTAGCTTCAGTTTATTGGCCTTCATTCAGCCCATTATAGCCTGCAAGCACTGGTCCAGCACCTTCACCGCCTCAGCCGACTCCGACGACAAGGAGAAATAGAGCTGATTATCATCAGCGTACTGGTGACACCCCACCCCAAAACTCCTAATGACCTCTCCCAACAGCTTCATATAGATGTTGAACAGCATGGGGGATAGAATAGAACCCTGTGGCACCCCACAGCTTAAAAGCCATGGGGTAGAACAGGAATCCCCCAATACCACTCTCTGGAATCGACCCTGCAGGTAGGAGCAGAACCACTGTAGCACAGTGCCCCCAACTCCCATCCTGCAGAGCTGATCCAGTAAGACACCATGAGCAATGGTGTCAAAAGCCACTGAGAGATCCAGGAAGATCAACAGAGTAGCACTCCCCCTGTCTTTCACCCAGAGTAGGTTGTCAGTCAGAGCAACCAAGGCTGTTTCAGTGCCGTACCCTGTCCTGAAACCAGACTGAAATGGGACCAGATAATCCGTTTCCTCCAAGAATGTCTGAAGCTGCCCAGACACCACACACTCAAGCACCTTGCCCCAAAGGGGATATTGGCAATGGGGCGATAGTTTTCACACACCTCTAGGTCCAGGGAGGTCCTCTTCAGGAGAGGGTGCACTACAGCCTCTTTCAAGGCAGCAGGAACCACCCCCTGACAGAGCAAAGCATTTACCACTCCCTGGACCCACCCAGCCAATCCACCCCTGCTAGATCCTATAAGCCAAGATGGGCAAGGGTCAAACTTACATGTGGTGGGCTGGACTGATTCAAGCATCTTGTCCACATGTGGTGGGCTGGACTGACTCAAGCATCTTGTCCACATCATCAGGCTGCAACAACTGATCTCAGGAAACACAACCAGACAGAACACTGGACACCTCCCCAGACTCTGCAATAACTGTGGCGTCAAGTTCTGAGCGAATATGAGCGACTTTCACCTCGAAGTGCCTAGCAAATTTATCACAGCAGATGACCAAGGGTTCCAGTCCCAATTTCTCTGAGCCTCAGCAAGATCCCAACAGGCTCTTCTCCACTTGGAACAATTCTGCTGGGTGACGTTTCGAGGATGAAATAATAGATGTATAGTAAGATTTTTTTGCCATCCTCACTGCTGCATAATAGGCACAATGAAGAGTCTTTGCTAATTGTCGATCATACTTGCTCTGAGACCTGCCCCACCTGCACTCTAGCCATGGTCTGGCCTGTTTCATTGCCCATAGATCTTCTGTAAACCAAGGTGAATTACGGGCTCTGCAGCACCGGACTGGGTGCTTGGGAACGATTGTATCGATAGCCCTTTCCATCTCACCATTCCATAGTGAGACCAGAGCCTCAACCGAATTGCCAGCCTTATCAGCCAGAAAATCCCCCAGAGCATTCAAGAATCCATCGGATTCCATAAGTCTGTGGGGGAGGATCATCTTAATTGGTCCCCCACCCCTGCATGGAGGATCTGCTACTGCTAATCCAAACTTCACAAGGAAATGATCTGAGCGTGACAACGGGGTTGTTGAAACACCCCCCAAAACCAGATTATCCCTCATCCGCCCAACAGCAAAAAACAGGTCCAGGGTATGTCCTGCCACATGTGTCGGGCCAGTGATGTACTGAGACAGCCCCATAGTTGTCATGGTTGCCATGAAGTCCCGAGCAGGCCCTGTCTGGATAGCCTCGGTGTGGATGTTGAAGTCTCTCGGAACCACTATCCTAGGGTTCTCCAACACCACCTCTGAGACCATCTCAGCCAGCTCAGGCAAGGAGACTGCTGGGCAGCAGGGTGGGTGCTACACCAGCAGCATACCTGTTCTGTCTCTCTGGCCCAACACAAGGTACAGACCCTCAAAACTGGTGCTAGGATGGATGGGTGGGTTTCCTCATGAGGGAGATGGAATCCTTACAGCAACGACTCCCCCCCGACCCTCCAATCTAGGTTGGTGCTGCACTGAGCACATAGGTGGACAAAGCTGAGACAGATCCACCCTGCCCAGCTCATCCACCCAGGTCTCAGTAATGCACACCAGGTCAGCCCCTTCATCCACAATCAAATCATGGATAATAATTGTTTTATTATGGACTGACCTGGCATTCAAAAGCAGCACCAACAGATCAGAGGGTGGGCTGATAGGGAAACCTAGATTTTCAGGTATGGGGGAAGGACCAAAAGATGGGACAGATTTCAGATATCTGTCCCACCTTTCCCTTACCTGACATATCCAACCCCCAACGCCATACCTCCCTCTGCCTGAGATTACTCCAATAGGGGCACCCTGTTTCTCCCCACTCCCCTGGGATTCACCTAAGCACATGTACAACTCTAAAATGATATAAAACTAATAACAAAAGGCCAGTACAGCCAGACAACAAACCAGGCCAGTAAAAACTGTAGTATCAACCTAAAATTAAAATAGGCCTACTCCCCCTCCCCCCTCAAGCAGACCACACTTATACAATCGCATCAGGCTGTCATCCAGGCTATGGCTAGCCTCTCACCCTAGCCAATTTCCCCCACCCCTCAGTTCTCACCTAAGGGATGGTTGGAATTCACCCTCCCCAGCTATCCCACACTCTCACCCTGGGATAGCTCACTCACCCAAAACATGCACATGCATGCACGCGGACGCGCGCGCGCACATGCGCGCGTGCACACACACGCACACACACGCACACACACGCACAGTTGCTCAAGAAAGGAGGTGGTGCCCTCACCCTCCCTGAAGGAGCAACCCAAAGGGGTGAGGCCCCCTCGGTGGTGGGCCTGCCACCTCAGCCATCCAGCTTATATAGCTCCTTCCAAGAAGAGGCAGGGGGCGGTGGCCAGCAATAGCTGGTTCAGTAGCCAAGGGCCTGGTCCTGCAGAGAATGGTTGTCTGTCAGGCAGAAGTCCACAGCAGCTCTGCCTAGCCGCTGACTAGCGACCGTAGGATTGCTCCCTAATTGAAGAGGGTTTGTTTTGTTTTGCCCTACTCAAGGAGGGCACAAAAGGTGTGAGATACTTATGGGATGTCAAATCTGCCACATTTCAGAATAGTCTTTCTGGCAAGAAATGAAGCTTAGGCTCAAACCACTGCAGCACCTACCACAACGTTAGGTAGAAGAAGCAGAAGAAGCAAAGCAGCCATACATATGTGCATGATTTTTTTAATTTTTTACTGACTGTGGATATGGCTGTTATCAGAGCTGTGGTCCGATGCGCAATTTTTGTTGTGTTTGGATTGGGATTTTGGGGTGCACCCCCCTACCACCACCCATCCCGTTATAACACTTCTTTTTTTAAGAAGCAGCAACATACAAAGTAATTTCATTCTGGTAACGTTAACGAGGTGCTTCTGCATCTCTGCTGAACTGCAAGTTCCGTCACATGGCCCAGACAATCAATCTTCAGGCAGAGATTGGGAGGAACAGCTGGGCTTTTGCGGGAGACGGCTGTATGTCTGCCCTTGCTAGGCGATTAGCGTGATGGTAACCATAGTAACTAGAACGTCTCCATAGCAACGCATAGCTGAGACAGGTGCACTTGCATCACAAGGCTGTTTGTTGCCTGGCAAAAGGACAGGCCATTAGTACTAAGACATACGCTGTTGCCTTGGTAACAGATAACCCTACATAGCAACTACAGTGGGCTTGAAACATTTTTACCTCCTGTTTTTTTTTTTAAAAAAAGCATCTGTGGTGGGGGAAAACATTTTACCTTCTTTTACTTTGTTTTAATCTGAATCAACAGTATTGAGAACTCATGATACAAGGCCATCTGATTTCAGGAGGTGAAATGAATATAAGATTGACTGAGGTACAGTGAAACAAAAGTGGTAAAGAGCAGCCCACCTGGAGTTTGTACTAGTTGTAATAATTTAAATACTGGAGATTAAATCATCTCCTTTAAACTACCACACGCCCTGATCAGTCCAGTAATAGAGACTCGTTGGTTTTTGAGCACTTTTATATTCACTCCTGAAGTAGTGACCTGTCTGCTCTAACCAAAACTCTTAGCTAAATGTTTTGCAGCCTGACCTTATAGAGCTGCAATAATACAAGCCAGAATTTATGGTGCAACAGCAGCGATGATACCTTATCTCTGGCATGCATAGCTTTGCCCTGCATGCCGCTCAAATTGCTATTTGGGAACTGTTTTGTTCAGGGAGGGCAGGATAGATCTGTGTTGGCTTTCTCAGAACTGCTAGGTGCGAATGGGTCCCATTTTGTCCACAGCAATGCTCTGCAGATATGTTGCACAGTGGTGCCACAGCTCTTGAATATGGTGGCCCGTATTGGCTTAGCACTGTTGGGTGGTGGTTTAGAACTAGGTGGCCACACTGACTAAGGTCTCAAATGAGATGAAAAGGTCCCTGATTAGGAATGTGAGAAGAGCCCTGCTGGTTCAGACCAGCAGGCCTATCTAGTCCAGCAACCTGTTTCCCACAGGGGCTAACCAGATGGCCCTGGGAAGCCCACAAGCAGGACCTGAGAGCAATAGCCTCCCCCACTGTTATTCCCCTGATATGAGATACTCTGACATAACCATCATGACATCTCATGTTGTATTTTATTCTTTTAAATATTTGTATTGTATTTTATATTTTTAACTGCTTGTGTGGCATCTTAGTCTTTTAATTGTTTGTAATCCACCCAGAAACGTTGGATATTGGGTAGATTAAAAATACAATTAATTAATTAATTAATTAATGGCTAGTAGCCATCGATAGCCTTCTCCTCCATGAATTTGTCTAATCCACTTTTAAAGCCATCCAAGTTGGTGACCATCAGAACGTTTTGTGGTGGTGAATTCCATAGCTTAACTATTGCCTTCTTCAGGCATTCAAAAGCTCTACATATGGAGGACAGATGGGGACACGTTCTTTGCCCCCATGTTTGTGATGATGGGGAAGGTCTGAGGAGGAATTGTGATTAACTGATTAATTGGGCAAGATTCCCGATCTTATGGAGGACCCTAACTGTGTTCCACCAAACATGGCTGCAGTTCCTCTCCAGATTTCACCTGTCAGGAGGTTGGGTTGAAGGTGCTGGGGCTGGAACACGGGGCCTCATCTTGCGCTTCTTGGGCAGAGGTTTTGCATACCTGAAGAGGGCTTATGCACAGGGTGAAGAAGTACTTCCCCTTTTCTGTCTTGATTCTCCTAACATTCAGCTTCATTGGATGACCCTGGGTTCTAGTGTTATATGAGAGAGGGAGGGAGACAAACTTCTCTCATTTTGGGGGACATTCTTTTAATTTTGGAATGACCAGCAAGGCCTCCTCTGATGATCTTAAAAGTCACCTGGGTATGTATAAAGGCAGGTGGTCTGCTAGGTATTCTGGTCCCAAGCTGTTGAGGGCTTCATATGATAATAACATCATTGTACGTGGCTCAGTAGTTAGTAGGCAGCCAGTGCAGTTCTTTTAACACAGGTGTGTCAGCGTAGCCGGTTGTCCCAGTGAGCACCCTAGATGCTGCATTCTGCACTAGCTGCAGCTTCTGAACCGCACACAAGGGCAGTCCTACATAGAGCGCATTGCAGTAGTTAAAAGTATGTAGTAGAAATGTATGAATTTTGTTAAATCCATTCTGTCTGTGTTTTGTGAGTTGTCAGGCATCTTTTGTTTCGTCATCTGCTCATTGACGAAATCTGATTTTTTAACCAGAATTTTGTTCTTGTGCAAATTTGCATTTGTGCAAGTGCATATTAGCGCCAGTGCAAATTAGCTCAAATTCCCCCCAAGTGAAAAACCGTTCACAGGTCCGCAGAATACACATGACTCAGAAAAAGCCAGTCCACTGCAGAATCTGCAGGTCACGTGGGTAGAAATATGAACTCATCTGAATCTGTTGTGGATTTCTCCAACATGCCTAGTATGTAGAGAGTTTTTTCTATCACAATGTGATTTTCTTTAAAGATAACACAACAGTGAATGGCTGTCATTGTTACCTGAATGAAAATGATTATATGTTTTTTTAAAATAGTTCTACTAAGTCTTTGGCTCAAATGATAAAGTTGTTTGGCTCTCATACAGAACCATGTGGCTGTAGGGCTGTCTGATGAAGTGTTGGTATTCTCTTAACTTGCGAAGAATCTACTGTAGCTTCTCATCTTATATATGTGGTTTTCTAAGTTCTATTTTTGTACACCTCCTAGTGGCTTCTGTACCAGCTTTGGGGTATATCTGACTATTGCTGAACTGAAAAACACGAAGTCGCTATTGTTGGTTTATTTTGAAATATTTCTATCCTCAGTTTTTCTTGGGTGAGTCTTTGGAGGATAAATGGGAAAAAGTTTAAAAAATAAAACAAGTACTTTTCCATCCCTCATTTGGAAAATGTAATCTATCATTATCATTGTTCAAAATACCAGTTAAGTATTTGGGGTATTAGATTACCTTCTGAATGCTTCATTTCTTGTTTACTGAAATTGCTAATACTTGTACTGTTGTATAAAGCTTGTACTGGGAGGCTGTTATAAGACACCATTTCAACCATTTGATGTTGAAATCATTTCACCAAGTGTTGGCAGTCACCTCTTAAAGAATGGATTTGCTGATCTATCTAACTGTAGGTATGTATATACGAGAAACTTTCACAAGATTGTCTTTTGCTGAAAACTTGCATGACTAGTTTTGGAAACAACTGGAATCTCCAAAGGAGGAGCAGATTCCCACTTGCAAGTCAGCATTTTGTAAGAGGTTGCTAAGTGAAACTGTGGTTTTAGGTGTGCAGATGATATCTTCAAAGAAAACTTGCATGGCAGCATTCCATTGCATTCCCCCAAACGCTGGAAGACCCGAAGGATTTGGCTGTATAGCTCAGTGACTGAAATTAATAAACTACATATGAAATGACTGTAATTCTCCAAATATTGAGATGCCTCTAGGGGGTTGAATTAACAGAAAGAATTACAAGGTTTATACAGCTTGGCTGGCAGGATCCCACAGAGGCAAATTGACCCACTGTTTGTGTCTTTCAAACCTTGCAGAGAAACAAAGGTACTGAAGTTTCAGCTTATTCTGCTCATTGTTGCAGTTACCATGCACATGTTCAGTTGCGGTCCTTTGTGACATCTGGGATGAGTACTGGGAGCAAGAACACTGGAATATAGGAAGTTGCCTTATACTAAAGTCATTGGGCCATCTAGGTCAGTACTGTTTACACGCTGACTGGCAGTGCCTCTCCAAGGTTTCAGATGTATCTTTGCAGCCCTACCTGGAGATGTCAGGGAATAAGCCTGGCACCTTCTGCATGCAAAGCAGGCCCTCTATCACTGAGCAACAGCCATTCCCCCAAAGTTTCCCATACATGCAGTCTGGTGCTAACTAATTCAAGTGTCTCCCAAATTCTGCTGTATTTAATTTAACTGCATTTGTTGGTTGCTTTTCTACTTTTAAGCTGCTTTGGGCACTTGTTACAACAGTAAAATCAAATATGAAACGTCAAGAACAAAATGCCAAAATAGGAAGGAGTGGGGGAGTTAAAACAACAACAACCACCCCAAACGCTGCAAGAGAAATGTGTACATCAGCAGCAGGAGGGAAACAAAATAGGTTTCATTTGGCAAAACAGCAGAGGAAGGTAACCTGCAGACTTCCTGGAGCAGGAGACTCCATCTGTAGTGTGAGAAGTGGAAGATGGAAATATTTAGGTATTGCTACCTACTCTGAGCCCTTGTAAAGGGGGCTAGTAAGAGATCTAACAAATAAATTAAAAATCAATCCATGTTATTTTGTGTGTGTGTAAAATTTTGACAAAAATAAAAACAAACAAAGAAGAGGAAAAGGAAAGTGTAGCTACATACATTTGAATATATCAGTTTCAAAGTATGCCTATGAAGGGTGTGTGGGGGTGTGTGTGTGTGTATACACATACATACATACATATATATGAAAATACACCCATATTATACTACTTAACTTGCACTGTAAATAAAGCATAATTATAATATTGAATGTTCCATAACAGTTGATGTTATTGCTGAATTCAACATAGCAGGTTTAAAGCAACAACAAAGTTCCCTTCTGGGAAATGAAGCTGTTTACACCAGTTCAAAATGTGTCCTGCAGAATGTACACCCTTTCTGCAATAAAATGTTTGCCGAGCTAAAGAAAACCTATTGAGCCACTAGCCAACTTCTTTTTGCATCTTTCTGGTCACCCAACATGCATTTTATGCCCTCTGAACAAATAGATTTTGCTGTAAAAACAAAAACCTGCTTATAATTAACAAGGAAGCAGGAGACGTTTCAACATAGCTTTCCTTAACATTTTTATTTTATTTCTTTCAAAAACTAGCATTTTGTACCATTCCGCATAATTCAAAATATAAACCATCGAAATAAGTCCAAATATGTGACTTTTCACGCACAATGCGCTAGTCGTCTTTTCTGATATTTATATTGTAGTTCTTAAAAGATTGAGACCATGATAATCGCTGTAAAAGGATACAAACTTCTTCCAAGCCCACAGTTCATCACTGTTTTCCTTTTGCAAAAAGGTTCATCTAAAACCATTGATTGATTGATTGATTGATTGCATTCTTTTACTCTGCTTTTCAACTCCCACCCCCAAGTGCTCCCAGAGTGGTTTACAAAGATGAGTAATCCAGAAGCTTCAAATGGAACAGTTCAAAAACAAGCTTCAGTGGGCCTCTGAGAAATAGCCTTGCATCCTGACCTTCCTGAGAGTTGCTGTAATGTAGCTGGAGGGTGGGGCCTTGGTTTCTTGGGGCCTTGCTGGAATATGCTGGTGTCTCGTTGCTCCCACCATGGCAGGAAATACTGAGGCACCTTCCCTTCAAGGAAAGTATTTTTAGTGTAGAAAAAAGGCAATTGGAGGGCAAGGGCAGTCATGGAAACATGTCAGACATTTAGAAAGTTAGGCACGGTGTGGATGGAGAAATGTTTTTCTTCCCTTCAAAAGGCTAGTACTCTGGGTCATCCAGTGAAACTGTTTGGCAGTAGATTTAGGGAGGGCCAAGGAAGAACTTCCTCACATGACATACCATTAACTTATGGAATTTGCTGCCACACAATGTGGTCATGGCCACTAGAAGGCAGGTCTGCCAATGGCTGTTAGCCTTGATAGCTAAAAGAAAACTTCAGATTCAGAGATGGTATGCCTCTAAGTACCCATTGTTGGAGTAATAGTGGGAGAGCGCTGTTGCCTTCATTCCCTATTTATGGGCTTCCTGGGATTATCTGGCTGGCCACAATGGCAGACAGATGCTGGACTGGTTGGACCTTTGGTCTGATCCAGCAGGGCTGCTCTTACATTTTTATCTTGCTTACATTTTGAGCTTGAAACAAAAAGGCCCCACTTCAGTTTGATGCTCTTCCAAATCCTGAGCCTTGGCAGACAGACCCGTCCATCAGAACAAGTATTTTAAAAAGTTATTTTGAATGATTTTCTAACCAGGTAGCTGCAGTGATGTTGCTGAGTCATTTCAGTCAAGCTAATTTTCCTACACGCATACCAGTTTTGTGCTGGAAAGCCGTGTATACACAATATGAAATAGATGTGTCTTTTCGTGTTTGTTGCAGTGTCAGTGGTGTGTGTGCAGTTCTCCTACACAGAAATGATATTCTTGTAAGCTAACTCATTTTATGTGGATAAAACCTCTCATCTGAGTACCAGTTAACTGGGTTTTGTTTGTTTCTGTAGGTATCCTGTGCTGTAGAAACATCCATTAACAATAATAGCAATTGTGTAGAAGAGAGCAATATTGTGTTTGAAAAATACTTCCTTTTAGCATCTGGAAATGAGAAGCCAGTTGCTAGTAAGTTAACAGCTAAGTGTCTGAAGGACCACCCTCTGGGAATTTCTTATTTGGATCACTTACATTCTGGGGCCTGTGGTTGTGATAATTTTCTATATAAGCAAAATATTTAAAAGCTTGCAAGGAGAAGTGCTAATTTAGTCTCCACTGTTGGTCATAATTTCTAAGCAGCTACAGTTTTCAGCATCTGTCTTAGAACATTTATCCTCTTTTTAAATTGAGGGCATTGGTCAAAAAAATGTTGTTTTGATGGCTTCAGTAACATTAGTGTATTTTATCTGTGACATTTGCCTTATTTGAAGTGTTGCTGTGGGACTGATATTCTTAGAATAACCCCCAAGATCATCTCTACGGTAACTAGTGTGTTTCGAAGAAACAAACAGTTCTGTTCTTTCTCCAAAATCCTAGTCCTACAAAGGAGGAAACTATGAAGTTATTTGTTTATTTATATTTGATCACACAGCACAAATGGGCTCTTAGAGCAGCTAATCACAATTATTGAAAAAAGGAATTTATTTATTTATTTACAATATTTATATACTGCCCCACATCAAAGATTTTGGAGTGGTGAACAACAAGATAAAAGAATAAAAACCCATAATTAAAACAGTTAAAACATTTTAAAAGAACAGATTCTGAACTTAATAGACCGCAGCTGGTCACTCAGGGAAGGCCTCTTGAAATAACACTGTCTTCAGGGGTGCCGAAAACAACACAATGTTGGCGCCTGCCTGACCTCCAAAGGCAGGGAATTCCACAGGAAGGGGGCCGCCGTGCCTAAGGCTCTTTTCCTTTTTGGCTCCAACCGGGCGATAGGTCCATGTGGAACCACCAGGAGCAAGCCCTCCGATGACCTCAGTGACCAGGCAGGTTGGTAATGAAGGAGGCGCTCTCTCAGGTATCCTGGTCCTGAGTTGTTTAGGGATTTATACACTAGTACTGATACCTTAAACCTGGCCTGGTAGTGAATAGGCAGCCAGTGCAGTTCCTGCAGCACAGGAGTTGCATGCTGAAAAGGGCAGCTCCCGACAACAGCTGAGGTGCTGCATTCTGCACTAGCTCCAGCTTCCAGACCAGCCTCGAGGGCAGCCCCACATAGAGCACATTGCAGTAATCTGGTCTTGAGGTTACTAATGCCTGTACCACCATGGCCAAGTTATCCTTGCCTAGGAGATGCTGTAGCTGGCGAACCAGCCGAAGCTGGTAAAAGGCACTCCGAGCTGCAGCAGCCACTTGGGCCTCCAGCAACAGTGATGGATCTAGAAGTACCCCCAAACTATGGATCTGCTCTTTCATAGGGAGTGCAACTCCATCCAGAACAGGCCATGAGCCTATCTCCCAGACTCAGTGTCAGGGTGGACACTGAGCCCATAGAATCCCAGAGTAGTTCTGATTCGGAGGAAGAGCAGTCTCTCCTGGGAGAGGAGCGCACCCCTTTTTCCCAGGGCCCGCAGCTGACAGAGATTCCTCCCACCCACATTCCTAGATTAGAAAGCAGTCCAGGGAGTGACCCAGCTCCGATAGCAGACTGGTTGGATGCGCGGCACAGACGCAGGGAGCGGCGCCAAATGGAGAGTGCGGAAAGGAGGCGTAGCGCCCGGTTGGCGCTCAAAGAACGGTTGCGCCCAGAGGATCCAAGGGAAAAGGGGAGGGATTCTCCCTAGTCCTTATATTCAGGGGTCTGCCAGTAATTGCCTTTCAAACGGGGACCAACTGTTCCAACTTAGGGCATAGGGATGCTGCTGCTCAGATCTAGTTGCTACCTGTAGAGTTGTAAGTTGTAAAAGAAGAATAAAGCTTTGAAAAGAATCCCTTTGTCTGCGTCTGGACTTGGCTACTGGATGAGAGAGCCCTCCAAGGAGCCCTTGACACTCAGGAACCACTCACCCACAGGGCTTCTGTCTTGCCAGGATTCAGTTTCATTTTATTAGCCCTCATCATCACTGAGTTCAGACACTGGTCCAGGGCTTTGTTTCCATGATAACAGAATTAGAAGCTAATGGAGGAGTACCAGATTTTTTAAACGGAATCATCTTTGCTGTGGGCAGGTTTCCACGAGCAGGTTCTCCAGACCAGTAAAAATTGCTTCCTGGTGGGGTTGGGGGTTGGAGTGAACGTTATCTGACCGCCAGGGGCTGCTCAACCAATAAGAGAGGCTGCCCCACTCTCCCCCGTTTCTCTTTTCTCCTGAAATTCCAGATGGATCTGCATTTCAGGAGCAAGCCTCATTTAGCACAATGGGAGTTATTTCTGAGTAGACACACAAAAGATTGTGCTGGGAAAGGGGGGGAGAATACAAAGATGGAAACCAGCTGCCATTTTAACCTGCAGGACCTCATTGACCACAATGGGAGTTACTTCTGAGGAGACACTAATGGGTTTGTTGTGGGAAAGAGCAGTAAACACAAAGACAGAAACCAGTCCCCATTTTAATGCACAGGAGCTCTATAAGGAAGCTGTGGTTACTTCCTAAGGCACTGAATCAGAGCCTCAAGATTACGCTTAATCGCACTTAAGGAATTCGGCTTTAAAATGTGCCCTGTCAATTGAGGAGGTTCTCTGTAATTTCTGTGGTCATTGAGAGGGCAAGCCTCATTCAGCACAATGGGAGGAAACACCCCTTGACCAGGGTCACGGTGAAAGGCACACCCCTGGGCAGGTCCAGCATACCCGAGCTAAATGTGGGGGTTAGGGCATACAACAACTATACTGTGGAGAACCCGACTTAAGGAAAAGAATAAGACTAAGCAGTCTCAGGAAATCCGGTTTTTACCTGATAAGCTCCAGGGTGGCTGCTGGATGGCCACAACGTCATCTATCCCTAACTACCTCAACACACAGGCGGCTTGGAGTAAATCGCTGGTGGAGAAACCCTCCAGGACTTGCACAGCCTCTCCTGATTCAGATGGCGCAGGGAGATAGAGCTGTGTGTCATCAGCATAGCGATGGCACTTGGCTCCAAATCCCCTAATGACTGCTCCCAGCAGCTTCATATAGATGTTAAACAACATTGGGGACAGGATGGTACCCTGCAGCCATGGCTCAATGGCTGAGGGGCCAAGGAATAGTCACCCAATGTTACCCTCTGAAATTGGCCCCGTATGTAGGACCAGAACCACTGTAACTAAGTACCTCCGATACCTATCCCACGGAGTTGATCCAGAATGGAAAAAAGGATTCCATTCATAAAAACAAAAGAGATCAGTAGGATACTTATAAAATTATTCATATATTTTGTTTAAAACTGCAAAAGTACACAGAAGCAGGGAATAAATTGCCAGTCTTGTGAAAAACTAGTTGAAAGCAGCAGTCTCCACCACCTCCTCCCAAATGTCTCTTGAAATAAGAAAGTCAGTCTTAATCAGTTTTTGGAAGGTAAAACATCGGCTGGTACAGAATGCAGCTTCTCAGAAGCTTGTTGGGGCCTAGTGATTGAAGCATGTTACACCTGTATCATACCAACTGCATGCATTGCCTGCCTGATCATGACCAGGCTTAACTTAAAGTGCTGCTATTGACCTTTAAAGTCCGAAACAGGTTGGGAACAGGTTGTTTGAAGGTTGGCCTGCACCTGTATGAACCTACCTGGGCCTTAAGATTGGCCTTGGTGGCCCTGCTTGCAAGCCTACCATTGAAATCAATTAGATTGGCATGAGGAATAGACAGGGCCTTTTCATTGGTGGTCCCATACTTATGGAATTTCCTTCCAAGGGATATATGGGTTTTTTGGCGGCTTTTAGGTGGGTCCTGAAAACCTTCTTGACTTGTTCTGCTTTTAATTAAAGAAGCTGATCTGGATGGTATTGGTGCTGCCTCTGTTTTAAATTTTCAATTGCTTTCGTAGATTTGGTGTGCTGGCTTGGAAAGTGGTGGAGGGTGGAATCCTATCAGGCTAGGCGGCTGCCCCCGAACTTGGAGGCGACCACTTATCCAATGCAGGGCAGGAGAAGTGCAGAGGGGATCGTCCCCTCCACTCTTCAGCAGCCCTGCATTTGCGGCTAGACAGCCGATTTCGGCTGTCTAACTGCGGGAAGGCGGAGCGGGGGAAGCAGCTGCTGGGCGACACATAGGATATGTCGTACCAGAATGTCCACCTTCCCCATCCCGGAATGCCCTGTTTTCACCTTTCCATGCTCCTTTTCTGAACGCGGGGCTGTTCTGAGCTGCCTGCGAGGCAGCGCGGGAGGGGGGGAAGGTAGGTTCTCAGGTAACTGACCTCAGCTCTGAGGTCGGTTCCCAGAAACTGGCGTTATCTTATGGCCATCTGGCCACTGACTAGTGGCCATAAGATTGCTGCCTTAGACTGCTTTTTTACTTTTATCATAAATTTAGCTGATTTTAACTTGTATAGAAATTCTATACAAATTCTATACAAATACAAGTGGCATAGAATACATGGGGAGTGTAACCCTGCCCCAAACAGGGAAACGTCCAGATCCCTAGTTCAATCTGCCTTATCATATACGTTTTGTCTGGACTGAGCTTGAATTTATTCAGTTTCATCCAAGTCACCATTGCACTCAGGCACTTGTTCAGAGTTCCATTGCTTCACCTGGTTCTATAGAAAATTAATATACAAAACTAGAGTTGGATGGCTCCTCACCTCAGATTACAGGACAATCCATCCCTGCAGTTTCACAGAGATACTGAAAAACGTGGGAAACAGAGTGAACCTCGTGTGATCTCATAGGACAAAATCCCATGGAGGAGAGCAGCAGTCCTCCTTTTTGGGTCTGACAGGTGGGAGTATAACCACCGCAATTTGTGCATTCAATTCCCAGCCTAGCCAAGTGACCCAGAAGGATTCAGCGGTGGATTGACCTCTCAGTGTCTTTTGATACCATAAGGGCCAACAAAGGCGTATTCCCCCTATCTATACTTAAGTATGGGTCATACACTAGGGCAACTAAGGCACAGTTTCTGTTCTAGAATCAGGCTTGAAACCAGACTGATCATCAGTTTTACTCAGAAAACCTTGATAAAAAAAAATATGGTAGGTTGCACAGTAACTGGCCATTTTTCTGGTCTAAAATTAATTAATTACATTTATTTTCTACCCTTTCTGTGAGAAGCTCAGTGTACATGACTCCCCCCTCACTTTAATCTCACAAAAGCCTACCTGTATGGTAAATTAGGCTGAGATGATTGCCCAAGGACACCTCCGTATCTGAGGTGGGATTTGAACCTGGGCTTCCTCACTCTTAATCCTCACTAAAACCAACCATTGCACAGAAACCACTTTTTCAATAGATGTTTCCCAGTTGCCCTTTTTCAATGGGTTACACAGATCCCCTTCCTGAAGGGAGGCATTGATCAGAACTTCAGCGATACTGGTGACCCATCTTGGTTCTCTTTTTCAGTACAAGTAGTAGTTTGTGTCAAACTAGAACTGGAGAGGCCCAGTTTGAATTCCTCCCCCCCCCCCCCCCCGGCTATGAAGCTCACTGGGACTAGTCACCAGGATGTTGGGAGAAAAAAAAATAGGATGGGGAGAAGCTTGTATTCTGAGTAGGGATGTACGAAAGTCACTTACCTTTCCGCAGATTATGTTGATGGTGGGGGGGGAGGCGTTCCGTCCCTCCCCCCCCCCCCCGGAATCCTCCACGGCCGGCTGTGCTCTGTGGCAGCTCCGCGGAGCAGCCAGCCAGGCCCAGGCCAGAGCTGTCCGCAGCCGGATTTCCGGCCGTGGAGGGCTCTGGGTAAGAAAAAAAAGCTGTGTATGCAAATGGCGGCGGCTATGGCCGCCGCCATTTGCGTTGTTTATTTTTGGCCGTCTTAATCTACGTAAATATTTACGTAGACTATGACAGCGAAAATAAAGGGGAACGCAAATAGCGTAGCGGGTGCTATTTGCGTCCCTTTTTGATTCGCCATTTTAGCCTACGTAAATATTTGTGGTTTTGTTTTTGTTTTTACCCAGCCATGATAGGCTACGTAAATCTTTACGTAGCCTATCATGACTTGTAAAAAAAACACAAAACCGACAAGACTGCAAATGGTGGCGGCAGCGGAAGACCAGCCGCCGCTGCCAGAGCCGCCGCCACCCGGAACATCCGCCCCAGGTAAGTCTCATCCCGGGGGGGATCCGCAGGGGGGCGGGGTGGTGGCAGGCCATTCCGCCACGAAGTTCGGGGGGCCGAATGCATTGGCATTCGGCCTCAGTGAGATCCATGGCGGAATTCTCTGACATCCCTAATTCTGAGCTCCTTTTGGAGGAAAAACAGGATAGAAATGTAAGAAATAAATAGCTGAAAACAGAAGAAGCTGTGTAAGGAATACACCCCCCCCCCCAAATGAATTTAAAATTAATTTGATAATGTTTTCTTCCTCTGTCCTGTTTAAAATGTCCCTTTTTTTTTTCCTGCCGAAGCTTTTGTAAGTTGTGTTCAGGTCTCTAAAAGATTGCAGGATGCTATTGCTGTTTTACCTCTTGAGATGCAAAAGAGGGAGGTTACAAAGCAAAGTTACAAACGCCTGCTGCTGTTAATAAAACTAAGCTTCCTTACACCATTCTAGTAAATAGTTTGTGCAGATGGCAAACAATCCTCTTCCATGGGACTGAATGTCGGACACACAGCTAGCCAAATATCTTCTCTCTCAAAAGTCCTTAATTGACAGTGAAGTGTGTCTCTGTTAAATCTTGCTGCTCAAGCTGTGAAACGTAAAAAAACAGAACTCTTTCTTCTGGTTATTAATTTACACCCCCAGGGAAGAGAAGTCTTATAGTATCAGGCTTATAGGGCCACTGAGCTCTGGTACCCTGTTCTTCTCAGCACCCAAACAATGTAGAAATTAGGAGTGGGGAGGAGGAGAAGGGTGGAAATGGCAAGAGACTGGAGTTCTGGCACCAATTAGTCTTGAGATTACTTACAGAGGATTGCAATTTCAAGGCCAAAAAGAATAGGGAGTAGGGTAAAGGGATTTGAAATGGGATTATGGGACCTAAAAGTGCCTTTCTTTTGTTAAGGAAATAATTCAAGAGTTTTGTTCAAGCTGCTGCGACAATCCAGTTTTGAAAACCTGTAAGCGTGAGATCAGTGTCCTGTGGCTTCCAAGATGCAGCTGATCCCCATTTTGGGCATAAATTGTGTTACTATGAAAACTGACACTCCCCCCCTCTCCCCCCATCCCTGAGTCCAGCAGGTAAGCAAGCTGTCCTAAAAGGCTAGTGTCTTCATGAAGACACCTTATTCTTTTTAAGGAACCTATTCTTTTTCTCTTTACAGGGGCAAGGTGGGGGGAGGGGAGATGAAACTATATTCCATGATCATCACTAGCACTTTGTTTTCTTCTTTTGAGTAGCTGTTTTGGTCTCGCTATGAAACAGCAGTGGTACATACCTTAAAAAGTGTTCTCTGTGTAAGTTGGGTCCCAGTGAAAGATCCATGACAGACAGCTTTGACTTCTAGTTCCAGTGTAGCTTCTGTAATCCTTATCCAAGAAGCAAGCTTGCGTCTTCGAAAAAGGAAAGCCCAAAGTGAGATGACAGTCAGGATCAGCAGATGAGAAAATCAAAGTGTTTATCTGGATAATCTGCATCTGAATCTCTACTTGTTTAAGGTCACACTTGAAGACTCTTCTTGACATTAAAAATAAAAAATTAAATTTATTATATTTATACCCTGCTTTTCAGTCCCAGGAGGCTTACAATTAAAATCTACGCGAAGGTACAATATTACTAGGGACATAGAATCATAGGGCTGGAAGGGGCCTACAAGACCATCGAGTCCAACCCCCTGCTCAGTGCAGGAAGCCTGATTCCCAGGCAGTCTCCCATCCAAGTACTAACCAGGGCTGACCCCGCTTAGCTTCCAAAATCATACATTTATTGGGGTGGGGTGGGAGAGAGCCCATCTGGCTCCTGGCAATGGGCAATACAGTCCAAAGGGAGGGAGCAGAAGGAGCTGTAGATGGATGGTGAGTGGCCAATGGTGAAGAGGCCAATCCACCGAAGCAGCCTCCTCCCATCTTCAGGTTGCAAAATGGTAGTTTTTGACTTGTATTGATTTAGGGTCTCCAGCGATATATCTTTTGGGGAAGGGTCGCATTGTATATTCAGGAGTTTTTTTAAAGAGCCTAGCCCTGTTTAGGCAAACTGCTCTCAAGCATACAATCAACACATGAGTGGGGCTGTGATAATTAGCCCAACCCCAACCTCAGGCATTCCAGCTAGCCTCACCCCTGTGCTTACAGCAGCCGCACCCAACTTAGTGCCCTTCAGATGTTGTGTACAACAGCTCCCATCAGTCCCAGCCAGCAAGACTGGGTCAGGGATGATGGGAGTTGTAGTCTGTAAGATCTAGAGGGGCACCAGGTTGGGGGAGACTGGCTTATGGCATGAATGTTTGCAGGAAGGCGGCTGTTATGTGTACAGCTGTATGTGCAAAGGCTTCCATGCAATCTGGAACCCTGCATGATAAGGATTAGAGCAGAGCTTTCCAAACTGTGTGCCGCGACACATTAGTGTGTCAGCGGCAGTGTGTAGGTGTGTCGCACGAAATGCAGAATATTGTGCGGAAGGGCACCGTGGAGCTCCCTTACTCACGTTTGCTTCCCTTGGCCCCTCCCCCAGAACTTCCCAAAGCAGCTAATGTTAAAGCACCTAAGGCTTAGCTGCTTTAACATTAGCTGTTTTGGGATCACGTGGCGTCTTGACGTAGGGCGCTCGTGACTGGCGGTGTTGGAGCAGTATGGTGAGGTAGAGGCGCGGGGCGAAGAGAGGGGAGGGGAGGCGCCACCCTGGGAGCAGAGCTTGGCCGACGCCAGCGCGAAATGGCAGCGCCCCTGGCCCTGCGAGATTTCGAGCGCACCCTTCGCGGAGTTCTGCACCGCCCTCCTGCGCGGCCAGGCCAGAGTAGCGCGCGGGTGGAAACGCCGCCTGGGACTTGGACTGCACCAAGCGGGCCATCCGCTGTCTTGGCCAGTCAGAACGGAGCTCAGTGGAGGCCAGAAGCCTCAGAATCGGCGTGCTCCCAATCACCTGGGCGAGCGCAGCTGCAGGCTGTCACCCAGTCAACGCAACTGCTGCTGGCTGAAGGGAGGCCACCGTCCCAAACCCAATGTGACAAACAGCAAGCCACCCACCACGTGGCACTTATAATTTGATTTCTGCCATTTATTTTTATTTTTACTCTGCTGTAATTGTGGATTAACCACCCACCGGCAGTATACCACCGGAGAGTGCTGGAACTGGACTCTGGACATAGGCATTGCAAATATTTACAGCAATATAGCCTTGTAGTGAGACATATATATTTACACCATTGTTATTGGAATTTTGCTTCTCTACTTCATGTGTTTTTGCAGCTGAGCTCCTACCTGGGCCTATGTGTCCTAATATATATTGTAAATACTGTAGTTAATTTTGTTTATTTTTCACATTTTCTTGCACTTATTTACATACTGTTACTCATAAATGACAACAATGTTATTATCTTACAAATCATATATTTTAAAAAATATAAATGAAAGGTTTTCATGAGATATGTTCTGTCCCCATACATTTCATTATTACAATTTATGTATGTGTCTGTATCTCTTATAACGGGTTAGTTTAACCTCCGGTTTGCTAGTAAAACTGAATTACCATGTCACGAAATGATGCATGTCTAAAAAGTGTGTCACCAACATGAAAAGTTTGGAAAGCTCTGGATTAGAGGATGCAGGGAAATACGTATATAGAGGTCTGTGCTTTGCCTTGCAGCCGTGGATGTTGTGTGGATGTTGGGGACAGTGATGTGGGGCGGAAAATTGTTCAAAACAGAAAATTTCCCAGTGCTTAATTTTTCCATGGGCAATTTCCATTTCACAAGTTCATTAGTAACAATTAATAGATGTCAGCTGCAAATACAGTATTAGGCAAGCTTGGCAGTTTCAAAGTTGTAATAAAAAATTCTACATAACATGTAAATCACATTAAGCGTGCTTTAATTTCCCCCCTCAAATATTTCAGGTCAAATTTTTGTGTTGTATTGGGACAAGATATTAACATGGGTACCTTGTTTGTAGCTTTGTTTACTAAATACAAGTAAAATATGCTAAATTAGATGACTCTCCAAAAATTTTCCATCTGAAAATTTTCTAATGCAAACAACCCTATGCAAATTAGGCTAATTTGCATATGAATTTTTTTCCAGTTCAAAATGTTAGCAGAAAACCCGTATCACCAGTTGGGGGTGGCGTCCACAGTGCTGCACAATCTTGAGGACGGAGCCACAGTTGCAGCCCTATTCTTCGTGTGAAATCCCTGTGTGAAGAGGGCTGCTATGAATAAATGTTCATAAGCTCAGTGTCTGTTTTGCCATTGTATAGTGTGGAAAGGAAAACAATGTATGCCAACCAGAATCCCATATGTACGGTATGAGCCCTTTGAAAACGATATTTTCTTTCCATGTTTCCCATTTTATATGAAGCTCTGTAAGCATGGGAAATGCGTATTTCTGAATAATTGGCTGTAGTAAACGACTAAACAATACATTAATTGTCTCTTTAGTATTTTAAAAGGTAGCTCCCATTAATTTTATGACTGCTTAGTATCCCCCCCCCCCCCCCGAATATTGATAAGCTTGGTTGAAAAGAATAGTTTCAAAGAAAATGAGTGGTGGGAAGTTAAAGTTTAGCGCCACTGAAGTGGTTCCTGTAGTATATCTATATTGGCATAAGGTGATTTGGAATTTGTGGATATAATGGATAAAGAAACTTGTTTTTACCATTGGTGTGGATCAGAGTGCTCCATGCTTTTTTTCTTAAAGGGTCCAAGCAATTAAAATTCTGTGATGCATACAGGCTTCATAGATTTGTACCGCTTCTTGCTTTACATAAGCAATTTTTACCATTATGCGTAATTGATTCTAAGTTTCCTAGCTATAGGAAATGGCAAAGAGATATAAAAGTGCAGAAGCCTTGCCTCTAACCATTAGAAATCCATTTTAGCCACCTCTTTAGTTCGTGAAATTTAGCGGACATGTATTGACCATGTACTTTCAAGCTATCTTCACAACAATAAGGACTAGCAACTTTATTTCTAAAAATCTGAGACCCTCAGGAAGCTGAATTCTATGTCCAATATCACATTCTGTGGAATTGCAGTGTACATATAGCTCTGTCAGTCATTTGGTATCAGCTTGCGTCAATGTTCTTCCGCCCTGATTTGTTTGTTTTTTCCAAATGTGCTGATGGGAAAATTCACAAGTCAGGAAAACATTTGGTGATGAAACGTCAATCTGCCAAGGTTTCCAGGGAAGAGGGCAGTGGGATGAATGCTGCTAGTAGATTCTTCTGTTTGCATGTAGTGGATGGAAGTAATTTCAAGGGGCTGCCTTGGAGAATGTGTGGCACGCATGATCGCATCTTTTGAGAGGGGTGGGGGAGAAGAGCTGGATCAATCAAGACTCTTGCATACTGTGCAATGTGATCCCCCTTTTCCTTTTTGGTAATTTACTAATCAGTCATCTGAAGAATTTCAGGCAACAGAGAGAAAGTTGACCTCTTCCGCATAAATTGTAGAAAGGTCAGTACTGTTTAATGAATTACTGTCTTACCTGTGTGATTAGTGTCATTTGACCTGAGAAAAGAAATTGTGATATGAAGTTATTGAGGAAATAGACTTTCAGCATTCTCAGCAGGTTGACAGCAGGTTTAGGAATTATAGTAAGAAAGAATGGATCTGTCCATAAGAAAGGATGGACTTATCATTGGGGACCTTTGTTCTACTGCATTAGGTTCTGTATTCATTTAAAATATTGTTGTTGTTGTTTATTCGGTCAGTCGCTTCCGACTCTTCGTGACTTCATGGACCAGCCCACGCCAGAGCTTCTTGTCGGCCATCGCCACCCCCAGCTCCCCCAAGGTCGAGTCTGTCACCTCCAGAATATCATCCATCCATCTTGCCCTTGGTCGGCCCCTCTTCCTTTTGCCTTCCACTTTCCCTAGCATCAGCATCTTCTCCAGGGTATCCTGTCTTCTCATGATGTGGCCAAAGTACTTCAGTTTTGCCTTTAATATCCTTCCCTCAAGTGAGCAGTCTAGCTTTATTTCCTGGAGGATGGACTGGTTTGATCTTCTTGCAGTCCAAGGCACTCTCAGAATTCTCCTCCAGCACCACAGTTCAAAAGCATCTATCTTCCTTCGCTCAGCCTTCCTTATGGTCCAGCTCTCGCAGCCATAGGTTACTACGGGGAATACCATTGCTTTAACTATGCGTACCTTCGTTGTCAGTGTGATGTCTCTGCTCTTAACTATTTTATCAAGATTTGTCATTGCTGTCCTCCCAAGAAGTAAACGTCTTCTGATTTCCTGGCTGCAGTCAGCATCTGCAGTAATCTTTGTGCCTAGAAAGACAAAGTCTGTCACTGCCTCCACGTTTTCTCCCTCTATTTGCCAGTTCTCAATCAAGCTGGTTGCCATAATCTTGGTTTTTTTGAAGTTTAACTGCAAGCCAGCTTTTGCACTTTCTCTTCTTTTACCTTCGTCATGAGGTTCCTCAGCTCCTCCTCGCTTTCAGCCATCAAAGTGGTATCATCTGCATATCGGAGATTGTTAATGTTTCTTCCAGCGATTTTAACTCCAGCCTTGGCTTCATCAGGCCCAGCACGTCGCATGATGTGTTCTGCGTACAGGTTGAATAGGTAGGTTGAGAGTATACAGCCCTGCCGTACTCCTTTCCCAATCTTAAACCAGTCCGTTGTTCCATGGTCTGTTCTTACCGTTGCTACTTGGTCTTATACAGATTCCTCAGGAGGCAGACAAGATAACTTGGTATCCCCATCCCACCAAGAACTTGCCACAATTTGTGATGATCCACACAGTCAAAGGCTTTAGAATAGTCCATAAAACAGAAATAGATGTTTTTCTGAAACTCCCTGGCTTTCTCCATTATCCAGCGGATATTGGCAATTTGGTCTCTAGTTCCTCTGCCTTTTCTAAACCCAGCATGTACATCTGGCAATTCTCGTTCCATGAATTGCTGGAGTCTACCTTGCAAGATCTTGAGCATTACCTTACTGGCATGTGAAATAAGTGCCACTGTTCGATAGTGGGAACATTCTTTGGTGCTTCCCTTTTTTGGTATGGGGATATAAGTTGATCTTTTCCAATCTGTTGGCCATTCTTGTGTTTTCCAAATTTGTGGGCATATGGCATGCATCACCTTGACAGCATCATCTTGCAAGATTTTAAACAGTTCAGCTGGGATACCGTCATCTCCTGCTGCCTTGTTATTAGCAATGCTTCTTAAGGCCCATTCAACCTCACTCTTCAGGATGTCTGGCTCTAGCTCACTGACCACACCATCAAATCTATCCCCGATATTATTATCCTTCCTATACAGATCTTCTGTATATTCTTGCCACCTTTTCTTGCTCTCTTCTGCTTCTGTTAGGTCCTTGCCATCTTTGTTTTTGATCATACCCATTTTTGCCTGGAATTTACCTCCGATGTTTCTAATTTTCTGGAAGAGATCTCTTGTCCTTCCTATTCTATTATCTTCTTCCGCTTCCGCGCATTGCTTGTTTAAAAATAATTCCTTATCTCTTCTGGCTAACCTCTGGAATTTTGCATTTAATTGGGCATACCTCCCCCTATCACTGTTGCCTTTTGCTTTCCTTCTTTCTTGGGCTGCTTCCAGTGTCTCAGCAGACAGCCATCTTGCCTTCTTGGTTTTCTTTTTGTTTGGGACGTTTTTTGTTGCCGCCTCCTGAACAATGTTGCAAACTTCTGTCCATAGTTCTTCCGGGACCCTATCTACTAAATCTAGTCCCTTAAATCTATTCTTCACCTCCACTGCATATTCATGAGGAATATTAGTGAGCTCGTATCTAACTGATCTGTGGGTCTTCCTTATTCCCTTTCGTCTGATTCTAAATTGTGCAATAAGAAGTTCGTGATCTGAACAACAATCAGCTCCAGGTCTTGTTTTTACCGACTGCATAGATGTCCGCCACCTTTGGCTACAAAGGATGTAGTCAATCTGATTTCGGTGTCGACTGTCTGGTGAAGTCCATGTATAAAGTCGTCTCTAAGGTTGTTGGAAGAGAGTGTTTGTTATGCACAGTGAGTTGTCTTGGCAAAATTCTATCAGCCTATGTCCTGCTTCATTTTGTTCTCTTAGACCATGCTTGCCTGTAATTCCAGGTGTCGTTTGTCTTTAAAATATTACAGGGGTTGAAATATAGATTCTTTGTTATTCTTTAAGAGTACACTGGCTTAGATCAAAAGGGGCCCCTAGTGAAAGCACAGGACATTTTTTGCTCATGCAGCGGGGGTTCTCCAATTTCTCCCCAGCACTGCATGTCACAGTTTTCCAGAGGGCTCCCCAACCAAGCCTTAAGACCTGTTTGTCAGGAGGCCAATGAATCTTTAGTGAAAAGAGGTGTATGGTCAAATCTGGCTACACAAGCAAAACTCCCTTTCTACTACTTTGAGCTTCGGCTATTGGGCGGCATAGAAATAAATAAATAAATTGATAGACCTGGATGTTTATTTATGTATTTATAAAAATGTGTGAGCTGCATTTCTATGCTGGAAATTCAACGTCATGAATGACAATAAAAGACTAATGCAAATGTAGATAAAACTCTTAATATAATATACATTAATTAAAAATAGCTGAATCTAACTAAAATGGTTCACCAGCAATCTCAGTTCATATAAAGACCTGTTTAAGCAGGCAAGATCCTCATCTGGACAAAGTAGGGATAAATGGAATGCTTTTGTCAGGGTATTCCATAGAGTGTAGGCTGCTAGAGAGAACACCCTTCCCCTTTCAAGCTCCCACAGTTCTCAGCATGGGAGAAGTTTCACTTAGTGAGAACTAAAGTCCCACTAGATTTTCGTAGTTCCCAGGGAAATATGAGGAAAGGTGTGTATGTTCAGGGTATTCCTTCTGCAGAAAATAAAATCTTTGTATGCCATGTGTCCAATAGGGCTTTTATACACCAGTAAATACATGTTGATAACCCAAGGTGTGAGAGTAGCTGGCACAGACACTCCTAAACCGTAAAGGATAAGTTTTCAATAAATAAATTCTGGAATACTCTATGATTCTCTGGAATACTCTAGGATCACACACAAATGTAAGCTATTGGTAATTCCTTGCCAGTGCGACCCCTCTGTTCCTAATTATCAGGGGGGAGTGGGGAATAGTTTGTTTTGGCTCTTGGAACTAGTCTAATTGCAATCTCATGGCACTATGGGCATAAGCTTATCTTTTTGAGGCTTTAAGGGTGTAGTCCCTGTGTGAGCATAGGATAAAGGCATGCCAGTTTCTGTAGCCCACAGATCATGAGGAAGTAATGCTGTCACCATCACATCTAACAGCTTGCAAATCCTAGATTAAGTACCTTTTGAATTGGTGGGTTCCATCAGTGACACGTGGAGCCTTTACAGCTGCAGTCAGTCACCATACTGACTTCTATAGACTTCAGGAAATCATGGGAAAGTCTTAGACTTAGGTTTAATTTGTGGGCAGAAGAAGCGGCTTGCTTTGGATGATATTAATTAATCAATTTCTGTACTGCCCATAGCTGAAGCTCTCTAGGCAGTTCACAACAATGAAAACCAAATACAATATAAAAGTTTAAAACTACAGTATAACATAAAAATAATAACCAATCAGAACCTAGCAGCAATGCAAAGATTTAAAACACAGTAACAGTTTTAAAAAAATTAAAAAAAACTAAAATGTTTGGGAAAAGAAAAAGACCATCACCTGTTGCTGAAAAGAGCACTACATAGGCACCAGGCGAGCCTGTCTGGGAAGCTCATTCCACAACTGGGGTGCCACTACAGAGAAGCCCCTCTTCTTAGTGGCCACCCACCTTCCTTTGGCGGGGTCCTCCCCCTCCCCCCCAATGCACTTCCAAATGCCTCATGCACTTCCAAATATTGTTGCAAAAATGTTGGCTTCTATCCACCCTGAAAACATGCATGATCCCTATAACTTTGGTGGTTCTGCAGTAAGTAAAGTAACCGTGAGTTCTTCTTAATACAGATGTTGTGTCAGGTGCCTGACTAAGCCTGGCCTATACCAGGAACTGCTGCTTAATGCTCATGCAGCTGATGTGGTCCAGGGTATGTTTGTTCTCCAGCTTAGGCCTGTTTGCCAGCTGCATCCATTCCTGGAGAGGAGTGACCTGATCACTGTCATTCATGCTCTATAACGTCCAGGTTAGATTACTGTAATGTGTTCTACTGTATGGAGTGTCTTTTTGAAGAGTGTCTGGGATCTACAACTGGTTTAGAATGCAGCCATCAGGCTTATTAACTGGGCCAGAACATTTGGAAACTGTAACACGAATCCCAATTGCATCGGGTTCCATTTTATGTGTTATTTATTTATTTATTTATTATATTTATATCAATCACCCAGTAACATAGTTCTCTGGGAAGCTCATAAAGAAAATGAAAAAATAAAGTATTAAAATATCAAAAATAATTGCAGTGTAAAAATTTCCAGCAGAGAAACCTAAAACCAAACACAGTGTACCTAAGAATATGCAATATACAAGCAATGGGATACAAATTTAGATTTTAAGCCTGCATATTTGTGCTAAGATAAAATGTCTTGTTTTTTTTTTAGCAGTGTACTTCATCATTTATGCAGTTCCGCATATGGGTTCAGCTCTTGTGCAGAGCATTATTTGAAACTTTCTAGAGCTAGGCAGAAGAGTTGTGGTGGGAAGCCAGCTCTTGGTCCTGAGAGAGTATGCACTCAAAGTACTGTGCGGCTCCTGCCTTCCTGGCTCAGTTTCTTCTTGACCACCAAAGTGGTAGTTTCAGGAGGAACTTCACCTTTTCCTTTTCCTCGGAGAGAGCATGAGCCTGGCCCCTTTTTCACTTCATTTCTCTATTTTCTTCTTTTCTCTTTCATTGTCGTTCCCCTTTGTATATTTGTGTTTTATTTATTTTTTTGTTTATTCTGTGGGATGAGCAATTTCACTGCTCTCAAGTGGGCACCTATGGTACAGTAGGAATCTTTCCAAAAGTGTTCCACTTGTGGTACCAAGCTGTCTCCACTGACTGGCACAACTGTGCCTTCTCTGCATCAGTAAGGGCACGTGTTTGTTTATTAAATTTATTAATCACCCATCTGGCCAGTCACCCAGCCACTCTGGGCGATGTACAACAATAAAAACAGTTTATACAATAAAATTCAACATTAAAAACATCACATTTCTAAAACTACCCTAGCCCACCTCAAATGTCTGCCTGAACAACCACGTTTTTAATGCATGGCGGAAGCTCATTAAAGAGGGGGCATGGTGGAGTTCCCTAGGGAGGGAGTTCCACAGAGTGGGGGCCACCACAGAGAAGGCCCTCTCCCTCGTCCTCACCAGCCTAGCTGTCCTGGCTGATGGGGCAGAGAGAAGGCCATCCAAGGCTGATCTTGTTGAGTGGCCTGTCTGGTGTTGCTGGAGGCACTCCTTGAGATAGGCAGGGCCGGAACCATATAGGGTTTTAAAGGTCAAACCTAACACCTTGAATTTGGCCCGGAAAACAACTGGTAGCCAGTGCAGCTCCTTCAGCACTGGAGTGATGTGACCTCGCTGGCAGCTGCCTTTAATCAGGCGAGCTGCCGCGCTCTGTACCAGCTGCAGCTTCCGAACCATCTTCAAGGGTAACCCCACATAGAGCGCATTACAGTCAACTAAACGAAAGGAGACCAGGGCATGTACTACCGATGGGAGCAGATGGTTGGGAAGGCAGGGGTGCAGCTGCCATATCAGGTGGAGTTGGTACAGAGCTGTCCAGCTCACAGCAGACACCTGAGCCTCCATGGACAGCTGGGACTCTAAGATGACCCCCAAGCTGCTGGTCTTTCAAGGGTAGCCGTACCCAATTCAACACCAGGTCAACATCCCCCAACCTCCTCTTGTCTCCCACCAAAAGTTCCTCGGTCTTGTCAGAGTTCAGCTTCAGCTTATTCCTCCCCATCCAGCCACTCACCGTCTCCAGACATTTGGACAGGGATTCTACAGCCAACCTTGGTGAAGATTTGAACAAGAGGTAGAGCTACATATCATCCGCATACTGATGACACCACACCCCAAACCTCCTGATGATAGCCCCCAGCAGCTTCACATAGATGTTAAATAGCATCGGGGAGAGGATGGAACCCTGTGGCACCCCACAAGTGAGTGGCCATGGGTCCAAAACCTCCTCTCCCAGTGCTACCCTCTGGTACCTGCTGGAGAGGAAGGACCGGAACCACCGTAATATGGTGTCTCCACTGCCCGACCCCTCCAGGCGGTCCAGGAGGATACCGTGGTCAACGGTATCAAAAGCCGCTGAGAGGTCGAGGAGAACAAGGAAGGAGCATTCACCCCTATCCAGAGCCCTCCTCATATCATCCCCCAAGGTGACCAAGGCCGTTTCTGTCCCACGCCCAGGCCTGAAGCCCAACTGAAATGGATCTAGATAATCGGCTTCTTCCAAGTGTGCCTTCAACTGCATCGCCACCACCCGCTCAATCACCTTGCTCCAAAAGGGCAGATTCGAGACTGGGCGAAAGTTGTTCAGAACTTGGGGATCCAAGGAGGGCTTTTAAAAAAAGCGGTCTTATCACTGCCTCCTTGAGGGCTAATGGCATCATTCCCTCCTCAAGGGAGGCGTTCACCACTGCCTTGATCCCCTCACCCAGCCTCTCTCTGCAGCTCATAATGAGCCAAGATGGGCAAGGATCAATTAAGCAGTTGGTCGGCCTTACAGATGAGAGCACCATGTCCACTTCATCAGAAGGAAGAAGCTGGAACCGATCCCACAAAACTGGTGTGCCACAGTCCACCTCCTGCTCACTAACTGTATCCACAGCACATGGAATAACACTCCTAATCTGATCAATTTTATCTGCAAAGTGCCTTGCCAAGGCCTCACAGGAGGCCTTAGAATGCTCCAGCGGTTCCGGAGCAACTGGACCAACCAGGCTCCGGACCACTTGGAACAGCTTCCTGGGACAGCACTCTGCAGACGCGATAGAGGCAGCATAATATTCCTTTTTTGCTGCCTTCACCGCCACGTGATAGGCTGAAGATACAGCTCTAGCCTGTGTCTGATCGCCTTTGGAGCGAGACTTCCGCCACCGGCGCTCTAGCCGTCTCACCTCCTGTTTCAGAGCTCGTAATTGAAGATTGAACCATGGTGCAGTCCGAGCCCTGTTCAGGGGGAGAGGGCATTTCGGAGCCACCCGATCTAATGCCCCAGTGATCGTGGCATTCCAGCCACCCACCAGGGTCTTGACTGAGTGGCCGTTGGCGTGCTCCAGAAAATCCCCAAGCACGTTCAGGAATCCATTCGGATCCATAAGACGCCTGGGGCGGACCATTTTAATGGGTCCTCCACCCCTGCAGGGGGATCGTGGAAATGAGAAGTCCAACGTCGCCTAATAGTGATCTGACCATGACAAGGGGGTGGTGGATATACCCCCGATTTCCAGATCACTCCCCAATTCTCCAGAAACAAACACAAGGTCTAGTGCATGACCGGCTACATGGGTGGGCCCAGTTGGAATATGGTGCAGCCCCCAGGAAGCCATGGTTTCCATGAAGTCCCGAGGTGCCCGTATGAGGACGGCCCCCGAATGTACGTTGAAGTCCCCCAACACCAGTAAGTTAGGGGACTGCATACGCACATCAGAGACCACCTCAGGCACCTCGGCCAGGGAGTCAGTCGTGCAGCGGGGTGGACAGTACACGAGCAGAATCCCCAGACTGCCCTTCGGGCCCAACCTCCAGTACATGCACTCAGCAACCTCGGTCTCCTGGAGTGGGGGTCTGGTGAAGACCAAGGTCTCTCAGTAGATAACAGCCATGTGCCCTTAATGGATATGTGCCGTTTTTCCGGCATTTCACCAGGTAGGCATACCTAAACAGTTTATCTTGGCTACAAGCAGCACCAGGGGAGCAGGCCCTCTTGGTGGCAGACTCTGAGACTAAAGTAGCCTAAACCCAGAAACCTTGCAACCAGAATTGTGGCCTTTGTGCCTGAGTTGTGGGACTAGTGCATACTCAGTGGCATCACTCCCATGGCTAGTCACTTTGCTGGCAATGACAGCAAGTTTTCAAAACTAATTTTTTATTGTAAAATTTCAGCAGAAGAAAAGAAAGAAAAAAATAGATTTGGAGATACAGTTTCAGTGCATACATATGAACCGTGTGTGTGTGTGTGTGTGTGTGTGTGTGAGAGAGAGAGAGAGAGAATGAAAATATAGGTTTCTAAGCACTACACATAACAGTCAACAAAAGGAGACCAAATATCCAAAGAAGTATTCATTTGCAGGTGGTGTCTAGACACCACCCGTTCAAATGTTGAAAGCGTTATAAGGTCTTCAATCCGTTGCATTATAGGAGGTGAGCATTTATCCTTCCAGTGTTGTAATATCAGTCTTTTAGCGTTCAGAAGGGCGTGGAGAATCCATTTTGTGCTGACCATGCCTGAACTTCCAGGAAGCAGGTAGATAATTTAAAGAACATGTACGTCAGTATATATTAAGAAGTGTTCCAAAACAAAATCTATCTGTATAATGACCTCCCCCCAGAAAGGGGCAATTACCGGGCACTAGCTGCATTACACCTCCAACAATTAGCTGACATAGACAAACCCTTATTAAAGAGACACTGTGGCATCCAGTAGACATGCAACAATAGTTTTTGCAGAATAAGATGCAACCTGAGACAGCAATGACAGACAAGCTCAGCTGCAGTATGTATTGGTCCTATGTATGGGCCTATGCGCAATGGACAGTCCACCCACCACCTGTTTCACAGCTAGGGAATGCTACAGAAAGACACTTTGCCACCTTCACAAATAGGTGGTGGTTCTGCAGCAAAGTTGGGGTAGGGGTGGGGGGGGGCAGGAAATCATTAGGGATGCTTTCCACATCCAGTAGGACAGGTGCTTCCTTTATTCCTTTATGTTCCCCTCCAGTCCCACTAATTATAAGATGGTCACAAAGTTAAGGCAGGACAGGGCCTGCTTGAGGCAGTCATGGTTCATGGCCCTGCTTCTACTATCCCGCTGGGATTACCACCATCAGTTGGATGCATCACACCTCCTTTCTTGCTAGCATTTCCACCACAATGTCCTCAACCTCAGATGGACAGTATGGATCCATCTCTGGTCCATCTTCCCAGTGAGTTCGAGAAGGTCCTAGAGGTGGAGTGTAAGCTGCTTGCGTGGGCCTCTTACACAGCCAAGTGGTATCATATCTTCAGGTTTGCAGCTAAGATTTGACCATTTTTCATGCTCGGTAGGTGACATCTACACTTTCTGCTGTTGCTTAGATCTGAAGAACTGGTATTCTCCTCCACGAAAGAATTATTGGATGGCTCTTTCTACTTTTCATTGTGCTTTTGATGACCATACTGTTTTTTTCATGCCTGTTAACAAAACAGTTTATAAAAGGCCTGATAAAGCTCTATCTTCCTGTTAGGCTCCATGAAGCTCAATATGTGGTTATTAGTCGGCGGATGGCAAGACCCTTTGAGCCACTGGATACTTGCATCCTGCACTTGCTTACATCGAAGGCTGCTTTCCTGGTGGCCATCACATTTGCAAGGTGGGCTAGTGCTCTCTACTTGGACCTGCTGTACCCCCCCCCCGCGGGGGGGGGTAAGGTAGTGCTCCAGGCTAGATGTCAGAGAGAAGAGCTCTAGTTTATGTTTCTCCCTAACACACTCATTTTCAGTAGAGACAGATTCTGTTCACGCTTGCAGTAGCTACGTATGGAATCTCCACATCTCATCTGAAATGGTATAGTCCAGGAACAGTGTTGCCATGTAATGAACTGTTTCTCCAGACTGGACTTCTGTGGACTTGACCTTAGTTGTTATAGGCCCTGAACCCCAAAGATGCTCAGCGCAGGCTATGGTTTTCTTGTGCAGCTGTTGCTTTTATTTCAGCATCCCCCCTCGCCCTTTTCTGGGGCTGACTTCTTATTCGGCCCTGTTCATGTTGGTCCTAGAAGTACAATGTTACCACCCATGTGCCATCCTGACTCTGCCTCCTGGGATCTTAGGGCTGTTCATTCAAGTGTGGCATCTGGGCCTGCTTCTGAAATGTGCACACCTGTTTCTGTCACCATAGAAAGCATGGTCTGAGCCCATCTAGAAGTGGAACAACTGTCCTCGCCCCCTGGAACACTTTGGATTGGTGTCATTGGCCTGCAACGACTCTTCGTTCCTCCTGGCTTACATGCTACTATGCTCCCTTTAAAATGCATGTATAACTTAGACTTTCTAGTTATTTAAAGCCATGGATAATGCTTTTTTATTATTTATTAGGAGATGTCTAAGTGTCATTTCTATTCATGACCATCTGATAGTATTGTAGATAGTGGGGCAGAGCCCTGGTATTTGATTGATTGATTGATTGATTGATTTGATTTATTAGCCGCCCATCTGGCCACTCTAGGCGGCATACAATACTAATAACAAATTTACATAATCAACTTAACAAAAACAACAACAAAACAACACTGCTCTAAAAATCCCTAACCCACCTCAAATGCCCACCTGAACAGCCAGGTTTTTAAAGCCTGGCGGAAGCTTGTCAAAGAAGGTACTTGCCCCTCCCACAGATTTTCTGGAAGAAGAAAACATATGGAACAGTAGCACTTATCATAAGTTACCATCACCATGGTTATGCATACTATCTCTGTAACATGATGCAAAGCATGTGTCTGTGAAATATAAACAGAGCACAGGCTGCTGTACCAGTGAGCTGTGTGGATTGTTTGAAGGACCCAAGCAGTATAACCGTCAAAGAGAAAAGAGGCCATCTCTAAACTCTGCTGCAAGAACAGCTTTACACTGCATGGCAGCCAGCTTCTGGAATAAGGATGTTTATTGTATATTAGCTGCTTAGGCCATGTTTATGGAAGGTTGTATGCAACTAGCATTTTGAGGTTTCTATCCCCTCCAACCGCTAGGCATTGGTAATGTTACACAATTTGGCTTCATTTGACCTTTTTACCTACTGCAGCATCTAAAATTAATCTCTGGCTTTGCTAATATAAATACTACCATGTTTTTCTTTACTTCTGCTCTCTGCCTAGTGAGGAACCTGTGTTTTGCCCAGCACAAGAGACAGATCTGGGTTACAGCTGGCCTTTATGTTTTCAGAAATGTGGGCCAGCCATTTCTTCTTTGTCCCAGAAAGCCATGTGTATTCTGACACCTGCAACACCTACCAGGGACTAATCCATTCAGTCTGCATTCTCTGTTTTGAGCTGTAGATGTCATGGCCACAAAATCTGCCTAATCTTTATACATTTTTGTTCCCTATCTGCTTTTTGTACCAACTAGCCTGATAAAGAGCTGTTGAGAACTCAAAAGCTTGCTTACTCTTCTGTGGCATTTTGATTGGTCCTAATAAAAGTATTGCCCAACTGTGGATTTTGGATTCTCCCCCCCCCTCGTTGCCCAGCATGGCTGTCTCTGTTTTTTTTAATAAATAGAATCTTTTTTCTTTTTTTTTAAATGATGGGATACCAAGGAAAAAGTGGCTTAAAGGCTGCATTCACACATAAAGGTAAACCATGGCTTAGAACAACATGCCTGAGCTGCAACAAGCCTTAGGCTCTCCCTCCCCCCAGCAAGGCCAGGAGGACTTTACTTTCTGTTTTAGTTAACCACAGTTTGTTGTGTTGTCTGGCATGACAAATTGTGGTTAACACTAACTATGGTCAATTTCAAACAAGCCAGCTTCAAACTGTGGTTTCTGAAGCTGGTTTGTAAACTACCCAACACAATTTGAGGTACAGGCAACATGGCAAACTGTTGTTAACTAAAACTGAAATTAAGGGCAGCACAGAGGTGATCTTTGCCTCCACACTACCCCCACTCTGTATTTTTGCTAGACAGGCATTTTTGCCCATCTAGCTAGGGCTTTGCAGGTGCGGAGGGACGGAGGCCGGGGATAGCTTGCATCCCTGCTTCCTCCATGACCAATAATACTTTTGCAAAGTACTTGATAGAAATAAGCAAATGATCTTGTGGTGGTGTTAGGGTTTATTCATACTGTCAAAACTCAAAGGTTAAGTTGGTGTATGCATGAACAAATAAATTCAGGATGTTTCAGCCACACTACCTTGCCGCCTATCTTGGAGAATACAGCTATTGGTGTGGTTCAGACATTGGAGCCAGTGGTTTGGCTGTCACAAGGCTGCTAAAAACCATAGTGAAAGAGAAAGAATATATAAACACTGTACAAGATTCTTTAATACAAGATCTAACAATAATATATATAATAACCCAAACAATAAAAAAAGCCTGATGGGTCATAATGTCTAAAAACTGTTACAAAATTAGCCAAACACATTTTAACAAGAGGTCTTCATCAGTAATCTAAAACAAATCATTCGGCCTTAGCTCTTGTATAAAAAACTTTAGGTGGAGGACGACTAAACAGTTCCTTTCAAACAGCTTCTATGACTGACCAAACAATTCATTATTCTTCAGAATGGTTGTCAAACGAGTTTTTCTGAAAACAATTCCTCTGACAAACATTATACATAAAATATACTCTCCTGAAACAATCTTAAGGCTGTTGGCGAGTAGCTGTTAAGGACTATTTTGTTTTTTGTTTGCCTTTTGTCTGTCACAGGGTTACACATTGGGCATGCAGATTCCCTCTTCTAGTTCAAACAGGGGTTTCCAGCTCTGGTTTGGAAGCAAACTGTGGTTTGCTGTAACCATCCTTTAACTCTTCAGGACATAACTGATGGAAGGAATTTGAGCCTGTGTAGAGGAAGACATGTGTAAGACTAAGATGCTGCCGTAATAACCAAATTATAATTTGGTCAAAACGTTTGAACCAGGCCACTGAGTTTCTTAGTGGAAATGTAAGCTCTGCCCGTCTTAACCAATAACCCACCTAGTTATGTGATCAGATGTGCAGGCATGAAAGAGGTGAATCTTAAGTCCCTGGTCTTGCTTGCGTTAGGTGACTTCATTTCACCTAATTCAAACCTTTTGAGTTACCCCTTCAAAATGTGAACAAACAGGATGGTGATGTGATTTTAGAGGTACTGATTCTAGGGTAACTGATCATGTAAATAGGTCTCTTGTTTCTCAGTAGGGAAAACTGATGAATGAAGAAGGAAACTGAGTATCTACATCAGCCTTCCCCAGCCTGATGTCCTCCAGATGTGGTTGAACTACAACTCCAACCACTCCCAGCCAGCACAATCGATGGCCATGGTGGCTTGGGGACAATGGGGGTTGTAGTCCAGCATATTTGGAGGACACCAGGTTTGGGAAGGCTAATCTAAATAGTTTAAAGTGAAGAGAGAACTTTAGGTAGGAGTTAGGCTGGAAACCAGGAAGTCACGTGCTTTGTAGAAATGGTCTTGCAATCCTGTTGTACCTTAGTGTGTTTGACTCTCCCTACTTCTCTGATTAACTTTTGTTTTCATAGGCCAGTTGTATTTGTTAAACATCCTGTAGGCGTCACGTGGCCTGCACTGATAATAAGCACTGCCTTGTTGACGATACCAAAGGTCTGTCTAGTCCACCGCTAGGTAGGTAGTCTAACGTCACATAGTGGGATTCAAAGAGTTACTTCATGTGTGTCCAAAGGCATGTGCGTACTTAGTGGTATGTTGTATGTTTACAAGATATCACTGGCATATCATATTGTACCAAAAAACTGAAATTCCCTTCAGTTTCAAAAGTAATTGCCACAAGTCAGAGCTCCCCTTACACCTAGGAAATGAGTTTTTCCCACCTTTTATGGTAGGTAGCCAATTGCTTTAGGAGGCTCACAAGACGGGCATGTTGGGACATAGCCATCCCTTGATACCTGTCCCCAGCAGCTGATAATCAGAAGTATACAGCCTCTGAACATAAACATTCCATTTTTATTTGTCTTCACTAGTAGCTGTGGATAAAACGTCAGTGGGTGCAAAAGATAGAGGATTTGGCTTGGACCTGGGGAGGCGCAGGTTCAAATTGCCATTCAGCCATGGAGCCGACTGGAGGACCTTGCTCCAGTACATCAGGTTAGCCTATCTCACAGTGGTGTTGTAATAATAAGACTGGGGAGATGGGACCATGTATCTCAGTCTGAGTTTTCAGGAAGGGCAGGATAAAAATGTTATAAACAGTAAAGTAATAGCTTTATGGATTATGGATTTGTTCCAACTCTTCTTAAAACTATCTGTGTTAGAGGCCATTGCAGCATCTTGTGATAAGGAATTAGGTAAGTCAATTATCTGTTGTGTGAAGAAGTACTTGTTTTGTTTGACTCAAACCTACTGTCAGTCAATTTAATTGGGCAACTCTGATTCTAGTGGTTTGGGAGAGAAAATAATTTATCTTGATTCACTGTCTTTACACAGGTCTTAATTTTGTTAACTTCTATCATGCCCCTTTCCATTTTCTAAGCTAAAAAAACCCCTAACGATTTTGTGTAGATCTTATTTGCAGGGAAAGTTGCCCATTTCCCCCCCTGACAATTTTAGTTTCACTTCTCTGTATTTTCTCCACTTTTCTGACTTACTGGGTGACTGGAACGGCACATAGCATTCTAAATGTGGGCACAGAATTATACAGTGGCATTAAAAAACTTCACTTTTTTACAGTCTCTTTCCTGTAATGCCTAATGTTAAATTTTTGCCTTTTTCACTGCTGTAAGCATATTGAGCTAAAGTTTTCTGTGAACTTCCTATTAGATCTTTCTTGACTGGTTACAGCCAATTTAGAACATAACAGTATAGTTGTAAATTGTGTGTGTGTGTGTATGTGTGTGTGTGTGTGTGTGTGTGTTTTATCCATTAGACATTTTGCCATCCAATTTGGAGAGATTCTTTTGAGCTTTTCCTATGTGCTTCAGATTTTAGGATCCTAAATTATTTATTGATTATACAATTTTTATCTTCGTTATTAGCACTCACTGGGTGTATTGCCTGTTGAATCTTGGCTATTGAATTCAAGCTCCACACAAATGTTAGTTACATGCAACTTCCTTGAAGGCCTCTTAACACAGGCCTGCAGCAAGGTTTGCTTTAGTCCAGGGAATAGCGTGGGTGGGGAGTATGGAAGCTGGGTTATCCTTAAGGGGCAGTGCATAATTAATTCACTGTGCTTGTATACAACACATGAGGCTCTCATAGCATCAGTTGGGTTTCATCAGCAATCTTGAGGACCTGAGGTGTTATCACAAGACTATAAGCTCTGCTTAGGATCATTTGACAAGAGACTTTAGCCTTATTTAGTCATTAAGTGCTCATGTGATTATCATCGCATGAGTTGTGCTTGTTGGCCCCATGCACTTGGTCACCTGGTCCCACAGCCCTCCATGCCTTGGGGTCCAAATATGGGATCCTCTCTACACATGTAGGCTCCCCACATGATTTAGAGCCCTGATCATGCAGATTCTAAATCATGCAAGGAGCCTTCAAGTGTTGAACAGGCTTCTACCTTCAGACCTCCCCCACCCCAACATCTACCCTATTCTCACATCTGTAGAGCTGCAGTATTGGGATTTGTTCATTACACACACCCGGGTTGTTCTCAGCCAATCAGTGTGCATATGCAAGAATGATGGTTCTGTATTTCTTTGTCTGTAGAAGAAAACTTTTTAAAATCATTACGTTAACCTGCAACTTTATTAAACATTTTTGTCATCCTAACTTTTCCTTGGCAATTTCTCTGCAAATACCACTGTTCTATGCTGAATGTAAAAGAGGTTGGTGTGGAGGGGAAAATGTTTTCAAATACATCTTAACAGTATCTGCAGAAACAAATGGAAAGATTGGATAGCTTTAGTGCAAATGTTAACTGTTTGAACTAGATGGCTTGACTGAAAAATTCTCAAAAACAGCACTAGATATTTGAGTAACCCAAGAATGACAGATGTACTTTTTTAGTATTTTGCTTGCATTTTCCAAAAACTAGTTTCAGAAAATGGCAGATCTTTGCTGGAGAGCCAGACGGTTCACCTCTTTGAGATGGTGCATCCAGTCGACCCATGTCACTCCACTGACATCACCGAAGACCAGCTGATGGGGCTCTGAAAAATGCAGAAGTAATTTGTCTTGGGTTAGAATGTGCACTGCGATCAAGAGGTGTATTCACCTATGTTTTGAATTGGGGGTAGGCACCCTGGGGCTGTCTAGATATTTTGGCCTACAACTCTCATCACCCCTTCACTATTGGCTATGCTTGCTAGGGCTGATGGGAACTGTAGGCCAAAACTCCTGGAAGGCCACAAGTTGCCCATCTCTGCTTTAAATGCTGAGTTAGTTATTGGTTTTTCCTCCCACCATGCCGCTTGTTTGTTCTGTACTATTAAAAGTTCATACAACATTTTGTGTTTCAAAACTGCTCCCATTGGGTGAGAGGAAGGAAGCTGGTGTCCTGACAGTATGAGCTAGGAACAAGCTTAGGTTAACCAGTGGGGTTTTGGTCATGGAAACAGTAACCTAGAATGTTGCTCCATTGGTGGTCTGGAGCATTTTGAGGAGTGATATAGGCTTGCAATGAGGTGTGTCTCTTAAGCCTCACCTCCCTGGAGAAATCATGTTCCCAATTAAAAGGGTAGTGTTCTTTTCCTAACATGTACAGTCTGCCATGGCTGTCTTATCTCCTTCCACGTTTGGGACTGTTGTGTTTCGTAAAGGAGGAGACTGGAACTTTCTGGGGAGGTGGTGTTAATGTCTGAGAACATGGTCAAGGAGACCTTGACAGCAGGGCATGGAGGCATCACAATCCCTTTGGGTTCTTCCTTCTTCTCATCCATTCAAGTTTCTGTTAGTCTTGGTGGCTCCTTCCTGAGTTGGTCTGGCAAAGAATCTCTATCCCATCTTCCAGATCCCAGGAATCTGCTGGCATAAAATGTCTCCATTTGATTTCTGTGTGAGTGGCTGTTTTCAAGAGTTGTCCTATCATACTAAGCGAGCATACATTATACAAACTCAAAACTTACTAGTACAGTTGCTGCTGTTCACTCACTTCAGAAGTTGCTTGTATGTATAGTAGCTTAAATCTGATGTGTCATGCAGCAAGAGAACTGTAGAATTTAGAAAATGGGAAAATCGAAAAGGACGAGTAAATGGCAAGAATAGATCAGCTGTCATTAAAAGAGAGGGGCAGGGGAGAAGGAACATGTTTTTTTCTAATCAATTTATACATTTCTTGAATAGGTTTCTGGGAAGAATAAAAAATTGTTAACCTAAAGTTGGTTTATTCACTTTTTTACAATGTACTAAAATAGTAAGGCTGGCTGGGTCATCATGCTGGGAGTTGTAGGCCTTTTTTCTGTCTAAATATGCATAAGATTGTGCCTTAAGAGTACAATCCAACTTGAGTTCAATTAAATACTTTTGGCATCACATATCAGCTTAAATCTCACCCTTTAAAAACAGGAAAGTGTTTAAAAGTGCTTAACGTTGGGTGGATTGTGCCTTAAATGCCTTGGCATAAATTTATTGAAATATTGAAATCCATTTTAATCAGTCCTCTTACTTTTCTCTTTCTTTCCGTTGCGAAGAATACTGCTAGCTGTTGCTAGGTAACACCTAATTGTGATATTAACTGCCAGCAGCTGTCAGAAGGAATGGTAAATTCTTTTATCTTGTTAACACAATTTACTAAAGCAGTGGCAATACATAAATATTCCATCTTTAATTTAAACATTATAATGCTGCAATAGAGCATGGCTATATTAGCCATTTGTTTTAGAACTCCTTCCTAAGAAACTCTCCCTAATCCTAGCTAGTTTCTGGCTTAAAAGTTAGCAAAATTTGTATTGTATTTTGTTGAAGGCTGTCTTCTGAATCCCAAGCGATGATGTATAAATATAGATAGGCATGCTAGTAAATACAATTAGCGTTCAGGTATGTGGAGGCATCATTCTCGATTGCCACTACAAATCCTTCTCTCCCAATTTGATGGCCAGCTCAACAGTGTGAAGGTTGAACTGGCCTTGGTCTGTGCTGAAATGGCAGCTGCTGTTGGCCTGGGTCCAACGAGCCCCTTACACACACAGAAAACTGCATGAGGGGTGTGTGTATGAGTGTGGTGGTTTTCCTTGCAGGCTGCAGCCCCTTGTGTCACCTGACCTACTGCTCCAGAGGATCCTCCAACCTCCAGCAGCAGCTTTTAAGGGACTACTGTGGGAAGAGAAGGGTTGCAACAGCCATGGCGTGCATGCGTGTGTCTTTGGACGTATGCCAACATGTGGGAGACTTCAAGCTCCAAGATAATGGACAAATGTAGCACTTCAGATATTTCTAGGAATCAGGATATCTTGGACTACATTTGAACCGTTTTTTTCTTCTTTTGGCCAAAAACCTAAAGTGTTATACTGTTCTGAGGCAGAGAGTCCCTAGGGCAGGAGTGCACAGCCTGCAACCCTGGGGCTGCATGCTTCTCTTTTCTGTTCCTTGTGTTTCCCTCCCCCCAAACTGGCAGCAGAGAAACAGAAATCTCCGTGGCAGTCACTGGGGGATGGGAGAGGGTTTTACCTTGATTCCTCCACCTCCCAGCAATCCATAGATCTCAGCAGGCAGGGAAGTGAGGTATGGGTGTATGCAGGGGGTGGAGGTAGACTGTGTGTGTGTGTGTGCGTGCGCGCGCGCGCGCATGCTTGCCTGCCTGTGTGCACACAATCCCCAGCCAACACTGGATGGAGGTTGTGCACCCTAGCCCTAGGGTCACATTGTCACACACCCATATCTCTATCTCTGTTATTAATGAATAAAGCCTGCATTCTGCAAGCATAGAAGTGTATTCCTGGCTGCTGCTAATAGCATTTCCTCTCCCAAACTCAAAGCTAATTGAAGAATGTGAATGGGCCACAGAATTCCCATAGCCAAACATTCTGTCCCATTTTTTGTTTGTCTTGATTTATACTAGAGTGTGTGTCATAGAATCATAGAATAGTAGGGTTGGAAGGGGCCTATAAGACCATTGGGTCCAACCCCCTGCTAAGTGCAGGAACCCAAGTCAAAGCATCCCTGACAGATGGCTGTCCAGCCTCATCTTTTTTTAATTATTATTTTTAATTATTTTTTAAAAGAAAAACACAACAACAACATAAACACACAATACACATACACTAAAATATCTCTTAAGATTGTAAGATATCTACCTTTGGCTCCCCTTAAAAAACAAATGCTTATTATTCTCTAGTTCTTATCTTAGTTGTATATCATACATTGATTTCACAGACATTATCTCATTTCTCTCCTAATTTTAACAACAACAATAACAACAACGAGAACCATCTCAAAGTTCAAAATCCACATACCTAGATATCATTTTTCTCTATTTCTTGTACAAATTCTGTAAAAGGTTTCCAATCTAACATAAATTTAGTTGTTGATCCTTCTTTAATTATAATAGTAAGTTTTGCCATCTCTGCCAGCTCCATCATTTTCATGATCCACTCGCTCACAGTTGGTATTGTTTCATTCTTCCACTTTTGTGCACACAATAATCTTGGAGCCGTTGTCATGTAGAGAAAGAGGGTTCCCCCCTTCTCTTTTACGTGTTTATCTTTTAGTCCCAATAAAAAAGTTTCTGGCTTTAATTCTATAGTAGTCTTTAATATTCTTTGAGCTAAAGACTGTATTCATTTCCAAAACATTTTAGCTTTTTTACAAGTCCACCATAAATGATAAAACATTCCTTCTTGACCTTCACATTTCCAGCATTTTCCAGAAACACCTTTATACATTTTAGACAATTTAAACGGTGACATCATCTTATAAAAATTCTCTTTAAGATTTGTACATGAAGTAAATTTTAAATCTTTTCCCCACATACTTTCCCACTTTTCCATTGATATATTATGACCAACATTTTGGCCCATTTTATCATACAATCTTTTACTTGTTCATCCTCTGTCTCATACCCTAACAGTAATTTATACAGTTTAGCAATAACATGTTCATCATTTGTACACAGTGCTGTTTCAAACTCAGATTCTGTTTGTTCAAATCCACCATTTTTTCTCATCTATTTTAAACCTTTCTTTAATTTGCAAATATGAAAACCACTGACATAGTTGACCTTCTTCCAATAAGCTTTCCCTTGATTTTAACTTATATTCCCCTTGTGACAGTTACATTATATCATTATATCATTATATCTTATCCATTTATGCATGCTATCAAATTCTCTTCTATGTATTGCTTCTAGTAAAGATATCCAATGTGGTATTTTTTGATAGAACCTTAATTTATATTTATTCCAAATTCTTAATACAGCCCTTCTTATATAATGATTATTAAAATCTACATTCACTTTGGTTTTATCATACCACAAATAACCATGCCACCCATATCTCAGTTCATGTGTGGCCAACCCCCAAGGCCACTCGGTCGAGACCCTGGTGGGTGGCTGGAATGCCGCAATCACCGGGGCATTAGATCGGGTGGCTCTGAAACGCCCTCTCCCCCTGAACAGGGCTCGGACTGCACCATGGTTCAATCCGCAGTTACGAGCTCTGAAACAGGAGGTGAGACAGCTAGAGCGCCGGTGGCGGAAGTCTCGCTCCAAAGACGATCAGACACGGGCTAGAGCTATATCTTCAGCCTATCACGTGGCGGTGAAGGCAGCAAAAAAGGAATATTATGCTGCCTCCATCGCGTCTGCAGAGTGCTGCCCCAGGAGGCTGTTCCAAGTGGTCCGGAGCCTGGTCGGTCCTGTGGCTCCGGAACCACTGGAGCATTCTAAGGCCTCCTGTGAGGCCTTGGCAAGGCACTTTGCAGATAAAATTGATCAGATTAGGTGTGTTACTCTGCACACTGTGGATACAGTTAGTGAGCAACAGGCGGCCTGTGGCAAACCGGTTTTGTGGGATCGGTTCCAGCTTCTTCCTCCTGATGAAGTGGACAAGGTGCTTTCATCTGTATGGCCAACCACCTGCTTACTTGATCCTTGCCCATCTTGGCTCATTATGAGCTGCAGAGAGAGACTGGGTGAAGGGATCAGGGCGGTGGTGAACGCCTCCCTTGAGGAGGGAGTGATGCCAACAGCCCTCAAGGAGGCAGTTATAAGACCACTCTTAAAGAAGCCCTCCTTGGATCCTCAAGTTCTGAACAACTTTCGCCCAGTCTCAAATCTGCCATTTTTGGGCAAGGTGATTGAGCGGGTGGTGGCGGTGCAGTTGAAGGCACACTTGGAAGAAACTGATTATCTAGACCCATTTCAGTCGGGCTTCAGGCCTGGGCATGGGACAGAAACGGCCTTGGTCGCCTTGGTGGATGATATGAGGAGGGCTCTGGATAGGGGTGAATGCTCCTTCCTTGTTCTCCTTGACCTCTCAGCGGCTTTTGATACCGTTGACCACGGTATCCTCCTGGACCGCCTGGAGGGGATGGGCATTGGAGACATTGTATTGCGGTGGTTCCGGTCCTTCCTCTCCGGCAGGTACCAGAGGGTAGCACTGGGAGAGGAGGTTTCGGACCCGTGGCCACTTACTTGTGGGGTGCCACAGGGTTCCATCCTCTCCCCGATGCTATTTAACATCTATGTGAAGCCACTGGGGGCTATCATCAGGAGGTTTGGGGTGCAGTGTCATCAATATGCGGATGACACACAGCTCTACCTCTCATTCAAATCTTCACCAAGGTTGGCCGTAGAATCCCTGTCCAAATGTCTGGAGACGGTGAGTGGCTGGATGGGGAGGAATAAGCTGAAGCTCAACCCTGACAAGACCGAGGTACTTTTGGTGGGAGACAAGAGGAGGCTGGGGGATGTTGACCTGGTGTTGAATGGGGTACGGCTACCCTTGAAAGGCCAGGTCCGCAGCCTGGGGGTCATTTTGGACTCCCAGCTGTCCATGGAGGCTCAGGTGTCAGCTGTGAGCCGGACAGCGCTGTATCAACTCCATCTGATACGGTGGCTGCGCCCCTTCCTTCCCGACCATCTGCTCCCATCGGTAGTACATGCCCTGGTCTCCTCTCGTTTAGACTACTGTAATGCGCTCTACGTGGGGTTACCCTTGAAGACGGTTCGGAAGCTGCAGCAGGTACAGAACGCGGCGGCTCGCCTGATTAAAGGCAGCCGCCGGCGAGATCACATCACTCCAGTGCTGAAGGAGTTGCACTGGTTACCAGTTGTTTTCCGGGCCAAATTCAAGGTGTTGGTTTTGACCTTTAAAACCCTATATAGTTCCGGCCCAGCCTATCTTAAGGAGCGCCTCCAGCAACACCAGACAGGCCGCTTAACAAGATCAGCCTCAGATGGCCTTCTCTCTGTCCCATCAGCCAGGACAGCTAGACTGGTGGGGACGAGGGAGAGGGCCTTCTCTGTGGTGGCCCCTACTCTGTGGAACTCCCTCCCTAGGGAACTCCGTCATGCCCCCTCTTTAATGAGCTTCTGTCGTGCATTAAAAACGTGGTTGTTCAGGCAGGCATTTGGGGTGGGTTAGGGTATTTAAAAAAAAAAAATTATGGTAAAATTTTATTGTTTTAAATTGTTTTATGGGGGTTGTACATCGCCCAGAGTGGCTGGGTGACCAGTCAGATGGGCGATTAATAAATTTAATAAATAAATAAATGTCCTTCTAGTTCTGAAAGTCTTCTATTTTTCAACGTCACCCATTCCTTCATCCACATCAAGCAGCAAGCAGAAAAATAGGTTTTAAAATCTGGTAATCCCAAGCCACCTCTTTCCTTTGCATCTTGTAAAATTTTTATTTTAACTCTTGTTTTTTTTTGCTTGCCATATAAACTTCGTTATATCTCTCTGCCATTCCTTAAAAGGTAAATCCGATGTAATATCGTAGAATCATAATCATAGAATAGTAGGGTTGGAAGGGGCCTACAAGACCATCGAGTCCAACCCCCAATAATGGGTACCATTTGAAACAAAAATAACATTCTAGGTAGTACATTCATTTTGATCATTGCAATTCTTCCCAAAAGTGATAGTTGTAATTTTTCCCATTTTAATAGGTCTTGTTTAATGTCATTCCACACTTCAACATAGTTATTTTGAAAAAGCATACAATTCATATTTGTCAAAAGGACTCCCAAATATTTTACTTTCTTTTCAATTTGGAAGCCAGTCTTATCCATCAACTTTTTTTTCTTGAACATTCATATTCTTTGTTAAAAAAAATTGTTTTTTGTTTATTAACTTTGAACCCTGCCACCTCTCCAAATTCTTTTATTTTTTTCATTAAAATTTCAATTCCATTTAAAGGATCTTCCAACATAAACACCAAGTCATCTGAAAAAGCCCTCAGCTTATATTTCTCCTTTTGAATCTTTATTCCTGTAATTCAATCATCTTGTCTTATATCACTGTTCAATCATTCTAAAACCAATATAAACAGCAGCGGTGACAATGGGCAACCTTGTCTTGTTTCTCTTTGTATCAGCTGTCCAGCCTCATCTTGAATGCCTCCAGTGTGGGAGAGCCCACTACCTCCCTAGGTAATTGGTTCCATTGTCATACTGTTCTAACAGTCAGGATGTTTTTCCTGATGTTCAGCTGGAATTTGGCTTCCTGTAACTTGAGCCCAGTATTCCGTGTCCTGCATTCTTGGATCATTGAGAAGAGATCCCGCCTGGCCTTCCTCTCTGTGACAACCTTTCAAGTACTTGAAGAGCACTAGCATATCTCCCCTCAGTCTTCTCAAGGCTAAACATGCCCAGTTCTTTCAGTCTCTCTTCATAGGGCTTTGTTTCCAGTCCCCTGATCATCTTTGTTGCCCTCCTCTGAACCCTCTTTAGTTTGTCTGCATCCTTCTTAAAATGTGGTGCCCAGAACTGGACACAGTACTCCAGATGAAGCCTAACCAGTGCTGAGTAGAGGGGAACTAGTACTTCCCAAGATTTGGAAGCTATGCTTCTATGAATGCAGCCCAAAATAGCATTTGCCTTTTTTGCTGCCACATCCCATTGTTGGCTCATATTCAGCTTGTGATCGACAACAATTCCAAGATCCTTCTCGCTTGTAGTGTTGTTGAGCCACGTATCCCCCATCTTGTAACTGTGCATTTGGTTTCTTTTTCCTAGGTGCAGAACTTGGCATTTCTCCCTATTAAATGTCATTCTGTTGTTTTCTGCCCAGCACTCCAGTCTATCCAGATCCCTTTGAATTTTGTTTCTGTCTTCCAAGGTATTAGCTATCCCACCAAATTTTGTGTCATCTGCAAATTTGATCAGCATTCCTTGCACCTCTTCCTCCAAATCATTAATAAAAATATTGAAGAGCACTGGGCCCAAGACTGAGCCCTGGGGTACCCCGCTCGTTACCTCTCCCCAGTTTGAGAAGATCCCATTGATAAGCACTCTTTGAGTCCGATTCTGTAGCCAACTGTGGATCCACCGGATCGTTGTTTCATCTAGCCCACTTTGAGCTAGTTTGGTTATCAGGGTATCATGGGGCACGTTGTCAGAAAGCTTTGCTGAAGTCGAGGTATATGATGTCCACAGCATTCCCACAGTCCACAAGGGAGGTTACCTGATCAAAAAATGAGATCAGATTCGTCTGGCAGGATTTGTTCTTGACAAATCCATGTTGGCTTTGAGTCATCACTGCATTGTTTTCAAGGTGCTTCCAGATGGATTGCTTTATCATCTGCTCCAGAATTTTCCCAGGGATTGATGTCAGACTGACTGCTCTGTAGTTCCCTGGTTCCTCCTTTTTACTCCTTTTTACCCTTTTTAAAGATAGGGACAACATTAGCCTTCCTCCTGGCACTTCCCCCGTCCTCCATGATTTCTCCAAGATAATAGACAGTGGTTCTGAGAGTTCTTCTGCCAGTTCCTTTATTACTCTAGGATGCAGTTCATCTGTCCCTGGAGATTTTAACTCATTCAAAGTAATTTGGTGTTCCTTGACCATATGCCTATCAATCTCAAGCTGCAATCCTGCCTCTTCAGCCTGTACTTTGCCTTTGTCAGGGGGTCATAGACCCTCTTTTGGGAGAAGACTGAGCCAAAGTAGGAATTGAGCACTTCTGCCTTTTCTTTGTCATCTGTTACCATTTTGCCATCCTTACACCATTTCTTTCCTCTGTCTTTTACTATGCATGTATCTGAAGAAAGCCTTTTTGTTGCTTTTAGCATCCCTCGCTAACCTCAGCTCGTTCTCAGCTTTAGCCTTCCTGACGCCATCCTTGCAATTCTGTGCTACCTCCCTGTACTCTTTCTTTGTAGCTTGTCCTTCCTTCCACTTCCTGTATGTGTCCCTTTTTGTTTTCAGGTCAGCTCTAAGCTTTCTGTGAAGCCACATTGGCTTCTTCTGTTGTCTTCCACCTTTTCTTCTTGTTGGAATTGCTTGTAATTGTGTCTTTAGAATTTCCTTTTTTAAAAGCTCCCACCCATCTTGGACTCCTTTTCTCATTAGAGTCGCTTGCCATGGGACCTTACTTAATCAATGTTCTGAGTTTATTCAAATCAACTTTGCTCAAATCCAGGGTACGCATTTGGCTACGCGTCGCTTTTGCTTCCCTTAGAACCAAGAACTCAAGTATAACATCGTCGCTTTCCCCCAGAGTTCCTGTAACTGCTACTTTATCCATGAAGTCATCTCTGTTGGTTAGGATCAAGTCAGGGATAGCCGATCCTCTAGTTCCTTCCTCCACTTTGTGTAGGAGGAAGTTATCCACAACAAAAGTCAGGAATCTCTTGGAGGGGCCATGTTTTGCAGAATTTGTCTCCCAACAAATATCGGGGAAATTGAAGTCCCCCAGTACTCCTACTACCTGCTTCCCTGAAACATTGGCTATTTGCTTTTCAAAAGTTTCATCCTTGTCTTCTCCTTGATTGGGTGGCCGGTAGTAGACTCTGACCACCAGGTTCCTTTTATTCTTTGCTCCATTTATTTTGATCCAGATGCTGTCGATGGGGCTACCAAGCTCATCCTCCTGTATTTCTGTGCAGAGATACGTATTTTTCACATATAGTGCAACCCCACCTCCCTTTCTGTTCCTCCTGTTCCTTTTGAACAAGTTATATCCTTCAGTTGCTGTATTCCAGTCATGAGAGTCATCCCACCAAGTCTGAGTTACACCTATCAAGTCATAATTTCCCTCCTGTATTAAGAGTTCAGGTTTGTTCTGTTTGTTTCCCATACTCTGGGCATTAGTATATAGACATCGAAGACCATGCGCTTTACAGTCTGTCTTTCGTCCTACATGTTTTTGAAGACTATTATTGGGTGCTGTTAGAGCTGTTCTCTCCGTTGCGGTGCATGAGCCTTCATCCATTGATACCCCCAACTTTATGTCTCCCTTCCTCGTAGGATTCAGTTTAAAGCCCTCCTGATGAAGGTCGTCATACTGTGGCCAGACACATTCTTCCCAGCCTTTGTGAGGTGCAACCTGTCGCTTGCCAACACTCCATCTTCCAGGAAGGATAGCCTGTGGTCCCAGAATCCAAATCTCTTGCACCAGCACCACCTTTGTAGCCAGTCATTCACCCGGAGTATTTTTCTTTCCCTTTCTATCCCTCTTCTAATTACTGGAAGGGTGGGTGAGAAAACTATCTGGGCCCCAAAGTTCTTGAGTTTCCTTCCCAAAGCTTCAAAGTCTGATGTGATTTCTTCTTGCTCCGCTTGGCGGTAGCATTTGTTCCCACATGGATGAGAAGAATAGGATACCTGTCAGTGGGCTTTATGAGTGCAGGCAACCCTTCAGTCATGTCTCTAATCCGTCCTCCCAGGAGACAACATACCTGGTGAGTCCATGGGTCTTCATTACATACTTAGGTTTCAATCCCACACAGCAAGGAGTCTCCCACTACTACTACTCTTCTCTTCTTGTTGTAGGGCTTGGTTTCATTGCCTCTGCTTGACTGACCTTCAGCCTCTTGCTCGCTGTCATGCAGGTTCCCTTGTAATTCTTCCTCTGCAGGCTGTCCTCCAGTCTCATCCTCAAGTACCTAACAATGGTTCCCTAGTTCCACTGCTTCCACTGGTGCAGAGTGGCTTCTAGTTCTTCTGCTCCTGTCACCCTTTTCCAAATAGTATCCTTTGCTCCATTTTTCCTCACCTCAGTATTTTCCTGTTCTGCCTCAGCTTGCTGTTGCTTTTCTAGCTTCTGGCACTTTGCTGCTGTAGTTTCACCATTCTGTCCAAGAACTCTTCGTGTTCTGTTATTCCCAGGAGGGTTGACAGTCGCCGCTCCAGTCCTCTTATTTTGTCTTCCAGTAGCGTGATCAGCTTGCACTTGTTGCACATGTAGGCCATGTTGTTCTCAGCCAAGAAAACAAACACTGCGCACACCTTGCAGGTCACCCCCACTGGAGAGTCTTGTCCTTCCATAGTCTCTTTTCCCTTTTTGTGTCTAGCTTTCTGATTGTTGTTGAGTAGCCTGTGCTTTGTCCTCTACTCACTGGAGGTTAAAAACAGAGTCCCACTTGTATGGAAGTGTGTGTTACAAGAAAAATAAATTAAAAAAAATGTTTTAAAAAAAATGTTAGGGGCCTCCCCCTTGACCTCCCCTGCCAAACTCCCCTGGCCAACTCCTGTTTGCTCTCCTTGTTCACTCACCCTCTGGGAGCTTGCTTGCTTCTATAGTCCCTAGACCAGCTGGAGCAGCTTCCTCTGCTCTGCTCTGGTCAGCTAGGGGGCGGGAAACAGCCTTCATCAATTATGAGCTTAAATTCGTGTCCCAAGTGTTCACCATTTGATGTGAAAATGTCCCATTTGTACCATTTTCTAGTAAATCTGGGTGGCTTGTACTATGTGTGTGCTAGGCTTTTCGGCTTTCTCAATCATGTGGAAATACCCAAATATATATTTTAATAGCGCTGTGAATGAGGCCCAAATATCTTAATTTTATTTATTTATTTATTTATTTACTTACTTACTTACTTACTTACTTATTGAGAGAGAGCGAGAGAGCGCGAGAATAATAATATAGAGGTTTTAAAAAAGCTTAAGTATTTAAGAATTTGAATGACAGAAGTGATATCTTATCACCTGTATGTATCGACAACTGTGCTCGCTTCCTCACTATTCATAAAGGTTAATTTATTTCAAACTGTACCCACTTGTGTAGTTTAGCTATCAAAAACTGTTCCTGATTTTTGTTTTGTCAGGGAGATGGCAGCTTTTTCTAGTGTGTGCCAGCGTCCTAAACTCAAATGCCCTGGTCCAGCAAGTTTCATCCAATCATGGAAATGTGCTTCTCAATGTGGATCTCTTTCTGAATTTGGCCCAGTACATGCAAAACAATTCTTAACAAGGGAGAGAGAACTGCCACATTCAGCACCTGGGACTGAATGGTACATGGTGTCCTTCGCTGAATCAGGCCGTACTCATACCAGCTGCACAGATAGTCAGCCATTCCAGGCCTGACGAAGCCCATTACTATTTTGGACATATGGGGAGGGGATTAATTTCTAGCGACCCTCTTTCCCCGTTCTGCTACTCTTGCAGGTGATGAACGCTGCCAAAGTTGATGGCATCAACTGTCTGTGCAGCAGGGAGATCTTTATGTGCAACAGGGTGAACTCAGTGCATTCCTGCATACAGGGCTCTCTGGATTAGGGCCTGAAAAGTGTTAGTTTTTTTGAGAGGTCTTGCTTGACCAAAAGGGCTCTCTCCTGCTCTCTCATAATACTAGAACCTGGGGTCATCCAGTGAAGCTGATTGGGGGGAAGTTCAGGACAGACAAAGAAAGTATGCATTTCTTCATACAGCACGTTGTTGATTTACAAAAGTTGCTGCCATGTTTGAACAAGATGCTAAGCAGGATATACTGAGAACTCTGGGTGATTGCTAATGAGCAGCGGGCTGGTGCATGCTGCCTGATTCTCTTGTTTAGCTCCTCCAGATATTTACCAAGGCAGAAGTGCTTAGCCTTGCACTTGAACTGTACTCTGGCTTGCCACTCCTCTAATAAGGATCTGTAAGCCAACTGGAGGATAAGGGAAGAGATTAATTGAGGATAAGGCTATCAATAACTACTAGTCCTGATGGCGATATGCTACCTCCACTATTAGAGGCAGTATGTCTATGTATAATGGTTGCTGGGGAATATGAGTGGGAGGGTGCTATTGTACTCATGTCCTCTTGCAAGTTTCTCACAGCTGGTTGGCTACTGTGTGAACACAATGATAGCCCCTTGGCTTGATCCAGCCTGGCTCCTCTTATGTTGTTATCTGTAAGCCAACTTGAAACCTGGCTTCAGACTACATTGTTAGAAGAGAGACCAGTCAGGAGTCTGGGTTCGGACATAATACTAAGGTTTTCCGCCTTGGTAAGTTTTGGATTACTTTATCTGCTCCTGGAGCAGCCAAGCAGGAATTGTAAGCCATTCCGGCTGTGTTTTGTGTGAATGTGGCACTGTGTGAAACAGGATGCTGGACTAGGTAAGCCTTTGGTTTGATCCAGCAGGGCTGTTCTTACATTCTTATTTATGATTATTGGACACACGTGTGCTTTCTGTAAAGCTAGTGTGTCAAAATATTTTGGAACATGCCATCAAGATCTGAACAGCGGTGGTTCATTTGCTAGACTTGCTTAATGCCATCTTGTGAGTACCTCATTCTATATAGCATTGGAAGCTGTGCCAGTGTGCAGAGAATTCGAAGGACTCTGGGTTATGAGGGGTAGGTCTTAACCTTCTTGGAACGGGGTTGGCTGCTCTTGGTAGCTACCTCTCTGAGCCAGATAAAGACCTGTTATGCATGAGTGCTGCCAATACAGTGTTTACTTTTGTCATTTCCCTGGATGCCCGAAGTCTAGTACTCCACCCCCTTAAAGCACAAAGAGATGTGTTAATGTTTTTGCCAGAGTAGATGTTCTTCTAGCTGCCTTTAGAGTGAGGAATTCAAAAAGTACGTGGACTGTTAGCCGAGTCTTGCAATTTCAACTTTCTCTGAGAGGTAATGGTTGAAAAAGACAGTATGGCCATTAAAGCTGTACTTTGGGCTTGTCAGTCAGTCATAGGCATTACTTGCAATGGGTAGCAAATTTAACCTCTGCTGCTTGTCCCTCTTATCTTGCATAAAATTTAAGAGCAATTCCATGAATAGAGCCACTAAGATCACATCATCAGGCCTCTTTCTTTAACGAGGAAAAGTGCTATACTTGAAAGTTTTAGTCTCTCCTTGGGTAAATACACATTCGTCCGAACATAATAACTGAAATTAAGTCCCATAGAGAAAGAAATAGCAATGGCTTGGATAAATGGAGGCTTATGTACAAGAGACCTCTGTTCTCTAAATATTAGCTTAGTTCGTCACTTGAATGTTGCAAGACCCCCCCAATTACTGTTTGTGTGTCTTTTTAAAAGCTTCCTTGTGTAATTAGTTCTGGTCAATCACTACTGTCTAGTGTCTTTTCCTCCACTTTAAAAACACACACACACTGAATTGGATCTCCCCGTCATATATGAAAAAATATTTCCTGTCCCTACCTGTTGTTTTTTCTTGCCTTCGGAGGTTTGTAAGCCTATAATCGACTGAGAAAGAGCGGGGGACATGACTAAATCTTTTGTGCTGTGTTCTGCAGACTAGCAGGGAGCCATTGCTTGCTCTGATTTCGTTGCACTTGCCACCTGTAAAGGGAAGCCGGAAGGAGATAGCTGGCCAGCAGCTTGTGTCTGTCTGGAGCACTTTGGCCTTTCTTCACAACAAACTATATCTTTATCATCTTAGCTATGTGCAGTCTACTCTGCCCATGCAGGTTTGGGGCAAGAAAGAACCCTAGCGTTTTTTTAAATAAATGCTGGAATAAAATGTTATTTAAAAACAAAATAACCTTAAAACCAAAACTCGTCAAAAAAATTGTACTAAAACCAATGGCTTAATCTACCTTACCTACCTGTTCTCCCCCCCCCTTAATCTTTTTCCACTTGTTTTTTTTACCCTTGGAGATGCTGTCAGTCTGAATTCCTTCTGTATTGTCCATCCATGACTCTCTGCTATGGACCTGATCTTGCAAAAACTTGCATTTCTAAACGACTGCCACTGTCATAATGACTTGTCTTCCTGACAAAATCAGAGCTCTGAGTCACCAGCTAGGTACTTGAGTGTTCACACTGAAAAGCCTATCACAATATTTCTCCAGAACCATCACCAAAGGAGGAGGGATAAGAAGCCTTTTTCAAAAAATAACCTTGAAAAAGAAAGCATTTGGCAGAGTTAAGGGAGCTTGCAGGATTGCTTTTATTTCAGGTAGCACACGTGTCTGTTAAAATACTTGGAAGTATTATGTAGGAATAGATTCGCCCCGTATTTCTGAGAATGTTCAAGTGGCATCTATCAGTTTTTTCTAGGTGCACATCCTTAGCGTTTGACAAGAAGCGTGTGTAGTTTGAACAGGTGTTCCCTGCTCAGAGCCTTTCAGCTGGGCAGGCTAAAAATGTCAAACGCAACATTTTGGAACCATGTTTTTTTTTTTTTTGCATAATTACAGAGGGGAATAATGTTCTTACAGCTTTAAAATAATAACTACGCACTTTATGTTTTATAGAAAATTGAAAAACAGACCCTGCCCCCACACTCACAATCTAGAAGAGGCAGAATGGCAGGAATGTGACACAAGGATAGGGCAGGATGAAAATTGGAAGATGGCTTGGATTTGGAATAATAAATGTAGAGTACTTGAAAGGACCACATGAGCATTATTTACGTATGCATCTTTTTAATATCTGGGGTCACAAAATCCATTCATATTTTTCATCTTGTTTGGTATGCACTTATGAATATGAAAATTAGGTGTGCAGTCCAGTTCAGAGTCACAGAAATATCTCTTTTTTACCTGTCTATAACTTCATAACATCTTCTGATCTCTTTCCTTCCCTCATGGGCCGTTTGTCCCTCTTTTGGCAGTCAAATTGTTTGTCCAGGCAGTGTTTGGTGTTTGTTGTCTGTTGTTTGATAGTGTTATTTCAACAGTGATGTGATGATGCTTTGCAAAGAAACAAGAAGTCAAGGCCCTGCCCTGAAGATTTTACAATGCCACAAGGGATTGTGGCAAAGACGTCAGGGAAAAGTTGAGTTGTGAGGAAGATATTGAAGAAAGAAAGGTGGCATCATGGAGATGTTCTGGGAGGCAGTTCCAGGTGTAAAGAAGAGCAAGGGAGAAACAGCAGAGTCATAAACATAAAAAGAACTGCGGGTTCAAACTAAAGACCAGCATTCTGTTCCTACAGGGGATAGCCAGAAGCCTCTGGGAGAAACCCACAAGCAGGACATGAGCGCAGTAGCACCCTCCCACTCATGTTCCCCAGCAACTGGTATTCAGAGACAGATGTTTGAGAGGACAGTGGTTTCAGCAACTGGCTGTTGGGAAGGAAGTCATGGCCAGTCAGAAGCAAGTCTCCACTCTAGTATGTGCTGAGCCAAGTGGGGACTTTGAGCACAATCCATGCTGCACAGTCTCTGTGTTCAATTGGCTCTTCATGTAGCAATTGATACCAAAGTGTGCCAAGCAGTGTTGTTGCATTTTGTCAGTACCATTTGACGGGCAGGAATGTTTGCATTCTATATTCATCCAATTCTTCTTAACTCATATTTTTAATAAACTGGACAATTTATACTTTGACTGAAATATTAATAGATAACATTTGGCATCAGAATGTGGATGCAGGCTGTGTTTTCATGTAGAATGCAGTATTTGACACACACACACACACACACACGGGAGTTGAGTTGGTACATTTGCATTGTGGGGTGGATCCTGCCATCATTTGTAGAAGCAGCTACTGCTCTATAGTGTACCTGCTGTAACTATAATTACACCCTGTTCAATGGTGGGTATGAAGATATGTGAAGGTTAAAGTGAATCATCAATCTAAAGGTTATGCAAATTGGTGGTAATCAGATGATCGTTCCATAAGAAGATTATGAGTATTTGTACTTCCAACTATTTTCTTAGGTACAATTTATTCTGTCTATTAATATAGACCACAGCAGGAATGTGGCAGATCATAAACCTCGCCTGATTAAACTTTCAGACCTCCTCATGTCAGCAAAGCCAAGAAAATAACTGGTCAGGGCTGCATTTATCTATTGGATCAGATGTCTTTCATTACTTGATTGAATACAAGATAGTGTTTTGCAAGCCTGAAATTAAGCTGCAAGTCCTTGGATATCAAAATATGTTTTCTAGCTACAATGATATTGTTGACATTGGATGAAACCCTCTCAATTTGGCCCCAAATCTAGCAGCATTGTGTGATTAAATAGCTTCAGAGTGAAACATAGATTAATATAACTTTAAAAGCCCTTTCTTATTTTTTTCTTAGCTCTCTTGCTCATTGCATGTCGTATTTTGAGATGGTTGTCCAGAGATCTTCGTATACAGCATTAGGCAGCTCATCCACTGCTATGCCCAAGGTTCATACTGAAGAAATGATCATTGCTTTCAGAGCTGACAATCCTGATCCACAGTTGAGGTTTATTTCCCTACACCCAAGCAGGCATTAGGGGCTGACATTGCCAATACTTTGTTTTTGCAGTGATAGGAACATTTCTGGGTACTGGTTTTTTCTCTGGCCCTATTTTTATATTGTCCTTGCAAAATCAGAATGTTCAACAGCACTCATTTTTTGAAACAGAATTTAGGAGTGTCCATGGATTCCTCTTAATCAGGGTTGTTAATGGTCAGATGTAACAACAGACCCTGGTAAAGTGAGTTAGCACATGGAAGTTAGTGATTTGCACATGGAAAGGGGACAGTCTAGGGGAAAGGGAACCGGTCCTTCTGTTCTTCATCCTTGGGTAGCAGCTGCACCAAACCTCTACATTCACTGCTGTAACACAATCTTTGGCCGAGCGGAAAGTAACAAACATAAAGTACAAATCACTTCAGTTCTGTTATGAAGTGCAAGATTTAAAGGGTGTCTTATGTGCCATTGATTGTGTGAAGGTCTTGGAAGCAGCAAATAGGTTCCTGCAAGCAATTTCAATTGGCGTATCTTTAGCTAAATCTTCAGCAACATCATATGGAACCAAGGTTGAACAATGAGTGCTAAGAACAGACAAGGCCTGTTCTCACCTTCATCTCTATGCATAGACTGATTGCCTGGAGAGGATCATGCTAGTGGGGCCTGCGCCCAACCTCCATGTATCCACTCGTCCCCCGGCCTTTGTTGGCCCAAAAGTGAGAATGGGGTTTCTGTATACAGGAAGGCTCTTCTGTGTGATCACATCTTGATTTCCTAGTTATAAGACAAGTGATAGAAATCAGGTTAATGTTAAAGTTAAAATAATAACTCCCTTGGAATTGCTCTCATTTTATATGACCATCTTACATGAGAGGTTCCATAAGGTTAAGCATGTTCTACAGTCCATACGGATATGTAGAACATGATGTTTGTAGCTTATCTATAATGCCTGACATCCTCATTACATGTCCTTGACACCTCTTTACATAACACTTTCAAGGAAACAAAGATACCCCAAGTTCTGACTGGAACATGATGTACACTAAAGCTGTTATGGCTCATTCACAGCTAGAGTGCATCTATATTGCTGGTACAGGACATACTTGACCTAGATTATATAGGTCTGTTACTAGCATAGTATGTCTGTCTGTCTGTGTCTACAGAAACACAGATTGTCCTTAATGAATCCTATTATAGAAGTATAGATTACTGAAATGTGTTGTATATGGGCTGCCTTTGAAGACTGTCTGGAAACTTAAGTTAGTACAAAATATTGTGGTAAGAGTACTGAATGGAATCAAGCTTTACACCAGTATTGTACCATCTTCACTGGCTTCTGGTTCATTTCTGGGCTCAATTAAAAGTGTTGGTTTTAACCTGAAAAGCCCCTCACAGTTTGGGGCCACAGTAGTTGAAGGACTGACTCTTCCGATATGTCCCTACCTGTGCTCTGAGATCATCATCTGAAGCCCTGCTTTGAGTGCTCCCACATACTGTGATTTGGTGGGTGGCTACTTGTGAGCAGGCCTTTTCAGTGGTAGCTCCCCCAATTGTGGAATGCCCTCCCCAGCGAGGTCTCCTGGCACCTACTTTGTTCTTGTTTTTTTGGTGCCAGGCAAATACCTTTTAATTCTCTCAGGTGTATTAAGTTGTGTCTCAGAGCATTAAGACACAAAATATCTGTGGATTTTAAGGAATATATTTTTAGCATTTGTTGTTTTGGACACTTCAGTTTTTGCTATTTCAAAATGTGTGTGTGGCTGCTCTTAGTTTTTTATTATATTCAACTAGTTTTTGTTTTATTGTGTATTATTTTCTATTTATGTACGTTGCCTGAGGGCTTTGGCTGTAGAGATGCTTACAAGCTGAATGAATGAATGAGTGAATGACCAAGAACTTAATGGAATGATCCTTTGCCTTCACTATAGCTATGTATCTGGGAACAGTATTAGTAAGCGTTAAGGATTAAAGTTATGTCTTGATGTATAGCATAATACTAAATGTCTGCTATGAGCATAGAGGTGCGTCATTCAACGCTCAGTTTAGTTATGCTTCAGCCTCTGCCTTGGATTGAAATATAAGGAAAATCAAATACTGTCCTGCGAGGTTATTGTAAGGATTGAGATGATGTATAGGACGTTCTTTGGCCACTTGGGGAAAATGCTTGATAAATACTGATTCTTATAATCCCCTACGAGGGATGGCTCCAGGTTTGAGGGCGCCCTCAGAAGAATGAGTAGGGCTTAGTGAGCTTATATGGTGGTAGTGGCAGTAATACTTTGATGCCAGGCAGCTCACAACTGCCATTTTGATTTCCTCCAATGTACCAATACTGCTAGGCATTGTTGGAAATGAAAATGCCCAGGGGTGTTGAAATTCAGGCCTGTGAGTCAAATCCAGCCCACCGTGGCCCCTAGTCTGGCCTTCCAGGTTTTCCCATGTGGCCGTGCCCCCTTTCCCTGGCACCACCTGTTTCCCGCAGCCGCCAATCATTTGGGTTCAGACAACACAACAACCCCCGCTTCATTGTGGGTAATTATGTAAATCGCGGCGGAACGCATGGGGATGGGGGGAGAAGCCACAATGGCTTCTTTGACCCCCACAATCGTCTGAACCCAGCCAGCGAGTCAAAGTATTGGTCCATCTAGCCTAGCATCAGATTGGCAGCGGCTTTCCAAGGTCTTGGGAAGGCAATGGTCTTCCCTAGCTCTGCTACCCAAGATCCTTTTAACTAGAGAAGATGATCAACATGTGTAGAGCATCATGTGATTTGGCCTGTGAACATATACATTTATGGATGTGATTCATCAACATGCACAAAGAAGACGTTATTGACAGATTGCATGGGCAGGCTGTTGCATGCCCAAGCATGTTGATGTTCATGCAAAGCCTGAGATTGGCTCCACCACCTGTAGAGTCTACGTTCCAGAGGATTGTCCCTAGAAAGGTCCTCCGTTGGTGTTCTAAGAAGCCTTATTGTGTGCAGTAAAATAGCATCTAGTTCAGGGCCAGTTTAGCAGGAGATACTACCCTTGGCTTGTTGTTGTTCAGTCGTTCAGTCGTGTCCGACTCTTCGTGACCCCATGGACCATAGCACGCCAGGCCTTCCTGTCCTGCGCTCTCTCCCGGAGCGTGCTCAAGTTCATATTCATTGCATCGGTGATGCTATCTAGCCATCTCATCCTCTGCCGTCCCCTTCTCCTTTTGCCTTCAGTCTTTCCCAGCATCAGGGTCTTTTCCAGAGAGTACCTTGGCTAGTACCTTTTAAAGTGGGAAATGTAAATCCAGCTTAAAGTGCATGAGAGTGTAAGCTTGATGTATGCTTCAATGCACTATGAATTTAATTTAAACAAAAATATGTGTGGGAGAAATATTTTTGTTTCTAGCTTCCTCTTCCCTCCTTTAAATGTGTGTGGGCAGACACTGGTTTGAGTGTTGTTGTTTTTCTTGCAAATATAATGTGATTGTTAAATAATTCTTTTTAATGAAGAAAGTAAGCCCTGTTCTTCAGAAGCAAACTGTTATGTACTTAGTACGACATAACTGATGCTGTTCTTTAAGAAGAATAATGTATAATTATGGTGACTTGCAAATCAGTATATGTAAATGAGATTTTCTTTATGCTTTCTTTTAATTACCTTTAGCACATCAGGTCCACCCATTTGGCCAGGAAGCACCTTTTTCAAGAGAAATGGAGCTCTTCTACAAGGTAGGCCATAGATTCCATTTTTCTCTCCTCTGCATCTTCCACATACACCCTCCATTAATTGTCTTGACAATTGCCATAATTCTCACAAGTTTTCTGGGGAAAAAAACCTCTGATGGGCTTTTCTCTATATATTTTTTGTCTTTCCCTCTGCCTAAGTTTGTGCTTAACATACTCATGAGCTCAGTGCATTTTATCACAAAAGGTAATATATGCTGTGAATGTGACTCTCTTTCTCCTACCTACCCCTCCTCAGACACATAATTGATTTTGTTTCCTCCCATTAATAGCAAAGTCAACAGAGTTTATGCAGGACAACGTGTTCCGGTAACATTCAGTTTGTGTTGATGAAGAAAATTGCTTTGCTCCTTCTAGTGCCAGTACAAGGATGCCTCTTGCAGCAATGGTGTGTCAGTTCCATAGCAGGGTGAAGTGAGAGGTGGCTGATATAAAGACACACACAGTCTCACCTTTTTGAAATGTGGCTATATTCTGACTCTGTTTGTCTCCCTTTTTGTATCAGAGAGAAGAGTTTAGTGGTTAAGGAATAAAAATTTTCTAGGGGTAGTGGTTCTGTGTATATCTACGGGACTTTGTTTTTCTGCTTAGGATAATTTTAACTAGTTATTATGCAATTGTAACTTGGAGATTGGATATGATGTAAATGGGGAAAACTTTCATGCTCTCCCCCCCCCCCCCCCCCCGTGGGTGCTAGACTCTGAATCTTAATTGTAATTCGATCTGGATCTTGGTCATCTTCCTTGGATATAGTTATCAACTGTGACTCCAGACTTTATTGTGTGAGAATTGAATGCACAAATCAAGAGGAGATGTGCCCATTTTTCCATAGCTCATGGGAAGCAGTACTTATAATGAGTGTCCGAAATCTGTCAGCCAGCTTTTGCAACTGCTTCATTCATGTTCAGAAAGGTCATCGAGGCTAATTTCTAAATTTGTGGATGTAATTTTGTGCTTTTCATAGGTCGCATTTGCTAAACATGTTTGTGTAGGTATTCTTTTAAGCAAGTAATATCCATACATAAGGCACCACTGCCTGGTCATGATTCCAGAACCAAAGTGAGATTACCCTTTGGGCATTCTACATAGTCTTTGCAATATGTCAACATGGGGAGGGGAGAGATCTGTAGAATCCATCCAGTATTTTATTTTAAACTGTTTATATACCATTGTTCATCCAAAGATTCCAACTAATACCATTAATAAAATAATCCAAAGCCACCCATACAGTTAGAAAAATGAAATAGTAGTGCAATTCCAAAACAGCAGTATGATAGGCTGTGGCAGTGCCTCATCAGTATGCAGCCAAGCTGACTACTTTTAAGTCCCATGCTGCAATTTGCTCCTGGGAAAGTGGCTTCAATATTTTCCCCTTTCTGGTCCATAGAGTGGATTGCTCTGAAGGTGCATGCAGATTTCTGGAGCGCACGCACCTTGCAGTCATAGTCAGATTGTTTTGAAAAGCGGCTCTCTACTCCTGTTTCCTTCACCCTATCTTGCCATAACAAATTCAGACCGATGTTTCTAACGTTTTAATCTTCTGCTTTAGGAAACCATGGAAGGAGTAGTAGAGTTTGGATACTGGATGAAATAGATAGGATTGAGCAGTTAAGTGAAAATTGGGTAGGTGCTATAGGATTCTGAGAACCTGAATGTCTTAAAGTAACTGTATTATTATTATTATTATTATTACTATTATTATTACTACTACTACTACTACTACTACTTCCTGCCTTTTCCCCAATACTGGGACTCAAGATGGCTTTCAACATTAAAAACTTTACAGTTAAAACATATCAATAGAAATATACAAAAGTATATTTGTGTGCTTAACTCTAATCTGTGTGTGGAATAAGTACATTTGATCCTTTATTAGTGTCAGTTGGACTCAAGTATTGAAAGAAGACTGAATTCTAGCAATTATAGATTCCATTGTCATAGTATGGCTTGCATAAGAACTATACCTATACCAATATTCTCACTTTGGTGCAACAAACAGTAAGGCAAAGAAGCCTGGTCTTCTGTTGGATCTTATTCTTGGCAATCTCCGTGATAATCTTATTTGACCTCTGTGGTTGCACACAGTTTAAGACCAGGGAGGTTCATGGTACAAGTTGGTTATAAGAAAGAGAGAACACCCTTACTCATTCCGGAAAAGGAAGTGCCTTTACCTCTGCATTTATATAGGCAGTTGTCTCTCAGGGTACTCTCCCAGTAAATATGGTACATCACTATTTCCTAGGATTTACAGAGGCATGGTAAAGAAAAATAAAATTGGAGGAGGAAAACAGATAAAAACAAGAACATGTAGAAGGTTTTACAGGCTTACAGCTGGACTCCCTTGGAATGTTGATATAATTGGTAATGCATATTATCTTCTATTGTATTGCTGTTGCAACATCCATTATGCAGTCTCAGGCCTACAGAATGACATTATTTCAGATTTATAGATCTATGCCTCTAGTCATTGCTCAAATATAATTATTTACTGAGCATTAAATAATCACCTGGCATCATCAGCACCATTGTAAGGTTATTATTCAAAGCCAGGTACACTTAACACGTTGATGAATTGCAGTATTTAAAGAGAAAACTGTGAGTGTGATCTTCTCAACTAAACCTTGACTGAGTAGTTTTATTGAGTTACCATTTGGATTATTACTTGAAGAGATGTCATGGATTGTGTTACCCAACTCCTGGTGGTAGTAGAGACCCTAGACTTAAACATCTCAGAAAGATTTACTGAGGCTGTAATCCTTTGCACGCTTACCTGGGAATAAGTCACACTGAACACAGTTGAACATGTTTTCTGAGTAAATATGCATAGGATTGTATTCCGGGTATGTGTTCTTTTTGAACAGCTTGCATTTAAATGGGTTTGAAATGTGCAAAATATGAAACTTAGGTGTTCTTTGTCCAGTATGACTATGGTTTAGGAAGGCGGAACATAGCTCTGGAAGAATGAAGGGATGACAAAGCACAGCAAGAAGCCTGGATAGAACAATACTAACTCAGTTAGTGCTACGTTATATTTCTGGTGATTAGGAAAAGACTTAAGATTGAAAATATGTTTTGTGAGATTTTTTAACATGGTACCTTTCTGTGCATATGGAACAGCATGAAAATGGCACAAAGGTGATCATAGGGGAGAAGGTCAGGCAGTGTAGAACAGGATCGAATGTGTGGTACATCAAACATTATAGGACAAGGCATTTTAATAGGCCAGTATTCTGAGTTCAGCAACAGAGATATTGGTATTCTTATTGCACAGTGGTATGTTTAAATACTAAAGGGATTGGCCCTTGGTGCATTTCTGGCTTTCTTAAATATATTTCATTTACCTACATTTGAATGTTATACTTTATCACTTGACTGACCATCCAGTGGGTGTAAAAACAGCTATTCAGGTAAGAAATGATGAGATTTCTGTGGAATAACTGACTCTGTCACTGTTGATGTTGCAGCTGATATTGACTTTTGATTAGACCTAGTGAACATATTTAAATATGCATAAGAAGAAGTTGTGTGTGGCTTTATTTTTTTTAAAAAAAATCAAAGATCAGTGATGAAATGGGATAGAACACATGTGAAAGTGACTCGGACCAGAAATTGACTAATCTGGCCATCCCTACCCTGGTGTTTATTTCACTGTAGGCAGGTTGGCTATAATTAGAGAGAGAACTTGAATAGATTGTACAGATTGTGAGTAAAGGTTTTGGAAAATAAATGTAATGATGTTTTCCTCTGGATTACAGTAACGGCCAGCAAATTTGTGCATTGATGTGAAGGTGTTCGATTGTATTTCTAAAAAAGGGAGGTGTGGTTGTGGTTTTACAGATTTTATTGCGGTAATAAACACATAAATATCCATAACACTGTAAAACATTATTATATACATTTGCTTATAACCCAATTTAACATTGAAAAAAGTAATAGTGTGTGTCCATTTTTAAATAAAGCAATCCCATCTTGGTTTCTTATCCTTAACACAAATATAATTCGTTACTTTTGCCATCACTGCATATTCCCACATTTTATCCAACTATTCCTTTATTGTTTGGTATTTTTTGCCTGCTTACAATACTGCATATGCTGCCCTAACTATAGCTGTGATCAGTTTTCTGTCGCCTAGAATCCTATCACAAATATACATTTAAAAGTAAAAGAAAATGATCTAAATGTACAGTGTATCCTCTTTGCTCCTTTAATTCTTATTTTTGTCCAATATTTTAATGCAAAGTTCTTGGTCAGCAGCTGGATGTCTTTCTGTGCAGTCCTTTAGTTGATTTCACTCAGAAGTTGTCACCTAGCATTTTTCTTTTCCATTCTTCTCTAGGGAAGCAACATTTTATTTACTTTCGTTATGTTTCTAAGCAGAAATATGTTTGAATCCTATCCTTTTTAGCAAGTGCATATTTCTTAATTTGTTGCTATTGAATCAATAATTGTGCAAACATGGTCAAGGAAGAATACCATTGAAACATCCAATGTACAGCCCTAAATTGTCATATAAATTACTCTGGGTCCTTGGAATGATGCTGGTTATAAGTTAAATATGCTAAGTCTTCCCAGTAACTGAGTAACTGAAGTGAAAACTCTCTTGTGTGAGTTCTACTTCTGTTGTGTAATATTTTAGTTTTGGCAGCATTCTAAATGCTGATCAAAACATAAACTGCTACTTCCACCACAATATGAAGCTTATATCAGCACAGTATATTCATTATAGGAAATGGCACTGATTACATATATGAACCATCCCATCATAAGAGCACATTTGTCTAGTTCAGGACTAGTTCCAGGCTTTGAGGGGGGGCGCTTTGGCATAGTGGGGCACAATACAGTGGCCCACCATGGGTTATTTATTTGACCCACAGTGAGGCTGTGGTGTGTGGCTGCCATTTTGAATATGTAACCCCCGCTTGTGGGTTGTTGCGTCATGCAAACCCAGTGAGCATGGGTTATGCAAGGGTTAAACAACCCTTTGTTTTAGTCTGTTTTAGGGTTATGTGAGCGTTGCTTAACCCTTGCATAACCCATGCTCACTGGGTTCACACGACATGGCAACCCCCAAGCAGGGGTTGCATATGCAATTTGGCACCAGCGGGTGCCGCATCTTATCCAGACCCGGTCAGGTTTTTCTAATGGCCCCCTCCTATAGCAGTCCCCTCAGCCACGATGGTGGGTGTGCCATAGCATTGCTCCCATGAATGCCAATTGGCTTGGAGCCACCATTTAAACATCTTACTATGCCCCAAAGCGCCCTGCTGTAGCATTGCTCTAGGGCATTGTAAGAAATTTAAATGGTAGTTCCAAGATTCATGGTGCCCATTGGAGCAGCAAAAAAGGGGATTCCCAGGGCAGGCATTGGTGGTGGGCCCTGCCAGGGCACTGTGGCCAACTGACTGAGGATGCCAGCCCCAATCTGGTTCATTCATAGGAACCTGTTGTCAATCATGGCTTCTTTGCTACATATACATGTGGCAAAATAAGCATGTTTGCACATCATGTGGTGATGTAAAGATAGCTAACCATACAGTTTTCTATATCAAAATAAGATATAGGAAATTTTGCCTCATGTGAAACAATGTCCCTTAATAAGATAGGACATGACTCAAGAAAGGAATATCTAGCATGGGGCAGAAAGGAAGTCAAACAGCAGCAAAAGCAGGAGAAAGGGGGAATCTATGCCTATTCAGGTACTTATTTATTTTTTAATCTTCCTTATATCTCTTGCCTTTCCTCCAGTAAGTTCATGGTAATCTCTGTGGGGCTAGCCCATTTTATCTCCACAACAGCTCTTGCTAGGCTTGGGTTAAGCTGAGAGAGAACAATTGATCCAAGGTCATCTAGTGAGTTTCATGACTGAGTGAAGATTTATTCGGGCTGCTAGTGCCTGCGTCCACTTTTCGTTGGGTAATGGCCAGTGAATTCTGTGATCCATGGAATCTTCCTGTTCCACATCATTTACTGCCCCCCAAGAGAATTACTCAGTCTCAGGGTGTCAGGAGCGCCCTTGCTGCCTTCTGAAATCCTCAAGTAGCCAGAATCAACACACAGACAATAGGGCTCTTTTCCAAGGTTTATTTCCATTCAACCTAATGACGCTTACAGATGCTAATTGCCTGAGCCTAAGAGGGAAACTTAAGAGAGCTGCCTACCAGGGGGTTCTATCCTTAGGGAATCAGTTGGTCTCCGTTTGGAGGGAAAGGGCAGGAAGGCTCAGAACTTAAAGGCTAGGAGGAGAGAGTCCACCCCTTTCCTGTGAGGCATCAGGATTCAGCTGTTGTCATCGCGCCAAGTGGGCTGAGCGCCTCCTCTCAGCACCCGCCATCTCCCGCTTGTCCCTGCGCTGGCGCCTTGCATCCAGAAGCTCCAGTTGTCCCTCCCTCTCCCTACCAGGGTCACTGTCACTCTCAGGAATGTGAGCAGGGAGGGGCTGTCCTTCCAGCTACGCCGCTGAACAGTGCGTGGGTTCCTCTCCCACGGTTTCTGTCTCTTCCTCAGAATCAGAACTGCTTTGGGGCTCTATGGACTCCAATCCAACCCTGATGCAGGGCATAGTCTAAAGGCACTTGAGGCAGCCACCTTGCTGAAGCTAAGCAGGTTTGGGTCCGGTCAGTGCTTGGAAGGGAGACCTCCTGGGAACCACATGTAGCCACCTTGAGTTCCATGATGGAAGAAGGTGGGATATAAATGTAATAATAACAACAACACTCAGGCCTTTCTGTTCCACACTGAGAATGGAAGTGGGATTATAGGAATTTCTAATGTAGCTAAACCCTGGAAAGCAAAGGTGGAGATGATGCTGAAGATGATTTTTAAAGGGGTGATTTTTTTAGCAGCGCCATTCTGAATTCAGTAATGAGGAGAGAGATGATGGGATTGCCACAAATGCATGGTTATCGCTCTGTCTTAGGCAGCCAGTGCCACTTCTGGTAGTTACTTGGTTTGGGGGCATTTCAGAACTTGTTACATCTTCAGAGATAATAACATAGCTGTTTTTTGAGTTCAAGGCAATTTTTTTTACCAGTTTCAAAACACAGCCTGAGTTTTGTTTGTGTGTCAGATGAACAGACTATCCACTCGTAAATTCCTCTGGGCAAAGTTTACTGTCTTTGTTTACTTTGCCTTGACAACCGATGGGAGTGGTCGGGTACTTCAGGGCAGGTCAGAGTGCCTTACAAACATTAGGTAGGGTTGTGTTTTGTGCTGTAGTTTGCCAGAAGCCAGGCTCCTGTGGGAAGGGTTCAGCAAAAAAACACTTGCTTTGCTGAAATGCATGCTGAAAGATAGCTTTGCTGATGACAACATTGTTCTTTGCAAGTCCTTGCTCAACCCCTAAGGTGTAGTAATTTAAAGGGGGCATGAGAAAGCTAACAAAAATTATATGCTTAGATCATGGGAACGTGGAGGTAGATTGAGTGTATAGAAAACTGGAATATTGTAATTAAATAATTCAATCCTTGTGGCCACATTTGGGCTAAAAGAAGCATTAAAAACTTTTCTAAGCAGATTCACTTGCACTGAGCCTACTTTAAAATGAGGCATGATTTATAACCACATCTATGGCATGCCCTTTTATTTTTGTTGCAGATAGTTGATCGTGGCTGTAATCTAAAGAAAATGGTGCTGACATTCAAACACATGCATGTCATGTGTTGCAATTTCTTTTGCTCATCTCAGATGAGCTTAGAATATTTTCCCAAGCCAAATTGTTCTTGTATTTCACATCAGTTGCCAGGCGAATTGCTTGTGTGTTTCATATATACTAAAAAAAGATTGTTTCCAAACAAATTGGTTTTTCCTGGACTAAAATTGGAATCACGTTCTACTGTTATGCTCAGAAAGAAAGATATATGGATGTATATATTTCTGTGTTAGCTCGCAGATCAGTGAACAGGCATCCTCTTTACACCAGTGGGATTGTCCCATTAATACTGTCTTTGAGCATTCTACCCTTCCTTTTTGTCCTATCAGTCAGGTACAGGACTAGGCTTTCTGGATTCCCCCATGCTGTAGAACAGGCTGCATCAGAGAATTCTGGTGCATTCTTGCTGGGTTCCCAGGCTTAATGCCACTGCCCTTATATTGATGTAGAATAGAAATCAGTGGGTTGTATCCAATGGTGTCTTTCCACCAGCAGAACGGACACTGCTAGTTGATTGAATTACCCCTCCCGCTGCAGCCTTCTGTGTCCCCTCCATATCTGCTCCAAAGGGCTGGGGGATCCTCTGAGGGGCATGTGAAGGTCTGCCAGGGGGAGGGGAGGAAAGGAAACTCCCATTCCATCAGTGGAACTATGCTCATGTAATTTCTACATTTTTACATTTATAGTCCACCCTTTTTCCTCTTGCAAGGAACCCAAGGTGGCGTACATGATCCTCCTCCCCTCCATTGTTGTGAGGACAACAGCCCTGTGAGGTTGGTTAGGGTGAGAGTCAGTGACTGGCCCAAAGTCACCCAGTGAACTACATGGCTGAGTGGGGACTGGAACCCGGATCTCCTGAGTCCTGGTCCACCACTACACCACGCTGACTTTCAGTGGTTTTAGCCCAGTACTGCCCAGAGCCTATCCACTTTGCTGTTTAAACTAACTGGAGGTGTTTTCTCCACAGGCAATTGGGTGATTCTAAGGCATGGGATTTTAAGAACCCAATATTTCCTTGGATTCAGGTTTATTGATCAGGTACCTCTCCAAAATAAATTCTCAGATTACTTCATTTTCCTTGTGTTAAAAGTAAACAATCACATGGAAATTCCCAGAGTTGGGAAAATACTTTTTCATCCATGTAGCTCCCTTGGTAATAGATCTGCAGAGAGGAGATGCTTCAGCTCTCCTTGGGACATGGGTTCAGTTCCCACTGAGGGAGGAAAAGACTTTGGGATCTGCAGCAAGTGAACCCTCTAGCTCTGCAGATCTCATGTGAATATATAGTCATGTTTCGCTTCTCCAGAAACAACATGGATAGTCCAAAAGTATTTGGAAGCAATTGCTGTTAATACAAGATGCTTCCATGTTTCCCTATTGACTCACCAGTGGCTAGAGGAGATGCATATTAACCTATATTTTTACCTAACCATTGCATTTGTGTGTGTTTTTTATTCAGGCAGGCACTCGGGTGAACCAGCAATTTATTTATTGGGTTAAATGCCCCATTAAAAAAATAAGATGGACTTTACTCCTTGGGCTTCTGGGGAACATATCCCTGCTTGCCAAGTGCCCGAATCCCTCTCATAATGGTTTTCCAAGGAGTTTGGCAACAGTATTAGTCTGTCCTTTCCTGCTCCAGCAGTGAACATTGCAGTCGCAGTGTCTGTGGTCTGCTCTGAACCGCCTCAGCTCCACCAATGCCCTGTCTCTTGGAGCTAGACAGGACTGCATTCTCATAATTTCAGCCCATTTCCAGGCCCCATCACCCCCAAAAGGCCCCATTCACCATCTGTAGAATTTTAGAATGCTGTTGGGCAGGGCACTCTGTTGGAAGAGATTGTGGAGCGTCCAACGTGATGGCCGTGGCGGTTGTGAGTATTGACAGGTTTCCCACATGTGGGCTTTCTCTGTTGGCATCGCTGCGGGGCATAACTACCAAGCATCACCAGAGCACTAGCCCTGCCCAATTCTGAAAGAAACAGGTTGTGGAGAGTTGCATCCGAATGTTGCTACCTCCCTTTCCTGGCACATGAAATGGACCAGAGTAAGGAAGGGGGCATGGTTGCCAGATCAGGAGACACTCCTTAGACTGGGTGGCACTGTGGTAACTGGAGTACTCCTGAAACCAAATATGCCCACCAAAGAATAATAAGGATGGGCTTACATATTTCTTGTTCTCGCTCTGAACAAATAAAAACTGTAGTTTACAGCTGTTTACAGCTGTAACAAGACGGAAATTACAGAGACTAACAGAAAGGAAGCAAGGACAGAGTCCTGCCTAGTTCTGGTGATGGCTGGCAGTGCCTAGCCTTTTCACTGTACAACCATTCCAAACCTCCTCACAAGCTCCTAAATCCTCTGAGATATCTGAGATTTACAGGTGCTTCAGCATGTTCCCCAAACAATGCCTTTTGACAAACCGACAGCAGCAATGTAAGATCAGCTATTACAAATTCAGGAATGCTACAAGGAAAGCTAAATCTCCGGAACCCAAAGTCATTTGGGGACAGGAGGAAAAAAAATCCTTCTTGGCTTCATTGCTACCTGTGTTTGGCCTTCGTGATCAGCCGTGGTTTAGAGTTATGTGCATAAGTGTATTTTATTTTATTAAATTTATATACTGCTCAGTTCGTAAGAAATATCTGAGTGGTGAACAAAGCAAAGCTAATATAATACAGTACAGATAAGGCAACACTAAAAACCAGCCTTAAAAAACAATGGTAAGCATATAGGCAGGGACCAGGGAAAGCTTGTGTGAAAACAGATGTTTTGAGCAAGCAACAGAAACTCATTAGTGATGGTGCTCATTTAATACTCATCAGTAGAGAGTTCCATAAGCTTGGTGCAGCCCTCACACCTGCTCCAGAGGAAGAGAAGGGAGGGGAGGAGCGCATAAGCCTCAGGGTCATGCGTGTAATGCTAAACTATGGTTTAGTGTTACGTGTGAACCAGGCCACTGTGCCTGTAGCAACCCAGGCAAATTAGACTTTATAAACACCATTAGGGAGTCAGCCAGTGCCAATCCAGTGTCCCTGCAGCATGCACACTTTTTAAAAAAGGTGTATAGTCTTCTCGGGTGTTCTGGATTATTTCATGAGTAAGTGCAGTATCCATACTAATTTGTAATATGTGAAGTCCCCCTTAGTAGTTGCATGGTTGTAAGAAGCTACCAAACCACTCAGAATACCCTACATCTGAAGACTCCCTGGGCATACATCAAGGGTACATCAAGAAATGGTTCTGGTGGTAGTGGTGGCAAAATAGTCCACTCTCCTCAGATGGATACTTACAAGGGCATTGCATATGCTTGCTTGCTTATTTATTTATTTCACTTCTTAATCGCCCATCTGTCTGGTCACCCAGCCACTTTGGGTAATGTCCAATAATAGAAACAGTTTAAAACAATAACATTCTACATTAAAAACATCATATTTCTACAAATACCCTAACCCACCCCAAATGCCTGCCTGAACAAGCACGTTTTTAATGCGTGGTGGAAGCTCATTAAAGAGGGGGCATGGCGGAGTTCCCTAGAGAGGGAGTTCCATAGAGGGGGGGCCACCACAGAGAAGGCCCTCCCTCTCGTCCTCACCAGCCTAGCTGTCCTGGCTGCTGGGACAGAGAGAAGGCCATCCAAGGCTGATCTTGTTGAGCGGCCTGTCTGGTGTTGCTGGAGGCACTCCTTGAGATAGGCTGGGCCGGAACCATATAGGATTTTAAAGGTCAAAACCAACACCTTGAATTTGGCCTGGAAAACAACTGGTTTTTTCACAGTGTGTAGACATTGACAGGTTCAAACCAGAAAAATATAGCACTTCTGATCTTAAATGTTTGTGCTGGCGTAAGTGTCAGCAACAACAGCATATAATACTATGATTTGCTGCACTTGATTTTAGCTAACAGGCCAAGACGTTATATGATTTGCAATGTTGCACTACTGCAGCTATCAGTAGGCCTCATCCTAGGCAATTATTGGCCACTGCAACAAGTTACAGCATTGTGCTCTTCTCTTTTTGAAATATCTCTTTAAAACAACAACAACAACAACAACATTGCATTGTTTGCTTAATAGAAGTATAGAAAAGTTGAGCTTGTATTTGAGATCTTGGGCAAGAATGCAGGGTACTGACTGAGCTCCCTCAGAAATTAGCCAAATAGATGCTGTTGCCAAAGCTAAACCGATAGAAACAAAGGAATACTTTACTTTAGACAGGAAAGAAAAATGTTGCTATTTCACTTATAAAAGGCTGCAAGCTGAACAAGGACATTGTAAGGCCAGTGGTGTCTAGATGTCTTTAGTGAGAGCTGTGTGCTGTGTTCCAGAAACAAAATGCTTCCTTCAACGTAAGTGATCTTCCCAATATTTTCATTCATCCACATCTGTTCATAAGACTAGAACTACCAAAGCAGTTAGTATAAGTTCAGCATTTGATAATTATTCATTGAATGGGCACACTACCTTACGCTGGTATACTCTTGAATTATAACTACTTAGTAACAGGGAATGCGTTTAGATCAGGCTTCCCTAAGCTGAAACCTACCTCCCCCCCCCACCTGAAGTTTTGAACTGCAACCCCCATCATTCTTGGCCAACATGGGTGTGATGGCTGGGGAGGATGTGAGTTGTAGTCCAGCACATTCCAGGGGCTGCCAGGTTGGGGAAGGCTGTTTTAGATAATTTAGACAGTCAGATAGCGAGAACTGCGTAACGGAGATTCTGCCATACATGAGAGAAATAATCTTTAAAAGAAAACTAAGGGCAATTGAAAAGCTGCTCTCAGGAGTAACAAATAAGTGAGAGTTTGTACCTGATTTGTTTTCACTATAGTTTCACTGTACATTTTAAAGTCTTGGCAGTTTTATTGTACCCTGGCAATTTTGAAAGGTGTCCAGGAACTTCCCTAAGCAAAACCTGTGTGTGTGTGTGTGTGTGTGTGTGTGTGTGTGTGTGGTTGTGGTTGTGTCCGTCTATACATGCACAGACTGTAGGGTTTTCCATAGTCTGAAATCTATCAGCATCCCAAACATTCAGCCCTGCTTTTCAAAAACCTTTGTAGGTTTGGGTACTGATTCATACATTGAAACAGTCCCACTTCACAGCTTTTACCTGGCTATGCAAATACAAGTACAAATGGTGTGCCCCATCAAGTGTGAAGGATGCAAGTATACATGGGAATAAGCGTGTGTCCCTTTCAAAATACTCGGAAGCACCAAGTAGTGCCGTACTGTTGCTTTTGACTTCTTCTTTAATCTAAATCTGTGGCTTGTACCCTAAGGTAAGTGAATAGAAGGAAGTTAATAGACAGTTTCTACTCCCCCCTGCAGCTGTCTATGCCCTCCCCCCAAACCTCTGGGGAAGGATGTGTGTGTGGGGGGCTCCTAACCAGTGTGGAATGGGGCATGATGCGGGCTGCTGGAGGAAGAGGAACTGCCTAAAAGTGGAAGATGCTCCTGTCTGTTTGGGGGTAATTCCCACCTACCCCACCAGCCCCTGGTGCCCCATCCCATTGGGCAGGATGTACCCCACCCTCCTGAGAGGCCTTTGAGGAGCACAGGTGGCTGCAGGTGAGCGGAGGGGAAGGGAAACGTCCCTTCCCTTAGACTCCAACCACTTGTGTGACCACCCTTCATTCTTGGTGCTGTACACATGTGTATTAGACCTGACTACAAAAGGTAAAATGAGCCTTGAATTAAAGATGGGATTCAGTGACCACTTAACATTTCAATGACTCCATTTTATGTGGTGTGGGTGCACTGCTATAAGTGAATAATTCCTGTAAAATAATAACCTGAATCCATCGAAAGCTCTTCGGAGCTTTTACCTCTTACATCTGGCAATAAAGGTAGAAAAATTAGTATGGGTTTCCTTAAATATCTCTCTTTAATATCGGGGAGACATGATAGAGGTGCACAAAATTATGCATGGTGTGGAGAAAGTGGATAGTAATACTAGAACCCAGGATCATTCCATGAAGTTGAATGGTGGGAGATTCAGGACAGATCGAAGGAAGTGCGTCTTCACACAGTGCACAGTTAAACTATTGAATTTGCAACCACAAGATGTAGCAACTTGGATGGCTTTAAAATGGGATAAGACAAATTCATGGAGGATAAGGCTATCAATGGCTAGTATCATGATGGCTATATATTATCTCCAGTATCAAAGATACTATGCCTATGTACACCAGTTGCTGGGGGACATGGGCGGTGGGTGGGATGCTGTTGCACTCATGTCATACCTGTGGGCTTCTCAGGGTCATCTAGTTGCCACTGTGTGAACAGAATGCTGGCCTAGATAGGCCTAGATTCAGCATGGCTCTTACCTTTATTATCAGCATTTTAAGTCCACACTGTTTTCCTTTACCTCAACTTATTTACTGTAAGCATTAGTAAAAAATGGGATCAATGATTGCTGGAGTGACGTAGTGGTTGAGAGGCTGAACTATGAATCCAGAAGACCTCAGTTTGAATCTTGCCTCTGCCATGGACTTGCTAGATGGCCTTAGGTGGGCCATTCTCTTTCAGCCTCAGTCCCCCCTCTTCCCATCTACAGTATGGGCAATAATACTACTGATGTACCTTGGAGGTTGCTTAGAAGAGTGACAGCTAGATGAAGCACAGTGAATCCTTGAAAGCAGTATCATACTACAGTAATAATAATAACGATAAAATAATACATATAACAATATTAACTTTTTTTTTGTGAAGCTGTCTGCTAGTGGTGCCCAAAGTTAAATAACTGTAGGTTTCTCAGTAATGAAATGAAATAACTTGTGTCAAGGCAGGCTGTCAGTCATGAGACTGAAATAGTTCATACAAGGTTCATTTCCGATCCTTGATGGTGATTGTGGTGTGTGTTACAGTAATTTCGATGAGTCCTGATTATAAGCCTGGGTTGCTGTAAAAACATGGCCCCGGCTCGCCATCCTCCCCTCCTCTACCAAAGAGCTTGCCACTTAAACAACTTTACATGTAACTGGAGCAGTTTGTAATTAGAGCTCCAAGGCAGTATTTCAAAAATCTTGCTGCTGTAGCAAGTCAGATTATCCAAATGAAGAGATTTTTTTTTTTTTACACTGGCACCACCCAGTTACTTATGATGTTTATCTTACTGTTTTTCTTTACTCAGCAAGGACAACATCTGAACTTATTGGGGGGGGGGAACTGTTTTAGATCAGGAGTCCCCACATTTTTGGATCAGTGGGCCCATTTGGCATTTTGAGAGAGTGTTGTGGGCACTCTCACAAAATGGTTGCCATGGTGGGCCTGGCTGGTCACAAAACACTTGGTTCCCAGATTGCAAACTGATGAGACTAAAAGAAAATTAGCTTGCCCAAGAACCTAAGTTCAAAGCAGAGGTGGGGGCTGAGCTCTTTTGCACCTAAATAAAGATAGTGCTGGAGGGCAGCCCTTCGCTTTGCAGCATGTCAGCCTTCCAGTTAAAAATAATTAATTAAAAAATCTTAAGAAATAAAATAAAAAATAGGAAGGGTAATGAGCCCAGTGGGCGCCAAGAGATGTGTTGGACACCACTTTGGAGACTCCTGATTTAAATAGCATATTGCATTTATCAACATGGACTCTGGATAAAACTCATTGTCAATTCACTGTACGGCTGTTCCTTGCTTTATTTCTGCTCTGTATGATATTGTTTAACTCTGGGGCTTTGTTTTGTTTTTTAAATCTATTGTAAATCTTATCTTCTTCGCTCCAGGCCCCCCCTCCTAAGCAGTGGCCATGTGCTAGGTTGGCCACTTACACATCATGAAAAATGAGAAAATGAATCTCCAACCAAGAGGTCAAGAGAAGCTGCAGATAAATTTGCATAAAATTTGCTTGTGCTAATTCATATAAATGCAGATTTAGAAATTATAATTATAATTTCAGTAGAAATACGATGCATCTCATCATAGTGAGGAAGACTGGGATCTAATAAGACTGGGATCCAGATGCTAATAAAACACTGGCCCTTTCTTCTTGTGGTGCTTTATCTTTAAACCGGACTTCCACTGGATAGCCCTTCAAGTAGAGGACAGTCCTTTGATAGTCTTTCAAATGGAGGCCTGTTCTCTGTAAAGTAGGACACAGGTCCAACCTGCCATGTGTACTTTCTGGTGGCTGAATTCTGGAGCGCTCTTTGGCTTTCAAATTGAAATTTTGTGTTGAAGCCTGTGTTCTAAACAGAGCTGTGTTCTAAACTCTTGTTACCTATGCAAGCGTAAACTTCATTAAAACTTAACTGTTTTTATGCTAGTTTTAACTGTTGTAGCTTCTTCAAAGAATTCTGGAACTGGATTCTAGTGAGGGTGTTGAGAATGTTGTGGTTTTAGGGGTGGGTAGCCTGCCTGATAGGCGGGAGCGAGGGGGCATGTGTCCACCTGATGGAGGCAGTGGGGGGAGTGTTGGGGGCCAGAAGATACCGAGGCTGGGCAGCAGGCGCTGGCGGAGCGCTAGGGGCAGGCCATGCCAGGTAAGGGGAACAAGGGAGAGATGTGTAGTAGCTGTCCCCTGCTCCGGGCCTGTCCAGAGCCAAAGGATGGCTGGGGGAGGCGTGACCCCATCTTCTGACCTTCGTTTGCTGCTCTGCAATGCCAGGTCTGTTACCCAGAAAACCTCCCTCATCCATGACATGATCCTGGATGAGGGTGCAGACCTGGCATGTATTACGGAGACCTGGCTGGCCGAGGCTGCTGCTCCAACCCTTGCAGCCATGTGTCCAGCTGGATTTTCGTATGCACAGCAGCCGAGGGCTGGGGATCGGGGAGGGGGAGTGGCTGTTATCTACCGAGAGTCCTTGGTCTTCACCAGACCCCCTCTCCGGGAGACCAAGGTTGCTGAGTGCATGTACTGGAGGTTGGGCCCAAAGGGCAGTCTGGGGATTCTGCTCGTGTACTGTCCACCCTGCTGCACGACTGACTCCCTGGCCGAGGTGCTTGAGGTGGTCTCTGATGTGCGCGTGCAGTCCCCTAACTTACTGGTGTTGGGGGACTTCAACGTACATTCGGAGGCCATTGTCACAGGAGCACCTCGGGACTTCATGGAGACCATGGCCTCCTGGGAGCTGCACCATATTCTAACTGGGCCCACCCATGTAGCCGGTCATGCATTAGACCTTGTGTTTGTTTCTGGAGAAGTGGGGAGTGATCTGGAAGTCGGGGGTATATCCACCACCCCCTTGTCATGGTCAGATCACTATCTGGTGACATTGGACTTCTCGGTTCCACAACCCCTCCTCAGGGGTGGAGGACCCATTAAAATGGTCCGCCCCAGGCGTCTTATGGATCCAAATGGATTCCTGAACGCGCTTGGGGATTCTCTGGGGCATGCCAACGGCCACTCGGTCGAGACCCTGGTGGGTGGCTGGAATGCCGCAATCACTGGGGCATTAGATCGGGTGGCTCCGAAATGCCCTGTCCCCCTGAACAGGGCTCGGACTGCACCATGGTTCAATCCGCGGTTACGAGCTCTGAAACAGGAGGTGAGACGGCTAGAGCGCCGGTGGTGGAAGTCTTACTCCAAAGACGATCAGACACGGGCTAGAGCTGTATCTTCAGCCTATCATGTGGCGGTGAAGGCAGCAAAAAAGGAATATTATGCTGCCTCCATCGCGTCTGCAGAGTGCTGTCCCAGGAGGCTGTTCCAAGTGGTCCGGAGCCTGGTCGGTCCTGTGGCTCCGGAACCACTGGAGCATTCTAAGGCCTCCTGTGAGGCCTTGGCAAGGCACTTTGCAGATAAAATTGATCGGATTAGGTGTGTTACTCTGCACGCTGTGGATACAGTTAGTGAGCAAGAGGCGGCCTGTGGCAAACCGGTTTTGTGGGATCGGTTCCAGCTTCTTCCTCCTGATGAAGTGGACAAGGTGCTTTCATCGGTACGGCCGACCACCTGCTTACTTGATCCTTGCCCATCTTGGCTCATTATGAGCTGCAGAGAGAGACTGGGTGAGGGGATCAAGGCGGTGGTGAACGCCTCCCTTGAGGAGGGAGTGATGCCATCAGCCCTCAAGGAGGCAGTGATAAGACCGCCCTTAAAGAAGCCCTCCTTGGATCTTCAAGTTTTGAACAACTTTCGCCCAGTCTCAAATCTGCCATTTTTGGGCAAGGTGATTGAGCGGGTGGTGGCGGTGCAGTTGAAGGCACACTTGGAAGAAACTGATTATCTAGACCCATTTCAGTCGGGCTTCAGGCCTGGGCATGGGACAGAAACGGCCTTGGTTGCCTTGGTAGATGATATGAGGAGGGCTCTGGATAGGGGTGAATGCTCCTTCCTTGTTCTCCTCGACCTCTCAGCGGCTTTCGATACCATTGACCACGGTATCCTCCTGGACCGCCTGGAGGGGTTGGGCATTGGGGACACCGTATTACGGTGGTTCCGGTCCTTCCTCTCCGGCAGGTACCAGAGGGTAGCACTGGGAGAGGAGGTTTCGGACCCGTGGCCACTTACTTGTGGGGTGCCACAGGGTTCCATCCTCTCCCCGATGCTATTTAACATCTATGTGAAGCCACTGGGGGCTATCATCAGGAGGTTTGGGGTGCAGTGTCATCAATATGCGGATGACACGCAGCTCTCCCTCTCATTCAAATCTTCACCAAGGTTGGCCGTAGAATCCCTTTCCAAATGTCTGGAGACGGTGAGTGGCTGGATGGGGAGGAATAGGCTGAAGCTCAACCCTGACAAGACCGAGGTACTTTTGGTGGGAGACAAGAGGAGGCTGGGGGATGTTGACCTGGTGTTGAATGGGGTACGGCTACCCTTGTAAGACCAGGTCCACAGCCTGGGGGTCATTTTGGACTCCCAGCTGTCCATGGAGGCTCAGGTGTCAGCTGTGAGCCGGACAGCGCTGTATCAACTCCATCTGATACGGCAGCTGCGCCCCTTCCTTCCCGACCATCTGCTCCCATCGGTAGTACATGCCCTGGTCTCCTCTTGTTTAGACTACTGTAATGCGCTCTATGTGGGGTTACCCTTGAAGACGGTTCGGAAACTGCAGCTGGTACAGAACACGGCGGCTCGCCTGATTAAAGGCAGCCACCGGCGAGATCACATCACTCCAGTGCTGAAGGAGTTGCACTGGTTACCAGTTGTTTTCCGGGCCAAATTCAAGGTGTTGGTTTTGACCTTTAAAACCCTATATGGTTCCGGCCCAGCCTATCTTAAGGAGCGCCTCCAGCAGCACCAGACAGGCCGCTTAACAAGATCAGCCTCGGATGGCCTTCTCTCTGTCCCATCAGCCAGGACAGCTAGACTGGTGGGGACGAGGGAGAAGGCCTTTTCTGTGGTGGCCTCCACTCTGTAGAACTCCCTCCCTAGGGAACTCCGTCATGCCCCCTCCTTAATGAGCTTCCGTCGTGCATTAAAAACGCTGTTGTTCAGGCAGGCATTTGGGGTGGGTTAGGGTATTTTAGAAAATGTTTTTATTGTAGAATTTTATTGTTTTAAACAGTTTTTATTGGATGTTGTACATCGCCCAGAGTGGCTGGGTGACCAGCCAGATGGGCGATTAATAAATTTAATAATAATAAAAAATAAAAATAAAAATTTTGTTGCAGATCTATAGCCACCTCTCAAAGCTGCAAGTGCCTAGGGTTCCCTGGAGATGGGAAATGACTCAAACCAGTTTAAATCTGTGAGTTGGATATGCCCTGTGAACAGAGATGGTTAAAGAACCACAGAGAGAGGTTTTCATGTATTTTCTTCTATTGGATGCTTTAAAACTTGCTCCGTTGAGGGGGGTTGTCAAGAGACAATTTGTATTTTTGTTCTTGTGTTTTGAACATCTTTGCCACTTAGTAGCTTCTTGCCTTTATTCTGTTTCTGATGCAAAAAGTTTAAGATACTGTTTTGGTAAAATGCTTCAATTATGCTTTCTCAAAGGAACCAGAGACAGAGTGAAATCATTACCAAATCCTGGAGAAAGCAGTGTGGTGGGTCCTTTACTTACATATGGATCCTGAGTCTCTCCCACCTCTTCTGTTTTTCTTCTTCTGATAACAAACCCTTTCTCACTGCCCAGTATGTGTGCACTGAACATCATGAAATGTATGTAATTGCTTTAAAAAATAATATTGGTGTGCCACATGCATGTAAATGCTGGGAAATACGGAAGAACTGGAATACTGCACAATATTCTAGGCATCTTATATAAGAACAGAGTTCAGTTTGCGATAACTGATGCAGATATTTTCAATTCAGTGCACAGACTTGTTGCCTAAGTAGATTGTGCTTCTTTGCAAATAATACCCTATTGAGGCATGAACCTTTTTTTATAACAGCAGAACAGTGGGAGAGAAATCACCGTAAAGTCACAAAACAACTGGCACATTTTGTACACTGGAATTAGCAGTTTATAGGGCATCATCATTGCCTCTTCGCAGTGCAGGTGGGCTGCTGTAACACCTATCACATTTTGCACCCAGGTATATCATGCATCTCCTGTAGTTAGAAATCTGACTCTCCTTCTGCCTGCTCGTTGTCCATTGTGATGTCTTGGAACCTGTTTTCCTGTGACCTGGACTTGCCTTTTGTATGATCCTTGTTTGTGCTGACCATCTTGGACACTTGAGCCTATAACTGCTAAAGCTGATTTTAATAAACTCAGAACAGTGATCAGTAAGGTCCCATGGCAAGCGACTCTAGCGAGAAAAGGAGTCCAAGATGAGTGGGAGCTTTTAAAAAAGGAAATTCTAAAGGCACAATCACAAACAATTCCAACAAGAAGAAAAGGTGGAAGACAACAGAAGAAGCCAATGTGGCTTCACAGAAAGCTTAGGGTTGACCTGAAAACAAAAAAGGGCACATATAGGAAGTGGAAAGAAGGCCAAGTAACAAAGGAAGAGTACAGGCAGGTAGCACAGAATTGCAGGGATGGCGTCAGGGAGGCTAAAGCTGAGAACAAGCTGAGATTAGCGAGGGATGTTAAAAACAACAAAAAGGCTTTCTTCAGCTACATGCATAGTAAAAGGCAGAGGAAAGAAATGGTTGTTCAGCTATTAAATAAGGATGGCAAAACGATAACAGATGACAAAGAAAAGGCAGAGGTGCTCAATTCCTACTTTGGCTCAGTCTTCTCCCAAAAGAGGGTCTATGACCCCCCTGGCAAAGGCGAAGTACAGGCTGAAGGGGCAGGATTGCAGCTGGAGATAGACAGGCATATGGTCAAGGAACACCTAATTACTTGGAATGAGTTAAAATCTCCAGGGCCAGATGAACTGCATCCTAGAGTCATAAAGGAACTGGCAGAAGAACTCTCAGAACCGCTGTCTATTCTCTTTGAGAAATCATAGAGGACGGGGGAAGTGTCAGATGACTAGAGGAGGGCTAATGTTGTCCCTATCTTCAAAAAGGGTAAAAAGGAGGAACCTGGGAACTACAGACCAGTCAGTCTGACATCAATCCCTGGGAAAATTCTGAAGCAGATGATAAAGCAATCCATCTGTAAATACCTTGAAAACAATGTAGTGATGACTCGAACCCAACATGGATTTGTCAAAAACAAGTCCTGCCAGACAAATCTGATCTCATTTTTTGATCAAGTCACCCCCCTTGTGGACCATGGGAATACTGTAGACATCATATACCTCAAATTCAGCAAAGCTTTCCACGAAGTGCCCTGTGATATCCTGATGAGCAAACTAGCTCAAAGTGGGCTACATGAAACAATGCTCCGGTGGATCCACAGTTGGCTACAGAATCGGACTCAAAGAGTGCTTATCAATGGGACCTTCTCAAACTGGGGAGAGGTAACGAGTGGGGTACCGCAGGGCTCAGTCCTGGGCTCAGTGCTCTTCAACTTTTTGATTCATGACTTGGAGGAGGAGGTGCAGGGAATGGTGATCAGATTTGCAGATGACACAAAATTGGGCGGGATAGCTAATACTTTGGAAGACAGAAACAAAATTCAAAGTGATCTTGATAGACTGGAGTGCTGGGCAGAAAACAACAGAATGGCATTTAATAGGGACAAATGCCAAGTTCTGTACCTAGGAAAAAGAAACCAAATGCACAGTTACAAGATGGGGGATACGTGGCTCAACAACACTACAAGCGAGAAAGATCTTGGAATTGTTGTCGATCACAAGCTGAATATGAGCCAACAGTGTGATGTGGCTGCAAAAAAGGCCAATGCTCTTTTGGGCTGCATTCATAGAAGCATCGCTTCCAAATCCCGGGAAGTACTAGTTCCCCTCTACTCAGCACTGGTTAGGCCTCCTCTGGAGTACTGTGTCCAGTTCTGGGCACCACACTTGAAGAAGGATGCAGACAAACTGCAGAGGGTTCAGAGAAGGGCAACAAAGATGATCAGGGGACTGGAAACAAAGCCCTATGAAGAGAGACTGAAAGAACTGGGCATGTTTAGCCTTGCGAAGAGAAGACTGAGGGGAGATATGATAGCACTCTTCATTCTTCAAGTACTTGAAAGGTTGTCACAGAGAAGAAGGCCAGGATCTCTTCTTGATCCGCCCAGAGTGCAGGACACGGAATAATGGGCTCAAGTTACAGGAAGCCAGATTCCGGCTGAACATCAGGAAAAACTTCCTGACTGTAAGAGCAATACGACAATGGAACCAATGACCTAGGGAGGTGGTGGGCTCTCCCACACTGGAGGCCTTCAAGACGAGGCTGGACAGCCATCTGCCAGGGATGCTTTGACTTGGATTCCTGCATTGAGCAGGGGGCTGGACTCGATGGCCTTGTAGGCCCCTTCCAACCCTACTATTCTATGATTCTATGAAGCCCAGACTCTGGAAGCATGACCGTCTACCTTCACCTCCAGGAATGGACATAATGATAAGCTATGGGTCAGAGTCTAGTACAGGTAACAGGCAACAAGGTCCCAAGGCAACACAGCAGACAAGGAGCAGGCAGAAGAAGGGTCAGAGTCTTGTCCATAAGTACTCACACCAGTAATCAGTCAAAGCAAGGGAATCTGGATTCAGGAAGGTCTGGTTGATGTCATTTCCAACAACTCTCTTAGCCTTACACTACGGGTTTTATGCAGAGCTTGCCAGATATGCATACGATTTGCATAGAAATACAATACATCTCATCACAGTGGGATGTGCAGCTGAAAAAGTCATCCTTGTGAGCAAGCCCCTTATATGCAAGTAGACCTTTTCACACAAGGAGGTCTCTGGCTCAATCTAGCACACCTTCTGAGTTCCTGTCTTTTTAGATGGTGTCTCTCACAAGGGCTTGGGGTTTTTTTCTGCCTCCACCTCTGAGGCAGAGTCCTTGTCATCCACTGGTGAGGCCCTTGTGGTAGTCACCCCTGAGGGCCTGGGCTCCTCCTGTTTTACTGGCAAATCCTGGGCATTGCTGATGGTGGGTGGTTCCTGGTCCTCCAGCAATTTCTCAGAGGAGGAGTCTTCCAGCAGGGGCATGACATGGACAAGAGAAGCAGTGGCAGCTGTTTGTACCATCACTAACATGAACTGAGGCCCACTCTGTCCCCACCACTTCTCCCCTGTTCTCTCCCCTGTTCTCTCACCTCCCTCACATATGCACTGTTCATGGCAAGGCTTCACCACCACAAGCACAATATAAATGTGGCTCTCGCATGTTTTGAAGTGTGTGGGGCGGGGCTCCTGCCACAATGTGCGGGCCACTGATACCAATGGGAACCAGGGCAGAGAAGGACGAGAAAGTGTGAGGGGTGGATGATAAATGGGCATCTGGGATAGGTTGGGAGAGATGAGAATCTTCCATGTTCTATTGACTGATGGGGAAGTTGTGTGTTGGAATTTACCAACCATTATGTTGCCTTCAGACCTATACCTTGAGATTAATAGTGTTGAGGTAGAACCCCACAACTACTTTTTTCTTGGTTATAAACATCCTGACTTGCCACCCCTTGAAGTGGCATAGATTATTTTATTTCGCTCTTTGAAAGCTTCATTCTTTTGTCCATTCCCATGTTAAACCAATTGCTCAGCAATCCAAAGCTGGTGGAAGGACAGATGGGAGAGGGAGCACCAATTAAGTAGCTATGAATAGGTAGAGGACCAGCTCTGGGGCACCAACCACAATCAAACTTGTAGGGTGCTGGAATTCTAAAAGTGAAACCAAGTGTGTCTTGCAACCTAGCTGATTTGAAAGCATGGCCTCATTTGTAATATTTTATGCAATTATTTTTATTCAAATATGATTGTCATGTGCAAGAATAATGCCATATTACTGCATTGTGTAATTTTTAAAATAGGATAGTTATTTGAAGAAAGGGATCACTTTATAATTTCTAGCTTTCTCTAGAACGGGTAAGTTAGTTCAATGGCAGATGTGAAGTATCAGCCATTCTAAAGGCCAGTTTTTTAAAACTTATAAAGACCCCTGAGGATTAATAATTTCTTCCAGTTGGTTAAATAATTAGAAATATAGTGAGGAAAGAGACAGTTTAAGGTAGACTTGAACCTGGGATCTCACCTAACTCTGGAACATTTAAACCCTCTTTTATACAGTGGCATAAATGCAGGAAAGGGTTTCCTTTTACATGGAAAGCAGCAGTATTGCATCTACTGGATTTGCCGAGTTTCTTTTTCCAATAGGAGCAAGCTTTGTGAATTCTGCCTTGTATGTTATGTATTGATGAGGGATTTAGGATTATTGTGACATCAACTGCTTGAACCTTCTCTAATAAACCGATAATTAAATACAGTCTCACAATTAACTTTTGAGCTGGACACAAAGAGTAGCTTTGAAACCTTTTAAATTTAATTGCAACATCTGTCACAAGACGCAACCCCCGTTCTAGCAATGTGTGATTTTGCCCGTTTGTGTACATTAATGTGAGGATCAGTCTCATAGTTTTTCCCCTAGCATCACTTATTAATAAGAGTGAGTAATTTTGATACTGGTTTTTTTCCTCAGTTTTCTGTCCCTCTTCCCATCAACTCCCACCCCCGTCTTCCACATTGTCATTTTAAACGGAGTGCTTGTAACTTGGTCTCAGGGTGGAAACAGAGCCAATAGAGCCCCAGAGCAGTTCTGATTCTGAGGAAGAACAGCAATCCATGGAAGAGGAGCTCGCTCATCTCTCACAAGCACAGCAGCTGGCAGAGATTCCTCGTGCCAGCATTCCTGGGATAGATAGTGACCCTGCCAGTGAGAGAGCGCTGGAGGGGGGCTTGCTGGACGCTCAGTGCAGACTCAGGGAGCGACGACAGATGGAGGGCGTGGAAAGGAGGCGTAGTGCTCGTTTGGCACACAAACAGCGGTCGCATCCCGAGGACCCAAGAGAAAGAGGGAGGATCTCTCCCTAGCCCATAAGATCAGGGTCTTCCCGTGATTCTCCTTCAAACGGGGACCAACTGCCTCAACTGGAGCTTAGGCTACTCTGCTATCTTTCCCCAGTGCTGTTCCTTGCTTTGGTGCTAGCGACTAGTATTCTGAAAGAGTCATAAAGTAATAAAGGAATAAAGTCTCGGGAAAGAATTCCTCGTCATCTGCATCCTGAGTTGGCTATTGGAAGGGACTGCAAAAGGCAGCTAGGGCGCTCCTGAACACTTGGAGTGCTTGTAATTTGGCTGCAGGGTTGAAGCTGTCTGTGTCAGAGTGACCTGGCTATCGAACAACAGTGTGAAATGGAATAGGCAGTTACGTTTAACCAATGTACCACAATTTTGGGGACCTGGATCTCTGTCTGAAAGGAATAAAGCACCACAAAGTGATCCTTTGGTCATGAAATGATGAGATTAATGTTTGTCGTGAATGGCATCAGAAGCTGTTTCCATCCTAAAAACAGATATAAAATTGTTAGGGGGGTTATTTTCTGTTGTTACTCTACACCAAAAATCCTAATTAGAACCACATCCTTGGAATAGTGGCGTTTTCAATCTAAAGGGGAACAAAAAGAAAGTCTTACTGGAAGGAAACGTACAAGGGATTGTTAGACTGGTTGTCTGGGGGGGGCATGGCTCAGTGGGTAGAGCACGTGCTTTGCATGCAGAAGGTCCCAGGTTTAATCTCCAGCATCTCCAGGTAGGGCTGGAAAAATGCCTGCATGAAACCCTGCAGAACAGCTGTGAGTCAGCACCAACACTACTGGGCAACTTCCTATGCTTCCTATGTACAGCCACAGCAGCTGTCAATGTCTGTCTGGCCCAGAAGCACACAGTCTTCAAATGCTGGCCAAGGAAATAAGATCTAAATTCAAGATCCTTGCACTATCACATAGCAAGACTGTTTGCTTATTCTTCACCTTGTACCTACTTGAAAAGTACAGCACTCATTTCCTAACTGCGTATTGCAGTTGCTAGTGTTTTGAATCAACACTGAATGCTGCAGCTTAACCATCCAAATGTATCTGTTTGGTGGGTAGGATGCTAGCGTTCTCTGTATTCCCAGAGCTTACCATTTTTCTGGTGTATACACAAGGGATGATTCAGTTCACTTTTCTAACAAGGAGATTTCTTCCTGAAACTACACATTGATGAATTGATAAATACTAAATCTAAAGTCAAAGCTTAATCTTCTTTGTGATCAAAATATGGATTTAGGAGGGCATTGTTCTGTTCTGTTCCTGGTGACTGGCTGATGCTGCTTGATTTATTTACAAATAGAGGCCTTCCAAAATTGTTATTGACATCCTTGAAAATTGCACATGTGTTTAAGTAAAGTTCTGCCAGAATTATCAAAGAAGAGAAAATCTTGGCTTGCCAGCAAAGAATGAAACCATCAACAGGAACTTACTTAATTATTGGAATGTTCCTACAAAATGATATTTAATGGCTCACTTATTTATGTGATTAACACAACTGCTTTATTCTGAGTAGATACACAGGCTAATGTAAATTTGTTTTGAATTCGTAAAAATGTAAAAGAGACTTCCTCTCATTTCTAGAATTACATGTGGATTCAATGAAATCTACACACAGTCAGAAGATTCAGGCTACCTGTTAAATTGTATGTGTGTGTGGCATTGATATTTAGTCATAGCAAGTAAGGATTTTGTTTATTCCAGCAAAAAGTAGTGTGATGGTCTATAGGAACAAAACTTTCTCTTAACATATGGAAATGGAAAATTTGGGACCTTGCACTAATGGAGAAACTCACTATAAACAAAGAGGACAAGCAGAAATTAACACTTCTTATGGAATGTAGTATCTATTGAATTTGCTAATACTGAGAAGAATACATGACAGCCTCCTAAGATAAATAGAACTTTATGATGTGATCTTTTAGGATGATGACTGATAACTTTTATCAGATAATTTTGCTGGTACCAAATAGAAATTCAGAGTGATCAGAAAGACTGTAATGAAATTGACTCAGATGCGGTGCACTTAAATTTGTTCCCATCCATTGTTACTTTGAAAAATTCAATTAAAATAATTAAAACATTAAAAAGACACAAAATTAGTGTGGGACCTCATTGGGTGCATTTGCACAGAACACTAAACCATAGTTTTGCACAGGGGTGCCAAACTTCAGGCCCAGGGCCAAATCTGGCCCTCCTGGGGTCCCAGCCTGGCCCTCTGGGGTTATGATCCCACCCCTTTTCCCCGAACCGCTTGCTCCTGGTGTTCCACATGGACCTTTGGCCTAATTGGAGTCCACCAGGAGAAGAGCCTTCAGTGTGGCGGCCCCCTGTCTTTGGAATTCCCTGCCCCTGGAGGTCAGGCAGGCAGGGAGGCATTCCTTAATTGGCCAGTCATGGTTTCTATTGGCATTGTGTTTTTTAAACAAGTATAGTTTTAATGTGGTGTTTTGATCTTTTTATTCTTTTACCATTTTATTTTTTGTGTTCACCACTCCGAAATCTGTTCTAGATATGGAGCGGTATATAAATATTGTAAGTAAGTAAGTAAGTAAGTAAGTAAGTAAATAAATAAATAACCAACCAACCAACCAACCATCAATCATTTGTTGGTTTCCTGGCTTTGGTGCAGTTTCCCCACCACCACCACTATAAACATTTGAAATGCCCCTTTCTAAGGCTTACTTCCTGGCAGTATGCTGATATTTTTGGGATTTTGACCCTACCCCTTTGCCTTCAACTCTGCCCACTACTGGAATGTGGCCTTTGAAAGCTCCTCTGAAATGGAATTGAGCACTCGGGCTGAAAGAGATTCTGTACCTCCGCTTTAGCACTATGTGTATGAGTAGAAAGAGGCCCAAGCAAAGTCCCAGGCTCCAGTGCTCCTGTCACATGGCTGGGAGGAGGAATAAACCAGCATAAACCAGGAAAAACTTCCTGACTGTTAGAGCAATACAACAATGGAACCAATTACCTAGGAAGGTAGTGGGCTCTCTCACACTGAAGGCATTCAAGACAACGCTGGACAGCCATCTGTCAGGGATGCTTTGACTTAAATTCCTGCATTTAGCAGGGGGTTGGACTCGATGGTCTTGTAGGCCCCTTCCAACTCTACTATTCTATGACTCTATGATTCAGTTTTCCTTTGCCTGAATCCTGGCTTGGTATGTGCAAATTGGGAATTGTGGCTTAAAATCAACTGTATAGTTTGCGAAACAAGCCAGAGTTTGTATTTAGATTATTTAGCTATTGACTAGAGTTTATTTTAACCACAGTTCCTGATTCACATGTAACAACATCAGTCAAAGTGAAACCGAACACTGGTTTATTCCTCCTCCTGGCTATACAAGAGGAGGGGAGTGGGAAACACAGGAGCTTGAGGCTTCACTCAGGCTCTTTTCCACTTATGCACATAATGCACAGCCATGGTTTAGCTATATGTGAGAGTCCCCCCATTGACTGATGGCCGTATTATGGCCTACAAGTATCTTCTTAGTAAGGAAGACTGAGAAGATACTTGTACTTTGCTGAAATGGACTCTGGCCTAGGGGGTCCCACTTTTTATATCTGGACCAGTTGAGGATGAAGTCAGACAAACACAGTAGTGAATCCACCTCAGAATCATTTACTACTAGAGTGTCTGGTGATTACTTGGATACTCTCATGTGTAACAGACAAATAACAAGATTGCAGTGTTGCTGTGCTCATTCATACAAACATGTCTCACAGTGCAGACATATACATATGTGTAATGGCCATTGCAGGAGGCCATTAACTGGAGGTGTGGCATGCACACAACCCATTTATGCACTATGGCTTGCTCTTACAAATCGGGAATAACTACTTCTAAATTGGAGAAATTAGCTGAGGTACTAATTAAAGTCCAAAAATATGAACTTTCTTTTACAGATTTTTGTTCTCAAAACATATATGCACAGTCGTTAGAGAAGAGAGTTAGTATACCCATTCCCTACTACGTGAGCCAGTATACTAGTTCTAATGTGCCTAATGTGCCTGACTAAAGACAGGAAAAGATAATGGAGCTGTTCACTACACTACATGTGATGTGACACTACAGCCCACCGTGGGTTATTCAACCCACAGGGAGGCTCTGGCATGTGTGGCTGCCATTTTGAACATGCACCTCTGCTCGGGGATTATCGTGTCATGCTTTAGGGGTTTAGGATTATGCAAGGTTTATTTAATCCTCGCTTGCCAGATTCACGTGACATGACAATCCTCAAGTGGGGGTTGCATATGCGATCTCGTGCTCACGGCCACCATGGCTTATCATGGATTACTCTGTCAAAAATTGGGGGAAATTGTTGTAAATGCATAGATTTAGGAGGAAAGTAAAACAAAATAGAGCAGGAATGGCTACTATCACCTGACTTCAGAACAAGGGGAACCCGAAGAACTTCACTTCCTAGTTGACTGCCAAAGTTAGAAAAATGCTGTGAGCATAGACTACCCTTGGGTTTCTCAGCTTTTAGATATAAATTCAAAAATGGGGCGGAAGCCTCAACTACTTAAGGCATTCTTGAAGACTAAATTATCAAGTAACAGTCAAAAGATTGGGTTTGATAGTTTACTCTTTGCAATGATGATGTGGAGACTAGACAGAGGCTAAGCCATTATTAGGGACCTTGGAGCCACCACAGTTTGGTTAAAAGTAGATTTAGATGGGGAGCCTTACTGATGGGACTTCTCCTTAAGAGTTTCCAATTAAATTCAAAAATTGTGCTTTCAGCTCAAGATGTTTTGGTAGACACTTCCCAAAACCCTAGGCGAGGGGTGGGCAACATTTGGCCCTCCTGATATTTTGAACTTCAGCTGCCATCGGGCCCAGCCAGGGTGGCCAATGGTCAGGAATTGTGGGAATTGTAATCCAAGGGCAGTATCCAACGGTGTCATTCAGCAAACTCAAATAGTGCTAGTGGAGCTCCTCTGAATCTTTCTGTTGTGCAGGCAGTTCAGTTGCCCATTGTACTTGTGCAACCAGTTATGCAACAACTAAAGTTATGTTTGCACAAGCAGGTGTTCATTGTGCTTATGCAATCTGTTGTGCAACCTATTTCAAATAACTCTTGTGAAATCTGTTATGCAACCTACGCCTACATTGTATTCCTTTCGGCGCCAGGTGAAGACCTTTTTATTTTCCCAGGCATTTTAGCTTTCTAAATTTTTATCTTTGCTGTTTTAAATCTGTATTTTAAACTCCTGCACTGCTGCTAGATTTTATTGTGGTTGTATTGTTATATTGTGGTTTTAATATTCTATATATTTTAAATTGTTTTATTGTGTGTTTGGTTTTAATTTTTGTGAACCGCCCAGAGAGCTTCGGCTATTGGGCGGTATAGAAATTAAATAAATAAAATAAAATAAAATAAAAACCTATTGCACTTTACTCTTGTGAAAGAGTTATGCGCAACAAGTTTTGCAACCATGTTTGCACAACTGTAGCTTGAGTCGGAGTCTTCTCTTGCACATAGTTTAGAACCTAGTTCCTGCTAGCGCAACATCATTTGTGCTAATGGAATGACACAATTGGATACTGCCCCGTGATATCTGGAGGGCACCAGGTTGCGGAAGACTGATCTAACCCAACACTCCCTACTCCAAATAACAGCAGCTTTTCAAGATCCCATGCTGAGATGTTGCTGAGCCCTACAACCTGATAACCTTTTAACAGTAGAGGCCAAGAGTCAACATCATACATCCATATGAAGGCTCATGCCACAATAAATCTGTGTGTGTGTATGCGCATACATCTGTGCATACACAAACTCGCATCTGCGAGTGTGCACGATAAGCTTTTTAAAGTCATGTCTGGGGTGCAGAGTTATGTTTGATTATAGCAGAAAATGTCTGGTATACGAAGAAGCAAATTTTGTGGACTGGTCAATATCTGTCTCTGAGTGTTTTGTGCAACATAATATAAAAAGGCGCAGTCGCTGCCCAAACATCTTTTGTGCTGGATTGCTCTTAATCCAATTTCCTTTGGTAAAAGAATAGAGAGCATATTCTTGGGATCATTTTGCTTGGCAGCATACACAGAAAGGGGTATTTTTATTGCTTCTCAGCTCCTTCGCACAAAGAAATATTGTACTGCTTTTTATTTTTTTAAAAACAGCTTAGTTACAAAAGCCTCCTGTCACAAGTCATCAGCATTCTGCCATTTTGACATGGCTGTAGTTGATACTGCAGCTTTGTAAAATTATTGTACCAGATGCAATGAGTGAAAGCTGGTTCCGTAAAAGAAACCATAGGGGTTGTGTGCTTTCCCTTTGCTTTTGTTTTTATTAGTTCACAGTTGTCTAACTATCGTCACTGGATTTTAAAACATTAGGCCATTAGGGCAACAAATCCATCGTATTTTGAAATGGTCCCCCCCCCCCGCTTGATTTTTAGTAAAACAAACACTTTTGTATTTTGCCACAGGAAATGTTGTATTTACCCATCCAAGATGTGTGATATACTAAAGGAAACTCCCTTTATTACAAAGCAGTAGTTGCCATGTTACTCTTAACATTGCATCACCATTTCTGTTATAAAACCACTGAGTCATTTACATAGTTCCTGAGAATTTTTGTTTTCCCTGTCCTGATTTTAAATTCAATTACAGGATGGCATCTATTTGTACTTAGTAGTTTCTACTATAAGTGCACCTCTTCTAATAAATTGCGGCCGAAGCTATAAAGCTTTTCCTTTTTATTTTTTCATCATTCAAAACTATACCAGTGTTACTCTTATTTCACAAGGAAAGCTCTCACTGTATGGCTATTTAATAATAATAATAATAATTTCTGTCTATGAGTTTAATATAATTGGCTGGCAAGAAACTCCCCTTTCATAGACTGCTTTTTAAAAAATAACAATGTAATAATAATTAAGGCTGTGAGATATATTCCGCATCTGGTTGTAAACCGCAGCCCTGTTTAGGCATTCTACATCCGAGCAAACTAAACATGTGAGGAGGAGGAGTGTGCTAGCCTCCCCCCTCCCTTTTCACATGTTTCTTCTGAAGAGAAGGGCCTCCTGTATCCTCTTCAGAAAGCAACCCTCCATGCAGTGCTTCTCCTCCATGCATTTTTACTCCGATGTAGAACTCCTGAATAGAGCTAAAGCTACAAAGAGGCTGTTGGCACAGTGGGACAAAGCAGCCTAAATGTCCGTCGTTTCCTTCTCACTTTGGTTGTTGTTCTTTGGACAAATTTTTGCTTGCCTCGCTTGTCTTGATGAACTCGGCTGATCTGCTTTGGTGTCACATTGGGCCGATACTGGCAAAGGGAGCCATAGCTCTTTTGGCTGCAATTGGTTTAGCTGCTCTGATGTCACAGAGAATCTAGACACCCCTTGACCTAAGCAACTTGTGTGCTAAGACGGCCATTAGAGAATTTCAAATTGAATTCTGAGGTCAGTGAAGATCCTATATGATAGTAACTGCCTCATCTATGGCACTATATCAGGGGCTTTTGGATAAATCTTGCAGATTAACCATGTGGATTGATTAAGTGGTCTTTGAGGCTAAGCTAGAAAGAAAAGGACAGACAACATGCTGTGTATAGCCCAGGGAACCTCTTGGTAAACCACTTGGTTTTCATGCAAAATATCCCAGGTTCATCTTTGGTGTCTCCGGCTAGGGCAGGGGAAGTCTCCTGTCTGAAACTCCAGGGAATTGCTGCTGGTCAATGTAGTGGACAATACTGAATTTTTGTGCCCTCCCATTCCCCTCAGCAGTAGCCCATTCTGCATAGCAAGGTGTGTGGGGGAGAGAGAATTGAGATTAATTAATTGTATCTATTTATTATTAAACTTAGCATGAATGCTCTCAGGACAGCTAACAAGAAAATAATAATGATACAATAAATCAAAGCAATGAAAAGATAAAAGACAGCAGCAGATAGAAACACAGTCAATCAATAAGGTAACTAACAGTGCAATCTCATGCATGTTTAGACAGAAAAAGTCCTACAACTCCCAGCATTCCCCAACCAGTACTGAAGAATAATGGGTAACGATGGTGAAAGGAGCAGCAGGACTGCATGTTTAGCATGCCCCCGCCTGAAGTTGTGCCAGTCCTTTCAGCCCCACTGTTGGGAAAGGGTAAAAACTTCACAGTGGCTTAGAAGGACGAAGGGTGCAATCTTATGCATGTTTAGACAGAAAAATGGGTGGCTGGGGATTGCTGGGAGTTGTAGGACTTTTTTCTGTCTAGATATGCATAGGGTTGCAGCCTAAAATATCTAAAAAGCCTTGGAAATTAAAGGTCTGGCTGCAAAAAGGTAACTATATAGGGCTTTACAAAGGTGGGACGCTACAACCCAGAAGGCGCTTTTTCCAGTCACTGCACACCATACCTCATAGCATGGGAGCATCTGGAAGAATCATAGAATAGTAGGGTTGGAAGGGGCCTACAAGGCCATTGAGTCCAACCCCCTGCTCAATGCAGGAATCCAAGTCAGAGCATCCCTGACAAATGGCTGTCCAGCCTCGTCTTGAAGGCCTCCAGTGTGGGAGAGTCCACCACCTCCCCAGGTAAATGGTTCCACTGTCGTATTGCTCTTACAGTCAGGAAGTTTTTCCTGATGTTCAGCTGGAATCTGGCTTCCTGTAACTTGAGCCCATTATTCCGTGTCCTGCACTCTGGGATGATCAAGAAGAGATCCTGGCCTTCTTCTCTTTGACAACCTTTCAAGTACTTGAAGAGTGCCATCATATCTCCCCTCAGTCTTCTCTTCTCAAGGCTAAATATGCCCAGTTCTTTCAGTCTCTCTTCATAGGGCTTTGTTTCCAGTCCCCTGATCATCTTTGTTGCCCTCCTCTGAACCCTCTCCAGTTCGTCTGCATCCTTCTTCAAGTGTGGTGCCCAGAACTGGACACAGTACTCCAGATGAGGCCTAACCAGTGCTGAGTAGAGGGGAACTAGTACTTCCCGGGATTTGGAAGCGATGCTTCTATGAATGCAGCCCAAAAGAGCATTGGCCTTTTTTGCAGCCACATCACATTGTTGGCTCATATTCAGCTTGTGATCGACAACAATTCCAAGATCCTTCTCACTTGTAGTGTGGTTGAGCCACGTATCCCCCATCTTGTAACTGTGCATTTGGTTTCTTTTTCCTAGGTGCAGAACTTGGCATTTGTCCCTATTAAATGCCATTCTGTTGTTTTCTGCCCAGCGCTCCAGTCTATCCAGATCACTTTGAATTTTGTTTCTGTCTTCCAAAGTATTAGCTATCCCTCCCAATTTTGTGTCATGTGCAAATTTGATCAGCATTCCCTGAACCTCCTCCTCCAAGTCATTCATAAAAATGTTGAAGAGCACTGAGCCCAGGACTGAGCCCTGCGGTACCCCACTCGTTACCTCTCCCCAGTTTGAGAAGGTCCCATTGATAAGCACTCTTTGAGTCCGATTCTGTAGCCAACTGTGGATCCACCAGATCGTTGTTTCATCTAGCCCACTTTGAGCTAGTTTGCTCATCAGGATATCACGGGGCACTTCGTGGAAAGCTTTGCTGAAGTCGAGGTATATGATGTCTACAGCATTCCCACGGTCCACAAGGGAGGTGACTTGATCAAAAAATGAGATCAGATTTGTCTGGCAGGACTTGTTTTTGGCAAATCCATGTTGGCTTCGAGTAATCACGGCATTGTTGTCAAGGTGCTTCCAGATGGATTGCTTTATGATCTGCTCCAGAATTTTCCCAGGGATTGATGTCAGACTGACTGGTCTGTAGTTCCCAGGTTCCTCCTTTTTACCCTTTTTGAAGATAGGGACAACATTAGCCCTCCTCTAGTCATCTGACACTTCCCCCTTCCTCCATTATTTCTCAAAGAGAATAGACAGCGGTTCTGAGAGTTCTTCTGCCAGTTCCTTTATGACTCTAGGATGCAGTTCATCTGGCCCTGGAGATTTTAACTCATTCCAAGTAATTAGGTGTTCCTTGACCATATGCCTGTCTATCTCCAGCTGCAATCCTGCCCCTTCAGCCTGTACTTCGCCTTTGCCAGGGGGGTCATAGACCCTCTTTTGGGAGAAGACTGAGCCAAAGTAGGAATTGAGCACCTCTGCCTTTTCTTTGTCATCTGTTATCATTTTGCCATCCTTATTTAATAAATGAACCACCATTTCTTTCCTCTGCCTTTTACTATGCACGTAGCTGAAGAAAGCCTTTTTGTTGTTTTTAACATCCCTTGCTAACCTCAGCTCATTCTCAGCTTTAGCCTTCCTGACGCCATCCCTGCAATTCTGTGCTATCTGCCTGTACTCTTCCTTTGTTACTTGGCCTTCTTTCCACTTCTTATATGTGTCCTTATTTGTTTTCAGGTCATCATTAAGCTTTTTGTGAAGCCACATTGGCTTCTTCTGTTGTCTTCCACCTTTTCTTCTTGTTGGAATTGCTTGTGATTGTGCCTTTAGAATTTCCTTTTTTAAAAGCTCCCACCCATCTTGGACTCCTTTTCTCGCTAGCATCGCTTGCCATGGGACTTTACTGATCATTGTTCTGAGTTTATGAAAATCAGCTTTCCTAAAATCCAGGGTACGCGTTTGACTACACTCGGCTTTTGCTTCCCTTAGAACCAAGAACTCAAGTACAACATGGTCGCTTTCCCCCAGAGTTCCTGCAACTGCTACTTGATCCACTAAGTCATCTCTGTTGGTTAGGATCAAGTCAAGGATAGCCGATCCTCTAGTTCCTTCCTCTACTTTCAGTAGGAGGAAGTTATCCGCCACACAAGTCAGGAATTTCCTGGAGGGGCCATGTTTTGCAGAATTTGTCTCCCAACAAATATCGGGGAAATTGAAGTCCCCCATTACTACTACATCATGCTTCCTTAAAACATTGGCTATTTGCTTTTCAAAAGTTTCATCCTCGTCTTCTCCTTGATTGGGTGGCCGGTAGTAGACTCCGACCACCAGGTTCCTTTTATTCTTTGCTCCATTTATTTCAACCCAGATGCTCTCGATGGGGCTACCAAGCTCCTCCTCCTGTATTTCTGTGCAGAGATATGTATTTTTCACATACAGTGCAACCCCACCTCCTTTTCTGTTCCTCCTGTTCTTTTTGAACAAGTTACATCCTTCAATTGCTGTATTCCAGTCATGAGAGTCATCCCACCAAGTCTCAGTTATACCTATCAGGTCATAATTTCCCTCTTGTATTAAGAGTTCAAGTTCTTTCTGTTTGTTTCCCATACTCTGGGCATTAGTATATAGACATCGAAGACCATGTGCTTCATAGTCTGGCTTTCTTCCTACATGTGTCTGAAGACTATTATTGGGCGCTATCAGAGCTGTTCTCTCCATTGCAGTGCATGCGCAAGAGAGCCTTAAAAGATTACCTCAGTGGATTGGTACAGAGCCATGACACCCTCAAGCTGGCCTATCACTGCTCTCTGATTTATGGTCCCAAATCCAGTCCTGTAAATGCTTCAGGTTCTGTTGGAGTGAAAGGGGCTATGGGTAAATAATATCCAATGAATATATCTGTATCTATATGTTGTTGTTCAGTCGTTCATTCGTGTCCGACTCTTCGTGACCCCATGGACCATAGCACACCAGGCCTTCCTGTCCTCCGCTCTCTCCCGGTGTGTGCTCAAGTTCATATTCATTACATCGGTGATGCTATCTAGCCATCTCATCCTCGGCCGTCCCCTTCTCCTTTTGCCTTCAATCTTTCCCAGCATCAGGGTCTTTTCCAGTGAGTTTTCTCTTCGCATTAGGTGGCCAAAATATTTCAACTTCAGCATCTGTCCTTCCAATGAGCCCTCAGGGTTGATTTCCTTTAGGATGGACTGATTTGACCTCCTTGCAGTCCAGGGGACTCGTAAGAGTCTTTTCCAGCACCACAGTTCTCACAGCCATACATTACTACTGGGAAAACCATAGCTTTGATTATACGAACCTTTGTTGGCAAGGTGATGTCTCTGCTTCTTACTATGCTGTCTAGGTTTGCCATAGCTTTCCTCCCAAGGAGCAAGCGTCTTTTAATTTCATGGCTACAGTCACCGTCTGCGGTGATCTTGGAGCCCAAGAAAATAAAATCTGTCACTGCTTCCATTTCTTCCCCTTCTATATGCCAGGAAGTGATGGGGCCAGATGCCATGATCTTAGTTTTGTTAATGTTGAGTTTCAAACCAGCTTTTGCACTCTCCTCTTTCACCCTCAACAAGAGGCTCTTCAGATCCTCTTCGCTTTCTGCCATTAGGGTGGTATCATCTGCATATCTGAGGTTGTTGATAATTCTCCCGGCAATCTTAATTCCGACCTGTGAGTCATCCAACCTGGCGTTTCTCATGATGTACTCTGCATATAAGTTAAATAAGCAGGGCGACAATATGCAGCCTTGTCATACTCCTTTCCCAATTTTGAACCAATCGGTTGTTCCATGTCTGGTTCTTGCTTCTTGACCCTCGTACAGGTTTCTCAGGAGACAGGTAAGGTGGTCTGGTACCCCCATCTCTTTCCAGTGAATGTTGGCAATTTGATCTCTAGTTCCTCTGCCTCTTCGAAACCCAGCTTGTACTTCCGGTAGTTCTCAGTTCACATACTGCTGAAGCCTAGCTTGTAGGATTTGGAGCATCACCTTGCTGGCATGTGAAATGAGCGCAATTGGGCGGTAGTTTGAACACTCTTTGGCATTGCCTTTCTTTGGAATCGGAATGTAAAACGACGTTTTCCAGTCTTGTGGCCACTGTTGAGTGTTCCAAATTTGTTGCCATATTGAGTGCAGCACTTTAAATAGCTCAGCTGGAAGACTGTCATCTCCACTAGCTTTGTTGTTAGTAATGCTTCCTAAGGCCCACTTGACTTCACTCTCGAGGATGTCCGGCTCAAGTTCAGTGACTACATATCATGGCTATCAGGGACATTCAGATCTTTCCTGTATAGTTCTTCTGTGTATTCTTTCCACCTCTTCTTAATTTCATCTGCTTCTGTTAGGTCCCTGCCTTCTTTGTCCTTTATCATGCCCGTCTTTGCACAAAACGTTCCCCTGAGATCTCCGATTTTCTTGAAGAGATCTCTAGTCTTTCCCATTCTGTTGTTTTCCTCGATTTCTTTGCATTGTTCATTTAAGAAGGCCTTCTTGTCTCTCTTTGCTATTCTCTGGAACGCTGCATTCAGTTGGATATATCTTCCCCTTTCTCCCTTGCTTTTTGCTTCCCTTCTTTCCTCAGCCACTTGTAAAGCCTCCTCAGACAGCCACTTTGCTTTCTTGCATTTCTTTTTCTTTGGGATGGATTGGGTTGCTGCCTCCTGAACAATGTTACGGAACTCCATCCATAGTTCCTCAGGCACTCTGTCTATCAGGTCTAATCCCTGAAATCTATTCCTCACCTCCACTGTATATTCATCAGGGATATGATTTAGGGCATAGCTGAATGGTTTAGTGGTTTTCCCTACGTTCTTCAATTTAAGCCGACATTTTGCAAGAAGCAGCTCATGATCTGAGCCACAGTCAGCTCCAGGTTTTGTTTTTGCTGACTGTATAGAGCTTCTCCATTGTTGGCTGCAAAGGACATAATCAATCTGATTTCGATATTGACCATCTGGTGATGTCCGTGTGTAGAGTCACCTATTGTGCTGTTGGAAAAGAGTGTTTGCTATGATCAGCGTGTTCTCTTGGCAAAACTCTGTTAGCCTTTGTCCTGCTTCATTTTGTACACCAAGGCCATGCTTGCCTGTTATCCCAGCTGTTTCTTGACTTCCTACTTTGGCATTCCAATCCCCTATGATGAAAAGGACATCTTTTTTTGGTGTTCGTTCTAGAAGGTGTTGTAGGTTTTCATAGAACCGATCAACCTCAGCTTCTTCGGCATCAGTGGCTGGGGCATAGACTTGAATTACTGTGATGTTGAATGGTTTGCCTTGGATTCGTACTGAGATCATTCTATCTTTTTGAGATTGTACCCCAGGACTGCTTTTCCCACCCTTTTATTGACTATGAGTGCTACTCCATTTCTTCTAAGGGATTCTTGCCCACAGTAGTAGATATGATGGTCACCTGAATTAAATTCGCCCATGCTTGTCCATTTTAGTTCACTGATTCCCAAGATGTCAATGTTCAATCTTGCCATCTCATGTTTGACCACCTCCAGCTTACCTTGATTCATTGATCTGACATTCCAGGTTCCTAAACAATATTGTTCTTTACAGCATCGGATTTTCTTTTCACCACCAGACACATCCACAGCTGAGTGTCCTTTCGGCTTTGGCCCAGCGGCTTCACCCTTTCTGGCGCTACTTGGAAATTCCCTCTGCTCTTCCCCAGTGTTATATTGGACACCTTCCGACATGAGGGGCTCATCTTCCAGCATCATATCTTTTAGCCTTGTGATATGTTCCATTGGGTTTTCTTGGCAGGAATACTGGAGTGAGTTGCCATTTCCTTCTCCAGTGGACCACATTTTGTCAGAACTCTCCACCATGACCTGTCCATCTTGGGTGACCCTGCACGGCATAGCTTATGGCTTCACTGAGTTACACAAGCCCCTTTGCCACAACAAGGCATGAAGGAGCTGTATCTATATACGGCTGTATAAGTTATAAAATCAGTCCACTGATGCCCCCTGCCCCCACCAACTGCTAGATCCAATATACTGTGCAGTGTCCTTTGTTACCACACAAAACAATATATGTGTTCTGACAGCAGGAAGACACTTACAGACAAAATTATCTAATGGGGCATGAAGGGAACTGTGGTGGTCAGACTGGAAAGGGGGAGGGATCCAATCTTACTCCTGTTTATATGGACCAAGAAATGTTAGCAATTTCTATCTGTTTCTTGTGGGGCGGGTGTATAAGTGAGAGAGAGAGAGAGAGAATTTAGATATAGTGGCTTGTAGGTTGCGTAAAGGGGTCCTGATAAACGCAAGCTTAGCTGAAACACATCTCCAGGTAGAGAGATTTAGAAAACCAGCTAGAGCTCAAAGACTGTTCTGATCTGAACTTGGGTGAGAAATTCCAATTTATCTCTAGGCAATTTTGACGAAAATGGATTCCTCCCCCCACTCCCGCCGCTTGTTGTTTAACGCCTGTTTACAACTAGGAAAGCTAAGTGAATGTTTTATGAGCAAAGCCTTCTGGGGCAACTGCTGTTTGGAAAGGAAGGCAAAATTACATTTCTGTTTTTGCAAAGCACACACTTGGAAGTGATTAAAGCACATTTTAGGATCCACGGATAAAATGTTGATTGTAAATACATCACCAGCAGATTGCACTTAAACAGTAGTATTTTACTCAGAACTGATCATATGTATGGGTATTTTCTTTTTTTTTCTCCTTTAAATTAAGGTGGCTTTTTAAAGTGTAGTGTGGCATTTCCTGTTCTCCTCGATTTTACATGATATAGTGCTTGTGGTATGTGAAATGTTACTGGTTGCCATGGGAACAGATAGCTGGCCTACACTGAGGAAGGAAATGCTACCGTCAAGATGTCTTGAACTGGGAAATGGCTGAAACTGTAGCAAGGTTGTAGAATGCCCTTTGGAGAATCTGCTCTGCACATCTAGTGGATCCAGTTTAATGTGTGAACCTGGCAAGTGGTACAGTAAATGTTCTATTTTTAGATTTTAAAGGACTGCAGGGTTTGCAGGTTATAAGTCTCTGCTTTTACTGGGGGGAAAATTGAATTGTTAATCACCATTATGCATTATTTCCTATTGTTCATATATAAAACAGTGTTGGAATGTCTGCATAGTGGCGAGTAGCACACCGATGCATGTAATACTTAATCTAGTTTCTTGTTCCCAATAATTAATTTCCAGCAGGTCATTGCAAGGTTAAAACCAGTATTCTATTTAAGCAGCCTGAATAAGGGAGCAGGTAGATGTTTCTGGCCTGATTCAGACTTAATTTTTGCCTTTTTGCTACCTGAATGAAATGACATGTGCTTTATGCTCTTCTGAACAGATCCAAATTAAGCCCTAAACACACACACACACTGCAAAAGGAAAGCTGTCAGTTTGGGGACAGCTGTTATCAAGACACATCTCCTCATGGAAATACGATAGCCTGGGTCCATGATATTCCCTGTACAATAGTCACTGGCGTATGGAAGGTTGGTTGTAGATGTGCTCATTCTCTATAGCCTGGTTCAGGCATAATAGAAAACCATGATTTCCCATTATGTGCACTATCCCTGGGCTTGCACTCCCCCTCTCCTCTTTTGAGCGCCAAAGGAGGACATCAAAAACTTCCTCTTTTGATTTTACGGTCCAGGGGACTCTCCATTTTTTGAATTCCCCTCCCTCATTGAAACCATTGGTGGGGCAGTGGGAGGGAGAAATTCACTATGCCAGCTCCAGGCTGGTGTAGTTGATGGGCCTGATGTTGAGGTCTCTTGGGGGAATGGACAGTCTTTGGATTCATTAGATCTAAGGTTGTTTCCAACATGCCCTTGTGATGCTCTATTTCAGGGCCAATCACTGATGCAAACACCACCGGCTATAGATCTGTGTCCTGATATATAGAACTCTCCGTGGACATACCATGGGCCTACATAGTGAATGTGCCCCCCTTGTAGGTAGAGGGGGAGGTCCTCCCCATCCTATCCCCCCCCCAACATGGCTGTCTGACAGAGGTTAGGTTTGTGCTGTAAGACATGCATGCGCATGCACACTTGCACACACACATAATATTTGAAAGTAGTAATATTTGAAAGCAGGCCAGGAAGATTTCAGGCTTCTGAGATCTACTTTGTCTGGGGTTCTTCACTAAAACCCTGAGCTCCACCTATCAAAATAGTGTCTGGGAGGGGTAAGCCATGCACCTTTAGCACAATCCTGGAATGTTTATTTGGAAGCAGGTTTCCAGTGTGTGAGTTTCAGATTGCAACCTTGGAAATAAGGAACAAGTCTGCCACTGAACCAATGCTTATCCAGGAACTTGTTTTCAATACCAAAACTGTGCTTGCAGTCATCTCATATGAAAATCCATACCTGTTTTTTGCATGACCCTTTTTGTTTGTTTGTTTCGGAAGCCTAATTTTTGGGAATGTGGGAAGACTTTTAGTGGTTGCCATTGTTAAACAATTGGGATTAGAAATCCTTGTAGATCTCTTGCAAATCCCTAGAGATCCAATGGTAGACCCCAATCTACCATCTGCCCACTCCTGATATATAGAAACATGATTGTACTGTCAATAATCCATGAGTATTCTTTTAACTATGGGACTAATAAAGGGAGCATTTAAAAAAGATAGTGTTAGTATTCTAAGCAGCAAAATTCCTGGTTGGGTAAATGTAGAAATGATGATTGCTCATTAGCGAATAGGATACAGATGTTATGTTCATTTTGCCCAACTACTTCACATAAACACCTCAGGGAAGAGACTGGTACAAGATGGAAAACTTGATTATCTAATAAGAGCATTAAACCATGTCTGTACTGAAAAGTGAAAGCTTATCAGGGCAGTATAGTAAACTTGATGTGATTTGGAATGTGTTGGGCAGAAGCTATATAAAAGGAGAGCCACCACATCTTAAAGGTATTGCTTACAGATATTTTATAGAGCTATATAATGCTGTATAAAATACAGCATTATTTGTCACTTATTTCCTCATCTGTTTCAAGGGAACATTATGTCCCCAAAGGTCATTTAAAAGCTCTGTTCATGTCAAAATCTGAGAGTAGAGGTCTATAGCAAATGCATAATACTACCTTATAGAGGTAGTGGAAAGATATGAGAGAAATCCATCTATCAGGAGCAGCTGCAAATATCTGCCTAGGCTTGCTGAATGAACTGAAACAAGATTTGACGGGGGGGGGGGTGTCGTCTTCATGCAACCATCTGTCCATGTGGGAGTAGATTTCTTTGTCTCATCCCTGGAGATAAAATGTCCACAACTAAGGCAAGGGTGAAGCCTGTCTCTTCACCAAAGCATGCTCTTTTCTTTTTGGCAGATAAAATCTTTTTATTTTTAAGGTAGTATTCTCCCCCCACCCCCACCTCTGCCCCAATGTAAGTGTGGCTAGGCTTCTCAAGGCTTCTGAAGAAATGAGGCCTTCCATTGTATCTGAGATGTGGTCGTGTGGAGCTATCTCTATTAAACCACAAGGCCCTCCTTGTAGTTTTGAAAATAATGGAGCAGCAGAGTATAGAATGGGGCCTTTGGATTCATCCATGTGGCATTTTTTCTAGCTATGTTTTTTTGAGCGTGTACAATTCAGCCTAAGTTAGACACGTTTAAGACCTGTTGATTTCAGTGGGAGTGATGGAAGCTTGTATTTAACACACTTATTGATATCAGTGCTTAACTTTTGGCTGGATCATCTGCTCTGATATCAGTTATACAGTGTAAGCTTCATAATGGATCAGTTTTAAGGACCATTGGGAACTTGTTACACTACATTAGAATAATTGTTTTGTTTTAGAAATTGTTGTTTGCGTGGGAATATATAATGGGGAAAAGGAGCCATTCTTTAAATCTAGACATCTTTTAAATAAAAAAAAAATCTTGTTGTGCAACACTGTGGTGTATTTGTTGTATTTTTAAGTAGTTGGGATGGAGCATTTGGGAATAATTTCTTTACACAAGTAGGCCAGGTAGGAGTGTGCAACTTTTCTGCTCATTTACAAAGAAAACAGGGTTTAATGATGATATAAAGTTGTTTTTAGTGTTTGAAATCAATAAAATGTTATAAGTTCTGCTCACACCAACATGTGCCTTTTAAACAATAGGTGCTTCCTTGCTGTGATGTTATATTGGCTTCCTGCCAAAATGTGTCTTGGATTTGCTTGACAGCACGTTTTTAGGATTTTCTTTTTCCTAAAAACAAGGAGGGTATTTGCTAATAGAAAAAACTTTAAATATTGGGTTTAAAGAGCTTAATGCATGGATTGGGGGACCAGGAGATGTTTAAATACTTTGATGGAATTTTCAGGCTGTTCACTGTACGTATCTCAAAACAGGGCATCTCAAAACAGGGTGACTATATATGCCAAGTTCGGGATAAAACAAAAATCTAAACATGGCAGTCCTGATTATGATCTCATGTAGATATGGAGAGTTGTTTTAATACTACAAAACATGTGCATACATACTAAAAGAACGAGCTAAGCATTTGAATAAGACTAAATACTTTTTAAACAGTTACAGATGTGAACTGTATGGGAGAAATGCACACATTAATCAAAGGATTACCAAGATTTAGTTACCATTTTCTTTTCCCGTCCTCTCTTCTGTCTGCCCTGTGTTGAATTTTAGATTGCAGTTTCCTTAGGGCAGGGACCTGTCTTTGTATAGTTTGTAAAGCACCATGCACATTGCTGGAGTAATGATAGGAGACACAGAGGGACACATGTTTTAAAACCTTTTTCCCTTGTTTACTTCAAATACGTGAACCAAACTCAATTTTTACATGGACCCCTCCTTCCCACCCGTCCCAAGATTACCAAGATTGCATTGCCTTATGTTGGAAACAGTATGCCCAAAAAACAAAAACCCAGGGTGAGATTACTGTCAAAAGACTTGGTTCATGCTTGCATGTATATCCACTTGATCTTCCATCATTTGATTATTTTAACATTTGATGACTCTCTGTTCAATGAACTTTCTCTATTGAAAAAGTATTGTGTTTGAGCAGATGTTGTGGGATATGAAAGTTCTGTTTCTGATTTCTTCAGTATCATGTTCATGTGTTGAAGATGCTATTTGTTTCTGCATTCAAGGGGTGAGTGTACTTTTGTGAGCCAGCCCTATATTAGACCAGTGTTTAAAAATGGTGACTTGTGACAAGCTGAATTGGCACAAACTACTTTGCAGAGTATCTTTCTTTTCACAGTAGTAGTTTGGCGTGTGCATGCCAGAAGCCTCTCCATCAAAGGAGCTGTTTGCTCCCTCTCTTGCCTTTCTGCAAATGGCCCAGGCAGGCTCCCAATTTGGAGTCTGTTAAATGAACTCAAGTCACTTATTTGCTGTTTAGTTGTTGTGGCAGCGAGACCAATGGATGTAAAAAATTTAGCCAAACAAAAGTCCCAAACCCTGCCTTGTTCATGCCGTTCAGGAATAGTGCTTGAGGTTGTAGAATAATAGCCTTCGGAATAAAAGCTTCTGGGTGACCAGTCTTTCTTCGTAGTTTTCGCAGAAATAATGAGCTTTTCATTGCTGTTTAAGCCATGGACAAACTTTCAGCCAAATAACAACAAAGAGAATAAATGTGCCTTAACAGGATACATTACAAAACTTTCTTGAAAGCCACTAGATGCTGAAGGAAAGAAGGCTACATGAGTATTTCCAGAGTACATCTAGCAGCCTGTAGCTTTTATTTTATTACATTTATGTCCCACCTTTCTTCCAACATGGAACTGAAGGCTGCATGCTGCAGCTAATACAAAATGCAGTGGCCAGATTGATTTCTGGTGCACATTTTGTTGATCATATTACAACTGACCATGTATCAGTTGCACCAGCTGCCAGTCTGTTTCCAGGCATAATTCAAGGTGCGGGTGCTTACCTATAAGCAAAAAGCAATAGACAAAAAGGAAGTTTCATTTGACAAAAATGAATAGTTCCAATGCATTTTGGACCACATATAGGTCCGTGTTCTTTAAAACACAGCTGTTTTTAATCAGGATTCATGCACATAATAAGTTGGCTTCTCCTCCCCCCAGATGTGGTATATAGGATAGGAGACTGGTGTTTGAAGAGCAAGCACTATTTGATTGGATCATACTAAGTAAATTAGTTTATTTCTAAGTTATGTGAATATATGTTATGGTACACATATGTTATGGTTGTACACAGTTTGTAACCTTGAGCCTCTCTCTAGATTTTGAAGTTGTGATAAATAATAGTATTACTAATGTTGCATACTTTTGAACACACAGACAAGTTTAAAGTCTATAAATTTAGTACATCATTTTTGAGATTTTCCTGAAGAAAAACCTATATGTGGTCTGAAACTATTCATTTTTGTTGAATAAAACATCCTTTTTGTCTACCCCATTGCTTTTTGCCCTTTGGCATCCGCTGTGGGTTTCCCATTTTCTTGACTTCTGCTTACCTATAAAGCAATATAGGGCAAGGCCGCGGTGGCTTAGTGGTTAAGACGCTGAACTGCAGACCGGAAGGTCGGCAGGACAGCAGTTCGAGACCCGAGTGCCGCGTGACGGAGTGAGCTCTCGTCTTCAGTCCCAGCTCCTGCCAACCTAGCAGTTCGAAAGCAAGAAATTGCAAGTAGATAAATAGGTACCGCTTCGGTGGGAAAGGTAACGGCATTCCGTGCACCTTGGTGTTCAGTCATGCCGGCCACATGACCACGGAAGCGTCTTCGGACAGCGCTGGCTCTTCGGCTTAGAAATGGAGATGAGCACCACACCCTAGAGTCGGACACGACTGGTTGGGGACACCTTTACCTTTTATAAAGCAATATAGGGCCAGGATATCGGAAAGCCTGCCTTGCTCATATGAATCTTCCTGTTGTTAAGATCTTCAGATGGCTTTCTGTGTGTTCCATCACCAAGAGAGGTTAAACTGGTGGGGAAAGGGGTAGGACCTTCTCTGTGGCAGCACCCCGCCTGTGGATCACGCTCCCAAAGGAAGTTAGGCTGGCCCCTTCTCCATTTGGTTTTAGGTGCGCTGTTAAAACATCGTTGTTCCATATAGCTTTTTAGTATGTTAAATCTCTTACATCCACACTCTGTTTTTAAGATGTTCTCCTGCTCTCGGTTTCTGCTATTGGTGCTGTTTTAAAGTTTTTACATTGTTTTAAGTGTTTTAAGTGTTCAAATTTTTACATGTTTTAGCTGTAAGTCAACTTGGGGGCCCTATTTGGGCCTAAAGTTGATTTATAATGTATGCATGTAAATAAAAATAAATAGTAAATAAATGAATAAATAGGTTCCCAGGCAATCTCCCCATTCAGTCACTCACCAGACCCACTTCTTAGCTGCAGGAAAGCTTCTGTATCATGTGCACTCAGATCATGTCCTGGGAGCATTAGACATTAGAAAGGGGCAATGTACTGTGTATTTTTCCTTCTTTCAGGATCCTCAACCTCCCCCCCACCATACAGTTATTTTTTACTTGGCATAATATGTTAGAGCTTGACATTTTATTGCTTTAGGTAATGAAGGAGTAGACGTCTTGCTGCTGCTTTTCTCAAAATGTATGAAATTGTACTCCACATCTAAATTTGCTAGGTATCTTCCCCTCCCCTCCAAAAAAAGTTTTCTTTTACTGGAATATAACTCTTTTAAGGCTAAGCGACACATTACATATGCCAGAGGATGCTGCTCAAAATGGCATCCCCAGCAAGTTCTCTCCTAAAGTTCCCCTGTAATGTTTAGGAGTACTTAGCCTGTCATGTGATGTTGTCACACTGTGAATTTCCCCACCAATAATGGCTAGTGCTGTGGCACAGGGGCAAGAAAATGTCGCGACATGATGATGATACAGAGTAAGTGGTCCTTTACATCATGGGAGAGACAACATTGCCATTTTCAGCAGCATCCCTGTGTCACACATAACATATAACTCAGTGTTGAGTTTGTGCACTGTTGCCCAGATACTGGTTGGATTCAGCTAACTGTCAATCATGTTTCTAAACATATAAATTGTTCTTGTTTTGAAATTTGATGAATTGAATAGAATAATTGATAAATCGAGGTGCCTTTTTCCTTTGCTATTATTTGTAGAATAATTCCAAACGTTGCTAGGTAATAAACATGGTCACCGTGACCCAAGCACGAGATATGACTGAATTCCTATAGCAGCTTAATCTCAGTAATAATTTTAAATTTGAACTGAATAATGTCATGGGGGAACTAAGACCAGCAAAAGAAAAAGCGGCAGAATGAAGACACGGGTAGACTGGTATTGGTTTAGTGTCTTGCATAAAGTAAGGATGAAAAAGGCCTCTGGCAGTTATGCAAGAAATGTAATTTCCAAAGAGCACTTAGTGCTGGCTAGCAGAATATGCTGGTTTTTTTCTTATTCTTTTTCTGGTGTTCTCATGAATTAGGGAGAATGGAAAGAATAGGGAGGGGGAACTTACTAGTATCTTTTGATAATATGGAAACAAATGAAAGAGATGGATCTGCTGCACAGTAGGGAATGATGCGGATGTTTGTCTCCATGCACATATTTAATGATCAGAGAGGAAAGCATGACCTCCCCCACCCCCTGCCAGCAAGCCACTCCCTGATGGACACAGGGCTTCTGTTTTTCAGATGTTGCACCAGATGTGCAGATGTTGGGGGCAGGATGAGGAGGCACATCCCTGCTCCCCCGTTTCATATACGCATGGAAGCAAACATCTAAATGGGCTGTAGATTGGTAGGATTATGTGATTTAAGTTTTGATTTTCATTGTGACGAAATTATGAAAGTAAAATCATGAGCAATGAACACACAGAACAGTCTTCCTAACAGTTCTCACTCCATTCCTCCCCATTGGAGCATGTATGGATCAGGTGCTCTTCTAAAGGCTTTTTTAAAGGTAGGAAGGCAGGTTTGGGGTGAGGCCTGTCAGGTGCTTTCAGTATCTATGTGCACTAGCCAATCAGTGTTGTGGCCCAGTGCTGATATGCCTACCAGATGCCTTGGACAACGACCTTGAGGAGGAGGAACATGCCTTAGAGGGGCTGCCCACACACACCTGCCTGGTAAGATCTTGGCAGCAGAAGGCACTCCTGGATATGTCACTTAGATGTGCCAGAGTGCTCAGCCCTTCTAGCTCTCAGTTGAAGGGAAGAGCTTGGCAGACATCGAGCTTGTTAATTTACCGAAGGGTTCAGCTGAAAATTGGCTGTTTTCAGAGCAACATCTATGCTCCCTGGGAACTCTCCTAGGTCCTGTAGGCCCTGATTCTATGGTACCTGCTGATCACAGCTCATTACCCTGTTGCTTTACTCACAGAATTGGAAAGAAACTTGGAGGACCATCTAGTGACTAGGTTCTACTCCAACCCCCCTGCTCAATGCAGGATGCAGCTACAGCACCCCTGGCAGATGGTAGACTACATCTTCCAACCCCAAATGCCCAAACAGCTGACAACATTACTACGCAAAACAGGACTAGGAATCTTTCCCCTTACAAGGCAAAGTGCTCAAATTTTACTTAAAAGGATGTCGAGACACTTGGATTGGAAGCCAGCATTACCAAAGTGTCTCATATAAACTTGCAGACTGTAATCCTGCCCATTCAGCTACATCTGGGTTCCTATCTTGGCAAACTCTACAGCCAGTACCAGCTAGCCAAAACAAACCTCACTCTGGGGCTGTTCACACAACACACTAACCCACACTCCATGGTTGAGTGTCGGTTGTTGCTGAACTGTGTTTTTTTGTGTGTTGAATCATGGGTAGTTTGTTAAACTGTGGGTTAGTGTGTTGCCTGAACTCAAGATGTTTTCTGCAGGGTAGCTTGTTAACCATGCAGTGTGGCTTGTTAACCACCCTGAACAACCCAACAACAAACCATAGGTTCTCAAGGTGGCTTGTTTGAGAAAAATAAGCCAGCCTGCAGAAAATGTCCTGGGTTCAGACAACATGCTAATTAGCCTTCCCCGACCTGGTGCCATGCACATCTGGTAGCCCAGTACATCTGGAGATCACCAGGTTAGGGAAGGCTGATTTACACCACCCTTGATACATGAGTGCTGCATTTGTCCTAGTCTCTTGCAGGTTACTGGGTGAGGCTCCCAAACTTAGAGAGGAACGGGAAAAGGGAGCTCCCTTTTTAAAGAGAGATGACTGGATGGAAGTCATTCACCAGAATGGCCTTCCCCACCCATCAAGTCACTGCCTGCCCAGCCAGGGATGCCAAACTTCCAGTATTGCAGGGAGTTGCCCAGTGCTAAAACCTGGCAGTATGCCAGTAGTATTGGAGCGCCTCCAAATCACTGGGAACAGTCAACCATTGTTTGCCAATGCTTTATTCATAATGTTTCAGATTGCCAATTGATTTACTTAGGGAATTGTTTAAAATCTGAAAGTTAAGGGCTTTAGGGGCCAAATAATACAAAAGGTATCAGTCGCTTTGCCCCTGCGCTCAGCACTATTTGCTATCGCATCCTGGATGACGCATAGGAACGCACAGGCATATTGCAGCGATTTTCGCACTTGGATGGAAATGAACTGGTCTGAAAGAAGCATCTTCTCTCTTTTATGCTATATTTAGGTATGCAATGGATTCCTGTGGCAATTAAAAAATGGATACAGTACCTAAAATAGAATCTTCCTTGGTTAGTGTTGAAATGTGTGTTTGAGTCATTATTTTTAAACCTAAGCTGTAATTTTCGGCAACTCTTAAGGGATTTAATATTTATCCATGTTTCCATATTTGTTGAAAGTTTTCACTGAAGCTCTGAATATTCTAATCAAAATAAACTCCCAACATAGTAAAACAACAAACCTAAATTGCCCAGTGCTTGTTAATTTGAGGTTCATGAGCTGAAACTATTGCACAGCTGTGGAAGTCTTGTTAGATTTTAAATAATGCTGCAACACTTTGGAAATGGTCACTTAAGGGCAGTCCTAGAGTGAGTGAGTGTGTGACGAGAGAGAGAGAGAAAGAAAGAGAAACACATGCACCACTGTACTAAGTACAGTCGACTCCAGTCTTCCCCAGCCTGGTGCCCTCCAGATGAGTTGGGCTGCAACTCACATCACGGGGCTGCAACTGCAATTCCCAGCCAACACATCTCAAGGGCAACAGGTTGGGAAGGACTGGTCTACTTTGTCAACAACTTGTTGGCTCTGGCGGTCTTTCCAAGCCTTGCTACTGGAGGACCTCTTAAGTAGAAATGCCAGGCACTGAACACATGCATACAAAACATGTGCTGTGCCATCATTGGCACTTCTGTGGTTCTGATTTGCATATGTTGTATGGAATCTCAAGATAATGGCAATTGGTAAAAAGCTTCTCTTAAACATACTAGCAGATGTCCTCAAATGATACTGATTTCAAAACCATGAAAAGCAACAGTATCACCAACAAAACCTATCGATGGATAGAAAGGTAATGTTTGAGATACATTGAAAATGTGCAATGTATCTGATGGGTGAGGGCTGCGTAAGGCAAACGAAAGAACACCTACTAACAGGAATGCACATTTGAGGCAGGATACCTCTGTCTACCAGTTGCTGGAGAGGATCCTATTGCACTCATGGGGCCTGGTGCAAGCCCTCCTGCCGCTGCTGGGGGGGAAGAAGAGGATAAGTCATTGCTGCCACCATGCAGCAGGGGGAACAAGTGCTGCACCGGGAGGCAGAAAGAGGAGTGAGAGCTGCCACCCTTCCTACCTGCCAGCCATCTCCACCCACCTTCCCCTTAATACCTCACTCTGAAGGATACTTCACGAGAGCAAGACATTGGCAGGGAGGTGGACCTGGAGAATGCCTGTGGTGCAGCACAGGCAATGTCCAGGGCCACCTCCCCACCAATGCCTTCCTCCCATGAAGGACCCCCCCCCCCAAGAGCAGGGCTCTCCAGAGAGCCAGTCCAGCCAGTGCCTCACTCTAAGGGATCCTCGGAGTGTGGCATCAGGTGGGCAGTACTCCAGGGAGCCATCGCAGCTGCTCTCTTGCTCCAGCCTTTGCTGCAGCAGGGGAGAGGCTGGTGCAACTTTGCAAAGCCCTCGCTTGCCTATGCCTTACTCAGAGTGATGCATAGGGCAGGTGATAACAGCTGCTCCAGAGAGCCACAACGGCTGCTTTCCTGCTGCAGCATTTTCCTCAGCAGGAGAGTGGCTAGCAGGGCTCTCATGAGCGGCCACCCACCCTATGCCTGACTTTGAGAGGCATAGGGCAGTGGCGGCAACAGGACCCATGGTCCTCCCAGCACCAGGGCATGCAGGATGCACTGCCATTCCAGATCCGCCATCTGAGGATTCACCCCACCTCGTGGGAGGGCCAGTCCTCCTTGTGGACTTAAAATAGGCAACTGTTTGGCCAATGTGTGAACAGAATGCTGGACTAGATAAGCCTTTGGTTTGATCCAGCAGGGCTCTTTTTATGTCCTTAGGAAATACTACCCATCCACCACATCACATATATGAGGAGAAAAGGGACAGGTGCTCTGGAAGCTGGATTAATATAGGGGTATTCAGACCACAAAACCCACACCCGTGAGCTTTATATGAAGGAGGAAGCAGGACCACACCAGCCTCAACATCTGTGAGTCTTCCAGCCCTACTCCCAACATCCACACATTCCATGCAATGTTGGAAAGGGGCCTAAGTGTACACAAATAGCCGTTCTTTCAGAGCTATGCTGAACACACAGGTATTTAAATGTATTTTTTAATATTTATACATTAACCACTTAAGAGAAGTTTTTATATTAAGCAGTATATAAGTATAGATAGATAGATAGAAATAAATAAATAAATTTGGCAGGGGTGGAGGCGGGGTGTTCATCTCAACGGGGTATATACTAATGAGATGCTTCCTCAGTTGGTAGAGGTGAGGCCATAAAGTTAGACTGGAGCTTTGTGGCTGGGCAAGTAATATCTCCAACTTCCCCTTTTTTTGGCTGTCTTTGTCTTCTCTTTCTTTGCCTTGCCCTACTTCTTTCAGTCCTGCTTTGCCAAGTCCCCTCCTTTGCCCTTCCTTCTTTCACCTAGCCCCCTCGCTTCTCCTTGCTGCCTGTTCTGCAAATAGGTGTGACATGAGGTTGGGGATTGGTGTAAAGGCTGCTATTGTCTCAAAAGCACTGAAGGCTCCTTACTGCCACTCACTAGTTTTCCTCTGTGTGGTTCCTATGAGGAAGAGACACTGTTGCTGGTGGGGGCTCTCTTTTATATGCTACACGATATTGCAGGCTCTGATAGAGAATAACTGGTTAGGGCAGGGATTTTTCTCCTGCTCCAGCAAGCTGAAATCTATTTCATGGACATGTGAACAACCATTCTCCAAGCTTCTTTCAAATAACAGAGAATACTTCTTCATCTCCCCCTTCTTTCTTATAATTATGTTGTTAATTGCTTACGTGTGTGTGTGAGGGGGTGCTTCTTCAGCGAAGCAGGCACTGAAAATATGAACTCTTTAACTGTGGACTATACAAAAGAAATTCAGGCAGTAAGGAGTTAATAAGATTAAACAAAGTAAGACCAGATCTAAGGCAAGTGCAGTATTTTATGTACCTAGTGGCTTTAAAATTCTGGATCTTGTTAAACCTGTTGGTGAAATTAGAGCCCACGGTCCCTATTATCTCCCATGCCCAACTGTGTTGCTATGGCTTTTATTTGAATCACATAGCAACAGTGTTTGTTTTCTCAGGGCTTGCTTTATAAAACATAGGGTTTCACCTGGCGACACCAAACCACAATTCCCAGGAATAGATTATACCTGGCTTCGTTCTGTGGGCACTAGGAAGGAACTCTGCCCCCATTCAGTGGTCCAGTGTTTCCTCCAGCTCTTCCAAAAGTGCAGCCATTGCTTTCAGATTTAATCCTGTGACCCTAGAGAATAATCAAGCAAGAAGACTTGTAGGGGGCATGTGGGGTGAGCCCCTGCACCTGAAAATTCCTTTACTAGGTCGAGAAACTTCTAAAGCAGCTGTAAAAAATTGTACACGTAAAAAAACCCAGCAACATTGTGACGTATTTAACATAGGTCCATTTTCAGACCAACAAGTAAGTAGTGTGGTAGCAACTTAAACAATCACCCATGTTAAGACTGCTCACCATGGCAACTGCTCATATGAAACCGCTTCCCATGTGGCTCCAGCCATTTTCATGACCACCAATTGTGGCTTGCATTTTTCAGCCATATGGTTAAATTTTCCAGACTTGCCTGGGGAACTGGTGCCACAAATGTGGAACAGTCTTCATGTGGTTGCATTTTGAAGCAGCAGCCAAGCCACTGGTTGCATGTGTGAACTAGGCCATACTGCATATAGAACAAGGACAGGGCCTAGACAGCCTGTAAGTCTCCTAAACTTTCTCGGTGTCCCCAGTGATCTACCCCAGATTTACAAGATTTTTAGTGCTGATTTGGTAATTTTACACAAAATAGCAAAAACATTTCACATTGCACATAATGTGGCAATGATGTTTTACTCGTTGAAGAAAGGAGATGCTTTTGATGACCTAGAGTGATGACGGGTAATATATTTTATCCAGGTGATACAAAACTACATATGTGTTGGGCTAGTAGAAATGGTTCTGAAGAATTGAAAGGACACAGGAGACGATGAGTAAACGTCCCTGCCAGTCTGATGAGAGCATCTTGCTGATCCAACGTATCCGGTAGCAGGTTAGGTTTGCTTTTGTAGACAAGGAAAGGCTGAATTAGCACAATCAAAGAGAAGTTGCTTGATGTAAATATTTTAGAGCTCCTTATTGTACACTGAGATTTTTCTACCCCCTACTGGACACAAAAAGAAGCAGGCCAGTTATGTTTTTGAGAATGTCAGTTGTCTTTTTTATTCAATAGTTTAAGTAATTGAAAAGGGTTGTGTTTTTTCCCTTTTTTGATGGCCCTGAAAGGGTCACCAGATTAGTAGGATGCAATATTGTGCAGAGGTCCTTTCAGAGTGCATTTCATTTTCTCTGGAGAATGATCACTGAAGATTAGCATTCAAAAAGGGTATTCAGGAGTGTAAGGTTAATGTTTTCTGATTCTCTTCATTTTATTTTAAGATACATTTTATCAAGATGATTGTCAAAACAACATTTGGATTGGATTTAATAGACAATAGACAAACACGTTCTTTCCCATTTTTCTTCAGTCGTACATGGATCAAAAGGGTAAATTGCATTTTAAACTAGCTGTTTTTCCTCCTACTATATAAAAAGGAGATTTGTCAGATTTGGGGGGTGGGGTGGTTAAACTACTAGATTATTTGTACTCTGTTTAAAAAAAAAACCCAAAACCTGTCTCTTCCACACCTTTACTTGAATCCTCAGAGAAATTACTGATATTTCTTCCCACCAGTGTAAATTCTGGAGATGTCCAAGTGGGAAATTAAGCTCTGCGCTGGAGAACTGCAGAAGAAAAGATGAAAGCGACATTGAATTAGAACTGCTTTTTGCTGCAGCCTTTCTAATCTGGCTTTATAAAAATCCTTATGAAAAATTTACAGGCCCTAGTGAACAATCCACTCATAGAACTGGAAACCAATACAATTCATGCAACTTGGAAACCAATTTATGTCAATGGAATCTGTAAGATGTATTGGGTTGCCACTGTGAAAGGGTTTCCGTGTAAGTTTGTTAAAATCCCTTCTTGTAGATAGAATGTTTGAATTGGCTTAGTAGCCATTGCTATTTCAGGATAATAACATTTGTTGGAGGTACATGGAGTTCTTAAATGTGGTGTGTGTGTTTTTCTGATTCAAATAATTTTTTGGCGATATGGGGTACATGCAGCGATAAAATTTTGGAAAAATCAGCCTCGAATATGGTTCTGTTGATGCAACATTACTCTTGTTAAGGTTCTCAGCCTGTTTTTCCCCATTTATCTTCTTCAAAGCAATTTAAAAATAATTCAGCTCATCCCAGCACCATTCAACATTGCTCTCCATGGAGAACACTCAACATGTTCTCAACATGTTCCCCATTGAGAACACTCAACATCTAAGAGAGCTTCGGCTATTGGGCGGTATAGAAATAAATAAATAAATAAATAAAAACATCCATCCTGCCAAGAAATGTGTGTATGCATGAGGTCCTTAGCTCCTGACTCCAGGCCTCAGTATCTATGCAGCAATGCAAAACAAGGATTCTGAAGTGTTCCAGTGGGAAATGGGCTTTAATCTCCATTAGTTACCTGTTCTAAGAACTTTGTGTTTCATCCTATTTGTATTCATCGGCCGTGGGTGGGGGTCAGTTTGCCCTTTCACAGGATTAATGAGTGAAGCCTCTACTGGGATTATCTTCTATAATATGTTGGCCTTTCTTATTGTACATAAAGCTAGTGGGAACTGCTTTGGAAAAATAAACTTCAAACATGAGTCTTATCTTAAGGAATTATTTGGCAATTACGTGCTTTTCATCTACACCTTTAGGAAGAAGTAACATTTATTTTTTTAAAATGGCAGGAGACCATAGGTTTCAGTTGGTACTTGGCGTTTGGTATTCATAATTACACATGGGAAAAGGAGCTTCCTTTATGCATTTGCCAAAGTTGCATATATTTGCCATATAAACCATCACAGTACAAGGGACTAGTACATTTGTAAGCAAGAACCTTTGGTCACCCATTTTATCAAGTAGCACTTATACCTGGCTGAAATAATAGTAATAATTGTAGCACTTCTATAGTGCTTTTAGAGTACAAAGAAATGTACATGCATTATCTTGTTATAATACTTACCAACCTTTTAGGGCCTGTGGGCACATTTGGCATTTTGAAAAAGTGCCCTGGGCACCAACAAAATTGGCCCCCAACCCCCCTTCAGAATCCAATCACAAAAATGATGGGACTTCCCCCCTTAGCTGTGTCGGTGTGTGTTTGTGCATGATTGTGCAGCCTGTGTGTGGCTACTCACTCTGGCTTCTAGTTCACTCCCATTTTGGCTCATCTTCTCTCACTCACTATTTCTTTCTGTCTCTGGCTCCTCTCCCTCCTTCCCTACCCCCCCGTCTGTCTGTCTGTCTGTCTGTCCGTCCTTCCCTCCCTCCCTCCCTCTCTCTCTCTCTCTCTGTGTCACCTCCTTCCTTCCACATCTTTTGCTCCCCCCTGCGACCAGTCCGGCACCTTTCTTTCTCTTTCTCCAGCCCTTCCTTCCTTCCTTCCTTCCTTCCTTCCTTCCGGCTCTCCCCTCCTGGCTCCTCTTTACTCTCTCCCTCCGGTTCCTCTTTCCCATCCCCATGCAGGTGAATGGAGCAATTTCTCCATTCATTTGCATGGGACAGGAGACTCCTCCCGCTGAAAATTGGCTGGGTGGGTGAAGCCCCACCACCACCAGGTGGTGTTGCCCCAGCCATTTTTCGGCACGGAGGACTTTTTCCCTTCTCTGTTTAAGTTAATGGATGGATCGGTCCATTGGCTTGAATACAGAAAGGAAACCCCCCTACCAAAAATCCAAGTGGAGGAGGGTGAAGGTCACCCCCCCACACACACACACACACACCAAGGGCCCTGTTGCCTCAGCCATTTTTCAGCCTCAAGGGCACCCCCCCCCCAAACAAATGAATTGAGGAATCGCCCCATCACTTGCAGAGGAGGAAAATAGCTTTGCAGGCACCTCAGACTGGCCTGCACCCATGAACACCATGTTGGAGACCCCTGCCTTACAACAACTATGTGCATTACCGTACTTGGGGTGGGGAGACAGAAAAAGAAAAGTTACCCTGTGTTAATTTTTTGTCCCAATATATCACAGGTATTTGACCTGAAATATTTGAGGAGGGAAATTAAAGCATCTTTAGTGTGATTTAAATGTTACATTGTGTAGATTCTTTTCGTAGAGTACTTGTAAAAATTTCAAGACAATAGCATGCACTTCCTTTACATTGTTTAAATTAAGGGAGGGAGCAAAGATACTGAAAACAATTGACACACTAATAAAAGTTAACATCTCAAAGAACTGTGCATGATACATTGACAACCAGTCATCTATTTTAACAGAGTTCAGCTCTCTTTCACTGAGATTATTGGGACACCTTGAGTTTCGTTGTCATTACTTACTAGTTCTATTTGCACCAAGACATGTATGTATCTCAGTGACATATATGTATTCTCTCACATACATGCTAGGGATAATCACCTGAAAAAGATCAATTACAACTTTGAAACTGCCAAGCTTGCCTAATATTTTATTTGCTATTAGCATCCAGTCATTATTGCTAATGAATTTACAAAAGGGAAAATTTTCTGCACAAAAAATAAGACACTGGACATTTTTCAGGATATTTTTCCACCCCACATAACTGTGTATTTCCAACTCACTTTGAGTTTCTCTGGCAAAGAAAGTTGGATAAGAAATATAACAACAACAAAGGCACAATCCTCTAGGTAGTTCTTCCCTGCAAGCTCCATTGAAATAAATGGGCACTGCACAACAAAAATATGGGTTGCCTTTCCCCAACAACCCGGAATTCTTGGTTCTCATGTCAGACTTAATCCTGTCAGACCTGCAATGAAGTGTCCCTGGGTTGTTTAGTCCCAGTGGGAGCGATCAGACAGCAGGAAGCAGCATGCCCTTTCACTTCTGTTTTATTCAGAACAACCCAGGGCTTAAAAAAACAAACACCTGGGTTGTTGTGATGTCCAAACCGGGCCAGTGAGTTTCATGGCATAGTGGGGATTTGAACCCAGGTTTTCCTGGGCAATCTAAACCATAGTTTCAGTGTACACTTGGGATTTTAACCAGAGTTAAGGCAACAAACCATGGTTAGCCGTGATAGCCATAGTTAAGCATTGTGTCTGCACAAGGCCTAGGTTTATTGAGTGGTTCATCTTGTGCAAAGTCAGATGCTGTTCCATTGCAGTTGCCTTTAGTGTATTGCAGGGGCAGCAGCAGATCTCTTGCACGTACAGATGATCTTGTAGGTCTTGAATCAGGAGAACATTACTGGCCTGCTGACCCACATTCGGAGTGATGGGCTGTTTGGTAATTGTGTGAGTAGCGGGCTAGATATAACCATATTATACATTGAATGGGTAGAAAAATAAAAGATGATTACCAAAAAAAACCCTTAGCTTATATTCTTCTTACCATACACTCTGTTTCAGGGTACATCTGCCACATGTTTAAACAATCTGCTTCTCTGCAGAGATTTTGTCCCCCAATCACTTACCTATCTACCATCAGTCCACTAAATCACTGATGATCTCTTCTTCTGTGATCATGTTCTGATTATTTTAATTCAGTTGGCATTCCAGCTAATTGAGGAGCCAGTTGATGTGGCTTTAGACTGGTGCAAAACTTAATGGAGCAAAAGAAGAAAGAGAAAGCGGTTGAAGGAAGAAAGCCAATTGCTTCAGTTAGTAGCAGCTTTTGCAACTTCATACTTTTTAATTCAGTAATAAAATGCCATCACTGCATACCAAATGCAATACATACAGCAATTCTTGTACACACACAAAGAAAATAACTAGGAGAAAGATTTCTGTTATCAGTGCTACATATTGTTCAATGATGAACTCTATGAAAGCCGTTCTGAAAATGCAAACAGTGGCTCATTTGAGCCTGGGAATCGCTGTCCCAGGAAAGATTAATGGTCTACAAACTTGGTATCTTCCCAGCACAGTGTCTTGTAACTGGATCATTATGAGCAGTGTATAAAAGCCACCATAATTTCTGGCCACTTGGTATTATATGCTATAGACCACGGAATAACATTTCATTTTTCTTGGTGTTTAATAGCTATTAAAAAATCTTGTGCTTTATGTTGCAACTAGATGTCCTTCATACTTGTATCGGTTACATTTAAATTTAATTTTTTTAATTAAGGGGCCGAGTTAGCAATAATATCTAATATCCATTAGTAGTTCTGCATCTAAGGTAGCTTTAAATTTAGTCTATAATATGCCGTCTGATTAAATTGTTTGTAAAGCTTAATAAATATCAAGATGTTTCACAGCTCAAGGCCATGTTAGTTCAAAAACGTGTTGCTTATATGACTTACATTTATCAAACATCCTATATTTTGTCAGTGGTTTAAGTAAGTAGAGTATGGGCCACAATTCTGGCATGGAATCAAGTATAGGTGTGCAAGTAGTACTAAGCACAAGGCTCTGCACATAACAGAGATCCTGAATCATTGATGGATATGTTGAAGGTTCCTTCTCCCTCCAGTGTCATCAGTAGCAGTTATTCCAGCAGGCTGTACTGAGGGAGATTAGAGGGGAAGCAGGGCTATTCCATCAGCCCTGCTGAAATATTCTTCCTCTTCCCTCCCCATCCGTTTTTCCTTGTGTGTTGGTCTTTCTTGATTGTAATCCTGTGGGCAGGGGCTGTCTTGTTTTACTGATTGTACGCAAGCTGCTCCAGGAGCCCTTTTGGCTAGGGAGCAGGATAAAAGTGCTTTGAATAAATAAGGGAACAAATAAAGGAATAGAAACTGAATATAGTATTGCATATATAGGTGCATTGTGATTGTAACCTCTTTGAGGGTTGCTCCTAGTAGACAATTATAGAAGCATTGCCTTTCCACAGGTTATGAGCATAAACATAGATTGCCTCAAGCACCATGGGTTAGACTGGGGTAATAGGCCAGTGTGCATGCACTTGCGCTGGGAGCCAATGAATTAGCTTATGAGGAGAAAGAAAAAAACTGGGCAAAGGGGCATGATTTTCTGTGGTGTTGGCCATGGGCTTTGTTGTTCAGTCGTTCAGTCGTGTCCGACTCTTCGTGACCCCATGGACCATAGCACGCCAGGCCTTCCTGTCTTGCGCTCTCTCCTGGAGTGTGCTCAAGTTCATATTCATTGCATCGATGATGCTATCTAGCCATCTCATCCTCTGTCATCCCCTTCTCCTTTTGCCTTCAGTCTTTCCCAGCATCAGGGTCTTTTCCAGAGAGTTTTCTCTTCGCATTAGGTGGCCAAAATATTTGAGCTTCAGCTTCAGGATCTGTCCTTCCAATGAGCAGTCAGGGTTGATTTCCTTTAGGATGGACTGATTTGACCTCCTTGCAGTCCAGGGGACTCGTAAGAGTCTTCTCCAGCACCACAGTTCGAAAGCATCAATTATTCGGCACTCAGCCTTCCTTATAGTCCAGCTCTCACAGCCATACATTACTACTGGGAAAACCATAGCTTTGATTAGACGGACCTTTGTCGGCAAGGTGATGTCTCTGCTTCTGACTATGCTGTCTAGGTTTGCCATAGCTTTCCTCCCAAGGAGCAAGCGTCTTTTAATTTCATGGCTACAGTCACCGTCTGCGGTGATCTTGGAGCCCAAGAAAATAAAATCTGTCACTGCTTCCATTTCTTCCCCTTCTATATGCCAGGAAGTGATGGGGCCAGATGCCATGATCTTAGTTTTTTTAATGTTGAGTTTCAAACCAGCTTTTGCACTCTCCTCTTTCACCCTCAACAAGAGGCTCTTTAGATCCTCTTCGCTTTCTGCCATTTGGGTGGTATCGTCTGCATATCGGAGGTTGTTGATAATTCTCCCGGCAATCTTAATTCCGACCTGTGAGTCATCCAACCCGGCGTTTCTCATGATGTACTCTGCATATAAGTTAAATAAGCAGGGTGACAATATGCAGCCTTGTCGTACTCCTTTTCCAATTTTGAACCACTCGGTTGTTCCATGTCTGGTTCTTACTGTTGCTTCTTGACCCTCGTACAGGTTTCTCAGGAGACAGATAAGGTGGTCTGGTACTCCCATCACTTTAAGAATTTGCCAGAGTTTGTTGTGATCCACACAATCAAAGGCTTTAGTGTAGTCAATGAAGCAGAAATAGAAGTTTTTCTGAAATTCTCTTGCTTTCTCCATGATCCAGCGAAAGTTGGCGATTTGATCTCTAGTTCCTCTGCCTCTTCAAAACCCTGCTTGTACTTCCGATAGTTCTCGGTTTGCATACTGCTGAAGCCTAGCTTGTAGGATTTTGAGCATCACCTTGCTGGCATGTGAAATGAGTGCAATTGTGCGGTAGTTTGAACACTCTTTGGCGTTGCCCTTCTTTGGAATTGGTAATGTAAACTGACCTTTTCCAGTCTTGTGGCCACTGCTGAGTGTTCCAAATTTGTTGGCATATTGAATGCAGCACTTTAACAGCATCATCTTTTAGGATTTTAAATAGCTCAGCTGGAAGACTGTCATCTCCGCTAGCTTTGTTTTTACTAATGCTTCCTAAGGCCCACTTGACTTCACTCTCGAGGATGTCCGGCTCAAGTTCAGTGACTGCACTGTCATGGCTATCAGGGACATTCAAATCTTTCCTGTATAGTTCTTCTGTGTATTCTTTCCACCTCTTCTTAATCTCATCTGCTTCTGTTAGGTCCCTGCCTTCTTTGTCCTTTATCATGCCTGTCTTTGCACAAAATGTTCCCTTGAGATCTCCAATTTTCTTGAAGAGATCTCTAGTCTTTCCCATTCTGTTGTTTTCCTCGATTTCTTTGCATTGTTCATTTAAGAAGGCCTTCTTGTCTCTCCTTGCTATTCTCTGGAACTCTGCATTCAGTTGGATATATCTTCCCCTTTCTCCCTTGCTTTTCGCTTCCCTTCTTTCTTCAGCTACTTGTAAAGCCTCATCAGACAGCCACTTGGCTTTCTTGCATTTCTTTTTCTTTGGGATGGATTTCGTTGCTGCCTCCTGAACAATGTTACGGACCTCCGTCCATAGTTCCTCAGGCACTCTGTCTATCAGGTCTAATCCCTGAAATCTATTCCTCACCTCCACTGTATATTCATCAGGGATATGATTTAGGTCATACCTGAATGGTTTAGTGGTTTTCCCTACGTTCTTCAATTTCAGCAGAAATTTTGCAAGAAGCAGCTCATGATCTGAGCCACAGTCAGCTCCAGGTCTTGTTTTTACTGACTGTATAGAGCTTCTCCATCTTTGGCTGCAAAGGACATAATCAATCTGATTTCGATATTGACCATCTGGTGATGTCCATGTGTAGAGTCGTCTCTTGTGCTGTTGGAAAAGAGTGTTTGCTATGATCAGCGTGTTCTCTTGGCAAAACTCTATTAGCTTTTGTCCTGCTTCATTTTGTACACCAAGGCCATGCCTGCCTGTTATCCCGGTGATTTCTTGACTTCCTACTTTAGCATTCCAATCCCCTATGATGAAGAGGGCATCTTTTTTTGGTGTTAGTTCTAGAAGGTGTTGTAGGTCTTCATAGAACCGATCAACCTCAGCTTCTTCGGCATCAGTGGTTGGGGCATAGACCTGAATTACTGTGATGTTGAATGGTTTGCCTTGGATTCGTACTGAGATCATTCTATCGTTTTTAAGATTGTACCCCAGGACTGCTTTTCCCACCCTTTTGTTGACTATGAGTGCTACTCCATTTCTTCTAAGGGATTCTTGCCCACAGTAGTAGATATGATGGTCACCTGAATTAAATTCGCCCGTGCCTGTCCATTTTAGTTCTCTGATTCCCAAGATGTCGATGTTCAATCTTGCCATCTCATGTTTGACCACCTCCAGCTTACCTTGATTCATTGATCTGACATTCCAGGTTCCTAGACAATATTGTTCTTTACAGCATCGGATTTTCTTTTCACCACCAGACACATCCACAGCTGAGTGTCCTTTCGGCTTTGGCCCAGCCGCTTCACTCTTTCTGGCGCTACTTGGAAATACCCTCTGCTCTTCCCCAGTAGTATATTGGACACCTTCCGACCTGAGGGTCTCATCTTCCGGTGTCATATCTTTTAGCCTTGTGATACGTTCCATGGGGTTTTCTTGGCCAGAATACTGGAGTGAGTTGCCATTTCCTTCTCCAGTGGACCACATTTTGTCAGAACTCTCTGCCATGACCTGTCCATCTTGGGTGGCCCTGCACGGCATAGCTTATGGCTTCACTGAGTTACGCAATCCCCTTCGCCACAGCAAGGCAGTGATCCATGAAGGGGGGCCATGGGCTTAGATGGCTTTAAAATGGGGTCAGACACATTTATGAAGAACAGGACTGTTAGTGGGTATTAGCCGTGGTACCTAAACCCATTGATAGACCTTTCTTTTTTAAACCATGTAAGAAGAGCCGTGCTGGATCAGACCAAGGCCCATCTAGTCCAGCATTCTGTTCACACAGTGGGCAACAAGGAAGCCACAAGCAGGACATGAGTGCAACATGTCCTCCCACCCATGTTCCTGAGCAACTTGTGTACATAGGCATACTGCCTGTGATACTGGAGGTAGCCATCAGGACTTGTAGCCATCAATAGCCTTATCCTCCATGAATTTGTCCAGTCCCCTTTTAAAGCCATCCAAATTGGTGGCCACCACTACATCCTGTGGTAGTGAATTCTATAGTTTAACTATGTGCTGTGTGAAGAAGTCCTTTCTTTTATCTGTCCTGAATCTCCCACCAATCAGCTTCATGGGATGGCCCCGGTTTCTAGTATTATGAGAGAGTGGGGCAAATGTCTCCCTATCCACTTTCTCCACACCATCCAAAATTTTGTAAACCACAGATCCCCCAGTTTTAGAAATGGAATACTAGATGGTATTCAGCAAACAAGAAGTGAGGGCTGTTGCTTTCATGCCCTGCTATAGGCTTCCCAGGAGCATCTGGCTGTTCACTGTTGGAAACAAGATATTGGAGTAGATGAAGCTTTGGCCTGGTCCAGAAGGGTCTTATGTTTAACCATGCACTGAAGAGACTTTGGAGTTCTGATTCTTGAATAGCACCACCAGCCCCCATGCTTCATGACAGATCCCTGAAATGGCGGGGCAGGGGGGCGTGTGGAGTTGGGAGGAGGACTGGTTTCAAGGCGTGTGTGAATTTCCTTGGGGGTGGGGTGGTCAAAAGTAATTATTTGGAAACTGGCCATGGTCATGCAACTTTGTCATTACATATGTCTATTCCCAAATGCCCAAACAGACATACATCTCTACACGACTCAAGAGAGCCTAAAGACATGTACCTCATATGAATCTCTGATCAAAAGGCTTGGGTTTCTTCCAGCCTGGCTCAGCATCCATAATTCATATTGACTTCATAATCATCAGTTAAATTTAGGCATTTTGTTTTGTTTCAGTAGGAATGCCTTGCTCTCCGATTGTAACATGAATTTTACTAAGCATTGATATTGGAACATTTGGGAAGTGTTTTAAAATACTTTCAAACAGATTGTTCTTTTGAAAGGAGAAATGTAAAGTAGTGCTGTTGGCATTGTTTTTCAAACAAACCTATGATAAATATGGTTACGAGACTTGTTTTTAATCCATTACTGCTTCATTTGGTTAATAAAAAGTGAATTTTATGTTTAGAGTGCAGATTAACACTTTTTATTGGAGCAGAAACTGTTCACACAATTTCAAAGCCCCAGAATATTTTTTGACAAAAACATTTTTGCTTTGTTCAGATTTTCTGTATATTGAAACACATTAGCATAACATACTTTATTTTCCAAAGTTCTTTTGGTTTTAATCCTCTCTTTCTCTCCCTCCCTCCCTCTGTCACTGCTCCGTCAATAAATCTTCTGCCACAAAAATACCATAGTTCTCTGACTATGTTCATCATCATGTATTCCATTTCCAGACTTCAGGGGAGAGTGCCTGCCATTATAAAGCCAAAATAGCAGCGCCCACACAGAAGAGAGAGAGACATGGGGTTGCCTTGAAGATTGTATTTGTATAGTATGCTAGAACTTTTAATTAATTTTAATGGATTGGCTTGGTGTAGCTGAAATGCAGAGTGTGTATTCTAATCACTCCTTGCTTCCATCTTTCAAGAAGCATACAAAGAACCACCTGATCTCTCTTTTTTTTTTTTTACTAGCCCTCTCCTTCATCCTTGTCCTATTATTTTTCCTTCCATGTATCTTGTATTATTCTTCTACAGAACCTAGTGCTACTAAGCAATTAGGTGGAGTTGTGATGCTGTAGAAACTACCCATGCCTGTGATGTACCAGATTTGCAGAAGCATGCTCATGCAGGACTGCAGGTTACATCCAGATGTGCAGGAATACACCTTGCTTGGGTCGCCACCTAGAAGCCTGTAAATGAGCTAACATAAGAAGAGCCATGTTGGGTCAGACAAAGGGTCCATCTAGTCCAGCATTCTGTTCACACAGTGACCAACTAGCTGTCGACCGGGAACCTACAAGCAGGACACAAGTACAACAGCACCCTCCCACCCATGTTCCCCAGCATGCACTGCATGAAGAAGTACTTCCTTTTATCTGTTCATGGGATGGCCCCGGGTTCTAGTATTATGAGAGAGGGAGACAAAAGTCTCTCTATCCACATTCTCCACGCCATGCATAGTTTTATATACCTCTATCTTGTGTCCCTTTACTCTCCTTTCCCCCAAGCTGTTGTAACCTTCCCTCAAATGAGAGATGATCCAGCCCCTAGATCATCTTAGTTATCTTTTTCTGCAGTACAATATCTTTTTTTAGGTGTGGTGACCAGAACTGTACACAGTATTCTAAGTGTGGTTGCAACATAGATTTGTACAGGAGCAGTATGATATTGGCAGTTTTATTCTCAATTCCGTTTCTAATTATGCCTAACGTGGAGTTTGCTTTTTTACAGCGGCTACACACTAGGTTGACATTTTAATCAAGCTGTCCACCACAACCACAATATCTCTTTCTTCGTTGCTCAACACTAGCTCAGATCCCACTAGGTTATACTTGAAGTTGGGATTTTTTGCCCCAACTTGCATCACTTTACACTTGCTAACACTGAACCACATTTGCCTTTTAGATGCCCATTCTCCCAGTTTGGAGAGATCCTTTTGGAGCTCCTCACAATCCCTTTCTGTTTGAACCACCCTAAATAGTTTGGTGTTATCCACAAACTTGGCCACTTCACTGCTCACTCCTAATTCCAGATCATTTATGAACAAGTTGAAAAGCATTGTCCCCACTACAGATCCCTGTGAGACCCCACTATTTATTCCCTCCATTGAAAGAATTTACCATTTATTCCTACTCTCTGCTTTCTGTTCTTTAACCAGTTACTGATCCGTAAGAGGACCTGTCCTCTTATTCCGTGACTGCTAAGTCCAAGTAAACAGTGTCTACTGTCTACATATTTACTGATGCTCTCAAATAACTCTGAAAGGTTAGCGAGACAGGACTTACCTCTGCGGAAGCTGTGCTGATTCTTTTTCAGTAGCGCTTGTCCTTCTATATGTTTACTAATTTTATCTTTAATAAAGCTTTCATCCGGACTTCTGGTTGGAACCGATGTCACTCTGGCAGCTTCCCCATGGGTTCTGCACGAGAGCTTTCTCAAACAGCTTTTTAAAAGGTTGATAAACTTTTCCATCTCCCCCCTGGAATTAAAAGGTGGGGCAAGGCCGCTCTGGATAACATCTTGGAGAAAAGTATCCCCCATGAGATAGTGGGGGGCTGGATTCCAGGATTATCTCCCCAGAGCTTTACCAATGCAAAAAGCTGTACTGAGACTCCTTTTTCATAGGAGAAAACAGGGCTGACGTGTTCCATAATAATACATGCTTTAAGAAATATCAACAACTTCTGAGGGATGATTTAAGAAATGTTAACAATATTTGAGAACATCTGAGGATCAGTAAGGTCTGTTTGAGAGAAACATGTCTGTGCTGAGGAGAAGAAAGGAGCTGGCATCAACTCCCCCCGCACCCCATGTGTCAAATGTTAAGAGAACAGAAGATATAGGGGAATTATTTACTCTGATAAAGACACTATCTTTACAATTTACGGAACAAGGCAAAAGGTTGGATTTAATCCAAAATTCCATCACCGCCTTGCAAGGAGCTGTAGATTTAATTAATGCGTCATGGCAAAAAATGGAGACGAAAATTAATGAGCTAGAAGACTGAGTGGCAGGAAATGAAACTACGACATAAATTTGTTTTAAAAATGCCTCTGATAGAATTTCTCAACTGGAGGCTTTCATGAGGAGATCCAATGTACGTATTATTGGGATTAAAAATCTGTCTAATGATGTAAAATTGCCTATTTTTGTGGATAAACTTTTGCATGAGATACTCCCTATCCCATCTGATTATTTACTTGATATTGAGCAGGCATTTCGTGTGCCAAATGCTAAAGGGACTGATTACATGATCATAGTTCAATTTGCAAAAGTCTACTCTACACAAAGAATTATATCTTGCGTTTGGCAAGAGAGGGTGGAAACCTTCAAAGCTATACTTGGTATTGTGTCTGAAGGTCAGATGAAGAAGTTTCAAAATCATGAAATGGCGGAGGCAAGGCTGAACATAAAAATGCGTGAAAATTCTGTTACAACCCCATGAACTGGAATCTTTAAACAAGCTTTGTTAACTGTTTGTGTTTCGTCTACATCATCCAGGCTAGTTCAGAAGATAAATGATTATACATATATTTGTTTACTCTCTTTCATCTTTTGTTTTTTCTTGCTTTTCTTTATATTTTTATTTCAAAACAGATAATATATCTAGTATAAAATATATTACTGACTGTTGAAGCTTTATATTAAGTTTTATTATTATATAACACTATATATTTATTATTAATAATAATAATAATAATACAGGCTTCTGGGAATGAATTGTAGACCTGTTTCTTTGATATAAGATTGATGATAAGATATTGAAATGTAGGGTTGTTTATTAAACTGTAAGATTGTTAAGGTTATAGATGTAGTTTTTTAAATAGAATGGCATCGGAGGCCGGGGGGTATTGGCATTTAAACTTAATTCTTTAAAGGGGAGGGAGAGAGGGAGGGAAGGGGAAGGAATCTTCTTTTTTTTCACTTCTTTTTCTCCTCCCTTTTCCTTTTTTCTTTTTCTTTTTCCTTCTCTCTTTGTTATTGTGATGTCCTCATAAGAATATTGTATTGTTGGGAAATTGTAGTATTGATCAGGTTGTTGGTAATTTTGGTATTGTTTATTTCATTTATAAAGATAAAATAAATGAAAATATTTTTAAAAAATAATGCTTTCAACCAATTTACCTGGAACAGACATTAAGCTAACTGGCCTGTACTTTCCAGGATCCCCCTGGATGCCTTTTTAAAAAGTGGTGTTACATTGGCCATCTTCCAGTCCTTGTCAGGGTGGAAACTGAGCCGATAGAACCCCAGAGCAGTTCTGATTCTGAGGAGGAGCAGCAATCCATGGGAGAGGAGCCAGCTCATCCCTCACAGGCACAGCAGCTGGCAGAGATTCCTCCTGCCAGCATTCCTGAGATAGATAGTGATCCTAGCAGTGAGAAAGTGCGGGAATGGGGCTTGCTAGACGCTCGATGCAGATGTAGGGAGCGACGAGCGATGGAGGGTGCGGAAAGGAGGCATAGCGCCCATTTGGCGCGCAAGCAACGGCCGCCTCCTGTGGACCCAAGGGAAAGAGGGAGGATCTCTCCCTAGCCCATAAGTTCAGGGTCTTCAAGTGACTCTCCTTCAAACAGGGATCAACTGCCTACTCGGAGCATAAGCTACTCTGCTGTTCCTTGCTTAGTCGCTGGTGATTAGCTTCTGAAAGAGTCATTTAGTTGTAAAAGGATTAAAGCCTTGAAAAGAATCCTTTCATCTGTGTCTTGAGTTGGCTATTGGAGTCTCCTGAAAGAAGCTGCTAGGGCGCTCCTGACAGTCCTCTGGTACAGAGGCTGCTCTTAGGGACATGTTGCATATTTTGGTTAGAAGATCAGCAATTTCATATTTGAGTTTTTTGAGAACTCTAAGACAATTACCGTCTGGGCCTGGTGATTTATTTACTTTCAATTTGTCCATAAGGTTGAGAACGTCATCTTTTGTCACCACTATTTGCCTCAGTTCTTCAGACTCCCTTCCTGAAATGTCATTTCAGGTGCAGGTATCTGTCCTATATCTTCTGCAATGAAGACAGATGTGTAGAATTCATTCAGCTTCTCTGCAATCTCTTTGTCCTCCTTTAGTCCTCCTTTAACTCCATTGTCACCCAACGGTCCAACTGCCTCCCTATCTGGTTTCCCGTGTCTGATATATTTAAAGAATTCTTCATTCTTGGCCTTGATATTGTTAGTGATATGCTCTTCAAAATGCTTTTTTGCATCTCTTATTGTCTGCTTGCATCGCCTTTGTGCAAGCTTGTGCTCCCTTTTGTTGTCCTCACTTGGGCAAGACTTCCATTTTCTGAAGGAAGCTCTCTTTTCTCTAATAGCTCCCTTAACACTGCTCGGTAACGTATGTCGGTGATCTCTTGGACTTGGTGCTACTTTTCCTAACCTGTGGTATACATTTTAGCTGAGCTTCTATTATTGTGGTTTTGAGTAACGTCCAAGCATTTTGAAGGGATTTAACCCGTTGAATCCCCCTTTTAACTTCCTTTTCACCAGTTCCCTCATTTTAGAGAAGTTTCCTGCTTCGAAGTCAAATGTGCCTGTGTTGGACTTCCTTGGCAGTTTTCCACTTAAATATATATGAAATCTAATAGCACTGTAATCACTGTTACAATTGTTTCAACAACATGTACATCTCATTCTAGGTCCTAGGCAACACCACTTAGGACTAAATGCAGGGTCACTTCCCCTCTGGTTGGTTCCATGACCAACTGTTCTAGGGCACAGTCATTCAGGGCATCAAGAAATGTAACTTCTTTGTCATGACTGGAATATGCATTTATGCAGTTAATGTGGGGGAGTTTTTATGCTATGTATCGGTTATCCGCATGCGCACGCACACACACTTCTTTTGTGGTAGTTCTCCTGATTGGGGCGATCTTTGAGAAAAAAGTCATGTTTTTCCCATTGTTGCTTTCTCACGTTTTCTTCTGTAAGGAAAATTTGGGGGGATTTGTTTTTGGGGTTGGGGGGGTTGGCCATCTTGGTTGTTACTGGAGAGCAGAGAAAGTAAATTTGCAAAGGTGTAAACATACTGAAAAGCCACCACAACTGGGCATGAGGTCATAACAAGCAGCATTTCCTTCTAGGACAGGAAACAGTGCAAGTCAGAGCAGAGGTAGTACTATGTGGCTGCAAAGCTTCCTACAGCTGATCCTATGTTTGTGGGGCAATTTTGTCTTGGCAATAAGAACTGTACACGTGAGAGCTGTAGCAAAATGTTACAGTATATCATCACTCCCTAACTGGAGTGTTCCTGTTCAGGATTCCAGACAGCCATGTCTGCTCTAGGATACTCTGAGCTGTTATACGCTAAAGCATGCCAATTCACTCTCTATCCTTGCCCCTTCAGTTTTCCGTTTTTCTTTTCCAGCTGACACTATACTGTGTGGGGGGATGTATTATTAGTTCTACAAACCTTAAGGTTCTCCGAAGCATGCCAGTACCTCCCTCTTGTTTCTCAGTGGCCCCGTTTTGGCTCAGTTTCTGTCAACATGGGGGCACTGAGTTTGCTGACAGAGGGAGTGAATCCATCATATAAAGGAGGATAGCATGGACATTAGAGAAATCCGTTAAAGGTGAAAGACATTTTGTGTGAGAGTATGAGAAGTAGCCATTACAGTCTCTTACGTTGTGCGCAGTCTGTATTTATGAACAGATTTTAGGGTTTTACACTCCATTACGTTATTACCCTTGAAATTGAGCTGCATTTATAACAAATATGAAATATGTATTTTTAACACTAAAATGTAATTTTCCAACATAACATCCAAAATAAAGTGCCAGGAAGCTATTAGCAGCAAATTGAATTTTGTGGTATGTAATTTAGTATAAATAGTGACAAGTACTTTTCTCCTTCTCCCACCCCCCACAGCCCCATTAGTCATTCAGTTTAGCAGCACAGAGGCAGCAGTCAGCAAGGGTGTGCATTTTTATGTCTCCTTCAATTGCACACTTCATTTATTTGAACATGGCATAGGCGGCTTTCTCTGTCACGCAGCATCACTACACGATTAGCAAGTTTCGCCCTAGGGCAGCTGGGACCCTTTGCTGGGGCAGATGTTCTTTTCAGCTTATTCACCGGCCGTTCTTGGTTGTTTACCGTTGTCATGGCTACCTCTATTTCCATAGCAGCCGTGCAGCCTGCTCTCAGGACGAGTGAATATAGTTATAAAAGGATCATCTTTTGCTCTGTGTCCCTTACTTGCCATCTGTCAACTAACTGTGTGTGATGGATTCAGAAACCGATTAAGGATACTGGCAGACAAGCGATGATCCTTGTATTAAAAATTAAGAGTGGGACTGATGCAAATGTCTTTGGTGCCTTTGCGGGGTCTATTTTTTCTTACAGATGCAGGTGCAGTTTTTTAAAAATTCTTGTTGACACAGGGAAACAAGTGTTCCGATGCTGTATTTGTGTACAGCCTGCATAGTTATTTAGACTGTCCAGTTTACTTTTTCGCTACTTGCTCCAGCTTTGTGACCTGATAGCATATCCTTAGGAATACAGTTTAAGGGTTTGATCCATTCTCCTGCAGAAATAGCACTTGTGTACTGAAGGATTTTCATAGGACACAATAGAGCTCTTGTAACTTGTATCCAGGCAAAAGAATGGTTACACTGGTGATCCTGATCCCTGTAATGGCCTAGGGAGCTGCTCAGACATGTGCCGGGGCTGGGAAAGGAAGAAATGGGGCTTGATCGAACCCTGTAGCAATCTATCTGCCTGCAGACACACTGTGAATAAGTGGGAGTGGATCGGACCCCAACGTTCACAAAAACCTCAGCCACAAGTTTGAGAGGAATAAAACTCACAAAAAATGCAGAATAAACAGTCAAGCATCTTGTGGCATTGTAATGACTTATCAAATGTAGGGCACAATCGTATACATCCTTACCTGGGAGAAACCCCCATTGAACGCAGTGGAGCTTACTTCTGAGTAGACATGTATAAGAGTGCACTGTTAGTCTTTAAGTTGCCACAAGACTCTTTGCCACAGCAAAAATCAGTAAAGGAGGCTACTCCTCTGGAAGAATTCAGAATGGTGACAGACTCCAGCACAAGCTGCTTAATGGTAGTATCGGGACCGCATGCAAACTTCGAAGAAGAAGAAGAAGAAGAAGAAGAAGAAGAAGAAGAAGAAGAAGAAGAAACTACCATTAAACTACTTAATGGTAGTATCGGGACCGCATGCAAACTTCTTAGAAAATCGAGGACTTTTCTTTTCCCAATAATATTTTGATTGATTGAATCTTTGGTAACTCTTGTCAGTGTAGAGATTCAGTTCATTCTGTAAACTAGTGGGGTGGGAGTTTGCCCACTTGTAAATTAATGTATTTATTGGTTGATTTTTCCAGATCCTGACATTGATGCTGCTACTGCCATGATGCTTTTGAATACTCCCCCTGAGATACAAGCAGGTTGTGAGTAGATATTTCTATAGCCTATAGCACCATAGATATGTAAGCCTAACCTTCTCTTTCATTAGCACACAACCTATCAGGTTTAAAAATAAAAATGGTTCTGATGGAAAATTAAGATTGCGCAGTTAGACCCTTACTAACTTTAAACTCAGTATACTTTTGAGTGGTTGTTCTAGTACGTAAACGTCTGTGAGTAGTAAATACCAACAATTGTATATATCTAATTCACTTGAGTCATGTAATGTATTAGATATGTACAACTGGAATTTATATAGTAATAGGGTAATAAGTACTTTCTTCTGAAGAACAGGGAAGGTAATACGTAGGGCCACCATCAAAAATTATATTTTGCTTTTGGTTTCCATTTGGTGGGGGTGCGAGTATCAGATTCCTTTAACAACCAGAAACATGAAGAAAGGAAGAATTAAAATCCTATCTAGTCTTTAAAAGGAATATTAAACTTGCATGGTTAAATAGATCTGTTAAAAAAAGCAACAGATTGATTTGTCAAAGAAGCACTCAAGCCGATTTTTTTCAACTGCTAGGCCAGTTCTTTCTTTCTTTCGCAAAATAGTGTTCCGTAGTAGAGAGCTCTTCACCAGGTTATAAAATTCATACAGCCACATTTTAAGAATTGGCACCTGTTCACACAATACATTTTCTTCTATATCCAAGAGGACCCAGCTGTCCTTGCTTGAACAAAAGGAATACGAACCAGCCATTGTGAAATAAAGCCAGGAGTAATTCCTGTGGTTGTGGTGACTGGAAAAAGTATCTTTATGAATATGGGATTTGCTGCCCACCATTTGTCTGTTTCCCTGGTTCATTACAGTGGTCGCATGTAGGAGAAAATGTACTGTACAACCCAACTTTTAGACAACGCTTCTAAAATAAATAGACCCAGGACCATTCCTTGTTATGTTTGAATGCATGGAATAGTTCCTTGATGTATGTGGGACAACTGCTCTGTTTTTGAAGAACCGATTTTTCAATGTGTGAAAGTAGCCTATGAAATTAAACTATGGCAAACATTCTAAATCTTTTCCCTCCCTCAGGGCTGGTCACAGTGCAGCATTCTCAGTCACCCTGCACCATCCACCAGCAATTTTCTTTAATTTTATTTCTTAGTTGTATGCCTTTCTCTCTCTCTCTCTCTCTCTCTTTTTTTTTTACTAGGGGCAGTATCCATTACTATCCCTGCACTCCCACTGTTTCTGTTGCTCCAGCAGGACCCACTGCCTGCACAGCAGGCAGCTAGCCGTTCCTAAAGCAACTCCAGAAATTAGCAGAAACACTAGTATCTGGAACGGGACAGATCAGTGGAGCGCCATTCTGCAAGCTCCTTGACCTACCCCATTCTGGAAACTAGTGTTTCTGCTCATTCTGTTTGCTTCTGGATCCAGTAGCTTCCCATTACACTAGCGGTCAGCCCCGTTAGCACTAGATACTGAGCTATAGAATCAAAAATAGCTTAGGCTCTAGTTTTCAGATTCTGAAAAATCTACGCCACTTGGGGCTTCGTTTACCAATTACCCAAGCCTGGGGCGAAATGCCTGGGATCCAGTAGCGCTTAAGTAGAAGGAGCTCTGTTCACTCAAGAGGGAGTCCCCAATTCCTGCCGATTTCCCTAGTGTAGCTGCAGCCCTCCAAACCACATCTCAGGCAGTTTCACAGAGTCTTCCAGCCCTCAGGAGCAGCTTTCAGGGGGATGAGGGGGCATAGTGTGAGATTGGAAAGCCCCATTCCATAGTTAGCATCCAAGCCACTGCCTGCTAAATGAAATGTATCTTAATTTGGTATAGAGATTTATTTTTTAAATTGTTAAGCGAATTTCTCATGCTGCAAACAATGAATATTAGTAAAACAAAAATTAAGTTTAATGTCAAGTTACATCAATCAAACACCTGATAAAATAGCAAATAAAATAACCTCTGCAAAGATTCGCCACAGTAAACATCATGTCTCACTTGGCCCTAAGAAAAGGAAAGGGGAAAAAAGTATTTTAGTGCAGTGGTTCTCAACCAGTGGAACACATACCACTGGTGGGACACAGAAGTCATCTAGGTGGGATGTGGGGTTTTCATAACAGTTACTAAGAATTCACTTAGTAATCATACTACAACTATTTTTATTTGTTATATTTGTGTTTTACAGTTATCGTAGTAGTAACATCTGTACTCAACAGTGGTATTACAATTTTGAATTACTAATGGAATTATTATTTTTGTTTGTTTATGTTTTAAAGCCATAGCAATACATTTTACTCCCAATACTACTGCAATTTTTTAATGGGCTTCGCTTATTGTAAATGATAAATATAATAACAGAATGCCTGTAAACATATACATGCCCTTCTTGGAAAAAGTGGACTCTTTGTTCCTATCATGGTGGTATCCAGGTTCTTTGATAGAATGATTGGTAGGACGTAACATATGAAAGATTGAGAACAACTGTTCGAATGAGGCGCATGAAATGGTAAAATTAAGCTATTGAAATCCTGTTGAGTGCTAGGTTATTCTGAAGAGGATAAATGGGTTTGGCATTTTATAGGTTGGTGGTTTTTTTTTTCCAAAGAAAAACTATTAATTTAGGGTGTGTGGTGTGTGACCACAATTACTCAAGAATGAGTTGATGGATTTGAATGAAATATGCGCAAGGAAGAGCTGGTTAGTTTTGGCTAGAAAGCCACAACTGGAAATGGGGGCAATTGGGGTTTATTTGGGTAATTTGGGGTGCTTTCATGCATATCTCTGCAACAAACACTATGATTGACATGAAATGTCAATCACAGTTATTACATCCCCAAACACTGATGTAACTATCACTAGAAACTCCCTACTGCAGCCTCCCGAACCTCCAGATGTGTTGAACAACAACTCCCATAATTCCCAAGTCAGTTATGGGAGTTGTAGTCCAACACATTTGGAGGATCCCAAACTGGGAAAGGCTACCTTACTGGAGCATGTCAAAAAGCCCATATCCTGAACACTGCATAATAAGAACAAAACTCTTTATGTTATTTTGTATACGACTACTTTGTATTCAAAACATATATACACTTCTGCATAAGGAATTTGAGTGGGGCTTACTCTGGATTTTTAAATAATTTTTTAATAGAAATGCAGTATGATGTTCCTTACAAATGCATTAAAAAGAAGAAATACACAATTTGTTTAGCTGTGGTGGTGATGTTTGCATCAAAATGCTGTAATTTATAATAAAACTTCCTTTGTCTGAGAATTAATAGTCACTGTCTTCACCAGACCCATCAGTCTCTAGTGCATCTCACATGCTTACATCTTCTGCCTTGTTTGGGCACTGTTCACTGCACCCACAGAACTTGATATATGGTAGACATGCAACCAGACAATTGCGTCTTCCAGAGCCACATCCCTTCTTGTTATAGGAGGTGTGGGATGCACAAGGGCCTCATGATATACGCCATGACTAGAGGCAAACAAAGGAGGGTGACCTAGGTTTGTTGGGGCTCAGAACTTCGGGACCCCACTTTGCAGGGGTGGTAGCCTTCTCTGAGCCCTGGCAGAGTAGATGCAATCATATGCCATTTCATACAAGACACTTCCCAAAAGATGTAGGTGTATGACTTGTGGTAGGCCAAAGGTTATTACAGGGTGTACACCTCAAGTTCAGCCGAGGAGAGCTTTGGGGAAGTTGCCCATCTCTAATTTTTAATTAATTTCTTTACAAGTTCAGTAAACGTCCAAACTGGTAAAATGAAAAATGCGAAACCCATAGTTTTCTCTGAAGAATCCACACAATATATTCCTGAATTAAAACAATGTTAATGTACGATACACATGACGCTACCAAATACAGACATAACTGCCCCCACTATTAACACGTATCTAATGCTTAACAAATACACCAGATGGGGAGCACATTCCACAAAGTGTGCCATCACTAAAAAGGCCCTATCCCAATTCACCAAACTCCTCATGTCTTGTGGCTGAAAAACAAGAGACAGGCCTTAATGCCTGGGCAGGTATCATTCAGATTTTTGGGTCCCAAGCCATTAGCATTTTGCAATGTGCCTGGAAACAAAAAGGAAGACAATAGAACTTGAATAGGCCTCAATTCAAACATAAGGGTACAGCAAAAGTATAGTTAAGGGAGAAGGATAGTTTAATTTCCATTACCTTTGACAGTCTTCAAAGAAGGTGTGCATACAGAGTGTTTTATTTACTGGACTTGTGTCCTGTCCTTCAAATGTTTCAAGGGTGCGCACGCGCACACACACACACTCACACAAAGTCTGTGTGATAATCTCCAGATAAACCATTTATTTAAAAAATGAGTGACCCGATTTGTGTGTGTGTGCGCTAAACATTTGATATTGCTTAACACAGCACCACAACACATCTGATTGTCATTTTTGTATGTGGTGGTTAAGCTAAAAGCATGGTGTTCATTCAACTCTCATAGCTGTATTTGCAAAGGGATTTCTAATGTGTTAGAGATTACATAATTAAAATGGGGTGAGTAACCTTCCAAAGCATGACTATCCCTTTCACATCTAGACTATCCTTCCCACCCTTGTGGGTCACAGCTTGCACCATTTGTCTCTGAAACATCACTTGTGGAAGTAACAAGCAGTGCCAAAACCATACTTTTGAGAAACTTTCAGTAAGTGTGCAAAAAGACCTGTGGTTTTAGATCAGTTATCATTCATAAGGCTTCACAGAAGGGAGATGTTATAATGGACAGATCTCTTTTGTTAATCTTTGTTATTGTCCTATATACAGTGTAATCAATGTGCATGGTGTTCTGCAGAGTAATATAAGCAAACACAGTAGGATCTTGCCCCCAAGAAGCCCACAAGAAATTTTTATGGAAGTCTTCAGAGGGATGGGGGAGGAAAGAAAGGGAGTAGCAAAGGGTAATGAAGAACAAAGGTGAGGAAATGCAGTGAATATGTATGGGGGTCTATTTTAGTCTCTTTTTCCTCTCATGTGGTATATTGTTTGCATGATCAGTTATACTGGGATAACAAGCTCACCAGTCATTTCAGCCTCTGGTTTCCTTACAGACTCGAGGGATGAAGCAATATTTGAAGTGGGTTGAAAGAGAGCGAACAACCCCTGGCAAGATGGGGGGCAGTTACCCAGCTCTCTCTTTTGTTTCTGCATTATGATGTCCATATGAAAAATAGCAGGGTTATCATGACTGGTGAGTGGGGCTCACAGTTCTGTAGAGAAAAACAGTGACCTGCAAATGACCCAAGATAATGAGCAGAGAATATGGCTTAATCCCTCTAAAATGACTTTAGCATCATTGCAATGGAATTGGATCCTCCTGGCTCAGCTCTTTTTTAAATGGTTAAGTTAAAGGGAACCACCTAGTCCTTTCCACACATGTGTAAGCTTACACATTTGCAGTGGGGCTTATCTTCCAAGCAGCTGCTGTATACACAGATCTGCAAGTCACTTTTTAAGGCAAGGGCAATTTGTAAAGCAACTTTTAAGAGTGAGTGGAGGGTGCTACTGTTTGGAGAGTGAAAGAATACTTGCTACACACTCAGGTCTTTCCCTGTGTCTCTCTGGCTGGTGGTCCTATTCTTCATCGGGGTACTGTCTCCATAGAAGCAGGTTATCGATGCCACTTGCTCTTTAATCCACTATGGGGAGCTACTAGCTCATGTATTGAGATCTGCCAAATGTTAAATGGAATGCAAAACACTGCTAAAAGACAAAACACACTTTTAGTTTATGTGTTTTGATTTTAATGAAACCTGCACAAAGTGCTGAGAGCAAGAAAGTATTCTAAGCATATATATTTTTAATACCTGACCCAAAGGCCTGCAGTGTTCAGCAAGGAAAAGAAGAATGGGAAAGACGAGACATAAACAAATATAAAATGCAGATACATGATACAAATGTGGAAACGTGTGGCTGATACAGAGGTTCTTGAGAGGCTACAGACTACGATGCAAAAAAAAGAAAGAAAAAAAATTAAGAGGTAGATTTCCAGAGGGATTTAATGATGTTGTTGTTGTTGTTCAGTCGTTCAGTCGTGTCCGACTCTTCGTGACCCCATGGACCATAGCACGCCAGGCCTTCCTGTCCTGCGCTCTCTCCCGGAGCGTGCTCAAGTTCATATTCATTGCATCCGTGATGCTATCTAGCCAACTCATCCTCTGCCGTCCCCTAGGGAAGGCTCTTGAGCCTGAGGCCCTGAAGAGCTGCTGCCAGTCAGAGTAAGCACATACTGGGGTAGATGGACCAATGGTTTGACGTGGTATAGCGCAGGTATGGTGACCTATGATGATCACCAAATCTAAAAGCCAGTGTGGTGTAGTGGCAAGTGTGTTGGACTAGGAGCTGGGAGATCCCGGTTCTAGTCCCCACTCAGCCATGGAAGCTCACTGGGTGACTTTGGGCCAGTCACAGACTCTCAGCCCAACCCACCTCACAGGGTTGTTGTTGTGAGGATAAAATGGAGAGGAGGAGGGTAATGTAAGCAGCCTTGGGTTCCTTGCAAGAGGAAAAAAGGCGGGGTATAAATGCAATTAAATAAATAAATAAATAAATCAAAGCCAGGATTTAGGATTACATGCACAAACCTCTGCAAACCTGAGCAAAGCCTGGGGCCCACATGTTCCCCTGTCCTCCTGCCTCACAGTTTCCGTTTTCCACAGTCCTGGTTTGTCATTACATATGAACCAGGAATCATGGTTTAATGCAAACTCTAGTCAGTTTGCTAAACAAGCAACAACAAACTCTGGCTTGTTTTCCTGGCTTTTTCAACAAACTAGAGTTTATGTTAAACCATGAATCCTGTTTTGGATGTAACAAGCCAGAAATTGGGGGAAAAGAAACTGAATAATAGCTTATTCTTCCTCCTGACTAAGTGAGAGAGGGAGAAGACAGGGAGCATGCAAGCCTAAGGCTTTGCTTGGGCTCACAGAGGCTCATACATGTAATGAATCCTGGATTAGTGTTTTGTACAAACCAGGCCAATGGCTTAAACTTAGTTTCAGATTCTGGGTTAACTGGGAACTCAATTCTAACCATTGTTATAATCAATGCAGATATATTAACCATGGTCAGACTTGTGCAGAAATTCACGTTCCAGAATGGAGACACTGGGTGAAGGAAGTGTGCAATCCCACAGCTATCTCTCAATTGCCTGACTATGTTATCTGATCTAGAACATTACATCTGCACCTGCACAAAGAAAATGTCATTGGTGCAAAGTGGCGCACAGTTCAGCAACAGCCCTGGCATTCCGTGTCCCTTTCAATTTGAGCATCGTGATCAGCCTCAGAAGGCGACACTTCACCATGGAACACAGAGCATGGAATGCTCATGAATAGATTTATTGGGCTTTCTTTGAGCTAATTCCACTTCCCCTAAAATGATCCCTCTTGGTGTTTGATGGTATCCTTGCACTGTAAAACATTTGCGAGAAATACTAGCAAAAGCCCAACTGTTCAATGGGCTCGAAGTGATGTTTTCTCAGAACAGCAAAGAATGTTTTTCACGAAATCCGTGCAGGTTGAACATTGTCACATGTGCTTTGCTTACATTGTGGACTGATAGTTCATGCGATTCATGGGTGTGTTAGAATTAAGTGCTAGCAGCAATGACGAGAAGATGGATTTTAATGGCCTAATGAGATGTTAAAGGGTATGTGCAGCTGCCACTGACTTTCATCTCCCCAATAATGCCTAGTAAAAGAAACACAATTCCGCTATGGTTTTTTTTTTCTGTACACCAGCAGAGAGAATCATGATGGGTGAGCAACATCCATGTTTTCCCTATAACATCTCCTATGATCTTAGGTCCTAAGATTGACATTTATTTGTAGACATCATATACTGTTTTTCTGCTTGCCTGTCTTGTAATTCAAAATGGGGGAAGGGATTGGGCCATGATCAAAAGCTTGGGCTCTATGAAGAAAGATTGGCACTCTTTTTTTCAAGGAATATGTAACCATTTACAGTCGCTTTTAAGTTAGACATTACTTCAAATAGGGTTTCTAGTGAATATGTTTGTGGGCTGACTTCTATGGTTTTATTTTTGCTGTTTTATCTGTCATAGTATTTTTTAGCGATTGTTTCTTATCCTACTTTTTGTAGAATATGGATGGTTTTGTTGGTTTGTTTTGATACTTATCTTGTAACAACCTTTTGGGGTTGTGGGGCAGAAGGCAAGGTAGAAACTGAATGAATAAACATTGTGTGAAACTTCGCATTCTTTCAGTGCGAACTGTAACTTGCTTTGAAGCAGTTGCCTGAAACACAAGTACCTATTTTCCAAGGGAAATGTGAGAAAATACAAATTCATCACCTTCACCCAAGTTCTTAATTTTGCTATTCCCTTTTTCTAAGCAGAGTTTAGTTTTCACATTCTAACACTTGAATTTGAAGGTCTTTAGTCAATAGTATCTTGGCGACCTGAAGGCCAGATTTTCAGAAACATTTATCTCCTGTTTTATCTGACGTATTTTTCTATGCAGAGAAACTAGCCATAGATAAGAGGTAGAGTGCCTTTACGTTTCTTAAAAATGTATCTCACATTTTGTTATCTAAGGCCTCCTTCCCTCACATGCTGAGGCATGTGGGAGCCCCTTCTCCATGGCGCTGTTCCATGTGGCTGTAGCAGATCTCTCTGAATACCACCGCCATGTGGGTTTTTCTCATCTGAGCAGCACCTCCTTGTAACTTGTACATAATTTTATTTCCAACATTAGAATTCAAATCCTTACTTTTTATTTTTATCACTAGATAAATAATATTAATTAATTAATTAATATTAATCCTAACAGCTAAGGTGACATTGTAGACCAAGAGATTTATGATGAAGAAGTCTACATGTAAGACTAAAGTATGTTGTTACTCTATCAACATGCATCATACTTTATAGACGTAACAAAAGCAAAACCTGCCCCAGGAAATATACAATTAAAATGATGAAGGGGAGGATAAGAAGAGGGAGGTGAGAGTATTCTGTAGTACCAATAGACACAAATACTATAAAATTCCATATATAAACTTGGTAAATTGAGGGATGTGGGCTTTGACTACTAGGTATTGCCAAGTTGAGTTGTAGCAGCTTGTTCTTAACATTCTGTAGAGACAGAATGGAAGTACCCCAGACTGAAAGCATCATTATACAATGCTCTTTCCCTGTATATGAATTGTAATTGTTTACCTGATGCATTGGTCAGCAACTAGATTTCCTAGGGGACCACCTGGAAATAAAGTGTGGCAGGCCAGCTTAACAGCCCTCACCAGCTACAGTGGCTGTCCCCAAGTTCTGTTGCCACAGGTACCATCTTCTCCACAGCTCCTTTTACCTCTAGCTTGGCAAAAGTAGAGGGGTGAAGATGGCACCCTTTCAGGGGAAGGGGTCAAATACTCATACTTACTTAAGACTATCAATATTATATAATACATTTTGTATTAAAAATGAACGATCTGGATTATTTGTCTCTTCTGTATTCTGTCAACAAACTTTCTAAAGCAGTTTATCTAGAATAGTTTTACCACCACCACCACCACCACATCTTCTAATATGTTATACATATCTTTTGCTTTAGATTGCAACCTTGAAAGGGTTTTCCTTTAGTATTGTATGTGTGTATCCTTCAGCTTTATTCCAGAACTCAAATGTCGCGTGTTATTTTCTGTGGCTATGTAACAGCGCAATATGTCTGCTCTGAAGTAAGTCCTATTGAGTTCAGTGGAGGTTATTCCTAGGCAAGTGGATATAGGAGTGTAGTCTAGGTTTATTTTTAAGGGCTCTTAACACCTTAACTTTTAGGGATGGTTCATATGGTCATTTTGGTCATTGCACATTCTCCATTGGATTGTACCACTGTATGTGATCACTTTTAGAAAGAGCCAACTGAGGAAGTACAAGGCAGGGTACCTGATTTTCACAAATCCCTCCTACCCACTTACACTTACAAGCACGCAAAGCTTCTCCTGAGGGTTGTGGAACCCCCCAGAACAAAACGCGATATAGTGCAGAGGGTTTCAGTAAGTAGGAGGTGATTGGCAAAAATTAGGTGCTCCAACTTAACTTTCTGTCAAGGCAAAGCCACCACTGGATAGAACCCAAGTTCTGAGAATAGGATGTTTAGCTGGTGCAGCTCCTGTTCCCTACATGCCCCAGGGCTGAGACTAGATCATAAGAACATAAGAAGAGCCATGCTGGATCAGACCAAGGATCCATCTAATCCAGCATTCTGTTCACACAGTGGACAACCAGCTGATCCACCTACCAGGTCTTCGTGCCAGTCGTGACATTCTTCATGCAGTTTATTAAATACACAGGATGAACAGCAGTGCTGTGTACTTGCTGTGAACTTGTGTCCCTGTTTTGCAAGACATTACTTAAATATCAGATTAAAGGTGCAATCCTATGCATGTTTAAACAGAAAAAAGTCCTACAACTACAAGTCCTACAGCAAAGCTGGCTGGGGAATGCTGGGAGTTGTAGGGTTTTTTTTCCTGTTTAAACATGCATAGGATTGCTCCCTAAGGTTTTAAAGGACCACAATAATGGAGGAACAATTTATATATTGTTGGATCATGTTTAAATGGATTTTACCTTTATCTTAGCTTAATTAAAATTGTTTGTGTATTTTTATGTATTGATTAGAGTAAACATCTCTTGCTTCATAGTCACGCACTTAACATTTATATACAACATTTCAAACATTCATAACATTTTATACACAACGGGCTGGATCAGAGAGCTTCGGCTATTGGGCGGTATAGAAATAAATAAATAAATAAATAAATCTAGAGTTCCCATAAGCGATACTCTGCTCATGGGACACTCCTGCCGGAGGTAGATGGAGGAAGTGATTTTTGGTGCTCCAGAGGCTGGGCGTCCCTCTGGAACTGCATGGGAGATGTCGCTGAGCCCACAGGGGGAAGGGGGAATTGGCAAAATTTTCTCTCCCACCCCCCATTTTTTCTAGTGGGAGCCTCCACTGGATCGCGGCCCCTTCCACATACAGACAGAGCTCTTCTGATCAAAGAAGGGTAATTCTGGCTCCAACACTATTTTAGAAGCCCTTAAGCAGGCTTTTATGAGAGGTCAGTATTTTTACTCCCCTTTTGAGAATAGGATGCTTAGTCTAAGAGAAGATAGACTGGATATGAAGGGACTTATGAAGCCACTTTCTCCTGATTCAGACTACTGGTCCTTCGGGCTAGCCCAGTGGTATCTATTCGGACTGGCAATGGCTTTCTGGGGTCTTAGGCAGATGTCTGTTCCAGCCCTTTTATGCAGTTTTGTTTAAGTTGCGATGCCAGGAATTGAACCTGGTACCTTAACCATGCAAAGCACATCCTCTGCTCCACTGCACTGTGGACTCTACAAACAAGGCTTGCCTTAGGCCACCTGGTGAGTACGTTGCTGTGGTGAGATTCAAACCAGGGACTTCCTGCTTCCATGCTCACTCAATATGTTAACACAGCTTTTTGTGGCTACATGTTGCACATGAAATATCACCTGCACCTTTAACTTGTTCCCTCTTAGGAAGCTAGAAAAGCAGTGGCTCTTTTTTTACACGAAGCTTGATGTCAAATAAACTGCTTGGTTTTACATCCTTTTAATGTTTTCTCTTCTCTCTCCCCTGCCCCCCTTGTGATTTGCCTTCAGTTCCTCCTGGAGTGATACAAAATGGAGCCCGCATCCTGAGTAGAGGAATCTTCACAGGAGTTAGACCACTGCCAATAAACCCAATTGGAAACATGGCTGCTGTAGTAAGGTAAGGATGCTGAAGGACAGAATTAGTGGCGCAGCACTAAAGTGCTGTGGCTGTGCACTCGGTTGGGTCTCCCCTGCATAGTTTCTGTTACCTCCAAGATTATGGCCACTCTAATAGCCAAGATGAATCAGAACCTTGAAGTAGGAACTCTGAAAGGGCTCTGATAAACTTCCAACTGATTTAGCGAGCTGAGTGCCAGATTTCAAAATGGTCATTCCTCTACTGTCTGTGATTCTGGCCACACTTAACACATGAGGAAAGCAGCTTTTTAGATTCATACAGAATATGTACCAGGCAACAACATTTATCCAGCCCTCTCATATGTACCTATTTGTTGCAAGCCTTTTGCCCAGAACCGATATGTACCTCAGGCAAAAGACTAAATACAAGACTGCAGTTTAAAGTTTGACCAATTTCCCTGGGTTTTAACTCCTGTCTTGGATTTGGATCTTGTTTGCCATTCTCACCCTTTTGGTACCAAGAATGAAATGTTTTGATGAAGAATGCAGCCCAGCCCATCTCGTGTTTGATCACAAGATTATTTATGTACAACTGACTTCTTATGTGCTCACAACATATGAATAATGCAGGTTTTTAGCTTTTAGCTACATATTTGACCAACATGCTGAAATCCATTTCTTTTTTTATGCATTCCATTTCACAGTTGCATCCCGTTTAAGCCATTTATAGACTGTTCCCTTTTCACACAGTAATTGAATGAATGAATTGCATTGTTTCCCAGTTTTTGTACAAGCTCACTTGGCTGCTGACCCTGGAGCCAATTAGTAAGTGATCTTGTGCAATCATTTCACCTTTGCTTGTCCAACCAAAGGTGCAACAGAATTCAGATTGTTCAAATAATGTGCATTGTTCAAAAATACTAAAACCAGGACAAATTCACCACTTGACATGAGTAAAGATTAGCCATGGGGGATTATGTCATTATGCTGCTGTTGTCCTTTTGGCTTAAACTACATAAATAGATCTTTTGTTCCTGACTAATCTATAAATGGAAATATATTATTTTTAGTGTGTGAAGCATCATTATCTGGCACTAAAGCTGGCCAACAGAACATGGTTTTTGACAGCAACTCTTAATTTTAACATATTCATGCTTTTCTCTTACTTTCCACTATTATATTTTTCTCTCTGTCTTTTTATTGTTCTGTGTCTTTTTAGGAAGCAGACCATACAAATAATTTCCATAATTCTAACACATTATTTTCAGCAATGGCAGATTCAGGAAAATCAAAATGATGTATTGCTTTAATGCAGATGGGCATTCTGTAGTCCAGACTGCATGCTGCCCTCAGCTAATTTAATGCACAGAGGGAAAGCCCAGATGAAGAGGAGAAGGAAGGAAATGGAGGGGGAGGACAAAACTTATGGAGTGACGAAGGAAAAGGGGGAAGCCCCCTCAAGCAATCAGTTCATCTTCTGGCCAGGAGGGGGAAAAATAGGAAGGGGAAGCTGAAATGTTGAAAGGAGTGATGGAAGGAGAAGGAGATAGCCTCTGCAAGTGATCAGTTCAGACCTCTGTCAAGAGCAATCTGCTCCTCTCCCAGCAGCGGGGGGGGGGGGAGAGAGAGAGGAGAGAACGGGATGCCAAAGAGAGAGAAAATGACAAAAGGAGGTGGCAAAAAGAGAGAGAAAGGGTGACCCTGCCCACTTTGGGCTCTGGCCACAATCACTGTTGGCATGAGAGACCCCCCCTGATAATTTACCCCCTGAGGGAATGCCTCCCTCAAAAGGTTCCCCACCCATACTTTTAAAAAGTGATTTAGGTTAGGGTGAGTTGGTTGTCCATGGTCAATTTTGGTCCATTTTTACAGGCACCATGTCACACTGAAATGAGTGGTCCCTGAAATTTTTCAGTGATTGCTTGTTTTAAAATACGTTCCTGCCTGGTGAAATTAAGCCACAGCCACAAGAAAAAACACTTAGCAACGGTAAGGGTTCTTGTAACAGCTCCCATTCATTTAACTGGGGACTGAATAGGAAACCTTCCCAGAGGATTGTTCTCCTAGATTTTGTTGGAAGACTTTTCATGCGATTTACTAGATAGGGCCATGTGTTTGTTGTCGTCATTGTCTCCGTCACTGCTCTTTAGTTGTTAATGATGAAAACGCTTTTTGGGGGAGTGAGAAAAACAAATCACTACAGAATAAGTGCAGGGATGTTTCACCTGATAGTGATATCCCACATAAGATTGGAGCTGGTGTACCATAGTGGCTAATTCATTTATTTGTGTAAAGAATGTTCCTCCCCCAGCCCCCCCTGCTTTTTAAACAAAAAGTCTCCCAGTGCGGCTTACAAATATCAGCATTTAGGCGTACTATCTAAAGGATATGACACACAAAGAAAAAGAGATGGGGATGGAGACGGAAAAAAGCCATCTCAGGTTCTTATCACAACCAACTGGGATGGGAATAATTCCAAGGTTGCCTGATGAAACTGCTGCTGGCTGGGTGACATTTGGAGAGCCAAAGGCAGCTGTTTTTTCAGCAGAGGCAATGGAATAGCTAAGAGACTGAGCTATGGATTGGTACGTTCCTGGCTCAAACTGTGCTATGCTATCAAAGTGGCCTCAGGCAACCTATTCTCTCTCAGCCTTAGGGCACAATCTTATGCACATTTAGATGGGAAAAAAGTCCTGCAACTCCCAGCATGCGTCCTGGGAGTTGTACGACTTCCTTCTGTCTAAACGTGCATAGGATTGCACCTTTAATCCGCCTATCTACAATATGGTCAGTAATAATACTGGCTTACCTTACAGGATCGTTGTAATGATTAGAACTCGAATAATGCATGCAAAGCACTTTGAACACTTGAAAGTACTGTGCAAATGTGAATTATTGCATTAGGGTTATTTATTCCAGAAGATTTCTATACCAGTTTTCATTTTTTAAAAACAAAATCCCAAAGTGGTTCACATAAAAACATTATAGAATACCATAAAACCAATCAATAAAATAATAAAACAGTGATAAAACAGCAAAATCTCTTTAAAATCACTTGGAATGCTAGCAGTCAGGACATATTTCGGCCAACAAATGAGTCTAAAGTTGTCTGGGGAAATACTCCACACTAGGAGCCTGCCTGATCGCAATGGGTAGGTCATGCCACGTGGTGGGTACTACAGTATAGAAGGCCCTGCTCTGTACCACAGCCAAACGAACATCAGTATGCCGCGGCGATACAAGAAAGCAAGGCTTCCCCTCATAACGTAGAGACTAGCACAGGCTATATGGGAGAAGGCAGTCTCTCAAGTAATCTGGTGCTGAGCTGTTTATGGCCTTACAAACCAGCATTAACATGGTACTGATTGGGAACCAGTGCAGAGCTTTCAGCAGGAGTCATATGTGCACAGTAAGACACATATTGTTCACACACACCTCCCCTTCTTACATGGAAAAATGAGAATGATGCATGTTTCAGTTCAGCCTTGGCTCCGGTGAGCACCTGTATGCACACAGTGGTCAGGAAGCCATCCCTTTATTATTTGGAGCCTACTGGTGACAAAAGACCTCAACCTGTATTGGCCTGGAAATGTGTTATGGTCTTTTCGATGCCAGGTGAAGATCTCTGTGTTCTCCCAGGCATTTTTAATCTTTCACTTCTGAAAAAAGGTTTAGTGCTTTTCAGATCCTTGCACTGCTATCGTCCTCTGCTGTTGGTTTTATCTAGGTTATATTCTGTAGCCATTTTAATTTGTTTTCAAGTTTATTATACTTGTATACTTCATGGTCTTAGCCTTTATTTCGTGTACTGTCCAGAGAGCTTTGGCTATTAGGTGATAAAGAAATGCAGTTAATAAATAATAAATACAAAATAGATATGAGGACCAGTTGGAAAAGAGGATGGGGTAAATAAGCCAAAACCTCACTCCCACTTTTACCTCAATGCTGGTGCTTTCAGGCTCCTATTTTGCCTCTGGGTTGGCACCAAAGGAATGATTTGGCTCAGGGACCCTTTTACTAACTCCTTACACTAGGGCCTGCGTTTCATGTCGTTATTTTATGCCTAACTGAACATTAGTTCATCAATAAGCAAAATAACTCTAAAACATAAAGGCACTCTTTATCCCCTTTCATCTGCTGATGTTTAATTTGTTTTTTTGGTTGGTCTGTTATGGCCAGAAGCACTGAAGCAGAAGTAACAATCACAGCACACATCAGTGTAGGTGTCAGACACATGCAGATTTTGGTGGCACACCATCTGTGAGTGACCATAGCTTCCCAAAAAAGAAAGCCAGTAAAAATTTTTTGTAAATGAATAGATCTGGAAAATTAAAAGAGTTCAGTGAAAAATATTGAGGTTGAAGCATGGCGCTTCCTTTGGGAACACTGCATGTGGGAAGTAGCCTCCATGTTAAATATGAATGTTCCCAGAGTTGAACTTTTCTCATCATTGGCAGCACACACCTTTGCATTAATGCTAGATCTGTTCAGATCGTAGACAAAGCACTGTTTCATTAGCAGAACATTGTGCAGCCTGTATTTGCCGTGGTGCTTTGCATATATAATTATGATTGTAAAATCCCTCCTGTAAGTTTTTCTTGCCAATAGTACTACGGATTTAGTTGCATTGATTTGTACTCCCTGATCCTCTGGGATAGGATCTGATTATGTGAGGGAATACTGCTTTGTGTTAATTTACTCCCTTAGTACCAGAGTTGCCTGAGAACATTTCTGCTATTTTCAAATGGAATATTTTCCACATCTCTGCACAGAAATAGTTGAGGAAAAATATCAGGTATCAAAGCTGCTAATATCCCAAATCTACCAGCAAAGCTGAAATATTCACAGTATTCATCATCATCATCATCATCATCATAATATTTGCCATGCAACAGTACACTTGAGTCTTATTGAAATCTGTAGAGAGGGACCACTACATACAATCCCCACCCTATCATGCTAGGAAGGAAGCTAGGAGTTGAAAGAAACCAGGGGTTGAACCAGGAAGCCTGAGCCAAGGGATGCACAAAAATACACTAGGGAAAACCTCGTTCAGGCAAGGCTCCAGCCCAAATGTAGGGTGGCCACATGTTCTCTTTTTCAGAGGACTGTCTTCTGTTTGAAGGACTGCCCTCTATTTTGAAGGCACCATCTGTTTGAAGGGCTGCCCAGTCCAAGAACCATCAGAAGGAAGAGCTTGTCGAAGTTGCCCATCAGAGTCCCAGTATTGGGAAAAAGGCAAGATAATAATAACAACAACAACAACACAGCACACTGGTGCAGAACCTTAACAGCACATGCTAAGGCACACAAGTCACCACCTGTCCATAGTCTTCCACACTGTGGTGAAATGTATTGTATTTTTATTTAAATCCTAATAATTATTTCTAAATTTCCATCTGTACGTATACATTAGCATGTGCGATTTTTATGCAGATAAGTGCTCTCTTTTGCCCTCTTTTTTGTTGATGCATAAATGGCCACCTTACCAAACTGGAAGCTATTTATAGCACTTCCTGTCTTGGGGGTGGGGGAGTCCAGTGGCAACCAAAGGTGGGTGAAGCCAGTCCAAAGCCTGAGAATAATTCTCTGCTGGTAACATGTTCCAAGTTACAGTTCTGAGAGCTCATCACATGGGACCATCGCCCATAAAAGTGCAGGGTCCTGCTTCTATCCCCAACACCTTCCAGCAGAACTTTTCTCAAGTTTGTTTTCAGATATTCTTCAGTGTGGAAAAAACGCATCTCTTTGATTCAGCAAGGTGGTGCCGTAGCACAGTCATAGAGCAGGTGCTTTGCACATGGAAGGTCACAGGTTCAGTCCCAGGCATCTCCAGTTCAAAGTGTCATGAATTCATAAATCAGGAGCATTCCTGTATAATCAGGACTGAAGGTAAGTGCCAAATGCACTTAGTAACCTCTGTACTAACCCTGGTGGGTTCCAGCAGTCATGCAAACACCTAGCTACAAACAACAGGTGACTTTATGGGGTAAGTAAACAGGGAAGGGTTTCAGCCACTTAAGAGAGTGGCACACAAAAGAAATGGACTCAGAATTAAAGTTAATTTTCTCCAGGTTCTCAGTTAAACAGTAGGCCTGCACAGCTTTAACAGTCCCAGAAATCTGTTTGTTCCAAACTGCTAAAGCATCTTCTCCACCCCTGAGTCCCCACTGATGCTCCATCAGCTCTCCCAAACTTGCTCCCGGGCTGTAGTCCTTTTTGTCTCTGTGCATGTCTCTCTCTCAGTCCTTGCCCTCCTCCCTCACCAACAGGCAACCCTCAGAGACACTCGGGTCACAGCAGAGGCTGTTAGGAAATGTAACTCCTAAGACTCCAAAGACACATTACAGAAGAATGAGGTAGGAGGTACTAGGAAAGACCTCTCCCTGTGAGTAGCAGTGGCTCTCGGGGTTTGACTATAGGATACCAGGCTAGACAGACAAATAATCTGACTTGATGTAAGCCCTACCGGCTCCAGGTTTCTGAGGGTCTTTGACACCCTCAATGGGCCCCCTTCCTCAGTGAGTCTACTTTCTCACTGCCATTGCCACCAGCCACTATTGCTCTGCATCCTCTTTCTTATCATTGCTACCACTTGCTTGGTTGACAGGCAGAGAGTCCGTGAGCAAGGAGCAAGGATATAAGGCAGCTTCCTTTGTTCCCAAGCGTAACCTGAAAGTAGCAGCTGCCAATGCTATGAATGCTATAAAGAACACCCCCACATCCAGCCCCTGGCTGCAGGCCAGGTAACAGATTACTAGCGCTGTCCATGGAGGCACCCTATTTCCCCATCCTGATGGTCTAACAGGTGATCCTTCCTCCCAGCACTCCTCATCTGTTAAGCCCAGGGGGAGAAAGGGGACATGGACCTCTGTGAATTCAGCAGAAGGCAAGCATCTTCCTTGGATCAGAGTTTAATCTATTTTCTGACTGCCTTTTGTAAAAAAAACAAACAAAAAAACCCAATTGAAATACTTTACCCTAAATTATTCACCTGCTTAAAGGAAAATACAGTCTTAGATTTGAGAAGACAAGCTGGCTTTAAAAAAAAAAACCCAACAACTTTGCAGTCTAAACAAGTTTGGTAAGATTTTAAAAATGCAAATTCATTTGTAAAGCGTGAAATGCCTCGTTCGTGAAGAGTCTGCCATGCTGTGTGGATTCCCACCTATTGTGCTCAGTCTCTTTCCTTGGAGCAAGACTATTATTGCTGGTGTCATGCAAAGGCTCAGTGGCACATGCTCTTGACTGAGCCATGTGACTTCAGCTGTATGCCAGAACTAGTAAAGAAAAAAATGAAGTTAAATCTTTTTTCCCCTAAATTGTGGCAATCTTGAGCATTAATCTTCCAAATGTAAAGATTTTGCTTAAAAACTAAGAAATCTGCCACTTCAAAGGCAGCTCTTGCTTCCCCCTTAATGAATTATTTTAAGGAGCTGGTTATAAATTCACCGTACAGTTGTTTTGAATATGGATGACTTCTTCTCTTAAGCAGTTGGCATCGTTCAATGACAACCCCTGCAGTGGTGACACCAACTCGGAGTGAATGCAGCTGGCTTGCTGCACAATCATGAATGGCATTGCATTTAGCTATTAATAATTGAAAGAGCTTTGTCTTTGTCTTTTTTCCCCTGCTGGGTTCTTCATATAATTTATGGATCATGAACTACCCCCTAAAGTCTAAGAAACATTGAATTATATTGAGCAAGAAAGGATGGAAATTTGGGATTTTGTACGGATTTAAAACAGTTGTGTTTATCTCTCAGAAAATAGTCTCAGTATCAAAATTTAGCCTTGGCAATCTTGCCATCTTCCTGTATTGTTGATTTTGTTACTTGAAAAGTATAACTGAATAACTAATAGAAGGAGCTATCTTTATCAATATTGAGGAAGTCTGTGTTCAGACATAACACTAAACCAGTCTTCCCCAACCTGGTGCCCTCCAGATGTTTTGGACCTCAACTCCCAGCATTCCTGACTGTAGACAAAGCTGCCTGAGGCTGGTGGGAGCTGGAGTCGAAAACATCTAGAATCGCAGAATAGTAGGGTTGGAAGGGGCCTATAAGATCATCAGGTCCAACCCCCTGCTCAGTGCAGGAATCCAAGTCAGAGCATCCCTGACAGATGACTGTCCAGCCTCATCTTGAATGAGTGGGGGAGCCCACTTGCTGCCTAGGTAATTGGTTCTGTCGTCGTATTGCTCTAACAGTCAGGAAGTTCTTCCTGATGTTCAGCTGGAATCTGGCTTCCTGTAACTTGAAACCATTATTCCGTGTCCTGCACTCTGGGATGATCGAGAAGAGATCCTGGCCTTCCTCTCTGTGACAACCTTTCAAGTACTTGAAGAGCATTATCATATCTCCCCTCAGTCTTCTCTTCTCAAGGCTAAACATGCCCAGTTCTTTTAGTAACTCTTCATAGGACTTTGTTTCCAGTCCCCTGATCATCTATCTGGGCCTCAGAGTTCTTGAGTTTCCTTCCCAAGCTTCAAAGTCTGATGTGATTTCTTCGTAGCTCCGCTTGGCGGTATCATTTGTTCCCACGTGGATGAGAAGAAAGGGATACCTGTCAGCGGGCTTTATGAGTGTAGGCAACCCTTCAGTCACGTCTCTAATCCATCCTCCCGGGAGACAGCATACCTGGCAAGTCCATGGGTCTTCGCGACATACTTGGGTTTTGATCCCATGCAGCAAGGAGTCTCCCACTTCTACTCTTCTTGTTGTTGTTGTAGGCCTTTGTTTCATTGCCTCTGCTTGCTTGCCCTTCACCCTCTAGTTCACTCTCATGCAGGTTCCCCTGTAATTCTTCCTCTGCAGGCTGTCCTCGTCTCATCCTCAAGTACCTGTAAACGGTTCCATAGTTCCACTGCTTCCACTGGCGTAGAGTGGCTTCTAGTTCTTCTGCTCCTAACTGTCACCCTTTCCCAAGGAGCATCCTCTACTGCATTTTTCCTCACCTCAACATTTTCCTCTTCTGCCTCAGCTTGCTGATGCTCTTCTAGCTTCTGTTCTTCACTTGCTGCTGTAGTTCCACCATTCTGTCCAAGAACACTTTGTGTTCTCTTATTCCCTGGAGGGTCAACACTCGCCGCTCCAGTCCTCTTACTTTTTCTTCCAACAGCGTGATCAGCTTGCACTTGTTGCACATGTAGGCCATGTTGATCTCAGGTAAGAAAACAACATGGCACAGACGTTTCAGGTCACCACCACTGGAGAGTCTTTTCCTTCCATAGTCTCTATTCCTTTTATGTTTCTAGCTTTCTGATTGTACTGGAATAGCCTGTGCTTTGTCCTCTATTCACTGGAGGTTAAAAACACCTGCCCACTGGTATGGAAGTGTGTGCTACAAAAAAAAAAAAAAAAAAATTAAAAATCTAGAGGGAACCAGATTGAGAAAGGCTACACTAAATCTATCTAAATCAATTTTTTAGTGTTATGTACAACTGCAGGCTGTGCAACTAATACACTCCCTCCTGCCCTTACATACCTCAGCTGGAAGCATCTAACCACAGTTAGTAGCAAACCATGGTTTCCTTTTGTGTCTGAACACAGCCACAGTTCGCCAGTTTGGGACACAATAGCAAAGTATGGCTTTAGCAAACCACATTTTGCCATGTTGGCATGACAGCAGACATGGCAGCAAACTATGCCTTAACATTAACTTCAGGTAGTGTAAAGGGAAGAGGAAACATGCAGTCTGAGGCTTGTGACTACTCATACACATAATGCTAAACTGTTACTTAGTGTCGTATCTGAGTGCATCTGATCGTTGAATTGAGGCTTCATATCAAACCATGGTTTACACTAACTAGCATTTAGAACACAAACCATGGTTTGAGCTCTCAAACACTGAAAGGCAAGCCATTGTTTGGAGATATTGTCTACTTTGGTTTTCCATGTGGTCAGCAAACCATGATTTAGAGCAGGGGTGGGCAAAAACTAAATTCCAGAGGCTTTGGACTTCAACTCCCAGCATTTTTGACCATTGGCTTCTTGGAGTTGAGGTTCAAAACATCTGGAGATCTGCCTTATGCCCACCCCTGCTTTAGAGTGATTGCTTTTATTTTCTATCAGCTCAGCACTCCCCTTTCTATGATTTTGCGTCCTTTGGAGGGGGAGCTATGGCTTTAACTATGGCTTGTCAATTGAGGCTTCACACCAAGCTTCCATAACCATGATTTGGAGTGATTGAACTGAGCCTATGGTATTATATTTATCTGACTATGCTGTGCATGCAAACATGTAGAAATAAAACCCTACAGCTCGGAACCCACTCTGAATCTATGCAGCATACTTTACATCAGGGGTGGGGAACCTTTGTGAGTCTGAGGGCCAGATTTCATGCCCCTCCCCCCAGGACCAGTCCAGGAAATTGAGAATCCTGGAGGAGGGGAATCACAGGAGCACTCCAAACTGAACAGGTGCGCTCCAAACTGTAACATTTTGTTGGGGGTCCCACTTGTCTGTCTTATTTGCAGGTGTTCTTTTCTTCCTACGTTTTAGGGTAGTATTGTATCCCATTTTGTTTTTAGGAATAACCTGTGCCCCAGTTTAGCTGTTCATGGCAAGTGCAGGAGTTCTGATCATGCTTGGAGCTTCCTTAGCTGGAACAGCTTCCCCATTCATTTCAGTGGAGGTCTCCAGTGCATGTGCTAACTCCTTCACCTGTAGCTGAGGACACATGGATCTCTGAATTAGGTTGGCTGTTCCAAGAAAGTCAACACTGAACATTTTACCCTAATGGTGAAGACTCCTTAATTACATTAACAATGATGAAATTACCAAGTAGCAGATTTAATGCAAAGGAAGCAGATGTTTTCTAGATTGCCACTGTTTATTGTAAGCCACCATCAAGTTTTTCTTTTGTTTTTAGGGTAGTGTATATATTTTTTCTTTAAATGAATAGTCAACTCGTGCAATTCATTGCCATTAAATGATGGTGGTGGTGGTGATGCATTTAATGCATTTCTTAGCTGCCTTTCAAGACTGCAGCCTTTGGAGATGGCCAAGACAATAACAGGTTTCAGAAAAGATAAAGACAAAGCTCATGTATAAATGAGAGAGGATAATACCTACTATGTAAAGTAGGTATTATCCTTTCTCATTTATCCTCTTTGCCTCTTATCTTCCATTTCTTCCTGTCTCATCCCCTGCGCTCCCAATATTTTCCTGTAGTACTGCTAAGAACGGGTTCAGCAGTGTCAGTTGGCTAAGATGGCTCAGGCAAAGCTACTTGGTCATCATGGTGCCTCAGTCTCCGTAAGACGCAAATGGACTGCTTCCGCACATTCTCTCGGATTCTTGTGCAGTTTCCCTGTGGCAGCCTTCCCCAGTCTGGTGTCCTCCAGACATTTTGGACTACAACACCCAGCATTCTTGACTATCGATCATGTTGGCTGGGGCTGATGGGAATTGAAGTCCCAAGACATTTGGAGGCAGCAAGTTGGGGAAGGCAGCCCTGTGGTCCATGGTAATGGCTGATTACCATGGTAAGCCCAGTCTGTAATCCATCATAGTGCAGCAATTCTAATGATCTTAAAACAACGTTCTCAGTCATAAGATATTAATGCTTGGAGTGGCTCCTCTCAAGTGTCACTGAAATGCCTTGCATTTTTAGCTCGACAATGGTTACTCATATAATCCGCTGAGTACTGAGAATCAAGTGTGGCGGAATTTAGGACACTTGTAAATCACAGGGCCTCACTTTATTAAACAGGCATAACAGGGAATGTATCTTCTCCCATATTCTTCAGGAAAATCCTTTTGAGTTAACATGAAGCATCAACAGGTTCTTCATGATTATTTTGTGTTAGTATTTATGAAGCAGAAACCCAATTTTGACTAGAAGCCCCACCACTCTTAGTGTTGTACTTGTAGATAGGGATGTTTAAAGAAATTGATCTTTTACAAATTCCTGTATGAAATGCCCTAATCTGCTCCTCTCAGACTAATGTGCCGATCAGAACTTAGCTATCCACCAGATTTTGTACCTCTTTGTTGCAATGCAGTCCTCGGCGGTTTAAGCCAATCTCATTTCTTTGTGTGTGTGTCGAGAGAGAGAATATATATTTAAATATGTACTAAGAGGAATCTTTAAAAATACTGCAAATTAATGTGAAAATGGAATGGAATTATGGGTAAAAAGATGCGGAAGTAACACAGAACTGAAATAGATTTGTTCATCACAACTTCCTCTCCTAATACATGTCTCTAGTGTAAAATAAGTAATATATTTATTTCATACCTCAGGCTAATGAATTTGGGGATGTAACAACAGCTATGATTTATGTAACAAATTCCTAAGGGTAGCCATGTTGGCCTGTTGCAGCAAAAAACAAAAAGGGATTAAACAAATTAATGGAGGATAAGGCTGTCGATGGCTACTAGTCATGATGGCTGCTTGTTTTATTTGTTTATTCATTACATTTATATCCCCCCTTTTTTTCCTCTTGCAAGGAACCCAAGGCAGCTCACATGATCCTCCTCCTCCATTTTATTCACACAACACTCCTGTGAGGTAGGGTAGTTTGAGAGTCAGTGACTGGCCCAAAGTCACCCAGTGAGCTTTATGGCTGGGTAGGGACTAGCATCTGGACCTCCCCACAGTCCCAGCCCAGCACTCTAACCACTATACCCCACTTACCTCCAGGGACCCCCTGTCTCTCTATGAACCTGCCTGAGTATTAAGATCTGCAGGAAGGGCCCTTTTGAAGACACCATTACGCACAGAGGTGTGTTTGTTGGGCAGACTTGAAAGGGCTTTGTCCCCTGCTGCTCCAAAACTGTGGAATGTACTCCCTCGAGAACTGCAATTGGCCCGCACTCTCTTGACCTTTATTTTATTTATTTATTTATAACATTTTTTAGCCGCCTTTCAGTGCAGAAGCCCTCCCTCCCTTACAGCAATAACATGCAAAAAAAAAAAAACCAATTAAAATATTAGGGGCTCAATCCTATGGCTGTGTCAGGGTGGAAACTGAGCCGATAGAACCCCAGAGCAGTTCTGATTCTGAGGAGGACCAGCAATCCGTGGGAGAGGAGCCAGCTCATCCCTCACAGGCACAGCAACTGGCAGAGATTCCTCCTGCCGGCATTCCTGCGATAGATAGTGACCCTGGCAGCAAGAAAGTGCGGGAGGGGGGCTTGCTAGACGCTTGACGCAGACGCAGGGAGCAATGACCGATGGAGGGCACGGAAAGGAGGCGTAGCGCCCGTTTGGCGTGCAAGCAACGGCCGCCTCCCATGGACCCAAGAGAAAGAGGGAGGATCTCTCCCTATCCCATAAGTTCAGGGTCCCCAAGTGACTCTCCTTCAAACAGGGATCAACTGCCTACTCGGTGCATAGGCCACTCTGCTGTTCCTTGCTTAGTCGCTGGTGATTAGCATCTGAAAGAGTCATTAAGTTGTAAAAGGATTAAAGCCTTGAAAAGAATCCTTTCATCTGTGTCTTGAGTTGGCTATTGGAGTCTACTGAAAGAGGCCTCCAGGGCGCCTCCTGACAGGCTGCTAGTCAGCAGCTAGACAGCCATAGGATAGGTCGGTTCCCTGAACACTGACCTCCACCCCCTCCAGCGCTGCCTTATAGGCAGCGCGGAGCGCAAAAATGGGGCATTCCTGGGGGCGTGCCAGGGTGGGGAGGGCGGAAGTGCCGTTCTGACGCTTCCTATGCATCCGCCGCCCCCCCACTCCGCCTTCCCGCGGCCAGACAGCCAAAATCGGCTGTCTAGCCACGAATGCAGGGTGGCTGAAGCGCAGAGGGGACGATCCCCTCCGTGCTTCTCCTGCCCTGCATTGCATAGACAATCACCTCCGAGTTTGGAGGCAGCCACCTATCCTGATAGGATTGCGCCCTCCAAGTATTAGAAAGGGTGCAAAGGCACATTTTTTTTCAATTTACCTTTTACAATGTGAGTTTTTGATGTTTTTAATGTTTTTAATGTTCTTGTGTTTATTGTTGCAGGATTTTTATTGTTTTAAATTGTTGTACACAGCCTTGACGGCTTTTTCGCAGATAAGGTGACATATATATGTTAATAATACATAAATATCAGAGGCAGTGTGATTCTGGCTACCAGTTGCAGGAGAAAATGAGCAGGAGGGTGCTGTAATTGTGCTCATGTTGTGCTGGTGGGCTTCCCAGAGACATCTCATTGGTCATTGAGGGAAGAGAACGCTGGCCTTTGATCCAACCTGGCTCTTATGTTCTTAATCCCTGTGTTGCCTCTAATGTGGATTAATCAGCAGTACGACTCAAAAGTAATACTTGTGTATATCTTTTGCTTGCTGTGTTGCGAAAATACAATAGAAAGCAGATTTTCCTATTTTTTAAAGTTTTTAAAATATTTTATTAAATACAAATGTGTGTATACACACACACACACACACACAATCTAGCAGAATATAAACTGTCTTGTGAAATGCCTATTGAAGCACAGCCCTGGATCCTAGCATTTCAGACATCCATGAAGAGTTCATTGTGCCCAGGGGCTTACCTGGTCTCTTGTGATCAGTGGAATCTTCTCTGTGTGCTGTGGAGAATCCCTTGCAAGTGTACAGAGTATTTAAAGTCCTGTATGTGATGGGTTTCGATTGTCTGTAATATTTTAAAAAGTGGCTGAATTCCCCCCCCCCCCCGCAACATGTTCAAAAATTGCACTATGCTGAATGGTGGCAGAGAAAACTCTGTGCGCGTGTGCACAATCTGGTATTTGGTCCATTGTGGCTTGATAGTGTAATCTGCCTGTGGTACTGTCACGTTGGCATATTTTGTGCCACTGCACTATGTTGGGCAGCAGTGAGTTCTCCCTTTTTGAGGCAGACCTTTCGGGGGAAGAAAAATCAACATTTGATTGCAAGTTGCTTTTGAAACTATGTCTTAGAGCTGCAGTGGACGGAAGATAGATCTCAGTCTACTGGCAGGTCTGTGGGTGATTTGCAGTAGATCACTCAGGACTTCTGATAGCCACAAAAATGACTCTTTCCCTGCCTGGTACTCCCAATTTTATTGCTAAAATGAAGAAAGGATGGGGCAAAAAAGAGTAGATTTTTACGTGGGAGGACTGCGAGCTCCATTCAGTTCTGGTACTCAAAACAAATTCCAGGGCTCAGAATTTAATTCAGGGCTCTAATTCTTTGTCTTTTTCACCATCCTGTGGATGGTGGATTTCAAGGTTCTAGTGGGAACCCCCACCCCAAATAGATCCTCCAAGCCTGAAGTCTGCCCACCCTGGTCTTACAGCTTCATCCCCAACCCAGATAAACAGCATTTCCTGGACTTGTACTAATTTCAGCACACATTCAGGTGTACTTCACTGGGACTAAATCATCTCTAAATTAAATCAGTGTGGTGTAGTGATTACAGTGTCAGATTACGAGTGGGGAGACCCAGGTTCAAATCCCAACTGACCGTGAAGCTCTCAGAGTAAACATGGGCCAAGCTCTCTCTCTAAGCCTAACATCCCTCTGAGGATTGTACTGAAGATAAAAACGGCGAGGGAAGAACCATGTACACTGCTCTGAGTTCCTTGGAGGAAGGGGTCGGAATTAACACAGTATTGCTAATAATAAATGCTAGGGCTTAATAAGTTTGAGATTGCTAGCATTCTTATGGCACACAAGATCTTAAAAATGTTTATAAAGTCTTCCAGTTACTTGCATGGACCAGGTATAGAATATGTCATACAGTGGTGGGGAACCGCTTTCAGCCTGAGGGCCAAATTCAATTTCAGGGAAGCTCTCAGGGGCCACATTCCAGTGGTGGGTGGGGTCAAAAAACAAAAAATACCAGCATATTTTAGCTTAAAGCTCTTACTCCCTGTAACCAAGCCTTAGGAGAGGCATTTCAACCTCTGACAATGGCAAAAATTGCACGAAAGCAGAGAAACCACCAACCATCAGTGGTTGGGGGAAAGGGGGGAAGGCCAGTGGAAAGGCAGAACCCCAGAGGACTGGATTTGCCCCCTTGCTTGAGGTTTCCCACCCCTGATGTAATAGCTAGGACCACCTGCTGATTAAGGTTTTTGTTTTGTTTTATTAATTGTTATACTTTTTAACCAACAAATCAATAAAGTTTTAATACTTTTTCCTCTTACCCTAACTTCAGTGTATTTATTTTTGAGGTAAGTGTGAGAACTTGCAATTTAATAACCAAAAGCCTACCATTCTTTATGAGAAAATAAGGTCATATTAATATTTTCACTTTTCCATTCCTTACTGCAGTTACACACCAGAACTAAAATGACTTAAAAAAATAAATGTGTTCTCTTTAATCTCTGCTTAACCATTTAATAATTGGCCTCCATGAATCATACTTGCACCCACCAATCAGTCAACTAAAGCTTCAGTTGATCTACTGATTTTTTAAAGCAGATTGAATCGTGCATCCTTAGTAATAATAGAGACTTACCCAAAGTTTCAAATAGACCTTAAGCTCTTGGACCCCACTAGCCAACGAAATGGCATACCCACCGCTGCTGACACAGGCAGTGCACTTTCCCTCAAGCTGATTGAGGTCTGGATCAGGCATTATGTTTGATTCCAGGAGAGCGCTGAAGAGACCACCATTTTGCAATCACTTCACATGGTGCTTTCCTTTGCCTTTGAAGCTGGAGGTTTGGCCTGTTTTCTTTAATATTAACCTTGTTTATATGCAAGAGAAATACTTCTGTATAGAAAAATATGCTTTTTCAGGGGAGTTTGATTGTGTGTTTCTTCCTGCCCCCTCCAGGAATGGAATAGCAAACTGCCGGATGCGGACAGACACTGAGCAATCCTGTGGCTCCCCAGTGGTTAGTGGTGACCCAAAGGAGGACCACAACTATAGCAGTGCCAAATCTTCCAACCACAGGAGCACATCGCCCACTAGTGACTCCATTTCTTCTTCCTCTGCTGATGACCATTATGAATTTGTTATAAAAGGCAGCCGGGACAGTAGCGAAAGCAGTGAGGTCAGCTTCCATAGCCATGAGAGCCATAGTGAGGCAGAAGAGGAGGACAAAAGGCAGAACCGAAAAGAGACCAAGGATTCTTTGGCTGATAGTGGGTACGCCTCTCAGCACAAGAAACGTCAGCATTTATTGAAGTCAAAAAAAGTACCAAGTGACACACTGCCTCTTAAAAAGAGACGTACAGAGAAACCCCCGGAAAGTGACGATGAGGAGATGAAAGAAGCAGCCGGATCACTCCTGCATTTGGCGGGAATTCGGTCTTGTTTGAACAACATCACCAATCGGACGGCAAAGGGGCAGAAAGAGCAAAAGGACACCACAAAAAACGAGAACAAATCCATTGATTGAACTTAGAATTGTTATAAAACAATTTCGTTTCAGCACGTCAGGTGAATTCTAATGATTTGTGGCAATATCAACAAATATTTTCTTTGTTCAGTTTTCCTTTCTTTTTTTCCCCTCTCTCTTTCTCTCTCTTTTTGTGTTTGTTTCTTTTTGGAACCCTTAAGATTTTTTTTTTTTTTTAAAGGAGATTGAAGCCATAGAACTCATACTGATACTCAACTAATTTTACAAAAGCTTTTCATTACATGAAGACAAAAAAGAAAGAAAGTAAAAGCCAAAATTGCCGTTGCTTTCTCCAGCTTTGTCAGAAGTGCATGGTTGAAAATGCTGTGACATCACCAATGTGAGGGGAATAAAATTTGGCACTTGAAAATCTCTTATACTTAGAAGAAATTGGCTAATTTGGTAATTGTTCAGGCCAGGCTCCTAGAATTCCAAAAACAAAAAGGCCTTATGATTGGGTTTAGGTGTGAACGTGTCTAGAGGTTTGTGGGAAGTGAGAGGCCCATACGTTGTCCTCAAAACTAAGGATCATACAGTGGCATTCGCTTGCAGTTGTGCCATAGAAATCTTGGAATAGCCACTAGAGACAGCTGCTCATACAGTAATGAACTATTAGTGCTTCATGTACTGTGTATGGCTCATAATGTGAAGACTTATTAACTTTTAAATTATGGAAAACTGAACTGTGTATGCAATGAGTTCCAGTGAAATAAAGAGAAAGGGATGGAGGGGGTAGGGTGGGGATTAGTGATATTCTTTAATCAATTAATTGTCTTCTATATTTAAATTAAAGGAATGTTTTTTTTTAAAAGCCATAAGCCTGAAGATTGGCACTGCCTGCAAAAATATTATGGGAAAACAAGCTATGAGTTCTTAACTGCCTGAGTGAAAAGCAATCAAGTCTAAAGAAAATTATGAGTAGATATTTAAGGAGGATCAAAATGAGGAAACCTTTTCTACAGGTCACAAAGATTTGATCTCACTAGGGGAAAAAAACATGCTACAAAACCTGCCATTAGTATTATATTGCCTTTTTTTCTTTCAAAAAACAAATCCATGTTGGTTGGGCAAAAATATAAAATAATATTACATAGAGCTCCTACCCAGTTAATATCAGTCAGGATTCATCTGAGCAAAAATGACAATATATTTCCAGTTGTAACCACTGTAGCCAGCAGAAAATTCTGATCCACATTACATAGATTCCTCTCTGGGCGGGACTTGGGAGTACAAAATAAAAACCCCTTTTTAATTCAAAGATAACAAAAGTTCTTGTAAGGTAAATAATGTATTTAGCATGAAGCATGAATTATTTTCATATAAATATAGAAAAATAGAGAAAAGGCTATGCCTCTAATTTTTAAGCCCATAGGCTTAGTTTGTTGGGGGGGGGGGGGGTTGTTTTTATTTTTTTTTTCATTTTTTTTCTTTTTTGGAAGCAGGTGTTTTTAAGGTTTAACCTTTTTCAGGGACAAATACTGACTGTTGGGGAACTTACTCTGCAATATGAAAAAAAAATAAAACTTCATGCTCGGGTAGGGCTTGGATGGTTGAATTATATTGCCTTGTCTGCACATTCAGCCCCCTTCCCCTACTTCTCTGTTTTTTGAATACGTTTGTCCTTTCTTTGTCTTTACATGTATTAACATTACGCAATAATTTTGAGGGCAAAGGAAGTAGTGAGTGTGTATGATTAAGACTCCAGGAGGAGACATTGAATTGGAGCTGGGGGCATGAGGGGAGAGAACTTGGAATTTGGTTTGGGGAGAATGATGACACAGATTTGCTCATCTGCCATGACAGAACAAGTGTTGAAAGGGCTTTTATTTGTATTCACAAAGTGATTAGAGATGTATGGTAAAGAAGTGTCTTGTTTATGGCCATATCTGCTTTACAGCAGCAATCCCATAAACAGATCGAAGGCTTTGCAATAAGGCCAACTATTTTTTTAAAAACCTCAACACTGGTATCAAAGGCCATAATCTTGAGATGACTTCCAGACTTGCAAGCTGGGATCCAAGTGGCTGCTTATTTATAAGCCTTTCCCCCCCCCCCAAATTCCCAGTGCAGGGGGACAGCATGACAGTCTGCAGAAATTGTCAATCCCTCCATGAATGAGCATTATGTGTAAGGGACTCGTTGGATCCCAGCCATAGGCTCCAATGGACTAATTGCAGCTTTCCGTTCAATATAAGTGGTTGTGGTGTTGTTTGGGGGGTTTGCTTTGGGGCTTGGGGGACTCTAACAAAAAATGTGAAAAACATTTTAGGCAATATCAGTTAGCAGACATGGGAATTTTATTGCAGGAAGCATATACAGCATGAATTGGAAACTCACGCCAACAGAGTTGTGAAATACAGAGTGCAGAATCAGGCTTGAAATTACACAGATCCATCAGCAAGTTCAACTTATGTGTTTCTAGTTTTGTCAATACAGTTTCCGTTTACATATAAATGGGATGAATTCTGTACCTGTGCCCTTCCTTTCCTAAAAAAGTAACACTGGTTTAAGAAGCAACATTTATTAAGAGCTAAAGAGATAAGAAACCATGTCAATAAATGAGCGTTTTCTCTCTGAACAAGAATGCCATATACATCCTTGTTGTAATTGCTATGGGGTTTTACCAGGCCTGAGCAAATGTTATGAAACATAAAAATATGTGGTTGCCTGTTTAGTGGAAGGAAATAAATATTCCACCATAAGGCCTTTCAGACCAGAACTGGAAGGATTCTGAAGTCTGATTATTGTGCTTATGCCAATGTTATTACTCTCAGTAAGTACTGTATAGAGACAATAGGGTACACAGCATGATGCAGAGGTTGAAGTCTATATTGTGACCAGGAACTTTTCTGAATTGCGAATTGAAATGTGGTCAAGAGAGGCTAAAATCCCAGACTTGGCTGGAATATTGGCTTTGTACTGGGCCAACCCTTGATCCAGAGAGTGTCTGCTTAAGCTCTGGCTTCTTGCCACAATGGCAAGAAATTAAGATGGCAGCTGTTGATTTCTGAAACAATGCTGTATCTTGGCAGCCTAGCCTTTGGTAAATATACCTGTTCAGCAGCCTTCCCCAACACTTCAGCCCTCCAGATGTGTTTGACTACAATTCCCATCATGCTGGCTGGGCATAATGGGAGTTGTTGTGGTCCAACAGATCTAGAGAGCACCAGGTTGGTGTATACCATTGACATGCAGCAGTGCACTGAAAGTTGAATTACAAATCCCCAGGCCGTTGCACCTGTCTCATCCCCATATGCATTCTATGGGGACAAGGTCCTTGGGACTGTCTTCTGCACAAGCCCCATAAAACATGAATTGAAGGTGTGCAAGCCTCTTTCACAACTGCCAGTCCTTTCAATGAGGTTTCTACAGGAGCAGAGTTTCCAGTCAATTTAATGAAGCTTGTTTAGAAGAAATTCCTTACTGTTCATGCCTTGAGTGCATTTTAAATCATTCATATGTCACTATAATCTGTCTTCCAGGCTGTCTTTGACTGGTGGCATGCCATACATACATTTTGTCTATGACAGGTGTATAACCAAAATAACACCATTTGCTTCAGTGGTTCCTTCTGAATATATACTCCATTGTTATTAGCACAAATATTTTGTGCACAAAAATGCTACTCTTTTACACTAGCATTTTGATTGACAATGTAATATCAGGTTACATTTGGGGGTGGAGGGACGGTGCAAAGAATGTTTCACTTCAGTACCTTAATTAAGTACCTAATTCTTATTACAAGTTACTTGGATAGGCTGCTGAAATCTTGGCTTGTCTTGTCACACCGACACTTTGACAAACTGTCATCTTAAAAACAAAAAAACACACAAAAATAAAATTAAATTCTGCGGTGCCAACTTCTTACTTTGATTGCCAAGCTGAAATTAAAGCATTTAGGTCCAGTTGTAAACTTCTGCTACACGAATGCTGTTATGTCCATTCAGTACGCGGTGGGATGTATCCTCTATACTTGTTGAGCTTCATACCCCTGTGCCAAAGCCATTTTGAAAACAGTGATGAGAGGAGGGTTCATTTTTCTATGTTCATTTTTCAGCAGGGCTATTGTTATTAAAGATCCTAAGGATGCAATCCTATGCATGTTTAGACAGAAAAAGGTCCCGCAACTCCCAGCATGCCCCAGCCTTTTTTCTGTCTAAACATGCATAAGATTGCACCCAAAATATGTTGAGTTTAGTTGAGGAATTAAAAACTCCCAAGTCACAGAATTCATGACAACTTATATATTTACTGACAAATTATTTTTGTGTGAGAATTCTACTGTGGGAAGTAGCTGCAAGCTAGGAGTGTTGGTAAAGTTGAAAAATGTATTTTTATATTCCTCTTAGTTGTTTGGATCCTGAAAATTGTGGGCATGGTCCAGCTACCATGCAAGCCCTGATGGTATTCCGAGGCAAAGGCTTATCTGAGCCCTTACTGGGAGCCATGGATTTACTAAGCCAAACAAGAAGGCTTGGGGAGGGGGCACAACAAGTGCAGGAGAGTGGCATGTAGCAGACCCTTGGAACTCGCAGCCAGCAAATAGTTGCAGGATTCAGGTAATGGTTGGACAAATGATCCATGTGGCCCTTCCCTGTGTGCTCCTAGTGTACAGTCCAGTTAAGTCCTTCACTGCCACTGAGGCTGAGGAAAGCTCATCTAGCTGTCTTGGGGCACCCAGCTGCTGTGAGGCCCTGCTGTTGCATTCTTTCTCCACCTTTGGGGTGATTTGGTTTGGGGCAATGTATCAGAAGGCCCTGGCCTTCAGGATCCCTGGGTAGGATGCTGAGGGTCCTTGCCAAGCGGAGCGTGTTGTGGCACAGTGTTGGGGTGGCTCTGCGTATTCACTGTAACTGACCACTGGATTGGGGCAGATGCATCCAACTGCTCCTGTGTTACTCCCAATGTACTTGGGCACTTACTGAACTTCTGCACCATATGTTCTGCACACACCTCTGCAAGGACTGGACTTTGTAAAATCACTTTAATGTAGACTTTTGCCTTCAAAAATAGTAAAATGTTTAGGGTTGGATCCAGATTTCACCTTCCGTAAAAGCACCATTCATGGATGGAACGGACCCTTCTGTCCATGGAAGGATTTTGATTCAGCAGAGGGATCCCACTGGAGGAAATGGGGATGACTTTTGTCCATTTCCCCTTCCCCCTGCAGCCTCCAGTGCCACCACCTGCATTGTTTTGGAGGGTCCCCCAAACTTCTGGAGCAGATTTTAGGAAGGGGGCAGGGGGTTGCAAGGGGAAGGGAAGTTGGCAAAAGTCACCAGCAGGAACGAAGTCTGGATCCAAGCCAAAAAGCCTGAAGATCTCTATGGGTTCCTTTATTATTATTTTTTTTATCAAATTCCAACTTTACATCCCCAGTAAATCTGTTGTTAGAAGTGACAATAACAGACCTTTCTCTCAGTGACTTGATGCTGACTGCTTTGTGCAAGTGGGCCATTGAACCATGTTTTCTGATGCACTCTGAATTAGACACTGTAATTCAGAACTCCCCAAGGTGTGCCTTGGTGATGAAGCTGCTGCTATGCTAGTGAAACAAGAGCTGTCTCATTCACTCCTTCCTTGGTCAAAGGCTTGTGTTTTGCACATTGAGCTGTTCCCAGTACAGAATTGAATGAGCATAGCTCTGCTTACACAGAGGCTCATCTGCACAGATTGAGACTGATGTGGGCATATCCACAAGTCACTCCTTTTTTGTGGGCAGTGACACCCAAATGACACAGATCTAATGTGAGAATGGCAACATAATGCAGCAAGGCTTGTGAACCTTAGATCAGATGTTGAGACTTGCTAGTCACATGTCTTTGCTCACACATTGCCCTTTTGCCTTGGACAGAGGAGTGATCAGCGAGGTGACATCCCTATTTGTAAAATGCCATGGGCAAAGTGGTGGTGATGAGTGTCAGCTGCCATAGAAGAGAATTGGGTTTCAGTCATGTGGACTTGCCAGAAGTTGTTTTTCCCACTTGTTCAGACTGTCTGCCTTTGAACTGGGGAATAGAAAGGTGGTTTGAGAGCCAAATAACTGAGGGTACAATCCTATGCGTGTTTAGACAGAAAAAAGTTATGCTAGGGAGTTGTGGGACTTCTTTCTGTCTAAACATGCATAGGATTGTGCCCTTACTGCACTAAGTTGAGGCTCTTCTAATAAATCAAAAGCTGTACTGCTCTTTGCACGGGCAGTTTATTAGGTTCGGTTTCACCTGCAAAAAGGCACTATGGTCTTGAGGTTAATAAATATTGTTGTCACATATAAAGGCAGTTGGCTTCAAAATGAAAATAAGCAAGGTGAAACTCAGTTGTCTGGCTACTGGATTTATTATTTACAGGTTTGTGAAGTTTTTTAAAGTATTCTTCCATCCTCAGACCAAAACCATTCATCCTCTTGGTTGAGTAGTAGTTACGTCTGTGAGTGTTCTTCACAAGTCTCCCTGTAATATGTAAAACACTGTTACGCACATAAATGCAGCACTGTGATCTAATTTAAATGACTTTATTTATACTAAAATGTAATATACATTAATACTTTGCTACAGTGATAGCTTTTTGCCCATCTCCTTGCTTTCTACTGTAGGAAATAAAAACCTGTAGTTCACAACACCCATTTTATTTTTCCTACAAATCTATAGTTTTGGTGTAGGTTTTTTTTAAGCTAGATTTTATAATGATTACGCAATATTCTGTGCCTCCACCTATATGAACTTTTCTCATACCTTTGTTTGTGCTTCTGTTATTCCCTCACCTCACACATTTTAGTTCTCAGTGGGAAAATGGGTGGGAAAACTTTTTGGTAGGATGGGGCGTCCTTTTTGGTACTCTTTCTTGAATCAAAGTGCAGAATTGTCAGGGCAGTAGTTTTACAGTGCTAACTACGTCCATGCAGCCTTTCCACAACTCAGCAAACAAGTACTTTCTTCACTGACCAAAAATAATAATCTTGGTAAACTCGTGTCTATGGTGCTGTATTTTGCTCCACATTTAAAATTACGAAATAAAAGTTTATAGAAGTTTAATACAGGCTTCTTCATAGATCCTGTCAAGCCAACTTCATTTTTATCAAGGTTGTTAGCACTCAAAACCATATTTAAAATACATTTTCTTTTCACTGTGTTGTATTTTCAGATAAGTACAGGGAGGGGTGTCTGCTCTTGCAGTTCTAATAGAATCAGTACAGTGCTAAGAACCACTCTTAAGCTTTTGGTTCCAACGGGGGCATGCACAGAAGAACCAAGGCTGATCAAACTTAGGCTTTTTTTAAAAAGCTGGAATGCCACCAATCAGCTTTCTGGTGGGGAAGGAAGAGCAGAATCCAGCCACTCTACATCCCAAGCAGCAATTGGTAGGATGTACACATCTTTACAAGGGCAGCACATAAGTGTAGCCCTGGCTGTTGAATTGGGAAGAATTGTGGCTTGCCTACATGCTTTCCCACCATATCTCTGTGCAGAAGTTGGAACAGGACATTTGTATTGCCAGTATCATTTACTGGATGCAAATTTCTAATGCTGCTGATATATCTTATAAGTTGGACATTTGTGACTGTGGCTTGAAACCCAGATTTTTTTTTCTCTAATTCCTGCCTAAAATGTTAATATGGTAGTGTTCTTTTTTTAAAGTTCGTTGATGAGCTTTTTTTGAAGTAGGTTTGTGGGGGAAACAATTGTTTGATCCTGGTTTCACTTCTGTATTATACACACTCACTACTTCAGTCTGCCTTGGTGTCAAATGTTGGAAGGGATGGGGGTGGGGAATGATTTCTGTGTGTATGAAAAGCATTACGAACTTGTACGTTTTTATACTCTTCTGTAATATTTTTGAAATATTTTTGTTCTGCAGAAAAAAAGTGATGAAGCAATCAAAAGACCAATAAGTACAATATCAATGCTTTAGGGGTCATGAGACCTTCACTGGCCAATAGGTTAATTTAGTACAGCAATAAGCCAATTTTCTTTTCCTTTTCTTTTTGTTTTTTGTTTTTATTCCTTTTTAAAAAAAAAATGCTGTACTAGGTGTATGGAACTGCCAGTTTCGTTAACATAAAATGAGAACTGTGATGGGGGCATAAACAGTGATGTTAAGTTGTATTTGTGTTTACCTAAATGAGCAGTCGAAAGGCAAGTGCAATCAGCCAGAAATATGGGGGGAAATGTTGATCTAGAGGCATACTTGCATTTTACGTTTCTTGATGTGTAATCATATTGCCAAAGACAAACTCTTTCATCAGTTATTATTGTAAATAACACTTTCCCAAAACCTACCATAAAGTTTCTGTGATGTATTGTCTTCCAGTTGCAATAAAAATTACTGAGTTGCATCAATTGAATAACTGCTGTTCTGGGCGTTGGCTTTTGTTTCATTCAGGGATTTAAAATTCTACCATGTCCTTCTTTGGGGCAGGTAATGCTACTGAAGCAGCTACCCAATTAAAATATTCTTACCAAATTAAAATTATACCAGGACCTGCTTCAAATAAACAGCCCAAACAAGGACGGCTTGAAAAGAACTGTTCAGGCTTAGACTTGGCTTGTTTATCACATTTGTCATCTTCCCTTTTTCCAAGAAGAAATTCAAGGATTTGTTATGTGCAGCTATGTGTTTATAAATGTTTATAACTATATAAGTTATATATAATTTGTTTATAACAACCCTGTTTAAATGAAAGTGGCTTGGGGAGGGTAGTTGGGCAGGCCAGGAAGTTTTCTCTAGTTAGGATTTTAATCTGAGTCAAAGAAAAACGAGAAGATGCCTTATGCTGACCCAGTTTGTAAAATGAAATATCTCACCGTTTGTTAACTGTAGGCAGTTTGAGAGAAAGCAGGAGCAAGTAACCATGCTGGCTCTTGACCACTCACCCACTTTTGGTGTGCTGAACAACCCAGGGACACTCTGTCCTTGGGTTCTCCATGACATCTGAACCCAGAACTCTAGGTTGTTGAGGGAGAAACAACCCAGAGTTTGTTCTTAGGTTATAACTCAGGGTTGTTTCTCCCCAACTTGCTTCTACTCACTCCTGAGCAAACCATGGTTAACAAGCTGTGGGTTGTTTAATCATGCGAACCAGGTCTCTCAATCAGACCATTGGTCCATTTAACGAAATATTGCCTACACTAGCTGTCAGTGGTTCTCCAAGGTTTCCAACAGAAGTCATTCCCAGACCTACCAGAAGATGCAGGGGAATGAATCTGGTACCTTCTGCTTACAAAGCATGTGCTCTACCACTGAACTACATCCCTTCACCAGAATTAATTTGGCCACATCTACATCCCTTGTGTGGAGGTGCCAATTCATATAAATGGCACCATTACAGGAAGTGGTGTTATCCCAGATAAGACTATTTGTCCATCTGTTCTAGCCTACTATTGTCCCTACTATTGTCTCCTCAAACTCTGGTAGTGGCTCTCCGGGGTCTCAGACAGATGTCTTTCACATAATTTGTTACCTGAACCTTTTAATTAGGAATGTCAGAGATAGAACCTCTGGATGGAGGGTGTTCATCCTGTTCTGGATGGGGTTGCACTCCCCGTGAAGGAGCAGATTCATTGCTTGCAGGTTCTCTTGGAGTCATCATTGTTACCTAAGGCACAGGTGGATTTCCTCGGTATAAACATACATAGAACTGTGCTCTTATTGTGACATAAGCTTTGTGGACTACAGTCAGCTGTAATGGACTACTGTTTTACAGTAGCCCATGAAAGCTTATGCCATAAGAAATGTATTAAGTCTTTTAAGGTGCCACAAGACTCTTTGTTTAAGATTCATGTGTCACTTTATGAATTCAAATGATAGTGTCTGCAAACAGAGCTATTAAGTTGCAATGGTGTAGAGATTAAGAACTGTTCTATACCTAGGAGTAGATGTAGTGTCATAGCTATGTACATTGGTTACTCATGGGCAATTTGCCTTGCCATCTTTTGGGAATAGCACTGGCCACAGTAGAAAGTGGAGAGCATTTAGAGCAGGGGGCCTGCAGGTGCCATGGTGCCTCCCGGCACCTCCAGTGATACCCATGAAGAGGTCCCCAACATGATACCTGTGACCACCAGTAAAACTGTTCAAAATTATTTTTGTCCATTCGATTTGAAGGTGGTGTCTAATTTAAAAGAGCGTATGCATCAGTGAATATTAAAGACTGTTCCAGTATAAAATATATCTGTATGATAACCTCCTCCCAACAATAAGCAACTATTGGACATTGCCAGAACATGTTTAAAAGAAGCATTCGCTTTATTGCACTGCCAGCGGTTAGCCGAATTAGATACTCCCTTATTAAAGAGACATTACAGTGTCCAATAGGCATGAAACAAGACATTTTTGCTGAACAAGACACAGCCTAAGATCCATAGATGTGACAGGTAGATGTCAAAGTGGCGATCAATTGATCAGGCATTTTGTGGTGGTGCCCACAGCAGTATTTCAAATCCCCAAATATGCCCACAAGTCCAAAAAGGCTGGGGACCCCAGTTTAGAGAGCTCAGAAACATTAACATTGGAAGTTGTGAATTGGTGTGACATTATCACCTGAATACAGGAACTGAAAATGAACAATAAAAGCACAAGTATCCCTTTTGATGGCGGCTACATGCCCTGGTGGAAGAAGCAGCAGCAGCTGCATGTCACAGGTGAGGTTATAAAAGAGCCCAACCCCAACAACAGCTACTGGGCACAATGGCTATATACCACCCCCAGTATCAGAGGCAATATGCCTCTGTATACCAATTGCTGGGGAACATGGGCAGGATGGTACTGTTGCACTCCTGTCCTACTTGAGGGTTTCCTACAGGTGACTGGTTGGCCGCTGTGTGAACAGACTGCTCTACTAGATAGACCCTTGGTCTGATTCAGCATGGCTCTTTTGATATTCTTGTGTTCCAACCCATTTGTATGTGCTGTGGATGTGCTTAGCTGGTCTATGGAGCCTTCCTTCATTTCCTGCAATACTATATCACTGCTTCTGCTTTAACCAATTGCCTCTTGCGTGCTTCACGATTTTCATCTTGGCTCCAGATTTAGAAGAGGACAAAGAGGCACCCACAGTACAAACTTGCGGTGGGGAGTGCAGCTGTCCAAGATTCCAGCTACTTCCTGGTTTTCCCCCACAGTCAGTCAGCATTCAGTAGCCAGTAGCAGATCTCCAACTGTTCCCGCTCTGATTTTTGTTCTAAAAAAAAAGAGGGAGGCATTTCTGCTAAATGTGGAGTTCCCCTACATCTGCTAATGCGCAAGTCTTGTGTGCGGATGGTGCCATTTCGGCTACTTAAGCAATGACACTCGCCACCTGTATATTGGGAATAGAGGAAATGATGATGGTTGGGCCAAGCTAGACAACTCATGAAGTCACATTGTGAAAACTTATTTTACATGAAGTTTCTGACACCAGTGGAGTATGGATGCCTGATGTACCCCATTTTTGTTACCAAAGCTGTGAGGGGGAAGAGGTCTGCATCTTTTAGCAGTTACATTTTTAATCTACAGTATGAAGAATAAACACAGAACACCATCCTTGTCCAGTTATCCCAGACATGTAGCAGATTCATGTTTTTATTTGTTTATCTTAATATTTTACCCCTTTTTCTACAACAAGCACTCAAAACGACTTGCAAAATAAAAACAACCCACATCGAAATAGAAAACAGTTGAAACCAAGTTGATAACTAACAATAACAACTCCAATTACTATATTAAGGCATTATAAACAGAAATCGTGCTTCTCTGACATAAAATCCATCCAAGCATTTATTTGATCTTTGTTTCTTTTTCATACTTTTGGTAGTAGCACACGTTCTACCACTTGAGCTCTGGTCCTTTCCTTGCCTTGGCTGCTGGCTCCCTTCCAGCTTCAATCCGTTTCTCTCCAACCTCATGAACACAGGCAGAACACTTGTCTGACCTCCCTCCCTGTTGGAAGGTGTGATCAGTAATGAGTGGCCTCCAGCTATCAAAAGTCATTGAAATTACTACTACCGGCCTCTAGGTCTCATCTGTAAATATTAGCTAAACAAGAGGCTAGAGAAGTATCCATATCCTGATTTCACGGATTCCTATATCCATTTCAAGGAACACTCTCCTGCAGCCATACACAACACTATTTCCAGCACAAATAGCCCACAGAGATCTGTTCTTGCTGTAGTTCTGCTCTGAACTGTGGATAGCTTTCCACAGTAAACCTATTTGCAAACCAAATTGTTTTACATCTTCTCAGGATGTTGGATCCTCTTGAAATGTCAAGCCATACTGGGGTCCTGTTTGTGCCTTTTGTTAAACCAGAAAAAGACAACAGACAGGGCAAGGCTGGAGCTTTGCTGATGTTTTCGTGAATGAAATCACTCATCGCTTAGATGTTACCTTTCCAGAGTAAGCAGAATCTGCCCTGTTATGTGACTCCTTTCAAATCTGGCTGCAGTAAAATTCATGTACTGTGACAGTGCTGCTAGTAAAAAGTGGATTGTCTACCTTCAGTGGGTTGATGATATAATAGCACTGATCTCCTCCCCAATGTGTTTCCTTTCACAAAATCCTAGTCGTTGTGAATGGTAACTATTGGTGGTTGGCATAATAATTTGATGTGCAGAGAATAAGGCCACCATATGGCCTTCATTCTGGTAAGGTCCCATGGAATGGCATACAGCTATTTTTGTATGAAAATAGTAATTAAAACTGGGGTTGGGATCTTAATCTCCTTGCAAGTATGCAACAACACAAAAATGTGAAAACAACAGAGTCTTGTGGCACCTTATGGACTAACAAATTTGCTGTGGCATCAGCTTCCATGGACACTGTCCACTTCATCAGATGCATGATTTGTTAACCTCATATTGGCACATTTATATACACGTGCTGTAGTGGCAGGGGATGTATATTGTGTTGCCAGAGGGAACTGAAATGCAAAAAGCACGAAGTGAAAATTGCCATTCACAAAAACATTTGGTGATAACACAGACATTATTGCAACAGTGGGCCGATTAGCATATGCAGGGCGATAAAAACAACAACATTTTTATCCTTATTCAAACCCAGGAAATAGAGTTGAATGTTTTGATAAACTGTAGTTCAGAAATTTGGCACTGATATCTTTGAAATTCCTTTATTCAAGAATGGCCACCTTTAGGTCATTGACAGAGTGTCCTGGGAGATTGAAATATTCCCCCACAGGTTTCTGAACATTGCCATTCCTGATGGTGGATTTGTGTCCATTTGTTATTGATTTATGTCATGGGAGATGACACTATTAGGCTTTGTAATAATGTTGACAGAATAGACAAGGCAGCAGAGTTGGCATCTGGGTCTGCCACAGGGGCTGTTTCCCATGTGTGTACCTCTGTTGCAAGGTCTGTTGTTGCTTGTGGGTAGGGATGTACTGATTTTTTTAAACCTGGTCCATCTGTGTTTCGCGGATTGTCAGGCATCTTTCATTCCATCGTCTGCTCGTTGATGGAATCAGATTTTTTGTACAAAGATTTTGTTTGTTTGCAAGTTAAAAAAAAAAGTCCATGAGTCAGATTCATAGACATCCAAACTCATTTGAATCCATTAGAGATTTCTCCAACATCCCTGCTGGTAAGTTCATTAAAGAAAAAGACAGGCAATGTTTGCCACCACTGAAGCTAGGATCAGGTCCCTATGTGCTGTAATGAAGGAACAAATTGAGCCCTGGCCAACAATCCAGGCAGCTCCTTGGTCTTTTTCCCCTGTGTTAGAGCTTTGTCAGTAGTTCTCTCTTCCTTGTCCTTTAGCTTTGCCCCATTGCCTTCGCGTGTGTCTGGATTATTTTCACGTGGCTGCTGTAAATACACTCTTTAAAAGCCACAGTGATGAGTTGGACTCCTTCCCTCTCCCCTCTCCCAACTTCTCTCCCCCACCTGCCCCATCCTGTGAACATTATCTCATGATATGTTGAACTATTGTCCAGGCAGGGTCTTGCAGATCCAATTAAATTTGCTTCTGTATCAACGCTGTTTTTAAGCAAAATATATTGATTGGTGAAGCTTTGGACCGACTTTAATCAAGTAATCTAAACAGGGCTTAAGCTTCAAAAGCCTTGATGGTGCTCCTAGCTTCAAAGCTCTGACTTACAGTGAATTAATTTATCCCGGATGTTCTAATGCTCCCAGCAACCCTATGGATTTTAATGTCAGAGGTTGCAATCACAGCACTGATAATACTCCCTAAATTCAGCCTCTATTGATTATAATGTAAAGGCAGAGAGTGAGAAAGGCTTCGACAAAAACAAAGGGCTTTGATTTTTATTGAGAAAGACTGACTTATTCACTCCAGTACTATCGCCCTTTTTGGTATGGGATCTTATTAGAAGCTCATTTAGTCCCTTGTTCAATAATGGTTTTATTCAGGCACCGAGGTTTTCATTTTCAGAGTCTCTCTTTCTCCTCTCCTCCATAGCCACCCTTTTCCTTTTCATAGCAGCAAATTAAAAATGAGTTTTATCTACCTCCACTGGCCCAGGATCTACAGTTTGCGGAATGAGTTGTCATCGTCTGTAGTTGTGATGAACTGCATTCAAAAGGGACAAGTATGGTATGTTCTACTACTCCACCAGTTACTGTACTGGTAGTTACCAATTTGTTTCTGCATCCAACTCAAAGCCCTGCTTTTGATGTTTAGGACTGTAAACCAGGGATGGTGAATCTCTGGCCTGAGAAGGCCTGCAGGTGCTTCCCATCTGGTCTGGAAGCTTGTTCCCCTGGTTCTGCTCCTCTCTGCCATGGAGAGGAAAGCTCTTATCTCTGTACAGCAGCTGATCAGATAAAAGTGTTTTTCCTGCTTAGCACTGAAGATGCCTTGATATTTAGGATGCTATTTGAAAGTGCTGCTGAGTGATTCAGTCCTGCTTACTTCTGAGTAAGAAGCCTGTCCTGCTTATTTGTGAGTAGACATGCTATTCGTGTTGGAATAAGCAACACTCATTAGTTAAAATCCATGGTATAAAGGGGAAAATAACTTGTTGAAATGCCACTAAATGGTTAGCACATGTAAGGAAGTTGGGATGCTGGTTTTGGTTTCACCTTTGCCTACTTACTTCGCCTGTTTTAGCTGAAACAGGGAGATGCCTGTTAATATTAATTAAAGGTCCTGTTTAATGCATGCAGTTGTCATCTGTCTAGGGATGTATGAGAAATTCGTTTCAGTTCGCTTTTGATCAGTATTTACCCAGTTCACACTTTTCGGACCAAACATGGACTTTGCAGTCAAAGTCTGTACATTTCTGAGCTTCCAATATGATTCACGGACACATGCACCCCACAAAAATGTGTTCAATAGCGTGCACATATTTGAAAAATTTGCATGAAAAAATGCATACTTTTGAAAAATGCATATAAATATGCTTTCATCAATGGAAGAAGAATGCACGCATTACAAAGATATGCACATTTAAAAAATATGCACAATTGATGCACGATTGATTTGGAAAAATACGCACAAAAATACGGGTGGATTTTCATGCGAAATGAAAAAAACAAAGATCGCAATCTGATATGGACTTGAGTTGGAACAAGCTGCAAGATGGAATTTGGTGAACTTCGGTGAGCTTGAGTTTTCCTGATTCACACATCCCTACTTCTGTCTCATGTGTGGTCAGACAAAACTTATTCTGTAACAGGTTGTGCATGTGAATAGTCATTCTGGACTGGGATATATTCAGAACCATCTCCACCAATATAAACGTACACAAACATTTGGAACAACACTGGAGACACTTCTCCATGTCTACTGCCTCTGAGGTGTGGTAGGCACTGGGTGGGCATGCAGATTATGACTTTCTTGGGTGCAGTAGAATCCTGAGGGAGGCCTACCTGGCTCGGGCACCGTCCAAGGAAAGACAGATCTCTGTAGTAAAGAGATGTATGCGTGGAAAAGCCTGTTTAACAGTGATTCCATATGCTGGGTTTGAGGGCTCTGCTGGTCTGTAATTTAGTTTATTGATGATTTGTGTTGTCGTTGTTGTTTAAATGGACCATTCGCTGTCGGGGTTCATTTTAAGAAAGGAAGGAAGGGTATCAATATTTCAAATTTTTAACTTTAACATCTTTGCATTGTATTTTAAATCTTTGTATTGCTACTAGGTTTTATTTTTATTTTATACTGTACTTTTAAACTTTTATGTTGTATTTTATGGTTTTAATTGTGAACCGCTCAGAGAGCTTCAGCTATTGGGAGGTATAGAGATGTGATAAATCTCTATATTTGGGGTGGGTTAGGGTATTTTAGAAAATGTTTTTATGGTGGAATTTTATTGTTTTAAACTGTTTTATTGTATGTTGTACATCGCCCAGAGTGGCTGGGTGACCAACCAGATGGGCGATTAATAAATTTAATAATAAATAAAATAAATAAATAAATACATGTGAGGCCTGTGGATGTTCCTCTCAAGAGCTGACAAAATGTAGCTTCTTATCAAGTAAATACATACATAAATATATGACTGTTGATGCAGTAATCTCATCAGCTGCTGAATGCAAGCACACACACACACGGGCTAAGAAGAATCTCTCCCGTACCAGTGGTGGACTACGCATTTGGCCGTTTTACATAATCAGCCCTGTCTGTTTTCCATCTCAGGACAGAAGGTGCCATTCTGGCTAGCTGTATTTAATTTCTGAGGGTAAGTATGCAGACTACATTCTGTCACCACTGTCCCATGGATAGCATACTGTTGTTTGCTCTCACTCTGATGGATTTCTGATTTATAGAACATGCCTCATGAGAATATCTGCCATCTGATATTTTCTGAATCATCTCTAACTAGGCTTTCATTCAGCATCTTTTATGACGACGACGACGATTAATTTGGCAATTGAAATAAACATGGTGGTCTACAAACCTAAAGGTTTTGAAATACTTAGCAGCAGTGAGAAGTAAAAATCTTCAGGTGTTTCTGCCCATGTGCCCACCAAGTGTTGTGAGATTACCAAGCAAAGCTGCCACAAACAAACTAGAAAAAGATAAGGTGAGAGAAGGAACCTATATACCAGCCTTCCCCAACCTCCAGATGGTTTGGACTTCAACTCCCAGCCACCCCAGTCACCATGGCCAATGTTCAGGTGTGCTGGGAAGGCACCTGGTTGAGGAAGGCTGCTGTATACTAATAATGGAAGTATCAGAGGTAGTATGCCTATGTACACCAGTTGCTGGGGAACATGGGTGTGAGGGTGCTGTTGCACTCATGTCCTGCTTGTGGGTTTCCCCTGGGCAGCTGGTTGGCCACTGTGTGAACAGAATGCTGGGCTAGACGGACCCTTGGCCTGATCCAGCATGGCTGTTCTTATGTTCTAATGAACCCATTTTCTGAGTGCTAATTCTTACGTAGCCAAAACTGCACTATCCACACACAAGAGGGAGGGAGGCAGGGCTGGCTCGAGGTTTTTGAGGGCCCTTGCACAAGACTTTCAATGAGCCACCTTCCTCGGGGAGTCTCCTTCTCACCACCAGTGTCACCAGCTGCTATTTTTCCTCCTCTTTCTCATCATTGCTACTGCTTGCTTGCATCACAGGCAGCGAACCAGTGAGCAAGTAGGCAGGGGTATCTACTGCTCCTCCTTCTCACCACCACTGTTGTCCAGGCCAGACAAAAGGCAGGTGATAAAGCAGGTTGTAATGGTGAAAAGGAAGAGCAACTTCAGTCATTTGGCCCCTGCCAGTGTGTAGGCCCTCAGCAGGTGCCCAATTATGCCTGTCCTGGACTCCAGCCCTGGAGGGAGGTATCAACAGGCTTGGGGAAATCATATGAAGAAGTACCAAAAAATGTAAAAAAACAAAAAAAACACAAAACCTTAAAAGCAGGAATCTATACAGCCCACTGAGTACAGTTTGGGGGTGGGGAATGATAATGGGAATGACAGTTAAATTTGAAGTCTTCTTCACTATATTGGGTTGGAGCTAAAGACCTCGTCCTCAACCTGTTCTTGTGGCTACTTTCCTTTTCTTATTCAGTTCCAAGTTTTGCTCGTTCTTTAATAAACAGCCTATGACTTTGTTGGCCTCCAAAAAGTGAGCAGACCAAAGCTTTTAAGCAAGGAACTGAACAGGAGGGGGAAACAGGGAGGAAGAAAGCAATTGCGTACTCTGAAATAGGGCATTGCTGGCTGGCTGGTTGCAACCGAGAACAGGGCTACATCCTTGTTGTTCAGTCGTTCAGTCGTGTCCGACTCTTCGTGACCCCATGGACCATAGCACTCCAGGCCTTCCTGTCCTCCGCTCTCTCCCGGAGTGTGCTCAAGTTCATATTCATTGCATCGGTGATGCTATCTAGCCATCTCATCCTCTGCCGTCCCCTTCTCCTTTTGCCTTCAGTCTTTCCCAGCATCAGGGTCTTTTCCAGAGAGTTTTCTCTTTGCATTAGGTGGCCAAAATATTTCAGCTTCAGCTTCAGTATTTGTCCTTCCAATGAGCACTCAGGGTTGATTTCCTTTAGGATGGACTGATTTGACCTCCTTGCAGTCCAGGGGACTCGTAAGAGTCTTCTCCAGCACCACAGTTCGAAAGCATCAATTCTTCGGCGCTCAGCCTTCCTTATAGTCCAGCTCTCACAGCCATACATTACTACTGGGAAAACCATAGCTTTGATTAGACAGACCTTTGTCGGCAAGGTGATGTCTCTGCTTCTGACTATGCTGTCTAGGTTGGCCATAGCTTTCCTCCCAAGGAGCAAGCGTCTTTTAATTTCATGGCTACAGTCACCATCTGCGGTGATCTTGGAGCCCAAGAAAGTAAAATCTGTCACTGCTTCCATTTCTTCCCCTTCCGTATGCCAGGAAGTGATGGGGCCAGATGCCATGATCTTCGTTTTTTTAATGTTGAGTTTCAAACCAGCTTTTGCACTCTCCTCTTTCACCCTCAACAAGAGGCTCTTGAGATCCTCTTCACTTTCTGCCATTAGGATGGTATCGTCTGCATATCGGAGGTTGTTGATAATTCTCCCAGCAATCTTAATTCCGACCTCTGATTCATCCAACCCGGCATTTCTCATGATGTACTCTGCGTATAAGTTAAATAAGCAGGGTGACAATATGCAGCCTTGTCGTACTCCTTTCCCAATTTTGAACCACTCGGTTGTTCCATGTCTGGTTCTTACTGTTGCTTCTTGACCCTCGTACAGGTTTCTCAGGAGACAGGTAAGGTGGTCTGGTACTCCTATCACTTTAAGAATTTGTCACAGTTTGTTGTGATCCACACAATGAAAGGCTTTAGCATAGTCAATGAAGCAGAAATAGACGTTTTTCTGGAATTCTCTTGCTTTCTCCATGATGCAGCGAATGTTGGCGATTTGATCTCTAGTTCCTCTGCCTCTTCGAAACCCAACTTGTACTTCCGGTAGTTCTCGGTTCGCATACTGCTGAAGCCTAGCTTGTAGGATTTTGAGCATCACCTTGCTGGCATGTGAAATGAGTGCAATTGTGCGGTAGTTTGAACACTCTTTGGCATTGCCCTTCTTTGGAATTGGAATGTAAACTGACCTTTTCCAGTCTTGCGGCCATTGTTGAGTGTTCCAAATTCGTTGGCATATTGAATGCAGCACTTTAACAGCATCATCTTTTAGGATTTTAAATAGCTCAGCTGGAATACTGTCATCTCCACTAGCTTTGTTGTTAGTAATGCTTCCTAAGGCCCACTTGACTTCACTTTCTAGGATGTCCGGCTCAAGTTCAGTGACCGCACTATCATGGCTATCAGGGACATTCAAATCTTTCCTGTATAGTTCTTCTGTGTATTCTTTCCACCTCTTCTTAATCTCATCTGCTTCTGTTAGGTCCCTGCCTTCTTTGTCCTTTATCATGCCAGTCTTTGCACAAAACGTTCCCTTGATATCTCCGATTTTCTTGAAGAGATCTCTAGTCTTTCCCATTCTGTTGTTTTCCTTGATTTCTTTGCATTGTTCATTTAAGAAGGCCTTCTTGTCTCTCCTTGCTATTCTCTGGAACTCTGCATTCAGTTGGATATATCTTCCCCTTTCTCCCTTGCTTTTTGCTTCCCTTCTTTCCTCAGCTACTTGTAAAGCCTCATCAGACAGCCACTTGGCTTTCTGGCATTTCTTTTTCTTTGGGATGGATTTCGTTGCTGCCTCCTGAACAATGTTACGGACCTCCATCCATAGTTCCTCAGGCACTCTGTCTATCAGGTCTAATCCCTGAAATCTATTCCTCACCTCCACTGTGTATTCATAAGGGATATGATTGAGGTCATACCTGAATGGTTTAGTGGTTTTCCCTACGTTCTTCAATTTAAGCCGAAATTTTGCAACAAGAAGCTCATGATCTGAGCCACAGTCAGCTCCAGGTCTTGTTTTTACTGACTGTATAGAGCTTCTCCATCTTTGGCTGCAAAGGACATAATCAATCTGATTTCGATATTGACCATCTGGTGATGTCCATGTGTAGAGTCGTCTCTTGTGCTGTTGAAAAAGAGTGTTTGCTATGATCAGCATGTTCTCTTGGCAAAACTCTATTAGCCTTTGTCCTGCTTCATTTTGTACACCAAGGCCATGCTTGCCTGTTATCCCGGTGATTTCTTGACTTCCTACTTTAGCATTCCAATCCCCTATGATGAAGAGGACATCTTTTTTTGGTGTTAGTTCTAGAAGGTGGTGTAGGTCTTCATAGAACCGATCAACCTCAGCTTCTTCAGCATCAGTGGTTGGGGCATAGACTTGAATTACTGTGACGTTGAATGGTTTGCCTTGGATTCGTACTGAGATCATTCTATCGTTTTTAAGATTGTACCCCAGTACTGCTTTTCCCACCCTTTTGTTGACTATGAGTGCTACTCCATTTCTTCTCAGGGATTCTTGCCCACAATAGTAGATATGATGGTCACCTGAATTAAATTCGCCCATGCCTGTCCATTTTAGTTTGCTGATTCCCAAGATGTCGATGTTCAATCTTGCCATCTCATGTTTGACCACCTCCAACTTACCTTGATTCATTGATGTGACATTCCAGGTTCCTAAACAATATTGTTCTTTACAGCATCGGATTTTCTTTTCACCACCAGACACATCCACAGCTGAGTGTCCTTTCGGCTTTGGCCCAGCCGCTTCACTCTTTCTGGAGCTACTTGGAAATACCCTCTGCTCTTCCCCAGTAGCATATTGGACACCTTCCGACCTGAGGGGCTCATCTTCCGGTGTCATCTCTTTTAGCCTTGTGTTACGTTCCATGGGGTTTTCTTGGCAAGAATACTGGAGTGGGTTGCCATTTCCTTCTCCAGTGGACCACATTTTGTCAGAACTCTCTGCCATGACCTGTCCGTCTTGGGTGGCCCTGCACGGCATAGCTTATGGCTTCACTGAGTTACACAAGCCCCTTCACCACAACAAGGCAGTGATCCATGAAGGGGGGGCTACATCCTACTGCAACATTTTTGTTGCAGGTCCCACTTGTTTGAATCTGTCCTGGATGGCTGTACTTCTCTCTGAGAGTCACCTGAGTCCTTCCTGAACACTGAACTTCTTAGGTCCTTATAGCTGGCTTTAAAAGGGGATTGGACAAATTAATGGACAAAAAGGCTATCAATGACTTCTAGTCATGATGGCTGTATGCCACCTCCAGGATCAGAGGCTATATGCCTCTGAATGCCAGTTGCTAGGTAATAGGGCCAGTGTCAAGGGTAGGCATGGCTAGGCACCTGCCGAGGGGCCACACTCCAGCAGGGGCCTACTGGCAAGAACCCCTTGGAGTCGCTCCTCCTCTTCACCATTGCAATCTGTTTGCTTGCCTCTTACTCTAGCCCAGATAACAGTGGTGATGAGGAGGAGAAGGTGGAATCCTCTTGCCTCCTTGCTCACTGGCTCTCTGCCCATCAAGCAAGCAAGTGGTAGCGACAGTAAGGAAGAAGAGGAGAAGCAGTAGGTGCTGGAGACAACAGCACTGAGAAGGCAGACTCACTGAGGGAGCGGGCCCATTGAGGGTGCCTTGCCCAAGGGCCCTCAGAAACCTGGAGCTGGCACTGCTGGAGAAAACAGGTGGCAGAGGGCTGTTGCCTTCCTGTCATATGGGCTTCTCATAGGCATCTGGTTGGCCACTGTAGGAAGTCATATGCTGGACTAGATCTGCTCTTTGTCTGATCCAGCAGGTCTCTTCATATGTTCTTATGACAACACTTTTGTCACTAGTCATGCCTTCTAACTATAATCTAATTAAAAAATGGAGGGACTGGGGAATTGCCATTTCACTCTGTCCATTTTAAATCAATTTTCTTACTTTAGTGCACATTTTCTAACATAGCTGAGCCCTAAGTGATCATAAGGCCATATTCCAGACTGTGAGCTAATTTTGTTTGCTTCTTTCTTGCTGTTTCTTTCCTTTTCATATTTCTCCGTGCGGAGAAGAGAAATGATTGCTAATGAATTGCAAGTATGGGGTATGTGGAGATCAGTGAACGGGGCCCAAATAGCCAGCAATGCAACGATGCCAAAGTGATCAAGCCTTGGTAGGAAATTGACCCAGAGTGCGCATTCCACTGAGAGAGCCTGGGCAAATGTAAATTAATGTGACTTGATGAAATCTGAAAAGTCATAACACAGTGGGGCGCTGAATACATCAGATGAAATGTGAAAATTATGCTTTTCCTGAAATCATAGTTTTGAAGAAATGAAAGTGGTGTTTAGATTCTTCTAAAAAGAAAGAGCCGGTGTCAGGAAAACAGATTGCTGGTGCTTATTAAAATGCAGCTAGCGGTAGCTCATGACTTGGACTGGTTTTTCTGAAATTCCCAGATTTATTTATCTGTCCAATCTTCTATTTTTTCACCTTTCTCTTGAGTCATTTTTTTCTTACCAGAATGAAATGCAAATGTGGAACTCCTTTGCAATCTCCTTCTACTGTGTGCAACATTTTAAACCCATTTTAAATATATATATATATATATATATATATATTCATAAGTAGTCATTCAAGCTGTGAGCATGCCAATAGGTATGCACCTTTTAAATTCCCTGAAATTACCAGGCTTACATTCTGCTTTGGTAATGTTATGCAAAAATTCTGTAAGAGTCCAAAAGTAGTTGGTATATGTTTGGCTGTTTTGGTAGTGAGAACTAATCCATTAATATGTTCTGTGTGTTTCACCATGTTAATAATCTGTTCACAACATGTTTCCCTGCATAACATGATGTATATATGACTAAAGTACTTAATCCTTCAGAAGCTTGTTTAATAAGTTCTCTCTAAGGTGGTAAACTTGTGTCTGGGCTGTACCAGTTCAGACTGCGGGGGGGGGGGGGGCTCACATGATTGAATACTCCTCCATATAAACCATACCCTCCACATAGAAAATTGGTGTGTCAGGGCTCTCTTCTCCCCAACACCTAGTTTTTGAAGTATGTTCTTGTATAAGGACTGTTTTTCTATGAAACAACATTCAGTCATGGGAGCCACCATCTTCAGTCTGAAGTGCTACAGCCCAGGCACTGTTCACCACCGAAGTGAGAACAAGGCATCTGCCATGATCAGCAAATATATATATATATGCAAAGAGTACAATCATATATTTTATTGGAGCAAAATAATGGGAATTGCCTCACCAATTTGCCGTGTCTTATTCTCTGATGGCAAAAAGCATGGCATCAACTGTTTTAAGCCAAACAAGCTGGGATGCGTCAATTCTTGTCTGTCTCTGTGAAATAAGAAAGAAAAGAACCTTCTGTATAAGAATACTGGAATTCAGTGCATCTGTATTACACCACTCTACATACACCATTGCACCAGCTATGTAGTCTGTGGCTGAGTATTATTTATTTATTTAATTAATTTATATCCCACCTTTCTTCCATTGTGGAACTCAAGGAGGCTACATGTGGTTTCCAGATGGTCTCCCCTCCAAGCACTGACCAGAACAAGACCTGCTTAGCTTCAGCAAGGTGGCTGCCTCATGTGCCTTCAGACTATGCCCTGGAACCATGACACGACAACCCACCCTGCAAAATAAGCCATGCAGTGTGGGTTGTCGTCCGAACAGCCCACAGGGATCCTGACAGATGCTCAGGATCACTGTGGGTTCTTCTCCCTCTTCTTCCCCTTGGTCCGACTTCTGGCCCCAACAGGTATCCCAGGGGACATGGTGGCAGAACCCATCTCCTTGAGTTCCACAATGCCGCTAAGGCCCCTCGCCATGAAAACCACGACCCTGGTATATATATTTTTTAAAAAATCCATCCTCGGTAATTTGTGCAAATGTTCCCATTTTTTTTTTTTTTCCGAGTTGCACAAGTGCACAACTCCAACTGTCCAAAATAGATAAGCTTGCCTTGACCGGTACCTTGTATGTTTCAGCTGTCAAACATGCAAAGTAACTGACAAGAGGGGACTGTATATAACCTTCTACAGTTGATAGGTGGGGAAAAGGGGTGCAGATTACCCCCTTATCAGGGTGATCCCCAGGGTTTTAAGTATTGCCCTGACCCTTGGGGGTGCCCTGCTAAGAATCCCCACTTGCCCAAGTCCTCCATGTGTCTTCAAAGAGAAGTACAAACCACCCCCTTTTTTGCACCCGTTTCGCCTTAGCCATCACTACGTTTGACAGCTATCAAAGGAGCTGTCAAAGGTTGCCACAGTTAGTGCGAATGGGAGGGAAAAAGGGGTGGCATGTAGATCTACAGAGACTCTTTTTCAGAGAGAAAGCTTGGGCACTGTTGGAGAGGCTGTCACTCGCTCATGGGCGAGATCGCTCAGCAAGAGCGGCAGGGGTTTCTGCTGCTCTTGCCAAGCAGCTTGCTCAGCAATGCTCGCAATCCATGATGGGTTGGCAGTGCCAGATTTTGACACCATGCCAACTCATCGTGGGCTGAACAACCCCTTAGAACATGCCATGGGTTGTTAGGGTGACTTGTTGCTCATGCACAAGCTACTCTGAGGGAATCAGTCTGGGTTTGCACAAGACAACAACCCACCATGGCTTGTCATGTTGTGTGAACCCAGTCTTATGTAGCTGATCCCTCCAAGAGCCAATGCAAAGTAGTAGCTAAAGGCGCGATCCTATGCATATTTAGATAGAAAAAAGTCCTACAACTCCCAGCATGCCCCTGTGAGCTGGAACATCTTGATTCAAGCTCAAGTAGGCAGCCTTAGTGAAAGCTTCATGCCCAGGTCAGCAATATGAGAATTATCCTGGCCAATCTTAGAGGGATATTGCAGTTGGGGGGGGGGGGTGATGGAGATGGGGGAGGGAAGGAGCTGTTTTTGAAAATCTCTCGTGTGGACAGGAAGAGTTAAACAATAGTATTGGAATGGTAGCAGCAATTCATACTGTATATAAGGTAATCACAGACTGAAAAATTAGACGCTGAATAACTTGTATTTGGCAGTATTAAATTCAATCAGAAAATGTACAGAGGAAGCTTCCCACTCATGTTTGTAGCAAATCTGCAGTATCAATGAAAAATGATTGCTTAGTGGTGTCTAGTTGGAATCCAATTATGTGGGATGTATTTTAAATATAGATATTTTTCAGGGGCAGAATAAGGAGGAACTGGCTGAGCAGTGAATGGAAAAATTAATGACTTGCATTACACAACCAGAGAGAGAGAGTCTGGAGGCTACAGAGCAGGGAGTTTAAAAGAAAATTACAGCCAGAGTTATTCACAATGTAGAGTATAGATTGCACTGAGTGTTTTTTGAAATGTTGTCACTTACTAGGCAGATATCTTGCTTTTTTATCAGTGCTCTGAGAGCAGTTGGCATGAAAACTAAAAAGGCCCAGTGCAACACATTAGGTGTGAAGCTAACACCTATTAGCCTAAAACCTGTCCTGCCCTCTATTAAAATGAATTTTGCTCCTGATACACACACATGCCTCTCTGCCCACATGACTGCATCCCTTCTAGTAGAAGCAGAATGAATATGGTGTGACTCATTTGCTCAGTGCCCAGCTACTGGAAATTAATCTGCAGTTTAGCATTAAGTAATAAACGTGGAAATTGGATTCCAGACAATGGAATAGTAATTGCCAGTCCAGATTTGTAATGTTCTGGCTGTGGATGCACATTCCATGCTGGCATTAATGTGTAAATGTGCCTCTAGTGTACTTAGCAGCTCCTCTATGGTTTTATGACTTGCAGGAAGAAGGATCCATCACTGATGAAGTTCAGCCTCCCTTCTCTACTTGAGTTTGACACAACACTTTGTTTTTCTTAACCTGCTGCATAGACTATACACACAATTCAAAGGAAGCTCTTGCTAACATCTATATGAACTTAAGGGCTTGGATACAGAATGGAAGGTAATTCGCCCAACAGGGTTTCCCCCCTGCCTCCTATACCCCCTGCCCCAAAGTTGCAAAATGGCTCATGCTGGACACAGGTAGGCTCGGAGGGAGGAATTGGTGGAAACTTGCTCAAGCAGCCTTCCATTCATACACAGCCTGGATCCAAGCTTTGTGTGTGCGTGGGGGGGGGGGTGTTGTTTTGTTTTTAATTAGAAAATTCAGACAGGGAATACACGTAAACCTGAAATGTTTGCATTGGCAAAAATACTATTCACCAGTTCCACTCAGTTAAAAACCTGGCTCCTTTTTTCAGTTTGGGGCCTGGTAAAGGTTATTCACACCTTTTGTAACCTTAAAGTTAATCCGCTGTAACATCCTTTTTGATTGCTCAGAATCTATAACTGGTGAAGAATGCACAAGCCCACCTTTCATGCGTAAGGATCTTCAACAGCACATTATACAGATGTTTAAAGTCTTTGTTGGCTTCCAGTAGCTATCTGGCCCCAATTCAAGGTAGTGAATTAACTATGCTAGAAAGCTTCAAACATTCATGGTTTCCCATGGTGTGTACTCTGAGTGTGCAAACAGCAAAATACATGTGTGTACAATATTTTATTTATCTGTTGACATTTCTGTCCCACCTTTTGGACATGAAGGCTGGCACACAACAATATGCAATGCAATAAAGTATTTAGGCTAAAATACAAATAATGAGCAATTATTCATAACTATAACGTCGTGGTGCTTCCTGTGTATACATTTTTAGGGAAAGTGTTATGTGACGTAGCTCTAAATCAGCATAAGGACTTGGTAGTTATTCATTCAAAAAACAAAGAAATACAAGGTAGGCATTTTTAATGTTTTGCTCATATTAGCTCCCCTTTCTACATAATCTGATGCAGGAAAAATAAGTTTTAATCAAGACTGTATCTGGCATATCAAGCGATGATATTTAGGCATCTAGCACGGGCTTGGTAAGGAACCTTGGGCTGCTGACAGGTTAACATACTTCACAGTGGCTGAGAAATTAATAATTATAGTCCCTGTTTATCAGTCGTCATTGAACACCATCTTCAGTTACACATTACTTTCTTCTTGAACAAAATCCAAGCTTGTTTTGTTTTTGACTCATGTGACAGACAAAGTGCTCATGAAATTAGTAGCAAGGATGATTGAATTTCCCTGTTCCTTTATTGTTCCTCATACAACCATTCATTCCACTCCTCCTGAATTTTAGTTTAACTAGGATAATGTATAAAGTTAATTCTAGAATTGGAGGGTGCACATTTTGCTGCATTCAGTTAATTTGCACCTCCCTCCAGCCACATGGCCAACACACATGCACATATGGATAAAACACTGCAAAAAAAATTATTTATTTTTTTCTCAAAACGTATTTATCCTGGACAAAGTCCACACAAGGCAGTGAGCAACAACATAAACATAAAATTACAACTATACAACATTACATTAAAAAAAATTAAGTCAAAATTTAAAAAATATATAGAAATAGAATACATCAAAATATGCTGCCCCTGAGAGCGTCTCTGAAATTGAATTGACCCTCAGTCTCAAAGAGCTTTGCCACCCCTGCTTTATATAATCTCAACAAAGTTGCTTTTTTTGCAGTGTTTTATCAATGCATATGTGTGCAAGGCTGAGCCATAGGCAGCTGTCAAAGGTGAGCCAGGAGCAGGCCACGGTGGAGCAGGGAGCTGGAGCTGGGAAACTCCCAGAAACCCATGAGAGCCTGGAAAATTCTGTTGGTCAGGCGAGGTCCTGGCCGAAACAGGAAGACATTTATAGTCCTTCCAGTTCAGGGAGGACCAGTCCAGAACCTGCGAATACTTCATTTCTTTAAGACGTTTATATACCACTCTTCATCATATTCAATTTCATGATGGTGTCAGGAAGTTGCCACATAATTACAGTTCCTGGTTCTAGCTCCGGCAACTCCTGACATGATGGACAGTTCCTAATGCACCACTTCAGGAACAAATCCACATAATGCAGATCGGGGGAATTCAGAGGAGGAGAATTTGAGAAGCATCCCCAGGTAGCAGTAGCACAGTTTTATTGTGAAAGTGTTCGAAACTGGATTCATAACACTGTGACACAGCAGGCTAATTTGAGGGAAATTGGACAGCTGGTCTACTGAACTGCTGCTGCTGGATGAGCTAGTCCTGCCAATTTTTAGCAGGAAATAACAAGAATGGAGGTGCCCTGCCTTTTAAGAGACAGTCGTATTCAGGGTAGTACAGACCAGGGACAGTCAGCAGTGTCTGAGACAGGAGAGCACACATGCGCTGCCAACATTGCCCATTGCCACCACTGCTCTCCCAATTGCTGCCATATCTGCCTCCCCCCCCCCACTGCTGCTGTCAGAGCAGGGGGGAGAAAGGTGGGGGGAGTGTCAGCTGAGAAAGCAGCCAGCACGGCTCTTCTAAGAACTGGTCCAGCCCAAATATCTGGGTCTGAGGGGTCCTTCTTCAGAACCAGGCATTGTGGGAGGGGTGTCCCTGGAGACTGCCTGTACCATGGGCGATCTCCAGGGTCACCCCTCTCACAATGCCTGGCTCTGAGGAAGGACCCCTCAGAGCCAGGCATTTGGGCCTGGCCCGCTCTCTGAACAGATGCACTGGCCGCTTTTCTGGCCCATGCAGCTCTTCAGAGAGGTTGCCTGCCCGCTGCTTGCTCTGAGAGGATCTGCAGAGTAGGTGACGGTGGCAATGGCATGAGGAGGTGGGAGACACAGTGGCAGTGACAAAGGGATGGGTGGGCTGGTAGCATACAGTGGCAGCAGGTTCTCCTGGTGGGATGGGGGGGAATTTACTGCAATTTACCATAACTCCTGTTCCACCGCCTGAAAGTCACCCCGCCTCATGAGAGGGCCGGCCATGAGAGTCACTGCGGTAATGGCCTGGCACAATGTTGTCTTCCTGTCAACCAGTCAGGAGGCAGCACTGGGAATGCACCTCCCCTCCCCTCTAGGTTTGAAGTGGATTTCCAAGCAGGCCCACATGTTTCTGAGGCTGGCTCTCCATTTTGTAATCACAGTTAACAGAGAGCAGATATTTATATATGAATATGTGTGTGTTTATTTTTCTGCCTTCAAAGCCGCTTACCCTTTATTTTAAACAAAGCACAAATGCATACTAACATCTATTTAAGTTAGTCAAACGTTGTGCTAATGGGTTTGAAGTAGAGTAGAAGTGTTTCAAATTTTGTTGTTATTCTGTACAGAAGACAATAATTGGTAGGCTTTCCCCATTATTAAGACTTTGGTTTTACTTTTTATTTCTTTGTGTGTGGTAGAGTGTGGGTTGTACAGCACTTTATGAGAATTTGAAACACACACACACGCACAAATGCACACATTAAAACCAGGTTAAGATACAACCTAAAATCCAAAATATACAGAACAGTAGTAGTATGTAGAAGAGCTATTAAAGTAATGAGCTGATCTGTATTAATTGCAATCAGAGACTTGAGGGAACTGGACAGTTTTAATCTGGTGCTGAGAAGATAGCAATGTCAGCACCAGGCAAATGTTTCTGGGCAGTTCCACAATCGGCAGCACCACAGAAAAGAGCCCCCATCTCTGGTAACCACCCCTAACCTCTAAAAGTGAAGGTATCTGGAGCAGGACCATGGATGATTTTCAAGGCAAGTAGGCAGGTCATGGCCAGTTGGTTTTGTGGGACACCCAGCAAAGTGCTCTCTGGCTTGAGCTGACTTATGAGTAAGTCCTGGGCTTACCTGGAGGCAGTCGCAGTGCTGTAATGAGTGGAGAACAGCTTGGAGCCACCATTTAAATTTCCCCCAGTGACCTGGAACACTACATCGGTGGCATTTGGAAGAAATAAAAATGGTGTGTGACTCCTAGACTCAGCTGCTTGGCGCAATGTCCTTGCCCCCCACCCCTCTCCCTCAGGGCAGGCTTCAATCCAGTCGTGGGTGCTGGGTCTGGGGCAGGTTCATACAGAAGAAGGTGGTCCTTTAGGTGCCCCGATTAAAACCAACTTTAAAATGTGCCCAGAAACCAATCTGGAGCCAGTGCAAGTTCTGTTACAATATGTTTGCAATGACTGGTCAATTAATAATCTGGCCAGCTTAAATTTCCAAACACTTTATGGAAGCAGCCCCAGGTATAACACCTTGCAGTAAGAAGCCTGGAAATTTCCAAGGCATGGCTAATGGTGGTAAGCGCTACATCTGCATGAGTCCATCTTTGCTATTTTTCAAGCAGGGGCCACTTTGGCTCCAGTCATCACCACTGCAGCCCACTTGAGCACTTTCCCTGAGCCATGGGGGCCTCTCTTTCCTTCCACCCCCCTCAGTCAGCTAACGACACTGTAAACTGGACTCAGCTAGAGGTCCGTTGGGGCCTCTCCATGTCATTCAAGCAAGTCAGTCATCAAGTCACCAGGAAGGCAAATTCTGACTTCATCCTTGGATTGGGATGGATCTTTTTCTCATCACCGAGAGAGTGCTCTAATCAATGCTGCAAAATCTCCCAGGTCAGGTCAGTGTTACTCTTTCCTCACCTGCACATTCAATTTCTTCTTCACCGCCACTACCTGCACATTGTTCTTTGCTTTTAGGGCTCCTCCCCCACTACAGCTAATTGGCTGATTGTTCCTGCATTCGCCTCCACCCCCAATCTACAGCTGACAAGCCCCAAAGCCTCCTCCAGTAGCCCAGATCATAGCAGCCAGCCCACCACTAGAGCAAACAACGGGACAAAGGGGGCAGCCCCTCCTGAGAGTGAGCAGCCTCTGCAAAGAGAGTGAATTTGAGAGACAGTGAATATGAGAAAGGAGGAGAGACACACTTGAGGTCATCGGGAGCTGCCAGCGGTCCTTGGGCCTCACAGTGAAGAACACTGGACTAGATTGTTGGCCCAGGAGGTGGGAAACCAAAGTTCAAAATCCCTGGTTAGCTAAGAAGGTCACTGGGCAGCCTTTGGCAAGTCACTCCCTGTCAGTCTCACCTACCTCGGAAGACTGTCGTGACAATAAAATGAGAGCACTGCATCTGTCCCCGAGTTCTTTGGAGGAAGGACAGGATGCAAGTGAAACAAATAAATAGAACAAGAGGTTGATGTAATAGAAGCTTCTTGGTGCAGCTGTTTACAAGCTCTGTTAGCAAACATGTAATTAAAGTTTGATGCCAAAAACGGCTCAAAGATTTAAAATTGTTCTGGGCCTTTTGAGGACCCTCCTTGTTTAGGAAACAAGAGGCTATTATATAAGCATATCTATGAATCATGACCTGCTAGTGCTCCAAAGGCAGGGGGAAAAAAGTCCGGAGTAGTTAATTCATCAGCACTGTCCACCATGCTGATGTTGTCTCATACGAAAAACTCAGTAGTGGTTTTTTTTCTTTTTAGTGCTATGTATATGCAAATAATTTTCAAACATGCAAATTAGCTAATTATATAATTTACATAAAACACCCCTCACAGGCGCTGCAACTTGGCAGCTATGAATTAAGCTAAGCTGGCTCTGTCTTTTTCCCCAGCTGTTAGTTTTCATCTCCTGTTCTCCTCCTTTTCTCTAATTTCAAACACACTACATATGTACAATGTTGCATATTTGCAGTTGGTTAAGCCCTTTATCAGCAACTCATTTTTTCAGAAAAAGAAATAAACGTTTAACTTCGAAGTTGAAAGGCTTATTCTGAATGAAAGATTTCACATGAAAGTCATGCCTTGTTCTTGTTTGAAGCACAACGCACTTTAACGCCCCCCTTCCCCCATCTCCTCTCTGTTGATCTGATTGAACAGCCTCTAGATCAAAGGAGCATGGGTAAATGTGCAGTCAAGGTGGCAGTATGCAGAGTGGGCGGCTGATAAGAGAGCAGTCTAAATAATTGCACAAGAATTTATTGGGCAACATGATTAATGGTTATGGAAATATGATGACCTGATAGCAAAGAGGAACATTATATGATTGATGGAGCAAGTTTTACAAGGTCAAGCTTACCAACCACGTGCGTAGAAAGTCATAATTATGTGCTCAAGATCTTTACTTTTTCATACCTTCCTAGGAGACATTGAATGACAAATTATGTTGTATGCATTTAAAGAAAACTTATATTTTTTCCTACATCCTTCATTATTAGGGCAAAACCATACACTGTGGAGACACAGGTAAGGTAAAAAGGTAAAGGTGTCCCCAACCAGTCGTGTCCGACTCTAGGGTGTGGTGCTCATCTCCATTTCTAAGCCGAAGAGCCAGCGCTGTCCGAAGACGCTTCCGTGGTCATGTGGCCGGCATGACTGAACACCAAGGTGCACGGAATGCCGTTACCTTTCCCACCGAAGCGGTACCTATTTATCTACTTGCAATTTCTTGCTTTCGAACTGCTAGGTTGGCAGGAGCTGGGACTGAAGACGAGAGCTCACTCTGTCACGCGGCACTCGGGTCTCGAACTGCTGTCGACCTTCTGGTCTGCAGTTCAGCGTCTTAACCACTAAGCCACCGCGGCCCCATCATAGACACAGAGCTGCTACCAAAATTACTGAGTTTTCATTCTTATAATAACAATGTAATCGATACATTTCCCAGGTTATGATGCTGTGACATTTTATGTTTCCCTTTCCCCCCGACCAATGATGTGGAGTGGTGATGGGAAAATGTGCAAGATAATGATATTACTAGATGTGGTAAGTGACTCTATACTTTATGGAGGGGAAGGAGTGCCATGATGTAGGGATCCCAGCCACCCCAAACAATTGTTCAACTCTATCTATCTATCAATCTGTGATACTTCTATGCCATGTAATATAATAAAATATCTAAATGCGCAATCCTATGGATGTTTAGACAGAAAAAAGTCTAACTCCCAGCATTCCCCAGCCAGTTATGCTGACTGGGGAATGCTGGGAGTTGTAGGACTTTTTTTTCTGCCAAACATGCATGAATTGTGCCCTAAGTGGTTCAGATATAAATATTAAAATCACATTTAAAATAATTAATACATTAAAATATATTAAAAACAACCCCAGTTCCAACAATAGTACAGAGCAATACAAGGAGCAGTAAGATGGAGCAGCGTGATGAATTGCAATTCATTCCAAGCCAGGGAAGCCCTGGGCGAACAAGTGCGTTTTCAGGAGGTGTTTGAAACATGCCCCATTTTCTGCCTTTCGGACTTCACAGGGGAGGGCTTCCCAGAGGGCGAGCACGCTAACGGGAAGGCCTGCCATTGAGGTATTATGTGGTGACATTCTGTTGGTTTGGGAATGACCAGCAAGGCCTCCTCTGACAATCTGAAAGGTCGGCTGGGTATATATCATATATAAAGGAAGGCAGTCTGCTAGGTATCCTGATCCCAAGTTGTTTAGGCATTTGTATGACAATAACATGACCTTGAACATGGCTCCGTAGCTAATAGGCAGCCAGTGAAGTTCCGTTAACACAGGTGTTATGTGAGCATAGCTGGGTGTCCAGTGAGCACTCCAGCTGCTGCATTCTGCACTACCTGCGGCTCCTGAACCAGGCGCTTTAAACTTTAAAAAGTATTTGTGACAGCTCTTAAAATCTTATGCCTATTGTCACCCGAGTATGGCAAACCAAGAATTTTTCAGGATTAATCCACTAGAACAGTGGTGGGGAATCTTCATCCCATAGGCCTAATCTGGCCCACGGAGGTTCCTGATTCAGCCTGCTTGGGCTCCCTCTGTGGGCCACTCTCCATCTTCAAGCCTCTCTCCCTGGCCTGGAGCTACAGGAAGCTTGGGGAGGAGGCGGGGAGAGGGATCTCCACATTGTCTCTGATCTGTAATGGAAAGAGCTGGAGCTTTCACAAGCCTGGCATTGCAAAAACTGTGTCCTGTACAGATTGGCCCAGTCCCTAAATGGGGTGTGTGTGTGTGTGTGGCTGGAGCCATTGGCCGTCCCTTTTCCATATCTGATTTTTTTTTTTTCTACTCAAAGGTCTGGAAAATTCTTGAGAGATTTTCTAGTTGGAACTGGATAACAACATGGTAAGCTTCCTGCTTTTTCTTCCTCCTTGATTCTGTGAATAACATGTGAGTGAACTTTAGAGGAATTTTTGCCCTTATAAATGTACAGCTAATTTCCTTTAAAATAAATTCAGTTTCATTTTTAATTGCAGTACTGTGCTTTGATTTCCCCCTCAGCCCATGCATAGAAACTGCTTTGCCTTATGCTTACAGTAATGATACTATAGAGTGCGTGTGTGTGTGTGTGTGTGTTTTAGTAAGAGAATGGTAAGGGCTTCTCTGATGTCAGGATAGTGGTTTATGAGGGCTTTTGGACCCAGGGTGGAGGGAATTGGCTATAGTCAGGGGGTGGGTGGGGGGACTGCTTTCCCCCTTCAGTTCCATAACAGGAGAATATGTCAAGGACCACTTAACTGGTCCCAATGCAAATCAAGTCCCTTGCGCCTACTCCAGAGTAAAAAAAAGACAGACATACCTGCTAGTCACACATTTAAAGTAATGTCTGTTTGGGCCTTAAGTAGAAGTAGAAACACCTTTATCTGACTCTCTGCCCCCTCGCCCATCCCACTTTTTTGGGAGATGTCCTGCATTTTCCTGATGTGACTTTCAGAAGTCTTACCCAAACCTCCATTGTATGGGCTCTTTCATACGGAGCTTTTATCCTGCGATTGAGATTGCTCCTTCATGGAAGTTTGCGGGCTCTTTACATGCCGTGACCCTCCTGCACTAAATGCCCTTTGTTCCGTTTTTAAATAGATCGCAGATAATGAGCTATCAAACTACCCCATGGTGTTCCGCTTCAGTTTCCTCGGTGAAAAGAGTTAAAGCGGCAAGAAGAGGATCGAGATCAATGAAAGATAATGGCAGACTCAGATATGGGGAAAGGAGGGAGGAGGGGAGGGGAGAGGGGAAAGGAAGTGCGTGTAAAGGGAGTCAGTTGTGATCCTGCATCTAAAACGGAAGCAGAAAGCCCCATTCTAAATGTAGAATTTTAGGCTGGTGTAGAGATGCCCATGTCATCTTAGCAGTCTGGGGTGAGGGGAGACATAGCTTTACTTGTTTATTACAGTTATTTATATCCCAAATTCCAGATACAAATCCTTCCAAGGTGGTTTACAACTAATACCAAACATAAATACAATCACAATAAACATATAAAACACATGTGATCAGGATCCTTTCCACAGGGCAGATGGTAGTTATCATGGTCAACTATCTTTGCCTGCCTGCCTGCCTGCCTGCCTGCCTCCATGACCCATTATAGGCCTGGAGCAAAAATAAACTTACTTAGCTGTCATAAAGGGGAAGATTATAACTTAATTTTCTAACTATTCTGTTCAAAAATAGCCAGAATTATCTTTTGTTTAGCCCATAGCGAAGTGACTGCTAAAACAGAGTGTAGGCCTCAGTCTGCCTTCCTAGGCCTCATTCCTTCACATTCTTGCTCACATTTTGAAATCAACTATAATTGTACTTCTCCATTAGTGTTCATTTTAGAGTGGTTTATAGCTGCTGGACCCAAGCCAGTAAGAACCCTGCTTTAATGGCACTTTTGTTCTCCCACAGAAAGAAATATTTAGCCATAATAAACCTACACTATATTAATCCACTTGTTTCTTTTTGACGTAATTAAAAATCGAAATAAGAACCGAGAACATGAGAGAAGAAATATGGTAATGTGAAAATGGGCTTTTAAAAAGTAAAATACTGTGCTACAAGTGGCACAGTGGAAAAAGGGTAGAGTAGTTTTGTAATGACCAGGCACAATAAATCATAAGGGGCTGTGGGAGTCTGAGAAATGTAAAGTTGTGGCAAAATGCAGGAAATTAGAAAAACACAAGGTTGGGATGAAGAATGTTGTAAGAACATTTTTTCCACTAAGGCACAGAAGCAAGACCCATGATTAATCCTACTGTGTACACGTTTTTTTGTTTTTTAAAGGAGAGATTGAAAGGCCCACTTTGCATGCTTTCCAGATAGAGTTCCAGTTGGGGTGGCCACTTACACGTCACCCAAAAAAGAGGAAATGCATCACCAAGCAAGAGGAGGAAAGAGGACACAGCAGGTTTGCATAAAATATGCACATGCTAATGAATATATACAGATGCAAATTTAGAAATAATTACTATTATTTACATAGAAATATAAGACATATGATCAGAATGGGAAAGAGTGTGACCAGGTGACCTTTGAGTCTGCTCAGTCTTGTCCAGGAGCAAATTGTTGTGGGATAACTTCAGGCCCTTGCTGGTTGTCCCTTCCTATGGTTCTTTATCTTTAAACTGTACTTGGCCTGGACAGTCCTTCAAATACAAGACGACTTCAAATCGTCATCCCTTCAAATAGAGGACTATCCTCTGTAAACTAGGACACATGGCCATCCTACTTCTAATTTGGGTGGTGTGTGTCCCCCCCCCCCCTCCATCAAGGGTATAATATAAGGTGTGAGTAGCGCCGGAATAGCCACAGGGCTGCAACCCCTGGCCCATGATCTGATGGGGCCCACTACTCAGCCCAGATTCCTGTCAAGTTCCTTGGTCCTCTCCGTTCACAGTCACACACTCCAAGGCACCAGGCTTCAGGCTCACTACTTTATTAGTTAGCTACCAGGTTCTTTACAAATGCAAATCCTTGGAGACTCTCAGGCTACAAAGGAAAACAGCTACTCCACACAATTACGAATATCAATAGAGGAGCCAAGTGGGAATCAAAGCCGCTGTGGGCAGTTTGAACAAGAACTTGCCTTCCAGAATAACTTGGGGATACCCCTCCCTTACAGTTGTGTCCTCCTACGTAGGCTAGCATGCATAGCCAACCAAGTGGAACATCTGAGCTTTGCCTCTAACTTTTCCCTCTTCGCTCTGTGCTGGACCTTAGCATCCTTCAGGTCACACCCCGCACTCTCCTCTTCCTCCGAGACCTGGGTTCTCACAGGGGAGGAAAGATCACAGACACACACGCGTGTGCGCGCACACACACCTGCCCAGTCAACTATTCCTCTCTGGACAAACCCCCTCCCACCCACTGAGCAGGAAAACAGCAACACACCAACTCCCCAGAAAGTAAATGTGTTTAGCATTTCAGCCCATGTTTCTGTATGAATTGAATTATTTCTGTGCCATACAGCAACCTGAAGGAAGGAAAGGGGGGGGGGGGGCAGGGTGATTTAAGCTGCACATTCCCAAGGCCCATTGTGCCCTTGATCCAGCCCTGTATGTGAGGCAAGCCCCATACAGGGATCCATACACGTAGCAAGCCAATTTACTCACTACTGTATTTCCAGGCTGGGAAGAAACTTCTGCTGCTGAATTTTTGCTTGTCACTCAGCTAAACAAGGCAAAGAGACCTGCCAGAAAAATAGCTGGCAATCCTATATACAATCTGAACAGGCAAGCCTGGGGAAGGAGGAGTCACCGACTTCAATGTTATGATAATGTACATGGGACTATTTTGACTTATCCAGGCTTCTAATTATATGGCCTTAAGCGTACCTACATTACAAGGTGGCTAGGAAGTAAGGTGCTGGAGGAAAATTCTGTGCTGGAGGAAAATTCTGAGAGTGCCTTGGACTGAAAGAAGCTCAAACCAGTCCATACTCCAGGAAATAAAGCCAGACTGCTCACTTGAGGGAATGATATTAAGGGCAAAACTGAAGTACTTTGGCCACATCATGAGAAGACAGGATACCCTGGAGAAGATGCTGATACTAGGGAAGGTGGAAGGCAAAAGGAAGAGGGGCTGACCAAGGCCAAGATGGATGGATGATATTTTGGAGGTGACAGACTCGAGCTTGGGGGAGCTGGGGGTGGCGACAGCCAACAGGAAGCTCTGGAGTGGGCTGGTCCATGAAGTCACGAAGAGTCGGAAGCGGCTGACCGAATAAACAAGGAAATAAGGTGGGCAGGTTCCATGCCTCCTCTCTTCCCATGTACCCACTAAGTGGTTTGCAAAACCTTCTTCATAATTCAAACACTGGTAGAAAGTTGAAATTCTTTCTTGACCATGCTTCCCACATAACTGAGTCGCTAGGATGCATGACTGACATAACTAGGAAAGCCTGCTCTAGCTTGTCATGTTATGCAAGCTTCATTTTATCATCTTGCCTTGTCTTTCAGGTTTGTTTACTCAGCCTATAAAGCAAAGGAGGAATGTCGTTAATAAAATGACTGCCACTTATTTATATATCAGTAGGTCAACAATAACACCAGATAGTAAATTTGTATAAAAAAAAAAAAAAAGTAACAAAGGATTGAAGTATTAGATTTTTTGCCCGGATCTCTACGAGTATGGAAGCCCTGTAGTATCCACAGATTTATAAGGCATCTGGTACTGGATGTTTTTAAAAGTTTTATCTGATGACTGAAAAGTTATGTCCTTTGAAAATCCAGGCCAGGCCAGGCCAGTGACTCTGGGCAGTATCGAACGCTGCTCATGAGCCAGCACGACCCACTGATGGTGCAACAGGAAGCTACAGCAACTCTGTAAATAAGCCAAAACACTTGTTTCTGGGACGGGACATGTCAGCGGAGCAAGCAGAAGGGAGCTCTGCTGACCGATTCCATTCTGGAACTGAATGTTTCAGCTGATTTCCAGAGTTGCTGTAGCTTCCTGTTGGACCAGTGGTGGGTCCTGCCCTGCTGACACAACGTAATCAGCAGAGGCACATGGGCAGCGTTGGATACTGCCCATTGTTTTGAAAATCTCACATTAACTAGCAAATACAGAAAGAAAATTAGGCCCTCCCAGTCCATGTCAACCCTTCCAATGGCTTACTGGTCTTTTGTAAACATAATTTGTAAAACCTGTAACTGAGAGAAGCCATGTCTTGAACCTTTCTCCCTCAGAGACCACCACTCTGCATATGGTTGAAGTAGGGTGGGCACTTTTTGTTGTTCAGTCGTGTCCGACTCTTCGTGGCCCCACTGACCACAGCACGCCAGGCCTTCCCGTCCTGCGCTCTCTCCCGGAGCGTGCTCAAGTCCATATTCGTTGCATCGGTGATGCCAAAATAGAGGAAATGCGTCAACGAAAAAGAGGACACATCTGCATAAAATGGCTGGGTGGCTGGGTGACCAGTCAGATGGGCGATTAATAAATTTAATAAATAAATAAATAAAATGTGCATATGCTAAGTTATAGGTAGAGATGCAGTTTTAATTTAAGCAGAAACACAATATGAGGTTGTCTGTGCAAGGCTTTTATTGTGTGTTCACCATTCCTCACTCATGGTTGTTTAAGGGTGCTTTTGATTACTATGTCACCATTCAGTTTTGCTTCCGTTTTTTAAAAAGCAATTTTGCAGGGTGGGGTGGAGCGGGAAAAATCCAGTTTTTTTGGCATCGCGTAACAAAGTGCAAGTCCCCACCAGTGCAGTTGCATTATTTCACTAAACCATAGCACCATCTAGAAGTTATGTAGCGGAAGGTACAGAAGGGCAGGGAAGGAAAATAACTTCATGTAGCACTCTGATCTTAATTCTGCAACAAAACTGGAAGCAGAAACAACTGGTTTAGAAAAGCTCTACATCTCACCATAGTGGAGAATGCTGTGAACAGGTGACCCGTGTGTCTGCTCAGTCAGCTGCTGAACAACTTCAAGGCCCCTGCTCTCCCTTCTTATGGTTCTTTGCTTTTAAACTTAACTTTGATTGGGCCCTTCAAATAGAGGACTGTCCTTGGTAAAGGAGAACATATGGCCACCCTAGGTGGAAGAGCCTCAACAGAGGCCCTACTCTGAGTAACAGCATCACTAAGTGAGAGGATGCTATTATTATAGAGAGCCAGTGTGGTGTAGTGGTTAGAATGTTAGATTCGGGAGACATGGGTTCAAGTCCTGACTCAGCCATGAAGCTCACGGGGTGACTTTGGGCCAGTCACTGACTTTCAGCCTATCCTACCTCAAAGGGTTGTTGTGAGGATAAAATGGAGAGGAGAAGGATCGTCTATGCTGCTTTGGGCTTTTTGGAGGAAAAAGCGGAATATAAAGGTGCCAAATAAGTAAATCTCCTGCAAGCAGAGCTTTTACTGCTGTGACCAAAGCCTATGGAACAACCATCCAAGAGGACCTTTGCTTCAACGCTCCCTTCCTGGCCTTCAGGAAAGTCTGAAAAATGCATCACTTCAGGAAACCACCTGATTAGGGCTGAATTTGCTGCTATTATTTCCACTGCAAACCCTTCTTCGGGTACTGATCTTAGTAATGTTTTATGAAATAGGTTTTAGATGTTTGAAACAACTTTAGATACTGCAAGCTGCCCTGAGCACATGAAGAAATGTGTTGTAAATTTTTAAAGTAAATAAATAGCTGAAAGTGAAGGCTTTCCTTGGATTTAGACTATTTTTAACTTCCAAGGTGTTAATATTTGTTGGACTTGACAACATTTCTGGTGAAGTTTGCTCCAATAGGGTTTGCTCCTTCTCCTCCTGGAAAGACCAGTGTTATGCCAAAGACAGAATGGCAAATTAACGTTAACATTTGGTACGTTACCTTTGACACATTTTAATGGTGAGAACAGCAGGCACTCTGTGTCAGAGAGAATTATCTGTTGACCCTAAGATGAAGTGCGATTTCTGTCTTATCTGGATAGCTATGAAATGGTGTGGAAAATCTTATTTGAACACTCCTGTCCCATTGGGGACTCACTTCCTATCAGCAGGCCTATAAAGAACAACTGGTTTTGGCATTTTCATTTGAGAGGATATTATTTCATACGCACCAAGTGAATACCTGCTGAGCCTTGCTCCTTGCCCCGACTCCCTCATGAAAACATAAACCTACAATGAAAGACAATCCAAAAGAAAATACAGAAGGGAGAGATGTGATAAGGTGGTTTTATTGCTCCAAACGAGAGCAGCACGTCTTGAGGAATGCCCCCTGGAAGAAGGCAAATACTTTCACATCAGGGGAAAAATCTACCACAATAAGAAATAATATAGGCGATGTTCACTGTAGGTCTCGTATACTCCAAAAGAGGTAAAATCTGTCCCTTTGGACGGTCAGATATATTGGGCTTGAGAGGAAGTGAATTCCACCTCATGAAAGACAGTCACTACTGTTTGAATCAGTTACTGCCTTGCAAGATCAACATCTATTTATTTACTGAAGTATTTTTTATGAAGTATTAAACAAGACAGTCCCTGCCCACAGGCTTACAATCTAAAAAGACATGACACACAAGGAAAAAGGAATGGGGAGGGAAGAGGGGGAAACAATTATTTCAGCAAGACTGGAGGAATGGCCCCGCTTCCCCCTGTCATCTCCCTCAGCCCAGCCTGCTGAAATGGCTGCTGCTGGTGACAGCTGAGGGAGGAGGAGGCTTCATGGAGGTGGTCTTTCAGCAGGGCTGGGGGAATGGCCCTGCTCTCCCCCTTAGTATGGAGGTGCATTCCTAAGTCTGTCGATCTTGATGAGGAAAAAACAAGGGCCAAAGTAGATGTGAATTTTACCACAGAGTTTGCCCATGTGTAATTACTTCAAAAAAGAAAGCGCCAATGTGAGGGGGCTGGAGTTGGATCGGGATGGTGGCATGAGGGAATGTAACCCTTTGCCCCCACTGTGGTCCCAATCTGAATTAGGATGTCCACGCCTGCTGTTCACAATGCAAATAGCAAGCCAGGGGATGATTCTGATCAGGGCTGTGGTGGGGCAAAAGGGCTAACTCTTCCTATTCCAACATGGAGGTTTGTTTATTAATGGCAGCTTTGCCCCCCTCCCCAATCCAGTTCAAGATTGCGGCATGGGAAGAGGAGGGAGAGTTAACCCTTTCGCTTGTCGCACCATTTTTCTCAATGAAAATTCCCCCCTCCATAGATGAAAATGGAGTTGAGGACCCCTAGGATGATGGTCCTGGGGGATCTCAACTTCCATGCCAAGGCCGCTGTATCCGGGGCGGCTCAGGACTTCATGGCCGCCATGACAACCATGGGGCTGTCCCAACATGTCATCAGCCCAACGCATATAAAAGGACACACGCTTGATCTGGTTTTCTCGACTGGGCAGGAGGATGGTGATCTGAAAGTGGAGGAATTAACATCTGCCCCTTTGTCATGGTCAGATCACTTCCTGCTGAGGTTTAGACTCCTGGCAGCCTTCCCCCTCTGCAAGGTCCGCCCCTGCAGATTAATGGATTCCGATGGATTCCAGAGGGCTGTGGGGGATTTTCCTGCTGGTATGGCTGGTGCTCCTGTCGAAGCCCAGGTCGCTCTGTGGAATGCAGAGATGACTCGGGCGGTTGACACGATCGCGCCCAAGCGCCCTCTCCCTCTGAGCAGAGCCCGGCCAGCTCCTTGGTATACACCTGAGCTGAGGGCAATGAAGCAAGAGGGGAGACGGCTAGAACGCAGGTGGAGGAAAACTCGTGCTGAGTCTGACCGAACACAGGTTAGAGCTCACTATCAAGCCTACTCTGTGGCGGTGAGGGTGGAAAAGAGACAGTTCTTTTCCACCAGCATTGCATCTTCTCAGTGTCGTCCAGCGGAGCTTTTCCGAGTGGTTCGCGGCCTGTTACATTCTGGGCCAGGGAGAGAGACGGTGGAACCCTCGGTAGCACGCTGTGACGAGTTTGCGCGGCACTTTGAGGATAAAGTCGCTCAGATTCGTCATGAATTGGACACCACCATTAATGCAGTTCCATTGGTAGAGGCGTTCAGAGCACCGTCTGGTCCAGTTTTATTGGATGAGTTTCAGTTACTGAGGCCTGAGGATGCGGACAAGGAGCTTGGCCAAGTCCGATCGACCACGTGTGTGCTTGACCCTTGCCCTTCATGGCTTATTAAATCAAACAAGGAGGGGTTGTCCGGCCGGGTCCAGGAGGTTGTAAATTCCTCCTTGAGAGAGGGAGTGGTGCCTGCCGCTTTAAAAGAGGCGGTAATCAGACCACTCCTGAAAAAGCCTAACCTGGACCGGAGGATGTTAACAATTATAGGCCAGTGGCCAACATCCCCTTCCTGGGCAAGGTGCTTGAGCGGGTGGTTGTAGGACAGCTCCAGGCACTCTTGAATGAAACGGATTATCTAGATCCATTTCAATCGGGCTTCAGGCCTAGTTTTGGAACGGAAACTGCCTTGGTCGCCCTGTGGGATGACCTCTGCCAGGAGAGGGACAGGGGGAGTGCGACCCTGTTGATTCTCCTGGACCTCTCAGCGGCTTTCGATACCTTCGACCATGGTATCCTTCTGGATAGGTTGTCTGGGTTGGGAGTTGGAGGCACTGCACTACAGTGGTTCCGCCCCTACTTGGATGGCCAATTCCAGATGGTGGTGCTGGGGGATTATTGCTCTGTGCCATGGCAATTGTGCCATGGGGTTCCACAGGGCTCTATTTTATCCCCCATGCTGTTTAACATCTACATGAAACCGCTGGGGGAGGTTATCCGGAGGTGTGGGCTGAGGTGCCATCAATATGCGGATGACACCCAGCTCTACCTCTCTTTCTCATCAAAACCAGGTGAGGCAGTGGCTGTTCTGAATCGGTGCCTGGGCACGGTAATGGACTGGATGAGGGCCAATAAACTAAAACTCAATCCAGACAAGACAGAGGTACTGTTAGTGGGTGGTTCGTCTGCGCGGCTAGGTGACATTCAACCTGTTCTGGAGGGGGTTGCACTCCCCCTAAAGGATCAGGTTCGTAGTTTGGGGGTGCTCTTGGATCCAGAACTGTCACTTGAGGCACAGGTGAACTCAGTGGCACGGAGCACTTTTTATCAGCTTAGGCTGGTATACCAACTACGCCCTTATCTGGACAGAGATAGCCTAGCTACAGTTATCCATGCTCTGATAACTTCTCGTCTGGATGACTGCAATGCGTTATATGTGGGGCTGCCTTTGAAAACGGTCCGGAAACTTCAGCTGGTCCAAAATAGGGCAGCAAGATTGTTAACAGGGACTGGCCTGCGAGCTCATATTACGCCAGTACTTTTCCAGCTGCACTGGCTGCCAGTCCATTTCCAGGCCCGATTCAAAGTGCTGGTGTTAACATTCATGATTCAAAGCCCTTAACGGTTTGGGGCCAGGTTACCTGAAGGATCGCCTCCTCCCATATGTGCCTGCCCGGACCTTAAGATCATCGTCAGCGGCCCTTCTTCGTGAGCCCCTGCCAAAGGTAGTGAGGCTGGTGGCTACTAGGAGGAGGGCTTTTTCTGCTGTGGCACACCGTCTCTGGAAGGAGCTCCCTAGTGAGGTTCGCCTGGCACCTACATTGTATTCCTTTCGGCGCCAGATGAAGACCTTTTTATTTTCCCAGGCATTTTAGCATTTTAGCTTTCTAAATTTTTAGCTTTGCTGTTTTAAATCTGTATTTTAAACTCCTGCACTGCTGCTAGGTTTTATTGTGGTTATATTGTTATATTGTGGTTTTAATGTTCTATATATTTTAAATTGTTTTATTGTGTGTTGTTTGGTTTTAATTTTTGTGAACCGCCCAGAGAGCTTCGGCTATTGGGCGGTATAGAAATAAATAAATAAATAAATAAATATGCCAACACATTTGTAACACCCCAATTCGAATACCAAGAATCCCTGTCCAACCCCTACCTGAGTACTGCACATTGCTACTGACTGCCTGGTTCAACTCTGCTGGCATTTATTTACTCTGCATTGACCTGTCCCTCACTGATTTAAAGGCCAAAAAGATGGTTTGTTTTTTCATTTATTTGAATAAGGATACACCTAAAAAAATTAATTGTGCGCAATGCGTTGTATCCAGTGGTTGCTTTGCACTAAAGGGAAGTGCTTCTGTGTGCTCACGTTGAGACCCTTGATATTCTCCTGTTTCCCTTATCTACTGCATCTCTCTGCCATATCCCATATTGTTCCAGAGTGTCCCCCAACCCTCAGAAGCAGCTTCCCCGGGGGCACACTGCTGTGTATAGTGTGGATTGATGAAAATCAGGTGTCTCACCTTGTGCAAGCGGGGGTGCTTTTGTCTAACACAGAGCCACCGTTGGATACAACCCGACAAGTTATCAACAGCTCAGTTGATAGCAGCTGGCCCCAGATGTGAAATTCCAGGTTATGCACTGCATGATTGTTGTTGTTCAGTTGTTAAGTCGTGTCCAACTCTTCGTGACCCCATGGACCATAGCATGCCAGGCCTTCCTGTCCTCCGCTCTCTCCCGAAGTGTGCTCAAGTTCATGCACTGCATGATAGCTTAGTGTTAATGTGATTGTATCTGCGTGCATGTGCACTAGAGACAACACACATCCATTTCCCATACAGAGATTTAACTGGTGGAGAGCCTGGGGAATGGGGACGGAGCTCAGTCTTGAAGGATGACAAAAAATCTAAGAATTCATTGTAAGCAAGCATCCCCAAAAGGCAAATGTATAGGGACTGGAAAATAAGAAAATAAGAACCGACTCTTTTAAATAGGGACAAGTAAGAGTGTATGTCATGGGTGGGCAACTTGTGGCCCTCCAGAGGTTTTGGCATACAACTCCCATCAGCCCTAGCCAGCATAGCCAATGGAGAGGAATACTGGGAGTTGTAGACCAAAACATACGGAGCGCCACAAGTTGCCCACCATGGTGTATGTCATATATAGATGATGATGAACTGACTCCAGACTGCAGAGATCACCCCAGGCTACTTTGGTTATATTTTCTGGGCTCTGGGGATGGTCGAGAAGAGAATCCAGTGGCAGTAGAAGATGAGAGCATAGCCAGTGGTGTGTAGTGGTTCATTTTGAAGTGGCGTCATTCCTCATGACAGTCCCCATAGCCACTTCCCCAAGGAGAGTCCAAAATGGCAGGCAGCTGTGTTGCTTTATAATCAACAAACTAGTTCTAGCAGTTTTCGTATCCACCAGGAGCAGGTCTTTGATAAAGTTAACGGAACTTAATTGCCCATTCAAGACCAAACCACCCCAAAATACTTTGCATTACAACGGGGAAGAAAGTATTGTTGCTGGGGAAAATGATGTCTTGATGCCAGGCTACTGTGAGAGCTGCAGCTAAACTGAGAGGGAACAGGGAACTGGGGCGGCGGGACGGGGAGACAGTTGATGTCAGCATCCCTGCTAATAAAAAAAATGCCGGCATTGCATCTCTGTGAGCACTTGCCCCACTAAGCACAGTGTAACACAGCCTTCCCCAACATGGTGCCCTCCGGATGTTTGGGACTTCAGTTCCCATCTGCCCCAGGCAGCATGGCCAATGATCAGGAATGCTGAGAAGTGTAGTCCAAAACATCTGGAGAGCACCAGGCTGGGGAAGTCTGTCTTAACAATGTAATGCATGTGCCAATACTGACATGAAGGTCAAGGCAGATGGTTTGATAACTTTGGGCTAAATATTTAAGCAGCCTGCACAATCTCCATTCTAATGCAGTGACATGAAAGATCAACCCCAGCTGATAGATCATGTTGTGGAGGGAGAAGCCTGCAGTTTTGGCCTGGCTCCTGATCTGCAAAGCTACTTTTCTATTAGCCACACTCCAATCTTTGCCCAATATGCGCACAGAGCCAGATTATTCTTCCAGCCTGCTGGGGCTATTAATATTCAAACCATTAATGTTTTTGAGGTCCTTTCTGGAAAAAAAGAAGAAGAAATACCCTAATAGAAGGAAGGAAAACCATCTTTTAAGTTCTTGCATGTCAGTCCAGCATCCATTATGCACTGACAAAAATAAATGCAGTGGATTTTCAGAGATATTACACCATATGAAAAGGTCATTAAAAATACATTTGGGAGACTTGCCTTGTCAATACTAATGTACTGAGGAAACCAAGGGGATCTCTAAGCCCAGTCTCTGTGGTGCAGCAATAGCAATTGTACTAGCTAGGTTTTATAGCTTGATCCTGACCTGCCCAGGTGGTCACTTTCAGAAGGGAAAGCATGGTTGCCTGCACTGTAAAATGTAAGGAACTATAGGCCAACGTATACAATTGCTTCTGTTTTGTTCCATGCCGGTCTAAGCTTTTCAGGGCACACTCAGTAGGCCCCCTCCCTCAGTGAGTCTACCTTCTCACCGCTGTTCTCACCACCTCCTATTTCTCCTCATCCTCTTTCTCATCATTACTCCTAATTGCTTGCTTGACAGGCAGAAAGCCGGGGAGCAAGCAGGCAAGGGCATCTACTGCTCCTCCTTCTCACCATCACCATTGTCTGAGCCAGAGAGAGAAGCAGGTGAACAAGCAGGTTGCAAAGGTGAAGAGGAGGAGCAAGTCCAGGGGGCTGTTGCCAGTGGGCCCCTGCTGAGCTGTGGCCCCTTGGCAGGTGCCCAACCATGCCTACCCTTGACACTGGTCCTGGTTTTGTTATAGCCCAAGTTAGGTATTATAGCATACCTTCTTAAGGAGGCTTGCTAGGCGCTGATGCTCTGGTCCTTTAGGCACCAAGTTAAGGTCTGGCTCTTCGGGGAAGCCTTTGTGCCTACATTTATTTATTTATTTAGTCAGTCGTTCATTATTTATTTATTTATTTATTTAATTTCTTAATTGCCCATCTGACCAGTCACCTGGCCACTCTGAGCAATGTTCAATGGTTCAATTTAAAACAGTAAAATTATACATTAAAACATTATTTAAAAATACCCTGACCCATCCCAAGTGCCTGACTGAATAACCAAGTTTTCAGTGTATGTGGTGGAAGCTCATTAAAGAGGGGTCATGGCAGAGTTCCCTAGGGAGGGAGTTCCACAGGGTAAAGGCCACCACAGAGAAGGCCCTCTCCCTCGTCCTCACCAGCCTAGCTGTCCTGGCTGATGGGACAGAGAGAAGGACATCCGAGGCTGATCTTGTTGAGTGGCCTGTCTGGTGTTGCTGAAGGCACTCCTTGAGATAGGCTGGGCTGGAACCATTCTACTTGTTCTAATGTTCTTATTTTTCAATACCAGCTGATCTTTGTTTTTTCTTGTTGCTTTTATTTTTATTATAAATAAAATAGTTATATTATTTTTATTATTCTGTTCTTTTACTTTAGTAATTGCATATTTTAAATTTTGACCTAGGTGCTGTTTGTTGTTCTGTGTTTCTACAAGTGAGACCTGCAGCAAAATGTTGCAGCATGGAATACTCCTGTTTAGGATGCCAGACAGACAGACAGACAGACAGACAGACAGACATGTCCTTTTCCAGGATACGTCATTCTATTCCCACCACCCAGTTTCTCCAATTCCTCCCCACTCCAACAGTTGGATAGCATTTTGTGTCCACTGAACATGAGCTGTTTGGCGGACAGGGGTGAGGTTGCCAGGTCCCCCCGCCCCCGTAAAGATGTTTTTGTGCTCCTGCAAACCTTGTGGTTTCCCCACACCTGCTAGCACCTCCTTGTTGTGCACAGATGGTGCTGTTTGGCTACGTAAAGAACCATACCCTGAGAATGAGTTTGCTATTGGTGTGTAGGGTGTTGGAAGACATAGTACAACTCTATGGTGCAATCACACTTGGAATACAGTTGTGTACTTGTGTACAGTTCTGGTTGCTGCATCTAAAAAGATATTGTGCAGCTGGAAAAAGTGCAGAAAAGGGCAACTAAAATGATCAAGGGGCTGGAACATCTCCCCTATGAGAGAAGAATACAACAGCTGAGATTGTTTAGCTTGGAAAAAAGGAGGGTAAAGCAAGACATGATAGAGGTGTACAAAATTATGCATGGTGTGGAGAATGTGGACAAGGAGACATTTTTCTCCCTCTCTCATAATACTAGAACCCAAGGTCATCCTATGAAGCTGATCGGTGGGAGATTCAGGACAGATGAGAGAAAGTACTTCTTCCACACAGCGCATAAACTATGGAATTCACTATCACAAGGTGCAGTCATGGCCACCAATTTGGATGGCTTTAAAAGGGGATTGGACAAATTACTGTAGGAGAAGGTTATCAATGGCTACTAGTCCTGATGGCTATGTGCTACCTCCAGCATCAGAGGCAGTAAGCCTATGTACACCAGTTGTTAGGGAACATGGGTGGGAGAGTGCTGTTGCACTCATGCCCTGCTTGTGGGTTCCTGGTCAACAGCTGATTGGCCACTGTGTGAACAGAATGCTGGACTAAATGGGCTCTTGGTCTGATCCAGCATGGCTCTTCTTATGTTCTTATGTTCCTTGCTTTTAGAAGGGCTGCTTCACTCTGCCTTAGAGAGTTTCCTAAAGCTTTACATACATCTTACTTGAATTATAAACATTCAGTTTCATTCGAAAATGTGCCACTGGAAATTTTTAAAATGCAAAATACAAGCTGGATATCCAGTGTACAAGGGAAGCAGTGTGGCATAACAGAGTATTGGACTTAAAGCAGAGAGTCTTCACTACTTTAACCACAGAGCTCACTCACTTTTGAGCTTGAACCAATCACCATCTCTGAGCCTTATCTACCTCACAGGGTTGTTGTGAGGTTATGCCCTTCCCTAAATTCCTGGAGGAAAGGTAATATACAAATGTAGTAGATAAATGTTGTTGTTCAGTCGTTAAGTCGTGTCCAACTCCTCGTGACCCCATGGACCGTAGCACACCAGGCCTTCCTGTCCTCCGCTCTCTCCCGGAGTGTGCTCAAGTTCATATTCATTGCATCGGTGATGCTATTTAGCCATCTCATCCTCTGCCGTCCCCTTCTCGTTTTGCCTTCAATCTTTCCCAGCATCAGGGTCTTTTCCAGTGAGTTTTCTCTTCGCATGAGGTCGCCAAAATATTTGAGCTTCAGCTTCAGTATCTGTCCTTCCAATGAGCAGTCAGGGTTGATTTCCAGCAGCTAACTAACGTAGAATATAGAAATAAAAAGCTAATCTTTGCAGCAGCGTACTGTACTCAGAATATGGTTTTACTGCTTGTTTCTCCTTCCACAAGCTTTCCTCTTTATTGTTTATAAGGTTTATTAGGAAAGAAGGACAATCCCAATACAAAGGGTTTTCTGACTTACGATGGGAACCAAATAGTTCAAATGAAACCTCGTGAGTGTTCCAACTTGTCCAAGCCCCTCTTTCAGTTTTCTCCTTTCACCTGTAGAAGAGCTTTCTGTAAACTGAAAGATTACTACTTTATCAGTGTAATTGGTCTTTTTTTTTTTTAAGGCTCCTTTCAAAGTCAGTCCAGAAATTTCAGTGAGTGCAGAATGCAGCAGCCCTCCTGTAGACTGACATTCACCTATATCACCAGTTTTGAAGCATCTGCCCTGGCTGCCAAGGTGTTTCCAGACCCAATTCAAAGTGCCATTTTTACCTTTAAAGCCCTGAACAACTGGTTCCAGATTCTCTCGGGGAAACTCTGCTCCCAAATGAGTCTCCCCGCCACTTAAGATCTTCTAATGAGCCTCTGGTTCAGGTTCCATCTGATGCGGGAGCTTGAGAGACAGCTTCCAGCCCCATTTCCGGCCGGAATATGTGCAAATGTTTGGGCCTGATTTTTTTTTTAAAAAAAGGGGTTGGCAAATGAGTGGCAGCCCTTCCATAGTGGGCATTTGGGCATTGTTGGAGGGACTGTCACTGGCGAGGGAGGCTTGAGGCGGCCTGGGTGGGCACAATAGGGAAGAGTGCCTCTGTACCCAATCACCACAACCCACAATGGGTTGGCTCTGCTGCGTTGGGATGATACACCAACCCATTGTGGGTAAAGAGCCCTAGAACAAGCCATGTGTTGTCAGGGTGGCTTGATGGCCAAAAATAAGCCATCCTGCAGGAAGTGGTCCAGGTTTTGATTACATGACAACCCACCATGGCTTGTTACCTATGATAGGTTGTCATGTCATGGCAACCCAGTCAATGTGGTGCAGTCGTTAGGCCAGGGTACAGGGGCCCAGAAGCCTAATCCCTTTCCCCTGGCCCCATACCTTTCCCCTACTCATTCAGCTGTGTCGAGCCTTGACTGCCCCAAAGTCCTGCCCTAAGGACAGCACTGCCCAGAGGGCTGTTGCCAACCAGAACAGATAGCCACAAACTATCCTAGTATAAGACAGCTTCACGTGTCAACATTAATTTTGGGACCAGATTATCTAAAGGATAATGTGGTGCAGTCGTTAGGTCAGGGGTCTAAAGGATAATCTCCTCCCATATCTACCTTCTTGGACCCTTCAGTCATCCTTGGAGACCCTCTTCCAGCAGCCCTCACTGAAAGAAATTAAGCGGGTGGCTACGAAAGAGAGGGCCTGCTCAGTAGCAGCACTGAGTTTATGGGTGCCATTGAGTAGTGCCCTCTGCATGGAGGCTCGCCTGGCATCTACATTATTATCTTTTCTGCACCAGGCAAAGACAGTTTCTCCCAGGTGTTTGAGAGACTTCATTTGTAGATTTTTATGGCTGTTCTGATGGATCTTTACATTTATCAATTCCTGTGCTGTTTGTCATTTTACATTGTATCTTATTCTTTTAAATATGTGCATTTTATTCTTTTAACTACTTGAATTGTATTCTATCTTATTATTTTAATTGTTTGTCATCTGCCCAGAGAATGCTTGTTACTGGGCAGATTAAAAACAAACAAACAAATAAATTCGCCTTCCAGATGAGCAACTGTCCGGTAGAAATGCACGGGCCCCCCAAATCAACAAGTCGATTCTTAGCCAAGGTCAGGATGTCATGCATCAGACTTTAAAAACTTCCTCTCTGCTTTGTTATGGTACAGCTGCGCCCTCCAGTGTTCAAAAGCTGTTCCTGCAACAGGAAGGGGAAACTTGAGCTTATATTGCAAACGATTTGAAGTGCCTCCTTTCGATCGTCTGCTCAGTGACAATCTTCTGAGCTAAGCATCAGGAAATGAAAGGGCTGGTGTGTCGGATCATAATGCTTCATTCTGCAGACACTTGAAGCTTCTGCACGTGGTGATGAGAGGGGAAGAGGAACAAGGGGTTATTCATGGCAGTGGAGGCAGTTCTGATGTCGGTGGAGCTGTGAATCCACTGTGGATTTCAGTCAGAACCAGTCAGAACTCTAAAGGAGCTATCCAAAGTCCTGAACTCTATCCCCAAATAGGTCCAGCACCTTGGATAGCTCCGTTAGGGTTCTGACTGAAACCCAGAGTGAATTCACAGCCCCACGGACATCGGAGCCATCAGCCTCCACTGATTCATGGGCTATTCCTAGATTTGGTGAAATCTGGATTCCCCGGCAGTGTGAATTAGTTTAGGATCCCTGGACAGGGCCTGAAAGCAACTGTGGTTGCCCTTCTGCTGTGGGATGGTGTAAAAGCCAGAATGGAACTGAATGGAATGGAACGGCCCCTTTATTTTAAAAAAAAACCATGCCAAACACTATGGCATATGTTAGAGACACCTGAGGAAAATATTTTATGTCAGAAACCCTTGAAAAATTATATTATTATTAACAATACATCTGGAATAGAATAGAATAGAATAGAATAGAATAGAATAGAATAGAATAGAATAGAATGGCCCAGATGAAGTGGGCCAAATCAACCAAATTCACCAGTCACAGATACTGTAACTACTTGGGACTGATGCAATAAGCCATAAAATTTCCACAGAAACCATGTTCAGGTACCCATGCCGGGCAATAGTCTGCATTCTTGAAAAATGGTCTGGAACAGCCACTTCCAAGTGAGCCAAATCAACCAGATTCACCAGTCAGACATGACTGTGCAGGAGGGATGCATAAGCCACAATATTTCTACAGAGACCACATTTGGATACCAGTTCCAGGCAATAGTCAACACTGTCAACAAACGGCCCAGAATGGCAACTTCCACATGAGCCAACTCAACCAAATTCTCCAGTCACACATTACATAGGAGGCATGCAGTAAGCCATTAAATGTCCACAAAACAATGTTTGGGTACCCGTTCCGGGCAACAGTCCATATTCCAGAAAATGGCCCCGAATAGCAATTTCGAAGTGAGCCAAATCAAGCAAATGTATCAACCAGCTATAACTGTATGGGAGTGATATAATAAGCCACAAAACTTCCATAGAACCACATTCCAGTACCTGTTTCAAGCAACAGTCTGTATTTTGTAAAATGGCCCAGAACAGAAACTTTGAAGTGAGACAGATAAACCAAACTCACCAGTCACACATGACTAGGTGCGAGTGATACAATAAGCCATAATCAAACACTACCACTCAATATTAGAATTAAAAGCCATCTTTAATACTACTACAATAATATAACAGAATCAAACCCACCTCAAGAATTACCGACATGTGTCTTTAACTTTTTGCCCTACCAAGTAATATTTGATATTATCAAATTAAATGTGTCTATCGTTAAACCAGCATAATTTATATTCCAAGATTTTGAAAGGCCTGCTGGTTTAAAACCAGATTTAAAGCTTTCTCATGTTTGCTCAAGGTCCACAAATTCCGGAAACTGAAAGCTAAGTCTGGTGCCTTAATTGACGTGCCCCATGATCAGTGATGATGTTGTACAATGTCTTGAATTATGCTTCCTTACAACTTCCCCTCCATGTATCCACATTTCTCCTAGGTCTTTCAGGCCCAAAGCCACACGAGGAAGACGGAGACCAGCAAGGATGCCCCTTGTTGTTCTGGTCCTATATTGCCTTATGAAGCATCTGAGCCTTATTCTATTGCTAAAGGAATCCCCCTGTGAGTTCAGACAGGCCTGTTTGTTAGTTACATCAGTAGCTGGCAGGATGGGCTAAACAATGAGAGGAAGACTTCTTCTAGCAGTATCTCTAGATGCTTCATAAAGCAATATAGGACCAGGACAACATGGGGCATCTTCACTGACCAAGGAAAAGTGTGGGTGCATGAAGTTGAAATGAAATGGGCATACATAGGGTGTGAATGCATGTTCAGTGTAACATGTGACTATAGTGTGAGATACGAGCCTTGCATGTCCTTTCCCCACCACATAGAATGTAAGACAAGGATTGGGGCCCTTGTACTGCATTTCTACTTTCAGAAAGGTGGTGTGAGGTCCTGATCCTTCTGCTCCCCCCATCTGTGCATTCCATCCCCACCCCTCCCAAATTATCTGAGGGTCAAACGTCATGTTACTGTAAAAATGTAGCCAGTTTTTCTTTCTTTCTTTTTTACTCAAAAGTAAGCTCATGGGACCCTCTATACTGGTGGGTAGGGAGCTTTAACTTGCAATTTACATTGCAACTGCATGTCTTTTTGGCAATGTAAATGGGAGCATGGGTAGGGATGTATGAATTTTCTTAAATCTGTTCCATCTGTGTTTCACGGATTGTCAGGCATCCTTTGTTTTGTTGACAGAATTGGATATTTTCAACAAGAATTTCATTCATTTACAAATGCACATGAGCTAACTGCATTTGCACAAATCCCCTGCAAAAGTAAAAAACCAAACTGTACATTTAGTTACTGGAACCTTGTTTTGTGGAGGTTTGGTGGCTCACTGCATCACTCCCCTCCAGTTATGTGTGGCAGGTGAATTTGGTTGATCTGGCTTATTTTGAAGTTGCTCTTCTGGGCCATTTTCCAGAATATGGACTATTGCCTGGAATGGATACTAGAACATGGTTTCTGTGGAAAATTTGTGACTTATTGCATCCATCCCACTTTCAAAGAACCAGCCAGAACTCTAAAGGAGCTATCTAAGGTGCTGAGCCCATTTTGGGGATATGATTCAGTACTTTGGATAGCTCCTTTAGAGCTCTGGCTGATTCTTTGAAACCCAGAATTGATTTACAACTCCACTGAAATCAGAGACCAGCCTCCACTGCTTGCTGCTGTATTAACCCTGCCATTTGCGAAGTACTGAAGTCGACTCTTCAAAGCCAAGTGGCCCAAAAAGGGGAAAGGCGCAGCAAAGGGCAGCCGAAATGATAGGAGGGCCGAGCAGTGACTCCCCTGTGAAGGAAGGTTATGATTCCTGGGGCTTTCTACTTTAGGAGAAAAGTTATTAAGGGGGACCAGACAGAGCTGTATAAAAGTGTGCATGGTGGGGAAAAAGTGGACAGCGAGAAGTTTTTCTCCCTCTCGTAATACCAGAACCCAATGGAGTCATCCCATGAAGCTGAATGGTGGGAGATCCAGGACAGATAAAAGGAAGTACTTCTTCACACCATGTATTATTAAAACAAGGGAATTCACTTCCACAAGATGCAGTGGCGGCTACCAACTTGGACAGCTTTAAAAAAGCATTAGACAAAACATGGATAATGCTATTCTTATTTAGTACAAGGCATTCTGTTGTTTTGGCTGCAACAGACTAACACGCACCTATCCCTCTGGATGCATTTTTTCTATGCACTGTACAGATATCAAAAGACAGTTCCTGCTTGCACTCTAACAGACACAACAGAAATGGGGATCTATATTTTCTATATTAAAAAGTGATTCAGGATACATTTTCAGTGGTTTGTTCTGTACTGTATATTTTGCAAAGGCCTCTGTGTAAAGCAGGGGTGGGCAGAAAATAGATCTCCAGATGTTTTGGATGCCAGCTCCCAGCATTCCTGACCATTGGCCTTGCTGGCAGGGGCTTCTGGGAGCCGAAGCCCCAAACATCTGGCAATCTACCTTCCCCAGAAGGCCACACCCCTTCTTCCCCCAGCCGCACCTTCTTTCCCCCAACCACCAATCCTCTGATGATTTCCCAGCATTTATGCCATTTTTTTTTCTCCCGTTCTAAAAGACTGAAATACCTGTCCTAAGGTTTAGTGACTAGGAGTAGTAGTTAAGAGCTTTAAGCTAACATATGCTGCTGGTGGTGGTGGTATTTTGGCCCTGCCCCTTCTGTCTTTGGCCCCACCCACCACTGGAATGCAGCCCCCAAGATCTTCTCCAAAATGGAATTTGGCCCTTAGGCTGCAAGAGGTTCTGCAGCCCTGTTCCAGCTCAGTGTTGTTGACACTGACAGGCAGCAGCTGCCCAGGGTTTCAGGCAGGATTCTTTCCTAGTTCTTCCTGGAGAGGTCAGGGATTGAACCTGGGAGCTTTTGCATGCAAAACATGTGCTGTACTACTGAAATATGGCCCCTCCCAAACAAACCTTGTCTGCAAGCACCCTAGATGTATATGAATGTATAAGGGTACAATCTTATGCAGGTTTAGGCAGAAAAAAAGCCCTACAACTTCCAGCATTCCCCAGCCAGCATGTAGTAAATGTACTCAATGTAGTAACAGAAGGGTTAACTCACCTGGCACCTATACTGTTTTCTTTTCGGTACCAGGTAAAGACCCTTCTCTTCTCCCAGGCATTTTAGATTTTAGGGCTTTTAAATATTTTTCCTGTACTACTTGGTTTTTGTACTGCACTGTATTTTTTTAGCTTTATTTAAGCCACCCAGAGAACTCTTATTATTGGGCAGATTAAAAATATGATAGATAAATAAATAAATAGCTCAAGTAAACACAGTGATAACATTTTATATAAATATAGTGGGTTGGATCCAGATTTTGGTGTGTGCAACTAGACTGGTGGGAGTGAACTTCCCTGACCCCTCCAGCCCCCTAGACATGCTACACAGAGAGTTTGGGGACCCTGCTGAATGGAGTGAGCTGTGGTGCAGGGCAAGGAGGGATACTCAAAAATCAGGTGACAGCACCTTCACTGAGTAGAGCTCTTCCATCAACAGGAGGCACATCCTGGATCCAATCCAGGAAATCTGCAAATGACTATACATAACATATATGAACATAAGAAGAGCCATGTGGGATCAGACCAAGGGCCCTTCTAGTCCAGCATTTAGTTCACACAGAGGCCAACCAGCTGCCCAGAGAAAACCCACAAGCAGGCATGAATGCAACAGCACCTTCCCACCCAAGTTCCCCAGCAACTGGTGTACATAGGCTCACTGCTTCTGGTTCTGGAGGTAGCACATAGCCTTCAAGATAGCCTTTTCCTCCAGGAATTTGAAAAATCTCCTTTTAAAGCTATCCAAACTGTTGGCCATCACTACATCTTGTGGTAGTGAATTCCATAATTTACCTATGTGCTATGTAGAAGTCACTAGGCTGAATGATTAAATATTTGGACACAGACAGTTCTTAAACTGGATCTCATCAGCTTCTAAATTGTTTAACCAAAAAAAAGTTGTTGTATACTGTGCAAGTAATTGCTTCATTTCAGTCCAGTGTGCACAACAGAAGCGTTACCTTTGACAGTCATATTCGGAAAATTGAGGCACAATCGATCCAAAGGTAAGCATTTTAAAGTTACATTGATATCAGTGGGAGAGTTAGTCAGAGGCTTACATTTGTTCCACTGAGATTAATGGGTCTTTTGTTGCTCCCACTGTAACACTTTTTAGTGCTACTGACGCATTGCTTTTCAGCAATGAAAGTAGAATTAAAATGAAGGCTCCGCACAGCACTTAATATAAGCCCCCTTCACATGTTACTTGCATGAAAGGGGCACCATGCAATTACTTGGGAGCAGGGCCTCGCTACTGGCATCCCCCTCCCCAGTGTCAGGCATGCTGCCTAGCCCTGCCTCCAGGCACAGGGGATGGAGCCAGAAGCATGGCTCCACTTCCCCAGAAATGGCAGGATGCTCTCTCCATGTGAGCAACATGTGAAATGTTATATTATCCAGTAATGCCCTTCCCCAAAATCTGGTTTGTCGGCAAAGTGAAACCATAATTCACCTTTTTGAACAAAACTGAGGTTTTGCCATAGGATTGGAAATTACTACCTGTGGAATGAGAGTGGAGGGAGGGAACATACAAGCCCAAGACTTTTCAGGGCTCATTCTTAGAGAACCACCATTCAGTATTACATCTGAATAGCCTGCGCGCTTTTGAAGCTCCAGAAATTCCAAGATAAAGCAATATTCCCTTGTGGCTCTAGGTGGTGCAGCAGAGTTAGCTTTTCAAAAGGAGGAATTATTTATTTTGCTCTTAAGAATGCAGGTCAAGACATTCAAAAGCACAAACTGATCATATATCACAAGCCAGTGTTCTGCGCTTGGTCCTTTGTTTTGCTGCCTAACCAGAATGTTTGCTCTGATTTAAATATCTGATGTTGCCAGGCTACTGCACATGCGTCCTTTTGAACAACGCTGTCTTACCAGACATCTGGCTTATTGATGTTTATGATCTCTTCCTTTCATAAGCATCTCTCATGTCTGCATGCTGTGTTCTCTTCCTGTATCTTAAATGCACTTTGATCCAATGATTGCAGAAAACATGTAGGCTTTTTAATTCGTGCACGGATCTCTGTGTAAAAACAGGGGCTCCCTTACTAGCCCATACAGTTCATCCTCATTGAACTCCCCAGAGATTTAGATCACTGTTGACATTTTCATGCAGGCCTCTCTGACACTAACAACTAGGATGCATGATGCTAAATTCAAAGAAGGCTGCTTTTTTGTTTAAACACTGACCTTTCTGCCCTCGCTTCTGTGTCTGAGTAGGTCTCCCGCTTTGGGCTTGCACAAATACACATTCCATTTGAATAGCATTTCCTTTGGCTTTTCTTCTTTTGCCCCACTGTGGCAAGTGGCCAGGCTTCACATGGGGCCACTGTGACATTTGTTCCAAGCAAATGGAAAGGAAGACAGAGCAGACCGCTGTTGAGAGGTGCCTGAGACTGTCCTATTCATAGCCTGCTGTCCATATGAGGAGATGGAGTGGACTGTACCACAGCTGGGGGTTCACCTTTGTCAACGTTTCCTTAAGCCTCCCCTTCAGTAGAAAAAAAAAGACCACAACAGGTATCAGGCTGGGGTAGAACCTATGTCCTAATGTCATAAAAGGCTTAGGGAGCAGACCAGTCAGGAGGCCAGACAAGAACTTCATTGTGTCTCTCAAACAAAGACAGAGCAGCAATAGGAAACTCCTCAATCTGCCCAAATACAACTAAGTCATAAGAACATCAGAAGAGTGCTGCTGGATGAGACCAAGGTCCATCTAGTCCAGCATTCTGTTCACACAGTGGCCAACCAGCTGCCCACAGGAAATCCACAAGCAAGACATGAATGCAACAACTCCCTCCCACCCATATTCCCCAGCAACTGGTATATATAGGCATACTGCCTCTGATTCTGGCAATATGCCTATGTCCAGTGGCACTAAGTCCAGTGCCACCTAGTGACAGAACTATGGAATTCCACTATCCACATGGCTTTGTTGTTGTTGTTTTTAAATAGGGACTTTATTTGAGGGAACATTAAACAAAAGGTACCCTGCCCCACTACAGCCTGAAGAGGTGCAGTCCACTCTGCCAACTCAGGATTCTACCACCTCATGCTGCTGCATGTGTAGACCAGGCCTAGGTTTCATTCAGATATTTTTGCAAAGCTAGGGAGTGCAATCCATGCCAGCTGAGGAATGTTGGGAGTTGTAGGACTTACTTCTGTCGAAACATGCATAGGACTGTGCTGTAACTCTGCTTCTCTAGATCAGTTTTCTTTGGAAAATCCATGAGACATTTTATACCTGCAGTACATTGACTAGTTCAGGGGACATAAAGACACCCCGATGGCCAAAACAATTGATTCTGGGGATATTTTATGTCCCACATTGGGAATTATTTCCAGGTAAAAAACGCTAAGTGGTAAAAGGCTGAAATTTGGGGACATTATGCAGGTGACAGAAAACAGCAATGTTACGGGAGGACTGTGTTGTAGGTCTGCTTCTCTGTAAATTTTGCAATGAGCAGTGCATTTGGGGTAGCCTCCCCATTTTTGCAAGGTTAAAAGTGTATACCTAAAAATGGAAGATATAGCTGAATAATTGGAGACACATGCTCGGCACTCAAGTACACTCATCAGAAAGCTAGGATTGGCTAAGTGGAGGCTGGTGGCTCCAATGAGAGTGGGGTAGTGAGTCCACTCCGGGTTTTAGTCAGAACCAGTCAGAACTCTAAAGGAGCTATCCAAGATGCAGCAGCTTGGTTCTGCACCACCCCACTGACATCGGAGCCACCAGCCTCCACTGGATTGGCTGCAGTGTCCCGTTGAGTGTACACTCTGTGGCAAACTCACACTTGCGGCCGTGTAATGTGTTGAATGGCCTATAGTTCACTGATTTGCTTTGTTTGTCGTACAATATTGTTCTGACATTTGAGCTGTGTAACAATTAACTGCACTTAGTACCAGTGTAACCATTTTCAGAGGGTGGCTGTGTTAGTCTGTTGCAGCAAAAATAATAAAGAGTCTCATGGCATCTTAAAGACTAACACATTTATTCTGGCATAAGCTTTCGTGATCTGTAGCCCACTTCATCAGATGCATGGAGTATTGTGGAGACTTTGGGGTTTATATACAAGACAATACAGTACATATTTACAGTATTATTGACATTTATATATTGCCTTATTTGTTAAAAACCCATCCAGGGAGCATACAACAATTTCAAACAACAAAACCATAACACAATAAAAATCAAGAACATTAAAACAGTAAAACATTAAAATATTAAACCACACATGTTAGGGGTGGGGGAAGGATTGCAAACTGTGAGGTCAGGAGAACATTAAATGCAGAAAGTGGTCATTCATGGTCACCAGTGTGGTACAGAGTGTGACTTTGCAGCCTTAGAATTCACTTGTGGAACACACGTGCACAAAAGACAAGAGTGGATTTGAACATGAGCTGAATGCCCTTCACCAAGTGCCAAGAAACCACAGCTAGCGGAAAGGGCTTCCATAACCAGGGTTGAGTCTGAGGCAGGTTGAGCCCCACAAGTCTCATTTGAGGAATGAGGCGTTGTTTGCTGCAGCATTAATCCCAGTATGTTGCGTGTTCCCCCCTCAACATGCTAAGAAGGAATGCTATGTTGCTATGTGCACCCAAGCTGCAAGTCATCAGTCACAAATAATCAATTTCTGCTGTCCTCCCAGCAGCAACTCAGCCCACAGCTAAAGAATTCCAGCGGCTATGTACCCTGAAGCATAATATATAAACACATCTGTGAAAATGCCAGGCAGGCCCAGACAAGCATACTTCTCCTAAACCATCACTGACAGGAGCCTAGCCATCATACGCTCCTCTCAGCTGTCCTCCCTGAACAGTCTGAGCCTCTTTGAGATGCTGTGCATCTTTTATCCATCTGTGCAGAGCGAGGCTTGATTTCCAGGCAGGATTACTTGGGGGGAGGGGTGCGATATTGCTTAATCCTTTCCCTAAACATGTTTCAAATATATTATCTTATTTGGGTCTCTTTGCTTTTTTTCTTTCCACAGCAAAAAACACTTCAAAATGTGTGTTTTCTCCTTTACGATCACGCTTTTGGTAGGCAAAAGAAACCACAAAACAATAATTTTAAAAGGGCTAATCATTATTATTTAATTCTCTTTTGCTGGCTGGGGATATGTTTTTTCTCCTATTGCTCTTGTATTCCTATGGCTATTTGATATTAAAAAGTTGCTTTTTACACATCCCTGAAGCTTTCATTTCAGTTTGATTTGGAAAGCAGGATCTAGGTGAAGATGTAACGCAGGTAGACAATTAGTCATGATAAATAACTTGGTAAAGGGCTATAATTGACACAAATCCTCTTCAGGGGAGAGAAGGGGGAAAAAAGAAAGTAAAAAAGATTGTGTTTGTACCCAGTGTAAGACTCGGCCCAAGATTTCTTGCAGTGCAATCCTTTGCAGACTTACTTGGGAAGAGCAGCATTGAACACAGTGGGGCTTACCTCTGAGTAAACATGCATAGGATAGTGCTGCAAATCCTCCATGCTCTGGTAAACCATTGGTTGCTGCAGCTTTTCCTGTACTAAAAATTATATATTGATAGAATGTGTAGTTCAGCAAAGACAGAATTTAGAGCTGCTTCCAATGATAGATTTTCCACATTGCATTTTGAAGACGGGGCGTGGGGACGCAGCCAGATATGATCAAAGACTTATTTCTTTGTAATGTCAGATGTAGCCTTTAAATTATCTTGGGAGATGCAGGTTCATATGCCTGCTGAGCTTCAAATCCTGTGGATGGTCAGCTCCCCAGTCTATAGAATGGGACTTACTTCTCAGTAGATAGATACGATTGCACTGTTAGTGACACACCTCATAGGACTGCAACCAATTAAATACATTTTCATTGATTTATTGATGACCATCTTTTTAGTTTATTGATCTGTTGATTAGATTGCATATGCATAAATTGTAGATTTTTTACGAAATATCATGTATATTTTTAAAAATAGAGACAATTTTGTCTTCTTCCATTAGAGAACAATAATATGGACTGTAGGCCACCTGTTGCGTGCAGCATTTTCACTTTTTTTCATAGAACTGTAGAACAGTAGAGCTGGAAGGGGCCTATAAGACCATCGAGTCCACCCCCCTGCTCAATGCAGGAATCCAAGTCAAAGCATCCCTGACAGATGGCTGTCCAGCTTCATCTTGAATGCCTCCAGTGTGGGAAAGCCCACTACCTCCCTAGGGCTACCTAGGGAAAGCCCACTACCTCCCTAGGGCTACCTAGGGAGGTAGTGGGCGGTGTGTTTTGGAGGTGTGTTTTATAATTTTGGACACCAAGTATTGCCTCATGTCTTGTGAGGCAGCTGAGGAGGCAGCCTGGCTGGCTTCTATCACAGTAGCTGGCCTGGTATGTCATAGTTCATAAGTTCAAACCAGCTGTGACTTGCAGGTCCCAGCAGCTAACAATATCTAACTGTCTCATTCTTCAAGCCAGAAGGGCTGTTGCTTAGTTGCTTAAAATAGCTAGCATCTCCTCTGAAAAAACAAAACTTTGGCTGGAAAGAGCAGAAGGCTTTTAAAGATGCTTTAAGTGATGTTTAAACTTCAGGTTTCCTGATGTGTGTACCAAGAATGGAAAAGTGAGTAGTGTGTTGGCCAGGATGGCCTGATTCCAGTGTGGAAAAACCACAGGCATCTGAGGTTTAGGGTGCATCATGAGCATGTGAGAGTATCTAAATCTGGGGTCTCCAAAGTGGTGCCCACTAGCACCAGCATGCCCATAGACACCCTCTTGGTGCCAGCTTGGCTTTCTGCCTCTCTTGATTTCAATTTTATTTCTTAAGGTTTATTTAAGTTTTTAAACTGGGAGGTTGCCACGTTCCTGAGCAAAGGGCTGCCCTCCAGCACCATCTTATTTGGGGGGTTCAAAAGAGTGGTTTTATGTTTTGGAACTCCAAACACACCTTTGCCTTATACTTAGGTTCTTCTGCAAGTTGCTTTTCTTTGAGTCTCACCAGGGGGCCATTTACATGAGCCTTTTACTCTGGGGCGGGTGCGAGCCAAGGTCCTTTTGATTAGATGATGCAGTCGCCACTTTGCAGCCATCCGTGGTTTTCTCCTGGAAAATGCAGATTTCCAAGAAGGCATTTTGCTCCAATGTTTTTGGTTTGCTGTGGGTTTCCCCACGGTTGCGAGCCGTCTGTCCCTTCCCCAAACCAACTTCCCATTTTGCAGTGGGTGTGTTGTAGGTTTGTGCAGTGCTTGTGTCGCCTGTGATGCCCCTTTACTGCCCCCATCCCTTCGCAGCTGCAGTTACAGAGGCACAGAGAGGCATTTTCGTCTATTTAATCACACTTTCACACATTTTTGCAGCTTCATATTTTCGCAATGGTTGCTTTTAGACTCAGTGCCCAAGGGCTGGGGGGGGGGGCTCTTGGGGGAGGACCAACATTGCTCCGGCCACCATTTTGGAGTGATGGGTAGGCACATACCGCTCATGCTTCAAGGTGCGAACCATCGCAAGAGTCTCAGGCTGGGGAACTGGCAAACAGATGGTGTAGAAATGAAGGAGCACAAAACACTCACTTTTTACCTAACAAGGGCCAGAAAGACACAGCAGAGCCCCCAAAATACAAAACAGCCACTGAAGTGTTGAACCCCCACACTCACGGGACTGTATAGCTGCACATATAAGTATAACGGCAAAAAAAAATGGGCACGGCGGAGTCTGTTAGGGAAGCGCGCAGTAAACTGCAAGGGTATACCACCAGGAGCTACTTTGAAGCTGAAATGCTGCGCAGTTGTGACGGGGTGGTGGTGGTATAAGCAGTGCCTTCTGGGAAATGAGTGTTTTGTGACTGGCCATAACCACCACAGCAGTCATTTTATGAATGAGCAAGCCCTGCCCTCATGGCAGTCATTTTGTGAGAGTGCCCACTACGCTGTCTCCATTTTCAAAATGTGCCCACTGACCTCAAATGGTTGGGGACCTCTGATCTTTGTGAGTAGGAGTGATAACCTGATTTGTGGTGTGGGGACCATGGTACAGTTTGAGGACACCAGTCTCTGGTGATGGCATCACCCGTGTGCCAAAGGCTTCTAAGCACACGGTTATTTTAAGTGTTATTTTTCGCAACTGAAATACTATTGGTTGGTCCAACACACTAGTTCAAACTTAATTCTGGACTGTCTACTATCCTATACGCTAATAGCGAAGTCATATTCTGCATGTGGATCCCAAAAGGCACCATTTATGCATGAGAGGGAGGAATCAGCAGACTTGGGGGAACTCTGAGGTTTGCAGAAGTTTAAAAAATATGTAGGGAAAAGAAACCCTAAGGGGCGGGGGGAGGGCCACACTGAAAAATCAGCTCAGTGAGGACTGGATATGCTCAGTGGGAATGGAATGCTGACTGACTTCGTGTGTGTGTGTGTCTGTGGCTGGGTGGCGGGGGAGAAACCAGAGTGGGGAGGCATGGCTTGCTGGAACCCTGAGCAGGAGACCTCCACACATTTTGTTGCCAGTCCCATTTGTATCTGAACTATTTCCAAATCAGACTACTGCAGTGATCATTATTTTTCAAGCAAAAGCCTCTTTGACTCAAGGCACAACCACTGAGGCCATATGGAAGGCTTTCCCAGACCTGGGGGTGGTGACACTGTGAACCTAACTAGCCTGGTGGCTTTTTCAGGCCTCTTCTCCTCCTCCCCCTCCTCCTTGTCCAAGCAAGGCTTATGAGTCAATCACCAAGTCACGAGGTAGGAAAAGTTTGAGAGGCTCACTTGATCCTTGGATTGGGATGGGTCTTGTTCTTGTCACTGAGAGAGTGCTCTGCTCTACTCAGTGTTGCAAAATCTCCCAGCACAGGTCCATGTTGCTCTCTCGCCCTCACATTCGAGTTCCCCTCCACCATTAGCGCTTCAGCAGTACACCACTGCAGCTGGCTGATCACGTTGCTCTTTTCCTCTTGGGCTCCTCCCCCACCATAGCTAATGGGTAGACAATCCTGCATTCTCCTCTCCCCGCCCATCCCTGCCAACTTAGTGCTGAGGAGCAGCAGGTCTCTGGACTCCCCACCCCCGAAGCCACCTCCAGTAGCCCAGATCACAGCAGCTGGCCCATCACTAAATCAAACAATAAGGCAAAGCTAGAAAGCCCCTGCTTAGAGTGAGCAACTACTGCAGAGAGAGAGAAAGGCAGGGAGCCCCACTTGAGGTGACTGGGAGCCACCAGTGGCCCTCAGGCCTAGCAATGAAGAACACTGTACTAGGGGATTATCTAGCAGAGTGCACTTCATTTACTCCCATGTTATTTACTCCTGCTCCTGACCCACAGTGGTCTGGATTCTGTAGGTTAAAATGGGGTGTGCACACATGTGAGCGAACCCAGCCTTGGGCTATAGGATTGGATTTTATGACCTCCTTGTATATTAACATCCTGTAGTCCTACTGGATCCTGTGAAGCAGACTACTAGACTTGTGAAAGTCTGGACTACTTTAACTGGCTAGCTTGCAGCAACGTTGAAGCTTATTTACATTTTCTTCACATCCTCTGAAGCAAGAGAAAATGGTTGAGAACATTTCCTTCTACCCTACTAGCTTTCCATAATTATTTTGCAAAGGTTCCTGCACACAGTCCTAACCCTGAGGCACAGTGACAAGGCTGCCTGTGCAACACAGATAATCTATTTCCTTTGGCAAATAAGAAGAGAAAGGTCAGATTTAGATACATATTTTATGAGTAAATAATATATGAGAAGAACATTCTTATCAGTGTGGAAAATCCAGTGTTCCCACAGGAGAAAAGATATGGTTCATTTGGCTACTGGACTTTACAGAAAATAGATTTTATGTTAACAAAAGATAACTAACCTCATCTACCAGGTAGGGGAAACTAAAGTGAAAAATTCACACTGGCAAGAATGAAAAATAAATCTTTGTTTGTTTGTTTGTTTGTTTAATGTATTTATTTCATTTCTATACCACCCAATAGCCGAAGCTCTCCGGGCAGTTCACAAAAATTTAAACCACAGAGTGCAGCACAAAAACAATATAAAACACGAAAGCTTAAAACCACAATATAACCGTACAACCAAAATAGAATCTAGCAGCAATGCAGATATTTAAAATACATATTATTTATTTATTTGTTCTTGGCACATGACGGATTGAAATCATATTTAGTTTTGCATTCAAGGTCATGGGCAGAGTCCTTCCTCTTGTTTTTAGTATGCAAAGAACAACCGTTAACACCACCATCATTTTTTAAGAGGAATGCGGGAAACAGAGAACCAAGAATCTTGTGCCTTCTGGTTGTCCAACATTTCTGAATGTCTGAGGCCACAATCCTATACCCACATGGGGCTGGGCAGGCGGGTGGGCCGAAATGGTAACACGAGTGGACCCTGTCAAGTCACTTGAACCCTGGCAGTTGCCTGAGGATACTGGATGCTGTTACTACCCAGAAACACGAGCTGCAGCCTCTCCTGGACAACTCATTTAATAATGGTATTGAACAACACTGACCCCAGGCAAAACACTTCGTCACCCCACTTGTCACTTCTCTCCAGGTTGACAAGGAGCCATTGATGATCACTCTTTGGGTACAGTCCATCAACCAGCTAATAATCCACCTAAGAGTACCATCATCTAGCCAATAGTTTACCAGTTTGTTGACAAGAATATTATGGGGAAGAAGGGTTTTTCTTTCTTTTTTTAACAAACCTCACAGATAGAGTTAGACATTTTTCAAATTGCTGAGTCGAATCCTGTTAGTGCCTGGGCAATTACTGCTGTAAACAACTTAATATGAATGAAAAGACAATAAGGTAATTTGTTTGGCCCTGTTGTAGAAAATTATTGCATTTCTTTCATTTTTTAGTGGACACGGAGTTTCCTGCCCATCACAGTACGACAAAACATGAAAAATGTTTTCCAGCAGAATTTTGCTAAAGAGCACATCTCTTTTATCACACATTTAAATCGATGTGATATGTACAAATATTGGGCTGTATGCCACGTTAGTCCTACTTAAAGTAGACCCATTTAAATTAATGGGACTTAAATTAAGGCGATACACAACCCGTTCAGAGTATTTATTATTTTGTGCCAAAGTGTAACCCCAGAACTTAATTTTAATATGCGTGAAACTGTAACAAACAAGGAAGTATCTTGGGAATATTCTGGGTATCTTTTGCTCATGATTGAGTAACTGCAACACGTTCTTAAGTCTCAAACTTCCTGAACTAGAGAAGGCAGGAATTCAAAGTCACAGAGCACAGCTGCCAGCAGGCTTGGGCTTCAGCGCCTCTTATTTTAGAAAGTAAAATCCTTTTGATTATCTTGGTTTATATATAGCGCAGTGGTGAGGAGGAAGGGGAGAAGAGAGAGCATCAGTCAGCATCAGCAACCTGTTTGGTGCTGGAAGTACAAAGGACAATGGTGAGGGATGATGGCAGTTGTAGGCCAAAACCTCTGGAGGGTCACAAGATGACCACACCTAGTCTAAACAGACAACCAAGAGCCGAGGAATACCTCCTTCTGGATACCATTGCACATTCTTATTTATTTTATTATTTTTATTTATCACCTTTCTATCCTGCCCAATAGCCGAATCTCTCTGGGCAGTTCACAACAATTAAAACCATAAAGTACAACATAATAAGATGCAATATAAAAGTTTAAAACTACAGTATAAAATAAAAATATTCTACAGCAATAATCGATGTTGTCGATTCATTCAAACCATAATATAGCAACTGAAAATAAGAAATAACTTCATTTCAATAATACCATTGACAGAATCATAATAACATTCCAAATTAATAACAAAATAGTTTATCTCAGTCACGAAAAAAAACAAATCAAATTAATCTCAACATCAGCCTTAACAACTTCCAAAAAAACCCCTCATTTGTCATTACAGCAGAAAAAACAACAGCAGTCAAGCAAAACTGCAGATAGCTCAAACTGCAAAGTGTAATTAAGAATTGTGAGAGAGTCTCTGAGCATGTCCCAAGCATGTGCCAAGTAACCTTTCCCTCCTAAACATTTTGGAATTTAGCGTCACAATGCTGAGGACTGACAGGGTGATTGCTAAACAGCCTTGAACTACCAATACCTCTCATTTTAGAAATTAAGTACTGTGTGTAGCAAATTGTATGTGGTGGCATGGTCTAACACAGTGTCCCCCAATCTTGTGCTTTCCAGGAGCTTTTCTACATGAGGCATTTATGGTGCACTAGTCATTCCCTACTCATGGTTGTTTACGGGTTCTTTAGACAATGACATGACCCTCAGGTTTCACTTCTGTGTCTGATGAGCACTTTCAGCAAGGTATTTTTAGAGCAGGGAAAATGCAGTATTATTTATGAAAGCAAAAGTAAATGCTTTTTGCTATATATGTATTTGTGCTATTCCACTATACCCCAGTGCCACGTAGAGGTTATATTGTGGAAAAGCAGGAAAAGAAACACTCTTTGTGTAGTGGTCAGATCTCAATTCTGCAATGAAACTGAAAGTAGATACAACAGGTTAACAGCCTTGTGTCGAGAAGCCCCAGATGTGTTTGACTACAGATCCCATTATCCCCATCTAGCATGGCTTGGAGGGCAACAGATTGGGGAAAGCAGGTCTAGCATCTTACAATCCATGGTGTATTTCCATAAACTCAAATAGTGCTAGCAGAGCTCTGCCGAATCTTTCAGCTGCACAAACTGTTTGCACACTGCACTAGCAGAGTGTGTGCTAGCAGAACACATGGCTCACTCCTGAAAGTGGTTGCACAAGTGGAACCTTAGTTGAATTCTTCCCTTGCACATAGTTTGGAACTTGGTTTCTGCTACTGCAACATCATTTGTGCTAGCAGAATGACAACATTCCTAAGGCTATGCTCCTGTGCACACTTACATGACAGTATGTCTGAGTAAACGTACATAGGAATGGATTACACCCTTTAAACCTACCCATTTATTTCAGTTCACTTTAGCATATTAATTGTATCTCATTATTTTGAACCACAGTGAAGTGTGCATGAGACTTGCGGAAGCAAAAGGCTTTGAGGATCAAGCATAGAGACTATTTTAATCTTGCAACAGGAGAACACAAGAACCAAATTGTTCTGCCAGCAGGTGACTTGTGCATTTAAATTGGCTGTTTTCTGGAACTCTAACACACAGCAGAAAGAAGTGAATATAATAATTACATTGTAAGGAAAAGGCTGTCGGACAGAAGTGGCAAATAGATTGAAAATATATAACAAACATAGTATTACCATTGGGACTCTTTAGGTTAAATAAGAGCCCTGCTGCTTTTGATATTACACATTGCTTCTGAGTATGTAGGTGAGAAATGTAACCAGAACACTTAAAATGAGAAGGTGGAACACCAAATAAAGAGATGAATGCTTTGTAGCAAATCAGACCTCCAGTATGCATCTAGTAAAAACCTCAAGGGAATGATAGGAGTTTTCAGTATTCTTTATTAAAAAGCTGTGTGTGTGTGTGGTGGGGAGAACAGATGTCTGCATCTATTTAACTATCTCTGATTCTACCCTTGTCTATAATCAGTCTTCTCCAGCTCGGCACCCTCCAGATGCATTGGACCGCAACTCCCATAATTCCCAGCCAGCATGGGCCAACTCTGTCAGGTTGGAGAAGGCTGTCTGTTATAATAAAAGAGGATGTGTCAGTCTGTCCATCCAACAGCACCATAGAGGTGTCAGGGACTGGGATTATTCCCCCTCTTGGCTGCTGCTCTTCTCCACCTGCTATCGAACTCTCTCCTCTGCTGTGGAATACATAAATGGCAGTTCTTCAGCATGGACTTTGAGACACCTGCATAGATTGTGGTGGTGGCACACCTGCTCTGATCTGCAGATTACATCATAAGGACATAGGAAAGGTCTGCTAGATCAAACAAACAGGAACAGAGGAAGCTGCCTTATAATGAGCCAGACCATTGGTTCATCTAGTACTGTTGGCACTGACTAGCGGCAGCTCCTCAGGATTTGAGGCAGGAATTTTTCCAGCCCTACCTGGAAATGCCAGGTTTCGAACTGGGACCTTCTACAGGCAAAGCAGGTGTGCTTCCACTGAGCCATGGTCCTTCCCTGCCTAATCCGGCATCTTGTTTCCCATAGCAGTGTCCAGCTGGAATCCTCTGGGAAGCCCCAAGCAGGATATGATGGCAATAGCCCTCTCTTGTTGTTACTCCCACAGTTGGTATTCAGTAGCATATTCCCTCTGAACCTGGAAACTGCATATATCCATCATGACTAGTAGCCATGACTAGTAACTAATCTGCCATAAATCTGTCTAATCCCCATTTTTAAAGCTGTCTAAATTATCACTACATCTTGGATCAGCAAATTCCATACACTAACAGTGAAATCCTGTAACCACATACCTGGGAATAAGTCCCGTGGAACTCAATAAGGCTTTTTTCTGAGTAGGCATGCATAGAATCACACTGTTAGAGGAAGCCTTCCTGGGACCGTTAGTGCTAGTCTTGCCAACAAGGTGTAGCAGTTAGAGTGTTGGATTATGACCAGAGAGGCCCTCCATTCAAATCCCTACTCAGCCATGAAGTTCACTGGCTGACCTCTTGGGCCAGTCACTCCCCCTAAACCTCACAGGTAGGGATGTCAGAGAAATCCACAATGGAATCAAATGAGTTCGGATTTCTGTGAATCTGACCCATGGATTTCACAGCAGACCAGCTTTTCCCAAGTTGCACGGATTCTGCACACTTGCAAACCATTTTTTTTTTTTTACCTTTCTGGAATTTCACACAAATTTAGTTATAGAAAAATATGTGAAATTTAAAAAACAACAGCCCAAAATGTGGGTTTTTAGGACATTTGCACAAGTGTGAATTGGTACAAGCACAAATTCTGAAAATGGGAGAAATTTGATTCTGTCCATGAGTGGATAATAGAACAAAAAGCACCTGACAATCCACGAAACACAGACAGAATGGATTTTACAAAATCTGGACATCCCTATTCACAGGGTTGTTGTGATGATACTGTTGTGAGGTGGGGAAGCAATATATTCTACCTGGAGCTCCTTGAAAGAAGGATGGCAAATCAATGTAATAATTATAAATTGTAATGATAAATTATAAATTATTCCATATGCATTTTGGTGTACGCTTTCCCTTACTATGCACATTTTTTATACATTTTGTGATTGGAGAATTCCATCACCAAATTTGACCCCCCACAACCAGTGCAAAAAGAACTGCGCTGCCTGTCATTTGAGGTTGGAAAAAGTAACCTCAAGGGAGGAGGAAAGGGAGTGTTCCAGTGGGCAGGGAGGGGAGGAGACTGGAGAGACCAAGATACAATTTATCCTGACCCTCCTCCAGCCTCCTTCCAGCCTCCTCCCCTCTGAAGCGCCTTTGCTAAATGGGCTGAAAAAACTGTCTAATGAAAATCACCAAAGACAGAGGATAGGGAGGTGAAGATCGCCTCCACCACTCCTCCCGCCCTGCCAGCTTCTGCCCTGCAGGGCACAGGAATCTCGGAAACCTCAAAGGTTTCTGAGTTTAGAGGCTTCCGAGCAGTGAGGGCATGATCAATAGGATCAATAGGATCATGCCCTAAATGAATTTCAGTTCATGTATAGACTCAAAAGTGCAAAATTATGCAATTAAATTTGCCTCACATTAAAAAGTAATACAAACACATTTCTCCCCCATTCCTATTCTGGGCTGTATCATACTGTAGGTGACAGACTGCATTTTCAGTAATCCTCCAGATTCTTGCCCCCCATCCCAGCTCCTTGCATTTAGAAACCTAGAAAGGTTTAATGTAGTACCCTCCCTGATCTGCTAGCGTACTAGATGCAGGAGGATTTTCACTTGGAATAGAATTCAAAAGAAAGAAACCTCCTCTACAGTCAAAAGTCCTGCCACCTTGGTCTTCGACCTGGTTCTGTATAACTTATAAATTGTCTCTTTTTTAGTACAAATAATTCCATATATAAATGCCCTCTCCCGATGTTTGTACTCTTGGGTGCACACCCAGGCATGCATTTGATGCACAGTGCCAGTTGATACAGAGCCTTTGGTTGTGGGATTTTCATATATTCCCTCTGCCAACACCCTGCCCCACAGTTCCTTACATCAGCTGTCATGGTTTCTGCAGGGTTTTAATATTCTGCATTCCAGCATTAAGAAGGCTTAGAAGATCTTAGATCACTTCTCAGTATTCAGTGTGGAGTTTCCAGCGTGGATTATGGAGACGCAGACTACTCTTCTAATGGCTTTCCTTTGAAATTTGCCAACCGTGTCTTATCTGGAGAATTATGCATGACTGTATGGTACCTATAGTATAATACGATCCAGTGTGTGCACGGACCAAGATATAAACATTTGCTTTATTCTGGATTCTAGGACAGAAGGGTATTAAGGCAAAATGAAATGGCAGCTGCAGCTGTTACAGGCGTTCGTTCCCCCACCCCCAAAGGAATTGATCTAATGGGATATACAGTATATCATCTCCTAAAACTGAGTTAATTTTTAAATCAAAGAATTAAAAAAAAATAAACCCACATACACACTACTGCATCACACTGTGTCAGAGAATTATGATAAAAATGGGTATTCATCAGTAAGAAATCTGCAAGAAATGGATGATGTCCAAAGGCAGAGTAACTCTGAATACCACAAGTTCCTGTGAGAAGCTGTTATCTTCGTGTTTTGCGTGTGCATTTCCCAAAGGCTCACTGTTGGAAACAGGAGCTTGGACTAGATGAATGTTTGGTCTGATCCAGCAGGATTTTTCTTATGATGTTTAGATATTTAAGAAGAGCAGAGAAGGTTCACATCGGTAAACAGAATGACTCAGCAGGCAGATAATTCATGTAGGATCCTATATGTAGATATCCAGCAGTATGGATTCAGGCTTCCCCTCTCTGTAAAATGTTGTCAACATAATGCCCTCAGTTGAGAGTAATTTTAAAATCCTCTTAAGGTCTTGTATAATGACATTTAATATATTTTCTGTTTCTAAGCTTTGGATGAAATATGGTGATGGAAAACTAGAGTTGTACAATGTTTAATTTAATTTTTAAACCTACTCAAGGGGGAAAAAACCCCATATTCCAGTTTCATGGAAGTGAAAATTCATTTGGACTGGATTTAGTTTAACAACAGCAACAAAAAGCTGAATACATAGATTTTGCTTCAAAATAACTTACTGCCCTTCCTCTTTAATTAATGTATCTCTGAATCTCTGCCCAGTTTTTTGCACAGAGAAAAATTACTTTTATTTTAAGCTGTTTGGGAATTCACTCCACTGCTTATGTTACAATGCTTTATACACACAGGTTTCTGCTTTAAGCAGATGGGCTCTCAGCTGCAATGGCAGACTTCGGAAAACCTCTTGTCAGAAGTCCTCTTAGGCAGTGCCAAATCAGTGGAGATGTTTTGAGGGCAACCTCCAGCAAGACTTTGTACATCTTATATGTACTTATATCTCCATGTCTTGTGGAGCATGTAAAAACCACTTAGGTCCTATTATTTGGTGGTTCTGCTTTGAATGATAATTCTGTTGTACAAGTTGGTTACCCACAAACACAGTTCATGGAGAAAAGTCAAATCTAACAAAAGGTTTAACTTAGAACCATTCAAAGTGTTACATCTTTTATTTTTACAAAACTTCCTTAAATACAATGTTCTTGGTGTAAACGTCCTTGTTCTGGTCCATCAAGGACTTGAATCTTGAGGTTTGCCAATGAGCGTACACAACTCATGGTAAATGCAGGTTGCTTACCTGTAACTGTAGTTCTTCGAGTGGTCATCTGTGCATTCACACACATGGGCTCTGCGCCTGCATTGAGCCTCATTTGGAAAGCTTCTAAAGCTGAGGAACGTTTTGGCGGGAACCCTTCCCCCACCACCTGCTGCACATGTCCCAGCTGGTTCTTGCCCATTCCCTCAGTTCCTTGAGACCGCCTAATGTGGCCTCGGACCCAAGGGAAACCAATCACGCCTTGGTACCAACATCAAATGAGACATTGGCACTGAAGTGGGAATGGTGGGAGGGTTGTGTGAATGCACAGATGACCATTCGAATAACTGACCTGCAACCTGCATTTCTTTTTCGTGGTCTCTGTGCATCACACACGTGGGCTATTAACAAGCTTGCTTACTGGAGGCGGGTAGGTGTCTTAAGCCAAGACTGATGATAGCACGGCTCTCCCAAAGGCACAATCTGAACATGCTTGAACATTGAGTTTGTAGTGCTTCACAAACGTTGACGGTTTCGACCACGTCGCTGCCCTGCACAAGTCCAACAGTGGTAAGCCTCTAGTGAAAGCCATAGACGTGGCTACTGCCCGAGTGGAATGTGCTCTGAGGTGAGGAGGGCATTCCAATCCTGACAAATCATAGGCCAAGCCAATGGTTTGCACAATCCAGGAAGCCAGTCTTTTGGAGGAGACAGGAGAGCCCTTCTTGGGACTGCTATAGCAAACGAGAAGGTGTTGCGTGGTACGGAATGATACTGTCCTGGATTTGTAGAAGGCCAATGCCCTCCTGACATCAAGAGCATGCCATTTCCTTTTGAGGTCAGAAGAAGGGTCCAGGAAGAAAGCTGGTAACTATATGGTATGGTTGACGTGGAAGTCAGAGACTGCTTCTGGCAGAAAGTCAATATCTGGCCTCAGGTCAATCTTGTCCTTGTGAAAGATCATGTGGGGGTGATCCACCCGCAAGGCACAGAGTTCACTAACACATCTAGAGGATGTGATGGCGACCAAAAAAGCAACCTTCCACGAAAGTAGGTGAAGGTCTGTTGAGGCCAAAGGTTCGAAGGGCTTCGAAAGAAGAGCACGTAAGACAACTGAGAGACTCCATTGAGGAACCAAAGTTCGGACTAGAGGGGCCAAGTTCTTTAGACCTTGCAGGAATTGATGAGTAGTAGGGTGAGTAAAGAGGGAAAAACCTTGAACCGGCCCTCTGTAACAAGCAAGAGCCACCAGATAAACTCTTATGGATGAAAGTTTTAAACCCTTTTGAAACAAAGTATATAGAAAAAAAGAGAACATTCTCAAGAGAAGCCTGAAGAGGATTGAAAGCATGAAGCTAAGCTTGTCGAAAGTCTGAAATGACAACCACTTTGCAACATAGGAACGACAGGTAGCTGGGTTTCTCTCCACATCCAGGATTGCCTGAACTTCGGGTTGAACTCGAGGAGGAGCAATCACTGTTGGATCCTCCACGCTGTGAGCTTCAGTGTGTTGAGATCCAGGTGATGGATCCTGCCTTGGTCTCAAGATATCAGGTCTGGGACTTGCAGAAGGTGTATGAACTGTCTCCTTGACAGACGCAGTAGAGTTGGGAACCATGGTTGCCTCGGCCACCAAGGAGCAATTAGAACGCAGTCCATCCTGTCATGTGCTATCTTCTGTAGCACCTTGGAGAGGAGGGGAAATGGTGGAAACAGACAGAAAAGTTGTCTCCACCACTGGATCTGGAATGCATCGCCCAAAGACGACCAACTGATCCCTGCTCTTGTGCAGAAGCGGGTGCACACTGTGTTCACTGGAGTCACGAACAAGTCTGTTGTGGGATGGCCCCAATCCTGGAAAAGGCGATTGAAATACACGCTAACATCTGCCACTCATGAGTCATCTGGTACATTCAACTTAGGGTGTCTGCTAAGACATTGTTCTGTCTGGCAATGTGAAGAGCTCTCAAAAGAATGCCTCGCTGAATTGCCCATTGAAAGATGTCCATCATCATCATGGCAATCACTTGTGACCGAGTAAGATTGTCTTCCAAGGGTAGAGTCTTAACAGTGGGTCTGCAGGTGGCTGTGAAGGCCAATTCTCGATCCACACAGCCTCCCACAGTGAGGACATAGGTTTCCAGGTGGAAGGCGATCACGGTGAGGGTTTGCTTGACGTGCCTTCTGTGGAGCTCGTTTCTCCCTTTCGCCCTGTATTCGTGCTTCTTCAAAGTCCATAACGCCTTTAATATAGGCTGACCTCCAGTTGGAACGCTCATGGGTTAGAGCTTCCCAGTTCTCAATGCTTATGTTACATTTTTTTAGATTAGCTTTGAGAACATCTTTAAATCTCTTTTGCTGTCCACCAATATTCTGTTTTCCATTCATAAGTTGGGAATAAAGTAGCTGCTTTGGGAGACGATGATCAGGCATTCGAACAACATGGCCAGTCCAGAGAAGTTGATGTTGGAGAATCATTGTTTCAAAGCTGGTGATCTTTGCTTCTTCTAGTATTAGTCTGTCATTAGTCTGTCTGTCTTCCCAAGTAATTTGCAGAATTTTTCGGAGGCAGCGTTGATGGAATCTTTCGAGATGTTGGAAGTGGCATTTATAGATGGTCCATGTTTCACAAGCATACAGTAAGGTCGGTAGTACAATGGCTTTGTAAACAAGCATTTTAATCTCCCTGTGAATGTCCCGATCCTCGAACACTCTACACTTCATTTGGGAGAATGCTACACTCACAGAGCTCAGGCAATGCTGAATTTCAGCTTCGATGTCGGCTTTTGTGGAGAGATGGCTGCCAAGATAAGAAAAGTGATCAACATTTTCCAGCATCACACCGTTAAGCTGGATTGATGGCGTTATAGAGGGATTGGTTTGTGCTTGGTGGTAAAGCACTTTGGTTTTTTTGATGCTAAGCGAGAGGCCAAGCTTTTCATATGCTTCTGTGAAGATGTTTAGGATAGTTTGGAGATCTTCCTCTGAATGTGCGCAGATTACATTACATCAGCATATTGAAGTTCTATGACAGAGGTTGTAATTACCTTACTTTTTGCTTTCAGCCTACTGAGATTAAAAAGTTTTCCATCTGTTCAATATATGATTTCTACACCAGTGGGAAGTTTCCCTTCAACAAGGTGTAGAATCATAGTGATAAAGATAATGAATAAGGTTGGAGCAATGATGCATCCCTGTTTAACGCCTGATCCCACTTTAAATGAATCATGTCATCATGGAGGAGCTGCAAGATGTTCAGAAATTTATTAGGACATCCAGTTTTCAGAAGGATGGTCCAGAGAGCAGTTCGATTTACAGTGTCAAAGGCCTTAGTCAGATCAATAAACACCATGTACAAAGGTTGGTTGTGCTCCCTGCATTTTTCTTGGAGCTGTTGTGTGGTGAAGTTCATATCCACTGTCCCCCTGGAGGGACGAAAGCCATTTTGGGATTCAGGGAAGATATCTTCTGAGATAGATAGAAGGCGGTCTGCGAGGATCCTTGCCAGGATTTTGCCTGCCATAGCTAGAAGGGAGATGCCCTGATAGTTTCCACAATCTGTTCTATCGCCCTTTTTGAAGAGAGTGGTAATTATGGCATCCCTGAAGTCTGCTGGGATCTCCTCCCTCATCCAGATTTTTTCGATGAGCTTGTGAAGATGTTGTAGCTTCAGGCCCACCTTCTTTAAAAACTTCAGCAGGAATCCCATCGGGTCCACTAGCTTTGTTATTTTTCATTTGGTTGACGGCGTTACTGACTTCCTCCAAACTGCAAGCTCATCTCTCGTTTGTTTTTGTGGAATTTGTGAGAAGACCTCATCAGCCACAATAGAGTTACGGTTAAGGAGGTTGTGATAATGCTCTTTCCAATGCAGTGCAATAGTCTCTTTGTCCGTTAGAAGTTTGGCACCATCTATTGAGCGTAAGGTGTTTGTACCATGATTTGTTGGTCCGTAGATGGCCTTTGTGGCATTCAAAAAGCCCCGTGCATCATGGACATCTGCAAGATGCTGGATTTCTTGAGCTTTCTTTATCCACCAGGTGTTCTTAAGTTCTCTAGTTCTTCTTTAGACCTCAGCCTTTGCACTGGCGTGGATTTTTTTCTTAGAAGCACAGTTGATGTCTTTTTGCCATATTTGGAAGGCTTTCCTTTTCTTATCAATAATATGTTCAATCTCCCTATTATTCTCATCAAACCAATCCTGATGTTTCTTAGTTTGGTATCCGATAGTTTGTTCACAGGCTGTGATAATGGAGGTCTTCAAGCCTGGAACAGTGCATCCCACCTTGCTTCCTGATATGCCACAAGACCGACATATTGTCTGTCAGGATTTGTATGTGTCTGTCTTGAAAGTAAGGTTTGAAAGCACGCATCACTTTCCAAGCCACAAGGAACTCTAAGAAATTTATGTGACATTTTTTTCTTTTGCAGACCATATGCCCTGAGTCCACAAAGGGCCACAATGGGCTCCCCATCCAGAGACAGAGGCATCCGTTGTCAGGATTCATGTGGGAGATGGTTGGATGAAAGTCATGCCTTGATCCAAGCTGCATGGTTGCATCCACCAGAGGAGGGAGATCAGTACCTCATCTGGGATCGAGAGATGACAGCGCCAAGCATCCAAGGTGGAATCGAAGTTTCGGAGCAGCCAGTTCTGTAGCGGCCGCATCTGAAGTCTTGCCCATCAGACAACTGTGACCATAGCCACCTCGTGACCCAATAGAACTTGGATGGTGCGAGGGGTGACCCAACGATGATGGGAGGTGGTCTCCATAAGAGCAATTAATTGCTTTTTTTGGTTTGGAGGGAGGTAAGCATGTGCAACTGTTGAATCCAATAGTGCTCCTATAAACTGGAGACATTGAGTGGGTTCCAGAATTGACTTGTCTCTGTTGACATAAAGGCCCAATGCACACAGAAGGTTCAGAACAATCACGATGGCACAACAGAGATCCCTCTTAGAATCCAAAGCAAGGAGCCAATCTTCTAGATAAGGATAAACCTCGATGTCTTGCAACCTCAGATATGTGTACATGACCACCATACACTTTGTAAAAACTCTTGGAGCTGTTGCCAGACCGAAGGGCAGGACCCCAAACTGGAACATGTCAGTACCAATGATGAAGCACAGGTACTGACAGTGGACATCTGCAGTCGCTATGTGGAAATACGCGTCCTTCAGGTCTATGGTGGCAAACTAGACATTCTTTCAAAGGAGAGGGAGGATTGTAGCCAAAGTGATTGTTCTGAAACTTCTGGGGTCGATGAACTTGTTCAAGTTCCTTAAGTCCATGATGGGGCAGAGGTTCTGTCCTGTTTCAGTACGGTGAAATACCGAGAGAAGAAACCTTTCTCTGGTTGGAATGGAAGGACTCCCTGGATAGCTTCTTTCTGAAGCAGGGTGAATGTCTCCCTCCAGAGGGAGGACCTGCGACGATGGCGTAATGTGAACAGTCCCTAGGGGGGGTAAAGGTATGGAATTCTATCATGTACCCCTGAGCAATTATGTCTAACACCCAGGTATCTGTACTTTTGCTGTACAAGTTGGGGGCCCAGACCCATCTTATGGGCAGTTGTCTTCATTTTCTGAACAAAGTTCATCTGTTTGTCCATTTTTTAATTGAAGAGCCCTTCCCCATCAAATGGCAGGTCTTCTATTCGGGACCTGGCTTCAGGAGTCAACCGTGCAGACCTTAGCCAGGCATGTTCCCTGAGGGCAATGGAGTCAGCCATTGACTTGGCACTGCAGTCCGCCCCATGCCTAGACTTATTGATCTGCTGCCTCAGTACTTGACAGCTTCAGCATGAAAGACCGTGGCAAGTTCCTTTTGATCCTCTGGGAAGTAGGCACAAAGGGAGACCATCTTCTCCCACAGGAATAACTTGTATCTGGCCATCATACCTGGTAATTGGCTACTTGGAGTCCCGGGGCAGCTGTAGAGTACATTCTCCGACCCAGAAGGTCTAACCTTCTCCCCTCCTTGTCAATAGGTGACACATGAGGTTTTTGTGATCGACCCTGCACCGATTCCATAATGATGGAGTTGGGTCACAGATGTAAGTACAGGAATGCAGTGTCCTTCTCCTGCACCCTATAAAGGGATTCAAGGCGCTTAGATGTTGGAGCCATGGAGGATGGGGCCTTCCAAGATGGTTGGATGGTAGGAAGAAGGGTCGGGAGGAAAGGAGAAAAGGCACTGCTATTGGTTTCGATGACTCGGTATGAACTGCGTCGAAAATGGGGTCCTGTATATGTATGTCCGCTTGTTGTACTTCGATGCCCAAAGAATGCGCCATTCTGCTGACTTGCTCAGCGAAGTTGAACATATCCTCTGAAGGGGAGGCTCCCACATGGGATTCCACTATATCATCTGGAGATGGGATGGATGGTGGAATGGATGAAGAGGAACTGGAATCTGACTGGTAATCATCAGCGGAGTCATGGTGCAAAGCTGTTCATGGTATGGGACCACTGATGGAATCAGTTGTGGGACCAATGTCAGAATGGAGTGCACCGATTTAGAGGGTTCTACCTGACTCCGCAACAATGGAGAGGAACAAGGTGGCATGGGTGGAAGCACCAGAAAATCATCCCTCCCAGGAGGATGTGACACAGCTTTCAACACCAGCAACTGATATCAAGGGGAGAGCGGACCTGCATAACTGGAGCATTCAGAAAAATACTCTCGATCCTGAACAGTACGCCAACAAACAGTGAGATCAATATAGGATCTAAAATAAATTTTAAAAGGGTATGGGAATATGTGAGATAAATTTCCTTATAAATCAATCTCAACCAAGTTTAGGGAGATAGCTTTAAAAATAATACAGAGATGGTACCTGACTCCGGTCAGGATAGCCTATATAAACAAATCATTCTCCACTAATTGTTGGAAGGGATGTGGTCAGAAAGGTACCTTTGTGCATATGTGGTGGGACTGTGAGAAAGTTGCAAAATTTTGGAAGATGATATTTAATGAAATATCACTTATTTTGGGAAAAGAGATTTCCAAAATACCTGAGTTGGCTTTATTTATTTTATTTATTAATTAAATTTCTTAATCACCTATCTGGCCGGCCACTCAGCCACTCTGGGTGATGTACAGCAGTACAAACAGTCTAAAACAGTAAAATTGAACATTAAAACTTCATTTTCTAAAAATACCCTAACCCACCCCAAATGCCTGCCTGAACAACCAAGTTTTCAATGCATGGCGGAAACTCATTAAAGAGAGGGCATGGCGGAGTTCCCTAGGGAGGGAGTTCCACAGAGTGGGGGCCACCACAGAGAAGGCCCTCTCCCACATCCTAACCAGCCTAGCTGTCCTGGCTGATGGGACAGAGAGAAGGCCATCCGAGGCTGATCTTGTTGAATGGCCTGTCTGGTGCTGCTGGAGGTGCTCCTTGAGATAGGCTGGGCCGGAACCATATAGGGTTTTAAAGGTCAAAACCAACACGTTGAATTTGGCCTGGAAAACAACTGGTAGCCAGTGCAACTTCTTCAGCACCGGAGTGATGTGATCACGCTGGCGGCTGCCTTTAATCAGGTGAGCCGCCGCGTTCTGCACCAGCTGCAGCTTCCGAACCGTCTTCAAGGGTAATCCCATGTACAGCACATTACAGTAGTCTAGATGAGAGGAGACCAGGGCATGCACTACTGAAGGGAGCAAATGGTTGGGAAGGTAGGGGCACAGCCGCCGTATCAGATGGAGTTGGTACAGCGCTGTCCGGCTCACAGTTGACACCTGAGCCTCCGTGGACAGCTGGGAGTCCAAAATGACACCCAGGCTGTGGACCTGGTCTTTCAAGGGTAGCCATACCCCATTCAACACCAGGTCAACATCCCCCAACCTCCTCTTGTCTCCCACCAAACGTACCTCAGTCTTGTCAGGGTTCAGCTTCAGCTTATTCCTCCCCATCCAGCCACTCACTGTCTCCAGACATTTGGACAGGGATTCTATGGCCAACCTTGGTGAAGATTTGAATGAAAGGTAGAGCTGCGTGTCATCCGCATATTGATGACATCACACCCCAAACCTCCTGATGATAGCCCCCAGCAGCTTCACATAGGTGTTAAATAGTACTGAGGAGAGATGGAACCCTGTGGCGCCCCACAAGTGAGCAGCCATGGGTCCGAAACCTCCTCTCCCAGTGCTACCCTCTGGTACCTGCCGGGGAGGAAGGACTGGAACCACCATAATACGATGGCTCCAATGTCCAACCCCTCCAGGCGGTCCAGGAGGATACCCTGGTCAACGGTATCAAAAGCCGCTGAGAGGTTGAGGAGAACAAGGAAGGAGCATTCACCCCTATCCAGAGCCCTCCTCATATCATCCACCAAGGCGACCAAGGCCATTTTTGTCCCATGCCCAGGCTTGAAGACCGATTGAAATGGATCTAGTTCATCGGCTTCTTCCAAGTGTGCCTTCAACTGCATCGCCGCCACCCGCTCAATTATCTTGCCCCAAAATGGAAGATTTGAGAGTGGGCGAAAGTTGTTGAAGACTTGGGGATCCAAGGAGGGCTTCTTTAAGAGCGGTCTTTTCACTGCCTCCTTGAGGGCTGATGGCATCGCTCCCTCCTCAAGGGAGGCATTCACCACCACCCCAATCCCCTCACCAAGCTCATAAGGAGCCAAGATAGGCAAGGATCAAGTAAGCAGGGGGTCGGCTTTACAGATGTAAGCACTTTGTCCACTTCATCAGAAGGAAGAAGCTGGAACCAATCCCACAAAACCGGTTTGCCACAGGCCGCCCTTCACTCGCTAACTGTATCCACAGTGCACAGAATACACTCCTGTGCATAACATAACACTCCTAATCCACTCAATTTTACCCGCAAAATGCCTTGCCAAGGCCTCACAGGAGGCCTTAGAATGCTCCAGCGGTTCCAGTGCAACTGGACCGACCAGACTCCAGACCACTTGGAACGGCCTCCTGGGGCAGCACTCTGTGGATGCGATAGAGGCAGCATAATATTCCTTTTTTGCTGCCTTCACCGCCATGTGATAGGCTGAAGATACAGCTCTAGCCCGTGTCTGACAGTCTTCAGAGCGAGATGTCCGCCGTCGGCGCTCTAGCCGTCTCACCTCCTGTTTCAGAGCTCATAACCGCAGATTGAAGCATGGTGCAGTTCGAACCCTGTTCAGGGGGAGAGGGCATTTCGGAGCCACCTGATCTAATGCCCCAGTGATAAACTCAACCTATTTACTCAGCCTATACTATGGAGAAAATCAAAACTTATTGAATAAAAACTTGGTGGGTTTTTTGTTAGCTGCAGCAAGATTGCTAATAGCCAGGAAATGGAAAGATGCAAAGGGCTTAACTACTGCAAGTTGGTATAATATAACATGGGAAATTGCCTTTTTGGAAAAACTCACAGAAAAACTGAGAAGTATAAAGGGCATAAAAAAGAAGGAATAATTTCATGTGGCCTGGCAACCTTTTATTATACATACAAATATATCTGCAATGAGGACTAAAGTACCTAGTGCATTTGAAATGCTTTGGCGGAGTTGAAGAAATAAGTTTATGAAATGTATGTATTAATTATGTATTAGTTTTCATCGAGGACAATAGATGTTTATATTTAAGGACTCACCTTGCTTATTGGGTTTGATAAAATTTTCTCAGTGGGTTGTTGTGGGGGGTGGGGGAGGGCTACTGTGGTTCTTCCTTTTTTGGTATTGTTTTTGTTCTTAGAAAGCAAAAATAAAATACCATTTTAAAAAAAGGAAAGAAGAAAGGATTGTTGAAAAGAGTGGGGATAGGAGGTAGGTAGGCAAACATATTTGCAAAGTAGGTGAAAAGAGGGAGGGAGGGAGGGAGGGAGGGAGGGAGGGAGACTGGTTGGTTGGTTAGAGAGAGAAAGAGAGAGAGAGAGAGAGAGAGAGAGAGAAGCTGGCATGGAAAGATATACAAAGTGTTTAAAAGAAGGAAGGATTGTTCAAAAGAGAGATTGGGGATCATCGTGTCATGGACGGATATGGGGTTTCTTCACACAGAGCTTTTATCCTGCAATTGAGATTGCTCCTTCACAGAAGTTTGCGGGCTCTTTACACGATGCCGTGTCCCTCCAGGGTGTCTTCTGCACTGAATGCCCTTTGTTCCATTTTTAAATAGATCGCAGATAATGAGCTATCAAATTACGCCATTGTGTTCCACTTGAGTTCCCTCCATGAAAAGAGGAAAAGCGGCAAGAAGAGGAGTGAGATCAATGAAAGATAGTGGAAGACTCAGATACGGGGAGAAGGAGGGGGAAAGGGAAGGGGAGGAAAGGAAGCGGGTGAAAAAGGGAGTCGCTGTGATCCTGCATTTAAAGCAGAAATGGAAAGCCCTGTTTTAAATGCAGGATTTTAGGCTGGTGTAGAGATAGATGCCCATGGAGAGATATAGTTCAATAATTACAACTGAATCTTAAACCCCTGAAGAACTTCTGTGGATAAATATAAGGTTATTAATATATTAAAACTCCTGTGATCCCAGGTGATTGTAACTGGATTTACTTTGTAATGTTTGTGTTTTGTTAGAATATTTTTATGTGCTTACTGATTACATTGAAAATATGTGATTAAAACTCAACAAAAATAATTTAAAAAATAACCATGCCTACCCTTGACACTGGCCCTGATGCTACTGACTGCCAGGACTTCCAGGTTCTTCAGCATGTGTAAAGATTGAAACTTCCTCTCCAGCGTGTTGAGCATGCTCAATGGAACTGTGAAGCCTGTAGAGACTCCAGAGTGCTGGCAGTGGATGTTGCAGCAGTGACGAGCTCCTCCCCAGCTCCCTTCTACCTCTAGCAGGCTGGCAATAGAAGGGGAAATGGGCAAGGTCCTTCCAGGCTGACATTGGCTGAAGCTAGCCTGGGAAGTACAGATTTGGGTAAGGAGCAAGGGAAAGGCAGACCTTCCCATTGTGCTGAATTCCCCCTACACACTGTGTGAGTGTAGTGACATTAAGGGGGTGTTTCCACCAGCGATTTACTCTGAGCTGGTTGCTTGTTGAGGTCGTTAGGAATACATGACGCTATGACCATCCAGTAGCTCATCAGGGAAAAACCGGATTTCCTGAGACTGTTTAAAGTCCGATTCTTTTCCTCAAGTCAGGTTCTCCTGGTATGGTTGTTATGAGCCCCAACCCCCGCATTTAGCTCGTGTTTGCTAGCCCTGCCCAGGGGTGTGCCTTTCACCGTGACCCTGGTCAAGGGGTGTTTCCTCCCATTGAGCCGAATGAAGCTTGCCCTCTCAATGACCACAGAAATAACAGAGAAGCCCCTCAATTGACAGGGCACATTTTAAAGCCCAATCCCTTAAGTGCAATTAAGTGTGATCTCGAGGCTCTGATTCATTGCCTTAGGAAGTAACTACTTCACAGCTTCTTTATAGAGATCCTGTGCATTAAAATGGGAGCTGGTTTCTGTCTTTGTGTTTACTGCTCTCTTTCCCACAACAAATCCATTAGTGCCTCCTCAGAAGTAACTCTCACTGCGATCAATGGGGCTTGTCTTTGAATGCCCACATCAGAATGTAGAGATTCTCCCTCAACTGAAATGGCACAAGTTAAAGCCCAATTCCTTAAGTGCAAAAGTAAGTACACAGCTTCGTTATAGATATCCTGTGGGTTACTGTCTCCTCAGAAGTAACTCCCATTGTGGTCAATGAGGACCTGCGGGTTAAAATGAGAGCTCGTTTCTGTCTTTGTGCCCCCCACGTTTCCAGCACAAGCATGTGTGTGTCTACTCAGAAGTAACTCCCATTGTGGTAAATGAGGCTTGCTCCTGAAATACAGGTCTGGCCTTTCAGTGGAAATGAGGGGGAGGGGGGGAGGGGGAGGGGGAGGGGGAGGGGGGAGCCTCTGTTATTGGTTAAGCAGCCCCTGCCAGTCAGATGACGTTCACTCCAACCCCACCAGGAACTATGTTCTGTGAAGCAATTTCTACTGGTCCAGAGAACCTGCTCATGGAACCTGCTCACAGCAAAGCCAATTCCTTTTTTAGAATCTGGTACTCCTCCTTTAGCTTCTCCTTCCGTTGTCATGGAAACACAGCCTAAGAGGAACCAGGACCTGTTAATGCATGTGCACCCCACCTCCGAGCTGTGAGACATTTCAGGCGTTCCAGCACTTACACAGGGTTCAGTGTCCTTCAAAAGAGTAACTGGAGACTTATGCTGTTTCTGTTATATTTACACACTCATGCACGTGCACACATATGTGTTTGTGTGTATGGGTATGTGTGCACATGCATAAATATAACAATATCATAAATCTCCAGTTACCTCCTTTGAAGGAAATTGAACTCAGCATCTATCTATCTATCTATCTATCCATCCATCCATCTCCTTATAACTCAATTTCCCTTGCTCCTCACCCAAATCTGTACTTCGCAGCATAAGATGAAAGTTCGCAGCATTAATACCTCACCAGATACCTGTTCCCCAGGGGAACCCATAGCACCGTAAGTTTTCCTGTGGAGAGCAAGTTTGCCCTCTCTGCCCCTTTCAGCCTCACTTCCAGCACAAACTTCCTGCTACATACAGAGACCTCCCCGGCTTCCTCCCTTTGTCTACTAGGGGGTGAGAAAGATGAATTAACTCCGCCCATCAGTTATGCCTTCTTGGGCCATCCTAGCATCCTTGAAACACAACACCAGAATGTTACTGGCTATCAACTGATTTTGTCAGGTCATAAGAGGAACTACATCTGGGCACCCACACTGATAGCTCTACTTACAGAAATCATACAGTCAAGAACTGCAGAGTTGTAAGGGCTCCTGAATCTGTTTGCAGTCAGAGGCACTGGGCTGTAAGGGACTATCCTTGAAAGGTCGTTCAGACGAACTCCAAACCCAACAAGGCAATAATAGCAACCAGAGCTCTTTAAAAAGCCAAAACCACAGGGAAGCTACGAAATAGAGCCAGGGAGTGACTCATGGGGGGCGGGGGGATGCTGCTGGAAACACCTAATCTGTTTGTTTGTTTGTTTGTTACTAGAAAGGAGCTACTCTATCATGGCTGAAGAAAGGAGATGGCAGCTGTCAAGAACATAGGCCTGCTCTCTGCCATGAGAATAGGTCGGGCTGTCACGTCTGAAGTGACCAGCTGCCATTTCTCCTGCAGCTCAAGGCCAAGCTCTGTCCATATTAATTGAGAAAGAGGTAACAGCTGAGTTTGGTGGGAACATCCTGCCCCTTCTGAGGTGAGGGTGGTGCGCCCTGAGGCTGAGCTTTGACTGGCTATCTGAATTCTGCCTTGAGTTGCTAGGGCTGGGCCATAAATAGGGGCTGAGGAAGAGGCAGGCTGTCTTCCTTTGCCCTGATGGTTTGTGGATGTGTTGATGGCTGGAGACTATCCTGGAAGGCCCATACTTTGGTATGTATAGGAAAGACTAGCTAGTTTTGTTATTTTGCTTGGGGGTGCATACAAAGGCTCTCAGCATTCCTCAGTATTTTGGTATTTGTAATCTTGCTTGTAATTTCCTGTACAACCTTCCACCTCTTTCCTTTCCTGTCATTCCTTCCCTTTAATAAACTTTTCCCAAACTTTTAGTTGGTGTGATGTGTTCTGAATAACTTCAGTGCTAATTTCAGTGCCTACTGTCCAAGGTAGAAGGCTACTGGGTTATTGTGGGGATTTGTGGTCAGGTTTGGACTGTCCTACCTTGCAAGGTTGTTGGGTCTAGGCCCAGCAATCCTTCACAGCAGCCATCTTAAATCCTCCACTGCACACTCTTGTAGCAGCTTTAAAGGAATACTGCAGGGATGAGATGATTGTGCATCTGACAGCCTTGTGCAGGGGAAATAATACATTGTGTTTGAGGAACTTGCAACCTTTAATCTAAGTGAGATGCCCCTTTCCTTCACTATTATAAGTATGGGGAAGTAATCAGTTCCTTTTTTAATATCAGAAGCCATTACACCAAATCCCCATATCACACTCATTTGCCTGGCTAGCAATTAAAACACGAAAGAAAGATAGCCATCTTTATCAGGCTTGGAATCAAAGGATTAAGACTGATTGAAGAGGCATACATGAAAAGGCCAACAAACAAGCACAGGTATCGTTTATTGAATTACTTATTATTGCATTGACTGCAATTGAATTACTTATTATTGTATACTACTGTAGTAGCCAAGGGTCTTGGTTTAGATGTTACTATATTTCCCCAACAGCTGGATCAAGAGCAACAGCCATGGCAGATTTCATTTAAAACTCCAAAGGGAACTGAGGGGTGGAGAAAGGGAGGAAACCCCCCAACACCCTCCCCCACCCCACAATTGCCCAGTTTTAGCCTTTAAAGAGTGAGCACTGAGGGTGAGAGGTAAAGGAGGCATTTAACTTGTAAGTTTTGTTTTATTTTCTTTATTTATGGTCCCACATTGCCTCATGGTTCCTATGAACAGAGTTTTGACTGTTGCAGCTCCTGTGCTGTCGAACTCCCTCCCCGTTAACGTTAGGCAGACGCCGACCCGTCTGGATTTTAGATGCCTGCTGAAGATGTACTTTTTCACTCAGGCATTCTCAGCTATGTTTGACCCTGCTCTGTATATTGGTTTTATTGGTCATGGCATTGTTTTATCCAGTATTTTTATTGTTGTGATTTTTATGTTGTACACCATCTGTGGTGTTTTTACGATCCATGGCATATAAATTTATGCAAATAAATAAATAAATAAATGTGATTCTGAAAAAGACTCAGTTGGAAGGAAGGATAAAAATGAGCCTGTTTACTTATATTAGTGTGCAGTGCCGAGTGCCGTGCCGAGTGCCGTACAGGTGTTTTTATAAGGATTTGATGATAAGAAAGGAAGATTATATTTTATTGAAATTGTGTTTAGCAGTTTAAATTGATTTTACATCTTGCATATTTAATTTATGCTATGTTCTATTGTTGTGAACCACCCAGAGAGCTTCGGCTATTGGATGGCATAGAAATGAAAATTAATAATAATAATATCTTCTAAAGAAAGCATTATTGTTTTCTTCTATTACCCCTAGTCCATTGTAGAGGTGGCAGGACAAGCATATGCCTGATAGCATAAATGTGACCTTAGGGCAGATGTAAAGAGATGTTTTCATACTTGCACCACAAGCAGCAAATGAAAGGGCCAAAAGGGCCAGCAGCTCTCACCAAGACACTGTTTTCAGGAAACACTTGTAACCTGAACAAACTTTGTTTCATTTAGAGGAACTGCCATGCGTATCGGTTACCTATGAAGTTCTGCCAGTAGAGACGAAAGTGTGTAAGGTGCTAAAAGTAGCTCCCTCATTATGTGATCCCCTATTATCTCATTACCATGAATAAAACAATAATGTGAACTGAATTGGGTGGTTGTTGTAGAGTGGTGCCAAACAGGTAATTTGGGATTCATTATTTGTTTTCTTTGCAGAGAGAAATGTCCAGCCATCCCATAAAAAAAGGTGATAGAACGCAGCAGCATGATATCTCTGTGTAGTTACATTGCCTGGATCGTAAGCTATATCAAGATACCTGGATAAAGTATCCTTCGGAGTGTGCAGCGAACCTTTGACCTCACTGAAGCCAAAGGAGTTTTGCCACTGATTAATTCGCAGCAAGCCTGGGTTAGTGTTAGGATTTCACGAACAGACCAACTATTAGGCAGTGGTTTAAGCAAATTGTTGTACTGGGAGGCATTTTTATCCTATCGACGCATGTAATTCTTATTAGATTTCCAACACCTTCTAGAACTAACACCAAAAAAAGATGTCCTCTTCATCATAGGGGATTGGAATGCTAAAGTAGGAAGTCAAGAAATCACCGGGATAACAGGCAGGCATGGCCTTGGTGTACAAAATGAAGCATGACAAAAGCTAATAGAGTTTTGCCAAGAGAACATGCTGATCATAGCAAACACTCTTTTCCAACAGCACAAAAGGCGACTCTACACATGGACATCACCAGATGGTCAATATCGAAATCAGATTGATTATGTCCTTTGCAGCCAAAGATGGAGAAGCTCCATACAGTCAGTAAAAACAAGACCTGGAGCTGACTGTGGCTCAGATCATGAGCTGCTTCTTGCAAAATTTTGGCTTAAATTGAAGAACGTCGGGAAAACCACTAAACCATTCAGGTATGACCTAAATCATATCCCTGATGAATATACAGTGGAGGTGAGGAATAGATTTCAGGGATTAGACCTGATAGACAGAGTGCCTGAGGAACTATGGACGGAGGTCCGTAACATTGTTCAGGAGGCAGCAACGAAATCCATCCCAAAGAAAAAGAAATGCAAGAAAGCCAAGTGGCTGTCTGATGAGGCTTTACAAGTAGCTCACGAAAGAAGGGAAGCGAAAAGCAAGGGAGAAAGGGGAAGATATACCCAACTGAATGCAGAGTTCCAGAGAATAGCAAGGAGAGACAAGAAGGTCTTCTTAAATGAACAATGCAAAGAAATTGAGGAAAACAACAGAATGGGAAAGACTAGAGATCTCTTCAAGAAAATTGGAGATCTCAAGGGAACGTTTTGTGCAAAGACGGGCATGATAAAGGACAAAGAAGGCAGGGACCTAACAGAAGCAGATGAGATTAAGAAGAGGTGGCAAGAATACACAGAAGAACTATACAGGAAAGATCTGAATGTCCCTGATAGCCATGATAGTGCGGTCACTGAACTTGAGCCGGACATCCTAGAGAGTGAAGTCAAGTGGGCCTTAGGAAGCATTAGTAACAACAAAGCTAGCGGAGATGACAGTATTCCAGCCGAGCTATTTAAAATCCTAAAAGATGATGCTGTTAAAGTGCTGCATTCAATATGCCAACAAATCTGGAACACTCAACAGTGGCCACAAGACTGGAAAAGGTCAGTTTACATTCCAATTCCAAAGAAGGGCAACGCCAAAGAGTGTTCAAACTACCGCACAATTGCGCTCATTTCACATGCCAGCAAGGTGATGCTCAAAATCCTACAAGCTAGGTTTCAGCAGTATGCGAACCGAGAACTACCGGAAGTACAAGCTGGGTTTCGAAGAGGCAGAGGAACTAGAGATCAAATCGCCAACATTTGCTGCATCATGGAGAAAGCAAGAGAATTCCAGAAAAACGTCTATCTCTGCTTCATTGACTACGCTAAAGCCTTTGATTGTGTGGATCACAACAAACTCTGGCAAATTCTTAAAGTGATGGGAGTACCAGACCACCTTACCTGTCTCCTGAGAAACCTGTACGAGGGTCAAGAAGCAACAGTAAGAACCAGACATGGAACAACCGATTGGTTCAAAATTGGGAAAGGAGTACGACAAGGCTGCATATTGTCACCCTGCTTATTTAACTTATATGCAGAGTACATCATGAGAAATGCCGGGTTGGATGAATCAGAGGTCGGAATTAAGATTGCTGGGAGAATTATCAACAACCTCCGATATGCAGACGATACCACCCTAATGGCAGAAAGCGAAGAGGATCTCAAGAGCCTCTTGTTGAGGGTGAAAGAGGAGAGTGCAAAAGCTGGTTTGAAACTCAACATTAAAAAAACTAAGATCATGGCATCTGGCTCCATCACTTCCTGGCATATAGAAGGGGAAGAAATGGAAGCAGTGACAGATTTTACTTTCTTGGGCTCCAAGATCACCGCAGACGGTGACTGTAGCCATGAAATTAAAAGACGCTTGCTCCTTGGGAGGAAAGCTATGGCCAACCTGTTGCAGAACCCAGAGTCAGAGAGACCACAGAGTGAAGGAAAAAGAGATTCTTTATTTAACGCGCGGGCTTAAGGCTGGAATCATTTCCAAAGAGCCAGAAGCCCCGATTTACATTAGCACATTGGTTTTATAGACATTGTGACACATATGAAACGGCTCCTCCTCCCCCTCCCGCATGGGGTTGCAATCCTCAACATTTCTTCTCTTAGCACTATTGTTTATAATACAAGAACTGGGTTATAGGGTAGCCATGATAAGGAGAGAACAGAAGAGAACAGCAGAGAACAAGATATACAATTGTATGACCTTTGACAAGATAAGGAATTCCTGTGTCTCGTCAGCTTACAACAATATATTCAAGGGAGAAAGAGCTCAGCAAGAACATGAAGCATGAGACTGCATGAGGCTACTTAGTCTGATCCCCGATATGGCTGCTACATTCCCCCCTTAAATGCATAATTTCATTACAATTATAGCATTTCTGATAACCATACAAAGCTTTTTGTGACATACATATTACTTAGCCTCTTGTTAGGCTATTAGAGCGTAGAGGGCAGCAGTTTTACTAGCTGAGACATAAACCAGATTGGTTAAACAGCGCATAAGACAAGGAACGCAGAGACATAACAGTATCTCTATGAACAACACTGGTAGAATTAGGATGAACAACGCTTTTAAGCTAGCTAAGATCTGGAAGCCAAGGGGTTAACTAATTTAGCTAATTGTTTTGTCTTATTGTTTTGTTAGCTACTATATTGTGCAGCTTGTTGATCTGTTCATCTACAGCATTGCCATTATTAGTTAAGTTAAAACAACAGAGCTTTTGGTGTATCTCACAACTTAAATGATGAAGAAGGAAGAGGTAATCTATACTAGCTCTATTTTCTAGAACTGCACCTCTTAGATCACGCAACTCTTTATTTAACAATGACAATGCTCGTGAGGTGGCATTTCTGCTTTTGGCTAAGCTGCAAGCTAACCAGTTGTTCTTTAGACCATTAGCCAAGGCTAAACCTGGAACCCCAACTAGTGACATTGCTAAGGCCAATTTTTCTGAGTCAGAATATAACTGCACATGACTATTACAATTTTTAGTTAGTTGGAGTGCTCGAGGCTGCCGTTGACGGATTTTCTCGGGCTACAGGGGAAGAATTGGCACCAATTTAATTGGCGGCTGAGGCAACATGGGTGGTTATTAGACAAGTTGGCAGGAATGAATGACCAAGTGCGGGAACTACATGTCTAAAACCATCCATGAGGCAAAAGTATGTGGGCATTATTAAAAGATATGTTTTGAATTTTATTACAGTGGAAGGGGGCCAGGGATAGCTTTGTATTTTCTGGAAAAAAATTTTGACAATTAAGCATTCGTGCACACGTAGCATTTGTTTCAGCAATGATGGGGGTGCGTAGAGTGAACTCTGTAGGGGGTAGGATCTTTGCAACCATGCCCCAATTAGCATTTTGGGAATAAGTTAAACTTACACCATAAACTTTTAACATGGTATCTTTTTGAATTTTCTCAGAATGTCTACAGACAGGTATTAGGCAAGAGCTAATAAGCCTGTTTGCAGGTATACCTCTTGGCAAACAAAAATGTTTTATTTTCATGATGTTAGCCAGGTGAAGCCAGTAATTATCAGCAAATCACTGGGACAAACTTCTCCTTCCAGGGGCAGACCCCCCTTTTTGCACCTTATTAAGGAAACACAATGCAGCACTACTAACACTACAACACGCATGTTTGATCTTCTTTGGGATCTGACCGTACGCTGGGCAGCTATTCACCTGGCAAGCTGCAGTAGGGTCTAGTCCCCTTCTTCAATTTTCCAGTTGCAGGTCTGACCGTACGCAGGGGGACAGTTTCCCGGTGTGTCCACAGTAAGGTCTAGCCTGAGTCTTCTTACTGCTTTTTCAGAATGATTTTTAAAGGATTTTCAGGATTTCTGTTTACAGTCTACTCTCCCCCTCTCGCTCTCTTGACTCGTGTCCAGTGTATCCAGGGTTTAACTCCAGCTGCTTTTCCCTCTTTAACTCATACTTTAACTCTTAATTGGAAAGGATGAACTTCTGTGATGGGAATGGCTTATTTTTTAAGACAAAGCTACGCTGGGCTTGAAGAACTTTGTTTAGTGTTTGGACTTCTTGTTGCTTGCTTTTGATGCTGCTCCAGTGTCAATTATGAAGTCAATGTCACGGCCCCTCACAGTCAATGTCACGGCCCCTCTCAAGCTGTCTCCCTCTTCGCCCATTCTGGCCCCTTTGGTTTTCTCCTTTGTGTATTTGATTTATTTTATTTGGGCATTCATGCCACTAATGTCCATCTTGTCCACACTGGGCACACTGGTTCTTTTTTAAGAATCTTCTTCCTCTGCCGGGTCTTTTTTTTTTTCTTTCGTCCACGTCTTTTTGGGCCTCTGGGCTGAGGGAGGGGGGTATACTGGTGATAGGCATTTGAAAGACGCTCCAAGTACGCTCTGGGGCCTCGGTGGCACCTTGCAGCACTTTAAACACTTTGGTCATATTAACTGACTTTTTTATACCTGCTTTCATGGCTTCTAACAGCAGGGTTTGATACTGGGTGAGGCGCTCTAGCCCCACTTGTGTTTTGGGATTCCAGCGGGGGGGGGGGTACTTACAAGGAGGCTTTATTGGGTAACTTACAGCACACAGGCGTACTTAATGGTTGGATCAGACAGCTTCTCTGAACCACGAGCTATTGCGCTAAATGGGTTTTATACCATACATGTTACCCATAACACTAGCAAGCATTTTCAGCATAGGCTAGAAGTGTTTGGTTCTCAGGCACAGCTTCCTGTAAACAACTTCGCTTCCCAAAGTGCTTGATAACACTTTTATTTATTAGTATGGGAAGACAAATTTTTTCTCTTTCTTTTGCTTTCTTTTTCTTTGCTGATCTGCCTGTATTGCAGATCATGTTTCAAACTTTTTATATAAAACTTTCTGCTCCATGCACCAGCCTTGTCTCTTTATTTGTCTTTTTCAAGTTAAACTTACTTAAACTTTTCTGCCTTACACTAGTCCCACTGACACACATTTGGGATAGGCTCTTCTTCTCCTTCTAGTTACATTTTCTTCATTTTAAAGAACTATTACATTATTGTGGCTACTTTATCCCAGGTAATAAGCTCCAGGCACAATCAGCTGCTTTTAATTTACCCTGGGGGCAACTATGGCCATGCTTCTTTTTTTATAATTTTTTTTTTCTTTGCCTCTTGCCTTTTCTTTCTTCTTTTTTCCTCCCTCTTCTCTATCTGTCTGCTACTTTCTCTATTTTTTTTTTTTACTTGCTTTTGTCTTTCTTTCCTTGTCATCCATTGGGAACCACACTTAGTATCATTTGGAGTTGCAACTAACACTAATTTGCAAATATCACATATATTTCATAATATTTAAGAAATCATAAAATATACAAAACAAACTTTTTTTGCAATTTAACACAATGAATGGAAAGCACTTTTTGCATGGTAAGGCATGATGGAGCAGATCCAGCAATTATACTGCTCTTCTGGCTGAAAGCTCAGGGCTCATCAAAATCAAGGGACAGGCATACCCACACACACAAAGAGTTCTAGGTCACCATTTTTGCATTGGCAACTCTATGCTGCATGAGTTCTGGCAGAAGGAAATTAAAAGTTATAAATCAAACTCAGCCTGCTGTACACTGAGCTGACTACAAACATAGACACACGGTCCACAGCGATGAGAGTTCAAGTTTATCAAAAGCTTCACAGCACTGTCCATGGCAAGTCTTTGACAATTTAAAATTTTAGTTCATGTGCAGAGTGTCTCTAAAAAGCCCAGACATTGATGGAGGCAAACAGAGAAGGCTCTGGGCAATGAAGATGCGATGTTTCCAGCAAAGGCTCTCCACTTTTGCATCAGTTTAAAAAGGGAAAGTGTGGCCCTACACCCCTTCTGACAGACAAGGGCCTTTAACTTTTTTAGCAAGGCCTCTATCTAAACAGAGCGGCACAGCTCAGCTCTCTAGCCGTGACGCTTTAACCTGGGCAACTCCTCTGTAAATTTTATTTTACTTCTGTCAGGTTCTCTCACAGACATTTTAAAAACTTACTCTTTTTTTTTCTCTTCTAACCTGGTACACGAAAGCACTGAAACACTGAGTGCTGAAACTCAGGACGCCTGGGGGGTGATGGGCATCGCCTTATACTTGCATTTTTCAGGCAGCCATTAATCTTCCGGGAGGCGGTGGGGTGATTTGCAGGACTTCAAAGGCAAGCTTCTCAGTTGGTTTGTATTTGTAAATCCCAAGCTCAAAACAGGACACAATGAGGTACAGGGCAGCCAAATTCTTGCTTTGGCACGGGCAACAAATAACTCGGGTCAGCTTTCTTCGCTGGGGTCTCAAACAGGAAAACAGTCTTAATTTAAAATTGTAACATCACTGACAGCGTCAGCCAGCCAGCTACACAGATCTCATTGTTTTTTTAAGACAGTTGCTCCAATATCTTCTTTTCTTTTCAATCAGGTTGGGTCTCCCAGCTTACACAGTTTATTGCAGCTTTCAGGAGCATGGCAGTAGCGTGATTTTGGCTTGGCCAGGAACATGCTGTCTGGTTTCTCGGTCTCTTTAGCACACATACTTAGGCAGTGTAACACTGGACACTCAAATCAGTGAGATTTCTTCATTGCAGGGAATCCCACGGCAAAAGCTTAATGGTTACGCTCTTTAGAAATCATATAGCTGATGGTCAGTAGCTACAGGCTCTATGCAATTCTAACACAGTTCAAAGCTAAACACGGTTACCTTGACAGAGATCTTCAACGTGGTCTTTCCGCTTCATTCTGCTTTGGGACAGTCTTATGGCACACTTTTCACTCGAAGAGGGGTCTAGCCTGTGCCCTGGGGGCTGATTCTTCACCTTTATTTTCTATTTTGCCTTCATCTTCTGGGTCTTCATTTTCAGTTTCCATTTCTTAGGGATTTTATCTCAATTAGGCGAGGTGATGATGTTGTACAACTCAGAACGTTGTGGGCAATTTTCCTGTCCCCCCTCTTTCGGCGCGCTAGGCTAACAGCTACTTCTTCGGCCTTACACTCTCACGCTCCCACGCTTTGTTAAAAGCCAGACTGTCCTGCAACATTTTTCTAATTAACAGCCTCAGATCTTGTTTTTTTCCTCTCAGCTCGACCTTGAGCTTTTTGCTGTTTTTCTATTCTGAATCTTTTTTTAAAAAAAAACCTTTTTCCTTCTTTGTTTGACATACATCTCAAGGGGGTGCAAGGTTTGCTTCCCCCACCACCCATAGCCTCCCTCCTAAATTGAAGACAGACACAATTAGGGAATGGGAATTGGTCAGTGAGTAAGGGGTCTCACTGGCCGACACAAGAGGATTTTTCACACCACGCACTTTGCTACTGGCCTGGGCACCCGGACGGTCAACGGTATGCTTCAGAAACCGCAGTAGCCACTCACACAATCATCAATCTCTCCACTACATCCATATGTCCCTGCCACCCACTTTTCCCACTTTTTACCAGAGCGGAAAACGGCTTCCCCAGCTTCCTCAGCTTCCTACTGAGTACTGGCGTGCTAGGTACTGGCGCCCACTCGGGGGTGTGATCAGGCCCCCCTTCTACCCGCAAGGAGTAGGTTCTTTTGTATACGTATACCACCAACACTGACCTTCTTCATAAGGCGGGGCCCTCTTTTTTTCTGCCCAATGGCCTTTCTCCCTAAAGGCGGGGCCCTCTTTTTCCCATATACTTGCCTTTCTCCTGAAGGCTTCCAATGTGGGTTTCAACTCAATTGCAGCTGCGATACAGGCAGGGCTCAAGTTCCTTCCTCCGCTTCCCAAGGTTCTCTTGCTGCTCGCTGCCGTTTGGGCGATCCCGGTGCAGGCTTTCTCCCATTCACTCGACAAAAAGGTCGGTGGCGCCAAGAAAGGGAGGCATGCGCCGAGCTCGTCTTCCCGGTGCGGCGATCAAGAGCAGGCAACTGCCACCTGTCTGGCTCAGAGCCTGCCACATCCGAGTCACGGCACCATTTATGTTGCAGAACCCAGAGTCAGAGAGACCACGGAGTGAAGGAAAAAGAGATTCTTTATTTAACGCGCGGGCTTAAGGCTGGAATCATTTCCAAAGAGCCAGAAGCCCCGATTTACATTAGCACATTGGTTTTATAGACATTGTGACACATATGAAACGGCTCCTCCTCCCCCTCCCGCATGGGGTTGCAATCCTCAACATTTCTTCTCTTAGCACTATTGTTTATAATACAAGAACTGGGTTATAGGGTAGCCATGATAAGGAGAGAACAGAAGAGAACAGCAGAGAACAAGATATACAATTGTATGACCTTTGACAAGATAAGGAATTCCTGTGTCTCGTCAGCTTACAACAATATATTCAAGGGAGAAAGAGCTCAGCAAGAACATGAAGCATGAGACTGCATGAGGCTACTTAGTCTGATCCCCGATATGGCTGCTACAAACCTAGACAGCATAGTAAGAAGCAGAGACATCACCTTGCCGACAAAGGTCCGTCTAATCAAAGCTATGGTTTTCCCAGTAGTAATGTATGGCTGTGAGAGCTGGACTATAAGGAAGGCTGAGCGCCGAAGAATTGATGCTTTCGAACTGTGGTGCTGGAGAAGACTCTTACGAGTGCCCTGGACTGCAAGGAGGTCCAATCAGTCCATCCTAAAGGAAATCAACCCTGAGTGCTCATTGGAAGGACAGATAATGAAGCTGAAGCTCCAACATTTTGGCCACCTAATGCGAAGAGAAAACTCCCTGGAAAAGACCCTGATGCTGGGAAAGACTGAAGGCAAAAGGAGAAGGGGACGGCAGAGGATGAGATGGCTAGATAGCATCACGGATGCAATGAATATGAACTTGAGCACGCTCCGGGAGAGAGCGCAGGACAGGAAGGCCTGGCGTGCTATGGTCCATGGGGTCACGAAGAGTCGGACACGACTGAACGACTGAACAACAACAACAACAGGAAATGGAATCCTTGCGTCTGACTCACAGATAGTCCTTCTCGTATCCCTTTGGAGATCACTGCATTCTGCAGGTGTGCTTAAATGCCCATCATTTCATCTCCAAATGTAATTTTTAAAAAGTGATCTGGTGAGCAATCCTATGCATGTTTAGACAGAAAAGGTCCTACAACTCCCAGCATTCCCCAGCTGGCAGTTGTTGGACTTTTTTCTGTCTAAACATGCATAGGATCGTGCACTTAAGCAAGGAACCTGCACTCTCTTGAATCTCATGCCCTTCAGATGGGCTGGGCTATGACCCACATCATCCCCAGTCAACATGATCATTGCTGGTTGGGGGTGATGAGAGTTGTAGTCCAACCCATCTAGAGGGCGCCCAGTTGGGAGATGCTGTATTCGATTTTAGTCGGATAGGAATTGGTGGTGTAGAGTCCCACCAGGCCTGCTTCGTTAGAGATTAAATGCATCACAAAGCTTGGTTAGCATGACGCAGGGATGTCCATTGTAACCAGAAACAACTCATTCTTTAGGAATAATCTGAGGGATCCAATGTTTGTTCTGAAAAGCCATATAGAACAGCAGCGTAGCAGGACTGGAAATGAGGTCTCTGATCAGACCAGTTGCACATAGAATGCGGAAAAAGTACAATGGTAAAAGCCTCTGTTTATGGCTTAGTACATTCCACTATGTTCAGAACTGTTAATTCATTAGGAATCTTGTTGGACATTTTCTCCCCCTCTCTCTTTCCTGCTGCTTTCAAACACTGATCCCTTAATGCATCTGTCCTGTTTTAAAAATAGAATTGATCACAAATCTGGAGTGTAACCAGGATAAAAGTTATTATAGAGGCCCTTCCTGGAAGAGGAAAAATATTGCAGACCCAAATTACAGAAGTATATTTTACAAGGGCTGTTTTAAGCAAATAAAGGGAAGGGCAAGGGCTGTAGCTCAGTGACAGAGCACATGCGTTCCGTGCAGACAGCCCCAAGTCTGAAACCATGGAGAACGCTTGCTAGTCAGTCTCAAAATAGTGGGGCTTGATGGACCAAGGAACAAAAAGAAGTACAAGTCGGCAGCTTCCTATGTTCCTAAATGCATTTCAAAGAAAATTTAATCTGTGTTTTTATGAATGTATATGCTACTGTTCCATACAAATTTCCAGGTGAGATTACAACATGAAAGCCAAGGTAATTAAAAAATGCAATTAACAAAGCAAATCAGTAAAACTGCAGAATAAAAGCAGCAATTTTTTTTTTAAAATCGGCTTCTAACCCTGGGTGGCTGGGATGTGGTAGTGGGGGAAGGCCTTTTTCTGGTACTTAAAAAACCAGACACCAGTCAAGCTTCCCTTGGGAGAGAGTTCCATAACTCTGTGGGTGCTACCACAGAGAAGCATGAGAGAAAGATATGGCTGTCATTGAAAAGACTTCTATTATTGAAACTGCAAAGTTGGGAGGAAGCCACCTTGTGCATTTCTTGGAAAGGTACTGTGCAAGATGAATGAATGACAGCCAGATCCTGTCTATGCATATTTCTTCAGAGGTAAGTTACACTTTGTTCAGCGCGCCTTACATCCAAGGCTTTGTTCATAGGATTGCGACTTGCTTGATGCTGTTTCCATGTCCTTTAGTAATACTCATTTTGGGACAATTGCTTTCAGCCACTTATGGAGGCAATTTCATTGAAACTTGTTTGAAGTAAGTAGCTTAAAGTGCTTATCCATTGTATCGTTTGGCCAATATGAACCTTTAATGTCTTCAGGAGAGTATTTATAGGATTCTCAACAGGATTATTCAGCAGGGACTACTTGTTACCAGCTGACACATTAATTAAAGGACATCATCAGGTACAGTCCAGCTAATTAGCTTTGTCATCTGTTTCTATTTGTCTTTTCAAGGAAATTATGTACAATTATTTCTTTGTCACGATGTACAATTATTGATGATTAGATATATTGTGTTTAATATTTGGGGAAAGTACACCAAAGCAGCAACTTAGTACTTGAAAGCCTCAAACACATGCCAAGTAGAAAAATTCAAATTCCTGTTTTGATCTCTGCTCAAAGTGTACATTTTCTGAATAAACCATAACATCCGTTCCCTATAAAAAGGGTCTACTCTACAGATGCCAGATGCTGTGAAGTGACTGCATGACTAATTTTGGCTCATCATTAGAACAAAAACATTAGCTAAAAACTGAAACCTTTTTCTTCTGATACAATGCTTTTTTTTAAGCTATGATTAGGTTTAAGGAAATGCTTATGAGAATTGCTGAAGCAATGTTTCGAATGTGGATGCCAGCTCGTCTATGTGTGCTTCTGTGTGTGTTCAGAACCAACAGATGTAACCTTATTCTTCCACTCTCCTGTGTCATGTATAAAGCTGCTCTGTTTTTAAAAGCTGGTAAAATATCTTCTTATATTTAGTTATGAGCTGTTCAACAGTGGGAGAAGTGGCCTTGGTGGGCTCTCCTGTGGCCTTGGTGGGCTCTCCTGTGCTGAAGGTATTTAAACAGGGGCTGGGCAACCATCTCTCAGGGATGCTGTATGCGCAACTTGCATTGCATATCCTGCACTGAGCAGGAGGTAGGACAAGATGACCTCCAAGAACTTCTCCAATTCTATGATTTAGCTAGAGCCGAAATTCAGCACCATTTAAAGCTGCAAGCCTGATCACATTCTTTGTGCACCTGGTGAAGTTGACTCTTGCCTACGAAAGCTTGTGTCACAATAAAATGTGTAGACCTTAAGGTGATAAAAGGCTCCTTATTGCTTTTGTTGCAACAAACTAACACATTACTGTGCTAAAATGGCTTGCTTGGGGGCAAGGTCCGTTGAAATTGGTGGCATTCAGAAATTACTTCTGAATGCCTAGGGTCCAGCTTCATGTCCCATTGATTTTACGGGGAGGGTTAAGGCTGTGTTCAATTCTCTTCCATTGAAATCAATGCTGGGATTTAAAAATACCCAACTTTGAAGAGGCTAGGTATGGTGTATTGGTTGTTGGACTTAATGGGGAGACCTGGATTCAAGTGAAAGCAAGTCCCAATGATTCCCATGGGATTTACTTCCATGTCATTTCAAACAGAATCATAGAATCATAGAATAGTAGGGTTGGAAGGGGCCTACAAGGCCATCAAGTCCAACCCCCAGCTCAATGCAGGAATCCAAGTCAGACCATCCCTGACAGATGGCTGTCCAGCCTCATCTTGAATGCCTCCAGTGTGGGAGAGCCCACCACCTCCCTAGTAATTGGTTCCATTGTCATATTGCTCTTACAGTCAGGAAGTTTTTCCTGATGTTCAGCCGGAATCTGGCTTCCTGTAACTTGAGCCCATTATTCCGTGTCCTGCACTCTGGGATGATCAAGAAGAGATCCTGGCCTTCCTCTCTGTGACAACCTTTCAAGTACTTGAAGAGCACTATCATATCTCCCCTAAGTCTTCTCTTCTCAAGGCTAAACATGCCCAGTTCTTTCAGTCTCTCTTCTTAGGGCTTTGTTTCCAGTCCCCTGATCATCTTTGTTGCCCTCCTCTGAACCCTCTGCAGTTTGTCTGCATCCTTCTTCAAGTGTGTTACCCAGAACTGGACACAGTACTCCAGATGAGGCCTAACCAGTGCTGAGTAGAGGGGAGCTAGTACTTCCCGGGATTTGAAAGCGATGCTTCTATTAATGCAGCCCAAAATAGCATTGGCCTTTTTTGCAGCCACATCCCATTGTTGGCTCATATTCAGCTTGTGATCGACAACAATTCCAAGATCCTTCTCGCTTGTAGTGTTGTTGAGCAACGTATCCCCCATCTTGTAACTGTGCATTTGGTTTCTTTTTCCTAGGTGCAGAACTTGGCATTTATCCCTGTTAAATGTCATTCTGTTGTTTTCTGCCCAGCGCACCAGTCTATCCAGATCACTTTGAATTTTGTTTCTGTCTTCCAAAGTATTAGCTATCCCGCCCAATTTTGTGTCATCTGCAAATGTGATCAGCATTCCCTGCACCTCCTCCTCCAAGTCATTAATGCAAATGTTGAAGAGCACTGGGCCCAGGACTGAGCCCTGCGGTACCCCACTTGTTACCTCTCCCCAGTTTGAGAAGGTCCCATTGATAAGCACTCTTTTGAGTCCGATTCTGTAGCCAACTGTGGATCCATTGGACTGTTGTTTCATCTAGCCCAGTTTGAGCTAGTTTGCTCATCAGGATATCATGGGGCACTTTGTCGAAAGCTTTGCTGAAGTCAAGGTATATGATGTCTACAGCATTCCCACAGTCCACAAGGGAGGTGACTTGATCAAAAAATGAGATCAGATTCATCTGGCAGGACTTGTTCTTGTCTTTTAAATTAAGGCGTTATCCTCGCAGAATTGGGGCTTCTCTGTGATGTTTTTTTTCTAATTCAGGCATGATCTTCGAAGATTCAAAGTTGTGGAGCTTCACAACTTCGAAGCTTCGAAGATCATGCCTGAATTAGAAAAAAAAACATTGTGGTGAAGCCCCAATTCTGCGAGGATAACACCTTAATTAAAAAACAACAACACAGGAGCAGGGGATAGGAGGGGGTAACACTTAGTCTCCTTTGAAGGGATAGAACAACTCCCTGCTCAATGCAGGAAGCCTGATTCCCAGGCGGTCGCTCATCCAACTACTGACCAGGGCCGACCCTGCTTAGCTTCCGAGATCAGACAAGCGTGCACACATCCAGCCCTTTGCTTGTTGCTGAGGACACAGGGGCTGCTGAGGAAGCTATGCGATCAGTAGCTAGAAGAAGACATGGGGCCATCGAGAGCTGTAACTGGACAGGAAGGAAATACAAACACCGCCGTATATGGACAGGCGGGGGAGGGGACTATGACCAGATACAGTAGCGAAGGCGGAAAATCAGAGCACATTAAGGGGAAACACCGGGATATTAGGGTATTGAAAGCGGGAGCACGGAAGTGGGAAATTTCAGTTCCAATTCAAGGCAGGTACTGTGTAGTGTGAAAGGCGGGTGGTGAAACCTCATTGGAAGCGAAAAAAGGCGGTAAGTGTAGATCCAGCCCAAGTGACCTGTGTGCCTGCTCAGTCTGCTATCCAGGTGCTACCTGTTGATGGGCAGCTTCAAGGCCTCTATGCTACCTTCTTAATTATTCGTTACCTTTAAACCAGGCTTGGACCAAACAGCCCTTCAAACAGAGGACTGTTCTCTGTAGACCCATGGCACCCTACTTGCTGTGCTAAGAACCTTCCCTGCAATATGTAAGGGGTAAAAGAGATGGGAGTACCAGACCACCTTACCTGTCTCCTGAGAAACCTGTACGAGGGTCAAGAAGCAACAGTAAGAACCAGACATGGAACAACTGATTGGTTCAAAATTGGGAAAGGAGTACGACAAGGCTGCATATTGTCGCCCTGCTTATTTAACTTATATGCAGAGTACATCATGAGAAACGCCAGGTTGGATGAATCACAGGTCGAAATTAAGATTGCCGGGAGAATTATCAACAACCTCAGATACCCAGATGCCTAATGGCAGAAAGCGAAGAGGATCTAAAGAGCCTCTTGTTGAGAGTGAAAGGGGAGAGTGCAAAAGCTGGTTTGAAACTCAACATTCAAAAAACTAAGATCATGGCATCTGGCTCCATCACTTCCTGGCATATAGAAGGGGAAGAAATGGAAGCAGTGACAGATTTTATTTTCTTGGGCTCCAAGATCACCGCAGACGGTGACTGTAGCCATGAAATTAAAAGACGCTTGCTCCTTGGGAGGAAAGCTATGGCAAACCTAGACAGCATAGTAAGAAGCAGAGACATCACCTTGCCGACAAAGGTCCGTCTAATCAAAGCTATGGTTTTCCCAGTAGTAACGTATGGCTGTGAGAGCTGCACTACAAGGAAGGCTGTGCGCCGAAGAATTGATGCTTTTGAACTGTGGTGCTGGAGAAGACTCTTACGAGTCCCCTGGACTGCAAGGAGGTCAAATCAGTCATTGGAAGGACTCATTGGAAGGACAGATACTGATGCTGAAGCTCCAATATTTTGGCCACCTAATGCGAAGAGAAAACTCTCTGGAAAAGACCCTGATGCTGGGAAAGACTGAAGGCAAAGGGAGGAGGGGACAGCAGAGGATGAGATGGCTAGATAGCATCACTGATGCAATGAATATGAACTTGAGCATGCTCCGGGAGAGAGCGCAGGACAGGAAGGCCTGGCGTGCTATGGTCCATGGGGTCACGAAGAGTCGGACACAACTGAATGACTGAACAACAACAAAAGGATGCAGACACTGTGGATGCTTGTTAAACAGCTTCTTTTCTTAGTTTCCAATTGCCAGATAATAAGATGACATGGGAGGAAGTGCTGTCTTTTTTTGTAAATGGATCCCTGTTGGCATCATTCATACTGCTGCTTAGAGAAGGTTGTGTCCTCACTTCTGGAGGATTTCTAACTTGGGCGTGAAAGCATGTGATTGGTTGAAATTTGTCATACGAACTCTTGGCTTGGAAGTGTGTTGGTTACAAGAATACAAAGCAAATAAATGCTTGTTGGGTTGCTGTTTGAGACTCAGTTCTGAAAAGTTGCTCCCTAGCAGACCAGGAGATTCACATATATCTGTCTCATCCATTTTTTAAAGTCAAAGTTTGTCTCATGTAGGCAAAAGCAAAAGGGACAGTATCAGCATTTGTCAGGCATCCTCAGGCAATTGCTGAGGGCCCATGGGTGCTGAGGCCTTCCTCCTCTTGGGCCCACCTGCCCACCAATCTCCCCTTGCCCAAGTTTACTTTGCGATAGGCAGCTGAAAGCCAACTACCATTTTAAACTTTGGGCAATGCTACATCTGGCAATGTGGGAAATTGAAAATGGCAAGTGGCTTGCAGATGTCTGCCACAAATTGTGGCTCTGTCACCACCACTGCTGCTGGCCCACCAGTTGTCACGGGCCCATTAGATGGCACTTTACCCCCTTGACTTTGGTGCCATCCCTGAGAACCAAACAACAGCTGAACTATGATTAACAACTTGCAGGAGAGGGTTGCCTATTAAGATGTTCCACCCCCAGAGACTTGTGGAATCTGATGGATTCTTGAATGCTTGGTGTGATTTTCCAATAGGCAAAGCTGGCAATTCTGTTGAGGTCCTAGTCTTGCTATAGAAGAGCAAAACAAGACAGGCTATTGAAATAATTGCTCCTGAGTGCCCTGTCCAACTCTGTGGAGCTCAGATGTCTGTTGTTTTCCAGAGAGCTTAGAGCAGTGAAACAGTTCAGATAATAACTAGAGCACAGATGCCATAGAATCCTATCTTTGTGATGTCATCTGGACACATCTTAAGGGCACATAATTGCTTCTGCTGTGTGGCAGAGAAGGCTGTGAAGAAACCCAGATCCTTGAGTAGCTGTCTGTCAGAATTATTCTGAGTGGTGCAGAGATTATAATTATCTATCCCAACTAAGGGATAGTTGGGATCTATCCCAACTGAGGGCTGGATCCGTCAGAGGCCTGCTGTGACAACTGCGCCAAGCACTTTGAGGATAAAATTGCTCACCTTCATGCTGACTTGAATGCTTGTTAACATTGTATTACAGTACTTGTTAGTACTTGTTAATATTGTACTTGTTAGTATTGTATAGTTCAAATTATACTGATAAGGTTATCTCTATTCTGGAATGATTTGGAGAGACAATCAAGAAACTAGATGATAGGATTTTCTGTCTCTGGGTGATCTTAAGTTTGTAAGGATTTAAGGCATTTAAACATGACTGAAACATGGCATCCCTCTTCAATAAATTCAACAGTACCGGTAGATAATAGACCCCTTCAACAATTGGCTATAGTAGTAGAGTCAAAGAATCCTGAGAGAGCCTTAACACTAGTCCTGGTAATGCTAACTTGGCTTTCTGCACCAGTTTTATTTATTTATTTATTTGATTTACACCCCACCTTTCTACCAAAACATGGCATCCAAGATGGTTTACTAAAACAATTTAAAATAGATAAGAGGTGCAAAATTACACATGTTTAGACAGAAAAAGGTCTACAACTTCCAGCATGCCCCAGCCAGTAAAACAATAAAACACATTAAAATACAATTTAAAATTTAAAAATTGTAAAATACAATTTTTTGCACATTACCTCCTCCATTACTATGGATGTTGCATGATCAGTTCACATGATTGCTTCACCATGTGCCAAAATCTGCTGTTAATCTGTCTATGCTTCATTTGCTAAAAGCAAAGGCCTTTGGAAAAGAAGGAAAAATGAACACAGGAAAATTAAAATCCAAGTGAGGCTCAGCACAACTAATCCAACATATAAAATATAAATTAGACTATAGATCAAAACACTTGATTCTTAACATAACATGATAATATTACACCAAGTGTTCACCTTGACATCTCCTCCCTTCCCGTACAATTCCCCCCACAAGTCTAAACAATCCTATAAAGTATCCTATAAACAATCCTAAACAATCCTCTCAGAAGTAGCAGCCACAAGATGTGGTGATGGCCACCAACTTTGATGGCTTTAAAAGGGGATTGGACAAATTCATGGAGGAGAAGGCGATCAATGGGCACCAATCATGATGATCACTATATGCTACCTCCAAGATCAGAGACAGCCTGCCTTTGAGTACAAGTTAAGATAGCTATGTGTCCTCTTTTACATAAGATGTTCCTCTATTTGAAAGGCTGCTGAAGGACTGCTTCTGTTTTGAAGGCATCCACTATTTGAAGGACTGCCCAGTCCAAGTCCAATATAAAGATAGCCCTGCAGAAGGAAGAGCTGAACCTTGAAGTTGCCCATCAACAGCTGAACCTTGAAATTGCCCATCAACAGTACTTGGATAGCAGACTGAGCAAGGCACACAGTCACACTACGGTGAGATATACTGTATTTCTATTTAAATTATAGCAATTCTTTCCAAATTGCATCTATACATATAAATCAGCAGATGCAATTTTTATGCAGATTGGTCTCATCCTTTTGGGTGATGCATATCCTCTTTTTTGGCAATTCATAAGTGACCTCCCTAATACTAGTTGATGGGGAACACTAGATCTCCAAACTTTCAGTGAAAGCATAGCAGATTAATAATAACTTTTATAACTTTTATATATAAAAACTGTTATATATATAAAACTTTTATATATAACTTTTATATATATATAAAGTTATAACTTTTTTGTTATAGGGCAGCATATAATTATCATAAATAAATAAAAGGGGCATTTTTGTGCAATTTAGAGCTTGCAGCCCCAATTATAATTATCTAAGGCAAATGACAGTATTCAGTCGCTTGTAGCAATTGTGTTGAAGGGGTGAGTGCTGCAATAGCAAACATTTTGGTGAAGCCTGAAGAAGAACATGCTTTCTTTTCTTTAGCGAAGACAATATTTTGTGCATGAACTTTAGCAGTGTGCCATGACACATACCTGTGATTGATGGCTCTTTCCTGGCAGTCTTTAAACTATGCTGGTATATCACTTTCCCATAGTAACATAGCAAGTTATAACCTCACTCAAAAGGAAACCATTTTATTCCTCTTTTCTGCAGAGATCTGCATTTCCTAAATCTCCCACCCGCTACTATGAAGTTTCCTACAACTTATAATCAACGAATAGATGATGAAGGGCTGGTGGGAATAAGGCTCAGTTCCAGATTTAAATCCCAGCGTGATATTCCTAAATATCAAGGAAGTAAAAACATGTAAGATCACTTATTTTGAGTTTCATATAATTGCCAATTTATCTGATCAGATGAGGTGGCAGTTTTCAAGGAATACGCTTCAGCTTACCTGGATTTATAGATTCTGTGTTCACACAATACAAAACCTGTGAACATGTGGAAACACTGTGAACAATGTTTGGAAACAAAGCCCTATGAAGAGAGACTGAAAGAACTAGGCACGTTTAGCCTTGAGAAGAGAAGACTGAGAGTGATATGATAGCGCTGTTCAAGTACTTGAAAGGTTGTCACAGAGAGGAAGGCCAGGATCTCTTCTCGATCATCCCGGAGTACAGGACACAGAATAATGGGCTCAAGTTACAGGAAGCCAGATTCCGGCTGAACATCAGGAAAAACTTCCTGACTGTTAGAGCAATACGACAATGGAACCAATTACCTGGGGAGGCAGTGGGCTCTCCCACGCTGGAGGCATTCAAGACGAGGCTGGACAGCCATCTGTCAGGGATGCTCTGACTTGGATTCCTGCATTGCGCAGGGGGTTGGACTCGATGGCCTTGTAGGCCCCTTCCAACCCTACTATTCTATGATACTATGATTCTATGATTCTGTCAGCTGATCTTAGACCCAGAATGGATACTGCTGTAGAAAAAAAAGTATGGCTGACATCATGTTTAAAATATGCTTACTGTCTACCTTCTCCATTGTAGCATCTATTCTGAAACTCTTTCAACTGAAACCCACCTAAGCCAGTCACTGCCTGACTTTAAGAACAGATAAAGACTTTTCTCCTTAGGCAGGCTTATGGGCTGTGAGCTGGCTTATTTTTATGTTCTTCTTTGATAACTCTGTTCTTTATCTATCTAGTTTTTATGATCTATGTAGTTTTTATGGTGCTTTATAGGTTTTATGCATTATTACCCCAAAAGCAGTGGTTGGATACAGCAGTACCCAGGATACAGCAATCTTGCTGAAGCAATGCAGGTCTGCGTCAGGTTGATGGCTGGATGAGAGATTACCTGGGAATCCCAATATATGCTGCTTTGAATTCCACAGAAGAAAGGCAGGATATCAATTGTGCTGTTTCTGGCTTGGTACCTAATGGATTACTTTCTCCAACAGGATTCTGCCAACCAGCACCAGGTGCTCTTGGATGAAATCAATTATCTGGATCCATTTCAGTCGGGGTTTGGCATGGAAACAGCCTCATCCTGTATAATGGCCTATGTTGGGAGAGTGACAGGGAGAGTGTGATCCTGTTGATTCTCCGTGATCTCTTAGCAGCTTTTGACACCATCAACCATGGTATCCTTCTGAGGTAATTGTCTGAGTTGGGCATGGGGGGGGGGTTCTGCCATTGCAATGGTTTCACTCCTGCTTGGATGGTTGGCTCCAGATGAAGGTGGTGCTTGGGGGTATTGCTCAACCTGTGGATTCTCCAATATGGGGCTCTACAGGGATTGGTTTTGTCCCCATGCTATTTAACATCAACATGAAATGGTTGAGTGGGATCATCAGAAGATTTGGAGTGTATTGTCATCAGTATGCTGATGACATGCAGGTCTATTTCTCCTTTCCATTGTCATCAGGTACAGCTGTGGATGTGCTAGATCAATGCCTGGCTGTGACAATGGACTGGATGAGAGCTAATCAACTGAAGCTCAATCCAGACAAGAGTGAAATGCTGTTAGGAGGTGGTTCTCCTGACTGGATGGAGGATGTTCAACCTGTTCTGGATGGGGTTGCACTCTCCCAGAAGGAGCAGGTTCATAGCCTGAGGGTTCTCCTGGAGCCATAGTTATCACTTGAGGCCCAGGTGGCATGGAGTGCCTTCTACTGGCTTCGGCTGGTGGCCCTGCTATGCCCATATCTGGACAGGGATAACCTGGCTTCAGTAGTCTGTGCTCTGGTAACCTCTAAGTTAGATTATTGCAATTTGTTCCACATGGAGCAGCCTTTGAAGATGGTTTGGAAGCTGCAGCTTATGAAAAATGCCATGGCCTGATTGATACTAAGGACCAGAAGTTCTGAACATATAACACCAATTCTGGCCTGCTTGTACTGGCTGCCTGTATGTTTCTGAGCCCAATTCAAGGTGCTGATTTTGACCTATAATGCCTTACGCAGCTTGGGATCACATCACCTGATGGAGTTGCTGTCCCGGTATGAACCTACCCATACACTATGATTGTCACCTGAGGCCCTCCTCCAGCTCCCTCCTCCAAAGGTGGTTCAGAGGATGGCAACAAGGGAGAGGGCTCTCACAGCAGTGGCCCCCAATTCTCTCCAATGAAGTCCTTTTGGCGCTAACATTGTTATCTTTTTGGCATCAGGTTAAGATTTTCCTCTACTCCCAAGCATTTGACAGCATGCTAAGGCTTTATAATGGCTCCTGGGATTTTTATTGTTGAGTGTTTAAATTTTTAAAAATATTTTCATGTTAATGGTTTTATGTTATCACACTGTATTTTTACAGTTTTAATCTTTGTAAACTGCCCAGAGAGCTTTGGTTGTTAAACAGTATAGAAATGTAATAAATGAAATGCAATGTACCGAGATCATCTTTGGAGGTTTCCTCCAAGTGTCCCATGGTCTGACATGAGGTGGTGACTGATAACCAGTGATAGGGCCTCTTTGGTGATGGTGTCCCATATGTGGAAATCTCTCCCCAGGGAGGTTCACCTGGTACCTATGCAGATACCTTTTTTGGCAGCTCTTTTTTGGCTCTTTTATTTTTCCCATGCTTTTTAATTCTCAGTTTTATCACTACTGTTTTATCTTTCTTTTATCTATCTTCTTTATGTTGTTGTTTTTCTGTGAATTATTTTGTGTTTTGTTTTGTTAGCCACCGTAAAAATATTTTTTTTATTGAAGAATGGCATGTAAAGTCCTAGATTTATTTTTAAAATGTAATAAATGTACAATAAAGAATATATCTCTTTGAGCAAATTTTGGAAAGTCAGTAGATCCACCACCACTGTCATTCTAATGTTGCATGAGGGGTGCATGCAAGAAATGCCTTTTAACCATGACACTGGAAACATGCAACACTCTTAAGTGATTTTGGTGTCACTGCATCACATCTAAATGGGGACAAAGAACCAAATAATCACAGAACAGCTTCAGTTATCAAGTGGTTTGTGTGAACTGGCCTTCAGTGATTATGCAGCTTGTGTTCCCAAGCAGTTTGCATCTCCTTTTGGCAAGGATGGATCTCTCTGACCCTGCTCCCTTCAAATCTCCAGGGTAGGGCAATCTTTTGGGGGTGAAGCTTCTTTCACACTGAGGTTACAGCTTTCATATTCACTGCAGAACTAAGTTGTATTTCTGCTTATTATAGTAAGCAGCTGGACTGATGAACTACCAGGATGGGATAATCTAGAGGTGGAGAATATCTCCCTGTTCCACCACCAGGTTAGGTGTGAGAACTGTTTATCTTCCTCCTGCAAAACCAGGGTTGATTTCCCTGAATTTGGAGCTTAAATCGAGGAGAGGCATGAGGGTAGATATAAACAGGGTTTGATATGGGGGGGTGTCTCCATGAGCGATTTACACAGCTGGCTGCGTTTGGAGGTCATTAGGGATAGATGATGTCATGGCCAGCCAGCAGCCACCCTGGAGCTCATCATGGAAAAAAAAAGATTTCTTGAGACAGCTTAAAGTCTGATTATTTTCCTTAAGTCGGGTTCTCCACAGTATAGTTGTTGTGTGCCCTAGCCCCTGCATTTATCTTGGGTGTGCCTTTCACCATGACCAGGGGAGTTTCCTGTTCCTGTGTTTCCCAGCACAAGCCAATTAGTATCTACTCAGAAGTAACCCCCATTGTGGTCAATGAGGCTTGTTCCCTGAATGAGCACACCAGAGATTCCCCTCAATTGAAATAACACATTTTAAAGCACTAATTCCCTAAAGGGTGTAAAGTGCTTCCCCCAAGCTGCAATTCTCCCTTGGTTGGTCTGTTGCTTTCAGAAGTAACTAATTCAGACCTTCGTTCCTGCACAGCATCAGGTTAGAAAGGGGGCTGGTTTCCCCTCCCTTTGTTTCCCCTCCTTTCCCAGCACAAATATGTGTGTCTACTTGGAAGTAACTCCCATTGTGGTCAATGAGGCTTGTCCCCCGAATGAGCACACCAGAGATTCCCCTCATATGAAATAGCGCATTTTAAAGCACTAGTTCCCTAAAGGGTGTAAAGCGCTTCCCTCAAGCTGTGATTCTCCCTTGTTTGGGTCATTGCCTTCGGAAGTAACTAATTCAAACCTTCCTTCCTGTGCTGCATCGGGTTAGAAAGGATCCCTATGAATCGAAATAATGTATTTAGAGATCCTTAATGTCAAAGCTTTGAAGCATTGATTGATTGCAGCATGGCAGCAAGAAGACTGTGTTCCTTTCATGATTGTTGCTGTCAGGAAGTAGGGAAGAGAGAGAGAGTGATTTCTGTGGATACAGCAGAGGAAACCTCCCAGGATTTTATCAAAGGAGAAAGGGCGGAGCCTGGAGGGGTGGAGCCTCTCTTATTGGTTGATTAGCCCCTGCCCATCAGATGACATTCACACCAACCCTCCCCCTCTACCCAGAAGGATGTTCTGTGAAGCGACTTTTACTCATGTGATACACTTGCTCATAGAGTCCTGCGCGGACCAAAGCTGGCTCCTTGAAAAATCTGGGTGAGCCATGATTGGCTTTTCCTTCTGTCATTGTGGAGAAACCTCCATGGAGTTATATACATCTTTTTGCCACTGTCTGCCTTTGGTGCTCTTAGAGACTTTCTGCTTTATGACTCCTGACATTAGCCAGATCCCTTTCTGGCCCCGTCATTCTGTTTTGAAATATTTCTCTTCTTGCCATCAACCCCCCGCCCAAATACCCCCAAAACACACTTCGTTCTCATTTCCCAGTAGCATCTCATGTTCCATTTCCTTGTCTGGAACTTAGTGTCAACTGACATCATAGATGAATAATACAGCAAACTTAAACCGGGGCCTCTGGCAGAAGCACAGTTTTCCAAGGCAGGCACAAGTGATCACAGACCATAAATCATAAAGTGAAACGCGTAAGAGTGGGGACACTTCCATCGAAACTTCACTTATCATCTCCCTAGTTCTTGACAATACTATTTGGAAATATTAAGCACGTTATTAAACGTCCTACCATATTTGGAACAATGCATCACACTACAGTCCAGATTTACTGTCAGGAAAAAGGAAGGGAATTCATTTGGCTTTACTGGGGGTTTGGAGTGGGGGTTGTTTTGTTTTTTACACTCCTAATGGGTTCTTTATAGTTCTTGAAATGTTCTTTATAGACTTGAAAGGTATATTATATATCCTGGGGTAGAACTTCAGATATTACCAGTACTTTCAACTGAGGCCCATGTTCCCCAAAAAGAGGACATGGATTTCCATAACATGTGCATATACTAATTTATATGTATAATTGCAAGTTTAGAAATAATTACTACAATTAAAATAGAGGAAACCTCCAAATAGAGGACTGTCCTTTGTAAAGTAGGACAGCTGGCTGCTCTAGCAGGCACATGTGATCCCATCCACCTTCACATTCATTGCATGTCTGAAAAGGGTGCCTGAGCATTGAAATAATGATTGGTTATCCTGGGGATATTTAGGCCGAACAGCTGCTACAAATGTATTTGGTCAGCTGACCAGAGAAGGTACTCGCTTTATCTTTATCTTTATTTTGGCTTGGAGAAGCAGCTATTACTTGAGGAAATGATTTCTTGTGGGATCTGCTGAGTCAGTGAGCTGATAAGCATATGTTGGCTGGGTCCTTGCATTACAATGCTGGGAGCAGTTGCTTTTATCACTCTGTTTATGGCCTTCATACACAGCTGAGTAGAGGGGGTGCTTGCTTTTTTCTGTGTTCCCCAATGTTTTTGAATGTTTAAAGTGGGATCGTCCCTGTGAGCCCCAGCTCCACTATACCATGGGCCTTGACTAAAAACTTCATATATTTTAGTGCACTGCCTCATAGGACTGGACTATTAGACAACTGAGAGCGAGTGAGCTGCTTTGTTATATAACCAACTTCAATTCTTTTGTGAAACCAAAAGGAAGCATCAAATGGCTGCCAGTGCTCAGTGTGAGCGTGCTTTACTTATGCCCATCCTGCCCTTTGCAGGGAAACACAGGTCACATTCTTGACATCAGCTTTGCTAGCAGCAGAGAAGCTTCAGTTACAGATAGACATGGATCCTATTATTCTCCTACTCCCAGCTTCCCTTCCAGCAATTGTAACTTATACTGTTAACTGTTGTGTTAACAGCAAGGAGTAATTGTAGATGCTACGGCTCCTGAGTCATGCAGGAGCTTGTGGGTAGCTGAAGCTTTAAGCTAGAATATGTTGCTGACTTCTCCTGTTTTCCTAGCGATGTAGAGAGGGAGCCTCACCTCTTTTTGTAATGATATAATGGGCATCTCTACACCAGCCTAAAATCCTGCATTTAAAATGGGGCTTTCTGCTTCTGTTTTAAATGCAGGCTCATAATAATTTCCTTTTTCACGTGCTTCCTCCCCCCCCACCCCTTCCCCCTCCTTCTCCCCATATCTGAGTCTTCCTTTATCTTTCATTGATCTCACGCCTCTTCTTGCCACTTTTCCTCTTTTCAGGGAGGGAACTGAAGCGGAACACAATGGGATAATTTGATAGCTCATTATCTGCAATCAATTTAAAAATGGAACAAAGGGCATTTGGTGCAGGAGATGCCCTGGAAGTTCACCAAGAGCCTGCAAACTTCCATGAAGGAGCAATCTCCACTGCAGGATAAAAGCTCCATGTGAAGAAAGCCAATGATTTCACAATCCCTCATACAGTCTCAAGGGGTACTGACCCAACATCTTTTCCCATGCAAATGCAGTTGATTTTATTTAGATGCTATTTCGTTTCAACAAATATTCATTGATTATGAAGTCTTTTCATATGGACTACCTGGATTATTATTTTTTTAAAATCCAGTTGTAAAGCATAGTTTGATGTTAAAGATGCAGAAGAAGTATACTGATGTGTAGTGCTAATTGCTGAGAAAGGAAGCTTATAGGAAGAGTCTCACAAAGGTTTGATGTTGGCATTTCTGTGCCCTACAAGCCCAAGGCATGGTCTGAAGGCACATGATGCAGGAACCAGCAGGTCTGGATGGGAGATTGCCTGGACGGGAGTATGTGCACCACTTAGAGGCCCACAAAGGAAAGGTGTGATATAAATAAAATGTATTCTGCTCCCTTGGTCTCTAGCCAACATTTCCATACCTTTAATGTTTATTGTCATCACCCCATTCTTTTCCTTCTGCCACTAAATTACTCCATGCAGAACACGTAAAAGGTAAAAAGGTAAAGGTGTCCCCAACCAGTCGTGTCCGACTCTAGGGTGTGGTGCTCATCTCCATTTCTAAGCCGAAGAGCCAGTGCTGTCCGAAGACGCTTCCATGGTCATGTGGCCGGCATGACTGAACACCGAGGTGCACGGAACGCTGTTACCTTTCCCACCGAAGCGGTACCTATTTGTTGTTGTTGTTCAGTCGTTCAGTCGTGTCCGACTCTTCGTGACCCCATGGACCATAGCACGCCAGGCCTTCCTGTCCTGCGCTCTCTCCCGGAGCATGCTCAAGTTCATATTCATTGCATCCGTGATGCTATCTAGCCATCTCATCCTCTGCCGTCCCCTTCTCCTTTTGCCTTCAGTCTTTCCCAGCATCCCACTCCAGTATTCTTGCCAAGAAAACCCCATGGAACGTATCACAAGGTACCTATTTATCTACTTGCAATTTCTTGCTTTCGAACTGCTAGGTTGGCAGAAGCTGGGACTGAAGAAGGGAGCTCACTCCGTCATGCAGCACTCGGGTCTCGAACTGCTGTCCTACCGACCTTCCGGTCTGCAGTTCAGTGTCTTAACCACTAAGCCAACGCGGCCCCTTGCAGAACACATACAAAAAGTAAAAATTCAGTCGTAGGGCTCAGAATAAAGCACATTCAGCAACATTCCACAAAAATGCCCCCCATTACTGGTGCACATTTTGGCCTTGGTGCACAATGGTGGAGAGAAGATTATTTTAACAGTTCTGCAAAAGTCTTTCCAAAATCATGCATGCATTATAACCCGGCTGCTACTAAAAGCTGTAATCCTACACCCACTTAGCAGGAAGTATGCCTTGTTGAACTCATGGGGACTTATATCTGAGTAGACATATGTAGGATTATATTGTAAAACCACTTTAATTCCCCCTCCCCCCTTTTTAAGCAAGAAGGCCCTATTCACTTTAATTCAGTGACTTGGCACAGGTCCTCCATGTGACGGTACGACACATCAATAGGCACTGCATATGATGGGAGACAGCTTAACGGAATCTGACACAATGTCACTTCCATGCACTGGGGAGATGTGTATTATTAGCTTGTTAGGAATTGCTGCAGTTACTAAAATATCCCATTACCTGAGGTTTACTTACTTTTCCCCAGCCTCTACATGAAAATGTTAATATTTAGCAGCAATTTACTCTCCTTCAAACCTGTCCCAAAATAAACTCTCTTGTTCCAGGGCACCTTTGCTGGCATTGTACTAAAACATCTTTGGTCCCATAACTGGGATACAAAGTAGCCAGATTCATTTGCAGAAAGCTGAAAAACGCTGCTGTAATCATGAAAACACTACAAAGAAAGAATCTAGTTATCGCCTGCCAAGTCCTCCACTCTGAATTAGAGAGTTGCCATCCAGCTCAGTCATATTTAAGTCTGTTTGCTACTTAAACAGGAGCTGTGCTGATTAATGGCAGTCACCAAGGGTAAATTACTGTAGAGCTCTTTCAGTGTAACAACACTGTAGAAAAGGGAATAGGATACTTTTTTCTTTTCTTTTTAAAGGCTGCATTAAAGTCATCGGGTTGGATCCAGGTTTAGTCAAGCTTACAGCAGACCTGAAGTCAACGAGACGAATTTGAGTCCCATTCAGTGGGTCTACTCTGAGTATGACTAAATCTGAATTTAATCTGTAACTCTGAAAGTTAATAATTATATTCCCATTAATTTCACTGGATGGCATGGCTCTGCGCTACACAGAAGAAATCAGTTGTCATCCCACCCCACTCCCACCCCAATTCTCTCTCTCTCTCTCTCTTTCACATTAAGGCAGGGGTTCCCAAACTTTTTGGGTCAGTGGGCACAGTGCCGGTTCTAGGTTTTTGAGGGCCCTTGGACAAGACATCCTCAATGGGCCCCCTCCCTCTGTGAGTCTACCTTCTCACTGCCATTGTCCCTAGATGCAATTGTTCCTCATCCTCTTTCTCATCATTGCTCCCACTTGCTTGCTTGACAGGCAGAGAGCCTGTGAGCAAGTAGGCAGTGGCATCTACTGTTCCTCCTTACCACCACTGTTGTCTGGGGCAGAGCAAGAGGCAGGCGAACAAGCAGGTTGCAACAGTGAAGAGGAGGACCCACTCCAGGGGGCTGTTGTCAGTGGGTCCCTGAGGGATGTAGGCCCTTGGCAGATGGCCAGCCATACCTACCCTTGACACCAGCCCTGAGTGGGCACATTTGGAGTTTTGAGAGTGTCATGGGCACTCTCAAAAATGGCTGCCATGGGGAGTGGGGCTTGCCCTTTCCCAAAATGGCTGCAGTGGTGACCATGGCAGTCAAAAAACACCCTTTTCCCAGAAGTCAAACTGGTGTCACAGCTAGGGGTTTCTGATCATCCCAATAGAAGTAGAAAGCAGAAGGGGACACCCCTTAGCTTAGCAAAGACTCCACCTAGACCTTCCTTGAAGCACTGTTCTGTTTAGTGCTAGTGAGCATTTAATATTTATATCCTGCTATTCTGTAAAAAAAAAAAACCCATCAAAGTGGGTTACAAATAGGGAAATACATTATGGCAACAAACAACCCCACAACCCAAACTCATTAACATTCATGTGTAAACTAGCTGAAACTCAGAGTCATCCATTTAAACTACCTGGCAGGACAAAAAAACCCACTTATTTAACTCAGGAATTCATTGCCACAGGATGATGAAATGCCACAGTATAGTAAACATAAGCCCCTTATTCTGAGGCAACGTAGTGAAGATCAACAGATGTTTGGGAAAAATAACACAGAATGGCTACCACCATGGCATGGCTGTGAGTGTAGTGCTGGATCTTTAATTTATTTTATATTTATTTATTTATTTATTTCATTTCTATACCGCCCAATAGCCGAAGCTCTCTGGGCGGTTCACAAAAACTAAAACCAAACAACACACAATAAAACAATTTAAAATATATAGAACATTAAAACCACAATATAACAATACAACCACAATAAAACCTAGCAGCAGTGCAGGAGTTTAAAATACAGATCTAAAACAGCAAAGATAAAAATTTAGAAAGCTAAAATAATGCCTGGGAAAATAAAATTGATCCAGCAAGACAATTCTTATGTTCTGAAAGCTACCTTGTAATAGACAAACTAAGGCAAAGTAGTAAAACTTAACACAGACTGAGGGTACTTCCAGATGAGGCTTTGATCATGCCATTGCCCTGCCTCATTCACAGAATTGTAAGCCGGGGGGGGGGGGTCCAGATGCTGACATCTTCCACTTGTACCCCTCCCGTTTTCCCCACTTCTGCCTTGGGATTGTTAGTGCTAGAACCCCTCTGTTTTGAAGCACCCTAACATCCACGTTTCCTGAAATTAACTCCCACAATGCAATTCCTGCAAGGAAGGAAGCGCAGGAGGCTGCCGGAGAAAGGGGAATTCGCAAAAATGGCCTCCTTTCTCCCTTCTGTGAGCCTCTGCTGGACTGCCAACCCCTTTGCAAATGGAAGGAGCTTCTGTATACATAGAAAGGCTACCCTTGATCCAGGCCATTATTTTATTATTATTATTATTATTATTATTATTATTATTATTATTATTATTATGTTTTTTAAAAAAGTAAAACACAGATAACATTAAATGAACAGTATAATTCAGAAATACAAGAAGCAGAAGCAGTTCAATTAGAGGGAAAAGGTTACGCCACTGGAACGCTGTTTAGCATTCCAACATACTCTAAAAGGTTCCCAGTCTTCCTCACAATTTATTTGCACTAACTATGTGACGTTCCTGCCCTCGGTTATTATACCTTCTTCAGCTTCCACCTGTTGAAACAGAAAACCCCCTCAGCACGTCTGCCTCCACTTTGGTCAGTTATCCTCACTGACACACACAGCTTCAGCCCCTTTTACTCTCTGGGTGAAAGAGACGCCCAATATGCCTAATTGGTTCCCTTTATCCAATACAGGAGAAGTAACAAGGAAATAGATTTTCTAATGGTAGCGCAATAAGCCAAACAGACACGTGGGATTTTGTATTTAAAACAAACAAATAAAATGTATTAAACACAAAAGGAGTTATATATACTATTATTAATAAATCTATACTTGGTCCTAACCTACCTACTCTACCCCTTCTAAATCCTGCTTCCAAAACCCCACTAACTAGATGTAGCTTCTTCAATCCCTAAGGCCCTATCTGACTAACTAACTGTCAGCTCTCTCCTTTTATAACCTCAGAATCCTTACACATGCGCACAAGCCCCTCCCACCTTTCACTCGCTCCCAAATGTTCTTTGAACCCTAGCTTACCTAGGTTACTGATCTGACTAAGGCCTTCGACACGGTAAACCGTACTGCTCTCTGGACCATCCTTCTGAAAACCAGATGCCCTAATAAATTTGTGAAAATCTTGCGGGTCCTCCATGATGACACGAGGGCAACAATTTTGGATAACAATGGCTCTCAAAGTGATCCATTCAAAGTGGAATCAGGCGTTAAACAGGGATGCGTCATTGCTCCAACCATCTGAGTGGCAGGGGCTGCTTGACCAATAAGAGAGGATTCCCCCCTCCAGGCTCTCCCCTCCTTTCTCCCTAACGAAGGTGAAAATTAGAAGTAATTACTTCCTACGTGCTCAAATGGGGGAGAAGCCTCCTAGCGAGCCCCAGTCTTTCTCTCCTGTTGCTGCACTTGATCGCTGTAATGGGGTGGAGGAAATGAATTACTTCCTATGTGGGCATTTGGGAGAAAAGCCTCATTTTGTACAATGTTACTTCTGAGTAGACACTAATTGGTTTGTACTGGGAATCACAGTAGGGGTGCACGAAAGTCACTTACCTGGTCTCGCAGCTTGCTTCGCGATGGGGGGGAGGCGCTTCGCTGCTCCCCCCGAAGTTCAGGCTGGGGGGGGCTTCCCTCCTCGCCCGGCCGAAATTCAGGCCGGGGGGAGGCTTCCCGCCTCGCCCGGCCGAAATTCAGGCTGGGGAGAAGCGCCCCGTCTCCCCGGCCGCGAACTTCAAAAGAAAAGTAAAAAAAAAAGCCCCGTGATAGGCTACGTGATGATTAACGTAGCCTATCACGGCTAGATCTGCAAAGTCAGCCATGATAGGCTACGTAAATCGTCACGTAGCCTATCACGGGTGACTTAAAAAAAAAAAAGCGCGTACGCAAATGGCGGCCCCCATAGGGAGCCGCCATTCTCGTTCCTTATTTGGTCGCTGTAGTCTACGTAAAGATTTACGCTATTTGCGTTGCCCTTATTTTCGCCGTAGTCTACGTAAATCTTTACGTAGACTACAGGGACCAAATAAGGAACGCGAATGGCAGCTCCCTATGGGGGCTGCCATTAGCCGTACGCGCTTTTTTTTTTAAATCACCCGTGATAGGCTATGTGACGATTAACGTAGCCTATCACGGCTGACTTTGCAAATCTAGCCGTGATAGGCTACGTTAATCGTCACGTAGCCTATCACAGGGGCGTTTATTTTTTTTTTACTTTGCTTGTAATGGCGGCAGCGGCAGCCGGTCAAAAGACCGGCTGCCACCCCCGCCCCTGACGAAGACCTGCCGAACTGCCGCCGGGACCCGCCGCCGGGAGGGACATTCGTGAAAGGTAAGTCCCATCCGGGGGGGGGAGCGGGGGGGGCGGAGAAGTTCTCCCCGAACAACCTTCGGAGGACTGAATGCGTTGGCGCTCGGCCCCCCGAAGTTTCGGGGAGAAATTCTCCCCCATCCCTAAATCACAGGGACAGGGAAACCCCCCTTGACCGGGGTCACGGTGAAAGGCAAACCCCTGGGCAGGGCTAGCATACCCGAGGTCAATGCGGGGGATTGGGGCACACAGCAACTATATTGGGGAGAACCAGACTTGAGGAAAAGAATTGGACTTTAAGCAGTCTCAGGAAATCCATTTTTTCCCTGATAAGCTCTGGGGTGGGTGCTGGATGGCCACGACGTCATCACACTTAATGACCTCAACACGCAGCCGGCTCAATTGCTGGTGGAAACACAGCCTCAGTCTCCAGGTAGGGCTGGGAAATACTCCTGCTTGAAACCCTGGAGAGCCACTTCCAGTCAGCATAGAGGCAACAAGAACATAAGATGAGCCATGCAGGAACAGACCAAGGGTCCATCTAGTCCAGCATTCTGTTCATAACATGGCCAACCAGCTACCTGTGGGAAGCCGACAAGTAGAACATGAGTGAAGTAGCACCTTTCCACTCATGTTTCCCAGCAACTGGTATACAGTTACAGAGGCAATACTGGAGTAAGCTAGAGTCCAATGGTCTGAATGGTATAGGGCAGTTTCCTGTGTAAGATCAGACAGTAGTGGGCTATAATAACCAGGCATCTGACTGAGGGCCAAAACAGATGTTCCTGTGTTCCACTCACTTAACTGTGGAACATCTTTCTTTTCACAATACTTTGCATAAGCCATTGTAGCTAATAACTTGCACTTTTTTAGGAAGCAAAAAATTGTCATGCTTTTCAGCATCTGCAGGCACACACAGGAAGGCACAGCAGTTTAGCTCCTAATTACCTTTTACGATCAGTGAAATGAGGCGAATAATGTGCCAGAGTGTAAGATAATTATGAAGCAGCCAGAGTGCCATGTAAACAGGAGAATGAGCTGCAAAGAAGTATTCCTCACACGTACCTAGGTGAAAGATCTGTATTTTTACTTATTAGCCTTAAGCTGCAAATTAGGCCTTTTTTCAGATTATGATGGGATCAATTCTAAAAACTACTTCTGCCACTGATGTGCGTGCCCAGCATCAGTCAGGGATGGCAATGTATTCCTGCAGTCATTTATTTAGTAGCAGTTCCCAATGAAGACGTCTAAAACAAAATAAAGCCATAGTACCATATGGAAACAGGAAGCATTTCTACAACATGTTGAGGAACACCATCAACAACAGTGCAAAATAACTTCATTTATCACCAAGGAAGAACCTCAAAGGAGCTATAGCTCAGTGGTGGAACACCATGTTTTGTATGCCAAAGCGCCAGATTCAATCCTTAGCATATCTCTCTAGCTAAAAGTTCTTAGCATGGATGAGCAAAGATATGTGTCTGAAACCTTGGAGCACTGTTCCTAGTAAGACTGCAGCTGCCCAGCTAGCTCAGTGGGTCAGAGATTCGTGCTGGTGACACTAAGGTTGTGGGTTTAAGCCCCATGATGGAGGCAAATCAAAGAATATGGGTTCTTCTTCCTTTATATTGATTCGGGATCTGAAACTCAGGGTTTTTCTACACAAGGCTGTTAATCCGCTCCATCTCCTTACAGTTTCATTGCAGAATTGAGATCTGAGCACTACATTAGGAGCATTTCTTTTCCTGCTTTTCTGCTACATAACCTCTAGGTGGCACTGTAGTATAATGGAACAGCACAGATACACAAGAAGAAAACGTGCTTTCTTCACCATCAGAAATAATACCCTATTTTCCCTGTTCTAAAAAAACAACATGTGTTAAGTGCTGTTTACAAATAGAAGTGAAACTGGAGGGTCATGTCATCTAAAAAACACATAAACAACTGTGAGTAGGGAATGACGAGCGCACAACAAATGCCTCATATAGAAAAGCTCTCAGTGGGAGAGTCATATGCTTTGCATGTAAGATGTCCCAGATGTGACACTCCCACCCTTTGGAGGGTTAGGAAAGACCCCTGTCTGAAGCCCTAGAGAGAGCCGCTTCCAGTCAGTAGACCAGGGATGGGGAAGCTTTTTCATTGCAAAGGCTGTATTTCCTCATGGCTAACCACCTGGGGTGCCACGCCACCTCTTTCTCTCCCACACTCTCCCACACAACCATTCATACACATTCACACATAACATACACACCCATTCTCAGACATGATATACATCCATACACACATGCTCACAAATTCCCCACACAGCAATGAGGCTTGGAAAAAAGCCTGTCAGTTAACCCTCCCCTCCCCATATGCTGAGACAGCCCCCTGAAAATCCCCCCCCCTGGTAATTAAACTTAATAGGTGACTTTTTTTTTGCTGCAGAGGGGAAGTTACAGCATGTAGGAGGGGACGGGTAATGCTTCCTAACATTGAACCCCCCCCCCCCAAATTTACCCCTGCACTGCAGTTAGAACCAGCTTTTCTGCATAAAATTATGTTTTCCCCTTTAGAATATTCTAAAGTATATTTTTAGTGTATGCTGAGTGTGTACTTTCTTCAGGAAGGCAACTCTTAGCTCCAGCTTCCCAGTGAAACTAAGATATAGCATGGTGATCTAAAACAAAGAGGCATCATGCCCTAAAGCTAAATATGAAATCAAGTTTTTGTACTTGGCACAACAATCTTCATTACATGAAATGCATTAAAAAAAAAAAGCATTTAAAGCTGGAATTGGAAAATGCAAGCTTTGTCGATTCTATATGAGATTTCAGAGTTGGGGGAGAAAACTATTAACATTTATCCATGCTTATTCACAGCTGTATATGCTCTACAGGTCTTTTACAAGAAGACAATTTGTCTTGTGATTAATGACATCAGGGCCTTTCACATGTGTGTGCGCATGCATGTGTTTAAATGCTCATCAGGAGCTGCTGAGGCTCAAACTGGGAACCTCTGGGCCCATGTGCAGCTACCACATGTGCTAAGCCACTAAACACCATGCTGTGGTGTTTACCTACACAGCTTAGTAACATCAGGTCCTGGACTGACCCGCCCACTCAGGCTGGTCATTAGATCCTTATGGACAGGAAGGACTATAAGGGGTTCCTGTTCCTGCTAAACCTTGTGTGAGCAACGACGACATCTTCCTAAGTTGTGATGTGTTCTTCCATCCTTTTGACTTATTCTTCAGTCGTGACTGGTGGTGTTGTCCTGTGTGGCTGCTGGTTCCTGTTTCAAAGCTGGTGCGCTATACCCCACAGATTCAAACAAACTCTGCTTCCCAAACGAATTTCCAAATTGTATTTGAGCAAAGGTTTCTATTTAGAGCTTTCTGGGGCTGTGGCTTCTTTCTCCTCAGGCCAAAAGCAGCGGGTGTTGCCCTCAACCATTTCCTGGGGCCAATCTTCATGTGCGATTTAGTGCAGAAAGGAAGCAGTCTGAGGTCATCTGCAGCACTGCTGTTGCTTCCCTCTATGAACTCCGCATTTTTGCAGAGTAGTTTTACTGCATTTTTTAAAATGCAGCTCCCAAACGGTTCAGCTGCAGTGTGTGTCATTCCTCCAGATTAAATCCGGCCTGATGCGCATGCCAGCGGTGTGTCTTTCACCTGGCTGTGACCTTGGTCAAGGGGTGATGCCCTCCTTTTCTCCACTATTGTTTTGATTTTTTGCCGTTTCACAGTAGCATGTGGAGGAGACAGGTCTGGTTCCTTGCCCCACAGTAGTTATTTGCTCTATCTGCCTCTCAGTAGTGCTCTCTGCTTTGCCATTCACTGTACTTCTGGTCTTCTTTCTTCGGTAGTAGACTGCAGTCCCAAGATAGCGTAGCTTTTAAGGAACAACCCCTTTCCCCCCCCCCCATCTCCCTACATTGCACCTTCAGCAGCTCACTTTGGAGGCTTCATTCTCTGCACCTTCCTTAAACTATTCCCCTCCTGCACTGGTTGATTTTTTTACCCTTTGTTGTTGTTCAGTCGTTCAGTCGTGTCCGACTCTTCGTGACCCCATGGACCATAGCACGCCAGGCCTTCCTGTCTTGCGCTCTCTCCCGGAGCGTGCTCAAGTTCATACTATCTAGCCATCTCATCCTCTGCCGTCCCCTTCTCCTTTTGCCTTCAGTCTTTCCCAGCATCAGGGTCTTTTCCAGGGAGTTTTCTCTTCGCATTAGGTGGCCAAAATATTGGAGCTTCAGCTTCATTATCTGTCCTTCCAATGAGCATTCAGGGTTGATTTCCTTTAGGATGGACTGATTTGACCTCCTTGCAGTCCAGGGCACTCGTAAGAGTCTTCTCCAGCACCACAGTTCGAAAGCATCAATTCTTCGGCGCTCAGCCTTCCTTATAGTCCAGTTCTCACAGCCATACATTACTACTGGGAAAACCATAGCTTTGATTAGACGGACCTTTGTCGGCAAGGTGATGTCTCTGCTTCTTACTATGCTGTCTAGGTTTGCCATAGCTTTCCTCCCAAGGAGCAAGCGTCTTTTAATTTCATGGCTACAGTCACCGTCTGCGGTGATCTTGGAGCCCAAGAAAGTAAAATCTGTCACTGCTTCCATTTCTTCCCCTTCTATATGCCAGGAAGTGATGGGGCCAGATGCCATGATCTTAGTTTTTTTAATGTTGAGTTTCAAACCAGCTTTTGCACTCTCCTCTTTCACCCTCAACAAGAGGCTCTTTAGATCCTCTTCGCTTTCTGCCATTTTTACCCTATAACCCTTCAAAATCCTGGGAAATCACTAAATTGCTAAATCGCCGTTGCAACATGCCACAACGTCGAAATTGCTCTACTGCAGCTTCTCATTAGTGGGAACTTGCTGGCTGTATTCCCCCTTTCCTTTTGCTCCTTTCTGGGCTGTGGTGTGTCTTTCAGGGATCAAGGCCAGTGGTGCTTTCTCCTGCAGTGCTCTTCTCTGATGTTCCCTTCTATCTTGCAGTCTTTCCCAGCTTAATCCCCCCAAATCTCCTGAAAGTGCTGAACTGGTAAATTGCCAGTTCATAGCGTGACATTGACGCTACTGTGGGGTCTCATTACAGTGTGCTTCGGGGGATCAGGGCTGCTGGTCCTTTCTCTATCCCACCACCTTTAAGTTTTAGGGGCTTAAGAAGGTGGAGAACCAAAGACAGAGAAAAACGGGAAACACTGAAGCACAACTATACAAAATACTAATGAAATGCTAAAGAAACCAAATTTGCAGTTCTGAAGCCTGCTATAGTGATTTCACACATAGGGAATAGCTCCAAATTGCTATACTGGTGTAGCGCTATAGCGATTTAGAGCTATTCTGTATGTGTGATATCTCAGTACAGCTCTACCTAGCTGTGGAAGTCTTGTTTCTGTGCAGAAAGAAGGCGGACAAGTAGACCTCTTGGTGACATACTTACACTGGGTGGGAATGTAGGAAATTTTGGGGTTAGAATGCTCTGCTGCTTTTTCTAGATGCACCTGGGGAGCAAGGGCAACGGGTCACATGCGTCTCACAGGTGGTTGATGACATCATTTCAACTGGTGGGACTCCGCCCAACTGACCCCAAAGGAAGGCAGATAAAAATGGAGTGTGACTTGTGAAAATGGTTTATTTGGGAGGTATATTGTCTGCTTTTTCTTACTTCATGTGCCCCTGATGGAGCTAAGCCAATTTCAGGAAAAAGCAGATAGAAAACACATCTCAATGTGTTGCCATGAAGTCTGCCCCCTGGTTTGTCCCAGGAAGCATGATCCATTCAGGCTAAATCTAACAGTTCTTTCATATTGTTACAGTTCCAGGTCTGATATTATTTCCCCATATTCCATCAGATTGCTTCAACATATGCTACTGAGCATGTTCAAGTGCAATAGAGCACACCCAGTACTACAAAATGAAGCCAGTTTTCCTGCCCACGCTTCCTATCAGATTTCATTACTCTGTTCAAGAAAGGGAACAAGAGAAATCTAACTTTCATACAAGATGATCAGATTCTGCCCCATGTGTTATTTAGCATCACAATAAGTCTGAAATTCAAAGAGGGAAATGCTACAATTGTGTTTATTAATGGAAATCTGCCTTGGTGTGAAAGAAAAAAATATGCTTAGTCTCTGCCTTTGTAGCAGGTGCTCTTAACCTGCCCATACTGCTAGCAGAAAATAGTTATCTTTATCCCAAAACAACAAAAAGAGATGCCACGCATGTCACTGCACTGTTATTGAATTCATCTGAGAAGATGGGAAGGAGACTTTTTACCTCCCTATTTCAGGTTTCTATTGTACCTAAGGTTGTGTCTGAGGTTGAGGGTGTAGAGGAGCCTTAATGGTTCCTTGGTTTGGAACTTGATTTTTTGCTGAAGTGAGGGGATACTCACTATAGTAGAGGTCGTTGTGAATATTGCAACTTCATCTGCAAGTTACAGGAAGGGGCACCGCAGCAGTTAGCATGTTTATGCATGGGAATGTTTGGCACAGCTAGCCTTAGAATATAGGCTCTATAGCCTATGCGTGGCTTCCTGCTCCTCCCCTTCCTCCCCCCCCCACTCACTCTGCCTTCCTCCATTGCTGGGAGCACTCTCTCCTGCCTGTGTAAAGGAACACAAAGAAATGGATTGGACAAACTTTGTCTGAAAATATACAGTGCACCTGCATTTTATGCAAGGAACTGTGAATAAACTATTTTACCTTTTCTTCACCAAAGAAGGGTGTCGTCTCTCTCTTTTTGCCTTTTGTGTGCATGTGGGAGTTGTTGTTGTTGTTGTTCAGTCGTTCAGTCGTGTCCGACTCTTCGTGACCCCATGGACCATAGCACGCCAGGCCTTCCTGTCCTGCGCTCTCTCTGGAGCATGCTCAAGTTCATACTCATTGCATCGGTGATGCTATCTAGCCATCTCATTCTCTGCCGTCCCCTTCTCCTTTTGCCTTCAGTCTTTCCCAGCATCAGGGTCTTTTCCAGAGAGTTTTCTCTTCTCATTAGGTGGCCAAAATATTGGAGCTTCAGCTTCAGTATCTGTCCTTCCAATGAGCACTCAGGGTTGATTTCCTTTAGGATTGACTGATTTGACCTCCTTGCAGTCCAGGGGACTCGTAAGAGTCTTCTCCAGCACCACAGTTCGAAAGCATCAGTTCTTCGGCGCTCAGCCTTCCTTACAGTCCAGCTCTCACAGCCATACATTACTACTGGGAAAACCATAGCTTTGATTAGACGGACCGTTGTCGGCAAGGTGATGTCTCTGCTTCTTACTATGCTGTCTAGGTTTGCCATAGCTTTCCTCCCAAGGAGCAAGCGTCTTTTAATTTCATGGCTACAGTCACCGTCTGTGGTGATCTTGGAGCCCAAGAAAGTAAAATCTGTCACTGCTTCCATTTGTTCCCCTTCTATATGCCAGGAAGTGATGGGGCCAGATGCCATGATCTTCGTTTTGTTAATGTTGAGTTTCAAACCAGCTTTTGCACTCTCCTCTTTCACCCTCAACAAGAGGCTCTTGAGATCCTCTTCGCTTTCTGCTATTAGAGTGGTATTGTCTGCATATCGGAGGTTGTTGATAATTCTCCCGGCAATCTTAATTCCGACCTGTGATTCATCCAACCCGGTGTTTCTCATGATGTACTCTGCATATAAGTTAAATAAGCAGGGTGACAATATCGTACTCCTTATCGTACTTGTCGTACTCCTTTCCCAATTTTGAACCACTCGGTTGTTCCATGTCCGGTTCTTACTGTTGCTTCTTGACCCTTGTACAGGTTTCTCAGGAGACAGGTAAGGTGGTCTGGTATTCCCATCACTTTAAGAATTTGCCAGAGTTTGTTGTGATCCACACAATCAAAGGCTTTAGCGTAGTCAATGAAGCAGAAATAGACGTTTTTCTGGAATTCTCTTGCTTTCTCCATGATCCAGCGAATGTTGGCGATTGGATCTCTCGTTCCTCTGCCTCTTCGAAACCTACCTTGTACTTCCGGTAGTTCCCGGTTCGCATACTGCTGAAGCCTAGCTTGTAGGATTTTGAGCATCACCTTGCTGGCATGTGAAATGAGCGCAATTGTGCGGTAGTTTGAACACTCTTTGGCGTTGCCCTTCTTTGGAATTGGAATGTAAACTGACCTTTTCCAGTCTTGTGGCCATTGTTGAGTGTTCCAAATTTGTTGGCATATTGAATGCAGCACTTTAACAGCATCATCTTTTAGGATTTTAAATAGCTCAGCTGGAATACTGTCATCTCCGCTAGCTTTGTTGTTAGTATTGCTTCCTAAGGCCCACTTGACTTCACTCTCTAGGATGTCCGGCTCAAGTTCAGTGACCTCACTATCATGGCTATCAGGGACATTCAGATCTTTCCTGTATAGTTCTTCTGTGTATTCTTTCCACCTCTTCTTAATCTCATCTGCTTCTGTTAGGTCCCTGCCTTCTTTGTCCTTTATCATGCCCATCTTTGCACAAAACATTCCCTTGAGATCTCTGATTTTCTTGAAGAGATCTCTAGTCTTTCCCATTCTGTTGTTTTCCTCAATTTCTTTGCATTGTTCATTTCAGAAGGCCATGGAAGCTCACTGGGTGACTTTGGGCCATTCACAAACTCTCAGCCCAACCTACCCCACAGGGTTGTTGTTGTGGGGATAAAATGGAGGAGGAGGAGGATTATGTATACCGCTTTGAGTTCCTTGGAGGAAGAAAGGCGGGATATAAATGTAATAAATGAATGAATGAATTCTAAGAGATAGAAGAATTTGATGGCTTGGCCATCAGGGAATGTTAGCTTATCAGAATTGGCTAGGTGTGTCCATCCTCACACTACATGCTGGAAAGAGGGCTAATTAATTCTGATAGATAACAGGAACTGAATGGCTTGGCCATCAGGAAACATTGCCCCATCAGAATTGTTTAGGTGTGCCCAGCTTAATGAATTCTGATCAAAAAAAGAAAAGGAAAGAAAAAGGAAATTTGATAGCTTGGACATCAGGAAAGGCTCCCCAAGCATTGAAATAAGAAAGGATACCAAAAAAAATTATGTTCATGGACTATCTGAAAACGTTATCGTTAAAAGAAATCTGACGGGGTGACGAAAAATGATGTTACACCATCTCAGGTGAGAGTAAGCAATAGCAGCGGTTCAATACACAAATTGTGTATGAAGGGGAGATCATCCCTTCAGTAATTCTTTTGCACGACACCTTCAACCCTGATTGCCTGTACCTGATACCCAGACTTCCACTTGGATATTTTGTGTCAATTTTAATTCCTCTTTGAGTCGTGCAACATGATTGCACGACTCAACATGAGTCGTGATTGTACAAGAGTACAGTAAGAAGGGTTATTATTCCTCATTGTCAAAAGCTTGTCAGAGGACAATGGTTGCTTCTAGCTAACAAGAGTGGAGATTGTCCCTAATATTGGGCAACATGAGATGGCCACCTGAAGTAGCAGATTTTAGGTACCATTAAAGAGCAAGAAATTCTCAGCAGTTTTAATTATTATATTTTTTAACGATGGTGTGTGTATTTGGATTTTACACCTCAGACACCAAAATATATTGAGCTAGGCCTGACAAGAGCTAGCAGCTTCGGCCAGATTTCCAGTGCTTCACACATCCCTCTTTGCTTGTTGTGTGAATCCCATATCTCAGCAAACTGCAGATTTGAGGCATTAATTAACTTATTTCCTGGCTCATGCTTTTGCACAGTCAGTGAGAGTAGGTTAGCTGAATAAATCCACTTTGATTTGCTAGCCTGTCTATCACTGACAGAAAGAGTTCTGTGCTGCATATAGAGTTTCAGTATCTTGAGGGAAAGTAGAACAGGAGGAGAGAATTCCCACTGATGTAAATGGGCTCAGCTTCATTTAAGACCATGGTGGCTTCTAGTTTCTCATTAAGATGCTGTTGAAGTACAGTGAAGTCCTCTGATCAATATTTATCTAGTTTGCAGCAACACCAAACCTGAGATGGCAAGTACTTTAATAAATAGCTTGATCGGTTGACTTCTTGTATCACTTGAGGTACTTATTGCAGCTTTGTGTTGTTCTGTGTAAAACAAAACAAGCAAAAATACCACACAGCTCCATCTGAGCTTAATACACCATGCATTCTAATTTACACGCACAACAGATAAAAGTGACAGACCTGTTTCTGGACTGTACCATTCCAGACTGCAGTTGGTATATGGTTGAACATGCTTACCCATGAATGAAAACATTCAGTATGCATACAAATCAGCATTATCAATATGATGGGTAGGCTGGAACTCTGACATCTAGCTTTCTTTGGGCAGAGATTTATATGTTACACAGCAGGGGTGCAGAACCTTAGGCCCTTAGGCAAATCTGGATCTCTGGAGTTCCCAATTTGGCCCTCCAGGGTTTCCCAGAAGTCCCCATCCCTGTCCCATGGCGCTACCCCCTTTCCCCAGCTACTGATCTTTTGCTGGCTTCCCAGCTTTTGTGCAGTTTTTTTTCCCCACCCTAAAAAGTTGAAATGCCTGTCCTAAGGCTTAGTTACTGTCAGTAAGAGCTTGAAGCTAAAATATGCTGGCAATTTGGGTTTTCCCCCCTGCTTATCATTGGAATGTACTCCCAAGAGCTTCTCCAAGATGGAATTCAGCCCTCAGGCTGAAAGAGGTTCTGCACCTCTGTTATATAGGAGTGGCATTCAGTCATGTGATCCTCCACCTTATGCATCTTACTGAGTGCCATCTTCCTGGCTCACCAATGCCATTGTGCCAGGTGGACTGCAGCCATTGTCGATAGGAGCAAGGTCCTCCCAGAACTCTCAAACAGTAATCCAGCAGCCTGGTTCCCTTCAAGTTGCTGGTATATAACATATCCACACTCTTTGGTCTGCACAAGCTCCAATCCTGATGTTGGAAAAGGCCACTTGTCTCCATAGGATCCATTGTTACCTCATGACAATTGCTGACCCTTTAAGAATCTCATACACAGTTTTGTTCTCACAGAATTGTGCTGGCAAACAATGCAGGGTTTTGTGCGAACCAGGGCTCAGCAGAATTATTTTCAATGCCAAAGCTCGGCTCTGTAACATGTGACATTAACAACTGTCCATTCTACTATCTCCCTTATAGAGCAAACACCCCAAAGGAGGATTCTCTACATGGAATTTCTAAATTTTAAGACAGATACTCTATCTGGCCTAAATTACTGAGTGGCTGAATAATAAGGCACCATCACAGTGCATTATACTTGACAAGGTTACATAAACAGATCCAATTCATGCCCCAAGAGGCGATTTTATCAAATGTAATGAGGTAAAAATGGGTCCTATGGAGACAAGCGGCCTTTTCCAACATCAGGACTGGAGCTTGTGCAGACCACCTCCCACAAAGAATGTGGATATGTTTTATACCAGCAACGTGAAGAGGAGCTGGCTGCTGGATTATTGTTTGAGAGATGTTGGAGGGCCTTGCTCCTCTCAGCAATGGCTGTCCACCTGGCACAATGGCAGCGGTGAGCCAGGGAAATAGCACTCAGTAAGATGCATAAGGAAAGGCACATTCCTGGAAATCCCTGCACACACAGGTGTTGATGGATCCTGTTGCCTGTTTTGTTGGCAGCGTTCCTGATTAAGCCCTTATTCACCAAAGTCTTTTAAGAAACTGAGCCTCAGTTTACTCGTGTTAAATCACATGCCATTCCTCCCCCACTCTTTCCTTCCATTTTTGGCCCAGCCAGCATTCCCCAGCAGGAAACTGGTATATTTGGGGTTGAGAGGGCAAATAAGCACACTGGGTGGGATCCAGCTACTTTTCCACCAGTGGGAATATTCCCTGAGCAGAGTTCAGCTCAGAATGCTCCTGCTGGCAGAAAGGGAACGGGGAGGTGATCTTTGCCAATTCCCCCTTCACTTTGCAGCCGCAGTGGTACTCCCCCCCCCCCGTTCCTGGGAGTCCCCCAACTTTTTGGAGCAGATTTTTTTGCGGGGGATAGGGAGCTGCAGCGGGAGGGAAGAATCAGTGAAGATCACCTCCTGTTCCACCAAAGGAAATACCCTGCTGGATTGGAAACGTCCAGCAGACAGAAGGAAATCTGTGGAAATAATAACTTGGATCCATGCCATTCACTCTTTATTCTCTGCCAGTTTCCTATCTCCAAATCAGAAAAAAAATCACTTGCTTTTACTCCCGTGTATAAAAAGATATGTGTACCCATTTATTTTCCTTTGTAAATAAGGAAAATAGGGGGTGGAAGCACCATTTGGAAGTGGCAAAGCAGCAGAGAAGAAAAATTACCCTCCTCCATGTGCATCCAAGCTCCTGTTGAAGACTGCAGCTTGGACAGTTGTTTTAAGTATGATTAATGTCTTCTGCCGAGGCTCAAACTACACGTGACAGTCTGAAGGATGCTGTTCCAGTGAATGCAAATGCATTTGCATGATTACTGTTCATCTGTGCTCTTGTTTGGTTTGAATATGGCATGCAGTGGAGACTGGCAGCACATTATGGTCAATCAGTCTTAAAAGCACCCTCTATCTCCTGAGAGAGAGAAAAAGTACTGGCTCCTGAAGGCCGTCTCTGACTGTGGCAAAGCCAGGATGAATCGCTGCTCTTCAGCCCATCACTATTGGTAGGTTAATGCTTATTTATTTGGGCATCTTTATTATATTTGTCAATTAAAGTGCTGGAGGCCAGATACAAAATATACAACAGCACAATAAAATGCATTGAAATATCTCTACAATGATACTGTAAAATCAAAGTAAAAGCATAGAATGAAGCAGAACAAGGTATCCCCAAAAGCATGGCAGAAAACAAACAAACTTTGAACCAGATTTCCCCCCCCCCCAAAAAAAAAGCTGTTGGTATTGCAAAGTGGGCATCTCTCTAGGGAGAGAAGACATTCCACCCCTGCGGCATCAGTGCCATCATCTAGGCCATAAAAGGCGAAATCTTATGCATGTTTAGACAGAAAACAGGCCTACAATTCCCAGCAATTCCCAGCCAGTCATGGGAGTTGTAGGCCTGTTTTCTGTCTAAGCATGCTTAGGATTGTACCCTAAAGCTCTTTTGCCTGTCCCTTTGGTCTAAATACAATTTCAAAGCCTTTCTTACTTTAGGCCAAGGGTGGGGAACCTGTGGTCCTCCAGATGTTGTTTGACTCTAACTCAGGGGTCCCCAACAGGGCTCTGAAGGATGGAGGTATGCCCAGGGCTCTGAAGGATGGAGGCCTTTAATGGCACCCTCATGGTGATTTCTATGTATATATGGCATATCTGCTAACTTCCTGCTTGCTCTATGCTTTTAAGCCTATGGACCTGGTTTCTCTCTGTACCTCAGCTTGCAGTTTTGACATGCCCTCTTGCTCTCTGATCGGCCAAAGTAATAAGTTATGAACCAGCATCCTTATTCCCATACTGTGCCTATTAGGAGCGGGCATGAGCAGTGGGGGGCCATATCAGAAGGGAAAGGTAAGCAATCCTCTTGAATGCAAACCAGCACTCCAAGGATGGGACCAAATGGGCTGGGATCTTTTCCATCTGAGAAGGGAGCGCAGGCAAAGAGGGGGCATTTCCTGCCTGTTTGCTCGCCCTCCTATCTGCATTTCTTGGGGTGAGGGGTCTGGTCCTTGGTCTCCAACCCTTTATTTTTGTGTGTTGGGAGGTGCAGTGCTTGTCCTCTGTGCCCTTCTATTTGTTTGTTTGGGGCAGGGGGGAAAGCGATGGAGTTTCCAGCCCGTTCACTCATCTGCCTGCGTTGCTTTACCTCCAGGCTTTTGTGTTTGGGGTGGTGGTGATCTGGGGGCGTTTCTCACTCTCTCGCATGGCTGCCTGGCTTATGTTTGCTATGGCACTCTGGATGCTGTTTGCTGCATGTGGGGAGCATGTGCAAAGTTAAGGATTTTACTGTGTGCTCACTCACATGCCTGCGTTGTTTTTGTTCATTGTGCATGCTAGATTCTGGGCTCGCTGGATGCCCCACAACAGCCCTGTTTGTTTGTTTTGTGGTGCATGGCAGCAGAGGCCTTTTACAGGGGACAGGGGGCAACCAGAGCTTTTCCTTCCTTGCTTGCCCACCCAACTCCTTTCTGTTGGTGGTGGCTGCCAGGATTGGCACTTCATGCAGTGGGGATGTGGCGTGGGCAATGCTAGGGCATTTCATAGAATAATAGGGTTGGAAGGGGCCTACAAGACCATTGATTCCAACCCCATTTCCCTATTCTCTTCCCTCAGTTTCATTTTTATCCAATGCACCATCCCAATTTTCCTGGCCCTCCTCTGCTGCTTCTTAAGTCTGTTTTCCAGTGGCAGAGAGGCATCCCTGCTTCAGCTCTATCCTTCCACCATCACATTTTCAGAGACTCCTCAACAGCACATTTGTCTCTGTGTGTGTGCTCATGTGACATGGAGTGTCTGTGTGCGTGTGTGTGTGAGTGAAGTTGATTATAGTCCATGAAAGCTTACACCAGTTAGTACTAACATGTTGTGGTCTTTTTTTATGGTGCACACAAGCCTTACTGTTGTTCGTAAAGTTGAGTTTCCCAGTAGGATTTAAAATGGTCACTCTCTTGCTCATTTCTACATGTGATCTCCCACAAACCACCTTAAAATCACAGATCTGCAATGTGATCTGCAATTTCAGGTTGGTTTGAGGGAGATCCCATATAAAAATCATGATGATCCATGCCTCTGATCCTTCTGTGCATGCTACGGTTGTGCTGGCAAGTTTGGATGTTTGTATTTCTATGGCAAGAATGTTTGGATGTTTGTTTTTTGTATTTCTTTGACAGGAATATTTGGATGCTTGCGCTTCTGTTTTATTTATCTGTTAGTAAATTATTTCATATTTGAACTATTTTGAAGTCTTGTTGTCTGTCTGACCTGACCTCCCCACGGTGGCCATCTTGTGAGTAGACATGCTGCCATCCATGACGGACATTTTGTGAGTAGCCACGCCTACACAGTGACCATTTTGTCACTGCTGCCCATGGCATAATGTTAGGATTCCAAATGAGCCCACTGGCCAAAAAAGGTTGGGGGAAAAATGAACTCCGATCATTCCTGGCCATTGGGCATGCTGACTGGGGCTGGTGAAAGTTGGAGTCTAACAACACTGGGAGGGCCGCAGGTTCTCAGCTCCATGGCCCAAATCTGGCCCACCTGCAGTTCCAAATCCAGCCCTCCGGGTTTTGCAGATGGCCATGCACCCTTCCTCTGGCTCCTCCCCTTTCTCCCAACCACCTTGGTGTTTCCTAGCTTTTGCACACTTTCCCTGCATTCTAAAAGGTTGAAATGCTTCTCCTAAGGTTTAATTACTGGCAGCAGAAGCTTTAAACTAAAGTATGCTGGTATTTTGGATTTTGGGGGGTGTTTTGGCCCCACCTCTTTTGCCTTTGGCTTAGCTCATCACTGGAATGCAGCTCCCAAGACAGTGGAAGCTGGGGGCTCCAGTTTCGGGGGGGGTGGTAATTCCATTCTGGGTTTTAGTTAGAACCAGCCAGAGCTCTAAAGGTGTTAGCCAAGGTATTGAACCCATTTTGGGGATAGGGTGCAGCAGTAGGGCTTCCTGATACACACACACACACACACACACACACATTTGCATCCTGAGAACCTGTTTTTCTTTTTTTTCATTTACTTTGGATGCTCACCCACTTCTGTTTTCTTTAGTTAGAACCAGACAGAGCTCTAAAGGTGCTATTCAAGCTATTGAACCCATTTGGGGGATGTAATGCAGCACCTTGGATAGCACCTTTAGAGTTCTGGCTTGTTCTAATTAAAACCCAGAATGGAATCACTGCCCCAACAAAACTGGGGCCACCACCCTCCACTGCCCCAAGGGCTTCTCTGAAATTAAATTTGCCCCTTGGGCTGGAAGAGGTTCAATACCCCTGTTTTAGGACCCTTACTTCTCAGACCCCACATCTGTTCCTTTGGGGGGGCAACCCCCCACCCCTCCCTGGTTCCCTTACCTTCCTGACTCTCTTCCCAATCAGTTTCCGGGCTTTCTTCCTTGCTGCCGCAGTCTCTCCTTCCTGCCAGCAGCACATAGGTCCTCATAATAGCAATTATCTTTATGAAATATATCTAGAATAGAAGAAAACATTAAGCAGCGGAGCTTTTATGATTCATCTCTTGGTTATCTCAAACACTATTTAAAATCAGTGTGGCAGGAGACAGAAAAGCCAATCACTGTTGGTGAAAAGAGAGCTAAGCCAACAGTGAAATATTGGAGTCTCACTTCTCCGTGTTGTACATTGGAGAAGCTCTACAATAACCCGCAAAACCTCTTTAACCCAAGATAATAGGGTACAACAGGTATGAGTATGCACCCCCACCCCAAAAGGGCTCTAAGGGTGCAATCCTATGCATGTTTAGACAGAAAAAAGTCTGGCTGGGGAATGCTGGAACTTGTGGGACTTCTTTTCTGTCTGAACGTGCATAGGATTGTACCCTAAAATAATTCATTGCTCCCTCCTCTTCCCTCCCTATTCCTTTTCCTTGTGTGTCATGTCTTTTTAGATTTTAATGCTGTAGGCAGGGACTGTCTTGCTTAATTGATTATATGTAAACTGCTCTGGGAGCCTTTTGGGCTGAAGCGCCGCATCAAAATATTTCAAATAAATAAATCTCTAGCCCAGACCTATACAACATATGACTCAACAAGTTGAGTGCATCTTATCAGTCATATAGGAGTAGTCCACAAAACCCTCAATAAGCCTTCTGGTTTTTCTCCTTGCCAAAGCAAGAGGTCTATCAAGGACTTGGCAGGTCGCAATACATGCCTGATGTACACCATTCACAAGTTGTGTAGTTGTGTATCTTGTGCTCACATTTTTGTTGTGGCTGGTGGCTGGGAGGGGAAGTATAAAAACACATCCATTAAACAGAAGAGAGTATTCTGCTATAATTTCTTTTAAATTTTAAGATTGGTGTAATTTTGTATTACTCATTTTACTTTGGATAAATAAATGTAAACAAATGGCGAAAATGTATTTAAAATGACTGTGCAAACATTTTGCAAAGGCTGCAATGATGTGCACAGTTTCTTTACAGGATTTAAGCAATTTAACTGTGCAGGATTGCAAACTCTAGTTCTGAACTAACAATGGAAACAATCCACATGCCACTGAATTCAACGACACTGAGCTGATTTTAAATGGATGAGATGTGCACCCATACGGCAAAATTCAGAGAAAAACTTAAATGCACTTAAATGTACACTGAAATCCCATTAATTTCCATGCCACATAAGTGTGCTTAATGTTCTTTGAATTCTGAATAAAGAAACTGTCCCACACATTCACTTCCTGGGGACATAAGTCAACAAAACAATATAACACTCAGGATGTTATGCTTTAACTATGGATACAACGTGTTATTTGCATAGAGTTCTGTCTAACAGATATCCATGATGTTTCTGAAGGGAGAGGAAGAAGCTAATTTTCTTACAATGCTTGTTCATTTACTTATCTCCTAATCTGTGCCAGTATCTATGAACTACTAATGTAAGTAAAGAGAAGGAGCATAATCCAACCAAAATAAGCACTATGGCTGCAGTCCTAAATGCATTTACTAGGTAGTAAGTCCTAGGTAGTAAGTCCTACTGAATAACATGGGATTTACTTTTGAGTAAGCCTGCTTACTCAAGCAGACTCATGCTGCACCTCTCTAATTGAAATCAATTAGAGTTTAGATCCTCAACATCTAAGAACCATCATACCCGGCATACTGTATTAATACTACGGACCTAAACAGGTTTAATATTAATCCCCTTTCCATAGGGACTCCAGTAAATGTCTTTTAATAGAATTCTCAGCACCCACATCAAATTACAATGCCCAATATTCTTTGGAAGAAGCCATGACAGTTCTATGGTTATAAAACCAATATACAATTGTAGTGTAGATCCATCACCAACAATGCAGGGAACTAGTGCAAGTTGGAAGAAATTTGTTCGCGTTTTTCTGTTTGTTTCTCATCCTTGTTGAAAAATAGTCTCTTGAAACGAGTATGTATTTATTCACCCACCCTCATAGTAGTAACTCCAGATCCTCCTATATAGCAAATTCTCACTCCCAGGGCACAATAACCATCTGTGCTATCAACAGCTTGCCTTAGAATTTTAAAATGTAATTGTTACTATGTAGGCATGATTTGTTTTACTAGCAAACAGAACTTTACGAAAAGGTTGTGTAGAAAGACACCGACATGAAGATTTTTAAGATGCAAGCGTAATTGTAACAACCTTGCCACCACTTTCTACAAAACACACATTGGGTTGGAGCCAGAGTTTTTATTCCACCATTGGGAGCATCCTGGAGTGGGCTTCCACTCAAAATGCTCCCACTGGTGAAAAAAAAGGGGGGAGTGATTGTCATGAATTCCCCCTTCCCTCTGCAGCTCCCAGCACCACCCTCCCCCCCCCCTTTCTGGGGGGTCCTCCCTCTGAAGCAGATTTCAGGGGGATGTAGGAGAGTTAACGAAGGGGAGAAATCAGTCAAGATTGCCTCCCCGCCACACACACAGCCAGCAGGAAAGCTCTGCTGGATCAAAAGCTTCAGGCTGACAAAAGGAACCCTTCCATTTTGCTGGACAACCCATTAAATTGCCCTCTCTTCTTCAAGGACGAGCACTGAGTGAGTTGTTCATCCTATCTGAAAATGATTGCAGGCTAATCAAGGATAGTGCTTTCTGATACTGAAGTGTAGAGAAAATAATTAGAAGCCCTGGCCAGGGTAAAGAGCTACTAAAACATTTTCTATTTAGCAGTAATTTCTTTAGCACTGCACAGTAGCATAACAGGAGGGTACTCAGCTTTCCTCTCACCTGCCTGCTTGATCTGCAAGCCTTGCATGCAGTCCTTGGTTTCTGTCTGAGAAGGATTTCAGGACTTGCCTGCCCTTTGGATTAGAACATGTAGTATTATATAGATTTTTTTTAAGATATAGAAGTTATTATTTATTTATTCTAAGCATTTTTATACCAGTCACATTCCCAGGGCGGTTTACAAAAATGATAATGCAATCAATTGATTTTGATTGGTTGGGGTTTAGTTAAGAGCTGCAATATCACCGAAGTGGGGGGAAAGGGTGGATGGAGACATAGAAATGTCAGTATTTGGCTGATACGACGAGCGGGCAATTGAATGCGTTGGATCCAACAAAATGTGCCCATGATCCAATAAGGCTGCCTACCCCAGTCTAGAGGAAAAATGTAAAAAAAAAAAAAAAGGAGGGGGGGGGAGACATAGCTACTAGATACAGATTTAAAGTAATGTCTGTTTTGGCCCCAACACTGGTAGTGTTTAAGACTGTGAACAGTATAGGCCTGGCTGAAATGAAGGCCTGACACCTCAAATTGTTTATGACTATCTGTACTCAGACACTACCCACTGTACCCTGCCGCCATCTCTTAAGGTGATAAGCAATGGGCTTTTGCCATGGAATTCAATTCCTCCAGGCATCTGCCTCTGTCCCCCTTATTCACTTCAATATCTGTTCAATATATTCAATAACCCTATATCTACCTATCTGGGAGTAAGCCCCATTAAATTCAGTGGTGCTTACTTCTGAGTAAATGTATACAGTATTGCACCACTGGTATATCTTCTTTCCTTCCCATTTTCAAGAAGTTATCATGGATCAAATGCAACAGCTTTGCAAATGAATTTAGGGTAATCCTGTTTAGGCTAATTGCTACCCACTTGATCTTTTCCAGTCTGGGTAAAAATGAAACAGACCTTTCAATAGTGCCCAGCCCTTCCTGAAGTATCCTCTATCTGCCTGAGTGATCAGTCTACCCAATCAGCATCTGATCCTATGCCATCTGGATCATTCTGCTTATCAGCTGGGGATTAACTTCCTTTCTCTTCTTGCTTCCCTTTTTGAAACATCTCTTCAGCTGGTTCCTTTCACTCAACAAATCCACAGCTCATCTCCATTGCTGCTGTAGGGTTTTTGTTTTTGCAGGGTGTATCCAGCGGCGCATGGCTCTGCTTATGGCAGCCTGTCCTGTCCTGTCACCTACACTGCACCTTCCCTAATCAGCTCTCTGCCTGAGCTCCCTTACAGTTGGCTGCGTGTAGCAGGCTGTGATCCTTGAGGCTCGTGCACTACCATGTGTCACGCTGGGACACACTTCTTTCCATGTGCCAGCACAACTACAGCCTGCCTTAAACTTTTGACCCCTCTCTGTGTCTGAACACTCCTGTATCATGGACCGTGTCAACAGCAACAATAAACATTTGTCCCATATAACCAGTTGCCCTAGCCAGAAAGGGCTATTCAACAAAACACAGTTATTGCGGCTGTTGATAACACTGCTTGATGGCACATCTATCAGCTATTGCTTCCTCTTCTTCATTTGTTTGCATTTATTTTCTAGTTGCTTTCCTCATTCCTTGTCCTTTATTGTTATTTCCCTTCCCTCCCACCCCTCCCCCTTTCAGGCGATTATTTATGTGTTCCCTCTTAGGAATCCATTGTGAAGAGCCGCATAGCTGAGTACAGTAATACACTGTAACCTTGGCTGAGCTGGTAGCTAATCCCTGCTTTGGAGAAAAGTAAAGCAGGATGCAGAAAAACAGAAGCTTTGGAGGAGTAGGGGCAGAGAGAAGAGTTGGGTAGGTGGGGCTTTGCACTTAGAAAAGTGACCGCCTTCTATCTTGAGTTGACAGTCTTCTTCTATGCCTTATTGATCTTCCTTAAAACATGTTTTATTTCCCTGTGAATGGATTCACAGTTCAATAGCAAACTACTGTATATCCTTTCCAATGTAAAAAAATAAACCATGGTTGGGTGAAACAAGTTCTGGGAAACCAGCAAAGTAGCTATTAACTTGGTTATTCTGTTTCTCTAAATCACAGAACTAGAAGAGACCAAAGAGTAATCCAGTCCAAGCAGTAGGGCTGTGCACCACTTCGAATCCGGATCTGAATTCCGAGCTGAACCGGGGAGTTTTGGACTGAATTGGTCCAGATCTGAAGTGGGTTGGGATCGGCCTGAAGCGGACCAGAGAGGGTTGGATTGATCTGAATCACTTCGAACTGATCTGGACGATCCTGAAGCCTCGCTCGTGGCCCCCCCGGACACGCCCAAGTGCGCAAGCTGCCTGCTGAGCTGTGCGCTGCTCCTTACTGGGACCCATTGGAGCACCTGTATCCGCCAGCCTCTTCAAGAGAGTGTCCATTTTCTTTTAAAATGGCAACTCCTCTATTTCCAGAAATCAAATTCTGTGCAAATGGTGGCCATAAGGGAGTCATTTACACAACATTACAGGAGTAAATGGCCCAAGGCAAAGACGGAAGCTGAGCCCCAAACATAATCATACCCTCCAAATTATTTCCCCTTCCAAAAATTACCAGTCTTTATGCCATGCTTCCAAATGGTCCTCTTCCCCCTGCCCAGACTTCCTATGTCTGCAGAGTCAAAAGGAAAAAGAAGATTCAGGCAGCCTCATAAAGCAATGTGGCACATCCTTCTCCTTCACATAATGCCTTGTTAACCTAATGGAGGTGACTGGGATAGAAGAGGCTGCCGTATTGCACTTGATGGACCAATCAGACCATTGGTCAATGTTGTCTACACACAGACCGGCAGCGGCTCTCCAGGGCTTCAGACAGGGTTCTTTCCTGGCCCTAACTGGAGATGCCAGGGACTGAACCAGGCACCCTTTGCATGCAAAGCATGTGTTCTGCCACTGAGCTACAGCTCACCACTGCTTCAAGGTGGTGGGGAGGTTGGCTACAAGGGTTTGACGAATTCATGGAGGATATATCTAGCTGTCCTCAATAGCTGTTACCTCAGTAGCTGTTACCCCTGATAGCTATGGAACCTCCATGTTTAGAAGCAGTATACCTTGAAATTCCTGCTACTGGGGAAGACCATCACCTTCGTGCTCTGGTTGGAAACATAATGCTGGACTAGACAGATCTTGGTCTGACCCAGCAGGGATTTTCTTATGTTCTAACACAATATCCAAACTCTGAATTAGTACTCCTGTGCCCCTCATGTAGTGAATATTTTCTCTTCTCCCAGATTCATTTCCTTGGCAGTAAATTGTTGTGAACTGCCCAGGGAGCCTTGGCTGTTGGGCAGCTTAGAGATGTCATAAATAAATAAATAATTGTTGCCCCAAACACTCATTCTCTCCCATTCTCGTTCACCCCGCTTAGGGCAAGGGGATCCATACCCTCAGTGAGCCCCTGAGAGTGCAAGACACCCATCTCAGGCCACTTCACCGAAGAGGCTGGATTCAGTATAACTTTTACATTGCGCATCGTTGTCTGAGCAGTTGCAATTGGCTCTCCTCAAACAGATGTGCACCATCCATGGCATAGAGCTCAACAAGAAGGTACAGGGGAGGTTCAAGACCACAATCCTTGAGAATATCTTCAAAATATGACATGTCTAGCTGATATCTGAGACAAACTAAGGATCCTTTGAGAGTACGTGAAGCATATTGAAGCTTTCTTTTAGCTCTGTCCCCTCTCCAATTATTAATTGCAGGGGGAATGAACTGGTTGTTGTTGTTGTTCAGTCGTTCAGTCGTGTCCGACTCTTCGTGACCCCATGGACCATAGCACGCCAGGCTTTCCTGTCCTGCGCTCTCTCCCGGAGTGTGCTCAAGTTCATATTCATTTCATCGGTGATGCTATCTAGCCATCTCATCCTCTGCCGTCCCCTTCTCCTTTTGCCTTCAGTCTTTCCCAGCATCAGGGTCTTTTCCAGAGAGTTTTCTCTTCTCATTAGGTGGCCAAAATATTTGAGCTTCAGCTTCAGTATCTGTCCTTCCAATGAGCACTCAGGGTTGATTTCCTTTAGGATTGACTGATTTGACCTCCTTGCAGTCCAGGGGACTTGTAAGAGTCTTCTCCAGCACCACAGTTCGAAAGCATCAATTCTTCGGCGCTCAGCCTTCCTTATAGTCCAGCTCTAACAGCCATACATTACTACTGGGAAAACCATAGCTTTGATTAGACGGACCTTTGTCGGCAAGGTGATGTCTCTGCTTCTTACTATGCTGTCTAGGTTTGCCATAGCTTTCCTCCCAAGGAGCAAGCGTCTTTTAATTTCATGGCTACAGTCACCATCTGCGGTGATCTTGGAGCCCAAGAAAGTAAAATCTGTCACTGCTTCCATTTCTTCCCATTCTGGCATATAGAAGGGGAAGAAATGGAAGCACAAGGGAGTAAAATGAGTTCCTCCCCCTGCAGTTCTTTATGGGTTCTACCTCCCACTGGTTTCTCTGGAAATATTGGGTATTATTATTATTATTATTATTCTGCATCCTTGCAGATACCAGGGCAATGAGTATGATTAAATGAATATGTACAATGTATGGCCAATGAGTATGATCACAAGAAGTCATACAAAAATAAAGTATACAGTAAAACAGTACACAGATTCCTCATAACAACTGAGAGGCAGTAAAATATAGCTCCACTTAAAATGCCTGGACAAATAAAAAAAGTTTTAACCTGGCACCAAAATGACTGGTATGTCAGCACCAATCATACCTCTATGTGTACTAACTTTCCTTTCTCTTAACAGTAACTGGGGGCTTGCAAAAATGGTCTTTGAGCCCAATTCCCAGCCCTGCCCCCAAATTTCCTTGGTAGTGCCAGGCTGGTGGCTCTGATTTTAGTGGGGCTATAATTCCATTTAGGGTTTTGGCCAGAACCCTACAGGAGCTATCCAAGGTACTGAACCCCATCTCCAAAATCTGTTCTGAACCTTGGACAGCTCCTTTAGAGTTTAGGCTGGCTCTAACTGAAATCCGGAATGGAATAACAGCCCCACTGAAAGTGGAGCCTCCAGCTTCCACTGGGTTTCATGATGGGAAGGCTCAGCTTCTCTTTGCCTTTGACTGCAGAGGGAAGAGGGGAATTGAGCAGGTGGAGAGAGCCTGGGAACGCTGGTGCTCTAGCCTAGTGCCAGATGAGCCTCCCTGGGGAGGGAATTCCCTGGCTGCCAGCTGCCTTATTCTGGGGAGGGGGCACCGATTTGTCATTGCCCACCAATTATGTATTTTGTCCCTTGTTCTAGGGCACCCTTTCCCAACCTGGCACCCTCCAGATGTGCTGGACTACAACTCCCAGAACCCCCCAGCAATCATGGCTGGCTGGGGGATTCTGGGAGTTGTGGTCTAACACATCTGGAGGGTCTCAGGTTGCGGAAGGCTGTTCTAGGCATTCCCTTCGACAAAGTCCAGTTCCAGAGCTGTATCCTATATCACCCTTCCCCTATACAGTGCCCTCTGGAGGTGTTAGACTACAGTTCTCATCAGCCCCAGCTAGCACAGCCAATGGTGAGGGGTGAGGGGAGTTGAAGTCCAAAACATCTGGAGGGCACCACATTACGGAAGACTATCCTATGTAGCAAAAGTGCATTCATTCTGCGAGTGCCGATTCTTAGGTCGCCAAAACGTCATCACCTGTGCAGAAGAGAGATATCAGCAGGCCTGGGAGAACCCAAAAATACCCCCCCCACACACGCACGCACCAACAGCCTAATGAGGACTTAGCATGCTCAGTGGCCACAGAACACAATGTCTTTTGTAGGGGCAGGGAGAATGGAATGGAGTATTCTGGAGAAGGGCCTGCCTGCCTGCTATCTTGAAAAGGAGCACGCCACACAACAGCATGCTGTTGCAGGTCGTTCCGCCACCGATTTTGGGGGGCCGAATGCACTGGCATTCGGCCTCCCTGAGATCTGTGGCAGAACTTTCATACATCCCTACCCAAAACAGGTTCAGCACCTTGGATAGCTCCTCTGTTCACAGCCCACCAACATCAGCAACACCAGCCTACACTGAATCCTTGGCATCTCCATGTAGGGTTGGGGAGATTGCAGGCTGAAACCGTGGAGAGCTGCTGCCAATCAGTGTTGACAGTATTGAGCTAGATGGACCAGTGTTCTGACTCGGTATGAGACAGCTTTTTATGTCCCTATATTGCCAGCATGTGCATTACTGTGCATGACCTTCCGCTGCCGGGGATATTTTCCTCTAATGTGAGGGAGACATGCATCAGAGGATAGTTCTGCCTCCTTAGATTTTTCTGGAATGGTAACGTATGGCTGTGAGAGCTGGACTATAAGGAAGGCTGAGTGCTGAAGAATTGATGCTTTCGAACTGTGGTGCTGGAGAAGACTCTTATGAGTCCCCTGGACTGCAAGGAGGTCAAATCAGTCAATCCTAAAGGAAATCAATCCTGACTGCTCATTGGAAGGACAGATCCTGAAGCTTAAGCTCAAATATTTTGGCCACCTAATGCGAAGAGAAAACTCACTGGAAAAGACCCTGATGATGGGAAAGATTGAAGGCAAAAGGAGAAGGGGACGGCAGAGGATGAGATGGCTAGATAGCATCACCAATGCAATGAATATGGACTTGAGCACACTCCGGGAGCCAGCGCAGGACAGGAAGGCTTGGCATGCTATGGTCCATGGGGTCACGAAGAGTCGGACACGACTGAACAACTGAACAACAACAAAAGTTAGTCATGGCTAACTTCAGCCATTCATTCCAATGGGTCTATTTCAAGTAGAACTAACATTGGGCACTTTCCAATAAGTTTAACTCATCAAAAAATATACTTTACATTCACACAAAATGAGCCAGATAGGGTGCTGGACTATATTATTTTCCAGTACTCTTCTGTCATGTCTGTTTCCTAGTCTTTTTGCCCACTTGGTCACATCTTGTTGTTTCTGGAGTAATATCTGGAAGCCTAATCTTCTGTTCACTGACCTAGCCTCTTCAAGCAAGCATTCAAATGAGGGGCCTGAGATCTCTCAGGACACAATGACAGACTCTGCAGGGTTGTCCTGCACTGTGGCACCATGGTACTGCCAAGACCCAAGGGAGGCTGGTGGTGGGACCCAAGAGCTATCAGAATGTAGTAGTGGGTTCTCCTCACAGTGGTCTCTCCTGCTGGCTCCGTATGTTGACTGAAGACGTACGTTGGCCTTTTCCCTTAGGCAATGTGGTTCTGGTGTCCTGTATGGAACTACCATTAGGGGTTTAAAAAAATGGATTTATCCAGTCTGTATCTCCCAGAACCGAATGTGGAATCAAACACAATTTGTGGCCAAAACACAGTAACAAGGTGCTGTTGTACTCAGTTCCCGCTTGCAGGTTTCCCTTGGGCAGCTGTCGCCCACCGTGTGAACAGAATGCTGGATTGAATGGGCCCTTGGTCTGATCCTGCCTGGCTCTTCTTATGCTCTTGTGTTCTTACCCATCCTTTCCCAGGCTTGCGATGTGTTCTGTGAAATTTAAAGAAGTATAAGCACATTTGAAAAATGTGCAAAAAACATGCTTTAGTCAATGGGGGCATGTGTACAAAATGGACTTGAGCACACTCCGGGAGAGAGCTCAGGACAGGAAGGCCTGGCATGCTATGGTCCATGGGGTCACGAAGAGTCGGACACGACTTAACGACTGAACAACAACAAATGGTCTTGTTACATGCAGACGTCCTAAGTTACAAATAGGTGGATTGTTTTCTTCCAGCTGAATTCAACGTAGGTCAGTATAGGCCAGGGGATTTTGCTTGGTGTGGTGGAGGCACATAGAGCAGCATAAAGCTTGTTGAGCAGGATTTTTTTTTTTAAAGGAATGCTAGCCTTCAGAACAAAACAGCAGCAGCACATGAAGCAGCCTTTCATGTCATAGTGATGAGCCTGTTTCTCTTTAAATGCACTCTCTAAATTAAAAATTCAGAGCAGCGGTAACCTTGACAGAAATGGATGGAGATGTGGCTTTGCCTTTTAATACTCAGAAAATCCCTATTTATCCACTCATGGAAATGATTTATTATGTGTTGTTTTATTCCATGTATGCAGCTTATCCAATTAAATCTCATTACTGATAACTTTCTTTGCCTTCATTTTCAGTACTTTCTGATGCTGTTATCTCTAGCACATCTGTGTGGTTGTTCGCAGTTGTTCCTTTTCTTTCTTGACAGGGACCTTAAACACTAACAGCTGCATTACACACCCTTTTCTAGCATGGGAGTGCAGTGATGGGGTGCTTCCCCTATTGAATTTCTGCTTGCTACATAGACAGAAAGCTGGCAAATGGCCTACTCATTTTAAAGCCTGTTTGGATGTGCTCAGTGGTCTGGTTTGCATGATCACCACAGCTTAAACAAGCCATGGTGGCTTGTTTATGCCACAGCATGTGCCAGGTGCCATTTGCCTTATTATTCACCCAGGCACAGCTTGCTGTGTCATCTGAACCTGAGCGGCGTGGCTTATTTGAGGGGGGGGGAAACCTCTAATAACCACGGGTTGTTATTTGAGGGTTGTTTCCCCTTCAGACAAGCCATGCTGCTCGGGTTCAGATGACACAGCAAGCTGAGCCCAGCACGTGCTGCAGCTGCAGCTCAAACAAGTCACTGTGGTTCATTTAAGCCCCTGAACCAGGCCAGTGCCCATGGATGAAATTACACTGGATGAAGCACCCATTACCAGGCCAAAGTAGTTAAAAGGTATCTAATTTTCAATTAACATAAATAAATTACTGACTGGCATTCAAAACCTACCTATAAATGTTCAATCCTATCTATACACACACACACACACACACACACACACACAGACCTGCTCCACCGCTATCAACGGCATAATTCTGCAATAAATAAAATACTATTGCACTTGAAGGCCCTTCTCCCCAAACTAGCACCATTCCATAGCACAGCACAGGATTAATTGAATTAACATAGATTTAATCCAAGTTAACTAGCATATCAAGGGAACGTTTTGTGCAAAGACGGGCATGATAAAAGACAAAGAAGGCAGGGACCTAACAGAAGCAGATGAGATTAAGAAGAGGTGTAAAGAATACACAGGAGAACTATACAGGAAAGATCTGAATGTCCCTGATGGCCATGATAGTGCGGTCACTGAACTTGAGCCAGACATCCTAGAGAGTGAAGTCAAGTGGGCCTTAGGAAGCATTACTAACAACAAAGCTAGCGGAGATGACAGTATTCCAGCTGAGCTATTTAAAATCCTAAAAGATGATGCGGTTAAAGTGCTGCACTCAATATGCCAACAAATTTGGAACACTCAACAATGGCCGCAAGACTGGAAAAGGTCAGTTTACATTCCAATTCTAAAGAAGGGCAATGCCAAAGAGTGTTCAAACTGCCATACAATTGCGCTCATTTCACATGCCAGCAAGGTGATGCTCAAAATACTACAAGCTAGGCTTCTGCAGTATGTGAACCGAGAACTACCGGAAGTACAAGCAGGGTTTCGAAGAGGCAGAGGAACTAGAGATCAAATCGCCAACTTTCACTGGATCATGGCGAAAGCAAGAAAATTCCAGAAAAACGTCTATTTCTGCTTCACTGACTATGCTAAAGCCTTTGATTGTGTGGATCACAACAAACTGTGGCAAATTCTGAAAGAGATGGGAGTACCAGACCACCTTACCTGTCTCCTGAGAAACCTGTACGAGGGTCAAGAAGCAACAGTAAGCACTGGACATGGAACAAACGATTGGTTCAAAATTGGGAAAGGAGTATGACAAGGCTGTATATTGTCGCCCTGCTGGTTTAATTTATATGCAGAGTACATCATGAGAAATGCCAGGTTGGATGAATCACAGGTCGGAATTAAGATTGCCGGGAGACTTATCAACAACCTCAGATACGCAGACGATACCACCCTAATGGCAGAAAGCGAAGAGGATCTAAAGAGCCTCTTGTTGAGGGTGAAAGTGGAGAGTGCAAAAGCTGGTTTGAAACTCAACATTCAAAAAACTAAAATCATGGCATCTGGCCCCATCACTTCCTGGCATATAGAAAGGGAAGAAATGGAAGCAGTGACAGATTTTACTTTCTTGGGCTCCAAGATCACCGCAGACAGTGACTGTAGCCATGAAATTAAAAGACGCTTGCTCCTTGGGAGGAAAGCTATGGCAAACCTAGACAGCATAGTAAGAAGCAGAGACATCACCTTGCCAACAAAGGTTTGTATAATCAAAGCTATGGTTTTCCCAGTAGCAACGAATGGCTGTGAGAGCTGGACTACAAGGAAGGCTGAGCGCCGAAGAATTGATGCTTTCGAACTGTGGTGCTGGAGAAGACTCTTACGAGTCCCCTGGACTGCAAGGAGGTCAAATCAGTCAATCCTAAAGGAAATCAACCCTGAGTGCTCATTGGAAGGACAGATACTGGAGCTGAAGCTCAAATATTTTGGCTACCTAATGCGAAGTGAAAACTCACTGGAAAAGACCCTGATGATGGGAAAGATTGAAGGCAAAAGGCGAAGGGGACGGCAGAGGATGAGATGGCTAGATGGCATCACTGATGCAATGAATATGGACTTGAGCATACTCTGGGAGAGAGCGCAGGACAGGAAGGCTTGGCATGCTATGGTCCATGGGGTCACGAAGCATCGGACACGACTGAATGACTGAACAACAACAACAACAACTAGCATGAGATTTGCTGAGATGGCATTTAAATACATTTTTGTCTATGAACATCTTCACAGACCTTTTCAAAGAATACCCATCAATAATATTCGTTCCAAAGTTGGTCGCCTCCAATTGGTCCCAATTTAGTAGCTATGTATGCCCCCATCATTGCTGAAATTGTTGCTAAAAGCCTCCATAGCCAAATGAAAGCTCCCCTCCCCCTATGCTACCATGCTACTTGTAGGCATGGGTGGAGAACCTGCAGCTTCCAGATGTTGTTGGACTACAACTCCCATCATCTCTGACTATTGGCCATGCTGCTTTGGGCTGATGGGAGTTGGGGGTCCAACAACATCTGGAGGCCCACAGGTTCCCCACTCATCCTTGTAGATCCAATAGAAAACATACTGCTAAATTGGCATTGACATTTTGAATTTTGAAGTCAAAATCGATTTGACAAATCCAACATGTGCAAACAAAATGAGCAAGCCTCTGTGGTACAAGGACAGCATGAGTCATAACTAATAGTTTATTAGGCTGAGACTGCAATCCTATACCAATTTACCTGAGAGTAAGCCCTGTTGAACGCTGGGTGTATAAAATTGCGCTCAGTGTCCTATACAAGAAGAGTGGGGTAGAATCGATAAACTACTTACTAGATTTAATGCAATGTATAAGTTTTCATCCTGCAAACTGAGTTATTCATTTGAAAGGCCTATCTGGAAACCCTAAGGAATGGCATCAGGGACTCATGGCTCTCCTACCATCCCTTTTCTTCCCTTTGCAACCAGGGAGAGACATCTTGCTGCCTGAGGCAAAGGACAAGACAGCATCCCTCCTTCCACTTACAGAAGCCAACTGGACTGGCAGTTGAATATTACTTCAGCATTGGTGATGGGACAGCATCCTCCACCTTACTTAAGGGCAGTAGCTTAGGGGGTGCAGGGCATGTTGCCTGGAGCACATAGCTGTGCCCTCCAACAGAGGGGAATGGCCAGGGGGCTGCTACTGCTACTCCCTCCACACCAGCCATCATCTGCTGCCTGAGGCAACCGCCTGACTCTGCCTAATTGTAGGGCCAGCCCTGTCTGTCCCCACAACAAGGAAAAATCCACAGAGAAAGTCTGTGTGGTATAGTAAATAATGTGTTGAACTTGGATGGGGGAAATTTGTTTTTAAATCTCTTCTCAGCCATGAAGCTTGTTGAGTGGTGTTGGACAAGTCATTGTCTCTTAGCCTAACCTACCTTGCAAGGTGGTTAAAAAATAAACCTGTATGTTGGGATGTCAGGGAAATCCTCAGTGGATTCAAATGAGTTCAGATTACTATGAATCTAACCTGTGGATTCCACAGCAGACTAGCTTTTTCTGACTCATATGGATTCCTTGGGCTTGCGGACTTTCACACTTGGGGGATTTGCACAAGTACACATTAGCACTTATGCAAATTAGCACAATAGAATGAAATTCTGGCAGAAAGAAAAATCCAATTCTGTCCATGAGCGGACAATGGAATGAAAGATGCCAGACAATCTGCAAAACTTGGAAAGCACAAAATTCATACATCCCTACCTGTATGCTTCCCTGGCTTTCTTGGAGGAAGGGTGGGGGAAAAAATGATAGCCCAGAAAATGGTCTGATGGAGTTCTACTGCTGAAGCTAAGCAGGTTTGACTTTGTAAGCTGCTTGAATGGAAGACCGACTGACTGGAAGCCATATATGAGCTGTGCTAAGCGACTTAGAGGAAGAGAGGGGAATGGGTAAAGCTGGAGTTTCAGATTTCTAATTTTTGATGCAGCAGTCCTGTTTTGAGTTTTCAGCTGAAAAAAATAAAGACTAAAAGATGCTAATGAAAAGTTATATTAGTATCTGTGGTTGTGGGAGTTAATTTTTTTAACTATATAAACAGCAAGAACACATCAATTAGAATAGAACCAATAGACTCCTTCTAGAAGGATAAAACTGATTATCTAGACCTATTTCATTTGGGCTTCAGGCCTGGTTTACAAACAGAAACTGTCTTTTACACCCTGGGGGAAGAATTTTGCTGAGGGAGGGACAGGGGGAGTGTGACTCTGTTGATTTTTTTGGATCTCTCTACAGCATTCAATACCATTAACCATAGTATATTTCTGTATGGGCTATCTGGGTTGGCTTAGAGGTATTGCATTGTGGAGGTTCTGCTCCTGCTTGGATGGCTGATTCCAGAAAGTGGTGCTGGGGATTATTGCTCTGTCCCATCGCAATTATGCTATAGGGTTCCACAGGATTCTATTTTATCCCCTATACTCTTCAACATCTACTGCTGGAGGAAGTTATCTGGAGATGTGGACTGAGGTGAGACCAATTTGCAGATGACACCCACCTCTGTCTCTCATTTTCATCAAATACAGGTGAGGCAGTGTGTGTTCTGAATCAGTACCTAAGTGCAGTAATGGACTGGCTGAGGGCCAATAAATTGAGACTCAATCCAGATAAGATGTGAGGTACTGTTAGTGGTTGGTTTCTCTGCCCATCTAAGTGAAGGTCAGCCTGTTCTGGAGGGGGTTGCACTCCTCCTAAAGGATCAGATTCATAGTCTGGGGTTGCTCTTGGATCCAGCATTGTCACTGAGGGACAGGTGGCCTCGGTGGTGCAGAGCACCTTTTATCAGGTTAGGCTGATATACCAGCTATGACTCTACCTGGACAGAGATAGCCTAGCTACAGTTATGCATGCCCTGGTAACCTCTTGATTGGATTACTGCAATGCATTATATGTGGAGCTCCCTGACTTTTTAATCGTTCGGTTTTTAAAATATGTGTTAGTACTTTTAGCTCTTTGTACTGCTGTTGGTTTTACTTGTTTTTTTTCTGTAGCTATTTTAATTTTTTACAGTTTTCATGTTCCGTTTTATTATCTTCTTGTATTTTATGGTTTTAACCTCTATTTTGTGAACTGCTCAGAACAGGAGTCCCCAACCTTTTTGGAACCACGGACACATTTGGGAATTTGAGAAATGGTGGTGGGCTCCCCGTGGGGATATGACTAGTCATACAATGGCTGCCGTGGAGGCCTGGCTAGTCAAAAGACAAGTAATTCACCCCAATTATTATCATCATTATCATTATCAACATTTCTATACTGCCCAATAGCCAGAGCTCTCTGGGCAGTTTACAAAGATTAAAAACATGAAAAATACAATATACAGAGATTAAAAACCATTTACATAAAAACACATGAACACACAATATACACAAAGAAACATATCTAAAACAACTTCAATAACAATCTCAAAAACAAACAGCCATAACCATAAGACATTCCAGGATCGATTAAATACTTATCATATACTGCCGAATGCTTGGGAGAAGAGAAAGGTCTTAACCTGGTGCCAAAAAGATAACAATGTTGGGGCCAGGCGGGCCTCATCAGGGAGATCATTCCATAATTTGGGGGCCACCACTGAAAAGGCCCTCTCTCCTGTCGCCATCTTCTGAGCTTCCCTCAGTGTAGGCAGCTGGAGGAGGGCCTTAGATGTTGAGCATAGTATACGGGTAAGTTCATGTCGGGGGAGGCATGTCGGGAGAGTAACTGAGTACGAGTAGAGGAAGGGTCTGAAGTCCAAAGCCAATCCACCTATTTGACTCCACAAAAGCACAACAAAATACCCATTTAATATTGCAGTCCTATACATGCTTACATGCAATGGGAATTACTTCTGAGTAGGCTTACATAGGAATGCTCTGAGCATCCTATCCGCACACAAACATACCTTTCCCTAGCTCCAAAGGTAAGGAACATGCTCTCAGCCCCAAAAGAAAAGAAGGTTTTCCCTACCTCGACCCCAGGGTCAGTCACTTCATGCTCCTGCCTCCTCCTCCACCATCAGAGCCCCTGCCTGGGCAGGTGCAGTGTGTGTGTGTGTGTGTGTGTAAATGAGAGAAGGGAGAGAAAAAGAGCAAGACTAGGGACTGAGATGGAGGGGAAATAGTGAGAGAAAGGGCAAGGCTGGGAGGGGGAAGAAACAGTAAGCTAAAGGGGTGGGAGGGGAAAAATAGCTAGGCTCTGGGCTGGGACCAAGGGAGAATAGCAAGGCAAAGGGACAGAGGGGAGACAAAGAGTGAGGAAAGGGGCTATGGGGAGACTAAGAGCTAGGCTAGAGGTTGGAAGTGGAGACTGAGAGAGATCAAAGGGGAAAGGTCTGTGTGGGTGGAAGAAGACTGGGCAGGACCAGGACGCAACTCTCCTTCTCTTCCTGCTCACCCAACGAGGTTCAGGAACAGGAAGGAAAACTTGGTGCCCTAACATTTTTCAAGTTTTTGCATTAAAAATTGAAGGGGTCAGGGAGTGGAAAGCTTTGGGGACCGCTGGGCTAGGGACTTGTCCTTTTTTTTAATTTGAAAGCTGGGAATCTGGTCTAGCTAGTGGGCCTCCTGAGCTGCTAGGCCAGGAGCTACAGCCCCCTTAGCCTGGTGGCTAATCTGGCTACGCCTTTGGATGGCTACTCAGAAGTAAGCTCCACAGAGCTCACTGAACTCTCGTGTTTATCAGATCGTTGTCTTCATGAAAATACTCCATATTATATAATTATTTTTACATGTGGCTTGCTGCTATCACAGTGCAAACGATTTTTATAGGATGCAGTCTCAGCATGAACTGAGTTTGATAATCATGTAAAAACTAGTGATGTTAGTAACAATACCTTACTTTAATAAGCTACAATTAATAGAAATATTGTATGGAACACAAGCACATCCAAGTGGATTTTTGCATTTATTAATGAGATTGACCTTTGAATATTGTTTTTTTTTCCAGCTTCCCACTGCTTCATTACATTTCATGCAGAGAAGTATCTAGTGACAACGTAATGACTTCTTATTGATACATTTCACAAAGCAAGAGGGTATATATTAGCTGAAGTACATTTTGTGTGACATGATCCAAGTTATTAAATTATGTAATCAGTTATTTAATGATATCCTTCTGGGTATGTGATTTGTACCTAGTTATGCTTTAGTTTAGTTTTTCTTTTCTTTTCCTTTTAAAAGAAAGAGACAATTGTATTTGGAAATGATAAGACATTTGAAACAGCATCTCATAAGAAAAGCATGTTTGAGCTAAGTGTACGTAATGGCACAGAACAGGAAGGAAAAAATATTAGAGACAGTGGAAGCAAGCCATGTGCGGCAATGCAATAATCCATCGGGCTTGTTGCCTTAATAACAGTTCCTATAAAAACTGAACATTGTCAGGCCTACATATAGGTCAGGCTTATTTAAACATTGTTCTAGATCAGCTTGAGTCTGATTATAACAGAGGGTGCTCTCAGAAAGACTGGAAGTATGTTAAACCATACCTTACATTATCCCAGCTTCAATTTGTAGAAGTACGCATACACTTTCAAGTTGCCTGAAGGCTTCAGACATTGTTGTTGTTCAGTCGCTCAGTCGTGTCCAACTCTTCGTGACCCCATGGACCACAGCACGCCAGGCCTTTCTGTCCTCCGCTCTCTCCCAGAGCGTGCTCAAGTCCATATTCATTGCATCGGTGATGCTATCTAGCCAACTCATCCTCTGCCGTCCCCTTCTCCTTTTGCCTTCAGTCTTTCCCAGCATCAGGGTCTTTTCCAGGGAGTTTTCTCTTTGCATTAGGTGGCCAAAATATTTGAGCTTCAGCTTCAGTATCTGTCCTTCCAATGAGCAGTCAGGGTTGGCTTCAGACATAGCGAGTCTGAAATTAGATGTAATTTTATACACTGACAAGCAAAGCCAATGAGCAAAGCAACCGTTTTAAACACTTCAGATACACATAGTCACAACATCAGCATGAAGTCTGTTTTCTAGAGTTCTTACCTAATGAGAAGCAAGTAGCCATGTCTGGCTGGGAAATGCTGGGAGTTGTAAGACTTTTTTCTGTCTAAACATGTATAGGGTTGTGCACATAGATGACTGACAAGCAGGGAACTCAAAGGGCCTTTTCAGCAGTAGCCCCATTATCCATGGAATTCTATTCCTAGAGTGGTACTTATGGCCCCTATTTTACTGGCTTTTAAACAAAGACCTTTGTATTTCAAGCTGCTTTTAATTAATATGTGTTCCTTTGTACACCTTTTAACTATGCTTAATGCTTTAATGTTTTTAGCTTGGATTGTCATTTTTGCTGATATAAGATCAATTGTTTTATGTTTCTGATGTGAACCACCTTGGGAGAGTTTGCGTTGAAATGCAGCATACAAATTCTGAAATAAAAAAATAAAGGTCTATGGAGTCCACCACACCTTTTTTTTTTTAACCTAATGTGGTTGTAATTTTAATTCTTTAGATATTCTTTAGATATTTAGATATTCTTTAGTAAACAACTCAAGAGATGGAATGGGCATTTTGGAAAATATGTTCAGCAATAATACCCTAAAATCACTTCTCTGTATGAGGCCACTCATCTCATAATTTAGCATCTTCAAAGAGAATGGGCATATATACATTTTAAGTTGTAGGCTCTGTGCAAACAGCTATTAGCTCTGTTCCAGTAGCTGAACCTTTTCCTATAGATATTCCCTTACCAGGAAAAGCTTCACCCACTCAGTTTCTGCTCAAGCTGTTATTGAAGGCAGAGGAGCAGGTCTAATCCACACAGAGTTTTCACCTCTAGGCTTTGAGTATTTTAACTTTAACAACATTCTTTTAACGGTCTTTTCTCTTTATTTTTTAGATATTGGGCTAACTTGCAGGAGTGATCCCATGATTAAAGACATAATATTGGGGGGAGGGGATTATATATGCAACATCCAAAAATGAGCAGCACCTAGTTACAGCACACACAGGCCTTTCTCAGTAGTAGAAAGGTGTATATACACCCCACACACATATGCCCTTAAACAGAAATTTGACTGATGAGAGGTGTGTGTGTGTGTGTGTGTGTGTAGGAGAGGGGGGGTGGAATCTGACAGGCATTAGGAGCGTGAGTGGGAATTATATTATTGTTGTTGTTAATGTTGTTGCTGTTGTTGTTATTTTATTAATTACAGTTCTATACTGCCCAGCAGTCGAGGCTCCCTGGGCAGTTCACAACAATTAAAACCATAAAATACGACACGATAAAACATAATATAAAACTTAAAAGTTAAAAAGTAGCATGTAAAACTAAAGTAAAACCCAACAGGTGTTACAGCCTAGGGAAATTCTGGGTGAAAAGGTGCGTTTTTAGGAGGCGTTTGAAAGATGCCACATTTTCTGCCTCCTGAACTGCACAGGGAAGGGTTTTCCAGAGGGTGGGTGCCACTACAGGGAAGGCCCGCTGCCAGGGTTCTTCATGGTGACATTCCTTTCATTTTGGAATGACCAAGACCAGGAAGTAGAGGAAGAGGCTATCAATGGCTACTAGTCTTGATGGCTATGTGCTACCACCAGAACCAGAGGCAGTGAGTCTATGAACACTAGTTGCTGGGGAACATGGGTGGGAGGGTGCTGTTGTGCTCATGTCCTGCTTGTGGGTTTCCCGTGGGCAGCTGGCTGGCCATTGTGTGAACAGAATGCTGGACAAGAGGGACCCTTGGACTGATCCAGCAGGGCTCTTTTTATGTTCTTATGCAGAGGGAGATGACCACACTAGGTGCAACAAGACTGCCTTAGCAGAAGCTGCATTCACTTGCTATAAAACCTATCTGAAGACAAGGAAAATAAAAAGGAAGAGATTGGTTCCTCTCCCTGTTCTTTTATACACCAGGTTATTGTGGCTTAACACCACAGCAGGCAAGCCAGAGTAGGAGAAAGGGAAGAGAAGGCTGGCATGTAACAACAGTTCATTAAATAGAATTGGATGAATCAGAAGCATAAGCCACTCTTTCTATTTGCCTTTGAGCCAGTACATGCATTACATAGGAGTAAGAAAAGTAGGGGCATGAATGAGAACCTCTTTTGTTTCCCAGCTTCTGTTGTAATGTGTAAAATAGGACTTATCTATCTTGCCTGGGGTGAGTGCCATGAGCCCCAAATAGGCCCCTGCAGCTCACATGGTCTCTGAACAAATGAGCACTGCAAGTCCCACTTCACATGTTAAAGTAGAAGTATGACTCTCTTTCTTCTCTCTCTCGCACACACTCAAGTTCTCGCTAATGAGCAAAACCAAGAGTAAAGTACAGTTCAGTGCCCAAATTATGTGATGCAAACCTGAAGAGCAAAACAAGTTGCCTGCAGGGAATCAGCAGCATGTAGAACTCCCGCAGTTTAGTAAAAATGTCAAGCGTTTTACCCTGACCACCTGCTGGAAAAGCAGCTTTGCTTACCATTTCATTATCCAAGCTGTTGGTTTTGCCAGTATAGATTCATGTCCTGCAGAACTGCTCTAGTCTGGCTTAAAAAACCCCCACAAGTCACAGTCTGAGGAGGCCTCTGCTTCTGCTTTGGAAGACTTTCCATGTTCCCATAAACAGGAAGCCTTTTTTTTATGGAATGCTCTCGTGCTCTTTCCCTTTTCTTTTCTTTTGACTTTTGAGCTTGTTTCCAGACTGAAGCCAGGCAACCCTAGTTTGAGAAATTGCAATTTTGACTCCAATGAAGGAAATGGCTATGGTGGAAGCGGAGTTGCATTATAGGCTGTAATCTATCATGCATAGACCTCTATGAGAATACCTGGGTCTGAAGCCATTGTGAAACACAGTCTACCAACCACTATAAAAACTTTGCTTGGTTGGGCTTTAGCTAACACTGGGAACTGTAATCAGACTGTGGGCCCCTTCTCATGCCTCTCTGATAACAAAGGGACTCTGGACTGAGAGGGAGGAAACTATGCTGTGGCTCCTTCCCATGTGAACATCAATCCTCTAGAACAGGGACTGGGAACATGCGGCCATCCAGATGCTGCCTGACTGCAACTCCAATCCTCCCTCACCAATGGCCAAGCTGGCTAAGGCTGACAGTAGTTGCAATCCAGCAACATCTGGAAGGCCACACATCCCCTCCACCACCCCCACTCTATTTTATTTTTTATTAAATTTATTAATCACCCATCTGGCTAGTCACCCAGCCACTCTAGAAAGTGGAGCAATGCTAGCATAAGGAAGAATCACTGTGTGGGCTCCTTCCATGTGGCCAAGGGTATCTTGTCATCTGCAAAGAACAGGAACAACCTCTACTGCCCTGGATCCTGCAATGTGAACACATGAAAAGGGCCCCACAAACACTCATTCTACAAGGCATAATCTACACATGCAGCAGAATAAAGTGGTAAAGACCCAAGGAAATAGAATTCTGGACTGGACTAGACCACTTCAGATGATGGTTCACATTTCTTAATGCTTTGTTATGTGAAAAACTCCTTGCATGTAGAAGAGTAGCATAACACAGCTCTAGAACCATTCCCCTGATGTGTTAGGGTTTTTGTTCTTTTTAATTGCAGGATATTTTTCAAGTAAGGAAGCATTCAAAAATGCAATCCTCCTTCTACAGCCTGAAGTGGTACAGTCCAAATTCAGCTTTCTCACTCTGCACAACTTAAGAGCCATTTTCCCTACATAATTAATTGTATTTACTTAGCAGTGGTAGACTGGACAGCACTGGACCTGTGCTATAAGTTAAAGGAAAACACACACATCACAGCTCTAGGAATGCTGCAACTGTACAAAGAGGTCACACTGCCCTAACAGAATTCTCTCACAGAGATGGATACAGTTTCTGAAGCATTGTGTTATGGCATGTCGTACTAAATTAACTAACGGCAGTTTGCTTCAGGGCCAGCTGATCTGCCTGCTCATTGGTGTTCATGCAAATTAAAGGAAAACTGAGACAGCCCTCCATGACTAACTGCCTGGCTTGTTGATCTGCTGTTCTTGTGGTGGTGGTGCTGTGTTCTCGTTACCACATTTTATTTAATTAGTGTGCATGTTGCTCTCTGCAAATATTGGAATACCCTTGCTTAAGGGGAAGGAAAGGATAAAGACAGCAGGCAGCAATTGGCTTATTAAGCAAACAAATCCTGCATGCAGTGTGCCAGACTGATTAACAGTATTCAGCTTGAAGTCACTGGTAAAGCACTAGACAATTTAATTCAAACCAACTTTGTATTGCTGTATTCCAAAATGTTAAGGTCTATACTGGATTTAAAAGGATGTTTCAACCTAGCTGATTCTTCTGGGGTTCATTCCAGAATGCCCATTACAACTGCAACAAAACATCCTTCATTTTCATCTCACATTTTAAAATGGTTATGCCTTTGCTTCCTGTGTTACCCATTTTGGAGAACCCTCAGGGACAGATTTTTTTTTTTTAAACTTAATTAAATTCACCTCAAAACTTGGTCTTTCCAAATGGCTATGATTTAAGCAATGCATTTTGAATTACAAAAGAGATGTCTGTAAAAATGTAAGTCTGCATACTACAAAGTTGCTCATGTACTGATTGAAGGCTAAGTAGCACACAGATGTACTAGAGAGACTTGGGACCTATGCCCATAATCTTGAACCCACTTATTGCCTTGTAAATCCCATCAACTTCACCGGAACTTGCAAATATGAAAATGGGTCCTGCTTGCAACATTTTTTTCCTGAATTTTCACTATTTGTGATGTGCTGAAAAGAGAAAATAGACACTTAACTGGTTATAAACTGTACTTTATTGTATTATAAATAGCTTTAAAAATACACACAATAGCTACACAAACGGCAATTTAGATTTAAATGGGATTGTTACAGATGCCTGAAATATATTAAATCATTGTGGAGTGGAGTGCAGTGCAGTGCATACCAAAAATAACATGAATGCAACTTCATCTCTGACTGTACAAATGAACCTGATGGAAACAGGGTTGCCTGTTTACAATTTACTTCTTTTAACCATACCAATTTAGTTGGAAAGGTTATCACTGCATTTCTTGCTCATTATCTTCAGTTCACTTTCCTCCCCCATCTGATGGGGGGCAAAACTACATTCTGCTTACTTCAGCAGGTGGGGCAGGAAAGTGAGGAAATGGGCCAAGGTAAGAAATGACATGGGAAATATAGTGGTAGCAACCTCTCCTGCTGCACTGGCACTAGGTAAAGGTAGGGGTTCCTAGCTGGAAGATAACCTATATGAGGAATTACTGTTTAAAACAGGAATTAGGTACATCCTTTATTAAGCTGGATATTAGCCTACAGTTGTATGTATTCTGTTGATATTTTTAAATATAAGTACTTTTGAACTGACTAATTCCTCATCATCATTAGTTTCCCAACCAGGGTCACAATCTACTGGGAATTTCTATAAGTGCTGGTATTATACAATATCTACTCATTGTGAAGGGCTTTGTGTAGGAGAAGATTAACTTTTTAATTTTAATGAACTAGATCCTCCTGATCTGAAGTTCTAATGCAAAGATAATGGAAAACAGCATTTTCAATTTGTAACAATGAGAAAATACAGAAAAGTGGCATAGCATAGTGTTAAGACTCCATGACCTTGTTTAATCTGCCTATTTTAAGGGTCAGCTGCCCCTTAGAGTTACAACAAATGAACTATCATTCACTGAATGTAACACTAGGAAAAATACCAGAAAATGCTTGTTATGTTAAAGAATACATTTCAGCATTCAGAAAACTTTAAAGAGTGTAAAATGTCAAAAACATTCAGCATGTAAGCTGGAAGTTCATCAATTTCAATATCTTCAGACTTCTCAAATCAGAGGGTGGAAGCAACACCCACTTTTCCACTAGTTTCTTAATGGAACCTAATTGAGATTTAGAAACGAGAGTAAGTCAGAGAAAGGAGGTATTTCATACCTGCCACCACTCTGTTGCTTCGATCTTCCTGCTGCATTGACCCACTCATGCTCAAGTTGTCTTTCTACACACCTCATGACTCAGTGTTTTATTCTCTGGGAGAGAAAAAAGGCAACAGCTTTCCACTCTCTCTGCTTGGCCCTAGTCTGATGGTACAGGTAGTTTTCGTGTCACTCCAGTTCCCTGTGTGGCCTACACTGGCCCCACAATCATGAATACCTGTGGGGAGGAGTGGCATGGCAGGCATCAGGGACCAGGACACATCAGTATAGATTTTAGAGGCTGCTGATGCAATCTTTAGTGCCTCTTATACAATCTACCTCCTTCCTAAATAAGGATAATATGCTAGACTTGTTATGGTGCAACAAAACATTAAGCAACCTGACAGCTCACATCTGAACTCATCAACTGTCACAAAATTGTGCAACACAACCACAATCATCAGATAGTGAATAAAGGGGAAATACTTCCTTGAAAAAGGAATAAACTAAAGTATACAAATGGCAACCCTCAAACAAGGGTAAACTTCCTTTTCTACCAACTCCTCCACGGAAATGGTCCCATTAATTAATATAGACTGAGGTAACTCCTGCCTTGCTTCACCTAATATACCCAAAAGCAATGCTGCCACTGAACATGTTAAGTAGACTATCTCCTTTAAAGCCCTCTCTGCTTAAGGAAGCCACTCTTGCCCAGTTCGGGAGGGTAACAAGCTTCACTCTGCCTCTAGTTAGCACAGCTAATGCTTTACTATAAAAATATCCCGAGAATTAGGTTTTAACTCTTTCCCTTTGTAAATCTGTGCTAATTAGCAGCTTTGAAAAAACAGGTATTTTTTAATGGTATGCGTTTCATCAAAGTCTGGCAAAGTGCTGTTTTAACTGCTTGATAAGTTGCTGCGTATCCACATGTTCTGGAAAAGCTTCTTCCGACTTCTGAGCTGCTATATAACTCCTTTGGAGATCTCCAACCTGCAAGAAAGGCATGCAGACTGAAGGACATAGAAATGTTGCTGGCACCCCTGTTTTACTAGGTTTCTCCCACCCCAGTCACTTTAACAACATTCATATTCCAACATACAAGACACAACCCAGAAAAGGCCCCAATCACTGATGCCCCAGTCACTTTCAGACTAGATAAATGTAATGATGTGAAACTCATGGCTACCTCTGAAAGAAGTTCAGCAACTTCAATTGGTTCAGAACATGGTTGCCAGAGTTTGGACTGAAGCCAGTGGATTTGATCACCCCATATCAATCCTTTACCAGCTATACTGGTTACCAATTTGTCCTTTAAAGTCCTAAACAGCCTGGGACCAGAATATTTCAAGCATCTCCCCTCCAAATATGAGCGTGCCTGAACATTTGTTCCACCTCTGAGGCCCTTCTCTGGGTCCCCCTGTGATCAGAAGTACAGAGAAAATGTCTTTTTAGCTATGGCATTCCAAATTTGAAACAGCCTCCCAAGAGAGGTACACAGGTCCCCATTGCTTCTTTTTTTAGAGTAGCAGCAACAGCCAATTTTATTCCAGTGGGTCGTTCCAGGATACTACTTTTAATAAGTACTTGACTAATGCTGCTGCTTTTATAATGTTGCTGTAATTTATTGTAATTTTTTTCTTATTTTATTGATTGTAAGATGCCTTGTTTTTATATACCGGCAGGATAGAAGCACTAAATATAAATAAATCTCCTCCAAGAGAAGTGCCTTTCAGTCCCATACTTAAGTACATGCCTAATTGTCCCCTAGTGAAATCAATACTGTTTAAAAGCAATACTGTAACAAAAGCAAGATAATTCCCTTATTTCTATACAGACAGGGTTTATTTGGCTGCATTTTGCTTTCCAGAATATTGTACAACTGCAACATGAATTATACATTCAGTGGGCATGATCCAGCAAAACTCAAGCACATTTATCTCACTGATTTCAGTAAGATAGTTTAGCAAGCACTTAATTTTCCCAGTGCAGCCAACAGGACTTAATGGTGCGTAAGGCTCAAATCCTACACGTACTTACTTACGTGTAAGTTCCATTGAACTCAGTAGGGCTTACTTCTGAATAGACATACATAGGATTGTGTTGTAAGTCTGGCTGGACTGCATCCATCATAGGAATGAAACTTTTACCCAGGCAACAAAAAATATGCTACTTTTAAGAAAACCACTTATTAACGCCATTACTTGGAAGTTTAAATGCTTTCAGAACTGCAAACAGAGGCAGTAATTCCTAAAACCATGATTTAGTGCCCACATACTCGCCCACCATAATTAATGCAGAATGCTCCTTGATAACCAAGGGGGAGATCTTGTGCTTCCTATACCCAGGATCAAGGGCCACTGGGAGGCTGCACTCCCTGCCTCCCAGGAAGAACATCACGGCAAGGGGGAGACTAATCTGGCCCTATACATTAGCCAGAGAAGGAGGAGCTGCAGGGAGCTCACTCTGCCATTCCCACCAGAAACTAAGTTCTTGTAACTAAGAAGTAGTGTCCTGGTTTGCCTTTTTCCTCCTCCCTCCCAATCTCTTTTCCTCTTTTAGACTGTAAACTTGAGGACAGGGACTGTCTTATTATTAATCTTTCTAAGCCACTCTGGGAACTGAAGAGCAGGGAAAAAATGCTTAAAATAAGCAATTAAAATATTACACAGAGGACAACAGAATAAAGTAATTACCTTATCAGACAGGATGGCGAAATTGAAGTGTGGCTCATACATATGAGGTGCTATCAATGAAGCGGTCTGCAGAAACACTCTTGCCTGAACAACAAAAAACAGAAACAGCGTTACCTTGCATTATTGTATAGAGGAAGACACAAAACACCTCTATATTCTCTCTCTCCATCTTGGGTTCATCTATGTTACTTTAACATAGGAAGCTGCCTTATGTAGAGTCAGACCATTGTTTCAGCTGGCTCAGTATATACACAACACTGCAAGCAGTGGCTCTCCAGGCTTCCAGCCAAGAGCCTTTCCCAGCCCTTCCTGAAGATGCCTGGGATTGGACCTGGGGCCTCTGCATGCCAAGCATGTGCTGTACCACTGTCCTTCCCTCACATGGGGCCAGTATAACATCCTTCTGTATCAACAGCAGCCACAGTTTGCAGGAGTTATTCATGTTATGTAAGTTGTATAATATTATGCAACATTATATACACTCACATGTATGCAATGCAACACGCATGAAAACAGATCAGCCATTTCTAACATTATTCCAAAATCCTGCACTAGGAAATATGCAAACAGAAATGCATCTGATACAATGTCATTTCCCTGTGGGGACGAGGGAGAGGGCCTTTTCTGTGGTGGCCCCCACTCTGTGGAACTCCCTCCCTAGGGAACTCCGTCATGCCCCCTCTTTCATGAGCTTCCGTTGTGCATTAAAAACGTTGCTGTTCAGGCAGGCATTTGGGGTGGGTTAGGGTATTTTAGAAAATGTTTTTATTGTAGAATTTTATTGTTTTAAACTGTTTTTATTGTATGTTGTACATCACCCAGAGTGGCTGGGTGACCAGCCAGATGGGCGATTAATAAATTTAATAATAAATAAATAAATAAATTATCCAACCTAAGATGTACGGTTGTTCAGGCCACTGTAGTTCTGCTTCTGAGAATCCAACAGCAAGAATTGTTTTAAAAGCTTCCTTAATATAAGAAGCCCTCTAGAGAAGGGTATTTCCTGCTCAGTTCCCTAAACACTAAGGTAGTTTTTTTGAATCAATGGAACTATTCTGGAACAAAGGCTTGGAGATGTTGACTAGTTTATAAAATAGTCACTTGTTGACTGCACTGTTGACTATTTTATAAAAGTGTCTTAGGCTAGTATTAAAACTAAACACCAGGATGAGTGGAAAACAGGAAAGTGACAGCCACCCAAAGCTGGCCTGCTCATGAAGTGGACTGAAGGCCCCATGTCAAGATGGCAAACACAGGGTGCAATTTGGGGATGGCAGAATTTTGGATAAGCACTGTCACAAATCTGCTCCTCTAGGATTCTAATCTCAAGCAGCAGCAAAAGGAGGGAATTGTGTTCAAGGTGATACTGAGGATGTGGGTTGTATGAAGATTTCCTAGAATACACATACGTAGATTTCCTACAGTACACTAACTTGGAGGCCCTCCCAATTGCCAGAGAAGAGGGTGTTTGACCAAGTGCAGAGTGAGTGAGTGAGTGAGTGAGTGAGTGGGTGGGTGCAAAGGGAAGAATAATGGTTGCCAAGCTAAGCCTCAGGTGGCAAACCTCAGGCCCCACAGTCACCATACCAGAAATTATAAATAAATTGAAACAGGAAACTTCTACAGAAGTGATAATCATGCTTAAACTGCTTTCAACAAGTCATTTCTTCTGTCACAGTTATTATTCATGAAGCGACAACTGAAGCCTAAGCATATGCCAACTGAATACAGCTCTATAACTAAAACTGATCTTCATCTGTCATAGCAAAGAATCCTGCAGGAGTACATTTGAATGTTGCCATGGTAACTGCTAGAATATTTGTATGGTAGTCTTGAAAACAACTTGCTACTTAGAAACAGAGATTTAAATACGGGCTGTATTTTACACAGTAGCTCATCTGCTGAAAATTTAAATCCTCCAAAAAACTTCCATTATTCATGTCAAAAGACTCAATCTTGTTCACCAAAGGGCAAGTCAGAAGCACTACATATTGCGAACATTTTTAGAAGGTTCATACAACTGGAGCAACTAGAGATTTTGATTCTTTATTTGGTTTGCAAGAGCTGACCTAAAACTGATTGGCTGATTCACACACACACACACACACACACACACACTTGCACTTCATTCTTGCACAACACTGGTTCCTTAAAAATGTGATCTAGGCACCTAATAATTTGAAAGAGTTTTCCAACCCTTGCTTTTCTTGTGATCTCTATAGAAACTCTTTCAATGGGGCATGCCTAGGTTTTTGCCTATGTGCTTCTCTAGATGTTTTATCACTGAGAATGTTAAACACAGGGATGGGGAAGCTTTTTCGGTCCAGGGGCTGGACTGCATTCTGGACCAATCCAGTGGGCCAGATAACATCAGGGAGGGGCCCCTCCCCCAAAGCCCACCAATTCCCTGGATGTCTTCTGCCCACATCCCACCCATTTTTCCTTTCTCTGGGCAGAGGGAGGCATGGAGCTTTGTGCCTCTCTCTGCATGGAGAAAGGGACTCAGACATGTCCTCACTCAAGCAATATCTTTCCAGAAATAATACATAAGCTACAGTTGCTCCAGCTATCCTTTAGAACTTAATACCAACCTGTTCGATGCGACCTTTTTGCATCTCCAGCACAGCCAAGTTATTGTAAGCTTCTGCATGGTCATTGTTGTTGGCCAAGGTCAGTTTCAAACACTGGTAAGCCAAGCTTATATCCCCTATTCCCTGCGAAGTAAAAGTCAACAATATATCATTCGATTTATATAAAAGCCAGTTGCCAAAGTTGTCACATTTTAGTCAGTGTGACAAAGAAACAGAAACAAGATTGGGACTATGTAGGTATGAGTAGACTTGATTCCATATGGCTGCAATCACCAAGGGCAGTTGCAGGTTTAATCCTTGTCCCAAAGGTGTCTCCAAATGTCTCTATATTTTTTTTAGAAGCGAATGGCTGTCATTTTTGTTATTTCACATAGGAATGAATATGTTGCATCTGAAGACAAGGTTATGGTAGGAGAAAAACCTGCCCCAAGATATGTTGAGCAAGCTCCCCCACTGATAGAGTTCCTGCTGGCAGGGTGGGGGGATAGTCTTTGAATTGGGGGGGGGGGGACCTCTGACAGGCAGTGTTTTCAGGAAGCTTCAACTCCGCCATTGTTTTTTTGCAACAGAGCTTCACTGAGACCTTCCTAGTTTCCTCAAGATGGTATGTATGTATTCCGACATGCAGCAAGCAAATACGCTCCTTTTAACAATCTTTAGATTTAAGGGTAGTATCCACTGTTAGTCCTACATAGAGTAGAGCCATTGAAATGAATCATATTTAACTTAGTCATGACTAACCCATTCATTTTAATGGACCTACTCTAAGTAGGACTAATATAGGGTAATATCCAAAGTCTGTACCCTCAAACGAATCAGATTCTCCAGCAATGTTAGTCATCTCATTTGTTTGCCAGTACTTGCTGCCACCCTGAAAGCTTTCTGTGCTAAAAAGTTGTATAATTTCTGCGCAACTGTTTCAAGAAAGCATTCTGAACAAATATTGCTCTTACCACAGCTACATGTCCCAAGTTGTACCACACATCTGCAACCTCCTCCTCACTTTCAGCTAGAGAGAGTGCACGTTCAAAGGAGCTGAGAATCATGTCATATTGCTGGGCATAGAAACAACAGAGGCCCAGGTTGTTAAAGAGCTGGCTGTTATAAATGCCCATCTGTAGGAGCCGTCTAGTTCAAGATAAAAAATTATTAAACTTGCACCTTTGTAGTATGGATAATGAAACCTCCTTGTTCTATATAAGCAATTCACGTAACATAAAAATGGTTCTAAACAGTAATTTTAGTGGCATGAGAACTGCTGCAGCTTGGCTCCTTTCCATGCCAGTTGGTAACATCAGAAGATCACAACCACATGGGAGAAACTCATACAGTGGGTCTTTCCACACAAGTGTCACCCCTTTTGGAAACTGGAGCAAAGGGGATATGGGAAGTAGCTGCAACATGGACTTCTGGGAGGCTCGATCCTTTGATATTACTTGCTGGTGTGGGAAGAAGCTATGCAGCAGTAGTTCCTACTCTCACAAAAGCCAAATATCAAAAACAGGCCTTACAACAATTCCACTGCCACTGTAGTGAAATTTATACTAAAATCAGTGAAATGTATATCTGACATCAGTGTTCTGAGGTCTCTCATCCACCCCCCAAACAGAAACATTCTTCACTCCCAACAAAAAAACAACTGGATGTAATGAGGGTCTTTCCAAATACTGTTTTTTAATCATCTTCATCATCATCTCCCACAAGAATCATGCACTGGTTACCAGAACAGTCAAACAATGGCACCCCAGAAAGGACTCCTGTTGTGCTTGTTCAAAAAGTAACAGGGCACCTTCCAATCTAATACATTTATTATGGCATACGTTTTCATAAACTAGACACTTGTTGAACATCTGACAGGTTTCAAAAAGCCTTTTTCCTGGGTTCTTTTCCCTTGCCATTTTCCTTTCATCCTGTCTAACACTCAAGCACACACCTTCTTCATTTTTAATAGCTATCCTCAGACAGCAAGGCTAGCCTCACCCTCTTTCAACTGTGGACTTAGAGATATGGCTAGCAAAAGCTGCTGGGCAAGGCATACGAAGGAGCTCTCCCTCTCAAAGCAACTGAGGTGCATTATTTAGACAGCAAATGTATGTTCTGAACAAGAGGAAAAACAAACACAAAATTGAGAGCAAAAATTAACAACGGAAAAAGGAATACAATTGTTTGCCATATCCTCAGCAGATACAACATAAACAGGCTGCATATCACTGGAAGGTAGCACCAATAAGAGCACCTCAGTATAAAAGACTGAGATTTCTTAGTGGGATTTAAAGAAAAGGTTATACAAACACCTAACAGGGATGCTTTAGGTATAGGAACTGGACTATATGTTGGTTTCTCACAGAACTATAATACTAGGATTTGGGCAAAGGTCTCATCTAGTCGGCCCACAATTTAGCATTTGTTTCAGATATACCTCAGCATTAGAGTTTTCTTTTTCTGTTAATATTTGACCATCGTGAATACGCTCTGAGTGCATGCATGAGTGCGTGAATACATACACACCTGTAAAACCGCAATGCTATCTCAGGCTGGTCAGAATAAAAGTGATTACTTCCAATGCATGCAATAGCTTCCACGTGAGTATTGTCCTGTTTTAAGACATCTTTATAGTATTCTGCAGCTGCAGAAATGTTGTTCATTTCCTATAAGGAGTAGAGAAAATAAATAAAACATTATAAAAGCATTAAAGACAGATTGCTACCTGTAACTGTAGTTCTTCAAGTGGTCATCTGTGCATTCACCTGCACGGAGCTTTGAATCAAGAAAAGTCTAAAGCTGAGGAGTTTTGGGAGGGAACCCTGCCCCCACCATCCAGTGTGCATATCCATATCCCAGTGGGTTCCCGCCTCTCCCCTCAGTTCATTGAGACCGACACTGTGGCATCGTAACCGAGAGAAGCAAACAAACGTCAGTATCGAACTCAAGCATGACACCCAAGTGAGGACAGTGGGTGGATTGTATGAATGCACAGAGGACCACTCAGAGAACTACAGTAATAGGCAGCAATCTGTCTTGCTTCTTGGTGGTCTCTGTGCATCAGACATATGCGTGATTACCAAGCTAACTTACAATGGAGGTGGGTTGATGTCCCATTACAAAAGAGATGAAAGGACGGCATGTCCAAAGGCACAGTCAGCTCTCACCTGCATGTCCAATTTGTAGTGCTTTACAAAGGTTGACTATATTGACCAGGTAGCTGCATAGCACAGTTCAGGGATGGAGATCCCTCTGTTGAATGTGACAGATGTTGCTACCGCACGAGTAGAGTGAGCTCTAACTGGGGCAGACAATTTGAGTCCAGTCAGCTCATATGACAGCTCGACAGTTTTGACAATCCATGAGGCAAGGTGCTGTTTGGACAGAGGCTGGCCTTTTTGCTTGCCACCATAGCAGAGAAAAAGGCGATGTGACATATGAAAGTGTTCAGTTCTCGCCTTGTAAAAAGCCAGGCCATGGTACACATCAAGCATGTACAGGGTCAACTCAAGAGGCATAGACAGGGAGGCAAAGAAAGCAGGCAAAACAATGTCCTGATTTAAATAGAATTCTGAAACAACTTGCCGAGTAAATCCAGCCTTCTCCCTTCATTGTCAGTGGGGGAGGAATGTGCTTTTCTTGACTTGCCCTGAGTGGCCCCAACTACCATGGAATTGGGTGCAGGATGCTTAAACAAATATTCTGCATTAGACGGTTTGTATTGTCTGCAAGACACCAATGCAGAATATTTGTTTAAGCATCCTGCACCCAATTCCATGGTAGTTGGGGCCACTCAGGGCAAATCAAGAAAAGCACATTCCTCTCCCACTGACAATGAAAGGAGAAGGCTGGATTTACTCGGCAGGGGACTTTACTTTTCCGCATTGATGGGTCTCAAGATTGCTAACTTCCAAGTGGTGATGTCAGGTTATCAGTTGCTGTTGTGGGACAAAATGGGCAAACTCCTCGACCTTTTGGCTGATGACGAAAAGGAGATGTGTCATCTCTTTAGAGCAGAAACACTAAAATTACCGAGACAACAAATAAATACATCTCTTCACCAGACTGCAACACTAAAGTCTTGGTGAGTTCGATCGCCCTGCAGTGTCATGTGTGGCTTAGATCCTTTGGTCTTCCCCAAGAAACGAGACTGAGGATTGAAGATCTGCCATTCGATGGGCAGGGGCTGTTCAATGCAAAGACAGATGAAGCTTTGGACACAGTCCAGAAAGCTTGTACTACAGCCCGTCACATGGGTTTTCTCCCACAGCAGCATCAACAGCAGCCTAGAGACTGTTGGTACCAGTCTCATTGGTACCAGTCTCAAATCCCTTGATACCAGCCTTACAGCCCCAGGCTGGTTCAACAGCACCATCAGTGCTCACAATCGATAAGGCAAAGAAAGTGCTTAGAGATTGGGGGACTTGTAGAGGGGGCATTCCAAGATTGTCTGATGGTCTCATTGAGGGTAGACATTAATGGAATAGCCACCGGTTCATAAGACTCTGCATTTACTGCATCATAAACAAGATCCTGGATGGATCGAGTGGCCTGCTGTGTTTCAAGCCCCAGGGTTTGCACTATCCTGAGGAAGTGGTCAGCAAATTGACCGAAATCCTCAGAAGGAGAGATGGATTCATCAGCCCCAACCAAAGTATCTCGAGAGGAGAGTAAAAGCGGGCAGGACAACTCGGAAGTAGTCGGATTCGTCGCCTTCTAGTTCAGACAAACATGGTATCATCTGCGGAGAGGGTTGTGGTATCGGAACCGAAGGCAGAAGGGGTGATTGGGTTTGAAAAAGAGTTTGTACTAGATTCTGTTGCGATGGTGCTGGAGGCCAAATCAGTGGAGACCTATGCACAGGAGGAGGCAGGGAACCTGTGGAAAGGGCTGCAAAGACGCTGACACTGGCAGCATGGAATCAGTTGGTGCCTTTGAGATGGTAGATGATGGCCGGATTTGTGGGTGACTTTTCACCCATACCAGGCGTTCAGGCAAGGGACGATACTGCCTCACATTGTCATCATACTTGACCCATTGTCTTGGCTTGACATGCCATATGGAGGGGATATTTTCCCCATTCAGTGTGTGGGGAACTGGATTGCTCCCGGTACCATCAACTATCTCATCTAATTGAATAATACAATCTGTGAGACGATGTTAGAGAATATATCGAGTCTGTTGACCTTGGACGTCCATCCCATCCAGGATCATAATAGTCATGCCTTGGCCAAGGCAGACAAGGTGGAGGTTCGAGAGGCGACAACTCCCTGATCTCACTCTCCAATGCAGAAGTGAAAAGGAGGGGCTCCCTTTGCTGGGCTTGCACCACTGGTATTGGCAACACTATGAGCAGAATTGCTGGTACCAATGGTGCCTGTATCACCGGTTGTCAATCCTGAGGTGTGGTTAGGATGGGAGCGAGCAGGAGGCTTGTCCCGAACAGGCATGCCCAAAGGCGGGGGCAACTGCTGAATTCGAGGAGCAGGGAGGACAGTATGCACATCCTTCACTCAGTCCCGAGTCACGTCATGAGCCTTTTTGGAGGTTTTCTTTCGCTTCTTGTGTTCAGAAGACGAAAGTGTGGATTTTAAAGTACTTTTTTGTGTTCTTTGAAAGTCTTTTTGCAAGCGTCAATGCCAAAGACTGACCCGGTACTGGGGGGGGGTCCTTTGGTGCCTGGCAAAGCATGTCATTGAGAGGATTTGGACCCCAATGCTATAGGCTCTGAAACCTCCAGCTGTGTTGGGACAACAGCCTCTGCCATTTTCTTAGGGCTTTCGATAGACTCTAATGCTTTATTCCACAATGTGGCTTTCAGCTAGTCAGAGCGATTTTTCCGCACCTGTTTGGAGAAAGCGTTGCAGTTTTGGCAAGTTTCTACAATGTGCCCATCTAGTCAAAACAGGCACAGACTACATCTGTCTTTGTGGGGTAATTTCACCCCACAGTGGGTGCACTTTCTGAAAGGTGCCTGGAGGGCCATACACCCATGAGGGCGATCACGAAAGACACAAAAAGGAACAAAATAAAGAAAAAGGCGAAGACAGACAGAAAAACGATACTTGGAGAAAAGACTGAATAAAACCTCAGCTTTTCGGATTAAAGAATGCTTTGTCATAAGGCAAAAGCACAGAATGAAGCTCCCACGAGGCGCACGCAATGGCAGTTGAAAGAGAACTGAGGGGAGAGCTGGGAACCCGCTGGGATATGTGCACTGGATGGTGGGGGTGGGCTTCCCACCCAAAACGCCTCAGCTTGAGAAATTTCCCAATTCGAGGCTCCGTGCAACGCAGAGCCCATATGTGTGATGCATAGAGACCACGAAGAAGAATTATACAAAACTCTAATAATAAACTTTGAAACTGACAAATAAGCATAGATCATACAAAACACAGATTCATCTAATCCTGGAATTTTATTAGACATTATGCACTACAACAGGCTTACATATCAGCTTGTAAATACCTTCCTCTTCACCTACCTCTTTAAAGCCAAAGAACAAGTATTTTGCAGAGGATGTGCATACATGTATTAATGGCATATACTTATGCAAAGACCATTTGAAATGGTACCCAAGGTGTTTTCTTCAAGTCTGCTCACAGTAAGTAACCATATGTTATCTGGTTTCTCTTGCTATTTATAGACTGGCACAGGGTAAACAGTACTACATAATAGCGCCGGTTCCCTGCAGCATGGAAACACACTCATTACTGATTATTTGCCCAATCTCCTATATCAATCATGGTTGAAACCTTTTTAAAGGACTATTTAAAGGCTTGGTTCTCAAAGTGGAAGGCACTGGCAGGCCTCTCTAAGGCTACAATCCTATATCCATGTACCTGGGAGTAAGTTTCATTGAACTCAACGGAACTTAATTCTGAGTACACACATACAGGATTGTGCTATAAGGTAGTATGGGTGATTGTTCAAAGAACAAGCTTCTCCCCCAGCCCTCATGGCCAAAACAAATCTGTTCTGAGAAGGTCTCAACAGTGTAGGTAGGATAAATAGCATAATGTAAAATGCTCACAATATACCATCATTGTTAGCAGCCTTGAGGGGTTTTTTTTAAAGGAAAGGCAGGATAGAAATGTTTTAAACCAATAAAACAAAAAGTAAATTTACTTCTGAAACAGCATTTCATCACATACTAAATTGTTAAAGCACTATTTTCCTTAATAAATAGATTATAGTGCACAGAATAGGGAAGACCAGGTATGCAGATGATTAAATAACTGCAAAATTCTATTTTAAACAAAAATATTGAATGAGAAAATATCTAACTCTCCATTGTAAAAACGAAGTGCACACTCTTCAACAGCATTAATAAAAAATACAATTTAAATCAAATGCTTTGCATTACATCCTTTTGAATGATCCTCCCAAGGTGAGATGTTCCAGCTTCTTGGTTACTTTTATGAAGGTCTGAAACACTTTATTAATTTTGGGGGGCATGCTTACAGCCTCTCTGGTTAGTGTATGTTACAAGCTGGTTGCTGGTTTTTTGTCTTGATTGGCACTTATAATGTGCAGCATGTTTATTCGGAAAAAATCCCTCTGAGTTCAATGGGACTTGCTCTCTAGTAATGGATTACAACCTCAGTGTTTTTATTTACATATTAGATGTTGTCTCCTTTTCTAAGCTGTTTTAAGCATACGGGGAAAAAGCGGCCTAAAAATGTTTTAAGCATGAACTGGAAAAAACATTGTCTCTGCTGAAAATGAATTGTTCCATAATCTTTAAAGTATTTACACTGTGTAGTAATTCTTACTGACATAAGTGAATCCCCAAATTACTCCCAATACTGATTAAGTCAACACCAGTCTATAAAGAGTCCTGCTGGTTAATCCCACTGACAGGGTTTTTTTTTTGCTACTCAGATGTTATTGTTTTCTGTCTGAGACAAAGAAAATCCTGGAGGAAGACATAGAGTCACAATGTCAACATCTGGTAATGCCTCCATTGGCTAAACAAGGGTTTTGTTTTTGAGGTTGTCTGAACAACAAAATGCTACTCAAGTAGGAGTTGGAGGAGCTGTAGCTCAAGTGGTAGAGTAGATGCTTTGCATAGAAGGTTCCATGTTCAATTTCCAGCATCTCCAGTGTGAAACCATGGAGAGCCACAGTGAGTCCACATAAACATTATTGAGCTAGGTGGACCAATGGTCTGACCGGATATAAAGCAACGTCCTATGTTTCTATATCTTGGAACAAATAAGAATACAAGACAAACTGGGCTTGGTGGTGTTGTTCTGTAGTACCATCTGATTTGCATTAGTAAATGCTCAAAATCAATGCAGTGAATTTTTAGGACAATAGTGGCCATTTGTCCTCTTTATGTAAGATGGAAACTTGGTTTGCATACCTCATGGATCCTGGCAATACCACAAATGAGGGAGACCTCTCCAGGAAACCGATCTAATCCTTGCTTGAAAACATTTAAAGCTGTCAAAGGCTGGTCCAAGCGGGAATACACCTAAGCAAATAAATGGCAGGTGCAGCTATATCAATACCCAACATTTTTATGATGTTTATAACACATGACAATTAGCTGTCTGTCACATGCACAGGCATATATTCTGCATATGTGAATGTACAAAGACTGCATTAAGAAATAATATGCAAAGGCGGAAAACTGCCTCTTCAGTTTGGCACTGCCTCTCTACACCTTCCAGGCCACAACTTAGCTGCATGCCAGAGAGCTGTAGCTTCATTCTTAGGACAGAACTACAGGTTGTAATAAACGGGACTATCACCAAAAATGTTGAATTCCTCCCTGCTCCTCTATAATATTTAGTACAAACTGTCTCTTATCCTTATGCCAAGTGTCTCTCCACCCTCACCAGCCAATGATGTAGAACAATGATGTGGAGCAAGACTCATGAAGCTGGTTTGGATGTTAACATTAAACACAACTTAGCACAATGAGAATAAGTCAAGCCTTCCCCCAGTCTCTCCTCTTCCTCCAGCGTGTCTGCAAGGATGAGACTAGAAGCTTCTGCTTTCATTCTAAATTAACTGCAACTTAAATAATATTAGTGGAAACAAGCCAACATCGAAACATACTTTATGAAGCTGGCTTGTTTTCACTAACTAAAGTTTAGGGTTCATACAACATACTAAACTGTGGTTAACCTAAAATGAAAGCAGAAGCTTCCAATCTCCTCCTTGAGGCCATACTAAAGGAGGGAGGGTGGCCCATATAAACCCAGTGTTAAGTTGTAATATACATTACGGGTGGGGGAAGGGGGAGGTCAACATGTGGCTGAACTGACATTTGAGCAGCAGCCCTGATTTTCTTCCAAAATGTAATTCTGCTCCCAGATTCTGTGCCAAAACTCTCATAGCTTCAGATTATGCAATTTCAAACAAGAATAAGACGGCGTTGGCTCTTACACACAGAGCCAACCTAGGCCCCTCTGATACACCTTGTTGTTCAGTCGTTCAGTCGTGTCCGACTCTTCGTGACCCCATGGACCATAGCACGCCAGGCCTTCCTGTCCTGCGCTGTCTCCCGGAGCGTGCTCAAGTTCATATTCATTGCATCCGTGATGCTATCTAGCCATCTCATCCTCTGCCGTCCCCTTCTCCTTTTGCCTTCAGTCTTGAAGAACGTTGGGAAAACCACTAAACCGTTCAGGTATGACCTAAATCATATCCCTGATGAATATACAGTGGAGGTGAGGAATAGATTTCAGGGATTAGACCTGATAGACAGAGTGCCTGAGGAACTATGGACGGAGGTCCGTAACACTGTTCAGGAGGCAGCAACTCAATCCATCCCAAAGAAAAAGAAATGCAAGAAAGCAAAGTGGCTGTCTGATGAGGCTTTACAAGTAGCTCACGAAAGAAGGGAAGCGAAAAGCAACGGAGAAAGGGGAAGATATACCCAACTGAATGCAGAGTTCCAGAGAATAGCAAGGAGAGACAAGAAGGCCTTCTTAAATGAACAATGCAAAGAAATCGAGGAAAACAACAGAATGGGAAAGACTAGAGATCTCTTCAAGAAAATTGGAGATCTCAAGGGAACGTTTTGTGCAAAGACGGGCATGATAAAGGACAAAGAAGGCAGGGACCTAACAGAAGCAGATGAGATTAAGAAGAGGTGGCAAGAATACACAGAAGAACTATACAGGAAAGATCTGAATGTCCCTGATAGCCATGATAGTGCGGTCACTGAACTTGAGCCGGACATCCTAGAGAGTGAAGTCAAGTGGGCCTTAGGAAGCATTAGTAACAACAAAGCTAGCGGAGATGACAGTATTCCAGCCGAGCTATTTAAAATCCTAAAAGATGATGCTGATAAAGTGCTGCATTCAATATGCCAACAAATCTGGAACACTCAACAGTGGCCACAAGACTGGAAAAGGTCAGTTTACATTCCAATTCCAAAGAAGGGCAACGCCAAAGAGTGTTCAAACTACCGCACAATTGCGCTCATTTCACACGCCAGCAAGGTGATGCTCAAAATCCTACAAGCTAGGCTTCAGCAGTATGCGAACCGAGAACTACCGGAAGTACAAGCTGGGTTTCGAAGAGGCAGAGGAACTAGAGATCAAATCGCCAACATTCGCTGCATCATGGAGAAAGCAAGAGAATTCCAGAAAAACGTCTATTTCTGCTTCATTGACTACGCTAAAGCCTTTGATTGTGTGGATCACATCATGGCATCTGGCCCCATCACTTCCTGGCATATAGAAGGGGAAGAAATGGAAGCAGTGACAGATTTTACTTTCTTGGGCTCCAAGATCACCACAGACGGTGACTGTAGCCATGAAATTAAAAGACGCTTGCTCCTTGGGAGGAAAGCTATGGCCAACCTAGACAGCATAGTAAGAAGCAGAGACATCACCTTGCCGACAAAGGTCCGTCTAATCAAAGCTATGGTTTTCCCAGTAGTAATGTATGGCTGTGAGAGCTGGACTATAAGGAAGGCTGAGCGCCGAAGAATTGATGCTTTCGAACTGTGGTGCTGGAGAAGACTCTTACGAGTCCCCTGGACTGCAAGGAGGTCAAATCAGTCCATCCTAAAGGAAATCAACCCTGAGGGCTCATTGGAAGGACAGATAATGAAGCTGAAGCTCCAATATTTTGGCCACCTAATGCGAAGAGAAAACATGACCTGTGAGCCATATGCACTCAATATTCAGTCCATTTCCTCAGTGTGCTTTTTTATGGTGTTAATATACTTTTGTGAGAGCAAACCCCATCAAGATCATTCATACCAGTGAAATAACATGATAAATAATGTAATGCTGACTTAGTACACAGAACAACAGAAAGCCAGCTGTCACTGGTGTTCTCATTACACATAATAGGCAGTAAAATGTAGCACAATGTAGAACAAACTGTACCCAACTTTAAAGAGTACAGAAAACGATTACTATGACTACTATAGCAAATCCTTCTTACAGATAATTGCACTATTTTGCACTGAAACATGACAGTCTCCTTTGAAAAGACAACTGGAGCAACTTAAATGACACCTTCAGCAAGAATGGTATGATTAATGGGCTACAGCAGAGTTTGAAAATGTGCCTTCATAAAGAGCAATAGAAATAACACCAGGATCATTGCAGTAAATCTGCCAGCTTCTTCCTACTGTCTCTTAAACTGACAAATAGAAGTAATTACTTCCTGGACAGAAGGAATAAATGAGATTGGTTAGGTGATTCCCCTTGCCCCCCCCCCCCATATATGTTTGGTGCTGACCATATCAAAGTGGTATTACCAATAAAGGAGGTGAATTTTAAACAATTTGATGGCACCAGTCTACTCCTAGAAACTCTCGTTTCTAGATGTCAGTGCTATATTGTACCTAAAGCAGCCTTCAAAGCATTCACTGTAAATTCTGTTTATAATCTGTACAGCAGTTCCTAAAGGATTTGCCTCAGTAACGTGTGCATTAAAACCTCAAAGACAAGTCTGCATTGTGACTGTCAGGTTTCTCCTCATTTCTTTAACATCTGAATCTATTTCTTCTTTTAATTGCTTTCTATAAGCAGTTCTTCATAAACAGTTTCAGCAGCAGATTTACATATAACAGGAGAGTAGAAGGTTGTTTATCAGCCTTTTTCCCCAACCTGATCTTGGGTTTCTTTTAAGAGTAGCTCAGCATAAAATGTTTTGGAAAGGGCTGCTTTAAAATCTGAGCTCTCCTGAATGAGGATAGTCTCAAATACCTAGCACATTGGCCAGTACCTTGCAGCTTAAGCCTGGAAAACTACAAAGCTATGCATGAGTTGCGGGGCTGGGAAGTGGGGGATGGGGGGTGAAGAGACACTGTGCACACAGCAGAGCAGTCTTTGAACATTCAACTGCAGCCATTCACACAGCTGAACAGGCAAGCTAATGTTCATTTAAACAGTAGTTTCCCTTTTCAGTGGTGCAAACAGCTACATAAAAAACTTCTAAGTCACCCCTAGCTACGGGCACAGTATTCTCCCATGTACAAAAACAGCATTGTAGGGTTGAAGCCTAAATAAACAAGTTGGTTATTAGATAAATTGGGGGGTAAAGTTGATGGTACATATGATGGACTTCCACCCCTTCCACCCAGAGGGCTAACCCATTGTTAGGCTAACCTACTGTTAGTGCAACATGAGTTTCCCCTTTCCTGGAGCAGATGGGGGGGGGGGCAGGTTAAATCCACCAGCTAGGAGAAAGACATTGACTGGGTTCGGACATTACGATAACCCATGATGGGTTAAATAAACCACGATGGCTTATTTAACCCATTGGGGTTGTCCTGTCATCTGTCAGGGTTTTTTTTAACCCATGATGGCTTATTTGGCCAAAATAATCCATGCAGATAACCCATGGTCTGCAGTAGAGTTTATTTAAACCGTTGTGGGTTATCGTGTCATCTGGTGGTCACCATGGTTTATTTCAGTCACCTATGGAATTGTGCGGCAAGAGCGGTCAAAACAGCTGCTGCTCTTCTCCTTGTTGGCTTTAGTGCTTTAAAGTGACCAAGTCCGCAGTGTGAAGCAGGGGGAAATGCGCAATTTTATACAAAAGTGATATAGCAGTATACTAGCATTGGGAACAAGTAAAAGCAAATTCACCAGCAGTGACAATGGGGGAAATCCGCATTTCTGCTTTTGCGCAAAAGCGATATAGCGCTTTACCAGTATTACGAGCCAATATAAGTGACCAAGCCTGCACTGTCAAGGGGGGGGGGGGGAATGAGCCATTTCCCTATTGGGAACAAGTTAAAGCAGCTACAGCACCAATGTCTATTTTGTGCACCCAGGATTTTTGCTCTTTTCACACTTAGTGTGCAGGGTTTGATGGTGCATCAGGTGCCTCCTTATTAGAGGTTGCAGGGTATGAGGTTTGATCCCAAACCTGTAAACCCCCAAGGTGTTATAGCCGTCACCCCCTTTTTGGTGCACCTGGGATTTTCGCTCCTCTCAGAGTTAGCACACAGGATTTTGATGGTGCATCAGCTGCCTCTTGACTAGGGCAGGCTGTATATGAAGTTTGGACCTGATCCTACAAACCCCCAAGGTTTTATAACTACCACCCCATTTTTGGTGCCCTTGGGATTTTTGTTCCTTGGTGAGTAGTCGCGTGGAGTTTTGATGTTGGATCAGGTACCTCCAGACTGCAAACTTCCAGCACTTTAGGGGTGAAACAGCTCCACTGCTCAGGTGGGAGGACTGCAGCAGGATAGGAGGTGTGTGGGGGGTGAATCAAATTACACACAGTAGCTTAATAAGCTACTCAGGTAGCTTATTAGCCCATTCGTGTGGCGGGGGATCATGTATTATTTCAAAAATAAGCTCCTGTGCATAGCTTATTAACCCATCATGGATTACTGTGATGTCTGAATGTGGCTATTGTTGAATACAACCTCAAATCTAGATTTCTGGAAGTGTATTCCATATAAGAAAAACCTGGGGTGGAACTCAGAGGATCTTGTGATTTTAACAAATTATTGGAAAGATAGGTTTCTACTGAGGTTGAAGCAAATAAAGGAAACAGAAAAACAAATGAGACAAAAATAAATAAATCAAACAAACAGAAAATATAAAGGCTTCGTCCAGCCTACAAACTGTAAAACAAATTCAAGATTTTCAGCTCTGCTGTCACATCACTTCCAGATTGCAGTTTAAAATTGTTAATCTGAAATGAAATTTTAATTGTATATACCAACTTACTTTTGCCAAATACAGTACTGTATCTACCATATCCTGTTGTCTGAGAGCTGATTTAAATTGTGTTTCTGCTTCACGATATAGTCCTAGCCTGACGGAAGACAGAATGATAGATGTGAAAACCGAAAAATTAGTAGAGGAAAGATTACATTTTTACAAATATCCTAAACTATGAACTACAAAAACGTAAGATATAATATAACCCTATGTTTCACCATATTACATTAGAAATTTAATATCCAGTTTTGCCCAACTGGGCAGTGGACATTTAAATCTTTTCTGGTCTTGACCAGAACTAGTTAAAATTTAGTTACATTTGCCTAACACTACTTATGTTGCCTAAACCAAATAATCCCAACAAAGTGATAATGTGTCATTTTGATAGCCATGCACTCACTATTAATTTTTATCCTCTTTCATTCACCAGCCCAAAATCTATATAGAAATTAGTTAACTACCAAGGTATGCAAAATATGACCCCCCCCTTTTTGCTGTGGTACTCTTATTGAGGATTATAAAAAATGATCTGTTCCTTTCCAACAGCATACATTTTGTCAACTCTGAAGCACTGATCTGATTCACATGTAGCAACAAAGCATGGTTTAATTAACTATGGTTTGTTGAATCGTGGATTATCGTTACGTGCAAACCTGGAACTATGGGTTGCTAACCATGAACAACCCACAAAGGGAACCCATTGGTTTGTTGTTGGATTGTGGAGTGTGGGTTGTTTAAAACATAGGCTGTCATTACGTGCAATCCCAGAATAGTGGGTTGTTCATGGGTTGTTTTGCCAGGCTACAGAGGCAGCGGGAAAGAGCAGTAAAAGAAATCCTGCCTCTTTACATGACAGTACTGCAGTGCCACAAAAGCAGTTGGCCTATGTGGAGGGAGCAGGCAAAGGAGGGAAACAACCAACCTACCGAGTGAGAAAACAAACCATGGTCTGACATTATGTGGGAACCACGTCACTGTATTGGATCCAATATTACTGAAGTGCCACAAGAACTGATATTAGCAATGTAACAAATTCTGCATTATTTGTATCAAAAATCCTGTCTTTCATTAATCCTCTGGTGGCACAGAGGAAGACAGTATAGTAGCAGTTTAATTTCCTCTGCCCAATGATGCCGCTTTAATTTCCAGCCATCAGTTTAGCCGAGTCTGTGACAATAATATTTGCATGCGTTTTGCCACCTTTAAAAGCTTTTACTTTTTAAAAAGGTGAGAATGGGGCAAATTGTTATCTCATGTTGGACTGTTAGTACTTTGTTTCTCTCTTCATTCTACCTCTGGTTTAGAGACTATCCCTTCCCAACTACCTGCACATGACTCCTAACTCTAATTCACACTCATATCCAATTCAAAATTGAGGTTTTCCAATCTTAGTCTCTGGAGCCTTAGAAAAAACAAGACTGTCCAACTCAATTCTGAACAGAAAAAGGTGGTGGTCAGGTGGGACAAGAGGAAACTGGATCTTTCGATATGTTTGTTTTTAAATCAGCTCATGGTATTGGAAAGGGCTCACTTAGAGAGGAAGCAGTGTACCGACTGAAGAGGATATTGCTCTTACTTCTTGTAAGGCTTCAGCTTTTATGGTGCCCCTGCCTATAAATGTGTTTTAAGCTGGAACTATATGTTACTCGTGCCATGAAGCTGCCACGAAAAACAGCATCCTTGCAGCAAAGTCTCCTCCTATCCCACATTATTTGTTGTAATCCTCAGTCCATGAAGTGATGTTATCACCTTGTACATTTCCCTGCTCTGACCAGGATGCCAAAATGTACAACATGGTTATATCAGGGGTCAAGAGTTCCTATGCGTGCAGTAGAGAAGCGACAGGGATGCTATTCTTGGCAGAAGCCCTATGGCTTGTGGAATGCACAGTTCTGGTTTCAAGTCATTTAGCTTTATCATTTGGTTTTATTCCACACACTGCCATCTAGCCTCTCCTTTTGAAAGGAATAATAAGCTAAGCATCCAATTTAGCTAAACTGTGAATAATATTGTCAACCTGCCAAGTTCTGTTATGTATCCACCTCTTATTATATAAATAAGACAGTAATTTTTTTTATGGCCCAAGATTCAAAATATCCTTAAATGCAGGTCACATCATTTCTGCAGATTAAGCACCAGGGACTCAAGTCTGGTCTGCTGCAGGCATAGCATTCGCAGAGGGAAACTCACAGGGTATAATAGAGCCTGTTTCTCACTCTTCCCTACCACCCCAGCATGCATACACAGACAATCAGCACAGGAGGAATCTTATCACCATCTCTCAGTCTGCCCCACATCTGCTTGGACAGGATTGAATAGATGGGTAGGTTGAATGAGAATAATGGAGGAATGCACATGCATCCCGTTCCCTCGAACATGTATGTGCCTTAACACATGCCTCGGGGGAGGTGGGGGCAAGAAGCATGCCCTATAGGGGATCCCTAATCCTGTTTTAAGGATTAATCCTGTTTTAATCCTGTTTTAAGATAGATATTTTACCTGTAATAACACTTCCCAATTTGCACTTTCCACCACCAGTCCTTGAATTGGGCGTGTTGTGTGGCAAATGCTGCCAAATCTAAAGCCTTGAAAAAGAAAGCACCTTTTCAGAGGTTAGTTTCAATTTTGAGATAAAAACATACAGTTAAGGATTAGTAAGATATTTTTAACAATCATAAGATAAAAGCAGAGAAAAGGACAATGCTGCTTTTTGCCAGTTTTGTATTATGCTGCATATGTTAAAACAGCAAAGGTGGCATAACAGTACTAATTTTAAGCCCTTTGCAGAATTGACATGTTTTATAAACGCATTAAAAAAAACCTTCAACATAATCAGTGTTATGGTGCTAGAACATAACTCTTCCCAATCCTGAGTGCTAATCGCTGTCAAATTGGATCACACTTCAGGCTTTCAGTTTAGTACAAAAAATGTACACGCCCACAAACATGTACTAGACTGCCTATACAGCTGGAGAATAAGGAAATATAGTTTAGAGGGTTGTGGGAATGGCAGTAGCAGCAAGCTACTCGCCGTATTCTCAAATCCCACCAACCAAGGAAAGTTCCTGTCTTGTTCACCCTGGATGAAGACAGTTTTGGGTTAACAGCTAGATTGTATATTTTCAAAAATTGAGAATCTACAATTGTCCGAGCCTTTCTTCTCTCCAATGGTCCTTGGGGCACTGAAACCTCAAACCATCACATCACCTGGCAGAGCCCAGTTTGAAAGTCTGCAAACCCTCCTCCTCTATATATCTTAAGACTTTGCCCATGCAGACATCCTGACTAAAACATCTAGTCAGCCTCTCCGCAACCCCGCCCAGACAACCTGCTTTTTGCAACATCTTGCCTGATTAAGGGCCAATCCTACTGGGCTGATCATAAGCCTCTGAACTCAGACGCTTACAGCCATCCTGTGCAGAGCAGGAAGAGCAGCGGAGGCAATCTTCACCTCCCATTCCTCCCACCCTGCATTTTGTGCTGGATGGGCTTTTTTGCCCATCTAGCTGGGGCGCTTCAGAGGGGGATGGAAGAAGGCTGGAGAGGCCTCAGGATAGCTTGTATCCTGGCCTCTCTAGTCTCCTCCCCTCCCTGCCCTCCAGAACGCCCTTCTCCCCTGCTCTGAGGTTGAGTTCCTGACCTTAGAGCACAGCTGGCGCAGTTCTTTCCAAGCCAGCTGCGAGGGGGAGGGGGGTCGAAGCTACGATTCCCCCTCCGAGGTTGGAGCACCATCTCTGACCTTGGAGCTGGGAATCCAGAGTATCTTATGGCCCCTCAGATGCTGTCTAGGGGCCACAGAATTGCTCCCTAAGAGATCTGCAGATCTCAAAAGCTTGCAAATTTGGGGGGATCTATGAGTTGGCCTCATAAAGGTAGTTCACTATATGGATATTGAAATTTTTGTTCTAGCCAAGATGGCTGCCTTTGTTTTTTAAAAGAAATTAGGACGTATATGATCAGTACCATCAATGAAAGGCATAGTGCTAAGATACAGCACCGGAAGCATACACTGTGCTAGAAAGCAGACTGCAAAATCACATTAATAAAAGTACTTAAAGCATGTGAAACTTGCTTTAAGTACATTTGTTTCATATAATTCAACCTTTGCTATTTGAGGACTAAATCCCCTGGTGGTAAATCATGTGTACATTGTCTAATATAATTTGGCTCTGAAATTTCCACTTGCTTAAAAGTGTCAATTGCTGTAGAAACAATTTAGATCTTGCATGTCCTGGTGTTCTGATATGACATTTCAGAGGTCTGCATTTGTTGTTGGCTGCATTTTCAGTACCACTAAAGTTCAATTATCTCAAAATGTGCCTATGCAACCAACTGATTAACAACTTAAGGCAGAAAAATTATACTCAATTAAAACCCACATACATCATTTTGTTGAAGCAATTCCTATAAATGCCAACAGAAACACAGGTGCACTTGAAAATATTTCCAAAACACAGACTGAGATTCAAGGGGAATGTATGCATGATCAATTCAAATCTGAAGAAATCTGCACTGTGTGCAACAGCAGCATTTCCCTTCTAAAGAAACCTTTTGCTTCCCACTCCAAACTTTTCTGGACACCCAGGAGTTTCAAAAGGCAGGTCAGGGATGGTAGGGCCTCTACTAAGAAGGAAACTCTATGATTTATGACCCCTGGGTCTCGGCTTTGGCCAAACTGACATCATTGTGAAGGAAACAGAATTTGAAATGTTTGATTTTAAAATGGTGGGACTAGATCATGTATATTCCTGATATCCTAAGCCACTTAGATGCAGGGAAATTCCACTGAAGTCAACTGTCTTACAAGTAAGCAATGCATATGCATCACATCATGTGCATATCATTATTAGACTTTTTTCCTTCAGCAGTTCCCCACAACTAAACACTCAAGCTTTTTTTTTTTTACATTCCGTGTGCAGAGTCGGCCACCTCCGAACTTGGAGGAGGCTGACTATCCAGTGCAGGGCGGGTGGGATGTGGAGGGAATCTTCTCCTCCGCACTCCAGCTGCCCTACATTTGCAGTTACATGACCAATTTCTCTTCCGTTGTCTCCTCCCCTTCCTGCTCCCAGGAACACCCCCTTTTCGGCTGCTCTACACTGCTCTTCTAAGCGTGGAGCCAGGGATGAACCGTGCCACCTATTAGAAGGTGGGGGAGGGGTGGGGAGTTGGGTTTCTGGAAACCGAGCTCGGAGCATGGGCTTCAAGCTCAGTTCCCAGAAACCAAAAAACCCTATGGCCATCTAGATGCTGTCCCTTGAGTTGGACAAATAGTTTGCAGCTTGGAGGGGGAGGAGGAAGGAAGCTGCTGGAGGAAAATCATCCCAAGCACTGTATTTGAGTTGCTGCTAACACATGTGTGAAGCATCTTGAACAGGACAGGCTCTTACAACACTTGCAATATTCATGGACATATTTGATCCTCAAAATACAAACACAGTTTCTATCACCTAGAGTGAATTCTGTGATAATCCCAAAAATATCATACGCATGTCTCTATGCTGCAAACAAGAACACTTTATTATATCAAAGTAAGGGCATAACCAGTAAATAATCTGACAAGCCAATGCTAGAAGTACATGAGAGGTACCCTGCCGTCTGGACAGAATTTAATGGCTGTCAGAAACCAGAGGCTTCTTTTTAAATTTTATATTATTGATAACCACCACCCAAATATAAACTCACAAGACTGGAAATGATTTTTAAAAAGTTACTACAAGTACCTGATACATGGCAAGATCCTCAAGATATCAATCTCCCTACAGATAAACCCATAACATCCACATATAGTGCTTTCCACTTTAGGTTTTTCTTCCACATGGCAAGTACTTTTTGCAAACAATCTAGCCTGCTGGCACATTGCTCCTCTTCCCTTCCTATATGTCTCAGGTTTCTATTCTCTGCTTCTAAATAATATTGATCTAAGGTAGGTAGAGGTTTTATGGTACAGCCCAGTTGCTGCAGTAATTCAGCTGCTGTATCATTTTAACTGAACTGTATAACACACCCAGTAGTATGGTTTCACAGAGATGGATCCAGAGATAGAAAACCGGAACACTAGGTAGGAAGTTGTACTACAGTGGATATTTTTAATATTTTTCTGAAGTTAAAAAAGGCAGCATCAACATTCCAGAAGCAACATCTTACAACTAGAATTTTCTTCAACCTGTATAATTTTGTCTTGTAGATAAAATAACAGCTGAGTTGAAAAGTGACAGAAGGAGCCTTAAGTTAAAAATAAATAAATAGACTTACATTCTTAACATCATTCTCATGATGAAAAATGTATTCAAACAATGCCTGTTAGGAAAACAATGTACAACATGCTGTCAAGCTGGAGAAAAACAAAAGCCATTTACACTTAAAAGCAAAATAAGCATTCCACCCATTTAAAATTACAAATATATTTTATACAAAATGTTTCACGGGATAAGGAATTCAGTTCATGAACGCTCCCATACAGTACAGCCATGTCAGGAAAAGATGATTAATTTTACATCAGAATCAGTAGAATGTTTCAATTTACTGGAGCCCTGAGTATTAGCAGAAAGCTCCTTCCTCTCTAGCCGCAGCCCTTGAATCACATTAAGCATTGTTGCAGAGGATCTTACAGCAGCAGCTTGGGGGTGGGGTGGGGGGTTAAACAGGAGGGGTAGAAAGGCCACAGCAGGTGTATGGGACACCACACATTGTCCTTTGGATCCTAATGGCTGTATCTAGATCTCTAGAGAACATTAGTTATTGGGTGGATTAGAAATGCAGGAAATACATAAATATAAATAAATAATATATTATTAGCGGATTCAGCCTTTTCCCCCTTGTCCTTCCATTCAAAGCCAAAAATATTCCCCAAAACCAAGCTCAACTTTGTGCTCAATTCTGTAATGGATATGTATTGCAAATACACTTGCATGCATTTGTTTATTTTGCATAATGTATTCTGCTTCTGCTGGTCATGAGAAGATGGAATAGGCTAGGCAGGGCACCAATGTCCCACTCTATAACCATGAGAAAGTCTGCTCAGCTCCACCTTTGCCTTCTGAGGTATTACCGGGCTTTTCTTTCACAGACTCCCAAGTCTGGACAATAAATAACTTGGCTTCTAAATAAATAAAATCTTTATGGGGGGATTGGTTTTTTATTCTTTTAAAAGTCATGATGCTGAATTTTGTTCCTAATTCAAAGCAACACTTGGATGGTGTGACTACAGAGTATAGACACACACACACACACACACGCACACACACTGAGGCCCTGAGAATTTTGAATTCCCATTTTAGGGTGGCTGTTTTTAACACAGTAATGTACCAATGACTCCTTTTTCCCCCATGAAATTTTTCTGTGGAAAGGAATCAATCAATCAAAGGAATACTGTAGAGATAGGCAAAATGAATCTGCCAATCTGCTTTTTTTAATTGACTGTCAGATACATATATATCCTGCCCATTATTTATTATCAGCTATATATCCTGCCCATTCTGACCACAATAGGCCCTATCCTGCTTCTCCCAATTTTTACCAAATAACACCCCTTGTACCTTCCAAATCCAGTAACTAAAGCTCTCTCCAGGTATAAAAGGTCCTGAGTGGTGGGGCAGTCCTGATATGGCCACCCTGTAATATTCAAGTGCTGTTTTAGATGTGGAAGGCTATTTCCTTCTGGACTGCAGGAGCTATTAAAGACACCCCTTCATCCCCTGCTTCTCTCTGTTAGCAGCCTCGAAGTTGGAGGTTAGCTTCACAGGATAAGGGAAGATTACAAGAAGCACAGGAGCTCATGCCTATTATTTATTAAATTTATATCCCACTTTTTCACTACTAAATGCTCAAGACAGCTAACAGCAATAATACAAACACAATAAAATTTAATACAATATGATAAGAGAGCAATCCTATGGTCCCTGGGCTAATGTCCCAAGGACCATAGGACTGTTTGGATTCTCCCTTCCAAGGTAAGCGATGGCGCTCCAACCTCGGAAAGGGGAGTTGGAGATCCAACCAACTTTCCCTGCCCCCTCGCAGCTGGTGTGGAAAGAACCATGCCAGCTGCCTTCCGAAGGTGGAAAAGCAACCTTAGAGGAAGAAATGGGTTATTCCAGTGGGCAGGAAGGGGAAGAGAACAGAGGCCAGGTTACAAATTATGCTGAGCCTCCTCCAGCTTCCTTCCCTCTTCCTCCGAAGTGCCCTCATTAGCTAAAAGACCCATACTGCAAAATCTACCGGGCGGGTGGGGAACAGGGAGGCCCAGTTCACCTCTGCCACTCCTCCATCCCTGCACTGGGTGATTGGGGCTTCTGCAGCAATAAAACACCAAGTTTTTATATTTTTATATCTATATCTAACCAAGGCAAGTAAAACATCACTAAAACCAATAATCCAAGGTTTGGTCCTCCACTTTTCCTAGCAATGACAGGAATGCAATCGAGGCATGAGGGAGTAGATGCCTCATCCCTCCCCAGGGACAATCCTGTTGTTGTTCCAATTCATTTCTAATGTGTCTCTCAATGCTAAATGACCCACTTAACCTTGCATTGCTAGCAGCACTTGTCAAGCGGCCAAAGGGAAAACACGAAATAAAAATTTACATGGCCTTCTGGGATGGGACTGAGACACTTCGGGTTGGGGAGATGGTGAACAAGTTTTCAATTTTGTTGGCTTTCACCTTCATTGACTGTCAAGTATGTGAAGCAGATGTTGTAAAAGTCCAACATTTTAATGAGTGGGGAAAGAATGTATTGTAGCTAGCACCCTCAAATCAAAAGAAAAGCATCTCATGCAATTAGAGCTTTTGAACCAAGAGAATATATAAGTTTGTGCTCTGAGTGCATCCATAAAAGCTGGTCAAAGATTTTAGTGTTTTGTTTCTCTTGCATGTGTGCTTAAAACCCCATTAGTCAAGGTTATTCTCTTCTTTTCAACTTACTGAGTGTGCTACCTCCAGCAAATTATGGCTTTTTACCTGCAATACCTACACTGAATGGTTATAATGGTGTTTTCTGGCTATGCAGTGACAAGAACAAAGCATAAATGTATCTTAAAATAAAGATATGAATTCTCTAGAACAAAATTACACTTCATTACAGTTTACTGACATTATGTTCAAAATCATGAGTTCAATAGCTCTGAAAAAATCTTAGCTCTATGGCACCTTTGCACTTGCCAGTGCAAGGGTAGAGAATCTCTTTGAGCCTGTGGGCCAAACTCAATTTTGGAGAAGCTCTCAGGGGCCACATTCCATTGGTGAGTGAGGTTAAAAGAAAAAGGGATGGGGCCAAAAATACCAGCGTATTTTAGCTTAAAGCTCTTACTGCCAATAATTAAGTCTTAGGAGAGGCATTTCAATCTTTCAGAAGGAGGAAAAACTGCACAAAACCCAGGAAACCACCAAATGATTATTGGGGCCATCTGTGGAACCCTGGAGAGCCGGTTTGGGACTGCAGAAGAGCCAAATTTGGCCCCAGGCCTGACGTTCCCCACCGCTGTGCTAGAGTAGTATACAGTGCTACCCTTAATTTTGTTGTCAAATGAGTCACATCGTCTTAACATATTTGTGTAAATTTTTTAGAAGTTATTTCAAGTCAAGACAAGACTTTGGAGACTGGCAGGTAAAACAGTAGAAAAGTCCTCATTCAACCCCATATTGCCAGTGAATGGCTAGGCAAAATAGAATAGTAGCTCCCATAACTGATGCTAGACCTATGACTAAGCAATTGTCAGCAGGTGATTGGATTGCATACTCATTTCTATCAGACATTTCTTCCTGGAGCATGAATTCCCACCATTGGCCTTAACTGTGGTTAAATACTGGGGCCATTCAGACATAATGCCAAACCATGGTTTGGCATTGAGGAAATGAGCAAGGACAAGCCTCAGGCTTGCAGGCTCTCTCCTCCCTTTGAAATTAGAAGCTTTCAATCATGGTTTGTAGCAAACCATGAGTTTGCCTATTTTGGATGCAACAGGAAACTATGGCTTGCCACAAGTCACAATCAGAAGTTTCTGTTCTTAGTGTGGGAAAGATGATGGCAGCTTGTTCACCCCTGCTCATTTTTTATAAAACCTGAAACCATGATTTGATGTTAGGTCTGAATGCCCCCATTATTGTCACTACTGACATAATCTTGGTTAAGTCTAACCAGAGTTTCTGGCTCAACCAAGATTTGAAAACAACGTGGAAACCTGCTTTAGCTCTGATTTATTAAACATTGCTGCCAATGGAACATTTACCTGTGATAGTAGGTAGTAGCTTTTGGAGAGAACAGGCAATCCTGTGGTCTGCTCCCATTTGCTTTATACCGGCTACTTACTGGGAGTGTTATGTCTGTACTGGACCTTTGTATCTCTCCTAGATAAAAAGGTCGAGTACAGAAACTGATCCCACTTTTACCAAAAGCAACAGGAAAGTAATTGCCCCTCATACTGGAACACAGAATGCAGCTAAACATCTTCTTTAATAACAAGGATTCTAAAAGATACAAGAATGTTATATTAAAGCAAACACATACCTTTGCCAACTTTGGTTTTTCAGCATAATTACTTAAGTTCAGTTTAGACACATTTATGAAGGGGCCATCAGGATTTGTGAGCATAGAGGCCTACAGGGGGAGAGACACCACAGAACTAGTTTACATGCTTGTTTAAATTATCGCTAGCAAAAAACCTCTAACTCTGAGATCCCCAATGCGGCACCTGCAAGAAACAATGCATCTGCTCAGATGTTCCCTGGTGCCTGGGCAGCTCTCCATTCCCCTTCCCCACTCCCGTCATTGAGTCACTCAGGCTCCCACCCACCCCACTGCTGCCATAGCAACAGCACAGCCCAATTGGAAGCCTGCTCTACAGCCTCTGACCAACCAGAACAAAGACGGGGTGGGGCACACCTGTAATACCTACCAGTAATATTGTAGAAGTAGTAAGGAAGTCACTGTACGTTGTTTTTTCAGCAATGTATCTTTGCTTTAAGGGAGGCCTTTTCCCATGGTTTCTTCATCCCTGCCCCCGGCCATTCCTAAGTTTTTCCTTTTGCTTCTCCCCCACCCCAGCCTCAACCCGCAGCCCTTTCTCTCTTTGCCCCTCCAGCACCTTCCCGTTTGCTGTCTCTCTGTTCCTCCCAGCCCAGACATTATGTGACCTGCATTTATTAAAAGCACATTCAGTTTGTCCTCTCCTGACTCTTACCGTTCCAAGCCTGACATATCTCCCTGAAGCACTAGTCATTGGACGGGCAGTGTGAGCAGTTCTTGGAGTCTTTATGGCCTGTTCAATAGTACCCGGTCGTCCACCCTGTGTGCTGGGTCTTACAAATCCTGTAAGAGGCCTCCCTGCCTGAGTCACTGGCCTGAAATAATCCACAGTTTGAAAGACAACATGCTGAAGTGATATTCTCTACTGCTATATTCTCAACAAAGAAACCCTATATAGTGAGGCCTGGAACTATTAAGGGTATGTCTGCATTAGCTTGTTTTCCCATATGTGCAACTGAATGTATCCATAAATAAGATTCACACTTCATCTTACATTCTGTCATTATTAGATCTGCACTTTTAGGGGTTTGAATGAAAATTAGTGCCCAGTTAAAGAGGTATTTACTCTAACATAATCCCTCCAATGTCTGTTTGGAAAGATGGCCTGTAAAATCCTTCATACCACTTAACTACTTCATTATCCAAGTATTGCTGGGGGGGGGGGGTGTTGTTTTTTAAAAATACCAATTTCCTCCTATTCAAACACTTTATGCATTTATGTCCTCCTGCTTTTAAGCTATTTTCAAATCTCAGCTAGAGATCCTACCATGTTTGCTCACAATCTAGCATAAATATTTTTACACATTTGCTTCTAAAATGGAACACAGCTGAAAAAATCACTTAACTCAAAGATCAGCCAATGGTTATGAGAAGAGCAAGAAATACATGAAACGCAACACAGGGACAACCCAAAACATAAATAAGCATGAAGAACTGCCACAGAGGGGCAAACCCTAAGTTATATTAGAGATTTTTCACTAGACAACATTTACCAGTTTAGGGCGCAATCCTATGCATGTTTAGACAGAAAAAAAAGCCAGGCTGGGGAATACTGGGGGTTGTAGGACTTTTTTCTGTTTAAACATGCATATGATTGTGCCCTAAGTGAACTAAATACAGTGAATAGACACCTGGCCCAATGAAGCCTACAGTGTATTGAATACCTGACAGCCTGGCTAGGACCTCCACCCTGACTGGTTCCAGGGACTTTCAGAGAAGTACCAGGCCCTACAAAAAAAGGTTTCATTATTTTATGTTTTATAGTTCACACATCACCCCGCCCCCCCCCTCCTTCCAAATCCCATTTATCTTTTTTTCATTTTTCTCCATTAAAAAGAGGAACGACTCAAGTTACAGTGAATTTCAGTGATGGGGGTGGGGTGGGAATTTAATACCATATTTTTCTACGGAAAGTTTTCCATGTCGAAAAATGCATTGATCAAAAAATTAATGAGCAAGATCATGAACAGATTAAATGCCACTCAGGCTGGGCAGTGTGGAAGTTATAATTACCTTTTTTCAGGCATCTATCCATAAGGAGCATATATGTCAAACATGCACACCGTCTATTTGCAAAAGGCAAAGTGGCAAATTAAAATGAGAAGTACACTTCCTTTCCACCACGAACACTCGGGTAAGGAAAAGTCCAGCCTTGCCCCAACATCAAAGCAGCTGCAGGGAGCTATATTATAAAAGCTAATTTACAGTTCTCCTAGAATTCCATAGCATAAGAGACGCTCACTCTGGCCTCTACCATTGGCCAGGGGACCAGAATCACTAGGAAGCTGTATGCCATGCCTCTCAGGAAGAATATCATGGTGAAGGGAAGCCCAGCCTGGCCCTTTTCATCAGTCAGAGAAGGAGTAGCTTCAGGGAGTTTGCTTTCCACCTCCCTGCCAGAACGAACTCTCCAAGTGCCACCCTGGGGCTACAGAAGGGAAAGGACACTGTCCTCTACCACCACCCAGAGAATTAAGGGCCATTGGTATGGGTGGTTGTGCCAGTTTTATGCAAGCAAGAACACCAGCAGGAAAGATCAGCCCAACTGAATATGAATACCTGCTTTGTTCTGGCATTGTCAAACTAATCTTACTCTACTACCTTCTCTGTCTCTATTCCCTTCCCATTGTGTCTTTCTTTTTTAAGCTTGTAAGCCCAAAAGGAAGGCCTGCGTCTCATTTTCTGGTGGTGGGAGCCACTTTGGGATACACTATTTGTCTGGAAAGTGGGAAAAATATATGGTGTTATATCCAATTTAGCACAAGTGGACATTCACCAGTGCCAGGCGGCTCTTCTATCCCTTCCTCTCCACTGCAGCCCCAGAAAAGGGTCAGGAGAGCTTCAAGAAAGGCCCAACTCTCGGGAGAAGCTTGGCCAGAGCTGCAGGGGGCTGCAGTCAAGAAGAGGCTCACTTGTGTATCCAAACATGCTAAATTAAAATTCCAATTGCTTCAGCAGGGCATTGGAGAAATGTTTTTTGAAAAACGACACTGATGAACTAACAACCTCTGGCACACAAAAGGTTCTCTGAAATAATGTTATAGTGGGGGTTGGATGATAAGGTTTGTATGCATGGAATTATTCAGTATAGGTAACAAATGTTTTGTTCTCAAATCAAAATTTCAACAACAATATACACAATAAAGAAATTGAAACTTGCAAGATTAGTTCACATAAGCACGGAACGCTTTACAGAAAATCCCCACTACCACCACCAATTAAACAAAAAACCACAACAGAATAACAGCATTAACTGGTAGTGTCCACTTATAGCTTGTGGGAACAGCAAACTACGTAGTTAACAGTAAAGAAGTAATTTTGAAATCCTGGTGAGGGAGTCATGAACTGGTGTGGTCAATACATTCTGTAGAGTCTATAAATGTAGCTTACGTGCAACTTGTGCAATTGCATTTTCATCAAGCATCATCTCAGCAATGCCTTCCTGATCCACATCAATTTCATCCACATAAACCATTTCAGTTAATGCTCGTATTTTCAAACACCAAGCAGCCTGGATCACAGATAAAGAGAGGAACCAAGATTCAACAACCAGAAACATCTATGAAATGCTGAAAATACAACATCAGCAGGCTTCAGTATTTTTTTTTTTTTTTATCAAACTGAACAGGACAAACATATGATGGAGGCAGCCCAGCAACAGATCTGATTGCAGATGAGGAGGAAGGAATAAAAGAAGATGTAATGGTGGGATATTAGGACACAGTGAACACTGGCTGGATTCTTGCCTGCTGCAATACAAGAGTAAGAAATAGAAAGTACCATGTGCGAAGGCTAGAGGGTTGAAGATTGATGCCCGCTTTACATACTTAGCCAGAGAAGTGTGTAAAGAGCACAAAGTGTGGAGCCATTTCTATATTGCCAGGGTCCTAATACTATATACCCCAAAACTCTAGCTGAGGTTACATTCCCTCTCAACTAAAAGGGAAAGAATCTTCGTAAGTCAGAGTATCAGCTTTAGACAAGGGTCTTTGATTTATAAATATCTTTGTTTACCATATTTTACATTAATATTATATATCCTATACAAAATATATTTGTTTATATATTTTACGATCCAGAGGGACACACATAACACACCTGATTTGTCTGAGTTTGCCTTCAAAAAAGGAGAAGTGCTGTTGGTCTCTCTCTGTGTGTGTATTTATGTAATTTCCCTACAACTTTCATTTTAAAAAACTCTCATGCCAAATTCCCCACTTTTTGAGTTTGAAAACATTTCAAAATGCAGTTTTGGAGGGATTGTGCAGAAACCTTTTGAGAGGGAAACTCAGAGGAAAACTCAGGTACAGATATAGATCCAACACATGCACCCTCTGAATCACATGGAATTCATGGGAAAACACATCTTTGCAAAAAATACCCAAACCAAATATAAAATTATTGCGGATCCACTATTCTACTCTGTGGCAAATTGACTGTCCTGAAGTCATGTACTGACACACATTAATCGTGTTTACTAATAAGAACCAGGCACAGAGAAAGAGTAATGGCTGAAAAACACTGTGGCAGGGGCGGGCGGGCAGAGGAGTGCAATCTCCATATGTTCTCCTGGTAACTTAATAAAAATCTAATGACCTTACAGAAGTCAAGGAAAAGAACTAGAATGGTAAAGTGGGGCTGCCAAAATAATTAGAGACCCCCTTTTAGACACAGAACAGGCCACCATATGTTTCTCAGCAAAACATTTATAATCAAAATAAGTCAGACTTTTTATTCACCACAGACATATATGCTAAAAGAAATATGAAGCAAGCATTTCAGACAAAAAGTATCAAAGGAAGCCTTCCAGATTACAAGAAAACCCATGATCTTTCAAAGCCAGAGGATTAGCAAAGAGATTTTCTAGTAGCGGTCTTCCTACTCCTTCAAAAATCCGACAAATAGTTTAATAGAGGGACAGTTTCAGGAACTCTAACACAGACTACGTCCTCTCACAAATGCTTCAGATATTAATCCCTGGGGCAAAGGCATACATGAACAAGCAAGTCATGAAAGCGGTGTACTTTAAGGCAGTTCAGTGGCTGGAAGTAAAATTATATAACCAATTCAGCCATACTTTAAAAAACCTACATAAAAGAAATAAGATGCCTGGAAGATATGAAACTATGCCAATGTATCACTCCTATTGAAAGTAGCACAAGGGATAAACAGCATAGCACATGTGGTAGGTACTGTACAGTTTTACAAAACTGCCAGAGTGGAATAAGGTAAAGAATTTGTCCATCTCAGAACTCAATACAAAACAGCCTAACTCTAGTTCAAGGCACTACGCTCCTTAACAAGGTATCAGTGGCTGTCACAGCTGCTGGACCTCCAAGCACATAGAGATAGGTGGTCCCCTCCCCCCTTCCAACCAGCTCCTCAACCCATACTTTAGTCTAAAAATGAGCTGCAGCCCTTCTCCTGATCACTCACCCTCATGGCAGTGTAGATGCTCACCTCTTCCAAAAGCAAAATAGAAAGGTGCTGCACTGCCACAACAATGAGCGACGGTTGCTCTTTGAAACAATTTTTGGGTTCTTAAGCCTGCGATGCAAGCCTGGTCAGGTTTAGCTTCAGTGGCATCCCAGACCTTTGCAGGGGTAGGGAATCTATTAGGAAATCCACCCCAGGAGGCTGATGGATCCAAAACCTGCTGAACTCCTGTTCAGCCTTTAGAATGGGGAAATGGTTTGGGGAGTTGACACAATTGTTCCTGAATGTACTCTCCCAGGATGTGAAGCTTAGTTAGCTCCTTGCTGGTCTGATGAAGTGATAGTAATGAAATGACATTGACAGAAGACTTGGGACAAATATGATCGAACACAATTTACACAGTTCATATTACCACCTATTCTGTGACAGTGATGGTGCCAAAGAAATCTTACTTTCTGTCACAACTGCATCCACCCAAAGCCAGCCAGAGAAGCTGTTCTGAGGAGTTAGAGGTCTTTAACATCTTGGCTCACAAGGTGGAGGGAGAATTGTTTACTAGCCCACTGTGACCAATTTGCAAGGCATTTTGCAGATAAAGGGCTCCTTCACACCCCGCTTTTATTCCTTCATGGAAGTTTGCGGGCTCTTTACATGACACATTGACCCTGTCCTGACCCTCCTGCACTAAATGCCCTTTGTAGAAGCTAAGAAGAGGTGCAAGATCAATGACAGATAATGGAAGACTCAGAGAAGGGAGGAGGGGGAAAGGGGAAGGGAAAAAGGAAGCACATGTAAAGGGAGTCAACTGTGATCCTGCAGAAAGCCCCATTTTAAATGCAGGATTTTAGGCTGGTATAGAAATGCCCAAGGTCACTCATATCCATTTCATTTTAGATGCTGCAGTTACAGCAGGACCAGCAGATGTACCTTTGACACCTGTTTGTCTAGTTAAATTGGATGTATTTCCATTATGAAGAGATTCTTGGAGAGCTGAGGCCAAGTGTGTGTATACTTGACCTTTGACCATCCTGGCTAATAAGTGCAGCCAGAGATGTACTGCCGGAGTGGATGGTCCGAGTGGTAGATGCCTCATTGTAGGAAGGGGTGGTGGTCCCTACATGTTTGAAAGACGCTGTGGTAAAACTATTTTTGAAAAAACTCTCCCTTAGTCCCACCATACTGGAAAATCCTTTGACCAGTCTCTTAATATTCCATTACTTGGCAAGATGCTTGAGGGTATGGTGGCATCTCAACTCCAAATTTTCTTTCAATCCAGCTTTGGCCCAGTTTTGAGACCGAGACAGCTTTGGTTGCCTTGGTGGATGACATATGCCTTGAAATTGCTTAGACCAGGATATCTGAAGGTCTACTTTCTTCCATAAGAACTTGCCCACTTATTGAGATCATTTTCAGGGACCAGGATCATTTCATCTGGGACCAGGGAGAGGGCCTTTTCAGTGGCTGTACCTAAGCTCTGGAACTCCCCTCCAAAGGAGACTCACCCCACTTCCTCATTAATGACCTTCCAGAAACTGGCGAAGATCTTTTTAGGAAGTCATTCAACTTGTAATTTTGATTTGCTGCTTTAAACTTTTTTATTTTGAATATTTGATGAATTTTCATTGCTGTTGTGTTGTGCTTTACTGCTGTTGTTCATGAGAGTCCATGGGCCTGCCTTGTTGCGTTTGTTCAGCTATTTTTTAATATATCCTTTGCTTTCCATATCTCCACTTTATCCTGAGACCACATGATGTTTACTAGGTGAAGTCTATATGTAACACCCTCCTTACCTGAAGTGCGAGAGGAAGAGGAGATGGTTGGAAGGAGGATGTCAAGACATAGCTCCCAGGAGAAACTACAAGGGATCTACAACGTGGCCACTGCAACTACTGAGAAGCTTCTTTCCTCTTGATGTCTGGTTAAGATGTGGACATATGAATCAGGGCAGAACCTTTGGTATTAGTGAGCCCTAATTTCAACAGTGTATTTGAATGAACAGTATAAACAAGGTAGGCAGCCATTTTACTTTGTGGGCAGGGAGGGGGAAAAGGCATGATGTTAGATACTGGTTTCAATCAACTGAGCCACCAACTAGCTACCATTAACTGATCTGGAGGTTAAATTCATACACAAGATTCAAATTCACTTATTAGGAAGCATAATAGTAACAAACACTTATTTCCAAAAATAAAAATAAACAAAGTATCTGGTCTCTCTGTCATACCCTGAAATTTGCTAGAAAACAAAGAGCCCTGTTGGATCACACCAAAAACCAAACTGTTATGCAGTTCTCTTAACGTTTGGCTACTTAAAAGGAAGGAACAAGTAAACAAAGGACTTTTCCAAAAAAATTGATATGCTTTAGAATCTATGGTGAACTCCCCTGTGAAATCTCTCCATGACTAATTATTGAAGGTAAATCAGCTTTTTGGTTTGAATGAAAAAAATATTTTGAGCATTGGATAAATGTGTGTATGCTGAACAACTTCTCTCTCTCTCTTCCTGAAGTACTTGAGGTTGTTTATAATATGTTACTTACATGCTGTTAACCGGATCATTTTAGTGGCTCTGGTAATGAAAGATTATTGGACTGATAACTACAAAAGCTGCTCTTGCACATTTTAGCCATCATAAAATGAAGTTTTAATAGAATTTTTTAATGGAAACATACTGTATTATTCAATTATGTCATATAGTGCTATATTTTTTGGTTCACTAAGGGTTATGAATAAAGAAAAGAGTCCCACTTAGAGATGTGAAGGCCCAGAAAAAAACCAGAATTTTTTTTTTAAAAACACCCATTTTTTCCCCAGAGGATAATTCCTTCTGAATTTTTAAAAATATTTTTGGAAAATCTGAACAGCTTTAGATTATGAAATATTTTCTTTTAGAATTTAAACAAAGTATTTATTACGCAGGCTTTACTCCCCTCAAAATGATTTCTAAAAACTATGCAATAAGAACATTTTATAGAAAGGCTAGAAATGTAAATTTTTTGGAAATAATGAAGCCATGGAGAAAAAATATTCTTAATCCTCTCTGTAAGAGTCCCAGCATAGTTAGTTCTTTCATTCCTTATTAAAATTATTGATCAAAAGTATATTCGACTGATGGACATTTATGCTCAGTTTCCCAACATGTGAGTAGAATCACCATTGTGCATTCCTGACAGCTTGAGTTTTGTTATATAGGGTCCTATGTTTCTGATGCTGTAGTGGTAATTTAATGTAGTTCTAATCTATTCAGACAATTACTTTTAAAAGTTTTAAAATATAATGATACTTTATGAGCAAACAAAGTCATACATAAATAACTTTAGGGACAGAAAGGCTGCTTTATGTTCCTAAGAGAGCAATCCTACTGGGATAGGCAGCCGCCTCCAAACTCGGAGGTGACCAGCTATCCAATGTAGGTCAGGAGAAGCGCGGAGGGGATCGTCCCCTCCAGGCTTCAGCCACACTGCATTTGCAGCTAGACAGCTGATTTTGGCTGTCTAGCCATGGGAAGGCCGAGCGGGGGAAGCGGCTCCCGATCGACACACTGGATGTGTCATACCAGCATTTCTGCCTTCCCTGCCCCGGAACGCCCCCTGGAACACCCCATTTTCGCTGTTCCACACTCCTCATCTGAGCATGGGACTGTTCCGAGCTGCCTGGGAGGCAGCGTGGGAGGGGGAAGGTTGGTTCTCAGGGAACCGACCTCAGAGCACGGGCTCCAAGGTCAGTTCCTGGAAGCCGACGTATCCTATGGCCATCCAGCCACTTACTAGCAGCCGTAGGATTGCTCCCTAAAGCAGCGCTCCCCAACCTGGTGGCCTCCAGAAGTTTTGGACAATAGTGCCCAGCATCCCTGACGATTGGCCATGCTGCCTGAGGCTGTTGAGAGCTGAAGCCCAAAATATTTGGAGGGCACCAGGTTGGGGGCAGCTGTCTTAAAGCAACAAAGTGACTTTAAGACTTTAGAAATGTAAAGAGCACTAAAAAAAAAAAAGAGCACTATTTTTCAATTTTTCCAAAATTTCCAAATTTTCTCAAATCCCCCAGAAAAAAATGTTTTTTCCCACACGGCCTCAAAATTTCCAAATATTTTACATCTCTAGTCCCACTATAAGCTCTAAAGAGTCAGAAACAAAACAACAACAAGCAATCTCCAAAGTATATTTTAAGTTAAACTCCCATTTTCCAGCTGCCTGGCAGGAGGTGGCTATGCCAAAACCCTTATTTACATCAGAAACAAAACAACAACAAGCAATCTCCAAAGTATATTTTAAGTTAAACTCCCATTTTCCAGCTGCCTGGCAGGAGGTGGCTATGCCAAAACCCTTATTTACACCACCTCGCTGGGATGAACAGGACAAAACCAGGCCCTTCCCAGCCCATCTGCTTCTAGGATTAAGTGACCCAAGTTTTAAAGATCATTGTAATGGAAATGTTATGGAAAGTTTTATGCAATTTGAGTTTGGGGGGAAAGAGGGGCAAAACATGAATTACATTGATATTTTCCTCCTCCCCCAAGACTCCTCTATCTTCAACATTTCAGTTAAACATGTTATAATGTAATGGCATACACTTAGTCTCAAAAACAAAGTATTCAGAATCTCACTAACATTTCTGCAGAACCTCTTATTATTAAACAGACAAATGTGAGTTAAATTATGTTTAGTACATGAGGAATTTTTATTTATTTATTTATTTATTTCTATACCGCCCAATAACCAAAGAATAAGCATAATGAAGTGTGACAAATATTTTAATCAGCTATACATTAATCAATTGTGTGGAAGAAAATTCAACAACGATTTCCTAGAAACAGAGGTAATACTCATGCTTAGCAACTATATAGATAGTTTCAAGAATTTCATGTACATTATCTTGTTATAAGAACAACAACCATCAGCCTGTGTAAGGTAGGGCAGTTAGCCCCATAATTCAGATGCGGAGTGTAAAAGGAAGTAGCTTGCCCAAGGCCATCTACCAAGTTCATACATAGGTAAGACTGGAAACAGGGATGTCCTTGTAGCTACTCTATTAGTTACTGCTACTCTTGCTGTGAATTTAGACATTTATTTTTGGACTGCAATTACCTTGAGAAGAAGATGTCTCTTCAAACACCCACCTCCTAGTATTTTACCATGGATCACTTCTCTACAGAACGCGTGGAAGTTACATCAATAATGAATGTGGTGTTAGGCAGGAGGTAGTAGTTAATGTTTCCTCATAAAGCATCAGAACACTGAGGGCTAAATATTATATAACTATATAATATATATATTATATATATTGAAATACATGCATCATAATTACATAATTTAACAACAGCTGATTACTTTTTTTCTTTTTGTGTACTTCAGTGTTATAAACCAATGTTAGTTCCATATGTCAATTTGAGGCAGGGAACACAAAGAACAATAATCAGATTAGGCAACTAATCAGGTTGATCACCCAAGACAGCTGTACAGAAGCATGTTCTTGCTAGGTCATGCTACTGCTATAAACACAGAAGCCAAGATGTGTTTGCTGCGGTTGATGGAAGGTGATTTCTGGCACTAGTAGTTGATTTAGGGCGCAATCCTATGGCTGCTGGACAGCAGCTGGATGACCATAGGATTATTCCAAGGTCGGTTCCCAGAAAACCACGTCCCTGCCCCCTCCTCCACCGCCTTGTAGGCGGTGTGGATCGTCCCTGGCTCTACACTCGTAAGAGCAGTGTGGAGCAGGAGGAAAGGGGGCATTCCTCGGGGCATTCCTGGGGGCAGGGGACTTCAGAAAGCCCAGTATGATGCTTCCTATGCAACGGCCAGCTGGCCCCCCTGCTCTGAAGTGCTGTGGCAAGACAGCTGAAATCAGCCGCCTAGCTGCAAATGCAGGGCAGCCAAAGTGCGGCGGAGAAGATCCCCTTCGTGCTCCACCCGGCCTACACTGGATAGGCAGTCGCCTCTGAGTTCGGAGGCAGCCGCCTATCCCCATAGGATTGCTCCCTGTCTGTCTGTCTGTCTGTCTGTCTCTCTCTCTCTCTCTCTCTCTCTCTCACACACACACACACACACACACAGTAGTTTCATTTATTTTACTTTGATGTTAGTCCCACCGAGTTCCATGAGTCCTACTCCCTATTAAATATTAGGGTGGCAACTTCAGTTTTAATCTCAAATACCAATTTTATGCCTGCTATTCTTTTTACTCTACACAAAAAAAATCTCTTTTTGTAGATTGTACAGACACACAGCCTGCCACATGGAAATCTCTGCCCCCCCCCACAATCTGAGGGTGCATGTGTCGAATAATCACTTAACAATTTGCTCTTAAGACCTACAATACAACAAATTACACTTAAAATGGACTGTACTGTGTGCTGCACCAGCACAGCATCTTAAGTGGTATGTATTTGTGCCTTACTATTTTGAAATCAATAGTTTAAAATGAAAGGCTGTTTTCAAAAAGATCAAATATATGTAGTATCAATATAACCATTTAGATATGAAGAAAAATATTTTCTAAAGATGATACTTCAAAACACATCTATGCTTGATATATCTGATCCATGAGGCATCCAGAACAATGTTCCTTAAATGGTATATATGAATGAGTAGATGGCCAGTTTGTGGAGAACTAATAGAAATAATTTCTCAATGGTATACTTTATTTAAAATCTATTTGGAAATTATATCACGTTAATGTGAACTTATGAACAATGCTATATCAAAAGAAGGCAAATCTTGTTCATAATATCTACTCTACCCTTTTTAAAAACATACATGTTTGATCTTGGAATGATACTTCGGTATCATCACCCACTTTTACAAGTAATAATCCAATTACACACCAGTACTGTACTTCCCATTAAGTTGAAGAACTTCTGGAAAAAGTCATGACTGTTGTCTAACATTTCCCCTTTCAGCTTTTTCTTAAAGTAATCATTCTATGTAGTCCATGGACATTTACCATATTAAAAATGTATCTTTATAGCACTAAATCTTTATCCTAACCTGTTTTCAGTGTTTATTACATTGCAAATCTCGCAAGGTCCAGATTCTAAATATATAATGTGGAAATTTTGTTATATGGTTTGGAAGTTGCCGGGAGCATATTGTCTTTTAAGTTAAATTGTGGTTTCAATCTCTGAAGTACATAATAAAGTTCACCCCAAACACCCAAGGAACCACATCTGTCTCTGTTCCATCATAATTTAAGATATGAGTGTACCTTCTTGAGGTTATCGTCTACTGACCAAGTAGGGACAACTACGACATAGGCCTGCTTCGCACATAACAACCCACTTTTTTTAAACCCTGGTTTTTCGTGACCAAGCCAGCGTGCTAGTTCACAGTATTTGATCACTCTTGCTTCCACCTGCCAGTGGGAGCAGCTAAATAACCTAGGGATTCTCTGTCCCTGGGTTGTTTAGCATGACATCTGAACCTGGAACTCTAGCCTGACTCTTTCCTGACAAGCTTGAGTTTGAACCCAAGATTAAAACCTGGGTTCCAACTCTGGCTTGCTGTGGGAGAGACAAGCCATAGTTTCTGGTTTGGTGTCATGCTAAACAACCCAGGACAGAGAATCCCTGGGTTGTTTAGCTGCTCCCACCGGCAGGAGGAGCCAAGAGGGAGTGATAACATGCCGATTTGTTGCTGTTACATGCAAACTGGGTCACAGAGTTATTCCAATTAAGGTCGAATCTCTTTCAGCGCAAGGACCCAGTTCCATTTTAGAGAAGCTCTTGGGTAGGGATGTACGAAAATCACTTACCTTTCGGGGATTATGCTGATGGTGCGGGGGGAGGCGTTCCATCCCTCCCCCTGGAATCCTCGCTGGGGGGGGAGGCGCTCCGTTCCTCCCCCCCCGGAATCCTGGCCGGCTGGCTGTGCTCCGCAGTGATTCTGTGGAGCCGCCGGCCGGCTCCACCAGCAGCCGGACATCCGGCCGCTGGCTAGCAGGGACGCAAATGGCGGTGGTCGTAGCTGCCGCTGTTTGCGTCCCTGCAGTCAGCCATGATAGGCTATGTAAATGTTTACGTAGCCTATCACGGCTGATTAAAAACAAAAAACAAAAAACGTGCGTAAGCAAATGGCGGCGCCTATGGACGCTACGCTATTTGCATTCCCCTTATTTTCGCCGTCTTAGTCTATGTAAATGTTTACGTAGACTAAGACGTGCCAAAATAAGGAACGTATGGGCGCCGCCATTTGCATACGCGTGTGTTTTTTTTTACTCAGTCGTGATAGGCTACGTAAACATAAATCTTTACGTAGCCTATCACGTTTTTTTGTTTTTGTTTTTTTTAAACTTGGAAATGGCGGTGGTGGCAGCCGGTCGGAAGACCGGCCGCCGCCGCTGCCGCACCACCGCTGGAGCCGCCGCCGGAGCCGCCGCCGCCGCCAGGAGGATCCGCCCCAGGTAAGTCCCGTCCTGGGGGGGGGGTGGCGGGCCGTTCCGTCACCGATTTCGGGGCCCGAATGCGCTGGCATTCGGCCTCCCCGAGATCCGTGGTGGAACTTTCGTACATCCCTACTCTTGGGGGTAGGGAGGGCTGAAGAACAAAAGGGATGGAGCCAAATGCAAAAGGTGTGAGGGCAACAACAGCAGCATATTTTAGCTTAAAGCTCTTACTGCCAGTAACTAAGCTTTAGGAGAGGCATTGCAACCTTTTAGAATGGGGGGGGGGAATTGGGAAACTAACAAATAAGTGGTTGGGGGAAAGGGGATGAGGCCAGGGGAAAGGGGTGAGGCTGTCTGGGGAACCCCGGAGAGCTAGACTGGGGCCTCAGGTGAGCCAAATTTGGCCCCAGGGCCTGAAGTTCTGAACCCCTATTCTAAGTAATTCTAGCAAAATGATGGAGCTGTCACTTCTTGGAGATTTCCTGAAGCACAAAGACAAACATATTTCAGAAGTGATGTAAGACTTTTTAATATGGGGTTATTTCTTAGTAAAGCAAACCAGTAGTTGGGACTCCTAGCCTGTATTATGTTTTAGTTACTCTAATCATATTTTAACTGTGTTTTTCTATTTTAAATCTACCATTACCTGCCCTAAGACAGTGGGATAGAATTGGCCCTTAACGTATTATATTTCTCTTTGGAGAATTTTATCTTGCTGCTTTCTAACCAATTTTTACTGAGGTAATTATGAATTAAGATTCATAGATGATTATCTAAAGTGCTTGCAAATTATCCCAGCCTGCAATGCTAGCAGATCTGATATGTGAACTGTCCACCTTCATCCAAATAATTTCTGAACACGTTCTCCAGAACCAGACTAAGAATAGGCCCAGTGTGAATGCTGCTGGATACATCTATTTAATGTAACATCATACCATTAATTATTGCACTTTGCACTTTTCAACAAGTTGTTTGCTCATCTTACAATAGCTCTTTCCAGTCTATTATTCTCAACCATACTTTATAAGAAAGTATGCAAAATTATGTCAAATGTTATGCTTCACTAAAGCATATCTATCACTTTTCCTTTCTTTATGACCATGTTGCCTTATCAAAGAATGAAACAAAATAGCTTGGATATGGTTTGTTCTTAATAAAATCATGTTAGTATTCTTCTGGATTTCTTATATGTGCCTACAAATTACTTGTTTTATTATATGCGCCAAGATTCTGCAATATAAAGACAAACTAACCAGTTTATATTGGGCTTTTATAGTATTTTCCATTCCCCAGTATTTCAAAATTTGTTCTTTCATTTCATTTGCTCTGACCCCTAGCAGAGAGGCTCAGGTAATCTACTTCAGACATACGAATAACTGTAATAATTACTGAAACATTAAACTGGCATTTTATTAAGCAATATCCCTATAACATGTTACTAATAATAACAAAGAAAATCCTGTGAATATGGAAGATTGAGAAGTCTGTTTCTATGCCCCCCTTTTCTCTGACCCTATTCTGTTAAAGATTAACTGTTGTGACATAAGCTTTCATGGACTAGAGAACATTTTAACAGATGCATGAACAGTTATCCTCAGTAGATGTGTATATAAACCCATACAAGTACAGAGACAAAAACAAACGGGGGGGGGGGAGAGAGAGAGAGAGAGAACTGGATCATAGGCCCCAAAGTGATGAAATGCAAAAAGTAGTCTTACATTTCTACACAAAATAAGCAAGGAGACCTCTATGTATAGAGGAGAGCATTCTGACTGGTCCTAACGCATCTGCCCAAGGCTCAAATTTACTCCTTCCCCCGGCCCAGCATCACACATGCTCCCACCTGGGCCAGCCCACCATGCCCTGCATCAACTAATTACCTGGTCGCCGGGTTCCTTTTCCAGCAACTGAGAGCAAAGATCCGAGCAGAGCTGGAACTTCCTCCGCCTGAAGTAACTCAAGGCGTGGAGCAGCGGGTCCATTTCCAGCCCCATCGGCGCACGACGGGTCGAGAGAGTAACGGCGGTAAAAATAATGCCCACCCGCTTCCTCTCCTCTGCCTAGGCCCAGCGTCCCAACTTTGCTTCGCCCAGCGACGCTACAGCAGGGTCCTCGTCGAAGAATAGGCGACTAAGCGACTGCCTGAGAAGAAAAGACGCTTCAGAGACTGGGAACCTGAGCTCGCTACGCAGCCCTTCCCAGGCGTCTTGTGTGAGCGGGAGAGGCGGCCGGCCGACTTGAAAGGCTCTCAGCATCAGCAAGGACGGCTCTTCGGCCGCTGCGTGCGTCGCCTCCCATTTCTCTTCCTTTGGGCGAAAAATTAGTGCTGCCGGGTTGTGGAAGGGCTCCTCTGAGTTGGAGAAATACAGAAGGGGCAGCTTTTCCTGGCATACAGAAACAGGAAAAAATTCCCCTGTTGGTTTTTGTTTGGCTGAACTGTAATGAAGCTGCTTAAAGGTTCAAGATCTCTGCCCTGAGGATAGAGCAATCGTGCATTTGTCTCGAGGAGACTTCATTTAATTTTATTTCACAACTCCAGTGTGGTGTAGTGGTTGCAGGAGTGGGGAAACCCGGGTTCAAATTCCCACTCGGATATGAAGTGCACTGGGTGACCTTGAGCCTGTCATTATCCCTCTGCCTAGCCTACCTTTCATGGTTGTGGTAGGGTAGGGTAGGGTGGGGATCTCCAGATTAGGGCTGGGAAAGAGTCCCGTCTGAAAATCCTAAACCTCGCTGAAGAAATGGTCTAACTTGGTATGAAGGAGCTTCTTATATTATTATGCACTGCTTGGAAGAAAGGTGGGATATCAGTGCAAGAAATAATAAAGTCCATTGGGTCTCATTATTTTTAAGTTGAGCTGGCTCTCCTCTGTGCGGTTGTAAGTTTTAAATATTAAAAGCAAGGGGATTATTCTATATGAAGTCCTAGGGAGCTAAGTAGTGTAAACAGTGGTGCTCTCAGCGGATTTTAGGGCAGAAGTCCAGGGCTCCACTCAGCAGAATTAGCAGGAGGGCCCCCAAATACAGCTGGGCTGGCCTACCACATTTTGAAATAGAGTCATAGAGTTGGAAGTGACCTCAAAGGTAATCTAGTCCAATCTCCTACCAATGCAGGTAACACACATTTACCAGCTAAAGAGCCCCCCCCCCCCATAAGACCATTAAGGCCAGAATCTAAATTTACTTAGCTGTACCCCTGAAGCTTAAGAAAATCCCTTTTGTGCTATGGAATATATTCATCATAATCTACTCTTGCAAAGACTTTCCTATAAGATTGGTCTTATTTCTGCTTTGCTGTCAGTGAATCCTCATCCTCACTATGCATTTAGTAAGCCTGAGCCTCTCTTTGTTCTGTGTTACATGGAAGAGGATCCTATGCATATTTACTGCTGCGTTCAGTGGGGCTAACTCCTTAGCAAGTATTTATAGGACTGCAACCTATGCATTTTAAAATCCTAAAAGATGATGCTGTTAAAGTGCTGCATTCAATATGCCAACAAATCTGGAACACTCAACAGTGGCCACAAGACTGGAAAAGGTCAGTTTACAGTCCAATTCCAAAGAACGGCAACGCCAAAGAGTGTTCAAACTACCGCACAATTGCGCTCATTTCACATGCCAGCAAGGTGATGCTCAAAATCCTACAAGCTAGGCTTCAGCAGTATGCGAACCGAGAACTACCGGAAGTACAAGCTGGGTTTCGAAGAGGCAGAGGAACTAGAGATCAAATCGCCAACATTCGCTGCATCATGGAGAAAGCAAGAGAATTCCAGAAAAACGTCTATTTCTGCTTCATTGACTACGCTAAAGCCTTTGATTGTGTGGATCACAACAAACTGTGGCAAATTCTTAAAGTGATGGGAGTACCAGACCACCTTACCTGTCTCCTGAGAAACCTGTACGAGGGTCAAGAAGCAACAGTAAGAACCAGAGATGGAACAACCGATTGGTTCAAAATTGGGAAAGGAGTACGACAAGGCTGCATATTGTCACCCTGCTTATTTAACTTATATGCAGAGTACATCATGAGAAATGCCGGGTTGGATGAATCAGAGGTCGGAATTAAGATTGCCGGGAGAATTATCAACAACCTCCGATATGCAGACGATACCACCCTAATGGCAGAAAGCGAAGAGGATCTCAAGAGCCTCTTGTTGAGGGTGAAAGAGGAGAGTGCAAAAGCTGGTTTGAAACTCAACATTAAAAAAACTAAGATCATGTCATCTGGCCCTATCACTTCCTGGCATATAGAAGGGGAAGAAATGGAAGCAGTGACAGATTTTACTTTCTTGGGCTCCAAGATCACCGCAGACGGTGACTGTAGCCATGAAATTAAAAGACGCTTGCTCCTTGGGAGGAAAGCTATGGCCAACCCAGACAGCATAGTAAGAAGCAGAGACATCACCTTGCCGACAAAGGTCCATCTAATCAAAGCTATGGTTTTCCCAGTAGTAATGTATGGCTGTGAGAGCTGGACTATAAGGAAGGCTGAGCGCCGAAGAATTGATGCTTTCGAACTGTGGTGCTGGAGAAGACTCTTACGAGTGCCCTGGACTGCAAGGAGGTCAAATCAGTCCATCCTAAAGGAAATCAACCCTGAGTGCTCATTGGAAGGACAGATAATGAAGCTGAAGCTCCAATATTTTGGCCACCTAATGCGAAGAGAAAACTCCCTGGAAAAGACCCTGATGCTGGGAAAGACTGAAGGCCAAAGGAGAAGGGGACGGCAGAGGATGAGATGCCTAGATAGCATCACGGATGCAATGAATATGAACTTGAGCACGCTCCGGGAGAGAGCGCAGGACAGGAAGGCCTGGCGTGCTATGGTCCATGGGGTCACGAAGAGTCGGACACGACTGAACGACTGAACAACAAACCTATGCATATTTATTCAGAAGAAAGTCCCCTACCCCTACCCCATTCAGTGGAGCTTAATCCCATGTAAGTGTCCACAGGATAGTAAGCTAAGGAGTTTAAAGAGCCATGTTTATGGTAATCGGCCCATGTAACTTTAACAGTTGTGTAGGAGAGGGCATGTTGACAGGTGCAGTTTGTCATTCTGGAAGTGAGAAAATTAAGCCTACCGAAATCACCTGCTGTACACAATTCTTAAAGATACAAGAGCCATGTCTACCTTTGGATCTGTTCACCAAAGTGTGCCACGTCTGTATCCTGTACAATACTTGGCACACAAATGGTAGTAAGTAAGTGTAATATAATGGAACTCAGAAGTTCTGTCATGGGAGGTGGTCACAGCATCTGAACTTAGGAGAGTCTATCACAGGTAATATATGTACATGTCCATAGGTGACATATTAAAGGTGTTTCTGTTTCTTGTCATTCCTGATCTCCAGTTCTGTCAACTCTGCAGTAACTCTTTAAGGTGCAATCCTATGCATGTTTAGACAGAAAAAAAGGCCTACAACAACAAAAGGCATGCTGGGAGTTGTAGGTCTTTTTTCTGTCTAAGTATGCATAGGATTACACCTTAAATAACAATTAGGGCAGTCATTACTATATGGATGTTCTATTGGTTCTGCACACATTGCTTCTTCACACAACATATAACTAACTTATTTAATTCACTGCTAGAATATGTGGTGATGGCTACTACTTTATATGACTTTTAAAACATTAGACAAAATAATGGAGAATAGATCTATCCATCGTTGCTCATTGGATTACTATAATGCACTTTATGTGGGGCTGCCCTTAGGGCTGGGTTGGAAGCTGCAACCGGTACAAATGCAGTGGTTAGGTTACTAACTGGGGTGCCTTACTGTGTGTATGTTATGCTTGTGCTGAAGGATCCATGCTGGCTGGCTTCCAGTCTGCTACTGAGCTAGGTTTAAGGTGCTGGTATTATACAAAGCCCTATACAACTTGGGACTAGGTTATCTCAAGGAATGGGGCTGTTTGCATGTAATGGCAGCAGATCATGGGTTAATTAACCCATGAGGTGCTGCAGTATGTGCCAGACTTGTGCTGCCACCATCATTTTGGATATGCAACCTCCGATTGGGCTGATTGGAGGTTGCTCTGTGTTATCTGAACCCAGATGCTATAGGTTAACCGTGGGTTAAACAAGCCACGGTTAATCTAACAACTAATTGTAGGTTACCTTTGAATTGTTTAACCCACTATAATGCCTGGGTTCTGATGACATGGAGCAAGCTCTGATTGGCCTGATTGGAGGTTGCGCGTATGCAAAATGGTGGCAGCACATACGGGGCACATGCTGCAGCAAATCATGGGTTAATTAATGTGAGAATGGGGTCAATGTCTTCTCTTATATTAGGGGTGGTGAACCTTAGGCCTGGAGCCGAAATCCAGGCCTCTGGGGTTCCCCAGAAAGCCATAATCCTTTTCCCCAACCACCAGTAGTTTGGTGGTTTCCTGGCCTTCGTACAGTTTTTTTTCTCTATTCTAAAAGGTTGAAATATCTTTGCTAAAGCTTAGTTACTGTCAGTAAGAGTTTTAAGCTAAAATATGGTGGTATTTTTGATGTTTTTGGCCTTAGCCCTTCTGGCTTTGGAATGCACTGGAATGCAGCCCCCAAGAGCTTCTCCAAAAGGAAATTTGGCCCTCGGGCTGAAAGAGGTACTGCATTCTTGTCATACCAATTTCCCAGGCTGCTATGATCCTTACAGAAGTCCCTGTAGTTCATGCCATGGCCTATGCATTTCTATTTGGTGGTAACCAAAGATAAATAAATAGTTGATAAACAGAACCTCCATGTTCAGAAACAGTATACCCTGACGATCATATGCTAATGATAAACAACAGGAGAAGGCCATTACCTTCATGCCCTGCTTCTGAGTATTCAGTGGCATCTGGCTGCCTAGTGTTGGAAACAAAATGCTGGACTAGATGGATCTTGTTCTGATCCAGTAGTGATCTTCCTATGCTTTATTCAACAACCAACCCCAATTACTATTCCTCTGCCCCACATGCTCCCAAAATATTTTATCTCTTTACAGATTTATAAACCTCTCAGATACCCCCCAGATTCCTTTTCTTTCCCAGATCACACCAAATCACTTCCCCTTCCAATAATTCATTCTTGCAAATTAATTTCCTCTTCCAAAAAACACTTTATTCCATTTATTAAAATATTTATATCTGAAGTTTTATGTCCCAACAGCAGGATCTCCAAAGTTAATTACTCCCATAATTCTTCCACAAAATACATTTCCTCAAATTAATTTCCCTTTCCCAAAATTCAAACTCCCTCAATTTCTTTCCCAAATTAATTTTCTCCTGTTTCCCCTACCCAAAAATGGTTCCCCCAAATCCACTTTCTACTTGCTCCCCATATGTAATAAATAATAAACAAACAAACAAACTGATAACTAAATAAACATCTCAATATTTCTTTTTCAGTCTCCTCTTCAATCTGGATTAGAACTGCAACATGCAACCTGATCATATGCATGTTCTCAAAATGCCTCTGATCTCCTAGCTCTGTCTCCAGCTTAAACAAGTGGGAGAATAAAGGTGCAAAATATAAAAACTGGACAGCTGCTATCCAGTCGTCAGCCAGCTATGAACCACTATGATGATCTAACCTGTTTTTACTATCCAACCTTCTTCCATGATGGAACAATGGTGTAGACACAAGTGCAATGCTCAGAAATGCCAAGGCAATTGTCCCAATAGTGGGACTTGAGAGCAAATCCAACAAAACTCTTTTGAGTGCATGCTCCAGCAATGTGGAGGAAAGCTCTAAATTTTGTATTTATTCATTGAAATATCACACATGAACATTAATTGGAAATTCACATGTTATTTATTTAGACTTCAGACATGCACACTGATTTTCATTTAACTTGTTCTCCCTTTTTAAAAATGGTAATTCAGAAAGCTGTACTGTACATAGAGTTGCAATAAACAAGTCTTGTTTAAATTAATGGAATGTAAACTTTTCATAGAATCATAGAATAGTAGGGTTGGAAGGGGTCTATAAGACTATCGAGTCCAACCCCCTGCTCAGTGCAAGAATCTAAGACAAAGCATCCCTGACAGATGGCTGTCCAGCCTCATCTTGAATGCATCCAGTGTGGCAAAGCCCACTACCTCCCTAGGTCATTGGTTCCATTGTCGTATTGCTCTAACAGTCAGGAGGTTTTCCTGATGTTCAGCCGGAATCTGGCTTCCTGTCGCTTGAGCCCATTATTCTGTGTCCTGCACTCTGGGAGGATCAAGAAGAGATCCTGGCCTTCCTCTCTGTGACAGCCTTTCAAGTACTTGAAGAGTGCTATCCTATCTCCCCTCAGTCTTCTCTTCTCAAGGCTAAACATGCCCAGTTCTTTCAGTCTCTCCTCATAGGGCTTTGTTTCCAGTCTCCTGATCATCTTCGTTGCCCTCCTCTGAGCCTTTTCCAGTTTGTCTGCCCAGAACAAAGTGTGGTGCCCAGAACTGGACATAGTACTCAAGATGAGGCCCAACCAGTGCTGAGAAGAGGGGAACTAGTACTTCACATGATTTGGAAACTATACTTCTATTAATGCATCCCCAAAATAGCATTTGTCTTTTTTGCAGCCACATCACATTGTTGGCTCATTTTTGTTGTTTTGTTTTGTTCCCCATTGCAATAGTTTTTGTAAGGGATGTAGTCCCAGTAGATTGTGCCCTCTGTCAATAATCCTTCAGTACTGCACATTGCATTAATTTCAGGGAATGTCTGTTTGCTTTTCAAGGTGGTTGTCTGTTAAAGCTGTTGTACAGTAGTGTTTTCTCTCTCTCTCTCTCTCTCTCTCTCTATATATATATATATATATATATGAATGATATAATACAAATCTGTGCTTCAGTTAAATATGTAAAAATGAAAATATAACACTGTTTAGATTAACCAGCCTGCACTATTGTAGTTATATAGCAATATCTAAAAAAGGAAAAAATACTGAAAAGGTCCATTAAGTTGTATGTCATGTTAGCTCACATCATGATAAGGAGCTAGTTCTGCAATTTCTGTCACAAAATTAGAGTTTAGTAGAGTTCTATATTTAGTTCTGTTAGTTCAAAATCAATTTGATCTGAGAGGTGGAAATCAGATTTTCAGTGAAAACACATTTATAGGAAAGATAATGTAATTTAATCCGCCTGTCTTTATGTGCTTCATTTAAAGCTGTCGAGGCTTCTGTATTACAGCATAAATTGACAGTGCTCAATATGCACTGCTTCAACTAGATGGATTAGATAAACAGTAGCCATGCAATGCAGGCTGGAAAAAGGCTATGTAGGCTGAGTGTATCTGACAGCTCTTTTTGCACCTGGTGACTTGAAGAATAGTGCTGGGGGGAATGTGAAAAGTGCCAGGTGACTCTCTCTGATCACTACTAGAGATTAGTAGCAAGCAGTCAAAATATTAAAGCAAAGGATACTGTATTTTTACAATTTAGGACACATTTTTCAGTGGCTTATGGAAGTATTGTTTTTTTGTAATAGCTAATACAAAAAAATTGTCCAGCACAATCCCATACGTATTTACTCAGATATAAGTCCCACTGTGTTCAATGCCACTTACTATTTCATAAGCGTGTTTAGAAATGTAGTGTAAGAAAGTATTTTAACATTGGTTGGGGTCTTCAAAGTTGTCTGAGATATCAGGGATTCCTTGGTAATCCCTTGGTAAAGGGATTCCATTTATAGATAGTTAATAAATTTGTTCTGATATATTAACTTGTAACAATGGGTCTGTGGAAGACCCCTATCTGAAACTTTGGCCAGCTGCTAGTAGCCAAAGTAGGCAGTAGGTGGCTAGATGGCCCAATGATCTGATTCTGTATATAGCACTTCCATTTGTTCATATGCTCAACATAAATATGTAGAAAGCCTACTAATTTTTCCCATGGTTCCTAATATATTCTCAGCCGCCAAGAAGATGGAAAATTAATTCTGTCAAATAGAAGATAAAATCAGATTCTGTGTGTAGATAACCTGGATTCACTACACCATTCACCACCTAGAATCTCAGTTTCTTGGTAAGCACAGAACATCAGATCTTAACACATGCCCCACCACAAGTGCTTGTATCATTACTTAGCCAGATCACTGTTATGGATGCCAAAATTTTAAATCCAATTGTAAAGCTTCTTCAGATTTTAGGAGTTCAGAACTGTTTGTTGTCCATTGATGGAAATGGCAAAGTTGCCACTGACTTTGTTAAGGAACTTGTTAAAGTCAAGACTGGATTATTGCAATGTGCTCTGTGTGGGGCTACCCTTGGGCTTGGTCTGATAGCTGAGGTTGGTGCGAAGTGCAGCTGCTAACTGGGACCACTTTTTGGCAGCATGTTACACCTTTGCTAAAAGAACTTCACTGGTTGCCAATAAGCTACCAGGCCATGTTTAAGTTGTTGTTAACATATAAAACTCTAAACAATTTGGGACTAGATTACCTTAGGGATTGCCTCACCCTGTTATGTCTCTGCCCAATCTTTACAATCATCAGAGGGAGCACTTCTGAGGGTGCAACATACTCCTGAGATTTGCCTCAGGAGCACTTGCAATAGAGGAGTCTTTCCCAACCTGGTGCCCTCCAGATCTGTTGGACTACAACTCCCATATTTCCCAATCAGCATTTATTGTTGCAGCACTCCCCTCTGGAATGCATTACTGTCATTAAACAGGCCTCCACAATGCCTAGATGTCTTCTTAAGGCCCATCTTTTCACACAGGCTTTCCCTGCATGACCCAGCCAGCTATGGTTCGCAGTGTACAGTAGAGTGTGTAGTTCTATGCTGATTAACATATATTTATTATTGTGTATGTTTTATTGGTTTTTTTAATGGTAGTTATATTGTATGTTCACCACTTTGATAACTCTGTAGAAAGCAGTTTATAAATTTGGGTAATAAATAACAAATAAATGTACTAATATAATTAATATTCATCCATATTCACATAACTAGTGTTCTTAATTCTTCTGACACAACCCTAATCCATCCCCAAACCACCTGAAGACACTGGAACAGACATTCAACAGCCTCCCTAGGATCATTAGATGGAAATGAGAGGTAGAACTGAGAGTCAACTGCATGTTGATGGCACTTCAACCTCCAAATGACTTCCCGCAGCAGTTTCATACAGAATTTGAGAGCATAGGGGACAGGATGGAGCCTTGTAGCACCCCATAGGCTGCTGGCCATGGGGTGGCGCAGACATCCCCCAGCACTGCTTTCTGAGACAATCTGTCCAGAAAGAACTGAAACCAACATATGGTGCCTCCTTTGGCCAACCAAAAAAGAGATCCAGAAGGATACCTGGGTCAGTGGTACTGAAAGTTGCTGAGGGGTCAAGGATAACTAACAGGGCTGCACTCCCCGCTGTCCATTCCCTGGCACAAGCCATCTACCAGGACAACAATGACTGTTTCTATCCAAAGCCAGGCCTGAACCCAGATTGAAATGGATCCAAATAATCAGCATTATCCAACACTGCCTGGAGTTGAGAAGCCACCACATGCTCCAGGACCTTGCCTAAAAATGGTAGATTTGATACTGAGATAGCATGTCACTGAATGCATGTAACACTACTGGTCCAGTTTGCTCACTGACACAACATTGGCATTCTGGCAAAATTCAGTGTACTGGTTTGTGACTTATAAAGCTCTTAACATTTTGAGTCTATTGTATTTAAGACTTCCTCTGCCCCTGTTTTCTTATATATTCCTATTTCTTGTCATGATTTCTAAGGTCGAACTCAGTTACACTTTTGAGTTTAATATATGTGTGCTAAGTTTAAATCTGCAGACATATAACAAGACATACTCAATGGTGTACCCCCAACTGTAGAACTTTTCTTCACTGGAGAATTGCAAAAGCTTGAGCTTGATCATCATTTAGTTGTGGCATAAGACCTTTTTTATTTGTACTGCTTTTTGATAGTGCCCTGGATAAATGTGGTGATAATGGTTGTAGAGGGTAACATTTGTCATGTTTTCTGTATCATTATTTTGTGTTGCATATTAGGTGTGCATGTGAAATCCATTGGATTTACTCCCAAGTAAGAGTGCATAGAATTGCCCCTTTAATATGTGCATTGTTCCTCTAGCATTTGGAGTTAGAAATGTGTTTGTTTGTTTGTTTGTTTAATTAACTAAATACATAATGTTTCTGGTCCTTGAAAATATTTTAAAGAAATGCCTTAACAGGTTAGATGTCGGGATAAAACCATTTGTGAACAAATGTGAGCGGTGTTACAAAATTCAGCACCATGGAGAGTGTAGAATAGAGAGCCAGTGAGGTGCAGTGGCTAGAGTGTTGGACTGGGAGCCAGGAGATCTGGTTTCTAGTCCCCACTCAGCCATGGAAGCTCACTGGGTGACTTTGGGCTCTCAGACTCTCAGCCCAACCTACCTCACAGGGTTGTTGTTGTGAGGCTAAAATGGAGAGGAGGAGGATTATGTACGCCACTTTGGATTCCTCAAAGAGGAAAAAAGGTGGGATATAAATGTAGTAAATAAAAATAAATAAATAAATAGATAGATAGATAGATAGATAGATAGATAGAATATAGCACCACGCTGCACATAGCGGTTGGTTAGTTAATGGGAATTTGTCTGCGACGAATGTTGAAAAGAAGTGATAGTACAATGGGAACTAAAGCTGTTCACAACATATTTGCGTGACACTTTGGGCGTGCGTGCGTGTGTCAGATATTAGACCTGTTCGTATGATTTAAAAAAATCAACCTTTGAAATGGCGGTGCTTAAGCACTGAATTTTAGCACGCACTCAGCCAGAGCAGGGCAGGGGAAACGTAGTTTTGGGTATGTTTTCATCTGAATCCAGCTCTGAGTTGAAGTGGGGTAGCTGCTGTTCTAAACTGAACGGCGCCTCGGGAGAACAGAATATACTGTTCGTAAGAAACCGAGGAAAGGGAGAGTATTTTACTAGGAATAAGATGACAGTCGCGTTCACCCTGTGGAAGGTTTTGTGCTGAATTTTATTGTTGGTTCTGACTTATACTTTGGGAAAAATTTTGACCCAGAACCGCTTTCCTCTTCCCCTTAGCAAAGCGATTTGAATCTCCGAGGTACTCTCCTTGCTTCTTCGCGCCTCCCCCTTCTTCGCGCCTTTTTTCCTCAAGCGGCGCGAGGGAGTCACGGGGGCCGGACCAGGGCAGCCGTTGCGCCGAGGTCCCCTTCAAGGGCGGGGAGGGGGGAGTTGCAGGGGAAGGGGCACCTCCAGCCGGTGGAAAGCGCGCCTCGAGGAGACGACGACGCGGAAGAAGAGACCGCGAGCCAGCGAGAAGACGAAGGGAGACTGCGCAGCCGCAGACCGAAGGAAAAAGTGGGGAGACGGTTGACGTCGCGGGAGGAGCGCGACGCGGGTTTCGAGCCGGCCGAGGCAGGAGCGTCGAGCTGCTGAGGCGAGGGAGGGCAGGGATTTTGCCCGGCTTGGGCTGGAGTTTTTGCCCAGTCGCCGCCGCCGCCGCCGGGCCCAGCGGGCTGATGATAGTCGAGGAGCCGGGGCCGTGCCGCCGCGCAGCCATGTCTAGCAGTAACAGCAGCGGCGGCGGCGGCGGCAGCAGCCGCAGCGCTGCCAGGAGGAGGCGAGCCCAGCGCGGTCCGCGACGTCTCCTGTGAGGAGGACCGACTGGCGGCGGCGGCGGCTGTCTGAGACGGTTCCATGTCGGTGGCTCTGGATTAAGCGGGGGGAGACACCGATCCCGGGGCAGGGGGACGAACGACCCCGACCCCCTCCTCCCTCCCTTTGGGGCTCCGGCGGGAAGGACCCGATCTCCAGGCGCGAAGGGAAAGGCGGGCCATGGCCGACCGGAGCCCCCCGAACTGCCACCTGAGGCTGGAGTGGGTTTATGGCTATCGAGGTCACCAGTGCCGCAACAACCTTTACTACACGGCTGCCAAGGAGATCGTTTATTTCGTGGCGGGCGTCGGGGTGGTCTATAGCCCCCGGGAGCACCGGCAGAAATTCTACCTGGGGCACCAGGACGACATCATCAGGTAGGGACGCCCGGGAAGCCCCTTCCCTTCTTCCTCCTCCGCCCCCTTCCTCGTTTCCACCCAAACCCGCTTTAAACGCCGTCCCTGCAGGAATCATGAGGACAGGACAACACGCTCGATCGCCACAGACAACCGCTGCTTTTCCTCTCCGCCTAGTGAGAACAGCAACGACGGGCAGGCGCTCTCCTTAGGGCACCAGGGTCCTCGTTTGATCCCAGTCCTGAGAAATGCTGTTATCTGGGATTCTAATGGTCTGGGCAATATTTTCTCTCCCCACCTCTATTCCAGGGGACTATGTTATTTATTTATTTTCCCATGGACTAGCACTTGTTTCCCTTTCACTGCAGTTCCACTCTCTTTCCTTGATCCAGTGCAATAATGTGCAAGAAATAATCTTCACTCCAGTTCTCAAGGACAGTTGATAACAGGCAGTAGGTTATTTCCTCCTGCTTTGGGGGATAAGATAAAAGTTTGGACCCACATGTATTTCACTGATGCCTAAGGATTTTTTAATATATAAAAGAAAAAAACCCAGATTTTTTTAAAAAAATTACCGTATAAATATAGACTGCATCCACTGACTTGGATTCATATGCCACCCTTGCTCCCACCCCCTGTCGCAAACGCATCTGTTATCAGTGATCTGTAATGTTGCAATTGTTGAGATCAACTGAGGGCGCCCTCTTAACAATACTATCCTCCTGCTGGTTTCACACAGCCAGAGGCACAGAGAAAGGCATTTTCAGGCTGCTCTCCTCCTGCACTTGATGAAATTGTTGGGATTTTCCAAAGTGCAAACTTAAACATATTTCTGAAGTACTGTAAGCATCTGTTTGGTCAGGTGGAAGGACAGTATTTACCTCCTCCCTGAAATATGGACTTGAATTCTGGCATGTACACATTTCCCCTTATCCATTCCCACAAAGTGTGCTATTTAAATTTTGACAATATTTGTCTACTCCCCCACCCCCTTCATCCATTAACAAACACTCCCTGATTTATGCTGGTTCTGCAGTAAAATATACTTGTCTCTGCTTCAGGTAATGGGTTTTCCTGAATTTTTCTCATTTGTTCAAATCAGTAAACTCACAAAAATATATTGTTGATATATTTCTTCATTTATTACCTTACTGCGTTAGTATATGTTCCCATGTAATCACAATTTTACACATGTCTAGTTGTCATAGTTAGCACAGAATTGCCAAAGTCTTAGAAAGGGACATTAAAAACACTGGTTTGGGAATCTGTTAAGGCTTATGGGTGACAATTGGTGAAACTGAATATAAATTCTGAAGCACCTTTGCTTCAATTTCTCTATAATTAGAATTTTACCATAATTTTTTTAGATTGGTGACAATGGAATTTCCCCCTGGCTTTTGGACTATTGATAGCTGATGGTGTTTTACATACACAAAATCCCAAGCAGAAATAAGGCATTGCTTCTTGTTGCATATCTGGTAGTCTAACACTTTCCCATTAAATGTTAAATGTTTGATGACTTGACAAGTTCTTATTTAAAACTCAAAAGAAATGTTAGAAGAATCTGCATAGACTTTCTGGGAGATATTAGGTAGTATCCAATGTTAGTCCTACATAGAGTAGACCTACTGAATGAATGGGACTTAAGTTAGTTGTGACTAACTTGTCCGTTCATTTCAATGGATCTACTCTATGTAGGACTAACATTGGATACTACCCAGAGTGTAATATTAGTAAGGGTGGAATGTCTTTCCTAGCTATGCATCTTTAGTTTGTAGTAGATATTTTGGCTTTGCTGTGTTTGCCTGTATTTTTTGTCCCAATTGCTTTCATCCAATGTAGAAAAGCGTATTTTAATGGGAGGATACCACTAACTCCCAGGTATCCACAGATGCATCAAGAGGGTAGTCAGTGATTGATAAGATGGGGGTAAGCCAGATGGCTATCTCCTTCTGTTGATGCAATGAGCAACAGAAGACGTTGCTCACGTTATGCAATACCACTGTATTCCACCACTACGTAATAGTCGATGGGCATTAGCTCTTCAAATTTTCCAGTTTCAGTATAGTTTTCCTTGATCTTCAAATTTTCCTTTTCTATAATGCTTCTCTCATTTGTACAAAATACACAATAAGAATTGTGTGTAATCCATGATTTTGTGCAGGTGTTGTAATAACACAAAGAATTCAGCATCCTGAGAATTTCTGTTTCATTTAAAAAGAAAATCAGCTTTCTAGCTCAATATGGCTGCAAAGATAGATGTGACAGGTTGTATGGGCAATGTCTGGTGAAATCTCAGAAACTAGGAAAGGGCTCAGAAAGATTTCTAGTGTTGGGGTGGGGTTTGAGTGCTCCTTGCCTCTTCCCAGCAGAAGCAAACACATTCTGCCGGACAACCAAATTGTCTTGCTCTGTGGCTTAGATTTCAGTCTCACTGCAGTCAAGTAATTGAAGCACACATAAACCTTGCTGCAGAAGTGGCAACAAATTGTGTGGTGTTGAGTCCAAAGCCAACAGTACAGCTGTCCGATAGGAAAAGAAAGATCAGGCCAGGGTTCTACCCATCAGGGGAGCTTTTCAGCCACATATCCAGGGCTAAGACACAGATCATAGAGGTAGGCAAGAGGGATGATATGGCGGCTACTGATTCCTAGGGTTCAGCAGGTTCTATGGTCAGAGCTTCGTTGCAGTGGTTTTTCCAGAATTGCTTTTCTTGGCACAGAATTTTGATTTCAAGTTCTTGGCACATGATAATAGCAGAATCTGTGTAGTTAGTATGATATGTTGGATCTCTTATTTGTGCAGAGAAGCTAAGAGAACGTGGTGTGTTCAGGTGGAAGTTTCTGTTCAATGAGAGAATGTTCAAACGGGGAAATCCTAATACATATCTTGTATCACTAATATTTCAATATTTTGAAACAGCTGCTGAAAAACAGCAAGCAGCAAGCCTCTATATTATTTTGGGTAGCCATAAAATGACACATCTTTATTTTGACTATATTATTATGTACATGACTCAGTATTATTTTGTGTAGCCACTACACATTGTTACCAGTCAGGGATTAGATTAAAGGGTCATGAGATCAGTATCTTTGTTGTTGTTGTTCAGTTGTTAAGTCGTGTCCGACTCTTCGTGACCCCATGGACGCCAGGCCTTCCTGTCCTGCGCTCTCTCCCGGAGTGTGCTCAAGTCCATATTCATTGCATCGGTGATGCTATCTAGGCATCTCATCCTCTGCCGTCCCCTTCTCCTTTTGCCTTCAGTCTTTCCCAGCATCAGGGTCTTTTCCAGGGAGTTTTCTCTTCGCATTAGGTGGCCAAAATATTTGAGCTTCAGTTTCAGTATCTGTCCTTCCAATGAGCAGTCAGAGTTGATTTCCTTTAGGATTGACTGATTTGACCTCCTTGCAGTCCAGGGGACTCGTAAGAGTCTTCTCCAGCACCACAGTTCGAAAGCATCAATTCTTCGGCGCTCAGCCTTCCTTATAGTCCAGCTCTTACAGCCATACGTTACTACTGGGAAAACCATAGCTTTGATTAGACGGACCTTTGTCGGCAAGGTGATGTCTCTGCTTCTTACTGTGCTGTCTAGGTTTGCCATAGCTTTCCTCCCAAGGAGCAAGTGTCTTTTAATTTCATGGCTACAGTCACTGTCTGCGGTGATCTTGAAGCCCAAGAAAGTAAAATCTGTCACTGCTTCCATTTCTTCCCCTTCCATATGCCAGGAAGTGATGGGACCAGATGCCATTATCTTCGTTTTTTTAATGTTGAATTTCAAACCAGCTTTCACCCTCAACAAGAGGCTCTTGAGATCCTCTTCGCTTTCTGCCATTAGGGTGGTATCATCTGCATATCTGAGGTTGTTGATAATTCTCTCAGCAATCTTAATTCCGACCTGTGATTCATCCAACCCGGCGTTTCTCATGTTGTACTCTGCATATAAGTTAAATAAGCAGGGCGACAATATGCAGCCTTGTCGTACTCCTTTCCCAATTTGGAACCAATCGGTTGTTCCATGTCTGGTTCTTACTGTTGCTTCTTGGCCCTCGTACAGGTTTCTCAGGAGACAGGTAAGGTGGTCTGGTACTCCCATCTCTTTAAGAATTTGCCACAGTTTGTTGTGATCCACACAATCAAAGGCTTTAGCGTAGTCAATGAAGCAGAAATAGACGTTTTTCTGGAATTCTCTTGCTTTCTCCATGATCCAGCGAAAGTTAGCGATTGGATCTCTAATTCCTCTGCCTCTTCGAAACCCTGCTTGTACTTCCGGTAGTTCTCGGTTCACATACTGCTGAAGCCTAGCTTGGAGTTTGAGCATCACCTCGCTGGCATGTGAAATGAGCGCAATTGTGCGGTAGTTTGAACACTCTTTGGCATTGCCCTTCTTTGGAATTGGAATGTAAACTGACCTTTTCCAGTCTTGTGGCCACTGTTGAGTGTTCCAAATGTGTTGGCATATTGAGTGGAGCACTTTAACAGCATCATCTTTTAGGATCTCAAATAGCTCAGCTGGAATACTGTCATCTCCGCTAGCTTTGTTGTTAGTAATGCTTCCTAAGGCCCACTTGACTTCACTCTCGAGGATGTCCAGCTCAAGTTCAGTGACCGCACTATCATGGCTATCAGGGACGTTAAGATCTTTCCTGTATAGTTTTTCTGTGTATTCTTTCCACCTCTTCTTAATCTCATCTGCTTCTGTTAGGTCCCTGCCTTCTTTGTCCTTTATCATGCCCGTCTTTGCACAAAACGTTCCCTTGAGATCTCCAGTTTTCTTGAAAAGATCTCTAGTCTTTCCCATTCTGTTGTTTTCTTGGATTTCTTTGCATTGTCCATTTAAGAAGGCCTTCTTGTCTCTCCTTGCTATTCTCTGGAACTCTGCATTCAGTTGGGTATATCTTCCCCTTTCTCCCTTGCTTTTCGCTTCCCTTCTTTCGTGAGCTACTTGTAAAGCCTCATCAGACAGCCACTTTGCTTTCTTGCATTTCTTTTTCTTTGGGATGGATTGAGTTGCTGCCACCTGAACAATGTTACAGACCTCCATCCATAGTTCCTCAGGCACTCTATCAGGTAGAATCCCTTAAATCTATTCCTCATCTCCACTGTATATTCATAAGGGATATGATCGAGGTCATACCTGAATGGTTTAGTGGTTTTCCCTACGTTCTTCAATTTAAGCCAAAATTTTGCAACAAGAAGCTCATGATCTGAGCCACAGTCAGCTCCAGGTCTTGTTTTTGCTGACTGTATAGAGCTTCTCCATCTTTGGCTGCAAAGGACATAATCAATCTGATTTCGATATTGACCACCTGGTGATGTCCATGTTTAGAATCGCCTCTTGTGCTGTTGGAAAAGAGCGTTTGCCATTATCAGCGTGTTCTCTTGGCAAAACTCTATTAACCTTTGTCCTGCTTCATTTTGTACACCAAGGCCATGCTTGCCTGTTATCCTGGTGATTTCTCGACTTCCTACTTTAGCATTCCAATCCCCTATGATGAAGAGGACATCTTTTTTTGGTGTTAGTTCTAGAAGGTGTTGTAGGTCTTCATAGAACTGATCAGCCTCAGCTTCTTCGGCCTGAGTGGTTGGGGCATTTACTTGAATTACTGTGATGTTGAATGGTTTGCCTTGGATTCGTACTGAGATCATTCTATCGTTTTTGAGATTGTACCCCAGTACTGCTTTTCCCACCCTTTTGTTGACTATGAGTGCTACTCCATTTCTTCTAAGGGATTCTTGCCCACAGTAGTAGATATGATGGTCACCTGAATTAAATTCACCCATACTTGTCCATTTTAGTTCACTGATTCCCAAGATGTCGATGTTCAATCTTGCCATCTCACATTTGACCACCTCCAGCTTATCTTGATTCATTGATCTGACATTCCAGGTTCCTAAACAATATTGTTCTTTACAGCATCGGATTTTCTTTTCACCGCCAGACACATCCACAGCTGAGTGTCCTTTCGGCTTTGGCCCAGCCGCTTCACTCTTTCTGGCGCTACTTGGAAATTCCCTCTGCTCTTCCCCAGTAGTATATTGGACACCTTCCGACCTGAGGGGCTCGTCTTCCGGCGTCATATCTTTTAGCCTTGTGATACGTTCCATGGGGTTTTCTTGGCAAGAATACTGGAGTGGGTTGCCATTTCCTTCTCCAGTGGACCACATTTTGTCAGAACTCTCTGCCATGACCTGTCCGTCTTGGGTGGCCCTGCACGGCATAGCTTATGGCTTCACTGAGTTACGCAAGCCCCTTCGCCACAACAAGGCAATGATCCATGAAGGGGAGGCAGTGATCCATGAAGGGGATCTTTAGAAGGGGATCAGTATCTTTAGCCCAGATTTTCTGAAGCTGGAATGCATTGGGATTTTTTTCTTTCTTATATATGTGATGAAAAGATAACAGATCACATCATGTATATTTATGTAGAGAAATTATGTAGCATAGTTGAAAACATTTGAATCTTCTGGCTCTCTGGAATTTTTTGTTAGTTAGCAAGTGCACTTTTGTTAAAGCATAATGAGGCTTTGGGGTAACTAGTTTTAAAACTATAAATATAATGTCTTTGTTTTTAGACAAGATCTGACTTTCCTACGTCTTAAAAAAGTAATTTCTTAATTCATTTTCTGTTTGCAGTAAAGTTGAAGTTTATGTTTAAAGAAAGATTATTTCTTCAGTTAGTTTCCCCCTTTATTTAGGATCATAGGAAGCTGCCTTTTACAGAGTCAGACAATGTATTTGTTTAATTTATATCCTGCTTTTCTGCTAAGGAATGGCAACTAATAATAATATCCAGATTTAAAACAAAATCTTAATTAAAACAAGACATAAAAGCAAATAAAGTGAAATGCAATTAAAAACACAATAATAAAAGAAATAAAGTGCACCAATTAAAAACCCCTTCAGCAGCAGACCAGCTTATATGCCAAATGCCTGCCTAAATAGAAATGTCTTTGCCTGCCAGTGGAAGGACAACAGAGTAGAGGCCAACCAGTCTTCCTCATACCATTGATCTGTGTAGCTCAGTACAGTCTACACTGACTGTCAGCAGCTTTTCAGAATTTTAGAGGAATTTCCCAGCCCCATCTGGAAATGCTGGAATTGCACCTAGGATCTTGTGCATGTAAAACATGTGCTCTACTACTGAGCTATGACTCATCCCCTTGTTGCTGAGGACAGAGCTCTGTGGCAGTGCATTTCCTGTTGAAATGATAGGACCACATAGATGATTGGTTTCCCTCTATATCTTAATTCCAAATACATTTACTGTGAGCTAAGGACCACTGATTTTAATAGCCTTTATTATATGTAATGTGCTTAGTATCACTGGGTGGGTTCTCACGTCAGCCATGGTGTTGTATAAGGTTCTCACAGTAGCTTATTATGAAAATAAGCTACTGTGATCCCTCATACAACTGGACAATTAACCTCGCAGCATGGCTTATTTCCCCCTCCCCCTCGACCCTCTCTGGTCCTCCCGGTTGGCTGGGATGGTATCCCAGCTTCCTTTGCACTGGATACCATATCCCGCCGACCCTCACGCTGAAGCTGCGTGACATTCCTCTCTGATTGGTTGGCTGCATGCTAGGGTGCATCTTCTTGTGTCCTCTGTCTCTGCACCAAAAAGGGGGTGGGGGCTTTAACTCCTTGAAAGTTTGCAGGAATGCAGTGAAATGTAATATGCAGGTCTCCTCATGGGGAGCCATCACTTGCACTACTGGATAATTGCGCAACTTTGCTTTTTCACGGAAAAGCAAGCTGAAACAAACCATTTGCTTCCTTTCCCTTTGCTTCCACCCCTGCTTCCCCTCCCCTCCCCCCACCCCATTTTTTATTCCTATCCCGCAGCCCCAGTGTCCAGGCCTTCCCCCCTTGCCAGCAGCAAACAAACAACACAGAAATAAAAGGAAGCAGTTTATTGGCATTTGTTGTTGTTCAGTCGTTAAGTCATGTCCGACTCTTCATGATCCCATGGAACATAGCATGCCAGGCCTTCCTGTCCTCCGCTCTCTCCCAGAGTGTGCTCAAGTTTATATTCATTGCAGCTTATTTGGCTTGTTTAAAACTGGGTTTGCTTAATACTGCATTGAATCTACTAAGGCACTTTGTATCCAACAGGGATGGTAGCTCTAAACCCTTGAAAGTTTGCAGTACTGGAGCCAAATTTCATACACAGGTGTCCCTTGTGGGGATGCATCCAAGGCAGAACTAAAACCCTGCGCAGCTATGCCTCTCTATGGGAAATGTGGGGTTTTGACACTTTGGATGTTTGCAGGACACACCGCTGAGGAAGGGGTGAGGACAGACACAGGCCAAGAGTGCAGTCTGTTGCTAGGCAGATCTCAGAAACAGATCACCTGAGTGGAGCAGAGCGGCGGCAGTGGTTTTGACCACTCTCTGTAGGTGATGTGCTTAAACCACTCTGGAGTGCCAGTTGACATGCTAAGCCATGCTGGCTAAAATAAACCTCACTGCAGACTGTGGCTGACCAGGGAGGCTTCTTTTGACTAAATAAACCACCGTAGTTGGGAAAAGGTGCCCAGACGACATGCTTAAGCCATCATGGTTAATTCAGAAAAATATACCATCGGGGCTTAATGCGTCGTCCAAATCCAGTCACAGTGTCAGATTCAATAGACTGGAAGGGGCCGGAATTGCCAGAAAACAGTAGTGTGATGTTCATGCTTTACATTTAGCTAAATTATTGGGGCAATTAATCTGTATAATTAATTTATAGCAAGCAAAATTTTGTCTTACTTTTAAATGAAGCCACATTTTTAGTGCTTGACTATGGGTTGGATCCAGGCTTAGTTAGGGTGCAATCCTATGCATGTTTAGACAGAAAAAAGCCCTACAGCTCCCAGCATGACCCAACCAGCATGGCTGACTGGGGCATGCTGGGAGTTGTAGGACTTCTGTCTAAACATACATAGGATTGCACCCTGAGTCATGACTAACTTAAGTCCCATTGATTTCAGTGGGTTTTCTCAAAGTATGACTAGGTCTGGATCCAGCTCCTAATCTCTCTATATCAGTATGAGAAAAATGCCATTCTGTAACATGTTCTTCAGACTGATAATTGTGAAATGCAACAGACAATACTTCTCCATTGCTAAAGTTGACAAAAAATATTGAATGCTGCTGGAGCATAAGAAATGTTAACATTAAAAAATAACAAGTAAGAAGAATATATATTGTAGTCTCTGGGTACCTTTATGGTTGTGGAAAGCTGGTATAACTATCTGATGTATCTAGATAGATCTGTGTTAGCAATTCCGTTTTCTAAATGCTGTCACTCGAAATAAGATTTCCCCCCATTGTGTAGTGTTTTTATTTTATGAACAGTATTCAACAAAAGTTAAAAACATTAGGTTGTATCCAACCCTGGCTATCTGCCAGTGGAACAGAAACCACTGGCAGAACTGTTTCCCCACCACAATGCATACCCCACACATCCCCAAATCTGTTTTGGACAGTTGAGGGACCCTCTGGAGCAGATTTGGGGTATGTGCAGGGGGGAAGGTCTGTTGCGAAAAAGGACATTTGCTCATGCAATTTTGGATTGAAGCCACTGGGCATAACTGAGACGTTTCCCTGTGCTTATGGATGGCACAGTATGAAAAAAGAACATAGGAAGCTGCCTTATAAGGAGCCAGATTATTGGGTGATCTATCCCAATATTGTCTACACTGACTGGCAGGAGTCTTTCTCAGCAGTACTTGGAGATGGCAGGGATTTAATTTGGGACTTTTTGCATGGAAAGCATGTGTTCATGTGGCATCTGCATGTGCACAAGAACACCAGGTAGAAGAAACTGTATGTGTTTGCCACAATCTATTCCCCAAATGCAGAATATAGCCAGAGTTCCCTGACGCTATGCTGTGTTTGTGCTACACTGTGCCCAACCTGGAGTAGTTGGAAAGGATCATTTTTCCTTATGCTTGCATATAGCATACTGATTTCCCATGCCCAAACTGTTGCTGTTCCAATCAAATAAGCCACTATGCAGGCAGTACAGTTCATGTGTTCAAGAGGAAGGGTCCTCAGTGCAGGGCCACATAAGAGAACTTCGCTCCAGTTCCACTGTTGGTACTGCAGGGCTAGTTCTTGCCTGCTACTCCTGCTAATCTCAAAAGTAATGTGCAAAAACACATATGCAGAATTAATGGCAAGAGAGAGGGTGTTCATTGGAATTATAAAAGCCATAGTATTAGGAGGTAAAAAGAGGGGTTGCCAAGCAAGAAAGTTGTACGTCTGGCTCTTGCTAGTTATAGGATTCTGCAGTATCTTCAGTAGCACAAAGCACAGCTTGCACCACTTTATGCTGCAGATGAATAGGATTGTGGTGTCAGCAAATCCACACAAAATAATAGTGGCGATGATGATGATAATATCAGTGTGCATGGTGTCTTACAAAGTAAAAGAGGACAAATACAGTCTAAAATTCAACATGGGAGAAACAACAGAGGATGGGGAAGGAAGTAGAAGCAGTAGTAACGGAGAAATAATATGCACTTGCTTAATGTAAGAACATAAGAAAAGTCATGCTGGATCAGATCAAAAGTCTATCTAGTCCAGCATTCTGTTTGCACAGTGGCCAACCAGATGCATATGGAAAGCCCTCAAGCAGGACATGAATTCAATAGCATACTGGTATTGAGATGTATACTACTTCTGATACTGGAGGTAATATACAGCAATCATAACCAGTAGCCATTGATAGCCTTATCCTCCATGAAACTGTGTAATCTCTTTTTAAAGCCATCCAGGTTGATGGCCATCTAGGGATGGCATGGGCACTTGACTCAGTCTGGGAGTCTGACAGATTCCCCCCTGCTCGCATCTCCAAGCCACTGCCCCTGCTCACACCCCCCCATGCTCGCCGAGTCGTCTCCATGAGCCGACGCCAAGCGCCCGACGTTCCCATGGTCACCATTTTGTGGGGAAAAATGGTGCCTCAGGAAATTCCATAAATGTAATATTGCACATATAGGGCAGTAAAAGCCCCAATCTGCACAAAATTGCAGACAGAAGAGGGGCTCCATTTACTTACATTAGATTTTCAAAGTGCCCCTTGCAAAAATGGGGGAGGGGGAAATCCCACCACCACTATGGGTTTTTGGGGCAACAGGACCCACACGGAGGGGTGGGATACCCCCCCAGTTTTCACGAGGAGCACTTTGAAAACGAATGTAAGCGAATGGAGCCCCTCTGCTGCCTGCAATTTTGTGCAGATCAGGGCTTTTACTGCCCTATGTGAGCAATATTTACATTTACAGAAGTGCTTCTTGCAAAAATTGGTGGTGGGGCTGGAGAATCACCCCGCTATGGGTCCTTGGGGCAACAGGACCCATGGGGGGGTGGGATTGCTCACCCCCACCCGTGATTTTTGGAGGAGCACTTTGAAAATCTAATGTAAGTGAATTGGTCCATTCACTTACATTAGATTTTCAAGATGCTCCTTGCAAAAATCAGGTAGGAATGGGTGGGAATCCCACCTCCTGCCATGGGTCCTTGGGACAACAGGATCCAGGGTGAGTAGGGGGTTGCATTCCCCACCCCCAGCCTGATTTTTGCGAGAACCATTTTGAAAATCTAATGCAAGTATGTGGAGCAATTCACTTACATTAGATTTTCAAGGTGCTTCTCGGGAAACTGTGGGGGCAAGCCAGTCTTTGGTGGGGGGTGGATTTCACCGCCGAAAAGGTATTTTCCCCCTGTCGGGCTGAAAGATCCCTCTCACCACTTGCCCGAAAGATCCCTCTCATCACAAAAGGCAACTGGCAAGAAGGATCCTCCACTTGGCTCCGGGGAATGCTTTTGGGTGGGAGCAGATGGTGTGTGGCAGGGGGAAGAGAAACCCCTTTGGGTGTCCCCCAGTCCCACTCCACTCTGCCCCCTGCTTTTCTTTTTAAAAATGTCTTAGTTCTGTTCTTGTGCATGAACGGCAGGAAGACATTAAAAATTGCTGCACCCCGTTTCTTCTGAGGCAGTGAAAGTGCCAGGGGTTGGGGAGGGGGGAGCAGGTGCCCCCTCCCAGTGCCTGGCACCCTCACTTCCTCAGAAGAAACTAGGCACTTTCTCAGCTCTCTGTAGGGATCCCTTCTCTCCTTTTCTTTTGAGAGCTGTCAGGTTTTTGACAGCCCTCAAGGGCAGCGCAGGACCGCTCGCTGGGTGCAGGGCTGCTCAGCGACCAGGTCCTGGTGAGTGTAGAGTCTTGTCGGGCATGTCTGGGGGAGCATGAGCTGGGGCAGCAGCTTGGCGAGCACCTGGGGAAGCTGGGTGCAGGTGAGTTCATCCATCCCTATGGCCATCATTACATCTTGTGGTAGCGAATTCTATAGTTAAATTATGTGGTGTGTGAAGAAGTAGCACCTTTATTTTATCACATAATCTGCTTAGAGAATGTTCTGTCATTGGGTAGACTAGAAATATAAATAAATTAATCAAGGGCACAATCCTATGTATGTTTAGACAGAAAAAGTTCTGTGGCAGATCTGTCCCTGTCTAGGGATTTTATGATATGCGATTTCTGTATTTAGCTTGATCATTTCCCAGAACAAAGTATCACCATGGAAATTGTAAGTTTACAAAATTCTTGGTATTAACATACAGAATAGAGGACTATCAGGTGTTTTTTCATCTTTTATTTTAAAATCTTAAGCAGTTTCTACTTGATTCACATTTGATATAAGAGCATAGAATATACAGAATATGAAGTGGTTGCAAGCAAAACACATTTTCAAAGACTGTCTAAGAATTGTTTAGGAGCATTGCCTTTAAAGTAGTAAAATATCTCACCCAAATAATATTTCTGCGTTTGTAGCAAAAAGGAGTTTAGAGAAAATGATGAGGAATGATGGCATTGTCCTCTCATGAGGATGGATGTTGCATCCTGTGAGAAGTGATGTTTGGTTCTGTGAGGACAGATGTTATGTACTGAAGCGCCCATGTTTTGCCTCTTATATTCAGATGGACTGTATGTATGTTTCCCATGAAATTGCTTATTTTTTTCCGAAGTTCGCAGCTATAATTTGGAGTGATATACTGTATTTACTTCATAGCTTTGTCAGCAATGCTGAGCCAAACATTTCCTTCAACGCAGGATGCCACCTGCTTATCTTTCGTAGGTCCTGTTTCACTATTTTAAATTAGAAGGGTCTTTCGGTTCTAATTCTCACAGTATTTCTTTTGCATCATAAGCAGTTATTCTTCCTTATCTAATGCACATTTTTCCTGAGTTTAGGTGGGAAAACTTGCTTTTCCTGAGTTTAGCTGAGAAAATATTATATCTTGCTTTTCTCATGTCAGCAAGCTCAGAGGTCAGCAAGAAGTTATAGCATGTCAGCACAAATGCTTCTGTTAGAATCAAATTGATTGAAACATAATACAGAAATATACATCTTAATATTTCATTTGTTTCTTTATAAAAGCTATAACTTATAAGAGGGATAAGCTTATGAGAGAGGTAGAGACCAAAATTTTCTAGGATAAATATTTGCAAGGTAGCCTAGTATTCAGGTTGGGGCAGGAGTCTTGCAAAGACTTCTGGGTCAAATACTGTCACATTCCTACAACTCCCAGCATTACCCAGTCAGCCATGGTGGCTGAGGAGTGCTGAGAGTTCTAGGACTTATTAAATGTAAAAGTTTTTAAATTGGATTCTTTAGGCAAACAAGGCAATGGATTCTTTACGCAAACAAGGCAATGGGAGGTTCAAGGAGAAGGAAGAAAAGGAGCATGGCTCTAGAAAAGAGGTAGGCACCAGTGTAGAGCAGGGCGAGTGTTAGGAAAGGATCATAAGGAATGGTCTTGTAAGCCAAATAAACCCCTAGCAATTCTTAGAGCAGTGTAACAGCAAGTCTGTCCATGCTAAATCTTATGGTCAACCCCCCCCCCCCCCGATGAGTGCAGTTACAGACTTCAAAATAAATAGTACAAAGGGGTCAATGGTGTTGGATTCAAGATAGGATAAAACAAAAGGATCAGTATTTTGACTCTGTGGAATGAAAGGAGACTTCAAGGAGGTTCCTTGCTATTTGATCGAGTCAAAGCTACTGACTGAGCATTAAAAAAACAAAATATCTGGGAGATAGTTATGTAAAGGTATACAAAACAAAAGGCATCATAGGGGGTGCTCATCTGGTACTTTACCAGCTGGTCTATCTTGGGGTAGAGGTACTTCAGTTTTGGGCCATGTTTTGCACCAAGGGTCTCAATTGGCTGACTGGCCACTTTAAGGGTACTCTTGTCAGTAATTTTACTGGCATGGGGACTTGGAAGCCAGATTGGCATTTGAAATCTGCAGTTCCATGGTAGCAACTCCTTTTAATTTAGTCAGTGGAGGACACACTTAGACAATCTTATAAGGATGGGAAGCACCCCTGTCTGAAATACTGGAGAGCTGCTGCCACTCAGTATGTAGACAAAACTGAGCTAGATGGACTAATGGTCTGACTCAATGTAACATAGCTTCCTACATTCCTCTAGGTGTAAAGGGACAAATTCCAGAAGGGTAGCCATTTTACAGCAAAGTGGAAGTAATGCAAAGAAGAACCTTGGGGGCACATTATAGGCCAACAGATGTATTGTGGCAGAAGCCATGAAAGTTTATGGCACAACAAATGTGTTAGTCTTTCATATATCACAAGTTTCTTTTTTATGTTAGGTTAAATGTACAGGTTTAATCAGCATCCAGTAGAATCATGTGTGCAATGCTTTACTTTCTTCTATATAAGTTAGTGGTTGCCATTAATTAATATAACTAAAAGTGAAGCACTGAGCTTGGAGACACCATTGGTATGAGGGCAATCCATGATATTCAGCTATAATTTGTATAACTTGCATAGAATACCAACAACGTAACAGCAGAGATATTTTTTAATGTAGGATAGAATAGCTTTATTATGAAGGACCCAAGGGTTTGGGATTTTATATGTAAAATGTAACACCTTGAAATTAGAGTGGAAGGTATAGAAAGCCAATGGAGATGTGGCCCTGCTGACCCACCTCTGGCAGAAAGGAATGATATATTTTGCATTGGCTCTAGCTTCCACACAGCCCTAAAGTAGAACACCACGCATTTGTCAAGCAGCTAGATGATGATGACAATTTATTAAATTTATGCTGTGCTTCCCACTACAAAAAGTAGTCTCAAGGTGACTTACACACACAAATACAGAAAACCATAATATATATATATAACAGAAAAAACCAGCATCAGTATAAACATAAATAGCACAGTAATACAACATAATACAAATAAAAATAAACACCAAAACATAACCTAAAAACAATGCAGTATGAAATGTGTTCATCCGCAATACCCAAAAATCCCCCCCCCCCCCCGCAGCCTAGAATGAACACCACAGAAGCAGACCACAACAATTGGGTCATAACTCATGTCTGGGAAAATAAATACGTTTTTGCCTGGTGTCAAAAAGATGACAGTGCCAGGCAAGCTGTAATTCCAGTAATTAGCTATAAGCCTTTATAGTCCCAATAAAGATCCACAGATAACACATTACAACCTAGTTCCTTGACCAGAAGAAGTTTCTGAGCATCACCAGAGAAGACCTAATCAGCCTTGGGTTCAGCACACAGAATAAATCAAAAGAAGGTTACAGTTACAGTAAAACCAGGAAGCTTTCCAGGTTACTAAGACGTTGCGTCCAGGAAAGTCTACTGCCCATTGCTCTGTTTAAATACAGGGGAGTAGCTGCTAAAGATCCACTATTGGACGTTCCATTCCGGCAAAGAAGCCTTGCTCTTAGACAGTTACTGCACTTCACCAGATGCCTCTGTACCGCCTTCTTTAGTTGATGACACACCTTAAGACCCCCCCCCCAACCTTCTCCTGCAGTGTCCTCCTCCTGCTGCCCTGCTACCATGGTAGATGTTCCTGGTTAAGAAGCAGGAGCCTCTGTCAAAGTCAGGTCTCCCACCTGTGGAAGATAGGCTGTATCTGTCAGCGTGGAAACTGAGCCCATAGAGCCCCAGAGCAGTTCTGATTCTGAGGAAGAACAGCAATCCGTGGGAAAGGAGCTCGCTCATCTCTCACAAGCACAGCAGCTGGCAGAGATTCCTCCTGCCAGCATTCCTGGGATAGATAGTGACCCTGGCAGTGAGAGAGCGCTGGAGGGGGGTTTGCTGGACACTCGGCGCAGACGCAGGGGCGACAACAGATGGAGGGTGCGGAAAGGAGGCGTTGCGCTCGTTTGGTGCTCAAACAACGGTCGCATCCCAAGGACCCAAGGGAAAGAGGGAGGATCTCTCCATAGCCCATACGTTCAGAGTCCTCCCGTGGTTCCCCTTCATACGGGGACCAACTGCCTTACCTGGAGCTTAGGCTACTCTGCTATCTTTCCCCAGTGCTGTTCCTTGCTTAGTCGCTAGTGATTAGTATCTGAAAGAGTCATAAAGTAATAAAGGAATAAAGCCTTGGAAAGAATCCTCGTCGTCTGAGTCCTGAGTTGGCTATTGGAGGGGACTGCAAGAGGCAGCTAGGGCACTCCTGACAGTATCAGTATCCTGGGTCTCACCCCCTCCCAGGTCATAAGCCAGTGGGAGGCCTGGTAGAACTGAATTCTCAAATGTCTGGCTTCCCATGGCTGGGCCTGACTCTATAGCTTCCCCCTCTGACTCAGAATCAATTTCACAAGCTATAACTCTGCCCAGACTGGAGCAAAGTCTCACACAGAGTTGTGTGTCATCAGCATACTGATGACAACATACCCTAAAACTCTGGGTAACCTAACACAGCGGCTTTATGTAGATGTTAAACAGCATAGGAGAATCAGCTTCAAGGGGCCAAGCAATACCCACCAAGCACCACTGCCTGGAAAACCACCATCCAGGTAGGAGCAGAACCACTGCAAAGCAGTGCCATCAACTCCCAATGGACAGCCACTCGAAAAAGATCGATGGTATTGAATGCCGCCAAAAGATCAAGGAGTATCCACAGGGACACTGTCCCCCTGTCAGTCTCCCAACACAGGTAATCATGAAATGGATCCAGAAAATCATTCTCCACTAAGACTGCCTGGAGTCTTAGTGTAAATAATAAAGTATTAGCTTTGGAGGGTTAAGAAGTTAAAACATTATTTAAAAATCTTGCAGTGGGTTGTATTGGAACTATACTATTAGAATTTTGTTTGGATACTTTTCTTTTATCAGAACAACAGTATGCATACAGGATGAATGGATTAATTCTCCAGTGCAGCTATCTGACAACTAAATAAATGTCTTCCTGACTTTTAGAACTGTGTGAATTGTTGTTCTGTCTATAATCCCTCAGCAAGAGCAAGCAAGGTGAATGATGCTTTATCTTAGATCAACATGATGTATCAGACAGTATCTGGATACTTTATGAAGATCTACTAAGACTAGTCTGTCAGTTTTTAGAGCTTGATTTCAAAGTCCAAATTAGGAGAGTCTGAAGAACTGGTACATGACTGACTTTTAAAACTCAAGGTAGCATTTTTATATGAAACTATAACCATATGATTGGATAACGTAGAGTTAAAACAGTCCTAAAAATAAGTAAACAAAATTACCAACTTATTTTCCAAAATACCACTTCAGTTGGCAGGTGCATGTGTATGTGTGTACACACACACAGACACACACGCATATATATAGGGAGAGATACTATGCTGGCAGCCTCCCTGCTCCCCCCACACCCCTGTACAGCTCCTGGAATTATGCTACATCATCACAGAGTGCCATTCCCAGGAGCATTCAGTCCTCATTTTCAAAGCGCACACCAGGTAGGCTGCTGAGTGCAGCCAAACCAGTAGTTGGAATAGTAGCTTCAAAACGTTTTTAAAAAATGGGGAAACCCTCAACCACCTCATCTAAGTGTAAGTATCCACCCCACCTGAATGTTCACATTCTTCCCAATCTTCAGGGCGGGTTTTCATCTCCCCCTCAACCAATGTTGCAGAAAAAAAAGGTGAAAGTGGAGAGTGCAAAAGCTGGTTTGAAACTCAACATTAAAAAAAACTAAGATCATGGCATCTGGCCCCATCACTTCTTGGCATATAGAAGGGGAAGAAATGGAAGCAGTGACAGATTTTATTTTCTTGGGCTCCAAGATCACCGCAGATGGTGACTGTAGCCATGAAATCAAAAGACACTTGCTCCTTGGGAGAAAAGCTATGGCAAACCTAGACAGCATAGTAAGAAGCAAAGACATCACCTTGCTGACAAAGGTTCGTCTAAGCAAAGCTATGGTTTTCCCAGTAGTAATATATGGCTGTGAGAGCTGGACTATAAGGAAGGCTGAGCGCCGAAGAATTGATGCTTTCGAACTGTGGTGCTGGAGAAGACTCTTACGAGTCCCCTGGACTGCAAGGAGGTCAAATCAAGTCAATCCTAAAGGAAATCAACCCTGACTGCTCATTTGGAAGGACAGATACTGAAGCTGAAGCTCCAATATTTTGGCCACCTAATGCAAAGAGAAAAAGAAGAAGGAGGAAAAGACCCTGATGCTGGGAAAGATTGAAGGCAAAAGGAGAAGGGGACGGCAGAGGATGAGATGGCTAGATAGCATCACCGATGCAATGAATATGAACTTGAGCACACTCCGGGAGAGAGTGGAGGACAGGAAGGCCTGGCGTGCTATGGTCCATGGGGTCACGAAGAGTCGGACACGACTTAATGACTGAACAACAACAAATTGTTTTACATTCAAGGTTCAAAGGACATTTTGAGTAGTCATAATTTCCTCCCAGGTCAGTTTGTCTAGTGACCCTGGGTTGTTGTTTTTTTGCTTTCCCCTGCAGCAATGTACAATAGTTGATATGTTTGACTATCTGTTCTTTAGGTAGCGCTATTATGTTGTATCTTGGTCACTTAACTTCACTTCTGTGTTTTGCCTGTGACAAATTGTGGTTTATCATGAATTTAATTTTTCTTCCAGTTCTGGGCCTCTATGATTCTAATCACTTAACCTATTGCCTTTTGTAACTACAGCCTGTTATTTAACTAAAATGTAAGAAAACCGTCATGTGCATACTTTAAACTAAGGGAAAACAGGTATTTTTGTGTGCAAGTATAAGCCATCCTGTTGGAAATATCATGCCTGTGCTGATTTCTTTGCAGATTTCTTTTGGTCTTAGAATGTACACAGTGCTTTTCAAATAATTAATCTTGCCAGGCTCCAAATAGGCCATCTGCCTATTCTGAAAACTAGGTCATATATTCTAGTTATATTTTAATTATGGAATTCATTTCTCTTGGTCTTTTTGATCCACACAGATTGTTATTCACCTGAGTTGAAGATTAATTCTCTCTTATTAGTCAGGCATCTTAGCAAGTCAGAATTAGTTTTCCATTCTATATTTAGATTGCTATTCGCATTCCAGATAGGAAAAGAGAGAGAAAGAAAATGAAAAATAAAGCTATCAGAGCTCCAATGACCTGGTTCCCTCTCCCTTCTCTTTTCCATTTCTTCAAATGTGTCTAATTACCTGGGGTTGTGTCTACTTAGCCCCTCCTGTGCATGGAATGACTCCCATCAGCAGAATAGGGAGAGGTGAGTCACCTGTGCACCCTCAAAATATGTTCCAGAGGATTGGGGATCCTCCAGAGCAGATTGGGGAGGGGGGAGGGGCTGCAGTGGGGAGCGAGTTGGGGGAAAGTCCCATTGCATGAGTGGAAGTCTGCTGGTGTGATGTTAGATTTCGCCTCTTCTTTTGTATATTTACTGCATTGATTTTGAGGAGATCATATGTCTTGTTCATTCCTCTGTACTTATTCTTTCTTATGGCAAGTCCATGATCGAGCTCCTGCTAAGGCTGTGAATGTGGATAAAAGATAAATAAATGTTTTGGTTATCAAAACATTTTATTAACGGATGGTATTGTAAAGACTTAGAATGTTCTACTGAAACATCAAAATAATATTAATGTAAGTATGCTTAAAAAGTTTAGTGGTATTCAGAACAAGTGTTTTAAAGTTTAGTATTAACTTTCCCCTATGTTTCTTTTTTCCAAGTCTTGCTTTGCATCCTGAACGAGTATTGGTGGCAACAGGTCAAGTTGGGAAAGAGCCGTATATCTGTGTTTGGGACTCGTACACTGTGCAGACCGTATCAGTAATGAAGGATGTTCATACACATGGTATAGCTTGCTTGGCATTTGACGTAGATGGTCAGGTATGTGTATGTCTTCAGTATTCTCATTTCATCACTGCATGATGTATACATTTGCTATAAATCCTGCTGTACACACTGCCTTTGGAAGAGGAATTAACTTAAATGTTTAATTTTTTTACTTGAATGTATAGAGGCATTTTAAAATTGGTCAAGAAGAATTAAGGCCCATTCACATAGCTACAAATGGTCCTGCATCATTCTAACTGGTAGCAAACATATAGTATGTTACTGTGTAAAACGTAGAACTCAGATATGTGGTGGAGTTTGCTTCTGAGTTTTCATAGAGAACTTCACTATACTGAAAAATCTGGGCTCTGCAAAAGTATACTGAGGCCTCTGAAGCAACACGCATTATAGCAGGTACTCCCCAGTCAATAAAATCTACCTCTAGTGGAAAGATGTTTTTAAGACTGCAGTCCTGTATTTAGCATTCACACATAACTGGTGCCGTTTAGGTAAATGAAATTTACAACTAGTGGTGACAGAAATGCTCTTTGGCAGCCTTCCCCAACCTAGTGCCCTCCAGATGTGCTGGACTGCAACTCCCGTAATTCCCATTTGACATGGCCATGCTGGCTGGGAATTATGGGAGTTGCAGTCCAACACATATGGAAGGCACCAGGTTGGGGAAGGCTGCTCTATAGGATGTCCTTCAAAATAACCCTAAAAAAACAATTTAACCTCCAAATGTTTTTTATTAGTCTGTCTGCTCACACATACCTTTGTTAGTTATTTGTGGCACAGAGACAGCCTAAGAGAAAGAAAAAGCTCTTAGAACTAACAAAAACTTTCCTGCCTTGTGGAGTCAATTCTTACTCAATTTAGGGCCCTCCGTCCACCCTATGCCCTGCGGGGCTGTTACCAGCAGGGGAAAGGAATAGCAGAGGCTTTTTTTGGCCTCTCCGTCCTCCATTTTTGCTTTTTTCCCTAGATAGGCTTCTAAGCCCATCTAGCTCACTCACCTTCCTGGTGGTGGGGACTGGGGCCAAGAGGCCTTTGGATCCAGTGGATCCATAGCCTGGCCTCTCCTCTTCTCTCTCACCTTGCCCACTGACATGCCCCCTCCCTCCCTCCCTCTCTATACTTTTCCCAAGGTTGGACCATGAGGAGCTTTTCATAGCAGCCAGCAGGTGGGAGAGGGGCGAACTTTGAGTGGGGATTTCCTCCTCTGAGGTCATAGCTCTGCCTCCCAGCATCCTGTGGCCCCATAGATACTGTCTATGAGGCGAAGGATTGTTCTCTTAGGCAAACAGACAAGTGGCTCTTCATAAACCTAATCTAAATATTCATAGAATTCAGGAAAATTTATGACAGAGCTATTCAGTTATAGGTTTTTTCTTGCTTTTATGTGAAAGATGCACAATCTTTAGTTGCCTGTCACTGGCATTCACTGGTAACTGGGACGTACATCTGCAATGTCAAATGTGTACTCAAAGTCCTGCGGGGGGGGGGGGGGAACTGGAAAGGATTTGATTCAGAATGGCAAGCAAGATAAGGGTTAAGCACCCACCCATCCACATGGCTCTCACACTACTTCTCAACTTTAAATTCCCCCATTCCAAAATAGCTTTTTTCATTCATTCATTCATTCATTCATTCATTCATTCATTCATTACATTTATATACCGCCCCATAGCCGAAGCTCTCTGGGCAGTTTACAAAAGTAAAAACATGAAAATACAGTATTCACAGTTTACAAACCATATATACAATATATCTAAAAACAACTTTGAACTAAAAACTATTTTTTAAAAATCCAACAATAAAACAACACAATTTAAACCAACTCACCTTAAAAACAGTATACAAAAGTCAGCAAAAGGAACAAGAGTTCTAAAAAGGGAAGGCCTGCCAGAATAATAGAGGCTTTAATGCCTGCTTAAAAACCTTCAAAGAGGCCAGCAAGCGCATTTCAACTGGCAGGTCATTCCACAACTGAAGGGTGGCAAAGGAAAAGGTCCTCTTGCGTGGGCTGCCAATCTCACATTAGGCAGCACATAGCCCTCGGACGACCTTAGGTGGCAGACTGGGACATAAGGGGAAGGCGCTCCCTAAGGTACCTTGGACCTAGACCATATAAGGCTTTAAAGGTAAGAACCAGCATTTTATATTTTGCTCGGAAACAAATTGGCAGCCACTGTAAAGATTTTAAAACTGATGTAATATCGTCTCCACTGGATGTCCCGGAGACCAACCTGGCTGCCATATTTTGTACCAGTTGAAGTTTCCGAACTAAATATACAGGCAGCCCCAACTACACCGCATAACAGAAATTAAGCCTAGACGTTACCAGCACATGCACCACCATTACCAGGTCCACATGTTCCAGGAATGGGCATAGCTGGTGTGTCAGCCAAAGTTAATAACAGGCACTTCTCACCGTTTTTCTTTTTTTTAAAAAAAGGTGGGCATTGTTACATACTTGCTAGTGTGTAAAGTAGTTAGCCCTGAAGTACAACATTTCTCAAGAGAGACATATGTCCCATTACTGAGACATTATACAACTTTCTGAATGCTTTTATGGAGGCAATATGAGACTTCATGCTGCGGCTTACTTTTAAAGTAATGACTATTTTTGTGCTGTAGAGAAAGAAATGCCAAAGGGAAACAAAAGCATAAAGACCAAATTAAGGGACAAAACTTAAAACTAAGCTGGAGAAAGGAAAGGCATGAAAGGAAATTAAGTTCATCACTGAAAGTTTTTGAAAGGAACTGAAAATTATGCAAAATCTTTAAGAGTTCATTTACTGTATTGAAACCCTATTTTATTCTTGACCTTTGCAAGCCTCTCATTGAGGTGAGTGAGTATAATCCTAATTTCCATAAATTAACTTTGGTGTGCTAAATTCTTGCTGTTTAAGGACTTGGGTATAGATTTTCCAAGGCAAAATGTCCCTATTGAATACCTAGTTTTAACTGAATATCAGTGAGAGGTAAATAAAATTATCAGACATATAGAAAAAAGGTCTTTCTGAAGGAGAGTCAGCATGGCTTCTGCAAAGGTAAGTTCCTGCCTCACCAATCTTTTAGAGGTCCTCCTGTGGATCAATAACTGGCTAAAGAACAGGAAGTAGAGAGCAGCCCATTTCACACGAACACAGGGTGGTTGTGTGCTGGCTAATTTACATAATTACCCTCATTAGGCATGACTTCTGGTGTCATTCGAACCCGGCAAGGGTCACTTGTTGGCGTGGTTAACAAACCACCCAGAATCCATGGTCTGTTGTAGGGTTGTGGGGTGTTTTGTCAACCACCCCAACAAGCCACCCTTGCTGGCTTTGGACAACATGAGATGCTGCAGGGGCTTGGATTGGCAAACTGACAGCTCTGGGAGCCTCAACTCATCATGGTGACTGTGTGAACCAGGTCAGCAAGAATAAATAGATAGTTTTCATAATGGAAGGAAATAAGTGGGGTCCCCTAGTGATCTTTATTGGGACTGGTGCTTTTTAACTTCATGAATTATCTGGAGTAAGGAAAGACAACAAATAGCCTTTATTCTGGCATAAATTTATTCTGGCATAAACCTGCATCTGATGAAGTGAATTATAGTCCACAAAAGTTTATGCTAGAATAATTTTTTTAGTCTTTAAGGTACTGTTAGATAAAAAGGAAGGTCATAAGTAGCTAGTGTAGCTAGTGACTCAGACACGAAGGCATGATACGTGACAGATGAGTCAGCTTAAACAGAGCAGGCAAAGAGACAAAGAACAATGGGTCAGTTTATACTGAGAGCATGCGCAGAGACAAGACCTGATGGAGAAGTATTGAGCTGTTAAGGGGGGTATAAAAAGATTGGGCGCGCCATGTTCTGGGTCCAGACTCCTCTGCACCCGTTTTGCAAAACGATCAATAAAATTTTGTTGGTTCCACTGTCGCCTACCTGGCCCTTCGTTTGACCAGAAGCAAGAACTTTTTCTAACAGTACCACAATTATCTTTGTTGTTGTTGCTGCAATAAACTGACATGGCTGTCCTCTAGAAACTGGAGTAAGCAGTGGGCTGGCCAGGTTTGCAGATGACAACAAATTATTCAGAGTGGTGAAAGCCATAGGCCATTTCTACACGAGTAATTTATTGTGCGCTCGTGATTGGCCACTCATGGAAGTTTGCAGGTCCGTTACACAATGTTGTCAACCTCCAGGATGTGTCCTGAGGTTTTTCCTGGTTATCCCGCATTAAAAAAGATTGGAGATGAACTGGAATATAAAAAAGCCCCACCATTTCTGCATTGTGTAGTGCCAGCATATTGTGATAATTCTGCCACTGGGTGGTACTGTTTCATTTAAAAATATAGAAAGCCCAGGTAAGGCTACTGAGAAAGGGTGTTTTCAATTCCATGTCTTGTTCGTTGTCTAAAGGAGCCAGTCCTAATTGTGCCACAGAAACAGAAGCAAAATGCTCTGGTAGGGCTGCAGGATTTTCCGTTAATGTAGAGATGCCCATGGTGCAGTGTAAAGAGCTCCAAAAGGATCTTTCCAAATGAGGTGAATGGGCAGCAAAATGGCAAGTGTGGTTCGATGTAATTAAGTATAAAGTGATGCATATTGGGGCAAACATATCTTTACGTGTACAGTGATGGGAAGTGAACTGGTGATCACTCCCCAGGAAAGGGAATAGAAATCTTGGAGTGATGGTGGATAGTTTAATGAAAACATCAATCCAATGTGTGGCAATGGTGAAAAAAGCAAATTCCGTGCTGGGGTTTATTAGAAAAAGGATCAGAATAAAACAAGTGACATATGTGGATTGCTGGCTTTTTAAGGAGGACATTTTTAGGAAAAAAGGAGGCACTTTTTCAACACAGTATTTTTATAGTGTTGAATAATAAATAATTCTCGCTTAGAACTGGTACATGCACTACAATAAGGTTATTAGGTGCAAATAAGGATCAGAAATCAGCACAAATACTTGATCTAGTGCCTTAAATAATACTCAGTAGCTGCTACCTCTGAATAACAATGTATTTTACTTTCTCTGAATGTTAAGTCTTATACAAACTTTTAGTCAAATTACTTTCTTAATTTGCAAGTCCATCTTAACATAACGTGACAAACTAATTTTCATTTTTTTAGAAGTTAAAATATTTTAATATAAACAGATTCTATCTACTATAATCATGGATGTCTAGAGAACAATGGTAATCCACATATGTCACTTGTTGTTTCCTTGTTCCCAGGAAAAGGATAGAGATCTTGGAGTGATGGTGGATAGTTTAATGAAAACATCAATCCAGTGTGTGGCAGTGGTGAAAAAAGCAAATTCCGTGCTAGGATTTATTAGAAAAAGGATCAGAATAAAAGTGCTAGAATCGTAATGTCATTCTACAAATCTATGGTGAGGCCACACTTGGAGTACTGTGTATAGTTCTGGTTGCCACATCCCCAAAGCGATAGAGCTGGAAAAGGGGTACCAAAATGTTCAGGGGGCTGGACACCTTCCCTCTGGGGAAAGGCTATAATGTTTGGGGCTTCTTAGATTAGAAAAAAAGCAAGGAAGGGGAAGCATGATCAAGGTTTATAAAATTATTCATGAAATGGAGAAAGTGGCTAGAGAAACATGTTTCTTATTTAGAGCTCAGGATCATGCAATGAAACTGAATGGCCAGAGACTGAGAACAGACAAACTTCCAGGTTCAGAGGAAGCCTATCTCTGAGTATCAGTTGCTGGGAGCAGCAGTGGGAAAGGAGTATTGCTTTCATGCCTTGTTCAGGGGCTTTCCAGACTTAATTGGCTGGTCTTTGTGGGAAGCAGGATGCTGGACTCGATGGACCTTTGGTCTGATCCAGCAGGGCTTGTCTGTATTTCATTCTCTGAGATCTTCTATGCCATTCTAGATATTTGCATATGGGTTAACCTAAACAGCAGAATGGACAGTACAAAAACATTTCTAAGTGATCACTGATGTCATTTACTGTACATAAAGGGCTTACTTGTACATTAAGCTCAGTTCTTGGTGCCTGTAGAAGAATATAGAGAAAGGAAAAGGAGATACCTAGAAAAGCAGAAGAAGTCAAAAGTAATATACAGAATTATTGGCAGTTTTGAGCATGTACATTGCTGCTACTAATTTGCAGGTATAAATAATCAGTTGGCATTGCTTCATGCATTTCTTAAATATTAAATAATGAACATAGGCTTTGAAAGAATTTAGAAGGAGCATATTGCAGGTACTGGAGGATGCTAATCCCAGTTTTGTGATATGGAATGGTGCATTGGAACGTTGCTTGTTTCTGTACTGGCCTAGAGGATCAGTAAGGAAATGTGTATTTTTTTCTTTCCATTTTTCTTTAAAATTCTCTGTGCCAGCCTCTTTATAGAATTAATCTATATGTAAATGAATTACATTTAAAATAAATGAAGCCAATTTAATAACAAGATGTAGTATTTTATAAGGACATATGGGCTATTTTCAGAAAAGTTGTGGGAACTTACAGAATTGGCAGGCCCTTTGTATCAGGGAATTATATTACCAAAAAGGATTTGTGTACTGTTTCCATCTGCTTAGCAGGGAGGATCTATATATAAACATTTCAACTCACATAGAAGCTCATAAAGGAAGGAAACTATGAGATACAGAAGTATTTTCACATCCTGAAAATGTATGCTTTGTTCTGCAAACTACCATGGGGTGAAACTTGTTTAAATGTGGAATTTAGGCACAAGACAATTGAAATGTCTCAATTCTGAACCTAACTGGTTTCTATGATATTTAATTTTCCTGACAGTTGTATCACAGATAACACAAGTCAAAGATTTCTAGATGGTGCAAGTTATATAAATTAGAAATATTATTCCAGAGTGAAACGTGTTTGCAGAGATTTGTTCCTCTACTTTTGTCCATCACCTTGCATGATGCCCCACTCACCATTATTTTCTTCGCTACTCTTCCTTTCTTCCAATTTCCCACTAGGAATCTCTGTTTTTAATATACTCCCTTCATGCTGTCATTCACATATTTCTGGCAAACTAATTTTCATTTTTTTAGAAGTTAAAATATTTTAATATAAACAGATTCTATCTACTGTAATCATGGATGTCTAGAGAACAAAGGTAATCCACATATGTAACTTGTTGCTTGCAGAATTTTTATCACTAGAGATTGTTCGCTCTTCTGTAGCCCATTAGTTGTAAGACATTTGGATTAGACTTGAAATAACTGGAAATGAAGAAATGGTTATTTCCATTTTATTTCCCCTGCATCCAGGAATGTTCTTATTTCTTTAGACATCATTTTCCTTGTGGAATTGTTCCTGTATGCAATTCATAAAACACTGAACGAGTTAAGCTCTTCATTTTTTTTGTTCTATATTTTTATTGATCCAAACCATAGTAAGAAGGAAATACAGAAACAGTGAAATATTATACGTCTCTGAGATCTTCTATGCCATTCTAGATATTTGCGTATGGGTTAACCTAAACAGCAGAATGGACAGTACAAAAACATTTCTAAGTGATCATTGATGTCATTTAAAATGATGTCAGTGAAATATTATACATCTAATGCAGATGTAAGCTTCATGTATAGGATTATGCTGTAAATACTCTGTTACTAAAAGTAAGGAAGCTATGAATATGTTAATATAACAAAGGTATTTTGTTAAATCTAGTACATTTTTTTAGTAGTGTGTTCTATATTATAAGCTTTCTCTCAGCTTTCCATGGGAAACGTGTGCTTCAAAAATGCATTTCTATACATATTATGTGTTCCTATTCATACAAAAAGTCATGGGCTGTAGCACAGTAAATGTATGTCCGATTCTGAGCTGTCCTTGCTATTGATTTTTCTTCTGTATTGCCCCAACACATGTCTCAAGGAGCATGTAACTCCATATATATCCAAATTCATCCACCGAACCACTGAAAATTGTTGATTTATATACTGAAGATGTAAAAGATGGGGCCCAAAAGAGATTTATGAGATACATTTGATGTTTATGGAAAGAAGATTTCATAAAAGCAAATCAGGGAAGCATGCCCATGAACAGATTGTAACAAATTGCATAAGTCATTCAGGCTTTTAAAGACTGTGTTAGAGAATTCATTTTCTCTCTTGTTCCTGAAAATATTCTTCCCATGCTTAAAAAAAATACAGTTCCTTTCTGCTAGATAAAGCATTTGGCCAGGATCCAGAGGGTCCATGTGATTCCATCTACATACAGGCTCCCTGAAAACCATAGACTGCACACCAGAAACTAGCCTCAGGAACATGTAATTCTACCTGACCTTCCTTTCCCTCTGGAGGAAATTACTCCTCTTTCCCCTCATCTTCTTTAACTGTGGTTTAGTATTACTTCTGTACCAATGCTAACTAGGGATATTGGAGAAATCCACAATGGAACCAAATGTGTTTGGATTTTTATGAATCTGACCCACAGATTCTGCAGCAGACCGACTTTCTTCCTGTTGGGTGGATTCTGCAGACTTGTGGACTGTTTTTCTAACCTTTGGGAATTTTGTGCAAATTTTGTCATAGACAAATATGCAAAAATAAAAAAACCCAGCCCCAAACCCTTCCCTCACAGGCTAAAGCATGAAAATGTGCATTTTGGGGGAATGTGTGGATTTGGGGGAATGTGTGGATTTGGGGGAATGTGTGCATTTTTGCAGGTGCGAATTTGCGCAAATTCAGAAACAAACAAAAAATCCAATTCCGTCGATGGGCGGACGACAGAACAAAAGGTACCTGAAATCCATGAAACGCAGATGGGACGGAGTTTACACAATCCATACATCCCTAATGCTAACCCAGGTTAATGCCAACCAGATTCCTCCTTAATTAGGGTTTCCAATCCTGTTTGCAGGGTTACAGTTAGTCATGGTTAGCAATAGTACATTATATCTGCACAGAGCATATAGTGGAACTTCCTCTCTCTCCCCCGCCCCCTGGATTCCAGCTCCTTGTTCTGCATCAGAGGCTATTCATGAACCTTCCAACTGGAAAGTGTTGTTATGAAGTATGCTTTAATTTACATAGACATGCATATCACATATATGTAAACCAAACACATACCTGAAGTTTGTTGAACTTTTGGCGTTGAACTCTGGGCGCTTAGGAAAACCTGCTACCCCCCCAGAGTCGGAGACCACAACAAGGTCTTTGAAAGCAATTCTTTGATTTATTAAAGGGGAATTTAAAATGAATTAAAGTCACACATCAGGGGAATTAGAACTATACATATAATCTAGGGAATTAGAATCATACATTAACACTCAGAAGGTTAAAGATAAGCATTTAAAGTCAATAGTGAAGTACACTGGAATGCATGGAAAAGTGTGTGTGTGTGTGTGTGTGTGCAGGAGAGAGAAAGGGGGCGTGGGGAAGAAACTTTCAGTTTGGGATGATTTGAATGGGGGAATAACAGATTGAGGGGATTGAGAGAGTTTTCGAGCAAATGCAGGGTTTGGGGAGAAAGTGAATGGAGAAAGAGCTAAAGTCTAGGAGTTTTGGTATTGGGTGGAATATTAGGAAAAGGGAAGAAAAGAGAGAAGGGGAAGAAAAGATGATGCAAGGATTTACCTCTTCTTATCTGCTGGCTTGTGAAGTGATGGGAAGCTCTGTTGAGTTCCTTCTCTGGGAAAGAAGGGGAGAAAGAAGGGAGGAAAAGGGGGGGTTGCTCTTCTGAGCAGAAAGGATGGAAGGAGTGCTCTTTCCTTCTTTCCCTCGCTGCTTGTTCTATGAATTTGGGTTGCTGTTTTTATCCTTTTTCTCTCAGTTTGTAATAATCAGAATAAAACAAAACAAGTCTTTCTTTCAAGATCACTCAAGGATGTTGGAAAATGGATTTTTAGGTGTCATACATTAAGGGAAGAAAGAAGACAATGTGATTTTCTTTCTTGATGTGAGGAAAGGATGGGAGTTGTTGTTGTTGTTCAGTCGTTCAGTCGTGTCCGACTCTTCGTGACCCCATGGACCATAGCACGCCAGGCCTTCCTGTCCTGCGCTCTCTCCCAGAGCGTGCTCAAGTTCATATTCATTGCATCGGTGATGCTATCTAGCCATTTCATCCTCTGCCGTCCCCTTCTCCTTTTGCCTTCAGTCTTTCCCTGCATCAGGGTCTTTTCCAGAGAGTTTTCTCTTCGCATTAGGTGGCCAAAATATTTGAGCTTCAGCTTCAGGATCTGTCCTTCCAATGAGCACTCAGGGTGGTTTCCTTTAGGATTGACTGATTTGACCTCCTTGCAGTCCAGGGGACTCGTAAGAGTCTTCTCCAGCACCACAGTTCGAAACCATCAATTCTTCGGCACTCAGCCTTCCTTATAGTCCAGCTCTCACAGCCATACATTACTACTGGGAAAACCATAGCTTTGATTAGACGGACCTTTGTCGGCAAGGTGATGTCTCTGCTTCTTACTATGCTGTCTAGGTTTACCATAGCTTTCCTCCCAAGGAGCAAGCGTCTTTTAATTTCATGGCTACAAGAAAGTAAAATCTGTCACTGCTTCCATTTCTTCCCCTTCTATATGCCAGGAAGTGATGGGGCCAGATGCCATGATCTTAGTTTTTTTAATGTTGAGTTTCAAACCAGCTTTTGTACTCTCCTCTTTCACCCTCAACAAGAGGCTCTTGAGATCCTCTTCACTTTCTGCCATTAGGGTGGTATCGTCTGCATATCGGAGGTTGTTGATAATTCTCCCAGCAATCTTAATTCCGACCTGTGATTCATCCAACCCGGCATTTCTCATGATGTACTCTGCATATAAGTTAAATAAGCAGGGTGACAATATGCAGCCTTGTTGTACTCCTTTCCCAATTTTGAACCACTCGGTTGTTCCATGTCTGGTTCTTACTGTTGCTTCTTGACCCTTGTACAGGTTTCTCAGGAGACAGGTAAGGTGGTCTGGTACTCCCATCTCTTTCAGAATTTGCCACAGTTTGTTGTGATCCACACAATCAAAGGCTTCAGTGTAGTCAATGAAGCAGAAATAGACGTTTTTCTGGAATTCTCTTGCTTTCTCCATGATCCAGCGAACATTGGCGATTTGATCTCTAGTTCCTCTGCCTCTTCGAAACCCAGCTTGTACTTCCGGTAGTTCTCGGTTTGCATGCTGCTGAAGCCTAGCTTGTAGGATTTTGAGCATCACCTTGCTGGCATGTGAAATGAGCACAATTGTGCGGTAGTTTGAACACTCTTTGGCGTTGCCCTTCTTTGGAATTGGAATGTAAACTGACCTTTTCCAGTCTTGCGGCCATTGTTGAGTGTTCCAAATTTGTTGGCATATTGAATGCAGCACTTTAACAGCATCATCTTTTAGGATTTTAAATAGCTCAGCTGGAATACTGTCATCTCCGCTAGCTTTGTTGTTAGTAATGCTTCCTAAGGCCCACTTGACTTCACTCTCGAGGATGTCTGGCTCAAGTTCAGTGACCGCACTATGATGGCTATCAGGGACATTCAGATCTTTCCTGTATAGTTCTTCTGTGTATTCTTTCTACCTTCTTTGTCCTTTATCATGCCCATCTTTGCACAAAATGTTCCCTTGAGATCTCCGATTTTCTTGTTGATTGGTGCATATTTCTGGTTTTCCGCAGGTCCAGGTGAGCAAGATAGCCGGGGGGGGATTTTGGTGATGGTCTTAAGCAAAGGTGACAAAAGAGTCATGTAGGCATGCTTGCTTACACACTATTGGGTTTCTTATAGCTTTAAAAGGCATTGAATTCTTTATTTTTCTTTCTATTTTGGCTTAAACAGGAAGGTTAGAAATCAGCCTAAAATATTTTCATGGTGGGGGCTTCTGTAGTTGTCCTGAGGCAAGATCTGAATTGTGCAAGTGTTAATTGAGAAATTAAGGCAATCAGAGCACAGTGGCTGGCCAGAAAGTTTATGCAAGAAGTCTGAATCTCCTCTTGGGTTCAGGTGCAAGGCCTTAACATCCTATGGGACCTGTTTTTCTGCCCTTCTCCAAGACCAAAAATCCAGTTCCCCGTTCAGATACAGGCCACATTTTCCCAGATCAGCAGAATTTTGGGGTACTTCGTAACAGTATGGCAGATGATTTCAGAAGAGGATGGAAGCTCTGTGACACAAATACAGACTGCCCTTGTGGTCCTTTGGATTCTGGCCTATGCCTTCATAAAGGTTGTAGTATCTGGCTGACTTTGAAATGCCCATGCCCTTGAACTGTTATCCGGTTGGGTGTTTGTTTTTGAGTACATTGTAATTTTGAAGATTAATGTCTTCTTTTATTCTCTCTTAACATTTTGGAAACTTTCAGCGATTGCTTTCGGTTGGTTTGGATTCCAAAAATACAATCTGTGTATGGGACTGGAGAAAAGGAAGAATGTTATCTCTGGCTCCTGGTCATACAGATAGGGTAGGTATAATTTTTAAAAATAGGTATACAAGTGGAGTTTTGATGTGTTAAAACTGTTTTCTAGGTTCTTATTTATATCTTAGAATATATTTTGCTGGCTACATTAAAACATTTTTAAAAAGTAAAATAGCAAAATGAGTTTGTAGCTCAAAACATGCTGGCTATTCTTAGAATAAAATAAACATGCAGCACCTTATTTAAACATAAGATTTTTGCACTGCCTTTCTGCATCCATTGTTTTTTTCTTTTTAAACAACATACATTCACCCAATTCAGATATAAATTATTGGTTTGCTAAACCGTAGTTTATCAATCCACAAATGAGCCTCAGGCCTGTACTTTCCTCTTCTCCCTTCATTAGCACACTGATCCTGGCTACCATTCCTTGTTACTGACATCTGAAATGGGAAACTGGTTTCAAGCCAGTTTACTAACCAGAATCTTAAATCATGTTATTTACTGTTATTCTTGCAGAGTGTAAGAATTTCCTTGTTCACTTAGGGCACAATCCTATTCAGATAGGCAGCTGCCTCCGAACTCTGAACAGGAGAAGCATGGAGGGGATCGTTCCCTCCGTGCTCCTCCTGCCCTGCATTTTCGGCTAGACAGCCGATTGCAGCTGTCTATCTGTGGGAGGGCAGAGTGGGGGAGGAGGCTGTTGTCTGAAACACTGGATGTGTCATACAGGAATTTCCACCCTGCCCCCCAGAACGCCCCTTTTCAGCTGTTCCGCACTCCTCTTGTGAGTACGGAGCATGGGGCTCTTCTGCGCTGCCTCCGAACAGCACAGAAGTGGGGGGAGGTCGGTTCCTGGAAAACCAGATATCTTATGGCCATCTAGCCACTGTCTAGTGGCCATAGGATTGCTCCCTTAATTGACCATTCTGTTCTTAATAGTGGTCAGCCAGATGCCTTAGAGCACTCACTATCAAGTTGAAAACATGACAGCCTTTCCCTGTTGTTTGTCAGTAGTGTCTGATATTGAGAGCTACACTGCTTCTGCATGAGATTCCAAGTAATCATTTGGTCTAATAGCTGGGTAAATCCTCCTAGAATTTATCTAATCTAAATGTGCATAGGATTGCAGCCTTAGACTGATGTTTTAAGCACATTTACTTGAAAGTAAGTTCCATTGAAATCATAACTTCAGGCTGAAGTGTCACATTGAGATCCACAAACCACTTACTGTTTAGCTCTCGTTAACCACTGCCATAGACTTAAGTGGAGAGAATTTTTGTGAATTTTAGCTTTTAGTCCTTATTTTGAGAGTGTAGAATCTTGTTTGGACTGTTTTGCTTTAGCTATGGCAATGCAACTGTGTCTTTTGCTGCTACAGTTAAAGCTGGCTTCTATGCCTGGCAACCAGAGTAGAACCATCTGGCTATGTCCCATATGCTAATACAGGTTTGTCAGCACCATGTAAATGCCACTGCATAGTTATACTTTGGAGCGTGTGTAGGCTGAGGATAGTCACCATCCCTGCTGTGAGACCCTACTGCCTATTTTTGTAGCCTTCTATGTGTGCCCTATGATCCTGAACTAATTTTCAGAGAAGACAGTAGGACTAACTTCTACACTAATATGTTTAGTGTAAAGGTACAATGAAATAAGTTAGTTTGTTTTGTTTATTTATATAACGTTTTTGATCCACCTTTCCTCCAAAAAGATCAGAATGGTATACATAACCAGACCATTTCATCCTTCTATCAACTCTGTGAAGTAGGTGAGGCTGGGAGCAAGAGAGAGAGAGAGAGAGAGAGAGGGAGGACCATGCACTTTCAGTGAGCTTCATGGCACAGTTGGGATTTGAACTGGCGTTTTGTCATGTCTTAGTGGATGAGGAGGCCATGGTGGTAATTTGAGAGACGATTTTGAAATAGTCACATCAGTATATGTAATATAAATGAGACATTCTTGATATATGATAAGCTACTGTAAAATATTATTAAGTTACAGTCAAAAATTATGCAAAAGAGGAGTTCTTTTAAAAATTGATAGGTTTAATTTGGTGTTTTTTCATGTTCATGCAAATGTATCACCTTGCCCTGTTCATAGATAGTTTCAGATTAATTGAAAAGTCATTTTCAAAACAAAATTTGATTTCTCTCCCTTCCTCTCCCCTCTAGATATTTGATATTTCTTGGGATTTGTACCAACCAAACAAACTGGTGAGCTGTGGTGTTAAACATATTAAGGTAAGAAAATATGTTTACATGTCTTTCTGCCTTTTTCAAACGATTTTTAATCTATATAAGTTGAACCACAGTTTCGTTAGCCCATTAAAGTGTCAGCCTATAATTTCCAGATGCCATCATGTGCATTACAGCTTCCCAGTAAACACCTACAATTCTTAATTATTCATTCCTTCTTCTCCTGAACTACAATAAGAAAAGCTATGCACTGAATATGCCATTCCTCACCATATTTGGAAAATGTTTCTCATACATTCTACCTGACCAGCATTTGGCCAGTCATCCCAAAAGCTACAGACATAAGCCAATGCTGGGAGATGTACATGGATTCCATATTTGTTGTCTAACCTACTTTTAAATGTGATGGTCCTCTAACTGTAGCAAGTCATCCTTATATTAGCCTTTGAGCTTGTTGGCATAAATATTCTTATTTATAATCTGCTATATACTGAAGTCATAGAGTGAGTATTATAAGGTACCCTACCCTACCCCACCACAGAATAGAATAAAATTTCATCAAATTCATTGAAATGTCCATATCTTCCCCAACAAACTTGAACCCCAAAGTTAAGTGCCAACAGCTAAGTATTTTAATACGTCTAAAAGGTGCTCATATTAGGCATGCAGTAGGAGGCAATTTAATAATTAGGGTCGGGGAGGGTGGGCAACACTTGGAATCCTCCCCCCCGCCGCCCTTGCTGTCTGCTAATTTAAGACTCACATATGGATGCTTCACTATGACATTTTTCCTACACAGAGGTAACTACCATATAAAAAATGTATACATTATTATGTCTAAAAATTGCATATCATTTCTGAATCATTCTGTAATGGTATGAGCATACAGATTTGACTGGGTAACTGTACATTGGAGTGGTTATGATTGATTTCTAAAGTGACAAAGTGATGATGTGTCTCCAGCCCTGTTTTTCCATGCAACAGGCTGCTTCCTTAATTATATTTTGGTACAAGTCATAACTTTGTTTCTTAACTCGGCTAACTATAGGACAATGTCACCCTTCTTAAAAATCTGTATTATTATTTATTAAAGTATATCCTACCTTTTTACTGAGGTACATAAGACTGCTTATAACATAATTAAAAAAGAAAAATATATAAAATGCAACCTAAATTAGAGCTAGAACCACAGACTAAACACAGAACAGCAGAAATCACAATAAAAATAAAACGTTCTGGAAAAACCTGCCTAAATAAATTCATCTTTACTGTTTGACTAAAACTAGGCAGGAAACATTCCAAATCCAGGGCATCATAACTGAAAAGGCCCTGTCCTGGATACTTACCTGCTGCATCTCAGGTGGTGAGCCTCCAAAGTAGAACAAAGACCTTGGGCAGACTCATATAGTGGGATACTGTTCATCTGTTTATTTTATTTACTACATTTCTATACTGCCCAATAGTCAAAACTCTCTGGGCAGCTCACAAAAATGAAAATCCCAAATTGCAACATGATAAAACATCTAGGCAGCAGGTGAGCCTTTCTGGGGAGGGCATGCAAAATTTGGGGTGCCACCACTGAAAAAGTCCACTCCTTAGTAGCCACCCACCTCACCTCATTTGGGGAGGCATCCATCAATGATCTTAGGGTCCAGACTGGTATATATGAGAGGAGACGATCCTTCAGGTAACCTGGCCCCAAGACTTTGTGGGTTTTAAAAGTTAATACCAGCACTTTGCATTGGGGCTGGAAACGGACTGGAAGCCTGTGCAGAGCACTGGCATAATATGATCTTGTCAACCAGTCCCCCTAACAATCTTGCTTCCCTATTTTGGACCAGTTGAAGTTTCTGGACCATTTTCAAAGGCAGCTCCATTGCAGTAATCCAAATGAGAGTTTACCAGAATGTGAATAACTTAGCTAGGCTATCTCTGACCAAATAGGGTCATAGCTGGTATAGCAGCCTAGCTTGATAAAAGGTGCTCTGCACCACTGAGGTAACCTGTGCCTCAGTGACAATGCTGGAGCCAAGAGCACCCCCAAACTATGAATCTGATCCTTTAGGAGGAGTGGAGCCCCCTCCAGAACAGGTTGAACATCACTAGCCGAGTAGACAAACCAGCCGCTAACAGTACCTCCCATCTTGTCTGGATTGAGTCTCAATTTATAGGTCCTCATCCACTCCATTACTGCACACAGGCACTGATTCAAAACACCTACTGCCTCACCCAGATATGATGGAAATGAGAGACAGAGGTTGGTATCATGCACATATTGGTGACACCTCATCCCACATCTCTGGATAAGTTCCCACAGCAGTTTCATGTAGATGTTAAACAGCATGGGGGATAAAATAGAACCCGGTGCAATTCCATAGCATAACTGCCAAGGCACAGAGCAAAAATTCCCTGTTACTAGCTTCTGGAAGTTGAAGTCAAGGGGCAGAAGCAGTGGAATATTTTACCTATTTGTCAGAAAACTGTTTTCAAATACTAATGCTTATCCAGAAATGTGGAGGACAATTCCTGACAGCCACTGGAAAATTTTAAGAAGTATAATATTTCGACACACACAAGAAACACTTTTCTGATCTGTGTCCTCCTGAGATTTTCAAATTAATCAAAACAGTATATGTTAGTTACTGGAAGAAACTGGAAACATACGCACAGCTAGAAACAGCAATTAGATAAGATATATCTTGCCTGCAGATAACATTCCTGAAAATTGAGCACTAAAGACTGTAACTGAGGTCACAAGGATCACTGACCAGTTCTGGAGTGTGGTCAGAAACAAATGCATCCCCACTTAGCCTAGTTACATTTGGTCATCAACTCTCCTGTGGCTCTTCCTAATTGCAGTCAAGATACAAGATGGTAATTAATGGTTAATGCTGTAGGCCTAGAGTTAATAAGAGTTCATTCCTGCTATACTCTCATGCAGCTCAAGCTAGCCTATCGTATAGCAAAGGCAAGCTCATAGAGATATGTCATGGCAAGTGCCTCGTATCCCTTCTCCCACTAGATTAGGCTATTGCTGGTTGGTGAAAGAAGGCAGACCAGTTTCCAAAACATGAAACTGCTAGGGATCTAATCCTCTAATCTTATATGTATGAAGAAAACCAAGTGTTTGTCTTGTTGGATTCTAGCAGTTACGGCATGCGACAGTGAGGGACTTCATTCGCCTTCTAGTTGTGGTGATCTGCTATTAGTCACATCCCACAGCGATTGTCAGAAAAGGACCGGGCATCTGAGGCATTGTAGTATAGAGACCCTTGTTTTGCCCATTGTACCTAAGTTGCCTCCTGCAGAAGCTGTCTGGAGAGACAATTGCCACAAATTCCCTGCTGATTTTTTGAACAGGTTTTAATGTGGGGATTTTTGGTGGAAGATTTGGCTTTGATGATCATCTTCCTGTGAAATAAAATCTAATGAAAACTTTCTAAAATCTAACTTCCTTGGTATTGAATATCCTTCAGAGTGGACAGATTTAAATCAGTGCTTTAAATTAAGTTTTCCACTGATACATCTTCATATCTTTTCTAAACAATTGTGCAAATCTGGCCACAGGCTGAGCAATCTTATGGAGGTCACAGAGAGAGAGAGTCTGTGATGAAGGAACTACCACTTCTTTAGCCCTGCCAGGCTTGCACTGGACAAGGTGTTGGGGTGACTTTCCATGTCTCTTTTGTCCTCAGTCATCTTTTTTTTTAAAAAAATCTTCCCAACAGGAGGGAAAATGACTACATAAACTTCAGGACTGGCATAGTTTTTTGCCGTCGTTAGGGGAATGTTGGGGAAATAACAGGGCTTTGAAAACAGCAAATCCAAGGCCTTCCCTGTCTGGCCTCTGGCATGCCTCTCTTCACCCCCTACTGGAGGCCTACTATCATGCTATGCAGGGCAGGAGGAGCAGTTGAGGCAATTTTCACCTCCCCATCCTCCCACCCTGCATTCATTCATTTATTTATTTATTTCATTTCTATACCGCCCAATAGCCGAAGCTCTCTGGGTGGTTCACAAAAATTAAAACCAAACACACAATAAAACAATTTAAAATATATAGAACATTAAAACCACAATATAACAATACAACCACAATATTGCATTTTTGCTAGATGGGCTTTTTTGCCCATCTAGCTGGGGTGTCTTGGAGGGTGGGGAAGGAGGCTGGAGAAGCCTCAGGATAGCTTATATCCTGGCCTTGCCAGCCTCCTCCTGTCCCTGGCCACCAAAATGCCCCCCTTTCCTCCTCTCCAAGGTCGCATTCCCAACCTCAGACAGGTAGCCAGCGCGGTTCTTCCATGCTGGCTGCAAGGAAAAAGGGGAGGGGGCTCAGAGCTCTGATTCCCAGCTCCAAGGTTGGAACTCTGTCTCTGACCTCGGATCTGGGAATCCAGACTATCCTATGGCCCATCAGATGCTGTCAAGGAGCCATAGGATAGTTCCCTTAATCATGTTAATAAACAACTAAATAGAGCATTTACACTATGTAAGAAAATTGTATAATTTTTTAAGAACATAAAAAAAGCCATGTTGGATCAGACCAAGGGTCCATCTAGTCCACACAGAATATCAGAAAGGATATTTTTTAATGTTTCAGCATATTCAACTAAAAACAATTGTATACATTGAACGTGTTCAGAATTCTGCCAAAAACCTATTCATTAAAAACTATTAATTTTAGTATACAACCATAATTAAATAATCTAAATATTTAAATAAGTAATCATTTTTAAACAGTGCTATCTATACTAAAAATATATAACATTTTAAAAAGTCATACCTTTTGTCATTGGCCGTATTTTGGCATCACATTAAGCCTGGAACACTGGCTTTAAAGATCCTGATGTGAATGAGCAGTGTGGTGGAACATTCAGGCCATTTGCTCCCAATTCACTGCTCCCTTTGCATAAGCATGTAATCAAACAAGGAAGGGATAGCTTTGCATTACTTCTGAACCTGGGATTATGGTTATGTGCACCCAAACAACCCAGGAGCAAAACCCAGGCTTTAAAGTTGGTTTATGAATCCTGGCTTGTTTGGGCACACAACCATAATAATGTGATTGAATGTAACATGAAACTGTCCCATGCTGGTTTGTTTTCCTGCTTGTGTGAAGGGAGGAGCAGAGTGGGAGCAGACAGGTTGTGTGCACGGCATGTTCCTCATTCACATTGTGGTTTATTAAGTCAGGATTCCTGGCTTAATGTGATGTCTGAACGCAGCCGGACTTTCTCTCTAAAGACGCGCATGTAAAATATGTTTTGTTGAAAAGAAACAAGTAGTGTTTTATATTACCTGTGTCAAGTGACAGATGAGGGTGTTGTGCAGTTGGTCCTTCATACTGATATGTGGACTTCATATAGTCCTAGGTCACTGAGGCTGCAATGTTTAGACAGAAATAGCTGGCTGGGAAATGCTGGAAGTTGAAGGACTTTTTCTGTCTAAACATGCATAGGATTGTGCATTGAATGTAAAGGATGTTGGAGTTATTGCTTTTATAGCTAATGGCATATTTCTTTCTCAAAGTGCAGTGTGTCACTTGCTTGGATCCAAAGGTCTCCTTGGATTACTGATTTTGCTTACTGATTTTAACTGAAATAATTCCATTATTTAAAAGCCTAAATAGTTTGGACATTGCCTACTGATATGACTTGCCCTGGACTGTTGCAGCTTTTATATATTATTCCACCTGCATGATTTGCAGTCAAGTCTTTACCATGTTTACTCAGAAGTAAAACCCATTGTTTCCTATGGTTTAATTTTTTTCAAATAGGTATGCTTAAGATGGTACTCTAATGGGCTGTTACCGAACATGCTGTGGTATGGGCCCACTGATTTATTTTCGGGTAAATATGTTAGAATGGCAACCTAAGCCTGGAGCCCTATTGTCACTGATTTGAGAGCAAATCGCATTGAACTCTGTTGTATAGGTAGAGAGAATGACTGTAAGAATCAGCAGGCCTCAAAGACAACTGTTCTTTATTTATCACTCAAAGAAGTGAAGAAGTTAGCAGAAGCTCCACCCACTGCTGCTGCTCCCAACTCTACAGGAGCTGCCAAGGTTCAAGACAATATCTAAACCACAGTATACCCCCCCACCCCACTCCCGGATACATAACAAACCCAGAAGCACTTCTCCCCAAGGAAACATGGATAGGATTAAGTTGTAAGTCTCCTTTTTGTGGTCCTGAGGAAATGGAGGACAAAAAGTTGACTGTGTTGGCATACAGAGATGTTACTAGAAACATATGGCTACTATCAGTAATAGCAGCTCTGTGTCTCTTTTTTCACGTTCTTCCCTGAAATGTCTACTACATGTAGCTTCCATTTCCCCTGCCTCCACAGGCAGCTGCTAATAAAGTGGTGAGTGTGAAGAAAAACTTGAAGAGCAATGACATACCATCACATGTTCTTACTTACTTGAAAGTAGGAGAATGTGGAAGAAAAAGAAGTTTGGGTATGATAACAGCCATACCTCTCTTCTACTATCTAGTTTCATCATGAAACATTGCATTTGAGTTATTTTAAAAGTTCTGCATTCATTTCATTAATAAAACAACTTTATCTTGCAGTTCTGGAGTTTATGTGGCAATTCATTGACACCAAAGCGTGGTGTTTTTGGTAAGACTGGTGATCTCCAAACTATATTGTGCCTCGCCTGTGCAAGAGATGAAGTAACATATTCTGGTGCACTTAATGGAGATATATATGTATGGAAAGGAATCAACCTTATACGGACCATACAGGGAGCACATGCTGTAAGTATCCTTTTGATATGAAAACTGATTTGAGGTTTTAAAGAAATTAAGGTTTTACAGGACATGCATAGATTTCTAAATGGATTGCATTGCAGTTACTTATTATTAAGTATTAGCAGATGTTGAGTCAAAAGTTGCAGTTTTACTTCTGGAAAACCCTTTCCAAGTTCAAGCTAATAGAAACTGGAGAAATTATGATATGTTTTCAGTCTGCCTTTATCTTCCAGATTTATGTTTGGGGCTATTTATCTGGGGTGGCTGAGGGCTGAGTGCACTGGTGGTCAGAGAGGTATCTTCCGCTATGCCTGTATGCCTTTTCTGAGACTGATGTAGATTCATGTGACCCCATACTTGCATTTAGCTTTCTCATGGCATTTCCTTGTAATTGCCTGGAAAAGGAGATGGATTTTGACCATTGAAGATTAGCAAATAAACAATATCATGCAAGTAAATTTCTGCTTTCACAACTGGACTTTCCCCTCCTTTCTTCCCCCCTGCACCCCGCTAAAATGTGCTCTGGAGGGTCCCCCAACCCTTCAGAGCAAATTTTGGGGGGTGCACAGGGGCTGCAGGACACATGAAGTAATCATCCCATCCCTGTTCTACTGATGGAAGCTGTTCCATTGGCTGGATGAATTAATTGGATTAATTGGAGACCATATATATTCACTGTTTTAACTGAAGAAATATTTTCCGTACGTGTTTATCTCTTCCAGTTGGGAAATCAAGAACAAACAAAAAAATTGAAACTGCCAAGCATGCTGTGAATTGTCCTGATTTCACATTTTCATTGTTATATCAAATCCTACATATAGAAAACATATTTAAAAGTTAATGCTTTTATACATGGAACAAATAACCTGACCACTATTTTCTAGTTTGAAAGTGACCACACTCCCAGGAGGAGAGCCTATGTGCTATCTTTCTGTGCTGCAAATTTTTTTATTTTATTTTTAAAACTTCTATACTGCTCCTTCATCAACAAAGGCAATCTCATAACATTATAAAAACAATATAATATAACTATAAAAATTGGTGATTAATAAAGTTCAGATCATGAAAACCCAGATTGTAGAGGAGAAGGTAATATCCTAAGCATGTACTGCCTAACCTCTTTAGGGTTTTCTAGGATATAACATCCACTAGAATTGTGTTGGAAAGATAAAACCAGTGCAGATTTCAAACTACTGCTCTAACATGCTGTTGAATTTCTCTATTCTGCTATATAATAGTCTTTAGACAGTCTTCAAGCCGAGGCCTATTTTAGAAGAAATTGCTGTAGCCTAGCTTGGAATGAATGTAAAAGCATGAATGACCTTCCCATAGCACTTCTCAAGACATAAATTGGTGCAAAGTATAACCAATATACAAAATCTTATTTGGCATTCAGAAAGTTGAACTGTATTTGTGAGAATATATAATTAAACAATAAAGGATACATGTCTGGCATAGTCACACTGGTAGGACTTTACATGGGAAATGTATATAGTACACTTCCTTAGTAGCTGAATAATTTATTTCAGTATTCTTTAACAGAAGTGAATACTTAAGTTGTGTGGATTGAGGCCAAAGCCAAGGTCAGATAACAGGCAACTTGTATAAAACATCACCATGTTACTTGGCCAGGTTTTAATTAAATATAAGTGGAAACAATATGGCAAACCTAAACAAGGGTTTTAACCTCTTGTGAGAGCCAACACATTACGCTCATTGTTTTGCGTTATTTCCAAGTGAAAACCAGAATTATTTACATTTAAATTATTATAACTTAGAATTGATGTAACAACATTTTTTATTTCTTTTGGCACTTTATCCACAATCTCATGTGCGCATGTCCACATTTATTAAGCTGGAAGAGTATTTAAGATTTGAAGGGCAAATTTAAGGTGGAACAGGTACAAAGAGAAACTAGAATGATTATAGGAATGAAGAATATGTGCTATGGACAAAGATAGTACACAAAGAGTGTACCTGTTTAGCTTTGACAAAGAAGGCTGAGAGGGTATTTGATAACACTATCCAAATATATTGCAGGGGGTAACTCAGTAGAGGCAGGGAGATATTTAGGTTACAGAAAACCCTGCTGGTTCAGGAAGAAATGTTTGCCAATGGGACATTAACTTTCTGCCAACTGAGTGAAGCATTTTAACTAACAGGAATTCAAATTCTGGGATAATCTCCCATATTATGTTGTACCTTATCTATCTATTTTCTTCTGAGGCATTGCGGACAGTCATAGCGATAAGATATTGGATTGCTTGGACGTGAAGCCCCCCCCCCCTTTTTTGATACATAGCTTGATGCTTGGAGTCTGACCACATTTTTTAGGGTTGGGCTGACTAAGAGTGTCCATTTGGTCTTTCTTTGCACAGTGTGGTCCAGCTTGGTTGCTTAAGTCATCTCAAGCTATTTGCTTTACAAGCAACCCCCTCCGAAAGGTCAAGGTCGTAGCTTGGGAGTGCTCCTTGATCCTTTGCTGTCCTTGGATCTTCAAGTGGCAGCGGTGGTGAGGCATGCATTTGCACAATTACATCTAGGGAACCCGCTACGAATGTTCCTGCGCCAGTCTGATTTGACATGGATACATCACGGTTAGACTATTGCATCAATCAATCAATCAATCAATTAATTACATTTATATCCCGCCTTTTTTCCTCCTTAAGGAACCCAAGGCAGCTTACACAATCCTCCTCCTCCATTTTATCCTCACAACAACAACCCTGTGAGGTGGGTTGGGCTGAGAGTCTGTGACTGGCCCAAAGTCACCCAGTGAGCTTCCATGTCTGAGTGGGGACTAGAACCCGGATCTCCTGACTCCTCGTCCAAAACTCTAGCCACTACACCACACTGGCTCTCAATGTGCATTACGCTCTTCCAGATGCTTTAAAGAGCATCCGGAAGCTTCAATAGGTGTAAAGTGCAGCAGCCAGGCTGCTAACCAGTGATCACATCACCCCAACACTAAAATATTTACACCGGTTGCCAGTTGTTTTTTGGGTTCAGTTCAAGGTGTTGGTTTTAACCTTTAAAGCTCTATGGATACAATGCTATGCATGTTTAGATGGGGGGGGGGGGAGTCCTACAGCCCGTGCTGGCTGGGGAATGCTGCAAGTTGTAAGACTTTTTCTGTCTAAACATGCATAGTATTGCACCCTAAATGGCTTAGGCTGTCCCTCAGATAGCCAGACCCTATCTCAGCATGAACCTGCTCAGTTGTTAAGATCAGCAGGAGATACCTTTTTGAAGACACCCTCACTTGCAGAGGCCTGCTTGTCAGGCATGTGGGAAAGGGCTTTCTCCCATGTTGTTCACAAACTCTGGAATACACTCCCTCTGGAGCTGCAACTGGTACCCACTCACTCAGCATTCAGGAAGGGCGGCCAAGACACCTGGCCTTTTCCATTTTTATGATTTTTAAGATGATGATGATGATGATGGGCCTTGATCTCAGAATCTGATCATTCTGAAATGCCCCCTCAGATGGTCGTTGGCATTTTTGTTGGCATCATTTCAGCAGATGCCTTCAAGGTAGCAGTTATTTTAATAGAGCTCCTAGAAAAGAAGTGAGGACTGACTGTTTCTTTCCATATGAATCAGTATGAATTTGTATGTATAACATTTAAATTTTATTGTAACCTTTTTAACTGAGCTAGGGGTGCCTGCATTGGTAGGACACAGAGAAAAGCACCTTCTGGCTTCACATAATATACTCATGCAGTTGTGTTAGTGGATTTGTGATTGGCCTCTTTATCTGGTCACGGTGATTACAGGGAGTAAAAACGTGCATTGGCTCAAGATTAATTGAATTAAACACAGCAAATATCCTGATCATGCAGGTCATGTGCCACAATATCTGAACAGTCACAATATCTGAACATTATGTTTTGTGTATTTCTCTTTTCAGCTGTGTGGTTACACAGGAATCAAGTAGAGCTGTCAGATGTTTTGCAGTTGTGTGGTATAGTCCATGGAGGCTGGTGGCTCTCATTTCAGTGGGGCTGTGAATCCATTTTGGGGTTTAGTCAGAACCAGCCAAAGCTCTAAAGGAGCTATCCAAGGTACCCAACCTATTTTGGGGATAGGGTTCAGCACCCTGGATAGCTCTTTTAGAGTTCTGGCTGGTTCTGACTAAAACTCAGAATGGATTCACAGCCCCACTAAAATCAGAGCCACCAGCCTCCACTGGGTACAGTAGCATTTACAGGCTGGGTTTCCTAGAAAACGCTGGACAAAGTTACACATAGTTCTTTCCCATTCTTGCTTGTTTTAAGATATAGGAGTCTGCTATTTGTGTAAATGTATAGTGCCTTCTAAAGCGTGACAAAAGAAAACAGTATATTTTGACCCATATGAAGAATTTTGTTTTACATAATCATTATAGTAAGTTGCATATATAGTTAAATATACTCTTTGTTCCTCTTTAGGCAGGAATTTTTAGCATGAATGCATGTGAAGAAGGTTTTGCTACTGGTGGCAGGGATGGCTGTGTTCGCCTTTGGGATTTAAATTTTAAACCAATTACTGTGATTGATCTCAGGGAAACAGACCAGGGATATAAAGGTAAAAAACCCTCTTATTATTTGAATGACATCATCTAAGGGAAACATGTTTTTAGAGATGAAGATGGGAAGAACAAAGAGTATGCTCTTGTCCACAGAGGACAGGGTGCACTGTGTTCAAGGGGGTAGGCCTCAGTGCATTTTTGGGAGTCAGCATTGTAATGGAAGAGAGCTGGTACATCCATATCGGTAGTAGTGCTAGTTGCTCTTCATTGCCCTACTAGTGATGTAGGAGGGGGCTCTGAGCCCTCAGTGCCTTACAGTCCACATAAGAGCACCATGGATGTGTATTCTCAAGTAATATAGGTGTTGGGTGGCATGTGAGCAAAGGACCATGGCAATGGATATGTGGATATGGGGTGTGGAGTGTATTGATCTTAGGTTTGCCAGGCTGTGGATACATCTGACACAACAATGACATTGTGTGGAAGGTTTCATGGATATAGTGGTCTGGGGGATGGATTTGGGCCAATGTGTCTTGGCTCTGCACACCTAATAATACTTTTAGGTGTAAATATTCATGTAGCCACTATATACATGAAGCCTACATCAATTGCAGTGGTCTTGCTCACATGGCTAAGGTATGTGTATGTGTGTGTGCACACACTATCATCTATAATGTTCTATTAAATTGTTATAATGCAGTACTGCTGCCATTGGATAATAATTCAGCAGGTTTATATCAGTCATCATTCACTAAAACAATTTGAATACCTGTTGAGAGGATAATTGTAACATGAAGGAAAAACCCATTAGGCAGATTAGGACATATTTGATAGAATTTGCCTAATAATATAGGGCAAGCCTTCACCAGTATCACTTATCAGTGAGTAGTAAGCTGCCCAAATACTCTCTGCAAAAGGCAGCTTTTAAATACAGATCTAGTAAGCATCCTAGTTGAATTTTGTGAGTTGAGCTAACTCAAATTTTATCTTCGCATTTTGGAAATGAAACATTTGGACATATCATTAAAACTGTAAATTAATGTGTCTTCTGTTTGAAATATGTTGAACACAGTTGACAAGCAAATAACTTACTGCTGGGTTATTCCACTGTAGAGCAAGCTACTTAATTAGCTTGCTGAAAATGGATGCCAATCTATAGCCTCCAAACCCAGCTCTCCTTCCCCATACCTCTTGATGTCAGTCTTTTTGGGTGCATCTTTAACTTCTGTTGTGATCCAAATAGTTTGATCAGGTTAGTTTGTTTCATTCTGGTGATTGTGGGAGGCAACTCTAACTAACTAAGTATATGAAATTAAATCAAAGTTGTTCTTTAATATGTAGATTTCTACCTTTAACTCTTAAGTGGTTGGCTAGATTTTTCAGATGGAGAGTATCATATAGTATACTCCCCATGTTAAATTTAGAAATTAGAAATATTAACACTAGTGCTTCAGCAAACAGGTACCTTTCATCACAATTTGCTTTATTGTATTCTAGTGGAGAAAACGTGTATCATGGTAGTTGTTACATTTAAAGTTGAAGGCTGGTATTCCTGTATGGTTTTGTGTTGGGGAGAGGGTCATAGCCCAGAAGTAGAGTATATATTCCACTGGAAGAATGTTCCAGCTTTAATTCCTGACTTATCCAGTTTAAATGATCTCATGGATTAGATGCTGGAAAAGGTCTGTATGAGAACTTGGAGAATCTCTGTCATTCAGAACAGTCAGTACTGGGCTAGAATGATCAATATAAGGCAGCTAGCTAAGTATTCATATATAGAGCATATATTATCTTGTGTTGTATTGATCTTGTGGCAGTAAAAGCTTGCTATGAGTCTTGCGTATGTCAGGAAGGGGAGGAGAAAGCAAGAGACAAGCTAAGCGAAGGAGAGACAGAGACTTAATTACTACCCATTCTATTAATATTTACTTGGACGTAAGTCTCATTGAGTTCAATTTAGCATTCTCCCATGCAGGCCTGTTCAAACGTAATGACAACTCATTGGTTTAAAAACCAATGGGTTGTCGCGAATGAGTGGGGACAAGCGGGCATGCTGCCTGCAGCATGCCCACCTCTTCCACTTTTACCCCACAACCCTACAATTGGCTCCTTTGTAGGTTGTGGGGTGTGACCTCTGAACGCAGGCCAATGGGTTGTATAGGGGCTAAACAACTCAGCAGGCAACCCAACAACAAACCATGGGTTAACTGCTGGGTTGTTTAGTCTGTAACCAACCCTTTGATCAGGGTTTATTTATTTATTTGTTTGATTTGTACCCCACCTTTCTACCAAAAATGGCATTCCAGGGTTTGGACATCATGCTCCACAACCTACAAAGGAGTTAATTGTGGGTTGTGCAGTAAAAGTGGAAGTCCTTTTGTCCTTACTCATGCATAACAGTCCATTGATTTTTAAACTAATGGGTTGTCATTACATGTGAACTAGGTCTGTGTGTAGATCATGACTGTCAGCCACCTTGCATTCTCTCCAGGAAGAAAATAGAGCAGAAGCTGCCACTGCATACTGCTATCAATTTATACAGTCCTATGTGGTTGTGGGTATAATGCATGTACTTGTTGTTTGTTCCAGCATCAGCCATCATGAAGGTGCTGCTGGAGTAGACAACAAATGATTGTTTGTGAAGACAGCCATGACAGTTGAGGATAAGAGAGAATGATGGAGGAGGGAGAGGCAGTTTCTCTTCCTTTCCCTTTTGAACAAGTGCAAGGCAGTGCAAATATAACCAACTTAGGTTGCATTCCCATGTTTACTTACGCATGAATGATCACTGTTGAACTCAGTGAGACTTACTTCTGAGGATCGGGTGAAGGGAAGGCCCTCTCTTGCAAAATTGTGTTTCCTACTGTTAATAAATATGTAACGTTTAGAACAGCTAAATACCTTGTGCTATGCCTGCTGTTGCATGTAAGGGACAAATGTGAAAGAACATTAGGATTTTTCTTCTTCTGGAGTTCCATCACTTATATATGTTTCGTTCACGTTTGGTGTATAATGGCTGATTGCTATATTACAATAAACTTGACTTCTGATGAAACATACATATGAACTGGCGGTGTGTATGCTGGGGGATGATTTGCTATCTAAGAATATTGGTTGTAGGCCTCTTGTTTATTATAATGTAGAGAGAACATTTGTGTTTGGGGGTAAAAGGGGGCATGCATTATTGTGTAGCATGTCATTTAATTACTTTTCTTCTATCTTTTCAGGAACTCTTGAGTGTTTCACAGTAATTATTTTGAGTAATAAACTTACATATGAGATGTATATGTACTTTCCACAGGTCTGTCTGTGAGAAGTGTTTGCTGGCGAGGAGATCACATCCTAGTTGGAACACAAGATAGTGAAATTTTTGAGATTGTGGTGCATGAACGCAATAAGCCTTTTCTTATTATGCAAGGGCACTGTGAAGGGGAACTTTGGGCTCTGGCAGTTCATCCTACAAAGCCATTAGCCATGACTGGAAGTGATGATCGATCAGTCAGGTTAGCTCCCTTAGATTCTCAAAAGATAATGTGACCATGTGCAGTAAAATGTACTTTGAATTTTAAAATACAAAGTAATTTCTGAGTTTTTTTTCATTTCTGATATTTATGATCTAAAGTATCCTCTGTCTTAGTAAAAAAATAAGCACTCCAAAATATTATAGATTGCATTTAAATAAGTGATGACTTATGTCGTTGTGTTCTAGGGAGTAGTGGTTTTAAAGAGTTTTGCATTTCACCATAAAACTATAGAATGTTATATTAAAGATTTCATTTAAAAGCAAGTGATTTGATGTTCAGGTTAGGTGAATTTCTGAGTTTAGAAACCCGTAATTCAAACTTAAATATATCATCCAGTCTTATAGTTAATTAAATTAGAGAGGCAATTCTGCCCACATGTATGTGTGCTAAAGCCATAAATACCAGTGGAACTTCAGTAATGTTACTGTAGCCTGAGTAGAAGATATGTTTTCTTTTGCCCTGGAATGGTTTAATGCCATCATTCGTATGGGCAATCCAAAGTGGGGTCAAGGAAGAGCAGAGTGGTGGATCCAGGTCAGGGTAGAAAGCATGGGGGGGATTTTTTTTTCCTGTTTTGCTCTTCCAGTTCCAAGCTAGTGTAACTGAGGGGCCAAGGGTCAGGTCCCTAATGGGATCTGCAGGGCTTTGAATGCAGTGGAACCAGAACTGCTGACACTCCACTTCCGAAACACCCTGCTTGAAGGCTGTACACCGACTACTACTGGCAGGGACACCACTGGTGATAGTTTTCTGCATGTGGTGCTCTTTGCACATGGAATGGGCCACTGGGGCAGATGGAGGCACCCACCCACCCTGCACCAGCAGAACTCCTCTCTGCCCATGGAGGGCATCTCCACCCAGTCCTAACCCCCTCCAGCAAGCTAGCTCCAGGGGCTAGGATTGCACTCTAATATAGTTTAATAAATTTATAAATCTCCTTTCAGTGCTGTTCTGTACTCCCATCACAGTGTACACTTTAAAATGTTATGAGTTACATCACATTCTACTTTGTTTATAGTGATGGAATGACACTTTATGATTAGATAATATTTCCTCACTTGTGGGTTGATTCTAATTTTTGCTACACCACAAAAGTGGTTATCATGGTGTTTGATTTTCAACAGAAAAGTTGTCATTTAGTGTAGGGAGGGGCAGAAGAGCATGATCCCATCTCTTAAAATGCAATCAGTCGCCTCGTAGGACATTCTTGCCATTAGTAAGTGCTTCAAAAGAGGTTGGTCATAAATTTATGCATATATATATATATAAAAATCATACAAGCCTTGAGGACTGAATCAGATAATTAAATTTGTGGCATATTTCCTCCCTTCTCTTCACCTATATGCACTCTTTATGAAATTACCTTTATACAGAAATGAAGCCATTCCATGCCAATTCATATTTGGGAGTGCACAGCCTGAATGTGCATTACATGGCTGGCCTCACAATGAATGAAATAATTTTTTAATTGCCATATGACATGGCCAGATTTATTTTCAGTGTGTGTGGTGAGGTGAGTAGTAACACACCTCAGTAGCCGCATTCGGACATCACTTTAAGCCATGATGGCTTAATAAGCTACTCACAGTAGCTTATTTTTTAAATAGTCCATGATGCCCCGCCACATGACTAGGCTAATAAGCTACTGTGAATAGCTTATTAAGCTATTGTGTGTAATCTGAGTCATCCCCCCCAGCCCCCTATCCCACTGCAGTCCCCCCTCCTGAGCAGTGGCACTGTCTCACCCATTGACAACATCACAGCAGCCTGTTTTAACCTTCTGGGATATCCCAGTGAGAGGGGAGAGATGTGAGGTGAAATACAGGAGCGTAATCAGTGCTTCCAGCATCACCTCGACAAGGGAGGGTGGTTCTAAAGCACTGGAAGTTTGCAGGATCAGGGCCAGACTTCACACACAGCCTCCCCTACATGGGCGGCACCCGACGCACCATCAAACCCCTGCGTGATTACTCAAAAAGGAGCGGGAATCCCGTGTGCACCAAAAAGGGGCTGGCACAAACCCTTGAGGGTTTACAGGATCGGGACAAAACCCCCAGTTGTGCATTTCCCTGCATAGCCGTTTGTGGCATAGATGCCTTTATTGTCCAGAATTCATGACAATAAAGTGGAGTTGCACATTTCACCCCCACTCCCAGACATTGCTGGCAGAGCCACTTCCATTTGCTATAGCACTGAAATGCTATATCCCTTTAGCTCTAAAACGAAATTGCACAAAAGCCCCTCCCCATTGCTGCCAAGAAGCCTTTATTGTGTCAAAATCACTAAAGCGCTATAGTGCTTTAGTGATACAGTGGAGTAGAGCATTTCACCCCCCTCCTAGACATTGCTGGCAGAGCCACTAACACACAAAGGTGAAATTGCGCAAAAGCGAATTTGCACAAAACTGAAGTTGCACATCCCCCCCCCGCCGCCATTTTACTTCTTCAGGGAAAAATGACCAGAGAAGGAAAAAGGGGGTGAGAGCTACAGCTCCTGGACAGTTTGCTGGAATGGGGCAAAATTGCACAGGTGGGGTGCCCTCATGGGGAGCTTTCAGATGTTGTAGTGGATAATTGCTCAATTTTGCTTCTTCATGGAAAAGTGAGCAGTTCTTTCCCTATTGCCCTATTTTCCCCTATTTTACAAGTTGCACAGTTTCAAAGTAACAATCAGGGAAGACTGTCATTGTGTAACTTCGCTGTAGTGGGTACAAGGCTGTGATTGTACTTGGGGAAATCTGTCATTTTGTAACTGTAGTGTGGTATCGGGGAAGGCTGTGTATGTTTGTCTGTGATTGTCCCTTGGCTGTTTGTCAGGTCTTGGGAAAAGAGCTCTGCAGTCTGGAGCAGAGCAGCCACAGTGGTTTTGGCTGCTCTTGCCAGCCTACTCTGTAGGTCATTAGACTAAACCACGGTGAGTGCTAAATGACACAATAACCGACAGTGGGTGAAATAACCCTTACTGCAGACCGTGGGTTATCAGAGTGGCTTATTTTGGCCAAATAAGCCATTGTGGATTTTAAAATTCCTGACGACGACACGATAACCAACAATGGGCTAAATAAGCCATGGTGGCTTATTTAACCGATCGTGGATTATTGTGTTGTCTGGACCCAGTCTATGTGTACTGGATAATTGATGTGCAGCATGACAAAGCAATTAGATGGGCACTTTGCCATACAGCCAGCAATACTGTGCACTGGACACTCTGCAACACTTAAGGCACAATCCTATTTAGATAGGCGGCCACCTCCAATCTCAGAGGCGACTGCCTATCCAAAGCAGGGCAGGAGAAGCATGGAGGGGATCATTCCCTCTGCATGTCTCCTGCCCTGTTTTTTCAGCTAGACAGCCAATGGCGGCTGCATAGCCGCAGGAGCATGGAGCGGGGAAGGAGGCAGCTGTACAACACATTGGATGTGTCATACAGGCAGCTACAATCTCCCTGCCCCAGAACACTCCCAGTCACATCCCTTTCTGGCTTCTCCGCACTCCTCTTGTGAGGATGGGGCTGTTCTGTGCTGCCACCAAGGCAGCACAGAAGTGGGGGGAGTGCAGGCTCCAAGGTTGGTTCCCGGAAAACAGCATATCCTATGGCTGTCTAGCCGCTGTCTAGCGGCCATAGGATCTCTCCCTCCGAGATGTTTTCATACATGTGAATTAGCCCTGAGTATCAGTCCAGTCCAGGACATACGATGCTAATGAAGGTAAGTCATATGCTTCCTCCTGGATATTTTTAAAGAAGTGAAAAGCTATTATTTTTCTGCTGCATGGGTGATAATAATTTTATATTGTTTACACTGATTACTTTTCATGCAGAATATGGAGCCTTATAGACCATGCATTGATTGCACGGTGCAACATGGAAGAACCAATTCGTTGTGCAGCTGTTAGCACTGATGGAATTCATCTTGCACTTGGAATGAAAGATGGTTCTTTCACAGTACTTCGAGTTAGGTAGGTTACATATTGGAGACATTTAAACAACAATAAATGCTGCCTTAAAATTGATTTTCACAATGAATAGCAAAATTTTGTCCTCTACTGGTCATTTGGACTCATTTGCAGTACATTTGTTTGTGAAGGTTCACATGTTCTCCTGTGGATCATAGAGATGACATTATTGCAGGCAGCTGATTTTGTGGCATTGTTGACTAAATTGGAGAAATATGCACACAGTATTTTTCTGCAGATACATAGTCTTCCTGTTTTAATTTGATCTTTCAGATATATAAGTGTGTCTGCACATAAATTGGCAACCTAGTAAGATGTAGGTGCCTCAGCTTTAAACCGTATCTTCCACTGCAGATTTTTACAATACAGTTCTTCACTTGATGTGTATGTCTATAGAGAATGGGACAAAGTTTAATACACAATGAAATTAAATGTTTTTAAATGTAGCCTTAACCACCTGATCTTTTTCCTTTTCTGTGTTACAGAGATATGACAGAGGTTGTTCACATTAAAGATAGGAAAGAAGCTATTCATGAATTAAAATATTCACCAGATGGAAATTTCCTTGCAGTTGGCTCCAATGACAGCTCTGTTGATATTTATGGTGTTGTTCAGCGGTACAAAAAGGTTGGGGAGTGTGTTGGATCCACAAGTTTCATAACTCATATGGACTGGTCCTTCGACAGTAAATACTTGCAGACCAATGATGGCAGTGGAAAAAGACTTTTTTACAGGATGCCTGGTGAGATATTTTACTACTGTTATAATTATACATGACAGTAGGCAGTGAGCACTATGCTTAGGTTCCCTTGTGCTAGGATAACACATTCTTGGTGAAGTATCTGTATTTGTAGAGAGTCATTCCTCTCCAAACCATTCTTATCAGGCTTGGCTCATCAGGCTTTGCCTTGATACCACATGTAAAAAATGGCAAGTCATTCAGTTGAATTGCAAAACATACAGTGCATTACAACAGATATTGTAACAAAGAGATTTAGCCAGTTCTCACCTTCCATGTATTTGGATTATAAGTAAGGGTACTATATTCTCATTATTTAAATGATTCTGATTTGGACAATGACAGCCTCTTAAAATTAGTTTAAAAGAATAGCCATATTGGCTGGTGGCAACTAAATTACTGTGAGTCCTTAGGCTGCAATCCTGTATCCATGTATAGTCCGAGTAAGTTTCCCCAGTGTATCAATATATTTTTACATAGATATTATCTTTATTTACCAAGTTTATTCTTTTCAGTGAGCCATGTGTATAACTTTTCCTCAATCCATTTAAAGCCTCAGTAATGATCTCAAGTTTGTGCATCTGTTGAGATAGGCCACTCAGTGTGAAATCAGTTGCTAAAGTGTTGCAGAATTTTTTTCAGAATTTGTCAAAGTAATTAATATAATAATTGTTTTTATAAATGGAGTGAATGATTAAACAGGTATCTTTTTATATTTAGGTGGAAAAGAAGTGGTAAATAAGGAAGAGTTAAAAGGCATCCAGTGGGCTTCATGGACTTCAATTTCAGGCCTTGAAGTTAATGGAATATGGCCTAAATATTCAGAGATCAATGATATTAATTCTGTAGATGCAAATTTTATGGGCCAAGTTCTAGTTACAGCTGATGACTACGGAATAGTAAAACTGTTTCGGTATCCTTGTCTAAGAAAAGGTAACTTTTTAGTGTGTACTTTGAATGTAATTAACATTGAAGCTTGTGAAGTGAAAGCCCAGGAAATCTCTTTTTAAGTCAGAAAGTTCTCAGAATTAAATAAATAATCAAGATTTTTCCTTTCTGAACAGGAGAAAAACTTTAAAAATAATGATGGAATTATATTGTCAGAACTGTTAGCATTTGTGACTCTGCCTTATGTTTTAGACAAAATTAGATTGTAGGAGATCCTTCACTCAAATAAGTATGGCATAGTCCAGATATTGCATTACTTTTTCCACACAGTAGGGGTAGTGATCTGTGGGTGGAGGAGTTGAGTACAACTCTTGTTGTCATGGGCAGATCACTATCTGATCGGGTTTAGACTGCATGCTGCCTCGAATTTACACAGAGGTGCAGGACTGGTTTTGATGGTCTATCTCTGGAAACTTATAGCTCCAAATAGTTTCCTCTTGTCTGACAGAGTTTCCCACAGATTTGTTCGATGTTCCTGCTGAGGTCTTACCTGACTCTTGGAATGATTATATGGTCCAGGGTGTAGACAGAATCACTCACAAATGTCCTTGGCCAAGCTGTAGTGTTATCTCTGTTCTATGGCATTCCATGGAGCTGAGGACTATGAAATAGCAAGATTTAGAGTGCAGTTGGCAGAAAATTCAGAACAAGTACAATCAAATACAGGTTAGAGCCCACTGTGGGGCCTATTCTGTGGTGGTGGTGGCAGCAAAAGAAAGCACATTTCTCTGACACCATTGCATCTGCTGAATGTTGACCAATGGAGCTTCTTTAGCTGTTAGGGGTCTACTTAGTGCAGGCCCAGTAGATCACCATCAGAGGCTTTTTGTGACCTGTTTGACTTATATTTTGCAGATAAAATCATTTGTAGCTCCTCTGACTTAGGTGCTGTAATTTTAACAGAATCAGAGCCAGATGGAGCCAACTCATTGACCTGGTTTACATGTCACGACAAGCCAATGGGTTGTTTTAGGGTTGTGGTTGGTTTGTTAACCACACCAACAACCCACCCTTGCCAGGTTTGCACAACACAACAAGCTGTGGAGTGCGCCCACTGCAGCTTGCATGTTCGAAATGGTGGCCAGCTTGCATTACGGAGCCCTGCTGGTGATTTAACCCAATGACGGCTTGTTGTGACATGCAGTCAGGCCCATTTTCTGGTTCTCTTGGATACTGACAAGTACATGGAGGGATGAGACCAATCACCTTTTCTTTGGATCCTTGCCCATACACTGGCTTTTGAAATTGGCCAAGACTAGGCTCTCTTTACAGGTATCAGGTAAATGCCTGACTAAGGGACAGTGTGGCCCCAATGCTTTTGAAGGAGGCAGTGATAAAACCACCTTTGGAAAACCGAAATTTAGATACCATGCCATATTTTTTAAAACAATTACCTAGTTTTTCTCCCATTTCTAAGCAAGTGGAGCAAGTGGTGGCTTGTCAACTCCAGGCAGTCTTGAAGGACACTGATTATTTAAATCTATTCCAATCCAGTGTTTGACCTGGGTTTGGGATGAGGACCTCCTTGGTCACCTTGATGAATGATTTATCCCAGGGAGTGAGATCCTGTTCATTTTCCTGGAACTTTCAGTGGCTTTCGATACCATCTACCATGGTATCTTTCTGGATCATCTCTCTTGGGGGAGAACTTCATGACAATGGAATGAGAAGCACGTTGAAGTATTATGCAGATTTTGATGGAATTGGCTGTGGTCCATCAGAGACACATGAAGCAAGAAAAGCTGAGTGTACTGTACCTTAAAAATCCGCTTTTCATGGGTCACACAGTGCTTGAAAGCAACATACTTCCGGGTAGGGTGGGGGGAGTAGAACTGAACGTCATCAACCTGGCAGGGGCTGCTCAACCAATGAGAGAGGCTTGTTTCCCACCCATGTCCAGGCTACCCCCTACCTAGTACATTATTATGAATGGCGAGTAACTAATTCACAATTCTGAAGGCTAGAAACAGCATTAAAAAGGCAGGCTAAATACTTGCTTCCCATGAGAGCTCCCCACCAGTGCAAGTAAGCCCCATTCCAGCAAACAGTCAGGGCATTCTAGCTCCAATCCCCCTTTCCCCTTCTCTGGACACTTCTCCCTGCTTGCAATGACAGGCTTCTCTACTCCTGTGGATCCTGATACCACGGTAGATCGCTACTGTGATAAAACCCTTATGTGGATTTGTTTAATGCCAAAGGAAAGACGGGAACAGGGGAAAATGGGCGGGGGAATGCTCACTTTTCCCTGAAGACGCCAAAATCCCCAATTATCCAGTGCAGCATCTGAAGCCTCCCCATGAGAGCATCCCACCACCTCAATTTCACCCTATTCTAGCAAACTTTCATGGAGTTATTTCTCCCACCCCCTTTTCCCCAGTGTGTGCAGATTTCCCTGAAGAAGACAAACTCCCTGATTCTCCAGTGCAGCAACTGAAGGCTCTCCTTGAAAGTGCCCCCCCCCATTTCACCCCATTCCAGCAAACTGTCATGGAGTTCAAGCTTACATACACACACACACACCCTTCTCTGGGCACTTTCTCCCTGCTTGCAGTGACAGGCTTCCGTGATCCCGAGACTTCACCAGATAACTACTGTGATAAAGCTCTTATGCATCAGAAAAGTGATTTTACACAACATCAGAGAAGCGACTTTATACAACATCAGAGAAGTGTATATTCACTGAGGCTAATTACTTCCACTGGCGAAAAGGAAGTGCAGGGCGATTCTGAAGGCTCAAAAGAGCACTCTAGGGCTTTGATGTATTGGAAAGGCAGGTGAGTTACTTTAGTTACCTAGGTTACTGAGGGCACGGCCAGGTGAAAGACACACCCCTAGGAATACCCCGATCATACCAAATTTAAAGCGGAGGGATATACACAGGGCAGCTGATCTGCAGGGGAATTAAAGAAAAACAATAGAGTAAAAGTACTCTGCAAAAATGTGATTTCCCCACAGGTAAACTCTGGGGTGGTTGTGGACTGACCACGACTTTATCTGCTGCAAAGGACCTCCAGATGGTCCGAATCTGCAGCAAATTGCCTGTGAAGACAGGCCATTGGTTGGGACTTGGGCACACTGTGTTGCATTGGCTGTGGTCCTACTAGGGGGATAGTGTCCACAAGGAGGTGTTGGGGGACTTTTGTTCCACCCCTTGCCTCAAGGTTCTATCTTGTCCTCCATGCTTTTTAACACCTACATGAAACACCTGGGTGAAGTCAATTTGGACTGAGGTGTCATCAGTATGCAGATGACAACACAGCTCTGCTTGTCTTTTGAATCTTCTGATCTCAAGGAGGCAATGGAAATCCTGAGCAGGTATTTGGGGATAGTTTTGGGATGGATGAGTTGTAAAGCATGGAATGGTGGTTGGGGAATGGAGAAAACCAATGTTAGTTGTGTGCTTCACAACTGAAGTAATACACATGGTCATCTAAAGGGGGCGGGTGGGCATAAGGTAATTAAGTCCCGGCCTAAAGTTACCTAGCTGTACTGAGCTGCTCACCTCTTCATAAATAAATGCCTTTCTGCTTATTGTATCATTGGATACAAACCACTGTGTAGAATAGCCTTTTGAAATGATGAAATATAATTTGAAACAGAATGAAACTGATTTTTTTTACAGGGGCAAAGTTTAAAAAATACCTTGGCCATTCAGCACATGTGACAAATGTCAGATGGTCACATGATTATCAATGGGTCATTTCTATTGGTGGAGCAGACCATTCTGTTTTCCAGTGGAAATTTGTTCCTGAAAGGAAGCTGAAGGATGCTCTTCACATAGCACCACAAGGTGAGTAAGCAATATGTAATCTAATATTAATTAGAATAATTTATAATTTTGCAGTGATGTTTGAGACATCCAAGTCTTGAACTGGATAGTCCTAAATATTTTGATGTTCCCTTAGTTTTGGTTCTAGTTTCTGTTTTCTTTGGTTTTCCTCCTGGTCCATTTCCCATATCGCGGGTAATTGTTATTTATTGATCTAGGCATTTCTATTCTCCAAGGCAGTTCACAAGAAAATAAAAAACAATATATGACACAATAAAATTTTGACAACAGAACACAAATAATAACCAAGAGCTAAAAACTGATGCAGCATTAAAACAATCCAGAGCAGCATGAAAAAACTTTAATGTATGAAATTACATTTGATAAACTGTGGGTATGGACATAATACTTTTAAGAGCAGTGGATGTGATTTGATTAAGGCTTAGTCAGACATTCTGTGTGTGTTCACTTTTTCTTCTGATTTCCCAGCTGGCCAGAAAATTCTGTTATTCCTGTCTTCTTTCTTTGTTTTCATTTTCTACATTTGACTCTGACCTGGTTCACACATAACGCTAACTCATGGTTTATTTAACCCACAGGTTGTTGAATTCTGGGTTGTCATGATATACAAACCCAGCCATGCTAACAAACCATGGTTGTTAACCATGAACAATTGAGAAAGAGAACCCATGATTTGTTGTTTGGTTGTGAACTCTGGGTTGTTTAAATCATAGGTTTACATGTGAACTGAGAACTGTGGGTTGTTCATGGGTTGTTTTGCCAAGCTATAGAGTGGTAAAAAACAGCAGCTCTGCATGGCTGTGTTACAGCACCTCAGAGGTATTCAGGATTACAAGAAGAGAGCAGGTGAAGGAGGAAGGAAACAAACAACCCAGAGACTGAGAAAATACCCCATAGTTTGTTTGATTGTCTGCCAGACAAATCCTTTGTTGCCCTACCAAAGATTATGGGTTAATCAGTGGAGATCTTGCCCTCTTTAGTGTCATGAGTGACTGTCTTCATTGAATTCTAAAACACTTTGTTTGTTTGTTTGTTTGTTTATTTAAAACATCTTTACATTGCTGTTCAGTTTAAAAAAAAACAATGTCCAGAGTCTTTTGCTTTTAGGTAAGTCCAAGCTCTGAAGACCTTTTTATTCCAGTCAGCTTTTGAATGATTGTGGTGCTGTAACTGTTTTAGCTGCTGCCATTATTTACTGTTTGTATTTATCGCAGTTATTTTTATCTGATTGTTTTATCTGATCTATTTGTGTGCTGTTGTGGCTTTAAACCAAATAAAAACAAATAAATTACCACAACAAACAATAAAAACCAGCAGTAGCAATAAAAGTTTGGAAACTGGGGGGAAAGACACTAAAAATCCAACCCACGTCTTTTCAAAGGCCACAGGGCTGATTTCTTTATTTTGTCCTTCTGATAAAAACCACAGGAAGTGCTGTCCTCCCTGTACTTAGTACAACAAGTTCACATTCTTTCAACATTTGGCCTGCTCTTGTACCTCATTATGTAATTTTGTAAACAAATTTTTACTTCATTTGTGTGTTCCAACAATGGATGCTAGTAAACCAAGGGAAGTAACCAAGTTTCAAATGTTGCCTATAAAATTTTATGAAAACTTGCATAGGAAATTCAGAATTCATAGGAGATAAATTCAGAAATTTATCTCAATGACCTATTCATGTGTACAATTTTAGAATGGATGAATTAGGTAATTTAGAATTGGAGAGGATAAACTAAAAAACAAACTTTGGGCACACTCATGAAGTATAGTTGAAGATAAAACCATATTTTATTTATTTTGTCTATGCTCATAAATTGTTTCTGAGATGATTTTAATATGTAAGAGCTCTTGTGACTTTGTTCTTTATCTAACTTGGTATATTTAGGTGGCAATTCTAAACACACTTACTAGAGAGTAAGTCACATTCAGAGGGACTTGCTTCTGAGTAACCATTCTTAGGACTGTACTATTAGGGTGCAATCCTATGGGGTAGTCGGCTGCCTCCAAACTCTCCTCTGCGTTCCAGCTGCCCTGCATTTGTGGCTAGACAGCTGATTTCGGCTGTCTAGTTGGGGCGTGTCAGAGTGGCGGGGGCGGGGAGGCCAGACAATGCATAGGAAGTGTTGTAATGGCACTTTTGCAGTCTTGTCCCCTCTCCACCCCCAGAAACGCTCCCTTTTTTCCTGCTCTGCACTGCTCTTACAAGCATGGATCCAGGGACGGACAGCGCTGCCTATGAGGGGGCTGGGGAGGGGAGGGGAGTGAGGTTTCTGGGAACCGTCTAGACACTATCTAGCAGCCATAGGATTGCACCCTTAGTTGAGTATTTTTGGCTGCAATCCCATACACACTTATCTGGGAGTAAGTCCCATTGAAGTCAATTCGTCTTTCTTCAGAATATACATGTATAGGATAGCTGTGTTAATTAACTTTATTTTGCTTCTGCTCTTTCAGTATCTGCTCTAATGTATTTATTTTATCACAGAAAGCCTGGCTGACTCTAATAGTGAAGAATCAGATTCTGATCAATCTGATGTTCCAGAGCTGGACTCTGAAATTGAACAAGAGACACAAATCACATACCGTCGACAGGTATTATCCTATGCTGTTAAAACATAAGTATGGTCCAGAAGCCCACTGTGCTGATACCCCTTGCCTCAGCAAACCCCAAGTACATCTAGAATGTTGATACCACAAAGCCTGCACGTTGTGCAAGAACTGGTGACACTGCTGTGACTGGTCAGAACAATTGCAATAGCTGTTGGCCAGGAGTCATATGCCCATTTATTTATGTAGTTGTAATTTATTTTTATGTTAAGAATTTGTGCATCACTTTATAACAATTATTATTTTTAAGGTAGTTAACATAAATTAAGATTATAACAACATTCTAACAACCCCATGGCTCCCAGTCTGGCTGGGGATGGTTGCAGCTGCTCCAGTCAGTTGTAAGCAGCATTGGCAGTTGTTGCACTGTTCCTCATCATGCAATATCCTGGTTCCCAGGTATGTTCAGGGTTTGCTGAACCTTGGCTGCTTGTCCTGGTGCTGCAGTGGAGGTGCATCAGCAGAACTGTTGATGATGATACCAGTGCTGTCCAATCTTCCCAGTGGATTTTATCCAGCCTCACTTACAGTCAGGGCCAGAAATATTGGAACAACTGTTTTGGCAGTTGGCCTCTGTACACCACCACATTGAAGTTGAAAGGAAACATACCCAGATAGAAGCGAAGTCAGGACTTTCAGCTGTAATTCAAGGGGTTTGACAAAAGTGGAGCACTAACCATTCAGGAAGTACAGCCAGTGGAACACACACACACATCGTTGATGGCTCATAGTAATGGAACAAATGGCTGACAAGCAGCTGCATGGCCAGGTGTGGTCTGTTTCCTGGGTACCCCATGACCAATCAAGCAGATAAAAGGCCTGGAGGTGGTTCTGAGTGTTACATTTTCATTTGGTAGCTGTTCACCGCAACTCCCAACTTGAGGTCCAAAGAGGTGTCCATGCAAGTGAAGGAGGCCATCATTAGGCTGAGGAAACAACATAAACCCATCAGATAGATAGCAAAAACAGTGGGAGTGGCCAACACAACAGTTTGGAACATCCTGAAAAAGAAGGAATTAACTGGCAAGCTCAGCAACAGCAAAAGGCCTGGAAGACCACGGAAGACAACTGAAGTGGATGACCACAGAATTATGCTCATGGTGAAAAAGAACCCTTTCACAACATCTAGCCAGGTCAAGCATGCTCTTGAGGAGGGAGGCATGTCGTTGTCAACATCTACAGTCAAGAGACAGCTTTATGAATGTAAATACAGAGGCTTCACAACAAGGTGCAAACCACTGGTAACACTCAAGAACAGAAAGGCCAGATTAGCCTTTGCCAGAAAACACCTTAAAAAGCCTGCCCAGTTCTGGAATAAGATTCGTTGGACTGATTAAACCAAGATTAACTTGTACCAGAAGGATGGGAAGAGAAAAGTATGGAGAAGGAAAGGAACAGCTCATGATCCAAAGCATACCACATCATCTGTCAAACATGGTGGAGGCAGTGTTATGGCATGGGCATGTATGGCCGCCAATGGAACCGGGTCACTGGTGTTTGTTGATGACCTGACTGCTGATAAAAGCAGCAGGATGAATTCTGAAGTGTATAGGGCTATACTATCTGCTCAGATTCAGCCGAATGCTGCCAAACTGATAGGATGCCGCTTCATATTGCAGATGGATAATGACCCAAAACATACAAAACAGCAAAAGCTACCCAAGAATTTCTCCAGGCAAAGAAGTGGGATGTTCTTCAATGGCCAAGTCAGTCACCTGATCTCAACCCAATAGAGCATGCTTTTCACTGACTGAAGACAAGACTGAAGGCAGAAAGACCCACAAACAAGCAGCAGCTGAAGGCAGCTGCAGTAAAGGCCTGGCAAAGCATGTCGAGGGAGGAAACTCAGCATTTGGTCATGTTCATGGGTTCCAGACTTCAGGCAGTCATTGACTGCAAAGGATTTTCATCCAGGTATTAAAGGCGATCCTTAAGTTTGAAATGATGTTGGTTTGTTCCATTACTTATGAGCCACCAACGATGGGTGTGTGTGTATGCCACTGGTTGTCCTTCCTGAATGCTTAGTGCCCCACTTTTGCCAAACCCCTTGAATTACAGCTGAAAGTCCTGACTTTGCTCCCATCTGGGTGTGTTTCCTTTCAACTTCAGTGTGGTTGTGTACAGAGGCCAACTGCCAAAACAGTTATCCTTGTTCCAATATTTCTGGCCCTGACTGTATGTAAACTTCAGTGGAAGGTCTGTCTGAGTACACTGATGTGATTCTCAGAATACTTATAGCAACAGAAACAGCAAAGGTTAAATCTACTCATAGTTCTTTATTTCATACTATAATTAATTGTATTGCAATTACTGTCTAATATTATTGCAGCCATGTCCATTATGCTATTCATGTAGAAAAGTAAGAAAATTAGCCATAAAGTTCTATTCCTCAGAGAAGTTTGCTTTTCAGCTATGCACAATTACAGAGAACCTGTATATTCTCTGCTAAGGTTTACAAAGAAGATCTACCTCAGCTTAAAGAGCAATGCAAAGAAAAACGAAAAACTGCAGCCTCAAAAAGAAGAGAACGGGCTCCAATCAATAGTATAAGATTGCACTTTGTTCATGGGTATGTAAATCAGAATTTTTGTCTAAAAGCAAACAGGACAGGTTATTTTCCTATACATCGATTTGGACATGGAATTGCCAAACTAGATATGACACTGGGAGATCCGTGATTGAATCTCTTACTTTTTTTTTTAAGGTAAAAGCAGCCTCTTTCCCTCCCCCCCCACCATATCACCATGGTCCTGATCCAAATCTTTCCCCATCCTAGGCTGTATTTATCTTCTTTTTAACAAACACAAGAAATTCAGTCAAAATTTTCCAATATGAAACCTAGTTTGGCCTTCTACTAATATCTAAGTATATATAATATATAAAGAATTCACTAGAATTATGAAGTTTGCTTTTTCCATTTGATGCTAGCATTTACTTGAAAGGACTAGGACTAGGGAGGTGGTGAAATAATTGTTTTTATTGAATTTGTAAATCTATTATTTGCTGACATTGACTTCCTTGATAAAAGCCTGGCTTTTTGTATGTTTACCAAATTAATTCAGTTTATATAACTATATGTGTCAGATGCATTTTCTTTTGAGTTATTCTTCTACCAAGTAAATTTGGAGGAAATAAATCTGTAGGGCTTACTCATTTAAGTAAAAATAAGCCAGATATCCCAACTGGAACATTTTCACAGACCCTCCATATAATAGTCATAAGAACATAGAATCATGCTGGATTAGACCGTGGGTACATCTCATCCACCATTCTTTTCATACAGTGCCCAACCAGCTGTCGACCAGGAACCCACAAACAGGACACAAGTGCAACAGCATCCCTTGCCCATGTTCCCCAGCAATCATAATTTATCCCTTCCAAAACACAGGAAAGCATTGACGTTTTCTTCTAATTGTATAAGCTATGTTCACATTTCTTTCTGTCTCCTACAATTGTCACTAGCAGAGGAAGTTATTAATGTAATCTAATTTGTTTTGTCATTCCCACATGTATAACTTAAAAACTAAAATGTTTAGTTGATGTGTTAGGGGTATAAACCTCATGTCCAGGGCCAAATCTGGCCCATCCAATGTCCCAATCTGGCCCTCTGGAGTTTCCCAGATGGCCACCTCCTCTTTTTCCTAACCCCCAATTATTTGGTGGCTTCCTGGCTTTTGTGCAGTTTCCCTGCAAACCCCCCCCCCCCCCGCATTCTAAAAGTTTGAAGTGCCTCTCCTAAAGCTTAGTTACTGGCAGGAAGAGCTTTAGGGTAAAACATGCTGGTATTTTGACCTCACCCCTTTTGCCTTTGGGCCCACCCACCAGTGGAATGCAGCCCCTGAGAGCTTCTCCAAAATTGTATTTGGCCCTCAGGCTGAAAGAGGTTCTGCACCCCCGTACTATGTAATGATGAATATTGTCTTAATGCCAAACTGTTTTATTAGTTACAGGGGCTATGATTGTCGGAGTAATTTATTTTACACCCAGACTGGAGAAATTGTGTACCATGTTGCAGCAGTGGGTGTAGTATATAATCGGCAGCAAAACACACAGCGTTTTTATTTGGGTCATGATGATGACATTCTGTGTCTTGCTATTCATCCCTTAAAGGACTATGTGGCAACAGGCCAGGTAGGATTCATGTTTAGGAGAACTAGAAAGCCTTTGTTAATTTAGTGAGCTTCTAAATGAATATATTTCATAAATCTGTGTCGTATGAATCTGTAAAAAGCATTTGAAAGCACTCCAGCTGTAGAAGGCATGACTAGCATTGTTGTGACACATAGGAAAAAAGAATAAACATAGATTTCTTGGACTACAGAAGAGTTTATGCTGGAAGTTTGAAACATATTTATACCTGTAAGCTATTGCAATGATAGTCTACTGCATACTGTATGTTGGCATCTCTTTGTGTAGGAACTTTCCTGTTTTCTTCCATAAAGAAAAGTCTTCTATTCCCACTTAAGAGTTTCTCCATTGTGTGGCTTACATAAAGGAATGCTAAAGCAGCTGCACGTACAGAGCCTCATAAACCCATTGGTGTCCCTATGAGGACACTGAAACTACTGGATTAGAGCCAGTGGGTTGTATCCAATGGTTCCCTTCTGCAAACAGAAGGAGTCTTTCTGTTAACTGAAGCATCTTTGATCTTTCAATGCATTCCACTAACAGAAGAGGAAGGGAGGGGTTTTTGCTGATTCCCCCTGCAGCTGCTTGTGCTGCCTTCCATGCTGTTCTGGAGGGTCCCCCAACCCTCTGAGGAAAATTTTCAGGAGGCTGCAAGGGGATCCTGTTAGCAGAGGCATCCACTAGGGACCTTACACCAGGGATGGGGAACCTCCAGCCTGCAAGCCTAGTCTGGCCCATAAAGGTTGCCCATCCAGACTGCAGAGGCTTGGGCTTCCTCCATGGCCTCACCCACTCCACTCCCTAAACCCTGACCGTGGCCTGGAGGATACTAGTGGTCTGGAGAAGAAGGAGGGAGAAGAATCCTCCCAATGAGAGGCAAGAGGCATGAGTGGCATGAAGGGGAATCCCCTTATTATCCTTAATCAGGGATCAGAAATAACAAGGGAATTCTCCTGGGGGAGCGGCATGGTAACTGCTGGACATTTGGATGGCACTTGCAGGAAGTCCTTGTCTGCAAGTTAACTTTACCAATTTAGAACTTCAGACAATAAGTACACCAGAATATGCCACAGGCTGGGTTCAATTTTGGTTTTGTACTAACAAGAATTAGGAAGGGAAAAATCTTTAGAACCATTTCCCATTTTTATTAAATAATCTAAATATTTTCAATAAAATATGACCTCAAAATACAACCATGTAGGCTAAAACAGTAATTCTTTAGCAATAAGAAATGCATGAGATTCCAAGTTCTTAATAGTTTAAAGGGACACAGTATTTCTTAAACTTTTCTTATATAAAAGATTTCAGTCTCGATCTTTAAAGTCTTAAAAGTTTAAAAGGGAGAGTTCTCTAAATTCCAGGTTTCTTACCCAGCTCTTACTAGGCTGTCCAGCTGATAGGTAGGTGCATAGCTTGGTGAGCTTTGAGATCGTAAAGAAGCTGATATGCCCCAAACGTCAGAGCAGATTTATACACATTCTGCAACATTACTTCATTGTTTACTGCCCCATATATTTGAGCTCAGTCTCAAGCCCTCAAAAATTCCAGTGAGATTAACAGTGCAATCCAATGCTTGTCTACTCAGAAGTGTGTTGCACTTAATTCAATGGTGCTTGCTCCCAGGTAAGTGGGTACACAGTTAAGCATAGAAAAAGAGGCTTGAGTCAGCATACAGATTGAATCTATAATCTATCTTTGAACAAACAACTCCCATCTCAAAATTTACTGCTTAAATTCTAATTCTATAAACTTTCCCAAACATCTATATATCAAGTTTCTAGTGTTTTATACCCTGTACAATATATATTGACCATTAATTATTGACCATTAACTGATAAGCAAAACTCTACTTATGCCTTTGACCCTGAGTTTTACAACTCAACACTCTTCAGAAAAAAATATTTAGACCAAACATTATGTTTTACAAACTCTTCATTCCTCAAATACCCCTTGACCCCAAGTAATGGGCATTAATTCAGCATCCTTCCTTAGGTATTATCCAGAATTCTTTGCTAATTATTTTTTGACATCACTTACCCAGAATTCATTGTCAACTTTCTTGTATCTTTGAGTGTCTTTGCCTTAATATAATCACTATTTTTATTTATTTATATCTCTAAATTATTATGTATCATTAAGCATTTCTAGTCCAGCTTCATTTGGCATTTATATTGCTTTGGGAGAGGTGGGTTAGCATATCATAGAATCATCATAGAATCATAGAATAGTGGGGTTGGAAGAGGCCTATAAGACCATCGAGTCCAACCCCCTGCTCAGTGCAGGAATCCAAGTCAAAGCATCCCTGACAAGTGGCTGTCCAGCTTCATCTTGAATGCCTCCAGTGTGGGAGAGCCCACTACATTCCTAGGTAATTGGTTCCATTGTCGTACTGCTGTAAGAGTCAGGAAGTTTTTTCTGATGTTCAGCCGGAATCTGGCTTCCTGTAACTTGAGCCCATTATTCCGTGTCTGGCACTCTGGGAGAATCGAGAAGAGATTGTGGCCTTCCTCTCTGTGACAACCTTTCAAGTACTTGAAGAGTGCTATCATATCTCCCCTCAGTCTTCTCTTCTCAAGGCTAAACATGCCCAATTCTTTCAGTCTCTCCTCATAGGGCTTTGTTTCCAGTCCCCTGATCATCTTCATTGCCCTCCTCTGAACCCTCTCCAGTTTGTCTGCCAAGATCTTTCTCACTTGTAGTGTTGTTGAGCCAAGTATTCCCCATCTTGTAACTGTGCATTTGGTTTCTTTTTCCTAGGTGCAGAACTTGGCATTTCTCCCTGTTAAATGTCATTCTGTTGTTTTCTGCCCAGTGCTCCAACCTATCAAGATCACTTAGAATGTTGTTTCTGTCTTCCAGGGTATTAGCTATCCCACCCAATTTGGTGTCATCTGCAAATGTGATCAGCATTCCCTGCACCTCCTCCTCCAAGTCATTAATACAAATGTTGAAGAGCACTAGGCCCAGGACTGAGCCCTGCAGTACCCTGCTTGTTACCTCTCCCCAGTTTGAGAAGATCCCATCGATAAGCACTCTTTGAGTCCAATTGTGTAGCCAACTGAGGATCCACCGGATCGTTGTTTCATCTAGCCCACTTTGAGCTAGTTTGCTCATCAGGATATCATGGGGTACTTTGTCGAAAGCTTTGCTGAAGTCGAGGTATATTATGTCCACAGCATTCCCACGGTCCACAAGGGAGGTTACCTGATCAAAAAATGAGATCAGATTCATCTGGCAGGATTTGTTCTTAACAAATCCATGTTGGCTTCGAGTCATCACTGTATTGTTTTCATGGTGTTTACTGATCGATTGCTTTATAATCTGCTCCAGGCTTTTCCCAGGGATTGATGTCAGACTGACTGGTCTGTAGTTCCCAAGTTCCTCCTTTTTACCCTTTTTGAAGATAAGGACAACATTAGCCCTCCTCCAGTGATCTGACACTTCACCCATCCTCCATGATTTCTCAAAGAGAATAGACAGCGGTTCTGAGAGTTGTTCTGCCAGTTCCTTTATTACTCTAGGATGCAGTTCATCTGGCCCTGGAGATTTGAACTCATTCAGAGTAATTAGGTGTTCCTTGACCATATGCCTATTGATCTCAAGCTGCAATCCTGCCCCTTCAGCCTGTACTTCGCCTTTGCCAGGGGGCTCATAGACCCTCTTTTGGGAGAAGACTGAGCCAAAGTAGGAACTGAGCACTTCTGCCTTTTCTTTGTTATCTATTATCATTTTGCCATCCTTATTTAATAGCTGAACCATCATTACTGTCCTCTGTCTTTTACTATGCACATATCTGACGAAAGCCTTTTTGTTGCTTTTAGCATCCCTTGCTCACAACACTTCGTTCTCAGCTTTAGCCTTCCTGATGCCATTCCTGCAATCCTGTGCTACCTGCCTGTACTCTTCCTTTGTAGCTTGGCCTTCCTTCCATTTCCTAAATGTGTCCTTTTTGTTTTCAGGTCATCCCTAAGCTTTTTGTGAAGCCACATTGGTTTCTTCTGCTGTCTTCCACCTTTTTTTTCTTGTTGGAATGGTTTGTAATTGTGCCTTTAAAATTTGCTTTTTTAAAAGCTCCCACCCATCTTGGACTCCTTTTCTCATTAGAGTCGCTTGCCAAGGGACCTTTCTTATCATTGTTCTGAGTTTATTAAAATCAGCTTTCCTAAAATCCAGGGTAAGCATTTGGCTACACTCGGCTTTTGCTTCCTATAGAACCAAGAACTCAAGTATAACGTTGTCGCTTTCCCCTGAAGTTCCTGTAACTGCTACTTTATCCACTAAGTCATCTCTGTTGGTTAGGATCAAGTCAAGGATAGCCGATCCTCTAGTTCCTTCCTCCACTTTCTATAAGACAAAGTTATCAGAAACACGATTCAGGAATTTCTTGGAAGGGCTATGTTTTGCAGAATTTTTCTCCCAACAAATATCAGAGAAATTGCAGTCCCCCATTACTCCTACTACATGCTTCCTTGAAACCTTGGCAATTTGCTCTTCAAAAGTTTCATCATCGTCTTCTCCTTGATTGGGTGATGGGTAGTAGACGCCGACCACCATGTTTCTTTTATTCTTTGCTCCATTTAACTCAGATGCTCTTGATGGGGCTACCAAGCTCATCCTCCTGTATTTCTGTGCAGAGATATGTATTTTTAACATATAGTGCAACTCCACCTCCCTTTCTGTTCCTTCTGTTCTTTTTGAACAAGTTATATCCTTCAATTGCTGTATTCTAGTCATAGGAGTCATCCCACCAGGTTTCAGTTACATCTATCAAGTCATAATTTCCCTCCTGTATTAGGAGCTCAAGTTCGTTCTGTTTGTTTCCCATACTCTGGGCATTAGTATATAGACATCGAAGACCATGTGCTTCATAGTCTGGCTTTCTTCCTACATGTTTTTGCAGACAATTATGTGGCGCCATTAGAGCTGTTCTCTCCATTGTGGTGCATGAGCCTACGTCCATTGTTACCCCCAACTTTATGTCTCCCTCTATGTTTAAAGCCCTCCTGATGAAGTTCTTCATGCTGTGGCCAAACACAGTCTTCCCAGCCTTTGTGAGGTGCAGTCCATCCCTTGCCAACAGTCCATCTTCCAGGAAGTATAGCCCATGGTCCCAGAATCCAAATCTCTCTTGTCAGCACCACCTTCGTAGCCAGTCATTCACCTGGAGTATTTTTCTTTCCCTTTCTATCTCTCTTCTAACTACTGGAAGGATGGATGAGGAAACTATCTGGGCCCCGAAGTTCTTGAATTTCCTTCCCAAAGCTTCTAAGTCTAATATGATTTCTTTGTAGCTCCACTTGGCGGTATCATTTGTTCCCACATGGATGAGAAGACAGGGGTACATTGGGCTTTATGAGTGTAGGCAACCCTTCAGTCACGTCTCTAATCCGTCCTCCTGGGAGACAGCACACTTGGCGAGTCCATCGGTCTTCGCGACATACTTGGGTCTCAATCCCATGCAACAAGGAATTTCCCACTACTACTACTCTTCTTGTTGTAGGCCTTGGTTTCATTGTCTCCACTTCTTTGACTTTCAGCATCTTGCTTGCTCTCATGTGTGGTCCCCTGTAATTTTTCCTCTGCAGGCTGTCCTCCAGTCTCATCCTCAAAAAACAGTTCCATAGTTCCACTGGTACAGAGTGGCTTCTAGTTCTTCTGCTCCTGTCACCCTTTTCCAAGGAGTATGCTCTAGTTCATTTTTCTTCACTTCAGCATTTACCTCTTCTGCCTCAGCTTGCTACTGCTCTTCTAGCTTCTGTTCTTCACTTTACTGCTGTAGTTCAACCGTTCTGTCCAAGAAGTCTTCATGGTCTCTTATTCCCTTGAGGGTCGCCACTTGCCTCTCCAGTCCTCTTACTTTTTCTTCCAACAGTGTAATCAACTTGCACTTGTTGCATGTGTAGGCCATGCTGTTCTCCGGCAAGAAAACAAACCTTGCGCAAACCTTGCAGGTCACCACCACTGGAGAATCTTTTCCTTCCATAGACTCTATTCCCTTTATGTTTCTAGCTTTCTCATTGTACTGGGATAGCCTACGCTTTGTCCTCTATTCACTGGAGGTTAACAACAGAGTCCCATTGGTATGGAAGTGTGTGTTACAAGAAAAATAAATTTAAAACAACGTTAGGGACCTCCCCTTCCGAACTCCCCTGGCCAGCTCCTGTCCGCTGGCTCTGATCATTCGCTCTCTGGGAGCTTACTTGCTTCTATAGCCCCTAGACCAGCTGGAGCAGCTTCCTCTGCTCTTTATCAGTAGCCTTCCCTGCAATTCCAATGAAGTTAACATCAGCTATTTTCTAGAAATATGACACAAAAGCGCATTGAATCAAGTACTGCAAAGGCCAAACAGATAAGTGGAGCTATTTTAAATGTTTATACATACAAAGGATGGATGAATGATAGTTCCAAACCTAAAAATATTCCAAGCTGAAGTATTTTTTTCATCACTGTATGATTTGGATACATGGGGTGATAATGAAATATGCATTAGAGCACTGGAAACAGAACAGAATAAATTTCTGCAGAGACTTTTAGGATTTCCCCCCGAGACCCCAGCACCTGCCCTTTGAGCAGAGATAAGATGGCCCCCAATTAAAGCATGGATACATGTGTTGTTGAAATTTCACAAACATGCATACCTGATGAATCGTTGATAAAATAGGCATATTTTTCTTCAAATAGAGTGGGAAAATCAAGGTGACATTTTACAGGTATATAATTGTACCAAAGTACTTTGAGGTTGTCTAGGCAAAAAAGAACTAAGGACGCAATCCTATGTGGATGGTCTGAGACAGGCTTTATGAGGGTGATATGGGTGTTGTAACAATCTAACGTTTTTATGGTATTGCCTTTTAAAAGGGACCATCTATGTATTGTGAAGATTTGATCCCCCTCCCCTTTTTGAAATATGCTTTCAGATCATGCTTCCTGCTTTGTTGGATGGTAGACCTGTATATGTAAATTGAATCAGATGGAGAATATAAGTAATCACATGCTGAAATGCCCTTTATATGACAGGTCTATGAAAAAAAAATTGGAAAATATTTTGTTTAAATTAACAACCTGTTCTGGTTAGAAAAGCATCTTTTTTTTCTTATTTTTTACTGGAAAACTCTCACCATTTTGTGATTTATAGAAAAGCTTTGCATGCTTTTGTTGCATGGGAACTCCAGGTGAAAGAAATGGAAAGGATCAGGATAGCTCATAGGGGATTCCTTAATATAATAGATGACAGTTCTTTCTGGTTTAAGTTAACATTTTATTGTACTGGATAAAATATATTTTTTAAAACTTTTATCTTATTTCATTGTAACTTTTGTAATGGAAATTGTGTATGGAAAGTCTTTCTGGAAATTGCCAAGACCAATGGCTAATACAATAAAATTGTTGTTGTTAATGATGATTGCAATTATTTGTTTGCAAAATGTTTGCAATTATTTAAATAGAATTAAAACTTCAATTTATTTCTCTATAACATCTATTTTCTAACAATGTCTTTCTGTTAGAAAATAGATGTTATGGAGAAATAAAAGGTTGTCGTATTATTGTTCCTGTTATACCTCTTGGATTTTTTTACATTTGTTTTATCTCTGATGTAATTCCTTACATAAGCAAAAATTATTTTTAAAAAAATATTTTTAATTATGGTGAACCACCCAGAGAGCTTCAGCTATGAGGCAGTATAGAAATATAATATATGGATGTATGAATGAAATGAAAATATTGCAATATGAAATAATATGTTCAATCTTTTCCGTTTAAGGTTGGTCGGGATTGCTCAATCCACATTTGGGATACAGAGACAATCAAACCACTATCAGTATTAAAGGGCTATCACCAATTTGGTGTCTGTGCTGTTGACTTTTCAGGTATTTATGATTATCTTGTTTTTCTGAAACTACAGTCCTTAACAATGTGACACAGCTTCCTTGATCATAAGAGTAGATCACTATTATATTGATACCTGAACAACTGAAATATTTTACTCTTATCTATGAGGAAAGTTAATACTAAAAAGCTACCTTTACAATCGTTATCTTGTAGAAAAGTCTTACTTAGGCTTTTTGCCATCACTCCTAAATGTGACTGAACACTGCATTACAAATGAGCAATTCTGTTTTATTCCATTGGGCCTGTTTTTGTTCATCTGTTTTAGCAACTGCTCAGCTGAAAGGTTTTCAGTTTCTCACATAAGTGTCCTAAATGCACAAAAAATCCATAGACTTCATTGAGACTTTGTATGCTACTATTGGAAGCATATGCTACTTTTGGCAATGCCTATGTCAGAATTTTATAATAGTAAAATATACAGTTTGAATTATTGTTAACAAAAAGGTTATTTTGTTAGGGAACCAAACTACATATCTTTCATCACTGTCATTCATAGTGAGACATAAAAACAGCATCAAAATACACATTTATTAGTAGGCAATGATTATTAATCAGTATGCTGAAAGTCTAGAGAGGTGGTTTTGGAGGGATTCTGGCAAGGTGCAATGAATGACATGCCTAACAGACATGGGAATGGATTGTAAAGAATAAATGTGGGCATACAGGGGCAAACAACAATCAACATCTTGCTGGTTACAGAGTAATGATTTAGCCCTGTCATTCTTATCATATATTTCCCTTGTTAGTGGATGGCAAACGGTTAGCTTCAGTTGGAATAGATGACAATCACACTATTGTTCTTTGGGACTGGAGAAAAGGAGAGAAGCTTTCAGCAGTAAGGTAAGAGTCTAGCTTAATTATGGAATCTAGCTAAAGCAAAATTCAAGTAGCATTGGCCAGGAAAAAAAGTACAAGAACTCTGGGCTTGTTTGGATGATCTCCGTACGCACAGTGGGAAGATGAGGTTATGCCTTCCCAAGCCACTGGACAACCCAGCATGGATATAATATGCATAGAATGTAGGTCCTAATTGCACAAATGATATCCCACAGTGAATCCTGGAAATGACTGCAATTCAGGCTTATTGTACATTTGACTTTATGTGCATAGGCCTTACCCAATGATGGATGTCCAGCAGGCCCACAAGCAGGACAAGAGCATCTAGTAGGTGGGATGGGAAGGAACACTTTTGCTCACCCATTATGCACAGGGAGAAGATCACCAGACTTGCCCTCTGAGACCTTTACATAGCAGTTCATTTAATAGCTGCCATGTGTCTGGTCCAAACCAAAAGGCAAGTACACAAACTAAATAAATAACATGAATAAAATAACTGATACTAGAACCCATCATGACTAATTACCACTGTGATAGTCAGGACTTTCAGAGTATAGCCGTAATTTATTATTCACAGATTAAGATGTAAACATGTATCTGTTATTGCAGACAAGGATAACAGTTTCTTAGCAGGCTGATGACTTGTTTCACATTGCTAAACCCTTGACATTATTGTGTATTCAGGTGCATAGCCATGTGGAGAAAGCCTAGTGTGTGAACCAGGCCTTTTAAGGTAAAGATACAGGCTTGGATCCAGAGCCTCCTGCAGATGGAAGGACTCTGTTACCAGATCTGCTTCATGTGTCTTCAATCACACAAATATGTAGCCACATCTATACACATGTTCTCAAATGATATAGAACTACCAGGATCTTAAGCTGAGGCATATTGTACACAGCACTTAAATAAAGTGGGGAAATAAACTCAAGAACACTAACAAAGCTTAAGTATGAAGAATACATATTTTTATTTCACGCAGGTGTTTACAGAAAGGAAAGGTTGGTTAGTGTACTACCCTGGCACTGGATTAGCAGACTTTTTGCCTTATGTTTCCTAATAGCAAGAATAGAGCAAGAAATGACAGAGAAATTATAGTTTGTCAAATAAGGAGCGAGAGGATGCTTGGGTAATGGTGGGATGATCTCTGGAGGCCTAGATGCAGTGGGAAAATGTGAGTGTTGGTGGTAAAGGGTTGGCCATCCGAAAGGCAGAATAGACAGATTTAGAGCAATATCAGGAGAGACTGAGAACCGAAGGAAGTCACAGCAGGTATCTGTTTCAGAGCAGGAAAGCAAAGGGCTTCACTTCATGGTTGGTCACAATCACTTGGTAATTCACAGATAACAATGGTTACCCTGGCTTCCAGTCTTTTCGGTAATGGGATGCACCATATTACCATCAAATATCCTAATACCTCGGTTATGGAATGAATAGGAGCCTTCCTTTGTTTCCTGGTTTCATTACTGAATTTTAGACTGGCTAATTAAGCATAACAAATCATGCTTCTGAGAGATAAGCAGGAAGAGAACAAAGGATACCCAAGGGATAGCCTGGGGGTATCTTAACCGAATGATCTGTTTGGCGGTGAAAATAGTCCAGGATTGAAGGATTTTTCATGCCAGGGCTGTAGACTGGCCAGTTCAAGTTACCCTTCAGGAGACTTTGGTGTGGTGGTGGATATGACTCCTCTTGCTGCAGAAGTGAGGTGTTACAAGCCTGCTACCACCACTTGGGGAATTTTTCTTCTGTTACCCTGTACACAAAGCATACCAGGCAACTATGTTGCTGCTGTATAAACTGCTAGCTCCAGTTCTTGTGGGTATTGACCTCCATTAAGCCACACTGGATAAATAATAATGTTTTATTTTCTTATTAATTAACAGTAACAACAATTCACATCCTTTGAAGGCCAAGTAAAATAATAAACCAGCACACACAAAGTCATCTAACTCCCTTCCCCTCAGTCCCCAACTTCCAACTGTCATAAGTGTCCTTGGAAACCCACTGACCAATCCTTACTCATCAGAGAATCCTAACCACCATGAAACTCTAGCACTGGTACAGCCAGTTCCAGCAATAAACACAATCTGCTGAACCTTAATTTTAAAAACATTCTATTTCACCATAGTGGTGACCTGGTTATTAAGAAGGCATTTACATTTACCAGGAGTTCCCACTGTTTTCACACTTTCATGAGGGCAGTTCCTATTCATTCTGTTACAGCAGAGGACACACAGGTCATGCATTTTAAATGCATCAAGTTGTAGTAGCCTGCACATTACCAACAGGACGTTTATGCTCCTGGCTACCTCCAAGCCCCTTGCTTACACAGCCTTCTGAAACAAAATGGATACTTTAGCCAAGGCGATGCCAAAACAGATGGGCGCATGCACGCTGATGAGTAAACACCATCATGGCTGAGCATTTCAGTAATTTATTTATTTATTACATTTATATCCCGCCTTTTTTCCTCCTTAAGGAACCCAAGGAGGCGTACATAGTCCTCCTTTTCCTCCATTTTATCCTCACAACAACCACCCTGTGACGTGGGTTGGGCTGAGAGTCTGTTACTGGCCCAAAGTCACCCAGTGAGCTTCCTTGGCTGAGTGGGGACTAGAACCTGGATCTCCCAACTCCCAGTCCAACACTCTAGCCACTGCACCACACTGGCTCTCCATGGCTTCTTCCATCTGCAGAAGGCTTCTGAACCAGTGGAGCATTTCTGCTGGCAGAATAGCGGGGAAGGAGGAGGTGATGTTCACTGATTCTCCCCTCCCCTTGCAGCCCTCTACGTCCCCTCCAAAAATCTGCTCTGGAGAGTTGGGGGACCTTCATAACAGTGTGGCATGTGGCACTGGGGGCTGCGCAGGGAGAGAGAAATCAGTGAAAATCACCTTCCACCTCCCCCCTTCCTGCTGGTCAGAGTGTCTTGAGCAAACTGCACCTGAGAGTAATCTCACTGGTGTGGGAAATCCTGGAACCAACCTGCATTTTTTTTATATAGCAGAGGTGTTTTTAATGCCAAATATAGGCTTTTGAAAATGGTAGCTCAGGGTCTGCCATGAATGTATAAATGATCCAAACTTGCTGAAACAATTATTGTAATCTAACATAATAATCACAGCCATATATTTCACTGGCATATTATAACAAAGAAATATAATTACATTATATTGGCTTTTTTTTTTTAGTTAGATATATGTTACTTAGTAAATGGTTGAATATGTATTTTACTATTTTGTCTTTTCTATGGCAGTTGCAGAAAATAAAAATAGAATCCAAGGTCATAGTTTTGAAAATTAGACTTTTAATAGAAGTTTCTTCTATTATTGCTAACACGTGGATCCATCACTAGCCATTTGGGACCATTTTAACTTCACTATTTCAATGTGCACAGTTCTTGAAGATCTTGTTTTTTCTTAACTGTATTGCCAGGGAGAAAGCTTTTCCCCGTATCAAAGTGAAAATATTTTGTATTATGTTTTAGGGGAAGCAAAGACAAGATCTTTGTTGTTAAGATTAACCCCTACATGCCGGATAAACTCATCACAGCTGGAATTAAACACATAAAGTTCTGGCGAAGAGCAGGTAAGAAAAAATTATTTAAGGCATTACCATATTACTTTGAAAAGTTACTTTAATTTCTGTGCACCAGAATACTCAGTGCCTGCATAAGGAGAACACCTTATCCCAGTACTGGTATTTCAGAGCTTGATCCTATGGACAGAGGCGGTCACACAGAATACAGTTAGTCTGCAATTGTATGCTCATTTACTTGGAAATAAGTCTCACTTAGCTCAATGGGGATTATTTCTGAATAGACTTGTATAGAATTGTACATCTCATTCTCTTGTCTCGTTGACATAGTGTGATTCTATATATTCTCACAACTAAAACACTCTGATTTCTACAGACTTTACTCATCTCTAAGTGTGCATGGGATTGCAAGCTAAGCCTAAATCCGTTTACAGATGTATGCATTTTCTCTCAGCTTTGTATTTATGGTTTATGGATAAATCATATAGATAGCTTGCCCTGAGATTTCTGGATAGAGGAAACTACACATTTAATGAATAAAACTAGCAATTAAAATGAATATTAAATTTGATTAAAAATTGTTCTATGTGGTCTTTTAGAAAATTATGTTTAAATTTATATGTAATAATTTGTTTTTATTTTACTTTAAGGAGGTGGACTGATTGGGAAAAAGGGTTATGTGGGTCCAATGGGGAAGGTCGATACAATGATGTGTGCAGTTTATGGCTGGACAGAAGAGATGGGATTCTCTGGAACTTCAACTGGGGATGTGTGTATATGGAGAGATCTGTTCCTCATAAAAACTGTAAAAGCACACGATGGCCCAGTGTTCAGCATGCATGCGCTAGAAAAAGTAAGTGACTTATATTGAATATGAATTGATAATACTTCTTTCAGAAGAAATGCAACACCAAAATCTAAAGAGCTACTTTAGGTATGCCTAAGGGCATTGGCAAGCCCAGTGAAATTTTTCGCTTTTTTTTCTAACCCTCCATCAACTGCTGGGGACAAATACATCCCAACAGCACTGAAAAAATATCATGAAACTTTTGTGTCAGTCTTCCACAACTCCTTGTTCCAGGTAGTCTTCAGCTATGATGAGGCATGAATTGACATGTGGTGTGTCAGAAGGCCTCCCCTTAATTTAGTGAAAAATCTATGTTTTTACTCCTATAACATTGGGGAGCAATTCTACCCTATTGGAATGACTGAGACAACTGAAAACCCATGCATATAAGGTGCTAGGGCAGCCTTCCCCAACCTAGTGCCCTCCAGATGTGTTGGATCATAGCTCCCATAATTAGCATGGCCATTGGCCAGTCCAACATATCTGGAGGGCACCAAGTTGGGAAAGGCTATGCTAGGGGTCAAGTCACCTTGCCAAATGGTGTTTGAAGTTATTAGTTCCTTGTCATGTCTACAGATGCTTAGCCCAGAATTTATTCAATCCATTTCATGTGAGAAAGGAGCACAGAGGATGAAACAATATTGTGTTTATTTTCATAATAGACAAATTCACTTCTCTTAACACCACAAATGGTATCAGGGGTACCGTTTGTAGCGATTCAGTTTGGGAGATAGAATAGAATTTCTGGCACATTCTAAGCAGAAGGCACCACTAAAATGTTATTCCCTTTGATCTGAATGTAAAATATATATTCATCTTGACCTTGAATTCAATTATGATTTAGTGATTTTATGTTCAGCATAGTTAGTGAAGATAGCTATAGCTGTAGGAATGCTCTCCATGGATGCAAAAGTGGGACAAAAGATGAGCAAGGTTAATATTTAAATTAAATACTTATACTGTCTACAGAATAGGTTTCCTGTTCATTTTCTAATATTTTTCAGGGATTTGTAACTGGAGGCAAAGATGGAATTGTGGCTCTTTGGGATGACACCTTTGAACGGTGTCTCAAAACATATGCCATCAAGAGAGCCGCCTTGGCCCCTGGCTCCAAAGGTAATTTGAAGATTTATCTAATCTTTATAGTACATTTCAGACCTCTTTCATTTCAGTTTGGATTGTAATAATCTGATTTAGCAACAGCCTTCTTGAACAGAGTCCGAAAAGGCATAGGGAGGAATCACAGGGTGGGCTCTTCCCAAGAGGTCGGGAGCTTCTTATGTTACCCTGATGGCATGCTATATATCTGCTACAATGCAGCAAGTGTGGATGGTCCATACTGAAGTTGTGAGATAGCATGTGACTAAAGGATTAGTACAGGGGTGGAGAGCTTCTGGGGTCATGGGGCCACACTTCCTCCATCCTGGAACCCACCAGGGGCCATACTCCACTCCCACTGAAATTGCCGCTGAAATTGCCACTGTAGAAGCAAAAACACTGCAATTTCTCAAGTAAGCAAGGTGCACGGGGAGCACCAACCTTGTTTGAAAGCAGAATTGCACTCTGAGCAGGATTCTGCTTGTAAACAAAGTGCACGCTTCCCGTGTGCCCTGTTTGGTTGTAAAATTTCTGCTTTTTTGGCGGTGGCAAATTCAGCAGCAGGTACGGGTGGGGGGCAAGAATGACCACAGGCCATGTGTTGCACACCCCTGGATTAGAAGAACATCTTCACTCTAACACAATCTTCACATTTACCTACTGCCTTACTCCTTCATATGTTCCCATTTTCTGAAGTGTGTTGCCGGAACATTTTATACCAATGCAGAGAAGAGACACAAAAAGTATGATGCTTTGCTGAATTAGGCTCTAAGATCATCATAGAATAGTAGGGTTGAAAGGGGCCTATAAGACTATTGAGCCCAACCCCCTGCCCAGTGCAGGAATCCAAGCCAAAGCATCCCTGACAAGTGGCTTCATCTTGATTGCCTCCAGGGTGGGAGAGCCCACTACCTCCCTAGGTAATTGGTTCCATTGTCATACTGCTCTAACAGTCAGGAATTTTTTCCTGATGTTCAGCCGGAATCTGGCTTCCTGTAACTTGAGCCCGTTATTCCATGTCCTGCATTCTGGGATGATCGAGAAGAGATCGTGGCCTTCCTCTCTGTGACAAGCTGCTCCAGCTGGTCCAGGGACTACAGAAGCAGGCAAGCTCCCAGAGAGCGAGCAACCAGAGCGAGTGAACAGGGGGAGCAAACAGGAGTTGGCCAGGGGAGTTCGGCAGGGGAGGTCAAGGGGGAGGCCCCTAACATTTTTTTTATTATTATTTTTTAACTAACTTTTTTCCATTTATTTGTCTTGTAACACACACTTTCACACCAGTGGGACTCTGCTTTTAACCTCTACTGAGTAGAGGAGCAGGCACAGGCTAGTCTAGAACAATCACAAAGCTAGACACAAAAAGGGAAAAGAGGCTATGGAAGGACAAGACTCTCCGGTGGTGGTGACCTGCAAGGTGTGTGCAATGTTTGTTTTCTTGCCTGAGAACAACATGGCCTACACCTGCAACAAGTGCAAGTTGATCACGCTGCTGGAAGAAAAAGTAAGTGGACTGGAGCGGCGACTGTCGACCCTCCGGGGAATAAGAGAACACGAAGAGTTCTTGGACAGAATGCGGGAACTACAGCAGCAAAGGGAAGACCAGAAGCTTGAAGAGCAACAGCAAGATGAGGCAGTGGGAAATGCTGAGGTGAAGAAAAATGGAGTAGAGGATACTCCTTGGAAAAGGGTGACAGTTAGGAGAAGAAGAACTAGACGCCACTCTGCACCAGTGGAAGCAGTGGAGCTGTGGAAGCGATTCCAGGTATTTGCGGATGAGACTGGAGGACAGCCTGCAGAGGAAGAATCACAGGGGAACCTGCATGAGAGTGAACAAGAGGCTGAAGGTCAGTCAAACAGAGGCGATGAAACCCAGGCCTACAAGAAGAAGAAGAGAAGAGTGGTAGTAGTGGGAGACTCCTTGCTGCGTGGGATCGAGACCCAAGTATGTCACAAAAACCCGTGGACTCGCCAGGTATGTTGTCTCCCAGGAGGACAGATTAGAGACGTGACTGAAAGGTTGCCTGCACTCATAAAGCCCACTGACAGGTATCCCTTTCTTCTCATCCATGTGGGAACAAATGATACCGCCAAGCGGAGCTACGAAGAGATCACGTCAGACTTTGAAGCTTTGGGAAGGAAACTCAAGAACTTTGGGGGCCAGATAGTTTTCTCATCCATCCTTCCAGTAGTTAGAAGAGGGATAGAAAGGGAACGAAAAATACTCCGGGTGAATGACTGGCTACGAAGGTAGCGCTGACGAGAGATATTTGGATTCTGGGACCATGGGCTATACTTCCTGGAAGATGGGCTGTTGGCTAGGGACGGGTTGCACCTCACAAAGGATGGGAAGAATGTGTTTGGCCACAGCATGAAGAACTTCATCAGGAGGGCTTTAAACTGAATCCTACGGGAAAGAGAGATGTAACGTTGGGGGTAACAATGGACGTAGGCGCATGCACTGCAATGGAGAGAACAGCTCTGATAGCGCCCAATAATAGTCTTCAGACACATGTAGGAAGAAAGCCAGACTATGAAGCACATGGTCTTCGATGTCTGTATACTAATGCCCAGAGTATGGGAAACAAACAGAACGAACTTGAACTCTTAATACAAGAGGGAAATTATGACCTGATAGGTATAACTGAGACTTGGTGGGATGACTCTCATGACTGGAATACAGCAATTGAAGGATATAACTTGTTCAAAAAGAACAGGAGGAACAGAAAGGGAGGTGGGGTTGCACTGTATGTGAAAAATACATATCTCTGCACGGAAATACAGGAGGAGGAGCTTGGTAGCCCCATCGAGAGCATCTGGGTTGAAATAAATGGAGCAAAGAATAAAAGTAACCTGGTGGTCGGAGTCTACTACCGGCCACCCAATCAAGGAGAAGACAAGGATTGAAAAGCAAATAGCCAATGTTTTAAGGAAACATGATGTAGTAGTAATGGGGGACTTCAATTTCCCCGATATTTGTTGGGAGACAAATTCTGCAAAACATGGCCCCTCCAGGAAATTCCTGACTTGTGTGGCGGATAACTTCCTCCTACAGAAAGTAGAGGAAGGAACTAGAGGATCGGCTATCCTTGACTTGATCCTAACCAACAGAGATGACTTAGTGGATAAAGTAGCAGTTACAGGAACCCTGGGGGAAAGCGACCATGTTGTACTTGAGTTCTTGGTTCTAAAGGAAGCAAAAGCTGAGTGTAGTCAAACGCGTACCCTGGATTTTAGGAAAGCTGATTTTAATAAACTCAGAACAATGATCAGTAAGGTCCCATGGCAAGCGACGCTAACGAGAAAAGGAGTCCAAGATGGGTGGGAGCTTTTAAAAAAGGAAATTCTCAAGGCACAATCACAAACAATTCCAACAAGAAGAAAAGGTGGAAGACAACAGAAGAAGCCAATGTGGCTTCACAAAAAGCTTAATGATGACCTGAAAACAAAAAAGGACACACATAGGAAGTGGAAAGAAGGCCAAGTAACAAAGGAAGAGAACAGGCAGATAGTACAGAATTGCAGGGATGGCGTCAGGAAGGCTAAAGCTGAGAATGAGCTGAGGTTAGCAAGGGATGCTAAAAACAACAAAAAGTCTTTCTTCAGGTACGTGCATAGTAAAAGGCAGAGGAAAGAAATGGTGGTTCAGCTATTAAATAAGGATGGCAAAACGATAACAGATGACAAAGAAAAGGCAGAGGTGCTCAATTCTTACTTTGGCTCAGTCTTCTCCCAGAAGAGGGTCTATGACCCCCCTGGCAAAGGCGAAGTACAGGCTGAAGGGGAAGAATTGCAGCTTGAGATCAATAGGCATATGGTCAAGGAACACCTAATTTCTTTGAATGAGTTCAAATCTCCAGGGCCAGATGAACTGCATCCTAGAGTAATAAAGGAACTGGCAGAAGAACTCTCAGAACCGCTGTCTATTCTCTTTGAGAAATCATGGAGGACGGGGGAAGTGCCAGATGACTAGAGGAGGGCTAACGTTGTCCCTATCTTCAAAAAGGGTATAAAGGAGGAACCTGGGAACTACAGACCAGTTAGTCTGACATCAATCCCTGGGAAAATTCTGGAGCAGATGATAAAGGAATCCATCTGGAAGCACCTTGACAATAATGCCGTGATTACTCGAAGCCAACATGGATTTGTCAAAAACAAGTCCTGCCAGACAAATCTGATCTCATTTTTTGATCAAGTAACCTCCCTTGTAGACCGTGGGAATGCTGTAGACATCATATACCTCGACTTCAGCAAAGCTTTCGACAAAGTGCCCCATGATATCCTGATGAGCAAACTAGCTCAAAGTGGGCTAGATGAAACAACGATCTGGTGGATCCACAGTTGGCTACAGAATCGGACTCAAAGAGTGCTTATCAATGGGACCTTCTCAAACTGGGGAGAGGTAACGAGTGGGGTACCGCAGGGCTCAGTCCTGGGCACAGTGCTTTTCAACATTTGCATTAATGACTTGGAGGAGGAGGTGCAGGGAATGCTGACCACATTTGCAGATGACACAAAATTGGGCAGGATAGCTAATACTTTGGAAGACAGAAACAAAATTCAACGTGATCTGGATAGACTGGAGCGCTGGGCAGAAAACAACAGAATGACATTTAATAGGGATAAATGCCAAGTTCTGCACCTAGGAAAAAGAAACCAAATGCAGATTTACAAGATGGGGGATACGTGGCTCAACCACACTACAAGCGAGAAGGATCTTGGAATTGTTGTTGATCACAAGCTGAATATGAGCCAACAATGTGATGTGGCTGCAAAAAAGGCAAATGCTCTTTTGGGCTGCATTCATAGAAGCATAGCTTCCAAATCCCAGGAAGTACTAGTTCCCCTCTACTCAGCACTGCTTAGGCCTCATCTGGAGTACTGTGTCCAGTTCTGGGCACCACACTTGAAGAAGGATGCAGACAAACTGGAGAGGGTTCAGAGGAGGGCAACAAAGATGATCAGGGGACTGGAAACAAAGCCCTATGAAGAGAGACTGAAAGAACTGGGCATGTTTAGCCTTGAGAAGAGAAGACTGAGGGGAGATATGATAGCACTCTTCAAGTACTTGAAAGGTTGTCACAGAGAAGAAGGCCAGGATCTCTTCTTGATCATCCTGGAGTGCAGGACACGGAATAATGGGCTCAAGTTACAGGAAGCCAGATTCCGGCTGAACATCAGTAAAAACTTCCTGACTATAAGAGCAATACAACAATGGAACCAATTACCTGGGGAGGTGGTGGGCTCTCCCACACTGGAAGCCTTCATGACGAGGCTGGACAGCCATCTGTCAGGGATGCTCTGACTTGGATTCCTGCATTGAGCAGGGGGTTGGACTCGATGGCCTTGTAGGCCCCTTCCAACCCTACTACTCTATGATTCTATGATTCTATGACAACCTTTCAAGTACTTGAAGAGTGCTATCATATCTCCCCTCAGTCTTCTCTTCTCAAGGCTAAACATGCCCACTTCTTTCAATCTCTCCTCATAGGGCTTTGTTTCCAGTCCCCTGATCATCTTCATTGCCCTCCTCTGAACCCTCTCCAGTTTGTCTGCATCCTTCTTCAAGTGTGGTGCCCAGAACTGGACACAGTACTCCAGATGAGGCCTAACCAGTGCTGAATAGAGGGGAACTAGTACTTCACAGGATTTGGAGCTATAAAAAGATCATACTTTTTAGGAAAAAAATTAGTGGAAATTATTCTGTTACTTTCAAGTATTGAACCTTTATACATAAATCATATAAATTGCCATTTGTGAAGTGTTTATACTGCCACTCCAAATGTTCATGATTTCTATGTGTATCTTTTCATAAGATTAAAAGCAAAATCAGCTCAGAACTGTTTATTAGACTTTGCAACCATCAACAGATATATTTTACAACTATTAACAGAACAATCCTATGCATGTCTAATCAGAAATACGTAAGTCTCATTGGCTGAGTTCACACGATACGACAACCCACCCTGCAAAGTAAACCATGCAGTGTCAGTTATCCTCTGAACAACTCACAGTGAGCCCAACAGATGGTTGGGCTCACCATGGCTTGTTCCCCCACTCCTTCCCCCTCAGTCCCCCAGCTAGCTCCAACTGGTATCCTAGGGACTTGGTGGTAGAAACCATCTTGTCTGCTAACTAGACCCCTGACTCCACTCTGATTGTGACCCCAGGTGCAGTTGGAGCCTTCAATTTTTTTTTCTTTTATTCACACAAAACAGGACCGAAATAATTTTTCACATTTTTCTGGCTTCGGGGAATGTGCACAAATGGCTTCCACTTTTTAATTATTTTTAAATGGGTTTCCCCACCTGTCTAGTGCTCAGCATTACCCACTTAGCAATGAGAACCCCAGGATTTAAAGGGTTGCCCTGATCTTTGGGAGTGCCCTCCTCACAGTCTACCCCTCTTCAAGTCGTCAGCAACTATTTTTCATAGAAAAATGCATGCCACCCACTTTTGCAGTCCTACTCGCAGTAACCAGAAATGGTTTGACAGCTGTCAAGCTAGACACGGTTACTGTGATTGGGAACAAAAAAGTGGGGTGTACTTTTCCATTAAAAACAGTTGCTGGGGACTCAGGCAAGTGGGGATTTAAAGCAGGGCACCCCCCAAGGTTCAGGGCAACACTTTGAACCCTCGGAATAACCATGCTAAGGGGGTGATCTCTACCCTGGTTCCCCACCTGTCATTTGTCAAAGGCTGTCAAACCAGCCTATATACAGGCTAGTCTTGCCTGTTACCTTATATATTTGACAGCTCAAACATACAAGAATCCAGGCAAGGCAAGCCTCCATATTTTTGACAGAGTTGCTCAGTTGCACAATTCTGAAAACCAGATTAAAATAATAATAAAAAGGGGGGGCCATTTGCACACATCCCTGTGAAAAAATTATTTTGGCCCCATTTTGTGCAAATAAAAGTTAATGGTTTTTAAGGCTCTGACCATGACTGGGGGACGTGATCTGAGCAGGAACGGAGGGCTTGGCGGGAACCAGGGGGAGCCAGTGATAGCCCCTCCAAAGTGCCATTTGGGCACAGTTGGAGGGGCTGTCACTGGCAAGAGGCACAGGAAGCAGTTAGGGAAGAGCGGTAGGGGTTTCTGCTGCTCTTGCTGAGTGGCTTGCTGCCCGATGCTTGCAACCCATGATGGGTTGGCATGTCTGAGTTTGGACGATACACCAACCCATTGTGGGTACAACAACCTGAAGAACAAGCCATGAGTTGTTGGGGTGGCTTGTTGCTCATGCACAAGCCACCCTGCAGGAATTGGTCTGGGTTCGGATTACACAACAACCCACAGCGGCTTGTCACCCACGATGGGTTGTCATACAGACACAGTCACTAAGTTCAATGGGACCTATTCCCAGGTAAGTGTGAATGAGATCCCATAACAGGAACCATGGATATAAAAGAGAAATTGTAATGTCTGATCTTTTTATTATTTCAGGATTATGTCAGAAATTAAACAAGAGAATAATAAGCTCTCTTGTTTAATCAATAATAATTATAATGATAACGATGATGCTTTACTTATAAAGTGTTTTCTTCCAAAACTGAATTCTTATATTCCCCCCCCCCGCCCCCCACTCCTCCCATTCAGGTCTCCTTTTAGAAGATAACCCTTCTATACGTGCCATATCATTAGGACATGGTCATATTTTAGTGGGCACAAAGAATGGTGAAATACTAGAAGTCGATAAAAGTGGACCAATAACTTTGCTGGTTCAGGTAAATGTAAATATTAACCATGCGCTTCATGGTTAACCAAATTTAGCTTTTGAAATATTAAAATAATGCTTCATCATCAATCATGCACAATCCCAATGTATTAGGAAAGATGTGATAAATGCCTATATTATTTGGGACAAACATGCCTTTAAACAACACTCACCACTTGCTTTTCTTTCTTCTTCCTCCTGCCTTCATTATTTGACAGACGTACTGATCAGCAATTCAGATACAGATTCAGTCATCTGTCTTGTTTTCCCCTCATGCATCACCTTAATAATAAAATAAGTTTATAAAGAGTAACAAAACTATGCTGAAGATAGGAAGGAGTGGTTTTGCAATGTAGTAAGTGCTAGCTAATCAGCATAGTACACACCTTAACTTCTGCTGCTCATTCACAGAACCAGTTTTCCCTGGCCTTGATTCTGGAGAGAAAATTGTACACAATTGTCTAGTTCAGATGTACAAAGTGTAGTGCTATTGGGCAAACCTAAAAGAACCCTAGCAAAATGTCAGGCTCACATCTTCTCCCCTCCCATTTCTTAATGCTAGTAATACTAGGGAAAACTGGCTAATAGATTCTCATCTGATATTTGCCTATCATCAATGGACTGGCATCCATTGTACCCATTTTTAATTAGTAGAATATAGTAAACTGTAGGCCTAAGATACATAGAATGATGTCAAACACACATCTTCCCCTGATGGAACAACATCCATCAGCAGAACAGATTCCCTGTTCCCCACTGCACCTCCCCTCCAAATCTCCAGGGGGTTGGGGGACCTTCTGAAGCAGATTTGGGGGGGCACAGTGGGCTTCACACGGGGGTTGTGGAGAGGAAGGGAAAGTTCTGCTGTGCAAGCAGAAGTTCACTCACAGAAGTCCACTCACATAACGTAAGATATCACCCCATAATCATTTCCAGTGTGGCTGAAAAGGTTCTCTATTTCCTTTCTATTATTCAAATATCAATTATTAATTCCTGTTCGTAATATAGCAAATAAAATTGAATTAATTTTGTTTTTACAGGGTCATATGGAAGGAGAGGTTTGGGGTTTAGCTACCCACCCTCATTTACCTATTTGTGCCACTGTAAGTGATGATAAAACCTTAAGAATATGGGATCTGTCCCCAAGCCATTGCATGCTAGCTGTTCGAAAACTGAAGAAGGGTAAGATGGGTTTTTCCCATCAAATATTATGAATATTTTGCCATTTACTTAAATTCTAATGGAGTTAAGTAGATATTTGTTAGTTTGTCAAGTAGAATGTAAAAAGAATGAACAGTAGAATGTAAAAAGACTTACATTTTAAAAAATGTAATACAGGCTACTCAAATTGAGATGCTGGGTACATGAGGAGTTTGCCTTTGAAGGGACTGAGTAGAAGCCAGGTTGAAGTAACTTGCTGCTTCAATCAAGTTCTTCAATGATATAGCAAGCAATAGATACTTCAATAGGATAATTGCAGGAAAATGATTCCAGGAAAATGATTCCATTATTTATTTAATTTAAAAGATTTCTGTGTCACCTTGCTGCATTTGGAGGCCTTCCTGCTCATTCTGCTGAGTGGGGGCTTTGACTTCTGCCCCAGAGTCCTGTCCTATTGGCACTACTGGTTACAGTGTCTTGTGCACAGGAGATAAGACCACCAGAAACTATGCCTAATTCAACTTGCTTGGGACTGAAGAGCCGCATTGTGAGTGACCTGAGTAAGCAAAGGTCAGAGTATGTGGGGGGGAAGGGGATGGAGGCTGTTGCTCCCCCACTTCACATCTTCTTGAGGGAAGAGGACAAAAAGAGGTACTGTTTCACACAGATCATAGTTTTAACTCATAGAATTCATTCACTGCCAGAGGTTATAGTAATGACTGGTAACCTAGTATCAAGGTTCCAAGACCTCCCACTGAGTAGGGAGGCAACAGAGACTTGCTGTGCAATCCACAAAGTCTTTATTCAGTTTAAACATGTCTTCACACCTGTAGCGTCTGTAAGAGCTGTCCTCTAAACCTACTTAGCTAAACAAAACAAGGCAGTTGCCTGTCTACTAAATGAACAGTTTCCCACCATGCCTAACAGGCTGCTACAGGGCTCCTTCTTCAGGGAGGGTCCTCTTGACCCAACTTCTGATGTGCAGCCAAGCAGGTGGACCGCCTCCCACCTCCCCTCAACTCTGCCTACTTAACCCTGTGGCAGATTCTTTGTTGTTGTTTATTCGGTTAGTTGCTTCCGACTTCGTGACTTCATGGACCAGCCCATGCCAGAGCTTCCTGTCGGCCGTCGCCACCCCCAGCTCCCCCAAGGTCGAGTCCGTCACCTCCGGAATATCATCCATCCATCTTGCCCTTGGTCGGCCCCTCTTCCTTTTGCCTTCCACTTTCCCTAGCATCAGCATCTTCTCCAGGGTATCCTGTCTTCTCATGATGTGGCCAAAGTACTTCAGTTTTGCCTTTAATATCCTTCCCTCAAGTGAGCAGTCTGGCTTTATTTCCTGGAGTATGGACTGGGTTGATCTTCTTGCAGTCCAAGGCACTCTCAGAATTTTCCTCCAGCACCACAGTTCAAAAGCATCTATCTTCCTTCGCTCAACCTTCCTTATGGTCCAGCTCTCGCAGCCATAGGCTACTACGGGGAATACCATTGCTTTAACTATGCGTACCTTTGTTGTCAGTGTGATGTCTCTGTTCTTCACTATTTTATCAAGATTTGTCATTGCTCTCCTCCCAAGAAGTAAACGTCTTCTGATTTCCTGGCTGCAGTCAGCATCTGCAGTAATCTTTGCGCCTAGAAAGACAAAGTCTGTCACTGCCTCCACATTTTCTCCCTCTATTTGCCAGTTATCAATCAGGCTGGTTGCCATAATCTTGGTTTTTTGGAGGTTTAACTGCAACCTGGCTTTTGCACTTTCTTCTTTCACCTTTGTCATGAGGTTCCTCAGCTCCTCCTCGCTTTCAGCCATCAAAGTGGAATCATCTGCATATCTGAGATTGTTAATGTTTCTACCAGCGATTTTAACTCAAGCCTTGGCTTCATCAAGCCCAGCACATCGCATGATGTGTTTTGCGTACAGGTTGAATAGGTAGGGTGAGAGTATACAACCCTGCCGTACTCCTTTCCCAATCTTAAACCAGTCTGTTGTTCCGTGGTCTGTTCTTACCGTTGCTACTTGGTCGTTATACAGATTCCTCAGGAGGCAGACAAGATGATATCCCCATACCACCAAGAACTTGCCACAATTTGTGATGATCCACACAGTCAAAGGCTTCAGAATAGTCCATAAAACAGAAATAGATGTTTTTCTGAAACTCCCTGGCTTTCTCCATTATCCAGCGGATATTGGCCATTTGGTCTCTAGTTCCTCTGCCTTTTCTAAACCCAGCTTGTACATCTGGCAATTCTCGTTCCATGAATTGCTGGAGTCTACCTTGCAAGATCTTGAGCATTACCTTACTGGCATGTGAAATAAGTGCCACTGTTCGATAGTTTGAACATTCTTTGGTGCTTCCCTTTTTTGGTATGGGGATATGAATTGATTTTTTCCAATCTGTTGGCCATTAGTGAGCTCATATCTAACTGATCTGTGGGTCTTCCCTATTCTCTTTAGTCTGATTCTAAATTGTGCAATTAGAAGTTCGTGATCTGAACGACAATCGGCTCCAGGTCTTGTTTTACCAACTGCATAGATGTCTGCCACCTTTGGCTACAAAGGATGTAGTCAATCTGATTTCGGTGTCGACCGTCCGGTGAAGTCCATGTATAAAGTCGTCTCTTAGGTTGTTGGAAGAGAGTGTTTGCTATGCACAGTGAGTTGTCTTGGCAAAATTCTATCAGCCTATGTCCTGCTTCATTTTGTTCTCCCAGACCATGCTTGCCTGTAATTCCAGGTGTCATTTGCTCCAGCACCACGACAAGATAACAATCTCCTTTGCTGACGGTGGCAGATTCTGGGATCTGTCAATTCTGGTGTTCCCCCTCCCTCCGACAAAGGCTGAATTCTCATGGGGGGAGGGGGGGAGATGGTCTCTGAACCTGGGCCTCCTGTTTGATAAGCTCCTGGGAAGATTCATCCCTGACTTCTGGAGGTTCTTGGGGAATTTCCTCCCCCACTTTCTGTCTCGACTGGCCTTCTTCTAGCTCTGTCTCAGAATCTGAAACCAAACAAAGGAGCCTGGATTCCATTCTGACATCTACATGGCTTTAATAGGGGATTAGACAAATTTTTATTAGATTTTTATTAAATTAGACAAATCCCCTACGTTGAAGAACGTCGGGAAAACCACTAAACCTTTCAGGTATGACCTAAATCATATCCCTGATGAATATACAGTGGAGGTGAGGAATAGATTTCAGGGATTAGACCTGATAGACAGAGTGCCTGAGGAACTATGGACGGAGGTCCGTAACATTGTTCAGGAGGCAGCAACGAAATCCATCCCAAAGAAAAAGAAATGCAAGAAAGCCAAGTGGCTGTCTGATGAGGCTTTACAAGTAGCTGAGGAAAGAAGGGAAGCGAAAAGCAAGGGAGAAAGGGGAAGATATACCCAACTGAATGCAGAGTTCCAGAGAATAGCAAGGAGAGACAAGAAGGCCTTCTTAAATGAACAATGCAAAGAAATCGAGGAAAACAACAGAATGGGAAAGACTAGAGATCTCTTCAAGAAAATTGGAGATCTCAAGGGAACGTTTTGTGCAAAGACGGGCATGATAAAGGACAAAGAAGGCAGGGACCTAACAGAAGCAGATGAGATTAAGAAGAGGTGGCAAGAATACACAGAAGAACTATACAGGAAAGATCTGAATGTCCCTGATAGCCATGATAGTGCGGTCACTGAACTTGAGCCGGACATCCTCGAGAGTGAAGTCAAGTGGGCCTTAGGAAGCATTACTAACAACAAAGCTAGCGGAGATGACAGTATTCCAGCCGAGCTATTTAAAATCCTAAAAGATGATGCTGTTAAAGTGCTGCATTCAATATGCCAACAAATCTGGAACACTCAACAGTGGCCACAAGACTGGAAAAGGTCAGTTTACATTCCAATTCCAAAGAAGGGCAACGCCAAAGAGTGTTCAAACTACCGCACCATTGCGCTCATTTCACATGCCAGCAAGGTGATGCTCAAAATCCTACAAGCTAGGCTTCAGCAGTATGCGAACCGAGAACTACCGGAAGTACAAGCTGGGTTTCGAAGAGGCAGAGGAACTAGAGATCAAATCGCCAACATTCGCTGCATCATGGAGAAAGCAAGAGAATTCCAGAAAAACGTCTATTTCTGCTTCATTGACTACGCTAAAGCCTTTGATTGTGTGGATCACAACAAACTGTGGCAAATTCTGAAAGTGATGGGAGTACCAGACCACCTTACCTGTCTCCTGAGAAACCTGTACGAGGGTCAAGAAGCAACAGTAAGAACCAGACATGGAACAACCGATTGGTTCAAAATTGGGAAAGGAGTACGACAAGGCTGCATATTGTCACCCTGCTTATTTAACTTATATGCAGAGTACATCATGAGAAATGCTGGGTTGGATGAATCAGAGGTCGGAATTAAGATTGCCGGGAGAATTATCAACAACCTCCGATATGCAGACGATACCACCCTAATGGCAGAAAGCGAAGAGGATCTCAAGAGCCTCTTGTTGAGGGTGAAAGAGGAGAGTGCAAAAGCTGGTTTGAAACTCAACATTAAAAAAACTAAGATCATGGCATCTGGCCCCATCACTTCCTGGCATATAGAAGGGGAAGAAATGGAAGCAGTGACAGATTTTACTTTCTTGGGCTCCAAGATCACCGCAGACGGTGACTGTAGCCATGAAATTAAAAGACGCTTGCTCCTTGGGAGGAAAGCTATGGCCAACCTAGACAGCATAGTAAGAAGCAGAGACATCACCTTGCCGACAAAGGTCCGTCTAATCAAAGCTATGGTTTTCCCAGTAGTAATGTATGGCTGTGAGAGCTGGACTATAAGGAAGGCTGAGCGCCGAAGAATTGATGCTTTCGAACTGTGGTGCTGGAGAAGACTCTTACGAGTCCCCTGGACTGCAAGGAGGTCAAATCAGTCCATCCTAAAGGAAATCAACCCTGAGTGCTCATTGGAAGGACAGATAATGAAGCTGAAGCTCCAATATTTTGGCCACCTAATGCGAAGAGAAAACTCCCTGGAAAAGACCCTGATGCTGGGAAAGACTGAAGGCAAAAAGAGAAGGGGACGACAGAGGATGAGATGGCTAGATAGCATCACGGATGCAATGAATATGAACTTGAGCACACTCCGGGAGAGAGCGCAGGACAGGAAGGCCTGGCGTGCTATGGTCCATGGGGTCACGAAGAGTCGGACACGACTGAACGACTGAACAACAACAACAAGACAAATTTATGGATAGGTCTGTTGTGACTATTTACCACAAAACCTCTATGTTCAAAGGCAGTGTACTTCTGAATAATGGATTCTGGGAACATACAGTGTGGGAGGGCTGTTGGCCGCAAGTCCTGCTTGTAAACTTCTTAGAGGCATCTGGCTAGTCACTGATGGAAACAGAATGCTTTACTAGGTGGACTTTCAGTCAGATACACTGGATTCTTCTTATGAAGAAGAGAGACCTTAGGACAGGAGGACCAGGAAACACCACCTCTTGCTGTGGATCAAGAATTCCTAAAACTGTGGATCAGCAAGTCAATTGTAGTGTCAAAACAGTATGAGCTGTGAGCCAGGAAGTCCATGGTGCACTTAAGAACTTGATAGGTAGCCTTGGCAGGACACTATTCTCGCACTATCAGCATTTCATCTGCAGTATGGAAATAATGCTGCCTATCTTATAAAGTTGTTATAAGATTACTGGGATGTCAGTGGAACACTTTGAATACTTGAAAGTGCAACTTAATAATACTTCACATTTATTATTATTTACAGTAAAATCTTTGGTGGCAGGCTTTCTGGTTAGAATTAAAATTTCTCTCCTTGTATTTGCCAGGGGGAAGATGTTGCTGTTTTTCTCCTGATGGGAAGGCATTGGCAGTAGGCCTCAATGATGGAAGTTTCTTAATGGTAAATTCAGACACTCTGGAGGATCTTGTTTCTTTTCATCATAGGAAGGATGTTATTTCAGAGATACGATTTGCTCCTGGTAAGTAATCAGCATCAGATAAGATTATGCCTGACTAGACAACATGGCATTGTAGAATGCCATTACTACTGAGCTTTGGCCCTTCCCCAGCAGTTGCACAGCTACAAATGATTTTTTTTAAATAATAAACAACGTTAAACCTAAGAACGTTGGTTTAAGAACCTAAAAAAAGAAAAGAACATCTGCAAAGTATTACTGATGCGGAAAAGAAACAGGGTCAATATCACGCACAAAATATTTTTTTCACATGTTAACAATCTCCTCAGAAGTAGGTTCCATTGAGTTCAGAGGTGCTTACTCCAAGGTAAATGGATATAGGATTGCAGCCTAATTGTGCTATATTGTTAGTGCAATCCTATATATGTCTACTCAGAAGTAAGCACCATTGAGTTCAACGGGACTTGTTCCCAGGTAAGCGTGTAGAGCAGGGATAGGGAACCTCTAACCCACAGGCCAAATTTGGCTTGCCAGGCTGACCCATCTGGCTTGCAGGCATTGGGTAAGGCCCCTTCTCCAAGTCCCGCTTGGAGAAGGGAATGAAATTCATAGAATCATAGATTCATAGAATAGTAGGGTTGGAAGGGGCCTACAAGGCCATCGAGTCCAACCCCCTGCTTAATGCAGGAATCCAGGTCAGAGCATCCCTGACAGATGGCTGTCCAGCCTCGTCTTGAACGCCTCCAGTGTGGGAGAGCCCACCACCTCCTTAGGTAATTGGTTCCATTCTTGTATTGCTCTAACAGTCAGGAAGTTTTTCCTGATGTTCAGCCGGAATCTGGCTTCCTGTAACTTGAGCCCATTATTCCATGTCCTGCATTCTGGGATGATCGAGAAGAGATCGTGGCCTTCCTCTCTGTGACAACCTTTCAAGTACTTGAAGAGTGCTATCATATCTCCCCTCAGTCTTCTCTTCTCAAGGCTAAACATGCCCAGTTCTTTCAGTCTCTCTTCCTAGGGCTTTGTTTCCAGTCCCCTTATCATCTTCATTGCCCTCCTCTGAACCCTCTCCAGTTTGTCTGCATCCTTCTTCAAGTGTGGTGCCCAGAACTGGACACAGTACTCCAGATGAGGCCTAAGCAGTGCTGAGTAGAGGGGAACTAGTACTTCCCGGGATTTGGAAGCTATGCTTCTATGAATGCAGCCCAAAAGAGCATTTGCCTTTTTTGCAGCCACATCACATTGTTGGCTCATATTCATATTCAGCTTGTGATCGACAACAATTCCAAGATCCTTCTCGCTTGTAGTGTTGTTGAGCCACGTATCCCCCATCTTGTAACTATGCATTTGGTTTCTTTTTCCTAGGTGCAGAACTTGGTATTTATCCCTATTAAATGTCATTCTGTTGTTTTCTGCCCAGCGCTCCAGTCTATCCAGATCGCTTTGCATTTTTTTTCTGTCTTCCAAAGTATTAGCTATCCCGCCCAATTTGGTGTCCTCTGCAAATGTGATCAGCATTCCCTGCACCTCCTCCTCCAAGTCATTAATACAAATGTTGAAGAGCACTGGGCCCAGGACTGAGCCCTACGGTACCCCGCTCGTTACCTCTCCCCAGTTTGACAAGGTCCCATTGATAAGCACTCTTTGAGTCCGATTCTGTAGCCAACTGTGGATCCACCAGATCATTGTTTCATCTAGCCCACTTTGAGCTAGTTTGCTCATCAGGATATCATGGGGCACTTTGTCGAAAGCTTTGCTGAAGTCGAGGTATATGATGTCTACAGCATTCCCACGGTCTACAAGGGAGGTTACTTGATCAAAAAATGAGATCAGATTTGTCTGGCAGGACTTGTTTTTGACAAATCCACGTTGGCTTCGAGTCATCACTGCTTTGTTTTCAAGGTGCTTCCAGATGGATTGCTTTATCATCTGCTCCAGACTTTTCTCAGGGATTGATGTCAGACTGACTGGTCTGTAGTTCCCACGTTCTTCCTTTTTACCTTTTTTGAAGATAGGGACAACATTAGCCCTCCTCCAGTCATCTGGCACTTCCCTCGGCCTCCATGATTTCTCAAAGAGAATAGACAGCAGTTCTGGGAGTTCTTCTGCCAGTTCCTTTATTACTCTAGGATGCAGTTCATCTGACCCTGGAGATTTGAACTCATTCAAAGTAATTAGGTGTTCCTTGACCATATGCCTATCGATCTCAAGCTGAAATCCTGCCCCTTCAGCCTGTACTTTGCCTTTGCCAGGGGGGTCATAGACCCTCTTTTGGGAGAAGACTGAGCCAAAGTAAGAATTGAACACCTCTGCCTTTTCTTTGTCATCTGTTATCATTTTGCCATCCTTATTTAATAGCTGAACCACCATTTCTTTCCTCTGCCTTTTACTATGCACATAGCTGAAGAAAGCCTTTTTGTTGTTTTTAGCATCCTTCGCTAACCTCAGCTTGTTTTCAGCTTTAGCCTTCCTGACACCATCCCTGATACCATCTTGCAGTGGGCGCGGAATCCCTGCTTTTATATCTGATCAGTGATTCCCCCTTAGCGCACTGCTCACCGTCCCAATTGGGAAGGTGCAGGGCAGGCTGGAGGAGTGCTCTACAGGAGATTACAGCCTGTATGCATGAATAGGTGCAGATGGAAATATGATGTGTTGAATTAATGCTTTTAAAAGTTTAAGAAATTACATTTAAAAGTTAAGAGACAACTGATTTTGATCTCCTAACTCCTAATTTTTTCCAGTCTGTTCCCTTGACATATTACTCATAGTTTAGGGAATAATTGAGGGCTAATTAAGGTTGTGTCTGCATCTGCAGTCCTTGTCACATTTCATCACATTTTGTTCTTCCTTGTCAGTACGAATCTTTGCATGTTCTCTGTATACAAAGGCTTCCTTCTCCTGGAATTTTGGGCTCTTTCTCCACTCTTTCTAAATAATACAGAAGTGGTGCAATTAATATATATGCACACATATACTCACCATTAACTTTGATGTATATTTAACAGAAAATCATTTTAAATATTTAAAGGAAAATAATTCCAGTAAAACTGTCAGGGAATCTTGACACCACTGTGAGGGATCCACAGTTGTGCAATACCACAAACAAACTCTGACCTTACACCTCCCCCCGCCCCATGGAATTAGCACAAGAAACTAGCAAAGCATAGATGGTAAACAGGTGTTTTTGCAGAAAATCCGGTTACTTGCCCATAGTACATGGAAAACACTACGAAAGTATTCATCTCCTTACCATTGTATTTTAGGTTCTGGAAAATACTTAGCTGTAGCATCATATGACACTTTCGTTGATATCTACAATGTAATGAGCAGTAAGCGGGTTGGAATCTGCAAGGGAGCCTCCAGTTATATAACACATATGGACTGGGACATAAGAGGTAAGAGGTAACTGCTGCAAAATGATTATACTTCTGTAGTTTAAAAAGTGTATACTGTGCATATGAATATTTAATAAAAATGCTGTTTTCCTACATCATTTCCAAATGGTGATGATAAATACCATCCAAATGTCCACAGCAACTCAAATAAATGTTTATTACATTTATATCCCGCCTTTTTTCCTCTTGCAAGGAACCCAAGGCAGCTTACATGGTCCTCCTCCTCTCCAGTTTATCCTCACAAGAAGGGCACCCCCAAAATTCAGGGCAACCCTGTGAGGTAGGTTAGGTTTTGAGTTCGTGACTGGCCCAAAGTGACCCAGCAAGCTCCATGGCCAAGAGGGAATAGAATCATAGAATAGTAGGGTTGGAAGAGGCCTGTAAGACCATCGAGTCCAACCCCCTGCTCAATGCAGGAATCTAAGAACCTAGATCTTCCGATTTCCAGTCCAACACTCTAACCATTATCCCACACCCAGTCTCAGTATTTTGAATATTGTGCTGACAAAAAAGCCTTCAATATGGTTTTCTAATTGGTGTACTATTTTTTTTCAGGCAAGCTTTTACAAGTCAACACTGGTGCTAAGGAACAGTTATTTTTTGAAGCTCCTCGTGGGAAGAAACAACTCATTCCCAGTGTAGAGGTAAGATGATAATTCTCTGTTTAGTTCAGCTATATATATGTAGTGTGTGTGTGTGTGTGTATGCATGCTTTTTGTCTTTTGCATCATTTTGAAGACATTTGTTTTTGAACAATGACATTTCAGGGAAAAAAAGATGTTGTTATATACTTCTTGCCTCAAAATAGAAGTTCATCTTTTGATTACAATACAGCACAAAATGGGGGCTTAAGAGCACTGTTTGTAGGTGGCTCTTCTCAGTGTAAAAATGAATTAGAGTCTGATAGTTGCTTTCCTTCCTCAGTCAAGTTAATTTGAGGCCACAACTTGAGTGGAATTTGATAGTACATGTCTTACATTTTAAATGTTTTAATATAAATGATAACGAAGAACTATAGCTCACCTACATGCAGTATTTAAGAAAGAAATGGTGTGATTTTAATGGAACAGAACTTTTTTCAATGAAGGAAAAAGTCTTAGCTCATAAAAAAAAGTAGAATTTTCCTTTTCAGGTTATTCAGAATTTAAACTGAATTATGTAAGTATTAGGGAAGTTTTACAGGATTTCAGTCCCCTTCCTGGCAGATCTGAGGTCCTCCCAGATATCTTTAAGGACAGTGTCTCATCTGTAATTACAGTCTTTTCCCCTCCAAAACCTAAAAATCCTTTTTAGCACTAAAAAATTTTCTCTCTATACTTAACAAACAGAGCCTGATTATAAACACCGGTGGCAATATTTCTTCCCAGAGACTTAGCATCTCTACTTAATGTTATGGTTTGCAGCATTGTCATGGCATAGTGGTCAGTATGCCTCAAACTAAATGTTTACTTGCTTGGGATCAGGCCAGTAGAAACTAAAAATAAGCAATGAACAAGACTGAAGAGAACAGTATAGAATAGCATAGTGAGTATTGCTGTGTTGCACTTTCAGGGAGACTAAGAAACTCACCTCTATGAATTCAGTTCAATTGCTACAAGTATGATTTACACTAATCACCAGCAAGACACTTGAAGTCAAGGTATGTCCAGGGAATCTTTAAGATTTCCTTATAAAACTTCCTTCCCAAAATTTGTCAAATGAATGGATACCAAGAACAGAAACATATTAAGGCTGCAATCCTATGTACACTTACCTGGGAGTAAGCTCCACTGAACATACTTACTTCCAAGAAAAAGTGCATAGGATTGTGCTGTAAGTAGCACAGATTCTTTCTCCCTGCAGTTTACTTCAGGACAGTAAAGCAAACCATGTAAGCAACCAGTTTTCAATATTGGCTATGGAGGCAAAGAACCATTTATGCATTATGCATAGCTAACAATGGCAAATTCCTAGTTGTACTTATGATGTTCATGTACAGGATCTCAGCCTTTCATTAGTCAAAGTAACTGTTACAACACCCATTATAAAAATTATTTTCTGTAAGGTATTACTGTTCAGTTGAAAGGTATCACACATACAAGGAGCAGTGTTCTTGTAGACATGAAAATAGCATTAGTAGTCAAATTAATTGTCAAATATATAAAGGTAAGACAAGAATCTCTTTTGTGATATTTGAATCTCTGTGAAGTAAAAGAAATGTGATTGAAATGAACTTCTACAAATACCAGGCAGTGATAACATATCTTGATAAAAATGCTCATATAGTCCTTCTTCAAACTGAAAGCAGTTTGTCTGTAGTTGTCATAGGGAACATGTAATTATTTCAGTGGGAGGTGTGAATAGTCTGTGTCTCTAGGTTATGGTGTGTATTCTGAGATCAGATGTATAACTATGGATAAGTATCCTGTCTCAAACAGGCTATCTTTGTAGGCAGAAAAGATTTCTTGGACATCCTGGACTAGTGTTCTAGGCTCCTGCTGTGAAGGAATCTGGCCGATAATTGGGGAAGTCACGGATGTAACTGCTTCATGCCTTACCAGTGATAGCACAGTTTTGGCAACAGGAGATGATTTTGGTTTTGTAAAGCTTTTCCGATACCCTGCCAAAGTAAGTAATTATGTAGTGGTTGCATAATGAGTCTTACAAGTATTATATAACAAAGCCCTACTGTTTTCATATTTACAGACAAACCATTTCACACTCTCTTATAAATCTCCCATTCACATAAGACAGCCCCATTCAGACTGCTAACATAAAATTCACATGTACATTATTCGCATACGAACTTGCATTATACTGAATTAGATCATTTGTCCATCTAGGCCAATATTGTGTACTCAGCACACAGAAATCTTCCTTATGCCAAGCCAGACCAGACCATTAATTCAGTATTGTCTACACTGACTGAAAGTGGCTATCTGGAGTTTCTTTCCCAACCCTACTTGGAGATGTCAGGGCCTGAACCGTGACCATGTGTATCCAAACCATGTGCTCTTAACTGAGCTACATCCCTTCCCCCTTCATGGTCAGTGGCTCTAATTTCAAGCAAAGGTCTTTGCTAGCCCAATTACTGGGGACCCTTTTAGCTGGAGATTGAATTGAGACCATCTGTATGTGGATCATGTGCTCTGCTACCAAGTTGTATCCTTTTCCACGCTTGTACAACCACAGTTGACCAACATTGAGACAGTGTTGCCTCCTCCATGTTTCACAACATCCTTTCACACCAACACTGCTCTAGGATTTCTGTGCCAACAGTTTTTTTAAACAAATCCTTAAATCCAGAGGCCATTTCTCTTGTCCCTGTAAACAGTGCATCAGGTGGGTCTTATGCGCCACCTAGTGGTCAAAGGCAAAATCACTGCTCCAATTAAGTGTCTTTCCTGCCTTTGAAGCTCAGTTTTGCGATTTTGCCTCACTGAAGTGGTCGTGGATTTGCCTCTCTGCGTTCTTCTGATTCAAGTTTGTTTTTTCCATTTTCTCCCTAACTTGCATGCCTATGTGTTATTGCCTGTTCTCTTTTCCTCCCTTCCCAATCTTTTTCCTTTCAGGGAAAACAGTAAAAAACAAAAAAAACAACCACCACAGCTCCTCCATTCTTGTCAGCTACCTTCATCATCCTCTCTAACTGCCCCCCTCCAGTTTGGCCAGTCTTTTCCCCCTTATGCCTTCAGCTCTGCCGCTTGCTATGGGGAAAGCAAAAGGAAAGTCTGTTTCTGCCTGCAAATCTCATTAACTTTGCCCAGCAGTCTCCTCAGGCTCCTCACAAGCCGCCTCCATGGCCTCTCTGAGCAACAGAAAGGCAGTAACGGTGACTATTACTGAGCCTCCTCCCATTGACGCTGAAGCAGCTTATGAAAAAGCAACCCTTTCCGTCGCATCCAGAGCTCCCTTTTCTCCACCTTTGGGACAGTTTTCCTCAGCATGGCTGAGAACAAGATCAAGTGCCTGCAATGACACAGCCCTGGCTGGTATGGATGTTGGGAGTTTGGGAGGAGGAAGAGGAGGACAAGGAGTGGGGAGGCTGGCCTTATGCTGGAGCCCAGCTTTTGCTATGTCGTCTCCCAGACAGTTGGCCAGAAGGAGCCTTAGGGCAGATGAAGATCTCTCTGATTAAGGAGAGGCAGACTTGGCTGGGAATTTGGGCTGTCTGTTTTTGACGCAGTCTTTTCCGGAGGAGTTCCAGGGGTTCACAGACTGCCCTGTGGGAACAGGGGTGTCATCCTCCAGGCCCATTTCTTTTTCCTGAGAAAATCCTGTCAATCCCCTACAATTAGTTAGCAATCTGGGGGAATTCAGTTTCTCTGAAAATTCCACCTTCTCTGCTACAGAGCTTGTTGTTGTTCAGTCGTGTCCGACTCTTCGTGACCCCATGGACCATAGCACGCCAGGCCTTCCTGTCCTGCACTCTCTCCCGGAGTGTGCTCAAGTTCATATTCATGGCATCGGTGATGCTATCTAGCCATCTCATCCTCTGTCGTCCCCTTCTCCTTTTGCCTTCAGTCTTTCCCAGCATCAGGGTCTTTTCCAGAGAGTTTTCTCTTCGCATTAGGTGGCCAAAAGATTTGAGCTTCAGCTTCAGTATCTGTCCTTCCAATGAGCACTCAGGGTTGATTTCCTTTAGGATGGACTGATTTGACCTCCTTGCAGTCCAGGGGACTCGTAAGAGTCTTCTCCAGCACCAAAGTTTGAAAGCATCAATTCTTCGGCGCTCAGCCTTCCTTATAGTCCAGCTCTCACAGCCATACATTACTACTGGGAAAACCATAGCTCTGATTAGACGGACCTTTGTTGGCAAGGTGATGTCTCTGCTTCTTACTATGCTGTCTAGGTTTGCCATAGCTTTCCTCCGAAGGAGCAAGTGTCTTTTAATTTCATGGCTACAGTCACCGTCTGCGGTGATCTTGGAGCCCAAGAAAGTAAAATCTGTCACTGCTTCCATTTCTTCCCCTTCTATATGCCAGGAAGTGATGGGACCAGAAGCCATGATCTTTGTTTTTTTAATGTTGAGTTTCAAACCAGCTTTTGCACTCTCCACTTTCACCCTCAACAAGAGGCTCTTTAGATCCTCTTCGCTTTCTGCCATTAGGGTGGAATCGTCTGCATATCGGAGGTTGTTGATAATTCTCCCGGCAATCTTAATTCCGACCTGTGATTCATCCAACCCGGCGTTTCTCATGATGTACTCTGCATATAAGTTAAATAAGCAGGGTGACAATATGCAGCCTTGTCGTACTCCTTTCCCAATTTGGAACCACTCGGTTGTTCCATGTCTGGTTCTTACTGTTGCTTCTTGACCCTCGTACAGGTTTCTCAGGAGACAGGTAAGGTGGTCTGGTACTCCCATCTCTTTCAGAATCTGCCACAGTTTGTTGTGATCCACATAATCAAAGGCTTTAGCGTAGTCAATGAAGCAGAAATAGACATTTTTCTGGAATTCTCTTGCTTTCTCCATGATCCAGCGAACATTGGCGATTTGATCTCTAGTTCCTCTGCCTCTTCGAAACCCAGCTTGTACTTCCGGTAGTTCTTGGTTCGCATACTGCTGAAGCCTAGCTTGTAGGATTTTGAGCATCACCTTGCTGGCATGTGAAATGAGCGCAATTGTGCGGTAGTTTGAACACTCTTTGGCGTTGCCCTTCTTTGGAATTGGAATGTAAACTGACCTTTTCCAGTCTTGTGGCCATTGTTGAGTGTTCCAAATTTGTTGGCATATTGAATGCAGCACTTTAACAGCATCATCTTTTAGGATTTTAAATAGCTCGGCTGGAATACTGTCATCTCCGCTAGCTTTGTTGTTAGTAATGCTTCCTAAGGCCCACTTGACTTCACTCTCGAGGATGTCCGGCTCAAGTTCAGTGACCGCACTATGATGGCTATCAGGGACATTCAGATCTTTCCTGTATAGTTCTTCTGTGTATTCTTGCCACCTCTTCTTAATCTCATCTGCTTCTGTGAGGTCCCTGCCTTCTTTGTCCTTTATCATGCCCGTCTTTGCACAAAACGTTCCCTTGAGATCTCCAATTTTCTTGAAGAGATCTCTAGTCTTTCCCATTCTGTTGTTTTCCTCGAATTTTTTGCATTGTTCATTTAAGAAGGCCTTCTTGTCTCTCCTTGCTATTCTCTGGAACTCTGCATTCAGTTGGATAGATCTTCCCCTTTCTCCCTTGCTTTTCACTTGCCTTCTTTCCTCAGCTACTTGTAAAGCCTCATCAGACAGCCACTTGGCTTTCTTGCATTTCTTTTTCTTTTGGATGGATTTCGTTGCTGCCTCCTGAACAATGTTACGGACCTCCGTCCATAGTTCCTCAGGCACTCTGTCTATCAGGTCTAATCCCTGAAATCTATTCCTCACCTCCACTGTATATTCATCAGGGATATGATTTAGGTCATACCTGAATGGTTTAGTGGTTTTCCCTACGTTCTTCAATTTAAGCCAAAATTTTGCAACAAGAAGCTCATGATCTGAGCCACAGTCAGCTCCAGGTCTTGTTTTGACTGACTGTATAGAGCTTCTCCATCTTTGACTGCAAAGGACATAATCAATCTGATTTCGATATTGACCATCTGGTGATGTCCATGTGTAGAGTCGCATTTTGTGCTGTTGGAAAAGAGTGTTTGCTATGATCAGCGTGTTCCCTTGGCAAAACTCTATTAGCTTTTGTCATGCTTCATTTTGTACACCAAGGCCATGCCTGCCTGTTATCCTGGTGATTTCTTGACTTCTTACTTTAGCATTCCAATCCCCTATGATGAAGAGGACATCTTTTTTTGGTGTTAGTTCTAGAAGGTGTTGTAGGTCTTCATAGAACCGATCAACCTCAGCTCCTTCGGCATCAATGGTTGGGGCATAGACTTGAATTACTGTGATGTTGAATGGTTTGCCTTGGATACGTACTGAGATCATTCTATCGTTTTTAAGATTGTACTCCAGTACTGCTTTTCCCACCCTTTTGTTGACTATGAGTGCTACTCCATTTCTTCTAAGGGATTCTTGCCCACAGTAGTAGATATGTTGGTCACCTGAATTAAATTCGCCCATGCCTGTCCATTTTAGTTCACTGATTCCCAAGATGTTGATGTTCAATCTTGCTATCTCCTGTTTGACCACCTCCAGCTTACCTTGATTCATTGATCTGACATTCCAGGTTCCTAAACAATATTGTTCTTTACAGCATCGGATTTTCTTTTCACCACCAGACACATCCACAGCTGAGTGTCCTTTCGGCTTTGGCCCAGCCGCTTCACTCTTTCTGGCGCTACTTGGAAATTCCCTCTGCTCTTCCCCAGTAGTATATTGGACACCTTCTGACCTGAGGGGCTCATCTTACGGCGTCATCTCTTTTAGCCTTGTGATACGTTCCATGGGGTTTTCTTGGCCAGAATACTGGAGTGGGTTGCCATTTCCTTCTCCAGTGGACCAGATTTTGTCAGAACTCTCTGCCATGACCTGTCCGTCTTGGGTGGCCCTGCACGGCATAGCTTATGGTTTCACTGAGTTACGCAAGCCCCTTCGCCACAACATTGAAGGAGGCTTTATTAGCTGACCTGGCTAAGGGTGCTTTGGTTCATTTTCAGCCTTTAACCCTTTCTATGTCTGCTATATCTAGAAATGCTGCGCAGCCCTCTGGCTCTTTTAATGTCACAGCAGCCCCCATGGGCTCCTTCAGCTCCAGCTCGAGAAAGCGTTCATACATCTCCAGATCCTCATGATGTGCCCAGGGGTAAGTTAAAAAGAAAATGTCCAACCCAAATCTGGACTCTCCTAACCCAGATGAGCACAATGCAGACTTAACTTCCTGGATGAAGAGCAGTGGAGTGGTGAGTCCGATCTTGAGGAGCCTGATTTTTATCACCTATTTCAGGACTCTCATTATCTTCCTCTACTATGTAAATCTATGGCAGCCTTAAATTTGATTCCTTCATAGGAAGCTTTTCAACCCTCTACTTGTAGGATGGCAGCTGTCTGTCCTGATCCTCAGCCCAAGACCGAAGTGGTGAAGCTGTCTGCTCTTATCCCCAAAGTGATTAGAAGTGAGTTGGATTCTCCTCTGCACCACAAGAAATCAATCACTGTTGCTAACAACATTATGTTTTAGAGCAGCCTATTATGGATCGAATTAAAGTCCTGCTTACTGATGTGCCCTTGGTGGCTCTGGTGAATCGTACTCTTCATGCAAAAGATACGGATGTACAGATCAAGGAAACAGTTGAACACAAGCTGGATACTGGTTTGAAGAAGGCCCATGAAGCAGCATCCCTGTCTATTCAGGTGGCAGCTTCAGCGTTGGTTTTTGCCAGACCTGCCCTCCTGTGGTTGGAAGATGTGTTGGACAGGGCACTTCGTGATCTAGCCAGATTACATAAGACCCTTCTCAAGGTCTGTAGAGCGGTAGCTTTTATTGCTGGTGCCTCTTTAGATGTGGCTCAGTTCTCTGCTAGATCTCTAGCAGCTGATGTGTTTGCCAAGAGACTCCTTTGGCTTTGCCATTGGGAAGCTGCTCCTCCTTTGAAGTCCAATCTACCATCAGAGCCTTTCATTGGGGGCAAGCTCTTTGGGGATGAAGCTTTAAAGGACATCCTAGTCGAATCAAAAGATAAGAAAAAGGCTATGTCCATGGCAAGAAAGAAGGAAGAAAGGAGTTTCTTTAGGAGATCTTTTCACCCTTACCAACCAGCCAGCCATTTTGTTTCTCCAAAATCTCTGGGCAAGGGACGATGTTCGGTCCACCTGTCCTACCTGGGCTCGTTCCCAAGGAGGAAATAAAAGCCAACAGAACATCTCTGCTAGATATGGCTCATCCGCCATGTCAAGGGGATACAGGCACCAATTCTGACACCAACCTTTCATCGGTGGGTGGTCATCTTGCTGGGTACACCAACAAATGCCTGGCCATCAGCTCAGATTGTTGAGTCCTGGAGACTCTTTTCTTGAGTCTGCGTCTGGAGGTAACATCTCGACCTCCCTGCTATTTTTTCTCATCACCAGCCCTAGCAAATCCAGCCAAGAGGGAGAGGGTGAAATTGGTCATCCAACTTCTACTAGGTATTGTGGCAGTAGAATCATTGCCTCTAGAAGAGAAGGGATTAGGGCTCTATTCTCACTTTTTACAGTCTCAAAGGAAGATGGGTCTGTCAGAGCTGTCGAATCAAAAGTTTCTCAATCACTTCATCTGTTACTACTGGTTCCGGATGGAGACTCTTCTGTCTGTCAAAAAAACTCTTTGCCTAGGAGACTTCATGACTTCATGGACCTCAGAGGACCTATCTCCATGTCCCTATCTTCTTGAATCATTGGTGCTACCTCCATTTTGCCTTTGAAGGGTCCCAATTTCCATACACAGCCATAACTTTTGGCCTATTTTCGGGTCCCAGGGTATTTACAAAGATCATGGTCACTTTAGTGGCACATCTTTGCATGCAAGGGATTTCAATAGACCCTTACCTTGATGATATCATCCATTCAGCCTCTTGGCATCAGGCAATGGACGTCCTGCAAGTCACCCTGGCATGTTTCAAGGACTTCGGTTTTCTGGTCAGCAGTCAAAAGGGTCATCTGCTCCCCTCTCACAGAATACTCCACCTGCGGGCCTTAATAGACACACAAGTAGGGATAATGGCTGTCTCTCCAGAGAGGTTCTCCAAAATTCAAGCTGCAGTCAAATTGATTTGCTTCAAGAAGTCAGCAGACCTTATGTTTCTATGTTTCCTTCTAACAAAGGTTTTGGGCCTCATGGTGTCAACATTCCAGGTAACTCCTTGGGCAAGATTTCATTCTCGTCCCTTACAGTTAGCCCTTCTTCTTTCTAAAATGATATAGCTTCAAGACGTCACTTGAACATTCATCTGTCCAGGACTGTTTGAGCTTCCTTCTACTGGTGGCTTCTCCGTCCTGCTCTGGAAAGAAGGGTCCTCCTCCTGGATCCCCATGAAACAGTGATTACATCAGACACTAGCCTCTCTGATTGGGGAGCTCTGTGCAGGGGGAGGATGGTTCAATGAACCTGGTCTTCGGGGGAATTGCAGCTTCCTATCAACCTACTAGAACTCCAGGTAGCCAGGCTAGTGGTTCAACACTTCACCCAAGTACTTCTTCTCAGACTGGTCTTCATCCAGGCAGACAATGTCAAAGCCAAAGGCACACTTCCAAGTCTCCAGACCTCTGAGGAGGCAGACTCCTTTCTTCTTTGGGTGGAACATCACCTAGAATCCCTCTCTGCAGAATACCTAAGTGGGGAAGAGAATATTCAAACTGACTGGCTAAGTAGGAAACAGCTAGACCAAGGAGAATGGATGCTTCACCCAGAAGTCTTTGAAGAGATAGTCTCCTGTTTCAGGAGAGGCCAGGTGGACCTGTTTGCATCAGAAGTAAATCACGAGGTCAGCAGGTTCTTCTTCTGTTATGCATCTCCAGCAGCGGAGATGACGGACACCCTGTCTTCTCCATAGCTGACTCGGTTTCTGTACACTTTTCCACCACTCCCTCTTCTCTCTAGGGTTCTGTAGAGGTGAAGGAAGAAAAGGCAAGACTCGTTCTAGTGGCTCCCTTTTTTGCCATGGAGACCGTGGTTTCCTGACCTGATCAATCTGGCAGCGGCTCCTTCTTGGCCCCTTCCTCTGTGGGATGGTCTATTATCTCAAGCCCATCTCCTTCAGCCAAACCCTGCATGGCTTCAGTGACATGTCTGGAGATGGAACAGAAACGTAATTTCTGCGGTAATCGAGATTATATTGGTCTCTAGGAGACCATCTACCCAGAGAATTTACCAGAGTACATGGAAGATATTCTCCACTTGGTGTACTAAGAAAAGGATTTGGGGCTCAAAAAGCCAGAATCTCAGACCTTTTAGCATTTCTGCAAGACAGTTTGGCTATGGGTCTCAACCCTAATATGCTCAAGCATCAGGCTTCCACACTATCTACTCCTTGTCCAAAAACCCAGATAGGTCCATGGGCACTTATCCTTTTCTTAAACAGTTCCTGTGCAGAACTTTTTCAAAGTCACCTCCAGTTCAACACCGTTACCCTTCCTGGAATCTCCATAAAGTACTTTTAGCACTTCAGAAGCCACCCTTCGAGCCCCTGAAATCAGTATCTATCTGACTGCTGTCTTTCAAGGTTTTATTCTTGGTGGCCATAACATCAGCCCGAAGGATCTCCAAACTTAATGCCCTCTCTGTGGATAAACACCTCTGTGTATTCCTTAAAGATAGAGTGGTGCTCCATACTAACCCCTCTGTCTGTCCTAAAGTTCTGTCTCCTTTTCATTGTCAACAAGAGCTAATTCTTCCCACTTTCTGTCCTTCCCCTTTGCACCCCTCAGAATTGAAATGGCATTCCTTTGTTGTCAGGAAGGCCCTGAAGTTCCATATCAGCAGAACCAAAATTTTTCAGCAGTCAGATTCCCTGTTTCTGCCATTCCATCCTGCTTCCTTGGGATGGAAGGTTTCTAATGCCACTCTGAGTAGATGGCTAAAGGCATGTATTTCCCTAGCCTATTCCTGCCTAAAGGTGTCTCCACCTACCAAAATTTTTGCCCATTCTACAAGAGCAGCCACAACATTGGCAGGTTTTTTCCTCAGTGTTCTGCTGCACTGATTTGTAGGGCAGCTACATGGGCAAATCCTAGCACATTTGTTAAACATTGCAAGATTGACTTATATGCTTCTGCTGAGGCAGCCTTTGGAAGGCGTGTCTTGCAACACGTCCTTCCCAGTCATTAAGCAGCTGCTACTTTGTTGAATCCTGCCTTACATGGATCAAGCTTTGGCATGTCCCACCTGATGTACTGTTTACATGCACAAGAGAAAAGACCGTTGGTCATTTACCCATAAGAGGGATTTCTTTGTGCATGTAAAACAGTACATCAGGGACCCATCCTAGATTTAGATTCTGTTATGGCTGTTTCTGCTGGTGAGGATTAGTTTTCTTATTTTGTCACACTTGGTTTCTTTCCAAGCCCTGTCTGCAGAGAGTGTGAGATATCCTGTTTTTCTTGTTTGTGTTTCACTTTTCTCACTGATCCTAGTACTTCCTGAGCTTTTCATCGGAAACTGAGCTTCAAAGGCGGAAAAGACAGTTAAAAGCCTTAGGGAGCAATCCTATGGCCACTAGACAGCGGCTAGATGGCCATAGGATATCTGGTTTTCCAGGAACCGACCTCGGAGCCCACGCTGTAAGGTTGGTTCCCAGAGAACCGACCTCCCCCCACTTCCGTTCTGCCTCCGAGGAAGTGCGGAAGAGCCCTGTCCTCCATGCTCTCAAGAGGAGTGTGGAGCGGCCAAAAACGGGTGTTCTGGGGCAGGGAGGATGGAAATGCCTGTATGACACATCCAATGTCGGGCCGCAGCCTCCTCCCCCACTCAGCCCTCCCACAGCTAGACAGCCATAATCGGCTGTCTAGCCGAAAAAGGGCAGGAGAAGCACGGAGGGGGCGATCCCCTCCGTGCTTATCCTGCCCTGCATTGGATAGGCCGTTGCCTCAGAGTTCAGAGGTGGCTGCCTATCTGAATAGGATTGCGCCTTTAATTGGAGCAGCGATTTTGCCTTTGACTACTAGGTGATGCATAAGACCCACCTGATGTACTGTTTACATGCACAAACAAATCCCTTTTATGGGTAAGTAACCAACAGTCTTATTTGTTGGTGAGGGAGGGAATACAAGCATGGGGTCTTACATTGATGTCATGAGTTGTTTCCTTCTCATGACTCAAGAGAGGCCATGAAAAAATAAGAAAAGGAAAATTCCTTCCCTCAGGCCGACTTCCAGCATATTGAAGGGGAGTCAAGTCCAGGTAAAAGGGAATAGCGTCAGACTGTGGCAGTCTCTTTCTGACATCACCTTCCTCCCTGATTTGGTTTTCCAGCACTCAGGCTGGGTTCTGTCATCCTGGGATTCATGCCCTTGTCCCTGCCTCAGGTTCCCAAATGAAAAGCTTTTGCTTTCACCCCAGCTCTGTGTGTGAGCTTAATTTGTTCAGTGAGGATAAATTGGCAGACCACTATTTTTTATTTTGCATATCTGCATGTTCTGGGCTTTAATATGTCATGTTGTTTGTATTTGGCTATGGTAAGAACCCTAACATATTATTCAGCACTGACTTTGACTTTACAAATAGATCTTTTGAAGCCTCAAAAAAGAGAATAGGGAAAAAAAGCCTAATAATGCTCCTTTTCTTAGATGCTTATGTATATTTTATTTTGAGTGAAAATTATTCCTTGTATATTTCATACTTAGGGAAAATATGGGAAATTTAAGAGGTATGTGGCTCACAGTACACATGTAACAAATGTTCGTTGGACTCATGATGACAGTTTGTTAGTCAGTGTTGGAGGTGGAGACATGTCTTTAATGCTGTGGACCCATGAGATGGAGGGTCATCGAGAAAGTAGGCAATGTGACAGTGAAGAATCTGATCTCGATTCTGAAGAAGATGGGGGTAAGTAACCATTATTAAGATACACCAATTTTAGAGAATAATTTTCCCCGTGGAACTACTATGGTCTGAATCTCAATTTGAAAACATAATTCCCCTCACCCACCCAAATTTAATATTTAACAATACTAGTTTAGTGTTTTAAATGCATTTTAAAAAATCATAAGTAAATATTTCTTGTAATCGTATCTGTTTTCATATGGCTTGGATCCAAAGATCCATGGTCATTGCTCTGCTCATGGAACCCTCCCACTGCTGACTGGGTTTGCACAACATGACAACGCATCATGGGCAGCCAGGCATGGTTGGTTGTCGTGTTGTCCAAACTCTGAGAGCTTTCTACAGGGTGGCTTATTTTTTGACAATAAGCCACGGTGAGAATCCATGGCTTGTTGTAGGGTTATTTTCGCCCACAGTGGGTTGTCATGTCATCTGAACCTGAGAGTCCAGTTGTATTGTGGGTTGTGGCAATTGGCTGCAGAGATGCTTGGCAAGAGTGGCAAAAAAGCCCATACTCACTTTTTGCAATTTCACCAGTGACTGCCCTTCCAAAGTGGAGAAATGACACCTTGGAAGGACCATCACTTGTTCCCTGGCATTAAAAAAAAAAAATAGTGCCTCAAAAATGTGCAACTCGGGCTGTAATTTTGTATGCATGTGTGCTATTTTGTCAGTCTTTCGCAAGTGCGCAAGTCTGCTCTTACAGCTGTCTGATATGTGTAGCCTTGCCTGGTCAATTTTCTTGTCTGTTTCAGCTGTCAAAGGGAGCTGAGAAGGCGAATAGGTAACATACAAGGAAATTGTCAAGATGAGGTTACATAGGTGCACAGTTGTGAAGGACTGGGAGAGAAATAATACTTCCAGAAGGAGGGACCTGATAGCGCAACTCAGAAGCACCAAAGAGGTGTGGAGCCAGAGGAGAAGGTGCACCAAAAGTGGGGAGGGAGACAATATCTCTCCTTCGGCAATGTGATCCTCTTGCTTTTAAGTGTTGGACTGACACTTCTCAGTGTCTCCTGCCTTTTCAAGACTTCCCCAAGTCTCCAGCTATTCTGGAAAGGGGAGATATGAACTCCCCCACCTTTTCACAGCTCCTCTTCAGAGCACTTACTGCTGCGGTTGCTGGGTTCCCTGACAGTCTTTTTAAAAACACAGAAATGTACACAAATTTAATGGCTAGTAAGTAAACAGAGGTGAAATTTGCATGAATATAATGGCTGGGAAGTACATGGAAGGGATATTTGCATATCTGCACGAACTGCTCTGATACTGTTCTGATACTACTTTGTCATTTTTCTCAAAGAAGACACCTTGAGAACCCATGGTTTGTTGTTGGGTTGTTCAGAGTGATTAACAAGCCACACTGCATGGTAAACAAGTCAGCATGCAGAAAATGTCTTGGGTTCAGACAGCATGCTAACCCATGGTTCAACAAATAACCCACAGTTCAAAACAACCCACACTCAACCACTGAGTGTAGGTTAGTGTGTTGTGCAAATCCAGTCACTGTCTTTGTTATTTCTGATGCTTTGTCAGGAGAGCACTTATATAAATAAAATAACATGAAAATAATAATTCACCTGTTTCTTAGTTCCAATAGTTCTTGTGGTTATAAATATTTTATTAGGATATGACAGTGATGTCACCAGAGAAAATGAAATTAATTACACCATCAAAGCCTTATCAACAAACATCAGACCTATGTTTGGAATCAAGCCTCATCTGCAACAAAAAGAGCCTTCTGTTGATGAAAGGTAACTTCTAACTTTGGGGAGGAAATTTTCAAATTTTATAGTTTATCATAATAAAAAAAATTATAGAGTGCATGGCAAGTATGAAAGGGATTAAGAATTAATTTTAATTGGTTTTGAACAATTGTCTTTGATAATTCATCAATTTCACTTTGCAGTGTCAACTAGGAATGTTGACATTGATTTAGAAATTTTCACAAGTAGCAATGAACTGCACACATGCTGCTGTGCGGTAGGATCACCAACGCCAAGCAGTAGTCAGTGATAGTGTTGATCATCTATTGTTTGGATGCGGGTTCCTGGAGTAATACCTCTCCACCACCATGTGATCAGTTTGGTATTCTGGTCATTTTATTTATTTCAGAAGATGTTTATACTACTTTTCTTTTTTTAAAAATCCCAAAGCATTTCACAAGTAAAATCATAATAAAATGCCAATTAATAAAACCGTAAAAGAGTAATAAAACAAATATGTCATTAAAATAACCAAGGGCAATGCTAGAGGTCCGGAAAACGCCCGGGCAAACAAATATGTCTTTAATTGTTGGTGGAAACACTCCACACTAGGAGCCGATCTGATCTTTATGGGGAGAACATTCCACTTGGTGGGTGCCACAGTGGAGAAGGCCCTGTGTTGCACCATAGCCAAGTGAACATCAGTAGGCCATGGTACAGTAGACAGGCCACCCCCTCAGAATGTAAAGAGGTACTAGGAAAGTAAACAAAGATATATATTTTATTAAAAAGAAAACAAGAAAGCTTATTATTGTAGAATGTTGTTACTACTTTTAAACAGGGTTTCTATACAGTTATTTTTACCACTAATCAAGCCAATTCCCCTATCAAGCTCTCCTCCGTTAACGAACAGATCTAATATGAGGGCTGGAATAGCAATCTTCTTTCTGATTGGGTTTGACTTCCACCTGGAACCTTCAAGGATGTTTGCTAGGCTTCTTCTGAAGTCTTCAGTCTGGTACAGCAGCTGCTTAGTCTTCAGACACCCCGCCCCCAACCAGCTGTTACTCAGACTTCAGCTCTTTCCTCTAAAGGCTGCTCTAGTAGTCTTCCTTTCCTCATTTGTAGACCTTCTTCAGTTTCACATGCTCTCAACTCAGCTTCCTTGTCTTATAGTTGCTCTTCATCCTGGCCAGGCTCCTCAGCCTTTCACGAAGACACCTCCTCAGACACCTCTCTAGTCAGACTGCTCCTGACAGACTCTCTCTCAGACTCAGCCTGCCCCCCCATCCCCAATCCCCAGACTCTTCATAGCTCCTTATATTCATTCTAACAGAACCCTTCAGCCAATCAGCTTTGGGGTGGCCAACATTCTATCACCCCATCTCTGTGTAAACCAATTTCAATCCTACCTTTTCATATAAATAGAAAGAACCTGGCTTCATCTTCACCTCCTAGTTGTAACAGTAACTGTCAATTTGTCAGCACACTATCAGGGGACCTTTACAACAGCAGAATGAGAAGCATGTTGGAGTATTACCTGGATTTTCATGGAATCTGCTTTGGTCCTTCAGGGACACATGAGGCAAGACAAGCTGAGTATACCATACCCTTAAAATCTGGTTTTCAGGGGTCACACAGCACTTGAAAGCAGCATACTTCTGGGTGGGGTGGGGGGAGTAGAACTGAACGTCACCAACCTGGCTGGGGCTGTTCAACCAATGAGAAAGGCTTGTTTCCCACCCCTGTCCAGGTTCCCCCTTGCTACTACATTATTATGAATGGAGAACAACTAATTTTCCCCATGTGTACAGATTTCCCAGAAGAAGCCCAGATCCCTGGTTCTTGAGTGCAGCATCTGGAGGCACCCTCTGAGAGTCCCCCCCGTTTTTCCCCATTCCAGCAATCTGCTGCAGAGTTATTGCGCCCACCCCATTTTTCCTCATATGTGCACTTTTGCCTTGAGAAGCCAAAATCCCCAGTTCTCAAGTGCAGCATTTGAAGGGCCCCCCTTAGAGCAGCTCAGCCCCTCAATTGTGCCCCATTCCAGCACTCTGCCCCAGAGTTATTGCTTTCAACCCCCCCCATTTCTCCTTTCTCCTCCCTGCTTGCAATGAGAAGCTCCCATAAACCAAAAAGATGATTACTGTGATAAAGTGGAGAAGGGGCTTTAGATAACAACAGAGAAATGACCTTACATCAGAGAAACTACAGAACATCAAAGAAGCACAACATCACAATAGCGATTTAAGAGCGCATCGGAGAAGTGAAAGAGCATTTTAGGGCGAGTTACTAAAGTTAGCCTTTAACCCTTTCACTGCAGGGGAGTGAGATTTATATCTTACTTCTGAGTAAACATGCACAGAAGGGGGATATGTTAAAGATTAAAAGCAGGCTAGTTAAGGTGAATGAGTGTCCCCACTACTTCTGTAATGTGAGGGGTCGCTGCTGCGTTCCTGGGAATTTTCTCGATGGGAAAAATTACTTCCATTGGGGAAACAAGAGGGAATGGGGTATCCCACCCCCTGGACCACGTCACTGCCAGATCACAGAGTTACACCCAGGATGTAATGCAGGGGGACATGGCACACAGTGGTAAAACTGCCAGGGAGCTGCTTTCAGTAAAAAAAAGTCGGAGTGAAAGGAGTTTCAGAAAATGCGGCTTTTCAAGAGGGAAGCAGCTGGTTGGCAGCAGATTGGTGATGATGTCATCTGTTGTGAAGGAATTCAGACTGCTCTAACTTCGCACTAAATTGCTGAAGACAGCCCCCATATTTACAGTGTAACTGCCCTCAGGCACAAGCCTCCGGTAGAACATATACATTTTCCTTCTGCTGTTAACCCCTTCAGACCTTCAGTGGTTGAAATAAAACATAACAGCTAAACATTTACCACACTTGTACATCAGTTTCTTCATACCCTACAAAAAATGTTTTATGTTACATCTTGTTAAATGTAGAAGTGTATCGAAGGGGCCTCCTGAGTCCTTGCATCTCATTTTGTATGTACCCTTCAGCTTTAAATGTTCATTAACTGTGGACAAATTCTCACTTTCCATTTTGAAGTCCGGTTTGAATACGCAAATACAAAATACATAGTCCTCTCAAGTCTGAAGAGTGCATGAATGAAAAATCCAACACATATATTTAAAACACTGGGATGTGGCAACTGGGAAAGCAGTAGGCCTTTGCTTCTAAATAGTTTACAGGGATGCATGCTACCTTTTATGTATAAATGCCCTTCAGACTTTTAAGCTTGTATTTTATACTTAGGTATCAACACCTGTGTAAATTGAGAATCAGCCTTGATACAGACCTTACTGACAGTGAAATATGAAGTTTATGTTACTTTCATAATTATCTAGTCCACTTGATAATCCCTCCCTGAATCCAGCTGGATTAGGAATTTAATTGTCAGGAGTTCTAAATGTTTCAGTAATAGAGTGAATAATGGAGTATGTTGTACTCTTTCTGGTGCCAGGTGAAGAAACCTTCTTATTTCCCAGGAATTTTAGCATTCCAAAAGTGAAAATTTAGCATTTTAGCTCCATTGTTTTAAATTTGTTATGGTAGTTTAAATCTCTGTATTGCTGCTAGGTTTTATTCTGGTTGTACTTTATACTGTAGTTTTAAGCTTTTATATTTTATATTGCTTTTATACAGTACTTGTGGTTTTAATTTGTGTGAACTGCCCAGAGAGCTTTGGCTATTGGATGGTATAAATAAATAAAGATTCCAATATTTTGTCCACTGGATTAATTTCAGTTTTCTATACCCTAGATTTATGATATACATTGTTCATATTTTAATATTCCTGCTTATTTTTTATGCTTCCTGTGAAGGCAAGGGGTTGTAAGGTAAGTACTTTTAAAAACATAAATTACTCATTATACAGCATATTTCAGTTCAGATCAAATTGGAAAAAAAATACATATGGAAGTGGCAAGAAATGCTTGTGTAAACAAGGTCCTAGGAAATACTGTGGTTGGTAGAAGATACTTTCCTTTAGCTATTGAAAAGATCCTGGAGAAGCATCACAGAATGCTTTTAGTGTTAGATTGCCAGGCTTCTTCAAGCTAGATCTCTAAGGGAGCAATCCTATGGGGGTAGTTGGCTGCCTCCGAACTCGGAGGTGACCACCTATCCAATGCATGGTGGGAGGAGTGTGGAGGGGATCATCTCCTCCATGCTCCAGCCATCCTGCATTCATGGCTAGATGGCCACTTTTGGCTATCTATCCACGGGACATTGGAGCGCGGGGTGGGGAGGCTGGACGACACATAGGAAGTGTCGTACCAGCACTTACGAACACCCCGCCCCGCCCCCTGGGAACGCCCCCTTTCCGCTACTCCATGCTGCTCTTCCGAGCATGGAGTGCGAGGATGATCCACGCTGCCTACGAGTCAGCGGGGGAGGGGGAGGGAGGTGGTTCTCCGGGAACTGACCAATCCTATGTCTGTCTTGCCGCTGTCTAGCGGCCATAGGATTGTGCCCTAAATTAGAATCAACAAACCTGATAGACAAGAGAAACAAAGAGAAACGAAGCATGCAGTGATGGAAATTCTTGTGTCTAGGAATGCTTATACATGCCTTTGTATTTTTCTGTGTGCCAAACAGGTGATAGCCCCAGACTCAGCACCAGACAGGAAACTTGTTAAGAGCAGTGTCCATTAGTCTTGACCTTGTGAGCATGGCCACTGTATAAACCTCAGTTCTTTTCCAGTTGCCAGCTTCACTGGCTGAGGAACTGTTACCAGGATGGTGGGGCGGGGGCGCAGGAGCTGATTCTAAAGCCAAATTGGACAATATATTACTTGTTGCGTGTACATATCTTAAATTTTTTAAAACAAATATCCACGGGGGTACAACTTGGGTCAAGGCAGTGGAACAGGAGGAGGAGGTTTAATCCTCCCCCCTGCTCTGTTTTCCTGACAAAAACCATATTTCTTTCCAAAGCTGCTATTCACCCTGGGAGGGAAGTGGCTGTGGGTGCCTATAGTAGCATCTGGGCAAGAGCAGGACAAAAGCAGCTGGAGTGTATGTGTGTTTTTCATCAGGAAGTGCATTGACTTGGATTTAAGTCTGGTTACCATTGATGGAACTTATTTTCAATTTTCCAAGTTAATGTGTTTATTTTAGATGTGGCTTGTTATATTCGATATAGACACATAAGTGGGTCTGATTTGCAGTTGAGTTTTGAAAGATTCCAAAGTGTTGGGCAGAACTTTCCTTTTACTAATCCCAAAAATCTCATGTCGTGTCATGCTCACTTTACTGATAAAGGTGGATATTTTCAAGAGGCCCTGAAGAATTAAGTGTTCATTTGTCATTGAAAGCCTATATGAATTTTCACTTACTTATTAGATTCTTGGGAAAATGGGCAGGCAGAGTGCTCTGAATAATACCCAAGCATAAATAACAGAACAGACCAAACCTTCCTCAAAATTTGTGAATATTTAATACCCAGGTTTGGTCTGGTCTTTGGATTGTTTGAAGGGTGTTTGTTTAATAATAATGCCAATGGAAAATGAAACCAGGACTTGGACGGATGATCAGGTCATCAAAATTTCATTTGAAGAGTTAATGCATATGGATTTTATCCAACTGTCCATCTCCCAGCAGAATTGATGAAATTAATTCCCCCTCCCCACTGCACCTCCTATGGACATCCCCCAACTTCAGAGGATTGGGGACCCTGCAGAGCAGACTTGGGTGGGTGCAGGGGAGAGGAAAGGAAGGGGGGAATCCAATGTTTCGCATGACATTGGATTGAACCCAAAAGTCCTTCCTAGTAATGGATGTGATTAAAAACTCCAATGACAATGGCGTACTAAAGCTATTTCCAGATTAATGACTAAAACGTATCTCTTCTGCTGCAAAACTGGCCTAACTGAGATTTTCACTGACAGAGTATCTGTGGAAGCACTGGGCAATGTTGTAGCTAAGCAGTATTGAGGCAGTAGTGAGATATCTGTGCCTTTTAAACAGTGAAATACTTCTTGTGCTTTCTTCTGTTATCACATAGATCTGCTAGGGGAAGCTGGTCCTCAAAATAGTGTCTATACTAGAACACAAAGTCATATGAAATTTCTATATTCATTACTGTAACAAGACATCAAATGTCAATCAGTCATCTCAGACTATTCCACCTGTACAGGGTGCAGTAAGTAGACTTAGGTTCCTCAAGTTACCCATCCCATATAATGTGATGTAATGTACTTTAATTTTGATGAAGCTATTCAAGAAAAGTATTTAATAAATGCAAATGGTATAGAACAGGAAGATTCCAACAGGAAGATGAAAACAGTGATTGTTAGGATGAGCAGTCATGCTCCAGAGACTTGTAGCAGTTGAGGTAACTATGTGGTTGGAAATTAGCACCAAATTTAGTATGATAAAATTTGTATTTTTGATTATGATAGAAGTATGTATTATTGACAGGAAATTGTGGCAAAGAACTGAGAACTGGACATAGAAGTTTTAAAAAGAGCATCTGTAGAGTATTTTGCTGTTACTGTATTACCAAAACAGCACTGTGACTGTTGCCATACAATTGCCATAATTGTAAGGTTATGGTTTCTTCAGAAAAACCATGAGGGAAACCTGGAGTTACCAATGACATTACAATAATTACTCTAAATAATTTTCACAGTTCTGCCTTAACATAATGAAATATTTGCTCTATGTGACAGGAACTAATCTGTAACTGCCTTTCCATTCCAAGGAATTGGAAACAAAATTGGTTTCCTACTATATTTATAATTTTTCCCTGTCTTAACAAATCCTTTACTTGTATTTACACAAAATATCTCCCCACTTCCATCGCAGTGACTGGTGATGTATTTATTTTGCTGTCAAGGCCTTGTAAATAACTATTTAGGAAGTAAACACTCACTTCCTGCTCCACTCATTTCTGAAGTCACTACTTCACCTACCCTTTGCTGCTGCCATTATTCTGAATGCCACATATTAGTAGAGCATTGTATTCTTGTAAAACATGTAGTTTAATGTTTTTGAATATTGCCCTTGAAAATAAAAAAGAAAAAGAAAATACCTCTTCCTTTCCCCATAATTTTCTTTACACTTGGATATTGCCAGTAGAGGACAAAATAAACACAATTCTGTATAAGATCTTTTCTGCTGGAGAGACATTTTAGAAGATTGATTTTCCTATCTTTTTTAGAAGATTGATTTTCCTATCTTTTAAACACATATTTCAGTGAGTCAACATTCAACCAAACGGGAATAAGTAATCATTCTCTTTTTCTTATCTGCTGCTGAAAAGAGGTTCCAGGTAATGCTTTTACTTTGCTAGATTCTATTCCATATTTCAGCATTATCTTTCATGATCACACAACAGTATTTGTCATTTTGGTGTCATTAACAAATGTATCCCATACCCTACCAGTGTTCACCAGGTTGCCATACTACTTCCCATACATATGTAAAATTCTGCAAATCTAAACACTCTTATTAAATCTCCCCCGCCCTTGGTGGATTTGTTAAAAACACATTTTTAAAATGTAGAACACACATAAGTAAATCTAGGGTATGAAGCTCAATCAGTTCTTAAGGACGTGTCACATGTTATGTTTTCATGGAAATTTTTCCTATGGTCCTAATTAAGTCAACCCCTTCTACACATTACTTATTGAGAAGTGACAGAAGCCTGAGTCCAGGGCTGGATCTACATGGCAACGAATGTGAAGCACTTTCATGTTTCATGTGGATTTTCATGAAATCAGCTTAGTTCCGTCAGGACCACATGAAGCAAAAAACATGGAGTACTCAATCTTTAAATCTGCTTTTCACAGGTCAGACAGCACTGTAATCTGCCTTACTTTGCAGTTGAATGGGTGGGGTCCAGCTAGTAAAAGTGAATGTCATCAATCCCATAGATGCTGCTCAGCCAATGAGAGAGGCTTGCTCCCTGCACCTCTCCGTGCTTCACTGCTCAGAGAAATTTAACGGAAGAGATGAATAATGTCAAATAGTTTACCCTACACCTCTCCCTCTTGCATCTACCAACTGTGAACCAGCAATATTGAAGCCCAGGGACAGACTGACAGGCAGGCAGAAAGGAGGCGCCTAGGTCCAGCACAGAGGGAAAGGGCTGGAATTGCCTCCCTCTGCTAGCACTCTGGAGTCAGCAGTGGAGACTACTGCTGGTGCTGCCTCCATTTCCCCAACTGGAACTAAGCCTCCTGCTCCTCCCCACAAACACACAGGAAAATCACGCACACAGGGGACTGTTCTGAAGGGGAGACATGAATGAATCAGAGGCTACTATATGTGAATGGAAAAAGTGAACTGTTGCATTACTCTGAAGGGGCGACCCAGCGCAATTCTGTGCTCGGGGAGGCTTGCTCCCAGCCTTTTCCATGCTCACTTGCTGTACTGGCCACCCTTTCTCCTCCCTCCTCCCTTCTCTGTTTATTCCTTAGTTGTAGGTGTATCGCGCAACTGTGAAGTTGCAGGTGTATCGCCATTGTGAAATAGTGGCTGTCTGCCCTTTCTACTTCTGTTCTGTGTATTCTTTATTGTGCACTACATATAAACTAGCTACTCCACTATTGTGAATGAAACAGGGCTACTGATGTTAAGAATGGGAAAAGGAGGCTACTTATTGTGAAAGCAGACCTACTGCAAATGGGGAAAAAGAGGGAAGGGGGGAGCACCCCTACCCCTTGACCACCTCACTGCCAGGGCATAGAGGCATGCCCAGGATTTAATGTGGAGGGGCAGGGCATATTGCAGGGGAAACGCCTGGGAGACGCTTTAAGTATAAAATACGGAGTAAAAGGACTTTCAAAAAATGCGCTTTTTCAAGAGGGATGCAGCTGGTTGGCTGCGGATTGGCCATGACGTCATGTGTCCCTAACAACTTTAAGTGACAGCAGCATCGGAGAAAACCTCCCATGTAGACAGGCCCAAGGATAAAAAAATAGTTTAAAAATAAAGTTGCAGGATCAAAAACTTGCAAAAAGATTTGCTTTTCTATGGACTTTTACATGTTTAGTTATACCTCTCTTTAAAGAGATATTTAACATATGGAGAGTGATGCTGGATGATATCAAGGGTTCATCTAGTCCAGCATTCTACTCACGTACTGGCAAACCAATTTCCTGTGGGATACCCATAAGCAGGGTGTGAGTATAATAGCACCCTCTCACTCATGTTCCTCAACAACTGGTGCACATGGGCATACCACCACTTATACTGGATGTAGCATATATCAGATATTGCTCCTTTATTTTGAATGCCCTATCAGAGAAAACAGGAATTTAAGTCCTGTAAATTTCCCGTTCCTAGAGAGTAAGGAGCCCTTACATGCTGGACGGGTAATTCTGGGGTTGTATGACTTTTTTCAGCTTAAACATGCACAGGATTGGAAGGGGAAAATACTCTGACATGCCATTCTAAAATTGTGACTTTGCTGGCATTATCAAAGGGGAGAATCGCCCATACTATAAAATATTTCTTATGGTAAAAACCTAATGTGATCAAAGCCTTAACAGACAGTTACTTAAACTATTAAAAAAGAATAGAGCTGTTTTAGCTTCACATATTACAACATTCCCTGCAGAAGGAACTTTGGAATTAGTAGGAAATGTATGTGCACCATGTTCGGTCATTGTATATATAAGTAACCTGTGTATTATCATCCCACACAATGATCTGCATGTAGATGTTTGTGAAATTTGTACACATAAATAACCTTCCATGTACAAATGTTGTAGTGTGGAATATCCCCAATTTGTGTTCTTCTGATTATAACTCAAGCTATAATGGATTAAATTAATCTTCTAAGGTTCTATAGGGCTCTTTCACACAGTCAAGAGATTATTTGAACAGGCTAATTTGTTCTGCATGAATTGTCCCTTTGTCTTTTCAGCTGTAGCAGTCTAACATGGCTGCTCTTCTGAAATCTGAAGCTTTCCTGATTTTCCTTATTCGGAAACACAAAACTCTACCCTGCTGCAGATATATATTCATAAGTAAAAGATATTTAGCATGTATTCATCATTGATTACCATTTACTATTGCTTAGTAATTTCTTAGTAATTAATTAGCTGGACATTGCTTGAGAAAAAAAATTACTGGCCCCAGTTCAGAGATCTCCTTTGTTCATGTGAAGAGATTTTGCATCTACAGTATTGCTTCCCCCAATTCAGGCACTTTTTTTTTCCTCTAGAAGGAAATACTTCCAGCCCAGACTGAAACATATTGGAAAGTATATCTCTTTGCAGTGATGGTGTACTTGTGACCCTCCAGATGTTTTGGCTTACAACTCCCATCAGCCTTAGCCATCGTAACCAGTGGGGAGGGATCTTGGGAGTTGTAGGCCAAAACATCTGGAGGTCCACTAGTTGCCCCCCCATGGTATACTGTGATGGTTTGTGGAAAAATGCTAGTGCAGAACACTTATATAAACACTTATATAAACACTGGTGTAGTGGCAAGATGTAGAATCATGCCATTGAATAGAAACTCACTGGAGTGTTCCAGATATATGCATGGTTTCTGAGCAATTACATGTGAGTCTCCCCCCACTCCACCTGTTTTTTCCCTCCTGCCTGCTTGCACAGCAGTTTGCACAGCTGAGCACTCATTATTAATTATTATTAATTTAAAACATTTATATCATGTCTTTCTATTTAAAAATGCCAAAGGTGCCTAACAACATACATTTAAAAAAAGCAAAACATATCAGCAAATAATCATTGCACATCAACTAGTTGCAGTGTAAAGGCTGCAAAGAAGAGCAGAGAAACAGAGGGTCAAATTAGATGATGCATTAAGTGCATGATCATATTTCTGTGTCTTTACACATTTTGTATACAAATAGTCAAATATCAGGACTGTGTGTATGTGTGTGGGGGGGAGATAAGGCTTTCCTCCTGTGCTGTTTTCACAATAAAAATACGCCTCCTGAAGCTGCTATTGTCCCCACTCAGGAAGGTGCTATGGACATAAATAGCAGCTTTCCCTCTGGGGCAAATAAGTTCAGGGAGGGATTTTCAGTGGGAAAATGGCTGGGGGAGGAAGGTTTAACTGTCCCCCCATGCCCCAATCCCAGTCTGGATCAGATGGCTGTTATGTGGTGCACTCCTGTAAACATATATATGAACTCACACATGTTTGATGAGACATGCATTCACCACAAGGAATCTTTTGACATTGGCAAATAGAGTGTCTGGCTAAGAAGGCAATTCCCACTGAAAGAGATCCACACTGAGACAAGGTTGAATAGGATAAGATTTATTGAGGTGTATATGGCCTTGCCTCAAAATGGAGTCTGTACTGTTCACTCTGAGTGAGCTGCTTCGTAACATGGCTTTTTAAAAAAAAGATACAAAATTTGATCATAAATATAATTTAGTTTGACCCTGTAAATCATTTCTGCAGGTCTGAAATTCCTTGTCAGTTTTACCTCTATAATGAAGATGGAGAATTTCTTTGTACTTAACTGCAGAGGTGTGTGGAGATGTTTTAAGTTTCATCACTATTCTTTGCAGCCCCTGCATCAAGTAGCAGTAAAACTGACAGACCTGGGTGTTCCGTGCAGAAGATGAAATTGACAAGGCAGTTCTAAGCCCCTTGTGAATTTCAGTGCTACAGTAAAGGAACTTCTCTACTCACTGCAGGAATGGCGGGATAAATCTTTTCAGTTTCACTGCTTTTGTTGTTGTTGCCCCCTTTGTACATAACTTGTGCAAGATTTGGCACACCAAAGTGCATCTGACTTTTTTCTTTGAGCATCATGTGCAAGAGTTTTCACATTAGCTGTTGATATTTTTTTCTCTGATGAAAATTAAATTGGGTAGAAAAAGACACAAAAAGTTTCAGTATATTTGCTTGCCTCAGTGGATCTATGATACTGAACTTAGTGGATTAACAACATAAGAAGAGGCCTGCTAGATCAGACAAAAGGCTTTCTAGTCCAGCATCCTCCCACAGAGGCAATCCATATACTTTACCTTCCCATCCTGTCCTGTAATACAGATGGAAATGTGCATCTGCACCCACTATTTGGAACCACTGTGCCTAGGTATTGCTTGTGCATGACAGGTACACAACAGCTTGTGAATATCTCTAAATCCAGGTCAATATCAGAAGAAATGTTATAATCTAGCAGGGAAGCACTTATGAGTTAAACCCAAATAACATTTAAAAAGATATATTTATTTTATAGTTGCAGTAATCAACAAGAGTTTTAGAATAATTGATGCTACATTTTTATGCTTAGAATTCATTTTACCATTTTAAGTGATCTCTGTCTCCTATAATAAATTGACAGATTTATTATAGGTAGACAACAGGTAGCCCCAAACTCCATAACATGCCCATACTCCATTTTTTTCCATTAACCATTTTTGAGCATGAAGCCATGTTGCTCATGTAAAAATGTATTCACTATGTACTTCATGAGCAAATAGTTGCTATTGCAAGGGCAGTACATAAAGTAGGACTTAGCATGAACAATTATCCTTATTGTTATTTTTTAAGATATACATATTTAGAGTAGTATTTTGAAACTGCATCTTTGCCTTTTGTAATTTTATTTGCTTGCTAATAACCAGATTGTCATTCCCTCCCACAAGTCTGAAATCAAATCCAGTTTTCTAACACTACACAATGTCCCACTTAAAGCAAGAAAGTAGTAATTGGGGTGTGTGTGTGGAAACTGCCCAATTATATATTCTTGTGCCAAAACATTTTAACTTTGGTGTTCTAGAATTATCTGTTTCATTGTTCATGCTGTGATAACTTTATGACCCTGAAATTCCTCTTTCCAGGGAGCTCATGTCAGTGGATCCACTCTTCATCTTATGTTTTTCAAGTAGCTGTTTCTTCACATGCTAGGTGGCTTGGCTGCTACATTCTTTTTGGGTTCATTTTTTTTAATTCTAAACACTTTAGGATAAAAGTATATACTGTTTGTGGTGCTTACTCTGTTTGAACAGGCTGAGCCAGAAGGTTAACAGGCAGGGCTTATATGTTTGGCTTTTATTGATAAGCTCTAAGTTTGTGAAAGACTGGATACATATATATTCAAACTATTCTTATTTACCAATGACTGCCGCTGTTTTCTGGTACCTTTCATTGGTAAAACACTGTTCCTATTTTGCCCCTTATAAGATGTTGGGTGTGCCTTTAAAATTATTGTTAGTGTGCACAAACATGTACTATGGTTCTTCAGATTTCATTCCCTTCCCCCAGATCCCAGGAAATGAAGTATATGAAGGGGAATGCAAGTTGACTCCAGAAATGCCAGTGCACTGCTTTCCATTCCACCCCCACCATAACTACCTCTAAGATAGTAGGTGCTTATGAATGTAACAGATAGTAGAGTTGGAGCTATCCTCTACAAGAACAGATAAAATTAAACTTACTGTTGGCTATGCATAGTTTAAAAAAATAAACTGTTATCATCAGTTCATTCATACACCTGCTTCAGAAGCCAATGCAAGGCAAGCTATTCTAGAATGAATGAATGCAGCATACAGCAGGTGGTAAAAGGAATTCTATAATAGAGTGGGGAAGGGGACAGCATCTCTGGTAATGTTATATATGGGGAGGTGGGACTTAGCCCCCCAAAATCTCAAGGCAGCAGTTGTGAGTCTTGAGTCAGAAAAGCATATTCAGTTCAGATGATTAATTCGTTAAGGCTGCAATCCTATGCATTCTTAACTGGAAGAAAGCACCACTGAACACAGTGGGAGCTACTTCCAAGGAAACATGGATAGGATTGTGCTGTGAGTTACTTACAGTGGTATTTACAATCACAAGTGAGACCCTGCAACAAAACGTTGAAGTGTATCTCTGCAGTTTGTATGTTGCCTGAGCCTATAAGAGGTTGAAAAATAAAAGTCAGTATCAAAGACAGGAGTCTCTGCTCTAATTTAGGTCTTACTTCAGGTGCAATTTTTAAAACACTTCTGAACATCTAAAAAGTGCAACCAGTCTGCATGCAAGTCAGTAGAGCACAAGGCTTCTGCATGCTTGGTTTGGCCTGGGAGGTGCTCTGAAAGGGCAATTTAAGTAGCCCCATTTCTGGCCCATGATATAGTGGTGGACTACATTGCAGGGCTGCTGTGAAGTGCACTCTCTCTCAGCACAGGCCTCCATTCTGAAATAAGGGTATAACAGTGAATACACAGCAGGGTTGTTGTATACTACTCTCTCAGTCAAACCTGCAATGTAGGGATAAAAGCAATGGATAGTAATGACGGTTGTTGTAAGCTACTCTTTCAGCTTCAGCACAGCCTCAACCTACATTAGGGGTCTAATACCTCTAGACAGTACGGTAGAGTTCTGCAAACCACTGAGAGCCTGACCTACAGTATTCAATGTGCACCAAAGTGCTTGGCTGTCATAAGTCACTGTCCCAGCCACAGCCCTTTCCAACCTGCAATATGGAAATAGTGAACTGCATTTGCTTGGAACTTGCATTAACAGGGTTATTTTTTTTTTAATGTTTCACTCTAAATCAGAACCTATTATTTATTTTAAAAAATGGTCCCTGTGGTAGCTGCTAAGTATATTAACAGTTTTCTCTATTTAGGTGACAGTTCAGAAGATGCTGTTTTAGTACTGAGTGGGTGACGGACAACCTTTTCTTATTCACAGTTCTTTGTTTCAGACCACCAGTTAGTAGGGCATTGCCTCAGCCTGAAAAGCTTCAGACAAATAATGTTGGGAAAAAAAAGAGGCCAATAGAGGTAAGGAAAATTGTTCTCTTTAACACCCTCATTTTAACTTTGCTTTAGCAAACCAAATAGGGGTCTAATATACATCTCATTAAAGAGCTTCTTTAAACAGATGTCAGAAGCCCATTTTGGATGAGCAGGGGGAATAAGTGATAAGGCAGTGGTCTGTTACATAATTCGTTCTGTATCTATTTGGAAGGATCTTCTAGTAGCCCAGAAAGGTTGGTAAAATGGAAGGGGCACTACAGGGATAAAGCTGAGGAGTGGACTGGACTCCTCTACAAGTAGAATGGTTAGAGAACATTTCCCCTGGTTTTCTCTAAAACGTAAGTGGTGAAGTAGGTTATAGGACCCTTGATGTTTTAAGACCCTGTTCAAATAAAAATCAAGTTCATTTAATAGTCTTGTACAGTACAGTTTAAAGATAAACCAAGTTTTATATTCTTTATTCACAAGCTTTAAAACTGTGGTGGTCATACATCTGTTTCCTTAGGATCTAGTGCTGGAGCTGGTGTTTGGATATCGAGGGAGAGATGGCAGGAACAATGTGCACTATTTGAATGATGGTGCTGATATAATTTATCACACTGCATCTGTTGGGATTCTGTACAATGTGGCAACAGGTAGGAAACATACATACCTTTTAAAAGAACACAGTATAATGTCCAGAAGATTATTCATACTCCCCTGTGTATTGACACTGTTTTTCTGTTCTTTTCCCCTCTCCTTTACCCCTCATGGATATGATGTTGTATTTTAAATAATATGCTATATTTTTCTCTTTAGGCTCTCAGTCTTTTTACCAGGAACATAATGATGATATTTTGTGCCTCACTATAAATCAGCATCCCAAGTTCATCAACCTTGTGGCAACTGGCCAAGTAGGTATGTTTGTATTTTTTTTAAAAAAGATATTAATATGTAAGCATGAACAGTTAGCCATGTGAGTTCATAGAAGGAAGAAAGCATTTGATTATGCTGCTTCTATTAGTACGAATGTTACTCAGTTACCTGTGCCGACTATATTCTTTCTTGTATCACTAAAAAATTATTAAAATCTTATTGATGCTTTCAGGATGCCAATGCTATTATTTTCATTGTACCATTTATCAAAATGATTTTTAAACTGTTGAGCCCCATTTAAACACAAATCATTTTTTTTTATTCCACACCTGCTAGAATGTACACTATTATGTGCAACATGCACAAAACTCTTTCAACTAGCAAAATGCCATTACGATGAAATATAGGGAGGATTTTTATATTGCAGGGACCCTTTCTGGTACAAAGCAGGTCTGTGTATTCTGCAGATAGACACTGCACACACATGTGCACGTGCACACACAGACACACAATACCACATGCTTTGTCTGTGAAAGCTGAGAAACAACAAAAATGTTGTTTGTACCTTCACATCAGTACTAAGCCCACACAGATAATTAAGTAATCCTACAGTGAGCTGTTACACTCCAGCTTGGCCATCTGTATCATCCTGGTGGATGATAAGGAGGATTTTACCATGCATCAGGTGCAGCTGTATGGTAAAAAGTTGTCAGTAATAGCATTATATTGTTTCTGTGCATGTCAGTGGTCATTCACTTATCTAGGAGAAGAAAACCTACAATACATATTTAAAGCAGAGAACTAGTATAGATTAAAAAGGACTGAGGTAAAAAAAGAAAACTCTTTCAGATATACAAGTTTCACATTTGATTATGTAGTTAAAAAAACAAAAACAAAAAACACACAAAAGTGCAATAATTGTAAAATGGTGATTGTAAATAATCCAGTGCACAACAATCGGAACAAATCATACTCAGGTTACTCTATTGTATGAAGATCAGCTGTCAAGAACAAATCATGTAATGTCTGGGGGCTGACATAATGGGGGCTGGCAAGCCTGCCACACACCCAGAAGGAGAAAACAGCTGGGTGTGTGGCAGGCTTGCCAGCCCCTGTGGTAAGCTGGGCCTGGAAGCCACACCATCAGGCTGCCTTAGGAGGATCGCCACTGTGGAGGAGCAGGAAGCCCAATCCCATTTCCCCTTCCAAATCAATCCAGCCCAATTCCAGAAAGTTGTGGCTTTTAGCAACAGCAAATGAATCTTGCCAAACAATCGGCTGTAATTCTGTTATGAAATGCCTATTTACTACATTACAACAACAATAATGTTGCTATGGGGAAGGCAAAAACCCTACACCACTGTGCCAGTTGTGGATGCAGGTAAAATTCCTTCCCAACCCCATTAACCTGTGGCTAACTCTTGTTCATAGCAAGGTAACAATCACTTTTTAGGAGTCAGTGGGTGGGAAAGTTGGTGACAGAAGTGCTGAAGCTGTGGTTTGGGCCTACATTTATAGATTAGAGGTGAACCAGATTCCACCCCAAAGCCCCACCCCCACTGAGCCAGTTGGAGCCCTGATTGGCTCCCACCAGTACAAGCCCAAGGTGGCCACCCAGAGGCTCAGTGGCAAAACAGCCATGAGTCACAGCCAGTCCCCTCCTGTCTCCACACCCATGCGCCTGCACAAAATTGGCTCCCAGGTAATCAGGGAGCTACTGCTTTGATTTAAATGGCAAGATTTAAGGCATGTTCCTTGATCCAGCAATTGATTCCTAATGTAGGAGCTCATATACAAGCACAGAATTCCCTGTATTTCCCCATTCAATGGAAGGAGGCAATCTACAATTTCAAAAGAATTTATTTATACACAGATCTCCCTCCATGTAAATGAATGGTGACCCTGCATACATAAGATTTCCATCTGTATGCAAGAACACACATGGAACTCTGAATCTGAGTTCCATGAGCTTAATAGCACAGAAAATATATATCTAGCCTTGAAATTATTACACAAATAATTACTGGATCAATTGTCTTTGGGTTTTAGAGACACCTTGAGTTGGTTCAGATGTAATATTCCGTGGGATTATTGGGAGTATGTTGTTTAGGCTGCAATCCTATGCATGTTTAGACAGAAAAAGTCCTACAACTCCCAGCATTCTCCAGCCAAACAAGCTGGTTGGGAAATGCTGGGAGGTGAAGGACTTTTTGCTGTCTAAACATGCATAGGTTTGCACTCTTAATTATTTACTTCCAGTTTAGCACAAACTATAGTTTGCTATCACAACTAAACCACAAATTATGGTTTGCAATGCTGGATTGGATGGCAAACACAAACCACTCTTGAGACACTGTTAACTGTAGCAGAAAACTATGGTTCATGACAAACAGGAAGTAACTAATTGAATTGGAATGAGCAAGAGGAAAGAGGAAGTACACAAGCCGAAGGCTCATTTATCTAACACCAAGCCAGTGTTTCATTTTAGATATACTTACCACAGAATTGATACTATAAGATGACGATTCTGAACTCAAAACATGTACTTTATACCACATATATTTTAGTTATTATCTTCATTCTGGTTGTAATTATTTTTCTGCTGCTTTTCCATTACAGGAGACTCAGCAGATATGTCAGGTAAGGGAAACAAAATTTTAACATCTTCAGCGATAACTAGGCTTTTCGGGGCGAGGGGGTAGTTACTTACAGTATTGTAGGTAGGTTAATTGAGTATATTTCCATGATATTCAAACACACCATTAATTTATTATAACTAAATACAAAATTCAGCAGATTATAAATATATAAGATTTCCTTTAGTTTGAAATCAAAGCATTCATTTTAACACATTTTAGTTTTATTTTATTATACTCTTCCTTTGTTTTGTTAAGTGATAAACCATTTCTAGCCTATATTTTTACTTACATACCTATACATTCATAATGTTTCTGGAAAATTATTGGGGCTGACAACAAATGTTTCTTTTAGAAATGATTATTGTTTTAAATTTAGCTATTCACTGATGAGGCCTTGGTGACTGAGTTAATACAGAAATCATCTTTCACGTTTACTGTATTGTTGTCATACAGTTTTTACCAGTCATCTAAAAGTATCAATTGCATCAAATTCATTTTGTGGAATTTCATTTTGTTCCTTTTGAATCATAGTCTTAACAATAAGTTGTTTCCCAACTGTGATCTTGTATTTTTGTTACCATCTTGCATGAATTAGTAGTCATGTTTATAGTTGTCTATGAACCATCCTACAGAAAAGGATAATGCACATGCTTCCATACATAGAATGGCTGTTATTTCTTCTTTTATCCATGTAACTCCTACATTTATATATCTTGAGCTACTGATATATCACTACAGCACACAACCGGGGGCATACGAAGTGTCTCAGGAAAGTATCTTTCTCCTGGGATGTGTGGTGAGCACAGAAGATCAGCTTTTTAGACTCCACAATCTATGGTGATCCCTGTCAACCATTGCCACAATCCAGTATATTGTCAAATTCACTTAAGACCACTATTTATTTATTTATGTATTTATTTATTTAATTTATTTCTAAACTGCCCAATGGCTGAAGTTCTCTGGGCGGTTCACAAAAATCAAACCGTTAAAGTCAACTCAGTGCTGGATTGTGACTCATTTGGGCCCACAGAAATTGTGTGGTGTTAAAACAATGCTCCAAATATACAGGAGAATTGTCTGGATAAAGCCTTACTGCAGATGATATTCCCATAGACTATAGACTTGTACAGGCTATTTTCATTCATGCATCCCAATGCACTTTATATAGATATCTATAATGTAGTACACAAATGACATGCTATGTTATTAACTGGTATTGGAAGAAATTCAAAGTGTATGGAGCTCCTGCCAGCAGAGCACATTCAGGAGCAGAGTCTTACTGTATTGTCAGTAAAGGATATTACCAAAATTCCTATTTCATAAATGGTTTAACAGGCCATGATGACCCATATGTAAAGACTGGTGATAGGTTTATGATAGTCTAAACTTATCAACTGAATTTTTGCAACTTTTGTATTGAATGGCAGTGTCAGCTTTAGAAAATAAGCTTTGTTCTATTTATTTAGTTATTAATAATACTTATATACCAGTTAATATAATAGAATTTCCAAGTGGTTCACATATACAAAACGTTGAGAGGTGGTGTTTTTTGGGGTTTTTTACTAAAATCATTCTGAGGTTTTAAGTGTTAAAAATCCTATAAGCTTTCACTAACAAAATGACTTACTGATGTTCATATATTTGTTTAGCTACAGCACCTTGTATTCACATATGGGATGCCATGAACAAACAGACACTGTCTGTTTTGCGATGCTACCACTCAAAAGGAGTTTGTTCAGTCAGTTTTAGTGCCACTGGCAAGCTTCTTCTCTCTGTAGGGCTGGATCCTGAACATACCATTACCATTTGGAAGTGGCAGGAAGGTAGGAAAGTATTTTGTTTATAAAAAACACATTTATATTTTGAATATAAAATTGATATGAATTGATTGAAGACACTCCCCAGAAAAATTCACGTATTTCGCAGATGTGGACCTGAATTTGTCATCTGGTGTACACTTGGCAGGGAGCTGCAGCCTGTATAATACATGTTTTTTGTTTCATTTTTGCATTCATGCTTTATATCTGCCTTCCCGACCTGGTGCCCTCCAGATGTGTTGGATTACAATTGCCATGATCCCCAGCCAGCATTATTAATGGCCAGATGGTTTGCGGATGATGTGAGGGCTAGTCTTATACATCTGGAGGGCACCGGGTTGGGGAAGGCTGCTTTATATAAATGGCACACAGATGGAGCTGGCTTTGACTATATAGACTCTTCAGGTTCAACATTATGCAGAGAAATTAGAATTATGCAATGTTTAAATGCGATCTTCAGGGCAATGGAGACTTCTCGTTTTAAAAAATGGCATCAAAGCCTGCGGGACCAGAAATATTGGAACAAAGATAACTGTTTTGGCAGTTGGCCTCTGTACACCACCACATTGAAGTTGAAAGGAAACACGCCCAGATGGGAGCAAAGTCAGGACTTTCAGCTGTAATTCAAGGGGTTTGGCAAAAGTGGGGCACTAACCATTCAGGAAGGACAGCCAGTGGCATACACACACACCCATTGTTGGTGGCTCATAAGTAATGGAACAAACCAACATCATTTCAAACTTAAGGATCACCTTTAATACCTGGATGAAAATCCTTTGCAGTCAATGACTTCCTGAAGTCTGGAACCCATGGACATGACCAAATGCTGAGTTTCCTCCCTCGACATGCTTTGCCAGGCCTTTACTGCAGCTGCCTTCAGCTGCTGCTTGTTTGTGGGTCATTCTGCCTTCAGTCTTGTCTTCAGTCAGTGAAAAGCATGCTCTATTGGGCTGAGATCAGGTGACTGACTTGGCCATTGAAGAACATCCCACTTCTTTGCCTGGAGAAACTCTTGGGTAGCTTTTGCTGTATGTTTTGGGTCATTATCCATCTGCAATATGAAGCGGCGTCCTATCAGTTTGGCAGCATTCGGCTGAATCTGAGCAGAAAGTATAGCCCTATACACTTCAGAATACATCCTGCTGCTTTTATCAGCAGTCAGGTCATCAACAAACACCAGTGACCCGGTTCCATTGGCAGCCATACATGCCCATGCCATAACACTGCCTCCACCATGTTTGACAGATGATGTGGTATGCTTTGGATCATGAGCTGTTCCTTTCCTTCTCCATACTTTTCTCTTCCCATCATTCTGGTACAAGTTAATCTTGGTTTCATCAGTCCAAATAATCTTATTCCAGAACTGGGCAGGCTTTTTAACGTATTTGCTGGCAAAGGCTAATCTGGCCTTTCTGTTCTTGAGCGTTACCAGTGGTTTGCACCTTGTTGTGAAGCCTCTGTATTTACATTCATAAAGCTGTCTCTTGACTGTAGATGTTGACAATGACATGCCTCCCTCCTCAAGAGCATGCTTGACCTGGCTAGATGTTGTGAAAGGGTTCCTCTTCACCATGAGCAGAATTCTGTGGTCATCCACTTTAGTTGTCTTCCGTGGTCTTCCAGGCCTTTTGCTGTTGCTGAGCTTGCCAGTTTATTCCTTCTTTTTCAGGATGTTCCAAACTGTTGTATTGACCACTCCCATTGTTTTTGCTATCTCTCTGATGGGTTTATGTTGTTTCCTCAGCCTAATGATGGCCTCCTTCACTCGCATGGACACCTCTTTGGACCTCATGTTGGGAGTTCCAGTGAACAGCTACCAAATGCAAACGTAACACTCAGAACCACCTCCAGGCCTTTTATCTGCTTGATTGGTCATGGGGTACCCAGGAAACAGACCACACCTGGCCATGCAGCTGCTTGTCAGCCATTTGTTCCATTACTTATGAGCCACCAATGATGGGTGTGTGTGTATGCCACTTCCTGAATGGTTAGTGCCCCACTTTTGTCAAACCCCTTGAATTACAGCTGAAAGTCCTGACTTCGGTCCCATCTGGGTGTGTTTCCTTTCAACTTCAGTGTGGTGGTGTACAGAGGCCAACTGCCAAAACAGTTATCCTGGTTCCAATATTTCTGGTCCTGACTGTATTCTTTGGTACATTCGTCTTTTCTGCCATAATGACTAACCAGTTCAAACATAATTTGTATTTCAGATTATTGGAAGCTGCTGAAAAGTATTAAAATGCTGTTGCCTTTGGAAATAGACCATATGAATGTAGATACTTTGGTTGTTTAGAATATTAATTTGTTTAGAAAACTATTTAAAAAAAAACATTTGAGGGCAGATCAGTTAAATCACTTGATGAAGAGCATTGAGGCAGGGCTGGCTCCAAATGTTTTGGTAGGAAGGGTCAGCAAGATACTGTCTGTGGCAGTGGCAGCAGCACCTCCTCTTATTCAAGTGCCATACAGAAGGTACGTGGGGCAGCAGCTGTTTGCAGCTGCTGTTCACCTGCATTGTTCCAGCTCCTGATGCTGGTCCTGCATTGAGGCCAATTTTAGACATTATATTGAGGCCTGTTAGGGCACTTTTACTACTTAATTGGTCTTCTTAGATCAGGGTTAGGCAAATGTTTGGGGTTGTGAGCACATTTGGCAATTTGAGAAACTGTCCTGAGCACCACCACAGAATGGCTGCCATGAGAGGTGTGGCAAAGGGCAAGTAACTTGCTCAAAAGAATGAGTAAAAGCAATGCCAGTTCTAGTTTTTGAGGGCCGTCAGACAATTCACCCTCAATAGGCCCTCTCACTCCATGAGTCTACCTTCTCACTGCCATTGTTAACAGCTGTTATTGCCCTTCCTCCTCTTTCTCAGCATTGCTACCACTTGCTTGCTTGACAGATAGAGAGCCAGTGAGCAAGTAGGCAATGGCATCTACTCGTCCTCCTTCTCACCACCATCATTGTCCAGGCCAGAGTGAGAAGCAGATGAACAAGCAGGTTGCAATGGTGAAGAGGAGGCACAAGTCTGGGCAGCTGTTGTCAGCTTGACCCTGCTGGGGTGTGGGCCAACCATACCTACCCTTGATGCTGGCCCTGAGTACAAGGCAGAGGTGGGGTCTGAGCCCCAACATACTAAACAACTCATTTGAACCCAGTTTTCAGCAGGGCAACTAGTGGTATTTCTGAAGCTTGGCAGGTTACAGAATTAGAATAGTGATAATAATATTGTCGTACTTTGCAAGATTGCATTACAACATGGTAACATATGTGAATTGATTTGAACTCTCTAAAGCACTATAAAGTAGCCTGGTTTTTAATTATTATTATTATTAGTAGTAGTAATGGTATTATAGTTGTAGTAGTACTACTACTACCACCATGAGCAAAAAAAGTGACCCAATGTCTAACTTGGTTTTTAGGAAGAAATGGGCATAATGGTGGAGAGCAATGATGTCAGAACTACAACTTTCCATTGACTTGAAACTTCAGAACATTATGGGCAGTATCCTATACTCACACTGTGCCTTCGCTAGTTCTGTTGCACCAGTAGGACCCGCTGCTAATGCAACAGGAACTAGTGGTTCCTGAAACAATCCCAGAAACAAGCAGAAACACTCGTTTCCAGATCAGGACAGGTCAGTGGGGTGCCCTTCTGTGAGCTCTGCAGACCTGCCCCATTCTGTAAATGAGTGTTTCCACTCACTTCCAGTTGTTTCAGGAATCGCTAGTTCCTGTTGCACTACTGGTAGATCCTACTGGGACATGGGCAGCTTAGGCAGTGCCCATTGTCAGATATAATTCCTTTTCACTACATATTGGTATATTTATATATATGTGACTAAAGTACAACTAATTCTTCCCATTAGGTGCCAAAATTGCCAGTAGAGCTGGTCATAATCAGCGTATTTTTGTAGCAGAATTCAGGCCTGACTCTGACACACAGTTCGTTTCAGTAGGAGTAAAACATGTGAGATTCTGGACCCTTGCCGGAAGAGCACTTCTGAGTAAAAAAGGACAAACAAGTTCAATAGAAGATGCACGAATGCAGACAATGCTGTCTGTAGCATTTGGAGCTGTACGTAATTTAAAATATAATTTTGAAATATTTATATTTATTAAAACCATTCTTTCTGTCTTTGATGCGTCCATGTTTTAATTACAGTACTCATATGTATGTCCTTTCTGCCTTAGGCAGCAATCCTATGGTTCTTGGGAAGCCATGAATCGGGCCATAGGAGATCTGCTCTCACAAGCCTCCTGGATGGACTTTAAATTCAGAAACCTTTGGTGCAGAAACCTCCACTTCCCTTACTGCTCTGCCATCAGTGCTCTCATGGCAGTAATGGCAAAAAGAGGGCGTGCCAGCATGGATCCAGGGATGCTTTGGATCTGCTGAATCCAAAGTCCTCCCATTTCCTTTACATGCCCTCAGAATGGGGGGGAAAGGCCATTCCTAGAACTGGCAAACTTGTTTTCCCTCCAAATGCCCCCGCTGTTCTGCCCTGTTGCCGTAAACTGGGCACGGCTTTGGAAGTGGTGGTTCATCCACCATGGATTCTCTCCACCTACCCTTTTTGGATTTCTCAAACCTAATTTACATTACAGATAATTGGAAGCTGCTGAATATTATAAAATGCTGTCCCCTTTGGAAATAGACTGTATGAATGCAGGTACTTTTGTTGTTTAGAAAATGAATTTATTTAGAAAACTAACATTTGTGGAAAGTTCTAGTGGTAATTTAGACTTCTTTGATTTAGGTTAGCTCTAGAGAGTTTAGAAGAGTGTTTATACTTCAACACAATCAGGCATGAGGTATTATTTTTCAGATTTGGTCAATAAACTGGATAAACGTGACATGATAACTATGTGAGGAAGTTGCAACTCCATAGAGAATCTGTCATCTGTAGCATTTGCAGAGTGTTAAAGCAAGGTTACTACTTCCCCATAATAACGAAATGTGGGGTAGCAAGGGCATGCAGTTGCCTCTCAGTGTATTTGTTAAGAGACCACCATACCACAGTCATCTGATTTCACTAATTGAGAAGGCAGAAGCAGAAGTGGAGGGTGATGCTTCTTTTCGGTGATTCTGTTCTTTGTTAGGATGTTCTCATAAATCTTGCATGTGTAGCATATTCTTTAAAGCACTTCCATGTCTGTAGAGTTAAAGAAGACGTGAAAGTATTGCAGGCTATCTAGTCTATCATTTTCAAAAGTGTAGGAGACGATATTGTCTATAGATCCCTAAGAAGGAAAAAAAAAAGTAGATCTCAAATCAGTTCCTGAAGAATAATGTGTTGGTGCACTGTCCAACCAATTTTGACAAAATATGCATATACTTGAGATACTGAAGAGACTGTGATTCAGATGTAATACTGCTTGATCATTAAACCATGGGGATAGGCAACCTGGTGTCCTCTAGATATTTTGGAGTGCAACTCCCATAAACCCTGACCATTGGCCATGCTGGCTGGGGCTTAAGGAAGTTGTATGAAGGGAGAGGAAGGGGGAGCAACTACAGTGTTTTCTTAAATGGCCTTATCTGGTAGCCACTTGCCTAATGTCTGAGGACAAGAGCACCTAGAGGAGGGCTACTGAAGATGATCTTAATTGAAAGATTCTTAATTCTTGGTTCTAAGGGAAGCAAAAGCTGAGTGTAGTCAAATGCGTACCCTGGATTTAGGAAAGCTGATTTTAATAAACTCAGAACAATGATCAGTAAGGTCCCATGGTGAGTGACTCTAACAAGAAAAGGAGTCCAAGATGGGTGGGAACTTTTAAAAAAGGAAATTCTCAAGGCACAATTACAAGCAATTCCAACAAGAAGAAAAGGTGGAAGACAACAGAAGAAGCCCATGTGGCTTCACAAAAGGCTTAGAGAAAACAAAAAAGGACACATATAGGAAGTGGAAGGAAGGCCAAGCAACAAAGGAAGAGTACAGGTAGTTAGCACAGAATTGCAGGGATGGCGTCAGGAAGGCTAAAGCTGACAACGAGCTGAGGTTAGCAAGGGATGCTAAAAGCAGCAAAAAGGCTTTCTTCAGCTATGTGCATAGTAAAAGACAGAGGAAATAAATGGTGGTTCAGCTATTAAACAGGATGGCAAAATGATAACAGATGACAAAGAAAAGGCAGAAGTGCTCAATTCTTACTTTGGCTCAGTCTTCTCCCAAAAGAGGGTCTATGACCCTCCTGGTAAAGGCTGTACAGTACAGGCTGAAGGGGCAGGATTGCAGCTTGAGATGGATAGGCATATGGTCAAGGAACACCTAATGACTTTGAATGAGTTCAGATCTCCAGGGCCAGATGAACTGCACCCTAGAATAGTAAAGGAACTGGCAGAAGAACTCTCAGAACCATTGTCTATTTGAGAAATCATGGAGGACGGGTGAAGTGCCAGATGACTGGAGGAGGGCTAATGTTGTCCCTATCTTCAAAAATGATAAAAAAGAGGAACCTGGGAGTCTGACATCAATCCCTGGGAAAAGTCTGGAGCAGATTATGAAGCAATCCATCTGTAAGTACCTTGAAAACAATGCAGTGATTACTCGAAGCCGACACGGATTTGTCAAGAACAAATCCTGCCAGATGACTCTGATGATCTGATCTCATTTTTTGATCAAGTAACCTCCCTTGTGGACTGTGGGAATGCTGTAGACATAATATACCTTGACTTCAGCAAAGCTTTCAACAAAGTGCCCCATTATATCCTGATGAGCAAACTAGCTAAGTGGGCTAGATGAAACAACGATCCGGTGGATCCACAGTTGGCTACAGAATCGGACTCAAAGAGTGCTTATCAAGGGGATCTTCTCAAACTGGGGAGAGGTAACGAACGGGATACCGCAGGGCTCAGTCCTGGGTCCAGTGCTCTTCAACATTTGTATTAATGACTTGGAGGAGGAGGTGCAGGGAATGCTGATCAAATTTGCAGATGACACCAAATTGGGCGGGATAGCTAATACTTTGGAAGACAGAAACAAAATTCAAAGCGATCTAGATAGACTGGAGCGCTGGGCAGAAAACAACAGAATGACATTTAACAGGGAGAAATGCCAAGTTCTGCACCTAGGAAAAAGAAACCAAATGCACATTTACAAGATGGGGGATATGTGGCTCAACAACATTACAAGCGAGAAGGATCTTGGAATTGTTGTAGACCACAAGCTGAATATGAACCAACCATGTGATGTGGCTGCAAAAAAGGCAAATGCTATTTTGGGCTGCATTAATAGAAGCATAGCTTCCAAATCCTGGGAAGCACTAGTTCCCCTCTACTCAGCACTGGTTAGGCCTCATGTGGAGTACTGTGTCCAGTTCTGGGCACCACACTTGAAGAAGGATACAGACAAACTGGAGAGGGTTTAGAGGAGGGCAACAAAGATGATCAGGGGACTGGAAACAAAGCCCTATGAGGAGAGACGGAAAGAACTGGGCATGTTTAGCCTTGAGAAGAGGAGACTGAGGGGAGGTATGATAGCACTCTTCAAGTACTTGAAAGGTTGTCACAGAGAGTAAGGCCAGGATCTCTTCTTGATCATCCCAGAGTGCAGGACACGGAATAATTGGCTCAAGTTACAGGAAGCCAGATTCCAGCTGAACATCAGGAAAAACCTCCTGACTGTTAGAGCAATATGACAATGGAACCAATTACCTAGGGAGGCAGTGGGCTCTCCCACCCTGGAGGTATTCAAGACGAGGCTGGACAGCCATCTGTCAGGAATGCTCTGACTTGGATTCCTGCATGGAGCAGGGGGTTGGACTCGATGGCCTTGTAGGCCCCTTCCAACCCTACTATTCTATGATTCTATGACACTTGTTCTTTTGTCAAGCTTTCACTAAGCAGTTCAGCCACAATCAATCCACCTGGCCATGCTGCACTGTGGGACCAGGCCTTGAAGGCAGTGGACACTGCTCCTCAACCTAGAAAAGGGAGGACGTCGACAAAAAATGTCCAAGGTGTTGAAGGACCCCCCTCTCCCCAATTGGGGTGTCAGAGACCCTACCCCATCTTAACATGGCTACTTCGGTGGTTCTGGGATCAAGATTTCTGTCACTGCTGGCCACCTCTAAGGCTGTTTGTACTGACCTACCAACACTGGGCCAATCATTGAACATTGCTGCAGCTAAAAAAACTGTCTAAAAGGGCAAGATAAGCCACTCCACTCAGAACTGAGGGAAAAGAAGAAGAAAAAAATCACAGCCTCAGTACCGATACCACCTATGCCTATCATGCTACCGGTGATACCAGCTACACCACTGTTGCTCAATTCACCCATTTCGGTGTGTTGATGGCAAACACTGGATCTGACACAGGCACCTAGCCACTGGAGGTTCCTCTGCTTTTGACCTCCGTGTCGGAAGGCAAGATTCAAAAAGCGTCTCTGGACCCTCACTATGAAAACAGCCTGATACTAGGTGAAGCCAATCACCTTCTAATCACATGCCCCATCCACCATCTGAAGGGAGTCTCCCAATTAGGCTTTGGGAGGCTACTTCTACTCCAAATGAAGAGGTTGGGTTCTGTGGCAAGAGCAGCCTCAGTATCGATCATGATCACCATATTCTGACTGGGGCAGATGATCTCCACCCCACTGGGATCCTCCCTGACAGCGATATTGTGTCAAAGAGCTCATTGGAGGCACAACATGGATGTTGGTGGGGACACATACCAGTCACGCCACTTTTAGCCAATGGATTATTTGCCTGAATAGTATTGATCCACTCCATCAGCTACAGTGTCAAGGTAACCACCAGATGGGGAAACTTTCTTGGTCCCTTTGTACCACCAGTGACTGTTTTAAGATGGATAACAGTAGTTGTTCCCATGATACCACCAATGGAAATGACAAGTACAGCACCTCCTGGATCACTGCTCACTATGCTACCTAGTACCTATGCAGGACAGGGAGAACAGAATTAGCCTGGCACTGAAAAGATAGCAGTGCGGGTGCCAGTGAGCTTCCCTTGGGAGAGCTAATCCAAAACCAGTGAAGGCAAGAGAGGGCTGGTGTAATATGGTCATAACTCCTGGTCCCAGTTAGAACTGTTGCAGCCATATTTTGTACTAGCTGAAGTTTCCGGACCAACTTCAAAGGCAACCCCATATAACCCTTCCAAGGCACCTTTTAGAACAGTACCTATCAGATATAAATAAAAGTCAGCAATAAATAATAATAGTAATAATAATAAATAATATCCACACCCCAAAATACTAACATCCTGTAAATAATTGTAGCCAAAAACCCATCAACAGTCTAATAAAATAAGGAGTGGGCAGATTTCAGGCTTGCAGAATCAAGTTTTTTACTAGAAACCTGAGATCCATCAATCAGAGCCAGGTGCAAAAGAAGTACACCTAGAATTAAAGAATTTTGAACCAAGGAATTAGGTTTGAGTATTGGAACTGAGCAGAGCTCACAGTCCTTCTACACAAAAATTGACTCTTAGTTACTCCAAACATTTTTCATTTCATCAGTATAATTTGTTCAGGAGGTGGGAAAGTCATTTTGTTGCTGCTAGTGTTAAATAATTGGGAGTCAGAAACCCTTGCCAATCTACTACAAATCATTAAGATCCACTAATAATGATCTATCTTCTGCTCATCACTGCAATAGAACACAGCTCAAGGAAAAACCAAAGAAAACAATTGGGTCTTTAGGGTTTTCCTACAAGCCTGTATTGCTGGAGTGTAGCTGGTAATGCATTTCACAGGCATGGGTGAATTGCAAAAAAAAATCTCTCCCTTGTGCCTCCTAACCTAACAGCTTTCAGAGGTGGGCAAGTGAGAAGGGCCTCTGTTACTGTTCTTATAGTGCAGGCAAGCTGATATGGGCGATAGTTGTCCTTCAGGTAACTCGGTCCCAAACTGCTTAAGGTTTTAAAGGTTATTAAAACCAGCACTTCAGATTGGGCTTTGAAACACACTGGCAACCAGTACAATTGACACAATACATGTATCATGTGAACTGACTACCTAACATCTACCAGTACTCAGGCAATTGCATTCTATACCAGCTGAAGCTTCTGAACCATCTTTAAAGGCAGCTTAATGTAAAGTACAATACAATAGTCCAGCTTGTTGTTTATTTGGTCAGTCATTTCCGACTCTTCATGACTTCATGGACCAGCCCACGCCAGAGCTTCCTGTCAGCCGTTGCCACCCCCAGCTCCCCCAAGGCTGAGCCTGTCACCTCCAGAATATCATCCATCCACCTTGCCCTTGGTCGGCCCCTCTTCTTTTTGCCTTCCACTTTCCCTAGCATCAGCATCTTCTCCAGGGTATCCTGTCGTCTCATGATGTGGCCAAAGTACTTCAGTTTTGCCTTTAAGACCATTCCCTCAAGTGAGCAGTCTGGCTTTATTTCCTGGAGTATGGACTGGGTTGATCTTCTTGCAGTCCAAGGCACTCTCAGAATTTTCCTCCAGCACCACAGTTCAAAAGCATCTACCTTCCTTCGCTCAGTCTTCCTTATGGTCCAGCTCTCACAGCCATAGGTTACTACGGGGAATACCATTGCTTTAACTATGTGGACCTTTGTTGTCAGTGTGATGTCTCTGCTCTTAACTATTTTATCAAGATTTGTCATTGCTCTCCTCCCAAGAAGTAAACGTCTTCTGATTTCCTGGCTGCAGTCAGCATCTGCAGTAATCTTTGCGCCTAGAAAGACAAAGTCTGTCACTGCCTCCACATTTTCTCCCCCTATTTGCCAGTTATCAATGAAACTGGTTGCCATAATCTTGGTTTTTTTGAGGTTTAACTGCAACCCAGCTTTTGCACTTTATTCTTTCACCTTTGTCATGACGTTCCTCAGCTCCTCCTCGCTTTGAGCCATCAAAGTGGAATCATCTGCATATCTGAGATTGTTAAAGTTTTTTCCAGCAATTTTAACTCCAGCCTTGGCTTCATCAAGCCCAGCACGTCTCATGATGTGTTCTGCGTACAGGTTGAATAGGTAGGGTGAGAGTATACAACCCTGCCGTACTCCTTTCCCAATCTTAAACCAGTCTGTTGTTCCGTGGTCTGTTCTTACCATTGCTACTTGGTCGTTATACAGATTCCTCAGGAGGCAGACAAGATGACTTGGTATCCCCATACCACCAAGAACTTGCCACAATTTGTGATGATCCACACAGTCAAAGGCTTTAGAATAGTCCATAAAACAGAAATAGATGTTTTTCTGAAACTCCCTGGCTTTCTCCATTATCCAGCGGATATTGGCCATTTGGTCTCTAGTTCCTCTGCCTTTTCTAAACCCAGCTTGTACATCTGGCAATTCTCGTTCCATGAATTGCTGGAGTCTACCTTGCAAGATCTTGAGCATTACCTTACTGGCATGTGAAATAAGTGCCACTGTTCGATAGTTGGAACATTCTTTGGTGCTTCCCTTTTTTGGTATGGGGATATAGGTTGATTTTTTCCAATCTGTTGGCCATTCTTATGTTTTCCAAATTTGCTGGCATATGGCATGCATCACCTTGACAGCATCATCTTGCAAGATTTTAAACAGTTCAGCTGGGATACCATCATCTCCTGCTGCCTTGTTATTAGCAATGCTTCTTAAGGCCCATTCAACCTCACTGTTCAGGATGTCTGGCTCTAACTCACTGACCACACCGTCAAATCTATCCCCGATATTATTATCCTTCCTATACAGATCTTCTGTATATTCTTGCCACCTTTTCTTGATCTCTTCTGCTTCTGTTAGGTCCTTGCCATCTTTGTTTTTGATCATACCCATTTTTGCCTGGAATTTACCTCCGACGTTTCTAATTTTCTGGAAGAGATCTCTTGTCCTTCCTATTCTATTATCTTCTTCCGTTTCCACGCATTGCTTGTTTAAAAATAATTCCTTATCTCTTCTGGCTAACCTCTGGAATTTTGCATTTAATTGGGCATATCTCCCCCTATCACTGTTGCCTTTTGCTTTCCTTCTTTCTTGGGCTGCTTCCAGTGTCTCAGCAGATAGCCATCTTGCCTTCTTGGTTTTCTTTTTCTTCGGGACGTTTTTGTTGCCGCCTCCTGAATAATGTTGCAAACTTCTGTCCATAGTTCTTCCGGGACCCTATCTACTAAATCTAGTCCCTTAAATCTATTCTTTACCTCCACTGCATATTCATGAGGAATATTAGGGGGGTCATATCTAACTGCTCTGTGGGTCTTCCCTATTCTCTTTAGCCTGATTCTAAATTGTGCAATAAGAAGTTCGTGATCTGAACGACAATCAGCTCCAGGTCTTGTTTTTACCGATTGCATAGATGTCCGCCACCTTTGGCTACAAAGGATGTAGTCAATCTGATTTCGGGGTCGACCATCTGGTGAATTCCATGTATAAAGTCGTCTCTTAGGTTGTTGGAAGAGAGTATTTGTTATGCACAGTGAGTTGTCTTGGCAAAATTCTGTCAGCCTATGTCCCGCTTCATTTTGTTCTCCCAGACCATGCTTGCCTGTAATTCCAGGTGTCGTTTGACTACCCACCTTAGCATTCCAGTCTCCTGTAATGAAAATAACATCTTTGTTTGGCGTACTATCCAGTAGGTGCTGCAGATCCTCATAGAACTGATCTACTTCTGCTTCTTCAGCATCTGTGGTTGGGGCGTATATTTGGATCACTGTGATGTTCAATGGCTTACCCTGAATTCGAATTGAGATCATTCTGTCATTTTTTGGATTGTATCCAAGCACTGCTCTAGCCACTTTATTATGAATTATGAAGGCTACTCCATTTCTTCTGTGGTCCTCTTGTCCACAGTAGTAGATCTGGTGGTCATTTGATGTGAAGTGGCCCATTCCAGTCCATTTCACCCAAAATGTCTATATTTAATCTTGACATCTCCCCAATCACCACATCCAATTTGCCCTGGCTCATAGATCTTACATTCCAGGTTCCTATGGTGTGTTGATCTTTAGAACATCGGATTCGTCGTTCACCACCAGCACCATCAGATGCTAGCTGTCCTTTCAACTTTGAGCTAGCTGCGTCATCACATCTGGGGCTAGTTGAACTTATCTTCTTTTCCTCCCCAGTAGCTTTTTGACCATCTTCCGACCTGGGAGTCCCATCTTCCAATGTTATACTGACATATCTCTGGTTGTACTGATCCATTTAGTTTTCATGGCAAGAATACTGGGGTGGGTTGCCGTTTCCTTCCCCAGGGATTGTATTTAGTCTGACCTCTCTGCCATGACCTTCCCGTCTTGGGTGTCCCTTCACGGTTTAGCTCACGACGTCATTGAGGTGCTCAAGCTCCAGCACCACAACAAGGTAACAATCTCCTTTGCTGAAGATAGCCCAGCTTGGATGTCACTAAAATGTGGATAACAAAGGCAAGGTCAAACCTTTCCAGATAGGGCAACAACTGATGTACTAGTCTAAGCTAGTAAAAAGTACTCCTGGCCGCTTCTGAATCCTGAGCTGCTCCATTTAGCACCCGGTCTGGAAAAACTCCCAATCTTTACACTTGCTTGTTAAGAGTGGATGCAACCCCATCAAAACCTCTGTCCAGGGTAATCAGTTTCCCCACTCGCAGCACCTCCATCTTGTCTGGAGGACTTCTTTGTCCTCATCTACCCCAAAACCATATTCAGACACTGATTCATTTCCATCTACTTGTCCCTGGGACATACTGATGGCACTTTAGCCCAGACCTCTGGATGACTTTCCCAGTGGTTTCATGTAGATGTTATGCATGGGGGACAAGATGGAACCATAGGCCAATGGCCATGGGGTGGAACAGACATTCCCCGGCACCACCTTCTGGGACCATTCCTTCAGGAAGGACTGGAACCACAGAGCCTCCTAAACTGAACCCTGATAAACAATCCAGAAAGATACCATGATCAATAGTATTGAAAGCTACTGAGAGGTCCAGGAGAACCAACACCATTGCACTTCCCTCATCCATTCCCCAGTGTAAGACATCCACTGGGATGACCAAAGCTATTTCAGACCCAAAATCAGGCCTGAAGCTGGACTGGAATAGTAGTTTGGCTACTGTTTTCTGCATCAGTTGCAGTTTCATTATAAATATATGCATTTATTCCTTTATCAAATCATATGATGAACATATTTTTCCCCCTTTTCAGAATAATTTGACATTTACAGGTACCATCAGTGGAGATGTATGTGTATGGAAAGAACATATATTGAATCGAATTGTTGGCAAAGCTCACAATGGGCCTATATTTGCAATGTACACAACACTACGAGATGGATTAATTGTAACGGGTGGCAAAGAGAGGCCGTGAGTCCCATTTCTTTCTACAGATGCATTTTGCAAAGTTATTAATTGCTGAATTAATGTGTTATTATAAATTACATTGTAGTAGTTCTATTTTTAAGTATTTATAATTGGGTATGTGTTTACATATGTACATAGACAGCCTAAGCCTACTTATCTATCTTAACTGTGGCAGAGGAAGCAGTGGCTTCTGCTGCCATAGCTGCCATGGCATCCAAGCTCTAGTTGTTGTTGTTGTTCAGTCGTGTCCGACTCTTCGTGACCCCATGGACCATAGCATGCCAGGCCTTCCTGTCCTGAGCACTCTCCCGGAGTGTGCTCAGGTTCATATTCATTGCATCGGTGATGCTATCTAGCCATCTCATCCTCTGCCGTCCCCTTCTCCTTTTGCCTTCAGTCTTTCCCAGCATCAGGGTCTTTTCCAGAGAGTTTTCTCTTCGCATTAGGTGGCCAAAAGATTTGAGCTTCAGCTTCAGTATCTGTCCTTCCAATGAGCAGTCAGGGTTGATTTCCTTTAGGATGGACTGATTTGACCTCCTTGCAGTCCAGGGGACTCGTAAGAATCTTCTCCAGCACCATAGTTCGAAAGCATCAATTCTTCGGCGCTCAGCCTTCCTTATAGTCCAGCTCTCACAGCCATACGTTGCTACTGGGAAAACCATAGCTTTGATTAGACGGACCTTTGTTGGCAAGGTGATGTCTCTGCTTCTTACTATGCTGTCTAGGTTTGCCATAGCTTTCCTCCCAAGGAGCAAGCATCTTTTAATTTCATGGCTACAGTCACCGTCTCCAGTGATCTTGGAGCCCAAGAAAGTAAAATCTGTCACTGCTTCCATTTCTTCCCCTTCTATATGCCAGGAAGTGATAGGGCCAGATGCCATGATCTTAGTTTTTTTAATGTTGAGTTTCAAACCAGCTTTTGCACTCTCCTCTTTCACCCTCAACAAGAGGCTCTTGAGATCCTCTTCACTTTCTGCCATTAGGGTGGTATCGTCTGCATATCGGAGGTTGTTGATAATTCTCCCAGCAATCTTAATTCCGACCTCTGATTCATCCAACCCGGCATTTCTCATGATGTACTCTGCATATAAGTTAAATAAGCAGGGTGACAATATGCAGCCTTGTCGTACTCCTTTCCCAATTTTGAACCACGCGGTTGTTCCATGTCCGGTTCTTACTGTTGCTTCTTGACCCTCGTACAGGTTTCTCAGGAGACAGGTAAGGTGGTCTGGTACTCCCATCACTTTCAGAATTTGCCACAGTTTGTTGTGATCCACACAATCAAAGGCTTTAGCGTAGTCAATGAAGCAGAAATAGACATTTTTCTGGAATTCTCTTGCTTTCTCCATGATGCAGCGAATGTTGGCAATTTGATCTCTAGTTCCTCTGCCTCTTCGAAACCCAGCTTGTACTTCCGGTAGTTCTCGGTTCGCATACTGCTGAAGCCTAGCTTGTAAGATTTTGAGCATCACCTTGCTGGCATGTGAAATGAGCGCAATTGTGCGGTAGTTTGAACACTCTTTGGCGTTGCCCTTCTTTGGAATTGGAATGTAAACTGACCTTTTCCAGTCTTGCGGCCATTGCTGAGTGTTCCAAATTTGTTGGCATATTGAATGCAGCACTTTAACAGCATCATCTTTTAGGATTTTAAATAGCTCAGCTGGAATACTGTCATCTCCGCTAGCTTTGTTGTTACTAATGCTTCCTAAGGCCCACTTGACTTCACTCTCGAGGATGTCCAGCTCAAGTTCAGTGACCGCACTATCATGGCTATCAAGGACATTACTATCATGGCTATCAAGGACATTAAGATCTTTCCTGTATAGTTCTTCTGTGTATTCTTTCCACCTCTTCTTAATCTCATCTGCTTCTGTGAGGTCCCTGCCTTCTTTGTCCTTTATCATGCCCATCTTTGCACAAAACCAGTGTAAAAAACCAAAACCAGTGTGAGAGCCAGTGTAGTGTAGTGGTGAGAGTGACGGACTGGGAGCCGGGAGATCCGGGTTCTAGTCCCCACTTGGCCATGGAAGCTCACTGGGTGACTTTGGGCCAGTCACAGACTCTCAGCCCAACCTACCTCACAGGGTTGTTGTTGTGAGGATACAACGGTGAGGAGGAGGATAATGTAAGCCGCCTTGAGTTCCTTGCGAGAGGGAGAAAGGCGGGGTATAAATGCAATAAATAAATAAATAAATAAAAACGTTCCCTTGAGATCTCCAATTTTCTTGAAGAGATCTCTAGTCTTTCCCATTCTGTTGTTTTCCTCGATTTCCTTGCATTGTTCATTTAAGAAGGCCTTCTTGTCTCTCCTTGCTATTCTCTGGAACTCTGCATTCAGTTGGATATATCTTCCCCTTTCTCCCTTGCTTTTCGCTTCCCTTCTTTCCTCAGCTACTTGTAAAGCCTCATCAGACAGCCACTTGGCTTTCTTGCATTTCTTTTTCTTTGGGATGGATTTCGTTGTTGCCTCCTGAACAATGTTACGGACCTCCGTCCATAGTTCCTCAGGCACTCTGTCTATCAGGTCTAATCCCTGAAATCTATTCCTCACCTCCACTGTATATTCATAAGGGATATGATTTAGGTCATACCTGAATGGTTTAGTGGTTTTCCCTACGTTCTTCAATTTAAGCCAAAATTTTGCAAGAAGCAGCTCATGATCTGAGCCACAGTCAGCTCCAGGTCTTGTTTTGACTGACTGTATGGAGCTTCTCCATCTTTGGCTGCAAAGGACATAATCAATCTGATTTCGATATTGACCATCTGGTGATGTCCATGTGTAGAGTCGTCCCTTGTGCTGTTGGAAAAGAGTGTTTGCTATGATCAGCGTGTTCTCTTGGCAAAACTCTATTAGCTTTTGTCCTGCTTCATTTTGTACACCAAGGCCATGCCTGCCTGTTATCCCGGTGATTTCTTGACTTCCTACTTTAGCATTCCAATCCCCTATGATGAAGAGGACATCTTTTGTTGGTGTTAGTTCTAGAAGGTGTTGGAGGTCTTCATAGAACCGATCAACCTCAGCTTCTTCGGCATCAGTGGTTGGGGCATAGACTTGAATTACTGTGATGTTGAATGGTTTGCCTTGGATTCGTACTGAGATCATTCTATCATTTTTAAGATTGTACCCCAGTACTGCTTTTCCCACCCTTTTGTTGACTATGAGTGCTACTCCATTTCTTCTAAGGGATTCTTGCCCACAATAGTAGATATGATGGTCACCTGAATTAAATTCACCCATGCCTGTCCATTTTAGTTCGCTGATTCCCAAGATGTCGATGTTCAATCTTGCCATCTCATGTTTGACCACTTCCAGCTTACCTTGATTCATTGATCTGACATTCCAGGTTCCTAAACAATATTGTTCTTTACAGCATCGGATTTTCTTTTCACCACCAGACACATCCACAGCTGAGTGTCCTTTCGGCTTTGGCCCAGCCGCTTCACTCTTTCTGGCGCTACTTGGAAATTCCCTCTGCTCTTCCCCAGTAGTATATTGGACACCTTCCGACCTGAGGGGCTCGTCTTCCGGCGTCATATCTTTTAGCCTTGTGATACGTTCCATGGGGTTTTCTTGGCAAGAATACTGGAGTGGGTTGCCATTTCCTTCTCCAGTGGACCACATTTTGTCAGAACTCTCTGCCATGACCTGTCCATTTTGGGTGGCCCTGCACGGCATAGCTTATGGCTTCACTGAGTTACGCAAGCCCCTTCGCCACAACAAGGCAGTGATCCATGAAGGGGAAGCTCTAGTTACATATCAGAAAATTTCCCTACCTAGCTCCTGACCATGAGTAAAGCAGGGAGCTAGATTGCAGTTTTCTGCAGTCCTTTCCAGCTGCAAGGATACAACATTGTACAGCTGCTGGTGACTCTACCTCCTTCCCGCTAGCACTGCATGGCTTGCTGTAAAAGCTGGACTCCTCTAGCCCAGTAGCACAATTAAGCCATTTCTGAAAGAGTAATCATTACCAAGTAACTGTCTTTCAGAAATAATCTTGCAATTTTTCCCACTCTGCTGTGATTCCAATGCAACAAAATGTCTTACAAAGTAAGAAGTATCCTCAGTCATTTTCCCTTGCAACAGAAAGAATTCAGCATGCGCTTAAAGGTCCAGGGTTAGGGAAAGTTATATGCCAAGTCAAGAAAATGCAAAACTGAACAATCCTGCTCTCAGTGGCTCGCACATTAACCTTAACTCTGTGATGTGATGTGAGAAAGTTAAAATAATAGAAACTGCTACAAAATTAGAATTTATTAAAGTATTTTTATGTTGCTCCTCACCCCCCAAAAAGGTTCCTGGAGTGGCTTGCAATCGGTCAGTAAAATAAGACAGTCCCTGCCCCTATGTTCTTAATGTAAACAAGACATGACACACAAGGAAAAGGGGAGGGGAAAGGGAAAAAATAGATTTTCAGCAGCGCTTGTGGAATGGCCCTGCTTTGCCTCTTATCTCCTAGGAGTGGAGTCCAAATGGAGCAGGCCCTGATGGTCCTCAGCCTGCTCCTGTCTTCCTTGCTCCGTCTTCTTCCCCACAGGACAGTAGATGTCAGTTGGAAGACATCAATTTAACAACCATGAAAAATGTAGAAATGTCAAGATCATATAAATACTCTTAAATGAAGTAAAATCTCTGCAGACTATTTTGTGGAAAGTAAAACTGACACAATACGGTATATTTTTGAATTGCAGTTTTAATTATTCATTTGTGAACCTCAGTTGTATTGTCCAGTTAAAGAATGCAGTATAGGTTTGATACACATGTATTTTATCTGAGGCACTTTTATGCATTCTTTCTGTACTGTTTCCTACTTTTTTCACTAGATCAAAAGAAGGAGGAGCAGTTAAACTATGGGATCAGGAGCTAAGGCGGTGTCGTGCCTTCAGATTAGAGACAGGGCAGATAATTGACTGTGTTCGCTCTGTATGCAGAGGAAAAGTAAGTGTTGTTCTCCTTAATATAATGTTATATCTAAGGGCTGTTATGTCAAAGGCAGATACACAGGTCAGTATTATTTCATCTTGTTTTCTTTCCTTTATTATTACATTGAGCAGCTAAACCATTTATTTTAAAAGGATCAGCAGCACCTAACATGTTCAATTATTTTGGTATTTTCTCAGTTTATGTGCTATTAACCTGTTCTTTCTGTCCAGTTACTCTCTAAAGTGTCATAATATGTCTACTCTCTGCAATTTTGTCAAGTAAAATAGTATTCAAATAGGGGCAGACTATATCATCATTCATTTTCTGTATCTGGAGCCTGCTGTGGTATATTGCTGGTGATCACACAAACTGCCAAAAATATAGACACAGAATTAAAAAACAGAGTACTTCTATTGTGTAGTGCAACTAGTAGGCACTATAGAATAGCAGATGCAGAATAACCAACTACATTAAAGTGTGTAACACAGACTATTCCATGAACTAGGTTAACTACCAGAAAAAGCCTAAGTTGGTGCTAGAGTTCCTCCCTCCTCCTCCAATCTTGAGTGACCCACCAGATCTTGGAATGGGAGATGGCTGCAGCTGCTCTCCTTGAAAAACAAGCAAACATAGTAAAAGTGCACCTGGAAGCCTGACCATATGTTCATCACATGTTCACCATGGAGAAATGTGGTAAATAGGCAGAAATTCATCTTTGCCAGAACATATTATCACATCTTCCTGAGACACAATGCAACTTCTTTAGCCCCCTTTCTTCAGTGATTGCACCTGGTACTCAAGTCTGCTGGCCTTTCCAGCCTGAACTACCCAGTCACTTCCTTCTGGCAGCATTTTCTCTACTATCGGCTCTTCACCTATTGAGCTGCTTTTGCCTGCAACACTTTGGATTATGTAAAAGTGCCCAACATAGCTGCATACCTCAGCCTTACCAGACAGGAAAGGGAACACAGCCCGGGGCGGGGGGAGGTCCCCTGCGACCACTTCCAGCACAGATTTGTCTAGGATTGAGTAGGATTGCTACTTTAGCATACTGCTATTCCAAATGTTACTTGTATTGGAAATATGCTGACCTTCTTGGATATATGAATTCATTATCTGATGGAAGATATATTTATTTGCATTTAATACTCACATGATTTCAATAATCCCTTTGATGAAAATATGTTAGTGAATTCTAGGTTTTTATGTATATTTTTATGTTATTCTTCAAAAACAGATTCCATGCCTGTGGAACTCTCTCCCAAAGAAAGTTAGACTGGTCTGTTCTTTGTTCAGTTTTAGGCAGGCTGTTAAAACTCTTTTGTTCTGTATAGCATTTTAGTATTTTAAGAGTGCAATCCTAAGGGATTGTCCCTCAATAGAGGGCTCCAATCTTGAAGCCCTCTGTCTATCCTATGCCCTGCTAGCAGGAGGCAGGCAGGGTGGAAGGAGGAGGCAAATAACCCTCCTGTTACTTCTTTTCTTTCCATTTACAGCTAGACAAGCCTCTTGGCTTGTCAAGCTGACCTGCCTTTTTGTGGGTGGGACAGGGGATGGAGAGGCTTTAGGATTGTGTAGATCCTGGCCTCTCCCCCTCCTTCCCCTTCCTACTCACAATCCATCCCCCTCTCCCTGAGCTCTTCCAAGGCCACTGTTGCAAGATCAAAAGAGCAGCCACTGTGGTGCTTTCTGTGGTGATTGTGAGAGTGAGGGGGAATGGTCCAATATCAGATTCCCCCCTTGAGATTGTAGCAGTGTCTATGGCCTTGGGAAGGGTGATCCACCATGTCCTACGGTCCCTGAGATACTCTCCCAGGGACCATAGGATTGCTCTGTAAATGCATTTACTCCACACTCTGTTTTTAAGATTCACTCCTGCACTTAATTCTGCTCTTGATTAATTCTGCTCTTTGATTAATTTCTTTTTAAATTTTTCAAATGGTTTTAAAGTTTTCAAACCTTTTAACAGTTTTAAAAATCCTTAACTTTTTTTTTTTAAAAATAAGTTTTTAAATTGTTTAAAGTTTCAGTTGCAAGTTGGCTTGAGGGTCTCTATTTGGGCCAGAAGATGACAAATAAATAAATAAATATTGTTTCCATTTATTCGCTGTTGTTCCAGGGAAAAATTCTTGTTGGGACAAAAAATGCCGAAATAATAGAAGTTGGAGAGAAAAATGCAGTGTGTAACATTCTAATTAATGGTCATATGGATGGGCCTATCTGGGGATTGGCAACACACCCTTCTCGTGATGTTTTCCTTTCTGCTGCAGAAGATGGAACAGTCAGACTTTGGGATATTGCTGATAAAGTAGGTGTAAAAATGGCATTTAAGAAGTTACAATAATTTACAAAAATGATACACTGAAAATTAAATGCTGAGAAAACTTTTACATATCTTTCTTTAAAAGTATCAAGAAAGTATAAATATAAATCATGACACAACCTTGATTTGCTGTCTTTACCATACATACAAATAGAAATATTTAATTCATGTTTCCTTTAACTTTTTTAATTCTCACAGAAGATGGTGAATAAAGTCAATTTGGGCCATGCAGCACGCACGGTGTCTTACAGCCCAGAGGGTGACATGGTGGCTATTGGCATGAAGAATGGAGAATTTATTATTTTGTTAGTGAACTCTCTGAAGATATGGGGGAAGAAAAGGGACAGAAGATCAGCTATCCAAGACATCAGGTTAGAAATATGTGTCCCTTACCGGCTATGGGAACTGCTATGGTTCTGGGTTCCCTGAAAGTAGTATCTGCACATGGAACATCTTGCTTGCTATGATGTATGTGCACACATAATGCTGCTGCACTACACACATCCCTTAACAGATAGTCAGATGGTAAGTTCTAACACTACCGTTTTTACTAATTCCTGAAAATGATCTTGTTGAGGTCTCTGTTTCCCTTAACTCACTCTATGTTATCTTCACATCTAATTTGACTTGCATGTGTACCCTCCGAACAGAAATTTTAAAAAATTACATATGGATATGACATAGAAAGAGTTAACAAAAATAGAAACCCCAACAAGATAATTTTCAGGAATTAGTAAAGGAATTAGTAAAATCCCTAGTGAAATCGTGTCTACTCAGAAGTAAGTCCCATTGAAATAAATGGGACTTATTCCAAGGTAAGTGGGTGTAAGATTGCAGTCTAAATTGCTTATAATTTGGTGGATGAGTTTTTAAAATGCATATCTCAAGCATTGCAAGACTGGGCCTCTATAAATGGGAAGTTATATAGGGGAGATTGGAGAAACACAATAGGAATAGTGTGGCAGGTACAGAAAAAGATACTATCTGCTAATGCGATAAAAGGCTTAAAATGGAATAAAACCATAAAAGGTGTGAAATCACAAGGAAAATTTAGAATTTGATTTGGAGAGGTTTTGTTAGGTGTGTATGAAAAAAATGTATTCCATTCTAGTATATACTGTGAAAATAATATGATTTGAAGTCCTTTTTTATATTAAGAGATTGTATTTGTTTTATCTTTGCTCCATTTTAGACTACAATCATCTTACAAAATATGTGGCATGAAAGGTTGAAATAAAAATCTAATATTCTGAGATTTTTAGGTTGTGCCTTGTGATCAGCAAGAACTCATTTAAAGCTGTTTATCTACTCAGGTTCAGCCCAGATTCTCACTACTTAGCAGTGGGTTCCAGTGAAAATGCAGTGGATTTTTATGACCTGACATTGGGGCCTACTCTTAATCGAGCCAGCTATTGCAAAGACATCCCAAGTTTTGTAATTCAGATGGACTTTTCAGCAGATAGTTGTTATCTTCAGGTAAATATAATTGTAATCTTTTGTTAATTTTCACACCTTTGGTGCTCTGTAGCACCTCCGGACCCCATTTTTTTCTTTTAATTTCCTTCCCACTTGGGGGCGGGGGTGCAGCCCCAGACAAAAATAGCCCCTGGGCCTCCCAAAGTTGCCCACCCTTTCTTAAAGGGACAGTAATAGTACAAGTAATGCAGAATCTTTATATTGTGCAAAGAAATCACACATTGTTGCAGCATATCAGAGTTACACTGATCAGTAGTATCAGAGATACTGTTCTTGGGAAAGTCAAATCATGTGAGATAGTTGAACAGGAGTTTATATAGAAATATATAAAATAGTTGAACAGGAGTTTATATAGAAATATATAAAAATTTGACTGCATTAATCTGGATTTTAACAGAGATTACAGTTTCTCTGTTGGTATAGGAGCCTCAGGGTGGACTTTACTCTTACTAGTCCAAGAAGCAATCAGTATGCTAACAACATTTTAAGGCTTTGCCTCTGTAGAAGAAGCCCCTCCCAGTTCCTTCCTGCCTAGCTCAGAAATCAGGCAAGATTTTACCTCTCCCTGGAAAAAAAAATCTGCCTTGGCCTATTCTCTTTGACTTTATCATTTTACCTTTTTTACTTTTTTTTTTTAACCTTTCATTTTACCTTTTTTCCATTCCTAATCCCTTTCCCACCAGAATCTGGTTTCCCCACATGGTCATCACTTATGAGCAGCAGAGGATACTCTGGGCAGATGACTCCAATACAGGGCTGTCCCATGTACAACATGACTATCTGAGCAATCTTTTTAGTGACATCCAAAGGGCTTTGGCTCCCTCATTTTGTCAGCTGTGAAACACAGGAGTTTGCTGTTTTCCCATCATTCAGAATGAAGGTACAGTCCCTCACAGGCCACCAAATAGCAGCACAGGAAATTTATCTAATAACTTCTCAGTCCTCAAAATGGTGACAGAAGTTCAAATATCTGATAATAACCCCACAATCCACCAGATGGCAGCGCAGGGTAAGACCTCCCACAAGATAAGAACAGCATGTTATTTTTCTACCTACTCCAACTTCTCCGGGACCTTCCCTTGCCAGAATAGGTCGACTTACAGTTAACAGTTAGATTACATACATACATACGTGTGCACTGACCACCCCCCCTTCAACTCAGACCCTGATTCACCATTCTGGAAAACATCCCGCTTCTGCTTGGGCCAATTTGTAGTCGGTCCACTTCAGCTCAGCACCAAATCTGAGTCAAGGTTTGGAAAAATGAGTCTTTATGCTTCCTGTTGACTACGATGGGAAATTAAGAAAAAAACTGTAACTTTTTTCTCTTGGTCAGTCCTGGATGATAATTTAAGGCATAGTAGCCCCCTAGAAGGGGATTACACCTTCCCAATGTGAGAAAAATAGGTTCAGGGTTTATATTTTGATTTTCTTTTAAAGGGAACTGCCAATAACATTTTTATTCCTTGGAAGATTTGGATAAAAATTTCAGGATTCATTGCCCCATTAGAGGAGATCATGTCTGTCAAATTTCAGAATGATAGCCACAGGGGTTTTTGTTTAAGGGTAGCCTTGACATTTTGAGGTCTCCAAAAGAGGACATATTTATCTCCCTATGTTCCTTGTGGACCATTGTTCTGAACATCACAGACACCCTAGAGATGTCCCTAAGTAAGAAACCAGCAAAGTTTCAGAAGGATCGGTGCAGCAGGTCATATGGATGGGGAGTTCTCCAATTTGGGGGAGGGAGTGATTCGCTTTATTTTCCTTTCACACACCCTGCCCCAGTAGTTTTGGGGTAAATTTGTATGAAAATGCACACGTTATTAGATGTGTCCCCCAGGCAAGAAACCTGCAAAGTTTCTGAAGGATATACATGTATGCAAATTTAGAATGACTAGAATTTACTTACATTTCACCAATGTTAGCAGCAGGGGAACATGGGTGGGAAGGTGCTATTGCACATGTCCTGCTTGTGGGTTTCCCATGGGCATCTAGTTGGCCACTGTGTGAACAGAATGCTGGACTAGATGGACCTTGGTCTGATGCAGCATGGCTCTTCTTATGTTCTTAAATATAGAGTGCTTCTGAGCATATGTGGAATGCTTTTCTTTCACCACTGAGCACTTACGTTCTCCCCCTACCAATTATATTCCCCTCCATGCAACCATCCCTCCTCATTCTACCATCCTCCAGCAACTCTTCATAAAAACAGACGTATTGTTGTGTGCTACTCCCCTCTACCTCCTCCTTGTTATGCACAAGCTCTCATTGTATCTTCCTCCTCATAACTTCATTTGTGCCAAGACTAGGGCTAAGTTTTGGAGAAACTCTGAGCATGTACTAAGTGCCTTTCCCTCACCACTGAAGCTAGAGTTCATGCAAAATGAAAAAAACACAAATGCCAAACATGCATAGGACTGAGCTGAAAGGGTAGTTAATTCATTAGACTGGAATTGGGTAGGCACTGTATTAAGCCTGCAGTACCATGCCCACAACTCAGGACTTATTTCTGAGTAAACATGCAGAACATCAGGGTGCAACCTCCCTGCAAAAGTAACTTGTGCTGGAATCCTATGCACACTTGGGGTAAGCCTCATTAAACATAATGGGGCTTCTGAGTAGGCATACATAAGATTGTAGAAATGAGCAGTATTTATCTCCCTTCCACTTAAAAAACAAACCAAAAACTCCTATTTTTATTAAAGCTTTCTGTTCATAGGAACATAGGAAGCTGCCTTATACTGGATCCATCTACTCCAGTATTGTCGACACTGACTGGCAGCAGCGGCTCTTCAGGGTTTCAGACAGGATTCTTTCCTAGCCCTACCTGGAGATGCTGGGGATTGAACCTGTGACCTTCTGCATATCAAACATGTGCTCCACCATTGAGCTACAGCCCTTCCTATTGCTGGATAATGGCAGTTGACAAACAAAACAGCCCCAGATTTGTTTCGATGCAACCATGTGAACCCACATTTCTTAAAGACTTGAGTGTGGAGAAGGAGAAAAACAAACCCTTTTGTCTGTTTGTATAAAGTCAAATACACTTCAGAACTTCTTTTGCCCACCAAAGAGAATTCTCTTTAAGAATTCCCCAAGATATGCTCTGGGTGGAATAAAGAAGAGAAAGAAAGAACAGGGCGGGGGGGGGGGAGAAGAATGGTGATTGGAAATGTAGGGGTGGGAGTAGAGAGAATTCCCTAAGCCAAGTGGCTCCTGTTAGAGAGGTAGTACTTCAAAGGAATTTTGGAGGCTGTGGAGGGTTTGCAAGGATTACATGTACTTAAATTAACTTTACGAGGTGAGGTGACTGAGGGCTTTTTCTAACTTCTTTAAAACTGTAGAACCTGTTTAAAACCCCCAACAGTTCCTTGATCATGATGCCACATAGTCTTAACCCTCCTTTTGGAATAATTTGAGTCCTACAGCTATTTAGGAGAAATTAAAATAGAGAAGAAGTTTGTGGAGGCTGATTGGATCCTTTGCTGTACTGAAGCTACTAAACTTCTGCAGAAACCAAAGGTTCCAGTTTCCTGTAGTAAAATCAGATGCTGTGTGAAATACCGGTATTTCACATGGAGTTCTTTCTGCCCTTCCATCTCCCTCTTAAAATTTCATTGCAAACAAGCTCCAAACAGCGGTTATGTAAGAGCAGAAAAGTAGGGGGGAGAGAAAAAGCAATGAGCAGACTGTGGAAAGAAAGGTGGCAGTCTCCCCTCTAGTTTAAAAGGCTGGTCCATTCACACTAGAGTCCCTGTTGGTTTGCCAGGGGAGCGACTCCTAAGGCCTCCTAGTAACAGCAAGGCTACTGAACTCGGAAGAAGCAGGTTTGTATTAAGTAGGGCTGTGCACTGCTTTGGATCCGGATTTGAATTCCAAACTGAAGCAGGGTGATGCAGACCAAATCGGTCCAGATCCGAAGTGGGTCTGGATCAGTCTGAAGCAAGTCGGATCATTTTGGACGATTCTGAAGCCTGGACAGCCTGTCTCGGAAATGTAACAATTTCCTTAAGATTAGGGAGGGAGGAGGAGTTGGGAGGGGGGAACTGAGCCTTGGCAACATTTAACCCAGCAAACTTAATCACAGTGGCGTGATTGAGAATGGGGTGCAATCACTACTCTATAAGGAAAGGCTTCAGTGTTTGGGCTATTTAATTTAGAAGAAAGGCAAATAAGGGGGGAGGTTTATAAAATTATACATAGTAGTGAAAGTGGAGCAGTGCAATAAATAAGCTGAGTTCAGTGTGACTTTTTCCCAGGTAATGTATTGCAGCCAAAGAGATGTTTAACTTTATTCTTCCCTTAATGAGGAGCCTCAGGTCATCCAGTGAAGCCGAATAGTGGGAGATTCAGGACAGACAAAAGGGAAGTATTATTTGCACTTCAAAAAAACCTACACCGGAGATTAGAGATTGTGTCCTCCTCATGGTCACCTTAAACACTTTCTGATTAGGCTCTCTAATCCTGCGTGGCTTGACAGTTTTTACTTTTTGTTTTAGTCTTTGAGAAAAGGAAAGCACAAAAGCCACTGGACCTAACTGTTTGAAATTTGGCAGGTTCAGTCAGCTCCATAGGGGCTGCCAGGTCCCCAAATTCCATGCACTTATGTGGAAGAGCTAAACAAGTTATAGCTCTTTGCTTAGACAGATTTTCTTGAAAAAAGCAGTTTTTACCTGTGACTAGCACAAAAGCCACTGGACCTAACTGCCTGAAATTTAGCAGGTTTAATCAACACCATTGGGGATACCAGGCACCCAAACTGCTTGTATTTATCATACAAACCAAAAAAAGGTGTGGCCATTTCTGTTTTCCAATGCAAGTCAATGAGAACATGTAAGAAAAATGGCAATTAGGACAGCCCAGAAGATCCAGGGCCCATGCCACTCCTGCCTATGCTCCTGTTTTTCCACCCCTTTTAACCTCTTTTACCTCAGGATTGTTATCAGCAGTGTGATTGCTGAGGCCTGTGTTCAGTGCCAGAGGCAGAGGAGACATATAGGAGAAGGATGGCTGCTCTCTGTCTTTCCTAAGCAGGAGGCTCCCAATTCCACTTACAAGAGCCTAATACCATAACTGAGACCTACTAGGTTTGGTAAAGAATGTGCAAACAGTACTGTTGGTGAGCTAAAGGTTAATATTTGGAGGAGATGACACTCTGGAGCTGGTGTCTCCCTTTGATGGAAGCCAGAGAACATCTCTGGGATTCCATTGTACCATTCTATGGAAAGGAATGGTAGCATCTGTATCTATTGCAGATGTTTTAGACTTCAGCTCCAGCCAGCATGGCCAATGGTCAGAAGTTGGGAACTGTATGCCAAAACATCTGGAGGTCACCAAGTTGAGGAAGACTGTTCTATTGTGATAAAGCATCTGTGGCAAGAGCCCAATGGCAGCACTGAGACTTCGCCTCTGAGGTAACAATAAAGAGGGATGGTATCTCCCTTACTCTTTTCAGTCTTAAGCAGCTACCTGTCCTCCCTGTCTGTGAGCCAGCACTAGCTCTGCTGCCCTGGAGCTGAAGTATATGCTGGAAATGCAGTCCCATAAGAGTTTCCTTCTATGTACAAGGTTTCCCTCCATGTCAGACATTTACGACTCCTTACCAGGTCTTTGAAAGTACTCTTTACAGGGATTTTTGGTGTGCAAACAGCCTCCCAACAATATTGGGCAGTATCCCCCTCCTTCCTCAGACTGGCCCTTCTGTTCATTAATCTATTGAAAAATAGTGCACAACTGAGGAGCCTAGCACTCTCCTGGGCATTAGATCAAATATAGGCCTGACAAGAAAGTTACCCTATAATATTTCTAGGTATTCACAGGCTCTGAGTGGTTTCCAGTAACCTTACAGTGCTGTCCAGAATTAGTATACAAAAACCCTACAGTTATCTGTTAACCCCTGTTTCAGGTTGGAGGGCTGAGAGGGAGGGAGGCAAGGAGGGAGGGAGGGAGGCAGAGAGAGAATAGCTTAGAGCAGCCCTGAGAGGTAGTCCACTATTATATTGCAGGCCACTATTATATTGCAGGTGTGGCTAGCCCCTTCAGACCTTCTCCCAGGCCAAACCACTCAAATGCATACAGAAGCCTCATGCGCCATTAACTTGCATGCAGACTAGTTGAACTTTTAAATGTTCAAAAGCTTTTTAAAAAATGAGGTAAGATCCAAGTTAGAGCAGGGACCTCTGTCTTTGATGCCAACTTTTATTTCTCAAACCCCTTTGCTATAGGGTCAGGTAATACATGCAAAGCACGGATACGCTGCAATATTTTGTTGCAGGGGCCCACTTGTAGTGTCGTAAACGTGATTCAGAGACCCTTCAGCCATATCACAATAGACGTCCCCATAAATTACAAGACCCCAAGGCTTTTTTATAGTTTTCCAGCAGGAGCACAGGGATAGATACTTCAATGTCTACATGGCCTCCCAGTCTGCTCTACACTTTCAATTACACTACAAAGATTCTTCATAACTTGTACTATTCCTATCCTTTTAACAGTTTTAGAATACCTCCTCTTAGTTAGCTTTTAACTGATTTGTCCACCTTACTCAGCTCAGCATCTGATGAAGTAGATTGTCACCTAATGAAAGCTTATGCCATTTTGTAATATATATCAGAATACTTGTAGTTTATGTTTGTATCCCTCTATATTAATTCTTAAAGGTCTCTACTGGGTCCTATAAAAGGCAAGTTTACGAAGTGCCTTCAGGAAAACAACTCCTGGATCAAACTGTGATTAACAGAATAACGTGGGCCACTTGGACCAGGTAAATCAACACATTTTGACTTTTTTTACAGGATCATCTGAAAGAGAAGAACATAGCTCCATACAATTCCCACGTTTCATGGGGGATTTTTTTAGAATCTGGGGCAGCATTCCCCATGTGTTACCCTCCAGCTGTATTGGGTTACAACTCCTTCCACCCTCAGCCAGTACGATGTTGGCTTTGCTGGCTGGGGACAATGGGAATTGTAACCCAACACATCTGGAGGACACTAGGTTGGGGATCCGAATTTCTCCAAGTAGAAGAAAAGCAAAGGAATCCTTGAAATTGTTATCTCTACGTTGCACCTGGGCTCCAAAGGTCAACTTAGTCCTATTCAGGGTGGTTGTGTTAGTCCTGTGGGATGTTTGGAAAGGTGCTACATTGCAAACTGCATTTGAAAATCCCTTCAGTTTCAAAAACAGTTTGGCATGGGTGACTGATGTTCACAAAAAGGGAAGCTAAAACCCCATTGGGCTTACTAAATTAGTTTCACAGTTGTTTGGAGCCTGGCATGTAGGACCTTTTAATGTAGGATAGTTTCTACAACAGCTTGGAAGTATCATAACCATTGAAATGGAAAAATGAAACATTTAACCTAATCCCTTGCCCTAAAACAGGATTGTAATTTTTTTGCCTGAATCAACCTCTCAGTATTTTTACAATCTTTGCTTCTTGTAGCAGGTCGGATGAATAATTGATCCTTTGGGTTGATCCTGTAGAATAAATAATTTATAAAGCACAGATTTGTTAGCAGATAACATGAATGGGAATGTGTGGTATCTGGCTTCTTTCAGTGCATAACAGGCATACAAACAACAGAATCAATTATTCCTAACCTTTCTTCAACTGATGTGTTATTCTTTTGATGTGTTGGTCTATGTAACATTTAGGGTGCAATCCTATATGTGTTTAGACAGAAAAAAGCCCTACAAATCCCAGCATTCCTCAGCCAACATGTCTAAAGCACCCTTGCTTTCTTTGAAAGCTATGCATATAATTAAGCTGTTTAAGGTGGGAAAAAGTAAAAAAAGAACAAACCTGTGGGCTGGTATATGCCATTGCATGAGTCTGAATAGGCATTGCCTAGAATGCCTAGGTAAATCGACAGTATAAATATTATGGAAATAAATAACAAAAAATATTCTGTCTTCTAATCTTTTTATTATATCCTGTTATATATCCTAACCTCTCCCAGTTACACTGGTTATGTTTGATTCAGCCCTAACAAAATTATCAAGCATGCCAACTAAATGGTGTGCTTGTGTTATCTAGCTTACATCTTTAAATGGTTCCCTTCCCTTCCTTTTGTTTCAGTGTTCTAGGAGATGAAGTTGTAGGAATCTGGTCCAGACATGCTGAGAAAGCTGATGTAAATTGTGCCTGTGTTTCTCACTCGGGAATCAGCCTTGTAACAGGCGATGACTTTGGCATGGTCAAGCTGTTTGATTTCCCTTGTCCAGAAAAATTTGTAAGAACTTTTTGCTTGAAGATCGTGGGAGGTGTTTTACTGTGGTGACCTACTGTTATTATTGGAAGACGAATAGCAGGATGCTTTCCTCTGCCACCTAGAACAGAGTGATCTGCTCAGGCTCATAGTTCTCTTCAACAGGTCTTCTAGTGTCCTTTGAGGTTTGAACATGAAAGACACAAATGGTGTCTTTTGATGGTTCAGGTCAATGGGACAGTCCTGATTCGAGTCGTTCAATTTCCCACTCACCTAGGGCAAATAGCAATTGTCCCTGTTAAACATTTGAGCAGGAGATTGCACTTGCTTGCGTCTCTTGCTAAAATAGCCCATGCGGAAGAACTCAACATGGAGACAAAAGAGATAATGAATGTGTAACTGCAAAAGCACTTTGCTGCATTTCTCTGTTTAGAAACAGAAGTAAGATTTGGCAGCTGGCCCCAGATTTGAAGGGACAGTATTGCTGGGGGGGGGGGGCAGTGGGCAGTAGCAGGCAATGTTAGAGGGAGCTTAATACTGATTCTAAATATATAGGTAGTGGGGTCATGGGGCATTTTAAAAGCAGAGAAGCTGACCTGATAATTCTTTTGTTTTAAAGGCAAAACATAAAAGATTTTTAGGTCACTCAGCCCATGTGACTAATATTCGCTTTACAAGTGGAGACAGATATGTTGTCAGTGCTGGTGGAGATGACAGCAGGTATGTAAATGTCTACCTGAACAACAGAAAGAAGCACTTGAAACTTTATTAATACAAATAGTCTTCCGCTATTTTTGAAAATAGACTCAGATACTTAAAAGATGAAGTCATTAAGTTGAACTAGCAAAACATCAAGTGGAACACATTCTTTGGTAATTGCTGGTACTGTCTGAAGTAATCTTTAAATGTATTTTGAAAAAAATACTTTCCCTTTTAAAATCCATTAATTGACAGTAACTTTTCTTTCTTCACTTCTTTGAAAACACAGCATATTTGTCTGGAAATGTGTACATATGCCTCATTGAGACACATGGAGACCTTCCAAAGAGGTCACTGCATGAAGAGGTGTGAGTGCCCCACAGTTGCAAAGAGACATTCTCCAGTGCCCTGCATGCTTCAAGAAATGGTGCTGATAAAGACAAGATGACCATCTGCCTACCTGACTAGATTCTATTAGAAGAATGGACTGCTGCAAACGTATTGAGTCTAGTCATGTTACTACAGTATCAGATAGCCTACATCTGTTTCCCACTCACTGCCAGATGCTGAAACACATGGATAAGAGGAAGTGAGTTTTGGCTCGGTGTACAGTTTCCCAATAAGATCCTGGATTTGTAATTAAGAGATGTTATTTCTGACCTAGTGCTGTACATCACCATGTTTACTTTCAGCATGAATATTTAAGTACTGGGTACTGAAAAGGAAAGGTTCCTCCTGTGCAAGCACCGAGTCATTACTGACCCCTAGAGGGACGCCGCTTGCACTGGCGTTTTCATGGCAGACTATAGCGGGGTGGTTTGCCATTGCCTTCCCCAGTCATGACTACCTTTCCCCCAGCAAGCTGGGTACTCATTTTACCGACCTCGGAAGGATGGAAGGCTGAGTCAACCTGAGCTGGCTACCCGAGACCCAGCTTCTGCTGGGATCGAACTCAGGTCGTGGGGAGAGTTTCGGTTGCAATACTGCCACCTACCACTCTGCGCCACAAATAGAAGACTCCTTATTTTATTAAAGGAAAACCACCTTGCAGCTCTTAAACTATAGATTTTTTTAAAGGGAGAAAATAAAGTAGAAGATATGAGTGGTCCAGCAAAAGGTTTGTCTAGTTCACTAGGAAAAAACCTCCTAAAAATTAAGTTTGTTCCTAGGACCTGCAGAACTCTATTGGTTTTAAGGACTGGGTTGTAAACATGTCTGGTGAATGATAATAGACATGCATGAACCCGTTCTTCAAGGCTAATTTAGTGTTTTTGTATCACTTAAGCATTAAATTAGTTATGTGAGCAGAATCAGATTTGCTCACATTGTGAGTGCCTTGCCCACAACCTAAAAGTCTAACTCCAGTTTTTGCCTTGTGAATAAACGTGTTATCACTGAAAGAGAAAGTGCTGTGTTTGCTTGCAGAAATGTGCTGGAAATGGTTGTTCATTTTAGTGGTCATACACTGATGAAGCTTTGGGTTGCCATCAGGTGCAAAAAAATATTTCATAGCAATAGGAATTGTTAATTGCATTTTTGCAGCATTACTTGGCGAATTCAAAGTGAAATTGATTGTCCAAATGTATTTTACACAGGTATAAGAGTAGCTGATTCTCTTGCTCTCCAGTTGTAACCTTAGAGCTAATTCATTCATGCAGCCACCCACAGGTTCCATCTCAGAATGGACATGAGGGATCACTTGAAAGCAACCCCATGTCAAAATCTACGTGCATATGGAAAAGTTACACAAGGTGGCTAGTTAAGAGATTTTGAAATGTGAGTGCCTGTATGTGTGGATAACGTCAAAATAATCTTATTTGCTGAAAACTGTCCTGTACTCCTTAGCATCAATATTCTAAACCAGAGAATTGCAGGCAACAAAGGAAGCCACTGCTGTAACTATAAACTCCTGCTAGAAGGGGAGAACACAGGTCCGTTTAAATGGATCATGCAGTCAAGCTGTAAAGTAGGCCAATGCTATGCTCTGGATCTAGAATCAGACCACCACTGTTTGATTTTGTATGTAGAAACCCTAATGTGGCATTTTGCCAAATTCACTTAAAAACTTGCTTGAAAGGGGTTGGGGACACACACACACATACCTTTTATCATTGTAACCATACAGCAGAGTAATGAACATTTTATTTAGGGGTAACTGATCTACATTAAGTGATTTTGAGTATTCCCAAGAATCTTCTTTCATGTATAAACCCATTCATTCCAGCCAATCTGATTACAAATCTTATCACTATGCTATTCCCATCACCAAATATGTGATTACATGTGTAATGATGTGGCTTATCATAAGGATGATGTCAGTTCCTTTATCATCTTTTTCTGTCTCAAAGATGATTAAATAATTAATGTTTGAATAGAAAAGAACTTTCTATTTGTCCAGGCCCTTGTTACATCTGTACCACTTCTCCTTAGGACCTTCTGCCTGCTCTAACCCTCTCTGGGATAAAAGCAGCTCACTCAGTGGCAGCTAGAGGCCCTTTTGTTTGTACAGTTCTCCTATGTTACGAGAGTAGCTCAACCACACACTGCCAAAAGCTTGAAATACATTAAGTGAAATCACCAAAACCCCTAGTGAAACCAAAAGAATTGTAGTAATGTACAGAGACCGAGTTTGGCCATGATGATAAACTGTGGTTTATCATGATGGCCAAACACAGCCTCTGTAAATAGTTTATCATGATAGGAATAAGCTGCAGCAAGCCTCAGGCTCATGCACTCCCCCCTCATCTCTCCTCTGGCAAAGTTGCAAGAGCAGAAGCTTTCACTTCTGCTTTTTCTTAACTGCAGTTTAACATTACATCCAAAAACTAAACTATGGTTAATCTTAAACTATTAACCACAGTTTGTCAGGTTCGCATTAAACAATCAAAAACAGATATGGAAGCTTTTGAACTCTTTTGGCCATAATGGAGAGGGAAAGGGAGTGTGCAAACCTCAGGTTCACTGTGTCTCATTTCCATCACAATAAATCATGGTTTATCCTTACATCTGAATACAGTCATAGTACTTCAACAGTAATCACAAACAAACCCCCCAAAATCTTATAATTTGTCCGTTAAATAGAAGAAACATCATATTAACCTTCTTGAATGGTCAGTTCACTGTTAAAAATAATTTCTAAAATATCTACAAGTTATTTTGAAGAAAATAATCTCATTCTTGCTTGTGAAACTTTTGTAAATTAGTAGTTCTAAAACATATCTGGTGAGAAAAAAAGGTTTTAAATAAATAATGAATGAAGGAGTAAGAAGTTGAGCCTGCACAAAGGAGGGCTATTTGGCTAAACATTTTATATTTCCAGAGCACTTAGCCTTTTTATGAATCTTGATTGGTTCATGGTAATGGCTATTTTTAAATGATTGAGCTTTTTGCCCTCTTTTATGTGACAGCTTTTCAGATATTTGAAGAGTACTATATGTTTCCCCCTTAGACTTCTCATCTTGATTACTGTATAAAGGAACACCTGCATTTCCCAAAAGAGAATCATACAATACTACTGATTTAAGATGCACTAAAACCATAAAAAGCCCTAAATACCTAAAAGATGACAGCTTCCAATCTTAGGACTGGCACAGATTGTTAAAAAGCATTTCTGATCATCAGTGGGGCTGCTGCGACAAGACTTAGGCCTTATGTGGACATGACAGCAGGTTTTGGTGGCGATTTGTGGGTTAATTAACCCACGAATTGCAGGGATGCGCACTGCATGCAAGCAGCTTCCAGTTTCTAGAAACCCATGGATTGTTCTTGGTTGTTTAACCCACAAACAAGCCGAAGTGCCTGGGATCAGATGTCACTGAAACAGTTTATGAGACCAGAAGCAGTTTGCACACAGCATGCATCCCTACAATTCATGGGTTGTCACTGAAAGGCACCATTATGTCCAACAGGGGCTTAGTTTGTTGTTGTTGTTGTTGTTGTTGTATTTATATCCCGCCTTTCCCCCCATACTAGGACTCAAGGTGGTTTTCCAACATTAAAAACTTGTACAGTTAAAACATATAAATAGAAATATACAAAAGTTAAAAATATAATTAAATCATCATATTACAATCGTATAAAATTTTAAAATTCAAAAAAGCCAACAACAATATAAACAATAATATCACTGGTCCAGACTATCTGTCCCCAAAGGCCTGCTGGAACAAAAATGTTTTTTCCTGCCTGCAAAAACATACCAAGGAGGTGCCACTCTTGCCTCCCTGGGAGTTCCAGAGCCTTGGGGCAGCCACCAAGAAGACCCTCTCCCGCGTTCCTACCAAGCAAGCCTGTGATGGGGGCGGGACCACAAGAAGCGCCTCGCCTGAAGATCTTAGGGCATGAGCAGGCTCATAGGGGAGAATACAGTCTTTCAGATAACCTAGACCCGAACCATATAGGGCTTTAAAGGTCATGACCAGCACTTTGAATTGTGCCTAGAAACATACTGGGAGCCAGTGAAGCTGTTTAACAGGGGAGTTGTATGCTCCCTGTAGCCAGCTCCAGTCAGCAGACTGGCAGCAGGTCTTTGAACCAGCTGAAGTTTCCAAACACTCTTCAAAGGCAGCCCCACGTACAGTGCGTTACAGTAATTCAAATGGGATGTAACTAAGGCATGTGTCACTGTGGCCAAGTCAGACTTCTCAAGGAATGGGTGCAGCTGGCACACTAGCTTTATCTGTGCAAATGCATTCCTGGCCACTGCTGAAACCTGGTTCAGGCTGGATCCAGAAGTACACCCAAGCTGTGAACCTGTGCTGAATGGGGGCACGTAACCCCATCCAGCACAAGCTGAATCCCTATTCCCTGATCTACCTTTTGACTGACCAGGAGTACCTCTGTCTTGTCTGGATCAAGCTTCAATTTATTTGCTCTCATCCAGTGCATTACTGCCAACAGACACCTTTATAGCACTGGAACAGCTTCCTTGGAATTAGATGGAAAGGAAAAGTAGAGTTGGGTGTCATCAGCATACTGGTGAGACCGAACTCCCAAACTCTGGACAACCTCTCCCAGTAGTTTCATGTATATGTTAAATAGCATGGGGGACAAAACAGAACCCTAAGGAACTCCACAGGCCAATGGCCAGGGAGTCGAACTGAAGTCCCCCAGCACCACCTTTTGGGTCCGTCCCTCCAGGAAGGAGTGGAGCCGCTGTAAAACAATGCCCTCCAAGTCCCATTCCAGTGAGGTGGCCCAGAAGAATACCATGGTCGATGGTATCAAAAGCCACTGAGAGGTCCAGCAGAACCAACAGGGACACGCTCCCCCTGTCTAGTTCCCGGTGTAGGTCATCCACTAAGGCGACCAAAGCTGTTTCTGTCCCATTACCAGGTCTGAAGCCAGATAGAAATGGGTCCAGATAATCTGTCTCATCCAGGAATCCCTGGAGTTGGGAGGCAACCACATGCTCCAATATCTTGCCCAGAAATTGTTTCCAGTAGCATTTTGCTCATGTACTTTCGACAGAAAAACGTTTGTTGACTTTGTTATGGATAGCAAATGTCTCAGCTCTCCTAAATACGCCATCCTGACTAATGCAGAGAATTAATATTGTAGGTCAAACTGAAATTTGCCATAGTAGCTACTACCATATTTTCTTGATTTGAGCACCCCTTACAGTGTTATTGCATGTGCTATGCTTGTAAATGTTTCTTCTCAACTACAGTCTGTTGGCTTTGTCTCCTCCTGCCCACCTTAATTCAGTACAGATAAATATGTGAGCATGCCAAAGCCTACTGTGTACACCAGTCACTGTGATATAAGCACTAAAACCTTTTCCTGGTTTTGTTACTTTTGAGCTTGTAGATATAAGCCTTGGCTTTGAAACCTGTGCTGTAACACCTCATAAATGACAGCGATTAAATCAGGGAGCACATTTTGATGGCTGAAGTTAAGAATACTTTGCATGCTTACCCAGTCGATAAGCCCATATAAATTGGGACTGCACTGGATGTTTTATTCATTTAAAATATTTATCTACCACACTTCATGATCAAATCATAGGGCGGTGTACAAAGTTCATTAAAACAACAATTAAAGTACAAAGATAATCCCCCCCATCTACTACACTAGGTATGAAAGTCAGGAAATGCCTGTGTAAACAGATGAATTTTCAAAGGTGCTGAAACATCATTAAGGGTGGTGCCTGTCACACTGCAGGAGGGAGAGAATTCAAAAGCTGTGGCACTACAAGAGAAAAGGTGTGTTATTTTATGAGAGTAGTGGAGGAAAATACAGAGAACTGCTATTCCACATGGGAAGTTATTTAGGGAGAAATGTGATATGATCATTGTGTAATTTGCCAAAGTTTTGTATACATTAGTGAATTTATTTTAATATATTTCTTAGCCACCTTCAAGACCATGGTCTTCCTAAAGTAGGTTACAAAGCAGCTAAAATTTAAACTATTTTAAAATAAACTAGTTTCAATAAAAGACAGTTTCAAATATTTAACAGCACCAAATACCATAAAATCTTTTCAATTAAAAGCCAGAGAGAACAAGTATGTTTTGAAAGCCCTCTTAAAAGCATTCACAGATGGAGCCAGTCATGTCTATCTCGGGGAAATTCCATAGGGTCCACCACTGAAGGCATTCTCTCTAGTGCCTCCCAGCCTTAATGATCTTAGTGGCAGGTCAGTAAGTAGGGTCTCTGAAGATGCTAATAAAGCATAGGCAGGTTCATACCGAAGGAGGCAGGTTCATACCGAAGTAGGCAGTACTTCAAGCAACTTCCAACATAAACCATTTTGCACTGGAATTGGGCCTGGAAACACACTGACAACCTGTGCAGTTAATACAAAGTTAGTGTAATATTATCTGTCTAGCTCCAGTAGAACATGACTGTACCAGCTGAAATTTCTGGGCCATTTTCTGAGCACAGACCTCATTACAGTAGTTCGGTCTGGATGTAACTAAGGCATGCATATCTGAGGCTAGAGAAGGACCCTCAAGCTACAGACTTGATCCTTCTGGTAGAGTACAAACACATCCAATACCATCTGAAAACCTCTATTCAGATTAGCAGATTTCCCCACCCAAAATACTTCTAACTTGCCTTGATTAAGCTTCAGTTTATTCACCCTCATCCATCCCAAAACTACCTATTCAGGAGTTCCACAGCCTCCCTGGGATTAGTAGGCGGAAACCAAAGGTACAGCAGCAAGTTATCCACATATTGGTGACGTTGTCGCCCAAGCCACCAGATGCCTTCTCCCAGGGGTTTCATGTGTGGAATACAAGTACTGGCTATGAAAGGGTCCACATCCCAAGCTATTTATTTTGAACACTCATGTGACCAGTACGAACTGGTTTTGAAATTTGCTTCAGTTTCAAGAACAGCTTGACACAAGCCATGGAGGACTGCTATTCAAGGGAGAGAAGCCCACAATCCCCTTCAAAATGTGGAATTCTGGCTATTTTAGGCATATCTATTGGATATCAAACTACATTTATTTGATTACGTCTTTGCACACATACATTAAAGACATGTATTGCCCATTTGTGGTTGAGCTGACGTATGAGCCAAGCGGAAAATACTTTATCAGCTTAATCTATTTAATGCTCCCACTTTAATACTAGTTCCCTTTATGTCCCTACAAAAATGGAAAGTAGTGGTTGAACAAGGTTCATTGCTGCTGAGACAAGATGTTCTTGCTGATTGAAGTAAAAGTAGTGGACAGAGCATTGGCCCAGAAGTTATATAGATGTAACTAAGGCATGCATAACTGAGGCTAGATTTGCTTTCCAGAGATGAGGTCACAGCTGACATTTAGTGAGATGGCATTTAGTGAGCTGAAATCCCAGATCCAGGCCATCACATATGCATCAATTTATCTTGAATAAACTGTTGACAACTGGCCTTCAGGTGTAAGCATTTGTATGATGTGGAGACAATGGCAACTACTATGCTCTGGTGTTCTAGAAGCCAAGCGATGTAGACAGAATACAAAGATGCATGTCCCTTTTTCAAACAGGCATTTTTTTAAAAATCACAAAATACATGTATGGATGAGGGTTCTATATTTACGTAAAAGCAAATATTAGAACCAAATAACTTGTTTCATACTAGACAAGTATAAAATTAACTTATTCAAAACTGCATTGTACAGATACTGAATGTCACTATGTTAATTTATGGCTTTGTAATACGTGGTCTTAGTTACAGCATGCGAGTATGCAGTAATTTCTGGTCTATATACACTGTGACTACAATGATACTCTCATATTGACTTCCCTCACCCTGGTCACATACTCACCCTTTCATCTCCTAGTCTATTTGATATCGGAGAAGAGGAAAAGAATTAACTAGTTCTAGCATTTTAGGATAAATAAGCATTTTAGGATACCAACTTGCCATACATATAAATGAAACAATCTCCTTGAGCAGGTTAGGTGGGCTCTTCTACAGACAATTCCACTGATAAATTCCAGTAAGTTATTTTCACAGCATGAAGACTGGCACATAGCTAGATTGCTGGAACTGTCTGAATGGTCCTAATGCCTTAGATACATCATACAAAACACACTATAGTCAAGATTCAAAATTTAGCTTATAAAGAATGTGGGAGCTGCAGATCCTATAATGGCTGCTGTTCTTTTATTTAAAAAAAAGACAGGCAAAAGCTGCCCTTAGACTCATCTTTTCTCCCAAGAGCAACTGCAGTCTATTATTGTTCCAAACTGAAAGAGAGAGAAAACCTCTGAGAGTTTGTTTTCCACCATTCTGTTGGGTATCATGCCAACTTCCTAACATTAAGAATACAGTTGTGAGCCTCCTTGTAAGTAGTGCTAAAGACAGATGGGTCACCTGGCCATGCTGACTTGTTATTGATGTGTGAACATGTAGTTCTTAACAAACATGGGAGCAGAAAAGCCATGTAGGAAGGGAAGTGTGTAGGGAGCCAAATGATTTAAGGGGCTCCAGGAGAGAAACAAAACTTTGCCAGAAAGAGATCACCAACTTAACAAACAGTACAGGCTATGAAGCACCACAACCTTCTGTATTGCACAGATAAACTGTCCCTTCTCAACCAGCCTCCCATCCAGATATTGCAAATGCCCTGGAAACCACTTATGCCCCCTTGGAGAGGCCTACCTCATACTCCTAAGAATTATTGCTGTTGGATAACCATTGACCCTGAGAACACCTTGATTTCACTGCATTTGCAAGCTATTGTGAACTGGGGACATATTTCAGTTTCATCTTTAATAAAAAATGGTCATTCTAGAAGTACCATTCTTCATAGATTCTTTTGAGTAAAGTAATTTTAGAGGACCAGCCTTTAGTCTATTTTTTTTTTCAAAAATGAAAACAAAATATACTGACAATTACAAATAAGTGATTCCATTATTAAGACTGCTCAAAAAAAGGTGTCTGATGTGGAACCCAATTATTTTACCCAGTATAAATGCTTGTTTCAGAAAGGCTTTCTGTTTGTATCAAAATACGTTGAGTGTAAATTCATCTTTCTGGTGAAACATGAGTATTAGTTCCAAGATTCCAGAATGTATCCTGCTATGGCCATGAAGGTCGGTGAATATTCTGAGAATCCTGTAAACTATTTTTTTAACCAAAAACCCAAATGCATGAAATTTTGCACAGACTCCATCACTTTGTGTTTCCCTGTTTTTGAAAAATCTTGGTGCTATCAATGCTCTTGACATTAAGTATGTTTTTCATTTTATTGCAAGTATTCCATTATGATGTTGTGCTTTTGGGGCTTGGAGCAGCTGTGGTAATTTAAATAGAACAACTGGCTGCTTAAATTCAAAGCTTCATAATAGCTACTAATTAAGTGAATTCTTGACTAGAGAACTTTGAGTTGGAAAAGCAGATTTATTTGCAAAAAAGATGCATTTTCATGTAAATGTGACTCAAGATTAATCACTTAGGGCAATACTGTAGTCCATATGATCTTACGATGGAACTGCTGTTACCTTTTGATAGCATGAATTGGTTGTCTGCTGTGTGTGTGTATTAAATTAATGGGGAAAACAGTTTTAACAACTTACTTAATGATGTATACAAGACTGATATAAAGTTACACGCATCTGAAAAACTTTTTCATTACAACATAGGAAAATTCTGCATCCTTAATGGGGTGGATTACAAGTGGCTAAGGAAGGTAACAAGTGGCTGAAGTAGCTACCCTTTCCATTCTGCTGGTGAAATTGAAACACTTGCATACTCCTACACTTACTCTAAATATGTCCACTTAGAGTTGGATCCAGATTTACGCTGGATCAATGGTACTGACTGAATTGGACTTCCCTGCTCTCTCCTTCCTACAGCAGCCCCTCCAACCCTCTGAAAATGCTACACAGAGGCAGGAGACCCTACTGAATGGTGTGAGCTGTGGTGTGGTGGGAGGGGGGTTCCTCAAAAATCAGGCAGAGGAAAGGGTAGATCCTGGATCCAATCCTTACTTGATATCCCCCTTGATATCCCCTGTGCCACTTACTTTGAAGTGAGTAGCACTGAAATCAACAGGACTTGCTTCCATATATAGATATATATTTTGGATCAGACTAAGAGGCCTTGGGAATGCAGTTAATATATTTGAGGATTTTGTTTGGCTTGGTTTGTATGAGTCCAGATTTGGGGGTTAGGGTGGTGGTGGTAGTAGGTACGGTATGAATGTACCCTTGTCTTGTACCTTGACAGTTAATTAATGCAGTGATGCATACCGGCCTAATCTGAGTTGGCAACGTAAAGTGGGCTGCTTAAGTGTGCTGCTGAAAGGGCTCAACGTTGCCTGACTACTGTGAAAACCAGTGACGGCTGTGAGAATGCAGACTTCTCAGTCTGAGAGCTCAGCAAAACAGCCAGTTATTATTCAGTGAAATAGGAATAACTCCCTGCTGTTTGAAAGCAGTCCCACAGTAACGTATAGAAAAAGACTGTCACAGCTAGAAAAAATTATTTGCATATTTTCAAATACCCTTGAAGTATTTTTGAATTAATCAAAAACAGCTTTCACTGACTGGAAAAACCACATTTTTGTCACTGTTCCTAATTTTAAAAATATTTTTGTTATGTCCTGCAATCTGTCTGTTTTAGTATATTTCACTCAGTTTACAACAGTAACCATTCTTTTCTAGGTCCACTACATTTCACTCTGAAGTGTTTGTCAGACAATCTTTGCTTTAACCAAAAATATATATCTTACATCAAACTAACCCAAAGGTGTATGTTAATTTGATACTGTAATAAAGGTTGTGTATTCCCTTTTGGGATTTCATCATAAAGAGCTAATCCCTGTGATCAAACAATCCTATAGTTTGTTATTTTAAAAGTTTATCAGTTAAGCCAGAGGGGTTTTTTTTTTGCATAAGTTATTATTTTTTTTATTAAAAAAAATAGCTGATACGAACTGGAATTTAAGTACATTATCTGCAACCTTAAAAAAAATCAACATAATTTCCTCAAGTGTTAAATTTCAGGCTTCAAGACTATATTTCTGAAATCTAAGTTTAAAATGTGGAGCTGTTTTCTGATATCTAATGTAAATATTTGTACAGAATATTATCTTTTGTATATTTTTGTGAAAATGTAGTTCCCCAAAAGATACAAAAGATTTAATAAAAATGTCATTCATGTTCTGCTTAATCTTTTATATTATATCCTAAGAAGCCCAAAAGAAAACTAATTTCTCTCAGTTAGATTACAAGATCTACCTATGGTCTTATAGTGTGATAAGAGTTCTTTCTCCAGTCAAATGCTTCAAAGCAAGCCGATATTTCAATGGAGGAATTTACAATGGGGCTTGCTACACTCTGTCATCCCTGAAACTGACCATCCAGATGACTGCATTTAACACTGCTACAGATGCAACATGGGTCTCTCTCTAAACTGTAGTTAGGAGATTGAGAGTGGCCTGTAGGATTGTATGCTCTCTCCCTGCAGTTCCTACCTGTCCTGGTACAAATTCCCCTTCACCACCTTATCGTGGCTGATGTCAGTACTTAAGGTTAACCGGACTGTGTCTTAATCAGAGTTTAATGCCCAACTTCAAATTCTGGTCTCAAATCCTGGTTAAATGGGAAACACATTTACACATGTACTGACTGACATACCCCTTTATGTATTCATTTTGACTTAGGTGGGAGAATGGTCCATCCTCCAGGGTAGAATGATCTGTGTGCATAGAGTGCTGGCTGCTGATCTTGTAACTGCAGCTATACATCTGCACCAGCCTAATCTCAAAAACAGTATAATTCAATCAGTCATTCACCCATTTATATTCCATTTATATCTTGCATACACAGGGTTCCCAGCTGGCCGCTCATTCTGGCAGTGACCAGGCCCAGACCCATCAGAATCACATACTTAAGTCGTCGGTAAACTGGTTACATTTCTTTACTTTATCTTTTCTTTAAAGAAATAAAGGAGAAATCTCTAGAAAAGGAGGAAGGCCCATACTGAAGGATATTTTCATAAAAGCGCATATGAGACATTCCATATTACTTAAGAGCTATTTCCCACGGCAAAATAATTTCTTTGTAATACTTAACAAAACCTCTTCTAGTCTTGAAATGAACGGTCCACCATAAACACTGTAAAACTGCAAGCAAAGGGGAAAAAGACAGCAGCCCAATGTGAGCAGGATAAAACCCGCCTTGAGATTTTAATTAAGGTTAAAGCAGAACCCTCTTCCCTACAGACGTTTTTTACAGTAAAAAATATGTAAAACCAGATATTAAATATACAAGTTTGAAAATGACATATTTCAAGTATGCAATCAACTTCATTTAAGAAACAATATATATTCGAGGCCTGGCATATGTGACGACGTTTACTGCACCTTGTTCCATCAACGAATATCCATCATAGTACAATGGTGAAAATTAATGGATTATGTGAATTATTCACTAGAAAAAAAGAGAGAAAAATGATCAAAGATTGCCTTCCTCTAAAGGTGATGTGATCATCATCGTCGTGCCCTAAAAATCACCAAACCCCAAATACTTCAAAATCAGGTACAACAACAGTGACATATAACAAGTTTTCAGCATGCAATAAAGCACTGCTCTTATTTTCTTTTATTTTTTCTCAAATAGCTGAGTTCTTGACTGTGCATTTTCATGTTTGATTAGTATGTGTGATTCAACAGAGAAATCAATTACCTAGTTTGGGTTCGAGTCCATTTCAAGGCATGACGTGGTGGTACAGAAACAGCAGGGTGGTAGAATGTGCAGTCTACTCTGGTACACTGGGTATTAAACCTACAATGCTAAGAAGATAAAGTAAGGGGTTCAGAAAAGGCTATTGCAAGGGAGTTCAGTTTAGCCTGCTTAGTCCATGTGCTACATATTACTTGCATATTTCTCTTAAAAGTATGGAATGCTTTTAATGGCATCTTTCAAATACATAATTTCAGTCATCCAAACACAGGTTGGAAAGCTTCTGCTTCTGTGGTTGTTTAAATTTAATTCCTACGGCCAGTTCAAAAATACATGTATATCACTCAATTTCTTGACATTTGATTATTGACAGAGGAATGTGTGAACTGAACCTTAAATTTGAGGTGATATGATAGTCCTATCTGTAGTGTCATCAGTGGCCCATTCACACATGCAAATCATCACTTGATGATGCATATGGGAGACAGATCCTAGAGTTCAATACAGGATGGTGAGATTGGAAATACCGAAATGCTGAACTTGAAAGTATAGGAAATCTTACAGGAAACGACACTCCACAATATAAAAACAGAATACAAGATGACTGAACCCTGCCTGAAGCCCTAGAATTTAAAGTAATTGATAAATAAGATTTGAGAGTAACAATTCTGGCAATCATTATATGAGCTCTTGGTTTACCAACTGACAATTCTTCAACTCTCTTGACCTGTTTTTGTTACAGATGTATCCAAGTTACAACCTGCCTGTGTTTATCTTTTAAATTATATTTCCATATAAGATAAGCAGGTTAGTTTTGTTGTTGTTGTTGTTCAGTCGTTCAGTCGTGTCCGACTCTTTGTGACCCCATGGACCATAGCACGCCAGGTCTTCCTGTCCTGAGCACTCTCCCGGAGTGTGCTCAGGTTCATATTCATTCCATCGGTGATGCTATCTAGCCATCTCATCCTCTGCCATCCCCTTCTCCTTTTGCCTTCAGTCTTTCCCAGCATCAGGGTCTTTTCCAGAGAGTTTTCTCTTCGCATTAGGTGGCCAAAATATTTGAGCTTCAGTATCTGTCCTTCCAATGAGCACTCAGGGTTGATTTCCTTTAGGATGGACTGATTTGACCTCCTTGCAGTCCAGGTTAGTTCTTAATAAATTAACATTTGACAGTTTTCCTCAAAATAAATGCAGACAACTATCTTGGGATGTCCTGAATGTCATGCAATCATCCCCTGATCCTACATACCTAATCAGGAGACTCTTTCCTGTCTCATCTCAGTCCCGTTCTTGATGCAGCTCTCAGTATCACAGCCATCTCTCTCTTTTTCCCCAAGGCCCCCACCTTTTCTTTTTTGTCTTTTCTAACTCTTTCTTATGTGCACACTATTCATATGTCCCAGGCACACCACATGGCTGTGTCTCCCTCTTGTGTGAACAATCCCTCCCTCCCTCTCTTGTACCACCAACTGCTTATTTTTCTCTGCATCCTTCCATATCTAGCTCTCTCCTCCCTTCCCTTCCAGATTAATGCATGCATTGTTTGTAGAAAGTCTTCAAACGCGATACAAGATACTCTTGGAGACAGGAAATATTAATAGCAATTATTAAATTTTCATTCCTTGGGACCAGAACAAGATTTTTAGGAGCCAGCATCAGATGTTTAGACTTCAGCCCAACTTTTCAAGATCCCCCTGCGGAAGAAATTAAAATAAGGTCCTTACTTTGGGATGATAGAAAGGGCATTCCATTTTCTTACAAGCTGGGAAAAATCGGCAAAGCTGGCTGGTAGAAGATGCTGGTGGTACTGGAGGTGGAGCTGTGAAAGCAATTGATGGAGAGGGGGAATAAATAAATACCAAGCACAAAAGTGAATGTGTAGTTAAATAACTGCATGTATTGCCAACATCTATGTGATTTCGACTCCTGGCTGATGCAATTCCTAACATTCAACTGAGGGAAATCATAGGCACGTGAGGCAGCAACCCTTGCTGTAGCTCAGAAGGTTTGGATCAGTCAGTGCCTGAGTGGGAGACAGTGGGAGAACGTTATGCACACTACTGCTTACTCCATAATGTAAAAAAGGCAGACTATAAATGTAATAAATGTAGTCATTCAAAACTGAAGTTCTGTTTGCTCTAGAAAGATACAGCAGTTAATTGAAACACATAAGCACTTCTAAAGGTTTGCTCAAACTGCAGCTTCTTGTCAAATTTCAGGGCATGTGAAATGTAAGAATGGCTCAAAGCCATGCAGTGCTTCAAGATGAAAAGAAATGGGATAAGGAAAACACAGATATGGGAGCCTTGGGTCCTCCAAAGAGGACATGGAAGCACCTAGTTAATGACACTGGCCCCATCACAGTCTTAGCAAATGGAGAAAGAGGAGAACCTTCCTGTCCCATCCCCCCCCCCCCCAGCTGTTGTCAGTTCTTGGTCACCAAGGGACATGGTTGGGTCCAGAAAACTGCTCTGCCCTGTCATGCTAGAAAACAAGCAGACAGTCACTTTTAACTTGCACACATTGAACAAAAACCTGCCAGCTTAGCATCCTGTATTGTTGCAACCTGAACATCACAAAGCACAAGAAATACAATTTGCAATGTACACAGCTACCAGCAGCTGCAATGACTTTCCCCTGTACATTTTGCACTGTTGTGTACTGGCTGGTTGAGTTGTTGGCTGGTATATTTTGTCTTATGCTTCTTGGGGAGTTCAGAAGAGCACTGCATACTTTTGGGGTTGTGGCTTGTATAGTACATGCATTTGTTGTCATGCATGTCTTTTACTGTTGGGTAATGGCAAGAATCATCTAGTGCTTGTACCACACTGTTGTGTTTTCAACAATGATTGCAGCCACCCAGGAGTGACAGGTTATCTACATGTGTCAACACCCCTCTCAATGACCTGCCCCACCAAAGCGAAGCTTAGCTGAGAACTGGCTGGAGTAGTGTAAGAAGAGCCCTGCTAGATCAAAGTCCATATCCCATTTCCCACTGTGGCCAGTCAGATGCCTCCAGGAAGCAACTGGTATTCAGGCAAACTGCCTCTGAACCTGGCAGTTCCACATCGTTATCCTGACTAGTAGTTATAATAGTCTACCTGCCTTTGGTTTCTGCTGTCACTCGCACATACTTCTCTAGCAAGCTCACATCAATCCTGGAACAGTAAGAAATCTTTACCTGGTTTAGGAGGCGGAAGTGGGGTTCGTCGACTGGCGTGAGTGTATGGGCAGTCTGGCTTGACGCACTTGGCATCATATTTACAGTTTGGATGGATGAACAAGCACTTGTCAGCAAATTTGCAATTAGGAAAGACTCTGAAATGCAGAGGGAAAACTAACATTATTCCTGCTGAGTAAACTTACTAGACTGCACCCACCTGCAAAATAATGCCTGTAATCTGTTACAGTATTCAGTACAGTTCAACATAAATCAAGACATTCGGATTCTCAAGCTAGAATTCTAAAGCAAGACAAAACCATAGCTCTGATTCTAAAAAAAACCACTGGCTTCAAAGGCTTTCCATATTCAAACGATGAATGGACAGACGTTCACAAGCCTGTAGCAGCCATATGAAGTCAATGGGCTAGTTGCTCCCCCACCCCCTATTTAAACCCCCAAACTCCAAAATGGGCACAAAAAGCACCAAAATAGGTCCCTGAAGCCTCTGGAGTCATTCAAGCTCTCAGTGTTGTCACTGAGCGTGCGCAGAGTCCTTCCCAATACGTAAACTGACCAAGGAACAACGGAATTAATTTTCAGACCTCTGGCTAATCTGATTTTTCTCTGCTTGAGCAGGAGGCATCTACAGGTGTTATACCCTCCCCTCCCAGGGCAAGGCAGGGATCACATGACCAATTTTTTTGACTAGTCCCTCCATCCTGGCTCTTCCTTTCCAGTCAGTTCCCTGTCTTCACTCAGGACAGAGCTTTCCTTCATTGCTCTTTCGGTCTCCAGCCATGAGAAATACCAGTCATCAGATCGACAAACTACACATTTATCCCTCTGCAGTGATTCTTTTTCATTCTCTACTTGGTGGATTTGCACAAGTGAATTAAATACTGTGAGAAAGGACTGGGGAACTAGACCATTTGTAACAGTGTTAACATAACATTGGTGGAAGGAGCAGCAGCAAGGAATATGAAGTTGCAATGGCTTGTGGAACAGAGGGAGCTGCTGTTCAGCTCTTCCCTAAAATCTTGCTGATATAAACCTCAAAGCACTATAGCATTACTTGTATTTCCTCTCTTTTTCCTCTGTCTCAGTACAGGGAAAAATTGAACGATTTACCTCTACAGCTGATGTTCTCCACATATATTTTCACTGCACTGTTCAGAATACTTTGGGATACAAGGACACAATTGCTTTAACACAATAGGCTCCTTTGGTTTAGCCCCTAGTCCTCACCCAAACCAAAATCAAGCTTAAATATATGCAATTATAGCTGAACATGTCCATGCCCTGAGCCCTTGTCACCACCCCCTCTGCTCCCTTCCTCTGCGACTCCTCTACTACTGAAATTTGGATTCTAAGCACCTTGGTCAGGAGCCTTTCTTTTTTGCTTATGTTGATCTGAAAAGCTCCATAAACACTGGCAGTGCCACAGAAATAATTATTGTCATATCCAGAGTTCCAATAAACGTGGCTGCGAGATGGCCAGCTTCCTGCCTGAATTCTCCCCACAATGCAGGGAACTCACATGTGGGAGGAGTCTCTCCTTTCAAGAGCCTGGTATAGCTCTTTGCTCCTGCCCATCACTAGCAAAACCAGAATCAACTTTGCATGGCAGTAAAAGCTGCAGAATAAAAAGATGCAAAGTAACAGAAATCAGGCAAATATGCTCAATTTGGATGATGTATGCAGGTCACAGGATACAGCTTCTCTTGGCATGGAATTTAATGACTGAGGTGCAGAATTTTAACAGTGGTGTGCTTTAGCATGTGGTACACAAAGCCTTGCCTACGCTACAGCTAGTTTGCCGGCATTACACTGCGGCGTTCAATCCCACAGCTGTCAGGATGCAGAGCCGGGAGCCATGAACAGATCCATCTCTTTTGCCAACATGCTCCCAGTTGCTTCTTGTGCAATGAGAAATAAGAGGAGCCCTGCTGGATCAGACCAAATGACCATCTAGTCTAGCATCCTGTTTTCCACAATGGCCGCTTAAATGCCTCTGCAAAGCCCACAAGCAGGGCATAAAAGGCAGCAGCCTGGTATTCAAAAATAAACCACATCTGAGCATGGAGGCTCCATGCAGCTCTCATGGCTGACAGTCAATGACCTATCCTCCTCCACACGTTTGTCCAATCCACTTTTGCCGTTTAAGCCAGTGGCCGTGGCCTTAGCCATATTCTGTGGCAGGGAGACAAGACAGAGGCTGAGGGTGGGGCTACCACCTCTTGCACGCAGTCACAATTACTGTTACTGCTGCGTGTGAAGACAAGGAGGGCAAATGAAATCAAGCTGCATCGAGAAACTGACTTGCAGGGCAGTGTGGGATGATGGAAGGCACATTCGTCTCCGTTTTTGCAGGCAGGCCAGTACTTGCAGCGCTCGGGTACTTTCTCCGCTTTCTGCAGCATACTCACATCCTCCATCTCCACTGTGGAGAGAAATCAAAGAGGCAGTTTTAGATAGCCAGGTTATGATATCCAAGTTAGGTGACACCATAAAGATTATTTACACACACTGAAACAATGGACAATTTAGAATACACTGGCATATATCAGCTTCCCCGATTCTAAACGAGAACAGAGGGAATAACATGTGGAAGAGCTGTAATAACTCACATAAAGGTTCCATTTTGCATAATTGTAGATAGTGTCACATGGACTGGAAGCACTGTTTTTATCACAAATGTCCTTACTGCCCAAACAGCATCAAAACTAACAATCCAAGGCTGGCTGAAGACATTTTGGCACCTGAAGCAGAAATTCAAACTGGTGCCCCCACCTTACACACACACACACACACACACACACCTTTTAAATAACTGACCCTTTGCCCTGCTTTTATAAAGCCCCAAAACTGCTACTACAGGTGGCCACCTCAACCTGCCTTATGGTAGGGGAGGGTGCAGCAACTAAAACCCACCTCATCAGATTTTCCTTCCAGTGGAAATGATAACCTGTCAAAATGTTGAACTACATGGCAGCCATTTTTGATTGCCAGGCTATCAAAAATTCAAACCCATCTGAATCTCCTGCCTGAAGACACAGGTATCAAAATATGGAACAGAGCTGTCTTAAATGGAGCCAGACTATTAGTCCATCTAGCCTAGTTCTGTCGACAGTGACCTGGTTCACATAATCAAAACAAGCCACAGTGGCCGATTTAAATCACCATGCGTGCTGGGCACGATTTCCATAATCACCACCTGGATATGGCTTGTTACATCATCCAAACCTGAGTGGCATGGCCTGTTGGAGGGGGGGAACACCCCTCCAATAACCCTACACCGGCCCATGGGTCATTGGAGGGTTGCTTCCCCCGCCAACAAGCCAAGCCAACTGGGTTCAGGCGACATGACAAGCTACACCTGGGAAATGACAGGGAAATCGTGCCTCACATGTGCTGCAATTTAAATAAGCCACCATGGCTTACTTAAATCAGTGACTTGCTTAAATAAGCTATGGTGGTTTATTTTGATCATGCAAGCTGACCCACTGTCTGGCAGCAACTCTCCAGGGTTTCAGGCAGGAGCTTTTCTAGTGGTACCTGGAGATGCCAGGGATGGAACTCGGGTCCTTCTGCATGCAAAGCAGGGGCTGTGAGCGAAGTGATGGGTTTTATTTCCTTTATTTATTTAAAATATTCATACCCCACCTTTTGGCTTGACAACAGGCCTCCAAGGCAGCTTATAATAAAATATCTAAACTAACACTCAGTAAATGTAAAAATTTTTTTAAAATGCAGTGGTGATGGAAAAAGATACCATACTGTTGCTCTTTAAGCTTATGCGTGTGACATGAGGAAACAGCCTCTTTCCACGCCTACCTGCCCATGAGTTCATCCTGAGATTGGAGCACCCCCCTTTGGGCAACTGGAAAGTCTGCAGTTCCTGACTCTTCCCAGCAGCAGTGATGACTAAAAGGTGGTGGTAGGGGAGATAATGCTAACTGTCCACTCCCCATGCCTTTGATCAGGATTGCGCAACTCGCAGCCCACATTTGGCCCCCACCACATTTGGCCCCCACCACATGTGACTTTCGAGGCCAAAAAAGTTGTGCACCACTGCATTAGATGTTGCTGCTCCAACCCCTAATAAGCTCCCAAGAAACCACAGGCCTCCCTGGAACCCAGTTTGAAAGCCACTGATCTAACATGCAGAAAATATACATGTCACCATACAGCTAAGGACGGTGCATCCATCTGGGACTCTGCTGCTTGCCAATTACAGTCAGACAGAGCTGATGGGTCAAAGGTCATGTGTTCTTCCTAAGAGGTCTGTTAGAAAGCGCCATCATGACAATTTGGCCTGTGGTTCAGCCACTGCATTCCTGCTACTTGTTTAGTTTGAGTGGCCCAAAGAAAGCCATGAAAACAAAGACGCACTGCAATCACACTAACAAAAGGAGCGTATCCGCTGAGGATGGGGATGTTACCATCAGTGCTCTCCAGCTGTCTGGATATAATGTGCATCTGTTGTGCACGAAGGTTTCTCAATCCTTTGCTGGCTGTTGCCTTGGGGGGAAGTGGCCTTACTCCTTCCATAATGCTCAGCTCCTCTTCCTCTTGATCAGACAAGTACCCTGGGGGGCTGGGGACTCCGTCCAAAGTGACTATGAACTTGGGACTAGCAGGCTTCTCTGGCTGCACAAGCTGCTCTCTACAAGAGAGGGGAACACAGAAGAAATGTCAAAGCTACTGAAACAGCGGTGCCAGCGATACAGCGCGAATTACACACAATTCATGACCACCAGCAGAAAGTTTTTATTGATTGGATCTGCCTTTATGAAGATCTCTAAAGCGCTTCAGAGGCCTAATCACGTTCCCCTCAAACCTCTGATAGCTGAGATCCACTCCACTCCCCTCCCGCCCGCCCCTGAGTTAAAATAGAAGGGACACTTGACTCTCAGCCCTCAAATGGTTTTGTGTTTTATCTTTTTCTCTTGCTGTGTTTTGAACTTCTTGTAAACCGCCTTGTTTGGTCCCAGAAAAGTGGTATAGAAATACAATACAGAATAAAATAAATGCTTGATTTTAGATTGTGGACAGAGAGGCACCTGTGTGAGCCACTTTTCAGAGCAGGTCTCCTGACTGCAAGCACTGTGCCTTGTGCAGACTGCCAGCCAGCCAGCCCCCTCTGAGGGCAAGTGATCCTGCATCTCTGCGTCAGGAATGACTGAAAATCACTGGATTGCACTTAAGGCCACCCACCTGCCCTCAGCTGCTTCTCTGGGCGGGTCCTTTGGGCTCAAAGGAGCCTTTGGTCCATCCAGTTAGTTCATTTCTTGCAACACGCTAGCAGTCTGTAAGTAACTTTGGAGCTTAATGAGCCATTTGAGGGTGGGTGAAACAAGTCAGTGAAGTGCAACAGGAGCAACTCACCACGACTCTCTCCTCTAAAGGAGAGGCCTTCAACTTCAAAGTGGCAACTTCAAAGCTGAGAGGCCCAATTCACAGAGGAGCCGATGCTTCCCTATGATGCAACTCAAGACCGAAACTCCCTACTCTCGTATTGTCTACTTGTGCCCAGTCTCCAAGAGATTGGTTAGCAACGTGGTAAGCTAACCCAAACTTGTTAACCCTTATTGAACTTCAAAGAATCACTTTTTACCTTGTCTGTATCAGCCGTCCTGAAAGAGCCTGCGAGGCCTCCGTGGTCCTGTTCCCCGCTTCCAGGTTCTGGGGCCCCATGATCTCCTCAGACAGCTTGGGCTTCTTCAGGATAAATGATCTGGTGTCTGTGTGAACCACTGATTCCAAGTCATAATAATCTAAGCCAGAGGAAATGGCAGAAGCATTAAAGTCACTCTGATGCACCCTCCGCCGCCCACCCCGCGCCCCCCAGGAGAAAGTGTGAAGCTATTTAATGGGGATAAGCATAGCCACAGAGTCTGCCTGGGTGAGCATTGACGTGGCAAGCTTTTCCCTGAGGCACGGACTGAGCTGTTGAGTCACTGAAGCAAAGATGGCATTGCACTAGCAGGTGCAATCTTAACAACATGTGACTTGCACACTCTCTTCTGGCCTCAGAAAGCCCAGCAGACCATTAAAGCAGGGCTGCAGAATCTCTTGCAGCCAACAGGCCAAATTCCATTTTGGACAAGTTCTTTCCTGGTGGCTGCATTCCAGTGATGGCTGGAGCCAAAGGCAAAAGGGGCAGGACCAAAAACACCAGCATATTTTTGCTTCAAGCTTTTCCTACCAGTAACTAGGAGAGGCACTTCAACATTTTAGAAATTGTGCAGCTGGAGACACACACGACTGCACAAAAGCCAGGAAACCACCAAACGGTCGGTGGTTGGGGGAACAGGGATGTGGCCGTGGGAAGGGGGTGTGGCCTCCTATGGAATCCTGGAGGGCTAGAATGAGATACTGGAGGAGTTTCAGAAAGAATTTAAGTTTTATTAATAAGTTTAATAAATAAGTTTAGCACTTAAATAAAACAATAACCACAGCGAACCTTGGGTCTTTTGCAATGCCTCTTCAATGCCTGGCTCAATCTGGAGACGGGAAAAGAGCTGCCTTTGCTGGGTTCCTAAAATAAATATGGAATGAAAAAGACCTTTGCTACCTATTCATTTTGAGTCAGGGGTCAAGTGTACAGTGACTTCCCTCAATTCTAGTCTTAACAAGTGTTTTTGTTTCCGCAAGGCACGGAATTTAAGGCATGGAATACAATCAGCATCGGCTTATTCTTATGATGAGCGCAATGCTGGTAGATTTCAGCCTCTATGGCTGATACGTTGTTCGTGGATTCTGCCTAGCAGGAGACTAGAAGTGGACTTTCAGCTTCCAAACTGCCTCCTTGCTTTCTTCATTGGGCTAGATAGTTTTAGCTCACTCAGCATGCTGGCTGGGGAATGCTGGGAGTTGTAGGACTTTCTTCTATCTAAACATGCATACGATTGTACCCTTAGATAGTTTGAAAAAGGAATTAGACAAATTCACAGAGGACAGGCCAAATCAGTGGCTATTAGCCCTGATGGCTAACTGGCACCTCCAACTTCAGAGGGAACATTTGCCACTGAACACCAGTTGTGGGGTGCGGGGGGGGGGCATTGCCTTCAAGCTCTCCTGGTAGGCTTCCTGGAAGCAGCTGGCTGGCAACTTTGAGAAAAAGGATGCTGGACGAGTTGGGACTTGGATCAGATCCAGGAGGGCTTTTCTTATGTTCTTAGATTTCTACACTGAAATCAACATGGCAACTCCCTAGTTTTTTAGGGGTATTTATTTATTTAGTATCGCACCTTTCTACTAAGAAAATGGTGTTCAAGGCAGCTTGCAATCAGAGATAAATAAAACTTGACTGAAGCAACAAATATATTAAAACACAATTAAAGAGCATATCTAAATTAAAGAGTATATCTTCTTGACTCCATGATGGAAATCTCCCATTCCTTCTGGGGGGGGGGGGGAGCGCACACACGAGAGACAGCGCATTCAAAGCAATACAGTCCAAGATGGATCAGTGTTTACTTTCTCATGATGAAGGGTGGAAGAGGAATATTCAAGAATCCGAGAGTCTTGCAGGACTGAGATTCCTCCTCAATAGGTTACATCAGAAAAAGTTCCACTACAAAATTTCCCATGCCTGCCAAACAGCAGGTTAATCACTCTGGCCCAAGCTTCCAGGGAGAACATGATTACTCTCTTCTTGGGAGAAGAGCAGCATATACAGCATTACCTGAAACTCTCCCTAATGTTTGTTCCCTTGGTTCTTCTTCTTGAATATGGGAATTCACTCTGGACGGTTGGCTCTGTCCATGAATCACTTCCAGGAGGGCTTCCTCATGGGAGGTCCGAGTTCTGGGAGCCACAGGAACTGTCTGCTTCGGCGGGACTTTCCATAAACCAAAACAAACCATCAAGTATGTTATGCAATCAGCAAAAGACCACTGACGCTTTAGCACAAAAGTAATTGAGGCTCCAAAAATCCTGCCAAAATGGGTCAAAAGAGCGGCAGTTCTTCACCACGGGCAGCTTGGCTTTCATAGTGACATCCTGGATTTTCATTTAAAAGGCTGGAGATGTAACGTCTGGCCAACAGTGCCATCCAAAGCACATTTCGTAGGAAGTGAGCTCCACCAGATTCAATGGGACCAACTTCTGAGAAAACATGTTTAGGATTGCGCTGCTATAGTGGCCACACTGGGCAGTACACAGTGCTGCTGCTGCGCCAGCACAAATGTCCACTAGCGCAATGGAAAGGTAGCACTGGCTAGTGCAACCAGAGACTAGCCAAAACGACCACTTCCGGAACTGGACGAGTCAGCCGAGCTCGCGGGAGGGAGCTCTGTTGATTTGCCCTGTTCCGCAACTGTTCGTTTGGGCTAGTTTCCTGGTTTGCACTGGTAAACGCCAGTTTCCAGTTGCGCCAGAGGTTGTTTCCCCATGCGCTACATGTTTAGAGCTGCTGCACTGCCAGCACTGGATACTGCCCATTGTCTCCTGCTTGCAGTAATATCCTCATAATGCCAACACAGAGAACTGAAGGAAGTTGAACACGCATTGTTTTTTCAGCTTCTTCCTAAAGGAACAAAAGCTGTGGGGCAGCTGTTCAGTTTCTGAGGAACTCGGGTCCAGATTCCCTCAACTTTGTGGGTTTGCCCAGAAACCAAAATCTGAATTCCTGCTCCTTCCTACTGTTCACTACTAATCCCAGACTGTGCTACCTTCTCAGAATGGGTTGTTTTAAACGTAAGTAGGAAAAACACATCCTATCATTTAAAAATGCGAAACACGCTAGAACGCAAAGAATAAAACACCCTACAGAGGACTGAAATTAAAGAAGCTAGGCCAAATTTCTGCTTAACTGTTGACTCTTGTCTCTCTCTACTAACTTGCTCTTTTGTCTTCCATGGTGTTCATAAACTTCTGCTCTCATTTATATATGTTGGTTTGGAAGAAATTTGTCTCCCTGACATCTTCTGAGCCACTGTGCTGTGCTGGCCAGCTGGCGGTAGTACCAATGTAAATAGAGACACTATCACCCATCCCGCTGTACTGAGCCTTGCATCCGGGCCGGCTTCAGACCCACTGCTAACACAGTGACCAGGTTCGGACAATCAGCGGAAGAAACAACACAGAGTTGGTTATTTCCCCCGCCCCACACATGTGCCCTAATTACCCATGCCATGTCACAGGATGCTGTGTCAGCCAAACCTGACATGTGGAGCAGCCGTGGTTACTTCTCGCCCACCCTACAACCCATGGATTGCAGTAGGGGTTGCAGGGTGCGTGAAAAGACACCATGGCTGAGCTGCGCCGGGTTCAGACGACATGGCAACCCATGACACGGGGCAGGTAATTAAAATAATCCTGGTCGCGCGACCAGCAGGCTCAGGGAAAACAACCAACGCTGCGTTGTTTCCCCTGCTGATTGTCTGAACACCCCCAGTAACAGCCTCCGGGGCAAGGAGGTTTTGCCAGTCCTTCCCACAGTCCTTGCTTATTTGGGTCATGACCACTGAAGACCCTGCCAGACCCAGAACCTTATGATGGGACTCTGATTCTCTGTATGGTTACAACACAGGAACATTAATGCACAGTTTCAGTGTACTATTTTATGCGCTGCTTTTACTATTGTGATACAGTTTAAAGAATGACAAACAACTTTTGAGAACTGTTGGCTAGAAGAGGTGGAATATCCAAGAAACAAAATATATACATATTTTAAAGACTTAAGGACAGATCTGCATATCAACTTATATCAGATTTATACTAGTTTAATCATTATGGTTTCCCCCAAAGAATAATGGGAACTGTAGTTTGGTGAGGGTGCTGAAAATTCTATGTTGGAGATTTCTAGCTGCTTCATAGAACTATGGCTTCCAGGATTCCCTGGAGAAAAGAATGTGTCTGTTAAACCAACTAGAGGCTGACATACAGGATTGTGCTGTTAGTCTGTGGTACTGATATGCCCTAAAAAAAGGGCTAAAAGGGGCTGTGGGAGATTTTCCATAAAAATAGAACTTCTGCCCTACTTAGTTTGGTGCCAATTTAGCAGCAAACTTATGCTTGTGATATTGCAATAAAAACAAATCCACGGGACTGGTATTTGTCAAATCAAATAATCTTCTAGTACCTTAAAAACTAACCCATTTTATTATGGCATAAGCTTTCATGGACTAAAGACTATCAAATGTACAAAGTGCTGTCCTATGTTAAAGCTGAAATGCATGCAAGACTGTATGCACAGTGACCATTCACAACAGCAGTAACTGACAAATAACACGAACATCCTAACTTTGCTAAATTAACAAGTGTAGTTGGATAGAAAACCATCACCGCCATTCAAGCCAGAGAACATAACACTGAACTTCTTGATAAGTTATAATTTAGGTTTCCCTTTTTTCTCCAACCACAAAGATTAACTTGGGGCTTAAAAATCATGCATCTCTGCCAAACCAAAATAATTTACCTGTAGCATAATTAGTTGTCTTTGTAACTGATTCCTGAGCTTCAGAAATGGCTTTCAATATTAAATTCTTATTGGCCTGTTTGGAAGGTGGCAATGAAGGTCTGGAAGGATGAAACACAAAGATACAAGCAAGGAAATTAAGTGGAGATTGTAGATGTTTGTCTTTTTAGTCCATACATATACAAGTGTGGAGCACTGCAATGTTCCATTTTCAAAAGGCTGGCTGAAATCCATAAAGATGCACTAATACGACTTTCAGGACTGTTATCCTCTCATCAGTTACCACTCACCCCCTATTCTGTAATATTCTGTGAACCACAAATCTCCGAGTCCCATGGAGATTCTTGCATTCATCTACACATGGAGAACAGCCATGCATAATGAGTCTAGCATATACTGTTCGCCACTGCTATACACCAAGCAACTTCAAAAACCTGGCCTCTGCTCTAGAGACAGCACAAACTGCTATGGTTGGATTCCTGACCCTCTACAAGCCTCTCTGACTAGAGATGTGAAGGCCCAGAAAAAAAAAACACGGAAAAATATGGGGGGGAATATTTTTTCCCATTTTTTTTCCCATTTTAAAAATGGCTCTCCCATTCCAGAACAAGACAGCTGCTGGTACATGTCCCCAGGCAGCACCAGAGGCAGCAGTGGCTCCCCTGGCAGTGGCACCCCCCCGCCTGAACAAGGACCCAGGTAAGGAGGCTGGGTGGCATGCTGGTGGGACGAAATGGGATTCAGATGTCTGAATCCCACTTCGGCTTTGTAGGCCGAAGAAAGTCAGGCACCCCGAATCAACCCGAGCTGAATTGGGCCCCGAAGCGGCCTCCGAGTTGGATCGGGGGGTCTGTGCACAGCCCTAGTTAGTTCTTTCCTTCCTTATTAAAATTATTGATCAAAAGTATATGTTACTGATAGACATTAAATAAATAATAAATTTATGTTCAGCTTCCCAACATGTGAGTAGAGTCACCATTGTGCATACTTGACAGTAAATGTGCATTCCTGACAGTTTGGGGTTTGTTCTATAGAGTCCTGTGTTTCTGGTGCAGTAACAGTCATTTAATGCAGCTCTGATCTATTCAGACAATAATTGCAAATGTACTAATTGAGTTTCCTTTTAAAAGTTTTAAAATATAATGATAATTTTATGAGCAAACCAAGTTATACATAAAATAACTTAGGAACAGAAAGGCTGCTTTATGTTCCTAAAGCAGCCCTCCCCAACCTGGTGCCCTCTGGATGTTCTGGACTACAGTGTCCAACATTCCTGATCATTGGCCATGATGCCTGAGGCTGATGGGAGCTGAAGTCCCAAGTATTTGGAGGGCACCAGGTTGGGGAAGGCTGTCTTAAAGTAACAAAGTGACTTTAGATCTGTAAAGAGCACTAAAAAAAATAAGCATTGCTTATTTTTCAATTTTTCCCAAATCTCCCATTTTTCTGAGCTCCCCGGAAACAAAGTGTCTTTTTTCATGTCCTCAAAATTTCCGGAAATTTTACATCTCTATCTCTGATATCATTCCCTTTTGTGCAAACATAATGGCAACCAAATCCTGGCTTCGTGCACCCATACAGGGCACCTTCAAATGGCTTCCCAACAAGCCAGGATTTCGAAGCCAATTTTAAACCATGGCTTCATATTCTGGCGTGTTTGGAAACCATTAACCATAGTTTCCCAGTTAGGATGTAAAAGTCCTAACATTAAAAACTTATAAAAGTCATGCATTAAATTACATCTGTCATTTGTAAAAGTCATGGGTTAAACAGGCATTAAATAATCAAGTAATGTTATGGCAACCAAAATAACACTTTTGATGTATTTTCCTGGGTAAGGTCTATGACATATATTGATCTTGCAATAGGGCCTAATATCCAGAGACATTGTGAGCACATCTGTACATGGAAGTGGTCTTACATTCCTAATTTACCACTTTAGTGTCCATTCCTCTCCAGGAACACAGGGTATCCATTTTAATGCTCACTTTCTTTGGCCTTTTGTAGAAGTCACACTATAAATTCCAAAATGATGATTTAAAAAAAAAATCTTTTTGGGTACCTTCTTTCAGGTTTTGCAGGCACAGAGACACTGCTGGAAATGCCTCCCAGCCGCAGACCATAATCTTCCTCCTCCTCTTCCTCTTCCCCATCATTACTGAACCGTTTCACTTTGACTACTGAGCTTACAACTGGGAGTTTTCTCTTCCTCAAAATTTCTTCCTGCAAGTAATAGGACAATGTATTTGATACATTTGTATTCGATACCTTGGTAACCTCCCCTTCAATACAGATATTTTCGGGTAAACTCGTGTTGACTTTTTCCACATTGCTTTGAAGAACAAAGCAGGAGAATGGCAGCTCCCTAGAGTCAAAGACAAACTGTTTCCATGATCTACTGCAAGTGTGGCGAACCGGTGGCCTTCCAGATGTTGGTGGACTACAGTCTCCATAATCCCTAATCATTGTCCATGCTGGTTGGGACCGATGGGAGGCAGAGTAACAAAATCTGAAGGGGCACAGTTTCCCTGCCCCTGCCTACTAAAACTAAGACTAACTGAAATAATCACATACTTTCCCCTGTTTACTCCCGTCTCTCTCTGTGGTTTTTCTGTGTCAAATTCTAGAATCTAGACTGTATACACTTCTGATCAAACATCAACAAATTGCAGTCTACCAGATGTACTAAAAGCCCTGAACAAACAATGCCTTGGGGAACAACATGAAGTTTCCTAGGTTTCTTAGGTTCTTTAGAATAAATATTGCACATTTCTTCCCATTTAAAACGAATGTACTATGTATTCCAAATAAGAGCTTTAATCTGTTCCTCCTGAACAAGATGTTAAAACCCAGAAACGGTACACAGGTTTGCAGAAGTACTACTCAACGTTCAGGTATAATTCCCCGCTAAAGCATAATTCAGCATATTGCCATATTTACCTACTGTAAAAGCCAGCTTCACCAAAGAGTGCCTCGCTTTTCCCCATCCTCCAATTTTGCTTCAGAGTGTTGTTTTAGCATCGCAGAGGTTGTTGGTTCCCAGTTGATCAATTAGTCCAACTCCCCGCTCTATACTTAAAGCAACACCAGATGCTCAGCTGACTTTTTCTCAGGAGGCTGATTCTGGTCTTTTCTTTGCTCCCCCTTTCCTGCTACACTAACCTTGCCTCACTTTCAAGATAACCTCTAGATCCCACCAGAAGGTTCTCAGCACTCAGGACTGTTTAGATTGGCTTTCAAAATGTGCATCATTTCTCCCCTTTATTCTCACAACTGTTCTGCAAAGCAGGCTAGGCAAGGAGATAATGATTGGCCTAAGGTGACCCAATCAGCTTCATGGCAGAGTGCGATTTGAACCAGAGTCCCTCTGGTTCAAATTTACCACAACAGCCCGCAGTGACTCTTGAAAGCAAGAACTGAAATGGGATGGGGGCGGGGGATAATGTGTGTGCAGCTTAAGAAGCAAAACACAAAGACACAAAAAACAGTTTGTATTTTACATTGAAAAATCCAAATTCTCAAAATTATTTGCCAAAAATTATAGACAATTGTGCAGATTTACTTGTTTTAGCTAGGGTTAGACAACTCATATACAATACTGTGAACTGAGTCTTACTTGGACATGCTTTTTTCATGGCAAAATCTATGGTGGGGGAAAGAAGAGGTATGGGTTAGGGAGGGATAATACTAGGAGTCCGAGTGTGAGCTTTTGTGACTGAGTGCAAAGGGGAGAGTGACTAAAGATAGGCCAGAAAGTCATGTAATATACAGAGATTCCTACTCGCTGAACAGCAAGAGGTTATATATAGGAAACACTTCCTGCATTTTTTTCAAATATCTGTCTGTCTGTCTGTCTGTCTGTCTATCAACTTCCCATTATCTATCTATCTATCTATCTATCTATCTATCTATCTATCTATCTATCATCTTTCCATAACCCAGCTTCCATTCCAAAGAACACAGATGGATTTTTAGAATCCAAGTTCCGTGTGCAATACAGTGTATGGAGTAATCTTCATCAGCTCTATTGATACCCCCAACCACGTACTCATTCTCACACTCAGGAACTTCAGAATGTGATGACACAAATCATGCTATCACCCCATCACACAATGGGCAGGCACAGAAGCCACTAACAAAACAACAGAAAGGGGACAAAAGGTAGGATTAGTTTAGATGTGGCTTTCGGGAGCAGGTCCAGAGCAGGGATCTCAATTCTGTACAACCAGCTGTTTAATGGAAGGAGTCATTGTGAGGGATACCCGAACCATGTTACTTATGACTTCTGATGCCTGGCACATTAACACTTCCTTTTATTTATGAAAGAAGATAGTGCTGGTCTTTGATTCTTGGGCTAGAAGACGTAAATCATAGAACACCATTCCCTCTAAATAAAAACAACCAGTGCATTTTTGGAAATATCCAAGCTATAATATGACTCAAAATTGGCAGCAACCTGGCAAATCACACACAAGACTATCACAGCCTCCAAGTGGTTCTTTTTATATAGTGTCAGTGTATGCAATACTGTAGAGACCTAGTTCTAGATTTTTACGGCTGTTTTATCGATTTCTCTGCTATTTGTTGTTTTGCATTGTATTGTATTGCATCTTTTTAAATATTTGTATTGTATTTTACATTTCTTAACTGTTTCTATAGCATTTAAAACTGTTGGTGGTCCACCCAGAGAACACTGATTACTGGACGGGTTAGAAATGTAATGAATAAACAAATAAACAGACACTTTAAAAAAAATGTCCCAAAGACCTTAAAAATCTAAATTTTGACAGAGGAAGACACAATGGGAAAGCCAGAGCAAGGGTAGTGAGGGATGAAGCTGAACAAGTATTTTATTATTTATTTCAACATTTATATCCCACCATTGTATGCTCTTCATGGTGGTGAACAAAGTTAAAAAGATACAGCCAGAAAATAAGGTAAAATACAATCTAAACACAACAACAACAAGCAACCATAACAGACCCCAGCAGGCAGCAGCGATAACACACATTTCATCTGGAGGCCCTAATAAAAACGCCATCTGGAGTAAAACAGTTTGAAGTGCATGCTGATGGCGGGGGGCAGATGAACCTCTCGTTAGAGATTATTCCATAATTTAGATGCCAACGCTACACATCTGTTGGTTGGGGTACAATGACAAGGGTCTCAGAAACTGGAAGAAGATCTCAAGCAGGCTCATACGTGGAGGAGGTGCTTCCAGAGATATGCTGGTCCCATTTAGGACTTTAAAGGCCAAGGACTCGTACTGAGCTTGGAAATAAATTGGTAGCCAATGAAACTCGCATAAAACTGGCATAATATAACAGAACTCTGGCTGCAGCAGTCTGAACCAGCTGGAAGGTTCTGGACTATCTTCAAGGGCAGCTCCAGGTAAATCAGACTGTAGTAATCCAAACTGGAAATGAGCAAGGCTAGATCTGATTTGCCCAGGGAACAGCCTAGCTGGAGAACCAGGTGGAGTGGGAAAAAAGGCACTCCTGGCTTTTGCAGCCTCTTGTGCATCCAATAGAAGGGGGAGAGACCCCATCCAAATTAGGCTGAACTTCATCCAGGAGCATCAGCACCACCAACCAACAGTACTCCCGCCTTGTTCAGAGGTCAGTTTGTTTGCCCTCCTCCAAGACTGCTCCCACATACTGATTACATGTACTATGGCTGTCTCTCAACTGGGGATAAAGACTATGAGTTCAGCCAAATGCTTCCCGAGTTGTGGGGTAGGGGGAGAGATCCCAAACTGAAACCAATGTTCAATGTGGTATATACTCCACATTGCCTTCTTGGATTTTTTCCTAAGCTAATCCCTCTCATTTGCCATTCCACAGCTGACCCAAATCGGAATAGTGATGGAGCAGCCGCCAAGTGCAGAGAACAGCAAGTCACAAGAGGAGCTTCAATGACAATGTAGGAAACCCAATATTTCTTCAGTATTGAGATTTATCAGTACTGAAAGCCAGAGATCCATTCATTCCATTCCCATTTCTGCAGTGGGCTTTGCTTTTTACAAAACACAAGAGAGCTGAGAAAGGGAAAGTGACATGAGGCTGACCCAGTGGCAAACACGAGAACATTCAGACAGCAAAGCACTGCCATCTCCACTTGCCACAACTTTGACCACCTGGGCTGGGCCTTTCCTCACCCCTCACAGAGCCCATCAGAACCACCTGCCCTGTGAGGAAGAGCACCAGGACCATCTGCGCAGGGTGGCATCACCTGGGCCCTCTGAGCCTTGCCTGCAGTGGTGTGAGTAATGAGAAGCTGGCAGGCTCCAACTAGGCCCCAGAAGGCAGAGGCCCCACCCTGTGAGACCAACTACTAGCCGCTTTACACCCTGTAGAGGAAAGTCAGGTCACCAGGCTATTTCTTGGAGGCCTGCCGAGGCCTGGATTTGAATGTGAGCGGACCATTTCCATCACAGCTGGTTGTTATAAGAACCAAGTAACATAAAGACTTGATGCCTGAGTTTTCGTGTTTTCCTTTTCCCTTCCCATTGCTTTTTCCTTGGTGTTTTGCCTTTTTATACTGCAAACCTGAGGGCAGGAACTGTCTTATTTCTATGACAGCCAGTGTGGTGTAGTCGTGAGAGTGTTGGACTGGGAGCCAGGAGATCCGGTTTTAGTCCCCACTTGGCCATGGAAGCTCACTGGGTGACTTTGGGCCCATCACAGACTCTCAGCCCAGCCTACCTCACAGGATTGTTGTTATGAGGATAAAATGGAGAGGAGGATAATATAAGCCGCCTTTGGTTCCTTGCAAGAGGAAAAAGGCGGGATATAATTACAATCAATCAATCAATCAATCAATCAATATTGACTGGTAAACCACTCCAGAAGCCTTTCTGGCTGAAGAGCAGGGTATCAATGCTATAAACTATTTCATTTAGGGTTCAATCCTATGTATGTTTAGACACACAAAAAAAGTCCTACAACTCCCAGCATTCCCAGCACTGTCTAAACATGCATAGGACTGCACCCTTAATTTAATTACATACATGGTTTCATACCTAGTTTTCAATACAATCTAAACATCAAGGCATGCAGGCTGCTAAAAACAAGAGCCAGATAAAGAAGCAAGTTTGTTTTACCCTCAAGTTCAGCGTAGTGCAGTGGTTTTCAAACACTGTTCCAAGGAACCCTGATTTCCTCAGAAGCTTTTAGAGTAGCTCAATGACAAAGTCAATAAAATACCACCAAGATTCTCTGCGTGGCAGTTTTAACCACTGTTAGCAACCTTCACCTCCAATTAGCAGCCGCCAGGAAGTGCTGGGAGTGTTCAGGGACACATTCTCGGTTTGTAAAGGGCATCGAACTGCACCTGTTTACAACGTTATCTCTGCCTCCAAGGCGCTTAGGTAGAGTACACAGTTCTTTCCCCTTCCATTTTATCCTCACAACAACCCTGTGAGGTAGGCTAGGCTGAGAGAGACTGACTGGCCCAAGATCACCCAGTGAGCTTCATGACTATGTGAGGATTTGAAGTCAGATCTCCCAGCCACTGAACCTTAGACCTGGGGGCCAAATCTGGCCTGCCTAGGGTCCCAATTCGGCCCTCTGAAATCCTCTAGATGGCCACGTCCCCTCCCCTAGAATCATAGAATAGTAGGGTTGGAAGGGGCCTACAAGACCATCGAGTCCAACCCCCTGCTCAATGCAGGAATCCAAGTCACAGCATCAACCCTGATCATACCCCCTTTCCCCCAACCACCTGGTTGGGAGGTTCACAGCTTTTGTGGACCCCCCCCCCCATATTAAAAGGTTGAAATGCCTCCCCTAAGGCATAGTTACTGGAAGCAAGAGTTTTAAGTTAAATATGCTGGTATTTTTTGTATTTTGGGCCTGCCCCTTTTGCCTTTGGCCCTGCCTACCACTGGAATGTGGCCCCTGGAATTCGCCCTTGGGCTGAAGGAGGTTCAACACCCCTGCTCTAACCACTCTACCATACTGACTGGCTGGCAACTGACTGTCCAGCCTAGAGCGTGCTACATAATCTTTTACAATGCTAAGGAATTCCACAGCAAACGCATCAACAGGAAAAGAGTTCCCTCAAGGCAGAAAGTTTGAAATCCTCCAATTTACTATTACCAATGAACATGACCTGACGTGCTGGAGTTCTACAGAACACTCTCACAAGACCCCAACTATGCCAATGGGCAGAAGATCAGGACGACAACTGCTACTCACTCTATTAAAGGCTAACAACACACACACAGTTTTCACCTCCAACATGCTACAGCAGCTAGAGTCTGCATGCCACAAACTTTAGATGCCAGGCGTGAGATATTTTTGACCACTCTCACTATGTTTAGAACAGGGGACTCCAGGTGTCCATGGTGATCTCCGTCTGTTCAGGATGTGTTAATACCGGCCTCGCTTGGACTCACATACTTACCTCACTGCTAATTTTATCAGCGTTCCCTTTGGAAGGGGGCCTGTAACTCTCGGCCAAGCTGCCACATGCGTCAGGATTGCAGAGCTGGATGGTTTCCAGTGACCTGCCGCCCTGCATCTCAAGCTGCTTGGCAGTCTGGAGGTTGCTCTGTTGCGTCAAGCGTTGCAAGTGAACGTTGCCTTCAGCGCTTCGACTAGCTGGCGGGCGGTAGATTTCGGCAGATGGGCGGGAAGAGCCGTATGTCACCGTCACAAGAGGCTTCTTCCGAGGCAACCGATTCTCCTGCACAAAATTGAGGTCTTCGTCGATGAGATCGTCTGGCTCCGGCTTAATGTCGATCACAGCTTCCAACGGGGACAGCTCCCTTAGAGGTTTCACCGTTGACATCAAGAGGGGTGGGGAGCCATCTTGGCAGGGCTGCCTACATGACAAGAGAGATCAACTCTATCTCATGTCAGAAATTAAATATTTGCTTTAAAGGAAATGAGCAAAATAAGAAACACAATAAAGATATATTTTACGACTTCTGAACACATTTGTTCACTTAAGGAATAAAAGTTATTGCACAGAAGGGGGTGACTACAGGGCAAATCCCATTCCTTTTACTGAGCGCTGGGCAGAAGGTACCAGTGAATATTTCATCTCACAGGCATTCCAAAGTGCTCCTCAAAACAAGCTTCACAACGCAATCGTATACATGTCTACTCATAAGTCCCGCTGAGTTCAATGGGGCTTACTCCAAGGTGAGTGTGCATCTGACTGCAGCCTCTGAGGCTTTGCTATTTCACATTATCTCAGCAATCCTTACAGCAGCCTCTCTCAACCTGGTGCCCTCCAGATGTTTTGGACATCAACCTCCACCAGCCCCAGCCAGCATGGCCAATGATCAGGGTGATGGGACATGTAGCCCAAAACACCTGGAATGCACCAGGTTGGGGAAGGCTGCCTTGCAGCAACCCTTTATTGTAGGCCAGGATTATTATCCCCATACGGCAGATGGAGGCAGAGGCTCAGTTCAGGTGCAATGCCCAACCATGGTTTAGTGCTCCATGAACAATCCCTATGTTCCCACACTCCCTCCTCCCCTCTGCCTCATGCACTCCAATTTCTTCTCTTACTTTCAGTTTAATTGCAAACCATAGCTTTTGCCTGTATACCAAAAGAACCACCCCCGTTTGAACTATGGTTTACAATCCTTGTTCGGAGGCACACGGTGGTTTGCACAAACTATCGTTTCCTTGAATCAGCTGCAATCGTGAACTGTGGTTTGTCACTAAATCAGAAGCGAGGGAAGGAATCAGAGCACACGAGGAGCGGAGGAGCACACAGTCACCAGGCTCATTCATGTAGTTCAAACATGACCTGGACTATGTCTGACAAACAGTGGCTGATCTGAGGCTACCCAACGAGTTCAAGGCTGAGCCAAAACTGACTGAGCTGAACCAGGAATGTCCCGACTCATGCTTCATTACTACATGCTACTCACTGTTAAGAAGCAAGTGAGAACCTTACCGGGCGGCAGAGATTCTCTGTTCCTGGGAGCTAGTTGAAACTCGGGAGTCAGTCCTTTCTGGCCGAGAACTTGAGACTGTAAGAGGCTGTAGGATTTCTTCCCCTCCTCTCTCCTCACTCTCACCTGACGTGCTTTTGCCAGAAGGCAGATTGGTCTCCAAGATGTTAGATTCGGGAGATTTTAGGCTGGTAGGCTCTGGGAAGACAGGTATATCTGACCTGAGCTCAAAGTTAAATGGAGTACTTATACACATATGCAAATGTATCTTCTGCTGTAGTTTTCAGCTGGAGCTAGACAGTTTTTCTCATTTGTGCAAGAACTTCTCTTAAAGCCCTAACTCCTGCACAAATCATAGCAATTATATCCTTATCTAGCTCATTCAACAAGTACAGCATTTTAAATAAATAATGTGCATGGAAGTGCGCACTAAATAATGTGCATGGAAGTGCACACTATTCCTCCCTGAAGATTTTTTCATTTCCAAAGGACAAGTTAGAAGGTATTTCCTTTACTTACCTGTAGTTACAGACCGAAGCTTATCTAATACACCGTGAAGCCTGAAAGAAAAGAAAATGTTTTAATGCTTAACACCCATGTTTTAAAGAAAGTTTCTGGAGGCATCTTTCACTTTTTTATGGCAATCTCTGCCATCAAATGAAGGGGAAAAGGACTTCTGTTACAGATGTTATTTGCATGGAGCCAGTCTGACAGGTTGGCCTGGTTAAGACAATAATTCAAGGCTTCTTAAACCATGGTTTATAAAGCTGTGCATGGGTACTGGGGCCAACTGCTCCTTCCATCTCCTCCCCATCCCCAAGTGTTGATGTCAGCACGAAGATAATAGCTCCTATTAAGCCAAAGTTCCCTATCACACCCAAAACAGTGGATTAACATCACTTAACAAACAAGAAGACAACCAAGATGTGATTCTGGCTGTTTTTCCTGGTTTCTTAACCAACATTAAGCCAAAGTTCCCTGGTTCAGAGGTAATGGAGAACTCTGGATTCATATGGGCCAGCATCACTGAGCCCCTGCCAGTTTGCGATAAGAAGAAGGGGCAAGGGAGGGGTGCTCATAAGGTATGAACCTTGAGTCATCATCCAAACCAGACCAGTGTTGTGTGCTGGACTGGAACACCAGAGACCCAAGCTCAAATCCCTGATGCTTGCTGGGTGTATGTGAGGAAATTGCCAACTATCAAAAGAACCACCCAGAACTATAAAAAGGATCAATTATAAGTTTAAGAACATAAGATCATAAAAAGAGCCCTGCTGGATCAGACCAAGGGTCCACATAGTCCAGCATTCTGTTCACACAGTGGCCAACCAGCTGTCGACTAGCAACCCACAAGCAGGACATGAGTGCAACAGCGCCCTCTCACCCATATTCCACAGCAACTGGTGTACATAGGCTCACTGCCTCTGGTTCTGGAGGTAGTGCATAGCCATCAAGACTAATAGCTATTGATAGCCTTTGCCTCCAGGAATTTGTCTAACCCTCTTTTAAAGCCATCCAAATTGGTAGCCATTATTACATCCTGTCGTAGTGAATTCCATAGTTTAACTATGCACTGTCTGAAGACTTCCTTTTATCTGTCCTGAATCTCCCACCAATCAGTTTCATGGGATGACCCCAGTTTCTAGCATTTTGAGGGAGAAAAATGTTGACCTATCCATATTCTCCACACCATACATGATTTTGACCACCTCTATCAAGTCTCCCCTTAGCCTCCTTTTTTCCAAGCTAAACAACCCCTGCTGTTGTAACTTCTCATACGGGAGATGCTCCAGCCCCTTGATCATTTTAGTTGCCCTTTTCTGCACTTTTTCCAGCTCTACAGTATCTTTTTTTAGGTGTGGTGACCAGAACTGTACACAATATTCCAAGCGCTGTCACAACATAGATTTGTATAAGGGCAGTATGATATTGGCAGTTTCATTCTCAATTCCTTTTCTAATTATGCCTAACATTGAGTTTGCTTTTTTTTACCGCGGCTGCACACTGGGTTGACATTTTCACTGAGCTGTCCACAACCCCAAGATCTCTTTCTTGGTCAGTCACTGCTAGCTCAGATCCCATCAGGTTATATTTGAAGTTGGGATTTTTTGCCCCAACGTGCATCACTTTACACTTGCTTACATTGAACCACATTTACCATTTAGAAGCCTGTTCTCCAGTTTGGAGAGATCCTTTTGGAGCTCTTCACAATCCCTTTTTGTTTTCACTACCCTAATAATTTGATGTCATCCGCAAACTTGGCCACTTCACTGTTCACTCCTAATTCCAGATCATTTATGAAAGGTTGAAAAGCATTGGTCCTAATACAGATCCCTGTGGGACCCCACTATTTACTTCCCTCCATTGGGAGAATTTACCATTTATTCCTACTCTCTGCTTTCTGTTCTTTAACAGTTACTGATCCATAGGAGGACCTCTCCTCTTATTCCACAACTGCTAAGTTTGCTCAGGAGTCATTGGTGAGGGACTTATAGAATCATAGAATAGTAGGGTTGGAAGGGGCCTACAAGGCCATCGAGTCCAACCCCCTGCTCAATGCAGGAATCCAAGTCAGAGCATCCCTGACAGATGGCCGTCCAGACTCATCTTGAATGCCTCCAGCGTGGGAGAGCCCACTTTGCCAAAAGCCTTTTGGTCCAACTAAACAATGTCTACCAGATCACCTCTGTCTACATGTTTACTGAGTTTGATCATTTTCCAATCACTGTCTTATAAATACCAACAGCTAAAGGCATATCCACACAGATACTTCTTATGCTTTGGGTTTAGCACTTTAGCCCAACACTGGAAGAATAGGAAGGGGGGAGTGGTCACAAACTGCACATGTATTGCCTCACTGATGTCACAGTCTGCGCTATCCGTAGAAGCTACATGGACAGCAGATGCACTGAACCAGTTCTTCACAACACCCGGAAGGCAGAGGAACTGAGCAAGCAAACGTTTACATTACAGATTGTTCAGTAATGGAGTTATTCACTTGTCCTTAGCCATGCCCTTGTCCTAAGCACTCACATACCTGTGGAGCAAGGTTCAGGATCAAGCTAACATATAACTGAGGTTCACAGAATCAGATGGAAGACAAACTTACCATACAGTAAATCTCACAGTGTTGTTTCCTAGAAAGAGGGAAAGATCCTCTGTCATCTGCTCCTGGCTCTTCTTGTTGGCCACCATGACCATGATATAATCAGGGAGCTCTTCGTCTGATTTAAAGAAGGGAAAATACATATGGACATTATGTTTTAAGGCCAACTACAGAGTTAAGTACTACACAGCACGTTTACTATGCACAATCTCCCAAAGGTGTGATCAAAACGATTTTCCAGGTTTACTATAAATATATCAGAAGAGGAGCACGTATTAAACATTAAGGACACAGGCTGTACTTCAAAAAAGGGCCCATGAGCAGATTTCTGCTCACATGATGGGAACTGTGCTACTTGCTTACATTACAAACTGATATGGGTTACAATTCAGAATATAGTACTTGCTAATGTTAACTGGAGCACAACTTCTTTATACGTACATATAGGAAGATAACCACAAAGTAGTTTGCAAACCTATGCACATTTACCTGGGGTAAGTCCAACTGAATACAGTGGGAGTATTCACCTTATATAAACTTGCCACTGAAGACAATCTGGAAACTGTGACTAGTCCAGAACAATGGCTAGACTGCTTACAGTGCCTGGCAAAAGAGGTCATGTCCCACCTGTATTGAAGCAACTCCATCAGCTCCTAGTAAATTTCCAAGTTCAACTCAAGTGCTGATCTTATTCTTTGAAGCCCTACACAGCTTACGACCCAAATAGCTGTTGGACCGCTTTCTCCCGCAACAATCTGCCTGTCCACTGAGATTGTCATCTTTCTGAAACCCTTCTCCGGATGCCCCCATCACCTGAAGTGTGACAGAAATAGCCTTTTTGATGGTGACAGAAATAGCCTTTCTGATGGTGGCTTCTCACCTTTGGAATGTCCTCTCCAGGGAGACCTGCCAGGCACCCTTGTTACCATCATTTAGGACCCAGGCAAAAGCCATTTTTGTTTTCCCAGGCTTTTAAGAACTGCTGATACTAGCTTTTTTTAAATTCAGAACAGTTTTGATTTTACTGTCTATTTTTGAATGGGCTGTTTTCGTTGGTTGTGTTAGATTATATGTCTTCTTATTGTTGCTGTTATTATTATTATTATTATTATTATTATTATAACTGTACTCCTCTTGCTTCTTGCTACTTTGTTAGCTGCCCTGGAATGAAAGTTATGCTGAAAGTGTGGGATATAAATTATGTAAATGCATAAATACGTAAATCATGCGAGTAAGACTGCCCGGTAAGACAACTTTCTGTTTTTATAATATGTACAGCTGTTTTTACAGTAACTAAAGCCAGCGTGGTGTAATGGTTAGAATATTGGATTCAGATGCGCGAAACTGGGGTTCTAATTTCCACTCAGCCATAAAGTTCACTGAGTAACTTTGGGCCAATCACTGACTCTCTGCTTAACCTACCTCACAGGGTTGTTGTCAGGATAAAATGGAGAGGAAGAAGACCATGTACACCACCTTGGGCTCCTTGGAGGAAAAAGGGTGGGATAAAAATGTAATCATAAATAAAATGAAACTTACCAACATATGCGCCCAGTTCCTGTAGCTTTCCCTTTATAGCACTCTATATAAAGAAAGGGGGAAAAGCCATTTAAGAACACACAGTTTCAAACAGAAGATATTCAGAAGTTGCTCTAGAAGTCCCAAACACAAAACAAATGTTTAATTAGTCTGATTATCTTGTTTATCTGGCTGATGGATTGGTTGTATCTTATTATATATTTGTTATTTTAGAATTATGATCTTAATGGTGTTTGTGTGTGCTATTGTAAATAAATAAGTAAGTTTGTTCTTAAGAGATAACATGATGCAAAGGGTGGCTAAATATTATTTATTTATTTAGCGCCACCAATGGTCTCTGCCCCAAGGAGCTTACAATCTAAAATTCAACAAAGGGAAATAACAGAGGAACAGAAGGGAAAGTAGGAGTAAACATGAAAGCAATATGCAGGATTTTTTTTTTTTCAGTTGCAAGTGCTTAGGTTTAGTTACAGGCTGAATTACATGGGAACTAGCAAATCCAATGCAGCCTTCCTTCTTGAGTGAGAGGTGGACCAATGTAACCTGTTGTAATCAGCTAAATGTGAGCTACCAGTATGGGTTTGCTGTTATAATATCAAGGTTTACCAAATTAAATGATCAAAAACAAGGGATGGTGTTTAGCTACGGGAGAGCTTTCATGGAGATCTATTGCTCAAAGGCTGTAATCCTACATGCCCTTGGCTAGGGACTGCCCCATTAATTCAGTGGGGCTTATAAGCAAGTATTAAAGACAAAGGAGCCCTGTCCTTCATGAGCAAAAGCAAAAGTCAATTTAAAAAAAAATAAAGCATAATTTGGAGATGCAGCGTGTTTATTCTGTGAGCACCTTTACAGCTAGGAAGCACTGATGAGAGTGTCTAATTTATATTACGGTGGATAAAAGTGTATGATGTACTGTTTTAATTGGATATTTTACCCAAACTGGTTTATTTAAACAAAATAGTTTTTAAAATCAATTTTAGTAAACATTTTTTTAAAACCTGGTTTCAAAGTAAATCTGAATCTAAGGGTACTTCTAGATGAGATTTTTATCCTTCCATTCATGCCCTTGCCTCACTCATAGAATTTTACTGGAAGGTGGGGTTGGGGTGGTCCAGATAACATTATCTACTGATAACTTTCCAGGTTTTCCCACCATTTTTTTCATCATTTTTCTACTACAGAAAATCCATTCAGGAAGAAGACACCGAATAGCCGCACTATGCCTTCTGAGTGGTATTTAGTGAGAACCATCCACTGAGCCCATGTGGATCATCTTTTGTATCTATTTCATATCTAGAATATCAATATTTTATGCCCTCCTAATACTTGAGTTCTACAGAGTTTTCAATTCTCAAATAATGAATATTTGTGACCCTACTAACTAAATGGCACGGGCGCACAAACACAGGTATTTCAAGGAGAAATACCATTTTCCCAAGTAACTACAAACCCTTGCTTTTAGAAAATTCTGGATACTTGTTATAGCCAAATCCTGTGCATGTTTGCACAAAAAGAAGTCCCACAATGGAACTAACCAGTAAGTAAGTGCATACAGGCCTGCAGCATTATCCTTTAAGTCAGGGGTGTTGAACCTCTTTTAGCCTGAGGGCTGAATTCCATTTTGGAGAAGCTCTTGGGGGCCACATTCGGGGGGGGGGGGCGCAAAGGACACGGGCCAAAATACTAAAATGCTTACTACTAAATACTAAAAAATACTTAGCTTAAAACTCTTACTGCTACTAACTAAGTCTTAGGGAAGGTGTTTCAGCCTTTTAGAATGGGGAGAAAAACTGCACAAAAGCCAGGAAACTACCCAAAGATTGGAGGATTGGGGATAGGGGGTTGGGCCTTCTGAGAAACCCCAGAGGGCCGGATTGAGACGCAAGGCGGGCCGGATTTGGCCTGCAGGCCTGAGGATCTACACCCCTGCTTTAAGTAATCTTCCTTACTTGCACACATACAGAGAAAGCCAAACTGAAATCTGTCTGTTGTCTATCAGCAGACAAAATTCTGCAGTGCCAAAAGCACATAGGCTATATGACCAAAGGTTTTAGATCACACTCCTAGTTTACATAACAGCTCTATTTAGTTATAGCCAATGTTTTAATTCCTGTTAGTACAACCAGTCAGTGTGCATGCTTGCTCAGGAAACACGAACAACAGCATTAAGAAATATTTAATGAAAATTAGGCTGCAATCCTATACACATCTGAGAGTAAGTCTCATTGAATGCAATGGGGCTTACTTCCATGTAAACCTGCATAGGATTGCAGTGTTCGCCTTCCTTTTCTTGGCAATTTGAAGTCAATCCATCCTTATAACAGCAAAACATTTTTTACAAAAGAATCATACAAGCCTAACAGACTAGCCAAAGTACATTCTTGCGAATTTACACAACAGTAGCACTTTCTGATGCCACTCAGATTTTCAAGCCACTGCCGAAGTCAATAAGTTTAAAAGATCGAGCTTTCTATGAAATATTTATCTACAATATATTATCTCTGATATATTAACATATATGGTATATTTCAAGTATAGCAGAAATGTTTCCACAATCTTTTCTATAGACAGACATGAGGGGGCTGCATTATGGACCTGGGGCATATATAGATTTACTCGTGACTGCACGGCTAATCCAGACATAAGGTGCCTGCTCTCTGGGTTTCTACGGAGACTAAGGGTGCAATCCTATGCATGTTTAGGCAGAATAAAGTCCTACAGATCCAAGCATGTTCCAACCAGTATAGCTGACTGAGTAATGCTGGGAGCTGCAGGACTTTTTTTCTGTCTAAACAGGCATAGGATTGCACCCTAAGCTGCCAAGTCCAGACCCTGGAAGAGCTTCTATACCTTCAGGAATGCAACCTTTAAGAATTGCATAAAGAACTGTGCCAGGTAATTTGGGAAAACTTGCTGCATCTTCTCTGTCACTGCATCATTGTGATGGTTAATGCTGTACATGACAAAAACACACACATATCTGACTTTGACTGACTAGATGTCTGTTAATTCTGTAGATTTCTACAAACTGAAGGAGTAATTCCCCAAATCAATACTGTGGGAATGAGAATGTCTGGCCTACAAAGTTTTGAAATATATTCAGTTCCTATAGCCATATTACAGTTGCCACCCATTCATAATTTTTTATGAGCTTATCACATTTTGGGAACTCTATTCATAATAAAAAGAAGCTGTATTACGGATGGCATCTATCTGTATGCTTGTGGCTGCACAAATGTGTGTCCAATCATCCTTGCCTCCAGTTTCAAAAACATGTTAGTCGGAGAGGAAAAAATAGGCTTCTGAAAGTAGCAAAGAACAAGTACATTGCTCTCACTTTTAAGTGAAGAAGCTGTTTTGCAGAAATACAATTCACAGCGGTATTATTTTACTTGTCCCATCTACTTGGAAATTGCTATGCAGGATAATAAGGGGCTACAAGGACTATTAGCCAGAAATGACCTGATTTCCAATTCATAGTGAAGAGCTGAAAGAATGAGAATCATGTGACCAGGTACCCATGATTATATCGTGGCTGCAATAATCGTGGCTGTAATAAGGCTGCAATCCTGTGCACGCTTAGTTGCGCACTGAGGGGAAAGGCCATAGCTTGGTGGCAGAGCACATCATTTGCACGTAGAAAGCCCCAGGTTCAATCCCCAGCATCTCCAAGTAGGCCTGGGAAAGACACCTGTCTGAAAGCCTGGAGAACCACCGCCACTCAACGTAGACAATACTGCGCTAGATGGACCAACCATCCAACTTGGTATAAGGCAGCTTCTCATGTTCCTAGCTGGAAGTCAGTCTCTTTGAACTCAGCAGGAGTTACTTTCGAGTAAATATGCTTAGGATTAATCACACTGCATGTCACTCATTTTGCCCTCCCCCTCCCACCACAATTAGTGAACGGCTGGACTGCAAAGTCTAAAAGTGGCACCTCCAGGAAGATATATGAGTATACACAATGCTGTAAATATACAGCATGATGGGTTCTGTTTTCCCTTTGGGTTGCTGCGAAAATTTGGCGGCAGGGGAGGGGGGCAAGAACAGGTAGATTTCTTCAGAAGTATAGTGAACTCAGCTATATGGGGCCATATGAAATCCACAGTTACTTTTTTAGCCTTTTGGAACTTGGAAAAAAAGAAAAAAACCTGACAGATGCGATAGGTCCTTCTAGAGGTTCCTGCCCTGCAAATCCTGTAGACCCTACAGAACTATGGGGCTGCGGCCTCTATGAACTGGAGGGCGGGCGAGGGGTGGGGCGGCGGCGGCGGCGTCTGAACAGTTGAGTAGCAGCCACGGATCAGCCTATTCGCTGCCACCGCCGGTCCGAGACCAAAAGGGAGCCCCAGTCTGCTCCGGGGCGGCGGGTCCGGGCCCACCGCGCAGGCAGGGACACGTTGCGTGGCGGAGGGGCTCCTCTCCTCCTGCCCGACGCTCCCCTTCGCCGGGCCGCCCTTCCTGAGCGCCCCCGGCGGCCCCCTCTCGCTCTGTCTCACCCGGATCTTGCGGCTGATCTCGGTGCCGATCTCCATGGCCACCGATTCGGCCCAACGCCGGCCGTCCCGCTCCTACCGAGAACGAGCTAGGCCCGGCCCGGAGCTGGCCGGAGGTGTGGGAGAGCGAGACCGGCCGAGAACCGAGAGCGGCCTCCGCCGGCAGCGCCCCCTGCTGGCCGGCGGCGGAGGAGATGGCGGCGGGAGGCGGTAGAGACGGGAGAACGAAAGGCCTCCCCTCAGGGCCTCACGGGAGGGGGCGCCGAGGCGGGCGCGAGCGAGCGGCCGGGAAGCCGCCTGGTCGCCGAGCGGCTCCTGCTCGTGCGCCCGTAAAGAGCGGCGGGGTTGAGCAGCTATGAGGCGCCGGCCAGCCCGCGAAAAGCGCCGCCGGCTCGAGTCGCAGTCAAAGGCCCAAGCCGGCTTGTTGTTCTTTCCCTGCTCGGTTGTCAAGGCAACCCTCAACCAGAAAGACGGGGCGTCTCCGCCTCCATAGATCGGGGAGACTCTCCGAAAGCGGATCCGGTGACTGCCTCTCTTTCCCTGCGTAACCTCAGTTGGCGTCTACGCTGCCGCTCCAAAATGTTTTCCCCTTTCGTGGTGCAGAGGAAAGGCCCCAGAAACAGTCTTCAATGCAAAATACCTAGGATTAACTCCTTGTAATTTAAGATTATGTAGCATTCCTTTGCATTTAGTGTTTTAAGGCGCAATCCCATGCGTGTTAGGCAGAAAAAAGGCCGGCAACTCCCAGCTTTCCCCAGCCAGCCATGCTGGTTGGGGAATGCTGGGAGCTGTAGGCCTTTTTGCTGTCTAAATATGCATAGGATTGTGCCCTTACAGTGCAAACCTAATGCGTGCCTACTCAGAAGTAAGCCCCATTGAGTTCAATGGGACTTACTCGCAGGTAAGTGTGTATCGGATTTCAGCCTTAGGCTGCATAGTATGCCTTACTTCTGAGTAAACATATATAGTGTTACCGTAGTATTTGTATTATATTCTGTATTATTTTAATCATATTTACACCCTCCTGGTATCTGCAAGGATGAAGGCTAGATTAAAAATATTTAATAAGTAAATCAATGCATTTCTAACACTGTTGGAATGTTCCCCTTTTTGTTCCCCTTTACTGTGGTCTAAAGATTCTGTTCAATTCCTATCGCTACCTTAGGTTAGAAATTCCCATTTTACCAATACATATGCAGTGGTGGTTGAGAAATTGACCCACCATAATAGACTTGCTAGCAGAATATCAAAGCAATATCAATTTACAAGCATATGGTTCCCTTTTCTGTCATATCTGAGATTCATTCAGTTGAATAGGAACAATATGGGTTTAAAGATATTTCTGAACCTCATAATGTATGTTTAATGTAAGCTGCTATTCACTAATGCTCCAGTACCAGTGTACTCTGTTTTGTTTAACATTCCTTTAAAAAAATTAATAAAAACTTTAAAAAGAAAGGAAAATATCAAATCCTTTGCAATGGCAATAACACAGATAACAAAGAAGCCTATTGGAGATGTTGTCTTCTGGTCCTGAAGAATGGTGCTAGCAGCTGCAGTGCTTTCTAGAGTTTCCACGGTCAGTGTACAGTCAATTATCAATATACAAAGTGCTCATTTTTAATTTTATTGCCAGTATTTGGTTTTCCATTTTTCTTCCTCTTTAGTTAAAGATTCTGCTACCAAGAGAGCAGCTAGACTTTTTTTGCTATTATCAGCTGCTGAATCACAAGTACTTTTGCTTCAGGTCAAAGACATTTAAAAATATGCCCATTAGCCCATTGATACTGTCTGTGAACCTAATTTAAGGGAAAGATTAAAATATTCCTGGGAGCTATAAAAATAAGACCAATACATTTGGAAAGAGGCTCACTTTAATCGGAAAGGCTTAATATAAATGATCATATAATGAAAAAGAACTGTTCAGCTGCTATTTGTTGTAACCCCCATATATATTTGTGCAATGGCCCCTTGGCTAAAGCAACAGCTGTTCCATTGCTGACATTCTCCCTGCTAGACGTTCCAACGTTCTAAGGTAACAGTTACAAGCGTACATAGTCTTCAGTCTGATGAGTTAAATTGATGTCTCCTGCTGTAAGACACTTTTTCCAGGCCTCAGATTATTTTTGAAATTCTTTCTGATTCCTTTTCATAATTCATTCCCAATTACTCTACTGTGTGTGTATATGTGTGTTTTAATTTCCATTGCCTCACTGCTGGGCCTCTTCCTTCTATTTGTCATATATTAGTATAGCATTTTTGCAAAGTGCACTGCAATTTTCACGGGGTTGGATCCAGAGTTGCACAAACAGACGTCCACTTATGCAACTGGGCTTTCTTGTCCCCACTCCACTGCAGGCCCTGTATTTCCCAAAAAGCCTCTCCTGAGGGTCAGAGAACCTGCCCAGTTTTTGCAATCCACCCCCACCTGCAGCATTCTGCTCCTCAGAATGCTCCTCTCAGGCCTTTGGTGAGGAGCATTTGGGTCTCAGGAAAGGCTTTGGAGGGGACAGAGACAAGAAGGGATGGATAGGCTCCACTGGGTTTGTACAACAGCCCTCCAAGACGACTTGCTATGACTAATAGTTCCCAGAAGAGCTGAGGCTGGGAGCCAAAGTAGAAATTATACACACATTACTCTAGCAGTCATTTTAAAACAGACAAAGATGCTTCAGAGAGGCAATTGGGATCTCATCTTGTGTGGGTTGCGGGGTGGCACAACCCTTTCCTCACCTGCAGTTCATATTGGCCCCAAGTAGCTTTTCCCTCAAAGAAAATGTAAGGTAAGGCTCTCGTTTTATGAACCACTGACCGCACTGCACTCTGCAATTGCAGTTTGATTCCAGAGATACTGACTTAACTTGGGTTTGCCAGGATGGAGAAAGCTAAGGGCTTTCCTGGACTCAAATGGAAAGAAAAGCACAGGGAGGTGACATCTGAGCTTTAGAGACTGAAGAAGGATCTGATCTCTGTTCAACCAGCTCTGAGCTCTGGTTCGCAGAGCCAGTATAAGATTCCAAACTGTTTTAGGGCACCGTCCTATGCATGATTAGACAGAAAAAAGTCCTGGCTGGGGAGTTGTATGAATTTTCCTGTCTAAACATGCATAGGATTGTGCCTCTGTTGATTCCAAACTGTTTTTTTTAAATTTCAAAACTGCCTTTTGACCACTCCCCATGCTATCCCACTTTTTTTTTTTTTTTAATGACAGCTGTGGATTTTGTATGTTGCACACCACCAAGAAGTCAAGAGCAAGAATAAGGAGAGCCACTCTGGGGATGGCAGGGGTAGGCAACATTTTGCCTACCCCTGCCATCCCCAGATGTTTTAGACTACAACTCCCATAAGTCCCAGCCAGCATGGGCAGGGGCTAGGGATAATAGCAGCTGTAGTCCAAAACTTCTGGAGGGCATCAGGTTGCCTACTCTGAGGTAAAGTCATCTCCAAAGAAATGGAAAAATAGGCAATAGGCTGTGTAATGCAGCATGCAGCTATATTTACTATACATGGCTGCTTCCCAAAGCAAGTTAACCCATCTATTCTGGATGGGGGCATAGTTAGTCTGTTACCAGTAAATTTTTAAAATGTGGTGAATGTTGACTTTACTGATAAGTTGTCTTAAATTTTTAATAATCACAGAGGGAAATGTCACAAAATTTACCAGCAAATGTAAAAGCTAATTATCTGAAATGTCAGGTACTATCCCTATTTACATAATTTGTAAATGGAAATAATAGGAGGATCATTTACAGTAGGGATGTTGAACCTCTTTCAGCCAAGGGCTGCATTCCATTTCGGAGAAGTTCTCAGGGGCCACATTCCAGTGGTAGGCAGGGCTAAAATACAAAAAAAATACCATCATATTTTACTTAAAGCTCTTGCTCACAGTAACTATGCCTTAGGAGAGGCATTTCAACTTTTTAAAATAGGGAGGAGAGGATGCACGAAAGCCGGGAACCACCCAACCATTGGTGGACAGGGGAAAGGGGGTGTGGCCTTCTGGGGAACCCCATACAGCTGAATTGGGACCCTAGGTGGGCCTGAGGTAATTCACTCCTGGTTTACAAGTAAGGGAGTCTACCAAGCCATGAGTGCTGAGCAGTGAGAAGTTCCAGCAGTGTAGGGCTTACCCAGTTTTGGTTTCCTTTAGAAGGGCATTACTGCCAAAATTGATTGGCATTTTGTAATATTTGTGTTTATTTACACATATTCAGGTTAAGTGTAGGTGGAGGCACAGCTTACACACACCAAGTCCACTGCTCCCACATCAGATCTGTACAGAGACAGCAAGCACCTTAAGATGCATAGAGAGCCCAAATGCACTGGGCTGGTTCACATGACATGGCCAGCTCATTGTGGGTTATGCAAGGGTTGTTTAACCCTTTTTTAACCCTCACATATCCCACAATGGCCAGGTTCACAAGACAAACCACAACCCCTGATCACCCCAGTTGGGGGTTGCATATTTAAAATGGCGGCAGCACATACCCTGCATGTGCTGCAGCTAATCATGTGTTAATTAACCCACCATAACCTGCTGTGTTGTGTGAACCGGGTTGCTGTGACTCTCTGTCTTTATCAGTCTCACTCTAGCTGCAAGTCCTCTCTTTGTTTCCTTCACAGACACCTAGATTGTTGTTGTTGTTGTTCAGTCGTTCAGTCGTGTCTGACTCTTCGTGACCCCATGGACCATAGCACGCCAGGCCTTCCTGTCCTGCACTCTCTCCCGGACTGTGCTCAAGTTCATATTCATTGCATCGGTGATGCTATCTAGCCATCTCATCCTCTGCCATCCCCTTCTCCTTTTGCCTTCAGTCTTTCCCAGCATCAGGGTCTTTTCCAGAGAGTTTTCTCTTCGCATTTTGTTGTTGTTCAGTCGTTCAGTCGTGTCCGACTCTTCGTGACCCCATGGACCATAGCACACCAGGCCTTCCTGTCCTGTGCTCTCTCCCGGAGTGTGCTCAAGTTCATATTCATTGCATCGGTGATGCTATCTAGCCATCTCATTCTCTGCCGTCCCCTTCTCCTTTTGCCTTCAGTCTTTCCCAGCATCAGGGTCTTTTCCAGTGAGTTTTCTCTTCGCATTAGGTGGCCAAAATATTTGAGCTTCAGCTTCAGTATCTGTCCTTCCAATGAGCACTCAGGGTTGATTTCCTTTAGGATGGACTGATTTGACCTCCTTGCAGTCCAGGGGACTCGTAAGAGTCTTCTCCAGCACCACAGTTCGAACACCTAGATTACAACACCCTTATCTGGGAAAGGGGAAGATCTACCTTTTGTCCCTTTCAGGTATTTCTTAGCCATTCAGAAAAATTAAGGAAAATGGCCTAACAATTAGTTATCATGGAAACACATAGCTGGGCTATTAACACTCTTTTGTCATGTAGAGGCTCTAGCAGGTATTGCCTTAGGGCAGCCCACAGTGACATCCCTATTCACAGACATCCGAGAGGAAGCCCACAACAGTGCAGATGTCAAGATGCTGATTCATAACATGAACATTTCTGACATTTCCTGCTGGGTCTCATACATACAGTTACTTGTAAATGTCAACATTCAATAGTTTCTGATATTTATCTTAATATTTACATTTGCAAGAGTCTCAGTGACAACATTGAAACTGCTAGCCTTAGGGCACAATCCTATGCATGTTTAGACAGAAAAAAAGTCCAATAACTTCTACAGTGCTGGCTGGGGAATGCTGGGAGTTGTAGGGCTATTTTCTAAACATGCATAGGATTGCACCCTTAGTTTATTTTTATTTATTTCATTAATCTGATGTGGGAGCAGTGGACTTGGTGTGTGTATGCTGTGCCTCCACGTACGCTTAACCTGAATATTTGTAAATAAACTCAAATATCACAAAATTATTTTATTTGGTTAATTAATATATATCCCACCTTTCCATCCAAAAATAGTGCTCAAGGCAGCTAACAATCAAATACAGATTAAAAACAAAATTTTAATAAAAACATAAAATAACAAATAAATTAGAAATGCAATTAAGAATACATCACGAAAAGAAATAAACAGCACCCAACAAATTAAAACCCCCATTGGCAGCAGACCAGTTGATACGCAAAAGGCCTGCCTGAATAAAAAAGTATTTTCCTGCAGGCATAAGGACAACAGTGAGGGAGCCAATCTAGCTTCACTCAGAACAGAACTGCAGAGCTGGGGAGCAACTAAGAAGAATGCCATTTAGTTCTCACTAATATGGACTAAAGGAGAAGAGGACAGGGTGAAAGGACACTAAAGGGGGGAAATTCTGCATGGGTTGCATTTGTGATGACGGAATCACCATGGAGTGGGCTTCAATTCATCAGGTTGTTGTTGTTGTTGTACCTCAGCTGTATATTAATGGCAACTCTTAGAGACTGAATGCCAGCTTTTGGATGGATGAATTCCCATGACGGTTGTTCTTACCCAGGATCATCATAATTCCCGCTATCTATAGCTCTGCATTTAAATGTTTTAACTATATTTCTAGATCAGCTTTCAAACAATATTTCCAAAAGTGCTTTACATAAAGGTAAATAGTTAAAAGCCGCTAAGATATTTATGCGAAAACCCACAATAATTAAAACAAGTAGACACACAACAGATGGAACAGAACCACAGACTTTACTCACAGAAGACTAAGCCCCCGTCTGTTCTCCAAAGCACACCTAAATAGAGATGTCTTCACTGCCCTAGAAAAATAGCATGGAAGGGGAAAGGAATTCCATCATTCTAGAGCCACTATACTAAACACCCTATGCCTTGTTGAAGACAACTTAATGTCAGCAACTGGCTGTGCCCATATTCTCATACAGCATCACATTTTTTGCACATCCAAGTACTTCAAGGATGACAGTGTCCAGTGGGTAACTGGAGAATTTAATTTGGTCTGTGTTTTTTAACGAACAAACTTAAATGTGCACTTCCTCAACTGATATGCCAATCAGAACACAGTTATCCTACAAATTCCAGACTTCTCCAAATTTTGCAATGCAGTTCTCAGCTCAAAAGTTGAATACAAAATGCATATATTAGGGAAAGATACATTCAGACATGCATATATTAGGGAAACATGCATACAAAATGTGGAACATTAAGGAAAGTTGTCTATGAAAATAAATGTTCATGTTCATGCTTTAAAAATGTGTAGAATGATGCAGAAATTGGATAAAACACTTCTGACCAAATACATGCGAAACTGACACAGACTGGAAATGGACTGATCTGTACATTTCTAGACCAGGTGATCTCCTCAGGCTAGGGCCACAGGCTAAGAGCCAAATGCCATGAACCCTTTGGCTCTTGCACTTCTGCTCATATCAAAGGCTTGCACCTTTGGGCAAGCCCTGAACTTTAAGTACCTGAAAGGAGAGGAGGTAAACAGCCTAATCAGGAATCACAGGTGTATAAGCTGTCTGATGATCCCCAGCCCTCAGACTTTCCAGCGTGCAGCAGAAGATTCTGATGAGGATGAGGCACAGGCTGCTTCCTTGGGGATAGGACAGTGCCTTATTCAGGACCCTCCCAGCCAGAGGACACAGTCCTGCCACCATCCTCTGGCTCAGAGAATAAATTTCCAGTAAAAACTCCATCTCCCAAGTCTTGCAGACATCTCAGGCTACAAAATCAGGCAAGGGCCCTTTAACAGTCCAATCACCTCCTCCAGGAACGCTGGAGCTGGCCACACTACAGTTTCAGTTGGCTTTAGCTGCCTGCTGAGACAACATTCTCCTGTTGTTCTAGAAGGAGAGAGTTCCAGCCACTAAGGCATAAGCATCTTTTACAGGTTTCCAGGACCATGTTGATCCTGGTTAGGACCTCAGCCAGAAAGGCACCACTATTCGGCAACTCTATAACATATGCACTAGATTAGCCTGTGTAGTGTTACACCTCCAAGTAGGGATGTACGAAAGTTCCGCCATGGATCTCGGGGAGGCCGAATGCCAGCGCATTCGGCCCCCCGAAATCAGTGGCGGAACGGCCCCCCGCCCCCCCCCAGGACGGGACTTACCTGAGGCGGATCTTCCTGGCGGCGGCGGTTCCAGCGGCGGCTGCGGCGGCCGGTCCTCCGACCGACTGCCGCTGCCACCATTTCCAAGTTTAAAAAAAAAAACAAAAAACAAAAAAATGTGATAGGCTACATAAAGATTTACGTAGGCCATCATGGCTAAATTTTAAAAAACACCGTGATAGGCTACGTAAATGTTTACGTAGCCTATCACGGCTGATTAAAAAAAACAACAACAAAAAACTGCGCATATGCAAATGGCGGTGCCCATAGGCGCTGCCATTTGCATTCCTTATTTTGGCACGTCTTAGTCTACGTAAACATTTACGTAGACTACAGCGAAAATAAGGGGAACGCAAATAGCATAGACACTACGCTATTTGCGTTCCCCTTATTTTCGCCGTAGTCTACATAAATGTTTACGTAGACTAAGACGTACCAAAATAAGGAACGCAAATGGCGGTGCCCATGGGCGCCGCCATTTGCATATGCGCGTTTTTTTGTTTGTTTGTTTAATCAGCCGTGATAGGCTACGTAAACATTTACGTAGCCTATCATGGCTGACTGCAGGGACGCAAACAGCGGTGGCTACGGCCGCCGCCATTTGCATCCCTGCTAGCCAGCGGCCAGATGTCCGGCCACTGGCGGAGCCGGCCGGCGGCTCTGCAGAATTCCTGCGGAGCAGAGCCAGCCGGCCAGGATTTGGGGGGGGAGGGGGGGAGCGCCTCCCCCCCGGCCAGAATTTCGGGGGAGGGACGGAGCGCCTCCCCCCCAGCATCAGCATAATCCACGAACAGGTAAGTGACTTTCGTACATCCCTACCTCCAAGGCTTATCATCCTGTGATATGCTCAGGCATCTGAATAGTTGATTATGCACCGTATGAAGACTTACACAGTCCCAACTAGGGCATATCAGTGTACCAATCAATTTCATTAGATGACCCTGAGTTCCGGTATTATGAGAGAGAGACAAAGATAAAAACAAAAACCCCTCCTTTATATTTACTTTCTGCACACCATGCATAATTTTATAAATATCTATCATGTCCCCTCTGAGTCACCTTTATATCCCAGTTGTAGGAGTTACAACTACCTTTGCAAATAAGACTTTTGCAGTTTGCTCCTAAGGTGATCGCTGCCTGAACAAATGACAAACAACTTATTTGCAGAGGAGAGGAAAGTGGCTTCTCTTCTTTTACACTCACAAAGTATGAAGTTGATTAAGGTAAACAGGGCCAGTTCCATGTTTGAGCGTGTCTGGGCAAAGTCCCCCCTGGTGGGCTGCCTCCTCCATTACTAAGTCCTCTCTTCCATCTCTGGGCCTTGATGGATTTACTTGGCAGCAGCAGGCAGTGGGAGACAGCAGCAGGTGCATTGTGGGAAAATAAAATGACAGCAACATCCAACTTCCCAGCACTGCTCTCAGCAGGGCCCACTGAGAGAGAAGGTGGCGTACTAGCGGAAACTTTGCCCAGGACCCCCTCAAACTTGGAGCTGGACTTGGTAACTGTTATTATTCCTAAAAATGCACTTATTGCACAAAATAGCGTCAAAGTCTAGGTGCAGAGAGCAGTATTGCAAAAAAGAGGCTGAAATGCCACAATTGTAAACAAACTTACTAGGGAGTAAGTCCCATTGAACTTAATTGGATTTGGTCTTGAGTAAACATGCATATGATCAGTTTTCATGCTGTACAGAGTTTTGTCCAATAATCCCTCACTGCACTGTTGGTCAGACTGTGCCATCTATGCTGACCTCTCCAGTCTCAATATCTGCTGTTTGAACTAGTGGGGAATGAACAGCATGGAGATCAGCATAGCCTCTGTTTGGCTTTAAAACATCAGTTGTGCTGAAAAGGTATGCACAATACTGATAAAAAGGTCTGCCTGGGGGTATCCTAAGTTTACCTAGAATTGTCTTCTTCTCACTAATGCTATTTAATTATCAAAAGCTTAATTGAACTATAGAGATTGCTTTGGGTTTCTTGAACTTTATCATTCTGATCATTAATTTTCAGGTCTATTTCTTTCTGCCAAAGGATATATATAGCAATAATGATGCACTTGTAAACGGAATCTCTCCTTTGAAAGGGGAGTTAATCAGAATCTCAGAAGGTGTGATTCTTTTGTTGTGAAGGTAACTGTACTAAACACAAAAGGTTTAAGATAGGTAACAGATTATGTAGCCATTTCCAGAATGTAATGTGGATTAATGAACAAATCCATTTTAAGGAGTTATTATCATCATTAGGGTTGAAAGCACGGACAGATCAATATGACAAACTGATTTATTTGTTAATTACAATGGAAACTGTTCCTTATAAAGGATTTGGTGCCAAATGACAGCATTATCATAAACATCTTATGCATATATGTGTATGTATATCCTATGCATGTTTGCTCAGAAGTAAGTCTCATTGATTTTAATAGGCTTTGCTCCCAGGTAAATGTACAATGCATAGGATTCTAGCCTAAATGTGACTGTCCAAACAATATATTAAGGATTTATTTGTTGCTCATGTTACATTTCTGAATGCACCCATTGATTTAAATGGAATGTTGGCTTCTGTTCAAAACAATATTTGGAATAAGTCCCATTAAAAACTGGGAAAAGTAAACATATTGAATTATTAGTTTGATACTATAATCCTAAACATATTAACTTGAAGATAATTTACTGAAATCTCTGTGACCTATTTGCTACAAAGAAACTCCACTTGAACCGCCTGATGTAGTTAGTTCCACATGTGAAGACAGAGTTGTAAAAACGCAATCTCTCCTTTGTTAGGGGAGTTAGTCAGAAGACAGTACTTGGACTGAAAGCTACTGGACCCACATCAAAACAGTGAAAACTGGTGCAATGGGTAAAGGTGTGAAGTGTGAAACATGTGGCAGAAAGTCCCAAGTTCTGATCTTGCTTCAGCCAGTAATTCAATAGGGTGCTTTAGACAAGCTTGTTGTTGTTCAGTCATTAAGACATGTCCAACCCTTTGTGACCCCATGAATCATAGCACGCCAGGCCTTCCTGTCCTCCGCTCTCTCCTGGAGTGTGCTCAAGTTCATATTAATTGCATCGGTGATGACATCCAGACCTCTCATCCTCTGCCGTCCCCTTCTCCTTTGGCCTTCAATCTTTCCCAGCATCAGGGTCTTTTCCAGGGAGTTTTCTCTTCGCATTAGGTGGCCAAAATATTTGAGCTTCAGCTTCAGTATCTGTTCTTCTAATGAGCAGTCAGGGTTGATTTCCTTTAGGATTGACTGATTTGACCTCCTTGCAGTCCAGGAGACTTGTAAGAGTCTTCTCCAGCACCACAGTTCGAAAGCATCAATTCTTCGGTGCTCAGCCTTCCTTATAGTCCAGCTCTCACAGCCACATGTTACTACTGGGAAAACCATAGCTTTGATTAGACGGACCTTTGCTCAGCCTTCCTTATAGTCCAGCTCTCACAGCCACACGTTACTACTGGGAAAACCATAGCTTTGATTAGACGGACCTTTGTCGGCAAGGTGATGTCTCTGCTTCTGACCTGTCTAGGTTTGACATAGCTTTCCTCTCAAGGAGCAAGTGTCTTTTAATTTCATGGCTACAGTCACCGTCTGCGGTGATCTTGGAGCCCAAGAAAATAAAATCTGTCACTGCTTCCATTTCTTCCCCTTCTATATGCCAGGAAGTGATGGGGCCAGATGCCATGATCTTAGTTTTTTTAATGTTGAGTTTCAAACCAGCTTTTGCACTCTCCACTTTCACCATCAACAAGAGGTAATTTTCTCAGCTTTCCAGCTGCTATTTGGGGATAATATAACTGACCTGTTTTACAGGATTATTGTAAAGATTCCTGTGATAACATATGTGAAATGTGTTGAAGTGTTTGGAGAAAATTGATAATAATTCTAGTAATAAACATTTATTTATTACTAAACTATTATGAGCTTCATGGAGGGAAGATGAAACCAAACTACAAATAAATGTATTTCGTATTATGACACGAGGAGAAACTGTAACCATATCCTTATAGTATATTGCCAGAATGTAAATATTGTAATCCCTGAAAGGGAGAGTTAATGGGGTCAAATCTCTCCAGGATGCTTGGAGAAAATTTAAAACCACAATAATAGTTGCTGAGCTACAGATTAGGAACCACAGATTAGGAAACCTACTAACAAGTCCAACGGGATGCCAGCACAGTTAGCCAAGAAAACTATAAAAGACAAGAAAGCATCTTTTAAAATGTGGAAGAATTGCCCAGATAAGGAGGACCAAAAGAAGCACAAACTCTGGTAACCAAATATAAATTGGCAATAATGCATGTGAAAAAAAAAACCTGAGGAGAAAACATTAAGATAAACAAAACCATCACCAAATGTTAGAAGCAGGAAAACAGCCCGAGAGATAGTTAGACTGCTAGATGACAAAGGAATGAAATGATTGCTAAAAGAGGGATTTCAAAGAAGCTGAAGAAGTTATTTGCATTGGCATTCTCCCATGGAAGATATCTATGCCTGAACAGCTAGTGGCGGAGGAGCTGAGCAGAGCAATCCAATACTCCAATTACACTGGAGGCTGGGGGACAGATACACTGTTGCTACACTGTCAGAATGGTCACCATATCCTATAAATGGTCAGGCAGGGAGGGGAGGAGAAAGCACAGCACAGAAAATCAGAAAACAGTGTAAAAACTGGGCCCAGCAATTTTTGTAAGTTTTTTTTTGGGGGGGGGATTTCACAGATTCTGTGGGTGGGGTGGTCCTCAGGTAATTTAATGAACGGCTGTATAAAAATCATCTGAATGAATGATGAAAGTATGCAATTTGTCACTAAAAATCACACTCTTTAGTGGAGGACTGGAGAACATTTTGACCTTTTTAAAGGTTCAGGGAGGGGTGTGTGGAGCCTGGAAATTACATGCCTGTTAGGTTAAAATTTGCCCTGGGTAAGTTGACAGAAAGTATATTTAAAGTATGATATTAAGCATATTGAAGGACAAGAATTGCTGAGGAAGAATCAGCATGGCTTCTGCAAAGGGAAGTCCAGCCTCACCAAACTTTTGGAGTTCTTTGCGAGTGTCACTAACCATTTGGACCGGGGTGATCTGGTAGACATAATATATTTGAACTTCCAAAACATTTTCAACAAAGGCTTTCACCAAAGATGCCTTAGCAGTCACGGAATGAGAGAAAATGTCCTCTTATAGCTTAGTAATGAATTAAAGAACAGGAGGAAGAGGGTAGGTTAGGAGTAAAGGGACAATTCTTGCAAAGGAGGGAATTAAGCAGTTGGAACCCCTGGGGTATGGGGACTTAAAGGTTGGGCCAAAGATGCTCTTATTGTCTTTGATTGCTTAAGCAATGCAATTATTTTAAGGCATAGTCATTAACATATTTAATAAAAATATATCTTATGGTTGTCATCCTAATTATTATTATTGGCAATATTCAGTGAGAATGTTAGTGCAGCTAAGTGGTCTGATTTAGGTTGGATTCTTTTGATGCTTTATAACTCTATGTGCTACTTTATAAAAATTTTGAAATAAGGCCCATTCATCAGTCACTTTACATTTGTTGTTGTTCAGTCGTTCAGTCGTGTCCGACACTTCGTGACCCCATGGACCATAGCATGCCAGGCCTTCCTGTCCTCCGCTCTCTCCCGGAGCGTGCTCAGGTTCATATTCATTGCATCGGTGATGCTATCTAGCCATCTCATCCTCTGCTGTCCCCTTCTCCTTTTGCCTTCAGTCTTTCCCAGCATCAGGGTCTTTTCCAGAGAGTTTTCTCTTCGCATTAGGTGGCCAAAATATTTGAGCTTCAGCTTCAGTATCTGTCCTTCCAATGAGCACTCAGGGTTGATTTCCTTTAGGATGGACTGATTTGACCTCCTTGCAGTCCAGGGGACTCGTAAGAGTCTTCTCCAGCACCACAGTTCGAAAGCATCCATTCTTCAGCGCTCAGCCTTCCTTATAGTCCAGCTCTCATAGCCATACATTACTACTGGGAAAACCATATTTTTAATTAGACGGACCTTTGTCGGCAAGGTGATGTCTCTGCTTCTTACTATGCTGTCTAGGTTTGCCATAGCTTTCCTCCCAAGGAGCAAGCGTCTTTTAATTTCATGGCTACAGTCACCGTCTGCGGTGATCTTGGAGCCCAAGAAAGTAAAATCTGTCACTGCTTCCATTTCTTCCCCTTCTATATGCCAGGAAGTGATAGGGCCAGATGCCATGATCTTAGTTTTGTTAATGTTGAGTTTCAAACCAGCTTTTGCACTCTCCTATTTCACCCTCAACAAGAGGCTCTTTAGATCCTCTTCGCTTTCTGCCATTAGGGTGGTGTCGTCTGCATATCGGAGGTTGTTGATAATTCTCCCAGCAATCTTAATTCCGACCTGTGATTCATCCAACCCGGCATTTCTCATGATGTACTCTGCATATAAGTTAAATAAGCAGGGTGACAATACGCAGCCTTGTTTTACTCCTTTCCCAATTTGGAACCACTCGGTTGTTCCATGTCTGGTTCTTACTGTTGCTTCTTGACCCTCGTACAGGTTTCTCAGGAGACAGGTAAGGTGGTCTGGTACTCCCATCACTTTAAGAATTTGCCACAGTTTGTTGTGATCCACACAATCAAAGGATTTAGCGTAGTCAATGAAGCAGAAATAGACGTTTTTCTGGAATTCTCTTGCTTTCGCCATGATGCAGCGAATGTTGGCGATTTGATCTCTAGTTCCTCTGCCTCTTCGAAACCCAGCTTGTACTTCTGGTAGTTCTCGGTTCGCATACTGCTGAAGCCTAGCTTGTAAGATTTTGAGCATCACCTTGCTGGCATGTGAAATGAGCACAATTGTGCGGTAGTGTGAACACTCTTTGGCGTTGCCCTTCTTTGGAATTGGAATGTAAACTGACTTTTTCCAGTCTTGCAGCCATTGTTGAGTTTTCCAAATTTGTTGGCATATTGAATGCAGCACTTTAACAGCATCATCTTTTAGGATTTTAAATAGCTCAGCTGGAAGACTGTAATCTCTGCTAGCTTTGTTGTTAGTAATGCTTCCTAAGGCCCACTTGACTTCACTCTCGAGGATGTCCGGCTCAAGTTCAGTGACCGCACTATCATGGCTATCAGGGACATTCAGATCTTTCCTGTATAGTTCTTCTGTGTATTCTTTCCACCTCTTCTTAATCTCATCTGCTTCTGTTAGGTCCCTGCCTTCTTTGTCCTTTATCATGCCCGTCTTTGCACAAAATGTTCCCTTGAGATCTCCGATTTTCTTGAAGAGATCTCTAGTTTTTCCCATTCTGTTGTTTTCCTCGATTTCTTTGCATTGTTCATTTCAGAAGGCCTTCTTGTCTCTCCTTGCTATTCTCTGGAACTCTGCATTCAGTTGGCTATATCTTCCCCTTTCTCCCTTGCTTTTCGCTTCCCTTCTTTCCTCAGCTACTTGTAAAGCCTCATCAGACAGCCACTTGGCTTTCTTGCATTTCTTTTTCTTTGGGATGGATTGAGTTGCTGCCTCCTGAACAATGTTACGGACCTCCGTCCATAGTTCCTCAGGCACTCTGTCTATCAGGTCTAATCCCTGAAATCTATTCCTCACCTCCACTGTATATTCATACGGGATATGATTTAGGTCATACCTGAATGGTTTAGTGGTTTTCCCTACGTTCTTCAATTTAAGCCAAAATTTTGCAACAAGAAGCTCATGATCTGAGCCACAGTCAGCTCCAGGTCTTGTTTTGACTGACTGTATGGAGCTTCTCCATCTTTGGCTGCAAAGGACATAATCAATTTGATTTCGATATTGACCATCTGGTGATGTCCATGTGTAGAGTCGCCTCTTGTGCTGTTGGAAAAGAGTGTTTGCTATGATCAGCGTGTTCTCTTGGCAAAACTCTATTAGCTTTTGTCCTGCTTCATTTTCTACACCAAGGCCATGCCTACCTGTTATCCCAGTGATTTCTTGATTTCCTACTTTAGCATTCCAATCCCCTATGATAAAGAGGACATCTTTTGTTGGTGTTAGTTCTAGAAGGTGTTGTAGGTCTTCATAGAACCGATCAACCTCAGCTTCTTCGGCCTCAGTGGTTGGGGCATAGAGTTGAATTACTGTGATGTTGAATGGTTTGCCTTGGATTTGTACTGAGATCATTCTATCATTTTTAAGATTGTACCCCAGTACTGCTTTTCCCACCCTTTTGTTGACTATGAGTGCTACTCCATTTCTTCTCAGGGATTCTTGCCCACAGTAGTAGATACGATGGTCACCTGAATTAAATTCGCCCATGCCTGTCCATTTTAGTTCGCTGATTCCCAAGATGTCGATGTTCAATCTTGCCATCTCATGTCTGACCACCTCCAGCTTACCTTGATTCATTGATGTGACATTCCAGGTTCCTAAACAATATTGTTCTTTACAGCATCGGATTTTCTTTTCACCACCAGACACATCCACAGCTGAGTGTCCTTTCGGGTTTGGCCCAGCCGCTTCACTCTTTCTGGCGCTACTTGGAAATACCCTCTGCTCTTCCCCAGTAGTATATTGGACACTTTCCGACCTGAGGGGCTCATCTTCCGGCGTCATCTCTTTTAGCCTTGTGATACGTTCCATGGGGTTTTCTTGGCAAGAATCCTGGAGTGGGTTGCCATTTCCTTCTCCAGTGGACCAGATTTTGTCAGAACTCTCTGCCATGACCTGTCCGTCTTGGGTGGCCCTGCACAGCATAGCTTATGGCTTCACTGAGTTACGCAAGCCCCTTCGCCACAACAAGGCATTGATCCATGAAGGGGTCACTTTACATAGCCCATGTTTAAAAGAAAATGCACCCATGGACATGTTTACAGATTCTTTCCAAGAGCTGTAAACATAAAAATACCCAGTGTGGAAGACACTGTTGCTTGGATTGGAAAGTCTTAAAAAAATGGAATAGAAATGTTTCTAGATGCTCCAATATTTTTATTGCCACATATCAAAACACTAATAACTGGCATTGAGAATTGTTGTGCTATATAATAACCCCAGTTAGATTTCTCTATGCCAGGCATTGGAGGGAATCTGAAACTCCCAAAATTGGGGGGGGGGAAGGCAGATTAAGGTCCAGGAATACTCAACCATGGCTAAACTTTTAAAGACAGAATGAAGGAAAAGTGTAGGCTTGTCAATGAAAATTGTCAAGTTGTTGATTGAGCTTTGATGTAACAAAACCCTGCTCATCATTCAAGTGGTGTCACTCATGCATTCAATCTGCTTTAAAACTGTTGTCATGCTTAGTGCCTATGGACAACTATCTATGTCGATTATAAAGGATCTGACTCTGCAATTTAAACTGCAGGGTTGGCCAACTTGCAGGCCTCCAGATGTTTTAGCCTTCAACTCCCAGCCACTGGCTATGCTGGTTAGAGCTGACGGGAGTTGTAGGCTAAAACATCTGGAGGGACACAGGTTTCCCAGCTGTGTCTTAAATGCTAAAAATGTTATTGCTGCATGAGCTCCCGTGTGCGAGACTCTTTACAGAGTTCTTTTCACTGTGCAGACTGATTTAATGGCATATGGTGGGGCACTTATGTCAGCTGTCTTGAACTGGTCTGTTATTGAAATTGTTTACTGAAATGGTTTTTAGCTATTCAAGGGCACAATCCTATCAAGATAGGTGGCAGCTTCTGAACTCAGAGGCGACCACCTATCCTAAGCAGGGCAGGAGAAGCACGGAGGGGATCGTTCCCTGACTAGACAGCTGATTGAGGCTGTCTAGGCGCAGGAGCCCACAGCAGGGAAGGAGGCTGCTGTATGACACATTGGATGTGTTGTACACGCAGCTGTGCCCTCCCCGCCCTGGAACGTCCCCAGCCACACCCCTTTTTGGCCACTCTGCACTCGTCTTGCAAGCGCAGAGGGCGGGCTGTTCCGCGCTGCCTCGGAGGCAGCACGGAATTAGGCGGGGAGGTCGGTTTTCTGGGAACCAGCCTTGGAGCGCAGGCTCTGAGGTCGGAAAATGGCATATCCTATGGCCATCTGGCTGCCGTCTAGCAGCCAGAGGATTGCTCTCTCCATTCTTTTAAACTTTGTATGTTAACTTTTTTTAGACTTGTTTTATTATAATGTTGTATTACAACAACATTTATAATGCTGTAGTTTGTATTTTGTGTGTGTGAATTTTTTAGGCTTGTGTTTTAGTATAATGTTGTATTATAACAACATTTATAATGCTGTAGTTTGTTCTTTTTGTGTGTGCATTTTTTAGACTTGTGTTTTAGTATAATGTTGTATTACAACAACATTTACAATGCTGTAGTTTGTATTTTGTGTGTGTGAATTTTTTAGGCTTGTGTTTTAGTATAATGTTGTATTATAACAACATTCATAACGCTGTAGTTTGTTCTTTTTGTGTGTGCATTTTTTAGACTTGTGTTTTAGTATAATGTTGTATTACAACAACATTTACAATGCTGTAGTTTGTATTTTGTGTGTGTGAATTTTTTAGGCTTGTGTTTTAGTATAATGTTGTATTATAACAACATTCATAATGCTGTAGTTTGTTCTTTTTGTGTGTGCATTTTTTAGACTTGTGTTTTAGTATAATGTTGTATTACAACAACGTTTACAATGCTGTAGTTTGTATTTTGTGTGTGTGCATTTTTTAGGCTTGTGTTTTAGTATAATGTTGTATTATAACAACATTTATAATGCTGTAGTTTGTTCTTTTTTGTATGTGCCTTTTTTTGTGACCTGACCAGAGCGCCTCGGTATAGAAATGAAATAAATAATAAAAATAAATAATAATAATAATAATAATAATAATAATGCGGCTAGGCCTCAGGAGGTTGCATAGATTTTATTTCTGCTATTGTCATTATTCTTACATTATTATTTTAATGGTATTTAATTTTTTATTATTTGTTAAAGCGCTGGAAGGTTCGCGGCAGCGGCGCGGGCGCGTGGAGCGTGGAGCGTGCCCGGTCTCCCTCGCTCTGCCGTGCCGCCACCTCCTCCCCCGGTTCCAGCCAGGGAAGCAGCAGCTGTCCCGCTGCTGCCACGCTCCCTGCCAGGCATTCCAGATCCCTGAGGTAATGGGGCTGCAAACACAGAGGGCTGCGCTTTAATGATCACACCGTATCCTTCCGCATGACTGGCGCAAAAGGAAACGCCTCCAAAAGGGGAAAAGAAAGAAGGCAAGAAAAAGAGGGGAGGGACACGGGGGCGGGGGAGCCACCCTGCGCGCTCTCGCACACGACCTGGCCGCTGGCGAATGCGCCGGAGCGCGGGAGAGAGAGAAAGAGGGAGGCTCGTCTTGTGCGCCGCCAGTCCAGGGGCTTCCTCTGTCACAGGAAGGCGGCTGGCTGAGGGAAGCCCCCGTTTGCTCTAGGGTTTCTCCTCCTCCTCCTCCCTCCACCTCTTCTTCCTCTGACTCTTTGCCCAGTGGAATGATATCCAGGCTCCCTTTTTTCGTGGTGCTGCTGTCGTCGTCGAGGCAGGAAGTGAGGGATGTTTGCGCTCTGAGCGGCTGAGGAGGAGAGGCGAAGGCGGCTCTTTTCGACAGGAAAAAGGGACCCGAGAAGTCTCCCTCTCCGCCAGCCAGCCAGCCAGCCAGCCAGCCATCCTCCCGCAAGGAATACCCATGAAATGGTTTTATCTCAAGTGCTCTCAAAGCTGCGCCGGGATTTTTGCAGCTAAAGGAGACCCTCTTTCTTTGGATTACTGCAACAGGTAAAGCTGTCGGCTGCGTGCGTGGTGGCGGCGGGCAAGCGATATGCCGGGATGCTTATTTGTTGGTTCATTTTATTTTGAAAGAGCGGTTAACGCGTTTGCAGCGCCGCATTTGCAAACTCTCCACTACTCGCTCGTGAATCGCCTTCCCCAGAGAGACTGCAGAGGCTTGTGATAGGGAATCCGTTCCGACGAGCGTGCAAGCCAGTGGGTTGACCCCCTTGGCGTCATTGGGCGCGAGTCATCTCAGAGTAAACACTTGTTTAGGATCGGGGCACTGGCTGCGGCGTGCTCGGTGACGCTGGGTAAAAACTGGCTGCCAGAGCCTCTTATCTCTCTCTCTCTCTCCCCCGCCCCGGTCTGTGTTCTTGCTACGTTTTGCTTGGTGGGGTTTGATTGAACTGTACGGAACATTAAAAAAAAAAAGTGTGCCGCTTTTCTAAAAAATTTAAAACCCTGCAATATATAGAGAGGAAATTAAACTTATTTTGTTTGATATAATGAACAGATTTATATGTAGGGAGTTTTTATAGTGTTCCCTATTTACATTTCTGGCAGTCAAATTCTGGCTATTCCGGTGCCAAAAGCTCCTGTAAGAGGGAAATGTTAACGGTCGGCATATTATAGTCGAAGTGTTTTGAGGGCCATATTTGATTTGCAATGTAATACTTAGGTTGTAGTCTCAGAGCATCTTCCATCCTCACCCTCTGCTCCTTCACAAAAGAAGAACATTGATATTTCCTCTCTTTTCTGTCTTTTAGCGCACAAAGTGATTTCAGGGGGTTGATGGTTAACATGAGGATATAATCTTGATTTGTAGGTCTACCCCCTTTTAAAAAGAAAGATCAGTAATGTATAATTGACCCAAAAGGGTTGGGACACACACACACACACACACGTTTCCTTTCCATACACTACAATTTTATTCCTTTCCTTGCTGTAGGAAGTTCCTGGGCAATCTGAGAGGAAAATAAGTAGATGCTAAATGAGGAAAGTTGAGTCTTTGTTGGTTGTACTTTGTTTAGTAGGGTTGAATCAGAATATAATATCTAAACTGTGTTCTAGGCCTGCTAAATAGAGAATGATGATTTCAAGATACAGTTGACTGGATTCGCCCGCAAACTCCCTTAGTCTTGCAGACAGACATTATTTTGAAAGAGGCGTGTGTGGCGGGGGGGGGGGGGGGACAGGACATGACAGCAGCTGGTAGCTTTAAATAACAGCTGCTAAACAAAACTGGTTGTGCTGTGTTTGCAAGAATTGTGCTTGGCCAGCACGAAAACTTGTTGAATAGGGTTGAAGCATTATTTCCCCACAAGACATTTTCTAATTGGCTTGCTACAAAGGTACTTAATTATGTCTCTCTCTCTCTCTCTCTCTCTCTATACACTGTATGTGTCACTTTATGGAGAGTAAAATGAACTGGAAATATGGCTGGAAAATGTCCTGAACTCTCATTGGAGCAGCCTGAGGAGATTTTTCCACAATATAAATACGTGATTCATAAGTCTGGAAAAATTACCACGTTTTTGTTGTTTTCATTTTTTAAAGTCACGTTAAAGGAAATGTTGCTTAGTTTTACTGTGCGGAAACATGTGAATCTGATTGACTTTGAGTGTAATGGGCCAGCCAAAGTTAAGCACTTTTTAGCCCCACTGACTTAAGTTGAGATGCAGCCTGGTCTCATCCATCTTTATGTAAAATGTATCCTACTAAATGAGCATCCTCACAGTAAACCCCAGAAATCATTTACTCTAGAAGTGTCAGAAATGGAGTTGCTCCAGGCTGAATGAGCTGTGGTTTGCAGCACTACTCGCAGCCTAAACTACCTTGCAGGGTTGTTATGAGGATAACATGGATAGGAGGAGGACCATGTAAGCTGCCTTGGGTTCCTTGCAAAAGGAAAAAAGGTGGGATATAAATGAAAAGTAAACTAAAGCTGCAGTTCTATGCAGGTTTAAACAGAAGACTTTTTCTGTCTAAACTTGCATAGGATTGCACCATAATAAATTAATAGTGTGTTAGATATTGCCTACTAATGAATGAAGTTACAATTTCTAGTTGGCTTTGCAATACTATATTACAGCCCTCCCCAACCTGATACCCTCCATATGTTTTGGATTACAACTCCCATTAGCAACAGACAGCATGGCCAATGGTCACAGTTAATGGGAATTGTAGTACAAAACATATGGAGGGTACCAGGTTGGGGAAGGCTGCTATACTGCATGTTCTCACAGTAAAGTATGAGGAAGATGGGAGGACAGGATACATATGTAGAACAGCTGTTTTTCTTCGCTATCTCTTCGGTGAACATCCTTCAAGCCACAGTGCCCAGGATCACGCGGAATGAATGTGAAGAAGGTTCCTGTCGTGTCTGATTTCCTGATACATTCTCTAAACTTAGTACTAAGCGTATTTTGCAGCTATATGTTGTTAGGAAATGTACAGAATTTAGAAATGACATTATGCCTGCTCAAAAGGCTTGTAGTCTGCATTAGGTACTGCTAGGATGATTCGGGAAAATCATTGCTAAAGATGTTGGTTTTGAAAAACACCTACCCAGCCTGCAGAAGAACTTTAACACGTGCGGTTTTCTTGGCATGGAGGTACAATGATGCATGGGGATAGGCTGCACCTGTTATATTTCTGCCTGTCAGGCAGCAGTCAAAGACAGAGGACTGCTGGCAGGAAAAAAAAAGGGCAATTCTGGAAAGGGCTTGAAGTGGTGGTGGAAAAAATGGGTGGTAGAAAAGTAGAAGAAAGGGCTTGAAGTGGTTGTGGAAAAAAGGCCTGACAAATTGGCCGGGGGGCACTGCTCGGCATGTGGGGACAATGTGATAGGAGAGGCACAATTCAGCCTGGCAATAAATTAGTCAGAGGAGCAGTCACTAATCCCTGTTCCTGTGCCGCCTCCTCCTACTGTTCCTGTGCCTCCTACTTCTGGTCTACCTTCCCCCTTCTGCTTCAGGGCTATGCCAGGGTTTGTTCTAGGGTGGCCACTTTTGAATTGCCAAAATAGAGGACCAAAGAGGGCACTGAATTGCATAACATTTGCATATGATAATTTGCATGCATAGATGCAAATTTAGACATAAGTATTATACTTTAAATAGAAATACAGTACATTCTACCACAGTGTGGAAGACTATGACCAGGTGACCTGTGTGCCTTGCTCAGTCTGCTGTCTGGGTGCTTTTGATGAGCAACTTCAAGGCCCAGCTGTTCCTTCTGCTGGCTCTTTATCTTTATAGCAGACTTGGACTGCACAGCCCTTCCAAAAGAGGACATGTTCAAAACAGAGGACTGGCAACCCTTCAGATAGAGGACTACCCTGTGTAAAAGAGGACACATGGCCGTCCTATAACTGTTCCATCTTTTAAAGGTAAAAGACCCATACATAGGCAGGCATGCCCAGCCAGGATTGGCCTTCATGGAGGAGAGGGAGCTGCATGCACAACCACTTGTCATTTCCTGAGCTAGGAACAGAAGCCCAGGGCTCCCCTGGCTTCAGAAGGCTGGGCCAAGTGCCTGGGATATTCACTGAGCTGGTTCACACGATCAAAACAGCCCATCATGGGTTGTATAAGCCACAGTGGGCTGTGGCATGTGCCGAGCGGGATTTTCATAATCAGTGCCCAGACAGAACTTGTTGTGTCATGTGAAGGGTTGTTTAACCCTCCCATAACCCGCAGTCCCTGAGTTTGCATGACATGACAAGCCATGGTTGGGCACTGAATATTCAAAATGTCCTCCCACCTCTGCTGCAGCCCATCATGGCTTAAATAAACCATGGTGGGCTGCTTGATTGGGCGAACTGGCCCACTGTAGCAGTTGTATGGATGAGTAAATGGAAGGAGATGTGCAGTTTGCCACTGGGCTAAAAGGAAGGAAGAGAAGCCCAGTTTGCCACTGGGCTATTCACCTGGAGGCAAGTTCTGTCGCAGGCAGAGGGGGTAGGGAACTTTAAAAGTGAGGACTAGATCTTTGAAATTGATGCAGATCATGACAGAGAGGAAGTGTAAGATTTTAAGGAGAGGAGCATTATATTCTAAGTACACAAATTTGAAAATACTTAGATCTTTGGGTCTTGCATTCCCTAACAAAAAAGGATCTCTTGCAAGAAAATTATTAGATGCCCATGAATGATCCTGTTGGCAGCTCTTTGGAAGGGCAATTGAAATGTAAGAAAATATTGAAGCAGCAAACTCTTCTCTCCCCCTCCCCCTCCCTTTTACTTCCTAAGGTGGGGAACAATTTGCAACTAAGTGAGTGCCAGTAATATTGCAGACCAGTGAATGTTTTGAAGTTCAGTTACAAATGCAGCAAAACCAGTTTAATTCTGGACCTTCCCATGTTCTGGTTCTAGGCTTTCTTTGCCCCTGTGGAAAACGTTTTGCAAACCAGAGAAGGGTGGTTGATGCTAGCTGCTGCCTACACTACCGATATATTTCTCTCAAGTGGGCATAGGTTTAGAAAGGAAGAGAAGGCTGCATTGTTTATGTAAGGCTGAGCAAAACATTTAAAAAATTTATTTTTCAACCATTTGTTGGGTAGGTGGGAGCAAAACGAGACACACACAAAAGAGTGTTGGGAGGGGAAGAAATCTCTCTGAAAGAGCCTTGTACCTCTGTGAATGGTGTGGGGCTTTAAAAACATTTTAAAAGCAAGAACTTTTAAATTCTTAAAAGAATTATTATTTTAATCTTTGGCCGCCTTGTAACTTTTTAACCTTTGGCCAACTTGCAAGATTTAAAAAGGTAAGTGGCACCCTCTCTCCCGCCTCCCCAAATTTCAGAGAAATCTGATTTCCCCCCATCAATAGAAAATTGGCCTCCATTTTCTCAAGGTGAGAACATTTTTGAGAAACAGGAGGGGGGATTCTGTTCCATCCTTACTGAGGGTTCATTTGCATTGCAGGATCCTTGTGGGATGCATGCCATCTACACAACGATTTTGCCTTCTTTAGTGCCAAGAGGTTCCAGGAAAAAGATGTATCTGTTTTCTGAGGATATTTCCTGCCTTCCTGGAATTGGTGCCAATACAGGATGCAGAGACATCCGTAACAGTTCTGTGTTCTGATTTATCATGTCACATATTACTCTTACTATTAAACTTGTATTTAGCTTCAACTGTGCATTTGAATGCAATAAAAATATGGAAGTGATGTGTTACCTGCCCAATAAATTAAAGTAGTAAGTTCTTGAAATGTTTTGCTTTGCCTTAAATATCTATAATTTCCATATAGATTTGGTTTTTGGTCTACCGTTTGGTACACCCCTTTTTTGTCTTTACAACATGTAGTTATTATACCATCATTGTTACATTAATATTAAGGCCTAGTTAATCCTAAGAATGGGTGTAATTAGTTTCCTTGAGTGACCAGCCTCGGTTTATTAAATTCAGTCTTATCAGAACTTGTTTCATTTAAAAATATTTGAATTGTTTTAACATCATGCTTTATTCTTTTATCTTTGCTGTTCACTGCTCCAAAATCTTTTACGTAAATAACTAACTAAATAAATAGTAGTTAAGAGCACATGCTGGGAAATTCCCAATTCAAATGTTATCTAAGCCATGAATTTATGAGGCGGTCTTATGTAAACCCCTCTTCTCTCAGCCTGAACCCTGATCCTCCTCATCTGTAATGTGGGACTAATAAGCCAACCCAACAAATGTGTTGCATGGATTTCTGAGACGCTGTATATCTGAAGTGCTCTGAACAGGTAGGGAATATTCTGTGTAAAAAAACCCACAAGTTCTATCTGTACAGGCAAAATTTAGCAATGTGAGTTATCAGAAATTGCCCATGCTCCCTCTTCCGATTTTAATTAACGGCTTCCCCCCCCCCCCACACTTCCTTTCTTCCACAGAACTTTTGTGGATGCTTCCTTTGCTCAGAACTTGGAGGAAAACCTGCCACACGTTAATGGCTGCCGCCGCTGCCGCTGGTTGATCATCGGGGGACTTTGCAGCTCCTGACTATTTACAGCAGGCGAGACATTCCCGGATGGTTTTCTGTGACTTCTTGTGAATGTGTTAGGGAAGAAAATGCCTCTGCCTTTTGGGTTGAAGCTGAAACGAACTCGACGCTACACAGTGTCTAGCAAGAGCTGTTTGGTGGCCCGTATCCAGCTGCTTAACAATGAGTTTGTAGAGTTCACACTGTCGGTGGAGAGCTCTGGGCAGGAAAGCCTGGAGGCTGTGGCACAGAGACTTGAACTTCGAGAGGTAGGAAAGGCAATAGGAGGTTTTTGGGAGTCTCCACCCTGGGATGGATGCACCATTCAGGGGAGGGGTGTGTGTTCTGCACAGCAACACAGGAAGCTGCCCCGTACTAGGTCAGACTATTTGTTCATCTGGCCCAGTCTTGTCTGCTCTGGCTGGAAGCAGCTTTAGGGTCTTGGGCAGAGGCCTCTTCCATCACCTGCTACCTGCTCCTTTAGAGGTGCCAGAGATTGAACCTGGGACTGTCAGCATGCAAACCAAAGCATGTGCTCCATCACTGAGCTAGCGTATGTCCTATATGGTTCCACACCGTGCGTTCTCCGCTGTCAGCATTCACAAACAGAGAAGCAGGCTCGTGCAAATTAGAGAGAAATTCTGGAGCTGGAGCCATGTTAGTCTGTTGTAGCAAAAACAACAAAGAGTTTTGTGGTGCCCTAAAGACTAGCAAAACGCATTGTGACATGAGCTTTCCTGGGCAAGAGCTCACCTCATTAAATGCATGACATGGTCACCTTCATGAGGAAGGTGTATTAGAGAGGGAGAAACACACACACACACAGTTTCTAACTGAATATATATACTGTACTACTTTCTCACTTCAGTGACCCTCAGAGCTGTTTGCAGTCAACAGTAAAAATAAAAAGATTGTGTAATGGCCTGTGTAAACTGCTCTGAAGTTGTTGTTTTTTTAAAAGTGAGTGGGATAAAAGTGTAGTATGTGAGACCTGCAACAAAATTTTGTAGTGTGGAGTGTTCCTGTTGCAGTGTGGAGTGCTCCTGTTGAGCATTCCATGCTGCCTTTCAAGATACTCCATTACATGCCTACTCCTTCCATAACAGACTTGGCATTCTGTGGCCACTGAGCATGCTCAGTCCTCATTGGGCTGTTTTCTGGGAGGAGGGGTTGGCTCCTTCGGCTTTTTTCTCCTGAAGTTTCCCCTCCCCCCCGCCACTTCTGCAAACCTTGGGGCTCTCCTGAGCATGTTGATACCTCTTCCTTGTTTCTCAGTAGCCCATTTTGGCTACCTAGCCATCATAAGTCAGCACACACCTGGGTGTGCTATTAATATATTTGACAATAAATTTAGAACCTGGAGTAGGGCTGAGGATGACTTTCACTGTTCAGGGAGAAAACTTTAGCAATCCGCGTTGTTCCTTCATTCTTTCAGATGGCCAGCAGAAGGAAATCTTGCTGAGCCCAAAAAACAAAAAAGAGAGCAGTGTGCTTCATTTGGATCATGAAGCTGCAGAATCCAGCTTTTTCAATGTCAAACTGGAGTTACCTTGGTGCGGTGTGAGTGTTTTGTTTTGAACCATGTACAGGGACCAGGCCAACTCTGTGTGGCAAAGTAAACACTTGCATGGTACTCCAAAGGGGATGCTTTGCATGCTTTTTCTACGCTGAGGTTTCTTCCACATAGGAGAAATGTCTCCCATGAAGTGGCTTTAAGTGTGCAGTGAAATTGGAGTGCAGGCTGAGTCAGCTGCAGATGCTTGGTTGTTGACAGTCCTTGTACATGCCTGTGAGTGAACTTCTTGCCTCCATGTATATTGCTTCTTGGACTTGAAATAACAGTACTGCCTCCTTAACTTTTTAGTTTAGCTCAAGGTGGCAGCCAGGGCTCTCCCCACCCCACACTTTTTATCTGATATGAACCTACCTGTAAACTACGCTCATCTGAGGCTTTACTCTTGAGTGTCTCCTCTGAGGGAGGCTTGGAGGATGGCAGCAAGAGAGAGGGCCTTTTTGGTAGCAGCTCCCCGATTGTGGAATGCTCTCCCCAGGTCTGCCTGGCGCCAATGTCGTAATCTTTTCAGCACCCTGTTGAGACTATCCTGTACTCCCAGGCATTTGATGGCATATGATGGGGGCGGGGGGGTATTGTCAGTTTTTTAGCAGGTATTGTAGCAGGTATATATCGTATTGTAACTTTTTTTTTAGCTGTTTTCAATTGTTTTTAAATTGTGTATGTTAAAGTTTTTAATATTATGTTTTTGTTTTGTAATTTTTGTGAACCACCTAGTGAGCTTTGGTTATTGGGAAGTATAGAAATGAAATAAATAAATAAAATAGATTAATGAATAGTTACCAATAGACACTGCCCCCCTTGAGGACCCTGTTCTGGCATTGGCAAGTCTACATATACCTTATGAAAGACATCTCATTTACCCGATCCTTATTTGTTTTCTTTCCATTTTAAGTTAAGCTCTGTAATACTTTGGAAAATGACAGGTACTCTTTTAAAGTGATATTAGTGAATCAGTTTTAGGGAGTACAAACTAGACTGCTGAACTTGGACAGGCATCCCTCCCCCTCAGAACACATTCTTCTATGGATTATTTTGGCAGAAAAAATAATTTTGTAGCAAATGGGAAAGAAAGATGGGGTAGGAAATGGAGATAGGGTAGAAACCAGCATTCTCAACATGTAGACAGTAAAAATAATGTTTATGGCAAACTGCAGATATGGTGTTTGCCTTCCAACACTGTTAATTTTAAAATGTTTCCTCAGATTTTTTTTCCAGGCAGGTATCTTCTCTTTAAATTTTGTACGAATGTTTGATCTCATTCCAGGCATTGGTTGCTTCTGAGGTAACCACCTCAGACCAGTGTTTTCTCAAATACAGCAACCTGAGGCTTTGCCTATAGTTTAAAAAAAAAAAAATTTTTTATCCCAACCTTCCTCCAAGAAGCTTAGGATGGTGTTTCCTCACAACAAACCTGTGAGCTAGGTTAGGCTGAGGGTGAATGAGTTGTTCAAGGTCATGAGTAAGCTTCATGACTGACTATTTAAAATCAGGACTTCCTGGGCCTAATCCAACACTCTAACCTCTGCTGTTATTACAGTAGTAGGCCTCTGTCCCCACCTTCTCAGTGGTCTCTAAGGTTCCCTCTCACATTCCCTCTGCAGAATGGAGGAGGATATGTGGCAGCTCCTCCATTGTCACCCTTGTTTCTGGGTGGGGCAATGCAGGCATTGGAAGAACTGCCTTTTGAAGGAGCCATATTGCAGCAGCTCCCATACTGAGAACATCACAGGAGAAAAAATGGATGTTGTTGTTCATTGGGTGAATGAGGCAGTGGCAAAAAGAGGGAGGAACCAGAGTCCCCAAAGCTCTGACTCAGGAGCTAGAGGAAGAGCAGGGAAAGTGCATGAAAGGGGAATGAGGATAATGGGCCAAGAAGACAGAGGGCTTGAAGGAGCAAGCAAAGGCAGTAGAATGAAGCAAGAAGCAAGAGGGATCGCTGTCAGAGCTGGCCTCAGACATTTTTCTGCCTGAGGCAAAGGACAAGATGACACTGTCTCCCAGTCCATGTACAAAAGCCAACTGGACTGGCAGTTGAATCTTTCTTCAACACTGGAAATTGGACAGCATTCTCCACCACACCTGAAGGCAGCAGGCTAGCTTAGGGATCTCAGGGCAGACTGCGTGGCACACAGCTCTCCTTTCCAACACCTTGCTGCTGCCTGCCAGCATCTGCTGCCTGAGGTGACTGCCTCACTCTGCCTAAAAGTAGGGCTGGCCCTAATTGCTGGGGTTTATTGTACAAGCATGGAGTCTGGTAACTGGCACAAAAATTAGAATCCATTTACCTTTCATGGTTAAAACACATACAGGGGTCCTCTTAGTTTTTGAAAATAGTGTAGCCATGTGTATGCATTCCTTGAGAAAGGCGTAGGAAACAAGTGAAGCATGGAAAGTTGCTTTTAATACTCTGTACAGCTTCCCATTTCTACTATGTAAACCTACTCTGAAAAACTGCTGTCTAACCACCACACCCTCAATTTTTGTTCCTCCATTAGTGAACATTCCATGTGTTTTGAAACCAGCATAAATAATAATATATTAAAGTTAATAATATATGCCAGTTGATCTGACATAATTTAGCATGAACCTAGGATGTTGTGTTTCTATGGGAGATGGTTTGTTATGCCACATATTACCCAATATATGGCGTTTAGAAGGTCAGACACTCGCAGTTTTGCTTTTGGTCCCATTTTTCATTCCCCCCCTTTTCTTTAAAAAAACATGTTGTATGCCAGAAAAACGATGGAAAAAGCTAGTTACATAAAATAGAGTCTGCTGAGGAGCATATATTGTGGTATTTGCAGAATGTGAATTGCAGGGAGTGTAAATACAATTTTGTTCTCTTCTGACACACCCTGGCCAAGAGGCCAAGAGGTAAATTTGCCTTCATTACATTCCAGGAGTCAGTGTGGGCAGAATACAGAGATGATTGAATGGAGCACAAGCAAATTTTGCTGTCGTAGCCCATTCAGGAGACTGAATGCTCCTGGAAAAAATAATAATTCAAAAACTGTTTTATTCTTGGGGCCAAACTAATCATGATATGAAGCTCTGTTGTTTTTGTCTCCTCTCTGTCTCTCCTCTCCTTTTTAAAGATAAAAAGTAGCCCTGAAAGGTTGTGATCTGGAATGGAAGACGGCAAGGGCTTCATAACCTACCTGCCATCTTTGGCTAACCATTCCCCGGCTTTACTTCTTACAAGGGAAAAGGTATAGGTCCATTTGGCACATAACATTAAACCATAGTTTAGTGCTGTGTGCATAAGCAGCAGCAATGTTTGGGCTTGTGTGCTCTCCCCAGCCTCCTCCTCTTCTGGTGTGGCTGTGAGGAAATTGGTAGCATCTGCTTTCGCTCTAGAATAATGAGTGTTCGAACTGGTGGGACCTCTGGTTAGTTTAAACTATTGTTTGTTTGATACTGTTTTATTAACAAACCTCAATTTAAACTAACCAGATTTCCTCCAGTCTGACCATAACAGGGAAGTCTAGAGTTAAGAGGGAAGGGGGGAGCATGTGAAACTGAGGCTTGCTACTGTTTGTGCAGGCAACGCTAAAACATGGTTTTATATTACATCCAAGATGGCCCCCACAGTTCCCGATTCCCCCCCCCCCAAGGTGTAAAAAGTGGCTGAAGTGTGTGTGAAATTTTAACAGGCTACTACCACTAGGCAGCTGCCTTAAGCAGCTGATTTTGGTGTCATGAAAGGGCAGCAAATCGTTGGTTATTTAATTTATTATCATTGTATTTTTAGTGGCAGCGACGGGGAGAGGTGGTTGTGGGATATTCTGCCAAGGAGGTAAAACAACTTGACCAGCCTTTGACTTGTGAGGCGAAGTGGGGGTGGGGGGCGGAATCTACTGCTCAGCCTCAGGCAGCATAGAAACATAGGAAGCTGCCTTAGACTGAGCCAGACGGTTGATCCATCTACCCAGTATTGTCAAACACTGACTGGCAGCAGCTCTCTAGTGTTTCAGACAGACATTTTCCCAGCCCTACCTGAAGATGCTGAGGATTAAACCTGGAAACTTCTGCATGCAAAGCATGTGCTCTACCATTGAGCTATGCCCCCCCCCCCATCCTAAATGCCTTGTGCCAGCCTTGGCAGGAGGAGAAAAGGCTAGGCAGGCCCCTTCCCACTACTCTTCTATTTCAACTTTGTAAGGTTGCATTTCATTTTTTAAGGAAAATATAATACTGTGTAATAAAGAGGTGTGCAACTCTGTATTGTATCTAGGATGACTCCTTTGTATTCAGGCACAGTGCCACAACCAGAAGCCTCATGACCTAAGGCCTAGCCAAGTGAGCTACTCAGGAATATCTGTATTCTTTAGAGTTTTCTTCAGACACAGAAGGGAACAGGGATATCCTCCTGCCTTTCACAGATGAAAATTGGGACACTTCTGTGCATGAGATGATAGGTCTGGGGGTAGGGGGTGGTCCAGAAGCCTAGTGGTGGACAATAGAAGGGCTGACACTCCAGACTCAGAGGTGCCACAGTCAGAAAGTGGAAAGTGTATTCAAGCAAACGGCTTGTATTCAAGCAAATCTTGTTTGAGGGAAATGCCTCATGCGTTTGGTGAACTGGTGCTAATTAAAAGAGCCTCATTTAAATCGTGGATTTGCCGCATATCTAAGTAGGTAAAGAAGTCAGCATGATTGTGACAGCAAACATTGTTGCACAATAATTTTATGACCCAGGCTATGATCCACAAACGAATTAAGATACTTGGACTGAAGCCTATTCCAGTAGGAATAAAATTGGCTTCAACTCAGTTATTGCGGCCAGACCTGTTTGTGGATTGTCACCTTAAGAAGTGATATCACAGAATCGTAGAATCATATAATAGTAGGGTTGGAAGGAGCCTATAAGACCATCGAGTCCAACCCCCTGCTCAATGCAGGAATCCAAGTCAAAGCATCCCTGACAGATGGCTGTCCAGCTTCATCTTGAATTCTTCCGGTGTGGGAGAGCCCACTACCTCCCTAGGTCATTGGTTCCATTGCCGTATCGCTCTAACAGTCAGGACGTTTTTCCTGATGTTCAGCCGGGATCTGGCTTCCTGTAACTTGAGCCCATTATTCTGTGTCCTGCACTCTGGGATGATTGAGAAGAGAACCTGGCCTTCCTCTCTTTGATAACCTTTCAAGTACTTGAAAAGTGCTATCCTATCTCCCCTCAGTCTTCTCTTCTCAAGGCTAAACATGCCCAGTTCTTTCAGTCTCTCCTCATAGGGCTTTGTTTCCAGTCCCGTGATCATCTTCGTTGCCCTCCTCTGAACCCTTTCCAGTTTGTCTGCATCCTTCTTAAAGTGTAGAGCCCAGAACGGGACATAGTACTCAAGATGAGGCCTAAGCAGTGCTGAGTAGAGGGGAACTAGTACTTCCCGGGATTTGGAATCTATGCTTCTATTACTGCAGCCCAAAATAGCATTTGCCTTTTCTGCAGCCACATCACATGATTGGCTCATACTCAGCTCACATCTACAACAATTCCAAGATCCTTCTCGCTTGTAGTATTGTTGAGCCAAGTATCCCCCATCTTGTAACTGTGCATTTGGTTTATTTTTTCCTAGGTGCAGAACTTGGCATTTCTCTCTATTAAATGTCATTCTGTTGTTTTCTGCCCAGCGCTCCAGCCTATCAAGAACACTTTGAATTCTGTTTCTGTCTTCCAGGGTATTAGCTGTTCTGCCCAATTTTGTGTCATCTGGAAATCTGATGAGCATTCCCTGCACGTCCTCCTCCAAGTCATTAATAAAAATGTTGAAGAGCACTGGGCCCAGGACTGAGCCCTGCGGTACCCCACTCGTTACCTCTCCCCAGTTTGAGAAGATCCCATTGATAAGCACTCTTTGAGTCCGATTCTGTAGCCAACTGTGGATCCACCGGATCGTTGTTTCATCTAGCCCACTTTTCGCTAGTTTGCTCATCAGGATATCATGGGGCACTCTGTCAAAAGCTTTGCTGAAGTCGAGATATATTATGTCCACAGCGTTCCCACAGTCCACAAGGGAGGTTACCTGATCAAAAAATGAGATCAGATTCGTCTGGCAGGATTTGTTCTTGACAAATCCATGTTGGCTTCGAGTAATCACTGCATTTTTTTCAAGGTGCTTCCAGATGGATTGCTTTATCATCTGCTCCAGACTTTTCTCAGGGATTGATGTCAGACTGACTGGTCTGTAGTTCCCAAGTTCTTCCTTTTTGCCCTTTTTGAAGATAGGGACAACATTAGCCCACCTCCAATCATCTGGCACTTGGCCCATCCTCCATGATTTCTCAAAGATAACATACAGTGGTTCTGAGAGCTCTTCTGCCAGTTCCTTTATGACTCTAGGATGCAGTTCATCTGGCCCTGGAGATTTGAACTCATTCCAAGTAATTAGGTGTTCCTTGACCGTATGCCTATCGATCTCAAGCTGCAATCCTGCCCCTTCAGCCTGTACTTCGCCTTTGCCAGGGGGGTCATAGACCCTCTTTCAGGAGAAGACTGAGCCAAAGTAGGAAATGAGCACTTCTGCCTTTTCTTTGTCATCTGTTATCATTTTGCTATCCTTATTTAATAGTTGAATCACCATTTCTGTCCTCTGTCTTTTAGTATGCACGTAGCTGAAGAAAGCCTTTTTGTTGCTTTTAGCATCTCTCGCTAACCTCAGCTCATTCTCAGCTTTAGCCTACCTGATGCCATCCCTGAAATTCTGTACTGCCTGCCTGTACTCTTCCTTTGTAGCTTGGCCTTCCTTCTACTTCCTGTATGTGTCCTTTTTTGTTTTCAGGTCATCCCTAAGCTTTATGTGAAGCCACATTGGCTTCTTCTGTTGTCTTCCACCTTTTCTTCTTGTTGGAACTGTTTGTAATTGTGCCTTTAGAATTTCCTTTTTTAAAAGCTCCCACCCATCTTGTACTCCTTTTCTCATCAGAGTCGCTTGCCATGGGACCTTACTTATCATTGTTCCGAGTTCATTAAAATCAGCTTTCCTAAAGTCCAGGGTATGCATTTGGCTACACTTCGCTTTTGCTTCCTTTAGAACCAAGAACTCAAGTATAACATGGTCACTTTCCCCCAGAGTTCCTGTAAGCGCTACTTTATCCACTAAGTCATCTCTGTTGGTTAGGATCAAGTCAAGGATAGCCAATCCCCTAGTTCCTTCCTCTACTTTTGTAGGAGGAAATTATCAGCAACACAAGTCAGGAATCTATTGGAGGGGCCATGTTTTGCAGAATTTGTCTCCCAACAAATATCGGGGAAATTGAAGTCCCCCATTACTGCTACATCATGCTTCCTTGAAACCTTGGCAATCTGCTTTTCAAAAGTTTCATCCTCGTCTTCTCCTTGATTAGGTGGCCGGTAGTAGACTCTGACCACCAGGTTCCTTTTATTCTTTGCTGCATTTATTTTAATCCAGATGCTCTCAATGGGGCTACCAAGCTCATCTTCCTGTATTTCTGTGCAGAGATATGTACTTTTAACATATAGTGCAACTCCATGTTCTGTTCCTCCTGTTCTTTTTGAACAAGTTATATCCTTCAATTGCTATATCCCAGTCACGGGAGTCATCCCACCAAGTTTCAGTTACACCTATCAAGTCATAATTTCCCTCCTGTATTAAGAGTTCAAGTTTGTTCTGTTTTTTTCCCATACTCTGGGCATTAGTATATAGACATCGAAGACCATGTGCTTCATGGTCTGGCTTTCTTCCTACATGTTTCTGAAGACTATTATTGGGCACTATTAGAGCTGTTCTCTCCTTTGTGACACATGAGCCTACATCCATTGTTACCCCCAACTTTACGTCTCCCTCCCCCGTAGGATTCAGTTTAAAGCCCTCCTGAAGAAGTTCTTCATGCTGTGGCCAAACACATTTTTCCCAGCCTTTGTGAGGTGCAACCTGTCCCTTGCCAACAGCTCATCTTCCAGGAAGTATAGCCCGTGGTCCCAGAATCCAAATCTCTCTCGTCGGCACCACCTTCGTAGCCAGTCATTCACCCGGAGTATTTTTCTTTTCCTTTCTATCCCTCTTCTAACTACTGGAAGTATGGATGAGAAAACTATCTGGGCCCCAACATTCTTGAGTTTCCTCCCCAAAGCTTCAAAGTCTGATATGATCTCTTCGTAGCTCTGCTTGGCGTTATCATTTGTTCCCACATGGATGAGAAAAAAGGGATACCTGTCAGTGGGCTGTATGAGCGTAGGCAACCCTTCAGTCACGTCTCTAATCCATCCTTCCGGGAGACAGCATACCTGGCGAGTCCATGGGTCTTCACGACATACTTGGGTTTCGAACCCACGCAGCAAGGAGTCTCCCACTACTACTCTTGTTGTTGTTGTTGTTGTTGTTGTTGTTGTAGACCTTGGTTTCATTGCCTCTGCTTGACTGACCTTCAGCCTCTTGCTCACTCTCATGTGGGGTCCCCTGTAATTCTTCCTCTGCAGGCTGTATTCCAGTCTCATCTTCAAGTGCCTGGAAACGGTTCCATAGTCCCAATGCTTCCACTGGTGTAGAGTGGCTTCTAGTTCTTCTGCTCCTAACTGTCACCCTTTCCCAAGGAGTATCCTCTACTGCATTTTTCCTCACCTCAACATTTTCCTCTTCTGCCTCAGCTTGCTGTTGCTCTTCTAGCTTCTTCACTTGCTGCTGTAGTTCCACCATTCTGTCCAAGAACTCTTCGTGTTCTCTTATTCCCTGGAGGGTCGAAACTTGCCTCTTCAGTCCTCTTACTTTTTCTTCCAGCAGTGTGATCAACTTGTACTTGTTGCAGGTGTAGGCCATGTTGATCTCAGGCAAGAAAACAAACATTGCACAGACTTTGCAGGTCACCACCACTGGAGAGTCTTTTCTTTCCACAGACTCTATTCCCTTATATAATTGATCGCTCTGGCTTATAGAGCAAAGAGTAATCGAGAAACCAAGAATGAGGCTTGGCTAATATTATGTCACCTACCAGAAGTGGGCTGTGTAATATGGTTATAGCCACCATATTCAGAACTGGAAGTACGGAGCAAAATTTAATTGTGAAATGAGTCAGTGGCCTGGTTCACACATAACGCTAACCCATGGCATGGGTTGATGAATTTTGGGTTGTAATGATGTGTGAATGTGGCTGCGCTATCAAACCATGGTTTGCTAACTACAAAGAATCTAGAAAGAGAACCCATGGTTTGTTGTTGGGCTGTGAAGTCTGGGTTGTTTAAACCATGGGTTGTCATTATATGTGAACCCAGAACTGTGGGTTGTTCATGGGTTGTTGTTTCGCCAAGCTACAGACGTGGCAGGCAAGAGTGGTAAAAGAAACCGCAGCTGCTCTTCATGGTGATACTACAAGGCCACAAGGGCATTTGGGATACAGGGAGGGAGCAGGCGAAAGAAGAGGGAAACAAACATTATCTGCCAGTCAGACCCTGGGTAAGACAATGAATCATCGGTTAAATAAACCATGGTTATTGTTATGTGCAAAGTAGGCCATTAAGTGCTACACTTCACCTCCTATGAAGAGTTTGACAGCAAAGCATAGACATAAAACTGAGGTCCTTTGAAAGATGTATTCCAAAATTTAGTGACTTTTATCCACTTAATGATTAACTTGTAAGCAATATGGAATTAATGTTGCCAAAAATGTAATGTGAGAGTGCTGTAATGAAACCCTGATGTTTCTTAGGTAGTAGTCATCATTAATTCTGTTGCAAACATAGCAGATGACTGCATCCTTAATGAACAGAGATGGATGAGCTGTTCATTATTTTTATTTTATTTAAAATACGTTTATCCTGCTTTTTTATCTCAGTAGGCTTACAGCAAAGGATAGAACTATAATAAAATCCTAAAACAACAGACTAAAAATGATACAAATGAAAACAGCAATAAATCAGCAGAATAGTCTGTATGCTTATTCACTGAAAGGTCTGGCAAATAAAACTGCATTGATTTGTTGACAAAAAAAGGAGCCAGATGAATGTCACTAGGGAGAGAATTCCACAGGCGGGATGTCACTGGGTAGTGTCCAGTGTTAGCACTATGTAGAGTAGACCTGTTGAAATGAATGGGACTTAAGTTAGTTTTTGCTAACTGAAGGCTCATTCACTTCAATGGACCTACTGTAAGTAGGACTAACATTGGATTCTACCCACTATCTGGAAGGACCCAACCCTGGTTGCCACCTACCTGATCTCCAAAGGCTGTGCGGTCTGGATCCAATCTACTAATTTTAGCATGTCCAAAGAAATGTACTTGATATGCCATGGTTGTCTATTGCTGTGCTCCAACATAATTTTACTTTTTTCCATTGATGTCGTTGGGAAACCTCCAGTTTTACTGTCCTTCTGTGGAATCACTTGCTCTACTTGTTACTTCTATTTCAGCTTGAGGCAAATCTGAGTCCGAACTGTTTGAACTGCATTCTCTTTCGCTAAAGCAGAGGTGGACAACACGTGGCCTGGGGGCCATGTGCCCCCCCCCTGCTGCCCCCCGCCCCCCTGCTGCACTCCAAATGTTAAAAAAAAAATACAAACACAATGGTGCTCCGTAGCAGGTACGAAGTGCTAAAACTGACAAGTTACGCTTGTTTGCAAGCTATATTTGTCTATTTTAAGACACTGTAGCTGTTACAGAGCATTGAAAGGGTTAAATTTAGCCTGCAAACAAACCAAATTTAACCCTGTTAGTACTGCTGAGCAACATGGAGTGGTTTGCTGCCAAATTTTGGTGGCAAAACAGCTATTCAAAAAGTTTTTTTTTTCTTTCCAGTGCGGCCCACAGGGGGTGAAAATGGTCCTTGGATCTCCTGCAGCTTCCCACTCCTGTGCTGAAGGATGGTTTTACCAATGGGTCTATAGCCAAGGGCAAGTTGTCACCAGTATTGTAGTAGCAAATTCAGAAGTGCAGGGGCCCTTTGTGTCAGTCACGGCCATGCCCCCTTCTAAGATTATACAACCTTGTAAGATATACAGCCTTCAACTGGGATCCAAAAACAGTGCAGCTGAGAGTAAGGCAGTGATATTTCAACTGGACGTCTGAGAAAAAATGCAGGGGTGTTAAAATCGTTTTCACTTGCTTGCTCAAACAGAAACATTTTAGGTTTTCAAAATATGATATTCTATGGAAGCTTCACCCTCTCAATTCAGCCCTCATGGACAGATCCCTTCTTATTTAAATAGCCCCCTTGCACACTCCCTTAGTGCCCCAACATTAGCCATTAGCCTTCCCTAAGCTCCTTCATTATATCTCCCCCCTTCCCCTCCAACAGAAATGTTCACACACCCAGCTGGATTGAACCACACACACACACACACACACACACACACACACACAGTGGTGTAGTGGTAAATTGGGAAATGCAGGAGCTCATTGTGACAGTCTCCAAGGGCAGTCCAAAAATTCCAGGCAGCTGTGTTGATCCATATCAACAAACCAGTTGTAGGAGTTTTAATCTCCACGAGGAGCACATCTTTGGTAAAGTGAATAGGTCTTAATTGCCCATTCCAGACCAAGTCATCCTAAATACTTTGCATTCCAACATGGAACAATATATTGTTGCTTGGAAAATGCATTCCCCACACAGCTACAGTGAGGATCGCAGCTAAGCTCAGAGGGAACAGGGAATTCTGAGGGGGCGTGGCAGATGACATCAGAGTCCCCTCTAATGAAACAGTGCCAAGGCTGCGTCCCTGAAAGCCCTGCCTTCACTACAGCACTGGTTGTCACCCTTCATCTTCTTCAGTAACTGTGCTTGTGACTGATTCTCCAGAAGCAAGAGATTTTGAGAAATAGTAACAAGCTTAGTAGTGCATCCCCCCTCTTTTTTTGATCTATTCCTCTTTTTTGCCTTGACTGAGCTGAAAGGCTCCAGTTCTGTTCATAAGAAGCTGCTACTGGTGGAATGCATAGGATCATGAGCAAAATCTGGGTATTACGGAATCCCTTCCACCAGGGCAGCTATTTTCTGGTGCTTCCCAACTGATCTCTTTGCTCCCAAGTTTTTCTTTTGTGTGGTGTACTGGGTAATGTCTGCCATCAGGTTTGTAAAGAGGCTACCTGGGTTTGTAAAGAGGCTACCTGTAAGCTCGCATCAGCTGCAAACCCCCAGCCCAACTCTTTCCTTGAATAAGGAGTGCTGACAGCTCCAATCCTGTTGGGAGCCCTTTGGGATGCCGGTCTTTCCCTAATTTCTATGCCTGCTGCCTTGGGACCAACTCGCAGGAGGCAGCGACCTTAATTAATATTGACCAAGGGGGTGGGACCCACTTCCGGTCCATCCACTTTAAACTTCCTTCCTCTCCACTGGAGGATGGGGGAGAAGCTCCACAGCACATAGTGTGCTCAGTGCCTAAAAAGCCTAGGTCAGACTTACTGAACCAGCAACAGCCAGGGACCTAGCAGCTCCCTCTACCCATCGTCTTAACCTCCTCTTATCATCCTGGTGGGCTTCCAAGAACTGGCCTGCTGTCAGCCTTTCTTTGGACAGGTCTGGTGAAAGTACCACCGTTTGAATGGCATAGTCAGGTGGAGCAACCAGCCATATATCTGCCAGAACTGTTGACTCTCTGGGGCTCTCTGCAGTGTAGCTCCCAGCTTTGTTCTGTCATTCTTCCTTTCTGTTTTTGTTGTTCCTTTTGTCCCTGTACCTCTCCCTGCTGCCTTTCTTGAATCTAGTCTTGTAACCAGTTTAAGGCTGCTTTCAGTAATTTGACTACAAATAAAATCAAGTGGAATAAAAGTTCTGCAGAGCAACTCTAGGCCCTTGCTAACTGCTTCTTTTACTATGGGGATGGTGTTTAGGGTGCCTGGTACGCATGAAGAGATAATAGCTCTTTCATTGATGTTGGAGTTATGGGGAACTGCCTTTAACCCAGCTAGGATTTTGTACAGGTGTGGTTGACCATAATCTTGAACAGGTGTGGTTGATCTTACTTCCTTTCTGGACTTGGTATGTCCTCTGTTCTGAGGATTGCTTTGCCTGGGAAGCCTAGTTGGAGGTCTTTTGCCCCTTGGCATGTAGATTTTATTGTAACGGCCATTTCCAAAACTGTTTTAAGATAAAATCCACTTATGAATAAGAGACGGTGTTTCATAGCTCCCGTGCACTGTATCTATAGATGAACATGTATCATGTCTTCTAGCATGATCCTAAAAGCATAGGCAGATGTATGAAAGGTGCTTATGTGTTGCTACAGAGATAACCGTGTCATCATGCTGTGTTCATGCACACAGTTTACATTTAAGCTGTTTTACAATTACAGAGATCTTTGGGCCATAATAATTTACTGTTGGATCATTAATTTCAGCATAATATAACTTTCGTCAGCCCACAGGTTGCACAGCCACGGACTCCCAATAAGATGGAGAACTTCTGTTCATCATCACTCACAGAGTTGGATTAGAAGCAGTAATTTTGCCATTCACTACAACTGTTCCAATACTCCTGGCTTGGGCTGAAGGCACTCACTTTCCCCAAATGCTCCATAACTTGCAGTATATTCCCCCCTGCTTTTTCCTCTTTAAATATGGCCCCTTCTTGCTCCATAGGCAGATTTCCCGAACAGGTATCTAGCACAGGTATTGTGCTAGATTAACTACGGCAATAAGGACCTTTCAAAACAGAAGGGACAACTTGGTACCATTTTGTACTATTGAAGCTTTTCTGCTTTCTCCTTCTTCCCGGGCATCATTTCCCCACCGGAAACGACAGGAAATTCCATCCAGAAACAGTAGTGCACAAAAGTGTAACTCGATGGGGAACAAAATAAAATCTTTGTCATTAAATATTTTAAGCTGTTCCTTGTATATAAGAATTGGATCACAGACCAAGCACAATCTACAGGTAGCTATCTTTAATGGAACCCCCACCCCAAACAGCCTTTGAGACCTCTTCCACAACAGGAAGTTAACCCTTTGTTTACACCATATCTGAATGAGCACCTTCTCCCATACCACCCTACCCAGATGGGGGCCTTCCCCAAGTACCATCAGTTGGTGAAGTATGTTATGTTGGTACAGAGGAGTGGGCCTTTTCTGTGGTGGCACCCTGATTTGGGAATACCCTCCCTAAGAAAGTTTAACAGGCAACAGTGCAATCTTTTTGGTACCAGGTCAAGACATGCGTATTTATTCAGGCATTTTAAACTCGTTTTAATGCCTCTCTATGCAGTTTTATGGTTTTGTTGCCTTCCAGTTTTATGAAGAATGATTATATGTATTTTTTATTGTATACTGCCCTGGAATCCATTAAGACGAGGTGTTTGTACATTACCCTAGAATCCGTTAGGCAGCAAGTCTAAAATAAATAAATAATACAATATGGGGAAAATGTTCTAATTGGTAATAGTACAGCTGAGGTGGGCACAACCACTTACCCTCACTGAAAATACTGCTGGCAAGGTGCTTGGACAGGTCTGTGCAACCACTTCTGTAATGGATCCTTGCCCCTCTTAGCTTATAAAGACCAGCAGGGAGGGAACAGTTGGCTGGGCCAGGGAGGTGATTAATACCTCCTTGTGAGAGGAAGTGGTCCTGCACTGTCTGAAAGAGGCGGCAGTGAGACTACTTCTGAAGAAATCCTCTTTGGGCCCAGAAGATCTTAACAACTTTAGGCCCTGTGAATTCTCCTGCATGGCTTGGTTTTGTCCCTCATGCTGTTGCACATCTACATGAAACGGCTGAGTGGGGTCCTCTGGAGTTTTGGAGTGCACTGTCATCAGTATGCTGTTTGTCCTTTTCATCCTCATCAGATGAGGCTGTGCATGTGCTAAATCAGTGCCTGGCTGCGACAGTGGACTGGATGAGGGCTAATAAATTGAACCTCAATGCAGACAAGACTGACATGCTGTTGGTGGGTGGTTCTTCTGACCGGATGGAGGGTGCTCAACCTGTTCTGGATGGGGTTACACTCCCCTTGAAGGAACAGGTTCGTAGCTTGGTGTTCGCCTGGAGTCATTGCTGTCACTTGAGGTTCAGGTAGCCTCAGTGGTACGGAGTACCTTCTACTAGGTTTGGCTGGTGGCCCAGCTATGCCCCTATCTGGACAGGGATAACCTGGTTTCAGTAACTATACTCTGGTAATCTGCAAGTTAGATTACTGCAATGCACTCTATGCCCTTGAAGGCTGTTCAGAAGCTGCAGCTTGTGCAAAATGTGGCAGCCAGATTAATAACTTGAACCAGAAGGTTTGAGCATATAAGACCAATTCTGGTCAGCTTGCATTGACTACATACATGTTTCCAAGTCTGATTCAAGGTGCTGATTTTAACCTATACAGCCTTACACATCTCGGGACCACAATACCTGACGGAACGCCTCTCCCAAATGAACCTACCCAGATACTATGATCAATCCGAGTGCCTCCTCTGAGGGAGACTCGGAAAGTGGCAACAAGGGAGAGGGCCTTTTCGGTGCTGGTGTTGGGATTGGATTGTCCTTCCCCTTCACAATCAACACCACAAAGAGACAAAGCTTCAGACTAATATCTAATACACCCAGACTAAAGAGGGACTGGGTGACCAGCCAGATGGGCGATTAATAAATTTAATAAATAAATTTAATAAATAATACTACTTTATTTTGCTAAAGGCTAGCCTTTCTACAAATGCAGATTCAAGGAACCTCTCAGACTGTCACAGGCCCTAAACAACTAATCTGCGATCTCTAATCACAGGAGATGAACTGGAGGGTAGTGAAGTTGCTGACAGTTTGCCCATGAACCTCATGGCCAGACTTGCTTTGCAGTGATGCCCCTTCCTTAGGGTGGATCCCTCCTACGTTGGCTTCCAAGAGTGGCTATTCTGGCGGAGTGTCTGAGCCCTGCCCCTAACTTTTCCCACCTTGCTTTGTGCCCTAGTGTCTCTCAAGTCACACCCCTCTTCCTTGGAAACTTAAGTTCTCATGATGGAAGGAGTGGGCAGCAAGTCAGCCTGGGCCATCTGTTTGTCAAGGCCTTTGGAGGAATCTCTCCCAGTGTCTTGGGTCTCTAGGGAAGGTCCCTCCCTCTGGCTCTGATCTAGCTATTCCAACTGTGATTCAAAGCTGTCAAACATCTCAAACGGCTTGGATTCATCCCTGGCATCTGGCCCCCTGACTTGGAACAAGCTCCCCATTGAGGCCCGCCTGGTGCCAACACTATCATTTTTGGCACCAGATTAAGACTGCCCTCTACTCCTAGGCATTTAATGGCATATGATGGGGGATTTATGTCAGCTCTCTTGAACAGGTCTGTTATTGAAATTGTTTATTGAAATTGTTTTTTGCTGTTTAAATTATTTTAATTTTGTATGTTAAAATTTTTAGACTGTGTTTTATTGTAATGTTATGTAATATTTGTATAATGTTGTGGATTGTAGTTTTTGTGAACTGTCGTGAACTGTCCAGACAGCTTCGGCTATTGGGTCCAATAGATATGAAAATAAATAACAACATAGCTTGTGCTATGCAAATGTAGATAGGTTTCTAGCTGCCAATTAAAATCCCCTCTTCCTCAAATTATGAATTGGTAAAGTAAGTGAAGAGAACATTACCCCACCCCTCCATTCTGTTGCACGTGTAGAGTTTCCTGTTTTCAGATTTGTGTTCCAGGCTGCCACAGTGAATGCTTCTTTGTGACTCCAAGGATAGTTCAAGTCTGTGAAGGGGGAATAGAACTTGCTGAGGCTAACGTGCCATTTCTATGGGGCTTGCTCTATGCTGGTATCTGTTATGCAGTTCTGAGTGTTAAACATAAAAATACCCTGGGTACAGATATTTCTAGCAAACACTTATCTTGGACTATGGGTGTACCACGTTCCAGCTTGTTTAGGAATTTTGATACTCTTAAGTGAGCAAGCTGGTCAATCAGTCCGAGCACTTTTGAGCTCCTGGTAAAAGTTATTTCATTCTACAAGCATAGATGCACACTCCTGGCTGTCACTGAAAATCTCTGTATATGTGTGCATGAAACAAAATTTCACAGTCTAATGTTCTATCCCATGGTATCTCTTATTGAGAGATAATCACATGCCTCGTCGACTCAATTGAAATATCCTGGTAAATGTTGAAGGGTTTCTTTCTTGGCTGCCACTGCTAATCCTCCCACTCTATCCAAGGCTGCTTGAGTCAGTCAGTCAGCCCCCAGCAGCTGGTAATTTGGATTACTATTATGAAGTAATCTGTTATGAGGTTTTAACTGTCTAGGTAGTGTGAAAGTATCTTAACCATATTGAGGAGCATTTCATGTCCCCAATTTCAAGGGAGAGTTTCCTTTTGAAAGAAATCTAGTTTTGAAGTTTGCTAGTAACCAAAGCCTCTTGTACTATGTGTGTACTAAATTTCAGTTTTCGGGGCCAGGTGGAACTACCCAAATGATTTTTATACCACTACCAGAGAAGCAGCCAACCCCCGCTCCATGTGACATAATAATATTTGAGATAGACAGGAAGTTGTTACCTGTTTAATGTTACTTGTGTCCTATAGCCTGCCTACAAATAACATTCCTTGATATTTGGCTGAGACCTACATTTTATCACTATCACTGTGAAAGGGCCACAGAGAGATGAAGTACTGTCATTGCTGTGGCATTGTACTCCCACATTGTGTGGAGGCATGATGCTATCAGGAACATGCTTAGGAAGGTAAACACAGGGTGGCTATTATCCTGATAGTCTGTGTATCCCTGCCCAAGCTATTGGCTGATTACGTCATAGCTCAAAGCAGTTGTGAGGAAGTATGGAGATGAAGGCAGGACTGGCAGAAAAGTGCTGAAAGGAGGTCTGGATGCCATAGATGTAAAGTCAACAGGGATGTATAAGCAATGGAGGAACACAGTGCAGCTTAGGAAGGAGGAAGTCATGGACGGGCAGGGAGAAGCCAAGTGCAGAAGGAAGTAACGACTGAAGAAAGAGTCAGTACAAGGAAGGGATACTGGCTACCGCAAGGCATTTACTGAACTGCTATTATGATCCAGAAATGTTTTTGGGGAAAATTCCACACAGAGTCTGGGAACACAAGGGACTATATGCTGTTGAGGAAGGTGAGGAGGCAAGGAAGGCTTGATTTCACATGCCCCCACTTTTACTTTGAGGGGTAAACGGCGTGTGAATTGGGACATCCATTGGTACATCCATGCCACCAACACTAGAGGCTGTGGTTCTTACAAGATGGTGTGGGTTCACACAGCCCTGGTCACTCCACCATACCCAGATCATTCTTGGTTTGGGTAGGATGTGAAAGCATCACTTTATTTCAGTAGGATTTATGAAAAGCTTAGCTTGCTCTGGTTTGTGCCCATTGCTGGCTAGCACTAGAGAGAAGTATTATTGTATACCAGCTGGTGAAGTCCTGTATATTGTGCATTAACTAGACAAATCTTCATAACTTTAAGATGTACTTTTATTTCGAATACTGGCTCACTTCAGTCTTGGCTGTTTTGCAAAATACTGTTAATATTTATACATTGTTTTGAGGGAATCCTTTTTGCCCAACGCTTCCATTTTTCTACATTGGTTTTTCATCCCTATGTATATTTTGTGTTAGTTCAGGGCTGAGGCTTTCCAGCTCCCCCCCTCCCCCCACACCCTATTTTTAGATGTTCCATAAATGTCCAAAAAACCTTGCTATTTCTTGGACACATAACAAAGAGAGCAATTAGTTGGAACATAATTGTGTAGAAAATCTATGGTCCTTTCTATCTAAGGTTGATTTACTGCCCAGAGGTTGAATGATGAGTAAGTTTCTAAAATAAATAAACCTTACAATAGTGTTAATCTCAGAAGCTTAACATATTTCAAGAGTTATGTCATGTCGTTTCTCTCGGGTTGGATAGCAGATTGCTTTAGCTAGTCAGTTCACTAAAATACACCCTTGCAGCCATTGGTGTAGACTGGAGATGTTGTATTTTATCCTAATTCTACTGTGAACTCCTTTTCCCATGTCTGAAGCGCTAGAACGTTTTAGTCATCTGAATTTGGTGCCTGTCCCCTTTTATAATTCTGTCTCACTATAAAGCCAAAGGGATAAATGAGACTGTATTGTCCATTTTAGATTATGTCTATTTTATAGAGAAGGCCAACTTGTACCAGTCCTGTATTGGCATAAAAGTGTCATAAGGTATTATTATTATTATTACTATTGTTGTTGTTGTTATTATTATTATAAAACCTAACAAGCAAAATACAAGTTTTTGCCCCAAGAAGATTATAATCTAAATGTAGACATTTGGGGCAGGGGAAGACACCAAAGGAAGGGGAGGGAGAGGGCAAGTGTAAAAAGGGATGAATGTGTTTGCCATTATAGTTTCTTTTCCAGAACTGCGCCATTTCACCTAGCTCATCTGTGATTCAATGAGAGTTGGAACCAATTTCTTTTGAAATAGAAAAGTGGATACTACCTTTTTGTTGTATGCATTAACTTATCAGTTAACTGACCTAATGTAATGGAGCAGCTTTTATAACATGGGTTATTTTCAATTAGATTTGCAGACTAAGGCATTATCTCAGCAGCTTGGGAGTGGCAGCAATGTTGCTCCATCCCACATTGCCAGGTTAACATGAGAAGTCCTGGATAAATAGGAGAAGCCCATGCTGCAAAGTTAATGATGTGGAGCTACCGTGTGGGCTCCTCCGTTGCCGTCTGGGATGTCTCATGTTACCCTGGTAGTACAGGAGGGAGTGGCAGTGCTAGCACCAGGTTTCAGGAGGCCCTTGGGCAGGATGTCCTCAGTGGGCCCCCACCTTGAGGGAGTTCACCTGCTCCTCACTTCTGTCCCTGTTACCCATTAGCCTACTTTCTCCCTCTGGGGCCATTTGGTACCACCACCCAGAGGGAGAGCTTGAGGCAAGTGAAGGAGGCTGCTCTGTTTTCTCACTCTTGGGAGAAGCAGCAGCAGGGCCAAGAGGATCTTGGCAGTGGGCCTCTTGCAGGGGTGACACCAGCCCTGAGTAGCAGCGTTACTGCACCTCCCACACCACTGATGTAAGTATGCAGCCTACAAGATACCAAGGAAGCTGTCCCCTGGGCAGCTGGGCTCCATCTACACAGAGACGGTTTCCAACATGATTCTGTTTAAAACTGCATTTTCATCCGTTTGGATTTACTCCTCCCATGGTACATGCAGCCAATTACAGCGGCGTGTACAAAAAAAACAAAACGGCTTTTGCATGGCAGACTGCAAACGACATTAAGGTCGGGCATATGTGGGTGGAGTCTCGTGGCAGATTCAAATAGGCTCTTCCACCCCTCTTCCTGCTGAGGATGTGCAGTGGAAATCAATGGGAGTTACTTCTAAGTAGGCATGTTTAGCGGGCTGTTCTCAGGGCAGAAGTGGAGATTTCAAAGTCATCCCAAAGCAACCTGTTGAACACTCATTTGGGGAGACACAAAGCACCTTTTAAAGTCATTACCTCCTCTCAAGGACATTTTCTCCTGCCAGTTCGCACCCCCGCACAGTGCAGCAGCCTGACTCGCAGTTGCACCCTTTCTCTACCTCCGCCCATCCCTGGGACGGGGACCCCACCAAACACCACCACCACCACGCAGCCAGTGGTCCCGAAGAGAATGGCGGCTCCTTCCAGCACCCCTTCGCTGCCCCTTTTCTTGCCCTCTTAAAGTTATGCGAAGGCTTCACCATGCCTCCCTCCTCTCCCTGCTGTGCTCAATAAGGGCAGTGCAAGTCAACGGAAATTACATTTGTGTGGACATGTTCACTCTTGTGCCCCTCCAGAAAAGCAGGGTTTAATACCATTGTCTTCCTACCCCTTCTCTCTTTGCTCCTTGATCTTAAGTGCAGTGGACGTCAATGGGAATTCCTGTTTTCAGTGCAGAAGTGGAGATTTCAAAAGGACAAACCTCATCCACAGGCAATGTGGTGACTTTAATGGGGGAGGGGGGATAAGTGCAGCAGTGTAAGTCAATGCCCAGATCGAGGGAGAGGAATGTGTGTGCCTGCGCCGACACCTATCTGCACCTTCCTCTCTCCTGGAGGCCCTGAGCAACGTGCTCAGCAAGGGCAGCCAGGCCTTGGGGGACAAGTGGGCGGTGCAATGGAGGCTCCTTCACAGCACCCCTCTCTTGCGACAGCATCCCAGGCTCCACAGAGGCCCTTCTCTGGAAGGAGGAGCATACAGCAGCCCCCCAGCCCTCTTCTTTTTATTTTTCCCCTCTCACCTCCATACCTCTGCACATCCGTAGCAGCGAAGGGGTGGAACCTCAGTGGAAGTCAATGGGAATTATTTCTGAGCAGGCTGTTTTCAGGGCAGAAGTGGAGATTTCAAGAGAACAGAAGTCACCCCAAACTGCAGGCTCATTTGGGGGAAAACAAAGCACCTTTTCAACTCATTAACCCCTTTGAAAAGCTCTGCACCTCCAGATAGGCACAGCTTCAAAACAATAGGCTTCCCCACCCTCTTGGTTCCCTGTTGAGTAAGTGCAGTAGAAGTCAATGGGAATTACTTCTGAGTAGACATGTTTAGCAAGTTGTTTTCAGAGCAGAAGTGGAGATTTCAAGAGAGCAGAAATCATCCCAAACTGCAGGCTCATTTTGGGGAAAACAAAGCACGATCATGCGCAGGTCTGGTCCTCTGGATACGATACAGCTTTCCCTTCCTCCTATCAGCGCTGCAGCCTGCAGCGCTGCAGCCATGAAGGTGGTATTGCTAGTTGAGGTCACACAGACTCAAAAACCACAGTGAAGCCAGGTCCGCCCTTTAATGATGCCACTTTTCCTGCCACCAATCAGCGCTGAAGGCAGTTCAGGTCACACGACTCTCAAACTGCGCTCAAGCCGCCATGATGGGGAAATCCGTAGCAAAACATGTTTGCAATAATGTGGTTTTTAAAGCTTGAAAGAGCATGCCTGCTGCGGTGAAGGCCATGTGTCATCTGACATGATCGTCTTGGGGATGCAAGAGTAAAAGCCCCATGTAGATTGGCCCTGGTCCTGTAGTAGCAGCAGGGAGACCATCAAGGACACGGGAAACATGGGTATACCGCAGTATTCCTGATAGCATGAGAGGTTTCCAGATTGCTGAGCTCTGTACCCCAGGTTAAGGCTGCCCCATTAACAGTGGTAGCACACATAGTTATAGTAGTGGGCAGTTGCAGTGTCCCCCATACCCCTGCTTTGGACAAATCCCTCTTCCTTTGGAGCAGAGCTGCAGATTAAATGAACTCCTTTATTTTTAGTGAATGCTTGAAACAAACACCCCGCACTCTCTCCTCACAGGTCCTTAATTGGTTTTGTTTTTATTTATCTGTTGGATATGACTATGGGATGACTTCTCTTTGATGCTGAGGCAATGATAATTCAGCAGCAATCATATAAGCACCAAGCAGACTCAGTCATCATCTTAAATCATTGCATAAATCTGAGAGATTAGTGGTAGCCCACATTTGTTAGTGCAAGTGTCGAGCCAGCTAAATGTATTCGCACCTGGGCAGTCAGAGATCACCTGCAGTGACAATGGAGCTGCGTAAGAAGCACTATCCTAACCTCAAGCAAAGATCTAGCTCTAGTAACTCCCAAACTAGTGTTTCTTAAGAGAATTAATTTGTTAAACGGATCCTGTAAATGAACATCCCTGGAAACAGAGGAGAGTGCACAATGCATATCTGTATGATTCACTGCATTGGCCTGGCTTTCTTCAAATGAACTGCTCCTGGGGTGGGGGTGTAGAGTTGGAAACATTGCAGAAAAGGGCAACCAAAATGATCATGGGACTGGAGCAACTCCCCTGTGAGGAAAGGTTAGAACATCTGGGACTTTTTAGCTTAAAAAAAAAAAAAGATGAAACGGGGAGGTGTATAAATTATGCATGGGGAGAAAGTGGATAGAGAGAGGTTTTTCTCCTTCTCTCATAATACTAGAATCTGGAATTATCCAATGAACGGTGGGAAATTCAGGACAGACAAAAGAAATTACATCTTCACATAGTCTATTGTTAAACAGTGGAATTGGAGACCACAAGATGTAGTTGTGGTCACTAATTTGGACAGCTTTACGAGGGGATTAGACAAATTCATAGAAGAGAAGGCTGTCAATGGTTATTAGTCATGGTGGCTATATATTAGCTCCAGTATTGGAGCAGTATGCTTCTCAATACCAGTTCTGGGGAACATGAGTAGGAGAGTGCTATAGCGCTTGTGTCCTGCCTATAAGCTTCCTGTAGGTATCTGGGTGGCCACTGTGGGAACAAAATGTTGGACTAGATAGGCCTTTGCTCGATCCAGCAAAGCTCCTCTTATGTTCTTATGGGTGGCAGGTCACCCTGCTGCATTGAGATAATTTAATCACTTCCAGCGCAGAGAAAGCAACAGAAATACTGAATCTTGGAAGAGGCTGCCTGTTGCATCACTGCATGTTGAATTGCTGTTCTCAGCGTTCCTCTTTCAGATATAGGAAGAGTGCTATCACACGGAAACTTCAACTAGTACAGGATACCCAGCTGCCAGAATCATGACTGGTATGGCCCACTTTACTTTAAAGAAAATTCACTCACTGCCTGTTGGTACCAAGCCCAATCCAAGATGCTGGTTCTTATCTGTAAAACTAAATGGCTTGTGACACAAATACTTGAAAACACTATGCAGATGACACCCAGCTGTATCTCTCCTTGTCATCAAGTTCAGATGAGGCAGTGGGCGTTCTGAACCAGTGCCTGAGTGCAGTAATGGAGTGCATGAGGGCCAATAAACTGAGACTCAATCCAGACAAGATGGAGGTACTGTTAGTGCATGGTTTGTCTGCCCAGCTAAGTGATGTTCAACCTGTTCTGGAGGGGGTTGCACTCCCGCTAAAGGACCACGTTTGTAGTTTGAGGGTGCTCTTGGATCCAGAACTGTCATCGAGGCTCAGGTGGACTTAGTGGCATGGAGTACCTTTTATCAGCTTAGGCTTATATACCAACGATGTCCCTATCTGGACAGAGATAGCCTGGCTACAATTATCCATGCTCTGATAACCTCTGATTTGGATTACTGCAATGCATTATACGTGGAGCTGCCTTTGAAAATGGTCTGGAAACTTTAGCTTCCCCAAAACTGGGCAATGAGACTATCAACAGGGATTGGCCAATATGACCATATTATGCCAGGGCTCTTTCCCCTGCACTGGCTGTGTGTCCATTTCTGGGCCCAATTCAAAGTACTGATATTGACATTCAAAACCCTAAACGGCTTTTACCTGAAGGATTGTCTCCTTCAATATACACATGCCCGGACCCTAAGATCAGCTTCAGCAGCCTGCCAAAGGAAGTGAAGTGGGTGGCTACTAGGAAGAGGGCCTTTTCTGCTGTGGCACCCCAGTTGCGGAATGAGCTTCCCAGAGAGGTTCACCCAGCACCTATGTTGTGCTCATTTTGGTGCCAGGTGAAGACCTTTTTATTCTCCCAGGCATGTTAGTTTTTCAGTTTGTTTTTATCTGGTACTGTATTCTGCTGCTAGATTCTCTTTCATTATTATATTTTTATGTTATATTTTTAAGCTTTTAAACTTTTATATACGTATTTTATTGTTTCATATTTTATGGTGTTAATTGTTGTGAACTGCCCAGAGAGCTTCGGCTGTTGGGCGGTATACAAATGTAATAACTAATAATAGTAAATAAATAACTGTTCAGTCTCATGCTAACCTGCCCCTGCTGATGACCATCTCCATGTTCCTCTTCTATCAGAGGTATGTCATCCAGCGACAAGGGAGAGGGTTTTCTCAGCCCTGACGGTGCAGTGGTTGTTGCAGGCCCTTTTGGGAGGCGGGCTACACCTGGCATCAGCACTGCACTTTTTCAAAACTAGACAAAAAGTATTTTTATTTACCCAGGCATTTTAATTGAGGGGTGGGCAGAAGGTACATCTGAACCTGTTGGTAGATTTCTGGGTGATTGGCAGTAGATTGGCAAGGATTTCTGACTCCGGTTCATTTAACAATAGCAAGAACAAAATGACTCCCTTCCCATCCTAAATTTGATGGCTGAAATGAAGAAAGCTTGGATTTTTGCGTGGAAGGACTGTGAGCTCTATTCAGTTCTGGTACTCTAAAGAAGTACCTGGGTTCGGAATTCTTTAATTCTAAGTGTATGTCTTTTGCACAAGTCTCTGGTGTATCTTGGGGTTCTAGCAAAAATCAAAGCAGCTCCTGCAAGTCTGAAGTCTGCCCTCACTTGTTTTAATCTGTGCAAATTTTGGTCTGCTTTTAAGGATTTGTAATCTGTGCAAATCTTAGTCTGGTTTTAAGGATTTCATCCGCTGTTTTGTCACCGTTAGGGAGCAATCCTATGGCTGCTAGTCAGCGGCTAGATGGCCGTAGGATATCTGGTTTTCCGGGAACCGACCTTGGAGCCCACGCTCCGAGGTCAGTTCCTGGAGAACCGACCTGCCCCCCCTCCGTGCTGCCTCACAGGCAGCGCGGAACAGCCTTGTGCTCCACACTCAACAGAGGAGTGCAGAGTGGCCAAAACAGGGGGGTGTTTCAGGGTGGGGAGGGTGGAAATGCTGGTATGACACATCCTATGTGTCATCCAGCAGCCTCCTCCCCTACTCCGCCCTCCTTCGGCTAGACAGCTGAAATCGCAAATGCAGGGCAGGAGAGGCGTGGAGGGAACGATCACCTCTGTACTTCTCCTGCCCTTCATTGGATAGGTGGTTGTTGCCGAGTTTGGAGGCGGCCGCCTACCTGCATGGGATTGTGCCCTTATTCTGTTTCAATGTATTTCTCTTGTTGTATTGTATACCCAGAAATACAAATAGGCTGGGGAAAAATGCTTTAAGAGATAGAGGGCAAAAACATGTTCTCTGTTGCCCCAAAGGGCAAGACTAGATCTAATGGCCCTAAGTTACAGGAGGATAGATTTTAGTTGAATGCTAGGAGAAACCTCCTTATGATAAAAACCCATTGACAATAGAACCAATTACCTAGAGGGGTGGTGTGCTGTCTTTGCTGGAGATCTTCAACCAGAGGCTGGATAGGCATCTCTTGGGGATGCTCTACCTCTGGATTTCTGCATCCAGCAGGGAGTTGAACTAGATCGCCTACAAAGCCCCATCCAACTCTAACCTGCTGTGGTGCATGCAGCCGCCATTTTGAATATGCAACCCCTGCTCGGGGGTTGTCATGTCATGCAAAGCTGGCAAGCGTGGGTTATGTGAGGGTTAAACAACGCTCAGAATTCTTTAATTCTAAGTGTGTGTCTTTTGCACACGGCTCTGATTGGTGGATCTCAGGATTCTAGTTAAACAACTCTTGCACTACCCATGGTCTGTTTTAGGGTTATGCGAGGGTTGTTTAATCCTCACATAACCCACGCTTGATGGGTTTCCATGACACAACAACCCCTGAGCAGGGGGTTTATCTGCAATTTGGCACCCGTAGGCATCACAGGTTGTTATGGGTTAAATAAGTCATGATGAGCTGCAGCTCCAAACCCAGGCAAAGATTCTATGAAAGAGGATTTATTTGAGATCACCAGGGGGAAAAGGGGCAGTTCATGTGCCAAAGGGATTTTTTTTTTTCAATGACATTTGTCTGCTTATTTGATTTTTGATTTAGATTTTTTACAAAAACGCCCCTAATTTTCCTCATGATGACCGTGCACATTGGGTGGTGCTGCAAAAATAAATGATAACATGAATCACAGAGGCCTAGTAAGTTCTAAATTGTTTGGTTCCTTAGATCTCTTGATTATCTGTGAATGCTGAAAGCTAGGATAGCTTCATATTGTATGCGCTTCTTTCTCATTTTGAACTTTGCCTTGTTTTTATATCCACTGCACCTTCTTTTCCCTTTTCTCTTTTTAGATCACCTATTTTAGCCTTTGGTATTTCAACAAGCAGAACCAGCGCCGGTGGATAGACCTGGACAAGCCTCTGAAAAAACAACTGGATAAATATGCATTGGAGCCAACTGTATTCTTTGGTGTGGTATTTTATGTACCTTCCGTCTCTCAGCTTCAGCAGGAGATTACCAGGTGAGTGCTGTAAGAATGCATGTCATGTTCTGAAATACAAAGGAAGCAAATGTTTAGCTACCTTTACATGGCACTTTTGAGTCTGTAGTGGAAACAGGTTCCAGGTTCAAGCTGCCATATTCCTTCCATGGCAGCTTGTATAGCAGCCAACCTGGTGCCCTCCAAATGTATTGGCTAATGGCCATGCTGGCTGAGAATGGTGAAAGTCCAGCACAGTTGGAGGGACCAGGTTGGGGAAGGTGTCTGTGTAGGAACAGCCCTGCTGGATCTTATCTATCGAATACTAGAACCCAGGGTCATTCCATGAAGCCGATTGCTGGAAGATTCAAGACAGATAAAAGGAAGTACTTCTTCATACAGCACATAGTTAAACTATGGAATTCATTACCACAAGACGTAGTGATGGCCACCAATTTGGATGGCTTTAAAAGGGGTTTAGACAAATTCATGGAGGAAAAGGCTATCAATGGCTACTAGTCCTGATGGCTATGTGTTACCTCCAGAACCAGAGGCAGTGAGCCTATGTACACCAGTTGCTGGGGAACATGGGCGGGAGGGTGCTGTTGCATTCGTGTCCTGCTTGTGGGTTCCTGGTCGACAGCTGTTTGGCCATTGTGTGAACAGAATGCTAGACTAGATGGACCCTTGGTCTGATCCATCATGACTTGTCTTACGTTAGGTGGTCTAGCATCCTGTTTCCCACCATGGCTAGCTAGGTACTCTTGGGAAGCCCATAATCAGGGCTTAAAGACCTTCCTCTGCTGTTGCTCCCCAGCATAAGCTACTCAGTTGCATTCTGCCTCTGAACATGTAGATTCTATTCAGTCATGACTAAAAGCCTTTGATAGGCCTGTCTTCAACCATGAATTTGATGAATCCTCTTTTCAATGCATCTAAAGTAGTTCCCATTAACAGATTTTGGATAAAGTCTGGAGCTCAGTGGTAGGGCAGATACTTTGAATGGAAAAGGTCCCAGGTTCAGTCTCTAGCACCTCCAGGTAGGGCTGGAAAAGACCTCTGTGTGAAATCCTGCAGAGCCATTGCCAGTCAGTCTAGATGGACCAATGGTCTGGCTCAGTATAAGGCAGCTTCCAACCTCCCTATTATTTTGTGGCACTGAATTCCATGAATTAGTTAATGTTTTGTACTATGTGGGCTGAGAGTTCTTGGAGCTCAAGATTCCATTCACAGATTCTCTGAGCTCACAGAGACAGTCAAAGTATCCCAAGTTGGTCTCTTTAGTTATATATATCATGTTGCAAAATGTTAAGGTGAACGTTACCATACCTCAGATGAAGATGTGTTGTAAAATGTGTACTAAAACAGTTTTGCCTCTGAGATCATTGTCAGTGTTTTGTGCAGTGATATCCCCTCTTGTAGTAACGCTGTTTAATTGCTGGTGGGCGGCTGTTTTTGTTTTGTATTGATATTTTAGGCTGCATGTTACTGTGTTTTGAATTCTGATTTTACATGGTTGTTAAAAGGTGGGTTAAAAATTAAATGAAACAACAACCGTAACAATAACGATGTTGCCTTTGCACTGTTTTGAAGGCTTATGTTTGTTTTCTCTTACGTTTCATGCTTTTTGTTTTTACTGATTTTTGATGGTTTTATTGTATTATATTGTGGTTTATTTTGTTTTTTATGCCACTTGTACCTTGATATCCTAGGGTGAAGGGTGTGTTAAAATATTTTTAATAAATATTTGGGCCCAACTTTTTCTCACTCAAATACTTTGGGTTCTTTGGGTTTCTCACTTACATGTTTGGGTTTCAACAACAGTGTTGTAACTATTCCACGGGTAGGCAACATTTTGGGCCTGTGAGCACATTTGGAAATTTGAGAAACTGTCCTGGTAACAACCATAACATGGCTGCCATGGGTAGGCATGGCTAGTCACAAAGGACAAGGAACCTGCCTAGAGGCATTCATGGGGAGTTAAGATGGCAGCAGCTAAAGGCTCCCACTTTGCTTTGAAGCAATTTCAGCTGCCAGTAAGAAAATATAAAAATATTTTGAAAATAAAATTGGGAGAAGTAGGTTGTCTTGGTGGGCACCAAGGAAGGTATCCAGGGGGCACACTGGTGCCTGTGGGCACCACATTGCCTACCTCTGAGCAAGTCTGCGATGGTACTGATTTTTCTCTTGGAAGCATTGTTCATGTATGCAGCTATGTGTACAGAAGCATCAGATATGAGCAGATGCAAGAAGCATAAATATCCCTGTGCTTTTTTAAGTCATCCAAAATAGAACTTTCACATTTTCTGCAGTGGAGGTGATATGCAGAAACTCTTGATAACAAGGACAGCCGATGGTCTGTCCATGACAAGGGGGTTGTTGATACTTCCACTGCTCCCAGATCATCAGAGATTTGCCTGGCATTACCCAGTCAGGTACATGTTTTGGGACAGCCTTGTATTCGTCATGGTGGCCATGAAGTCTTATGCCATCCCAGACAAGAAGGCCTTAGCATGGATACTAAAGTTCTCCAGGACCAAAGACTCAAGAGACCTCAAAATCAAGTCCAAGACCACCTTGAGCAGCTCAGGTAGGGGGACTGCTAGGAAGTGTGGTAGGCAGTACACCATCACAATCCCAAATCTATCCCATGTGCCCAGTCCCAGGTAATACACTCAAAATCAGAACTCTTCCTGAACAGGGTGATGGTATTCCTATAGATCACAAGTGACACTCCCTTTCTAGGGTGTCCTCTCCTTGGACAAGTAGGGAAGGATGGCATTAGGCAAGGTCTAAAAGAATAAAGGACCTCCAGAGAAAGAGATAATACAGTTGGGCTAATGGGAAGTTAGAGCTTCATATTGGTGCCTTGAAATGATCAGAAAAGAAGAGGATATTAAAATTGGGCAACTGAGAAACTATGAGATGAGAAACAGTTTGCTACATAGAGACCCTTGTGTGTAAAACAGGGATTTGGAAAGGATAGGTCTCACTACAATAATGGCTCTGTCTGCTTCTTCCTGTTTATTATTTAGGACCATAGGAAGCTGCCTTATGCCAGGTCAGACTATTGGTCCATCTCTTCCAGTATTTCCTACAGTCAGCAGCTCTCCTGGTTTTCAAGCAGAGATCTTTACCATCAGCTGCTACCCGATCCGTTTTTAATTGGAGATGCCGGGGATTGAACCTGGGACCTTCGGCATGTGAAGCATGTACTCTACCACTGAGCTATAGTCCCTCTTCCATAGGGAGGGTACGCACATAGAGCTTTATAGAGTTATGCCAGTCCCGTGTCTTGGTTGGCTTACAGTCTAAATTGATGGGTTAGCAGGGGAGTAAGTTATATGTATTTAAAGGCTCTGCAACATTGCTGAGGAGCTGCATTGCCATGAATCAGAAGCAATGGAAAAACAAACATGTGTTCTCTTTCCATAGATACCAGTATTATCTACAATTGAAGAAAGACATCTTGGAAGGAAACATTCCTTGCACGTTTGAGCAAGCAATTCATCTGGCTGGCTTAGCTGTTCAAGGTAACCTTCGCAGTTGTGATCACATTTAACTGATTATAGCAGTGGAAAACGTGTATCACTGCTTGAATGCATGCTGTGGAGATGGTGTATGTCCCATGGGCTGTATCTGGGCCACCAGTGCTCTGCTCCCTAAAAAGCGTTTCAGTGCTTTCTGTTGAACAATCAGAACATAAGATTATAAAGAACGTAAGAGTCTCTGGATCACACCAAAAGGCGGGTGCCTATAGGAAGCCCACAAGCAGGGCATGGGGGCAATAGCCCTCTCCTGCTGTTTTCCCCCAACAACTGGCACTGAGAGGCTGCCTCGGATCCTGGAGGTAGGATACAGCCATCATAACTAGTAGGCATTGATAGCCTTATCCTCCATCAGTTTGTCTAGTCCGCCTTTAAAGCCTTCTACACTAGTGGCTATCACCCCATCTTGTGGGATTGAATTCCATAGTTTAACTATGTGTTCTGTGAAGAAGTACTTCCTTTTGTCTGTCCTGAATCTCGCACCATTCGGTTCAGCTTCATGGGATGACCCTGGGCCCTAGTATTATGAGAGAGAGAGAAACTTCTCCCGATCTACTTTCTCCACACCAAGCATAATTTTATACACCTCTGTGTTCATCCTTAATTGCCTTAGGGCGCAATCCTATGGGGATAGGCAGCCGCCTCTGAACTTGGAGGCGACCGCCTATCCAATGCAGGGCATGAGAAGCATGGAGGGGATCATTCCCTCTATGCTTCTCCTGCCCTGCATTTCCAGCTAGACAGCTGATTTTGGCTGTCTAGCCACGGGAGGGCGAAGTGGGGGAGGAGGCTGCTGGACAACACGTAGGATGTGTCGTACCAGCATTTCTGCCTTCCCCGCCCTGGAACACCCCTCGGAATGCCCTGTTTTGGCCGCTCTGTGCTCCTCTTCCGAGCACAGAGCTTGGGGCCATTCCGTGCTGCCTGCCCTAGTATTTCATGAGGCAGCGCAGAAAGGCAGCAGAAGGTCGGTTCCTGGAAAACCACATATCCTATGGCCATCTAGCCACTGACTAGTGGCCATAGGATTGCTCCCTTAATTGTCTTTTTTTCTAATTACCTTCTTTCTAAGCTAGAAAGCTGCAAACATCATCTTTCCTCATAGGACTGGGGGGTCTCCACCCCCTGATCATTTTGGTTGCACTTTTCTGCACCTTTTCCAGATCTACAATATTCTTTTTGAGGAGGGGTGATCCTCAAAGTATTCCAAGTGTAGTCACACCATAGATTTGTATATACATAAAGGCATTACAATATTGGCAGTTTTATTTTTGATCCCTTTCTTAATGATATGTAATATTTGCCTTTTTGCAGGTGCTGCACATTGGTTAGGGGACCTTAAGTCTGACAAAGCTTTTCCCCCAACCCACAGTTGCCATTGTGCGGCCACTAGCCCTTCAGCTGAAGAAGACTCCTTGGTAGGCTAGAGACAGCTACAAGCCTCAGGTTCCATATTGCTCCTGTAAATGAATATTTGCTATTAAAAACAAAGAAGCACCTTTATACTTAGCTGTTATCTAGTGATATTTGTGCCTTGCCTTTTCTCAGAGAAATCAGAGTAGCTTCTTAGCCTCACAACAACTTTGTGAGGTAGACTAGGCTGAGAGTGGGTTATGTCTCACCCAAAACTTCCTATAGCTGAGTGGGAATTCGACTGACCTTGATTAACTCTGGGATTTGCCACTCTACCATAATAGCACTTAATAGCACTTCATATTTAGAATAATGGCGCCTCATGGCTAAGTTGGTCCCAGGTACCTTCTGAGAAGTGCTAGTGCTTCCTTCCTATTACCATTGAAATAATTTATTAACACACTTTGCTGAATTATAGTATTGTAGCACTAAATGAATCTGGAAGGTCATATCCTACAGCTGCTAAAAGTTAGACCCATCATATCCAAATATCCTAATAGAGTACTCTGCAGTTCGTGGCGATACCTTCCCAGCTCTTGGTCCTACATCCAGACTTTTAGATCCTGCTTTTGTTGTGTCCCAGTTCACATGTTTCAAAATCCTCCATGCAAAGCAGCTGTGTCACCACAGCTGTGTGACATAGTAATGATAGTAATGTGAGCTGACACACTGACACTGATTCCGGGAAGGCTTCACTTCCCCTTGTTGAGGGAGAGACATTATGTGAGCAGAACTTCTGGAAGACTTGCTGTTAGCATGGATGTTGTTGTTGTTCAGTCGTTAAGTCGTGTCCGACTCTTTGTGACCCCATGGACCATAGCACGCCAGGCCTTCCTGTCCTGCGCTCTCTCCCGGAGCGTGCTCAAGTTCATATTCATTGCATCCGTGATGCTATCTAGCCATCTCATCCTCTGCTGTCCCCTTTTCCTTTTGCCTTCAATCTTTCCCATCATCAGGGTCTTTTCCAGGGAGTTTTCTCTTCGCATTAGGTGGCCAAAATATTTGAGCTTCATTATCTGTCCTTCCAATGAGCAGTCAGGGTTGATTTCCTTTAGGATGGACTGATTTGACCTCCTTGCAGTCCAGGGGACTCATAAGAGTCTTCTCCAGCACCACAGTTCGAAAGCATCAATTCTTCGGCGCTCAGCCTTCCTTATAGTCCATCTCTCACAGCCATACGTTGCTACTGGGAAAACCATAGCTTTGATTATATGAATCTTTGTTGGCAAGGTGATGTCTCTGCTTCTTACTATGCTGTCTAGGTTTGCCATAGCTTTCCTCCCAAGGAGCAAGCGTCTTTTCATTTCGTGGCTACAGTCACCATCTGCGGTGATCTTGGAGCCCAAGAAAATAAAATCAGTCACTTCTTCCATTTCTTCCTCTTCTATATGCCAGGAAGTGATGGGGCCAGATGCCATGATCTTCATTTTTTTAATGTTGAGTTTCAAACCAGCTTTTGCACTCTCCACTTTCACCCTCAACAAGAGGCTCTTGAGATCCTCTTCACTTTCTGCCATTAGGGTGGTATCGTCTGCGTATCTGAGGTTGTTGATAATTCTCCCGGCAATCTTAATTCCGACTTGTGATTCATCCAACCTGGCATTTCTCATGATGTACTCTGCATATAAGTTAAATAAGCAGGGCGACAATATACAGCCTTGTCGTACTCCTTTCCCAATTTTGAACCAATCAGTTGTTCCATGTCTGGTTCTTACTGTTGCTTCTTGATCCTCATACAGGTTTCTCAGGAGACAGGTGAGGTGGTCTGGTACTCCCATCACTTTAAGAATTTGCCACAGTTTGTTGTGATCCACACAATCAAAGGCTTTTTTTTTGTTTTTTTGAGGGAAGTAACATATAACCTGCAGCATCCATGAGTGTAGTCAATGAAGCAGAAATAGACGTTTTGTTAGCATGGATGCTGCAGGTTATATGATACTTCCCTCTGTGTCTGCAGTGATGGAGCGCATTTGCATGGTGTATTAAAGTGAAATGGGGAAAAAAGAATTGGGGGACAAGCACTGCATCTCCAAGGTCTAAAAGTTCCCCAGTACACACACACAAATACACACAAGTGAACTTACACTGTGTATGTGTGTATGTAAATACAGACATACACAAATTCACACAAGTGAGCTTGCACTTAAAGTGATAGTCACATATTTTTTATGCTGGAGTTAAGACAACGGGGTGATAACCTTTCAGTATCTATCTTTTTTCCTGATTACACCTCCAGCGGGTTGTGAGGTGTGTGTGTGTTTTTTTTAAAGCACGACGAAGGTATTGGGGTTCTGCAATAACCCGCATAGAGACTACTGTTATAATGCATCTGTTGTATTCCTGTTTTTGTACCTGTTAAGATAAGGGACAAGTATTCATCTTTCATTATGATTTGCTGATGATACTTCCAGCAGGTTTTAGTTTGGAAAAAAATGCATAGGAATGAGATCAGAGTCTAAAACGCAGTTCAGAAATGACTACTTATTTTAGGTTGATGCAGTTGTTAAGATAAGGACATCCTGGCCTGCCAGTACTTACGTTATTGATCATAGGAAGGTCACATCTCCAAGAACATGTGATCAAAAGGAAGGTTAAAAAAGGGCCACTTCCAGGTAAGTGGGACCAAAAGGAAGGTCACCTGCAGGAAAATGGCAGGTAATGCCTGTAGGTAACACCTGTAGGAGAGTGGCCTCCAGAAGAGGAATGTAACCAAAATGGAGGAAGTTCAGAAAAGTGAGGAGCGGAACACTGCCAGGAGATTTGAGTTCAAAAGGATATGTTGTGTAAGTATTTCAGGGTTCAATCCTCTGCATGTTTAGACAGAAAAAAGTCCTACACTTCCCAGCATGCTGGCTGGGGCATGCTGGGAGTTGTAGGACTTTTTCCTGTCTAAACATGCATAGGATTGTGGCCTTAAATGGCACAGATTGACCTACTAGAGTTTACCTTTTATAAATTACCAGTGAGACCTGCAGCAAAATGGAGTGCTGCTGTTTAGGATTCCATTTCTTCCATTTCATCCCCCCAACAACCAGTCAGTCTGCATTCTCTGGCTGCTGAGTATGCTGCCTTCATTGGCCTGTTTTTGGGGTTCCCCCATTAGAATATTTTTCCCTAAAGATCTTTTTTTGTGCTTCTGCAAAGCTTGGAGTTCCCCTACGTCTGCTGATATGTCTCTCTTGTATGTGGGTGGTGCCACGTTGGTTATATAAGCAATGGCACTCACAGCCGAAATGCTGGAAACGAAAGGAATGATTGTTTCCATTTTAACAGTATACAGTTTAATATTTTTGTTGCAACATTATTGCTCTTTTTAGTTTCCACACTTCTCTTTGAAATATGGGGTCACTTTGACCCAGAATATCTTTGGTTTCCACTGTGCTTATTAATGTTGTGGCCATTACGAACTGCAAATACTTGTTCTCTACAATTAATATGCCTATACTATGAGCAAAAACCCGTTTATTTTGAAGAAGACTACAGTCAATGCAAATACATCATACAGTCAGGGCCAGAAATATTGGAACAAGGATAACTGTTTTGGCAGTTGGCCTCTGAACACCACCACTTTGAAGTTGAAGGGAAACACACTCAGATGGGAGCAAGTCAGGACTTTCAGCTGCAATTCAAGGGGTTTGACAAAAGTGGGGCACTAACCATTTAGGAAGTACTGCCACTGGCATACCCCCCCCCCCATCGTTGGTGGCTCATAAATAATGGAACGAATGGCTGACAAGCAGCTGCATGGCCAGGTGTGGTCTGTTTCCTGGGTACCCCATGACCAATCAAGCAGATAAAAGGCCTGGAGGTGGTTCTGAGTGTTACGTTTGCATTTGGTAGCTGTTCACTGGAACTCCCAACATGAGGTCCAAAGAGGTGTCCATGTGAGCGAAGGAAGCCATCATTAGGCTGAGGAAACAACATAAACCCATCAGAGAGATAGCAAAAACAGTGGAAGTGGCCAACACAACAGTTTGGAACATCCTGCAAAAGAAGGAATGAATTGGCAAGCTCAGCAACAGCAAAAGGCCTGGAAGACCATGGAAGACAACTAAAGTGGATGACTGCAGAATTCTGCTCATGGTGAAGAGGAACCCTTTCACAACATCTAGCTAGGTCAAGAACGCTCTTGCAGAGGTAGGCATGTCATTGTCAACATCTACAGTCAAGAGACGGCTTTATGAATGTAAATACAGAGGCTTCACAACAAGGTGCAAACCACTGGTAACGCTCAAGAACAGACAGGCCGGATTAGCCTTTGCCAGCAAACACCTAAAAAAGCCTGCCCAGTTCTGGAATAAGATTCTTTGGACTGATGAAACCAAGATTAACTTGTACCAGAATGATGGGAAGAGAAAAGTATGGAGAAGGAAAGGAACAGTTCATGATCCAAAGCATACCACATCATCTATCAAACATGGTGGAGGCAGTGTTATGGCATGGGCATGTATGGCTGCCAATGGAATCAGGTCACTGGTGTTTATTGATGACCTGACTGCTGATAAAAGCAGCAGGATGAATTCTGAAGTGTATAGGGCTATACTTTCTGCTCAGATTCATCCGAATGCTGCCAAACTGATAGGACGCCGCTTCATATTACAGATGGATAATGACCCAAAACATACAGCAAAAGCTACCCAAGAATTTCTCCAGGCAAAGAAGTGGGATGTTCTTCAATGGCCAAGTCAGTCACCTGATCTCAACCCAGTAGAGCATGCGTCTCACTTACTGAAGACAAGACTGAAGGCAGAATGACCCACAAACAAGCAGCAGCTGAAGGCAGCTGCAGTAAAGGCCTGGCAAAGCATGTCGAGGGAGGAAACTCAGCATTTGGTCATGTCCATGGGTTCCAGACTTCAAGCAGTCATTGACTGGAAAGGATTTTCATCCAAGTATTAAAGGCGATCCTTAAGTTTAAAATGATGTTGGTTTGTTCCATTACTTATGGGCCACCAACAATGGGTGTGTGTGTATGCCACTGGCTGTCCTTCCTGAATGGTTAGTGCCCCACTTTTGTCAAACCCCTTGAATTACAGCTGAAAGTCTTGACTTCGCTCCCATCTGGGTGTGTTTCCTTTCAACTTCAATGTGGTGGTATACAGAGGCCAACTGCCAAAACAGTTATCGTTGTTCCAATATTTCTGGCCCTGACTGTACATATGTTTTTTGGATTTTCAGAAACTGTGACTGAGTTGGGCCATTTATGACCCCAATATCTCATGAGTAAAGTGTTTTTACAATGTAGGAAGGGTACATGCATGAACTGGGCCTTGGACAGCTTGATCTGAGTGATACACTGCAAGAAACACCCACTTTCTTTGTACCAATTTGAACCATAGAAACACAGCTGCCTCTTGATTATTGCAGGATCACTGCTTGTAGTAAATGTGTTTTCCAGGGCGTAAAAGTTAAAATCTTGCTATTCAGGAATAGAAGAGTATTTCAGAAGGTAATGGCAAAATGACTGTTCAGACTGCTGAAAATTGCTGTTATTTTCTGTAATGCTTTTCAATAATGTACTGTTCTCCCTTGGTATGTCTGGCCCATTGAAGGGAAATACTCTTTAATACCTAGGAATTATGATCTTGTTCCTACAATCTTCATATTTTCTTCCAATCCAGTGTGTGTGCATGCATGCGCGTCTGTGTGTACATGTGTGCACATGAACTCTGCTTCTTGAACTCTGCACAGTGGCATTACCTACTCACAATAACCCATTTCTGCTGGAAAATAGCAGAACCCATTTCTGCTTCTTGGAAAATAGCAACATAATGACCACAAATGTTGAGCAGGTACTAAGCTATGCGATGCAAACTCTCTTTAAAAAAAATATCTGTTTCTAGTTTTCCTGTTGGCTGATCTCTCTCCCTACCTAGGAACATAAGAAGAGCCCTACTTGATAAGGCCACAGGCCTGTCTAGTCCAACATTCTATTCCCACAGTGAACAACCAGGTGACTATGGGAAACTCACAAGCAGAACATAAGTGCAATAGCACCCTCACACTTGTGTTTGCCAGCAACTTGAATTCAGAGGCATTACTGTGTCTGATACTGGAGGCAATATGTAGCCATCATGACTAGTAAACTTTGATAGCCTTTTTTTCCTGCTCCCACTTTATCACACCCCCACCCAACACTAGGGGTGCACGAAAGCCACTTACCTGGTCTCGCAGCTTTTCGCGGTGGGGGGGAGGTGCTTCGCTGCTCTTCCCCTGTAGTTCAGGCCGGGGGGGGGGGAGGCTTCCTGCCTCGCCCGGCTGAAATTCAGGCTGGGGAGGAGGCGCCTCGCCTCGCCCGGCTGCGAAATTAAAAGTTAAAAAAAAAAAAAAACGCCCCCGTGATAGGCTATGTGACGATTAACGTAGCCTATCACGGCTAGATCTGCAAAGTCAGCCGTGATAGGCTACGTAAATCGTCACGTAGCCTATCACGGGTGACTTTAAAAAAAAAAGAAAAAAAAGCGCGTACGCAAATGGCGGCCCCCATAGGGAGCCGCCATTCGCGTTCCTTATTTGGTCGCTGTAGTCTACGTAAAGATTACGTAGACTACGGTGACCAAATAAGGAACGGGAATGGCGGCTCCCTATGGGGGCCGCCATTATCCGTATGCGCTTTTTTTTTAAAGTCACCCGTGATAGGCTACGTGACGATTTACGTAGCCTATCACGGCTGACTTTGCAAATCTAGCCGTGATAGGCTACGTTAATCGTCACATAGCCTATCACGGGGGCGTTTTTTTTTTTTTTAGTTTTATTGGAATGGCGGCGGCGGCAGCCAGTTGAAAGATCAGCTGCCGCCCCCGCCCCTGACAAAGACCCGACGAACCGCCACCGGGACCCGCCGCCGGGAGGGACATTCGGGAAAGGTAAGTCCCGTCCCGGGGGGGTGCGGGGGGGGTGCGGAGAATTTCTCCCCGAAACGTGTTCGGGGGGCCGAACACGTTGGCACTCGGCCCCCCGAAGTTTCGGGGAGAAATTCTCCGCCAACCCTACCCAACACCCACTTCTACCCCTAGGGCACTGCAGAATGGAAGCCCCTTGTGGCAGGAAGTAGAACTCCTTCTGTGTTGCCATATGCTCCAATTGCCCATATTTACTGGGGTCCCTGGTAAATTATGATCATTTAATGGATTTCTTAGTCACCTTTCTCTTTTAAAAAAAGTCAAGGTGGCTTACAGCAAGATTAAAACATACACAATTTAGAAAGCTAAACCCAATTTCCACTGAAATACCATGACTCCATAAACAACCAAAGCATCAGTGACAACCACACAATTCAACTGATGCATTTTTTAAAAAAACATCAAATGCCTGGAATATGGAAAAGTCTTAACCTGGTGCTGAAAAGATGACAATGGTGGCATCAGGTGGGACTCACTGTGGAGAGCATGCCACAATCAGGAGGCCGCCACTGGAAAGGCCCTCTGCCTCATTGCCATCTTCTGAACCTCCCTTGGAGGAGGTCCTCGGTGGAGGGCCTCAGATGTTGATCATAAATCACTGTTTCTGCTATATCACTATTTTTGCCTGTTGTGGATGCCCTTTAAAACTGCATTAGTGTGAGTTTACTTCCTTCTCACCATAGTGTGGGTTCACCTCCTGTCACCATTGCCCCTTCACTGGCCCTCTTCTTCTGGGCCCAATCTGTACTGCTGTCCACATCAAGAGGGCAAGAATGACAGAGGCTGCTTCTTGTTCTCCTTGCTCCTGTCAATGCTTGCTTGCTCGCTTGCTCAGGTGAACAGTCAGTTGCACCAAAAAGGAGCAGAAGCCAGTTCAAGGTGGCAGTAGACCCCTTATTGGGTTATGGGCCTTGGCAAGTGTCTGGTGATGCTGACCTCCTCATGCCTGCCCTGTCCCTGGTGCACATCCACATGCGTGCGTACACACCAATACCTAGCCACAGCCTGCCATTTTATACCTGCAGATGCAGAGGTATGTTTTGAGCATTATATCAGTTATGTTTTCCTAATATATGTTCAACCAGAGGACCAAGCACCCGTGTGCTTTCTTAAATACAGGCTACTGCAGCATAAATTAATTGCAACATGCCTCCAACAATATAGGGCCTTCACCAATGCATGATGCTCAGACAGTGGTCTTGAGTTTGAGGAGAAGGGTGTTCCAAGTGCATCCCTATTTTCATCTGTGAAATGTTGGAGGGTGTGACTGTTCCATTTAACTTAGTAGCACTTTGGTGCAGCTGCTGTATGTCAGAGAAGAGATCAGCTGCAAAGATGTGTTGTAGACATGGGTGGAATGAATAGCACACCAGGCCTCTGGTTCATTTTGTTTTGCTGCCTCGCTTTTACTTGCTAAGGACGATAATCTCGTTTGCTGGGAAAGACCTGCCAAGAATGTTATTTTGCCTATGAGACCTAAGAAATGAATGGAAATGGCTTGTTTATGTAACAACATTCTGTCATATTTTTATTTAGCCATGGCTGGCTCTTCAATCATGGTCATTTAATAAATAATTACACTTGTAAATACTCTTGTACATTTTAGGCAGTGTAAAATATCTTGACTTCTACAATCTTATTTCTAGATGGAAAATCAAAGGGCATCAAACCAAGCTATATCTTTTATACAACTTCTGGAACTTCTATAGGATAGAGGACTTCTCTAGGCACTTGATAGAAGATTAGCATGTGGCCTGTTGCTTATCCTTCAAATGATACTCCATTGTTAATAGGTCTGAGATGAACAGAAATTCTTCCTGATAGTTATACTTAATTCCTGCCTGTTTTCTCTTAATTCCTCAGCTGATTTTGGAGATTTTGACCAGTATGAATCACAAGAATTTCTACAGAGATTTGCCTTGTTTCCTGTGGTAAGAATGGTCCCTTGTCTTTTTTTTTTCCTCAACTCTGTTTTTGGAGATTTCTGAAAAGAGAAACTGATTTGGAGATTTTTTTTAAAGAAATGAACAAATTCTGCATTGTGGTTGCTATTGTTATTTTGTCTTTTTAAAAACAAACATATACCCTCTTTTAATCATTACTTTATTGCAAGTCTCTTCAGTGCTTATAGAAAAGTGACTCAAAAGCTCTATAAATTAAGGGAGCAATCCTATGGCCGCTAGTTAGTGGCTAGACGGCAACAGGATATTTGGGTTTCTGGGAAACAACCTCTGAGCCCGTGCTTCCCCCCCTTCCACGCTGCCTCGCATTCCAGGGGGAGTTCCAGGGCGGGGAAGGTGGAGCTGCCAGTACGACACATCCTATGTGTCGTCTGGCAGCCTCCTCCCCCGCTCCGCCTTCCCATGGCTAGACAGATGAAATTGGCTGTCTATCCGCAAATGCAGGGCAGGAGAAGCACGGAGGGAACGATCCCCTCCGTGCTTCTTCTGCCCTGCATTGGATAGGCGGTCACCTATCCCCATAGGATTGTGCCCTAAAAAAATTAAAAATTGGTGTTTAAAAGGAGGAGTACTGTTTATTACTAAATTTGTTCTTCCATATCCAAAATGATTATTTGAATTTTTATTCTTGTTCCACAGGCTTGTTCCAATGTCACAATCATAATGAAAGCCTTTAAAAACTGGGATAAATTAAAATATTCCACTAAATTTGCATACTTCTGAAATCCTGCCTGATACGGGATCCAGACAAAATAAGGAATATTTGTGACGCTCCTAGACCCTGCAGGGCTATTGCCAGCTTAGGGCTACTCAAGAATCATCTTGTCCTGAGGGGAGGAGAAATACAGCTTTCAAAAAGCTTTTGTTTCTGTATTTATTTATTTATTTATTTATTTATTTATTTATTTTACTAGCAAACAGACCAGGCTTTGCATGGCTTTGAATAGCGCTTAGTTTGATACAATATACATGCCAAGTTCCATGTGTCTAGGTTTTATGGTCTTGGTACCATGGTGCAGACTGACAAACAGACACACACCCTCTTTTATTATTATAGATGTAAACTGCTTTAAGATTTGCCTGAAAAATGGTATATATAAATACCTTAAACAAAAAACAAAGTTTAGCAACTCTCCAAGCAGCAACAGTTACAGAACTAAAAAGCAGCTTCCAAATTCCTTCATATATGCACGTGCAAGTCAGTTGCTATGCAAAAAGATCACGCTAGGTTCTTGAATTGGTCATATGTTTTATACTGAGTAGTAGGTTCTGTCATTCTTTGCTGCAAGGAATGCATGCTCCTACAGGGGCTTTCACATGAACCGCTTTTGTCCTGGGGCAGACAGAGGAAATGCTAGCAACCGATTTACGTACAACTTTATGTATGTCATCGGAAATGCTAGCAGCAGATTTACATACAACTTTAGCTCGGAAAAGTAGCTGGTGTGGATCACGTTTGAGTTACTAGGGACACGATGACATTGGGTGTGTTTTTTCCTTTTGGTGTTGTATCAAAGCTGAGAAGCAATTATGATCTGCATCTTTGTCCATTGGGGAGTTGTGTATAAACTGTTTCCTGATAAATTTGTCCATGATTTTGCCAGTCAGTTTAAGTATTGGTGCATGCTAATATTTTTTATTTTGTTTTTTTGTTGCATCAAGTCCTTAAAAAGTTTAGGTTGTTGTAACTTTACATAGGAGTACGTTTTATGATTTCTGTTCCATTCTTAAGGGCTGGTTGCAAGATGAGAAGATCCTGGAAGAAGCAACCCAGAAAGTGGCCTTACTCCATCAGAAGTACAGGTAATCATTCTGAAACTGTGATGTTGCTTCAGGTCTGAATGTTGCTAGATGAGTATTGTTGGGTTGGTGCTGTATGGTGGGGAACTGCTTATGTTTGGGATGGTGCAGACATAACCTTGGTTCTGTGCTAACCATACTGAGAAAATTGGGAAATAGTTCTGGTAGTGCCCAGTCCTTTCCCTTTAACCATTTTTTAAGCAGTTGGTGAGCACCAATGTTATTATTGTTGTATTTCCCCCCCCATTTCATTTCTATACTGCCCAGTAGCCAAAGCACTTGGACGGTTCACAAAATTACAAACCACAAATACAAGATAATAAAACATAGCATAACACTTTTAACATACAACATTGAAAACAATTTAAACAGCTAAAAACAATTTCAATAAGATACTAGACCTGATAAAGACAGGTGATATAAATGCCCCATCTTATGCCAATGAATGCCATTAAACATTAAATGTTAACACCAGGTTAGGCTAAATAGGGCTTCCCATGATCAGAAAATCAATTCAAATGTGATATCAGGCTCTGGTGTAATGGAAACCTTGGGTTGCTTTAACCTATGTTATTGTTAGCGCTGATAAACTGTGAGGAAACGTTTTGCTCCCACTAAGGGGGCATCTGTTCCTGAGGCTGGCTCTTGATTTGATAACCACCGTTTCCAGGGGCCCACTCTTATATCTTCATTGGCCCCTTGTCAGAAATTTGTTCATTACAGATAGACTAACCAGAGGGGAACTGTAAAAGCAAATGGGATATCTGCTTCTTATAATATTTTGTGTTTCGGACACTCTTCTGCAGTTGCTTATGACAGCCACATTCACAGAGCAGTCATATTTGCACTCATTGTGCTTTGCTTGGGGAAGAATTACACTTTTGCAGCAACAAAGACAACTTCTTTAATGAGCTTCCGCCACGCATTAAAAATGTGGTTGCTCAGGCAGGCATTTGGGATTGGTTAGGGTATTTTAGAAATACGATGTTTTAATGTGGAATTTTATTGTTTTAAACTGTTGCCTTATTGTACATCGCCCAGAGTGGCCACGTGACCGACCAGATAGGCAATTAAGAAATTTAATAAATAAAATAAAATAAACAAAATATTGCACTCTGAGTGTGTGTATGTTCCTGTTAGGGAACATTAAAAAAGTGGACTTTTGACATGGTTAAAGACATAGCCTAAACTGCCCCAAGAAGCTAGTTAGTAAATTGAATTACTTTTGTGTTTTTGAAGGGGCCTCACGCCGCCTGATGCAGAGATGTTATATATGCAAGAAGTTGAGAGAATGGAAGGTTATGGTGAAGAAAGCTATCCTGCAAAGGTGACGTTTCATCAGCGAATTTGCTGAATATTTTTGCCGTGAATTCACAGATACACAACTATGATCATGGTTTTTTTTTCCATTTTAAAAAATGTCTTTTAAAATATTTAGGGAGCAGTCCTATGTCCCCTAGACAGCATCTGGGGGAAATAGGATATTTCAGTTTCCTGGATCCAAGGTTGGAAACAGCGCTCTGACCTTGGAATCAGGAAACTGTACTCCCCACCTCTCCTCCTCCCCTTCGTACCTAGCGGGGAGAGAACCGCACCAGCTACCTCTCTGTACTTGGAAAACAGGTTCAGAGATGGGGAAAAGGGGGTGTTCCTCAGGGTGGGGAGGCTGGGCAGCAGCCATACGACATATCCTATGGCTGCTCCAGCCTCCTTCCCTCCCCCTCCCTGAAGCCTCTGCTAGATGGGCAAAAACGTCTGTCTAGCTTAAATGCAGAGTGGGAGGTGTGATGCACTTCGAGGCTTACGAGTACCCATGGCGGATACCATAGAATGGCACCCTTACTAACATAGCAATCCTATTGTTTATTTGGACTTCCAAAAGGCTTTTGACAAAGTGCCTCACCAAAGACACCTGAGCAAACTTAGCAGTCATGGAATAAGAGGAGAGGTCCTCTTATGGATCAGTAACTGTTAAAGAACAGAAAGCAGAGAGTAGGACTAAATGGTAAATTCTCCCAATGGAGGGAAGTAAATAGTGGGGTCCCACAGGGATCTGTATTAGGACCAATGCTTTTCAACCTGTTCATAAATGATGTGGAATTAGGAGTGTGCAGTGAAGTGGCCAAGTTTGCAGATGGCACCAAATTATTTAGGGTGGTTAAAACAAAAAGGGATTGTGAAGAGCTCGAAAAAGATCTTTCTAAACTGGGAGAATGGGCAACTCAATGGCAATGCGGTTCAGTGTAAGCAAGTGTAAAGTGATGCACATGGGGGCAAAAAATCCCAACTTCAAGTATAGCCTGATGGGATTTGAGCTAGCAGAAACCGACAAGGAAAGAAATCTTGGGATTGTGGTGGACAGCTCAGTGAAGACGTCAACCCAGTGTGCAGCTGCTGTAAAAAAGGCAAACTCCATGTAAGGCAAAGGAATTGAGAATAAAACTGCCAATATCATACTGTTCCTATACAAATCTAGGGTGCGACTGCACTTGGAATACTGTGTCCAGTTCTGGTCACCACACCTAAAAAAAGATGTTGTAGAGGTGGAAAAAGTGCAGAAAAGGGCAACTAAAATGATCAAGGGGCTGGAGCATCTCCCCCATGAGAGGTTACAACAGCTGGAGTTGTTTAGCTTGGAAAAAAGGAGGCTAAGGGGAGACATGATAGAGGTGGTCAAAATTATTCATGGTGTGCAGAATGTGGATAGGGAGACATTTTTCTCCCTCTCTCAAAATACTACAACCTGGGGTCATCCTGTGAAGCTGATTGGTGGGAGATTCAGGACAGATAAAAGGAAGCACTTTTTCACAAAGCGCATAGTCAAACTATGGAATTCGCTACCACAGGATGTAGTGATGGCCACTAATTTGGATGGCTTTAAACGGGGGTTAACAAATTCCTGGAGGAAAGGGCTATCAATGGCTACTAGTCCTGATGGCTATATGCTATCTCCAGTACCAGAAGCGGTGAGCCTATGTACACCAGTTGCTGTGGAATATGGGTGGGAGAGTGCTGTTGCACTCATGCCCTGCTTGTGGGTTCCTGGTTGACAGCTGTTAAGCCACTGTGTGAACAGAATGCTAGACTATATGGACCCTTGGTCTGATCCAGCATGGCTCTTCTTATGTTCTGTGTCATAGGATTGCACTCTAAATTGACTCAGGACTAAGACATGTTGACTTACAGCCCTGAGATATCGGAATGTGTTTGCTGAAAAATTCAACAGAATGCTCAAACCAGAAAGAGGACTCGGGCCTCTGTTCAACATGCAGAGTTCTGCCCTTAAAACATTCCAGATTCTGTGTTTGGAAATAAAATAGACAAACATTATTTTGTAATATACTTTTAAGTGTTTATATTGCATTTATGATTAGTGTTCGCCACCTTGAAAATGTTTTGTGCAAAAACACAGGGTTTTTCTTTAAAACAGCAACTAAATAATAAAATAAATAAAATAAATTTCCTTTGCATTGTTGGCATACATTTGGAGCAGAAATATGGGGGTCTGACAACAGGGATCAGAAAATATGTTGAATCAAGATTTCTTGGCTATTATTATTTTTTAAACTCTTCACATTCTTTTGGAAGGAAACTATGGTTGGGCTGAACAAGCTTCCCAAGCAAGGGAATTTGCAGTTGTTAGCAGCACAACAGGAAAAAATACTCCACCCCTTGTAACCTCCAACTGTAGCAGCACCCAGAACAGGGCTTTCCCAGAAGATCTAAGGGTGTCTAGAACTACACATTAGGGCTGATTCGAAAGAAAGAGCAATTTTCATGACCATATTTGTTAGTGCTGAATGGTCCCACCTTTTTTGGCAAGTTTGAAGGGGCTGATGTGAAAGGGAATCATACTGTTAACTTTTCCAGGAAGCATTGCTGTCAATACGGTCATCAGATTCATACATGATCGCTGCTTGGTTAGGATCATCCATGTGACTGGAGCAGGAAGCATTGCTTTCACTCTGAGATCAGTTTGTTTTCTCTCTTTGATGTCAGCATGTAGTCAAATCTAGACCCAAATGACAACCATTCATTCCTCTGCATTCTCTACTAGCACCTTCCTGTACTGCTGGGATGTAGAAACTTAGGCCTGGGAACAAAATCTGGCCCTCTGGAATTCCTCAAATGGCCTTACCCCCTTTCCTTCAACCACAAATCATTTAGTGGTTTCCTGGCTTTGCACAGTCCCCCCCGCCCCAGCTTTGCACAGTTTTTTGAAATGCTTCTCTTAAGGCTTAGCTACTGGCAGCAGGAGCTTTAAACTAAAATATGCTGGCATTTTCGGCCCTGCCCCTTTTGCTTTCCACCTTGCCCAACACTGGCTTGTGGCCACTGAGAGCTTCTTCAAAATGGAATTCAGTGCTCAGGCTGAAAGAGGTTCTCTTATTGTTGTTGCTTATTACATTTCTATACCGCCCCATAGCCAAAGCTCTCTGGGTAGTTTACCGAGAGTTCTGCAACCCTGCTGTATTAGAAGTGCCACCCAGACTCCTTCCAAGTTCTAAAAAATTAGCAACCATCATTCACATGCTTCAGATTGGTTGCCACAAATATCAAAGGCCAAAAGGTAAAAGAGTGAACTTGCAGATTCTTTGGATTAAACGGGACACGACGCCACAGGGGACACAATTTGCACTCCACAGCATCATTTCAGCAGCATGGATTTCTAGGCCTGCTTCTTATGTTTTCACAACAGGGTGAAAGCAGAAAGGCTAGCACTGTCATAAACAAAAACACATCAATATGTAATTTTTGCAACATAATTGAACGTAGGGCTGTGCAGGGATTCCCTGATCTGCCTCACAGGCCACGTTGGGGCTTCCGAGGTGAGCTCAATTCGCCTTGGGCTGATTCGGGGGTGGGGGTGGGACTGTCCTGCTTCAGCCTCTGGAGCCGAAGTGGGATTCAGACATCCGAATCCCGCTTTGGGGATGCCCCCAACGCACTGCCCAGCCCCCAGCCCCTTATCTGGGCCCTCTGGATGCACGCCACCAGCTGTCTTGTTGTTCTGCGGGGGGCAGGGGGGAGCTGCTGCTGCTGCCATCTCCTGGGCCCTCCGGATGCATGCTGGCAGCTGTCTTGTTCTGGGGTGGGAACCATTTTAAAAATGGCTCCCCCTCCCAGAAGTACAAGATGGCTGCCAGTGTGTGTCCAGAGGACCGAGGTAAGGAGCCGGGGGCTGGGAGGTGGCATTGTGGCTGGGCTGGGCTTCTGGATTGCGCTGACCTGCTTCATGTCCCCTGTACCTTGCCTTGGAGGTGGCCTGAAATGTCTCGATGCACCCCCTTTCGACTTGGAGCTAAGGCTTCAGGCCGAAGCGGTGCACAACCCTAATTGAAAGGTTTTATTTTGTAGCTGTTGAGTTGTTGTCCTCCTGATAGGAGAAAAATCTCAAGTGTTTTCATTATCTCTGGCTATTATTCAGGACAGCCAAGGAAGTGACATATTCATTGGAGCTTGTCTTGACGGAATCTTTGTGAAGCACAAAAATGGGCGGCCTCCTGTCATCTTTAGGTGAGTTTATTTCCCAAATTCAGTGGCATTTTTAAACAAATGTTTTCTTGCATCTGCTCCCAACAAGCTAAAGGCGTTTGAGCTGAAGCAAGAATTTCTTTCTCACGTTGAAACTGCACAGAACAAAATGTGAGGCTGTTGTCATACTGTTGACTTGAGAACTGTACTGCCAGTGCGTTCACTATCTTTATCTGATAATTATTGCTTAAAGTCTTTGTCCCTTAATCTCAGGTGTCTAATCATGTGGTTGGTTCAACTCTTGTGTACAAGTGGAAGCATGTACAAAAAGCAATCAACCAAATCTTTAGAACCGTGAAGCATGCAAAGCAGCTAAGAATTTCTGCAAATCTGTAGGATGTAGGCTGGCAAATTCATATTCCCTCTTGCGTGCCTGTGTTGATTTGTGAGGCCCTGAGAGTCTGAATGCCTCTCACTCTTCTTTCCCCATTCCCTTGCATAGGTGGCATGACATTGCTAACATGTCCCACAACAAATCCTTTTTTGCGTTAGAGTTGGCAAATAAAGAAGAGACCATCCAGTTCCAAACTGTAAGTGAGTGAGCTTTTATTTCTATTCATTTTAAAGCAATTGGGGTATGTTGAAGAAATCAGACATTTATTCTGTGTGTGTGTGTGTGTGTGTATTTATATCTTGAAGGTGAACATTTGGTACATTAAAAAAAATCTTCAAATTGGATAAGCAGAAGTCAACACGTTTTGTATTTCCTGTTTGTGGCCTTGTAGGGTCAGGAAGAATTTCCTTTTGTTCTTGGGACTTATTCTCCACCTTCTCTTCAGGAAGTACAATAATCATAATGTTGGGTGAGCAGGGGAGGCACTTAATTGTCTCTTTGGATAAGTCTAGGCCAGTCCTCACTAACCTGGTAGCCTCCAGAGGTGCTGGACTGCAATGCCCTTCAGTCCCAGCCAGCATGGCCATTGGCAGTGCTGTCTGGGAATGATGGGAGTTGCAGTCCAACACATCTGGAGGGCACCAGGTTGGGGGAGGCTGCTCTAGGCCACTTCTTGTAGGATCCTTTGTACTTGAAGACTAAGGGCACAATCCTGTGAGGATAGTCGGCTGCCTCCGAACTTGAAGGCGACCAACTATCCAATGCGGGGCGGGCAGAGCGCAGATCTTCTCCTCTGTGCTCTTGCCACCCTGCATTTCTGGCAAGACAGCCAATTCTGGCTATGTAGCCAGGGCACCTCAGGGGGAGAGGCTGGACGGTGCATAGGAAGCACCGTAGTGGTGCTTCCAGCGTCCCCTCCCCACCCCCAGGAACACCCCCTTTTTGGACCTCTTTTCTTGAGAGTGCAGAGCCGGGGACGAACCGTGCCACCTGCAAGCCAGTGGGGGAGGGGAGTTGGTTTCCTGAGAACTGACCTTGGAGCAGTGGCTCTGAGGTTGGTTTCCAGAAAATGAACAACCCTATGGCCGTCTAGACGCTGTCGAACGGCCCTAGGATTGCGCCCTCAATTTCTTTAAGTGGGTTCACATTGCTGTATGTGTAGTGGGGTGTGTGTGTGTTTATTTTTATTTCTGGTATTATGATAGTATAAAACTTGAATAGAGGCATGGTAGGAGTTTGTAGGCAGGCCTGTGGGTCTGGTTATAGCATGAAATTGGATGTGGCTATTTATTGCTATTGCTGTTTTGCTGGTATCATATTATTATCGATCCCTTCTGCAGTCTTCTATGCTGCTTTTATATTGTTTTTTAAAGATGTTTTATGGTGGTTTTGTTTCATTACATACTGTGATGCTATATTTATTTGATGGAAGCCACCTTGTGAAGGTTTGGCCCTAAAAGACAGCCTAACATTATTTTGAATAAAATAAAATGAAATAAATAAAAGAGTACATCTGCCCCTTGAGTGCTGTATTGCTGCCCCCTTCCTGGCTCTGTGCGCTAAAGGAAAAACCATCCCAAGGAACAATATTGCTACACTGGTACTGTATTGTGCACTGAAGAGATACCATCTTCTACTTTGAATTCAACTTGCAACATACTTGCCAAACAACTTGACTGCTGACACTATACTATATACTAATATAGTATATACTGTATTATGGAGAATCAGTGTGGTCTAAAGGTTGGACGAAGACCTAGGTTCAAATCTCCATTCATCCATGAAGCTCACAGGTTCACCTCGGGTCAATCCCTCTTAGCCTCATCTACCTCACAAGGTTGTTGTAAAGAAAAATGCGGGGGGAGCCATGCATGCTGTCCCAAGCTCCATGGAGGAAGGCTAGGCTAAACAGTTAATAGCTAAATGTAATTCATCAATTATTTTGATAGTTTTCACATATAAGAACTTTTTGTCATGTCACTACTTGTCAGCGGGGAGAGAAATTTATACGCCTTAACCTGTATATGCTGTGATTGTCTCAACTGGGCCCATGTATGCAATCTGTTCAGTGAGGAGAAGCTTTAACATTTGCATATCTGAGTACGTCCAGTGTATGTTGGCCCAAGATGCCCTATCAATATCCTACAAGCAATTTGCAAATTGACTTGTTTGGGCTTGTTGCACTGGAATGTACATGTGCAGGATCTATGGAAAGATTGTGCCCCCCGTGGTTGAATGGTGGACCCAGAAGCAGGGCAGTCATGCCCAGTGGATGGGATAGCTGGATGGGATTCCATTCCTCTCCTCTCTGTGCAGAATCAACCCAGTGAGAAGATAGGCCAAACCAGGCCAATAATTTGGTCCTGCAAACCCACTTCAGTAGGAAAGTGAATTAAACCTCTGCTGACACCAATCCACCCACTTACTTTGTCTTACAACTCTCTCTTTTGTTCTACAGGAAGACATGGAGACAGCCAAATATGTATGGAGGATGTGTGTCGCCAGGCACAAATTTTATAGGCTAAATAAATGTAGTCTGTAAGTACAACAACCCTTTTGTCTCTCTATATATTAACTCTAAATTTGTATTCTGTAATTTACTACTAGTATTCCATAACTTACTACTCAAATAATTAATGTTTTATCTTTCTGAGTACATATTTCTGAGGCTGGAATTTATTTATCTAGGAAATGTGTCAGTGTTCAAAGAGGAGCCCCTTCTGAGGCTGTAGAATTCTTCTTTTTGGTGCTGAATCTGAGAATAATGGCTTGGATCAAAGAACCATGAGTGGTAGGAGAAAATGTATAGCGCTTTCTGGAGCTATTTCACAAGAGGTAGTGGATGTATTCTCACAGTGAAATGCCACAGTGTATCAGGGGTTAAATTTTGCAGGGAAAGGCAACCTGGTGCCTTTCAGATGTTTCAGACTATTATTTATGTATTTATTACACTTCTATACTGCCCAATAGCTGAAACTCCCATAAGATCCAACTCCCATAAGCCCCAATCAATATAGCCAATGGTCAGGGATTATGGTAGTTGTAGTCCAGAACATCTGGAGGTCACCATGTAGCCTGCCCTTGAATTACAATATAAGGAAGAGTGGATAAGGGAAATACAGACTGTAGTATATACACCCTAATAGGTCATTAAAAAGTCTTGAGAGTGAGCTTGTGCAAAGTCTTACACAAGAGCTTGTGGAAATGAAGAAACGTCTCCGGATTTGGGATCACTTTTCTCATACACTGCTCTTCCACTAAGCTGGAAATACCTATTCTGTGAGTGGAACAGGTGTTCTGCTAGCAGAAGGGCATCCTTGGATCCAGCCCTTTGAAACTGTCCAATAAGGCCATGAAGATAATAGTCTCTGAGGTTCCAAAATATTTAACTTTCTAAATATATACTTTTGGTCTGAATTGATGAAAGAAGAAAACCATTGTTGTAGTGGATTTGATTCTGAATTGGCACTCTTGGCATCGTCTGTACTTTCACACCATCAGAACCGCATTGTCAGTAGTTCACATCCCAATCACAGGTAGCCTGTTCTGGAGTAGAAAGTTCATGCTGATTCATTCTTCAGGCTCTGTGTTTTAGGCAGTGGAACCAACTGTGGTCCATTTCAAATAAAGTACATTCTTATCTGGGGTTGCTCTTGATGACAATTCAGAGGCCGAAGCTGGTGCAGAAATAATCATTCTGCGGCCTCCTAGAAGCATATTGTTCTAGATCAGGGATATACAGAAGGTAGATTGCTGGATCAGTTGCAATAGCTCAGCATGGCTTTTTAGTCATGTTTTTGACAATGGCAGTAGCAAAAGGCTTCCCCTTCTCCTGAAATTAGGCTGTTAGAATTCCTAATTTGTAGTAACTCAAGCTGCAATCCTACACTACACACTAACCTGGGAGTAAGTCCCATTGAATTTGGTGGGGCTTACTTCTGAGTAGATGTGCACTGGGTTGCACTGTCAAATACAAGTCATAACAGTATATGGTTAATAGGGTGGAGTGAATAGTTGGTTCCACCCCCTTACATTTGGTGTCATCTACTCAGCTTCAGTTTCGCAACTGGCTTCACCCAACCACCTTCAATTCTGCAGCTGGTTCTGGTTGATGGCCCTCAGGGTTCCAGTAAGGAAATAAAGTGCGCACAAGCCTATAGTATGCCCAAACCTTCCCCAAACTGGCGCCCTCCAAAGTGTTGGACTTCAGCTCCCATCAGCTCCAGCCAGCATGGCCAATGGTCAAGAATGCTGGGAGTTGTAGTCCAAAACATCTGGCAGGCACCAGGTTGGGGAAAGCTGCTCTAGACCAGGGCTGGGCAGAAAGTAGATCTCCAGATGTTTTGAACTTCACCTCCCAGCATTCTTGACCACCGGCCATGCTGGCAGGGGCTTGAAATGCAAAACATCTGGAGATCTGCCTTCTGCTCACTCCTGCTCTAGACCCCTGGTTTTGTCTACATCTCACTGCAATGTCTGTTGTCACCTTCATGCCTCGTTAGTGTTCTCTGTGCATCAGATAGCAATCAGGGATTTTAGAGACACAGTTTTAGGCGTAAATGTACAATGCCATTGTCCATTGTCCAATTGTCCATTGTCTTCCTCTTTTGACATTGTCTTCCTCTTTTGACATGAGTGGTCTACTTGCATGAACCTTGTACTGTGTGTGGAGGGAACTCTCACAATACTACAGCAGCAACAGGTGGTGGGGTGCTCAAAAATGAAATCCTTGATCATAAAAGTTGCTGTTTCTGGTATTGTGCAAGTTCCACGTGTTACCCATTCAAGTGACATGGCAAGTAAGTAACTATTTTCACCTATACTTCTGGTAAGAGAACCAAACTAGCATCATTCATTTTGGTAATATGTGCAGCTTTGTCGTCTGGGAGCTTGTGTGAGACTAAACCCATCTCAGCAATGGACTCTCCATCAAGCAGAACGATCAAGCAGAAAACGGGGGGTGACGGGAGACACCCTCTTGAACAAATGAAATCAAAACACTGCACGTTAGCAGCTATAGAAGTGGTAAAAAGTAAATATAGTAAAAATGGATGCATGCAATTAAAATAGTCCCATTCTTACTTCCAAGCCATTAACAATGGCATATATAAATGTTCTAGAATTCAGATCTTTAGGTCAATGTATGTATTACTATGGTTCCATTTGCACAACAAACATTGCCATGAGCCTCTTCCCATGAGGACTTTTGTTACAGAATTTCCATGTGTTGTGTGAACAGTGCAGATAAGGAAACTGCACGAAACTTGGGAGAAATTAAAATATACAATAGATGGACTGAATAGGGGTGGTGGGGGGAAGGCCAAAAATTTGAAATGGTGTCATGATGTGGGGAGGCCCAGTGTTGTAGGAAGCAATTCTTGTTAAGGTGCTGTTTCTCTTTTGTGATTGTGGTTGCTAATGTACCTACATTGGTCCATCTCTACCCTTCATATTCTCCATAATTTAAACAAACAAGCCACGCCTCTCATTACATGTAAACTAATGACTTTAATTTTCATATCATTTTACATTGAATTGTTTGTGCAAAATGATCCTGAATTTCATATAGCAAACATGATGCATTTATTGCTTTTTAATATTCTGGTATAATAGATGTAAAAACATTGAGAACATTGATACAGCCCCTCAAAACAAACCCATAGCCAAACAAAACAGCCTTATATGGGACTTAGAATTCATGGGATTTGGTGTGTGTATGTGTTTTTGGGGGGGGGGGTGACCATGGTGAATGTTTGCATAGTTTTGTCTGTCTCTTGGTTTGTTTAACATATACAGCTAGCATTTTTCTCTCTAGCAATGAGGACTAGGAACTTATATTTGTAAACTAGCAGCAGGGAATCTTTGACTCCTAACTCACGTCTGCTGGCAAAGAATAAAAGCTACCTCAGAAACTACATGTGTTCCATCCCTGTTATAGACTAACAGAATCCTTCTCCTATACCAGGAGGTTTATTTTTTCATTCTGTGGTGTTGGAAGGGCTGGGTGGTCATGACCATAATGGAGAGAACACCCTTTGAAAGCCCACTTGAAGCTGTATTGACAATGTCTCCTCTGTTGATAACCAACATCCTTTCTTTTAAATGTGCTATTTCATTGCCTATATTTTGTCTGCATGTACCTTGTCTCTAGAGACTCCCCAGACTCTCCGCCTGAGGAAGGCTCTCAGAAATCTTTCCTCATTCTTTCCTTTCCACGCTTTCCAATCCTCTCTCGTCCTTCTCTGCCCAAAGGGTGAGCCAGAAAACATTCTCTTTCTTTCCTTCTGTGTTCTTTGCATGTCAGGTATTTGTATGGCTCCCATGTTTGCTTGTGGCAAGGCTAGCCTTACTGTAAGGTGATGTGATGCAATGCAGCTAACCCCTTAGGCATCAGATTCTAGTGGGGGCACCATTTCCTTGCCCCATCTCCCTCCGTGTGACATTTAAAGCAGCCTTCCCCAACCTGGTGCCCTCCAGATATGTTGGTCTGTAATACCCATAATTCCAAACCAGCATGGCCACCTGGCTGGAAATTACGGGAGTTGCAGCCTGTCACACCTGGAGGGCACCAGGTTGGAAAAGGCTGCATTAAACACCTGCGCAAAGTAGGGATGCAGTGAGGCAAATCACTTTTGACATGGTTTCAGGACGAGTATATCTAAGGCTGGCACCAGCTTGTGATATTACAAATGGAACGTGCTGGACATGCAGAAAGTTTCTAGAAACACTACAACCCGTAAGATCAGGTAAACACTACAATTTTCTTAGTGATGTGATAATGTGTTTCATATTATCCAATTTAAATAGGATCTGAGGGTGTGCAAAAATCCCTATCTTGTGCAAGGTTGTGCATAGAGTACCATCTAATTTAACTGGTCCTTAAACCATGTGCCTCCCCTTTTGTATACACCGTTTGCACACTGACACAGTTGCCTTCTGGGTCACTGGACTGGAGCACTGGTTAAGAACCTTTTAAATGACATGGTAGGCTGTATGGACCCCCACATGGATTGGTACTTTTCATGCACCTTACATTTTGAATAGATTGGTATTCCAGGCAACGCTTTGTGAGAGGGAGCATTTGGAGTACTGCAAACGGCAGCAGAGGAACATGTTGAAGTTCAACAGTTATGTGGATGGGTCTCCTCCCGGTTATAGTCTCACCTACACTAAAACGCAATGTAATTCTGTACTGCAGTGCAAGCAGGGCTTAATGCTGGAAGCAGGTATGCCTATCCAAATATGCACAGCTCTGTCCAGTTTTAGCAGCATGTTCTACCCACTCTAAGATAAAGTTACATATGGCAGTGTGAACTGAGCTAAAATTCTCTCAGCATCCCCTCTTCCAGCATTTGGTCTGGGCAACTAAAAAAAAAAATGGGGCAAGACAGGACTTGGGGATTCACCAGTTGTTACCAAATAAATGCATGTTGTGGTGAGAGTCAGAAATCTAGCCAGGCAGACTAGCTACAGTACAAGCAGTTAATCTTGAGGAATTCCGCTGAAGGCTAAACAAAACGTTACTAGCTCCCTTTTGCCGTAGTCCAGTACACTTCTGGAAATCCAAATTGTTCTTGCTCTGAACTTCTGATGTGGATGCAATGCACACAAAATGAGTGTTTATGCCGTATTCTTCTGGACCGCTGATGGAGAAGGAATGTTAAAAGCCACAGTGTTTTCTTTGATTTGCTTTGTTTTGTGTGTGCTCTCCAGTGGTGGAGGATTATGCCTTTGGGTGGCGAGTGGGCTCTTGGAATAATATCCACTTTAAGAGTTTGGAGCACTAAAATCTGTCCCTGAGGCTCCAGTCCTCAAAAGACTTACTAGGGAAAAAGTTCTATTGAATATAGTCAAACTTACTTCTGGGTAAAGATGCATAGAATTGCAATGTCAATGACATAATTGCAAAATCTGTATTTTTATCATGTAACTTTGCTTTGTAGACAAGCTCAGGCAGTGACAGTGAATCCAGTTAGGAGGCGATCATCCTCCAGGATGTCTCTGGTAAGGTCTCTAGCTCTGATGTGTTCCTTGGATTTTTTTAAAAAGTTATTTATTAATGGAGTAAGGTTGCCTCTTAAAGCAGAAAAGTGTTTTTGATATAAAGTAATCACTAGTGAAACCAGGAAGACTGGATTGTCTATAGGTTTTCAGCTTTGTACAGTTTTCTAGTTGGACTACAGCTCAGTATGAAAATCTCCTTTCAACTTGATACAGATATATTTTAGTTGCTTCCATGAATCAAGAGATAACAATTGGTCTCTTAACTGTTCCTAGTTTTTTCTAAGACAGGAAGTCCACCCTTTCTTTGAACAGTGAACACCTTCAAATAAATAAACACAGTAAATTGAGAGAAATTACTGTGGAAACCCAGCCTCCACTGTGAATTCTGTACCATACAAACACTATATTTTTCAGTAGTACCCTATGTTAATTAAGTACCCTATGTTAATTACCCTATATTAATTAAGCATATTACACACCACTTGTGTGGTGCTGCACCACTTAGCTTGTATATAAATTTCTAATACAACTTTTCATCTGCTAAAGCACTTGACAATTCTTTAAATGCCAGTTGCTGGGGAACACAAGCAGGAGGGCACCATTGTACTCATGTCCTGCTTATGGGCTTCCCATAGGAAACTGGTTGTATATTGTGGCAACGGATCGCTGGACTGGGTAGGCCTTAGGTCTGATCCAGCACATCTCCTCTTATGTTCTTAAAGTGGTTAGGGCATAATCCTATGCATGTTTAGAGAGAAGAAAAGGCCTGCAACTCAGCATGCCCCAGGTAGGGCATGGCTAGCTGAGGCTTGCTGGGAGTTGTAGGCCTTTTATCTCTCTAAACATGCATAGGATTGCACCCTAAGTCTCAGTATTTCAAATGTAGGACTGTTCTAATAGTCCCATTTTACAAAAGGAGGAGTGCAGTAAGAGAGAAGACCTTGTTGTTGTTGTTGTTCAGTCGTTCAGTCGTGTCCGACTCCTCGTGACCCCATGAACCATAGCACGCCAGGCCTTCCTGTCCTGCGCTCTCTCCCGGAGCGTGCTCAAGTTCATATTCATTGCATCGGTGATGCTATCTAGCCATCTCATCCTCTGCCGTCCCCTTCTCCTTTTGCCTTCAGTCTTTCCCAGCATCAGGGTCTTTTCCAGGGAGTTTTCTCTTCGCATTAGGTGGCCAAAATATTGGAGCTTCAGCTTCATTATCTGTCCTTCCAATGAGCACTCAGGGTTGATTTCCTTTAGGATGGACTGATTTGACCTCCTTGCAGTCCAGGGCACTCGTAAGAGTCTTCTCCAGCACCACAGTTCGAAAGCATCAATTCTTCGGCGCTCAGCCTTCCTTATAGTCCAGCTCTCACAGCCATACATTACTACTGGGAAAACCATAGCTTTGATTAGACGGACCTTTGTCGGCAAGGTGATGTCTCTGCTTCTTACTATGCTGTCTAGGTTGGCCATAGCTTTCCTCCCAAGGAGCAAGCGTCTTTTAATTTCATGGCTACAGTCACCGTCTGCGGTGATCTTGGAACCCAAGAAAGTAAAATCTGTCACTGCTTCCATTTCTTCCCCTTCTATATGCCAGGAAGTGATGGGGCCAGATGCCATGATCTTAGTTTTTTTAATGTTGAGTTTCAAACCAGCTTTTGCACTCTCCTCTTTCACCCTCAACAAGAGGCTCTTTAGATCCTCTTCGCTTTCTGCCATTAGGGTGGTATCGTCTGCATATCGGAGGTTGTTGATAATTCTCCCAGCAATCTTAATTCCGACCTGTGATTCATCCAACCCGGCATTTCTCATGATGTACTCTGCATATAAGTTAAATAAGCAGGGTGACAATATGCAGCCTTGTCGTACTCCTTTCCCAATTTTGAACCAATCGGTTGTTCCATGTCTGGTTCTTACTGTTGCTTCTTGACCCTCATGAAGGAGCAGGGATTTGAACTCGGGTTCTTTCTTATAAACCAGACTAAAGTAGATGGCTTGTAGAATTTGGATTTAAATCATGGAATTGGATTTGACCATAGGGGAGAAGCACTGGAGCAAAGGTACTGAGGGTCTTAAGCAGACAAGACCTTGAGCTGACAATGATGTTGTTGTTCTTGTTTATTCGGTCAGTCGCTTCCGACTGTTCGTGACTTCATGGACCAGTCCACGCCAGAGCTTCCTGTCAGCTGTCGACACCCCCAGCTCCCCCAAGGTCAAGTCCGTCACCTCCAGAATATCATCCATCCACCTTGCCCTTGGTCGGTCCCTCTTCCTTTTGCCTTCCACTTTCCCTAGCATCAGCATCTTCTCCAGGGTTCCTGTCTTCTCATGATGTGGCCCAAGTACTTCAGTTTTGCCTTTAAGATCATTCCCTCAAGTGAGCAGTCTGGCTTTATTTCCTGGAGTATGGACTGGTTTGATCTTCTTGCAGTCCAAGGCACTCTCAGAATTTTCCTCTAGCACCACAGTTCAAAAGCATCTATCTTCCTTCGCTCAGCCTTCCTTATGGTCCAGCTCTCGCAGCCATAGGCTACTACGGGGAATACCATTGCTTTAACTATGCGTACCTTTGTTGTCAGTGTGATGTCTCTGCTCTTCACTATTTTATCAAGATTTGTCATTGCTCTCCTCTCAAGTAAACGTCTTCTGATTTCCTGGCTGCAGTCAGCATCTGCAGTAATCTTTGCGCCTAGAAAGACAAAGTCTGTCACTGCCTCCACGTTTTCTCCCTCTATTTGCCAGTTATCAATGAAACTGGTTGCCATAATCTTGGTTTTTTTGAGGTTTAACTGCAACCCAGCTTTTGCACTTTCTTCTTTCACCTTCATCATAAGGTTCCTCAGCTCCTCCTCGCTTTCAGCCATCAAAGTGGTATCATCTGCATATCTGAGATAGTTAATGTTTCTTCCAGCGATTTTAACTCCAGCCTTGGCTTCATCAAGCCCAGCACGTTGCATGATGTGTTCTGCGTAGAGGTTGAATAGGTAGGGTGAGAGTATACAACCCTGCCGTACTCCTTTCCCAATCTTAAACCAGTCCGTTGTTCCGTGGTCTGTTCTTACCGTTGCTACTTGGTCATTACAGATTCCTCAGGAGGCAGACAAGATGACTTGGCATCCCCATAACCCCAAGAACTTGCCACAATTTGTGATGATCCACACAGTCAAAGGCTTTAGAGTAGTCCATAAAACAGAAATAGATGTTTTTCTGAAACTCCCTGGCTTTCTCCATTATCCAGCAGATATTGGCCATTTGGTCTCTAGTTCCTCTGCCTTTTCGAAACCCAGCTTGTACATCTGGCAATTCTCGTTCCATGAATTGCTGGAATCTACCTTGCAAGATCTTGAGCATTACCTTACTGGCATGTGAAATAAGTGCCACTGTTTGATAGTTTGAACATTCTTTGGTGCTTTCCTTTTTTGGTATGGGGATATAAGTTGATTTTTTCCAATCTGGTGGCCATTCTTGTGTTTTCCAAATTTGCTGGCATATGGCATGCATCACCTTGACAGCATCATCTTGCAAGATTTTAAACAGTTCAGCTGGGATACTGTCATCTCCTGCTGCCTTGTTATTAGCAATGCTTCTTAAGGCCCATTCAACCTCACTGTTCAGGATGTCTGGCTCTAACTCACTGACCACACCGTCAAATCTATCCCCGATATTATTATCCTTCCTATACAGATCTTCTGTATATTCTTGCCACCTTTTCTTGATCTCTTCTGCTTCTGTTAGGTCCTTGCCATCTTTGTTTTTGATCATACCCATTTTTGCCTGGAATTTACCTCCGATGTTTCTAATTTTCTGGAAGAGGTCTCTTGTCCTTCCTATTCTATTGTCGTCTTCCGCTTCCGTGCTTTTCTTGTTTAAAAATAATTCCTTATCTCTTCTGGCTAACCTCTGGAATTTTGCATTTAATTGGTCATACCTCCTTCTATCACTGTTGCCTTTTGCTTTCCTTCTTTCTTGGGCTGCTTCCAGTGTCTCAGCAGACAGCCATCTTGCCTTCTTGGTTTTCTTTTTCTTTGGGACGTTTTTTGTTGCCGCCTCCTGAACAATGTTGTGAACTTCTGTCCATAGTTCTTCCGGGACCCTATCTACTAAATCTAGTCCCTTAAATCTATTCTTCACCTCCACTGCATATTCATGAGGAATATTAGTGAGCTCATATCTAACTGATCTGTGGGTCTTCCCTATTCTCTTTAGTCTGATTCTGAATTGTACAATAAGAAGTTCGTGATCTGAACTACAATCTGCTCCAGGTCTTGTTTTTACCAACTGCATAGATGTCCACCACCTTTGGCTACAAAGGATGTAGTCAATCTGATTTTGGTGTCGACCATCTGGTGAAGTCCATGCATAAAGTCGTCTCTTAGGTTGTTGGCAGAGAGTGTTTGTTATGCACAGTGAGTTGTCTTGGCAAAATTCTGTCAGCCTATGTCCCGCTTCATTTTGTTCTCCCAGACCATGCTTGCCTGTAATTCCAGGTGTCGTTTGACTACCCACCTTAGCATTCCAGTCTCCTGTAATGAAAATAACATCTTTGTTTGGTGTACTATCCAGTAGGTGCTGCAGATCCTCATAGAACTGATCTACTTCTGCTTCTTCAGCATCTGTGGTTGGGGCATATATTTGGATCACTGTGATGTTCAGTGGCTTACCCTGAATTCGAATTGAGATCATTCTGTCATTTTTTGGATTGTATCCAAGCACTGCTCTAGCCACTTTATTACGAATTATGAAGGCTACTCCATTTCTTCTGTGGTCCTCTTGTCCACAGTAGTAGATCTGGTGGTCATTTGATGTGAAGTGGCCCATTCCAGTCCATTTCAGTTCACTGACACCCAAAATGTCTATATTTAATCTTGACATCTCCCCAATCACCACATCCAATTTGCCCTGGCTCATAGATCTTACATTCCAGGTTCCTATGGTGTGTTGATCTTTAGAACTTCGGATTTGTCGTTCACCACCAGCACCATCGGCTGCTAGCTGTCCTTTCAACTTTGAGCTAGCTGCGTCATCATATCTGGGGCTAGTTGAACTTATCCTCAGTTCCTCCCCAGTAGCATTTTGACCATCTTCCGACCTGGTAGTCCCATCTTCTGATGGTATACCGACATATCTCTGGTTGTACTGATCCATGTAGTTTTCATGGTAGCTACCATATCTTGTTATTTCATATACATTTTTTGTAGATGAGGTAGCTAATAAGAAGCTAGTACGAACTGCAAATTTTAAAGACTTCTTATAATTCCTCCAAGTATTACCCATTAGATTAGTGGGGTATTGAATGCGGCAGATGATTTATAGGTTTAAAATCAGCTTTTAACTGACATTTGATACTGGCAAGATACAAAGCCCTCAACAGCATCCATTTGCTTCATTGTGGTCAGTCCCCCTTCTTTCCATAGGGCTAATCCCTTTTATAAGGCTTAAGTTTAGGCTCCTCCTCCAGCTGCTTTTCCAGGGAGGAAGTCATCCACACTCACTTCCTAAAAACATACATAACTGTGGCTCAGCAGCCAGCCCCTTATTAGGCTCTTCTTGTTAGTAAGTATGAAGCTACTTCTTTTATTCTGCATTGATTCTGTTAGCTAATCTAGGTAGGTTTCACACAACTGAGCGAGTAATTCCTTAATGATAGCCTGAGTTAGCTGCTGAATGGTTATTGGCTTAATGTAGATATTGCTAATCAGGTGGTTGGCAGGTGTTGCAGTCTGTGTCCTATTACCCTCAAGAGATGTATTTTGGATGACCAAGATTTGATTGTTTGTGCCTGTCAAAATACAGACACCCAGATTCAGCATTTTTCGTATAGGCGCAGGAGTTGGGATAGGCACATGGACTGCCTTCCCTGTCCACAAACCTGAAGGCATCCTGTTACCTTTAATTAAGGATGCAATCCTATGTATGTTTAGACTAGAGGTGTATGGATCCCCTACCTTCCCGGTCCAGGGGGGGTGGTGGCCCGCAGTGGGGGGAGGCGATCTGTCCGTCCCCCCCAGAATCCGTCTGGGCCGGCTCTGCTCCGTGGGGATCCAGCAGAGCCGGCCGCCGGGTCTGCATCACTGGCGATACAGCCGGCCGCCATTGCCATGCTGTATCGCTTCACTGGGCTAACTAACTCTGGACTCAGATGGCGTCCACTACGCCATTTGCGGACGTAAAGCTGGTAGATTAGCCTAAATGCAGCCATTTATGGCTGCATTTAGGTAAATCTACCAGCTTTATGGCTGCAAATGGCGTAGTGGACGCCATTTGTGTCCCTGTTTTTCTCACGATAGGCTATGCATTCGCGAGAAAAACAGGGACCCAAATGGTGTCTGCTACACCATTTGCGGCTGTAAAGCTGGTAGAGTTACCTAAATGCAGCTGTAAATGGCTGCATTTAGGCTAATCTACCAGCTTTACGGCCACAAATGGCGTAGTGGACACCATTTGCATCCGGAGTTAGTTAGCCCAGTGAAGTGATACGGCATGGCAATGGCGGCTGGCTGTATCGCCAGTGATGCAGACCCGGCGGCTGGCTCCGCTGGATCCCCACGGAGCAGAGCCGGCCCAGACGGATTCTGGGGGGGGACGGACAGATTGCATGGCAATGGCGGCTGGCCGTATCACCAGCGATGTGGACCTGGCGGCCGGCTCCACAGGATCGATGCGCGGAGTGGAGCCAGCCCGGATGGGTTCCGGGGCAGGCAGAGGTGAGTTCTGCCACGGGCCCCAAAGGGACCAGATTCTTGGAATCCAGCCTCATTGGGGTCCGTGGCGGAATTATCCGCCATCCCTAGTTTAGACAGAAATAAAGTCTGACATCTCTTAGGCTGGATTCACACGACACACTAACCCACACCCAGTGGTTGAGTGTGGGTTGTTGTTGAACAGAGCGCATTTTCCTCAGGGTGGCTTGTTAACCATGTAATGTGGCTTGTTAACCATTCTGAACAACCCAGCATCAAATCATGGGTTTTCAAGGTGGCTTGTTTGAGAAAAATAAGCCACACTGCATGGTTAACAAGCCACCGTGTGGAAAATGTGCTACATTCAGGCAACACGATAACGCACAATTCAACAACAACCCACAGTTCAACAACAACCTTCACTCAACCACTGAGTGGGGGTTAGTGTGTTGTGTGAACCAGTCTTAGTATGTCCCAGCCAGCCAAGCTGGCTGGGGGATGCTGGGAATTGTAGGACTTTTTTCTGTCTAAACATACATAGGATTGAAACAATCAGCCAGTTGGAGAAAAGTTTCCTTCTTGTGCTCAGAGCTGCTCTGAAATAAAACGAGTGAGCAGGAAACTTTTTGCAAAACCCCTGCACATGAGCTGGGTTAAAGGTTTAGGTTTTTTCTATTATCTTATCTGGTTTTTATCTCCACTTATTTCTATAATACCTTTTCAGCAGCCCAAACCGCAGCCTTATATGATGCCACCGCCACCACCTCAGCTACACTACAATGGACACTATGCAGAACCCTATACATCTTCGCAAGGTAAATACAGTAAATTAAAGTATTTTATCCTGCCGGTGCTTTGTGAGGGAGAAAATGCATTCTCTAGTCGGAAGAGGTAGAGAAGAATCTGAGTGTCCGTTATGCTTTGCTGTTATTAATGGTCTCAGCATAGTCAGTGCCTGGATGGAGACCGTGTGAGTTCCTCTCATGTAGGAACATAGGATGCCGTCTTATACCGGATCAAACTACTTGTCCCTCTGGCCCACCATTGCCTGTTTTGGCTGGCAGTGGCTTTCCAGGTGGTGTTCTGTCTAAACATGCATAGGATTGCACCCTAGTTTTGGAACAAAGTTCCCTTCTTGTGCTCAGAACTGCTCTGAAATAAAATGAGTGGGCAGCAGGCTTTTTGCAAAGTCTTTTGGGTCAAAGTCTTTGCCATCATTTGCCACCAGATCCTTAAACTGAAGGAACTGGGGAGTAAAATTAGGCTCCACCACTGACCTGTAGTCCCTCCCCAAAGTATGTTGCAACTGGGAGACTTCTGTCTAAGGAGACAGAGGTAACACGTTGAACACAAGGAAGAACATACTACTGGAGAACCTCCACCCACCTGTAGCACAGGGATGGGAAACCTTTTTCATCCTGAGAGCTACGCTTTCTCATGGGTAACCTGCTGAGAGCCACATTCCAGCCATTGGCAGGGCCAAAGCCACACACACCTCCCATTCCTGCCCGTGGAGCAATTGGACTTGAAAAAAGCATTCCACTGACTCCAGTGGGTGGGTTTTTGCACTGCTGTTGTCATTATCATCATCATAAATGTAAAAAACATTTTTGCCCTGCTCTTCAGCCAAAAAAGGCTCCTCGAGCAGCTAATTGTGGCACCAGGGGGAGTTCACAGCAGAAAAGGGTTAACCTTTCCCACCCCTGCGGTACTGCCTAAAACACCTCCCTGCGCTGCGTTCGACTTGAAAAAGCCTCCCATTGCCTCCAGGGCGGCTTTTTCAAAGCCTAATTGCTACATAGGAGTAATTTTTAGAGGGGAGTACAGTGTGCAGGGAGCAGAGGGTTAAGCCCTCTCTCCCCAGGTGTGACCTCCATGCTGTAGTTAGGCTTGAAAAAACACGCCCTGAGTTTCTGAGAGCACGGAGGCGTCCACTCAGGTTCAAGCAAATGCAAGTAGGGAAGTCCCCTTCAGACTTTCCCCCTGAACATGGGAAGGTCGGGGACTGAACGGACCAGGGGATCCTGGAAATGGGGACTTCCATGGGAGCCCATGTCCCCTCCCTACTTTTGTCCCTCACATGATCAGCCTGAATACCACCTGCATAGGGCTTTAGTTTCCATATGTCCATACCTTCCACTAGGTAGAAGCATTTTACTGCGGTCATCTATTCAGCACTTCAGATAATTAGTTGTTTGTAATAAAGTTGTTGGAGGTTTATTTGCTGACCCAGAGAGATGTGGTTCTGCTAGTAATAAAACACACACACATTAGTGCAGCAGAAGGTTGATTCTTTGATTACAACTATTACGTGCCTGTTTTGCCATTTCTCTGGGTGGCTCCAAATGGATGCTTAACTCATGTGTTTCAGATAATCTCTATGGGAATAACCAGAATGGCTATTACTGCCACTCTCAGACCAGCTTGGATAGGGCCCCACATGACTACAACGGCCGTATCCGCAACGGGAGCATCTACAGCGCTCACAGCACAAACTCCTTGAATAACCCACAGCACTACATGCAGCCGTCGCCCATGTCCTCCAACCCGAGCATTACTGGCAGTGACGTCCTCCGATCAGATTACGTCCCATCGCACCGGCACAGTGCCCTTATACCACCTTCTTATCGGCCTACCCCGGATTACGAGACAGTGATGAAGCAGCTTAACCGGGGAATGATCCACTCTGACAAGCAGAGTCATTCCATGAGGAATCTCAACATTGGCAATTCATATGCATACAGTAGGTCTGATGCCATGGTCTACAGCCAGCCAGAAATCCGAGAACATGCTAATTTCGCCTCCCCTCACTCTGGCCACTACCCATTTAACCTGAACTACAGTTTCCACAGCCAGTCCCCCTACCCCTATCCTGCTGAACGGCGCCTGGTAGTTGGAGCGGTGAGTGTGCCTGAGCTAACAAATGTACAGCTGCAGGCCCAAGATTATCCTGCACCAAACATCATGAAAACTCAAGTCTACCGCCCCCCTCCTCCTTATCCTTATCCCAGACCGGCTAACAGCACCCCAGACCTGTCCCGGCACCTCTACATCAGCAGCAGCAATCCAGATCTCATCACGCGGCGGGTCCATCACTCGGTCCAGACGTTTCAGGAGGACAGCCTGCCCGTCGCACATTCCCTCCAGGAAGTGAGCGAGCCCTTAACATCTGCCCGGCATGCTCAGCTGCAGAAGAGGAATAGTATTGAAATAGCCGGCCTGGCCCACAGCTTCGAGGCCATGAGGATTAAAGAGAGGACCATGTCGGCATCCGCTGCGGATGTGGTCCCTCCGAAGGTGGTCCCCGGGGGGTCGCAGCCCACTGTTTTTCTGGAGAGAACAAAACAGGAGGAAAATGAGGAGCAAGATGAAAATGTGAACTATGGGCATAAGAAGTCTCTTTCAGATGCCACAATGCTGATTCACAGCAGTGAGGAAGAGGAAGAATTTGAAGAAGAAAACAAGACTAATCCAGCCCTCTCTCCATTCACCAGTGGAAAACCCCAGCTTCCTTCTATCATGGGGTGTTACACTTCGGAGTCCTTACTGAACTATCCATACAGTTCTGTCGCTTCGTCTCCTGGCCCTTTACATATACATGAACCCAAGTTGCATATCACGGAGACTGAGAAGAGGGTAAAAGATGTGAGCCCCACCCATATCATGGTTGATACTCAAGTGCAGAGGAGAGGTGATGGGCTGTTGACCCCATCTGTGTCCGAGTCTGACTTAACTCTTTCTGCGAGGTACAGGGTGCGGAAGGATTCTGTAAAGAAGAGACCTGTGTCTGAATTACTTTCGGGGAAGAAGAATATAGTAGAAGGGCTACCTCCTTTAGGGGTGAGTTCTCGCAGGGTTTTTCTCTTCTGTCTTTCTAAGTCAATGTTCCCCAACCTGATGCCCTCTAGAGGTGTTAGACTACAACTCCCATAATCCCTGGCCAGCATGGCCAATGTCCAAGCAACATCTGAAACGCTACATGTTCTCCACCCTGGTGTAAGGTCCCTGTGTAGATCATCACATGTCACAATTGTATTATGTCAGGGTGGGCAATTGTGGGCCTCCGGATGTTTTGGCCTGCAACTCCCATGAGCCCTAGCCGGTACAGCCAATGGTGAGGGATCATGGGAGTTGTGTCCTTGTGTCTAAGTAGACAAGGCTCTGTAAGGCTGCTTTGCCCAGATATAAGAGAGTATTCAAGGAACACAGTTCCAGGGGTTGATACTGCTGCCTGTTCTGCTCAGAGCAACTAATCCAGTACTCATTGAGTTATTCCTTTAATTAAGACGTGACATCATACCTGGATCCTCCATTGTGACTTACTTGGGCTAAAGTGTTTGGGATTTTGTCTTTCTAGAGCAGGGGTGGGAAACCTGTGGCCCTCCAGATGTTGTTGGGCTGCAGTTCCCAGCATTCCAGATCATTGGCCATAATGGCTGGGGTTGCTGGGATTTGGAGTCCACCAACAACTGGAAGGCCACAGATTCCCCACCCATCTTCTAGAGGATGCAACCCAGACAGTATTTTGCTTTCATGCCTAGCAGTCTGAGGGATTACCTTAATTGGCTTTTAGCCTCAGCAGAGAGTTAGGTGCTATACAAACAGGGACAGATTGAAATCTACTGGTAAATCTCTGGGTGATTTGCAGTAGATCAGCAAGGACTTCCGCCTTCCAACTGTTTAACAATAGCAACAATAAAATAGTTCTTCTTTCTCTCCCACCACCCTGCCCAGTAATTTTGCTGAAATGAAGAACGTTTGGGGCAACCAAGAGTGGATTTTTCTGTGGAAGGCCTGTGAGTGCCATTCAGTTTTGGTATCCTACTCAGAACAAATTCCTGGTCTCGGAAATCTTTAATTCTAAGTGTATGTCTTCTGTACTGGGCTCCAGTTGGTGGATCTCAAAGTTCTAGTAAAAAATGAAGTAGATCCTATAAGCTTGAAGTCTGCCCATCCCTGCTATACAGAATAGTGTTCTCCCTAAATATATAATCAGTGTCTTGTCTGTCTATTGTAGACTAAGCCTCCACTTCCATCCCCACTATACCCTAACACATCTGTAAAGTACATGGTATAGCTCCTTGCTCAGACCATCTGTGTTACCTTGACTAACCTATTTCTTGTCCCACAGGAATCTTTGCCTTGCCTAATGTGTTCCTTTCCTACAGGCATTTTTGGTATGGTTAGGCATCTGCTTTATCTAACTCTGATATGTCTTTGTTTATTTTTACATTACTCTTCAAAGCTGCCCCCTCCCCCAGTAACATGAACATGAATATGTGAACTTGTAGAAAATAGAAGATCATGCTCTCTCATTGCACCTGTTTTCTGATGAGCTGTACTCGTTGCTGGTGTGTGCTGAATTTCTGTTTCAGAGGTTAACTGCCAACTTGCATGTTCGGATGGCACAGTCCTAAGGAGCTGGATAATCTTCCAGTTTTGCTTCTGTGTACTGAATTTTGAAACACTAAATATTCTTAGTTGGGGGACATTGTGGGTCTGCCAATAAAAATGTTCAAATTTCTGGGGGTTATATGTTGAAGTGTATTTGATATGCACGTTTATGTGTTCTGGGATTTCACAGGAGTGTACAAAAGCCACAGAAGGTGTTACCAGCTGCAGAATTTAACCTCTCAAGAAACTCAGCCTTCATTAAAATCAAGTTTCTAGTCCTTAAGGTTGTGAAAATGTGTCTGAAAGTCTATAGGCAATGCCTGGTGAAACCTCAAAAGCCAGAGGAGTTGCCTGAATAAAACATCTAGTTGGTCAGAGGAGGCAGGACTTCAGTGTTTTGGAGATCTCTTTGCCCCTCCCTATGATCAGCAGAAGGATAATAAATTCTGCACAATAATTTAAATTGCAGAGTTTATGGCTTTTCCTGTAGCAGGAATCTGCTTTTCCTGTAGCAGAATTTTGGTTTTGTTCTTGCACAATGTTGGTGTTGGGAGCGCTGTGTGTGTGTGTGTGTGTGTGTGTGCGCGCGCGTGTGTATGTATGTGTGTTAAGGTGCAGGTACAGGTACATAGTCTAAGATATACAGAAATGCATATTTGCCAAGTTAGCATTTAAAAAATTATTTGGCAGCAGCTGCCACCTGACCTCATGTTAAGTGCATTTTCAGGACCATACAGGTGTGCACATCTGGTAAACAGAAGTCCAATGGAGCAGTACAAAGTGCTTTCCCGTAGTGGTTTATAATGCGTCAATTGGCTTCATATTCACAAGTTGCTTTCCAAGTTTCCCTTTGTTTCTGATGGCTAGGTTAATCAGTTATGCTGTCTGAGGCCACATCCAGGCAGCAGCTTTTCATGCTTCGATGCTGTAGTGCACAACTGGGAAAGCCGAGAACAGCTTTCCCTGGGAAAAGATGGGTATCTTTCCCTTTGGAAACTGCTACCACAAGCCATGGGCAGTGAAGACCCAGCACTGGTTCCACTCAGCTCCGTGAACCAGGAGGGAACCAGAAGGGTAAAACCCTCACAGTGTGCATGGGAATGGTATCAGACAGTGGAGGCTGGTGGCTCCGATGTCAGTGAGGCATTGAATGCACTCCGGGTTTCGCACCTTGGATAGCTCCTTTAGAGTTCTGTCTGAACCGCAGAGTAGATTCACAGCTCCAGTGACATCGGAGCTACCAGCCTCCACTAGTATCAAGTGCAGTCTACATACTTCCTCCCTCTGTTTTTCAGTTGGTAATCAGTTCTGGGTGTGATCCTGTATGCAGTTAGGTTGCTTTGATCCCACTGCGAGCCAGTGTAGTGGTTAGAGTACTGGCCTTGGAGAGGAGCAAGCTGGGTTCAGATCCCTGCTTACCCACAAAGCTGAGCCAGTGGCACATACTCAGCCTTGCCTGCCTTGCAGGATTGTTGTGAGTATGAATGGCAGGAAGGGCCGCATGTCTGCTATACCCTGAGCTCCTTGGAGGAAGAAGGGCAGGATAAAGGCATAATAAATTCCATAGGATTTAAGCAACTTGAGTGCGAGATTGCAGTTGTCCTGCCCTGTTCTTGGATTGTTGTCTGTGGTGTCTACAACAGTCCTTTCTTGCTATGGTCTGTTTATCATTCTTGTGAAGTTTCAAAAGCTTGAAGGAGGAATGAAGACGGACAGGGTGGAAAGAATGTTGCTTTGCTACCACAGTCTCTGTAGGGTTGTGGTAGCCAGAGGAGCTGTTAGTGTGCCTTTCCTCTGCCACTTGCAAAAGAACGACTGGAGGTGCTTCCCTTTTCTAGCTGAGCACCCCTCCCCCCCAGCAATTTGATTTGACCCAGGTTTCTATCACAGTGTGTTGTAATGTTGTCTTGTTCCAGCAGGTCATGAAAAAGAACAGAGCTGAAGCCAAAAAGATAGGACCTTTGAAGTTAGCTGCTCTAAACGGACTGACGTTATCTCGGCTGCCGCTGCCGGACGAAGGGAAAGAAGAACCTGCCAGAGCAACAAATGATGAACGGGTTGGTTTGATGTTTTCTTTGGGCTGTATGCTAAGCGTTCATAGTCAGTTTTTACGGTTGCACAATTCTTGGTTGCTCTAAGTGAAAGTTTATATCTGAGTAAAGGATTTGCTTACTGCTGTGTCAACCTTGTAAGAATACTGTCAGATTGCTGTTGGTTTTTCTTGTTCTTAGTGGAGGTTTGTTTTTATTGGATTTATCTTGAGGATCACTTTGGAGCACTTACAGAACAGGGTATTTGTCTGTCCCTGTGTTAAGATCTTTTTACCTTGGGCCCCTGCTCTGTATGCTAAGCTTTCAAGGTTAGGTGGGTGGCCACAAAGAAAAGAGCAGAACATTTTCTGTGGTGGCATGCAGACTTTGGAATGGCCTCCCTGGTTTCTTCTGTCAGGCACCTATTTCAAGTCTTACAGGCAAATAAAAAGCTTTTGAGCTACGTCCAGTGTCACGCAAACAGTCTTCTGCTCATGCAGTGGGATTCTCCTTCCTTTCTTTTCCCATTTACCCCCATTGCCCCAGATCTGCTCTTATGGGAAGCTACAGAGGGATGAGAGAATCTAATCCACCAACCGTGTCCATTCTGCTGATGGATGGATGGACACCAATGGATACAACTCTTTCTGTTTGCTTAGGCCTTGGGCACATTTGATTTCATTGGCTTGGTTGTTCATGGATTTTCTCCTGACTTTTATTTACTTGTGTCATTGTTTCTTAATTGTTTTATGTGGTGAGCCACCTTGTAAGGCTTGTCTCGAAAGCAGGATATTTTAAAATAAATAGTAGATCAATAGATAGATAGATAGATAGATAGATGGGATGTAGTATATAAACAATTCAATTTTTTTTTAAAAATCATCCTTCTAGTCCATTTTATTTATTTAAATGGTGATGATGATTATAAAATGTATAAGCTGCTCCACATCGAGAGATGTCGGAGTGGTGTACAATAGATTAAAACACAAAATACAAAAAAGCTATAGTAAAAGCAAATAGATCAATAGAACAGTGGCTGGAATTTACTCATCAGTCAGGAAATGCTTGCCTAAAAAGAAAAGTAGTGTAGATGCATGCCTGATCTCAGTTGGAAGAGCATTCCATAGTGTGGGAGCTGCCTCACTAAAGGCTCTACTGGTGGTTTCTAAACGGATCTCTGACCCTTACAGGACTACCGGGAGTGCCTCTTCAGAAGACCTCAGTGATCAGACAAGATGATAAGGGAGAAGGTGTGTCCTCGTTTGTTTATGGATAAACATTAAATGTGTTCCTTCTGTTTTCTCTATTTCTAGTGTAAAGGTTTGGAACAACGGTTGGAACAAGGAATGGTGTTTACGGAATATGAGCGGATTCAAAAGAAAAGGCGGGTGGATAGTGACTGCTCAATAGCCCGTCTCCCCGAAAATGCAGAACGGAACAGGTTCCAAGATGTACTTCCTTACGATGACACCAGAGTAGAGTTGGTCCCTACAAAAGAAAATAATACAGGTTATATCAATGCATCTCACATTAAGGTGAGGTCAGAAGGAAGGGGGATTGTTTTAAAATTAGAAATAGATCGAATGATCAGGGGACTGGAAACAAAGCCCTATGAAGAGAGACTGAAAGAACTGGGCATGTTTAGCCTTGAGAAGAGAAGGCTGAGGGGAGATATGATAGCACTCTTCAACTACTTGAAAGGCTGTCACGGAGAGGAAGGCCAGGATCTCTTCTCGATCATCCTAGAAAGCAGGACATGGAATAATGGGCTCAAGTTACAGGAAGCCAGATTCCGGCTGAACATCAGGAGAAACTTCCTGACTGTGAGAGCAATATGACAATGGAACCAATTACCTAGGGAGGTGGTGGGCTCTCCCACACTGGAGGCCTTCAAGACGAGGCTTGGCAGCCATCTGTCAGGGATGCTCTGACTTGGATTCCTGCATTGAGCAGGGGGTTGGACTTGATGGTCTTGTAGGCCCCTTCCAACCCAATATTCTATGATTCTATAAAACATGCTGCAGGCTGGCTTAACTGGCTGGTCATGCTAGAGAAGGCGAGGAGGAGCAGGAGAAAGCTGCTTTTCTCGTGGAGATACAGACGGGGGCTCACATGTAATGTTAAACCTTGGGAATGCATGCTCCCCCCTTCTCTCGGTCTTTCTCTTGCACAGCTGGGGTTAGGAAAAACCCACCAATTACTGTATTGTCCTTACATGCGAACCAAGAGTCATGGTTTAATTAAAATCTAGTCAGTTGCTAACAGAACTCAGCTCTCTAGTGAATTAATAAACAAACCAACTACAAACCCTGGATTGTTTAACAAATTAGAGATTTTTTTAAACCACGATTCTTGATTTACATGTAATGACAAGCCAAGAATTGGATAAAGTGAAACTGAATGGTAGTTTATTCTTCCTCCTGGCTGTGTCAGAGGAAGAAAGGGTAGTGGTGGGGGGAGCTCAAGTCTGGTGCTTTGCAAGGGCTCTTTTCTGCTCATTTCATGCAAATGCAGCCAGACAGTGATATGCAGATGTCTTACTTCCAACATGCCATTTATCATTCCTCACCATTTATTTTCTGTGAGATTCAATGGGAAGCATCAATAAAATACACACCTTGCATGTTCAGATCCTTTTGACTTGTACCTCGAGAGTATTTCGGTTAGAAAGTAGGTTTTGGCTCAAAGCACTTTGCTTTTTTCTCAGTGGGAATTGGCTTGGAAGCTGCTGTTTTCTGTATTCTATGTGACTGAGTGGTATTTCTGAACAAACATGAAATGACTTCCATATCTATGAACTTCTCAGTCAACCTTCCCTTCCCTTTCCTCTTCTGTCTTCCTAAGAATGTTCCCCAACCTGGAAGTAACTGACTAGGTTTAAGAGGCTTGCTATGAGTTTGCCTGAAGACTATGATGCTACCAAGCATCTGTTGAACTCTCTAATTGGCATGGAGGGGGTCACACTGAAGAAAGAGGCCATACCCAGGTTTTGTTCTCATCCTTATATAATGTTGGGTGTTAGCTATTCTGTTTCTGAGATTAAATGTAAAGAGATGGAGAATGTGGCCGCAACAAAAAGCACTTGCAAAAGAGGCTTTTGTCTTGCATTCCCCTACCTCATTCACACAATTTTATGGGGCGGTCCAGGCAACAATGTGCTGTGCTGGTAACCCTTCCGCGTTTCCTGATCACTTCTTCCATTTTTTTCTTTACTGGGAAAAAAAAAAAATCCCTTAAGACAGAAAGACAGAATTGCTGCACAATGCCTTTTGATCAGTAGTGCTAGGAACCCTCTGTCTGGAAGCAACTCTTACATTGGCTTATGTCCACCCATTCCCATTTGTATCACTGGATGTTGCTGTTTTTCTTCAAGTTCCTGCGTTATAGATAGATTTGCTTTGACAAACTTGTTTGGTACCTGCAACCCTTTCCCTCCTTGTTTCACAGGTCTGTGTTGGGGGTATGGAGTGGGATTATATTGCAACCCAAGGTCCTTTGCAGAATACATGCCAAGATTTCTGGCAGATGGTGTGGGAGCAAGGGATTGCCATTATAGCCATGGTGACAGCAGAAGAGGTGAGTGGTATTTTTTTCTATGCTAGGGGAAGGATGAGCTTGGAAGCTGCTGCCTTCAAGGTCCTGTTCTGTTACTCAAAAGTATAAACATAAAATGTCCATATGTATGGATGTATTGGTCAGCCTTCCCTTTACTATGGTTTTGACTGGCTAGGATTAACAGGGTGGGGTAGAGAGACAGTGCAGAGTAGTGGTTAGGGCAGCTTTCCCCAGCCTGGTGCCCTCCAAATGTGTTGGACTGCAGCTCGCATGAGTCCTAGCCAGCATGTCCAATGGGCACCAGGCTAGAGAAGGCGGGATTAGAGTGTCAATCTAGGAGTGAGAAAATCCACGTTCAAATTCCCACTTGCCCAGGAAGCTCATTGGGTGACCTTGGGCCATTAAGTACACTCTCTCAGCTTAGCCTACCTCACAAGATTATTGTGATGATAAATTTGGCAGTGGGGAGAGAACCATGTCTGCCACCATGAACTCCTTGGAAGAAAGGCAGGGTATAAAATTTAAAAACCATGAACAAGTCCTTGCTGAACACTTTCTTGCTATGAAAGGGCAATGTTAGTTTTTTGTTGACTAAGCTTCATGTTCCCAGGAGGGCGGCCGAGAGAAAAGTTTCCGATACTGGCCACGGCTTGGCTCCAGGCACAATACGGTGACATATGGGAGATTCAAGATCACCACCCGCTTCCGGACAGACTCGGGTTGCTATGCGACAACAGGTTTGAAGATCAAGCACCTCCTCACAGGGCAGGAGAGAACAGTTTGGCATCTTCAGTACACTGATTGGCCAGAACATGGTTGCCCAGAGGACCTAAAAGGATTTCTGTGTAAGTTCTTTTTAAATTTTCCTTCTGTCAGAGAATACCTCTCATGGCTGCTTCATGGGAAATAGGTATAAAGAGACTTTTTTCTGTGGCTAGAAACACCCCCTCATCCAACCATCATGCAAACAAATAACCTGTGTCATTTTGCTTTGGCTGAACTTGCTGTTTTTGCTCATGTTATAGAATCATAGAATAGTAGGGTTGGAAGGGGCCTACAAGGCCATCGAGTCCAACCCCCTGCTCAATGCAGGAATCCAAGTCAGAGCATCCCTGGCAGATGGCTGACCAGCCTTGTCTTGAACGCCTCCAATGTGGGAGAGCCCACTACCTCCCTAGGTAATTGGTTCCATTGTCGTATTGCTCTAACAGTCAGGAAGTTTTTCCTGATGTTCAGCCGGAATCTGGCTTCCTGTAACTTGAGCCCATTATTCCATGTCCTGCACTCTGGGAGGATTGAGAAGAGATCCTGGCCTTCCTCTCTGTGACAACCTTTCAAGTACTTGAAGAGTGCTATCATACCTCCCCTCAGTCTCCTCTTCTCAAGGCTAAACATGCCCAGTTCTTTCAGTCTCTCTTCATAGGGCTTTGTTTCCAGTCCCCTGGTCATCTTTGTTGCCCTCCTCTGAACCCTCTCCAGTTTGTCTGCATCCTTCGTAAAGTATGGTGCCCAGAACTGGACACAGTACTCCAGATGAGGCCTAACCAGTGCTGAGTAGAGGGGAACTAGTACTTCCCAGGATTTGGAAGCTATGCTTCTATTAATGCAGCCCCAAATAGCATTTGCCTTTTTTTGCAGCCACATCACATTGTTGGCTCATATTCAGGTTGTGATCGACAACAATTCAAGATCCTTCTCGCTTGTAGTGTTGTTGAGCCACATATCCCCCATCTTGTAACTGTGCATTTGGTTTCTTTTTCCTAGGTGCAGAACTTGGCATTTCTCCCTGTTAAATGTCATTCTGTTGTTTTCTGCCCAGCGCTCCAGTCTATCCAGGTCCCTTTGAATTTTGTTTCTGTCTTCCAAAGTATTAGCTATCCCGCCCAATTTGGTGTCATCTGCAAATCTGATCAGCATTCCCTGCACGTCCTCTTCCAAGTCATTAATAAAAATGTTGAAGAGCACTGGACCCAGGACCGAGCCCTGCAGTACCCCACTCGTTACCTCTCCCCAGTTTGAGAAGGTCCCATTGATAAGCACTCTTTTGAGTCCGATTCTGTAGCCAACTGTGGATCCACCGGATCGTTGTTTCATCTAGCCCACTTTGAGCTAGTTTGCTCATCAGGATATCATGGGGCACTTTGTCGAAAGCTTTGCTGAAGTCGAGGCATATGATGTCTACGGCATTCCCACGGTCCACAAGGGAGGTGACTTGATCAAAAAATGAGATCAGATTCATTTGGCAGGACTTGTTTTTGACAAATCCATGTTGGCTTCGAGTAATCACTGCATTGTTTTCAAGGTGCTTCCAGATGGATTGCTTTATGATCTGCTCCAGAATTTTCCCAGGGATTGATATCAGACTGACTGGTCTGTAGTTCCCAGGTTCCTCCTTTTTACCCTTTTTGAAGATAGGGACAACATTAGCCCTCCTCCAGTCATCTGGCACTTCTCCCGTCCTCCATGATTTCTCAAAGAGAATCGACAGTGGCTCTGAGAGTTGTTCTGCCAGTTCCTTTATTACTCTAGGGTGCAGTTCATCTGGCCCTGGAGATTTGAACTCATTCAAAGTAATTAGGTGTTCCTTGACCATACGCCTATCGATCTCCAGCTGCAATCCTGCCCCTTCAGCCTGTACTCCGCCTTTGCCAGGGGGTCATAGACCCTCTTTTGGGAGAAGACTGAGCCAAAGTAGGAATTGAGCACCTCTGCCTTTTCTTTGTCATCTGTTATTGTTTTGCCATCCTTATTTAATAGCTGTTCATGATCATCAGGGGTGTCAAGGGCTCCTTGGAGGCCTCTGTCAGTCTAATCCAGTAGCCAAGTCCAGACACAGACAAATGGATTCTTTTCAAAGCTTTATTCCTCTTTTACAACTTAACAACTCTACTGTTAGCAACTAGATATGAGCAGCAGAGTACCTATGCCCTAAGTTGGAACAGTTGGTCCCCGTTTGAAAGGGAATTACTGGCAGACCCCTGAACTTAAGGACTAGGGAGAGTCCCTCCCCTTTTCCCTTGGATCCTCTGGACGCAGCCGTTGTTTGCGTGCCAACCGGGCACTACACCTCCTTTCTGCGCCCTCCATTTGGCACCGCTCCCTGCGTCGGCATCGCGCGTCCATCAAGTCTGCTTCCCGCGCTCTGTCACTCCCTGGACTGCTATCTAAGCTAGGAATGCTGGTGGGAGGAATCTCCGTCAGCTGTTGGCCCTGGGAAAGAGGAGCGCGCTCCTCTCCCAGGAGCGACTGCTCTTCCTCAGAATCAGAACTACTTTGGGATTCTATGGGCTCAGTGTCCACCCTGACAAGGGGATGGTCTGAAGCAGGGGCATTGCTAGGCCTGGGCCCATGGGGGCCCGGGGCCGCAATCTATTCCCTGGGGCCCTGATTGTCCATTGGTGCCAAGGGAAGGTTTTTTCTGAAGTTTAATTGCCATGCAGGGAGCAATTTTCAAAGGGGATTGCAGCTGGGGAGGGCAAGTTAGCTCTCCCCTCCCCACATACTGCAACCCACCCACCCCAGTCTTTTCCTGCATGGCAAGTAAGCTTACAAAGAAAACTCCTCTCATTGATTGGGGTGGTCTGGGGCAGGGTGCAAATTACTTGAAGGATGTATTTTATTTGAGATTATTTGGATGAGGAATGAGTTGGCTGGTTTTGCCTCCTGGGAAATTTAAATGCATCCTAATAATTATTTCTACATTTGCATATGTAGATCTAAATCAACATATGCAGATTTTATGTTGATCTGTTTCTTATAGGCCTGGGCCCTGAATCTTTTAAGTTTCTAGCAACAGCATGCTGCGGTGGGTCCTGTTGAAGAAAGGAGGAGGGAGAAAGTTAGGGAGGGTGCAGGATTAGCATGGTGGATTTCTGCAGAAAAGTCAGGGGTCGCTAGCAAATTCTGCCCAAACCCAGATGCTTTCCGGAGTCTCTTGTGCCTCCAGGGCCTTTGCTGAGGGTCGACGGCCCTAGCATGCACTGATGCCACACTCTGCATAGAAGGGGTCAGAGGCTTTCCACATTCAAGTACTCAACCTGATGTGCGCATGATTGTGCGCATGACAGTGGCCGTATTGGGATGTCGTGCTCTGTTTGAGCATCGTGTCATATCTGGACCTAGTTTAGCATGATGCGAATGAGCTGTAGCAGGCCGCAGGTTCCTTCACTCTCCTCTCGCCTCTCCTTCCCCTGCCCCCGGCTGAGAGGAGGAGTTGAGAAGCTTTCCCTCCCATTCTTGCTGAACTGCAGTTTGTTTTGCCTGAGCTGACAAACTGTGGTTAAAGTTAACTGTGCCTTGTCTAAACCAGTCAACTTCAAAACATGGTTTTAAACAAACTGCAATTTAATTTAAAGTTTGCCGGTTCAGAGGAAACTACAACCTGTGGTTAAGCATAAATGGAAGCACCATGTTGCAACCCCTGCAATAAACTATGGATGTATTTATCAATTAATTAAATTTATTAATCGCCCATCTGGCTGGTCACCCAGTGTGTGACCAGCCAGATTAGTGTGACATTCGAACAAGCAAGATCCAATGCTACCTGTGCGCTAACGGGACCTACTACTAGTGCAAAGGGAAGCTAGCGGATTCCTAAGCAAATGGAAATGAGCCAAATTGCTAGTTTCCGGAAAGGGCATTTCCAGAGTTGCATTAGGAAGGTCTAACTTCCTGTAGCATTAGCGGTGGATCCCACTGGCACAACAAAAAAAGCAAGAGTGTAGCAGCAGTATAGGATACTGTCCAATATGTGCACACAATCCTTGCTTAGGGGGGCCTTCCATGCTTCCCCTCTCTCCCTGCTTTTTGGAGGTTGCCAAAGACAATTCTGTTTTGAATGGCCTTTGCAGTGGTAGGCTAGTGGCAGATAGCATGTCTGTGTGCTTACTCTTGCTAGTTCTGTGGCTCATTGCTGGCTTTAACGTCATCGTTTCAGTATATTGTTCTAATGGCTTCAATAATGTTACTGTTTTATGTAAGCTGTCTTGGAGATCCATCTGGATAGAATGGTGGGGTAGAAATAAAAGAAATGGTTAACCCTTTGGAGAATGTCTATGCACCATGATGAATGCACAACTTTCCCTAAAGAATGCACAACTTTCCCTAAAGAATTAAAGAGTTTTCTGCATTATTTAGTAAACAGTGAATGTATTTGCCTTGCATATTGACAAAATATTCTTGTGTATTGACAAAATACAACCTATGTTGTCTAAAATTTATTCTAATCAGTTTATTAAATACATAACAAAATAAGAGACCAAGGATCCACTGATCCAGCATCCTGTTTTTTACAGTGGACAACCACATACTTCTGAGAAACCAGGAAGCAGTGCATGAATCCAATGACTAGTTTTCAGACCTACACTGCTTCTGAATATGGAGGTTCCATTTAGTCATGGCGTATAGCCATTGGCTGCATTTGCATATAATGCCAAGACATGGTTTATGTTAACCATGGTTTGTTGCTTTAGCCATGAATTGTCTTGCAGACAAGCAAACAACCCGTGGATTGTTTTCAGAGCAGTTTCATTTTCAGGCTGCTCTGGCTGGATGACTCTGTTTCAGGGTAGACAGCTGCACAAACAGCAAACCAGGGGTTCTGTTTGTATTTGTAGCTGATTTACTAACCATGTTTTGTTTGCAGGTTCAGGCACAACTACAAACCAGATTCATGGCTTGGCATTATGTGCTAACCAGACCAGTGATAACCTTATCCCCCATGAATTTTTCTTACCCCTCATTAAAGCCGTCTCACCTTTGGCCATTGCCACAATTAAATCCTATTATTACTATTACTATTACTATTATTACTAAATAATAATAAATTATACTAATATAATATATTAAATTATTGTATTTGTATTATATTTGTATTATATTTATATCATTAAGAATAATATAAAATAGTTTATTCTGGTCACAGACCAATAGAAGTTAATACAAAAATGCAAATAAAATCACAGAGGAGTCAAATGGGAGTTCTCTGGTGAGGATAGAAAGAACTTCACTACTTTTTCAGTAATATGGGTAGAGTCTACGCTTAAACAGAAAGATACCAAGTTTCAGTGGGTGTCCTGGGTAAAGTTAATTATAAATTGTATGAAGAAGTACTTTATTTTTTCTGTTCTGACTTTATTGCAGCCATCTCAATTGAAGGCAAGGCAATTAACTGATTAGAAGCATAATCCTATAGTTGTTTACTCAGAAGTCAGTCATACTGACCTGGTTTGCACATAATGCTAATCCATAGTTAAAGCATGTTTTATTGCCCTACTCAGGTCTTGTCTGGCATATGATAGAACAAACTGGGGCTTGCTTTCTCAATCCCTGGGTTGTTTGTTTCTCTCCTCCTTTGCCTGCTCCCTCTTTGTATCCCAAATGCCCAGTACTGGCATGTAGAGCAGGTGGTTTTTTTGTTTTACCACTCTTGCCCACTGCTTCTGTAGCCTGGTGAGACAACCCACGAACAACTCATGGTTCTGGATTCAGACATAATTACAACCTATGGTTTAAAAAACCCAGAATTCACCCCCAACAACAAACCACGAGTTCTCTTTCTGGGTTAACAAACCATGATTTGTTAATGTGGCAGGGTTTGCATATCACAACACCCATGGGTTAAATAAACCCAGAATTCAACAACCATGAGTTAAATAAATAATGGTTAGCATTATATGCAAAGGTCATTGTGTTCAGTGGGGCTTACTTGCAGATATGTATACATAGTAAAGCTGTAACCCTATACACAGCTGGGAGTAAACCAGACTGAAAACAGCCAAGTGATTAAAGATGTGTTGTTTTCTGGACTTGGCTGTTAGTTTCTTGGTTGCATTGTTGATGTCCAGCTCATAGAATTTCTCCCTTCCTTCCTTCTTTCTTTGCAATCGGACAGCATACTTGGAAGAGATACAGTCAGTACGGCGCCATACATCTAGCACTGCAGATCCTGCAGCCCCCAACCCTCCCCTGCTAGTGCATTGCAGTGCTGGTGTGGGGAGGACTGGAGTGGTCATCTTGTCGGAAATCATGGTTGCCTGTCTGGAACACAATGAGGTGATTTCTCCATTTTTAAGCTAAGATGTGCCTACGTTGATGTCTTACGTTGGGTCAGGTAATCCATAGAGCAGGGGTATCGAACCTGTTTCAACCCGAGGGCCACATTCCATTTCGGAGATCCTCTTGGGGGCTGCATTCCAGTAGTGGGTGGGGCTGAAGGTAAAAGGGACAGGACCAACCCCCCCAAATACCACCTTAGTTTAGCGTAAAGCCTTAGGAGAGGCATTTCGACCTTTTAGTTTGAGGGGGAGCTGTACAAAATCCAGGAAACCAGCTAACAATTGGTGGCTGAGGAAAATGTGGTGGGGCCAGGGGAAGGGGGCATGGCCTTCTGGGGAACCCCAGCCCATTTGGCTCCCAAGCCTGAGGTTCTGCACCCCTGCCACAGAGTAATTAATGCAATGTCTGATCCTCTGAGACCACCTAGTTGAAATCTGGAGAAAGACCTTCCAAGGCTGAAATAGCCATTGGCCAGTCAGAATACCCTGGAATCTGCTTGTCTGGATATTAGATTTTATTGCAGTCGGCATATCAAAAAATAGGAACTGCCTTGCTGGATCAGACCAAAATCCGTGAACTCAAGCATTCCATGAAGCAGTTCTATGAAGTCTCCAACAAGGTATTGCCAAGTGTCTCATGGCATGTCACAAACAACACATCATTGCATTGCCTTCCTCAGTTGTCTCTTTTCACCCTCTAGAGCTCAGAGGCGTGTTTCCTCTATACCTGGATAGACAGTAGCCACTGATAGCCGTTTCCTCCATTTAGTCATTCCTTTTGAAAGGCTATCACAGAAAGTGGCCGCTGGTGTACTTCAAGGGAGCAAATTGTATGAGAGATGCTGTAGTGTCTGCCACCTGATAGACTGTTTTATTGATTGTAAAGCCCCCTTCATTTTTTGTATAGAAAGGGAGGGCATAAATACTCGAAATGAATACATAAGTAACAAAATTTATGTGACCAAGGGCACAGGACCATATTTTAGTAGTTGCAGAGCAATTCACTAGCCTGGATCACACGCAACAACAACAAGTCAGTTGTGAACAAGCCACTGGGCTTCTCTTGCCTGCAGGAGCAGCTAAATAACCCAGGAACATGCCATTCCTGGGTTGTTTATTGTGATGTCCATCCCTGCAAGTCTGGCTTGTCTCTCCCCCAAAAAGACAGAGTTGCAACCCCCCGAGGTTCCAGATTTTCCCCTGAAGTTCCAGGTTTGGATGGCATAATAAACATCCTCAGGATGGAGTGTCCCTGGGTTATTTAGTTGCTCTTGCCGCTGGCAGGAGCCAAGTGGGAGTGACTGAGCTGTGTGAACTATCCTGTTTGCAACAACAGAGAATCTCTGTTTTAAAAACCTCCGTTTTTTTAAAACCCTGGGTTGTTGCCTGCAAACTGGGCCACTGTCTGCATCACTGGCGCTGAAGGTAGTTACAGTGTTGGCTCCAAGCATTTGAGTGGTGATGGACGGGGCGGGGACTTGGGCAGGATGCCATAAATAGATTTCCACTATGGTGAGCCCCCTAGGACCATAGGAACATAGGAAGCTGGCTTAGACTGAGTCAGACCATGGTTCCATCTAGCCCAGTATTGTCGACACTGACTGGCAGCAGCTCTCCAGGGTTTCAGGTGCTATTATTTCCTAGCCCTACCTAGAGATGCCCAGAATCAAACCTGGGACCTTCTGCATGCAAAGCGGGTGCTCTACCACTGAGCTACGGGCCCTTCCTCCCCACCACAAGCTTTCTTGCCAGGACTGCTGGTGGGTGTGCAAGTAAGCATACAGAAGCAAGGAAGAGCAGCTTACCCTCTCTCACCTGCCCTGGCAGTCAGCATTGGGTCCAGGATTGGGTGTGTGAGTGGCAGCGGCTTCTCATCACCATCGTTGCTTGCTTGCCTATCCACTCAAGTAGTTGAGTGAGTGAGTGGCTATGGCAAAGAGCAGCAGTAGGGCTGCTGGTTGGTGATGCCATCCTCCAAGCTGTGGGGCTTGGCATCTGACCAAGGATGTGAACCCTGCTGCATTAGTATTGGGCTGTATGAGTCCCTTACAGATATACAAGGTTTTTCCTGTTCATCATTTCTGTCCAGCCGCGGTGTAATGTTGTCTAGGCACTTCTCTTGAGAAATTTCCAGTTTTGGAGATGGGAGCGATGTAGGTGAAGATCAAAGACAAAGAGGTGTTAAAGATAGTCATTCCAATACTGACAATCTGGGAATGGCTGTCCATGCCTGTGTCGAAGGATCAAAACCGCCCAGAGAGCTTTGGCTGTTGGGCAGTGTAGAAATGTAACAAATGAAATGAATGAATAAGAGTTTGGGCTTCTCATGTTTTGTGTTTTATTTACAGCAGGGATGGGGAAAGTGTGGCTTCCAGATGTTGGTGGACTACAACTCCCATAATCACTTACTGGTATTGCTGGATAGGGCTGATGGGAGTTGTAGTCCATCAACATCTGGAGGGCCACATCTTCCCCACCCCTGATTTGAAACATGTCTTCAACAGGCATAGCGTTGTACAATGACATTCAATGAAACAGATTCCTGCAGAGAACTCATAGTCTATAAAAGCATGAAAGGAAGTTCCTTTGTCTCCTTCTCCCCACTCCCCACCACAGCCACCTTCAGTCCCTCCAAAGGGGGGTTGGGGGTCTTCCTGAATGATGTGGGTTGAGGTGTGGTGGGCGGAAGGGATGGTATACCTTCCTTCCATGATCTTAAGTAAACATCTTAGAATCTAATCGAGGGTCAATATATATGCCTACCTATCTGTCTTGGGCCTGGCATAAGAAGTCGGTATTGTTGGGCACCTGCCAAGGCCTATACAGCGAGGAGGGGATTGCCTCCTGCCCCTGTTGCTGCATCTCACCTGCCCTCTCCAAGTGAGTGACCAGTGAAAGGAGCAAGGAGGAGGAGCAATAACTCCCCTACCCTTTGTCTTCTTCCTCTGTGAAGTGGTACAGATTGGGCACAGAGGGAGAGGCAAGAAAATGGGCAGTGACAACAGTCGTGGTGAGGAGGGGCACACTCAAGAAGGAGGTCCCACCGAGAGAATCTTGTCCAATGGCCTCCCCAAACCTGGAACCAGCGCAGATCATCTCATGGGGCTAAGAACTCTGGACGGCAGGCATAATTGTTTTTTGATTTCATCTATTTTTTCTAGGCCCTGGATATCCCGAGAATGCTGGATATGTTGAGACAGCAGAGGATGATGATGGTACAGACGCTATGCCAATACACCTTTATCTATGGAGTTCTCATTCAGTTCCTTAAGAGCTCAAGGCTCATATGAACCTTACCCACTCCGCTTCCAAGTCTCACTCTTCGCAGGAGTTTACAAAAGCAGGTTTTTGCCTTCCACCGGGGCAGATGTTCTGGCTTGGTTTGAAGATGCTTCGTGCAAGTCCCGTGTTCTCAGCATTGGTCTTTGCAGAGCAAGACTTTGGGTGGGCGGGCTTCTTTCTTTATTCGTGTGCAGTTGTAGCCGGAACAAGAAAAGAATGAGTGTGGGTGTTGCTGCTGTTTGAAAAAAGTACTGATCTGCTGTGTTTTTCATGTACTTAAGAGACTATATTTTGTTGTTGTTGTTAAGCAAAAAAGCTGATCCTACCAAGACAGCACTGCACCATATTGAAAATCATTACTCACTTAAAAAAAAAAAACACCCCACTTTCAGAGCAAAGAGAGGAAAAGCTCTGAAGCTATATCTATGAAGATATATTATGTGGGAAAGATGTGTGCCCTGCCGATACAGAGGTCACATGCTACATCACTGTGCTTTGAATTTTATATTTAAATCAATGCTAATATATACATACATACATACATACATATATATATTTAAAATACTTGTGAATTGTACCAATTTCATATTGGAACCAGCATCTGCAAGAAACCCTTAAAGGTAGCACTTAAGACAGTTCATTTTGTATTTAGTGTGGTGGGGTGGGGTTGTACTTACCTAAAAGTTACAAACAGCACAATATTTCAGAATAGTATATATGCAGGAGGAAGAGGTTTGAGATTTTGGTTTGAAGATGTGTACAGAGAAGGAGAAGGAAATAGGAAGTGATAATGGCTTGTACAGTTTGAGGTGTCATAAAATAAGCAGGAACAGTGTCCTTGCAGGATGCATATAGGGTAATAAAATGAGATGGGAGAAGTCAGGAGAAATGGTTACAGCTGGCACTTTTTTATCCCCGGAGTTAAGAAATGGAAGGAGAATGTTGCTGCCAGTGGTTCTAGGCCAATCGGAAAACAGGTATTGCAGAATGCTATGTAACTCCCCAAAAGTAACAAAGATGAAGTTGTACCCTCAGTATTATTTGTGTATTTAGAAGACAGTTTGCTACTACTGGTTGAAATCAAGGTGGATGCAGATGTAACTTAAGCACTTTCTTGGCTCTTATTTATCTAGAGAAGCATTTAGGTTGTACCAGATTAGCACACCAGTACTTTTTAAATTTTGTTTTCAGAAAAGCTTTTTAAGATGGAGTGAATGAGTGGTGAATTGGTTTTAAAGTAGGGCATTGCAGACTGGTAACTAAGGAGGCTGTATGTGAGATGGGAGAATGCAAGTGTGATTATTGGTTTGAATGTTTTAGCAGAGAGGCTGCAGTATTAAACTTTTTCTTCATATTCCTCTATCAAGGTAGTCAAAAGGTATCTTTATATTACCTTGTATTCTTTGAACCTATTTCTTTCCCCTCCTGGGCAACATCACTAAAACGCAGTCCCTGCAGTATTGCTGAGGCGAGATTAGTAGGGGTTGCAAATTTCAACAGGCCTACCCACTTCTTTATGATCACTCGGAGGAGCAGAAATGGTAAATGTTGTAACCTGTGGAAGGCGTATACATCAAAAGCAAAAATGAATCGGTTGTCCATAATGCCTAATATGAAGTCAGTCAAAGAGCTTTGGAGAGGTGCTGATTCTTTACAGGGCCTTACACAGCACACTTACCGTAGGGTGGCTGTGAATGTTGTTGTTGTTCAGTCGTGTCCGACTCTTCGTGACCCCATGGACCATAGCACGCCAGGCCTTCTTGTCCTGCACTCTCTCCCGGAGCGTGGTTGTGAATACACAACCACAACTTTGTGGTTGTGAATGCCACAAAGGTAAATACATTGCCTCAAAACACCCCTAGCTATGCTTTTGGGTAATCAAATCGATCTGGGTTTGAAGTGCAGGCTCTAGCTAACGTTTTTCTTTTTTTTAAACATTGGCCATGTCTGTTCTTCAGCTGTACAGTCCCGAGAGCGATGAAGTTAAACAACTGTGAAAAGATGTTTTGTGGTGTGCCTTGAAGAGTCTGAATAGGCTTCATGGCATGTTCTTGAGTTGCCTCAAGGGCAGTGGGCAGGAAAGCCAAGCTGCTTTTGACATCAGTGATGCTAATTCACACTGTGTGAACTCAGTTGCCATTGTCATTTCTGGGTAATATCCAATGGTGTGCTTCCGCTAGTGCTTTTGATGTTGTGCAATGGGAAAAATCAGTGATTTGCTGCTGAAATTTTCCATTTCCCCCCATTATACTAGTTATATTGGGCAAGTGTTGGTCTACACTAGCGCAACATCAATAGCTCTAGTGGGAGTGGACCGTTGGATCCTTCCTTCTCTGACAACAGTCTGGGTGAACCGGTTCCCCAGCCTCCCTTAGCTGTCATCATCAACAGCAGCTTCTGCGAGTGATTCTATTGAGTTGTGGTGTTTGGCTTAATTCTTTGAACCAACATTTCATTCATAGGCACTAAAAATGCTACGTTTTTAAGAGGGCCTCCCTCAACTGGGTCTGTTGTGTCGACATTGAAAGGTGGGATGGGTACAGGCAGTGGGGAGATTTTAAGGCAATATGCAGCAATTTGGAACTGTTCTGCATGCACAATATGGGAACCAGAAGAGTGATCCCTAAAACATTCATTTTTATGTTTTTAAAAAAACGTATCTGGGGATGCAAACGTAGTCATAGCGACATAGTTTATAGGGAATTGTTTTTAATATGGGCTTTTGAAACTCCGAATAGTTTGGTTTTGTGATTCTGTTAAACTTTTGGTTGTATCAAGTCGTTATTCCCTTGAGAAATAATTCAGTGCTACTCTTTCTGTATAATGGGATGGGGACTATTCATATCAGCCTTGCTTGCTCAGCTCAAGGAGGAAAGGGAGGGCAGGAATTTCGAATTGAGCACAAATTTGTCCCTGAAATAAGAAGAGCAGCAGGTGCTCCAACAGAGTGTTTGGTTCCTGATTCTGCCTGTCTTTCTCTAGGGTGGGATGTTTTCTAAAAGTAGTGCTTACTGGGATGCCAATGAGATGGACGGATTGAGCATTCTTCACCTCTACCCATATGGAGGGAATTTACTGAGCTCAATTTGCCCTTCTCTTGGAATATGCTGCCCATCTTTTACCTCTGGTTAGCATGTACTCTGCTTAGTAATGCAAAGCATAGTCATACTAAGCACAGTTATGTGCACCTTGCTAAGATATCACCATGTGTTTGCAAGCAATGCGATTCATCTAGGTTTGTTGTTATTGTTGGTGTGTGTGTGTTTGCTGCTCTTAAAGCTAAGCTCAAGACCAGATTTATAAGCTATAAAGCAAGCATCGTAGGAGCCCTTTTTCAGTGCAGTGAAAATAACGGTTCAGAAACCTCAATGGTGCAGTATTGCACTGTCCGATCTAGACACAACCCAGAGAATGACAGAACTGGCTTCTTAGTGAGTCTGAGTCCTTTTCTTCCCACCCAGCAAACAGGAGTTGCATGGTTGCTTTTGAAAACCCAAGCAACTTCAAAAGTATTTTGTGATGCCAATATGGGGGATGCTGTGAAGGAAAAAAAGTTTTTTTTGTCAAGTCTGTGCAAGACCTTGGGGTAGGTGGGTGGCTAGACAAGGGAGTTCTCTTGTTTGTGACTCCTGTCACTACAACACTGTAGGGACCAGTTTCCTTGGCACTTTTTGGTGTCACTGTGCAGTCATACATTTTGGGGAATGTGCAAATGCAAGCTGTAATGTGGCATGTTCTAGATCTCTGACAGCAGCAAAGAGCCCTCTTGCTGTGTATGGTTGAGGGGCTGGGGCCCAGATCTTTCCCAGTCAGGTCTTCCCCATGATCCTGAACTAGCCCTTTTGGGTGTAGTTTGATTGGTTCCATTTTCTTGGATCTATATTTCATGTTTTGAAAAGCTAGTCAATGGACTTGAATGGTATTATTATTACTTATTGCCAAAACCTATGTTGACATGATGCTGCCTTGTGAAATGAAGGATGTGCCACAGGTTTTTGTTCTCCAAAAAACTCTGTGGTGCTAAATAAGATGGTGTTTGACCTAATTAATACAGTTGGAACCAAACATATAGAAATGAGGAGGCTACTGGGTAGAGGATTTTTTTTTTTTAAAGATCTGCAGCAACGTTAGTCCCGCTGAACTTCCTTGAAGCACTGGCTGAGAAGAAAGGATGCCTAAACATATAAAGAGAAGTTACATGCCATTTTATTTCATTGGAATGTCGTCCTAAAACATGTAGAGGAAGTTTGAAACAATCCAAAAGAAAGGTTCTGGAAGGAGTGTGACCAGTTAGGCTATTTAACCCAGTTTTTTAAAACTAAAGTTAAGATAACTTTGGCAAAGGTGGTGTATGATGCACCTTTCTTGAATTGCTCCTGGACACCACATGTCTATTCATTTGCTGGGTGAGGGTGGTGATAGCCTGAATTCATATGCTAATCTGATGGCATGGGAGTTGTTTCCCAGTGTCTGGTTCTCTGCTCCTGTCATTTTTCTATGGAGGGAATTACATGGGTAAGGCAAAGAATGATGTTCCTTCCCATGCCAGAACCGTCTCCTGAGGGGCTGAACAGCATTGGTAGGGGGAAAACCGTGTCATCCACATGGTTCCACCCTACTGGATTACAAGGAACTAGCTGCTATGCCACTCCGGTAGAGTGTGAAACTGTCTGGAGCTGGAAGCTTGAGACGGGTGTGTGCAAGGTATCCTGCGATTCAGCATTGGCCTTAATTGCATGTTCAGCAGCTTTCAGAACTGACTCTATGCAAGTGAAAGAGATGCTGGATCTTGCCCTTAATTTCCTCCTCCTTTTGCACCAGTATACAGGGAATTATACAGTACTTTGTTTCAACAGTAGCACATGTCCCCTATTCAAGTATTATTTTTCTAGTGTCAAGCTAAGGGCTTTTTTAAGTACGTGTGCTCTGCTCTCTCTCTCTCTCGCTCTCAATCAGTACTGTAAAAATGTATAATCACTGCAGCGTTAAATCTTGTACAATTGAAATGGATTTGTAAAACAGTGTACAAATTGTATTTGATAGACAGGCTTGTTTTACTTTGATATGTAATATATGTGAAATGAATATCATAGTTTATTTTTGCCATGGAAATAAATATTTGAAGCGCTTCTACACTAGTTGTTTCTGTTGTTTTTACAAAATGTTGGGAGGAAACTAAGTGCGGACCAAACCATTTCATAACCCACAAATTAATGCCAGAAACATGTTTCAAAGCATGGTTTATTACACCTATGTGTCATATAATCCAGTGAAGCTGACTTAACATGTATGCGTATGGTTTTGACCTTTTTAACATCCTTAAGTGCCCCTGGAAAAAAATATTTACCCTCTTTTATTGTATGGCAAGGTGTTTTAAAAGTGATGGATAGCATAGGGTGGATATTTTTAAGTCAGCCTTCTCCAGCCTGCCACCCTCCAGATGTGTTGGACTACAACTCCCACAATCCTCAGCCAGCATGGCCAATGGCTGGGGATGAGAGTTGTAGTCCAACACATCTGGAGAGCACCACGTTGGTGAAGGCTTCTCCACCCACTATCATAATGGCTAACAGGGTGGTGTATTTTTTTGAAGTCTTAAGGTCGATCATGAGTCTGAAAAATCAGCTCTGAACCAGGGGAGAGCTTGAGCGAGCAGAGTTGTGCAGGTCAGGTCAGTGGACTTTGGCGCATGAGTGCCAATCTGCAGGGAGCACCAGCTGCCATGTCCACCCGCCCCCCAACCACCTGACTGGTTCCTGTTCATAAATTAAGCTCTCCTCCTTTCAACAGAGGCTGTCATATCACAAACTAAAAAGCCAATATTTTCTAAACATCCTAGGTGGGGCCAGAGGAGTGCTCTCAGAGGGGCAAATGCACCCACTGGCCCTGGAATGCACTTCTCTGCTTTTTTCCCATATATCTGTATTAATTTTTATTTGAGGAGCACAGGCACCGCACACAGTCTCCCCTCCCATTAATGTAGGAGTTCTAAATATGCACACTGGTGCATGCATAGGGCTCTTTTACCCTGTATGATCATGCACTAGAGAGGTGTGGCCAGTGGGTGCATCAGTCTGGGGGCTTTTCTTCGGAATAGCCCTATATAGTGTTCTTATGAGGAAGATTTTTTTTTTAGATTAAGTGTTCCAGCATGTGAACCTGCACTCCGAAGTGGTACAATCCAGCCACAGGTTTGCCATCTTAGGATGCAATCCTATGCATGTTTAGACAGAAAACTGCTGGCTGGGGCACGCTGGGAATTATAGGATTTTTTTTGTCTAAACATGCATAGGATTGCGCCTTTAATGAGAATAAAGCCTTAGGGCCAAGCTCCTGCCTTAAAGAAAGTTAGTAACAGCATAACTGTTATGTATTTAAAATTGCCCCCTGGAGCTGCTCTTAGCTCCACTGGGGAAAATGTACAGGTACCCATGGGGGAATATAGCTTCAGGAGGTATGTGTGTGAAATCTGAATGAGAATGTGGCATTGGGGAAAGGGTTAACCTCCACTCCTTCAGTGCTGTGGTCTTGATCCATTGCCTCCCAATTGTCCCGATAAAAATAAATGTTTCGTCCTGATCTCAGATCACACCCTTCTCATCTAGTTTGGCCCTTAGCTGTGCTAAAAACTCAAACCCACCCCACCAGTTCATTTCTGACTAAATACAGCGCCAAAATTATTTGAATGAGTGGCAGACAGTCAAATTTAAACCAAACATCTGCTCTCCTAGACATAGCAACCTGGTATTATTTACAGTGCCACATTTTTTCAGGATTTAAGGTATCCGTGCTTAATGAACAAAGCAACTGGAAAAGACTGAAAGACTGGTTGAGCAGCTCGCTAATGGCGGATATTATTTTGGGTTACATAACAGGTTATTATTAGTCATCATAAAGTGGGCACTATGTTCCCTCTGTAAATTCAGAGTACCAAAATTCTTCTGGGGACACAGTTGCGCTCATCTGCCCAGCAGAGGAAAAAGGAAGATTTCTTTCACTAGGACTACATTCTCACGAAGACGGCATCTGTCAAGCCCAGCTAAGGCTTGATGTGAAACAGACACAAATATCACATTATAATGAATCAATTTCATTTACATCTATTTATTGAAATCTCCCCTTCCGTTTGGAGGTTATGAAATAGGGCAATCGGACACAGCTTGGAAATTTTTCAGCAGGGCTGAAATGCAAGCACAGTGGAAAGGCTTTCTGGTGGTAGTGCCAAGGCGAACTCCCACCGGTCATTATCTAACAGCAGACATGCCATCTAGCTGCAGCAGAGTGGAGAAGGGAACCAGGCTCTGCTGAGGGACCAGCTCCATTGACTCCTCCTCTTGAAATGCTGCTATTCAAGCTGGTCATTACAAGAAAGTTAACGTTTAAAATTGGTGCCTATTATTTGCTTGTTTTCCTCTTCCCTCCTCATCCCCTTTTCTTTTTGTGTCGTGCTCTTTGGATAGTCTCTGCCCACAGGCTTACAGTCTTTTATGTTACTACGTAAACTAATGTAATGTTTATTATATAAACTAATCTGGGAGCCATTCTGGCTGAAGAGCAGGGTAAAAAAATGCTTTAAATAAATAAAACATTTTCCAATGTCTGCCAACTGGTGGCCACCATCCCTCCTCTCACCAAACTTGTGGGCTGTCCTGCTGCTGCTTGCAAGGATCAGACCCACCACACATAGCGTCAGCACTGTCATGACACCGATCACCTGTTGGTAGGAGGCGGAACCAGTCCTTCCCATTAGCTGATCCATGCTTTTAAAGCCCACAGCATCACACAGCTGTTTTGACAGAGCACAGCGGCAGCCTTCTCCACTAAAAGAAATGTGGCAGGTTTAGAAAGCTGTGCGTGTCAATTGGAGGCTATTAGTTGTAAGAAATCCCTGGATAGGGGTGTACGCCTTATTGCAAAGGGCCTAAAAGGTGCAGGCATGTTAATTCAAAGACTCTATTTTACTATTACAAATGTTGTATCCATTTATTATAAATAAATCTTATAAATACCACACCTGCCTTTAATATTCATATACATACATACATACATACATATATATATATATAAGCTCTACATCGCGTTTTCAGCAGTTAATGACATTGCGTTACGTTAGATGCCACAAACGTGTCTCTTGCCCACTACAGTGTGTGTTAGTGCTCAGTTCTTTAAAGCCCAATTAGTAATACTTGGACCCTTTTCAAAAGAGGCTGCAAGTGCATTCCAGGCAGAAAATGTAAAAAAAAAAAGGATGATTTGTTAGCATTTTATTAAATCCGCAAAGTTCAGATCTCTGCACCACTGGCTAGGTGCGCTGTCTCTCTTGATGCTTCACTGCTAGTTGTTCAGTATGGTGTGTTGTCAGTGGAGATGGGAAGGGAGTTCACAAAGCTTTCTTTGAGTTCATCAACTTCCCTCAAAGACTCGCTCGTTTCAAAGTCAGCATCGTATGTGGCTGAACTACATGTTGGTTGTGACTTGCATGAGGTATCCAGGATTTCATCAGTCACCAAGAAGGAGGTAGGGTCCAGCTCAACACTTGTTGGTTCACTGATATCTTTGGAAATTTCATCCTGGGCCTCTTCCTCCTGGAATTTATCACTGCATGCAGCTGGCTCATTTGCTATTAACTCCATTGCTTTTAAAAACTCCTCACTTTTTGCCAGTTTGTTTTGTTTTTGAGTTTTACTGGGAAGTTGGAGGTGCTCAGCTGGCTCATTCTGCAGTAGACCATACATGTCAGTCCCTCCAGCAAAGTTTTCCTCCTTGATGCAGCCCAGGTCTACTTTCAGAATCTCCAGCAGGTGGCGCATTTTGGTCTAAGATTTAAATGAGGAAATAAATACCAGAGTTTTTAGAAATAAATTTAGAAAACAGTACTTATAAAAACCACACTACTTGAGAAAGGATGGTTTTGAAGCTAACCAGAGGCTGGTTGCAGAAATCAACTTGAATGGCCAGGTAATAACTACTTATTTCCTCTTATGATGTATCTAATAATGACTAGCTCTTAAGAATTCTTAAGAGGTATATGATATTATATTGCATGTATGTATGAAGCAAGGGACAGAGGTAGAGGTGTGTGTGAGAGAGACAATGTGACTGAGTGTGTGTGAGAGAGACAGCAAGAGAGAGAGAGGGACGGAGGGAAGGAGGAGGAAGAAAGGGAGTGGCTATGTTCATACATAGCAATAAACCAGGAATCCTGTCTTATTAATCCTTCATGCAGCCCAGAAACTGGGATTATTATTTCTTATGCTGAAACATGCCAGGATTGTAAGACAGTTTTATACCAGGGTACTTGTTGACATACAAAACCTGGCTTGTGTGGGTGCAACAAACCATAATCCCAAGTTTGAATGTCACGATACGTTATCCCTGCCTGGCTACATTAGCAGCTCAAATGAAAGGAGGAGCAAAGTGAGGAGTAACTGGGCTGTGCGCACAAGCACAATGCTCATCCACATTGTTGAAGGGGGTAATCCTATGGCTGCTAGTCAGCGGCTAGACAGCCATAGGATATCTGGTTTTCTGGGAATCGACCTTTCCCCCCTTCTGCGCTGCCTCGCAGGCAGTGTGGAACAGCCCCGCGCTCCGTGCTCGGAGGAGGAGTGCGGAGCGGCCAAAGTGGGGTGTTCTGGGGTGGGGAAGGTAGGAATGCTGGTATGACCCATCCTGTCATCCGGCAGCCTCCTCACCCGCTCCACCTTCCCACGGCTACACAGCCGAAATCGGCTGTCTAGCTGCAAATGCAGGGCAGAAGTGTGGAGGGAATGATCCCCTCCGTGCTTCTCCTGCCCTGCATTGGATAGGCAGTTGCCTCTGCGTTCGGAGGCAGCCGCCTATCCCCATAGGATTGCAACCTAATAAACAAAAACTCATGGCTTATGGTTATGTGTGAATGTGGCCAATGTATCTATTATTTAGAAATAGACTGACGGAGACCAGTACTTATGTCAATGACTGTCTTCATAATTGAACACTTTGGAAATTCTCTTTGAATTCATTTTCTTATCTCTAGGACATTTTTCCTAGGACTGTCTTTACACACATAGTACATACCTCATTAAGGTGGTTCTTATTTTGTTCTATGTGACGCTCAAACAACTTTTCCAACGCCCTTAAAAAATGAAAATGATTTGGAAGGTTTTACTCAGAAAAGTAATTTTTCAGAAGGAAACTGTTAAAATGGTAACATTGTCTAAACTCTAAAACATACATGCATTTTCTGAAAAATATGAAAGAGAATCTTTTATTAGTATTTCACTTAAAATATTGTAATTTGGCTTAGAAAATAAAACATCAATTAAACAAAACAGCCATAAGTAAAAGTTAATAATGACATTACTAATGCAAAATGCCACTGAATGCCTAGGAAAAAGGCGAAGTTTTAAACAGGTGTGTAAACACTAGTAGTTTTGGGACCTGGCAAATTATTCTGTAGAGGAAGTTCCACAATAGGGCACAATCATAAAGAAGGTCTTCTCACTTTTAGCTACTCATCTTGCCTCCAAAGGAGGGGAAACCAAGATCAGTCCCCTTCCCCCATAGAAGATCTTAACAATCAGGAAAGTTCATATGAGTACTGGTGATCCTTCAGGTAGCTTAGTCCCAGACAATTTAGAATGATGCTTTCCAGAAATCTACAGGCGTATGGGGCATTTGCTCAATCACCATTTCTCTGTTATAGGGCTGGGCAAGATGACTGATGTGGTGTATTATGGTACTCTGAATAGGGATTCGATTTAGCCATGGCTTCTTGGGCACCCTTAACAGTAAACTGGAATCAGGTCTCATCCAACCTCCCATAATATTTGCTGGGATTGTGGGCACCCTTTAGAAATTCACAGTAGCTCCTCCCTCTCCCTATTGTTGAGACATGCTGCTTACACGGTGTTTTAACCTCTAGCTCAACCCCTTTTAAGTGGAAAATTGGAGGTCTGCTGCTGAATTTTAGTAGTGCAACAAGCAACAGCACCAAAAATATAATAACAATAAAAAAAGGTAAAGGTAAAGGTGTCCCCAACCAGTCGTGTCCGACTCTAGGGTGCGGTGCTCATCCCTGTTTCTAAGCCGAAGAGCCAGCGCTGTCCGAAGACACTTCCGTGGTCATGTGGCCGGCATGACTGAACACCGAGGTGCACGGAACGCTGTTACCTTTCCCGCCGAGGCGGTACCTATTTATCTACTTGCAATTTCTTGCTTTCTAACTGCTAGGTTGGCAGAAGCTGGGACTGAAGACGGGAGCTCACACCGTCACGCAGCACTCGGGGCTCGAACTGCTGACCTGTCGACCTTCCAGTCTGCAGTTCAGTGTCTTAACCACTAAGCCACCGCGGCCCTATAATAACAATACTATTGCTTATATTGTTTTTTAAATTCTACTATTTTATACAATTTTAATATTATTGATGATTTAATTATATTTTTAACTTTTGTTTATTTCTATTTGTATGTTTTAATTGTACAAGTTTTTAATGTTGTAAAGCCGCTTTGAGTCCCAGTATTGGGGAAAAGGCGGAATAGTAATAATAGTAATAGTAGTAGTAGTAGTAGTAATAATAATAAAGGGGGCTATTTTGCTTTAAAATAGACTATTTTTGTTGCCACCGAAGTCTGGTGGCAAATTGCTGATTTTCCTTTCAAAAAAAGCTTTTTTCTCCCTGTTGCTGTGCCATCGAATTTCTGCCACTGAATTTCACCAGGGCTGGTGGGAGCTGGAAAGAAGGTATGTGTGTGGGGGTGTTGCCCACCCCTGCTCTAGCTGTTAATTTGGCCATTCTGGGGAAGAAGCGAAAGAGGAGGGAGAAAGGAAGGAAAATCAAGTGGCAGTGCTAAACTCATTTCGTAACTAGAGCTCAAGTCTTTCTTCTTCTACAATTGGCAGCACAATGGCTATACAAAACCAGCCACTAAAGAAAACACCACGCAAATTCTTCTTGATTTTTAACTCATTTTAACACATGGTGTACATTTGTATTTTTTCTCCTCTGAATATTTATAATTGATGCTAAAATATAGCAAGAACTGCTCAAAAATGCTTCGTAGCTGCAGCTAAGTCAAGCAGCCTTGAAGAAGATCATGTATCAAAATGCAGTGAGGATAAAGACTGATCTATGGAAGTGTTTTGCTGTTGTGCTGGATGCTTTTCCATATGGCTGTTTCTGATCCCTTCTTGTTGTTTCTTAGAAACCTACCCCTGGTCTTTTCACTTCAGTATCTACCTGCTTATAACATTATGTATCCCGTCATTGCAAGAATTTAAACAAAACAACTTCAAATATAGCCAACCTGTTGGAAAACAAACCGAGTTTGAGAATCTCATCTGTTATATCCTGGATGAAATTTAAATACAAAAGTTCTTCTTCCCTGCGCAGAGAACAAAAACATCTACTTTCAGTCTCCAAATAAATCATTTATCAAGCAATAGATTGGATGGATATAGAGCTGACCATTAATACATCCAGGCTGGGATCAGATGAAAGCTGTTAAATCATGAGAAGCAAAGGATGCCCATTTTAAGAAGCAGCTATATAAATGTATCAAAAGTACTAAGGGTGATAGCCAATATAGTGCTGGTGGGAGAGAGTTCATGAAACCTGATCTCCTGCCCACTCTTACTCTGGAAGCCCACAGAGCTCCCAGCAAATGCTATACAGATGTGGGGGACCCTCCTAAATGGGGTGGGGAATTACTGAAATTCAGGTGGAGACATCGTGAGCAGGAGCTCCACCCGCAGTAGGTTCCTCTACCTGATATTTGGGGATCCCCTCAGTCCCCTGTAGCACAGCCTATTCCATTCTGGAGAGTCCCCTGACCCCGTGTGTAGCCTTTGGGGAGGCTCTTGGGAAAAGAGTGTGAGGAAACTTGCTTCTGTGAACATTTTTCCACCGGTGGGATATTGCGTATCAGCCTAAATTTTAAACTGAGAGCCTACTGGGCTCCCCTGTTAAGATCTGAGGTTTCTTTATTTCTCTTGTTTGTTTGTTTTTAAAAGGGCTGCAGTGCTTAACTAATTAATTTGATTAATTGATTTGTTAAACTTTTGATTGACTAAAGCAAAGCCCTGATTAATTAGGCAGCAATTTAAAAAAAGGTCAGGTACTTATAAAAACTGCAGATGGCAAGCATCATCTTCAAAGAGGCATTCCCCTTTCTCTCATACACAAGGGGGAACCCCTTTTCCAAGATAATACCAGCTATTACACACATAAGCAACATCTAAAAACAAAGTATGTTTTTTTGCTCCAGAACCATTCTTTTAGTCACATATGCAAATGTAAAAGATTAATCAACTACAACATATATGATAGATCAACTAGCAGTCTGCTCTGAGATAAGATCACTCACTCCCAGGTAAATGTATATAGAATTGCAGCCTAACATTTCTATAAGGTGACAGTGCTCATTTTTAACTTCCTCCTAACAGAGGAACCCACAACTGGGCTTAACTGTGCTACATGTTTCTTGAGAAGATCTGTTTTACTGTGGTGCTCAGTGTGCTCTGCCTGATTTAGATGGGTAGATGACCTCAACAGTGTTGCCTCATCTGTAGAAGGCAGCACATCCTGCAATGCTTCAGAGCCATGGAAGTGATTTATGTAACTAAGGGGACAGTTCACACGTTACTCAGGCTTGTAACAGCCACAGGTCAACCTGTGTGACCAGGATTGATTCCAGACAAACTGGCACGGAAGCTTTACAGGTCCCCCACCCCGCCCCCGCTTCCACTTTTTATGCCATAAATGACTAACAGGTGGGCTGGTAACTTTGGGGGACTTATTTGCAAGGCTCCTTCCTGCAAGCTTTTGTCACCTCTGCCAGTAGCGGCTGCTGGAGTGTGGCCGACGTGCTTGCGTAGCCCCATGTTCATGGCCAGGAGAGAGCCTCTGCTGCTTTCACCCACTCACTCTAAGCAGCATCTGCAGCAGCCCCAATCCAGTATGGAAGATATGAGCAGGGAAGGGGCTTCCATGTGCACATCTGATTGGGCTGGGAACAATGCACAGAGTGGAATGTGAATGTGTGCCTGCACTGCGATTGGCATTCAGACTATGCAATGTGCATTGGGCACCGTTTCCATTGCAATATTGACAGCAGTGTGCAACCCCACCTAGTCTCTGGTTGTGTGCACATTTTGCATGTATCTGAACTGGGGTCTTAAGGCTTAAAATCGTGATCTTTTCTCTTAAATTATCTTTTCTTCTTATTTTATTGTTAGCAGGCTAAACATTATTTCAACCCCCCATTCTTTTTTTTTTTTTTAAATAATGTGTTCAGTGAAATAAGACAAAACATTTCAAGTAACAGAAAAATAATTTAATTGCTCAGATGTCTAAACAGTAGCAAGGAGATGCAAACTAATGCAGTATAGACACAAACACTTAACAGAAGTAATCAGCCACTAGCATGCAAATCTGTTAACGTTGTTGCTAAATTCCCTTCTAGAAAAACAAGGATGTCTCTAAAGGAGTTGCTTGAGCAAAGGGTATTGCGCATCACAAGCGTATTGCGCATCACAAGCACCTTGAATGGATCTGGCACATAATCCTTTGCATCCAATATTAATCTCTTAGATTTGGAAAGCTTCCAGCTACTTGGCATTCTGTTCAGACATGCTATTAGTGCTTTTAATACTGCAGGAATTCATTGCATTCCTATAGTATCTTCAAAGTATTCTAGAATGCCTTTCAAATCTTGCCTCCTGCAGCTCAGGTGGGATTGGGAATAATTTTCCTAGATACAGAATGGGTTTGAAGGGCAAAAAAAGAAAGCAAACAACCACCTCCCATGAATCAGTGGTAAAGCTGACCTAGGTTAGACCTCTTAACACCATTTCCTTATCTTGGCCAAAATAATGGTAGTGGGGGGGGTCGGGGCTAGATAATTGCACAATTTACATCCCAGCTCATATGTGATCCTATGGTGGCACTTTACAGGCAATGAAGTTTCATCATGCAGTGCTGAATGAATGCTTCTACCCAGTGGTGGCTAGTGACTTCAGTTCCAGAGGTGCTGTGATTCCAGTCAGGGTATTAGTCACCACCAACCAAAATTCCAACACTATCCAAGGTGCTGAACTCATTTTGGGGATAGGGCTCAGCACCTTTCAGCACCTTGGATAGCACTATTAGAGTTTTGGCTAGTAGTAACTAAAACTCTGCATTGAATCACAGCCCACTGCCCCCAGAACTGGAGTCACCAGCCCCCCCTCCCCGAATATTGCACTCATGTACTATTTGTGCATGTCCCATGGACATCTCGTTGGCTACTGTGGGAACAGAAAGCTGGACTAGTTAGGCCTTTGGGCTGATCCAGCACAGCTCTTCTTCTGTTCTTACAGCACATATACAGGCAACCCTTTGCCTTGCATGGCATCTTATGGGAATTTTTGTCTCACGGAGAGTGATGCAATTTTGTGCCCCAAAGGAAAGGGAGATAATAAGATAAAAATATAGGGAGTTTGGGGTAAAATAGAGCAGTAGCAAACCCTGTTTAAACCAATCAACCAGATAAGGAAGTGAAGGTTTGCAGTCTCCTGTGTCTCTGATCTGATTATGTTAGAATCTCTCATGTTGCTATGTGCATCAGAAAGGTATCAAAGAAGTAGGGGAGAAGAGAATAAACCAGAAGCAGCACCAGGAATAAGGGAACTGCCTGGTAACAAGAGGCTTACATCATACAAATGTTTTGTGATGGGTTTAAAGCAGGGGTGGGCAACTTCTGCATTGCCCTCCAGAACCCACCGGGAGCCACAACCTATCCCACCAAAATTGCTACTGGGTCACAGTGGTCTTGCACAGAAATAAGGCATATGGGGAGTGCACACCTGGTTTACAAGCAGAATCACACTCCTGGGAAGTTTCTGGGAGCGCAATTCTGCTTGCAAACAAGGCGCACACTCTCTGCACATTTTGCTTCCTTGCAAAATTGTATGTATGTATGTATGTATGTATGTATTTAATTTTTATATCGCTCAATAGCCAAAGCTCTCTGGGCGGTTCACAAAAATAAAACCACAAAAATACAACAGAAAATACAGTGTAACATATAATGGATTAAAACTACAGAATAAAAATACAACCAGAGTAAAACCTAGAAGTGGTGCAGATATTTAAAATGCAATAGCAGGTTGTTGCATGTTTGGCCGTTGTGGTGGCAAATTCAGCAGTGCCAGAGGGGGAAAGGAGGCTGCAAAAACAGCCATGGGTGTTTCTCTCCATGTGCTGCAAGAGTGGGCACATTTCCTCCCCTCCATGTGGAAGGATTTCCTTCCCTTCCACAGGGCACGTGTCACCCATCCCTTGTTTAAAGGGATCAGAGCACAGTGTAATTTGACAGCACCGTCAGTCAACGTTTCTGTTTTAAAAATAATTTTGAATTTTCTGAATTTCTGTAACCTTGAAATAAAAATGTTACTTACTCAGCCTGGATTCTTCTCATCGTTGGGGACTGCACAGAATACGGAGAAGTCACCCTGAGCCATAAGGGGGGGAAAAACTGCAGACATCAGATGCAGAGGGAAGTTCTATACGACTAACTTATAGTGGTTTCATACAGGGCTATACTCATCTTTGCTTCCATGTGTAAACGGAGCTGTTATAATCTGCTGTTTTTGACATGGAAAGGAAGGTTTCATTCCTGCTTGGGAAAGCACAGCAGAAGTGTGCCATTCTGAAAGCCAGGCCTGACTCTCAAAGCAAAATGGGGTATGTGATACAAAGCCATCACTCGCATCCCCTCTGGCATGACCATTATTTTCCCAATTTAATCCCTTGACCCTTCTTTGATCCTATTTTCAATTTATACTGAGGCTCCAAAATGTCAGCCCAGGGAGTCACCAGGTAAATCTACTCATCAGTTACTATTTTTAACCTGCTTATTTAAGCTGGGAGGAAGGAAAGATTGGCAGTTTAACATGTATCTTAGTTTTGATGAGTCAGCAGAGACAGGATTGTTTGAGTTTTAATAATTAAACTCAAATTTTGGGCATACAAGCAGCACCTGGACGGCCCAATATTTAGGACTCTTTAACCCAAAGAAGCCACCCCCTCTCACACAGGAGGAATTGTGTGGAATCCCACCTCTCCCTCCCTCTTTCTCTCTCTTGCTTGCTGCAGAGGAACCCCACTGCCTCCATCTTCATCGCACCCCAGAAACTTGTGCAGATCTACAGAGGTAACAAACCCCTTACCAACTCCTTCCCAGGAAGTCCATCAGCCTGCCAGACCCCCTTCCCTTCCTTCATTACCCACACTTTCCTGGAGAACCCAGCCAGACTCTTTGCTCACTACTGGAGCCACCAGCCTCCTTCCCCTCCCCTGCAGTCCCCACATCCATCTCCCTCCTCTTTCTCCCCATTTCCAGGACTCCTCCCCACATCCCAACCTGCTGGTCAATTTCACCAAACCACTGCTTGAAATGGGTAGTCTGAATGAATGAAACTTAACCCTATAAAATGCCTATTGCCTCAGTCTGATCATTTAAATGTATGTTTTAATTCCTCTCAATAGATTTCTCCTGGGTTAACCAATCGTGTCTCCAATCTCCAAATCTCAATAACCCCTTCAGCTTTGGGATGCTCAGTGTTCAATGTTAAAAGATCTCATCAAGTGTCAAGGTTGCATGTCTGAAAGTGCACACTCAGGCACACACCCCATGCAAAAGGGACACTTGCTAAAAGAAGGTAGGTATGCAGACTCCCCTTCTCAAATGTCGAGTTGAATACATGGACATCAGAGGTGGAGCCAGCAGGCATGGTCCCCTTCCCCCCTCCACATCTTTAGTATATGCATGGAGATACACATATGCAAAGAGCTACAGTCTGTTATTGGTCCTCCCGCACCAAATAATCCTGGGAATTGTTGGTTGGTGAGGGTGCTTATAATTCTGTTTCCATCTTTAGTAAACAATCAAACCATAATTGCTGGTGCACCACATGATCCAAAGTTATTCCTAATAACCATTTTATTTATCACATTCTCACCATTTACTATTAGAGAGAGAAATACTATTGCTATATGGCAGGAAAACCCTTCCTTTTCACTTTACTTGTTTTTCTACTGGAATTTAGTTTGAAGGAAAACATAAATAAATTTCTGCTTAGACAGCATGTAACAGCCTTAAATCTCCTAAAAGACATCCCCTGGATTTCACAATCGGTAAGCAAGGTAAGAGAGAGAACAAAATATATAAATATTCCTCCTGAGTTTCATGTACCTTGGTGAGGAGAACTGAGAAACAGCCTTCACTTCATTAGACTTATCTGCATTGGCAGACACTGTGTCTTCCACCTACAACACAGGAAAAACATCATGAAAGTAGGAGAAAGGGAAGCTGATGGGGGAGGAACTGTGCTCTGGTAAGAAAAGTGTATTTTTAAAGATGTGTACACAAAGCAGGGAGCCACATCCTGACTACCTACTGACTCCCTGGTACATGTGCATGTAAATGCTTCTCACGGTAGTGTGCGTCTCTTTCAAACATGTGATTGCCAATCCCCACACTTTATGGTTTAGGTATGTACACCATATCTAGATACTAAAAATATACTGTGAGAACTATTCCAGATATGCGGTTAGTAAAAATGGGCTGTATCAAATGGGGGCTTTGCATTAGTGGACAGCTCTTCCACTCACACAAGTTGGGACACCTGATTTTCATTGATCCTCCACATGTACTTAAGCGTGCCCCCCCCCCAGCTGCTCCTGGGCTGAAACACCCTATGGAACAGTAGGTAGTGGGGGTTGGCAAAAACTGGGCATCCCAACTTGTGCAAGTGGAACTGCTTTCTTCTAAGGCTCATGTGGGCAACCTATAGCCTCCATGCGCCCCTCAGAGGTCTTCAGTGTGTCCTGCCATCAGTGCCCCAACCCCTGACTAATTCCATCCCCCCACAAACCTGTTGCTCAACTGTATGGAGGGCGGGGGATGCAACTGTGACTGTGATGGGATGGACTGGGGAATTATCTTTGCCATGTGCCATGTTCCCTCTGTAAATCACAATCTCCCCAGCTGGCCAAAATGGCTCGGCAGTTTGGAGGGAGTATGATGGAGAGGACAGCCTGTGGGTAGGATCATCTCTATGCACCACCCTTCCTAAAAAAATTATGTTCTCCACAGCCTGCCAACAGCCCAGCCTTACCCACTGCTGGATCCATGGCCCTTAGCCAACTGCCGCATGCAGTACTTTGGGAACAAAAGGGTTGCCCACCCCTGCACTATGGGTTTTTAAAAGTTGCTTATATTTAGGGATGGACAGATTTTGTAAAATCTGTTCCATCTGTGTTTGGTGGATCATCAGGTGCCTTTTGTTCCATTGTTCGCTCACTGACGAAATCGGATGTTTTCCAATTCCCTGAATTTGCACAAATTCGCATTTACACAAATTCACACTTTTGAAAATGCATATATCTCCCCGAGATGTGTATTTTCATGGCTTAGGCTATGGGGCAAATGCACATTTTCAACTGGTGTTTTTTTATCTTACGGATTTTTGTACGACTAAATTTGCATAAAATTCTGAAAGGTTAAAAAAATGTCCACAAGTCCGCAGAATCCATGCAACTCAGGAAAAGACGGTCTATTGCGGAATCCGCCAACTGGATTCATAGAAACCCAAACTAATTTGATTTCATTACGGATTTCTCTGACATCCCTACTTGTATAAGATTTTTATATTTTAATGGAGCATAGTATGTGACTTGCCTTGCAGTCGTCCTTTGGCAGGAGTGTAGGAAATCAATCTAATAATAAAAATTTGTAAAACAAATAAGGGCTGCACTCCTGGGGGCACTCTGCCAAAATCAGGAGTTACTCATACATAAAACTTCGTAATAAACAGTAGGCACTGGGCTAAAGTAGCAGAGACTAAAGATGTATCCCAGGGTTGCTATAAATGGCATGTTGATTGAAATACAATTAAACACTTGAATTACCTCTTTTATGATCTTCTGAAAGTCAGCCAAATCCCGTTTTTCAGATCCTTCAGACTCAACTTGAAAACTACAAAGTTGAATGTGATATATTAGACAGATCTTGCACAGTTAACTGTCCAAAACAACATTTCTTGCACCAACACACCAGAGAATATTACCATCCGACTTCCAGAAAAATCAATGTAAACATTAATGCTTTTAGATGCTGGTGACAATCCCCAGCTAAGCCCCTTCCTTGCATGATGAAGGAAAAACTCACTCATAGTCACTGGTGGATGATAAGCCCAAACGAGCGCTAATCCAACTGCTTAGGTACCATTATATTTGAGCATAGCACACAGTTGCAATATAGATGTGGAGTCCAGGGGAATATTAACAGCTGCTATTGCATAGCTAGGGCACCTCCAGAGTTAGAAGTATTCATATAGGGCCTAAACGTTTTAAAAGGGACTGGCAGTATCTGTCCCACAATAATCTTCTTGCATGACATTAAATGCAGTGGATTTGCTGGGGTTCTTTACCCACTATGTAATTCTAGTCCTATGGAGGACAGTCTGACCAACTGATATTAATCGTGCTGATAGCATTCAACAATCTTTCAGAATGGCAGGAGTCAACAATACTAGATTTGGAGAAGATGTGTGTGTTGGGGCAAAAGGTGTTTATCTTATGTCAGCAAGTATTTCCTAATGAAAGCTCAATTCCTTCCAACATTGCTGCTGCGTCTTCCTTCAATTTCAATGGAAGTGAATAATGGATCAAAATACATGGAGAATGTGTGTTTGGTGAGTGAATGAATGATTTCACACAACACCAGCAATATACATAGCATTTGACAGCACAAGAAACACCCACACAATATATGCCAAATCTATTATGTCAAATCTAAGAAAGGGCTTCAGGACTTACTGCCAAATTGTGTCGTTGTTTATATGTGTGCAAATCCAATGGAACTGTATTGGTTTCAGTGAAATAACACTAGATTTGCATGCCAATGTAAGAGCCAGGGCATTTCTGAAGCTAGGATGTTAGGCTTGAATCTTCAGAGACTTTGCTTCAAATTCTTGTTTAGCTATGAACTCACAAGGTGGCTTTGGGCAAGCTGGAATATCTCCAATTTACCCAACTGATCCATTTATATGACAAGAATTACATGTGGCAACATCTCTATCAGAAAGCATTCACTTCTTTCAACTCTGGAAGAGAGGTCATCATTCTCAATTTCCTGCCAAGTAAACAGATAAACTTTGTAGAGCACCACAAATGAACACTATGACCCAGTTTACATGTCATGGCCAATTCCTGGGTTGTTTAACCCAGGAACTGGCAGGGGCATGCAGGAGTGAGTAAGTGCACTGCCTTCTGCCCACACACCACTTCTGCTTTCAATTAGGATTGTTTTGTGACATGAGAACCTGGAAACTCTGGGTTTTTTAGTGGTTAAGCAACAGGTGTTCCTGGGTTATTAACTGAAAGCAGAAACAGGCAAGAACCAGCATGCTTGCTTCCTCACGCACGCTTACATACAACCCATGGCTAACAAACCATGGGTTTCTTGATTGTGTGAACTGGGTCTGTAACTGTCATAAGAAAATAACAACAATGGGTTGAATCTAGACTTTAACTCAGAGTTCTGCTGCCACTGGAGGAAGGGGGTGGTGTGGTGATTTTTCCTAATTCCCCCTTTCGCCTGCAGCCCCCATCACCACCACCCATGCTGTTCCACAGAAATATTGTGCACATGCTCCCATCTGTACAAGGTGTATATTGGAGTAGCAACTAAAAGAAAGAAAATAGCTCTAACAATGGACCACCTGCTTTTCATCTGAGTAGAGGCTAGTACATATGAATAGCTCTTTGAAATGAAGAACATTTAAGGGATAGTATACTCAGAAGACCCCTTCATGGATCATTGCCTTGTTGTGGCGAAGGGGCTTGCGTAACTCAGTGAAGCCATAAGCTATGCCGTGCAGGGCCACCCAAGATGGACAGGTCATGGCAGAGAATTCTGACAAAATATGGTCCACTGGAGAAGGAAATGGCAACCCACTCCAGTATTCTTGCCAAGAAAACCACATGGAATGTATCACAAGGCTAAAAGAGATGACGCCGGAAGATGAGCCCCTCAGGTCAGAAGGTGTCCAACATACTACTGGGGAAGAGCAGAGGGAATTTCCAAGTAGCGCCAGAAAGGGTGAAGTGGCTGGGCCAAAGCCGAAAGGACACTCAGCTGTAGATGTGTCTGGTGGTGAAAAGAAAGTCCGATGCTGTTGTTGTTGTTGTTCAGTCGTTAGCAACCTGGAATGTAAGATCAATGAATCAAGGTAAGCTGGAGGGGGTCAAACATGAGATGGCAAGATTGAACATCGACATCTTGGAAATCAGCGAACTAAAATGGACAGGCATGGGCGAATTTAATTCAGGTGACCATCATATCTACTACTGTGGGCAAGAATCCCTGAGAAGAAATGGAGCAGCACTCATAGTCAACAAAAGGGTGGGAAAAGCAGTACGGGGGTACAATCTCAAAAACAATAGAATGATCTCAGTACAAATCCAAGGCAAACCATTCAACATCACAGTAATTCAAGTCTATGCCCCAACCACTGAGGCCGAAGAAGCTGAGGTTGATCGGTTCTATGAAGACCTACAACACCTTCTAGAACTAACACCAAAAAAAGATGTCCTCTTCATCATAGGAGATTGGAATCCTAAATTAGGAAGTCATGAAATCACCAGGATAACAGGCAGGCATGGCCTTGGTGTACAAAATGAAGCAGGACAAAGGCTAATAGAGTTTTGCCAAGAGAACACGCTGATCACAGCAAACACTCTTTTCCAAAAGCACAAGAGGCGACTCTACACAAGGACATCACCAGATGGTCAATATCGAAATCAGATTGATTATGTCCTTTGCAGCCAAAGATGGAGAAGCTCTATACAGTCAGTTAAAACAAGACCTGGAGCTGACTGTGGCTCAGATCATGAGCTTCTTGTTGCAAAATTTCTGCTTAAATTGAAGAATGTAGTGAAAATCACTAAACCATTCAGGTATGACCTCAATCATATCCCGTATGAATATACAGTGGAGGTGAGGAATAGATTTCAGGGATTAGACCTGATAGACAGAGTGCCTGAGGAACTATGGACAGAGGTCCGTAACATTGTTCAGGAGGCAGCAACTTAATCCATCCCAAAGAAAAAGAAATGCAAGGAAGCAAAGTGGCTGTCTGAGGAGGCTTTACAAGTAGCTGAGGAAAGAAAGGAAGAGAAAAGCAAGGGAGAAAGGGGAAGATATATCCAACTGAATGCAGAGTTCCAGAGAACAGCAAGGAGAGACAAGAAGGCCTTCTTAAACGAACAATGCAAAGAAATCGAGGAAAACAATAGAATGGGAAAGACTAGAGATCTTTTCAAGAAAATCGGAGATCTTGAGGGAACGTTTTGTGCAAAGACGGGCATGATAAAGGACAAAGAAGGCAGGGACCTAACAGAAGCAGATGAGATGAAGAAGAGGTGGAAAGAATACACAGAAGAACTATATAGGAAAGATCTTAATGTCCCTGATAGCCATGATAGTGCGGTCACTGAACTTGAGCCGGACACCCTCTGACTGGAAAAGGTCAGTTTACATTCCATTTCCAAAGAAGGGCAATGCCAGAGAGTGTTCAAACTACCACACAATTGCGCTCATTTCACATGCCAGCAAGGTGATGCTCAAAATCCTACAAGCTAGGCTTCAGCAACATGTGAACCGAGAACTACCAGAAGTACAAGCTGGGTTTCAAAGAGGCAGAGGAATTAGAGATCCAATCGCCAACATTCGCTGGATCATGGTGAAAGCAAGAGAATTCCAGAAAAACGTCTATTTCTGCTTCAGTGACTATGCTAAAGCCTTTGACTGTGTGGATCACAACGAACTGTGGCAAATTCTGAAAGAGATGGGAGTACCAGACCACCTTGCCTGTCTCCTGAGAAACCTGTATGAGGGTCAAGAAGCAACAGTAAGAACCGGACATGGAACAACCAATTGGTTCAAAATTGGGAAAGGAGTACGACAAGGCTGTATATTGTCGCCCTGCTTATTTAATTTATATGCAGAGTACATCATGAGAAACACCGGGTTGGATGAATCACAGGTTGGAATTAAGATTGCCGGGAGAATTATCAACAACCTCAGATACGCAGATGATACCACCCCAATGGCAGAAAGCAAAGAGGATCTAAAGAGCCTCTTGTGGAGGGTGAAAGTGGAGAGTGCAAAAGCTGGTTTGAAACTCAACGTTAAAAAAACTAAGATCATGGCATTTGGCCCCATCACTTCCTGGCACATAGAAGGGGTAGAAATGGAGGCAGTGACAGATTTTATTTTCTTGGGCTCCAAGATCACCACAGATGGTGACTGTAGCCATGGAATTAAAAGACGCTCGCTCCTTGGGAGGAAAGCTATGGCAAACCTAGACAGCATAGTAAGAAGCAGAGACATCACCTTGCCGACAAAGGTTTGTATAATCAAAGCTATGGTTTTCCCAGTAGTAATGTATGGCTGTGAGAGCTGGACTATAAGGAAGGCTGAGCGCCAAAGAATTGATGCTTTCGAACTGTGGTTCTGGAGAAGACTCTTACGAGTCCCCTGGACTGCAAGGAGGTCAAATCAGTCCATCCTAAAGGAAATCAACCCTGAGTGCTCATTGGAAGGACAAATCCTGAAGCTGAAGCTCCAATATTTTGGCCACCTAATGCGAAGAGAAAACTCCCTGGAAAAGACCCTGATGCTGGGAAAGATTGAAGGCAAAAGGAGAAGGGGACGTCAGAGGATGAAATGGCTAGATATCATCACCGATGAAATGAATATGAACTTGAGCACACTCTGCGAGAGTGCGGAGGACAGGAAGGCCTGGCGTGCTATGGTCCATGGGGTCACGAAGAGTCGGACATGACTTAACGACTGAACAACAACAACAATACTCAGAAGAGGCAATTTGAAATGGGACACCATCAAGTAGCAACTGAAGAAGAATTGCTAAGAAACAGGGTGAGTACTGGATACCGGTAGCTGCTTCATGTTTATGAGGATCTTGTTTACACTGTGTTCGTAGTCACTGGATTATGTGACATTTTTGAACACCATAATAGTGCACTATTACATGTAGTTTCTACATTCATGTTTTTCTATATGCAAGTGTTCCTCTTTTGCCTTGGAAATGTTCAGCCTATTTGTATCAATTACATTGGCAGTAGTGTCTTATCCTTTATACAGTGCCATTCATTGTTATATTTTCTTCAATGTTATTATCTCAACGTGGTGTATACGTTTCCATATTCAGTGCCTTGGAGCATTATTTCTCTACTTTTGAGTATTACATGATATATTATATATAAGCTGTGTACACTTGTATTTGTGTATTGGAGTAGGCCTGATCCCTAGTATCCTTTCTAGAAGCATTCCCAAGATCATTTTACTTTGAAAAACCAAAGCAGAAGGATGTTGGGCATCCATCAAACATGCGAATAGATGCGCACATGGTACAATGGGTAGAAATATAAAATCATGGGGGTAGGGGCACATGCAGGTCAACTCCCCCGTGCCCCACCATGTATAGGTTTCCCCAGCTGAGCTCAGCCATGAGACAAGTTTGATGCAGTGTGTGCCATAAGGAAGTTCATGGTATGACTGAACATGGCCTGTTCAAGAAGTTTCTTTACCTGCTTACGTCAGTCTGTGTTTCTACTTCCGCCTGCTGTTTAGGAATATCCCTTATTTTCCGTTTTGCTGGCATATAATATCTGTACTGTGAGAGGAAGGATTTTGCATCTGATTTTAAAGTGCGTGGAGTGAACGGTTGCTGGCCATTGGTAAAGTGTTCAGAGTGCTTGTCAAGGAGATCCCCACTGCATACTTTGGAATCAGGATTCTGGGCCTTGTGTTTGTTTGCAATGCCATCAGAAGAAGAGCTGCAGCAAATTTTGGAATGCAATCTGTGCAGACTTGAGATACTGACGCTTGAGCCTGAGACAGAGATGTCGGAAGCCTTCTGAACAGCTTTCCTGGCAGGTTTTTCAGTACTTGGAAGAACTGTGCTCTGCCTCTCTGGAGTTGACATAGAACCCAGCGCACACTTCTGTTCACTTGGGGGTAGCTGCACATTGCCTTCTGCTTCCAATAAATCCTGGTGGGGGAGAAAAAAAATCCACACATGGCAAAGTTCTGTGATAAGACTGCAGCTGCTTCTTTTCATTAACATCTACAGTTTTAAAAGTACAAAGCAAAGCAACACATAGAAAAATAAATAAGGGTGCCATCCTAGACACACTGATCTGGAAGTAAGTCCATGGGACTTACTTCTTAGTAAGACATGCATTTAGGATTGCATTGTAAGTGGGTAAAAATGTATGTCATTTGTCTGACTGAAGCGTTTAATAAGAAACATGTTCAAAATATGGATACTCTCAGTGTCTTTGCTGAGATTCTGGAAAGCTGTGTGTAGAGAGCCCAACCTAGCCCCCTCACTACTGGTCTTCCACCAAATACTTTCCTGCCTCTCAGGGCTTTTGACCTACCAGGCCAATTGCCCCATGGTATGGCTTTACTGCTATGTAGTTCGCATCACTCTTAAGTGTTTTTTTTTAAGCTGGCTGCTATTTTATTCTCCCTTTTTGCAGTTTTGACATGGATATGGAGGCTGAAAAAAATCCAAGGTGCCTTGTTGCCCAGATTCCTAAACAACTAAGGCCTATGCCTAAGAATTTGAACTATGTTTTGTCCCTATCAAGGGCTGGTGCCTAAAAATGCAACACTGGCCCTGAGGAGTACTGCAGGTGGAGAACTGTATTTTTTAATATACCCCCTGATTAAAAAAAAAACCCCAAACTCTTCCATGTAAGAGAACTAGCACTTATTTCATGCTAATTTTCTATGAGGGGGAAGTTAAAAAACATAACAAAAACCATAGGCATTAAAACATGCAGTTCCCTTCCTGAACTCTGAAAGGGTATAATCTCATAAGGATTCTTTTAGATGGTTACTAAACATTTACATTTATCCTTAACTGAAGGGATCTGGGACATAGTTGCAGCACATCATAAACATATGAGGTGTATCAGCTTGTCTTGGTCCCTACCAGTCCACCCCGTTGACCTGGAATTTGCGCCCTGATGCTGACCATATAATTTCATGGTAGGCTGGGCTTGCTCTGTCAAGAACACAGACCTCAACAGTATGGTATGTGTCCCCTTTATTCTCTTCTTTTTATTCCATTTTGTTCTGCTTCTGGTCTTCAGAGATTTTCATTTAATGAGATAATACAAGTATCATCAAAATGCATATACTGCAGTTTTCAACTGTGCTGGTGCTTCTAGTTAGTTTCACTCCAATGCCTTTGAATGCAGTGATTTATTTTTCACCCTCTCTTAAGGGTAGCTTGCTTGGTCAGAATTTGATCACATTTTCCTCTGATCAGACAGAATTTTGAAAACGAGCTCAGAATATATATATTTTTTAAATGCAAAGATGCCATTAAAGTAGGAAAAGGGAAACGAAATGTGAAAATAACCCACAAAAAGATTAATGCTGCAATCCAAAGGTATGCTAGATATTACTAGGGAAGCATGGGTATGCCAACTTGCAGGGAAGAACCGAAAGATGGGAGAAGGGTGCATACCACTTTTCCCATCCACCAATTCTCCCCTGAAAACTCTTTCGGCCATTTTTAATGCATTTCCCTCCTCCAGCTGGCTCCAAAACCAGATTTAAGTTTTGGAAATATGACATGATAATGTCTGCTTCTTGGGAATAAGTTCCATTAAACTCGGCAGTTTGGATCCAGCAAAAGCCTCCCACAGATAGAAGATCTTCTTCCATCAGTGGGAGACTTTTGGTCTTTCAGAGCTTTCCTATTGGCTGAACAGGGGATGAAGCAGTTTTCCACCGCTCCCCCTCCATCTGTAGTCCTGTAGCCCTCCTGAGGGTGGGGAAGGTTGCCCTGGGGCTGCAGAGAGAGTGGGAGGGGGAATCTGTGAAAATCCACTGTGGGAGGGTTCTGAGGGGAACTCCATTTGGGGATGCTCCTGCAGTCAGAATAAAACCTCTGGATCCAACCCAATGGGACCTATGAGTAAATATGCATTGGCTAAAGGATCAAGATGTATGTATTTCATAAAGCAAACATACAGAAACATTTAAAACAGAGTTTCTGGTTGATAAAGAATAGATACATTATTAATTATTGTTACAAGACTTATTACAGTCTTGTAATAAAAAAAACACAACTCTGGAGACTAGGACTCTAAAAAGAAACAATAGTCAGAATGGTGGAGAAAAAGAAGACCAACTGTTTAATGCATGAAATAGATGAACCAGATGTTTGAGGATGCTCAGAGCTAAAACAATGGTTAGTATAAAAGGTTGCACATTCTTAGAGGAGAAGCCTTTAGCCAGCTGTGGCAAGCTGATAAGAAAGAACGAGTTACATATTCTTGTTTCTATCATCTCATGTCTATATTTAAGGCATAAATTATACAACTGAGATTCAGGGTTTATAATCGCAGGGTTGTTATTCTGTGAGAAGAACCTATATTCCTCCCCATCCCCAAAGTAATTCCTTTGAGTGTTCTTAACACGTGCACACGCGCGCACACACACTACTTTGAAGCACTCACGGGTCACTGTGGGGCGTATCATATTGTACCCATGTGCCAGTGGGATCAATCACTAGTGCAACAGAGACTTAGTGGTTGTAAAAGCAACCCCAAATGACCAAAAGTGCTTGTTACCGGAAGGGAGCTCCAGCCACATGACCCGATCTGGAAATGAGTGTTTCTGTTTGTTTCCAGGGTTACTTCTAGAACCACTAATTCCCTGTTGCATAAGCCGTCACTCCCACTGCTGCAACACAATCAGCAGGAACAGAGCAACCTGGTTGGATACTGCCCTGTGTTTCCATCAGACCTGGAAGTCCATCCACTGGTGATAACAATCCTACTACTATTTCATCATCATTCATCACAGGATGAAAGGAAGATTTCATGACAAAAACAGCTCAGTCATCCAGCATTCGAAGAAATATCTTCGTGGCATACTCATATCAAAGACTTTTAAATTAATCTTTGCACATTATGCTTTGTCCAGTTGAGCATGGATATCAAAAACATCCGCTTACTTCTTATGAGAAAAAGATCTGGTTACAATCTTTAAAAATGAAGAATGTTCTTTCTTGTTATGTTATGTTGTTGTTGTTAAATAAAATACATCAATCAAAAAGCAACAATAGAAAAGACAGCAAAATCACAGCATCAGGCGGGGGTGGGGGGAGAGAATAAAAGAAAGCCTTCCCAAACAAAAGGATTAAGGAATGCTCCTTAGCAGCCTTCTGACCTTCTGACCTTGACTTGGCTGGCTTCCACATATCTACCTGCAGTATAGATCACTCCACAATGAAAAGGCATTCGGAAAGTTGGCTACAGATAAAACTAGGAACTCAGCATTCTTGAAGGCTTTGACTGACTTTGAAATGGAGAAAGTCATTTAAGATTCACAGAAAACTGTAAACTGGATGAAGGCGACACATCCTATTCCTTGGGGTTCTTTCTATGGCTCCTAATCTATACCAAAAACAGAGGAAAGATACCCATGGAACAGCTAACCTTCAACAAAACATGTATAACTGTCACAGACCCCAATGAGCAGTGGAAGTGCTATTAAATAACCCTGACAGCACAAAACAAACCACAGAACTTCCTAGCTTTGACTGTCTGCCCAGCCACCCTGATCTAGTCTTGGAAAACACTGCAGTCGGCACAAATAGGATATGCTTTATTGAAAAGAGGAACTTTGTAACACTTGCTTAACTTGATGGATCACAATACGCCAAGGGCACGTTGTTGTTTCTCAATGCAATTATGTTGCTTTTAAAATTCCTATATTGCATAAGAGGAGGCAAAAGACTGATAGTTCAAAGTGTACAGTTCACTGTTTGTCATTTTGTAACACAACAATCCATTTTGACTCAAAAGAGATAACACTAAACCATAGTTTAGTGTTATGAGAATTTGCTGCAGCAAGCCTTGGGTTTGTGTGCTGCTCCCTCCTCTCCAGTGCATCCCACAAGGAAGAGACCAGAAACTTTTGCCACTGTTTGAGATTAACTGCAGTTTACTGTGTTGCCTGAACCCAGGCAACCTGTAGCCCTCCAGATGTGTTGGACTACAGAATTCCCATCTGGAGGGTCACAAGTTGCCTACCCCTGTCCTAAAGGACAGTAGAGTTTAAACTGGAGTGGAGAAGAGCAATTTTATCACTGAAAAATGCTTTGCAAACTGGTTATAGTGGAAATCTAAGAGTTCCTTCTACTCCCCTTGAGGACCAAACTGCAGACAGACCCATACCACTTAGAAAAGCTCTGCAGGATGACACTGTGACATTTCAATGGAGATTAAATTCTTGTAGGCAAGTGACCTCTCTTTGTTCTGTCTTACTGAAGCTTGGATATATCCAAATAGTTCTTTTCCTAGCACTAGGAAACTTATTAATATAAAAGCTTCAGACTCTTGGCCTAATCATATTCAAATGCTGGAAGAGAAAGCCAGATTCCAGTTTTTCTCTCTCCCGCTCCGTCTTATATTCTTTTTATTTTTACAAATGCTCTACAATCACCATAAAACTCTTTATTAGTCAAGTATTCCCACCTAGGCAGTAATTAGGAGAATGAGGAGAGATGTAAGCCCAATGAGCAAGGCCTTTATGGTTCAGCAGAAAAGAAAATCAAGAAATGATATCACAGTCTCATAAAAAGCACACCCGTGGCTGCAATCCTAAGCACATTTACTCAGAAGTAAATCGCAGTGATATTAATGGGCATTAGAGATAAATTAGGTGAGTGCAAGTTCAGCATGATACATTTTATGCTAGACTGGATCACTGGGAGAGGTAGACTTGCTCTGGTTGTCTCACACTGGATGTTTCTAAAGTTATAGTGGCATAAGCAACTCCCTACAGTGTTGCATCTGTTCAGATCTGGGATTACAGCTTGATCCTAACCCACAGTTACTCAGCAGTAAAGCAGATGAGCAGAAGATCTATGTATCTAGGCTGTACAATTCCATGCAGCAAATTGAAGATCTAATCTCTGAATCAACCCCACCCCCTCAAAATACGATCTATACATTCAAAACCAGCATGACAGTGAGGAGGTTCATAGAATTATAGACTAGTAGGGTTGGAAGGAGCCTACAAGGCCATCGAGTCCAGCCCCCTACTCAATGCAGGAATCTAAGTCAGAGCATCCCTGACAGATGGCTGTCCAGCCTTATCTTGAATGCCTCCAGTGTGGGAGAGCCCACCACCTCCCTAGGTAATGGGTTCCATTGTCGCATTGCTCTAACAGTCAGGACGTTTTTCCTGAAGAATCTGGCTTCCTGTAACTTGAGCCCATTATTCCATGTCCTGCACTCTGGGAGGATTGAGAAGAGATCCTGGCCTTCCTCTCTGTGACAACCTTTCAAGTACTTGAAGAGAGCTATCCTATCTCCCCTCAGTCTTCTCTTCTCTTCTCAAGGCTAAATACGCCCAGTTCTTTCAGTCTCTCCTCATAGGGCTTTGTTTCCAGTCCCCTGATCATCTTTGTTGCTCTCCTCTGAACCCTCTCCAGTTTGTCTGCATCCTTCTTAAAATGTGGTGCCCAGAACTGGACACAGTACTCCAGATGAGGCCTAACCAGTGCTGAGTAGAGGGGAACTAGTACTTCCCAAGATTTGGAAGCTATGCTTCTATTAATGCAGCCCAAAAGAGCATTTGCCTTTTCTGCAGCTACATTGTTGGCTCATATTCAGGTTGTGATCGACAGCAATTCCAAGATCCTTCTTGCTTGTAGTGTTGTTGAGCCACGTATCCCCCATCTTGAGACTGTGCATTTGGTTTCTTTTTCCTAGGTGCAGAACTTGGCATTTATCCCTATTAAATGTCATTCTGTTGTTTTCTGCCCAGCGCTCCAGTCTATCCAGATCACTTTGAATTTTGTTTCTGTCTTCCAAAGTATTAGCTATCCCGCCCAAGCTTGTGTCATCTGCAAATTTGATCAGCATTCCCTGCACCTCCTCCTCCAAGTCATTAATAAAAATGTTGAAGAGCACTGGGCCCAGGACTGAGCCCTGCGGTACCCCGCTCGTTACCTCTCCCCAGTTTGAGAAGATCCCATTGATAAGCACTCTTTGAGTCCGATTCCGTAGCCAACTGTGGATCCACCGGATCGTTGTTTCATCTAGCCCACTTTGAGCTAGTTTGCTCATCAGGATATCATGGGGCACTTTGTCGAAAGCTTGGCTGAAGTCGAGGTATATGATGTCCTCAGCATTCCCACAATCCGCAAAGGAGGTTACTTGATCAAAAACTGAGATCAGATTCATCTGGCAAGATTTGTTCTTGACAAATCCATGTTGGCTTCGAGTCATCACTGATTTGTTTTCAAGGTGCTTCCAGATGGATTGCTTTATCATCTGCTCCAGAATTTTCCCAGGGATTGATGTCAGACTGACTGGTCCGCAGTTCCCAGGTTCCTCCTTTTTACCCTTTTTGAAGATAGGGACCACATTAGCCCTCCTCCAGTCATCTGGCACTTCACCCGTCCTCCATGATTTCTCAAAGAGAATAGACAGCGGTTCTGAGAGTTGTTCTGCCAGTTCCTTTATTACTCTAGGATGCAGTTCATCTGGCCCTGGAGATTTGAACTCATTCAAAGTAATTAGGTGTTCCTTGACCATGAAGTTTATGTTTCCCTTTTTAGGCTTGCACTGGTGTAACTGGATCTAAGGTAGTCAAAGGTCCTTCAGGATGGAAGGTGTCCCCATGCCCTGTCATATTTTCCTTTTCCAGCTGCAAGGATTTTGCATGCCATGGACATATTATATTTGGTAATGAAGATAATCAGCAAACTAGTATTGTTCAACACAGTTTCAGCAGCACAAAGTTCTGGGTCAGGTGCCAACCCTAGTGAAATGAAATGAGTGTTCATAAGAACACCCTTCATGCATTAAGGGGAAGTGCAGAGTCATACCTGGCAGCCACGCTTCCCCACTGTCCATGTGTTCAGCATGCCTGAGAAGGAGCTCTACCTATATACATGCATAGAGCTCTTGCACATGAAGGGGGGCAAAGAAATGGAGCATGTTGATGACATGGCATGGGGTCATTTGTTGAGAGTTTAGGATATTCAACACAGGGTGCCATTTTTAGAGGCAGCCCAGTAACCAGCCATTATACACAGGCAGGCTTTAAAATGCCATTTCCAATTTTGTTCCACCTCAGATTGCTAGACAGCATATTCATTTTAAATCATGTTTTGTAAAAATCCTGCATATTGCAAATCCCATATTAACACCATCAAACCAATGGTTTGTTAGTAAGTGTTGCAGAGGACCTTTATCAAAGGGCTAAGAAAGATGTGACAACAACCTTGCTGGAAGAAAATAATGGTGACTAAAAAATGGAATCTCACATCTTTAATTTGACATTCCTCCCCTTTTCTTCAAACCAAGCCAAACCACCTTGGGGGGGGGGGGGAGAGACACACCTTGTATATTGTACTTCCACCACCAACAGTCATGAATAACATTCCGAAGCATGATTATTCTCCAGAAATCTAATAATGTCATCACTCACATTGTCAGCTACCAAATAGTCACGCAAGAATCAACCAGCTAATGACCAGCATTATACAGCAGCTGGATGCAAAATACACCCTTGTGCATATTTTAAACTGAAAATGAATCCCATCATCGTCTCTCTCTCTCGTTGATTGCTATGAAAATACTTATTTTTCCAATTGTTTGGCTAACAAAAGCTTTTTCTCCTGGCTAGCATAATTCCACCCAACAACATTAGCGGTGATACTATAGTTTATATGAGCAACTGATTTCTCAAAGCTCATATGTCTAAATATATATTGTTTTGCTAGAAAAAAGACAAGTTCATGAATGCAACTAACAACTTTTCTTTTTATATTTATAATCTTAATAAGGATTTTTTTAAAGGCCACAATCCAGCCAAAGCAAAGTACGACTAAGTCCCACATATTTCATTTAAAGCATATGTTTAAATCCTTCCCATTGAAATCTATACAGCTTAAATGTGTTTTAACTTTGGCTGCATTGTGCCGTAACTGTTTATTGGAACATAGGAAATTGCCTTATACCAGGTCAAGCTATTTGTCTATGCAGCACAGGATTGTGTATTCTGACTGGCAGGAATCCCCTTCTTTCATCTTGCCTTACCTCCCAACCTGCCCTGTGTATGCAGTTTCTGATTGGCATGTGCATTCCTATTCCCTGACCTAGCTAGGCCCATATTTGTATGGATGCTGGCTAACTGCAGGAGGAACCGCATGTAATAAATCAACATTCAAATATAGTTTTAAAGTTTTATATTGTATTATATCATGTTGTGTTTTATAGTTTTAATTGCTGTGAACTGCCCAGAAAGCTTTGGCTATTGGGCATTATAGGACTGCAATAAATAAAATAAATTTAAAATGTGCAAACCGGTGCTGCATGCATGTTTCCCAGGGCTGAAAAGCCCTATCCAGGAGAAGGAGAAGGAGAAGCATTGCAGACACAGGGCTTAAATTGTTGGCTAAAGTAACAATCAGTTACTGGTGCATGTGGAAGCGTGAGAATGAATTGCACCTTCCCCAGTCCTAAGCAGGTGACCGACAATCCTGACTGGATATGTGTGTACACTAGGGGTGCTGTGAGCATTCAAGGAGAAGGGCTTCACATAGGTGAACACTCCTCCATCAATGCTTATGACCAAGATCGGAGTGAACACTGTCTGAAACTTGCTGATCCTGTGAACCACTGTCTCTACCTCCCCCTGCCTGAAGAAACCTTCAGGCAGGTGAAGGGAAAGTAAGAGGTGGCAGGTGCTCCCAACTGAGCATCCTTTCGAACTTAATCCCAGCAGGAAGGTGATGCTCTGTGTGCCTTTCCCACTAAAGAGAAGGCTCCAAGGGCTTCCATAAGTGTGTGCAGTCTGTGACACAAAGAAATAAATCAAACAAAATACCCAAAAGGTAGCCATGTTGACCATAAGTTTAATTCTTCAGCACGGATGGGAAAGAATTTAGTTTGGTACGCAGTTTGATAAAAAATTAAAACTGCATACAAAATGTATATATTAGGAGAAAGCTTGCACAAAAATGCATATTAATGGCAAAATGTACAAAAATAACATTATATTAAGAAAAACTGCTTGCAAAAATGTGTCTATTAGGCAAAAGTAGATAAAATGCATATATTTGAAAAATGCACTTAAAATGCATACCAGTTTTTTCATGCAGAATTTTTTAACATCGCGAACCAATGCAGAAGTGGGACAGAGCAAACTTAAGATGGGAAAAATGAGAAACCGAGAGAAATCAAAATTCACAAGTTCATCCATCCCTATTCAGCATGTAGGGAAATTACAGATGTGGTAGTACTGTATATTTTAAGTCTCTGCTTGCCCCCAAAAGGCAAGTTTGAAGTGAATGTGTATTAACATGTATTAATAAGGAAAACTGATCTTGGTGATGGTAACTTGTTTACATAGTAATTTACTGTGCTGTGATTCAACAACACACTGAAAACAACTGGAAGGAATTCGTCGCTGATAGTAATGGAACCAAAAGTTAAATTAAAAAAAAAACACTTTATACCTACTTTTCTATAGGTGGTTGACAGTGGTCTTCTACTTTCCCTGGAACTACATCGGGACACATTTTTAGATGAAATCATCTCCTTCTCACACCTTTCTACTTCTTTCTTGAGTTTCTCTCTTCGCTGCTGATCTGAAACTTAAAGGAAAAAATGAACCAGAATTTAAAACGCTAGTTCTTTTTGTAATTAGATTACTGGACTATTATGCTTTAGATGGCCTGAGGAAATTAAAAATCATTTTGAGATGAACTTCGTGTGTGTGTGTGTGTGTGTGTGTGTGTGGTGGTAACAGAAATGAGATGATGAATCTTTACTTGGCAATGTTCTCCATATGTCATATAATTACTAAATCATTAAGAGCAAACAAAATTAGCATACAACTTGACACATTATTTGGAACGAGATAAGTATCCAATTCCAAACAAATGTAACCAAGAGGCCAGAACTTGACCTATGCCAAGTGCTCAATTTTTAACCGTAATTTCAGCCTTAAGGTAAAGGCTACTCTCTATTGTTTCTGAAAAATGAGCAGATTCTCTTGTAAAATGAATGCAAGTTCTGAAACGCTCTAAGGAAGCGAGTCACTAATTCAGGCCTAAGGTCGCCAAAGTCAATGAGGCTACACTGATGTGAAGTGATCTATTAATCATCGCCATGAATGACACAACTAATATCAGTTTATTAAATTGCTGGTAACCCTTTGGCTTCATCTCTTGCATCTGTATTTAAAATCACACTATCTTGTTCTTAAAGTTTATGATAGCATATGGAAGAAAAGGCAATGATAATCTGTGATAAATTTGTTATATTTTGTTATCTATTATTTATATGTTATGGGAAGTATCCAGCACTGCCTGCATACCAGCAGGCTCCACCGTAATGCCATAGGAAGTTGGCGGTTCCTAAAGCAACTGGGAATGAGCTGAAACACTTGTTTCGAGAATGGGGCAAGTCAGCAGACCTTGCAGCAGGGAACTCCTCTGAGCTGCCCTGTTCTGGAAATGAGTGTTTTGGCTCTTTTCTTGGGTTGTTTTAGGAAGCATTAGCTTACTACTGCACTGGTGGTCGATCCTGCAAGTACAACAGAATGAGTGGAGGTACATGGGCAGCACTGGATACTGCCCTATATTTATAACTCTAGCCCAAATTCAAAGAAGTTAGTCACGCTCAAGTTTCATTGAAACTAATGGTTCATTAATGCATTACAACAAACATCCTATTGATTTCAATGGGCCTTAAACACTACTAAACACCATTTTCTCTGTGTTTAAGCCAATGTTTTATATACTGAATCCACTTCAAGCGTCTTTTTTCTTACAGTGCCTGTTAGGAACGCACACGTGCACATGAAATTTCATCCAAAAATAATCACAGAGAAAAGTAAGAAATGAAACTTCAGAGCAGGTTAAAAAAATCACTTATATTCACATGGGATTTAATAAAAGGTTTTTAAAAGCACTTTTGTTAGGGTGTATCAAATACATATGGAACAAGAAGTAACCATTTATCCAAAGCTATTACTCAGTTAAGCTGCTCTTTACAGAAAATGGGTACGACCCACCAGAAGTTCTCTTACAGAAACTTTATAAGAATGAACAAGGAAGCTGTACAAAAACACACACATTCTTCTGTAGAATTTGTACAGGAAGTTTTCCTGTTGAAATTTTCCTACTGCAGAAAATATTGAAGTATAGAGCAGGAAAGGTATTATCAATTTACATTTGTTTATTAAAATCTGTCTTGATCAAATACATTTTGATCTTGATCAAATACATTGCTAACATTTAAAAATTTAACACATGGCTTCTATATGCAATTATGAATTTTTCATCCAGAACATATGTTTTAAAAATCACCAGGGTTTCTTGTAGGAAACCAACAGATCTATGACACTGGCCCAATTCACACTTCAGTCTTGTAATGGGGCAATAGTGTACCATATCTGTTCTTGACCTCTGGAAGAAGGCAAAGTTTCTCTTCCCCCAATAGCCAACAGGCAGGGAGATTTGAGACTGGCTAGCACTTTCACCCACTTGCCATCTCCCTGAAAAGAGGAAGCAGCTGCTGCTACCACCACACATGTGCCAGTTACATCAGAACCAGTAAACTAAGGTAGATAGTACTCAATGTACTACTCAAACAGGGAAAATATGCATTAATTCGAAAAAAGCCCTACCAGACTAGTTTGAAAAGGTTGCAGTGCTAACTGATAAACCATCCTTTATCACTCTAGTTCAGTTTCTATTCAATATGTTTCTTTTCTGTCTTTCAGGACCATGGTATTCCTTGTTGCAGTTTGAATCATCTTGCAAACCTTTAAGAGGATCCTGAGATTTTTGCTTCACATTATTAGACCTGGAGGAAACGGTACTCCCTGGGGGTTGAATATTATTTTGAGAAAGGATTGTGTACTCTATTTTTAAGGAATCTTTGTTATCTTTTGAATGTACTTTCTCCGCTTGTAACTAAATTAGTTAAGACGCCCTTCTTTCTACCTATATGATAAAGTGAAAAAGGTGATCTGACTTACTGGTGATCATATTCAGTGAATTATATGTAGGGCAGGATCCATCACTGCCTGTGTCCCAGTGCACCCCACCACTAGTGCAACTGGAAGCTAGTGTTACCTAAAGTTACCGGAAACAAGCTGAAATGCTAGCTTCCAGAACAGGTTAGGTCAGTGGAAGGGAACTCTACTGATCCCTTCCACTGATCCTTTCTGGAAGTGTGTGCTTCTGCTTGTTTTCAGAGTTGTTTTAGGAAGCACTAGCTTCCTGCTACTGCAACAGAATGAGCGGAGGCACGGGAGCAGTACTGGATACTGTGCATAGCTTGCACTGTTTTTGCTACCAGATGGACTGTTCTGCCAATATGTCCCCAATCTCCAGCTTGGGGACATATCAATATTATCCATATAACCAATTTAAGAGGCTTCAGAATTGGTATTTCTGACTTCTGAATTTTGCAACACATACCCTTCCATGTTTCAACATACATATCTCTAAGTCACAGGAGCTGCAAACTCCTTAGATTTTAAAGGCAAATTGGTGGTATTAAAGAAATTGTTGACTTTAAATTGCTTTGAATCAGATGATGAACACTGATTGGAGCCATTTCTTGCACAGTTCCTTGAACCCACTGTTAAGTCCAAGAGCCTCAAAGTTGAATCAACTTTAAGAAGGAAGGTGCCAGGAGAGCGGGGGGAAGGGATCCTAATATTTTCTCTTTAGATTCCAGTTCTCTTTTCCTCACTATTATCAGGAAAGATCCAGTTATGACTCCAAAAGGTCCCTGCCTTTCTGTTTCCTAAGCATGGGCAAGCCTTTGCAGCTGTTTGTTTTCAGGCTATATTACTGGCCATGACTGATGGCTGATATCAATGGACTCCTTTGGCTCAGTGTAGATGTCTTTATGGAATCTCTGAGGCAGGAGATTTTCCACATATTTGATTCTGTCCTTTGTATTTGGAACCTTGTTTTAAACTTTTAGGTACAAAACAGTCTCAGAAAAGGTATATTACCTTCTGTCAGATGCTGATTAATTTGTGACATATAGGGTCTCTCTTTTTGCACTGGCAGCCTATAAAACCATATGGGCTTTGAGTGACTGCCATAAATTTTTTCAGCGATGCTCTGATCTGATGCCTATTTTTATTATTAACTGTTTCATTCCTTGTATTTCTACTTTTTTATTTATTGTATTTTATATATTTGGCATTTACTCTCTGTATTTGTAAATGTGTTTTGTAGCAAATTCTATTTTTGACTTTGTTTGAATTTTTTGCAAACACCTTTGGACATTAAGTGAAAAAAGTTTGACATGACTGTAACCTGTGCTTTACACTTGGCCGTGCAAGCCAAGACTGCAATGCAGGATCAAACCCTGGTTTGCAGCAGGGCAAACACATGCCAGAGTTTGCTGGGCCTGATATAACAAGAAGCTATGGTTTGCTGTAAATCAGGAAATAAGTACTTAAGTGAAATGAATGAGAAAAGGAGAAGGGCAGGTGTGAGTGTGTATATTGTTTCAATAGCACCAAACCATGGTTTGGTGTTACATGTCACAATGTCCAGACAGTGCTCTTAATGTACTCTGAAGAAAAACTGCCAAGATGAAAATGTTTTCCCAGTACCATAACCCAGACATGGGCATCTACACCTGTTTTATTTGGCAGAGCTTTTGTCACATTTCTGTCACACCTCTGCCACCACAAAATTCCTCCGGCCATGGGCCTCAATTAACATGTTTAGAGTGATTTGCAGCTTAGATGTTACAAATTTCACCTGCTATTTTAAGTCAGTCAGGCCGTTCTAATCCACATGAGCAAGCCTGGAGCTCTCACTGTGGAATGGCAGCTTGCCTGCTTTGCCGCTAGCTAAAATACTGGGGAAAGAACAGCTGAAACTAAATACGCTGTACTTGAAAAACATATTCCGTGAGAGTGTCAACCAGAGTATCATGTTTGCTTCTTAGGAAGCAACAATTGTAAAAAAAAATCACTTAATTCAACAAGTGACTAAAAACTAAAACAAATCAAAAATCAGTTATTTTCTTCCTATTTTATAACTGCTATGGCTTCAGTTCTAAGTGCACTTTATAGGAAGCAAGTACCACCAAATTCAGTGGGCTTTACTTCTGAATAAATATGCTAAGAGTTGGTCTATAAGGCTGTAATCCTAACCACATACACACATTTGGAAGCTCTACAGAAATTAATGGGATTTACTTCTGAGCAAGCATGCTTAGGATCAGGGTGTAGGTCTTATGTGCATGAACATGCTTGAATAGCTCTGTAACCTCTGAGCTCATTTTGATAATCTTGACTAGGTTCTCGTAGTGGTTTTGGTGCATATTCAAAGCTTCATTTAATTTGGGTTAGCAACAGCAAATATACTTAAAAATCAGATAGAGGTACAAAGGGTTGAGGGGAAGGGTGTATGGGACCAGGTGGACTAAGGCCTCCATCCAGGTTTCTGCTACACCTGAATCAGGCTTAAGTGATACTGTGGAAGACTAGGCAGAAATTATGATAATAATGATCCCAAATTCCATGTTGGGGATCATTAGGATTGGAATTGAAAATAAAACTGCCAATATCATAATGCCTTTATGTAAACCTATTGTATGATCACACTTGGAATATTGTGTACAGTTCTGGTCACCACACCTCAAACAGGATATTGCAGAGCTGTAAAAGCTGCAGAAAAGGCAACCAAAATGATCAAGGGGATGGAGCAGCTCCTTTATGAGAAAAGGTTACAACATTTGGGGCTCTATAGCTTAGAAAAAAGGTGAGTGGGAACATGAAAGAGGTGTATAAAATTAAATTATGGTGTGTATATAAACTAGAACCTGGGGTCATCCAATGAAGCTAAATGGTGAGAGTTCAGGACAGATTAAAAGAAGTATTTATTCACACAGCACATAGTTAAACTACAGGTAGATGTAGTGGTGGCCACCAACTTGAACAACTTTAAAAGGGAATTAGACAAATTCATGGAGGATAAGGTTATCAATGGCTATTAGTCATGATGACTATATATTACCTCCAGGATCTGAGGCAATATGCCTCTGAATACCAGCTGCTAGGGTACACAAGCAGGAGGGGCCATTGCCCTCATGTCTTGCTAGCTAGTTGGCCACTGTGGAAACAGAATGTTGGACTAGATAGGCCCTTGGTCTGATCCAGCATGGCTCCTCCTATGTTCTATTAAAGCATAATCTATTACAGAGTAAAGAGTAAATGAAGAGTATTTAAAGTAATTAAAGCACAGTAAAAACTGAACAAAAATTCTGTACATCCAAATGGATCTGGTATTCAAAGCATCACTAACCCACTAGACATGTTTCAGAGTGGTAGCTGTGTTAGTCTGCTACAGCATGAATAATGATAAGTCTTGTGACACTTGAAAGACTAAGAGTGCAATCCTATGCATGTTTAGATAGAAAAAAAGTCCTACAATTCCCAGCATTCCCCAGTCAGCCCCTTTTTTCCTGTCCAAACTTGCACAGGATTGCCCCCTAACAGATTTATAGCACAATCCTATACATGTCTACTCAAAAGTAAGCCCCACTGAGCTCAATGGGGTTTACTCTCAGGTAAATTGGTACAGGATTGCAGTCTTATTGCATTATATGTTTTTGTGGACTAAAACCTACTTCATTAAATGAGGTATTATCACTGTATTTTAACTGTTTGCTTTTGCTCTGCTATGTTTGGACACTTTGTGTGACCTCTGTGTGGTTATAGCGTATCTGAGTAGGCCCGAGGCCTAGCTTTATTACTGTGTATGGAGCCTTAAACACGGTTGCCTTGGTTACGGTGACTTATGAAGGGAAGCCTTAGGCTGTGTAAAACATTTAGGGGGAGAAGTTACTGTAAGACGTTTAAAATGCAATGTGAACAAGCTTATTTAAGGCAACAGTCATATTAATGAGGTCTAGCGAAAAAGGCTGCTTTCTGAACCAAAAATAGGCTCTTGGCCTATTACTGGCAGGCAGTTTATTAGTTCAGCTTGCCCTGGGGGAAAAAAGAACATGATGAGAATAAGTCTTGGTCAATAGAGTTCATGTCCCAGACAGGTCTAAACCACAGGGTAAAACCACAGAGAACAAGTTGGGAAATTTCTGTAGGGCTACAAACAAGATGCATCAGAAAAGATGTAAGTGAGAGGGTGTTACCCTAAGTTGAGGAGGGGTTTTTGAAGAGGCTAGTCCACCCTATTATAACCAATCACATCACATGTCACGTTCAAGTGTAAAAGTATAGAAGTAAAGGGAAGATACTGGGTGCAGTAATGTATGCACTATGCTTTCTCTTGTTTTCTTTTCCTGTTTTAAACTTTGTCAGCAAGTACCATGGTATCACTGCCTTTCTATAACTGTCTTAAATATATTTGCATTTTGTTAATAAATGTTTTAAAATATAATCTGTGAGCCTCTGTTTATAAAATAACAGCGTTGTCTGTGTACGACTCAGCACTTCTCAGTGTTAAGACAACCACATCTCTCTAAACACAAGCCAGACGTAGACAGAAAATAAGGGCCGTCACTAGTAAGCAGGGAGTCTAATTAACTAGATTTATTATCTGTAAATTTAACTCTTACATTACCTTTGCTTTGATTGGTCAGGTGAGTCAACAAACATGATTGGCAGTTAGAAGTTCCATAAGGAACATGATTGGCCAGGAGATTTTTAAAAGGTCAGGTAGATGTCTGCTACAGTTAGACGGCAGATGACAGAGAGTAGGATAGACTGGTGGTGAGCTGAAGGGAGCAATGCTCAGAGCTGGGAAAAGAAAAAGCCAGTCTGAATGAACTCTTCTGGAGGGAGATCTGGAATCCAGAACTAGTGGAGAGCAGAAAGCCGGGCCATGAGGTGGTGATAATTCAGGCACGCAACAGAGCCCAGCACCAGAGGGATTCAGTCAGGTCTGACCAGAAGGAGCTTCAGCAAGTGATCCCTGATATAACGTCATCATCCCCAAAGCCAAAAGCAACAGGAGGAGCTGAAAGCAAAGGAAGACCGCTGCACAGCATCCATTCCTAGTTGAGGGATTGGCTGGGGTGGAGTTTTGGGAAACTGGATCTGGGGGGAAAGCTATTGAGAGCTCATTACAGGGAAGACTCTCTTTGTAAATACAGTCACCAATGATATTTAATTTAAGTATGTTTAAGCATTCCCATCCTATAATTTGAACAACACTCTATTCCTTTATGTACAAAATATCTCTTAATAAACCTCTTAGTCTTGTCTTTAGTGGTGATGTCAATCCCATGTGCGTTCGTTACTAGGTTCGTTACTAGACGTATATAAAACACAAAGGGTTTATTTTGGTGGCGGTGCTTGGAGCAAATTCCGTCACAATCCCATACACACATGGTACAGAGGGAAAAATGCAAACAGTGGCATCATAGTACCATGAAATGCAAATGGTACAGCCTGTGATATTTCTATGCAAAGCTCAATTATAAACTAGACAAGCGTGGTGAACATTCACAACAGCATCGACTGGCATCACAATTTCCCTACCTTTGCTATGTTAATATATAGTGTTTGATTAAGCATTATATAAATTACGTAATATCCTTAGAAATCATAGCACCACTTAAGAAAAAGAAAGAAAAACATCAGTCACAAAGCAAGACAGTTGTTCGCAGCCCTATTGTGCCTTGGGAACTACAATGATCAGGAACTCAAATTTCTTCCAGGTGTATATGTGTATGCATGTGTGTGGGAGGTCAGGGGATGGGAATGACAGAATAGATTTGAATTCACACTTGCTGGTTCATCCCATTTATTTTCTAGCCTTGCTGAATTGGCTGAATTTCCCTGTACGTATACATTTCCAGGTGAGCAACAACTGCAACAAACGGTGTTATGGTTCCACCACTACTGCAAAGAAAATTCTTCATCTCTGGCCATGATAAAGTTGTGGACTGAGAAACCAGACCTGGGTCACCCACGTGAAATACACATGTTCCTCACTGTAAGCTACACTGGCTGGGTTCGGTAGCATTACATGCATGAGACGTGGGCTTGTACACACCCCGCTCCCCTCCGCACAACCGTGAGACTGGAATCTTTGCATGAAGGCCCAGGACCCAAAGGGGCATTTACAAGGGGACAAAGCTTTCTTTCTGGGTAAACGGGTCAAATGGATCTATCAGGAACAAATAGATCAGGAGAACCGGAGACTCTGGTCTTGGAACCATGGGATAGGAACCAGAGTATTGCAGAGAATTGTGCTAGGAAAGATTCAAGAAGAACTATATTAAAAGTCAATCGAAACCTGGATTTATTCTCAGATAAAGAATAAATCCAGAGAGACAGAGACTCCTGAACATGAGGAATGCCCACGCAAAAAGAATGAACATTGACTGCCTGAACTCCAGGGTTGTTATAGGATTTAGAACAAAGAGCTCCACATACCAGAGGATGGGCCCAAGATGGGTTAACGCAAAGGGAACAATAGTTTGAATCTGGCCACTGAACAGAAGGCGCAGGGAGGTTCCTTGCCTCTTGATTAATTTTTTATCTAACTTGCTATACAGAGTAGCATAACTCAACCTTCAAAACAAAAAGGTGTCATTAAGTGTACTCAGCTAGCGTTTGACCTGGCTAACCTGTCTTGGGGGGCGGGCGGGTCAGGACTGGACTGTTTTCCCCCCTTTTTGACTGGCTAATTCAAAGGTAAACTCATGGGTTCGTCGGCTGGCTGGTAATCAGGCAGGCATTTGCATGTTTTCCCTGGAAGCACAGAACAACCTTCTTTAATCAAGGAGGAAGCAACTACATTCTACAATTCCTTTGCCTTTGCAGCAGTTCCAGAGCCTTAACATTGTTCCTGGCAGCTTCCAGGTTATGCCTTCTGGAACAAAACGGATTCTTGAGCCAAGGTGTTAGGGTAATGTCAATCAAGTCTATAGTTCACACTATACATTTGAGAAAACCAGTGCATCTGGAGCTCCTCTGTAACAAAATGTGAAAGGAGTACATACACCACAGAAATGAAATTAGTTGAGGTTCCCTCTCTGTGGAAAACCTGCATTTGCTGCTGTGCAATAGGGGAAATGGCCCTCAGTCCTGAGATGAGCTGGTGGCCTACAGAGACCTTCGATTTATGACATTGTGCGGGAGGTATAAAAACTCTCAGAGAAAGTTAAGGAAGATTGGTGCCCCTAAGATATCCAACAGTTGAGCCTATAGGAAAATGGTTTTGCCTGGAGATAATAAGACTGCTTCAGTTGCCACATAGTGCTCCAAGATGCTGAATGAACACATCACCGAATTACAGTGAATCCACAGAAATAGGTAGTTATAAAAATAATGAGTGTGATATCTTGAAAACAGATCCAGTGCAATTACAGGAGGAATATTCGTTTTAATTTGACAAGCAGGCACTCTTTTTCTCCTTTGACTAATACAATTTGGCACCCAGCAGGCTAATTATTTTTCAGATCATTACTCTAAAAGTTGAATGTGCTTCAACTGTTAATGTACATTCCTCCATTGTGTTCTCGCAGGAAATGCTGGAGACACACATACAACGTGTCTAATAACGGTAATTTCAAATCAGTCAACACTTGCAGTGACATCTTCTGTCATATATTGGCTATAAGTCCAATGAATGAATGAATAAATAATAAATAAGCAAGCAAAGCAGGAAGGCACTGAAGAAAGTTTATTGGTTTCCCAGCCCATCCTAGCAGACAGGTATTAAGACAGAGAGAGCATAAAATATTTAACTCTTTTCCATGTCAACATGGAGTATTTTAACACAGTGGCAGCACCAGAGGGGAAAAATTAGCGGCGGGGGGGAGGGGAAAAGTGCATTTCTGGGTGGGCGAGTTGTCCCACATCTTAGAGTTCAGAAAGGGAAATAATTATATATTTCACATTAACTCACCTATTCTAAACACAATGACTTTGAAATAAGTCTTAATGATTTTGACAAATATTGTTTAGGCGATATAATTTCTTATATAGGCAAGTATTTACTAACCAAATTCATATTACAATATGGAAAAAGGCTTTCAAACAAACTACAGTCCCTACACAAACACTTCCTTGAGGTACAAATTAGGTAGACAGAACATTGATCAAAAGATAGCCTTTTGTAGACTGCAGTTCTGTTATGCAGCTTTAGCCCCAAATCATTACTGGTAGCCTTTTTCTGGTTGTATCATTTATGAGTAAATACTTTTTCACCACAAATAGCATCTTTTCCAGTGAAATGGCAAAAAGCAAAGCAAAATACAGCACTTTCTACTACATTATATTTCATCCAAGAGTAGAATTTATACCATGATGGGTTGAAACGTTACCAAGATTTGCCATATTTTGTTGACAACCCCCTTTTTAGCACTAGCTTCACTGGATTTTCTTTAGATTGTGCAATCTCACATGGACTGTGTAACTTGTTTACATAGGTACACGTGAACTCAGCCAAATAAACTCGCATCTGGCAACTCAGAAACATTTTCTTCTTCAAAATCATCAACTTCACATTCACTACCACTGGATAATTCCTTCTCCCAGTTCATTCCTGATTCAGTTAGTCTTTCTGAGGAACCCTTTGTGTTTGTGTGACATCAGAACTTCTAAAAAAACAAACTTTTGCTGAGTTGTCTCCTGACTTAACCTCACCAGGGCAAGAGCAGTCCATGAGTCTGTTTTCAATACCAGGGCTGAGTCCTGGAAAATGGGAAGACAAGAATTTCTGAGCCTGTAAAGAGTGCCTTTCTTTCACCACTGAATACCTGTTGTTCCCGGCCTTCCTACACATAGCATTCAGGAGCAGGTTGCCTCTGCCAACATACTTGGCAGAATTTTCAGTATAAGAGCTGAACCCAGAATCCTTTCCCTCCATAATATACAATACATTTAAAAGGGGTGTGTGTGTGTGTGTGTGTGTGTACACACACACTCCTCATTTCTTCTCCCCTATCCTCTTCATTCCAGCTAATTAAAAAGTTACTTCTCCTTTATTCATTATTAATACTTGTATTGGGTTCTGAATGTTTATTTTACAATAATACAAAAGACAACCCAACAACTTCCACGCTACATACAGCACAGTTGAAGAAGGGACTTTTCACTGTCCTTGTAATGTTCTCAATCAATGAGTGAATTAAGGGAAGAGGTGGAAGGGAAAAAGCATTTCCCTTGCCAAAATGCCTCATACCCTTCTCTCTCTCTCTCTCTCTCTCACACACACACACACACACACACACACACACTTCAAGGCTCCAGCTTTAGGAGAAGCAGAGGGGACTGGCCAGTTGTAAAAGCATCTAATTTGTATTTACAGTGAAGGCTTTTTAGCAGAAAAGCCCAGAGAGGAAAAAGCCAGAAAATGCATTAAAATAATTTTATCCCCATATCTTTGCTTGACTTAAACCATATAACTTATAGTTACGTGATCAATGAATAATTTGGGATGGAGATAGATCCAGGAGACAGCTGGATTTTATATTTTCAAAAATAGGAGGCCAACCATTGCTTGTTTGTTCCTTCATTCCAAGAGTCCTAGGGACAGTCATAGGTACAACCCGAAACCATCACAGTATCTACAACAGCCTAATTTGAATGTCTGCTACATCCTCCCACATTCTATCTTAAGACTGGAATTAAATGCAGCCTCCGTGGCTTCAACATCCACCAGTCCACCCCACCCACTTCCTTTGTTTACCATATAACCTGGTGAAGAGTTCCGACTTGCACACTATTTGTCAAACTATATGTGATGTTTTGGTTGACCTAATAAAGGTATTGTCCTTATATGGATTTTAGAACTTTTCTTATGGCCAATGTGACTTTTGCTTCTTGTATAATGTTAGTGTCACTATAACTAATGGGATATTCAAAGATACAAAACTATATATCAATGTGATTGGTATTGTTTCAACATACTTGCCCTAGGCTTCTGCTTTAGCTGCCACTAGGATGTATAGTGCAAAAGAAAAAAAGGACAGGGGGAGGGGAAGAAAGGGAGGAAAAGGCAAGCATATGAAAAATGAGCACACAAGCCCTTCTCAGGTACTATCCTCCCCATATTGACTGGGAAGTGGGGCCATGCTGAATAGTCATGCCCCTGATGTCACTGCACCCCTCTGGCCATGTCCTTGCACATGGGGGATTTCATGCAATTGGGAGCCCTGGGCAATTGGGTTTTCTGATCCCTTGGACGTCCTTACACACATTCAACTGAATGCAGAGATACCAGAGGCATGGCCAAAGAGGCATGTCAACATTGGAGGGGCACTTAGTTGGCCTCACTCTCCCCTGAAAAGGCTTTGGAGGGACTGGCAATCCCAGACGAGCTGAGACAGTTGAAAGTTAAACAACCCCTTCCCATATCCAATGGTAACACTGAAACACAAGACAGCTCATATAGCCCTTTACAAAAATTAAAAAAGCAAGGCTACCTGTCTCCCTCCCTACCATTTTGAGACGCCTTTGGTTTAATTTTGTTCTCTAAACCTGTCTCAGCCCCCAGCTAAGGCAGCAATACACATCTCCCCTGAGTCTAAGACAGACAGACAGACAGACATGAGGCCATGCCCTCCCCACCCAGATCCTTTTAAGATGGGAATGGGATATTGTGCAGATGGCTCTAAGCTATTGTGAGTATCACACGAACAAAAAACTCCTTTAATCACTTGGGAAGGACCCTAACTTTCTAACTGAAGCATGTTTTGGAAGAGATTGTGTAGTCAGATCTGTGAAAGAGTGCAGTTGGTCTAGTCTTGTAGGCCAGAATTTAAACCAGACTTGCTTGACCCCACCCAGCTCAAGGATTAGACGTGAGGGGGAGAAAAACTAAGAAACAAAAGCTAAAAGGAGCTCTTAATGGGTGTCAGAAAATGATGGAAATGTATTGTGCTGGTGGTGGGTGGATGGGTTGTGTACTCTGCAGGGCAAGAATGGAACTAGATTTTCCTGCCTTACCGTTTAAACCATAAAACTCAGGACAGTTGTTGCTAAAAAAAATCATGGTATACACTGAGAATTTTTTAAAAAAATGATTACCTCAAAGGAAATACTTATGGAAATACTTACATTTTATGCTGTTTAACCTGCTTTTTGGTACTGAACAGTCTATAGCAGCTGAAAAACAACACAATTAAAGTGAATGAATAAACAATCTTCTTAAGACTTGCAATTGTCTTTGCAATACATTGGCTATTAATAGGATATATTTTCACTAAAGCAACTAACAAAATGAAACCTTGTATAACTGAAACATCAGCCTGTTTGTGCTTTAAAATATGTTGCTTTTTGTTTTAATGGATTCAATTAGATGTTAAATCAGTAACGAATTCATGACTGGCCTTTATAGGAGACTTACACTGTGATGTCATTTTGCATCTACTGAAAATATAACTCCATTACAGAACAGAGCAGTCTGTTACTGTAGCTCTGGATTTATAAATATATATACTGTTCCCCAACATAGTAATGCTTAATAAAGAATGTTTGTTCTGTTCTGAGGCTTTAATGAATACAGAACCTGAATATTCCTGGCCATAAAGCAGTTGCTGTGTAGGCAGTGATGCATGGAAAAGAAAGAACATCTGAATTATCAGATCACCATACTAATAGTATATCTATTCAAGCCAGCCCTCAGATACATATAATGCATAAGAACATAACATAAGAAGAGCCATGCTGGTTCAGACCAAGGGTCCATCTAGTCCAGCATTCTGTTCACACAGTGGCCAAACAGCTGTCAACCAGGAACCTACAAGCAAGGCATGAGCACAACAGTACCGTCCCACCCATATCCCCCAGCAACTGGTGTACATAGGCTCACTGCCTCTGGTTTTGGAGGTAGCACATAGCCATCAGGACTAGCAGCCATTGATAACCTTTTCCTCCAGGAATTTGTCCCCCTTTAAAGACATCCAAATTGTTGGCTACCACTACATCCTGTGGTAGAGAATTCCATAAGTTTAACTATGCGCTGTGTGAAGAACTACTTCTTTTTATCTGTCCTGAATCTCCCACCAATCAGCTTCATAGGATGACCCCGGGTTCTAGTATTTTGAGAGAGGGAAACAAATGTCTCCCCATCCACATTCTCCACACCATAAATAATTTTGTACACCTCTATCATGTCTCCCCTTAGCCTCCTTTTTTTCCAAGCTAAGCAATCCCACCTGTTGTAACCTTCTCTCATAGGGGAAATGCTCCAGCCCCTTGATCATTTTAGTTGTCCTTTAGTTGTCCAAGTAAACAATGTCTACCAGATCACCCCTGTCTATATGTTTACTGATACTCTCAAATAACTCTAAAAGGTTAGTGAGACAGGACTTACGTTTGCAGAGGCCGTGTTGATTCTTTTTCAGCAGGGCTTGTCCTTCTATATGCTTACTAATTTTATCTTTAATAATGCCTTCAACCAAGTTACCCAGAACAGATGTTAAGCTAGCGGGCCTGTAATTTCTTGGATCCCCGTTGGATCCCTTTTTGAATATTGGTGTTACATTGGCCATCTTCCAGTCCTCTAGTACAGAGGCTGCTCTTAGGGACATGTTGCATATTTTGGTTAGAAGATCAGCAATTTCATATTGGAGTTTTTTGAGAACTCTGGGATTGATATCATCTGGGCCCAGTGATTTATTTGCTTTCAACTTATCAATACGGTTGAGAACTTCCTCTTTTGTCACCACTATTTGCCTCACTTCCTCAGACTCCCTTCCTGAAAACATTAGTTCAGGTACAGGTATCTGTCCTATATCTTCTGCAGTGAAGATGGATGAAAATAATTCATTCAGCTTCTCTGCAATCTCCTTGCCCTCCTTCAGTACTCCTTTAATTCCATTGTCATCCAATGATCCAAAGTGCCTCCCTAGTTGGTTTTCTACTTCTGATATATTTAAATAATTCTTTATTGTTGGCCTTGATGTTGTTAGCGATATGCTCTTCAAAAGGCTTTTTTTTTGCATCTCTTATTGTCTGCTTGCATCACCTTTGTGCAAGCTTGTGCTCCCTTTTGTTTTCCACACTTGGGCAAGACTTCCATTTTCTGAAGCAAGCTCTCTTTTCTCTGATAGCTCCTTTAGCACTGTTCGTTAACTATGCTGGCGACCTCTTGGACTTGGTGCTGCCTTTCCTAACCTGTGCTGTACATTTTAGCTGGGCTTCTATTATTGTGGTTTCAGGTAATCTCCAAGCATTCTGAAGGGATTTAATCCTCTTGACTCCCCCTTTTAACTTCCTTTTCACCAGTTCCCTCATTTCAGAGAAGTGTCCTCTTTTGAAGTCAAAGGTGACTGTGTTGGACTTCCTGGGCAATTTTCCACTGAAATATATATTAAATCTGATAGCGCTCTGATCAGTATTTCCAAATGGTTCACAACATTTAGAACTTGTACTAGGTCCTGGGTGACACCACTTAGGATTAAATCCAAGGTTGCCTCCCCTCTGGTCAGTTCCATGATCAACTGTTTTAGGGCACAATCGTTTAGGGCATCGAGAAATTTAATCTCTTTGTCATGGCTGGAACATGCATTCATCCAATCAATGTGGGGGTAATTGAAGTCGCCCAGTATTACAACACTTCCTTGTTTGGAGGCCTCCCTGATTTCGTTTTCCATCTAAAGGTCACTCTGAGCATTCTGGTCTGAGGGACGATAGCATGTCCCTAGCACTAAATTAGTTTGAGAGCCTGGTATTGTCACCCACAGTACTTCTGTGGAAGAGCCTACCCCTTTTAGGTGTTCTAGTCCACTCGACACTATGCCCTCTTTGACATACAGGGCAACACCTCTCACAGTATGCCCTTCCCTGTCCTTCCTATAGACTTTATAACCAGAGATGACTGTATCCTACTGGTTCTCTCCGCTCCACCAAGTTTCTGTAATGCCCACTATATCCAGGTTTTCCTTTAAAATTAAGCACTCCAATTCTCCCATTTTGGCTTGGAGGCTATTAGCATTTGCATAAAAACACCTATACACGGTATCCCTCCGCAGATGCCTCTGGCGTGTGCATCTCTTGTTATGGGACATTGGCCCCTTGATTGGCTATTATGTTCTGCCATATACTCCTGGCCTATTTCCTCCCCTTCTACATTTGGGCAATCAAAAACATTTTCATCTTCATCCCTTTGGGATGTTTTAACCAGAACCAGATACTTCCCAGCTCCTGTCAGCTTTCCCCCAGGGTTTAGTTTAAAAGCTGCTCTGCCACCCTTTTTATGTTTAGCGCCAGCAGTCTGGTTCCATTTTGGTTCAAGTGGAGCCTGTCCCTCTTGTACAGTCCTGGCTTGTCCCAAAACATTCCCCGGTGCCTAACAAATCTGAACCCCTCATCCCTGTACCACTGTCTGGGTTAAAATGGGGGCTGGTTTCCCGCTTTGTGTTCTCCCCCACCCCTTTCCCAGCACAAACATGTGTGTGTCTCCTTGGAAGAAACTCCCACTGTGCTCAGTGAGGTTTGCTCCTGAATTGCAGGTGCATCTGGACTTTCAGGGGACAGGAGAAAGGAGGGGAGAGGGAGGAAACCTCTTTTCACAGCAAAGCCGATTCCTTTTTAAAAATCTGGTACTCCTCCATTAGCTTCTCCTTCTGTTGTCCTGGAAACACAGCCAAGGAGGCAGGAACACTGATGAGGTAAAAAGACCCAACCCAGTCTCCACTCAGACTCCACCCAACCATCAAGAAAATAATTCGATTAGAGCTCAGTGGAAACAGAACAGAGCCCCAGGCTACAGTGATGATAAGCCCCAGGCTACAGAGGGCTGTGGAAACAGGAAAAGGAGAAGATGCGATTGGGGAAATACCACAACCAAGTTGCAAACAAAGCGAAGCCAATAGTGTGGAAACACGCCCTCAGTTTTGAATCCAACCAGAGTTATCTAGTTCATTGGAGCATCCATAGACTCTGTCAGAGGTCAAGCGTTCCTGCCTCGGGATCGTGTGCGAATGTTGGTGGAGCTGGCTACTGATATTCAGCCCCCATGTACCAGGGGGTTGGACTCAATGGTCTTACAGGCCCCTTCCAACCCTGCTATACTATTCTATGATTCTATGACTGCTTACACAGTACAGAAGTTGCTGGGGTTGAAGGCAGCTTTGACAGCAGTGGTACACTATGCCCGTCTTTGCATGAGAATGCTACAGAACTGGTTTATAAGGTCCCTCGACCTTCAACAAGAGCGCAAAAAGTCCACCTGCGCCTCCCTACTGTAGTAAAGGCTTTGCTTCGGTGGTGGACAGTGCTGCCCAACCTCATACAGAGCACACCTTTCCAGCATCCTACTCTAACATGGCTTGTTATGATGGATGCCTCTCTACAAGGGTGGGATGCTCATTGTGGGGATCTCTCGATTCATGGGCTGAGGCTGGAGAACAAAGCCAGCAGCCACACCAATGTTTTGGAACTTCTCAGTGTCGACAAGACTCTGAGGGCATTAGAGGAGGTCATTCGCAACTGTCATATTCAAATTGCATCCAAGAACATGACAATTGTGTATTACCTGAACAAACAAGGAGGGACCCACTCGATACCGTTACTTCATCTCATGATGCCTGGGCCATGATACCTGGAGTGGTGCATTGCTCGAAGGATTGTCCTTACTGCAATTCATGTGCCAGGCAAAGACAACTGTTGGGTGGACCACCTCAGTTGCTCTCTTCCAATATCCCACGAATGGGAACCAAGATGAGCATACGCAACTGGCTGTTCAGTCGATTGGGTCGCCCTGCCATAGACTTGTTTGCTTCGGAGGAGAATGCTGCGTGCGAGATATTCTGCAGCTGAGCAAGCAGAGGTGCACAGTTCCTAGGAGACATGTTTACAAGGGACTGGAACGGAAGTTTTCTTTACACGTTTCCCCCCTTTCCGCTCCTCACCAGGGTGGTGGCAAAGATGGAGAGGGACTGCGTGGATGGCATTTTGATCGTGCCATGGTGGCTGAGGCAGCCGTGGTTTGCCAGACTACTGTGCCAGGCCAGAGGGGAGTATCTTCAGCTCCTATTGATACTGACCCTGCTCTCCAGAGATGGAGGCAAGGTGAGACATCTAGACCCACTTACCTTGCGTCTTACAGCACGGAGGATCTGGCTTTAGAGAGAATAAACTTACTTGCACCTCTTCAGTCTGTTCTTGAAGCAGCTAGGAAACCTGCCACCAGGAAATCTTATGTGAGTAAGTGGGCGCATTTTACGTTTTTTGCCAAGGACAATTATTTTGACCCTGCCCAATGTACTATACAGGACATACTCAATTTTGTATTCATGCTCCATGAACAAGGACTTAAGTATTCCTCTCTCCAAGTTTATATAGCAGCCATTTTGGCTGCCTGTCCTGTTGACAACGGCTTGTTTGTTTTTTCGTATCCTCTGGTTCATCAGTTTTTGAGGGGAGTTAGAAATCTGCCCCCTCCTGTGAAACCTCCAGTACCAGCATGGAGTGTATTGGTGGTGCTACATGCACTTACCAGAAAACCTTTAGTGCCGCATGCTACGGCAGATCTTCAGCTTCTCTCTCTGAAAGTAGTGTTTTTAGTGGCCATTACCTCGGCCCAGCGCTGGAGAGAGCTATGTGCCCTTAGAGTGGACGCTCCATACCTGCGTTTTCATAAGGACAAAGTAATTCTTGGTCTGGACATTGCTTTACTGCCTAAAGTTGTTTCAAGCTTTCATTTGGGTCAGGATATAGTTCTTCCTCCCCTTCATGGATCACTGCCTTGTTGTGGCGAAGGGGCTTGCGTAACTCAGTGAAGCCATAAGCTATGCCATGCAGGGCCACCAAAGACGAAAAGGTCATGGCGAAGAGTTCTGACAAAATGTGGTCCACTGGAGAAGGAAATGGCAACCCACTCCAGTATTCTTGCCAAGAAAACCCCATGGAATGTATCACAAGGCTAAAAGAGATGACGCCGGAAGATGAGCCCCTCAGGTCGGAAGGTGTCCAATGTACTATGGGGGAAGAGCAGAGGGTATTTCCAAGTAGCACCAGAAAGAGTGAAGCAGCTGGGCCAAAGCCGAAAGGACACTCAGCTGTGGATGTGTCTGGTGGTGAAAAGAAAATCCGATGCTGTAAAGAACAATATTGTTTAGGAACCTGGAATGTAAGATCAATGAAGCAAGGTAAGCTGGAGGTGGTCAAACATGAGATGGCAAGACTGAACATCGACAACTTGGGAATCAGAGAACTAAAATGGACAAGCATGGGCGAATTTAATTCAGGTGACCATCATATCTACTACTGTGGGCAAGAATCCCGTAGAAGAAATGGAGTAGCACTCATAGTCAACAAAAGGGTGGGAAAAGCAGTACTGGGGTACAATCTCAAAAATGACAGAATGATCTCAGTATGAATCCAAGGCAAACCATTCAACATCACAGTAATTCAAGTCTATGCCCCAACCACTGAGGCCGAAGAAGCTGAGGTTGATCGGTTCTATGAAGACCTACAACACCTTCGAGAACTAACACCAAAAAAAGATGTCCTCTTCATCATAGGGGATTGGAATGCTAAAGCAGGAAGTCAAGAAATCACCGGGATAACAGGTAAGCATGGCCTTGGTGTACAAAATGAAGCAGGACAAAGGCTAATAGAGTTTTGCCAAGAGAACACGCTGATCATAGCAAACACTCTTTTCCAACAGCGCAAGAGGTGATTCTACACATGGACATCACTAGATGGTCAATATCGAAATCAGATTGATTATGTCCTTTGCAGTCAAAGATGGAGAAGCTCTATCAGTAAAACAAGACCCGGAGCTGACTGTGGCTCAGATCATGAGCTGCTTCTCGCAAAAATTCAGCTTAAATCGAAGAATGTAGGGAAAACCACTAAACCATTCAGGTATGACCTAAATCATATCCCGTATGAATATACAGTGGAGGTGAGGAATAGATTTAAGGGATTAGACCTGATAGACAGAGTGCCTGAGGAACTATGGGTGGAGGTCCGTAACATTGTTCAGGAGGCAGCAACTAAATCCATCCCAAAGAAAAAGAAATGCAAGGAAGCAAAGTGGCCGTCTGAAGGCTTTACAAGTAGCTGAGGAAAGAAGGGAAGCGAAAAGCAAGGGAGAAAGGGGAAGATATATCCAACTGAATGCAGAGTTCCAGAGAATAGCAAGGAGAGACAAGAAGGCCTTCTTAAATGAACAATGCAAAGAAATCGAGGAAAACAACAGAATGGGAAAGACTAGAGATCTTTTCAAGAAAATTGGAGATATCAAGGGAATGTTTTGTGCAAAGATGGGCATGATAAAGGACAAAGAAGGCAGAGACCTAACAGAAGCAGATGAGATTAAGAAGAGGTGGAAAGAATACACAGAAGAACTATACAGGAAAGATCTTAATGTCCCTGATAGCCAAGATAGTGCAGTCACTGAACTTGAGCCGGACATCCTCGAGAGTGAAGTCAAGTGGGCCTTAGGAAGCATTAGTAACAACAAAGCTAGCGGAGATGACAGTATTCCAGCTGAGCTATTTAAAATCCTAAAAGATGATGCTGTTAAAGTGCTGCACTCAATATGCCAACAAATTTGGAACACTCAACAGTGGCCACAAGACTGGAAAAGGTCAGTTTACATTCCAATTCCAAAGAAGGGCAATGCCAAAAAGTGTTCAAACTACCACACAATTGCGCTCATTTCACATGCCAGCAAGGTTATGCTCAAAATCCTACAAGCTAGGCTTCAGCAGTATGTGAACCAAGAACTACCGGAAGTACAAGCTGGGTTCCGAAGAGGCAGAGGAACTAGAGATCCAATCACCAACATTTGCTGGATCATGGCGAAAGCAAGAGAATTCCAGAAAAACGTCTATTTCTGCTTCAGTGACTATGCTAAAGCCTTTGATTGTGTGGATCACAACAAACTGTGGCAAATTCTGAAAGAGATGGGAGTACCAGACCACCTTACCTGTCTCCTGAGAAACCTGTATGAGGGTCAAGAAGCAACAGTAAGAACCGGACATGGAACAACCGAGTGGTTCAAAATTGGGAAAGGAGTACGACAAAGCTGCATATTGTCGCCCTGCTTATTTATCTTATATGCAGAGTACATCATGAGAAACGCCGGGTTGGATGAATCAGAGGTCGGAATTAAGATTGCCGGGAGAATTATCAACAACTTCAGATACGCAGATGATACCACCCTAATGGCAGAAAGCGAAGAGGATCTAAAGAGCCTCTTGTGGAGGGTGAAAGTGGAGAATGCAAAAGCGGGTTTGAAACTCAACATTAACAAAACTAAGGTCATGGCATCTGGCCCCATCACTTCCTGGCATATAGAAGAGGAAGAAATGGAAGCAGTGACAGATTTTATTTTCTTGGGCTCCAAGATCACCGCAGACGGTGACTGTAGCCATGAAATGAAAAGACGCTTGCTCCTTGGGAGGAAAGCTATGGCAAACCTAGACAGCATAGTAAGAAGCAGAGACATCACCTTGCCGACAAAGGTCTGAATAATCAAAGCTATGGTTTTCCCAGTAGTAACGTATGGCTGTGAGAGCTGGACTATAAGGAAGGCTGAGCGCCGAAGCATTGATGCTTTCGAACTGTGGTGCTGGAGAAGACTCTTACGAGTCCCCTGGACTGCAAGGAGGCCAAATCAGTCAATCCTAAAGGAAATCAACCCTAACTGCTCATTGGAAGGACAGATACTGAAGCTCAAATATTTTGGCCACCAAATGTGAAGAGAAAAGTCACTGGAAAAGGCCCTGATGCTGGGAAAGATTGAAGGCAAAAGGAGAAGGGGACGGCAGAGGATGGGATGGCTAGATAGCATCACCGACGCAATGAATATGAAGTTGAGCACACTCCGGGAGAGAGCAGAGGACAGGAAGGCCTGGCGTGCTATGGTCCATGGGGTCACGAAGAGTCGGCCAAGACTTAATGACTGAACAACAAAATAGTTCTTCCTGCCTTTTTTGCCTCGCCCTCGACAGCACTTAAGAAGACACTGCACACCTTAGACGTTCGCAGGGCTCTGGCATTCTACAAAGCTAGAACAGAGTCATAGAATCATAGAATGGTAGGGTTGGAAGGGGCCTATAAGACCATTGAGTCCAACCCTCCCCCCACTCAATGCAGGAATCCAAGTCAAAGCATCCCTGACAGATGGCTGTCCAGCTTCATCTTGAATGCTTCCAGTGTGGGAGAGCCCACTACCTCCCTAGGTCATTGGTTCCATTGTCGTATTGCTCTAACAGTCAGGATGTTTTTCCTGATGTTCAGCCAGAATCTGGCTTCCTGTAACTTGAGCCCATTATTCCATGTCCTGCACTCTGGGAGGATCGAGAAGAGATCCTGGCCTTCCTCTCTGTGACAACCTTTCAAGTACCTGAAGAGCTCTATCATATCTCCCCTCAGTCTTCTCTTCTCAAGGCTAAACATGCCCAGTTCTTTCAGTCTCTCCTCATAGGGCTTTGTTTCCAGTCCCCTGATCATCTTTGCTGCCCTCCTCTGAACCCTCTGTAGTTTGTCTGCATCCTTCTTAAAGTGTGGCTCCCAGAACTGGACACAGTACTCCAGATGAGGCCTAACCAGTGCTGAGTAGAGGGGAACTACTACTTCACATGATTTGGCAGCTATACTTCTATTAATGCAGCCCCAAATAGAATTTGCCTTTTCTGCAGCTACATTGTTGGCTCATATTCAGCTTGTGATCGACAACAATTCCAAGATCCTTCTTGCTTGTAGTGTTGTTGAGCCACGTATCCCCCATCTTGAGACTGTGCATTTGGTTTCTTTTTCCTAGGTGCAGAACTTGGCATTTCTCCCTATTAAATGTCATTCTGTTGTTTTCTGCCCAGCGCTCCAGCCTATCAAGATCACTTTGAATCTGTTTCATCGTTTTGTCCATCTCAGCATTTGTTCGTCTGTTATGGGGATATAAGAAGGGACTCTCTGTTTCCTCCCAGAGCCTAGCATCCTGGGTAGTCCAGGTTATTAAACTGTCTTACGAACTGGAGTGCTTGGACTTGTCTGGTCTGCTGATGGCGACTCAGCTAGAGAAGGAGCAGCATCAGTGGCATTTGAGAGAGGGGTGTCAATACCAGATGTCTGTCGGGCTTTGATTTGGTCTACCCCTTCCACTTTTGTCAAGCATTATCATCTCAATGTTCAAGCTCATAGAGACTGCTCCTTCAGCCGGACAGTCTGTCAGAGGTTCTTTGATGAGGACACTGACCCGCCTCCTGGTACATAAGCTTGTTATTCGCCCATATGAGTGATGCACAGAGACCACGAAGAAGAAAGACAGGCTGCTTACCTGTAACTGTAGTTCTCTGAGTGGTCATCTGTGCATTCACACAACCCACCCACCATCCCCACTTCGGTGTCAATTCCATGTTTTATTGTTGGTACCGAGGTTCCTTTGGTCTCCTTGGAATTGAGGGATTAAGCGGGAACCCACTTGGGATGGTGGGGGAAGGGTTCCCTCCAAAAGTTCCTCAGCTATAGAAGTTCCCTGAATCAAGACTCTGCGCAAGCGCAGAGCCCATATGTGTGAATGCACAGATGACCACTTGAAGAGCTATAGGTACAGTTAAGCAGCCTGCCTTTCCTCAGCTCTGTGAAGGGTAGCCACTCACCCTTCCTCTTTTTTCATCTCTTTTTTTAATAAGGGACTCCGCTGTTTACTTTGTATATCCAACATCCTCTACAGGGGCTATCATCAGGAGGTTTGGTGTGTTATGTCATCAATATGCAGATGACACGCAGCTCTACCTCTCGTTTAAATCTTCACCAAGGTTGGCCGTAGAATCCCTGTCCAAATGTCTGGAGACGGCGAGTGGCTGGATGGGGAGGAATAAGCTGATGCTGAACCCTGACAAAACCGAGGTACTTTTGGTGGGAGACAAGAGGAGGTTGGGGGATGTTGATCTGGTGTTGAATGGGGTGTGGCTACCCTTGAAAGACCAGGTCCGCAGCCTGTGGGTCGTTTTAGACTCCCAGTTGTCCATGGAGGCTCAGGTGTCAGCTGTGAGCTGGACAGTGCTGTACCAACTCCATCCGATACGGAGGCTGTGCCCCTAACTTCCCGACCATCTGCTCCCATTAGTAGTACATGCCCTGGTCTAGTCTTATCTAGACTACTGTAATGCGCTCTACGTGGGGTTACCCTAGAAGACAGTTCAGAAGCTGCAGCTGGTACAGAACGCGTGATTAAAGGCAGCCGCCGGCATGATCACATCACTGTGGTGCTGAAGGAGTTGCACTGGCTACCAGTTGTTTTCTGGGCCAAATTCAAGGTGTTGGTTTTGACCTTTAAAACCGTATACGGTTCCGGCCCAACCTATCTCAAGGAGTGCCTCCAGCAACACCAGTCAGGCCGCTCAACAAGATTAGCCTCGGATGGCATTCTCTCTGTCCCATCAGAGAGGGAGGACAAGGGAGAGGGCCTTCTCTGTGGTGGCCCCCACTCTGTGGAACTCCCTCCCTAGGGAACTCCACCATGCCTCCTCTTTAATGAGCTTCCACCACGCATTAAAAACGTGGTTGTTCAGGCAGGCATTTGGGGTGGGTTAGGGTATTTTTAGAAATATGATGTTTTAATGTAGAATTTTATTGTTTTAAAACTGTTGTATTGCTGTACATTGCCCAGAGTGGCCGGGTGACCGGCCAGATGGGCGATTAAGAAATTCAATAAATAAATAAATACATACATACATACATATATACATACAGGACAGGGCTTGTTCCTCTATTTGGGAAGAGAAGAAACTATGAATGCAAGGATAAGTGGTAAAGTTGACATAGTATCTTGAATTTGGGCTGTTATCTGGAGTCTCGGCTTTCAGTCTGGTACACTAGATAGTGTACTATCCCATCCAAATTCTAAAATTTCATTTTAAAAGAATGAAGTTTAACTCTCATATTAGAGGGGGCGGGGGAGAAAAATTGCAGGTCATGCTCTTTTTGTTTAACAAAGTAGTGCTCTCTTCCCATCCTAAGAGAAATGCCTCTAGTTTGATTGACAAGCAAAAGATACTGTCAACAACCATTCTATTCTCCAAGTTAGCTTATGAGGCGGTAGGGACAAGACATCATCCATTTTCCATGGATGTCATTTATAGCATGACATTGCCCAAACTATTCGAAAGACTGAAAGATAGGGAAGACTACTCATGACAGAAATATGTGTACTGGAACAGGCAGAAATACTGTATTGATCTGTCAGATCTAACAGCAACAGGTTAATTATAAATTAAGCCACTCAAGGTTTAATCTGATCCAGGGTTTTTTCAGAGGTCAGACCTGCAGCCTGAGCTTTGGAAACTGTTTAGCAGTAATAATGAACCGATACTATCTCTGAACATGTGCAGAGTGCTATGCCTTCACCAACAAGAAGCTCTAGCATTCTGCAAAGTATCTCAGACTGGGGACTGGTCATCTGGCTGCATTAGAGGTTGAAACAGGGATGGCTCCTACATCAACTCAGCTCCAACCAACTGCCATTTGGTTCCTTCCCTACCAGAACTGTCTCCATCAATAGCCAATCCACCAGAGCTCAAGTTGCTGACCCCTACCTTACACCTCTTGTATTAGTGTTCTACTCTACACTGAATATTACCCAATGGTCCCATTAGCTCCGCTCACCTTCTGCAAAGGTTGTTTGAGCACCTTCTCTCCCAGCATGTTAGTCAGATGCTTACAAAGAGGAGGGAAGGACTCAGGACCTGTCCTGCCTGGCATGATCCTGAGCAAATAGGAATCTCCCACATCTTTAGGTCCCTCCTGCTCTCTGTTCTCAGGATGAACAGCAGTGGCTATTTGCTTTTTTCTTCTTCTCCCACCCTAGAATGTATCCCTAGGAATAACTATACCCAGTGCAAGGTACTGCTCCACTTACAGGCCTGGTACCAGCTGTTTTTATTTAATTTTTGTATATCTGATTATATATTTAGATCACAAACGCTAGGAGTGTTTGAAAATGAAAAGTTCTGATGGACAGTGTGACATGAAGATGGCAACACTAACTTAATATTAAGTCCAAAATAGGCAACGTTGATGTTTATAGGATCAGGAGCCTAGAATTAACGTTGTACAATGGAGCAAGCAAATAGATGTGAACTTTAAAGAAGCCCCTTTAAATCAGAATGGCATAAATGAAAATAAATTCTTTTACGTAAGATGAACAGAACAGAACGCAGATCGTATTAAGAGGTTGTCTTTGGGGGAAACACATAGCATTTGAAATTAAAGATAATTTTTAAAAGAGTTTTATTTACTGACTATGTAGCTTAGAGGAAGCTCTACTGAACTCAATGGGATTTACTTCTGAATAGACATATACTGTTATTTTCATCTTGTTGCTACTTACAACAGTAACATCTGGAAACTCTTTATAAGAGATGAGAGTTTAAAAAAAAACAGTATAGAACCACATATTATGATTGTATAGAGGGTGAAAATAGGAGTGTGATGACTCAATGTAATGAAAAAGAGAGAGAGGATAATTAATGCCAAGATGCTTGAGCCAAATATTAATTAGGATACAGCACCCTCTTTGGAGAATAAATATCTGCTCAGCAACCCAAAGAATGGCAAATGATGTGGCTTAATGATACAAAATCTTTAGACTGACATATTGGCACAGGATGTATTCAGTCTAGCACTTTTATTTTTGCCATAATTTTTATGGGGGACGGAGGGGTGGAATAATACTAGAATTTCTGATTTAATTTAGCATTTCAAATACTCAGTCAAATGCTGGCAAGGCTAGGTTTTGGCACTGTTCTATTACTTCTAAAATGGCAGCCTTTAAATGTCAGTGGTTTTTTAAAAAAAATATATAGATTAAAGGAAAACTGCATTCCTAAATAACCAACCCATAGAAGAAGACGGTAAGGTGAATAGAGGAGAACAGGAAAGAGGCTGAACTTGCAGTTTAAACAGAGACAATACTGCATATCTTGGACAATACTATGTAGCATGGGCAATTAACCTGTGTCATGGAAGCTTCTAGCATGGCACATGCACATACTTGGGATTTGACTTGTGACATACTTGCAAAAAAGCTTGGCCACCACTGCTATATAGCCTCGTAACCCTACAACGGCTATACTGTAACCCTTGTAAGCCTACACTCCTAGCGTTATCCCCGCCATGCTGGCACCACAATCACATGCCATTTCTATGGTCTCTAATTGTACAGGGCCTAGCACACTACTGGTGCTAAACATCAGTGTAATAGTGTAATACTACACCAGGCAAGCTGGACCTTGGCTCAAGGCAGAACTTGGATGTCAAAAGAATTTCGGAAAATATCTGATCTCTCCCTCCTGTGTCTCCTGACTGAAATTTGCACCAGAGCGAGTATGTCGGTGCTTTCCAATCAAAGGAAGAACCACTTTGATACTTTCTGAGACCACTCGCTGCCTCAAGAAGCTGCATCGCACAATCAGAGGGGTTGAACCACGGGAACGCGCGACATGCGTATTTAATTATTTATTTATTGCATTTTTATTCTACCCTTCCTCCCAGGAGCTCAGGGTACCATACATGGCTCTACCCCACCCACTCATTTTATTTATTATTATTTATTTATTTACTGCATTTTTTATTCCGCTTTTCTGACAATTATTGTCTCTCAAAGTGGTTCACAGCAATAAAAAAGAGACAGGCCCATCCATTGGGCTTAAAAACTAAAATGACAAGACACACGAGAGAAGGGGAGTGGCGGGAAAAGGAAAAGAAGGGAGATCAGTTCTTCAAGGCCAGCACAAGGTGGATTAGCTATAAGCAGGCACTGAAATCCACTTTAGGCCAGGCTGATCATCCCTTGCTGGTTCCTGCTTGAATAGCTATTGATGGCACTTGTTCCTTTGACTGATGGATGGGACCAGAGCATTCTTTCCCTTTACTTCTGCTTATTTCTTGTGCTTTATTCTCACAACAGGCTGAGGGATGGTAGGTCAGGCTGAGGGATAGTGATTTAGCAAGCTTTGTGGCTGAGTGGGGATTTGAACCTGAGTCTCTGTGGTCCTAGTTTGACATTCTAACCACCACACCACACATGCTGGGAGTTCCAAAAACAAAAAAGGGCTCAAAATGGTTGTATAAAGCTCAAATATGTACATATTTACCTTTGGCTGAAAGGATTTTATTGTAATGGACAGCCATGTGATCCCTGATCAGGTACTGGTTACTTAGTCTGCGGGAAGAGGAGTCGATGCAGAAAGCTATAAAATTAAAGCACATTTGAGCATTATTAAAAAGGTGCCAATATTCTTCACCTGGTTATAGAAACAAGTACAAAGTTTAAAACAGGAAACATGGAGTGCAAAAGGGGCATTGAAAAAGCCATTAAGAGCAAAGTCAACCAGGAAGCTGCTCCACAAAAGTCCTTTGGAACAAATAAACATATGAATGGAACGAACGGTAGGGCTCTCGATGAACAATCATTCATTTTCAATGCCCAGGAGAGCTTCCCAGAGGTCTGCACCCAAGGAACCAGAGTGGTGCCCTAGTTCTGTCCTAATTGTTTCAATTTTGCTTTTTCATGGAGGCAACTTCATATGCAGGTTGAGTGTCTGCAAGCTGGCAACAGGATTTGGCAAGGCCAGTAACATTTATCTAATTATTTATTGCTTAAATATGTCTACACCCCAGCTTTCCACTTCAATGTAGAGGTGCCCAAGGCAACTTATGTAAAAAAATTAAAACAGTTAAAACACGAAAAGCAAGAGAGTCAAGGTAGTATGAGCTGTATCCCTGTGATGTTGTGAGAATGGAAAACAATGCTTGCACAACTTAATTAGTGCTTGCTAGGTCAATGTGAAAAAGCTGTGATTTGCTGCTGAATTTCGGCGCTGCTACCGACTTTCGGAGGCAAATCACCATTTTCATTAGCGCTAGCACTGGGGCGCACTTGAATACTATCCACTGAAAATAAAAGTAAAACCTAGGAGTTGGCAGCGTCATGAGAACATAAGAAGAGCCAGGCTGGATTAGACCAAAGGTCCATCTAGTCCAGCATTCTGTTCACACAGTGGCCAAACAGCTGTTGACGAAAGAGCCAAAAGCAGGACATGAGTGCAACAGCACCCTCCCACCCATGTTCCCCAGCAACTGGTGTACATAGGCTCACTGCCTCTGGTACTCTAGGTAGCACATAGCCATCAGGACCAGTAGCCATTGATAGCCTTCTCCTCCAGGAATTTGTCTAACCCCCTTTTAAAGCCATCCAAATTGGTGGCCATCACTACGTCCTGTGTTAGCAAATTCCATAGTTTAACTAGATGCTGTGTGAAGAAGTTCTTCCTTCTTCAAAAACAAAATCAAAAGTCAAACAAATCAATCAAACAAGAGCCTTAGTCCAAAACATGTTCAGGGAGGGAGCTGGAATGGATCTGTTCCAACATCTAGCTATGACAACAGAAAAGATCCTACAATGTGTTCCTGACAACCAAAGTTCAGATGGTGAAGGATGTGCAAGAGGTCCTCCCTAAACAGTCTAATACAGCCTTCTCCAACATGGTGCCCTCCAAATGTTTTGGACTTCATTTGCCTAGCTAGCATGGACAATGGTCAGGAATGCCGAGAACTATAGTCTAAAACATCTGGAGGGCACCATGTTGAGGAAGGCTGGTCTAACAGAATGGGCAGGCTCACATGGTAGGAGGTGGTCCTTTAGGTATCCTGGTCTTAGGCAGAGAATCCTTCCCAACATTAATGGTGCTTCCTATGAGGTACTTGTTTTACAACAGGAGGAGGTTATCTTGTAAGTCTCATCTAAACTGGGATGAAAGATGGTCTGGGAACACCAGAAGCTGTAGTATTATAGGCAGTATTGGTCTTGATCAGAAATCTGAATGGGAGGGCCACAGGAAGCCCCACAGAGCAATATATTTAAAACGTCTCATCTAAGGTAAGCTCCTGGTTTTAAAACAGTATGTTTAAATACATTAAAAGCTGTCTGGGGGCTCTGAGCTTTAATTAGCCAAATACTTCAACACATGTATTTCCTGTGATTAAACAGATTAGCTTAAATGGGGTGAAATTTCTTTCAGTGTCCTTAACCTAGCCTTCCTCAACCTGGTGACCTCCAAATGTGCTGGACTGTAACTCCCATCATTCCTAGCCAATGGCCATGCTGGCTGGGAATGATGGGAGTTGCAGTCCAACACATCTGGAGTGTACTAGGTTGGGGAAGGCTGCCTTAACATTTCTGGCATGAGGAAACTCTAGTTGCATTTACCAGGACCTCAGATTCCAAACAGTACGTGGACTTCTACTGGATAAACAGCTCTCCTTCATTCAGTTCTCCTTCATTCAGAGCCAGCAGCAGATCTGCTCTAACACCATCAGCACTTTGGCTTCCATCTCTGCACTTTCTCTTTTTGATTTGCTAACTCCATAAGGCCCCCTGTCTAGCCCTAAGCACATGGTAGCAGGGCACTGCAAATGTTTAAACTGGCATTCTGAGTACCTAAGCGGAATAAAATCAATACTCACATTAGAATGCAATCCCTTCAGTGATCAAGCCATGAACAAGCCAAGCACTAATCACTGAGCCATTTCAGTGATGCTTCTGAGATGTAAGTTTAACAGCCAAACAGCAAAACATATCCTTGCATATGAAACTAAGATGAGATCCTTAAAACAGTTACTCCAGAATAGCCCCATTATGAAGTCAATGTGACTATTTTGAAGTGGTTGGAGGACTGCAGCCTGAAGGCCCTGACAGCAGATTTCATGCCAAAGAGGAATGAAAGCACTGATCACCTAACTGTTGAGGCAACTAATTTGTTATTCATAAAACAAAGATGTGGATTCTAACTGGCAATCTCTCAAGCAAGGGTGCTCACTACTGGAGGCACTGTTGTATATCATTTATGTACATCTCTTGAACTAAACCAGCCTTCCCCAACCTGGTGGCCCTTCAGACATGTTGGACTGCAGCTTTCACCATTCCCAGCTGGCAGGGCCATTGGGAATGCTAGTAGTTACAGTCCAACACATCTGAAGGGCACCAGGCAGGAAGGCTGACCAAGACCAGCCATTTAAGACGGGAGTTTTAAAAAAATATTTAGTCAAGCTTTATCAACTATTTTCCACACTGAGATGTGTCTTTAATTGGTCAAAAACAGGACAATGAAAGGACTAAATTCTTTTAATCAGCTGATATTCTTGTACTGAATAATGTTCAGTTTTCAGCTTAGAGAGCAATCCCATGACCCCTATGCAGCGTCTCAGGGGCCAAAGGGTATTGGCTATCTACAGACTCAGAGGTGGAAATCTCCACTCAGTTTTCCCCCACCCACCCCTATTCAGCCCTCCCAGCTGCCACGGAAAGGTCTGCGGAGGCTCCTGAGAACGTAACAGATCATAAGAAGAGCTATGCTGGATCAGACCATCTAGACCAGCATTCTGTTTGTTTGTTTATTTATTTATTTATTTCTATACCGCCCAATAGCCGAAGCTCTCTGGGCGGTTCACAAAAACTAAAACCAAACAACACACAATAAAACAATTTAAAATATATAGAACATTAAAACCACAATATAACAATACAACCACAATAAAACCTAGCAGCAGTACAGGAGTTTAAAATACAGATTTAAAACAGCAAAGATAAAAATTTAGAAAGCTAAAATGCCTGGGAAAATAAAAAGGTCTTCACCTGGCGCCGAAAGGAGTACAATGTAGGCGCCAGGCGAACCTCACTAGGGAGCTTATTCCAGAGCCGGGGTGCCACAACAGAAAAAGCCCTCCTCCTAGTAGCCACCCGCCTCACTTCCTTTGGCAGGGGCTCACGGAGAAGGGCTGCTGCTGATGATCTTAAGGTCCAGGCAGGCACATATGGGAGGAGGCTATGTTCTGTTCACACAGTGGCCAACCAGCTGCCCAAAGGAAACCCACAAGCAGGACATGAGTGCAACAGCACCCTCCCGCTCATATTTCCCAGCAACTGGCATACATAGACATACTGCTTCTGATACTGGAGGTAGCATATAGCCAGCAGGGCTAGTGGGCATTGATAGCTTTATCCTCCATGAATTTGTCCAATCTCCTTTAAAGCCGTCCAAAGTGGTAGCCATCACTACATCTTGTGGTAACGGATTCCATAGTTTAACTTGGGATGAGGACGGCAAGGGAATGTGAGTGGGGCAGGCACATGCCGTGGATCCACTGGATCCAAAGGCCTGTCAGCCCCAGTCCCTGTCCCCAGCGCATGACTCAACTAGACAGGCTCAAAGGCCCATCTAGTGAGAAAAACAAAGCTAGAGAATGGCAGAGAGGTGAAAAAAGCCTCTGTCGTTCTTTCCGCCTTGCTGGCAACAGCCTGGCAGGGTGTTAGGATTCTCAGAAGCCTCCAACATTGGAGGCTTCTGTCATTTGGGCAGCATCCTGTAGAATTGTGCCCTTAATATACTGGTCAACCAAAAAGGTTGATAACATTATTATTAAAATCTTAATTGACCGTTTAAATATTTTTTCCCCATTGACATCACAATAAACATTTTATGCAAACCTTAAAAAAAAAATCTTGTTCTTTACCACATCATGTAAATTACCTACCATTACTTTTGGTACTTAAATGTCCTTTGAATGGGCTTGCTGGTCCATACCTAGGAATGGTTTGATAGTCAATCACTAAAATAAAAGAGTTAGAAAAAATACACATTTCAGCAAATGGAATAAAATCATCAAACTATATGAGAGGTGACCTTAATTTAATGTTAGTACATCAACAGGACAAAGAACAGAATCTCTGCTAAATCACCGATTTAAAAGCTTATGCCAGAATAAATTTGTTAGTCTTTAAGGTGCCACAAGACTCTTTATAAGTTTTGCCGTTTCCCCTCTGGAAACTGGTTTAAATCAATTCACTTTGTGCCCAAACCCATATATTAAAAGGTTTCAGTGGTCTCAGGTATTGGACTGTAAATGGAAGAAAATAAAGACACATAACTTTTCCTTTCATTCTGAAATTAACATACAGTGATTATTCCTCTTCCCATAATTAAAGCAACTTTACTATGACTTTTAGGGAGCAATCCTATGGCCACTGGACAGTGGCTAGACGGCCATAGGATATCGTGTTATCCAGGAACTGACCTCAGAGCCCGCACTCTGAGGTCGGTTCCCAGAGAACTGACCTCCCTCCACTTCCGCGGTGCCTCGGAGGCAGTGCAGAACAGCCCCGTCCTCTACGCTCGCAAGAGAAGCTTGGAGTGGCCAACAAGGGTCACGGCTGGAGGCGTTCCGGGGCGGGGAGGGTGGAAATGCCTGTACGACACATCCTATGTGTTGTACAGTAGGCTCCTTCCCTGCTCTATACTCCCGCAGCTGTGTAGCCGAAAAGGCAGGGCAGGAGGAGTGCAGAGGGAATGATCCCCTCCGTGCTTCTCCTGCCCTGCTTTGGATAGGCGGTCGCCTCCAAGTTCGGAGGTGGCCGCCTCTCTGGATAGGATTGCACCCTTAAGTTATTTAGGACCACGGTTTGGAGCTGACGTAGAAAAGGAGCAATGGACATATTCACTGGGAGGTGTAACTTGATTTTCTTAGCAACAAAACTGAGTCCTGGGAAAATATCATATCCCAGTTACAGAAGTCCTATCTTGAGTCACAAGATGAGTTAACAACTGCATGTTTGGGGGATTTGGGGGGAGTGGCTGGGTTTGTATCAAAACATGAAGTCTGGAAAGGTCTGAAGACACCTGATGAACCTTGGGTTTGCATGCTTCATTCTCCCATTGCATTCTCTCTCAGACTTCTGATTTCATATTATATCCAAATGGCCCAAAACCTCATTCAGAAAAATCAGAAGTGAGAGAGGGTGTAAGGGGAGGGAGGGGGAGTGGATGAGCACAAAGCATAGTTTGGCATTATATCCAAACCAGGCCGACATGGCAGCTAGACCAAAATCATAAGAACAGAGCAAGAGACGTAAGAGTCTTGGGGCTCAATATGTAATAAAAAGGACAAGTAAAACCTGCAACAAAATATTGCAATGTATCCTCCCTCCTAAAGGAGTACTCCTATTCAGGGCTCCAGCCAACGATTCCCACCAGCAGTGCACTGCATCCCCTGTGCTGTTTTTCTTTTCCAGCTATCATTCTACTTTCCATGGATATTGAGCATGCCAAATCTTCAATGGCTTGCTTTGGGCGGTGGGGGGGAGGGGTCACCCCTTTAGGGTTTTTAAATTATTATTTGTACTTCTGCAAATGTTGCCAATACATATATGTCTTGTTTCTCAGTGGCCCCATTTTGCAATCCTGGTGGCGTTCACCACCTAAGTTGGCTATTAGAAGGAGTCATGTAAAATACCAAGCAGATTAATTTTTTGTCTGGATGGAGTGGGATCCTGTTATATGATCTTTGAGCTAGATACTTTCAATGTTAAAGTTTTGTCGGGAAGAATTGCTTTCTCTTTAAAGCTGAAGTTGTGTTAAAGCAATATTTCCTCACAGTCCATGTGATGTCTTCATAAGTACTTAGAAGGTGAGATATTCCATTATGGGAGCTCTTTCACATGCTTTTACTGTTCTCAAAATGTATGCAGATTCCATTTTGCATAAACAAAGCCAAAACCAAAGAGGCTATAGAAAGCTTCCATCTATTCCCTAGGAACTTTCAACCCAGGCTTTAAGGAATTACTGCACCTATTAGTCTCTAACCATTTATCCATTAGGCTAGCGTTATGGAGGCAACTACTCTGATGTCAAGAAGTGATAATTTGCACCTCCAAATGAACCACTCCACACACTGCAACAAGTACTAATGTATAGATGAATTCTACTATAGTAGAATTCAATAATTTATTTATTACTTATTTATTTTATTTACAATATTTGTTATACCACTCCACATCCAAAAGATTTCAGAGCAGTGAACAGCGGAGAGGATAAAATTATAAGAACACCGTGTTACTATTTTTAGTAACACCATAAGTACTGTTTTAAAAAAGAAACAGAGTTCTGATAAAACCATGGCTGGCCACTCAAAGAAGGCTTCCTGAAATAACAATGTTTTCACGAGGTGCTGGAAGCAACACAGCACTGGCAGCTGCCTGACCTCCGAAGGCAGAGAATTCCATAGGAAAGGGCCAACCACACTGAAGGCTCTTCTCCTGGTGGACTCCAATCAGTTCCAATTGGAACCACCAGAAACATGCCTTCTGATAACCTCATTGGCCAAACAGGTTGGTAAGGGAGAAGGTGCTCTCTCAGGTATTCTGGTCCCAAGTTGTTTAGGGCTTTGCACACTAGTACTAGAACCTTAAACCTGGCCCGGTAGCAAATAGACAGTAGTGCAGTTCCCTCAGCACAGGAGTTGCATGCTGAAAAGGGCAGCTCCCGACAACAGCCGAGCTGCTGCATTCTGCACTAGCTCCAGCTTCCAGAGCAGCCTTAAGGGCAGCCCCACATAGAGTGCATTGCAGTAATCCAGTCTGGAGGTTCCTAATGCCTGTGCCACCATGGTCAAGCTATCCCTGTCCAGGAGAGGCCGTAGCTGATGAACCAGCTGAAGCTAATAAAAGGGCCACTTGGGCCTCCAGCGATAGCAATGGATCTAGAAGTACCCCCAGACTACAAACCTGATCTTTCAGAGGGAGTGAAACCACATCCAGAACAGGCAATGAGCCTAACTTTCAGACTCAGGAACCACTCACCCACAGGGCTTCCATCTTGTCAGGGTTCAGCTTCAGTTTTTTGGCCCTCATTCAGATGTCACAGGGAGACAGAGCTGTGTGTCATTAGCATACTGATAGCATTTGGCTCCAAATCCCCTAATGACCGCTCCCAATGGTTTCATATAGATTTTAAACAACACTGGAGACAAGATGGTACCCTGCGGGACCCCACAGCTCAATTGCCAAGGGGCAGAGGAATAATCACCCAATGTTACTTTCTGAAATCGGCTCCATAGGTAGGACCAGAAGCACTGTAACACAGTGCCTCCAATACCCATCCCACAGAGTCGATCCAGAAGTATACCATGGCCAATAGTATCAAAAGCCCAGGAGAGGTCAAGAAGAATTAAAAAGGGGGCAGTCCCCTTGTCCCTCTCGGTAAAGGTCAGCCATCAGGGTGACCAAGGCAGATTCAGTCCCATAACCAGATTGAAACCCAGACTGGAATGGTTCTAGATAACCAGTATCTTTCAAGAGTGCCTGCAGTTGCTCCACCACAACCGTGGTGTATACTATTTGCTCTTATCAGAGAAATATTACATATCAAATCTATTCACCTGACAGGCATGCATCTCCATTTTAGATTGTCCTCCTGTTGTCATTTAAGTGGGCAGTTAAGGATTTTTTTTGTCCCATCAGACTTTTAATGTGTTTAAATTTTTATCTAGCTTTGGTTTTCTTTATCTGTTTCAATTTGGCATTAAATGCTTTTTTAAATTGTATTGATATTTTATTGTTGTAAACCACCTTGGGGGCTTGTGAAACAAGCCAATAGTCCAACCCTGTTTCTTTAAGAATTCTTACATCTGGAGTTACACATCTAATCTCCCAGTGAACCCACTGCCAAGGTAAGATCTGCAGTTCACTTACATGCTCCACACACACCACATTTGCCTTTTCCCTAACTTTTTCCTTTCCAATCTCCATTTTCCAGGCAGAGTCATTCACAAAAGCTGCAGAAGGGAATCAGCTCTGCCCCAGAAAGCTTCATGCTCAAGCTCCACACCTTCTCTCTCAGTGCAGAGCCAAGTGTGACAACCCCCAGCCTTTCTACACAAAGTTAAGAGTTTCCTGAGTTTTGCTGACATGCTCCACACAGTCCACATACCTCTTTCTTGTGTTCTCTTCAAACCCTTTTTTCTAGCCCAAGTCTTGTTGATAACCTTCACCTGAAAGACTGGACAAGCTACACTGCTGAAAGCTCTGTGGGCACAGTTCTTCTAGGACTGGTGAATGGAGGTCAGGGTTGGCTGTAAGGGGAGGAGGAGGCCACACATCTTTTCTCCCAGTGCAGAGCCAGCTGTGATGCACAGCAAGGCAGTGATCCATGAAGGGGATGTGCTCGCTGCTCATGTTTAAAGCTACTTGGTTACCTATGGGGAGCTAGAAGCCTTGGTTACTTATGTGGAGCACTTGCCTCCTGAAGAATACAACAAGTCTGAATTCCCCCGGGGTTCAGACTACGGCAGGGATCCCCAACCATTTTGAGTTGGTGGACACATTTGAAATTTCGAGGAAGTGTTGTGGGTGCTCTCAGAAAATGGCTGCTGTGAGGGGACTTCATAAAATGGCTACCATGGTATGCATGGCCAGTCACAAATAACTCATTTCTCAGAAGGAAAACTGGTGAGATTTTTTTTTTTTTAAGTAACATGCTGAAGAACCACAGTACAAGGCAGAGGTAAGTTCTGAGCTCCAAAACTACTCTTCAGAACCCAAATACAGATAGCACTGGAGGGCAGCTCTCCAATTTGCATCATACCAGGCTCCCAGTTTTAAAAAAAACTATAATTAAATATATATATATATATATATATATATATATATATATATATATAAAAATAAATAAAATAATCAGGAGGGGCAGGTAGCCTGGTGTGTGTGAGCACATTGGTGCCCACAGGCACCATGTTGGGAGACCTCATAACTATAGTAAAATCATGTGGGTGGTAGCAGCTGTTGATTAATTAGGAAGGAAGCACCTCTTAGCCTGTCCTATCTTGCAAGGACAGTGGGAGCAGGTATCCTTTTGTCACAGGACTCTTTTTAGTGCTCAAAGGTGACATAGAAATGTTTTAGAAATAAATTAGTCCCAGGTTTCTGGCTCGCATGATTACTTCTCTAGTTTAAGTCCACCTTCTATTCTGAATTCTCTAATTTCCTTAAGGCAGGGGTGGGCAGACTTCAGGCTTATGGGACCTACTTTGGTTTTTATTACTGGAATCCCAAGATCCACCAAAAACAGCCTTGTGCATAAGACATACATTTAGAATTAAAGAATATCGAGTCCAAGAATTTGTTCTGAGTATCAGAACACAGCCCTTCCACACAAAACCCTACTCCTAGTTAACCCAACCCCCACTGCCCACACACAAACTTTCTTCATTTCAGCAGTGTAATTTAGGGAGGGAGGGAGTCATTTTGTTGTTCCTATTGTTTAACAATTGGGATTCAGAACTCCTAGGTGATCTACTGCAAAACATCCAGTGAACTAACAGTGGATCTTGATCTACCTTCTTCCCATACCTGCCTTAGGGCAGGCGGAGTGCCATTATTAAGACATTTCTTGCCTTTCTAGTTTTCAGAGCATACATCATTTACTCCTTTCCAATAATTCATCTACTGACTCCCTCAGCAAAACATACCCAGATCCTGTCACTCAGAGAATCAACCCTGAATGCAACACTCCTAAAAAGGATTGGTATATATGAAGTGGTTCTTCCAAACTCATCTATGGGAAAGTGGCTCAGATGCTTTTCTGCAGTATACATGTCGTATCGTTTTGTGTGTTTTGCATGAACAAGAGCAAATGTGTACCTTGGTATAAAAGAGGTGAAATCAGCAATCAAGGCAAAAACAAAAACAAACAAAACACCACTCTAGATAATAATTTAACGCTGGCTTTCAACATTTTAAAGCAGCCTTTCAGATGGACATGTAAGCATTTTGCCATTCTGAAAGCAGCTTCACACTTTAGCATTCTCATCTGCAGGAAAGCTTAAATTTTTGACAGGTGGGCTTCACCACTGGCACCATCACAACTTTGCACTAAAGTAATGCTGCTTTATCTCTCGTTCACTTTCAGGCTTAACCATGGTTAGCATTATGTCTGAATGGGAGTGCTTGCGAATCACATGAGGGGAGAACGGGGATGCCATTCCACCAAGCCCTGCAGAAAGACCTCCTCCATGAAGGCTCTTCCTCCTTCCTACCAGCAGTCATTCCAACAGGCTGAGCTGAGGGAGATGACAGGCGGAAGTGGGGCCATTCCACCAGTTCTGCTGAAAGAATTATTTTCTCCCCTCTCCCCTCCGCAGTCCTTTTTCTTTGTGTGCCAAGTCTTTTTAGATTGTAAGCCTGTGGGCAGGGACTGTCTTGTTTAATTGATTATATGTAAGCAGCTCTCAGAGCCTTTTGGGCTGAAGAGCAGCATAAAAATATTTCCAAATAAATCAAAATACTTCAAAAAATCCCTGGCCCCACCACCCTCAATGAGCTGGGGAGTCTACAATTTAGAACCTGGCACAAGCAATGTTCTAAATCATGTGGGGAGCTTACATAAGTACAGGAGACTCCCTGCTGCAGACATTTGCTCTCCACTTCATGGAAGGTGGTGGGGCTGAGTGATGGAGGCACTGGGGGCGGGGGAGGGCAGTACTATTCAGCGCATTCCTGGTCTCTCCCTTGTTGTATGAGGAGAAGAAGGCCAGAACAGGGAATAAGATCAGCTCCAAACAGCATGATTAGAACCAGGTTCACCAGCTATGACACAGTGCAGATCTAAGACTGCCTGACTGCAAAACCGTGCCCAATTGCTAAACCACAGATCACACCAAATCATGGCCAGAATTGGAATTGCAAACTAGTATGGGCTAATTAGGGGCCGCGGTGGCTTAGTGGTTAAGACGCTGAACTGCAGACTGGAAGGTCGGCAGGACAGCAGTTCGAGACCCGAGTGCTGCATGACGGAGTGAGCTCCCGTCTTCAGTCCCAGCTTCTGCCAACCTAGCAGTTCAAAAGCAAGAAATTGCAAGTAGATAAATAGGTACCGCTTCGGCGGGAAAGGTAACAGCGTTCCATGCACCTCGGTGTTCAGTCATGCCGGCCACATGACCACGGAAGGGTCTTCGGACAGCGCTGGCTCTTTGGCTTAGAAATGGAGATGAGCACCACACCCCAGAGTCGGACACGACTGGTTGGGGACACCTTTACCTTTATGGGCTAATTACAGTTAACACTGATGCTAATTATAGTAACACCAATGCTAACCATAGTCATTTCCAAAACTAAGGGGAGGGGAGAATCTGGGACTCAGAGCTCAACTTGCTGTATGGGACAGCACACCCCTTGAAGTTTCAGGTTTGCAGCTTGTGTGTACTCCTACACCTGGCTTTGTTCCTGCATGTCCAGGTGGCAACTGTGACCAGGAGTTCCTTTGCCCAGCTTCAGCTGGTGCACCAGCTGAATCTACTCCTAGATCTGACTGTGGTGACATATGCCTTAGTTAAGTTACTCAGTGCAGTGCATTCTACATGGGACTGTATTTGAAGAATATTTGGAAAGTGCAGCATGCAGCTTGCCTTCGTAACTGGCTTCTGGTGCATTTCTCAGCCCTACAGCCCTAAGAGGACCAGGGAATCTAAAGAACTGCCTTCTCCATATGAACTTGCTTGCTCATTAAAACCTGCTGCCAAGGTTGTCTTCTATATTCCTTTAGCATCTTTGATGGGGATGGGGGTGAGAGCCTTCTGTGGCCATACCTAAGCTGTGGGTAGCATTTCTACCTTGCCCCTCCCGGATGGTCTGCTGTGGCATCACAAAGACCTTTTTGTTCCAACAGTCATTTGCAGCTGTTGCTCCCTAGAACATTTGTGAATTTTCACCGGCTGTCTTTGACTCTTAATTGCTATGGGTTTTTTTTAGTACATTGGTTCTTGATTAAGCCACCTTGAGTGTTGTTGTTTTTAAAAGAAAGGCAAGGTATAAATGCTTTCAATAAATAAATACCTGCACAAGGAAGAAGGATGCAAACCTGTAGTGTTCTTCCCCTTGCCAAACTGGGCTTATGTTTTGAGCGCATGATTCACAAACATACTGATGCAGATATAATGCTAGTCATAGATCCAAAAATGAAAGGAAAGTGGGAATTAGCAAAGGGGGAGAATGAAGGAGATGGGAGGAGAATATGATCTACTACATTTTCAAAGATCAACTAATGTAGAGTGTTATTCAGTACTGGTAATTACTGATACCATGCTAGAAACTTATCTACGTACAGTTTTCTACATAAAAAAGAAAAAAAAATCACTTCTGTGAAACATTCCCGCCTCCATAACATTAAGATGAGTAGTACTTCACATATGCCCCATAAAAAATAGATCATGGATTCTATGGCAAAAAGGATAGGTTCTGAAGGTTGCCTCCTTCAAATTTTTTTGCTTAGCTGTGATATAGAAATACAAAATATGGACCTGCAAAGGCAGATATGTAGTATGAGATCACCTCTCCCTTATCCCTCTACTCTACTCCCTCATTTGCCAAACTGAAAATAACAGATCTCATTTTCTTTACAAACTGGACACTGAATGTGCCCGCTGTCTGCAGTTCTGGATTTCTAAAAAGCTATGGAAAAAGTAATAAGTAAACTTTGGAAAATGCTGGTGTCGATCAGGTAAATGAAATACCTTTTCCTGAGACTACATTCAGATGATAAGGAGTACCTGACATATGCAAAATAGGGACTGTGCTGATCCACATAAGTAAAAAAGGAAGACTTGGAGTGGGGAGAAGGGGATTAGTCGGGGGCAACATGATTCACTAGTTGCAATCGAGGACTGTGCTAAAACCTATACAACTTTGAACCTGTGGGGTACTGCTCTGTCCATGTCTGATTTCATAGTAAATTACAAAGAAGGTGCAATTGGGCTGCACCCTACATGTCAACCCACTGAAAAAAGGAAAAAAATATTTTCAGTGCAATGGCTGTCTTCCATGTATTATGAAGTCGTTTCTTAAGAACATAAGAAGATCCATGTTCAGACCAAGGGTCCATCTCGTCCAGCATTCTATTCACACAATGGCTGACCAGCTGTCCAGAGGAAACCCACAAGCAGGACATGAGTACAACAGCACCCTCCCACCCATGTTCCCCAGCAACTGGTGTATATAAGCATACTACTGCTGATACTGGAAGTGGCACAGAGCCAAGGACTAGTAGCCATTGATAGCCTTCTCCTTCAGGAATTTGTCTAACACCCTTTTGGTGGCCATCACTACATCTTGTGGTAGTGAATTCCATAGTCTGACTACTCTCTGTGTGAAGAAGTATTTTATCTGTCCTGAATCTCCCACCAATCAGCTTCATGGGATGACCCTGGGTGCTAGTATTATAGAGAGGGAGAAAAATATCTCCCTATCCGACTTCTCCACACCATGTATAATTTTGTACACCTTTATTATGTCTGCCATTTCTCACCTTTTCTCTAAGCCTAACCAATCCTAGCTGTTGTAACCTTCCTTCACAGGGGAGATGTTCCAGCGCCTTGATCATTTTAGTTGCCCTTTTCTGCACTTTTCCCAGCTCTACAATACCTTTTTTTTAGGTGTGGTGACCAGAACTGTACACAGTACTCTAAGTGTGGTCACACCATAGTTTTATATAAGAGCAGGATCATATTTAAAGTAACAATAATACTGTCTTTGAAATAAAATCCTGCTGTTCTCACAATTTACCTATGCATAGTTAATCTTGAATGGGAAAAGCTGGAATGCTAATGGGGGCAGGGGAAGGGAAGTGTTTTTAATTATGGTGGGTATCAGTTTCTGCCATGTGTGCTGTGGAAAATCTTTATAATCCATTAAATAGATAAAGGCTACTAATGCATTCATCATGGAGGACTACATATTCTCTCCTTTTTCTAAAGCAACAAATTGATGTACAGTATGAACTAAAAGGTAAGCCGTTGCATTAAAGCTCTAAAAATTAATTAAATTCTCATTGTCCTCTTATTTATTATTGATTTCTGATGGATTGTTAAAACAGCTGAGCTTTCAAAATGTTCACAATTTTTATTTCTTGCTTTACTAGGAGTATGAGCTGTGGCTCCCTAATGTATCTGAGGTAATTTCGAGAAGAAGTACAAATTTCTCATTCCATCTATTCAACAATTAGTTCAGCAGGTAGAAAGCTTACCCATTCAACTCTTTTTGAGTCTGTGCAATGCTAGTAATACCATGCTGACTGATAGTGTTAGGACAGTGGATCGACCCTCCATTTGTATAGGGTTCTTCTTTTCTGTCTCACTTAGGCACTTTTGTATGCTGTAGATCAGTCTTCCCCAGCCCGGTGCCCTGCAGATGTGTTAGGCTACAACCCCCATTATAACAGTGGACATCTGGAGGGCACCATGTTGGTGAAGGCTGTTGTAGGCCATATCTCCAAGGGTCCTACAACTCCCAACACGCCCCAGCCACCCTTGCTGCCTGGGGGATGCTGAGAGTAACAGAACTTTTTTCTGTCTAAACATGCATAGGATTGTGCTCTTAATCATTTATATCCTTAATCAATGACATTTTTAATCACGGCCATCCTTGACATTGTGCCCTTAATCACTGACATCCTTCTTCCAAAGAGCTCAGGATGTCTATACACTTGGTTATTAAGTTTTTACCCTCACAACAACCCTCTGAGGTAAGAGAGTGACTTGCACAAGGCCACCCCACTGAGCTTCAGAGCTAATACATCTCTGAATGCAGGTCTCTCTGGTACAATGCTAACACAGTTCCCACAATGCCACATACCTTAATCATATTTGGACAAGAATGACCAGTGTCAGTTCACCCATCTTGTCTTGGCTGGACTTGCTGAGGCTCAAACCATTTTTGCTCAATGGAACCATACAACTGCCGAGTTTTTTTAAAAAATCTGCTTTAATAGTGTGCTGAATGTGCTACGCCAGGGGGAAAAAAATCAGTTTAATACCTAGAAGAGTTCAATAGGCATCAACAGAGTCTTGTTTAGTTCAAGCTGGGTGACCAGCCAGATGGGCGATTAATAAATTTAGTAAATAAATAATAAGTAAATAAAAAAGCTCTGAATCAAAGGCTTAACTTTAAGCACTTGAGTAGTTAGAAACATAGAGCTGGTAAAGACAAAAAAGATAATCTGGTAGTCCATTGCCCTGGAGATGGATGTATTAGCATCAATTAAATGAGTTTGCCAAAGGTAATGGAGGAAACCCTTGTACCTCAGCACAGACAGGTGCTCTGCTGAAGAAGGGTACAATTAATTATGCATGTGGGCAGTCTGACCCTCGGAGAGCTAAATTAGTGCAAGCCCCAATGGCACATATTCTGTGATGGAAGTTACTCATGAAGTTACTTCTCAACAGAGGTTACTTTTCTGTTCTTTCACTCTTTCATTTAGTGGGGGACTATTTTGGCAACATTTTCTAAAAGTGAAATGCACAGGCTAGTTTTGTGTTCCTGAGTCCCTGCGGAATTGGGCTCTAGCAGCTGGGAAGACTTGGCCTGAGCAGAGTTAGCAGGCAAGTATAGAGCTGACAGCATAGGCTAGGAGCCAACCCAAAGTCTCCATCCATAAGACTGAGGGCACAACAGGAGACTGCTGGACTGAACAGGCCATGAAGCAAGTATGGGAAACAGAGAGGAGGAACACAAATAGATCAAGGAACAGCCTAATAAGTTCAATGGGGAAACCTAGTGCTAGAGATGTATGGTTTCCAGAAAATTTTGAACTGGAAAATTTGGGGGGAAAACTTTTCCTATTTAATTTGCATAGGGAACAGTTCCCAGAAACTGAAGATTTTCCAATGCAAATCATCCTATGCAAATTACTTGTATTTAGTAAACAACAAAGCTAAAAAAAAAACCCCTGAATTAATTTTTTTGTCCCAATACACCACAAGTATCTGACCTGAAATATGTGAGGGGAAAAAATTAAAGAACATCTAATGTGATTTAAATTTTATAATGCATAGATTTTTTAAATGAAATACTTGTAAACATTTAAAGATAATAGCATGTACTTCCTTTACGTTGTTTAAATTTAAGGAAAAGAACTGTGCATAATATGCTGACAACCACTCATAGAATCATAGAATAGTAGGGTTGGAAGGGCCCTATGAGGCTATCAAGTCCAACCCCCTGCTCAATGCAGGAATCCAAGTCAGAGCATCCCTGACAGACGGCTGTCCAGCCTCATCTTGAATGCCTCCAGTGTGGGAGAGCCCACCACCTCCCTAGGTAATGGGTTCCATTGTCGTATTGCTCCAACAGTCAGGACGTTTTTCCTGATGTTCAGCCGGAATCTGGCTTCCTGTAACTTCAGCCCATTATTCCGTGTCCTGCACTCTGGGATGATCGAGAAGAGATCCTGGCCTTCCTCTCTGTGACAACCTTTCAAGTACTTGAAGAGTGCTATCATATCTCCCCTCAGTCTTCTCTTCTCAAGGCTAAACACGCCCAGTTCTTTCAGTCTCTCTTAATAGGGCTTTGTTTCCAGTCCTCTGATCATCTTTGTTGCCCTCCTCTGAACCCTCTCCAGTTTGTCTGCATCCTTCTTCAAGTGTGGTGCCCAGAACTGGACACAGTACTCCAGATGAGGCCTAACCAGTGCTGAGTTGAGGGGAACTAGTACTTCCCAAGATTTGGAAGCTATGCTTCTATGAATGCAGCCCAAAAGAGCATTGGCCTTTTTTGCAGCCACATCACACTGTTGGCTCATATTCAGCTTGTGATCGACAACAATTCCAGGATCCTTCTCACTTGTAGTGTTGTTGAGCCAAGTATCCCCCATCTTGAAACTGTGCATTTGGTTTCTTTTTCCTAGGTGCAGAACTTGGCATTTCTCCCTATTAAATGTCATTCTGTTGTTTTCTGCCCAGCGCTCCAGTCTATCCAGATCACTTTGAATTTTGTTTCTGTCTTCCAAAGTATTAGCTATCCTGCCCAAGTTTGTGTCATCTACAAATGTGATCAGCATTCCCTGCACCTCCTCCTCTAAGTCATTAATACAAATGTTGAAGAGCACTGGGCCCAGGACTGAGCCCTGCGGTACCCCACTCGTTACCTCTCCCCAGTTTGAGAAGGTCCCATTGATAAGAACTCTTTGAGTCCGATTCTGTAGCCAACTGTGGATCCACCGGATCGTTGTTTCATCTAGCCCACTTTGAGCTAGTTTGCTCATCAGGATATCATGGGGCACTCTGTCAAAAGCTTTGCTGAAGTCGAGGTATATGATGTCTACAGCATTCCCACGGTCCACAAGGGAGGTGAGTTGATCATAAAATGAGATTAGTCTGGCAGGACTTGTTCTTGACAAATCCATGTTGGCCTCGAGTCATCACTGCATTGTTTTCAAGGTGCTTCCAGATGGATTGCTTTATCATGTGCTCCAGAATTTTCCCAGGGATTGATGTCAGACTGACTGGTCTGCAGTTCCCAGGTTCCTCCTTTTTACCCTTTTTGAAGATAGGGACCACATTAGCCCTCCTCCAGTCATCTGGCACTTCACCTGTCCTCCATGATTTCTCAAAGAGAATAGACAGCAGTTCTGAGAGTTCTTTTGCCAGTTCCTTTATTACTCTAGGATGCAGTTCATCTGGCCCTGGAGATTTGAACTCATTCAAAGTAATTAGGTGTTCCTTGACCATAAGCCTACGTCCATTGTTACCCCCAACTTTACATCTCCCTTCCCCGTACGATTCAGTTTAAAGCCCTCCTGATGAAGTTCATGCTGTGGCCAAACACATGCTTCCCAGCCTTTGTGAGGTGCAACCTGTCCCTTGCCAACAGCCCATCTTCCAGGAAGTATAGCCCGTGGTCCCAGAATCCAAATCTCTCTCGTCGGCACCACCTTCATGGCCAGTCATTCACCTGGAGTATTTTTCGTTCCCTTTCTATCCCTCTTCTAACTACTGGAAGGATGGATGAGGAAACTATCTGGGCCCCAAAGTTCTTGAGTTTCCTTCCCAAAGCTTCAAAGTCTGACGTGATCTCTTTGTAGCTCTGCTTGGCGGTATCATTTGTTCCCACATGGATGAGAAGAGATACCTGTCAGTGGGCTTTATGAGTGCAGGCAACTTTTCAGTCACGTCTCTAATCCATCCTCCTGGCAGACAACATACCTGGCGAGTCCACGGGTCTTCGGGACATACTTGGGTCTCGATCCCATGCAGCAAGGAGTCTCCCACTACTACCACTCTTCTCTTCTTCTTGTTGTAGGCCTGGGTTTCATCACCTCTGTCTTGACTGACCTTCAGCCTCTTGCTCATCTACAACTTTGAAACTGTCAAGCTTGCCTAATATTGTATTTGCAATTGGCATCCATTCATTGTTACTAATGAACTTATGAAATGGAAAAATGTCCACAGAAAAATAAAGCCCTGGAAAAAATTCCATTTTGAAAACGTTTCCACCTTACATCACTGCCTAGTCCCCGCTCCAGGTGGAGAGACCACAACAGGCATTCAAGTGATATGGCATGAAGTGGCGTGGGACTGGCTCTCTTTGATCACCTGACTGCAAAGCTGAGGAGGGTTGTGCACAGCGGTGTCCTTTGCCTAGTCTATAAATGCCTGCAGTTCTCTCTACAAGCTTCGGTGGTATACAGAGTAGCGAACTGGTGACTTCCAGTTCAAGTACCTGCCATTTTGTTTTAAAAGCTATTTTAAGCATAGAGTGGAAACAATCAATATCCAAGTAGTCTAGCCTTCTGTTGCAAGATATGGCCATCTATCTACGAAGCTCCCCATTCCTCCAGTCAATCTACGCAGCCACAACATGACACAAACAGACAACAGGTTTGCTCAACCAGAAAGCATATATGTAGATCAAATCATCTGTACGTAAGTCACACAAGAAAGACAAGTCAGAGGCCGGACAAGAAGGCAAAATACAAGTGGACAAACAGAACAAACAAAACTAATTCAAATTCCTTCCTGAGCCAACTACGGTGATCAGTTATTGGAGCATGAACAACAGATCCCCAACAAGGTGAAGGAGTAAAAAGCAGGAGCCCCTGATCCTTGTAGTTACATGGCAACGACCAGAATTCTCTCGAATACAAAGGCTTGATTTGGACAGAGCCCGATCTGGAGCAATGGGGAAAACTATATTGGCAGATATGCACATATCACCAAGTTTCACTGGCCTCGTTGACAATGGGATACACCATGTTGTTCACAAACATGCAAAAGAAAAGCTATTGGATGTGCTGTGATGGGGAGATGAAACAGATGCTTAGCCATTATTATGAACCTGGGAGCCACCACAATTTAGTTAAAAATAGAATTTAGAAGGAGAGCCTTGAAACTGGGGCTTAGAATTCCCAGTAAGATCCAGAAATTATATGTCCAGCTTGAGGCCTTTGGCAGCCACCTCCCAGTGCTCTCTGCTTGACTATCACCACCATTTGAGTCAGAACTGACAACTCAAGAATGGGTCACAGTCCCTTGCAAGGCCAACAGAATGGTTGGATGGAGCTGGCAAGTTGTGCTGCGTTATGTGTGGAACCCAGGTCTGGACTTCAATGGAACACTTTACCAGGGGGTAAAGCTTTCTCTCTAGGTATACTAGGCAAATGGATCTCTCTCTGGATAAATGTGACAACAAGGTGGTTCAGGAGAAAAGGAGGCTCTGGCCCTGGAAACATGGGATAGGCGTCAGAGTGGAGCAGAGAATCGTGCTAGGAAAGAGACACAAGGGACAATATCAAATCCAGCCAGATGGGTTATTCTCAGAGCTGAGACACACCAATGAGAGGGACACCCAAGCAGAAAGAATGAACAACTGCTGCCTGAACTCCAAGGCAGTTATAGGGTTTCAAATAAAGGGTATAAAGAACTCAGCAGCTCAGGGGATGGACTGGACTTTGTTTTAACCCAAGATGGGTTAAAACAAAGGGAACAATAGTTTGGCTCTGGCAAATGAACAGAGAGCTCAGGGAGGTTCCTTGCCCCTTGATTAATTAACAGCGATACAGGTCCATGGTAGCACAGCGCTCAAAACGAAAAGTAGTGCTTGAGCTTCAGGTGGGAATGCTCCAGGACTAGCGATTTTTTATGCCAAGGTTCTGGACTGAACAAATTCAAAGGTACCCCCATGGGTCTGTTGGCTGAGTGATAGAATGGCATATGCATAGTTTCCATAGTTTCAGGGAGTAACAAATTTAATTGAGGAGGAAGCACATACACACAGTGGCTCCTGTGCCTCTGTGGCAGAATGTTCCTGACAGCTTTCTGTGCTGCTTCTTCCGGAACCAAAATAGATTCTTGGGCACGGTGTCAGGGTAATGCCAACTAAATATATAGTGCACAAAACACATGTCAGAGACCCAGGGTGTCTCAAACTTCTCTGTAACACAGAACTTCCCTGTGGTTGTACTCCAGTTAAGGTACTTACACCATGGGAATACCCATCTAAAGCCATCTCTGTATTTCCTTAGATGCCTGATAAATACACCTTTATTTAGGCTGGCAGCAGGATTACATTTTCTTTTTTTGCTCTGCTCTGGGGGACTTTCGCTTGGGAATTTGTAATAATCTGTAATAGTTTGTAATTATGTTTTATTGTTTTTCCTGCAAGAATTTTTCAGAAGTATGTTACCGAAAAGATAGCCAATAGATTTCAAAACTAAAATAATCTAAATCGTTTCAGGGGTTTTTTCCTTTTATAATTGAAATGACTCCTATTCAAACAGCCCAGGCAGGGCCTGTAAGTAATGTCTTCTTTCTTTGCCACAAGTAAGATCACATTTGTGTGTCAGTGATTAGCAATAAGGCTGCTATTTTATTACTGTTTCAACCTATTTATTTATTTATTTCATTTCTATACCGCCCAATAGCCGAAGCTCTCTGGGCGGTTCACAAAAATTAAAACCAAACAACACACAATAAAACAATTTAAAATATATAGAACATTAAAACCACAATATAACAATACAACCACAATAAAACCTAGCAGCAGTGCAAGAGTTTAAAATACAGATTTAAAACAGCAAAGATAAAAATTTAGAAAGCTAAAATGCTAAAATGCCTGGGAAAATAAAAAGGTCTTCACCTGGCACCGAAAGGAATACAATGTAGGCGCCAGGTGAACCTCACTAGGGAGCTCATTCCACAGCCGGGGTGCCACAACAGAAAAAGCCCTCCTCCTAGTAGCCACCCGCCTCACTTCCTTTGGCAGGGGCTCACGGAGAAGGGCCGCTGATGATGATCTTAAGGTCCGGGCAGGCACATATGGGAGGAGGTGATCCTTCAGCTAACCTGGCCCCAAGCCGTTAAGGGCTTTGAATGTTAACACCAGCACTTTGAATCGGGCCCGGAAATGGACTGGCAGCCAGTGCAGCTGGAAAAGTACTGGCGTAATATGAGCTCGCAGGCCAGTCCCTGTTAACAATCTTGCTGCCCTATTTTGGACCAGCTGAAGTTTCCGGACCGTTTTCAAAGGCAGCCCCACGTGTAACGCATTGCAGTAATCCAGACGAGACGTTATCAGAGCATGGGTAACTGTAGCTAGGCTATCTCTGTCCAGATAAGGGCGTAGTTGGTATACCAGCCTAAGCTGATAAAAAGTGCTCCGTGCCACTGAGTTCACCTGTGCCTCAAGTGACAGTTCTGGATCCAAGAGCACCCCCAAACTACGAACCTGATCCTTTAGGGGGAGTGCAACCCCCTCCAGAACAGGTTGAATATCACCTAGCCGTGCAGACGAAACACCCACTAACAGTACCTCCATCTTGTCTGGATTGAGTTTCAGTTTATTAGCCCTCATCCAGTCCATTACCGTGCCCAGGCACTGATTCAGAACAGCCACTGCCTCACCTGGTTTTGATGAGAAAGAGAGGTAGAGCTGGGTGTCATCTGCATATTGATGGCACCTCAGCCCACACCTCCAGATAACCTCCCCCAGCGGTTTCATGTAGATGTTAAACAGAATGGGGGATAAAATAGAGCCCTGTGGAACCCCATGGCACAATTGCCATGGCACAGAGCAATAATCCCCCAGCACCACCTTCTGGAATCGGCCATCCAAGTAGGAGTGGAACCACTGCAGTGCAGTGCCTCCAACTCCCAGCCCAGACAACCTATCCAGAAGGATACCATGGTCGATGGTATCGAAAGCCACTGAGAGGTCCAGGAGAATCAACAGGGTCACACTCCCCCTGTCCCTCTCCCTGCAGAGGTCATCCCACAGGGCGACCAAGGCAGTTTCTGTTCCAAAACCAGGCCTGAAGCCCGACTGAAATGGATCTAGATAATCCGTTTCATTCAAGAGTGCCTGGAGTTGTCCTACAACCACCTGCTCAAGCACCTTGCCCAGGAAGGGGATGTTGGCCACTGGCCTATAATTGTTAACATCCTCTGGGTCCAGGTTAGGCTTTTTCAGGAGTGGTCTAATTACTGCCTCTTTTAAAGCGGCAGGCACCACTCCCTCTCTCAAGGAGGAATTTACAACCTCCTGGACCTGGCCGGACAACCCCTCCTTATTTGATTTAATAAGCCATGAAGGGCAAGGGTCAAGCACACAAGTGGTCGATCGGACCTGGCCAAGCACCTTGTCCGCATCCTCAGGCCTCAGTAACTGAAACTCATCCAATAAAACTGGACCAGACAGTGTTCTGAACGCCTCTACCAATGGAACTGCATTAATGGTGTCCAACTCATGACGAATCTAAGCAACTTTATCCTCAAAGTGCTGTGCAAACTTGTCACAGCGTGCTACCGAGGGTTCTACTGTCTCTCTCCCTGGCCCAGAATGTAACAGGCCGCGAACCACTCGGAAAAGCTCCGCTGGATGACACTGAGAAGATGCAATGCTGGTGGAGAAGAACTGTCTCTTTGCCACCCTCACCGCCACAGAGTAGGCTCGATAGTGGGCTCTTACCTGTGTTCGGTCAGACTCAGCACGAGTTTTCCTCCACCTGCGTTCTAGCCGTCTCCCCTCTTGCTTCATTGCCCTCAGCTCAGGTGTATACCAAGGAGCTGGCCGGGCTCTGCTCAGAGGGAGAGGGCGCTTGGGTGCAATCGTGTCAACCGCCCGAGTCATCTCTGCATTCCATAGAGCGACCTGGGCTTCGACAGGAGCACCAGCCATACCAGCAGGAAAATCCCCCAGAGCCCTCTGGAATCCATCGGAATCCATTAATCTCCGGGGGTGGACCATTTTAATAGGTCCCCCACCCTTGCAGAGGGGAAAGGCCGCCAGGAGTCTAAACCTCAGCAGGAAGTGATCTGACCATGACAAAGGGATAGATGTTAATTCCTCCACTTTCAGATCACCATCCTCCTGCCCAGTTGAGAAAACCAGATCAAGCGTGTGTCCTTTTATATGCGTTGGGCCGATGACATGTTGGGACAGCCCCATTGTTGTCATGGCGGCCATGAAGTCCTGAGCTGCCCCGGATACAGCGGCCTCGGCATGGAAGTTGAGATCCCCCAGGACCATCATCCTGGGGGTCCTCAACACCAAGTCCGAGACCACCTCCGTCAGCTCAGGCAGGGAGTCTGATGGGCAGCGGGGTGGGCGGTACACCAACAGAATCCCTAATCTGTCCCGGGTACCCAACACAAGGTACAGACACTCAAGATCTGCACTCGAATGAGCAGGAAGCCTGGAGAGGGAGATTGAATTCCTATAGACCACGGCAACCCCCCCTCCCCGACCCTCAAGTCGGTGTTGGTGCTGCACCAAGTACCCAGGAGGGCACAGCTGGGAGAGAGTGACCCCTCCCAGTTCCCCCACCCAGGTCTCAGTAATACATGCCAGGTCAGCCCCCTCATCCACAATCAAATCATGGATGAGGGAGATTTTATTTTGGGCCGACCTGGCATTCAGCAGCAGCACCACCAGACCCGAGGGCAGACTGGTAAGGCTGCCAGGAACCATCAGGTTGGGGGAAGAACCAGAAGAGGGGACAGCTGTAAGGTGTCTAGCCCCTCTTCTCCTCAGCTGGCCTGTTAATCCCCCAACGCCATACCTCCCCCTGCCCGTGACCACAGTTATGGTGGCACCTCCCCCACCCCCTGAGTTGCCCAATAGTCCTCCCAGGCACATATTAAAATGTTAGGATATAAAATGCACAACAGTTTAAAAGAATATAAAAGATAAAAGAGATAAAAGAGAACAGCAGCTAAGAAGGAGCAGATAAAGTCCACGTTTGCCCCTTTCCCCTTGTCTTTAAAGCTGCTCCCCTCTGCTGCTGCTATTTGCTGCTGGTATTGTGGCTGCTGGTGTCCCTGGAGAGGCAGGTGGGTAGGTCTTCAGATCCTACGTGACTCCAAGTGCGACGCTAAGTGCGCACTTAGCGTCGCACTTGGCGCAACGCCGAGGGGCACGCCGAGGCGCTGCCTCTGGCAGCCCCACCTTAAGTACCTGTGGGCGGGGGCAGAAGCAGGCTCAGGATCCACCTGGTGCAGCTGCTGGCTGGTCCTCCTTCCCCAGGCTCCTTCCCGAGCAGCCTCTGGCAGCCCCGCCTTAAGTACCTGGGGGCGGGGGCAGAAGCAGGCTCAGGCTCAGGATCCACCTGGTGCAGCTGCTGGCTGGTCCTCCTTCCCCAGGCTCCTATGCCAAGCACAGACTTTGGGAGATAAACAATCCGGTGCAGACCACCAGCTCTGAATAATAAATCGTTTTAGAGCAATTATATGAATGGATAGACATAAGTAACACAGGACTGTTAATAATGCAACTTGCTTCAGTGAAGTAAAAGTTTGTGCTTCTTTCTGTAGCAAACTATTTTAATTCAGGCCTATGTAAAATTAATCCCAGGGAAGGGGAAAAATTAACTGCATTTCTACAACTTCGTTCCTAAGATTGGAATCCTTAGATACATTCCAATTGAGTCAAGACATCATGAGTTGCCATAACCCAGTGACTTTCAAACTTTGCTCCACAGATCCCTGAAAACTTAACAGGGATTCTGTTAAGATGGAGGATACTTGGCTTAACCACACTACAAGCGAGAAATTGGAATTGTTGTAGATCACAAGCTGAATATGAGCCAACAATGTGATGTGGCTGCAGAAAAGGCAAATGCTATTTGGGGCTGCATTAATAGAAGCATAGCTTCCAAATCCCGGGAAGTACTAGTTCCCCTCTACTCTGCACTGCTTAGGCCTCATCTGGAGTACTGTGTCCAGTTCTGGGCACCTCATTTTAAGAAGGATGCAGACAAACTGGAGAGGGTTCAGAAGAGGGCAACAAAGATGATCAGGGGACTGGAAACAAAGCCCTATGAGGAGAGACTGAAAGAACTGGGCATGTTTAGCTTTGAAAAGAGAAGACTGAGGGGCGATAGGATAGCGCTCTTCAAGTACTTGAAAGGTTGTCACAGAGAGGAAGGCCAGGATCTCTTCTCGATCCTCCCAGAGTGCAGGACACGGAATAATGGGCTCAAGTTACAGGAAGCCAGATTCCGACTGAACATCAGGAAAAACTTCCTGACTGTTAGAGCAATACGACAATGGAACCAATGACCTAGGGAGGTAGTGAGCTCTTCCACATTGGAGGCATTCAAGATAAAGCTGGACAGCCATCTGTCAGGGATGCTTTGACTTGGATTCCTGCACTGAGCAGGGTGTTGGACTTGATGGTCTTATAGCCCCCTTCCAACCCGACTATTCTGATTCCTCAATAAGAAAATTGCTCATGGCAGACAAACTTCCCTGAAAGGCAGATTATCCCTGAAAGGCAGACACTACCAAATGTCTCCTTCAATGTGCAGCTGCAGAACAGTGTGGAGTGAGGGTTTTTTTTGCACTCTTTGTTTAGGCAAGGCCACGGTGAGGCCCAACAGGCCCAGCCAGCTCCCCATATGCTGAATATGCATCCAAGAATGCCCTGCAGCACACAGAGTTCCATTGAGGAGGATCAGGGGTTCCCCAGCAGACACAACAGTGTGGAAAGGGTTACCGGAAGGCAAAACCACTGCCCTCAACTGAAAAACCTCAGAAGGCATACTGTGATTTAACCTCAGCTAGTTTTCTACTACAGCTCTTAACTCAGAATGGTCATTAGCCAAGCCTTGTATATAAGCACACAAAAGTTTCTAGCCTGCAAAAACTTTGACTGGTCTGCCAAGTGACTAGTAGCCTCTGTTTCCATGGTGAATACAGATTAGGGGAAGACCCCTCCTCCACGGCCAACAAGGAAATGCAAGCTGGGAAAAAAGCCTACTCCCCAACAGGCAGACTGGCTGCCTGGGGGCAGGGGGCATAGCAGACAAGTGGATTTCTTTTCCTCCACAGCCAGCATGGAAACCAAGCAGACTGATGGAGAAGGGATAGAGAGATTTTTCCCTCTTTCACCAGACCACTCACCTGCACGAAATTCTACGCACTCACTTACATGAAATTCTTGGGCACCTATGGTGACAAGGGGGGTTTCTCCACAACAGAAGGAGACAGGAGAAGCCATGGCTTACCCAAATTTTTCAAGGAGCAGACTTTGCTCTGAGCAGGGCTCCATGAGTGAGTGTATCACACCAGTAAAAGTTGTTTCGGAGAACATACTTCTGCGTAGGGTGAGGGGGTTGAAGTGAATGTCATCTGATGGGCAGGAGCTGCTCAATCAATAAGAGAGGCTGCCCCCCCCATCCTTTCACCCTTGATAAAATCCCAGGAGGTTTCCCCGTGTTGCTACATAAATCACTCTCCCTCTCTCTCTCTCTCTCTCCCCCCCCTCTCTCAATGTCTCCACCCCCGCCCCCCCAGTATTATTATTTTATTAATAAAGGAACACAGTGGGCTCCTTCCCATGAAACTGACCGTGCTAGGAACAATCTCCTTCTCCCCCCACCCCTTAACTCCCTTAGAGAAAAGTCACTGAAAGAACACAATGTTGTTTCTGCCCTGATCATCCAATGATGTGATCAATCAAAGCTTCGACATTAAGGATCCTAAATGCTTTATTTTAATTCATGGGGATCTAGTAGCTCCTAGAGTGCGCCTTTCGGGGACAAGCCTCATTGTGAGTTACTTCTGACTAGACACACATATGTTTGTGCTAGGAAAGACAGAGGGGAAACGAAGGGATGGGGAACCAGCCCCCTTTCTAACCTGATGCTGCGCAGGATCCGGTGACCCAAGGTGGAAGTAGTTACTTTAGAATGGCAATAAACTAAACAGCAGAGAATCGCAGCTGTGGGGAACGCACTTTACAGCCTTTAGGGAATTAGTGCTTTAAAATCTGCTATTTCAATTGAGGGGGATCTCTGTAAATGCTGGTGTGCACATTCAGGGGACAACCTTAATTAACCACAATGGGAGTTACTTCTAAGTAGACACTAATTGGTTTGTGCAGGGACAGGAAACACCCAGGAAACACCCCTTGACCAGGGTCATGGTGAAAGGCACACCACTGGGCAGGGGTAGCATATCTGAGGTAAATGCAGGGGTTGGGGCACACAGCAACTATACCAGGGAGAACCCAACTTAAGGAAAAGAATCGGACTTTAAGCACTCTCAGGAAATACATTTTTTCCCTAATAAGCTCCAGGGTGGCTGCTGGATGGCCACGACGTCATAGATCCCTAACAACCCCAAACACAGCCAGCTCGGAGTAAATCACTCATGGAGACACCCCTTAGGTAAGTTGTTAAATACAGGACTGCATTAACCAGAATGCAAGGATTAGGGCTGGTTCTTATCATACAAAAACAGCTGTCTAATACACTTCACACTCCTAAGGAATACAGCTGATCAGCATGATAAGCTGATAGGCATTACCACTCTGTTATGAGTCCAACACAGTGTCCAGAACAAAAGATGGTATTCCCCCCTGCAAAAGACAACTTTGCTCTGTGGCTAGTAGTAACAAGTACAGAGATGCCTGTGTGCAGAAGGTCCATTTTCTGTCCTTTGAATCAGCCCTCAGAAGCTGCAGGCTGAAATTAAAATTTATGACCACCTTTCACCTAAAACAGCTTGAAAATTCAACTGTAACCCTAATTAGAGAATTCTCAAACCCAGCCTACCATCCTATCTTATGGAGAGGGCCAGTGCACTGGAGTATTTCCCACTTTCCTGTTCCCATCTTAGTATGCATAGATCCTCCAGGCAAGAAGGATGTCTTTGTCTCTCTAGGCTCAAACATGCAACTTCAGAAATAACACTCAAAAGTTCATAGCTGTACTGTAATATTTACTCCTGTATTATTGTTGCATTATTATAAACGTGTTTTTAAAGGTTCATGTTGATTCCATTTTTAAGACCATATTATATTTACATTATTCAAGTACATCTGTCATTGGTTTCAAAAGGCACAAGATCAGTCCCCGACATTTACATCTCTAATAATGGTTCAAGCACATCCTATTTCCCTCTGATGGAAGACATAGAATAGTATTTCTTATCCTACAGACCATACTCTCTAACAACTGTTAAATGTCAGTAGGCCAGCCTTATTTATTTAATATCTACTACTGGGAAAGACTGAAGGCAAAAGGAGAAGGGGACGACAGAGGATGAGATGGCTAGATAGCATCACCGATGCAATGAATATGAACTTGAGCACACTCTGGGAGAGAGCGCAGGACAGGAAGGCCTGGAGTGCTATGGTCCATGGGGTCACGAAGAGTCGGACACGACTGAATGACTGAACAACAACAACTGTGGGCAAGAATCACTTAGAAGAAATGGAGTAGCACTCATAGTCAATAAAAGTGTGGGAAAAGCAGTACTGGGGTACAATCTCAAAAATGATAGAATGATTTCAGTATGAATCCAAGGCAAACCATTCAACATCACAGTAATTCAACTCTATGCCCCAACCACTGAGCCCGAAGAAGCTAAGGTTGATCGGTTCTATGAAGACCTACAACACCTTTTAGAACTAACACCAAAAAAAGATGTCCTCTTCATCATAGGGGATTGGAATGCTAAAGTAGGAAATCAAGAAATAACCGGGAAAACAGGCAAGCATGGCCTTGGTGTACAAAATGAAGCAGGACAAAGGCTAATAGAGTTTTGCCAAGAGAACACGCTGATCATAGTAAACACTCTTTTCCAACAGCACAAGAGGCGACTCTACACATGGACATCACCAGATGGTCAATATCGAAATCAGATTGATTATGTCCTTTGCAGCCAAAGATGGAGAGGCTCTATGTTGTTCAGTCGTGTCGGACTCTTTGTGACCCCACGGACCATAGCACGCCAGGCCTTCCTGTCCTCCGTTCTCTCCCGGAGTGTGCTCAAGGTCATATTCATTGCGTCAGTGATGCTATCTAGCCATTTCATCCTCTGCCGTCCCCTTCTCCTTTTGCCTTTAGTCTTTCCCAGCATCAGGGTCTTTTGCAGAGAGTTTTCTCTTCGCATTAGGTGGCCAAAATATTTGAGGGACCTAACAGAAGCAGATGAGATGAAGAAGAGGTGGAAAGAATACACAGAAGAACTATACAGGAAAGATCTGAATGTCCCTGATAGCCATGATAGTGCGCTCACTGAAATTGAGCCGGACATCCTCGAGAGTGAAGTCAAGTGGGCCTTAGGAAGCATGACTAACAACAAAGCTAGTGGAGATGACAGTATTCCAGCTAAGCTATTTAAGATCCTAAAAGATGATGCTGTTAAAGTGCAGCACTCAATATGCCAACAAATTTGGAGCACTCAACAGTGGCCACAAGACTGGAAAAGGTCAGTTTATGTTCCAATTCCAAAGAAGGGCAATGCCAAAGAGTGTTCAAACTACCGTACAATTGCGCTCATTTCACATGCCAGCAAGGTGATGCTCAAAATCCTACAAGCTAGGCTTCAGCAGTATGTGAACCGAGAACTACCAGAAGTACAAGCTGGGTTTCGAAGAGGCAGAGGAACTAGAGATCAAATCACGAACATTTGCTGGATCATGGAGAAAGCAAGAGAATTCCAGAAAAACGTCTATTTCTGCTTAACTGACTACGCTAAAGCCTTTGATTGTGTGGATCACAACAAACTGTGGCAAATTCTGAAAGAGATGGGAGTACCAGACCACCTTACCTGTCTCCTGAGAAACCTGTACAAGGGTCAAGAAGCAACAGTAAGAACCGGACATGGAACAACCGATTGGTCCAAAATTGGGAAAGGAGTACGACAAGGCTGAATATTGTCGCCCTGCTTATTTAACTTATATGCAGAGTACATCATGAGAAACGCCGGGTTGGATGAATCACAGGTCGGAATTAAGATTCCGGGAGAATTATCAACAACCTCAGATACGCGGACGATACCACCCTAATGGCAGAAAGCGAAGAGGATCTAAAGAGCCTCTTGTTGAGGGTGAAAGCTGGTTTGAAACACAACATTAAATAAACGAAGAACATGGCATCTGGCCCCCTCACTTCCTGGCACATAGAAGGGGAAGAAAGTGACAGATTTTATTTTCTTGGGCTCCAAGGTCACCGCAGACAGTGGCTGTAGCCATGAAATGAAAAGACGCTTGCTCCTTGCGAGGACAGCTATGGCAAACCTAGACAGCATAGAAAGAAGCAGAGACATCACCTTGCTGACAAAGGTTCGTATAATCAAAGCTATGGTTTTCCCAGTAGCAATGTATGGCTGTGAGAGCTGGACTATAAGGAAGGCTGAGCACCGAAGAATTGATGCTTTTGAACTGTGGTGCTGGAGAAGACTCTTACAAGTCCCCTGTACTGCAAGGAGGACAAATCAGTCCATCCTAAAGGAAATCAACCCCGAGTGCTCATTGGAAGGGCAGATACTCAAGCTGAAGCTCAAATATTTTGGCCACCTAATGCGAAGAGAAAACTCCCTGGAAAAGACCCTGATGCTGGGAAAGATTGAAGGCAAAAGGAGAAGGGGACGGCAGAGGATGAGATGGCTAGGTAGCATTACCGATGCAATGAATATGAACGTGAGCACACTCTGGGAGACAGCAGAGGACAGGAAGGCCTGGCGTGCTATGGTTCATGGGGTCACGAAGAGTCAGACACGACTTAACGACTGAACAACAAGAATTTATTTAATGTAAAATATTTGTATACCGCCCTTCATTATAAAATAACAAGGCGGTATAGGGAATTAATTAAAATGATTAAAATAAGCACAAGCCACAACAAAACTGAAGATCTACCAAACGAAGTATTAAGAACCAGCAAATGCCTGTTTAAACAAATACATTTCAATAGGTGCTGAAACATCACCAAGGTTGGTGTCTGTTGCACTGAAGTTCCAAAGGCAGGGTGCTATAACAGGAAAGGCCCTCTCCCTGGCTATGGGCACTCACAATCTCTTTTAGTTCATACTGGAAAAAACTTAGGGCACAATCGTATGAACTATGCCCTCGGTGATCGGAAGGTCCCAAACTTGGAGGTGTCCAATCATCCAGCGCAGGGCGGGAGGAGCAGTGGAGGCAATCTTTTCCTCCCTGTCCTCCCACCCTGCAGATTCTGCTAGACGGGCTTTTCCGCAAGGGTGCTTCGAAGGGTGAGGTAAGGAGGCTGGAGGTAGGTGAGGATAAATCATATCCCGGCCTCTCCTGTCTCCCCACCCCCCTAGAACTCTGTTTCCTCCTCCTCTGAGGTTGCTTTTTCAACCTCAGAGGGCAGCTGGTGTGGTTCTTTCCGCACCTGCTGCAAGGGGTGGTGGAGGAGAGTCAGATCTCTGACCCCCCACCCCTCCGAGGTCGGAGCGCTGTCACCAAACTCGGAAGGGGAAATCTGAACAATCCTATGGTTCCTGAGATGCTGGCAGTATCACTGTTGATCTTATACATTGCACCCCTTATAAAACAAACTCAGTCAATTTAACAGGATGGAGTGTTGCCCCTGAAAACACATCCTGGATTTCTGAGGAACCAAACATCTGTATTTGAGACCAACTAGGCATCTGAGTTTTGGGGCAAGAATCTGCTTCATGATCCTGATCAATTAAGGGTGCAATCCTATGCATATTTAGATAGAAAAAGATTCTGGGAATTGTAGGACTTTTTTCTGTCTGAACTTGCACAGGATTGCACACTAAAGGTCAGCTATGCTGGCTGGTGTATGCTGGAAGGTGTAGGTCTTTTTTCTGTCTAGACTTGCATAGGATTGCACCCTAAAGGAATTATCTCAGTTGATTGTTGTAGCTAAAAGTAAGTAGGGGGCCCATGAGTGTTACCGTCAGTGCATGAAAATATAATTACACATACATATTAGATTTTATTTTTAATAGTTCGGCCGTCCTTCAATATACATATCCCCAGCGTGGCCCATAACAATAAAGCTAGCAGAAAAACATTTTTTTAAAAAAGACTAAAAATTATAAACAATAAAACTGACAGCAGTAAAAATACCAACAAAACCTTGACCTCTAAATATTGTCAGTAAAATATGGGTCCAGTTCAATATTACTCTCAAGATCCCTGAGCACGAGTCAGGTTCAGCTAGGAGAGGCTTTTTCCCTCTGACAATCGTTCGCTGTGTAGGAAGAAAAGGCACTGAAGACAAGGAACGAGCAGACAGGCCGGCTGAAATAAACAGGTGTCATGCAGGCTTAAAGGCAGTCATAAAAAAACTGAAGTGTTGTGCCACAGGAACTTTTATTTTAAGCAGGGCGGTAGCGGAGGGGCGGTATTTTTTTTTTTTATTATTTTTTTTTAACGTGCGCATGATGGCAGGTTTCATCTCCAGCACAGAACCTCTGCACAATGCAAGCGGGGAACTATGGCAGCCACGGAGAAATGCATGCTGGGAAAACTCCCACGCCCGCCACCCGCGCGCTCGGGAACTTCTCGCTCGCATGTTCTCCCCGTGAAGAATGAAACGGGCGCATTCCGGAATCCCCGCCGAACTGGAGGAGCAGTGCATGCTGGGGCACATCCCCTCAGCATCCCTGGGGAAGAGACGAGGCCCGTGCCGCGCGCGCCGGGGTGGGGGAGAGAGAGAGAGAGAGAGACCTCGTGCAGCTGGAGGCCCCTGCCCGCGTTTGCACGGGTTCTAATCTCCAGAACTGGGTTGCACCCGCGGGGCGGGGAAAGGGGGAAAGACTGGAGAATCTCTTAACACAACACACAGGGATTCTGGGGCGTGCACGTATTGCGCCGGCTGGCGAGGATGTGGATCCTAAAAATAGCCTGGTGGAAGGGCTATTTCCTCCTGCGCCCTTCCTTCCTTCCAGAGGAAGGGCGCAGGAGTAACGGTGCATCCTTCCTTGCTGCTCGGGAGGGTGCAAATTCACGGGTAGGCCCTAAAGAATATGGGGGGGGGGGCGCTCTCTGCTTCTCCCTCCAGCCGAGGCCCGGCGGGGCAGGCTCCCGGAGGCGCTTCCTTCCCCCCAGCACCGGGGCGCAGGCCTGCCCCCCTCCCCGCTGCCCCCTGGCTCTACCTGGGCTCCTCCTCCTGCCACCACCGCCGCCGCCGCCCGCCATCGTCACGCCCATGCTCTTGGCCTGGCCCCGCCGGCTCCTCCTCGGCCGGAGGGCCCCGAGCAGCCCGGCGCGGCGCCTCCCGGCTGCTCCCCGTCCTAGCCTCCTTCCCTCTCCCGGCAAAGCTAGGCAAGGGGCGGGCCTGGCTGCCGGCGAGGTTGCTATGGACACCGTCGCTCGCTTCGGCGGGCGTGTTACGTCCTGGGACAGGAGAAGGGGCGGGGGGAGGGGGACGAAGACAGCGGAGAGCTGCGGCGGCGGCCCAATCCTGCCCCGTTTACTCGGGAATACGCCCCACGGGTCCAGCGGGGCTCCCTCCCCGGCAAGGGTGCGCAGGATTGCAGTCCCAGAGGGGAAAGTTAGGGGAAGGGAGGCGCGGGGAAGAGCAAAGCTTTTAGAGCGAGGTATTAGAGGCCAGAGATGAACAGAGCAATCCTATGCATGTTTACTCGGAGGTAAGCCCCTCATATATTTAGGATTGTTACCTTAGGCTGCCTCCTGTGCGCTCTAAGCCCCACTGAACACAGTGGGGCCTAGTTCCGAGTAAACATGCATCGGGTCGTGCTGGAGGGCTGCAATCCTGTGTGCCTTTACCTGGGAGTAAGACCCATTGGACCCTTAGTCTGATGCAGCACGGCTTTTGTGTTCTTATGGTCTCCCATCCAGGCACTGACCAGACTCAGACCGTATACAAGAATGTAAGAAAAGTCATGCTGGATCAGACCAAGGGTCCATCTCATCCAGCATTCTGTTCACACAGTGGCTGACCAGCTGTCCACGGGAAACGCACACAGCAGGACATGAGTGCAACTGCACCCTCCCACCCATGTTCCCCAGCAACTGGTGTACATAGGCATACTGCCTCTGATACTGGAGGTAGCATATAGCCATCAGGAAGAGTAGCCATGGATAGTATTCTCCAGGAATTTATCTAATCCCCTTTTAAAGCCATCCAAATTGGTGGCCATCGCTATGTGTTGTCGAAGCAAATTCCATAGTTTATGCACTCTGAAGAAGTACTTTTTCTCTGTCCTGAATCTCCCACCTGTCAGCTTCATGGGATGACCCTGGGTTCTAGTATTATGAGAAAGGGAGAAAAATGTCTCCCTATCCACATTCTCCACACCATGCATAATTTTGCACACCTCTATCCTGTGTCTCCTTCCTCTCCTCCAGGCTAAACAATCCCACCTCTTATAATGTTCCCTCATAGGGAAGTTTCTCCAGTCCCTTGATCATTGTAGTCGCCCTTCTCTGCACTTTTTCCAGCTCTGCAATATCCTTTTTTAGGTGTGATGACCTTCTTAGCTTGAGGAAGGTTATTACTGCATTAAGTGCTTTCAGACTATGCCCTCTTATGAACACCCTTTTCAGACATAAAATTAGAGGAAAAAACAGAAACAGTCTTGTGGTACCTTAAAGACGAACAAATTTATTATGGCATACACTTTTGTGGATTGCAGCCCACTTCATCAGATACATGTGTTTATATAAACACACGGTGGGTGGGACGGAATTGTGAACGGTGAGGTCAGAGGGAACTGAAAAGTATTGCTTACAGGCAGTGATAATTACCTTATTTACAGTGGCCATTCACAAAACAGTTGTTGAGTAACGATACAGGCATCCTTGCATTAGTGAGCCAATCAACACATAGTGTGATTTTTAAAAACAAAACAAAAAACAAAACCTTTGTCCCTATTCAAGCCACAGGAGATATAGTTGAACCTCTTATTTAATTGTAGTGAAGCTGTTCGGTAACAGATTGTCCTGGGAGGTTGAAGTGTTCTTTAAATATATTTTGAATATTGAATACTGCTCTTTTAATATTGCCATTTCTGATACCAGGTTTGTGTCCATTTATTCTTTTGCATAGAGGCTGGCTTCTTTGTGCGATGTAGAATGCAATAGGGCATTGCTGGCAAATGGTGGCATATATCACACTGGAAGATGAGCAGGTGCTGTGGATTACATTATTAGGTCCTGTAATAGTGTTGCCAAAATAGATACGGGGGCAGAGTTGGCATCTGGGTCTGCCACAGGATCTGTTTCCTGTCTCTGCATCTCTGTCACATGGTCTGTTGTTGCTGGTGAGTAGCTGTTTTAGGTTGGGGGCTAAGCAAGTACAGGCCTACCGCACAAGGCCTGCCTGTACGTTCTGCATTTCAATTCCCTGACTTTACTGTTCACACATCCCACTACCTGAACCATGTATGTGTATGTGTGCATGTATATGGTTAGAAACATATATACATACATACTTGGAACTCAGGATGACACTTCATGCATCTGATGAAATGGGCTGTAGTCCATGAAAGCTTATGCCATAACAAATGTGTGAGTCTTAAAGGTGCCACAAGACTCTGTTGTTTTTGCTGCAACAGACTAACATGACTACCTTTCCGAAAATTGTTATATTAGAAGAGTGTTCAGAAGCGCAAATAACTTGCACTTGACATTCCCACACTTCTTTTTTAATATCTGAATTAAAAAAGATCTCCAGCAGAAATAGAACCTACTTTTGTTCAGTTCTGACTCCCAAGCTGTCGATCATAGCTCCATTAGAAGTTATTTCCTGAGGAATGTTGATATGAAATAATACAGAATACCTTCATCCAGAAGGTACACAAGTTCTAAAGAGATTTCAGATGCTGAGGTAGGCCATCTCAATGCTGGTAAAATAATAAACATGCAAAATAGGTCCTATATCTGGAGAATTTAGAATTAACCTGGAAAATCAGCATGGATGCATTTGCTATTCAATTGTATATGAAATACTACATAGCAAACCAGCCACGTCTGCTTTAAATAAAGAGCTATGTGTTGGAAATGTGGAATTATCTGCTGGAAAACTGGGAACACTCCAGCTGAAAGACCTATCTGCCAGAAGAGTCTTATGAAAGAACCACTTATAATTTTGGCTTCAGCTGCATCACTAATTCAGTAGCATAATTTTCATGTTGTTTTGAAAAGGGTTTACAAATGGCAGCATCTTTTACTCATAATGCTAATTCTTTGTTATGTATAGCTGACTTTTAAAATGTTCATGTTTTTAAGGCATTTGAGCATGTTGGTAGAGATCTAATTTCAAGAATTAGGTTCCCTTGGCTTTCTTTAGATTGGCCACAATCTACACCAGCAATATGCTGCATTGTTCCTGTGACCTATGTCTGATGAACTCAAATTTCTCTCAGCTTCCAAAGGACAATAACTTATCAGTTTAATGGACTGCCTACTGCCACATGCTCCATTTGAGAAACATTAGAGCATACACATAAGGGTGCAATCTAGAGAAAGTTAAAAATGCTGAAATTCCATTGAAATCAATGGAATATAAGTTCTTGTGCATTTTAAAAAGGCTTATTATTTTAATATGGCTGAAGTGTACTGCATTCTCTTTGGAAATATATATTCTGAAAAATATAGACTTAAAATTCACTTAAAACAAACAAAACACAGCATGAGCCTCACTATCAGGGCCAGCCCAATATGTTTTCCTTGCTGAGGGAAAGGACAAGATGGTGCCTGTCCCCCATTCCACAGTCAGATTTGAACTTTATAGGCAATTGAGTTTTACTTCAATGTTTTTGATGGGACAGTGTCCTCCATTGCACCTGAGAGCAGCAAACTAATTTAGGGGGTGCAGGGCAAGCCTTTTGGCACACACAGCTCTGTCCTCCAACAGAGGGGAATAGCTGGGGTGCTCAGGAGGAATGCCTGAAGGGCTACCACCAGTAGATACCCCAGCATCTACTGCCTGAGGCGGTTTCCTCACTCTGCCTAATGGTAGGGCCAGCCCTGCTCACTGGTCTGTTAAGCAAAGTGAAAAGATGAGTTCTCTAGACTTTGATATACTCTGGTAGTTGATGTGGGACAACAGGTAGTCAGTAATGGGACAATAAATTGCCCTTTGCCTCAGTCTACTTTAGCACTAATCAGAAGGAGGCACTGCTTTGTGACGAGCACTTCCTGCCTTTGTGCTTGTTTCTGTCCCCCTCTAATGTCTCCTCAGCCCCCATATTTATTAAAAAGACAAAACAGATTACTACAAAGGACATGTTAGTGTGTGTTTCTGATTGCTGTTGAGTCCCTCTGCTTGCTGATTCCTTGGAGCCTGCTGGCAAATTTATCCAGGTAGGGAAAGGGTGGGCCAAACCATTGGGAAAGGGGTGCTTCTTCCTCTCTCTGTCCCATGTCCTCCACCAGCTGTGGATTATCTCAGGTCTTTACTTCTATAATTTATTCCCAAATGGAAGGTTAAGATCCACCAATATGCACTAGAGCCCTTGAGCAGGTATCTCGATTACAAGTAGAAGCTGATGGAGGGCTATGCAATACAAAGGTTACCATAAGTTCAAAAACCAAACAATCTGAAGCTAAGCTATGGTTTATTCAATGACTTTTCCTAGGAAGCTGACCTGCTCCATGGATTGCAAAGAAGGCGCAATAAAACAATAAAAGAAGTCCTTCCATGTGCACCGCACTGGTTAGAAATAGGTAGTATGTTAATGTTTCCATTTTGCTGATAAGAAACTGAAGTTCAAAGATAGTAATTCATTCACTGAAACTATAGCAGAGCTGGGATAAGGAAGCCATGTGTCTCAGGCCCTGATCAAATGTTCTGCCTATTAGATCACATTGACCCAATTTGCAGATAACCCAGAAATTGCTGTGGCTGAGCAAGCTCACTGTCTCTCGCCCTCTCACCAGTTTTTGTTTCAGAAACAACCTAGGAACATCCCATTCCTGGGTTGTAGTTGTGACATCCAAACCTGGCACTCTGGGTTGTTTAACAAGCCATGGGTAAAACTCTGGGTTGTTTAACCCTAAACTGCCCAGAGTGCTGCGTTCACAACAACAACCCAGGAATGGGGGTGTTCCTAGGTTGTTTCTGAAATCGGAACTGGAGAGTGTGCAAAAGGCAGCATCCCCGCTTGCTCCTGCATAGCCACACCAATTCCTGGGTTGTTTAACTCAGGGATTGGCCATTACATGCAAAGTAGTTCATTGGCTTTATTGTTTTTAATGTTCTAACATCTTGGGGTCAATTCTCACATTACTTGGTGGACATTTTTCATTTGACTGGACATATATGTATTCTGTACTTGTGTATGCAGATCTGAGTACGAACAGTAAAGTGAGAGTCTGCTCTTAGGAACATAGGGTGTGGGGGGAAGTGTTTAGAAATGTCTATGTAGATAAAAGTTGCTGTGTTGGTTCCTGGGAAAAATAAATCCAATCCAAAAAGTAAAGTAATTACAAAGGATTCAGGAAACTCTATGTTAAAATTACAGAGAACCATTACTACTATATTGTTGATATTTAATACCTTAAGATGAATTCAACTGCAATTCTGTACACACTTACCTGGGAGTAACTCCATTGAACTCCATGGGACTTACTTCCCAGTAGATACGCATAGTATTACACTGTCAGTTATATAAAGAGAAACAGTAAAATTGTTGGATGAAATAACCCAGTAGTATTTTTACATTTACAATAGGCTTTCCTTATAATACAAGCGCTGGGATGAGAATAGTGAGAGAAATAAGTAGAACAACAAATTATAACTTAATCATTGACTCCAACAGCAATGGGCCTGTTGGGATAGTGCAGAAGGAGTATTATGATCTGACAACCAATCTTTTATCAGCCAGAAAAAACAAACACATAACTGCAAATAAATTGGCATACTCCTCTAATGCCCACAATAAAACAATGGATCATTAAAAGTCTAGTATGTTGCTCAAATGTGAAAGCTTAAAGGATTTGACAGATTAGAAGAAGGTAGACAATACAAAAAACTTCTAAAGACATGACAACCTTTTATTGATTTTTGGAAGCAAAAATACAACATAGCTATAAATGCATATAAATTAGTTTTGGCTCTTTAAATACATTCTCTTTTTTTTGCTCTATATTGATTTGAAAAATACACTATAGTAAATCTGTATTATTTTAATCCAATACCCATTTGTAAGCATTTAAGGTTAATGCTGTAATCTAAATGTTGAGTATTCAATTTAAATTAAAAGATTTATTTATTTTTTATTTATTATTAAATTTATTAATCGCCCATCTGGCTGGTCACCCAGCCACCCTGGGCGATGCACAACATACCATAAAACAATTTAAAACAATAAAATTCTACCATAATTTTTTTTTAAAATACCCTAACCCACCCCAAATGCCTGCCTGAACAACCACGTTTTTAATGCACGACGGAAGCTCATTAAAGATTTATAACAAAATGCAAGGTAACTTTTTTTAAATTGTGCCAACTGGTCTTTTTGCTAATTTGTGCAAGGCTGGTGTGTTAAACCAAAGGATCAGATAGTTACATCCAACAGTTAATAAAACTTTCATTGATTTATCTGTATAATCTTCAGTTGAGTAACTGAAGAACATACTACTGGCTAAGAGGAAATGGGCAGAACAATCCTAACCCAAGTCATAGATACACCACTAGTTAGCAGCCATGCCAGCTTTTTGCTGCAGAAACAGGTCACCTATTTCACCATTGTGCTATAAATATTCATTTTGCCTGTTGGAGAATTTTGTGGAACTCAAACATCAGCAACACATATGGAAGCTACTGGTTAGTTCAATGAAAAAGATTGCTTTATTGGTTCTACACCTCTGTCAATGGCTTTGACATGTGGCCACTGAAATTCACCAATAATAAATTCCAGAGATGTTAGAAAGCAAGGTAGTTGATCAACACGGGTCAAATGAATTTAGTCCATCACTCCCTTGATGCATCATGCTCCCAGTATTCTCCCAAAGTTGGTTACATTCACAGAATGCTTTTTTTCAAGGGTCTCCCACCATGCAAACTAAGCGTTTCAAGAGCATTACTACTATTCCCTTGTTACCAGGCAACACATCCCTGTTGCTTAAAGAATGTAACAATTTCCATTGCTTTCCTCCCTGTAAGTTGCCACAGTTCATTAGTGATGCCCTTGTTCCAGAATTCTGGCCTACTCATGGCAATTCATTCATAAGCTTTTCAGCAGTTTGACATAAGCTTGAATAGCCTATTTACCTTTTATACAACAACACCTTTTAATGGTCAGTTTCCAATGTAATGCATGCATGGAATGGCTTTCAGATGAATCTGTGTGAATGCACACATGTGAGCCAGTGAGCGTGATCTTTTCAGAAATCTAACCTGGACAAACAGGATCATCTTTGCACAAATTTGCACGAATGATGCATTTTAACAATAGGTTTGCATGCAACCATATAAATAATGTTGGAATAAGCAGCAACCATAAGTTCAAACCCACTGTATGGGTTTGTATGGAGGGGGAAATAACTAGTTGAAAAGCCACTAAGGGTGCAATCCTATGCATGTTCAGACAGAAAAAAGTCCTACAAGTCCCAGCATTCCTCAGCCAGCCATGCTGGAAACTGTTAATGCATGTAGGGATTTGGGGTGCTGGTTTTGGTTTCACTTTTGCCTACTTACTTTACCTGTTTTAGGGAGCAATCCTATCTAGATAGGTGGCTGCTGCCGAACTCAGAGGCAACCACCTATCCAAGGCAGGGCAGGAGAAGCACAGAGAGGATCATTCCCTCCGCACTTCTCCTGCCCTGTATTCACAGCTAGACAACTGATTTCGGCTGACTAGCCACAGGAAGTCGGAGTGGGAGAGGAGGGGGCCGGACGATACATAGGATGTGTTGTACAGGCAGTTACGCTCTCCCCGCCCCGGAACACCCCCCAGCCACGCCCCTTTTCAGCCGTTCCACACTCCTCTTGCGAGCTCAGAGGATGGGGCTGTTCAGCGCTGTCTTCAAGGCAGTGCAGAAGTGGGGGAAGGTTGTTCTCTGGGACCCGACCTCAGAGCGCGGGTTTCCGAGGTCGGTTCCCGGAAAACAACACATCCTATGGCCATCTAGCCACCGTCTAGTGGCCATAGGATTGCTCGCTTAGCTGTAAAAAGAAGATGCCTGTTAATATCAAAGAAAGGTCCTGTTTAAAGCTTGCAGTTGTTTTCTGTCTCAAGTGTGGTCAGACAAAACTTACCCTGCAACAAATAACACCCAAAGTTGCAAATGCAAAAGTATTACTCAGGAATTGGCCTACTTTTTCTGATATATAAAGACATGTAGATGTAGAAGGAAATAATCTGAGATATTCAAAAGCAACATGTTCTGATGTCCTGGGATGTTTAAGTGGAATTAAAATGGCATAAATCCACATGGTAACATTTAGTAATTGGTGTGTAACAAACTGTGTCCACCTCTGGATTTTTCCCTGAAGCGTGCCATTTTCCATTTATCTGTGTTTTCCTATAAACTTTCATAGTGGAATTAAGGACATGACAGACCGCAGCTATACTTTATTGCTGCTAAGAGCTGTTTTATTCTTGCTGTTTCAGTTTGAAATGCCAGACATTCAAGAACACAGACACTAATTAGCAGTGTTAACTGGAAGAGTCAAGAAGTTGTGAATCTGACTTTAGTCATCCAGGCCATAAATCTGGAGGCTTTATTTCCTCTGCCAGGTGACATCAGCCTAATGCGCCATATGCAAATGCTTCTGTGTGATAATTAACTATCAAGAAGTATGGTTGTATGTGTTAAATAGCAAACTAAAATAACAAAAATAATGGCTCAAATTTAGTAAAACAAAAGAATTTTGTGGCATTGTAAAACTAACAGATTTGCAGCCTGATCTACCCACATATATTTGGAACTGGAAATAAGTCCCACTGACTTCCCATCCCAAGTGAGTGGATTGCAGTCCTGCTTTGGCATAAGCTTTGGGGGGATCTGAGCACACTTCATCAGATAAATGAAGTTTTCTCAGCTTGCAGATACATATAAAGTCAGAGGGGGTGGGGTGGGATTGGGAACAGTGAGAGCAAAATGCACAGATCTTGTTATATGTTGCATGATATTCTGAAAGATTGGCTTTGGAAACTCTCCAGGGGAAATTCCATGGTTTGTGAGACAGCTGCTGAGAATGCTTGCCTATGTGCCCTTCATGCTTGAACCTGGCACACAGCAGGTGGTCTAATTAACAGGATACTCTTGGTCACAGATTCAGATAGGATGTATCATCATCATCATTTTCATTATTATATTTATTATATTTATATCCCGCCTTTTCCCCAATACTGGGACTCAAGGTGGCTTTACAACATTAAAACTTATACAATTAAAACCTATAAGTAGAAATGTAAATGCAACTATACAAAAGTTAAAAATGTAATCAAATCATTGATATTAAAATTGTAAAAACATTAAAACATTAAAAGACAACCACAACAAAAATAATATCCATGCATCACATTTTCACAGGTCCAGACTAGTTATCCCCAAAGGCCTGCTGGAACAAAAAAGTTTTTACACGCCTACAAAAACATATCAAGGAGGGTGCCACTCTTGCCTCCCTGGGAAGGGAGTTCCAGAGCCTTGGGGCAGCCACTGAGAAGGCCCTCTCCAGCATTCCCACCAGGCGTGCCTGTGATGATGGCAAGATGGCAAGAAGGGCTTCCCCTGAAGATCTAAGGGCACAAGTATGCTCATAGGGGAGAATATGGTCTTTCAGACATATGGAACGATGTGGTGTGACTGGTAGCTCCTATGTCAGTGTGGAAATAAAACCACGATGGGTTTCAGCTCCTAAGGGAGCTATCCATGGTGCTGAATCCCAGTCCCAAATGGGTTCGGCACCTTGGATTGCTCCTTTAGAGTTCAGACTGAAACCCAGAGTGAATTCACTGCCCAACTAACATAAAAGCCACCAGCCTTTACTGGGATCGGGGCTGGTTAAATGATATAAGAAGTGGGGGAGGTAATTACTCTATGAAAAGTGTCTTATGCTCAGAAATTCCTACCCTGCATGCTGGACCCAGCCTGTCAATTGGGTTAGGGGGAGAGGCCAGTGTTAATGGGCTTTTAATTTTGCAACTCTTTTGCTGAACGTCTAACAAGATAAGAGGTGGAACTGTGTTGCAAAAGGATTTCCTGGGTGTGTGCCCCCTAGGTGGACTCTTAGATATTTGGAATTTTTCAGCATGTTGTTAAGAGCAGGAAAAAAAGGGAGTTGGGTGTTGTTGTTGTTGTTTTTAGAGAAGTGCATGTATGTGGGAGGGTAGTTTTGCAGAGGTAGGATGTATGGATGCAAGTGGGGATGGCTGATGGGTACTAGGCTTCCTAGGTGAAGTATCTTCATCTCTTGACTTCCTCAGACCTTTTCTGTTTATAGCAAACACCATCATTGGAGCTTCGGGCTTTTCTGTCATGTGGGCTAGAAACTTGCTTTGTTTTTGAAATAAAGGTCAAATTTCCAAATTCCATATTCTGTGGCATGTACTGTAGTAGGTGACATGATTGTGACATGTTTGATCTCTACAATACTTGATTATATCTGAAAAGATTTTCACTGCTGTAGTACTAGTATTAGTTTTTTAAAAAAAAATTCTCAGGCTTTTTAGCACTCCATTAAAAAAAATGGCATTAGTGCAGTTTTAGATCTTTTTACTGGTGCTGGCATTTATCTTGGTTCCTACTTGGAACTGAGATAATGTAATAAATAAATAAAAATAGGGTCAGTGACAACTGAAAAGTTCAATGAACATTTAAAAAGGTGGTCTTTAGAAAATTAAGTATTTTGTGTTCTAGTGAATTTAGACCAGCCTCCCCTATTATAGATCTGACAATCTGATGTTCTGGAATGTCAATATATATAGCAAGCCTATTATGAGCATGGGATGGGGGGGGGGATGTGTGAGTCAGTTCCCATGGCAGCATCCACAGCTGTAAAGCTGCTATAGAGAGTGACACTGTTATGAGCCTAATTTTTGCAACAGCTGGATTTCCTCCTCCTCTTGTTCATGAATAAGAAACAAATGGTGACAACGGGAGGCAAGCTGTCTCCCACTATTTACCCCTGATTAATGAATAGGATGGCAGAGACAAAAATAGACTACAATGTATGATGCATGCTTCCTAGAGTCTAAACTTAGGCCCAGTTTTGCCAAACAGCAGATGAGATGGTAAAGTTGTTTCTGGCCTCTACTGCTTTGGACTGGAGATGAGCACTCATATGACTGAATTCTCTTCCATACGAAAAATAAAATATAAACGAATCCCTTGTGCATTATAAAGTAGAAGTTGGGAAGAAGGGAAGGGCTTTGGCACAGTGGTAGAGCAAAGCCGTTAAGAGTGACATTTACACCAGTGGAACTTCCCCCAAACACTGCCAGTGTAGATGCTCCACAAGTGAAGTTGGAGAAAATGATATGGGATGTGGGTGTGGACATGGTGTAGTTATGCTAAATCCCTTAATTTCATGGACACACCTGCAGTGATGGCAGAACTTTACATCAGGTCAGGGGCTGGTGTAAGGAATTTCACTCCTATGGAATTAAATGGGAGAAAACAGTATTAAAAAAAAAAGCCCCCCCCCAATGTGGGATGTCACATAGGATGTATAAGATATTCCATCAGCATACCTGTAGTGTATCTACAGACTGGGGTAAATGTGAGTAATGTAATGTAATTTTGCTCTTAGTCTTTCATTTAAAAATGCAACTGCCATTACGAACCCTTAGTTTCTAGCCATCATGACAGTTAAAAAGGAGTGCCGTTAGCACCTTCTGAAATTTCAGAACCCAGTTGGAGTTTGCAAAATGCTTCTGGTGGTAAGGGTGGATGATGGAGTCCAGTGCCCTCCATATTCCTTGTCTATAGCTCCTAATTCCTGTCCCTCTGCTCCTATTTCATCCTGGCTCATGAACCCCCCTCCCCCTTTCGCCCCTCTGTATTGTATCAATTATGGGAAACATATCTATTATTCTGGGTTCACCCTACAAAGACCTGTTCGAGTTAGTTGCATAGTGGTAAGGTAGCTTTGTGTTCATCATGTTATTACATATTTTCAAGATTATACCTGCATAAGGCCCACCTGTAAACCTTTCCCAGCAGTATACAGTAGGATTTTGTAAAATGCTTTGAATCATCTGTGGCTGTTCATGGCTGTGACATACACCAGAGCCTGACAGCTGCTTTAGTTTACAGTGACAGCCTGGCCATGACTGACAAAGTGCTACATCTCCTTGTTCATAGGAGGGCTTTAAACTGAATCCTACGGGGAAGGGAGATGTAATGTTGGGGGTAACAATGGACGTAGGCGCATGCACTGCAATGGAGAGAACAGCGCTGATAGCGCCCAATAATAGTCTTCAGACACATGTAGGAAGAAAGCCAGACTATGAAGCACATGGTCTTCGATGTCTATATACTAATGCCCAGAGTATGGGAAACAAACAGAACGAACTTGAACTCTTAATACAGGAGGGAAATTATGACTTGATAGGTATAACTGAGACTTGGTGGGATGACTCTCATGACTGGAATACAGCAGTTGAAGGATATAACTTGTTCAAAAAGAACAGGAGGAACAGAAAGGGAGGCGGGGTTGCACTGTATGTGAAAAATACATATCTCTGCACAGAAATACAGGAGGAGGAGCTTGGTAGCCCCATCGAGAGCATCTGGGTTGAAATAAATGGAGCAAAGAATAAAAGGAACCTGGTGGTCGGAGTCTACTACCGGCCACCCAATCAAGGAGAAGCCAAGGATGAAACTTTTGAAAAGCAAATAGCCAATGTTTTAAGGAAGCATGATGTAGTAGTAATGGGGGACTTCAATTTCCCCGATATTTGTTGGGAGACAAATTCTGCAAAACATGGCCCCTCCAGGAAATTCCTGACTTGTGTGGCGGATAACTTCCTCCTACAGAAAGTAGAGGAAGGAACTAGAGGATCGGCTATCCTTGACTTGATCCTAACCAACAGAGATGACTTAGTGGATAAAGTAGCAGTTACAGGAACTCTGGGGGAAAGCGACCATGTTGTACTTGAGTTCTTGGTTCTAAGGGAAGCAAAAGCCGAGTGTACTTAAACGCGTACCCTGGATTTTAGGAAAGCTGATTTTAATAAACTCAGAACAATGATCAGTAAGGTCCCATGGCAAACAATGCTAGCGAGAAAAGGAGTCCAAGATGGGTGGGAACTTTTAAAAAAGGAAATTCTCAAGGCACAATCACAAACAATTCCAACAAGAAGAAAAGGTGGAAGACAACAGAAGAAGCCAATGTGGCTTCACAAAAAGCTTAGGGATGACCTGAAAACAAAAAAGGACACATATAGGAAGTGGAAAGAAGGCCAAGTAACAAAGGAAGAGTACAGGCAGGTAGCACAGAATTGCAGGGATGGCGTCAGGAAGGCTAAAGCGGAGAACGAGGTGAGGTTAGCGAGGGATGCTAAAAACAACAAAAAGGCTTTCTTCAGCTACGTGCATAGTAAAAGGCAGAGGAAAGAAATGGTTGTTCAGCTATTAAATAAGGATGGCAAAATGATAACAGATGACAAAGAAAAGGCAGAGGTGCTCAATTCCTACTTTGGCTCAGTCTTCTCCCAAAAGAGGGTCTATGACCCCCCTGGCAAAGGCGAAGTACAGGCTGAAGGGGCAGGATTGCAGCTTGAGATCGACAGGCATATGGTCAAGGAACACCTCATTACTTTGAATGAGTTCAAATCTCCAGGGCCAGATGAACTGCATCCTAGAGTAATAAAGGAACTGGCAGAAGAACTCTCAGAACCGCTGTCTATTCTCTTTGAGAAATCATGGAGGACCGGGGAAGTGCCAGATGACTGGAGGAGGGCTAACGTTGTCCCTATCTTCAAAAAGGGTAAAAAGGAGGAACCTGGGAACTACAGACCAGTCAGTCTGACATCAATCCCTGGGAAAATTCTGGAGCAGATCATAAAGCAATCCATCTGGAAGCACCTTGACAACAGTGCAGTGATGACTCGAAGCCAACATGGATTTGTCAAGAGCAAATCCTGCCAGACGAATCTGATCTCATTTTTTGTTCAAGTAACCTCCCTTGTAGACCGTGGGAATGCTGTAGACATCATATACCTCGACTTCAGCAAAGCTTTCGACAAAGTGCCCCATGATATCCTGATGAGCAAACTTGCTCGAAGTGGGCTAGATGAAACAACGATCATGTGGATCCACAGTTGGCTACAGAATCGGACTCAAAGAGTGCTTATCAATGGGACCTTCTCAAGCTGGGGAGAGGTAACGAGTGGGGTACCGCAGGGCTCAGTCCTGGGCCCAGTGCTCTTCAACATTTTTATGAATGACTTGGAGGAGGAGGTGCAGGGAATGCTGATCAAATTTGCAGATGACACAAAATTGGGAGGGATAGCTAATACTTTGGAAGACAGAAACAAAATTCAAAGTGATCTGGATAGACTGGAGTGCTGGGCAGAAAACAACAGAATGGCATTTAATAGGGACAAATGCCAAGTTCTGCACCTAGGAAAAAGAAACCAAATGCACAGTTACAAGATGGGGGATACGTGGCTGAACCACACTACGAGCGAGAAGGATCTTGGAATTGTCGTCGATCACAAGCTGAATATGAGCCAACAATGTGATGTGGCTGCAAAAAAGGCAAATGCTATTTTGGGCTGCATTAATAGAAGCATCGCTTCCAAATCCCGGGAAGTACTAGTTCCACTCTACTCAGCACTGGTTAGGCCTCATCTGGAGTACTGTGTCCAGTTCTGGGCACCACACTTTAAGAAGGATGCAGACAAGCTGGAGAGGGTTCAAAGGAGGGCAACAAAGATGATCAGGGGACTGGAAACAAAGCCCTATGAAGAGAGACTGAAAGAACTGGGCATGTTTAGCCTTGAGAAGAGAAGAATGAGGGGAGATAGGATAGCACTCTTCAAGTACTTGAAAGGTTGTCACAGAGAAGAAGGCCATGATCTCTTCTTGATCATCCCAGAGTGCAGGACACGGAATAATGGGCTCAAGTTACAGGAAGCCAGATTCCGGCTGAACATCAGGAAAAACTTCCTGAGTGTCAGAGCAATACGGCAATGGAACCAATTACCTGGGGAGGTGGTGGGCTCTCCCACACTGGAGGCCTTTAAGACGAGGCTGGACAGCCATTTGTCAGGGATTCTCTGACTTGGATTCCTGCATTGAGCAGGGGGTTGGACTCGATGGCCTTGTAGGCCCCTTCCAACCCTACTATTCTATGATTCTATGATTCTATGATTCCATGATTCTATGATTCCGAAGAAGCAATTGCTATTCCATTATGTTCTCACCCAGAAAGTTAAAGTTAATAAGATGGCAAATATCACCAGCACCATTTTTGTCATAGGTGCCAGGTTTTATATTGGAGGGGGCAGCTTAATATACATAGTGCTATGTTTTCTCTCTCCTGCCTGGTGGCATGGGAGAACCACACGAATCTAGCTAGCTAGCTTTCTGTATCTGGAAGTTGTGTAGACACGAATGCTAGGATGTATTTTCTATGTGTCTGGAAGTGTACAAATGCAAAAAGGCTCCAGATATATACTGCTGGACTTTCTGATCATGGGGGTCTTGCCATGTTGTTAGCTGCTCTTTTTAACCACACACAAAACCTTGCGATCTCACATGTTGTCATTCATCCCATAGTTAGGTTTGTGGTGAAATGCAAAACTGCACATTTGACTGGCGGTGCACATGATCTGTTTTCCACAATCAGGGAACACTATGGGCAGAAAAATAGTGCATGCAATGATAATTCTTGATACTTCTTCACATAATGCATAATTTTTAATGAAATTTGATGCTACTAGATCTGGTGATGCCTACTAGCTTAGATAGCTTTAAAATGGGTTTAGAAAATCCATGGACCTACCCTCTATAAGAATATAAGATGAGCTATGCTGGATCAGACCAAGGGTCTATCTAGTCCAGCATTCTGTTCACACAGTGGCCAACCCAGCTGTCGACAAGAAATGCACAAGCAGGACGTGTGTGCAACTGCACCCTCCTGTCCATGTTTCCCAGCAACTGGTGTACATGTGCATACTTCCTCTGATACTGGAGGTAGCACAGAGCCATCATGACTAGTAGCCATTGATATGAGTCATGATGAACTTATGGAACCTCCAAGTTCAGAGCCAGTATGACACTAGATACCAGTTGATGGGAAGACACCACAGGGGAAGGCTATTGCCTTCAAGACCTGCTTGTGGGCTTCTCAGGAGCAGCTGGTTGGCGACTAGGATCCTAGACTAGGATCCTAGACTAGATGGGCCTTTGGTCTGATCCGCCAGGGTTCTTATGTTCTGATGCAAGTGGTGGGATGGATCAGCCTTTAGGGAAAGAAAGCACAATGTTCAATCTGTATTGTTATATCACATCAAGCCGACCTTCTCAGTGGCGTAAATTCACACATTAAGCTACCGGCCATCAAGTATACAGTAAGCACGAGTTCATGAAATCTGTTTCTAGTAGACAGAGGAAATGAGTTCGGCATCTACATGCTTTCACTCATTGCTGAGACATGGGACTCATCCTTGACAGCGATCACCTGACTGGTAAATCTAACATCTCAGTGGAAGTGTGGTTATTATAGACAAGTTCGTGAACATTATTTACTGATGTTAACATGCAATTGTTCATTCACATTCATATTAACCTTTATTCTGGGTACAGGAATCTCCACAAAGGAGAAGTATGCATGTAGCTGTCCAAGGTCCTGAAACATTTTGCTTTACTTATATTGGACTGCTTGCATAATGCACATGCTCATGGAATTAATGAACTGGAAGCAAACACCAAAACCTAACCATAGAGCATATACCTTAAATGTATATGTTGTGTCATGCAATACTCCTGTAAATTATATCTATAAGAAATAATGTAATACTGTGACCTCCAAAGGTAAACATAGTAAATGATCTGCCTATTTGATTAAACAGAATTCTTGCCATTGAATAGCCTCTATGGAATGGAACACTGTCTCTGCATAAAATTACCCTCTTCTGGTTCTTTGTTCACAGTGAAGCACAAGTGTTTACAGCTGGTCTAATACTGCTCAGAGCATATTCTGTTGGACTCCTTTCTGTGGTCTGTCTCTTCATGTCCAGCAGTATTTTTCAACACTTGAATCTTAAGAGAGTTTTTTTAAAAAACAGTTGAAAGAAGTTGATTTACTTCTGCATTACAGTAACTATTGATCACCTGTTGGTTATTTAGGGCACATTGTAAAATCACTTAATGCAAAATACTCAAGCCTATTACAAGTCAAATATAGGCTTGTATTCTACTTCTAATAGTGCTGTGGAAATTGTCCCATACAAAAACACTCCTGCTAAAAGTACACTAACCAAATGAAGTCTAGAAAGCAGTAGAGGAGCTAAGTAACCACTGAATGCTTCCTTTCTTCACTACTCTCTACCCTTCCCCAACCAGATGCCCTCCAGATGTGTCTGACTACACTGTCCATCATTCCCAGTCAGCATGACCATTAGCTGGCTGGGGATGATGGGAATTGCAACAACACATCTGGAGGGCACCAGGTTGGGGAAGGCTGGTCTACTCTAAGAAGAGCTTTGGATGGTCATGGTAATAGGCAGTGGCAGAAGGACGGAGAGCATCTATCACAATTTTTCAACTATTGCCAAGAGATTATCTAGTGGGTTTAATTTACAATTATACATTTCATTCTCCAGAGTAGCTTGCATTTTAAGGACTTGATATTGTAAGGAAATGTTATGCCATACAACACTTTATGTACGACAAGGCTGCATATTGTCACCCTGCTTATTTAACTTATATGCAGAGTACATCATGAGAAACGCCGGGTTGGATGAATCACAGGTCGGAATTAAGATTGCCGGGAGAATTATCAACAACCTCCGATATGCAGACAATACCACCCTAATGGCAGAAAGTGAAGAGGATCTCAAGAGCCTCTTGTTGAGGGTGAAAGAGGAGAGTGCAAAAGCTGGTTTGAAACTCAACATTAACAAAACGAAGATCATGGCATCTGGCCCCATCACTTCCTGGCATATAGAAGGGGAAGAAATGGAAGCAGTGACAGATTTTACTTTCTTGGGCTCCAAGATCACTGCAGATGGTGACTGTAGCCATGAAATTAAAAGATGCTTGCTCCTTGGGAGGAAAGCTATGGCAAACCTAGACAGCATAGTAAGAAGCAGAGACATCACCTTGCCGACAAAGGTCCGTCTAATCAAAGCTATGGTTTTCCCATTAGTAATGTATGGCTGTGAGAGCTGGACTATAAGGAAGGCTGAGCGCTGAAGAATTGATGCTTTCGAACTGTGGTGCTGGAGAAGACTCTTACGAGTCCCCTGGACTGCAAGGAGGTCAAATCAGTCAATCCTAAAGGAAACCAACCCTGAGTGCTCATTGGAAGGACAGATACTGAAGCTGAAGCTCAAATATTTTGGCCACCTAATGCGAAGAGAAAACTCTCTGGAAAAGACCCTGATGCTGGGAAAGACTGAAGGCAAAAGGAGAAGGGGACGACAGAGGATGAGATGGCTAGATAGCATCACCGATGCAATGAATATGAAGTTGAGCACACTCCGGGAGAGAGCGCAGGACAGGAAGGCCTGGCGTGCTATGGTCCATGGGGTCACGAAGAGTCGGACACGACTGAACGACTGAACAACAACAACAAACTCAGAACAGTAAATGCAACTCAACAGTCAGCATTTTGCTGGATTGAAGCTTGGATTAAACAAAACACAATGTAACCATGAGATGAATTCTGAGATAAGGTGACAGGCAATGGATATTTCAGAATATATTTTTTTTAAATGGCTATAAATACCTAGACTGAGGATAAGGTAATTGCTGTTGCACTAAAGCCACACACACATTACAGTGATGAGATTTGCCTACATATGTAAAGGAAGGTAAAGGGGTTTGGTGCGACTAGAACGAAGTGAATTTATTCATCCTAATTTCTGAAGAACAAAGGCAAGTGTGTAGAGACCACTTACTCTGCAATAGTTCTGAAAAACAACTTGTGGGTTGCTGCCTTTCTGCTTCTATCAGCTTAAATCTATAACAAACACCATTAAGAGGAGATGATTTGATTCTGTAGAATATTGCTTGAACTAAGTACCTTCTCATTTAACATGTAGTCAGCATACCCAGTGTGGAAAAATACTCAGCTGCTAACTATGAGCTGTTAAATACACCAATAAAAAGCAAGAATGTTTACATGATTTCTCAACTCAAATGGGGAGTTTTGTGGAAAATTCATCTCTTACAGCACTGGGTGCCTTTCATAAAAGTCTGTGATCTCCAGGGTGGCTCAACAATTATCTACTGCAGAGGGTCTGCAACAGCAAATGACAGAAGATGCTGATGAGAGCTGTCTGCATTTGTCAAGTCATAAGGACAAAATAGGATGGAACCAATTCTTGAAAAAGTAGCCATTTTAGTCTGTTGCACTAAAAGCAGCAAAGATGCCTGTGGTTGTTGTTGTTCAGTCGTTAAGTCGTGTCTGACTCTTTGTGACCCCATAGACCATAGCACGCCAGGCCTTCCTGTCCTCCGGTCTCTCCCGGAGTGTGCTCAAGTTCATATTCATTGCATCCGTGATGCCATCCAGCCCTCTCATCCTCTGCCACCCCCTTCTCCTTCTGCCTTCAATCTTTCCCAGCATCAGGGTCTTTTCCAGGGTGTTTTCTCTTCGCATTAGGTGGCCAAAATATTTGAGCTTCAGCTTCAGTATCTGTCCTTCCAATGAGCACTCAAGGTTGATTTCCTTTAGGATTGACTGATCTGACCTCCTTGCAGTCCAGGGGACTCATAAGAGTCTTCTCCAGAACCACAGTTCGAAAGCATCAATTCTTCAGTGCTCAGCCTTCCTTATAGTCCAGCTCTCACAGCCATACGTTGCTACTGGGAAAACCATAGCTTTGATTAGACGGACCTTTGTCGGCAAGGTGATGTCTCTGCGTCTTACTATGCTGTCTAGGTTTGCCATAGCTTTCCTCCCAAGGAGCAAGTGTCTTTTAATTTCATGGCTACAGTCACCGTCTGCGGTGATCTTGGAGCCCAAGAAAATAAAATCTGTCACTGCTTCCATTTCTTCCCCTTCTATATGCCAGGAAGTGAGGGGGCTAGATGCCATGATTTTAGTTTTTTTAATGTTGAGTTTCAAACCAGCTTTCGCACTCTCCACTTTCACCCTCAACAAGAGGCTCTTTAGATCCTCTTCACTTTCTGCCATTAGGATGGTATCGTCTGCATATCTGAGGTTGTTGATAATTCTCCTGGGGTACATAAGGGCTAATAAATGTGTATGTGTGGTATGAGCTTTCATGAGCCAGGGGCCTGCTTCAGAGCATGGAATCTGAGAAGACCTTCCAGCTCCACAAACCCACCATGCTGCTGCCTTGAACCTCTGTCAGGTACGGAAAATAAGTTACATACTAAATTGTTCTCCCATGTTCACTTGTTAGATATGTTTTCTACAGCTGTCATTAAGCTGTGAATATATCTGACATCTGAAGAAGAGACAGTTTGGGATGGCATGCAAACCAGGGCAAGGTCTGAGTGAAGCAACTGCCTGAAGCAGCAGCTGCTGGGGTCAGCAGCAGCAATCCTTTGGCTGTTCTTCCTAAAGCCTCCAGCCGTTTCCCCTCCACATAGCTGTGTGTGCTGTGTGGCCTGCCCAGATCCCCTAAGTTAGTCTGCTGCCCTCAGGTGTGGTGGAAGATGCTACCCTTGAAGTAAAAAAAAGATTCAACTGGCAGTCCAGTCAGGTTCTGTAGGTGGAATAGCACAGGAGCACATTCTTGCCCTTCACCTGAGGTGCTAATCCTATGGACTGCGCTCTTGCCACTGGGAAGCCCCTGAACTTGGGGTTTTCTGAGTTTCCTATGCCTTGCCAAGTTGAAGTCAGGAGGAGCAGCAGAGGCGATCCTTGCCTTCTTGTCCTCCGATCTCTATTTTTGCTAGGTGGGCTTTTCAGCCTGTCTAGCAAGGATGCTTCAAAGGGGCAGGAAAGGAGGCTGCAGGAGGCTCAGGATAACTCATATCCTGGCTTCTCTGACCTCCTGCTTTCCCAACCCACTGGAACACCATCTTTCCGCCTCTTCCAAGGTCACTTTTCTGACCTTGGAAGGCAGCCGGTGCAGTTCTTTCTGCCTTGGCTGTGAGGGGGTGGGAGTGGGGGGTTGTATATCTGAGTCCCCCTTCTGAGGTCGGAGTGCTGTATCCAACCTCATAGGGGTTTCCCAAGCCATCCTGTGGTTTCTGAGACACTCACCCAGGGAACATAGGATTGCTCTCTAAAAAGTCTTGGGCTGGCCCTGGTTGAAAGAAAGGATCTAATGGAGCACAGACAGGATTGAAGTAATCCTGATCCTAAAAGAAAATGTAAAGCAAAGTTGGGGGGGATGACCATTTTCCCATTTCACTTTCAGAACAAAGATGCAGGAAATGCTATCTATGGGAGAATCTCCCCAACCCAAACCAAGAAGTGTTAGATTAGGGGTAGGGCAAAATCTCTGTCCCAATTCTGAAGGAAATTAAAGGCATTTCAATCAGATTTTCAAGGGTTTTGCCTATATTCCCAGGACAAAACAACTTGACTTTGACTCTCTTTTCAAAAACACATAAAAAACCTCTTCCAAATGGAAGGAGAACTGCATAGCAAATGCAAAACACTCCAGGGTCAAGTGACACTGCAAAGAAAACCCACAGAAGCATCACCACCACCACCCCCTGAACCCACGATAGACAAGAGTTTAAGGGAAACCACACATTGTTTTAATGCAATCCATGGTGTTCCTTGTTTTTTGGTCTATGGACTGTAGCTAGAAAGTTAATGGACTATAGCTAGAAAAAAAAAAACTGGCACAAAGGGAAATAGCTTAAATGAATGGTGAAAATATGTATAATAAAATATCCCAACTCCTCAGAAATCTAACTTTAGATGGTGACCACATTTAAGAGACAGCAAAACAGAGTTTGATGGGAAAATTAGGGATGGAAATGCATTTCAGGAAGGCTTATAAATGATTTCCCTCAGTTTGGAAAGCTATCAGTCTTTGTAAGCCAACCCCCACACCCATCCAAATTGCACCTCAGCTCACGATGGTTCAGTGTCAGCCCTCTCAACTGCCTGCACCTCCTTCCCACATTTTCACAAACATACCAAGGTATGAGGGAAGGTGAGGGAAAACAGCAGCTGATGCTAGCATTTCTTTTAAGCTGTTTCTATATTCTAAGCTGTTCCTACAGAAATGAACTCTGGGGCCCCATCTACATGAGCCATTTACTCCAGGGCTGCTGCGATCCAAGGACCTTTGGGACATACAGCGCAGTCACCACTTCACAACCAAACCACGGTTTTCATAGGGAAAATGCCTATTATTGCAGAATCTGGGGAGGTGTCCAGTGTTCCGCCTGGTTGTGTTTCCTGGGATCAGTTTCAGTTGTTGCAGCCTGATGATGTGGACAAGATGCTTGAGTCAGTCCAGCCCACCACATGTGGACAAGATGCTTGAATCAGTCCAGCCCACCACATGTAAGCTTGACCCTTGCCCATCTTGGCTTATACGATCTAGCAGGGGTGGATGGGCTGGGTGGGTCCAGGGAGTGGTAAATGCTTTGCTCTGCCAGGGGGTGGTTCCTGCTGCCTTGAAAGAGGCTGTAGTGCACCCTCTCCTGAAGAGGGCCTCCCTGGACCTAGAGGTGTGTGAGAACTATCTCCCCATAGCCAATATCCCCTTTTGAGGCAAGGTGCTTGAGCGTGTGGTGGCTGGGCAGCTTCAGACGTTCTTGGAGGAAACTGGTTATCTGGACCCATTTCAGTCTGGTTTCAGGCCAGGGCACAGCACTGAAACAGCCTTGGTTGCGCTGACTGATGACCTGCTCAGGGTGAAAGACAGAGGCAGTGCTACCTGTTGATCTTCCTGGATCTCTCAGTGGCTTTTGACACCATTGATCATGGTGTCTTACTGGATTGGCTCTGCAGGATGGGAGTTGGGGGCACTGTGCTACAATGGTTCTGCTCCTACCTGCAGGGCTGATTCCAGAGAGTGGTATTGGGGGATTTCTGATCTAACCCATGGCTATTAAGCTGTGGGGTGCCACAGGGCTCTATTCTATCCCCCATGCAGTTCAACATCTATATGAAACTGTTGGGAGAGGTCATTAGGAGTTTTGGGGTGGGGTGTCACCAGTACGCTGATGATGCTTAGCTCTATTTCTCCTTGTCGTCGGAGTCGGCTGAGGCGGTGAAGGTGCTGGACCAGTGCCTTGAGGCTATAATGGGCTTGATGAGGGCCAGTAAATGGAAGGTAAATCCTGGCAAGATGGAAGCTCTGTGGATTGGTGGTCCCTGAGTCCGGGAATTGGGTAAGTGACCTGTCCTGGATGGGGTTGCACTCCACCTGAAGGAGCAGGTCCATAGCTTGGGAGTACTCCTAGATCCATCCCTGTCACTGGAACCCCAGGTGGACTCCATGGCCCGGAGTACTTGGGGCCAGCTTCAGCTGATCTGCCAGCTATGGCCTTTCCTGGAGAGGGATGACCTAGCCACAGTAGTGTATGTGGTGGTAACTTCCCGATTAAGTTATCGCAATGCACTTTACATGGGGATGACCTTGAAGACGACTTGGAAGTTGCAGCTAGTGCAAAATGCAGCAGCTAGTCTGCTGACTGGAACACCTCATAAAAACCATATAATACCAGTTTTAAAAGAATTGCACCAGCTGCCAATATGCTTCTGGTCGGAATTCAAGGTTTTGGTGATGACATTTAAAGCCCTAAGCGGGTTGAGACCTCAAAATTTGACGGAACGCCTCTTCCTATATATGCCTGCCCGAGAGCTGAGATCTGTTGGAGGGGCCCTCCTCAATGTCCCACCAGTACAAGACATACACTATGGTGGGATGTGGGAGAGGGCCTTCTCTGCTGTGGCACCCTGGTTGTGGAATGCCCTCCCCTTGGAGGCCTGATTGGTGCAGACATTGGTCTTATTTCAGCGCCAAGTAAAAACATGGCTTTTTACCAAAGCCTTTGCGGGCTAAATGCTTTCCTAGCACATTGTTTTAACTGTTATATTGTTTTAGATTTTAACTGGTTTTAGCTTGTTTAATAATTCAATATGTTTTTAGGTGTTTAAATTATTTATTGTTTTATACTGTTTACATTGATTTTATCTGTATGCTGCTCTGAGATCTTAATGATATAGGGCGGGATAGAAATGTTTTAAATAAAATAAATAAAATAAATTTCCACAGAGGTGTTTTCTTGTGATTTTTTAAGCTTGCTGCGGGTTTACAGAAGTTACTGAGCTGTCTGTCCCTTCCCCAAACTCTTTGCAGTTTGCGATGGGTGTGGGGTAGGCATGCTTAGTGATTGCATCACTCTGTGATGCCTTTTCAGTCCTGCCCATTCCTCCCTATTCCTTTGCAGCTGCACAGGACAGAGAGAGGAACACCCAAAGCTCAGAGGGATCCGTTTTGGAATGACAGGTAGGCACATCCCTCTCATGTGGGCACGCACCTTCACACGCGCGAACCATCATGAAAGTGTGGGGCTGGAGGACTGCCACTGTGATTGTGTACAAACAGTTGGCATGGTAACAAAGGAGCAGACAACCCACATCTTACCAAAGAGGAATGGGCAGACACAAAAGAACCCGTAAAATACAAAACAGGCACTAAAAAACCGAAGTATCACACCCCCATCCTCACATGGCTGCGCATTTAAATATAATGGTAAAAAAAGAGAGCAGTGTGACTGCCACAGTTTAATTTGCTTTAATGGCCATGTGTCAGGGCACAGCGCATTTTTCCATTGGAGAAGTCTGCAGTAAATTGCGCGCGTACCGCAGCAGAGGCTAATTCGCAGCTGCAATGCTGTTCAGTTACGACTGTTGAAAGTGATGCCATGTCAATGGCCCCCAAGAAGTGTAGTTTTTAAAATTCCTCCTGACTTGACAAGGAACAATATAAAATACAATTCCAATAATTAAGATGAGGGCTACCTCCTCACTCTGCAATGAGGACATCTCAGAGTCTGCATTGCTGACCTGGGGAAGCATAATTCCCAAAGTTTCTGTGAAGAAGAGGGGGTATGCTCAAAAGCTTTTATTGCAGAAATCTGGAAACTAGGGAGAGGCTTGGCTATTACAAGTCCTCGAAGATGCTGTTTTTCCTTCTTCTCAACAGTCCTCGCAGTGTGTAGTTTTTGGGAAATGCAGGGAGGGAAATCAGATGAATGGCTGGAAACCATGAAAGAGCTCCCAGGGCTAGGGTTGCTCCCAGACAGAGAACTCCTAGTGGTAACAGTCAAAAGGCATTGTGCAACTATCTCATCTTTTCTTCCTTGATGGATTTTTTTCTAGTAATAAAAGAAGACAGACAAAGCAGTAGGAAAACACAGTAGGGCTACAAATCGAAGATGATGTCACTGGACTTGCTGTAAAATTCTGTGAACAGGGCAGGGTGATGGCACAATAAAAACCTTGTCTGGATGCATCTTTTGGAGGTTTGGAGAATTCTGGGGAAAAGCCTGTGCTTTTTCTGACAATTGTTCAAACAGGCAAAAGATAGATTTTTTTTAAAGGATTAACTAATTTTATCTAATCTAATCTCAGCTATGATTATTTTTGCTGCTGATTCTTTCCTTTTTTAATTTTCTCATTCCTCTCATCATACTACTCACTACCGGTAAGATTATTTTTGCCAAACCTCAAAATCCACATTCCCCCACCTTCAAGAATTTCAGCAAAAAAGGTGTGTACATTTTATCTATCTTAGAGCTTTGCTTCAGGTGTTCTGTGCTCTAGGCATTCTCACATCACCAGAAATTACTTTCACCTTATCGTGAAGTTCATACAGCACCTACAAGACATTGTCTGGAGAAGATTCAAATCCCTCCCAAAGATCAACAAATACTGTAAACATATCTTCATTTTGAAGACCTCCTTTGGTGTGCAATATGTGTTGCCCAGTTATGGAAGATAGTGTTATTTTGTTTTTGTTTTTTATGGTCTTAAACACTTTCTGGGAATATTTATGATAAATGGCTTCAGCGACAACAAAATCCATATAGTCCTGAAGTCTTCCTTTCTGTTAGAGTCCCATTCATCACTCTCCTTATTACGTGCATGTATTATATTTCACAGAATGGTATCTAGAATATGGTATATTGTATCAACCTGGATGGAGAGGGTCATTATCAATATTCTTTGCACAGAAAAGACAATGTTGCTTCCTGTTGAATATAAAGTTATACCGTAACAGTTTTTGTGGCAAAACCCGTGCACAGATATTATTGAATATAGCCAGACCTCTTTTTATTCTTCTCTTGTTGGTATAATCTCAACAGGTTCTGGGGATGAACATATTTGATTTTTGCACAGATCAGTAGCATGCATACATTCAATTATTCAGTTAATTTACTGTTGCCTTGCTGGATGCTGGCTTTCAGAGCTTTTCTGTGTCACTGTTACTTCCCTATCGCCACATTTTGAAATAGCTTCAGAACAAATGATGCAGTGATATGAATCTTCATCCGAAGTGCCACCAGGTTTGAGGAGGTCCCAGGCAAGGTGTTTTCCTGCCCCCCTGCCCCTCACGACCAACCCTGGTTTGTGAAAGACCTAGTATAGTAGCAGTGGTGGTTCTGGTGGTGCCTCCAGCTCCTCTTTCTGCCACTGTGCTGTCAAAAAAAAATACGGTGGTGGCGGCAGCCAGCTGATCAAGGTTGTAGCCCTGCAGTGCACCATTTTAAATTAAAGTATTGTTGTTTGCTAATTTTGTGTAGCAGAGCTCTGAACCGATCAGAGATGCTGCCTTTGGGCAAAGGACACAGCTGATGAGGACACCAGAGCAGTGAAGGGCTGGTCTTCTCACCATTCCAGTACCCTCAGTGGCCTGACTAGTTTAATTCACTGCTATTCAAATTAGCAAATAAAGATCCTTTAATTTAAAGCGCTGCGCTGAACTCAATGGGACTTACGTCTGAGTATTTTATTTATTTATTTCATTTCTATACTGCCCAATAGCTGAAGCTCTCTGGGTGGTTCACAAAAATTAAAATCACAAAGCTCAGCGTAAAACAATATGAAATATGAAAGCTCAAAATGACAACATAAAAGAACAACCAGAATAAAACCTAGCAGCAACGCAGAGATTTAAAATACAGATTTAAAACGGCAGAGCTACAAGACTAAAGTGCTAAAATGCTGGGAAACTAAGAAGATCTTCACCTGACACCAAAAGGAGTACCATATAGGTGCCAGGAAACCTCTCTAGGGAGCTCATTCCACAGCCAGGGTGCCACAGCAGAAAAATCTATCTTCCTGGTATTCACCTATCTCCTTTGGCAGGAGATCTTGGAGAAGGGCCTCTGACATCTATAGCCTTGCACTGTAAAACCCTGAGACTCCAGGTCAGGCCCTGAGGCCTAGCAGCCCTAAAGGAAAGTCTCAGGAGCCCCACTGCAAGCATGGAGCCTTGCCATGTGGGGCCTTAGATCCAAGAAATTGCCTGGAACCCCTAACCTCCTTCTGTGCACCTGCACATTCTGTATAACCCTTGCTGGCAGAAGCTTCATGTGTGGCTTGTTCTTTGAGCTGTTCAGGTGCTCTTTCACACTTGGATATTGTTGGTTAAATAGTGGTTTGATTCAGTGGAGGCTGGTGGCTTTGATGTCAGTGGGGCAGTGAATCCACTCAGGGTTTCAGGTGCTGAACCCATTTTGGGGATAGGGCTCAACACTTTGGATAGCTCCTTCAGAGTTCTGACTGAACCCCAGAATGGATTTACTGCCCCACTGACATAGGAGCCACCAGCCTCTACTGCTTTAATTGTTCGTTTACACACCTAAGCCATGTTTGGTGCTGCTGTGGGAAAGACGATAAAGGGAGCATTCAGCGTTGAGTGCCATGGACTTGGGAACTCTGTGCTATGACCATTGTTCTGTTCAAGAGAGATACATAGGTCAGACATGTGCTACAAACCTATTTTGGTTTCACACCAGTGTAACTGATACAGTTTCTTGTAAGCCACCCACTGTCCTTGGGAATGATAGTTTGGGGAGGTGCTGAGAATTTTGTTACACAATTCTCACTGCCCCTTCCTCCCCTCAAAAAGTACCCATGGGGAGAGGGAGTGCCTGTTAAATCAGTTTAAGTATCTAGTGTTAATCTGACCTTTGAGTGTTCACAGTAATGTAGCTGCCTGATAATTCCAACAAAAGTCCGCATTTAAACCTACTGTCAGTTAACTGACAAATAACACCAATTAATCCATTGCTGCTTTTGGTTTAATTTGAATCCCCTTAGTCAAAGGACCTAAATGATAGTTACAAAGCAGAGCTTGTATTATTGCTTGGTGGGACATTTTTGTATTTCAGAAGTAACACCACAATTAAACTTAGCTGTAATTACAGTTTTAAGGTGTTAAAATAATTTGGCAGGATTTGCAGATAGCATTTATCAGCTGCACTGCAGTTATCTGACACTGGGTAACTTTAACATGCAAAGTTAAACACTATTGGCTTGTCACCAGCTGTTTAAGTCACTTGGCTGATGGCAGGGCAACTTTTTTTTGTACTGTTTTCTATTCATTAATGATGAATTGTGAGCTGTCCCCTTAATATGGGAGGCAAAACTCTGACACTTAGAGAATTAATATTGAAAATACTGTAAACACACCGCTGCAGCACACACACTGGGGTAATTTTTTTAAAAGTATCATTATAAAATCAAGGTCTGGACAACTCATGAGATCAGTAATGACCTAATGTGATGATATGAATAGAAATTTATGATATTCTTTCTTCGTAGCATCTTAAAGTTCTGAACTCAGATTGACCCGTCAACATTTCAGTAGCCTTTCTATAATGCCTTTGTGAACATCAGGCTAATTTTGGCAGACAGTGGTAGAGCTGAAGGGGACATTGGCAGGCAAATGGAAAACCCAAAACTAGGTCTCAGAACTGTGACCATGAGGCGCTAAGGGTGGCCATACTTAAATCTAGGAGAAATACAACATTCTGGTAACGCTTTTGATAACAGTATATCCTTTAACAATTAAAAGAGTCCATGATTTTTCATTTTACAACTATACTAATACACATTTTAGTTTTATGTATTTAAAATGATTTATATACCACTGTTCATAAAATACGTCACAGGGGATTACAGAATTTAGAACACAACAAAGAATAAGACAACAGCCCTGAAATAGGCTCTGTAAGTGCACTGAATGCTCAATGCATGAAGGTCTAACTGGCAATTGGACATGCAAGGACATTGGAGGCAGGGCTGGCAATCGGGTATGCAGGGACATTGGAGGCAGGAAAGTGTTGGTGAAAGGGGTGACAGCAATGTCCCTTGTGGGAAGAAGTGAGGAGAATAAAAGTCCACACTGTGAGTGAGTTCACTTATGTCCATTCATGAGCACACGCTTCGCATGCAGAAGGTCCCACATTTCATTGAATCCCCATCCCCATATGTTTTTATGTATTAACTTTTACCTGAGTTTATTTTAATATTCTTAACGATACGAAAGCTGTTATGAATAAATTCCTCTCTGTAATGACTTCAGTGCCCTTTGTTTTTTATGTGTTGCATTCTTGAGCACCCCAGTGGCCACACCCCAACAACAACCGAATTTGTGGTTGTGCCTTTGACACTTTCTTAAAAATCCAAATGTGTCCATGAGCTCACAAAGGTGGCTTATCCCTGCCCTAAACAATAAAATGGAGGAAATAGTTACATGGTCCACAAATGTAGGTTATTTATTTATTTATTTATTTCATTTCTATACCACACAATAGCCGAAGCTCTCTGGGCGGTTCACAAAAATTAAAACCAAACAACACACAATAAAACAATTTAAAATATATAGAACATTAAAACCACAATTTCTTGTTATTTCTTAAGACCTCTTTCTAGGTGTGCAGTCCAGGACTCAGAGAAAGCTGTGTTAGGCCTCAGTCACTGGCAACTGCTTGTGAAACAGCTGCTGACTAGCAACTGGAAAAGGACAAAATGCTGCTCTTGCTCCGCCTCTCCCTCCCGGTTTTTTCTCAGCCTCCTCAGGACATCTCTTCTCTGTCTCTCCCTATTCAGAGTTTCCTCAGAACCTTACTGCACAGTCCCTGTCTTCTTTTCTCCCCTCACAAGGCCAAAACAGACATGACTTTAAAGGCAGAATCTTGGGCATGTTAATATGGAAAAAAGTCCTACAACTCCCAGCACGGCTGGCTGGGGAATGCTGCGAGTTGTAGGACTTTTTCCCCCTCATCCAAACATGCCTAGGATTCTGCCCTTAATCTGTGTCTAGCAGCTTATGTCTTTTTAATTTTTTTACTCTAGGTGCTGGGGTCATGATCCAGATTGGGACCCTAGTGTGTGGTGGTGCTTTTAAGATCTGGATCAGGGCCTCTGCACCTGGAAGGACAGCCCCTATGGGCCAGATATGGGCCTGTTCTACATGCAAAGCATGTGCTGTCCCACTGAGCTAGTCTGTCTGTAGGTACAAGGTGCTGCTCTGGTGACCAGGCAAGAACATAAGGTCAGGTTTCCAGTACTTACACTAGGCACATATCTCCCACAATGAACCTACCCGTATGCTACCTTCAGTGTCTAAGGCCCTTCTCCGAGTGCCTCCTTCAAGGAAAGCTCAGAAGGCAGCAATAAGGGAGAGGGCCTTCTCAGTGGTGGCCCCCCATCTGTGGAACAAGCTCCCTGATGAGGTTCGCCTGGTGCCAACATTATTATCGTTGCAACATTATTAACCTGGTGCAATCAAAAGAGACCTATCTCTTTTCCTAGGCATTTGGCAGCATGTGATGGGTTTTACTCAGTCCTGGATGTGTCTTTAGTTATGACCGACAGTTCAAAGTTGTTTTTAGTTATATGTTGTTTGTGTATATTTTCTGTGTGCTTTTATGTAAATGACTTTTACATTTTTTATATTGTATTTAATGTTTTAACTTCTGTAAACCACCCAGAGAGCTTCAGCTATGGGGCGGTATAGAAATGTAATAACTAATAATAGTAATAGTAATCATCATCATAGGCCTAGCCAATCTAGATGTTTCCTACTGCCCAATTGCTGGGACTGACGTTGCACCCTTCCTGTTCCTTTCCACAACTGAAGAGGGCTCTGAGGCCTGAGTTCAGACAATCCACTTTAGCTCAACTACGCCAGGGCCCAACCACTGAAGTTGACATGAACCAGAAATGCCATGACAAGAACACTTCATGTGGGAAAGGACTGTATTGTAGTTCAATGGTAGAGCACACATTTTGTATGCAGAAGGTGCTGTCCCTGGCATCTCCAGTTAGGCTCTTGTCTGAAACCCTGCAGAACTGCTGCCAGTCACCATAGGCCAGCCTTTCCCAACATGGTACCCTTCCCAACATGGTACTCCCAGCCCCCTTCAAAATTTTCTTTTTAATATGAAACTTGAAAAACAATAGGGTGCCACACTCTCCTTCCTGTTCCTGAACCTGCCACTGATCAGCTGTTCTGCAGGCAGGAAGAGAAGGAAAGAGTTGCTTTCTGGCTCCACCCAATCTCTTCCTTCCCCACAGACCTTCCCATTTGCGCGCTCTCTCTCTCTCCCCCTATCCCTCCCTCCTCCCCCCTTGCTATCTCTCTCCACCCAACTCCTTTCCTTGCTATTTCTCTCCCTTCCCCATCCCTAACCTTCTTCTTCCTCTCCCTTCCTAGCCCCTAGCATTGCTCTTTCTTTCCCACTCACCCCCTTTATCTTGCTGTTTCTCTCCACTCCTAGCCAATAGCCTCTGTATTTTTCTTCCCCCACTTCTTTACCTTGCTATTTCTCCTCTCTCCTGGCCTCACTCTTTCTCTCCCCTCTCACCTTTTCCCTTGCTATTTCCTCCTCCTTCCCAGCCTCTAGCTTCACTGTTTCTCTCCCCGCACCTCTTTTGACTAGCCAGCCCCATGGCAGCCACAATGTGACTAGCCACATCCTCCGTAGGAGCTATTTTGTGGTGGCACTCACAGCAGTTTCTCAAATTCCCAAATGTCTCCATGGGTCCCAAAAGTTTGGGGACCCCTGCTCCAGATGTTTTGGATTGCAACTACAATCAGCCCCAAATGCCATGGGTAATAATGAGGAATGCTAGTGATTGTAGTCCAAAACATCTGAAGGGCACCAGGTTAGGGAAGGCTTGTGTAGACAATACTGAGCGAGACTGACCAATGATCTGACTATGATCTAAAGCAGGGGTACGGAACTTCTTTCAGCCTGAGGACTGAGAAGCTCTTGGGGGCTGCATCTGTGGTGGGCGGGGCCAAAGGCAAAGGAGTGGAGCCAAACACCTACACACCTATACTCAGCATACTGTAGTTTGATGCAACTTACTGCCGGTAGCTAAACATTAGGAGAGGCATTTCAGTGTTTTAAAATGTGTGTGGGGGGGACTGCACAGAAACTGAGGAACCACCGAAGGAAGTGAGGCAGGTGGCTACCAAGAAGAGGGCCATTTCTGCTGTGGCACCCTTCTTGTGGAATGAGCTTCCCAGAGAGGCTCGCCTGGAGCCTATGTTGTGCCCCTTCCGGGACCAGCTGAAGACCTTTATATGTTTCCAGGCATTTTAGTCTTCTAGCTCAGCTGTTTTTAATCTGTTATTTTAAATCTCTGCATTGCTGCTAGGTTTATTTTAGTTTGTACTTTTATACTGTAATTTTAAACTTTTATATTTTATGGTTTTAATTGTTATGAACCACCCAGAGAGCTTTGGCTATTGGCTGGTATAGAAATGTAATAAAATAAAAAATAAACTATTAGTGGATGGAGAAAAGTTGGTGGGGCGAAGGGAAGGGGGCATGGCCAGCTGGGAACCCAAGGAGGTTTGGATTTGGCCCCCAGGCCAGAGTTTCCTAACCCCCTGGGATGAGGCAACTTCCTATGTTCCTATTTGGATTCTACAGGCTGGCTGAGTTGCCTTGCTTGGTAGTCCTGTAACTAAAGCAATTTAGTTAAACCTATTTGCAGAAAGCAAATTTGTTTTCACTGCGATGAAGATGGTTCTATTGCTAAAGGAGAAAGTTGTGGGGGAGGGGGAGGGCTTTCCTTTCCAGAAATATCAGTATGATGCTTTGCCTGAGTGTTGGAGGAATCAAATATGATTTTGCAAGAAACCTTTTGAGGCCTCATTGATATACAGGGACAGCCTGGCTTTAGAATGAAACTCCCCCAATTTAGGTTTAGGAAAAGATAAACTTGAATGATCCCAGCTTTTCCGATTATGATCAAAGTTATTGTAATATGACTGCAAAGCGCAGTCTAATCTCATTCTGTTTTCCATACAGGTTTGCTGAACTTGTGTCACTTGGAATCTCCAAGCCTCTTCAGACATCAATGGGATTTTCTTCTATTCAGAGGAAATCAGTCTTTGTCTGGGTCCCATACTAGCAACAATCATGTTAAATTCAAGGCTTAGAGAACAAGCTCATTATCATTCCTTCCATGTCTGCACCCAGCAACTCCTTTTCCCACTGCAACCAACACCAACTGAACACTGCAGGGGGGTCCAAATTAGGGAAAAAGGAGGAATGCAAACTGAAAAACTTGATACGAACTCGATATATGTTTCTTTCTACAACTTCACTGTTTTGTCAGGATCTTCACAAATCAACATAATGTGAATTTAAAATGTGCTATCAATATTAATTTTTCTCCTGTCATGTTGGCTTGGTAATGTACAAAGATTGGGATGTTTCCAAAGGCTCCTGAACAAGTTGTACCACTTCTTCTTTTTTTGCTTGCTTGCCTTCGGAACACTTTGGAGAAAATATTGTAGTTCCCTTGGGCTGCTATCCAAAGGTTTCATGAAATGGTCATCTCACATCATGTCTAGCCTAGCCCTGAGTCTGAACTGTGAAGTGTTTGATTCAAATTGCACCTAAGCGATAAACTCACTGGGTGGTCTTAGCAAAGCCACTCTCTGGTGTTGTTCAAGTGATGCTTATCAAATTTGCAGATGACACAAAATTGGGTGGGATAGCTAACACCCTGGAAGACAGAAACAAAATCCAAATCCCGGGCAGTACTAGTTTCCCTCTACTCAGTACTGGTTAAGCCTCATCTTGAGTACTATATGTCCATTTCTGGGCTCTACGCTTTAAGAAGGATGCAGACAAGCTGGAGAGGGTTCAGAGGAGGGCAACAAAGATTATCAGGGGACTGGAAACAAAGCTCTATGAGGAGAGTGAAAGAACTGGGCATGTTTAGCCTTGAGAAGAGAAGACTGAGGGGAGATAGGATAGCTCTCTTCAAGTACTTGAAAGGTTGTCACAGAAAGGAAGGCCAGGATCTCTTCTCGATCCTCCCAGAGTGCAGGACACAGAATAATGGGCTGAAGTTACAGGAAGCCAGATTCCGGCTGAACATCAGGAAAAACTTCCTGACCGTTAGAACAAGACAATGGAACCAATGACCTAGGGAGGCAGTAGAATCATAGAATCATAGAATAGTAGGGTTGGAAGGGGCCTACAGGGCCATCGAGTCCAACCCCCTGCTCAATGCAGGAATCCAAGTCAGAGCATTCCTGACAGATGGGCTCTTTCAAACTGGAGGCATTCAAGATGAGGCTGGATAGCCATCTGTCAGGGATGCTTTGACTTGGATACCTGCAATGAGCAGGGGGTTGGACTCGATGGCCTTGTAGGCCCCTTCCAACCCTACTATTCTATGTTTCTATGATCATATCTCAGTTTAATTAGCTGAGATATGCCTGAACTCTTTGCCTGTGTGCTCCATTCTTGTATTGCCAGTGTGGTGTAGTGGCTAGAGTGTTGGACCGGGAGTCAGGAGCTCCGGGTTCTAGTCCCCACTCAGCCATGGAAGCTCACTGGGTGACTTTGGGTCAGCCACCGACTCTCAGCCCAGCCTACCTCATAAGGTTGTTGTTGTGAGGATAAAATGGAGAGGAGGAGGATTATGTACGCTGCCTTGGGTTCCTTGAGGTGGAAAAAAGGTGGCATATAAATGTAATAAATAAATAAAATTATCTGCATTTTGCAATTGACCCAGGAAGTCTTCAATTAACCATAGATTCATATTACATCTGAACCATGAAACTATGGTTTCCAAGTTCAGAAGAAACCAGGATCTTAAAATAACTTTCAAACCTAAGATCCTGGCTTGTTTTGAATGCGACGTTTATAGTTTCCTGCTTTGGATGTAATAGGAAATATGGTTAACTGAAGACTTCCTGGGTTAAGTGCAGGAGACCAAGAGGGGACAATGGAAGGGTCTGAGTGCACAGCCACAAGGTTCATTCATATCTTGGCTTATTAAGCCAGGGTAAGATCACCCAAAAGCAGTCTGTGTCAGCCTCATTCCCCACATCTGCAATATGGGGATGCTAATACTGGCCAACTTTACAAGGTTGTTGTAGCGATTACTGAGATTATGTATGTGAAGTGCTTTAAACACTAATAACAACTACAATAATTATCTCTCCTGGTTAGACTGCACCACGTGATGGACAAATGGTTATCTGAATACTTCACTGTAAACACAAATCATGATTTTGCATGCCACAAACATTCCTAATAGATTGAGCAGTGTCATGCCAAAGAGCGATTTGTGCTCATGACAAATAAATGATCAATTTGCCATCAGCATGGTGCAATCCAGGTATTAAAAAGCAGCTGCCTATGAAGAGGGTAGTCTTGAAAAAAGGACCAGTTTTCATACTTTTCATGACTATCTTCTGGACTTACTTCAGTGGGCGCAATTGACTTTTCCCCTTGATGGACTGCATGGAGCTGATGTGGCAAACTAACTATCTACAGGGGACTGAATGGTCAGGTGCATATAGCAATGACGTTCCATTGGTGATCACAGTTCTCCAAGTGCCTAGTCCTTGTCTAGCAAAAACAGGCCTTGTCCAACCTTCCCCAACCTGGTGCCCTCCAGCTGTTTTGAACTTCAACTCTCATCCACCCCAATCAGCATGTCAGGAATGAATCTGGGCAGCTCAGATTCATAATCAGAATGGGAACAGCAAGAACAGAGGGAGGCACCCTCCCTAGTGAGCCCAGATACGTGAGAATTTCTTCCCAAGACCTTGACACACAGATGGCCTAACCTGAATGGCTCACCCATTCCTCTACTATGAGAACTCAAGTTTCGAAGGGAGGGGAGAAGGAGAGTGAGGGGCGTGACTTGAGGGGTGCTAGGGTTCATCACAGAGCGAAGCCGGAAAAGTTAGGGCTCAGATGCTCTGCCAGGTTGGCCACTCATGGAAGCCAACATAGGAGGGAGCCTCCCTAAGGGAGGGGCATCCCTGCGAAGCAAGTCTGGCCATGAAGTTCATGCTCAGACTGCTGGCAACTTTTACTTCATATCCTTTATTGATATTTGTAGATGTGTGGATTAGCTGGTTTGATGCAGTGGGAGAGTGTCCTAAAATCTGCATTTGTAAAGAAGCTAGTCATGTACTAATAAACTAGTGTTGGCCTGAAGCTTTGTTTCTAGCATGGCCAATGGTCAGGAATTCTTGGAGTTGCAGTCCAAAAGATCCATAGGGCACCAGGAGGAGATGGCTGGTATAATCCAAGCACAAGAGGGAGGCTTGGCAGAATGCTAAGGTTTGCAGAAGTACAAAAAATATTTAGGAAAAAAATCCTCAAGCAGGGGACCCCTACCTCCCCCAAAACAGCCAGTGAGGACTGAGCACACTTAGTAGCCATCATGGCAGGAGGGGGATAAAAGGGAGTATCCTGGAAGCGGACACAGTGCAATCCAGCCAGCCATACATACAGGAATACTCCACGCAGCAACTTTTTGTTGCAGTTCCCACTTGTACACCAAGAAAACTCAAATTATTTGTGCATATTGTTCCTGATTCACATGTGGATAGTCAATCCGTGCAAGGAAAAACAACAACGAAGTCTGAAAGCATCACCCAAATCACTGAGGGAGCGAAGCTGCCGCTCTATTGGTTCAGGTCTCAAAGGAACTCAAGATGTCTCGTTTTTCTGTCTGGGCAAACGTAGTCGAGCATACACGACTGCTGCGACTCTGCCGCCTCCAGAACCAGCCAGTCCTCCCTTGGGGGGTCCCTTGGTGCCAACCTGTCTTTGACCAGAAGTCAACCCCAGAGTGGGAGGAAGGAGGCAGAATTAGCAAACAACAGCTGTAGCAAATGCAAGTTGGCGGCGGGAGGGGTGTGTGAGCAGCACAGAATCCAGTGTTCCTAGGCTGAGGGATATTCCCTTGGCATAGGGGAAAATCTGGCAGAAGGAAGAGAGAATTTTCCTTTTATAAAAGAGGGACATTGCTCAGGAAAAAGCAAGCAGGCAACTGCCGGCATTCAAGATAGTGGTTCTCCTTGTTTCCTTATTGACACAGTGTGGCTCCAAAATGTAGTAGAAGCTAGTATATTCAGTCTCAATTCATGATGCTTCTTTTTCGTTCTCCCATTCACACAAATACTCACGCCCTGGCTGGATACTGCTTGCTTACCTCATCACTTGACTTGTACCGGATAGGTGGGGTTTGTTGATCTGTGCTGAGGGTCGCACTGCCTATTTTGCATTTTGGAATACATAAAACTTGTCCCAACAACCTGGACGTACAGTGCATCATTTTTGTTTCAGAAAAGACGGGTGGAGGAGGGAAATAATCTACGACAGCCTTCCCTAAACTGGTGCCCTCCAGATGTGCTGACTACAACTCCCAACATCCCCAGCCAGCCACGCAGTTCAACCCATCTGGAGCCGGTTGGGCAAGGCTGATCTATGTGCCACGAGTCTACAATCCAATGCATATGGATGTGGGCGTGAGCAAGTCCCATGAAATGACAGTGAGGCTTACTTCCGAGTAAGCGTAGGCATATAGGATCGGGCGGTGAAAGAATCCTGGCGGAAGTCTCGTTTGCCGAGCTCAGCGCCTTGCGCTCTTTTCCTGTTTTGCCTCCAGTGGAGACCGGCAGCTCCGATTGCGGTGGGGCTTTGCATCCATTATGGGTTTCAGTCAGAACCGGCCAGAACCCTAACGGAGCTTCCCAAGAGGCCGAACCTATTTTGGTGTTAGGGTTCAGCCCCTGGGATAGCGCCTTTAGAGTTCTGGCTGGGTCTGGCTGAAACCCAGAATAGATTCACAGCTCCACCGCAATCGGAGCCACCAGCCTCCACGCCAGCCAGAACACGCCGCCGTTTGCCCTCGTGGCCTTTGGCGTGGCTTTTTGCGCTCACGCTGTTGATCGTGGGAAAAAGTCCTCGGAGTGATCAGTAGAATCGCGCCGGTTGATGGATGCCCTCTGTGTTCTGGGTCAAACTTCTCTCATTCTCCCAGTTCTCCCCCATCATCATCATCATCATCACCATCATCATCTTATTATTATTATTATTATTATGTTATTAATTCTTGCCACAGGGGCTCCCCCTGCAGCTCTTGAGTCCTTCTACCATGTGCTGCTGCAGCTGTCGTCGCCGCCGCTCCTGCTACCCAGCCAAGCGCGTCTTCGCTGCAAAACTCCACCTAACAACACTGCAATGCAATCTTCTCCTGCAGGCGAGGAAGGGAGCCAGTAAGTAGCCAGCCACCGTCAGCGCCCCCGCCCCGATGCAACCTGAGCTCAGCCCCCTCCCCTTTTCCTGCCCAAGCGAGTCGATCTCCCGCTCTCCCCGCCGCTTGCGCCCCCCCTCCTCTTCCAAGCCAAGGTGCCCCCACTGAAGTTTTCGATCAGCTGCTCGCAGCCAAGCTGGAGGGAGGGAGAGGGAGCGAGTCTGTATTCCCACCTCCGCCTAGCGTGCTCCTGCCGCTGCTGCATTCAGATGGGATGGTCTCCCGTGACCCCCCCCCTCCCCGCGCCACGCGGCTGCAGCTCCCACCAGCAAGCGGATGTTTTCCTTTCGGTCGTCTGTCTGTGCTCCGCTCTCCGGGGCGTGTGTGTGTGTGTGGGTGCGTGGTTGTTTTTATTTTTTGCAAAACATGCGCAGATCTTGAGCTGGGCTCGCCCTTGCTGACTTGGCTGGCTGGTGGTGAAAGGGAGATGGGCTTGTTGAATGCCTTCTCCAGATGCATCAGCAACGCAGCAGCCTGGCTGGCAGGCGAGGCTTGACTGAGCGGCTGGCTGGCTGGCTGGCGAGATTCCCTGGCGCACCCCCCCCCCCCAATCCGCCTGGACGATGCATTCACGTGTGCGCCAGCCCAGCGTGTAATGCTGCAGTGGTCAACTGAACACCCAAGGACCCTCTGCAGAAGGACAGGCGGACCAGCCGCTGCTGTTGGAGCCCATATAAAACCCAGGAAGCGCCTTGGATCAGACTTTCTTCCTTTCTCCAGCTGGCTATTTTTGCCCTTCTCAATTGTACCAAAGCTCACTTTGGTATATTCCAGCGGCGAGGCTTCCTTTCCCACTTGCTCTCCAATACTAAGCCTCTTCTCTCCCTTCTTGTTTTCACGTGTATCTGTATTTGCCTGGCAACCACTAGCTCCTTCCCACCCTGTCACTCCAAGGGCACAAGCTCCCCCTGATCTGAAATTAATTTGTTTGTTTGGCTGCAGCACCGGAGGCAGAAAAAGCTCGGGAATTCATTTAATCCATTTCCCCTTCTTGTGCAAAGGAAGCGATGAAATTTCCAATTGAGACTCCAAGGAAACAGGTGAACTGGGATCCTAAAGGTTGGTGTTGCTTTTTCACTTATAAATAAATAAATAAATAAATAAATAAATCTTCATTGCCAGTCCTCAAAATTGGGATCGTTGTTCCTCCTACCTAATAACTGGGAGAAAGGAGAGGATTTGACTGAGATTTGGACTGGTGGTTTTTGTTGTTATTGTCCCTCTGTCCCTCTTCTCCCTGCTGACTGCTCTCTTGGAAGATGGTCAGCTATACTAGGATCTTTGGAAGGGGGCGGGGGAGAAACTTGTCTAACTGAGAAAATGGAAAACAAAATGTGGCATGGCTTCTGTCCCCCTACCCGCCCAGTTTTCTTCCCCTCTGCACTATTTTAGTCTTCCTGATGCAAACTTGTCTTGGGATAATATGTCCTGGGGTGGGAGTGGGAGTAGGGGTGGGGAGACGTTCCTTTATTTTGTTTGACATTCCTTTGTTGCTTCTGATGATAGTTGTCTCCAGTAAATGGGGTGGTGGATACAGATAGTGAATGTCCACTCTGGTGTCCTCAGTGTCAGATGTCTCTTTGCAGCTAGGTGGGATAAAATGTTACTGCAGTAGACTCCTATTGGGATGGCAGTCATAAAGGCATGGTAAATAACAAAGCTTAAAGAGACATTCAGCTGTTTTGTCTTCAACCATGTTAACATCTGAGTAGCACTCCAGCCTTGCTGGGTGGCTGGATTAACTCTGTGTTTAAGTGGAGGCTATGGTGTAGGAAGCCTGTTTGGGTGGGTGAGCGTATAGGACAAGGTTGATGTACATGTCACTGTGGCTATGTTCTGTAAAACAGCCTGAGTTGTTTAAAACACATGCACTTTCATGTGGGTGCATGCACATATAAACAAATACTGGCTTCTGGCAATCAGTAGTTAGTGCATAGTGAAATAAGTGCCTAGTAGTGTTCTTCTGGTTTAATATTCTTCTTGGGAAAGTGACAGATATCTTGGTGAATGTGTAAGCAACACTTTATGCTTCCGAGCAGATAGAAAACGTATACTCATAGGGTTGAATGGCCAATGCTAACAGTTTAGTATTCTCAGAAAGGGTGATGGATGTCAGACTTTTATGTTTTCTGAAGGACTGGGTTTGGTTCCCTCCTTTCTCACTCTTTGTTTGCTTCATCAAGGCGAAAACAAATGTGCGTGTACTGGGCAAAATATCCATTTGTGTATGGACTTGAAGAATGACGACTTCAAGAAAGAATAGCATGAGAATTGAATTATGAATACAACCCAAACACCTGAATTTCACAGAGAAAATGTGCAAAGGAAATGTAGCTGCTTCTCTACCTTTCGTAATTATTTATTTCCATGTGTAGAGATTATGAAAACTACGTTGATTCTGAAATCTTTATTGTGCGATAACTGGGATAACAGGTATCCTACCATTCATTTATTTTTAATTTGCTATTCTTCTGTTGCAAGAATAAAATAAATAAGTCAGGTATGGTGAATCATATCCCTAAACATTAATGATTACTGTGGTGACACTGGGCAGTGATTTTATTCATACAGAGAAAGCCAGTTAATTAATCAGCCGTGAAGGGCATGGTTCTTTGTCAACAGGTGGTTGGTTTCAGTTCACCAACTGCATCAAGAAGTTCAAATCTTCAAGTGGTTGACCATCAGCCAGTACAGATAATGTGATTCTTTTCTTTAGGGTGCTGTGTTACGGTGTTCATTCCCCCAGTTGTGCTGACATCATGTACTAGTCATGAAGAAAGACCCAAGAGAAAGAAAAGGTTAGGTTACTTTCCAGCTCTGTTGCAAAGACTAGAAGAACAATTTTAGGTGCCCTTTTGACATTACAGCAGCAGTGCTTTTCCATAGGTTCATTCATCAGCTCCGCTGAAAGACTTAAAATCCATCACTGTGTGAGCAGAGCCAGATGCACAGGCCCATACCACCCTGCTGTTGCCTCTTATCCCAACCATGACTGTCAGACTCCACCTCAAATGAAGTTGCAGGGAATTAAAGTTGTGGTTCTCTGATGTGGAACTATGCATGGTGTCACCATTAAATGGCCTTGGATTATGCCTTTTGCCTTCTCCAGTGGAGATTCTGAGGAGAACAGATATTCTTAGGTGGTGAATGGTCAATTCAGACTGAAACATCACTAGTAACCTATCCTACCCGTCTTTCAAGAAACCTCTGGCAAGCCCTCCTCCTCTAAACCTGGCAGATTCTGGGACCATGAGACCTCTTGGGCAGATGATCCTTGTTTGAGTTAATTGTTGGAGGAGTTGCAGTCAAAAGGGTCTCAGTGCTTGATCTGAACATACGTTATTTCTCTTTCATAACAAACACATTTTAATGTTCCTAGTTTGCCTTAGAACAGAAAGCATAAGATCTGCTTCTGTTTATCTATGTATGAACCATCTTTTTATGTACCCAAGACAAGACAATACACAAAGGCTTGGATATGGAGTTCTGCTCACAGGATGCTCCCACTGGAGGAAGCAGTGTTCACCAATTTCTCCTTCCCCATGCAGCCTCCTGGAAAAATGGTCAGGAGAGGTGGGGGATCCAGATGGCTTTAAAAGGGATTAGACAAAAACAGTGGCTGCTAGTCATGGTGTCTATATGTCACCTCCAGGATCTGAGACAATACGCCTGTCTATACCAGACAAGAGGGTGCAGTTGCGCTCATGTCTTGCTTGTGGGCTTCCCATAGGCATCTGGTTAGCTGTTGTGATGATAGAATGCCGGACCTTTGATCTGATCCAGCACGGTTCCTCTTATATTAACAATGTGTGGGAGGTGGGGCAGAAAGGGGAATCAGTGAAAATGGCCCCCTCTTCCTCCAGTGGGAGCATCTGCTGGACCTTAGTCTCTTCTGTGAATGGAAGAGACACTCTGGATCTGACCCATAGATTTTTAGAAAATAAAATAAAACCTATTAGGGAACAATCCTATGGGGATAGATGGCTGCCTCCGAACTTGGAGGTGACCGCCTATCCAATGCAGGGCAGGAGAAGCACGGAGGGGATCATTTCCTTCGTGCTTCTCCTGCCCTGCATTTGTGGCTAGATGGCTGATTTTGGCTGTCTAGCCACAGGAAGTTGGAGTGGGGGTGGCAGTGGCTGGATGACACATGGGATGTGTTGTACCAGCATTTCTGCCCTCCCCACCCTGCCCCTGGGAACTCACCTTTTACGCTGCCCTGCACTGCTCTTACGAGCACAAGGCGGTTCTGTGCTGCCTATGAGGCAGCGCAGAATGGGTGGGGGTCGGTTCTCTGGGAACCGACCTCGGAGCGCAGGCTCTGAGGTCGGTTCTTGGGATCTGACCTATCCTATGGCCATAAGATTGTGCCCTTAAAGTATTACAAAAATCCACTGGTTTATTCAAAAAATGGAAATGCCTGAAATACTAATCTGCCCAGTAGCTTCTACACAAATATATTTGAAATGTCATATATTGATAATGTTATATAGTAAAATGTAGGTGATGGTTTCACTTGGTACCATAACTTTGCACAATAGCTAACATCTGTACTCAGAATCTCAGACTTCATTAATTATTTGAATGTGAGCAATTGGATGAGTATACTGAGTCTCTGCCAGTGATTCCAGAGTAAGAGCTATGGCAAGTGGTTTGTTTGTTTATGCACATTTAGGCATTCACACTTATTGAATGTGGGGTAATAATCAGCAGCTGATGTACGGGGCCACTGTTAAATGTAATTATAATCTGTTCAGCCATTTGGTGTCCCAAAGGGATGGAAGTTACAGTGCATTTATGTTCGAATGCTAAAACAATTAGATGGGCTGAACAACCTCAAATGCTGCTGGTTCTCAGGACTGCCACCTACATTACTTTTTTAAAATGTATGTGTTGTGAAACGTGAATAAGATGTGTGTCCTCAAATTTGCAGATGGCCAGAACTCCCAGTGTAGGTTCTGATGACTGTAGTATTGATGTGATGAATTATTGTTTGCTTGAAGTTTTTATTCCACAAATATCTACGATAACACATTTTAATCTTCTGTGCACCATAGCTGTCACTGGGAAGGGAAGTTCCCATGTAGTGGAATTTAACAGGTTGAATCTTTGCCCAGAGACAAATTCAGTCATCCTCATGGAAGTTGGTTGATCAAGGACTGATTTGGACAGAATGTTTTCCTGCTTTCTTCACTAATGCGTCGTCTTGTGTGAACAACATAATGTGTAAATTTGGAGCTCATAGAACAGAGGCTTAAACTACATAATACGCTGAATACATAGTGTGCATCTGACCGTCTCTTTGTTTTTTAATCACAAGTAATTGTGCACGGTCCCAATCTGGATCAGACACCACATGCAGGTTGGGCAGGTTTAAACCTTCCACCCCTGCTACTTGTTTTCCAAGAAATGAAAAAAGCTTCTTGTCAGTGAAGGTTTTTTCTTTTTTCTTTTTTTTAGCTCCTGCTTGGGTTGGCATGAATTCCAGAAAACAAGTTTATTTTATTTTATTTATTTACAATATTTATATACCGCTCCTCATCAGAAGATTTCAGAGCGGTGAACGACATAAGAATAAAACAATGGCTAAAAGAGTTTTAAAAAGTTAAAACATTTTTAAAAAGACAAATCCCAACGAAGTGGAATTCAACAACCCATGGCTGGTCATGCAAGGAAGGCCTCTTGAAAGAACAACGTCTTCAGGAGGTGCCAGAAAGAACACAGTGTTGGTGCCTGCCTGACCTCTAAAGGCAGGGTATTCCATAGGAAGGGGGCCACCACACTGAAGGCTCTTCTCCTGGTGGACTCCAACCGGGCCATAGGTCCATGTGGAACCACCAGGAACATGCCCTCTGATGGCCTCAGTGACCAGGCAGGTTGGTAGGGAAGGAGGCGCTCTCTCAGGTATCCTGGTCCCAAGTTGTTTAGGGCTTTGTACACTAGTACTAATACCTTAAACCTGGCCCGGTAGCGAATAGGCAGCCAGTGCAGTTCCCTCAGCAAAGGAGTTACACGCTGAAAAGGGGCAGCTCCCAACAACAGCTGAGCTGCTGCATTCTGCACTAGCTCCAGCTTCCGGACCAGCCTTAAGGGCAGCCCACATACAGCGCACTGCAGTAATCCAGTCTTGAGGTTACTAATGCCTGTACCACCATGGTCAAGCTATCCCTGTCCAGGAGAGGCCGTAGCTGGCGAACCAGCCAAAGCTGGTAAAAGGTACTCCAAGCTGCCACGACCACTTGGGCCTCCAGCGACAATGATGGATCTAGGAGTACCCCCAGACTATGGACCAGATCTTTCAGAGGGAGTGCAACCCCATCCAGAACAGGCAATGCGCCTATCTCCCGGACCCGGGAACCATCCACCCACAGGGCTTCCATCTTACCAGGATTCAGCTTCAGTTTATTGGCTCTCATCCAGCCCATCACTGAGTCTAGGCACTGATTCAGGACTTGCACAGCCTCTCCTGATTCAGATGTCACAGGGAGACAGAGCTGCGTGTCATCAGCATATTGATGGCATTTAGCTCCAAATGCCCTAATGACCACTCCCAGCGGCTTCATATATTTATTTATTTATTTATTTATTTATTTATTAAATTTATTAATCGCCCATCTGACTGGTCACCCAGCCACTCTGGGCGATGTACAACCCACCATAAAACAATTTAAAACAATAAAATTTTACCATAATTTTTTTTTTTTAAATACCCTAGCCCACCCCAAATGCCTGCCTGAACAACCACGTTTTTAATGCACGACGGAAGCTCATTAAAGAGGGGGCATGACGGAGTTCCCTAGGGAGGGAGTTCCACAGAGTGGGGGCCACCACAGAGAAGGCCCTCTCCCTCGTCCCCACCAGTCTAGCTGTCCTGGCTGATGGGACAGAGAGAAGGCCATCCGAGGCTGATCTTGTTAAGCGGCCTGTCTGGTGTTGCTGGAGGCGCTCCTTAAGATAGGCTGGGCCGGAACCATATAGGGTTTTAAAGGTCAAAACCAACACCTTGAATTTGGCCTGGAAAACAACTGGTAACCAGTGCAACTCCTTCAGCACTGGAGTGATGTGATCTCGCCGGCGGCTGCCTTTAATCAGGCGAGCCGCCGCGTTCTGTACCAGCTGCAGTTTCCGAACCGTCTTCAAGGGTAACCCCACATAGAGCGCATTACAGTAGTCCAAACGAGAGGAGACCAGGGCATGTACTACCGATGGGAGCAGATGGTCGGGAAGGGAGGGGCGCAGCCGCCGTATCAGATGGAGTTGATACAGCGCTGTCCGGCTCACAGCTGACACCTGAGCCTCCATGGACAGCTGGGAGTCCAAAATGACCCCCAGTCTGCGGACCTGGTCTTTCAAGGGTAGCCATACCCCATATAGATGTTAAGCAACATTGGGGACAGGATGGTATCCTGCGGCACCCCATAGCTCAATTGCGAAGGGACCGAGGAATAGTCACCCAATGTCACTCTCTGAAATCGGCCCTGTAGGTAGGACCGGAACCACTGTAGCACAGTGCCTCCAATACCCATCCCACGGAGTTGATCCAGGAGGATATCATGGTCAATGGTATCAAAAGCCGATGAGAGATCAAGCAGAATTAACAGGGTTGCACTTCCCCGTCCCTCTCTCGATGAAGGTCATCCATCAGGGCGACCAAGGCTGATTCAGTCCCATAACCAGAACGAAACCCAGACTGAAATGGGTCTAGATAATCAGTATCCTCCAAGAGTGCCTGCAATTGGTTCGCCACAACCCTCTCAAGTACCTTCCCTAGAAAAGGGGTATTTGCGACTGGGTGGTAGTTGACTAATACCATTGGGTCCAGGGTGGGCTTCTTCAGGAGTGGCTGCACTACTGCCACCTTAAGGACAGCAGGGACCACCCCTTCCTGTAGGGAAGCATTTATCACTCCCTGGACCCACCCAGTCATACCCCCTTGGCTAGCTTTTATTAGCCAGGAGGGACAGGGATCATGAGGGCACGTGGTCGGTCGCATTATTGCAAGCATCTTGTCCACATCATCAGGCCATAACAACTGGAACTGATCCCACAAAATCGGGCAGATGGTGGCATCAGACACCTCGACTGGTACTGCACTAACAACAGCATCAAGGCCGCTGTGGAGACAAGCGATTTTGTCCTCAAAGTGCGATGCAAAAAGGTCACAGTGGGTCCTCAACGGGGCCAGGGCCCCATTTACTGGGGAAGATGTTAACAACCGCCAGACCACTCAGAAGAGCTCCGCTGGACGGCTACTTGAGGACGCAATGGAGGCAGGAAAATAAATCTTCTTTGCTGCCTGCACTGCCACGCAATAGGCACGATTATGCACTATAGAGCGTGCTCAGTCATCTTCACTTCGAGTCTTGTGCTATTTGCGCTCCAGCCGATGTCCAGCCTGTTTCATTGACCGCAGCTCCCCAGTATACCAGGGAGCAGAACGGGCTCCACAGTGCCGGAGAGGGCACTCAGATGCGATCATGTCGATGGCCCTCCACATCTCACTGTTCCACAGTAAGGCTAGGGTCTCAGCTGGATCACCAGCTCTCTCCACTGGAAAATCCCCAAGAGCATTCAGAAATCCATTGGATTCCATCAGTCTCCTAGGGCAGACCATCCAAATAGGCCCGCCCACCCCCGCGGGAGGAGAGTAATGCCGTAAGTTCAAATCTCACCAGGAAATGGTCTGACCATGACAATGGGGTTACTTGGAGCCCCCCAATCTTCAGATTACCCATCTCACAACTTGGAGCAAAAACCAAATCAAGGGTGTGCCCTGCTTCATATGTTGGGCCGATGACATACTGAGACAGCCCCATGGTTGTCATGGAGGCCATGAAGTCCTGAGCTGGAACTCCGGAGACAGCCTCAGTGTGGAAGTTGAAGTCACCCAGAACCACCTGCCTCCGCCAGCTCAGTCAGGGAGGATGCTGGGCAGCAGGGTGGGCAGTACACCAGCAGCATCCCCAATCTGTCTCTATGGCCCAACACCAGGTGCAACCCCTCAAGGCCTGCTCCAAGGTGGAGTGGTCTCCTGGTGACAGAGATGGAAGTTCTATGAACCACGGCAACTCCCCCCCCCCCCATGGCCCTCTAACCTATGTTGGTGCTGCACTGAGTACCCAGGCGGGCAGAGCTGAGTCAGGTTGACTCCACCCAGCTCCCCCACCCAAGTCTCAGTGATACACGCCAGGTCGGCCTTCTCATCCACGATTAAATCATGAATGAGTGTGGTCTTGTTGCAGACCGATCTGGCATTAAATAGCAGCACCGCAAGACAGGAGAGCACAGTGGAAGAGCTACAGAAAACAAATTTAAATCTCCCCTACTAGAATGCAGTGGTCCCAGCTGGGATTGGGGTCCTGCACACTTACTTGTGAGTAAAAACGAAAGAGGGAGTCATCTGCACACTACATATTTAATGTATTGTGTGTTGAGAGTAAGACGAGTAAAGGGAGATATGATAGAGGTGTACAGAATTACACATGGTGTGGAGAAAGTGGATAGGGAGACATTTTTCTCCTTTTCCCATAATACTAGAACCCAGGGTCATCCCATGAAGCTGATTGGTGGGAGATTCAGGACAGATAAAAGGAAGGAGTTCTTCACACAGCACATAGTTTAACTCTGGAATTCACTACCACAAGACATAAAAAAAAAAGGTAAAGGTGTCCCCAACCAGTCGTGTCTGACTCTAGGGTGTGGTACTCATCTCCATTTCTAAGCCGAAGAGCCAGCGCTGTCCGAAGATGCTTCCGTGGTCATGTGGCCGGCATGACTGAACACCGAGGTGCATGGAACGCGGTTACCTTTCCCGCCGAAGCGGTACCTATTTATCTACTTGCAATTTCTTGCTTTCGAACTGCTAGGTTGGCAGAAGCTGGGACTGAAGACGGGAGCTCACTCCGTCACGCAGCACTCGGGTCTCAAACTGCTGTCCTGCTGACCTTCTGGTCTGCAATTCAGATGGCTTTAAAAGGGGGTTAGACAAATTCTTGGAGGAGAAGGCTATCAATGGCTACTAGTCCTGATGGCTATATGCTTCCTCCAGTATCAGAGGCAGTATGCCTATGTACAACAGTTGCTGGGGAACATGGGCAGGAGGGTGCTGTTGCACTCATCCTTCTTGTGGGTTTCCCATGGGCAGCTGGTTGGCCACTGTGTGAACAGAATGCAGGACTAGGTGGATCCTTGGTCTGATGCAGCATGGCTCTTCTTATGTTCTTATGAGAATACACTCTGTGGAACACCGACATTTGCCTATGCACAATTTGTCTATTGGCCCTCATAGTACCATTCATAAACTATCAGCTGATAATCATCACGGTCCTGTGGAATTCACGCAACTGGAGCCCGAGGTATGAGGACAAGGTCACAGGTGAAAACACACACTAGATAAATTGATAGAGATGCTGGACAATCAGGACTAATCTTTGTATGCCTAATTTTAAGGTGCTTATCAGTGGCTTGATGTTTCGAACTTCTAGAGAATATGTTATGGTTGTACAGCCTGGGAGCATAAGATATGCACAGTTGCCATGGTAACACCAGTCATTTGAGCCTGCCTCTGTTGGAGAGAATGTGTAAAGCTCTTCAGCCTTAAAGAGAACTTTGTGAGTTCTGAACACCTCTGTGATCTCTCACTGGCAGAACCTAGACTGCTATAATGTATTGTCTTTTGCTTTGGAGAGGCCTTATAATAAGGCAGGAGACACATTTATATAGGCAAGCCTTCACGGGAACTTGCTTCCTTTCCACAGAAAAACATCACAGCTTATGAAAGATTTCATATATACAGGACAGGGCTACTTATTATTATTATTATTATTTCTGTATTATTATTTCTGTATTATTATTTCTGTACTATTATTTATGCCATTTCTATACTGCCCCATAGCCAACGCTCCCTCGGCCATTTACAAACATTAAAATCCCTTAAAAATACAGTATGCAAAGTTTAAAAACCATTTACATAAAAACACACAAACGGACAACACACACAGACAGCATACAGTATACCTAAACACAACTTGAAGCAATCAACCATAAAACAAATCTAGGACCTGATTAAAACCTCATTTGCTGCCAAATGCCTGAGAAAAGGTCTTAACCTGCTGCCAAAAAAATAACAATGTTGGTGCCAGGCAGGCCTCATCAGGGAGATCATTCCATTATTGGGGGGCCACCACCAAGAAGGCCCTCTCCATTGTTGCCACCTTCTGAGCCTCCCTCAGAGAAGACACCTGGAGGAGGGCCTTAGATGCTTTCAACATTTTTTTAAAAGGTCAGAAATTCCCAAATTCCACTGAAATCAGTGAAATTATTAGGCAAGTAGACTGATGACTGTAGCCTAAGAAAGAGGGTAGGGCAGTGAGATGACAGACACCACAAATGGCAAAATGAAGAAAACAGGAGCCATAGAGTCCTGCAACAGTCACTAGAAGCCCTTCCTGCAGAATCATGTTACAAGTGGGCAAATATGGCTGCAGCGCTGGTTGCATTCTTCTCCTTCCGCTCCGCTTCCACCTCCATAGTTGAGCGGCCCCTCCAAACTACAGTTGCTGCTTGCACCTTCTGAGAAAACACTTCACAACTTATTTATTGTCATTAATTTATTCACATCCCCTCCACAAGTCACCTTATACCCAAGACAGCTTAAATTAAGCTTAAACAACATTGTTTACAGGGTATAAAGAAAAAGACTTCATAGTGTGGGATGAGGAGGAGGAGGAGGAGGCTATGGGTGACATAGGGTGCATTCAATAATAAGAAATATTTGGAAAGAAGAGGAAGACTAGTGGTGATAAGGTTGTCCCTAATAAAAATTAGCAGGGCTGGTGTAAATTCAGCTGCAAGCTGACAGTTTTGGACAGCTCAGCCAGTGGATGAGTTACATACCTGCGTGCACATTTGAACTGCAGGATCTGCACAGTGCCCTCACCTGGACACTGGTGAAATTTCTCTACTTCTAGCATTGATATGGTTTGGGAGGCAGTGTTGCCACTAGTTCAGGGGGCACAACTCACGGCCCATGGGCCATATGTGGCTCATGAATGTCTGTTGTGCAGTCCCCATGCCCCCGCCCCCACCCAAATCCCCCCAGTCAGGGTCTCTGCTTCTGTACCACTAATGGTAGTTCAGAAACAGCAATGCCCATTGTGAACACAGGAAGGAGGAGGAGATCCTGAAGCAGCAATGTGTGTCGAGGGTGCTGGGAGGGGGAGATGGCTTTAGCATCCTCTCCCACACAATAATCCTGAAGCAGCCTCCCCCCAACCCCAGCACTCTTCCGCAGGATCCCTGGGTTGGGGGCAAAAAGGCTGTGCATCACTGCCCTACGTCATACATGCTACGGTGAACCTGGTTTTTAAACACTGCAATATTTACCTCAATCACTTCTCATACTGATTGGTGTACTGGAGCTGGGATTCTTGGTTGATGTCAGAATAACATGTTATCTTGGCAACTGCTGCTTCCCAGACTCACTTTTGTTGGGGTATCATGAATGTGTGTGTGTGTGCGGGGGGCATTTGTGGTGGACCCATGCGGTGTGACAAGGCTAGTCACCCCTCTCCTGACTGTTGATTCTCTGCTGCAGATGTTACAGGGCAAAAACAGAGTTGTGAACACTATATTGCTTTATAATATGTAGTTTCGCTTCAAGAGTGGCTGAGAAAAAGCTGATTAAGGTTTGATTGGAAATAATTAACTTGCTGGTGTAAGTGCGGTAGCTAAGAGAGTGAGCTGGGATATGATCCTAGTTCAAATGTGTCACCCTCAGCTCTCAAATCAGCAATACAGGAATAATAATACATTAAAAGCTGATGTAAGGATTACTGAGATAATGTGTTGAAATGCTTTGGATGCTCAAAATATACTACTTTAGTGTTAAGTATTGAAGAAGTAGAAAGCCAGCAAACTAAGGCAATGGCTGCATCCAGATGTCACAAAGAACCACATCAGTGTAGCTGTGAGGAGGAGATTGGCTGCTTTCAGTTTCGTTTTAGATTAACTGCAGTTTAGTGTGTAGTCTGAACCTGTTCTGTTCTGCCTCTGACATCACAAGGGCTTAGTGTCATTTGGCACTGGAGAGACCAGAGTTCCAGGGTTCCAATATGAATTGGGAATTTACCAGGGTTTGGGGCAAGTCAGGTTTCTCAGGGAGGGAGGAACAGGCATAGGACAGCACCACAGAGACCTCCCAAGTATGGCTGGAAGCCTGACAAGCTTGTCTCTATGTTGCTCCAACAAGCAGCAGATTGTGACTGACCCTTAAGTAGGGGTTTGACTTCATTTAGGCTCCACTTCCACACTGATTAAGGCCTTTTCTCTTAAAGGGTCCTGGTCTGTTTTGTGAGTCTCAGGCTGTGACAGTGTGGGAGTGGCTGTGGCATACTGTAGTCCTCAGAGCCTGAAGACAGCAATGCGACCTCCTCTGGATGCAGGGGGGCAGTCCCTGGAGTCATCCTGGAGAACTGGGCCTGAACTCTAAAGTGTGGTTAATCTGAAGTTGGCTTGTTTCAAACAAACTATAGTCGAGATCAGCCACAGTTTGTTGGTTCAGATGGCATGACTAGCTGCAGTTCATCAAAACTGGAAGTGAAAGCTTCCAAACTCCTTGCAGCCATGCTGGAGGAAAAGATGGGAGGGGGAATACATGAGCCCTGGGAATGGCTAGGCTCATTCCCATCATTTTATTTCATTTATTATATTTCTATACTGCCTCATAGCCGAAGCTCTCTGGGCAGTTCACAAAAATTAATTAATGATAAACCATGGTTTATTATGATGGCCGAACACAGCCAATTTGATAAATTTCACTGTGAAACCTTTAGAGGTAGATTGGATATATCAGAGAAAGTACATTAAGGAAAGCTGATTAAGCCCTGGACGAGGGCTTTGCAACATGCATAGTAAGAAAAATGTGAACTTTGGTCAAAATAAAGAATAAGACATTTGACTTAGCTAGAGCCTGATTATGATAAGAGAGAAAGAAAAATTGTAGGTGATACTGAGGCTAGGGAAAGACTCTAGGGAGCTGACAGTAGTTAAATTGAGTTAATCTTGGGCTGCTGTTTAAATGATAAATATCACACTTTATATGGCTACCACATGTGGATGAGAGTGATGCATTCATTGATGATTGGATAGTCTCTAAATGCATATAGTGCCACCTTTAAGCACTTTTGTGTCACTGCTATTAAAGTGTTGGGGGGAGTGAGAAATCATATGTAGTTCGACAGGTCTAAATTTAATATGAATTAGGAGATACTCCTGTGCATACTTATTTTCTTTACACAATGTACAGAATATGCTGGCCTGACAAACCACTCTGCTGCATGACAGTCACAATCATAGTCCTTCTACGACCTCCTCTGGAGGTTGGGTTCTTCCCCCAACCTGATGGTTCCTGGCAGCCTTACCAGTCTGCCCTCGGGTCTGGTGGTGCTGCTGCTGAATGCCAGGTCGCCCCAAAATAAGACCTCCCTCATCCATGATTTGATTGTGGATGAGGGGGCTGATGTGGCATGTATTACTGAGACCTGGGTGGGGGAACTGGGAGGGGTCACTCTCTCCCAGCTGTGCCCTCCTGGGTACTCGGTGCAGCACCAACACCGACTTGAGGGTCGGGGAGGGGGGGTTGCCGTGGTCCATAGGAATTCAATCTCCCTCTCCAGGCTTCCTGCTCATTTGAGTGCAGATCTTGAGTGCTTGTACCTTGTGTTGGGTACCCGGGACAGATTAGGGATTCTGTTGGTGTACCGCCCACCCCGCTGCCCATCAGACTCCCTGCCTGAGCTGACGGAGGTGGTCTCGGACTTGGTGTTGAGGACCCCCAGGATGATGGTCCTGGGGGATCTCAACTTCCATGCCGAGGCCGCTGTATCTGGGGCAGCTCAGGACTTCATGGCTGCCATGACAACCATGGGGCTGTCCCAACATGTCATCGGCCCAACGCATATAAAAGGACACATGCTTGATTTGGTTTTCTCGACTGGGCAGGAGGATGGTGATCTGAAAGTGGAGGAATTAACATCTGTCCCTTTGTCATGGTCACATCACTTCCTGCTGAGGTTTAGACTCCTGGCGGCCTTTCCCCTCTGCAAGGGTGGGGGAACCTATTAAAATGGTCTGCCCCCGGAGATTAATGGATTCTGATGGATTCCAAAGGGCTCTGGGGGATTTTCCTGCTGGTATGGCTGGTGCTCCTGTCAAAGCCCAGGTCACTCTGTGGAATGCAGAGATGACTCGGGCGGTTGACATGATCGCGCCCAAGCGCCCTCTCCCTCTGAGCAGAGCCCGGCTAGCTCCTTGGTATACACCTGAGCTGAGGGCAATGAAGCAAGAGGGGAGACGGCTAGAACGCAAGTGGAGGAAAACTCGTGCTGAGTCTGACCGAACATAGGTAAGAGCCCACTATCGAGCCTACTCTGTGGCAGTGAGGGTGGCAAAGAGACAGTTCTTTTCCACCAGCATTGCATCTTCTCAGTGTCATCCAGCGGAGCTTTTCCGAGTGGTTCGCGGCCTGTTACATTCTGGGCCAGGGAGAGAGACAGTGGAACCCTCGGTAGCATGCTGTGACAAGTTTGCACAGCACTTTGAGGATAAAGTTGCTCAGATTCATCATGAGTTGGACACCACCATTAATGCAGTTCCATTGGTAGAGGCGTTCAGAGCACCGTCTGGTCCAGTTTTATTGGATGAGTTTCAGTTACTGAGGCCTGAGGATGCGGACAAGGTGCTTGGCCAAGTCCGATCGACCACTTGTGTGCTTGACCCTTGCCCTTCATGGCTTATTAAATCAAATAAGGAGGGGTTGTCCGGCCGGGTCCAGGAGGTTGTAAATTCCTCCTTGAGAGAGGGAGTGGTGCCTGCCACTTTAAAAGAGGCAGTAATTAGACCACTCCTGAAAAAGCCTAACCTGGACCCAGAGGATGTTAACAATTATAGGCCAGTGGCCAACATCCCCTTCCTGGGCAAGGTGCTTGAGCGGGTGGTTGTAGGACAGCTCCAGGCACTCTTGAATGAAACGGATTATCTAGATCCATTTCAATCGGGCTTCAGGCCTGGTTTTGGAATGGAAACTGCCTTGGTCGCCCTGTGGGATGACCTCTGCTGGGAGAGGGACAGGGGGAGTGCGACCCTGTTGATTCTCCTGGACCTCTCAGCGGCTTTCGATACCATCAACCATGGTATCCTTCTGGATAGGTTGTCTGGGTTAGGAGTTGGAGGCACTGCACTACAGTGGTTCCGCTCCTACTTGGATGGCCGATTCCAGAAGGTAGTGCTGGGGGATTATTGCTCTGTGCCATGGCAATTGTGCCATGGGGTTCCACAGGGCTCTGTTTTATCCCCCATGCTGTTTAACATCTACATGAAACCGCTGGGGGAGGTTATCCGGAGGTGTGGGCTGAGGTGCCATCAATATGCAGATGACACCCAGCTCTACCTCCCTTTCTCATCAAAACCAGGTGAGGCAGTGGCTGTTCTGAATCAGTGCCTGGGCACGGTAATGGACTGGATGAGGGCTAATAAACTGAAACTCAATCCAGACAAGACGGAGGTACTGTTAGTGGGTGGTTCGTCTGCCCGGCTAGGTGATATTCAACCTGTTCTGGTGGGGGTTGCGCTCCCACTAAAGGATCAGGTTCGTAGTTTGGGGGTGCTCTTGGATCCAGAACTGTCACTTGTGGCACAGGTGAACTCAGTGGCACGGAGCACTTTTTATCAGCTTAGGCTGGTATACCAACTATGCCCTTATCTGGACAGAGATAGCCTAGCTACAGTGATCTATGCTGTGATAACTTCTCATCTGGATTACTGCAATGCGTTATACGTGGGGCTGCCTTTGAAAACAGTCCGGAAACTTCAGCTGGTCCAAAATAGGGCAGCAAGATTGTTAACAGGGACTGCCCTGCGAGCTCATATTATGCCAGTACTTCTCCAGCTGCACTGGCTGCCAGTCCATTTCCGGGCCCGATTCAAAGTGCTGGTGTTAACATTCAAAGCCCTTAACGGCTTGGGGCCAGGTTACCTGAAGGATCGCCTCCTCCCATATGTGCCTGCCCGGACCTTAAGATCATCATCAGTGGCCCTTCTCCGTGAGCCCCTGCCAAAGGAAGTGAGGCGGGTGGCTACTAGGAGGAGGGCTTTTTCTGTTGTGGCACCCCGGCTCTGGAATGAGCTCCCTAGTGAGGTTCGCCTGGCGCCTACATTGTATTCCTTTCGGCGCCAGGTGAAGACCTTTTTATTTTCCCAGGCATTTTAGCATTTTAGCTTTCTAAATTTTTATCTTTGCTGTTTTAAATCTGTATTTTAAACTCCTGCACTGCTGCTAGGTTTTATTGTGGTTGTATTGTTATATTGTGGTTTTAATGTTCTATATATTTTAAATTGTTTTATTGTGTGTTGTTTGGTTTTAATTTTTGTGAACCGCCCAGAGAGCTTCGGCTATTGGGCAGTATAGAAATGAAATAAATAAATAAATAAATAAAATTGTACAGTATAATGCTGTTGTTTATTTATTTCTTATATCTGCTGTGATTCAACCTTGACCAAGCCCCTATTCAAAGCACATTTGCCTTGTTGTGAGCAATGGCAAGCAACCTGGAAGGTCTTCTGCATTACCACTACCACCTCAGCTTCTAATGATTGGCCCACTAGATGGGCAATTTGCCCCAGGCAATGTTAGGGCCAAGAGATTCATCTGGGCAACCTAAACAGATGCCCAGGTCACCAGTATAATCAGCAGGACGTTTGGCAAACTCATGGTTAGATCCTTCCATTTTACCTTTCTTCAGGATTCATGGTATTTAGAGTTTTATTCTCTGATATTTTTTGTAAACCATCTTGGTTGGCTTCAAGAAGGTAATATAGAAATCAATGCAATGCAATGCAATGCAATACAATAAATACCTACTCTGCAGTGCAAGAGTTCATATCACAACAAAGTCAAATACCAGATCATGAACATTTGTTGCCATGCCAGCAGAGGTTGCCAATTCTTCAGCAAACCACACCCAGAGACTCAGAAATATGTTAGGGGAATAACACATTAATCATGTCACACAATCTATAAACTGTGTAAATCAGCCAAATGGTTATCAAAGAATTCATGCCTGATCCGAAAAAAAGTTCCTTGTCCCTGGTTAGCATCTCATTTTATGGGAGGCCACAGTGTAAGGATTGGGCTCAGCACCTCTGCGGAAGCATCCTGAGAGAGCCTGGGAACTGACCCAGAGTCTGATGAGGAAGAGGGCAAAGCAGTGGGGGACTTACTAAAGTTTTAGGAGATAGAACAGGGAGCAGAAGAAGAGAAGAATCTGTCCAGATACCAATTAGTCAGTTGGTTCAAAGCCAAACAGAAACTTCTCCATCTGTGACAATACAAGATCTTATGGGGAGGGAGGAGTTGAGAGCGACAGCTGCCAGAATCAGAAATCAGGTCAAGAGAGAGGAGCAACTTCAGGAAGTAAGGCATTCTACAAGGTTGGCCCACCAAAAGAAGTCCCTAGGGGAAGACCTTCTCTGAGGGCGAAACTAGAAAAGCCACTCAGGTTTCAGACTGCGGGCTGGTGCCAGTTTTGTTGCAACTTTCATAGCAATAGTACATCCATCAAAAGGATCTTTGGGTAGTCTATGTAGCATTGTGCAAAGCTAGTTAGACTCAGAGATCGTAGCTCTAAGCTGATAGAGGCTGAAGAAGTCTGTAACCTGAAACACTGTTGATCTGACTGATTTGCATAATAAAGGCTATTTACAAAAATATCTACTTCTTTGTTTGACTGCAAACATGCGGGGTGTGACTGGACACTCCACGCACAGTGAGGAATGGTTGGAAGGTGGTAAGCCAGGCCCTGTTGTAATCCCTCACTTCAAACTGAGCTACCACCAGATAAATCCATTGTCATAGCTCCCTCCACACAATCCTATTTATTTATTTATGATAATTTATTGTGATTGCAATGTGGCTCTTGCTGTCTTGTTTCTGTTTTGGCAACTGGGGTAAGTAAGGATTTAATAGTTTGGGCATATGCTGGAATGTACAGGTTCTATTATCTTTAGACATCAAAAGCATATGTGTATCGGCAGGTGGGTGCCATGGTGCAAGCAGGTGTGCAATCCTGCTGCCAAATTGAGTGTTTGGCATGCACATCTCTGTGAAAACGCTTGCCGATCTTTATCCTCAAAAGATGAAATGTAAAGGAGCTTTTTTAAATTAGTCCAATTTGCCTTTTGCAGTATGTCATTTTGCATTTATGGGCAGTATTTTACAGGCAATGGACAAGTTGGGATTTATGTGGAATCAAACAGCTTCTTGAAAAAAGTTCATGTATTGCTTGCTGTCCCTTAGGGGAGCAGCAATATAGAAATTGCTCATTGTTCACTTCCCCTGAAATTATCTCATTAGAAAAGGGTAGTGAACAGAGTCCATGAGGCTGTCTATCTGATAGTCACTGGGATGGACGTGAGTGTCTCCCCAACTCCTCTCCTATATGCCCCATTGAAAGCAAGATGTACCTAAGGAATAGGGGTGAATCTTGAGGAGAAAAGACACCTTTGTTGTGGTGAAGCAACAAATAGCGCTACTGTAGCAACACCATCCCATAGGACCTGTCTGCTGTTTTATACAACAGGTATAAAACACTACCCCTTCATGGATCACTGTCTTGTTGTGGCGAAGGGGCTTGCGTAACTCAGTGAAGCCATAAGCTATGCTGTGCAGGGCCACCCAAGACGGACAGGTCATGGTGGAGAGTTCTGACAAAATGTGGTCCACTGGAGAAGGAAATGGCAACCCACTCCAGTATTCTTGCCAAGAAAACCACATGGAACGTATCACAAGGCTAAAAGATATGATGCCGGAAGATGAGCCCCTCAGGTCAAAAGGTGTCCAACATACTACTGGGGAAGAGCAGAGGGAATTTCCAAGTAGCGCCAGAAAGAGTGAAGCGGCTGGGACAAAGCCAAAAGGACACTCAGCTGTGGATGTGTCTGGTGGTGAAAAGAAAGTCCGATGCTGTAAAGAACAATATTGTTTAGGAACCTGGAATGTCAGATCAATGAATCAAGGTAAGGTGGAGGTGGTCAAACATGAGATGGCAAGATCGAACATCGACATCTTGGGAATCAGCGAACTAAAATGGACAAGCATGGGCGAATTTAATTCAGGTGACCATTATATCTACTACTGTGGGCAAGATTCCCTGAGAAGAAATGGAGTAGCACTCATAGTCAACAAAAGGGTGGGAAAAGCAGTACTGGGGTACAATCTCAAAAATGACAGAATGATCTCAGTACGAATCCAAGGCAAACCATTCAACATCACAGTAATTCAAGTCTATGCCCCAACCACTGATGCTGAAGAAGCTGAGGTTGATCGGTTCTATGAAGACCTACAACACCTTCTAGAACTAACACCAAAAAAAGATGTCCTCTTCATCATAGGGGATTGGAATGCCAAAGTAGGAAGTCAAGAAATCACCGGGATAACAGGCAAGCATGGCCTTGGTGTACAAAATGAAGCAGGACAAAGGCTAATAGAGTTTTGCCAAGAGAACACGCTGATCATAGTAAACACTCTTTTCCAACAGCACTAGAGGCGACTCTACACATGGACATCACCAGATGGTCAATATCGAAATCAGATTGATTATGTCCTTTGCAGCCAAAGATGGAGAGGCTCTATACAGTCAGTAAAAACAAGAGCTGGAGCTGACTGTGGCTCAGATCATGAGCTTCTTATTGAAAAATTTCGGCTTAAATTGAAGAACGTAGGGGAAACCACTAAACCATTCAGGTATGACCTAAATCATATCCCGTATGAATATACAGTGGAGGTGAGGAATAGATTTCAGGGATTAGACCTGATAGACAGAGTGCCTGAGGAACTATGGACGGAGGTCCGTAACATTGTTCAGGAGGCAGCAACGAAATCCATCCCAAAGAAAAAGAAATGCAAGAAAGCAAAGTGGCTGTCTGATGAGGCTTTACAAGTAGCTCACGAAAGAAGGGAAGCGAAAAGCAAGGAAGAAAGGGTAAGATATACCCAACTGAATGCAGAGTTCCAGAGAATAGCAAGGAGAGACAAGAAGGCCTTCTGAAATGAACAATGCAAAGAAATCGAGGAAAACAATAGAATGGGAAAGACTAGAGATCTCTTCAAGAAAATCGGAGATCTCAAGGGAACGTTTTGTGCAAAGACAGGCATGATAAAGGACAAAGAAGGCAGGGACCTAACAGAAGCAGATGAGATTAAGAAGAGGTGGAAAGAATACGCAGAAGAACTATACAGGAAAGATCTTAATGTACCTGATAGCCATGATAGTGTGGTCACTGAACTTGAGCTGGACATCCTCGAGAGTGAAGTCAAGTGGGCCTTAGGAAGCATTAGTAACAACAAAGCTAGCGGAGATGACAGTCTTCCAGCTGAGCTATTTAAATTCCTAAAAGATGATGCTGTTAAAGTGCTGCACTCAATATGCCAACAAATTTGGAACACTCACCAGTGGCCACAAGACTGGAAAAGGTCAGTTTACATTCCAATTCCAAAGAAGGGCAATGCCAAAGAGTGTTCAAACTACCGTACAATTGCGCTCATTTCACATGCCAGCAAGGTTATGCTCAAAAAACTCCTACAAGCTAGGCTTCACCAGTATGTGAACTGAGAACTACCAGAAGTACAAGCTGGGTTTCAAAGAGGCAGAGGAACTAGAGATCAAATCGCCAACATTCGCTGCATCATGGAGAAAGCAAGAGAATTCCAGAAAAACATCTATTTCTGCTTGATTGACTACTCTAAAGCCTTTGATTGTGTGGATCACAACAAACTGTGGCAAATTCTTAAAGAGATGGGAGTACCAGATCACCTTACCTGTCTCCTGAGAAACCTGTACGAGGGTCAAGAAGCAACAGTAAGAACCGGACATGGAACAACTGATTGGTTCCAAATTGGGAAAGGAGTACGACAAGGCTGTATATTGTCGCCCTGCTTATTTAATTTATATGCAGAGTACATCATGAGAAACGCCGGGTTGGATGAATCACAAGTCGGAATTAAGATTGCCAGGAGAATTATCAACAACCTCAGATACGCAGACGATACCACCCTAATGGCAGAAAGTGAAGAGGATGTAAAGAGCCTCTTGTGGAGGGTGAAAGTGGAGAGTGGAAAAGCTGGTTTGAAACTCAACATTAAAAAAACTAAGATCATGGCATCTGGCCCCCTCACTTCTTGGCATATAGAAGGGGAAGAAATGGAAGCAGTGACAGATTTTATTTTCTTGGGCTCCAAGATCACCGCAGACGGTGACTGTAGCCATGAAATTAAAAGACGCTTGCTCCTTGGGAGGAAAGCTATGGCCAACCTAGACAGCATAGTAAGAAGCAGAGACATCACCTTGCCAACAAAGGTTCGTATAATCAAAGCTATGGTTTTCCCAGTAGCAACGTATGGCTGTGAGAGGTGGACTATAAGGAAGGCTGAGCGCTGAAGAATCGATGCTTTCGAACTGTGGTGCTGGAGAAGACTCTTACGAGTCCCGTGGACTGCAAGGAGGTCAAATCAGTCCATCCTAAAGGAAATCAAGGCTGCTCGTTGGAAGGGCAGATCCTGAAGCTGAAGCTCAAATATTTTGGCCACCTAATGCGAAGAGAAACTCTCTGGAAAAGACCATGATGCTGGGAAAGATTGAAGGCCAAAAGAGAAGGGGATGGCAGAGGATGAGATGGCTAGATAGCATAATCGATGCAATGAATATGGACTTGAGCACACTCCGGGAGAGAGCAGAGGACAGGAAGGCCTGGCGTGCTATGGTCCATGGGGTCACGAAGAGTTGGACATGACTGAACGACTGAACAACAAAAATAAAACAGTGAGATTTACTCGAGCCACAGAGTTTGTATCCCAGAAGAACTGACTCAGCCCCTTTCTTTCCTAGGGAGAGAAATAGAAAATCATGCAGTTTTCTTTTAATAAAGCGATTTCTGGAACAAAACCTTAAAAAGGTGGGTATGCTGTATTTTCCTGTGCACTTCTTAAAGATCTTTAGTGTTCTCCTAATGAAAGTAAGGAAATGTTATTATATTCCCTGTTTGAAGTAGGGTGTGGGTTATCAGTCTCTATTTTAGATGGCGTGTATAAGAAGGTTTCAATGACACACCATAATTATGGTATCTTTATAGATCATAGTATAAAAATGACTTTTTTAAAAAAAGTTCCAGATTTAATGGGTTTGATCTTTGAGTCCGCAGAAAGCTGCTGGTGTTATAGCAACCTTCCCCAACCTGGAGTTCCCCAGATGTGTTGGACTACAACTCCCATTATCCCTAGCTATGCTAGGGAAGTTGAGGAAGGCTGTGGTACAATTTGGGGTTATTTGGGTAAGCTTTCACCAGTCATTTCATGGTGGATGCAGTGACGCCAAATAAATCCCAACTTGTTCCTTACATGTAAAATCCGGGCCATAAATGTGAAATGACATAGTGCAAAAGGCAAATTGGACTAATTAAAAAAGCTCCTTTACATTTCAACTTTTGAGGATAATGATTGGCAAGGATTTTTGCAGAGCATTTCTACACGAGGCTGTTAATTGCTGTATCTACTTTCAGTTTCTTTGCAGAATTGAGATCCAGGCTTTACACAAATTTTTTTTCCTTTCCTGGTTTCCCACTAACCTCTAGGTGGCACAGTGCCATTGCAGAATATAATAATTACACAAGTTGGAAATTGCCTTTTCTTTCACTTTCCGAAATAATGATCCATTTTCCCCACTCTAAAAAAAACCTGGGCAAGTGCTCTTAAAAAACAGAAGTGTAACTGGAGGAGCATGACGTTGGGCTCCTTCACACAGAGCTTTTATCCTGTGACTGAGATTGCTCTTTCACAGAAGTTTGTGGGCTCTTTACATGACGCCATGACCCTCCAGGGCATCTCCTGCACTAAATGCCCTTTGTTCCATTTTTAAATAGATCGCAGATAATGAGCTATCAAATTACACCATTGTGTTCCACTTCAGTTTCCTCCATGAAAAGAGTTAAAGCGGCAAGAAGAGAAGTGAGATCAGTGATAGATAATGGAAGGCTCAGATACGGGGAGAAGGAGGGGGGAAGGGGAGGGGGGAAAGGAAGCGCGTGTGAAGGGACTCAGTAGCGATCCTGCATTTAAAACAGAAGGAGAAAGCCCCGTTTTAAATGCAGGATTTTAGGCTGGTGTAGAGATGCCTGCTGTCTAAAGAATCCCTAAACAACTGTGAGTAAAGAATCATGATAAATGCCTTGTGTAGAAAAGCAGTGCTTGTCTCCATATGGTAAACAGCTCATGAAATGCTTTGGGGGTATCCTGATTGCAGTAACTGGCATCCCCCCGCCCCCAATTGCTGGAAGCATAAACAAGGAGTGGCACAAGGGTAGTGTCTTTGAATTCCAAGCCACATGGAGGCTGCTGTATATAGTGAGCTGTTCGTGTGTACCCACGCACTGGGCAGATATGCTGGATTCATTGTACTACTGTAAACAATGTTCTTTAATGGTGTGTACTGATGTAGAAAAGCTGGGGAAACTATTGGGCAAGCAACTCAGTATGTGGAGCCATCCCCACTTTGCTTAGGTTTCAAGATGCTATAGTTCAGTGTGTTTGAAATTGCTGTTCTGTGAACATGAACTGCTTGTGCAAACTGGTAACAACTTAGCAGGCAGTACTGATACAGAAAAAGAACAAAAGTCTGTGCTAATAGGTCCACACAAAACATGTAGAAGGAGAAATCTTAAGCAATACTTCAGTGCACCCAATTTATAATAAAGAATAAACATGGGTTCACTTGTATTAATTGCATGGGTACAATATCTTTGAAAAGAGAACCGCCTGCACCAGGGGAAAGGTACAAATTAGAAGAACTGTTGAAAAATGCTGTACCTACTCTTTTATCAGTTGAGCAAAACGAGGGCTTCAGTGTAACTTGCTTATTTAGCATTCTCTGTTTAGAACTCGGCATCTTCCTTGAATGTTGAGGTATTGCAGTGAAATTTGGTACTCACATTCAGGATGCAATTCTGCATTCCATGTTGGTATGTATGTTTTATGACCTGAATTACCTAGGGAGGTAGTGGGCTCTCCCACACTGGAGGCATCCAAGATGAGGCTGCACAGCCATGTGTCAGGGATGCTCTGACTTGGATTCCTGCATTGAGCAGGGGGTTGGACTTGATGGCCTTGTAGGCCCCTTCCAACCCTACTAGTCTATGATTCTATGATTCTTAATTTTGGAGTTCAAATATCATGTACTCATTTTAAACATGGGGGGCTGGGAAGGATGCATTCTACATTGTAATGTGTTACTTCAAGCGAGGCTGTTTGAACATTGTGCTTTACTAGTTTTTTTAAAAAATATTATTATTAATAATAATAATTACATAGGTGAAGATCTCTGGGTGGTTATAAACTGAATGGGCACATGAAATTGCTCTCAGGAAGCTTGTTTTGATTATTTCCTGTAATAGATGTGCAGAAATACTAATAAACCAGCCATCCCCAACGTGGTGCCCTCCATATGTTTTCCGCTTCAACTCCCTTCAGCACCAACCAGCATGGCCAATGGTCAGGAATGCTGGGAGTTGTAGTTTAAAACCTCTGGAGGGCACCAGGTGGGGAAGGCGGGATAAGACTTTAGTTGAGTGTGCTTTTAGGTATCCATTGGCATAGCCTTTTGTTCTTTTTGTTTGTGTGCGAAACTAGCCTTTTTTCTGGGCCTTATTTTTGTCACTGTCAGAATACATAAATGCGCAGTGTTTATATATCTATCTCTATATTGTACCACCAGGCATTTCAAAATCTGATTACCATGTAGAGCAGGAGTCCCCAATATGGCATCCGTGAAGGGGTCCACAATGTGGCACCAAAATCCTCATTTTTTAAATACACGGATTTGTATATATCAGCAGCAATGAACGCATATGAATACATACAACTTTCTAGCAATTATACATAGCCTTCCTATTTCTCTCCACCCAATCCCTTTCCTTGCTGTTTCTCTCTTTTCCCTGTTCCCAGCCTTGCTCTTTCTCTCCTACTCACCCCTTATTGTGCTGTTTCTCTCGATCCCCAGCCTCTAGCTTTGCTATTTCTCTCACCCACCTCTTTATCTCACTGTTTATCCCCTCTTCTAGCATCGAGCCTTGCCCTTTCTCATCTCTCTACCCCTTTGCTGTGCTATATCCCCCTCCCTTCCAGCCTCTAGCCTTGCTATTTCTCTCCCCACACCTCCTTTGACTAGCTAGGACCCCACCACAGCCATTATGTGAGTAGCCACATCCTCCATGGAAGCCACTTTGTAGTGGTGCCCACAGCAGTTCTCAAATGTACCCATGGGTCCAAAAAGGTTGGGGACCCCTGATGTACAGTACAATATGTGGACTACTGGCGTGGAGGAAGACGTAGCTGTGTCAGCCATAGAGTCCCTCAGAGTCAACAATTCTAAATGCTGGTAACTGTCAAGATTGATTCTGAGTGCAGGGAGATAGTTAGCAGCTCAGATTCAGAAGAGGAGCAGCCAGAACTGGGGGAGGTTTTTTCACAGGCCAGTTCAGATATGGGTAGGCATGCTTCTCAGGTTACCAACTCCCAGATGGCCGGGCATGAAGCTTCATCCCTACCCCCCTCTGTGAGAAGCAGCAGGGAGGAGGAGGGGGGGCTTGAGGTCTGTGACCTAAGAGACACCAGGCGGAGGTGCAGAGCTAAGAGGGAAACATCAGGGGTGGAGCTTAGACGTTCAAACTGTTTAGCAATGTGTGAGAGGCTACGCTGGGGAGCAGCAGGTGAGGGGCAGGACCTCCTTCCCTAAGTTAGCCTAGTCAGACAGCCACCCTTTCAAACTGCGGGCAAGCTGTCAGGGTTCCCTTGGCCCCCTCCTTCCTCAAGTACTCACAAACACACACAAGGAGAGGCTTCAGTCTCACACCTTTAATTCATTATTCACAGGTTCATTACAGATGCAAATCCTTGAAGACTCTCTGGCTACAAAGGAATGTCTCCAGGGGATTCAAATGGAATAAACGAAAGTTGCCCGCAGTTTTAAAGGGCGGCTGTCTGACTAGGCTAACTTAGGGAAGGAGGTCCCACCCCTCGCCTGCTGCTCCCCAGCGTAGCCTCTCACGCATCACTAAACGGTTCGAACATCTAAGCTCCACCTCTGACATTTCTCTCTTAGCTCTGCATCTCTGCCTGTCATCTCTTAGGTCACAGACCTCAAGCCCCCCCCCCCCCCCGCTGCTTCTCACCGATGGGGGTAGGGATGAAGCTTCATGCCCTTCCATCTGGGAGTTGGTAACCTGAGAAGCACGCCTACCCATATCTGAACTGGCCTGTAAAAAAACCTCCCCCAGTTCTGGCTGCTCCTTTTCTGAATCTGAGATGCTAACTATCTCCCTGCACTGAGAATCAATCCTGACTGTAACTAGGTTAAGCAAATATAAGGGATTCAGGTTGAATGATGGTGTTTCAACTGGCATTGTTTCATTAAGACCGTCATGGGCCAGTTGGTGTTTTCTCTTATTTCCAACCAATGTCAGATGTTGACAAAGCTAGTTCATTGCTGTTGCCTTAGAGAGCTCATGTGGTGATTATTCAGTGAGTATGAATCTGCAAGAAGATTCCCCCCCTCCCCTAATTAGGAACTGTTTCAACTGCAAAATTCCCAAATATCCCTACAGAACAACAACAACAACATTATTCTGTCCAAAGGAGTGAAATAATATTTGGCTTTAAAATCAAGTTTTTAAAAAAGTAATGGAGAACAAAGCTTTGAAGGGGGATTTGGCAAATTCATGGGGGATAAGGCTGTCCATGGCTACTAGTCCTGATGGCTATGGGCTACAGGATCAGAGGCAGTGAGCCTATGTACACCATTTGCTGGGGAACGTGGGCAGGAGGGTGCTGTTGCGCTCATATCCTTCTTGTGGGTTTCCCCTGGGCAGCTGGTTGGCCACTATGTGAACAGAATGCTGAACTAGATGGACCCTTGGTCTGATCCAGCAAGGCTCTTCTTTTACGTTCTTATTGTCGAATGAATGATCTAATGAGGGATAGCTGCAAATTTGAAGATTTGGAAGGAGCAAAGTAAAAAGACATCCAGACAAAAATCCAAGTTTCTCATCAGAACAAATTGTTCAGTGGCATTCAGTGGGATGATTGGACCACAAACAGGACTTTGGGCCAAGCTATACATTATATTAAATGCATTGATTTAAACAGCAGTTGCTGTGACTGATTTTGTTGTTTCTGCTTTCTCTCTCTCTCTCTCTCTCTCTCTGTATGTGTGTGTAGGGTGATCTAGAATAGGATTGCAATGGGTGTGGTGGGTGTGGGGAGGTTTACCCTTTACTTCCCTGTCTCAGTCCCAACAAAAATTCCCCCATGGCCGCAATTTGTTTGGGAGGGAAGCTCCCATTGACACCAATGGGGGCTTCTGTCCTAAGACAAACGGCAGCCATGGGGCATGGGGGTGATTTTTCTTGGGACTGTAGCAGGGCAGGTAGTCCTGATCTGGAATGGGGCAATCATTTAAAACTACCCTTATGTTAATTGCCGCAGAGCAAAACGTGTGGTTTAGCTCTTAAATTCTCACAGAAGCAGTGGTGCAAACGACTGAGAAGTCAGGGTACAACAACTTTATGCATTTTGCAAAGACTGAAAGCATCTCTCCGCCTGCAAACCAGCAGTGTTTTAGGCCTTCACAGAGTGCTCTCCAGGGCGCTGTACTCTTTCCCCAGACTAGCAGGGCCTGCCAACTCAGTAAAGAGGCGCAATGACAGGCAAGAGAGAAAGGGTAGCAGCTGACGCCTGTGCCTTTCATTTCAGCATGGAGACATTTGGCAGCAATCTGTGCAGTGCTGTAAAGTCTGCCTTGGGGGTACTTCCCACTGTTTACTACTCTCATTACTGAAGAGCTTTTTGGTGGCACTTGTAAAATGCCTCCCCCCCCACCAACCCCCTTGAGCAATCTCAGTATGCTGACCTTTGTTGCATTAAAGATAAATGGAAATCAGGACTATCCTTTGCACCTCAGTATTAAACTTCTGTCTTTGTCAGATCTGTGGAAGGCCCTTGACTTGAGTTACAGTAGGGTCAATTTATCCACCACAGCCACCACCACAAGGCAGTAGCATATAAATTCGCCTTTTTCAACAAGACAGTGTTCAAGCAAGTCATAATGTTATCTACAACCCCCCACCCCACCCTTGGTGTTCTGAGGATTGCAGGACTACAGCGTTGACCAATGGCCCACTTCAGTAGGAGCAGTTGGGAATCCTGGGATACTTCGGTCTGGGTAGGGAAAGTTTACAGGCCAAGAATGGGTGGGTTGGATGTGGATTGTTTCCTTTGGTCCAAAATAAATTAAAAAGCAATGAGCTGATCATTAGATGGTGTTTGTATAAGAGTCATCAACAGTAAAAACCTTACTGAAAGTCCACATACCTCATTTAGTTCTTCTTTCTTTCTTTCTGTCTTTCTGTCTTTCTGTCTTTCTGTCTTTCTGTCTTTCTGTCTTTCTTCCTTCATTTATATCCTGTCTTTCTTCCATCATGGAATTCAAGGCAGTATAGTTGGGCTTCCCAGGTGGTCTCCCATCCAGGCACTGACCACTGACCAGACCCAGACATACTTAGCTTCAGTAAGGTGGCTGCATCATGGGCTTTCATTGTTGTGCATCTGAACTCTCTTCTAATATCAAGCCTGTAGTCTTTCCAAAAAGAAATGTAAGGAGTTTCTCCTTAGAAAGGTATTGAGTGAATTGTAACAATATCTCTAGAATGGTGTTTTCAGGAGTCTGTCATACTCTAATTTTTCTGAACTATATGAGGTTTTGTTAGAGTTTTAATAGAGCTGTTGATAGTACTATGTATTATTAAGTTTTTAAGGATGATATTTGGTGAGTTTTTATTGTGTTTAGACAAATTCAGTCAGTTGATCAGTCAGTCAATGATAAATCCTTTGTGGATTTTGATATAAACAGGAATTGTGATGATCAATAACTAATCTCTAAAACAACTGTAAACAAATGGATGGAAATGAAACATATCAGGGACTATTTCCCTATAGTGTATGCATTTTGATGCTCAGGTTACCCATAAATCATGAACTATTGCTAGAAATTTTGTCTCTATTATCTGGAGTCAGAGGCTATGCCTGAATGATTTGGGATGGATTATTACTTATTATTGTTTACATTATTTCTTTTATTTCCTTTTGATCCTGAAAGTAAATTCTACATGCTTCTCTGCTTGGCCATCATTGGAGATAGGTCACGGTGGGCATTGATATGACCTAACAGGTGAGTACCAGAGCAGATGAGTACCTATGAGTACCAACCAGATGCTGTGGACAGGAGAAGGACATCACTTTTTCGTCCTGTTTGTGAGCTTCCAGAGGCATCTGGCTGGCTGGTCTTGGAAACTGAATACTGGGTGAGATGGATCTTGATCTAATGCAGTGGTCTCCAAAGTGGGGTGTGCGTGACATGATCCAGTGGGGTGCGTGAGCTGCCTGAACATTGAGCAGCCTCCCACTGCTCCTACAAGGTGGGCAGCGGCAGCAGGATGGGAGGGGAGCTGAGAGGGAAGCTCTCTCTCGGCTCCTGTCCTCCTGTCCGGGAAGGAGATTAACCCTTCCCACTTTCCTTTCACAGAATGAAGCCTCTCAGCTTCCATCCTGCCAAAGGAGAGCAGGAAGGGTTAACAGCCCAGGAGGAGGTTAACCCTTTCTGCTCTCCTTTGGCAGATTGAAGCCAAGGCAAGGTGCAAGAAGAAGAAAGCATGTGCTTTCCTCTCAACTGCCATCCTATCTAAGGAGAGCGAGAAGGGTTAATAGCCCAGGCCAAGACACCAGTTGGCCAAGGAGTGGGGACTCTGTGCAGGGTGTGTGTGGGGCTGGCAAACAGGGCTCCCAGCTCCGGCGCAGGCAGGAGCCCTGCCAAGCACGCCTTTCCCCTCCTTGCGAGTTGGCAGCGGTGCCCTCATGGATGTACAGATTATCTAATTTTAACTAAACTAATCCTCATGAAATGGACAGGTGGCTTAAAAAGAACTGAACTTAGAACCAGACCTTCAAATTGCTGTATCAGAAAGTGTTAAACCAAGATTTTCAAAAATAATGAAGCATATTCAATCACATTGCTCTCACTAAAAATATTATTTTTAATAATATTTTTTTAAAGTGAGAGCAAAAAGGGTTTCTGTACCATTAATAAATAAACACTATTTTAAAAATAGTTTTTTAAATTTTATTTCATCTTTATCTCATCCCGTTTAATTTTTATTTTTGTTTTATAATGTACATAATATATTAGTACAGTAGTACATGTATATAATTTATGAATAAATATACATATATTGAGGGTCCATGCTCAAAAATGTTTTCACTGATAGGGGTGCACGATCAAAAAAGTTTAGAAACCATTGGTCTAATGAGCAAGGCGATTCCTGTATTCCTGCTGTACTTGCATTCTCACATCACCAAGAGTTCTTATTGTGTTTGGTTAAGCAAACCATTCCAAATAGGCTTCTAAGCCTAGCCCTGATTATGAAGATTAAAAGTTGATTCACACATGCACATATATCATAGGAACATAAGAAGTTGCCTTATACTGAGCCAGACCATTGGTCCACCTAGCACACTGACCGGCAGCAGCATCTCCAGGATTTCAGACGAGTCTTTCTCAGCCCTACCTGGAGATGCTGGAGACTGAATCTGGGACCCTTCTGCATGCAAGGCAGGTACTCTACCCACTGAGCCATGGCCCTTCCCTATGTGCTTCTATCAGTCCATTGTTTGATCTCTTGCCACTTGATTACTCTAGTGAATGTGTGAACTGTCTCCCCCAAAATACGGTGGTGGTTTTGACATGAATTTGGGTGATATGAACACCTGCCGCCACCTCGTGTCTCTTAGATCATAGTCCTCAAGCCCCTCCTGCTGCTGCTGCTCACTGCTTCTCACAGAGAGGGGCAAGGGGGGGGGGGCTTCAGGCCTGGCCATCTGGGAGCTGGTAACCTGAGAAGCATGCCTACCCATATATGAACTGGCTTGTGAAAGTGCCTCCCCCAGTTCTGGCTGCTCCTCTTCTGAATCTGAGCTGCTAACTATCTCCCTGTGCTCAGCATCAATCCTGACATATACTGCCCAATGTGTTGAGACATAGGGATCCTGCAGAAATTCAAGACAGACTAAAATGAGCTCAGATTTCTCACAATTTGGCCTGCGGACTCCGCTGCATAGTGACCCCTTCAGGCTGCGTGGAGTCCGTGGACTTCCAGGTGATTTTTTTTATTTTCCCGAAATTTACACATATAAATTTGTAGGAATATATGTAAGTTTCTGCTGAGGAAACATTGAATGGAATGGGGGACAATATGCTAAATGTTACATGCTAAGGTAAATTATGTAAATACGTAAATACTTACATAATTATTTGCGTATTTTTCCTCATGACGAAAAAATATTCGCATCCATCTGTGGATGGATGACGGAACGAAAGGTGCTTGGCAATCTGCAAAACACAGACGGAGTGGATTTTACACAGTCTGTAGATCCCTATTGAGACACTGCCCCATAATCTCCTGGAGATGGTTTGTGGGCTCTGAAAATCTGCTGATCTGACCTGCTGAAGCCTTTGAGCTCCTGGAGCTGGCAGGGTTTAAAAGGGACTTTAAAAGGGAGTTAGACAAGTTTATGGAGGAAAAGGCTATCAAAGGCTACTAGTCATGAATGTCTGTATATTCCCTCCACTGTCAGAGGTGGTATGCCTATGTAGAGCAGTTGCTGGGGAACATGAGAGGGAGGATTTTATTGCACTCGCATCCTTCTTTGTGGGTTTTACACAAGCAGCTGGTTGGCCACTGTGTGAACAGAATGCTGGACTAGATGGGCCCTTGGTCTGATCCAGCATGGCTCTTCTTATATTCTCACCTCACGTGTATGCAGACTAATAGGAACTCCATTTGAGTCTGGAGGGGGTTGCTTCAAACTGAAGTAAATTTCAGTGTTGCCTGGAAGAAACAAAATTTCTCCTTGTCTAGGCTGCTAGTGTCAGGAAAGATGACCTTGCTGGCTTAAGGGATGGTAAATCCCAGACTTCCTCCACATTGCCAAGTAACTAAGGACTTCATTCCCTGCACATTCTTGTATGGCCTAGTAATAAAACAAAAAATTCGGCAGGAATGATTGTCTTCAGAGACAATGGTAGCCTTTTGGGTTTGATGTAAATAACAGATTCTGCCTTTATGCTGGATTGCTTGCCTTTACGTCTGCCCCTACCCGCATTTGAATTCATTGACACCAACAGCAACATTTGCTGCAGATTGTTGAAATGTTGCTGAAGTCAGCAGCACTAACGCTGCATTAAAGGATTCACTTTAGGGAAACAGATGGAGCTGTTCTCTTGTAGTTTCTAGATGAGCTTCATCTCTTCAGTGTTATGTGACTGTTAATGTGACAGTGATCCTGCTGGGGCAAAACTTATATTTCCTGGATGTAGCTCAATCTGCAGTGCAGGTATGCCAAAACCAGGACGTTGTTCTGGCAACTTCAGTTCATTACTTCTTTAATTCAGCTTGGTCAATATGAAGTAATGTGTTTTTTTTTAAGAGTGTGTCTTTGGTCCTGTACCAAGTACTTTTTCCTTGCCATTAAATAACTGCAAGGTGTTCCCAAATATCTGGAATGAGGGAATGATTTCCAGGTAAAAGGGAGTGACTAGAACATCAGCATTGGACATTAAGCACTTGCCAAATGGTTAAGAGCTATGCTCATTTAGTTACAGGCTTTCTCATTTTCTATTGGAGTGTGGCATAGTTCACTTGCTGCAATTTCCTCGGCTAACAGTGCAATCCTATATGCATCTACTCAGAAGTAAGCCCCACTGAATTTAATGGGACTTGCTCCCAGGTGTGTGTGTGTGTGTGTGTGTGTGTGTAGGATTGCAGCCTACATGCCTGTTCCTTGACCGCTAGACATCTTTGATGGGACTCTTCTAGTTTGGTGGACCATTTTAATTTTTCTTCTTGTAACACTGTGGTCCAGCTCAGATGTTCTAAAACCTCTGACCTAGAGAAGTCCACATGGATGCTAGCAGCCACGGTTGCCCCAGAGGCAGTTTACGGGAGTATAGTGGGCCATAAATGTGCTGGGAAGTGGCATCTGTCAGCATGGTGATGGTCATGGCTATTCCAATATTAATTATGGATCCAATATGATTGGATCCATAGGGATGCTCTGCATGGACTGACAACTAGGCCAACAATCTCCAAAATCACGTGCCTATAGTTTCCTTCAGTGGGGTGGCTTATGTTAGGGCATACACAAAAAACACACTAGTTTGTTCCAGAGTCAATGTTATACATTGACTTACTGGGAATGCCAACTCTCACTTGGTTCTTTCTTTACAACCTCTGAGTTTAAGCCCCTTGCAAGGAATTCTGGGCTTTGGAGAATGGTTCCTAAAAGCCCCTAGCTTATAGTAAAAGAGCAGGGGGCAGGGGGCAGCCCATCCTCTTGACCGTCATTGTTTGCTTTTATTTATGGACTGTTGGAACTGAGGTATAGGCAGCTATCAAGATGGAGTCAGGAGCTGAGAGCCTGGAGTCAAGCCAGAGGTCAAAGCAAGAGAACTGATTTGGACCAGGCTACCTGAAAGATCATATTCTCCCACATTCTGCCCAGGGATTCAAGATTTTCTGGGGAGGCCCTTCTCTCGGCCACACTGGCACTGAGGGCATGTTTGGTGAGCCCACAAGAGAGGGCCTTTTCGGAGGCTGCTCCCAGTGTCTAGAACTCCCTGTCAAAGGAGACTAGGTTGGCTCCTTCTCTACTGGCAGGGCAAAGATGTTTTTATTCACGCAGGTCTTTGGCATGTAAGCTGTGGCTGAAGTGGGTTGAGTGCTGGTTTTATTTCTTTTATTGTTATGTTTTTTAATTGTGTTTTTAATCTATTGATTTTTATGCTTTTTTAAAACTAAGTTTGTTTTAATTTTTGTTTTTATTAGTGTTAGCCACCATTTTGTTTGGTGGAAATGTGGGGTACAAATCAAATCAATAAACAAACAAGCAATGAGTCACAAGCCAGAGCCAGGAAAGTTTGTAACTGTCCAGGCAAAGTCTCAGCCTGCTTAGAAAGCATTTATAGCCTTTCCTAGTGAGGATGACCAATGACCAGCCTGGGTGGGCAGAGTCACTTCAGTACCTGAGAACTCTTTACTGTCCTGGGAGATGTTCCAACTGGTAGCTCTGTTGGCTTACCACACAGGACAGCCATGCACAGAACCATGTGCTGGGGCCTGGCAGTTCCTGATCTGGATTAAAGGTATGCAGAGGGCCAGTTTGCATGGCTGTCTTGCTCACAGGTGAGTATTTTTTTTTTTGAGAGATTACACTAGGCTCATGGTAAACATATTTGCTGCATTGTATGCTAAAATGCTAAAAATAAGCATTACGGAAGCCGCTGCTCAATGTTTTTGGTGCTGTGCAAAGTCCCAGCATGTGAACACAGACTAAAAACATTGTCATCCTATTGGCAATGTAATTAGGAGTAAGTAACTAATTGTCACCGAGCGAAAGTAAAGGTTTCAACTGATTACCGTGTTTTGGTGTTTATTATTATAGTCAGTCACCTTATTCTTAATCAACAACGGAGCATTTCAAAGAATAGAATTCCTAGATATATTTTGTATGCCCCATCTGCTGAGTAGGATGAAAGCAGCAGGCAGAGAGTGGGTTACCATAACAGTTCTGCACTGATACATGCTTGGAGACTCATAACAAAGGAGATTTGGAAGTGAATTCACAGTATTGGGTCTTGTTAGAAGCTGTTCTTATGGGAGGTTAAATTTGGAGTCACTTTACCTCCAGAATTTTCTTTCAAATTAAATCAGCTATGTAAAATGATAATAGAAATTGAATTAGAACTGGAGTGGCATTTAGACCATCTAGTCCTTTCCCAGAAGGATCATTGTATACCTCACCCCACCACATATCCTGCAAGATAATTATGATGCCTTTTCTAGCACCCAATTTTCATAATATGGCTGTTGACTCAAGTTGACTTCTACTAGGTTCATGGTTGTTCCAGATCACCATTCAAATTCCTATGAAATGGCCACAGCTCATATTCCAGTAATGGATTACCTAAAATTAATTACAAATAGGGTTGCAAGATTTACAAGTCAATCCTATTCATGCCTATGACATGAAAGTAAGCCCCACTGTGTTCAGTAGGGTTATTGCAAGGTTTTGTACATAGGTTTGGAGCCTTAGTTAATCAGATTATTAATTGGTGGGGGCCGATTTTAATGGGTGGAACTGAAAATTAAAGACACACTTCTTTCTTACGACTTTTAAAATTATTTTGGTTCTGGTATTTTACTGCACTAGGGAATAAAAAGAGAAAAGATTAAAATGCAGGGTTTGTTTATTAAATGATAAAAGATTTCCCCTCTCTTTTGAATGAAGTAGTAAGGTGTTGTTCAGTTTGCATGCTTATTGGATGATGGATTGAAGTGAAGAGTTCCCCTTTTTTGGCTTTAAATTTATTTAAATGTAATCAATTAATTGATTGGTTAAAAGCCAAATGATTAATTTACTCAGTTTTGAATTGATTGGTAGACCTAAAGAAAAGAATATAGCAGCATCCTTGCTGTGCAAGCCTCAGTTGTCTAGAAGTCCTCATTTTATGAACATGCTGCATAACTTTCATATACAGTTGTAGGGGAAATAACAATGGGGTTTGGGATAAGCCAATTCCCAGTCTTTTTGGGACTGTGTGAATATTTGCAACTTGGAGAAAGTGCTGTGGTTGCTACCACAAAATGGCTGCTGCAGGGTGTGTGGCTGTTCACAAATAAGCCAATGGCAAATAAATGTTAAAACATTGTAAGCTGTCAGCTTTGGGGTAAGGTGAGATAAAGGAAAGAAGGAATTGAAACACAGCTTTTGTAAAACCCTGTGTAAGTTGGTCTCTTCATAATGCAAAACTTCGGGTGTCTCTCAAATTCAAATACATGAGATGGTAGATGTTGAAAAAAAACCCTGATTTTTTTCTTGGGGCTTGTAGCGCAATCCTATAATAGTAAGAAGAAATTCCTGTTGAGTTGAATAGGATCAGTGGATATAGGCTTACAGCTTTAAACAGGTTTCTCCCATCAAGAATGACCATGCTACGGAAGTGACACTATCAGTTTTATAACGAGTCTTCACTATTAAACTTGTTGTCTTGACCTAGTCTACAGAACCATAGAGGCTGGTTGCTGCTGATATCATCATCATCACAAGAAAAACTTCCCAACACTAAAATATGAGAGCAGCAGATAAAACCACCACCATGATCAAGGATACCTTAAAAATGGAGGCCATGCAAGATCATTAAAACCTTAACATTTTGATCAATAAAAACAACAGCAGGATACAGGGTTGCTATGATCCAGAGTTATTGAGGTGGGCCTTGAGTTGATTTGAGTTGGTTAGCCCCAGACAACAACCTTGCCCACATTTGTTCGGTGATTCTGAGGACCACAGCAACAAAACTGGGTTTGCTACTGTACTTGCGCTTAGCATGAAGCCACAGCTGATGAGTGTGCCTGTATGATACACACGTTTTCAAGCACCTGTTTCTCACATCCGCACGTTACATTTTTAGAAAGTGTTCTAAATAGTCACTGTTATATTACTGCTTTAAACTCATATTTTGTGTATTGTTTGAATATTGTATTTGTATGTTTTAGTGAGCCGCTTTGGGGGGCCTTTGGGCCAAAAGGCGGCATATAAATAAACTGTAATATAACATAACAATCCAAAGTTGTGGGGCCACCACAGAAAAGGCCCTGTCCATGCTACTTGCCAATCTCACAGCTTTTTCTGGTGGACCAGAGAGCAGAACCACAGATGCTGATCTTAAAACTTTTCATGCTGTAGCTTCAGATACACCCTGGGCCCAGAATGTAGTACTCTTTAATTGCTGCTGAGATTTCAGTTTTAATGGCCATGCTTATAGTACCACCTTGTGTGTGTGTGTGTGTGTGTGTGCACGCGCGCATTTTGTTGTTTTAAAGTGTGATTGTTTTTATGGCAATAAAAGTGTTTTGTTTTAGACTATTTTTATGACATACTTTATTATCCATTGCCTGGGGCAGCTTTGTGCAGAGGGGGGATTCCTAAACATTTAAACTAAAATGAGCGAAACTAAAAAGTGTGCAGATGCTGTCGTTTAAGGCCGGCTTGTTAATGCCTTCTGACTGTTTCCATACTGTTCCCTCCCCAAACAAACAGGATCTTACTTTCCCCCAGTGACACCGTCTCACTGGGGAAAGGGCTGTGTCATAACACTGGCAAGTCCCCTTTGAGGCCTGAGGATCTGCCAATTTAATGCATGTGTTGCATAAACTGAGATTTGTCATTGCCTTTAATGAGGGAGATTAAAACATCTTCCATGATAAGTTAACAAACAGAACAGGAAAAAAAAAAGTCATACTGGGAAATGCAGACTCTGAAGAGACCTTTTAAAGAAAGCAGACTGTCGATGGATGGTATTTCTACCAGAGTGGAAGGCGGTTTAAAAGCAGGGTTGCTGCTGGGATGGGCAGCAGTGCGATCTCAGTTTTGATGCCATTGCTGGCTTTGGGGCAGTCTGGAGAAACGACAACCAAGGGAGGTGCGTTTGGTCTCCGTGCAGATTTGCTCACCCAGTGCAAGGTTTGCCTGGGCTCCCACCTGGCCATCAGCTGCTTTCCCGGGAAGGGAGGGAAGCAACTCCCCCACCCCTGGTGCTTGCCTGTAGCGTGGCAAGAGAACTGGCCTCCTGATGGCTCCAATTTCGCTGGGGCGGAGATTCCATTCTGGGTTTTAGTCACAACCAGCCAGAAGGCAAAAGGAGCTATCCAAGGTGCTGAACCTTATCCCCAAAATGGATCCAGCACTTTGGATGGCTCTTTTAGACTTCTGATGGGTTGTAATTTAAACCCAGAGTGGAATTTCCACCCCACTGAAATCAGAGCCCCCAGCCTCCCCTGCTGGCCTCCCACAGCCGGCCATGCCATGAGCCTTTGATTGCTGGGCTTCCGTTCTTGTTCCTCCTTCTTAAAATTTGGTAATTGGCCTGGCTGCAGAGCTAGAAAATATGGAACCCAAGTTGGTGGGATGATAGTCTCTGCTCCCCTCTTTCTTTGTCCTGTGGAATGTGAGTGTCTGATTCCTTCTGGTCTGTGGCCACTTGTTGTTGTTGTTGTTGTGGTAAATGGTGGTTTGTACTGTTTTGATTGAACAATGCACTCATTGAGTGGAGGGGCAATCAAAAAATATTCCAAATAAATAAATAAATGAAATCTCTGTATGTGGTAGCTCTGTTCAGATGTTCTAGTGAATGCATGGCGCGGGCAGAATTGCACAGTCAGACAGTCTTAGATAGGAACATAGGAAGCTGCCTTATAACAGGTCAGACACTTTGTCCATGTATGTATGTATGTATTTATTTATAAATGGATGAGTTGTCTTTCAGCCCAAATACAGCCACCAAAGCAACTTCCATCTAGCCCAGTGTTGCCTGCTCTGACTGGCAGTGGCTCCAGCAGAGATGCTTCCCATCACCTCCTACCTCTCTCTTTTTAACAGAGATGGCAGGGATTGAACCCAGAACATGTCCCATGCAAAGCATGCACTCTACCACAATGCTATGGCTCTTCCCCATATCGTGTTGTTTCAAAAACCTGCAAAACCTGGTCAACAAGTGACAAAATCAGGAAAACAGAATGTGAAATATAGGAAGCTGCCTTATACCAAATCAGACCATAGGTCTATCTAGCTTATTATTATTAATAATAATGATGATAATTTATATACCACCTTATTTGCTAAAACACCATCAAGGGTGCACAACAGTTTTAAACACAATTTTAAAACAATAAAAACAAGAACATTAACAACAGCAAAACATTAACAACTACATAATATAAAAGGTACTATCTACCCTGACTGGCAGTAGCACTCTAAGGTTGCACAAGGATCTTTCTCAGCCCTAACTGGCCAGACATGCCAAGGACTGAATCTGGAAACTTTTGCTTGAAGAGCAGGTACTCTACCCACTGAGCCATGGCCCTTTAAGTGCTTCTATCATTCATGTGCTCTATCATGGCATGGTAGCTCCTGCCCCCAGGGCCGGCCCTACCATTAAGCGGAGTGAAGCAGCTGCTGCAAGCAGCCGATGCTGGGCGTGGGGGCAGGGAGCAATAGTGAGATTTTGCAGGTGCTACACAGTCTGTCCCACACCTCCTAAGCCAGCTTGCTGTCCTCAGGTATGGTTGAGGATGCTTGCTTCAGCCAGTGTTGAAGTAGGACTCATTTGCCAGGTCAGCTTCTATATCTGGGATAGGTGGTGACATTTTGTCCTTTGCTTTAGGAAGGAAAATATCTTGAGCCATCCCTGCCTTCCCGCATTTGGAGAGGACTTATCTCATTCTGCCTTGCAACAGTTCATCCTCTGGGTAGTCTTCTTTTCTAGCTAGGATAAGGGGAGAGGATTCTTCAGTGATACTACATCTCCTCTTCCTTTTCCAAAACAACTTTTTTTCCAAATCAATATCTCCAACTAAATGTTTACTACGTGCTAAAGTAAAACATTTTGATTGAAGAAAGTTCTAGCTAAACTCGAGGTGCACAACCCTGAACTTGCAGGATGTTGCACAGTGTACTGCAGTGGCTAGGATCTGCTTTTCTTGTAGGTGTTCAACCTATTGAACTGACCAAGTCAGTGATTGATCTCCTGGAGGATAATTATTTATCGGTACACTGTATTTCTTTATTAATGTTACATTTTGATGTGTTTTAATGTTACATTGTTAATGGCCTTGGGCAATTTTTTTTTAATGGAAAACTGGTATATAAATGCTTTTATTTATTTTTTTTTAAATGCATATAATATATTTTGTTCAGATGCAGTCCTCTTTTTCATTTAGCTCAGGCATCATACTCAGTTGGACATAATCCTTTAGGTTTGAAGGTTTAAAAGATTCATTCCAAGTGGGACGAAGTCCAGCTGCAGAAATGGCAAAGATAGCTGCATAATGACTCTTCCTTCTCTTGAATAGTAGCTGGGACGGAATACACATGAGGTAAGACAGGGGTGCACAACCCCTGGTCCACAGACTCTTTTGGGCTCCTCAGTCCAGCCTGTGGTGCCTCCTGAGGTTCCTCCTGATCTAAGACATTAGCCTTACTCAGCAGTGCAGGCTGGTGGCTCCGATTTCAGTGGACCAGTGAATCCATTCTGGGTTTCAGTCAGAATCAGCCAGAACTCTAGAGGAGCTATCCAAGATGCTGAATGTATTTTTGGGAATAGGGTTCAGCACACTGGATAGCTCCTTTAGAGTTCTGGCTGTGTCTGACTAAAACCCTCAATGGATTTATGGCCCCACTGAAATTGGAGCCACCAGCCTCCACTGCTACTCAGATAACAAGGCACATACAAGGAATATGCGGAGGGAGGGCTAGGATTGCTCCTCTTGCCTCTGTCCTGATGTCCCCAGAATTCATCAGAATTCTTAAACAGAATCTATGAGTGTACAAGCGGTATACTCCCAGGCTCTGTACAAAGATGCAAGGCACAATTGCATTTCACTCATTACATTTCTATACCCATCAAGAGTCAAAGCTCTCTGGGCAGGTAACAAAGACTGAAACCCTAAAAATACAATATAAGAATGTAATATATAACCATTTGTATGCAAAAATATAAAACAATTGTACTTGTATAATAATATAATATAAAACCATATTATGCAAAAATATAAAACAATTTTACACTATCAACAATAAAAATCCCATGGCCCAGTATCATGTGCTGTAAAATGCTTGTGAGATGAGGGAAATCTGAACTTGGTGCTGGAAAAATGACAATATTGGTGCCAGGCGGCCCTCACTGAGAAGAATGTTCCATAATTGGGAGGCCACTACCAAGACGGCCTTCTCCCTTGTTGCCAACCTCCGAACCTCCCTTGGAGAAGGGCCCCAGATGAAGATCGTAGTGTACAGGTAGGTTCATACCAGTGAGAGCCAGTGTGGTGTAGTGCTTAGAGTGTTAGACTGGGACTCAGGAGATCTGGGTCCTAGTCCTCCCTCAGCCATGAAGCTCACTGGGTTATTTTGGGCCAGTCACAGACTCTCAGCGTAACCTACCTCACAGGGTTGTTGTGAGGATAATATGGAGAGGAGGACTATGTAAGTCACCTTGGTTTCCTTGCAAGAGGAAAAAAGATGGGATATAATAATAATAATAATAATAATAATAATAATAATAATAATGTAATAATAAATGCCAGGAGAGGTGCTCCATGAGGTATTGTGGTCCTGAGCTGTATAAGGATTTGTAGGCCAAAACCAGCACCTTGAATTGGGCTCGGAAACATACAGGCAGCCAATGCAAGCACGGCAGAATCAATTATTTGATCAGACATTCGGGACCCTGCTATCAACCACACGTTGCACAACCTGCAGCTTCCGAACCATCTTTAAAGGTAGCCCCACATAAAGCACGTTGCTGTTATCTAAGTTGGAGGTAACCAGGGCATAGGCTACTGAATTTGTACATACATAAGGTCCTCTTCTTTTGAATGTCTATCTGTCAGGGGTAGGGCCAGTGGATGTGATCTGAGCTCCCCACCCCGGTGTATTCATTGTATGTACCAAGTCATCTGAGTAGGGGCATTGCATATGTATGTAAAATTGTTAATGGTTTCACTCACTATTTGTTCAGCTGCTCCATTTACAATTTGGCCCACATTTGGACTACAGTTACCTGCTGGCCTCTACAGCTGAAAACAGAATTTTTACTTGCTGGTGTTAATGTAGATGTAACACTCAAAATGCCTATTTTTGCTGTTGTGGCTAAATTGTGTCCAAAATTCTTAAGAGGTCATGTGATCAATTGCTACCATGCTCAGTGTATATGACAGGTTACTAATTTAAAAATGTTTTGAGTTATTTAGCAACCTTTCTGAATTGATGTTTAAATTTTTTAAGTTGTGTATTGAAAAGTGTCCACAATTTTTACAGCAGAAGAATCCTCCCACTCACTTTCCTTCACAGTTATACAGATGGTGATAAAACATGTGTTTTTGGTAATACAATGTCATTGGCAGAAGGTCATGAAAGAGTCCAGGGCATTTACCAAATACTGGCTGTTGCTACAAGTCACCAAAACGTGATGTGAACAGAACCACTCTTTAAAGGAAGACAAACAGGACCGCATATAAATAAAGAGTGAAGTTCACATCACCTCTTCTTTTCCTCGATGCAAAGCCCAAGCACTTAAATGCAACTGGAAAAACAACAAATTAAATCACTTCACTTTACTGGGAGTAACTGAACCAGGCTCACAGAAAGATGACATCACACCCCAGGGAATTGTAATACGCCATTTATCGGAAACATCATTCAATGTGCACAGATTAAACTTTGACTTCTGACACCATTTTTCTCCTAGTCCTGAACTAAGAAGATCATTCTGGAGACTGAATCATTTATGATTCGTCAAACGGGGATATCAGTAATAACTCCAGGTCAAAGCCTCAGTCCCTACATACTGATGTGAGTGATTAACACTAGTAAACATTTTTGATGCAGTTTGTCTCCCATTGAAGTCAGTGGCAGAACTCATTAAGAGAACCATATTGCACCCCCAATCCCTGTTGCGTTGTCTATGTACATTTGTGTGTGTGTTGTCTCCATATTTCTGAGAAACAGGACAACAGGCAGAAGCAGCATACGCAAGGTACCAGGCCTCCCAAAACAAAAATGAGCTGTTGTTTAGCTCCTGCACTGACAGATGTAGAACTAACAATAAAATTTAGCATTTATATGGAGCCTTTTGCATATGTTGACTCAGCAGTCCTTATGCGCAACACCCCAACAGTATTGTTGTTCCTGTAGTTTAGTTTGAGGGGGCAGGCTGAAGTGTTGCTTTGAACTGGGGACTGAACTGGTTCATACATCTCTCTTTTTCATCCATTTTTTTACAGTAGCTCTTGAGGGTGGAAAAAGAGCAGTTTAGGAAGTTTTGGGCTCAGATCTAGGGCTTTATAATTCCATGTCTCTGATATAAACTGTATGGCCTTGCTGGTTCTCTACAACATTACTTGGCCAAATATTAATGAGTGAATCATCTCTTAATCTGCGTGAAATACAATCTGAGTCATGGTATCTGTCTCTCCCCTGGCTCCTATCCTGGCAATGGGGCTAATTGCAGCTTCTCAGAGGGTGAGATTTCGATTAGGGAAACAGTGAAAGAGGGAAAGGCTTAAATTTCTCCCACACAGGGGCTGTCCATACAACATGCTAGCCCACACTCAGTGGTTCTGTGTGGGTTGTTTTGAACCGTGGGTTGTTTGTTGTATGGTGGGTTATCGTGTTGTCTGAACACAGCCAGGATGGCTTGTTAACTATGCAGAGTAGCTTATTTTTCTCGAACAAGCCACCGTGAGAAGCCATGGTTTGTTGCTGGGTTGTTCTGGGTGGTTAACAAGCCACACTGCATGGCTAACAAGCCACCTTGAGGAAATCATGCTGTATTCAGACAACACGACAACCCACCCTGCTGAAAATGTGTTACATACAGACAACACAGTAACCCACGATTCAACAAACAAACCACAGTTCAAAACAACTCAAACTCAACCACTGAGTGTGGGTTAGCGTGTTGTGTGAACAGCCCCACAGTGTTGTTTCCCCAATTTTTAACCCTTTTAAAAAGTTGCATATAGTTTGGCCTTTATTTTAAGTCACTGCAGGTCTGTGTTAGCATCAAGGCTGCTTTATGAATGGTCACTCATTATTTTACATACATATACATAAAGTCGTATGCATGTAGGGCTGGAATAAGTGCAGAAAAAGGGAACTAAAATGATCAAGGGTCTGGAACAATTCACCTATGAGGGAAGATTACAACAGCTCGGATTGTTTAACATGGAAAAAGGGTGAGCAAGGGGAGACATGACCGAGGTATACAGCATTATACATAGTGTGGAGAATGTGGATAGGGAGATATTTTTCTCCCTCTCTCATAAAGCTAGAACCCGAGGTCATCCCATGAAGGTGATTGGTGGGAGATTCAGGACAGATAAAAGGAAGTACTTCTTCACACAGCACATAGTTAAACTATGGAATTTGCTACCATAGGGTGTAGTGATGGCCACCAATTTGGATGGCTTTAAAAGGGGGCTGGATAAATTCCTGGAGGAAAAGGCTATCAATGGCTACTGGTCTTGATGGCTATGTGCTACCTCCAGTACCAGATGCAGTGAGCCTATGTACACCAGTTGCTGTGGAACATGGGTGGGAGGGTGCTGTTGCACTCAAGCCCTGCTTGTAGGTTGCTGGTCGACAGCTGGTTGGCCACTGTGTGAACAGAATGCTGGACTAGATGGACCCTTGGTCTGATCCAGCATGGCTCTTCTTATGTTCTTATGTGTTCTCAGGAGTAAGTCCCATTCAATTCAGTGGCTCTTACTTGCAGGTCAGTGTATGTAGGATTGCACCCTCAAACTTTAACTTAACGGTCACAGTCATAGAATCATAGAACAGTAGGGTTGGAAGGGGCCTACAGGGCCATCAAGTCCAATCCCCTGCTCAGTGCAGGAATCCAGGTCAGAGCATCCCTGACAGATGGCTGTCCAGCCTCGTCTTAAATGCCTCCAGTGTGGGAGAGCCCACTACCTCCCTAGGTAATTGGTTCCTCTGTCATATTGCTCTAACAGTTGAGAAGTTTTTCCTGATGTTCAGCCGGAATCTGGCTTCCTGTAACTTGAGCCCATTATTCCGTGTCCTGCACTCTGGGATTATCAAGAAGAGATCCTAGCCTTCCCCTCTGTGACAACCTTTCAAGTCCTTGAAGAGCACTATCATATCACCCTCAGTCTTCTCTTCTCAAGGCTAAACATGCCCAGTTCTTTCAGTCTCTCTTCATAGGGCTTTGTTTCCAGTCCCCTGATCATCTTTGTTGCCCTCCTCTGAACCCTCCCCAGTTTGTCTGCATCCTTCTTAAAGTGTGGTGCCCAGAACTGGACACAGTACTCCAGATGAGGCCTAACCAGTGCTGAGTAGAGGGGAACTAGTACTTCCCGGGATTTGGAAGCGATGCTTCTATGAATGCAGCCCAAAGTAGCATTTGCCTTTTTTGCCGCCACATCACATTGTTGGCTCATATTCAGCTTGTGATCGACAACAATTCCAAGATCCTTCTCACTTGTAGTGTTGAGCCATGTATCCCCCATCTTGTAACTGTGCATTTGGTTTCTTTTTCCTAGGTGCAGAACTTGGCATTTGTCCCTATTAAATGTCATTCTGTTGTTGTCTGCCCAGCACTCCAGCCTATCAAGTTCACTTTGAATTTTGTTTCTGTCTTCCAAAGTATTATCTATCCCTCCCAATTTGGTGTCATCGGCAAATTTGATCAGCATTCCCTGCACCTCCTCCTCCAAGTCATTAATAAAAATGTTGAAGAGCACTGGGCCCAGGACTGAGCCCTGCGGTACCCTGCTCATTACGTCTGCCCATTTTGAGAAGATCCCATTGATAAGCTTTGAGTCCGATTCTGTAGCCAACTGTAGATCCACCGGATCGTTGTTTCATCTAGCCCACTTTGAGCTAGTTTGCTCATCAGGATATCATGGGGCACTTTGTCGAAAGCTTTGCTGAAGTTGAGGTATATGATGTCTACAGCATTCCACGGTCCACAAGGGAGGTTACCTGATCAAAAAATGAGATCAGATCTGTCTGGCAGGATTTGTTCTTGACAAATCCATGTTGGCTTTGAGTAATCACTGCATTGTTTTCAAGGTGTTTACAGATGGATTGCTTTATCATCTGCTCCAGAATTTTCCCAGTCTGTATTCTTTGTTCTCCATTCCTCTCACTCAGTGATGGAGCCTGGTAATTTTAGGCTGAGAGGGGAGGGATTCTGCCTGGAAACAGGGCATGTGGGATGAGTCATTCCTGTGCACCCTTTTCCCAAGAGAATCAGGCTGCTGCCAGGCCATCAAATAGTTGTTTGGTGGGTTGGGGGGAGCCCAGTTCTGCTGCTACACAGGGCACACAGAGAGGACTCTCCTTATATGCCCTGTGTTGTGGCAGGATGGGGGGAGGGAATTGGAGAGGGAAGCATGGAAGGCCACATGGGCAGCCTCTGGAGGGTTCATGTGGTGCCCACCACCACTCTACACCAATACCTGCCAACTTAGGATAATGTCATGCATCAGATCAGGTGGACTCTAGGCCACAAAAACGTATACGTCATAAATGTGTTAATCCTTAAGCTTCACAAGACTCTTTGGTGTTTTGGCTGCAACAGACTAACACAGCTTCTCCTCTGAAAGCTACCCTAATATGCTTGCTGAACATCATCTTTGCTTTCCTTCAGAGTGCAGGCAAGGGTTGTTGATTAGTTGTTGATTATTAGTTGTTGATTATTATTAGTTGTTGATTATCAGCATCATCACTATTATTCCTTCAATACTGCTTCAAGTTTTCCCGTACTTGCATGAATGTATCCAAAACCACACTACCCATACCCAAGAGAGAGGTATAAACAGACTTGGAGTAACCCCAAGTTTTGCAAATGCCCAATAAGTCTTAATCTTTGTAAACCACCCAGAGAGCTTAAATAAATAAAAATAATAATAATTTAGGGGGAAAAAACATACCAAAGGGGTGACCCCCCACCTCCCAAACAGCCCCAGAAGGACTTTGTGGCCTTGAATGTTGACCAAGTGGGGAAAAAAATGATAATTGGGTGGGAGGGGGAATGGAACGGGTTGGCTGTAAAGGGAGGAGGGAGGAAGAGACAAATGCATCTAAAAAGTGTGAAAGGAACAATCCCATTATCTGGATAGGTCACTTCCTAATTCTCACTGAGAAACTATTTTAAAATGTTCCTGGCAACAAAAGTGAGAGCTGCCTGGGGCTATCAATAGAGAATGCAAAGATGTTAATGTAGTTGGGACTGAGTGCAAGTGTGTCTACCTCACTTCTCAGAATACCCCCAAATGGAGACCGCTTCTGAACAGACCAATAAGTACTGAGGATGGTTGGTGGGCATGAAATGCGAACTGACTGTTATGGGGAGTGGAGGGAGGGGGGATGGAATTGAGTGTCTGGAACCCTGAATATTAGTAGAGGTCTTTCATGACCTGCTCATGGGTTTCCCAGAATCATCTGGCTGGCTACGTTTGAAAGCATGTAGCTGGACTAGATGGACTGTTGTTCTTCCCCCATCATGGTGATAGTCCAATGAAACTAGGCTCTTCTCTTGGTGTTGCCACTATTTTTCTACCCACCAGTGTCCACTGGATTTCAGTTGTGGAATGACTTGCCAGTTGAAATGCACCTGCTGACCTCTTTCAATGTTTTTAAGCGGGAATTAAAGACTATTATTCTGGCAGGCCTTCCCTTTTTAGAACTCTCATTCTTCTTTGCTTATTCTTATATACTGTTTTTACGCTGTATTGTTTTTATTGATGAGTTTCTTGTTAAATTGTTTTTAACTTTGTATGCCACCTAGAGCATTTTGTATATTGGCAGGTTATAAACTGAATTATTATTATTATTATTATTATTATTATTATTATTATTAATTTACAAGGCCAGTCATAGAAATTGCTAGCTATCATCTACGGTGTTTGTAACATAATGCTTATCAGTTTCTGCTGAGGGTCAAATGGAGCAATTGTGGCAGTAAGCCCTTTGATGGAATGAGTGTGGAAATATACCCTTCGAATACTTGCTAGCAGTTCAATTATTCAATGAAAGTTGAAATTGTGTGTGCCTCTGCATGTTTGCTAAGTGCATAGAAGGGGCTAGAAATGCATCATGACAAGATCTGGTATTGTAGGAAAAGAGAAATGCTAAGTCTTTTAAGAATCTAAAATAGGTTATTTGATTCCCAGTTCCATTTTTAACCCACTGGTTACTGGGCAAAATTCTAGGATGATTGTTATAGAGGGGGTCAGGTTTGAAGTAGAATGGACTCTTTCAGCCATACAAGCAATGGAAAAGCTTATATATAGCTTACACACACACACACACACACCTATGATATTACACAGAGATTTAACATAACAATTCGGTTTTTCATTTTAGTGTCTGTTCCGGCAGCTGTTCCCCCAGCTCTTGAGCCTGAGACCAATAACATACACCAGCCAGCACCACGACTCTCTGTTTCCTCCCCTCGGACAACTGTGATTGCCAGCATGGAAACCCCCTCACAGGGTTTGCAGACGGTCATGAAGTGGAAAACGGTAGTGGCCATCTTCTTTGTGGTTGTAGCCTACCTGGTCACTGGGGGCCTTGTGTTCCGTGCCCTGGAGCAGCCAGAAGAAAGCAGCCAGAAGAACAGAATAGCCAATGACAAGGCAGAATTCCTTCAGGAGAACAACTGTGTATCCCAACAGGAGTTGGAGGCATTGATTAAGGTGAGAGAACTATGAGGGTTACATTGGGAAAACTTCTTGTAATGGCTCTGTGGTCCAGTTCAGATGTACCAGGAAACTATGGTTTCCTGCTATGTGAATGAGCTGCAGGAAGCCTCAGGCTTGTGTGCTCCCCCTCCCCTTCTCTTCTGTGGCCATGAGGAGGAGATCAAAAGCATCTCCTTTCAATTTTAAACTAAGCGCAGTTTTCCATGATGTCTGAACTCAGGAAACTGTGGTTTGTTTAAAATGAAGGGGGAGTGGACCTGTGGGCCTACAGATGTTTTTGAGCTCCAGCTCCCATTAGTCCCACTAGCATGGCTAATGGTCAGGAATGATGTCAGTTAAAGTTCAGCAACGCTGGAGGGCCACTGATTTTCCGCCTTTGGTTTAAACTCTGGTTAGGGAGAATAAACCATGATAAAACTGACATTTTGGTTCCTGGTTTGTTCTGGAAGCATAGTTCTCTTGAAGTTCAGGTTTGTTTTTTAGGTGACCCAACGGTCTGCTCTGGTAGAGAGACCCTTTGGATCCTGGACACCATTTCTTAAGATGAAAGTTGAGAAAAATGTTTTGAAGATATGCTTCCATTTCAGAATGTTTCCATCTTCAGGTGATAGCACATGCTGTCTCTCTCTCTCTCTCTCTCTCTCTCTCTCACACACACACACACACACACACACACACCCTTGGATGTCCCATTGTTAAATATACAGAAAAATATTGGAAGAAAGGTGGGATATAAACAAACATGCAGATTGTAACAGTGGCCTATTCATAGGTTAAGGAAAATATGAGAAAACTGAACATCGATCAAAATAGAGAGAGCTAGTCTCAAGACGTTGAAAATTAGCTTTATTCTTTAAGAAGCCCAAGAAAAGCAGAAAAAGAAATGGTTTACAGTAATCAAATCCTAACCAAAAGTATACTTCTGCCACATAAGCTCCAGAGCAAACAGATCTCTGCATAAACTCCACATGTAACTTAATTAGCAAGGATTCCGAAATGCGAGTGATTCTTATTTATTTATTTATTTATTTATTTCTATACCGCCCAATAGCCGAAGCTCTCTGGGCGGTTCACAAAAATTAAAACCAAACAACACACAATAAAACAATTTAAAATATATAGAACATTAAAACCACAATATAACAATACAACCACAATAAAACCTAGCAGCAGTGCAGGAGTTTAAAATACAGATTTAAAACAGCAAAGATAAAAATTTAGAAAGCTAAAATGCTAAAATGCCTGGGAAAATAAAAAGGTCTTCACCTGGCGCCGAAAGGAATACAATGTAGGCGCCAGGCGAACCTCACTAGGGAGCTCATTCCAGAGCCGGGGTGCCACAACAGAAAAAGCCCTCCTCCTAGTAGCCACCCGCCTCACTTCCTTTGGCAGGGGCTCACGGAGAAGGGCCGCTGATGATGATCTTAAGGTCTGGGCAGGCACATATGGGAGGAGGCGATCCTTCAGGTAACCTGGCCCCAAGCCGTTAAGGGCTTTGAATGTTAACACCAGCACTTTGAATCGGGCCCGGAAATGGACTGGCAGCCAGTGCAGCTGGAGAAGTACTGGCGTAATATGAGCTCGCAGGCCAGTCCCTGTTAACAATCTTGCTGCCCTATTTTGGACCAGCTGAAGTTTTTGGACCGTTTTCAAAGGCAGCCCCACGTATAACACATTGCAGTAATCCAGACGAGAAGTTACCAGAGCATGGATAACTGTAGCTAGGCTATCTCTGTCCAGATAAGGGCGTCGTTGGTATACCAGCCTAAGCTGATAAAAAGTGCTCCATGCCACTGAGTTCACCTGTGCCTCAAGTGACAGTTCTGGATCCAAGAGCACCCCCAAACTACGAACCTGATCCTTTAGGGGGAGTGCAACCCCCTCCAGAACAGGTTGAATATCACCTAGCCGGGCAGACGAACCACCCACTAACAGTACCTCCGTCTTGTCTGGACTGAGTTTCAGTTTATTAGCCCTCATCCAGTCCATTGCCGTGCCCAGGCACTGATTCAGAACAGCCACTGCCTCACCTGGTTTTGATGAGAAAGAGAGGTAGAGCTGGGTGTCATCTGCATATTGATGGCACCTCAGCCCACACCTCCGGATAACCTCCCCCAGCAGTTTCATGTAGATGTTAAACAGCATGGGGGATAAAATAGAACCCTGTGGAACCCCATGGCACAATTGCCACGGCACAGAGCAATAATCCCCCAGCACCACCTTCTGGAATCGGCCATCCAAGTAGGAGCGGAACCACTGTAGTGCAGTGCCTCCAACTCCTAACCCAGACAACCTATCCAGAAGGATACCATGGTTGATGGTATCGAAAGCCGCTGAGAGGTCCAGGAGAATCAACAGGGTCACACTCCCCCTGTCCCTCTCCCTGCAGAGGTCATCCCACAGGGTGACCAAGGCAGTTTCCATTCCAAAACCAGGCCTGAAGCCCGATTGAAATGGATCTTGATAATCCGTTTCATTCAAGAGTGCCTGGAGCTGTCCTACAACCACCCGCTCAAGCACCTTGCCCAGGAAAGGGATGTTGGCCACTGGCCTATAATTGTTAACATCCTCTGGGTCCAGGTTAGGCTTTTTCAGGAGTGGTCTAATTACTGCCTCTTTTAAAGTGGCAGGCACCACTCCCTCTCTCAAGGAGGAATTTACAACCTCCTGGACCCAGCCGGACAACCCCTCCTTGTTTGATTTAATAAGCCATGAAGGGCAAGGGTCATGCACACAAGTGGTCGATCGGACTTGGCCAAGCACCTTGTCCGCATCCTCAGGCCTCAGTAACTGAAACTGAATCGATGATTCTTGCATCTGCAGTCAGCCTATTAGGTGATTTCTAAATAGGGATTAAAAAGCCCACGGAGACAAACTGTTGGTAATATGTGGAGGCCTCTAGCTTAATCCCTCGATCTCAATTCAGCACATGGGGTAGTGATCAAAACTGTTATCATCTGGCAGCTGTATGCTGGCCTGTGTGACATGCATTTCATCTTGCTACGGTTCCCAGTTGATAGGTGGCTCTATTTCCAGAAATTTTCTTTGCCAGACTAAGCAGGGGTCCAAAGTATAAGTGGCCTTTGAGATCTGATTTTACTCTGTGCCTTTCAATGGGGAGAGGGAGGAGAAAGGCCACCCTCTTGCTGTTCATGCTGTGTGTGTTTTGTGGGCCAACAAAGGACTTGGTTTTGGTACTTTTAATCTGGCACTTTCATTTGTAGTAAGAACTGGCTGAAACCATTGCTCATTAGGCCAGTACAAATTGTAATAAAGAACAGTTCTTTGTGATGTGTTTGATCAAAACAAGGTTTTATTAAACATTTTTTAAAAATTTGAATATCAAAGAAAGGCAGGTGTTTTTTTTTTTAAAGAAATATCTGTATTCACTGGGTCAAAACATCCTGTCTGTGCAATAGGTTTGAAAGAAACTGAATAACAACTGAGGCAAACTCAGGCAGATTTTGGAGAGTCCCCATATTTGTGTATATCCAGACATCTGCTGGTTTAAAATTAAACCACAATTACTCCTAAAAATGGTTGGGAGTATTGCAACCTCATCTGCAAGTTATTGGAAGGGGGCAGTGTTGCAGTTAGTTAATGCACTGGATTTTTGATCACAGCTAGCCTTAGGATCCCTATAGTCTGCAGTGGGACTTCTTCGTTTTGCTCCTCCCCTTCCTCCCCCACCCCTTTCTGACTTCCACCATTGCTGGGAGCAGATGTGTTTGCTCTCTCGCTCTTGCCTCTGTAGCGGAACACAAACTGGCGTGAACAAACTTTTTTTGAAACTCTGCGCTGTACCTGCATTGTATATGGAAGAACATTTGTGAGTAAACCTATTTTACTTTTCTTCACCAAAGAAGGTTGTGGGCTCTTTTTATTCTAAAATATCCCCATGTGCATGTGGGACTGTGTAAACATTCAGTAAACACTCAGTCTGTTTTGCCTTTTGTTTTTTTCTCTGTGAATTGCCTTTTTAACAGGAGGCATTACTACTAAATAATTCCATCAAAAATTATCCTCTGTGAATTTTGAATGGCAAATATATTTCAGCTTTCCCCAATGACCATGCCGGCTGGGAAGGGAGTTGCTGTCCAACACATTTGGAGGGTGCCAGTTTGGCGAAGGTTGTTTTATTTATTGCTATTATACCCCTCTTTTCCTCCAAAGATCTCAAAGCAGTTTCCACATGGTACTAAGATGTCTCTCATCTAGGGCAGCCAGATCTGCTTGGCTTGATGTCTTATGTACCAAACTTTGGGCAAAATGCTCCTCCAGTATTCCCCGAGTACATAAATATTTGATAGTCTGCATTTGATATCAGTGATATTTGATTTCAATGTTTGATATGTGATAGTTGATATCGAACAGTGGTTGATAGTTGGCATTAATGATATGTCATATTGGATAGTTTTTGATAATTGGCATGCAACAGTATTTCACAGTTGACATGTAATAGTAGTTAGTATTTGATGGCATTTGATATATGCCATACAATGGTGTATAGTATTGTGTCGCCCCGGCCATGGGCATTGAACTCTTAGGTTAGAAGTGCCAAGATAGTGATACTTCAGACTCAAAGGTTTGCTTACAAGGAGACTTTATTGAGTAACTTACAGCACACAGGTGTACCCAATGGTTGGATCAGACAGCTTCTCTGAACCCTGAGCCACTGGGTCCAATGGGTCTTATACTCTACAGGTTAGCAATAAGCAGTGTAACAGCAGCACGCGCCCCTAGTGTTCATTCTCCGCATAGGCTAGCAGTGTTTGGTTCTCAAGCATACCCACCTGCAGCTTTAAGGTAAACAAACTCTGCTTCTCAGGCTCATCAGTGATAAGACATTCTCCTCATTAGCAAGGAGTGTTCTGAGAAGACTGTTATTGGCCTTTTGACTCATCTGCACATGCTCAGAGGCTTACTAGCATGGGAATTGCACCAATAATGAACTTAAGCAAGCATTATGGATCTCTAGGCCCCTTTAACACTATAAATGACTTGGCTACACTCCTGGGGCCAATACAAGTATTTAATTAACACCAGTCAAAAGATTCCAGTGTCTAAAGTGCTTATACTTCAAAGAGAGAGGTAACATTTCACATTGAAACTCTGAATGGTGAAACAGGATATTTTGAATATTTGTCAATATTCACTGCAGTACTAAACTTGGATAAGCAAAGCAGCAGCTGGCAGCTGGCCTGGCCCAGATGCTCCAAATCTGGCTGCACTGGTCAAAAACCAGCAAGTTGCCAATCTTACATCAGCAATATGAGTTGATGGCCTTCTTTGCAAATGTAAAACACAAACTGAACTTTCAGGTGATAAATCTCTTTTCAGTAAGAACTGCTGGTTTTGTGCCACTGGCTACATTCCACTCTGCCAAAACTGCAGAATGAACTGGAATGGCCTCCAGTCCAATGCGGGGAAGATAATAAAAGCACCACCTCACTGGATTGGAAATGTGTGTGTGTGTGTGAGTGTGTGTGTTGTGTGTCACAGTCTCGGTTGCAGTAGACCAGGGGTGGGCAAAGTATGGCCCTCCAGATGTTTTGGCCTACAACTCCCATCAACCCTAGCCAGCACAGCCCATGGTGAGGGATCATGGTAGGCCAAAACATCTGAAGGGCCACACTTTTCCCGCCCCTGCTCTAGACTTTGCCATAGCACTTCAAGCTAAGCATACCCGCTTCACTGGAATCAGGTTAGGATGAGGGATTATGACTGGTGTGAAATTATCTGGTGAACTTCATGGTTGAGCAGGGACATAAACTAGGACTCTCACATTCAAGAAGTGTTTACAACACAGGCATGAATTTCACTCATGAAAGATACGCCAGATCCTTATTATTTTTTCCCCCAATCCACAGAATTTCACCTGAGGGCTCTATGTTACACATTTCATTTCTACACTGAGATATTGAAACCTCTTTACATCTCTCATTTGGTTCTCTCCCAGCTGCTTTTGCTGGACAGAAATTTTATTCAGTAGAGTTTGGCTGGACTCTGGAGAAACCAAATTTCATGTTCCATAAAATTATCCCATTGAATTTCATGTCCTGTATCATTATTGCATATAGTTTATATCCCGCCTTTCCTTATCCAAAGATAAATCCAAAGCGGCTCAGAAGTTACAATAATTAAAAAGTCATTGTAATAATATGTATAGAACTCAGAAGTAAAACCAGGAATAGCAAGGAAGTGGAGGACTGGATATATACAATATGTGTGTTCCATATTTCAGGTTGGGGTTAAAACCAAGTTCTGGGCCCCAACAGGCTGGAGACTGTTGTTCTACCTTCACTGTCTTTGTGCCCTCCGGATAGGGAAGGGGCAAAAGTTGTTTGGTTTGTATTTTAATACGAACTGACCTAATTTAAAATTCCTGAAGTAATACGTAAAGTGGAATGAACGCAGTAATCATTCGGTTATTGCACTTTTCCGAATATTGTGATGCAATTCTCTGATCATAAACTGTCAACAAAAAATTGTACATTAGAGTAAATTGCACAGGAAAAGGAATAGTGCTTGCAAAATAAGCGTACGTTAGGGGAAAGTGTGTACAAAAATGCATCTTTTTTGCATAAGAATTTTGGTGCAGACTTTTGAAAAACATGCAAACTGATGTGGGAACAAGACGGAACAAGTGTTTTCTTGAAAAAAAGTAAATGTTAGAGAAAGTGAAACAGACAGATTTGTCCATCCCTAACTCCTGATGTTTTGGAGTACAACTGCCAGCACACTGGCCATGATGGCTGGGGCTGATGGAGTTGTAGTCCAAAACATATGGAGGAGACCAGGTTGGAGGAGGCTGCATCCTCACCATGAATATCAAAGACTCTTTTCTCCTGAGCATGGCTGTGCGTGTTTTGCCATGCATTGCGATTTTGCTTTTTTCCAGGCAGAGAGCATTTTGTCCTGTCCTTTAACCTCAGTAAGTTAATAAATGATCACTGACCTAATGAACAGAAACGCAGTATCATTATACAAGCCAGGTATTCTGAGCAGACATCAGCTGAGGGGAATTCACTTTTGTCCTTAGGCATTCTTTTGACTCAAATGGGAATCGTTTCTGAAAAGTAAATTAAATAGGTTTAGTTGCTTATCATATCAAAATGGCTTACAGCCAGAAAGCACACAGTATTAGAATGGATTTTTGTCAGCAAAGGAAAATTTCTGTTGCTTAGATGCTGGAAAATTGGTAAGCACACCACACAGATACATGCATTTTGAATATAAACGAGCCCCAAAGCTGTGGTTCTAAGGAAATCAAGTGAAGGGCGAGCATACAGAATGGTATTTTGGACTGGGAAAGAGTTAATCACTTTGCTGTTGTACTTCCATGTGGATTTTTAAAAAATAGCGACACCTCTTTACAGTTGGCAAAGTGACTTACTGCATTGCACCAACTGCTGACCTGGCTGAAAAAAAGTGTGTTTAGAATAACCGTGTGTGTGTGTGGTGGTAGAGCATCTGCCTTGGACTAGGCTGCCGTAGATGCATTCAATGCTACATCCAGGCAAAAGCATTTAGTATCAGTCTGAAACTTCTTGCAAAAAGGAAGGAAGGAAGGTTTTTTTTTTATTACTTGGCTCATGATCCTCAGAATGTCAATGTAAGATTCCTTTTAATCTACAAAGAAAGTCTCATGGAACAGATCTAATGTTTAGCAGGAAGGATTTTAATATAGGAGACTTTGGCCTGATAAGGACAATGAACTCACCAAGTAGTAAGATCTTTCCACCATGGACTTGCTCCGTCATCTGTATGCTGGTTTTGACCTTACACATCTCAGGACCACAATACCTGCCGGAGTGCCTCTCCCAGCACTAACCAACCCACACAGCACACTAATAGTCTAAGGGAGCAATCCTATGGCTGCTAGACAGCAGCTAGATGGCCAAAGGATATGTTGTTTTCCAGGAACTGACCTCAGAGTCCATGCTCCGAGGTCGGTTCCCGGAGAACCGACCTCCCTTCACTTCCACACTGCCTCCAAGGCAGCATGGAACAGCCCCGTCCTCTGCGCTCACAAGAGGAGCATGGAGTGGCCAGAAAGGGGCATGGCTGGAGGTGTTCCAGGGCGGGGAGAGCGTAATTGCCTGCATGACACAACCTATGTGTTGTACAGCAGCCTCCTTCCCCGCTCCATGCTCCTGTGGTTAGACAGCTGCAATCGGCTGTCTAGCTTGAAAAAGCAGGGCAGGAGAAGCACGGAGGGAACGATCCCCTCTGTGCTTCTCCTGCCTTGGTTTGGATAGGCAGTCGCCTCCGGGTTTGGAGGTGGCCGCCTATCTAGATAGGATTGCTCCCTAAGGCCCTCATCCCGGTCCCTCCTCTGAAGGAGTCTTGGAGGGCGGCAACAAAGGAGAGCACCTTCTCGGTGGCAGTCCCCCAATTATGGAATGAACTTCCCAGTGGGGCCTGCCTGGCACCAACATTGTCAACTTTTCAGTGCCAGGTTAAGAACTTCCTCTGCTCTCAGGCTTTTGTCAGCATATGAGAGGTTTTTAATCAGGTTGTGGTATATTGTTTGGGTGTGTGTGTATGTGTGTGTTCTTTTTATATGTTTGTAGCTAAACTGTTTTTATATTATGCATAATACTGTATTTTTAAGTTTTTAGTCTTTGCAAACAACCCAGAGAGCTTTTGCTATTGGGTGGTATAGAAATGTAATAAATGGAATGACATGAAATAACCACTGTGTGGCCACCTTTTTCTTTGTCACAGATTCCACTGCAGAGGTAGCCATCCTGATATTTTGGCCTACAACTCCCAATAGCCCTAGCTAGCATAGGCAATGGTGAGGGATGATGGGAGTTGTAGGCCAAAACATCTGGAGGACCACATGTTGCCCACCTGTTCTAGAGTGTGTTAAATGCTGAGGTCTTATTAATGGATAAGGCTTCCCCACATTAGCCATTTGATGAATCAGTCATCTATTTTAGCAATCCATGGCAGGTGACAGTGACTGGGTTCAGATGACATGCCATGAGTCCTTGGTTATTTAACCCATGATGAACCACAGCATCTGCAGGCACCATGTTACAGATTGGGGGTTGTCATGTCATGTGAACCCAGCAAGCATGAGGGTTAAACAACCATCGCATAACCCTAAAACAGACCACGGTTATTTAACCTCTGCATGGTTGTTTAACCACACTTGCTGGGTTCGCATGACATAACCCCAAGCAGAGATTGTGTATTCAAAATGGCGGCCAGACATGCCCTGCATGCACAGTAGCCTCACTATAGGTTAAATAAACCACAGTGGGCTGTCGTGTCATGTGAACAGCCCCAATGAGTAGAAAACATTCTCCCTGAGCTATGGAATCTTGTAGCTGGACAAGGTAGAGTTGTCTTTTAAGGAACATCTTGTATTCCCTGCTTTTTGGGTTTGAGTGATGGGACCTGCTGATTCTGATGCACAAGTGGAACCCACCACTTGTGCAACAGAAATTAACACTTCCCAGAGGAATCCCCCAAATGAACGGAAGCAGTCGTTTCTGGATTGGGAGAGGCCGGCAAGGCCAGGCTGGCCTCTCTAGGGAGTTCATTCCATAATTGTGGGGCTGTCACTCATTTCTGGTTGCTCCCAGAAGCACTTAATTTCTGTTCCACAGGTGGCAAGTGCTGCTTGTGAATGGGAATTGGTGAGACACAGAAGAATCGGTGAGGGTGTAAGCAATCTGTTGGATACTGCCCGCAGGCTTTAGTTTTTTAGACCTTTTGTACTTAATGTTATTGTTTTATCTCTGCTATATGGTTTATATTGTGACTATTTTATTGCTGTTGTTGTTTTAATTTTATGTATGCCACCCAAAGAATTTTGGTTATGAGGCAGGACAGAAATATAATAAGCATATAAAAACTCATACTTACCTTACTGCAAACTTGCTGTTTATTGCTGAACTACACAGTACAGAAACTGAAAAATACTGATGGGAAAGCGTAAAGATGGGGCCTTGCTCCAGTGCAAAATAATAATAGGTTCTAAATTTAACCCCATTATAATTGGATTACTACACTGTGTTTGAGGGAGGTTATTATTATTAAGGGCGCAATCCTATGGGGATAAGTAGCCACCTCCAAACTTGGAGGCATCAGCCTACCCACTGCAGGGCTGAAGAAGCATGGAGGGGATTGTTCCCTCTGTGCTTCTCTTGCCCTGCATTTGCGGCTAGACCGCCGATTTCGGCGGTCTAGCCATGGGAAGACCTTGCTAAGTGGAGCAGGGAGGTCAGGGATGGTGGGGCCCAGCAGGCACAGGAATGTTGGGTTGGGGCCAGCATGTGTGGCCCCATTCCTGTCCCCACTTTGAACCCTCACAAGTTCTACACAGTGCCGAAGGCAGGTTCAAGAGTGGATTGACTGGCAGAGAATTCAGTCCCCCATCGTTGCCTTTTGGAACTGGCCACTGCCAGAAGAAGGGTACTGAGTTAAGATTTAAAGCATCCTGAATGTAGTGGGAAGGGGATGGAGAAAGGAAGAATTCAACCTGATTATTTATAGGTGGATCCCCGGCACATGTATAGAGTTTCACACTACATCCATGAGATGTAACGATGGCCACCAATTTGGATGGCTTGAAAGGTGGATTGGACAAATTCCTGGAGGAGAAGGCAATCACTGACTACTAGTCCTGTCGACTATATACTACCTCTAGTATCAGAGGCAATATGCCTATGTACACTAGATGCTGAGGAACATGGGCGGGATGGTGCTGTTGCACTTGTGTCCTGTTTGTGGATTTCCAGAGGGCATCTGGTTGGCCACTGTGGGAACAGAATGCTGGACTAGATGGACCCATGCTCTGATCCAGCATGGCTCTTATGTATTTATGAGATGGTTCAGTCCACCATTAAAATCAACTCATTTATGGTAAATTTTATCACTTCTGGAAGTTGGAGGGATTGTGTCCCAGGAAGACCAAATATATGATGGGAGAAGTGCTAGATTTCACATATACATGTTAATGGATCAGCCAGATCTATATAGTTCTCTAGAGGCTGTTTGGGAATTGTGGTATTTTGGCCGGGTGGGCTAGGAATACAGCTTTGTTCTGGGCAAAGCTTCTTAAAAATCCCTTAGCTTTGATTTACTTCCTACAGTAAAACATGATGTTTAGATGGAATTGCCTGATACTAATGTGTTCTGCTAGGAGTGGGAGTGTTTGTGCACTGGTGGAAACCATTTGGTCTTTGTGCCCCTAATAAAATGTTCAGTGTTATATCTTTTCTTAAGTTATCAGAGGTGAGGGGATGTATGCTGTGAAGGCAGGGCGCATGCCTCTCCATAGTACTGTAGCTTCTGCATGGAGACATTGTAGAGTTCATCCACGTAGATAAATTTGTGACATGAAGGCAGGACAAAGAACTTTTAACAGGAAAAAAAAGAGCGTGTAGAGCAATCTTCCCCAACCTGGTGCCCTCGATATGCTTTGGATTACAACTCCCATCAGCCCCAGCCATCATGGCCAGTGGTTAGGGTGCTGGGAGTTGTAGCCCAAAACATCTAGAGGGCACCAGGTTGACAAAGGCTGTTGTACTGATCCCAGAACCCAAGATGCGTTTGTACGTAAGCTCTTGGAGTAAACAAAAACACAAACAGAACAAATGATATTTTACAAACAAGAATACAGAAGGTAAGTAAAATTTGGGGTCATGATTAACCTGAAATATCTCCTAATATGGCTAATTGTATCTTGCATAATTCCTTTTTGTACGTCACTTTGTGAGGGCATGACCTTAAAAAATGGCCAATAAATAAAGAAGAGCCATTCCATTGCATGCTGCAGTCATTTGGAAATGATAACCAATGGCACATTGATTGTCACTTCAGAGTAATTGCTGGCTTGTTAGCATTTGTGTCTGCCAAGGGGCAAGTAGCTGTCCCAGGGCTAAAGCTACTTCACACATTATGCATCTCCCACATGAGAAGTATAAAACCTCCTGTTATTTCCACAAATACTTTTACAAAGTGACATATTATCTTTGGAAGGACGCTTGCCCACAACAGTTGATGTATAATTTAATCAGGGATAGAATTTTCCTTATTTCACAAGTTATTTTAGATCCTAGACGTATGATGCAATAGGCTGGCTGGCTATTTCGCATAGTTCTGTGGTTTACACAGTAGAGTTCAAACAGATGAATGCCCTATCATTGTGTTGGGTTATTGTGCATCATTCCCCATTCTGTGAAACTGACTGAATATCACATCTTCAGTCCGAATATTATGTGAATAATATTATATTATGAATATTATGAATAGTCTGAATATTATGTGCAGTTTGTATATTGCCAAGGTGATTTGTTTCTTGATTTTACCCAACATCAGGCAGATCAAGGCAGGCAGTTGTCCTAAGGCTTTATTAGCCAACATAAATATTACAAAATAGACCCACTGCTTTTTATCCATGGCATATATGAACACCAGCAAATCATTCAACGGGTCCCAAATTATGGTGTATCCCCCAGGCAAAGGCATGATACCTTCTTTCCCTTGGTGGACTGGGTCTCGTTCCAGGTTGTAGCCATAGCACCTCTCCGGCTTTAGTGGTCTGGAATCCCAGAGGCAAGAAGGAGAGAGGCAGCAGTGGAGCCAGCAGCTTTTGGTAGCTGACTGTCACACCAGGCATCCACTGGCAACTCCCTTTCTGTTTCTCCAGCTGTCTTTTATAGTCCATTAGCAGGGCCTTGCAGCAGTCTGTCCTGTAGGCTTAGTCCATCCCACCTGTGCTGATTACCTACGCTTGTGGGAAATGCAGCATCACCACCCAGTCCTAGCAGTCTCTGCTTAAAGGGATATTCCCATGGCTGCTCATAGCAAGCAGCCCTATAGCTTGGCAGCTTCTAGGAGCTGCTGTGTTCAAGCTTTTTCCTCAGGAGTAGAGGCATGAAGGGAAGCTGTGACAGGTCACACCTGACTCCTCCAAGTACAACTCATCTTCCGGTAGGTTCCCAATACAGTTAGTCATCTGTGCATTTGTCACTTGGCGGTATACTGTTGTAATATATTCTTTGTGAGACTGCTTTCAAGGACTCTTTGGAAACTTGAACAAGTATAGAAGGTGGCATTCTGCCACCTAACAGATGTGGATCCCATGTTACACCAGAATCAACATAGGCTTCCTCTTACCTTTTGATAACAATGGAATTAACAGAATGCTGGATTAGATGGACCCTTGGTCTGATCCAGCATGGCTCTTCTTATGTTCTTAAGATGCACATTTTGACTTATAAAGACTAAAATGCCTTGGATCCAATATATTTGCCTCTGCTGCTTAAGGTTATGAAGAGGACTGCATCTTTGCACACATTGCACCCTTTGGTGAAACCTTTCCCAATGGTGGCTTCCCAAATATTGTTGGACTACAACTCTCATCATCCCTAGCCAGTATGGCCAGTGGTCAGAGATGATGGGAACTGTAGGCCAAACACATCTGGGGACCTAAGGTTGAAAAAGGGTGCTCTAAAGTCTGTCCCTCAGCTATGGAAGTTCCCTCCCATGGAATCTCTAAAAGCCCAAACTTTTTTCAGGGTCAGTTTGGGCAGCTGGTTCTTTTAAGTTTTTGGATATTCACTCGAACTTGTATCTAACCTATGTGTCTTTCTATGTACCTGGAATTTTTAAACTTTTAAAAGTTTTATATTATGTTTTTTAAGTTGTATTTTATGGTTTTAATTGTGAACTGCCCAGAGAGCCTCAGCTATTGAGCAGTATAAAAATGTAATAAAAATAAATAAAAGTAAAATAAACATGCTACATAAGAACATAAGAAGAGCCCTGTTGGATCAGACCTAGGTCCATCTAGTCCAGCATTCTGTTCACACAGCGGCCAACCAGCTATCGATGGAAAACCCACAAAGCAGGACAGGGGCGCAACAGAACCCTCCCACCCACGTTCTCCAACAACTGGTGTACATAGGCTCACTGCCTCTGGTACTGGAGGCAGCACATAGCCATCAAGACTAGTAGTCATTGATAGCCTTTTCCTCCAGGAATTTCTCCAACCCACTTTCAAAGCCATCCGAACTGGTGGCCATCTTGTGGTAGTGTATGCCACAATTTGACTATGTGCTGTATGAAGACTGTGTGCTGTATGTGCTCTATGTCCTTCCTTCTATCTGTCCTGAATGTCCCACCAATCAGCTTCATAGGATGACCCCCTAAATTAGATCCCTTTAGGGCATGGGCGGGCAACTTGTGGCCTGCCAGAGTTTTTGGCCTGTTACTCCCATCACCTCTAGCCAGCATAGCCAATGGTGAGGGATGATGGGAGTTGTAAACCAAAACATCTGACGGACCACTTCAAGGACCTGCTCTAGGGCATCTTAGCATTTTCTGATGCAAATTGATTTTTTTTCCTGTGCAAATGACTGTATGCAAACTAACCTAATTTGTACTGGAAAATTTCCCAATTCAAAATTTTCCAGAAAACCGACATTACTGGTTGTATCTAAAGTTAGTCAAATGTAAGTCTCATTTATTTCAGTGAGTCTACTCTTAAGTAGGACTAACATTGGTTATAACCTGTTAACTGTTTTGAGCTTTTGGGGTTAAAGGCAGTTTACAGATTTAAATAAACATCCTACTTTGTTGTTCACCTCACATCATGGAGACTTTTGCTCTTATTATTTTATTGAAAACATTTTTATACCACCCTTCAATTAAAAATTTCCAGGATGGTTTACCATAGGTCATAAAACACAATAAAACAACAGTAATCAATAAAAGAATAGTTGACAACAGTAAAATTCCAAGTGCTGGATTTGACCTTTAAAGCCCTAAATAGTTTGGGGCCAGGCTATTTGAAGGTCTACTCCTATGTAAACCTGCCTGAGACCTAAAATCAGCATCAGAGGACCTGCTTGCTGGCCTGGCATTCAAATCTGTGTGATCACAGTAGGGACAGGGCCTTTGTAGTGTCAGCCCCTTCTCTGTGGAATTACTTCCCAATATTCATTTGGGAGCAAATTGAACTAGTTCCATCAATTCTGGCCTTCAAAACAGCTTTGAAGACCTAGCAGTTTCGAATTGCTTTTGACTGAGATTACTTTGCTGATTATGCTGCTGGCAATTTCTCTTTGACATTGCTTTTGTGCTGGCTTCAACTGTCTAAATGGTTTATTCACTGTAGGTACTGTTGTTTGTTTTTGACATTTTTGATAGTCATGGTTTGAAATTGTGTTGTATTATTGAAATTGTGATTTTATGGCTCATATTTGTTGGAAGATACCTTGGGCAGACTTTGTCCTGAAGGGCAGCCTAAAAATATTTAAATCAAAATAGAATAAAGGCATAACTATAAACAATCCCAGCAGAAATAAAAAATACTGAAAGTCTAGGAAAATAAAACTGTATTTGCCTGGCACCTGAAAAACATTAGTGTAGGCATCAGGTGAGTTGCCTTGGGGAAAGAGCTTTATATGCAGGGTGCAGCAACCCAAAATGCCCCCACCTTGGTTGCCACTCACCCCGTGCCAGCTCCAAATTTTTGAGGGCCCTTAGGCAAGACACCCTCAATGGGCCCTGTTCCTCAGTGAGTCTGCCTTCTCACCACCATTATCACTAGTTGCTATTGCTCCTCATCCTCTCTCTCTCATCATTGCTACCACTTGTTTGCTTGACAGGCAGAGAGCCAGTGAGCAAATAAGCAGTGGCATCTACTGCTCCTCCTTCTCACTAACATTGTTGTCTGAGCCAAAGCAGAGACGGACAAACAAGCAGATTGCAATGGTGAAGAGGAGGAGCAAGTCTAGAGGGCTCTTGCAAGTAGGCCCCTGCTGGGGTCTGGACCCTTGGCAGGTGCCCAGTCATACCTACTCTTGACACCAATCCTGTACTCACCTCACTTCAGACGTCAGGGGTATCCAGAGAAGAGCTTCCAAACGAGATCTTTGTGTACCGACAGGTTGGTGCTGCTATTCAACTCCGTTGTGTGTCACTCCAAGATGATCTTTATTCATCATTGATTTATGAACAGCATCTTTATATCCATTAATAACAAGTTGTCTGGGTGGTCAAATGCTCTTGTAAAGGTTACATAATGATAACCAAATGGGATATGCTAGCAAAATTGTGCAGGAATTTAATATCACCACCTGTTTTCTTGTTTTCACACAGCAGCAATAATGTGGGAAATTAATTGGCCACGAGGGAATATCACTTTCGGTGTTGAATATGTCACCTGACAACCATTGTCCAAGATTTCTGCAGGTCTATGTTCCTATTTACCCTTCATTCACTCTTTAACAGATGTTCTTGCAGAGTGTGGCTAGAGGCTAATTTATTTTTTAATGAAGATAGTGGTTCCAGAGAATAAGATGGGAACTTAAATGATGTATTTTGTATGGCAGCCTCCCCAAAGCAGGGAAAGTGGGTGATTTACCAAATAATTTAAAAATGTAGAATGAATATGGAATCCTTCAATGTTTGGAATCTGGGCCCATTGTCTGCCTTCAGCGGGACGCATTGCATGAAGGGAGATCATCATCTTTATCTACCAGATATATTCTGGAAGGTTCTAGAATTCTGCACTGAAACAAATTGATGAAAAGTAATCAAATTCATGCACATTTCAAAGATATGTATCTTTCATGTGCTGTATTGATTGCTTTAACAACCTCAGATACATAGACGATACCACCCTAATGGCAGAAAGCGAAGAAGATCTAAAGAGCCTCTTGTTGAGGGTGAAAGTGGAGAGTGCAAAAGCGGGTTTGAAACTCAACATTAAAAAAACGAAGATCATGGCATCTGGCCCCATCACGTCCTGGCATATAGAAGGGGAAGAAATGGAAGCAGTGACAGATTTTATTTTCTTGGGCTCCAAGATCACCACAGATGGTGACTGTAGCCATGAAATTAATAGACACTTGCTCCTTGGGAGGAAAGCTATGGCAAACCTAGACAGCATAGTAAGAAGCAGAGACATCACCTTGCCGACAAAGGTCCGTCTAATCAAAGGTATGATTTTCCCAGTAGTAACGTATGGCTGCGAGAGCTGGACTATAAGGAAGGCTGAGCGCCGAAGAATTGATGCTTTCGAACTGTGGTGCTGGAGAAGACTCTTACGAGTGCCCTGGACTGCAAGGAGGTCAAATCAGTCCATCCTAAAGGAAATCAACCCTGAGTGCTCATTGGAAAGACAGATCCTGAAGCTGAAGCTCAAATATTTTGGCCACCTAATGCAAAGAGAAAACTCCCTGGAAAAGACCCTGATGCTGGGAAAGATTGAAGGCAAAAGGAGAAGGGGACAGCAGAGGATGAGATGGCTAGATAGCATCACCGATGCAATGAATATGAACTTGAGCACATTCCGGGAGGGAGCAGAGGACAGGAAGGCCTGGTATGCTATGGTCCATGGGGTCACGAAGAGTCGGACACGACTTAATGACTGAACAACAGCAACAATTAATTGCTTTAAAAAATATTTGGCTTAAAAAAAAACAATGTGGGTTTTCTGTTTTTTTAGGCCCACATAGAGAAAGATTGATTGGGACTTTGATTAATGAGTGAAAGGGAATTTGAGTTGGCAGAGAGGAATGCAGAGACCTGTGTTGAATGGAGAAGTCTAACTCTGAGGGAGCCATAGCTCAATGGTAGAACACATAATTTACCTACAGAAGGCCTCAAGTTCAATCCCTGGCATCTCCAAGGCAGGCTGGAAAAGATTCCTTTCTGAAACTTTAGAGAACCTTTGCCAATCATGTAGACCAGGGATGGATAACCTCCGTGACACAGCCCTCAGGGGTTCCCTGTCCAGCTCACCATCTTCTTCCCCAGTCCCTCCCCTCTCTCCCAGCATGGAAAAGCCCTAATCTCTGATCAGCTGCTAATTGGAGATAAGAACTTTTCCATGCAGGTGAGAGTGGGGAGGGCCTGGAGAAAAAGCTGCTGAGTGATTCAGCCCTGTTTCCTTCTGAAGCTTGTCCTGCTTGCTTGTGACTAGACATGCTGCTCATGCTTACCTCTGAGTAGACATGCAGAGGCTTGGTATTTTTATTTATTTATTAATTACATTTTTTTAAGGAAGTATTATTTGGGATGCTATTTGAAAGTGCTGCTGAGTGATTTAGCCCTGTTTATTTCTGAGTAGACATGGAGAAACCTTGTCCTGATTACGTCTCAGTAGGCTTAAAAACAACAATAATAGCATTTTAGCCCCACCCACTCTGTCTTTGGCTGCAGCCACTTTGCTTTCAGCCCTTCCCACTGAGACCTTTTCCAGATTGGAATTCAACTCTCAGTCTGAAAAAGGTTCTCTGCTCTTGGTGGAGACAATACCGAGCTAGATGAAGCAACGGTTTGACTTGGTATTAGGCAGCTCCCTATGTTCAATGATGGCCTTGTAGGCCCCTTCCAACCCTCCTATACTATTCTATGATTCTCACCCGCTCCTGTGTTCCTTACTAAAACTCAGTTGTTTCTAGGGATGTCAGAGAATTCTGCCACGGATTCCAGTGAGGCCAGATTCATTAGAATCCGCCCCCCCGGAATCTGTGGTGGAACGGCCTCCCGCCCCCCCGTGAAATCCCGCCGCGATGGAACTTACCTGGGGCAGATGTGGCAGTGGCAGCTCCGGCAGCGGCGGCTGGTCTCCTGGCCAGCCGTGGCTGGGCTGCTGCGGCCGCCATTTGCAGCCTTGCAGCCATGATAGGCTACGTAAGTATTTACGTAGCCTATCACGGCAAAGAGCAGGGACGCAAATGGCAGCCGCTATGCCATTTGCACCCTTGCTCTTTGCCGTGATAGGCTACGTAAGTTTTTATGTAGCCTATCACAGTAAAGGCAGCCACACAAATGGTGGCGACTATGTGGCTGCCTTCACCAAACTGCCATTTGCGTGGCTGCCTTTACCGTGATAGGCTACGTAAAGACGTAGCCTATCACGGCAAACAACAGGGGCGCAAATGGCGGAACGGCATTTTACGTAGCCTATCACAGCTTACTTACTCACGGCTTACGTAGCCTATTACGGCTGCTTGCAAGGACACAAATGGCGGCCACTACAACGGCCGCCAATTGCGGCTGCAGCAGCCTGGCTGTGGCTGGAACTCCGGCTGCGGACGGCCCTGGCTGGTGGCTCCACGGACCTGGCTAGGAAGGATGCTGGGGGGAGGGATGGAGCGCCTCCCCCCCACTGCGGACGCCCCTGTGTGGAGCCAGGTAAGGGATTCGTACATCCCTAGTTGTTTCTAATCTGTTAACCAGAGAAAGCTCATTGGAAGGACAGATACTGAAGCTGAAGCTCAAATATTTTGGCCACCTAATGCAAAGAGAAAACTCACTGGAAAAGACCCTGATGCTAGGAAAGATTGAAGGCAAAAGGAGAAGGGGACGGCAGAGGATGAGATGGCTAGATAGCATCACTGATGCAATGAATATGAACCTGAGCACACTCCGGGAGAGAGTGCAGGACAGGAAGGCCTGGCGTGCTATGGTCCATGGGGTCACAAAGAGTCGGACATGACTTAACGACTGAACAACAACAACCAAAGAAAACGCCATACATTTTTAGGTGTTCCCCAGTTGCAGTGTCTAGAAGTATATGGATTTTTGTTTGTTTTTCTTTGTGAAAAGCTCTGGTTATCAGCATCCTGAAGTACCTACCAACTTCTTCCAAACCTTCCAGTTGATGACCAACTCTGTGTTCTTGGTGCTGTGACATAACCTTGATGGATTAGCCAGGAGTCAGTTAGCAATAAAAATGTCAACATTTGAATTTCCCTTAGACTAAGAAATGATGCAATATCTATATTTATAGCTAATCAGACAACTTTATGGGTCTGCTGCAGACCTAACGTTTTTCTTGCACAGAATAAGAGAAAGTTGAGAAAGAAGCGTTGGATCCAATGCTGCTCTTGTGTGGGTAGCCCAGGCACACGGGCAGCGTGAACTGCCCCTTCCAGAAATGAGCATTTCCACTTGTTTCAGCACGTGCCCCCGGAAGTACTACATCCTGGCTCCCAGTGGCAGGGGCTGCACATGCGCTGCTGCCCGTGTGCCTGCGCTGCCCGCACAAGGGCAGCATTGGATCCAACCCAAAGTATCCTGGGGAGGCAATCCTGCAGACATTTACTTAGCAGTAATCTGAGCTGGGGAGGAAAAGAGCTTGCTAAACACCTTACTAAACATCTAGTTTGTCTATAAGATGGTATAGATTGTTTACTACTGTTCACTGGGTTTCCCCCCTCCCCTGACTATGGGGGATACTTGGCTCAACAATACGACAAGTGAGAAGGATCTTGGAATTGCTGTAGATCACAGGGTGAATATGAGCCAACAATGTGACGTGGCTGCAAAAAAGGCAACTTTGGGCTGCATTAATAGAAGCATAGCTTTCAAATCCCAGAAAGTACTAGTTCCCCTCTATTCAGCACTGGTTAGGCCTCACTGGAGTACTGTGTCCAGTTCTGGGCACCACACTTTAAGAAGGATGCAGACAAACTGGAGAGGGTTCAGAGGAAGGCAACGAAGATGATCAGGGGACTGGAAACAAAGCCTATGAGGAGAGGCTGAAAGAACTGGGCGTGTTTAGCTTTGAGAAGAGAAGACTGAGATATGGTAGCGCTCTTCAAGTACTTGAAAGGTTGCCACAGAGAGGAAGGCCAGGATCTCTTCTCCATCATCCCAGAATGCAGGACACGGAATAATGGGCTCAAGTTACAGGAAGCCAGATTCTGGGTGAACTTCAAGAAAAACGTCCTGACTGTGGGAGCAATACGACAATGGAACCAGTTACCAGGGAGGTAGTGGGCCCTCCCACACTGCAGGCATTCAAGATGAAGCTGGACAGCCACTTGTCAGGGATGCTCTGACTTGGATTCCCGCATTGAAGAGGGGGTTGGACTTGGTGGTCTTATAGGCCCCTTCCAGCCCTACTGTTCTATGATTCTATGAGTAGCCTATGCAGATTTCCAATTCTGAGGTAATGTTTTCCCATCTGTATATTTTTTGAGCAGTAAAAAAAGAAGCTATAACAAAGCTGTTCCTTAGAGACAGAAATGAAGCTGCTCTGAATTCATAAAGAAAAAAAAATGCTGAGCTTCCATAGTCATGTTGCAAGAGAAATGCCGAAAGTAACTGTCTCTGTGGCGCAGTGCCACATAGCAATACGTTCCCGAAGGTGCATTGTGCACCTTTGGCCAAGCAAACTTGTTAGGCTGTGTGACCCTGGAGCTGGTTCTAGCATTATGGGTCATACCACACACTGTGCTGCTTCTGGAAGAAAGAGAAGACGGTGTCCCCCCCAGCGTAAGTAACACCGCTCGAGCTGGCAGCGTGTCATGGCCTGTCTGGAGCAAGCTGATTTACACTCTGTTGAGTAAATAAACAAATGCTCTCTGCACTCCTAGATTCAGATGGAAACGCAGGAGTGATACGTCTCACCCCTTTCCCCTACAAATCAGCCACACTGTTACATGTCTTTCCCTCCCATTGTCTCCTTTCTCCTGTTCAGTTTAATGATGTAGATTTTTAGGAAGATTAAATGATTTGAAGATAGCTCTCAGTGTAAATTACTATTTGTGATGAGGATACTTAAAGGACCGTCTTTGCCCTAAGAGGGCCACTCACACATTGCCAAGAAAAGAAGAAATGCATTATACACACAAAAAAGAGTGCAAAAGAGGACACAAATTTGCCTATGTTTGTAGGTATAGGTGCAAATTAAGAAATAATCACTATAGTTTAAATAGAAATGTAACACATACCATAGTGGGGACAGCTGTGACCAGGTGACCTGTGTGCTTGCTCAGTCTGCCGTCCAGGTGCTACCTGTTGATGGGCAACTTCATGGCCCTGGTCTTCCTTCTGATGGGTTCTTTATCTTTAAATGGGACCTGGACTGCACAGCTCTTCAAATAGAGGACACCTTCAATAAAGGACTGTCCTCTCTAAAGTAGGACACATGGCTAGCTACTTCTTCCATATGAGCCACCCCATCTATTGAGATCTTCTGTGGAGGCTCTCCATCTCATCCTGTCAACACCTGAGTTGTGCTAGGCTGGAATGTAGGGGAGGGTCTTCTCTATGGCCGTGCCTAGACTTTGAAGTCCCTGCCAAGGGGGGAAGCATCTTGCCCCCTTCCGGTGGCCTTCTGCTGTCATGCAAACACACTTACTATTTACTTCAGCTTTTCTGTCCCAGCTCTCAGGGGCTCGTATCATACTAAAACATAAATAATACAATAAAATTTGTCATAGTACAGTCCATGCTAAAATATTAGGACATTAAACATTGACAGTTGAAAACAATATAGAGTACTGTGTATATTACTTAAAAGTCGAGCTGTTAATTTTAATCTTCCTCATGTGTCAGCTGAACCGCTGCCTCTTCTTTCTTTTACTGTTGATTTATTTTGTCCTTTCTTGTTGATTTTACCATGTTACTTAGATTGTAAGTCACCTTAAGAGTTTCTTATTGTACTTTTAATTAATAGATAATAGGTTACTGGCTACGATTCGTGTCCCTTGTTCAAATCCCACCACACTCGTGATGTCAGTAGGTAGCCTTAGATAAACCATTCTTCTCTCAGCCTTAGGACTTAAAAGGACATGGTATGGGTCACAGACAAAGCGCTTTCCCAAGTAAGCATCCCACTCCTGACCTCTTGCATTGCGATGTGTTTCCCTTGTGGATCAGCCCTCTTGCAAACAGTGCTTTTGAGCCAGCAATGCACTCAGACAGGTCACAGCTTCCTACCATGCTCAGGCTTTAAGTGAATGGGCAGATGCACATGAAAAGTGCATTTCAACATGACAAGACATGTACTGAATACTTACATGGGTAAGTGCTTTCCCCATGGCCCATGTGTCGGTTTCAGCCTGTCTGAAATACTACTAATAATACTGGCCTGCTTTACAGGGCTGCTTTACAGCAGGGCTGGGGAACCTCAGGCCCAGGGGCCAAATCCAGTCCTCCGGGGTTCCCCAGATGGCCACACGCCTTCCCCTGGCCCTATCCCCTTTCTCCCAACTACTGATCATCTGCTGGTTTCCCGGCTTTGGTGCAATTTCTTCCTCATTCTCTTAAGTCACTGGCAGTAAGAGGGTGAAGCTGGGATATGCTGGGGTGGTGGTGGTAGTGTGTGTGTGTGTTTTTGGGTCACTCCTTTTGCCTTTGGCTCTGCTAACCACTGGAAGACACCCTCTGAGAGCTTCTCCAAAACTGAATTCCACCCTTGGGATGAAAGAGATGCTGCCCCTTCCTTACTGAGAGAATGAGAGCATTACTGGTAATTGAAATAACTGGGGAAGAGGCCTTGCCGTCACTGCTGCTCCCAGCTTTTCCCTTTTACTTCTGCCAGCTTCCTCTAGAGGAGAGATGAGGGAGCCAGCTGCGAGACATCTGGCCTGCTGAGAACATCCCACCAGCTCTGAATGGTATTTAACCAGACTGCTGTGGGTCCTCGGAGTGCAATAACGCCAGCATTAGTATCGTGGATTGTCTTTATAAATATTGGGGTATGTGTGTGTTAATTTTGATTTTGCTCAGCACTTTTTCAATGGTAATACTGAATTTCTTTTACATGTATTGAATTATTTTCATATTTTAATTTTTTTATTGATAGGTTTTGTGACAAGCTGACTTCTTTTTTTTCTTTCCAGTGTTGTCATTGGATGTGAATGTTTATTGTGAGCCACTCTGGATACAGTTCACTGTAGGCAAGTGGCATATAAATACACTAGGGGCACAGTCCTATGCATGTTTAATTTCTGTGAACTGCCCAGAGACCTTCGGCTATTGGGTGATATAGAAATATTTATTTATTTATTTATTTATTCATTCATTCATTCATTCATTTGAGTGTTTAGACAGAAAGAAGTCCTACAACTCCCAGCATGCCGTAGCCAGCCATGGTGGCTGGGGCATGCTGGGAATTGTAGAACTTTTTATATGGAGTTGTAGGACTTTTTCTGTCTAAACATGCATAGGATTGCACCCTAAATCAGTAATAAAATAAATAAATAAATAGAGAGATATGAAGTGCTTGGAATACTATATACATCTTTTGTGATGTTGGCGGTAATTAGATGCAAGGAAGGTGCAGACATGGTTGCACTTTCTGTGATGTGTCCATTCAAATCAATATGCTGCGCAGTAGTTCACAATTGCTGTTTGGTTGTTAGGGAATGGGGGAGTGGCGGCGGCGGCGAAGCTCAGTGGTTAGAAGAACACATACTTTGAATGTAGCAGTTTTGAGTTTCAATCCCTGGCATCCCAAACAAAACAGGACATGTGTCCCAACCCTGAACAGTATGGCAATACAAGAACTGGGATGGGCTAACTGGTGATGATAAAGAATATATACAAGTATATCTGATAGTCAGATATATATCTGATAGAATATCTAAAAACATATATTAGAACAACAGAGGAAGGTACCATATTATTGTGCTGTAATGTTCTGCAATACCAGAAGTAACCAGTATCAAGTAAAACCAAAACCAAAAGCGTTTCGACACAAAGCCCCCATCAGTGGTCTAGTATGGAAAAAAATGGTCTAGTATAGCGGTCCCCAACCTTTTTGGCGCCAGGGACTGGTCTCATGGATGACAATTTTTCCACGGACCGTGTGTGTGTGTGTGTTTTGCTGGCGGATTTGCGTCCCTATTCTTTGCAGTAATCGGCTACGTAAAGATTTACATAGCCTATTACTTGAAGAACAGGGGCTATGTAAAGATTTACGTAGCCTATTACTTGAAGAACAGGGACGCAAATGGCGTCCGCTATGCAGACGCCATTTGCGTCCCAGCAGCCGGAAGTCCACCAGCGGCCGGAGCTGGCCGGCAGCTCCGTGGACTTGCTGTGGAGTGGAGCTGGCCGGGGCTGGCGAGGATTCCAGGTGGGGAGGGACGGATCGCCTCCCTCCCCTGCGAACCCCCGCAGACCCAAGGTGAGGGGGTTTCGCATACCCCTGTGGCCCGGTTGCTAACGGGCCATGGACCGGGACCGGTCCCGGTCCGCGGCCCGGGGGTTGGGGACCCCTTGTCTAGTATGTAAAAAGTATATCAGGAAGTAAGAAAGCATATATATACGGACACATTTTTACAGGCCAAGTTCCTCACAATTACAAACAACTAAGGACACTGCAGTGTCTTAAGGGTGCAATCCTATCTTGATAGTTGGTAGCCTCCAAGGTCAGAGGCTGCCAAGTATCCAGTGCAGGGTGGCTGGGGCACAGAAGCAATCCTCACCCCTGTACTCCAGGCACCCTGCATTTTCCCTAGACAGGCGATTTCACCTGTTGAGGCGTGGCTTCAGGGAAGGGGAGGGAAGGAGGCTGGGACATGCATAGGAAGCTGTGTAAAGCAGCTTCCGCGGTTTCCTCCCCTCCCCCCTCCACACTGTGTTTCCAGCGTCATGGACACAGACGTAGGTGGCGTGGAGAGAACCATGCTGGCTACACGGGGGTGGGGGCAGGGAGCACAGTTTCTGGGCTTTGAGGTCGGAGCCCTGGTTCCAAACTCGGATCTCAGGAACCGAAATATCCTGTGTCCTGCAGATGCTTTCTAGGTGACAGGATTGTGCCCTAAACCAATTAATGGACCTTGCCAGACCCAGGCTGATACACGTACACCCCAAAGCATGTGCATATTGCAGTAGAAAAGTTGAAAACGGGCCTGAGGCTCCCCTATAGGTGCCTAATGCCAAGGAATGCAATGGACTGCAGTAGTCATTGAAAAGGTTAACCTGGAAGCTTATGGGATCACTCCAGAGGCTAGCCTGGCAGGGGCCTTCGAGCTATCCACCCTGGCATCTCCTGTTAAATAGATCAGGTAGCAGGTGATGGAAAAGACCTCTGCCTGAGACCCTGGAGAGTAGACAATACTGTACTAGATGAACAATTAGTCGGACTTGATATAAGGCAGTTCCCAGTGTTCCAGCATTTCGGTGGAGGCCTCTCTCCAGCCGTGCAGTATTTGAGAAGAAGGTATTTTGCCGGCTAATTTGACTTATCTATTTCTTTTCAGCGGGTCATTAATGCCACCAGTGCAGGAGTCAATCCTGTAGGAGACACTTCTAACAGCAGCAGCCACTGGGACCTCGGAAGTGCCTTTTTCTTCGCTGGAACTGTCATCACAACGATAGGTATATATTTCTATCGAATTTACGGTGGCTGCAGTGCTGGAAAAGTTTTGAAGTGGAGGTGTCACGGGAAAAATGAGTGCTTGCATAGGCAAACGCCCCACTCGATTTCTTTGAGCAGTATCCTGGCAGGGGGCAGCTTGGATCTTGCTTTTGTGGGTCCGCACCCCCCCCCCGGCTTGGTCTCCAAGGGGGGAAAGCGTACGTTGGGGGGGGGTCAAGATGGCACAGCTACAGCCTCTTTGGTGGTTCCTTAAAGGCGGGAGCTGGGCTTATTTCTAAACGGAAGAAGACACTAGCATTTTCTGATGGTGATCGTGGGTGTTGTAGATCATGGGTGGGCAGACTTTAGGCTTGTTGGATCTACTTTCATTTTTTACTAGAAAGCCAAGATCCACCAAGCAGAGCCAGTTGTAAAAGACATGCACTTAGAATTAAAGGACAAGTTGCCTGTGGGCATATTCTGAGCGATTTGTTTTCAGTATCAAAAACGGATGGTGCTCACACGCCTTTCACACAAAAGGTTTCCTTGAGCTCTCTTCATTTCAGTAGCCTAATCTAGGTGGATGTAGTCATTTTGCTGTTGCTGTTGCCTGAAAGTCTTGCTGGTCTACTGCAAATCACTCGCTGTCAGGATGCTCCTGTTGCCTACTGAATCCTCCAATAGCCAGAATCAACACTCAGACAAAAGGGCTGCTTTCCAAGGCTTTAATTCCATTGAACCTAATGAAGCTTACAGATGCTAATTGCCTGAGACTCAGAGGAACTACAAAGTAGGGATGTCAGAGAATTCCGCCATGGACTGAAATGGGATCGAATTCCCTTCAGTCTGTCCCACGGAATCCTCTGCGGAACGGCACCATGAGGTCCTGCGGAGCCAGCAGTCATGTGGCTTTTTTTTGGTCATCCGCACAGAGTTGCGAAATTTTCGCAAATAAAAACGCAAGGTAGTATACTCCAATAATAAATATGTAAGTTTTTTTTTTTAATGAATTGTGCTCACCGCCTTGTTTGTGGGTGTTCTTTTTCAATTGAAATCCTCCGTCTCTGTTTACTTTCAGCCAAAACACTTCCTCCTCCTCGGGGCTTCCCAAAACAAGGCTGCCCTAGGTGTGCCCGAGCGATGCACTCTTTGTTTAAAGCAAAGCTGTTTGAAAGAAAGAAAGAAAAAACCTTTCTTTCTGGACGTGGAAATACAAAGCTGAGCAGAGAGGAGAACCAACTCTCCTCATGCAGGGCTCCAGACCGGCATGGTCATTTTAAAAGGTTTTTTCTTTCTTTCTTTCAAACAGCATTGCTTTAAACACAGAGTGCCTCGCTCAGACACACCTAGGGCAGCCTTGTTTTGGGAAGCCCCGAGGAGGAAGTGTTTTGGCTGGAAGTAATTACTGCACGTCTCAGGGCAGGGGAAAAAATACATAAATATCTACGAAAAATAGCCTTTCTTACGGAAGTTATGTAGACTCACGGAGATGGCTGGGCACGGATTTATCTTTGTAATTCTTGGAGCGGAAAAAAAAGAGGAGAATTCCAGGGGCTTGCGAACGACGGTATGGAGCACTGGCCGCAAACTGTGGAAGTCAAGCGGCACGGAAGGTACACAATTTGTACATCCCTACTATAAAGGAACAGCCAACTAGGGGTTTCTAAGGGTTAGGACGTCAGTTGGCCTCCGTTTGGGAAAAATGCAGCAACTCTCTGAACTTAAGGGGTGGGAGGGGAAGTTCTCCCCCGTGGGGCCTCGGGGCGCAGCTGTTGACGTCGAGCCAGTCAGGCCGAGCACCCAAGCTCGGCTCCCGCAATCTCTCACTTGTGCCTGTGCCTCGCATCTAAAAGCTCAAGTTGTCCCTCCCTTTCCATGCCTGGGTCACTGTTGCTCCGAGGAATGTGAGCTGGGCGGGCTCCCCCTCCAGCTGCACCTCTGAAGTCTGAGAGAGTTCCCCTCCCACGAATTGTATCTCCTCCTCAGAATCAGAGCTGCCTTGGGACTCTATGGGCTCAGATACAACCTGGACACTCAGAGATTTACCAGTAGACCCCGATCTACTTTCTGCCCACCCCTGCTGTAGTTCAACCCACACAATCCCAGGCAGAAAAAGACACCGCCAGTGTAGCAACACTGGCCACATCTTCTTCCATTTAGAATGATGTCTTGGGGAAGCGGGAGAAATGCCACTGCCTGCTGTCCTTGGCTCACAAGGTAAGTTTTCTTTCTTAGAGACCAGGGCAGGGGAGGGGGGCGGGATAGTGGGGAAATCAGGCCCCTTACAGTGTTCTTTCAAATGTTCACATTTCCCAAGAGGTTTCGATGTTTGCCTAGAATGCTCAAGGGCCCCCAAGTCGTTTCAAAATAGATGCAGACGTGGGGCTGGATCCAGACTTAGTCATAAGCCACCTTGAGTACCATTTTTGGTAGAAAGCTGGGGTACAAATCAAATCAAAACATAATTTGAGTAAACCTGTTGAAATCAATAGGACTTAAGTTAGTCATGGCTAACATGCCCATTGATTTGAATAGGTCTAGTCTAACTATGACTACATCTGCATCCAACCATTGGAAACTACTGTGCTTTCGTAGCTGGAGCAGTCATCACCATTGTATGTATTTATTACAGAATAGTAGTTGTACGGATTGAAAACCACAGCGTCAAATGCAATTTATCAGCTCTCAGAAAAACGAGCAAAGTGCAGTTCTCTGGAGGATGGAACTCTTTCATCCTCCATTCTATGCTGGGTAACGTATACGGTGATTTGATAGCAATAGATGCACCAAAGGTGAGAGAAAACGAACAGAACACAATAGCATAGATCCTAACTGAAACTGTCACCTTCTTACAATTGTGTTATTGATTATAGCATAGATTGTGTTCCCTCTTTTGGCTCTGGGCTTCTAGTTCATCTTCAAAGAAGGGCAAAATACATCTGAACAAATATCTGATTCACAAATATCTGATTAATATTCACATTAAAAGGATTGGGGATGACATTCATAGGAAGCTGAGCCTTTGAATCAAGGTGTAAATGTGTGATGAACTGCAGCTTTCTTCACACATTATACGCGACATTGTTGTGAACTGCCCAGAGAGCTTCAGCTATTGGGCGGTACAGAAATTAAATGAATGAATGAATGAATGAATGTGTGAAGGGAAATTGCCAAAAGATTAAAAAGGTAGTTTTTTAGGATTGTTCAGTTTCCTGGATCTGAGCTTGAAGATAGGGCTCCAAGCTTGGAGCCAGGAAACCGCGCTCCCTTCCCCCTCCTCCTCATAGTCAGTGTGGAGAGAACCATGCTGGCTACCTCTCTGTGCCTGGTAAATGGAAGGCAGAGATGGGGGAAAGGGGGTGTTCCTGGGGGCAGGGAGGGGAGGAGGCCAGGGTGGCTAGTTTATACCTTTTCCTATTGCCACCCCAGCCTTCTTACCTCTCCCTCCCCCAAGCCTCCACTAGATGGGCAAAATCGTTCATCTAGCAGAAATGCAGCATGGAAGGTATGAACCTCTGAGTTCAGAGGCTTACATTTCCCCAGGGCGCAACCCATAGGATTGTGCCCCTAATCTAGAAAGCATCTTTTTTTTTTACAATTTAGTTTTCTTTCTCTATTTGAGTAATTGATTCTTGGTCTGATCTATGTACATTTGTGCATGTTTACAACATAAAGGTACATTTTTATTGCCAGGCTACAAACCGCTGAAATGAAATGGATTTTAATGGAGCAGGCAGTAAAATTATCTGAACTTTTGTGGTCCCACTACTGTAACTACATTTCCTATTTCTCCTTATTTTTAATGAAAAGAGGAAAAAAGCCCCACGCAATAGATAATGAAACAATAAAACCCAATCTAAATTGATTTCACTGAACCTCCACTGGAATAAATTGTCTGCTGCTATGAATTTTTTTTTTCTCTTTTACCTAGAAGATAAGTAGCCAGAAGACAATAATAATATATTAGAATAATAGAAGGATAAGTGTTAGAAAAATTAAAAACATAAATTTGGATCCTGAGTTGCCCTTCCAGGATCAAATGGGCTTTTCCTATTTATAGAAAGGCCTTTCATCCCGAGGGAGCTACCAGTGACGGAATGGATGGGGAGGTGATTTTTGTTGATTCCCCATTCACCATCAACCCCTTGTGCCACACTATTCCAGAGGGACCCACAGCCCTCCTGAGCAGACTATTAGGGGGTGCAGGGGGCTGCAGGGGGAAGGGGGAATTGGCAAAAATGGACTCCCCTCCTTCTGCCAATGCAAGGTTCCCATGAGCTGAGTTCAACACATTGGATTCACTGACATCTTACATAGGAACGTTAAAAGCTGCCTTATGGGGCAGGGGGGGGGAACAATGCAGTGTGGGTTCTTTCCCTTGTGCCCACTGGTCACACAGCTGGCATTTCCCTAATTATCCGGGCTGCTGTGTCATCCGAACCCAGCGTGCAGCGTGGTGAGGGTGACTCCTTATGCACCTTACAACCCATGGCTTGCAGTAGAAGTTGTGAGGTGGAGAAGAAACCCCTGCTGCGCCATGCTCTGGTTCAGATGAACCATGAACCATGAACCATGAACCATGAACCATGAACCATGAACCATGAACCATGAACCATGAACCATGAACCAGAACCATGAACCATGAACCTGTGATGTGGCGCAGGTAATTGGGGAACCTCTGGTCACGCGACTGGGGTAAACAACCCATACTGCGATGTTTCCCCTGCTGACAGTCTGAACGCAGCCACGGAGTCAGACCACTGGTCCATCTAGCTCAGTGTTGTTGACACTGCCTGGCAGCAATGGCTCTCCAAGGTTTCAGGAATTTTTCCTACCTGGAGATGCTGGGGATCGAACCTGGGACCTTCTGCTTGCAAGCAGCTGCTCTCCCACTGAGCTAAGGTCCTTCCCATCTTAAGACAGGAAACGAATTTAAGCATAAATGTATTGCAAAGCTATAAACAGCAAAGATTAACTACAAATGAGAACTATTAGTTTTACATCTCCAAAATTATTGATGACCTTTGAATTAATTTGGAAGTATGCGGCATGACCATGGACACCGGTGAGCTGCAAATACATTACGTGGGTTGAATCCAATGTCAGTCCTACTTTAGTGGGGAGTAGACCCACTAAAATGAATCGTGCTTAGAGTAGTCATGACTAAGTTAAGTTTCACTCATTTCAATGGGTTTACCCTAAGTAGGATGTGTTAGTACTCCACACATAAAGTTGCAGGATAGCAACATTTCATTACACCTTGTACGCTGCCTTGGCAACCCTTCATTACACCCTTGGGAGGGTTCCCTAAAAGGCGGCCTATAAATCTTTTAATAAAATAAATAAATTGAATGAATGAATGAATGGCTAGAATCTTTGGGATACAGAGACTCTGCAAAATGGTACCCCAGCAGACCAGCAGGGACCGCCACGCTTGCCCAACTTGACATGCACTGAGTCAGATAAGCATTGCAGTCCTCAGACTGGAGTCTGGGAAGCCAAGCGCAGGAGAGTTCGTTGGACTCCACCCCCCTGTCGTACTCCTGCAACCCTTGCATAACCCTAAAATAGACCATGGGTTATGCGGGGATTGTTTAAGCCTGAAATAACTCCCACTGCCTGGGTTCAGACAACACGACAGGCCATGGAGACATCTTACCCCTTCCGGGTAGCTCACAGCAAAAGATTTTTGAAACGATAACATTTAAAAAGTAACTGTTTTAAATACCAAGTGATGCAGAAAACCAAGCAAACTAAAAACACTGTTAATGAAAGAAAACTCCGTGAATTATCCGTGTGGCAACTCTACAATACGGAAGATTAAAACTTGCAGTTATCCCTATCATGGCTGTAGTAGTGTTGTTTTAATCTGAAAGAGAGGGGGAAGTATTCTGAAGAATAAGAAACCCCCCTCCTTTCTAAAGTCCATTAGGAATGCATGAAAAGAACCCGTATTAAACCTCAAGACAGGTGAAAAAGTCAGAGAATCTCTTGAAGATTCACATAAACCAAACTGTAAGAAATGGAAATTTCGCTAGGTGTAATATGTGATAAAGAGCCAGCGTAATTCAGAACTCCAACCTGAAAATGAGATTAGCCAAGTGAGTCATTCTCCCACAAGGAACCAATTTAGAAAGTCCATTTGGAGTAGCAGAGAATGAATGACGAAGCAGGACTTTTGGTGGCTGTCCTTTAGCAAGCTTTTTGCACCCTGTCATGTTGCCAGAAGCATGCGTTGTCATCAAGAAACCAGCTCCATGAAGAAATGATGGAAATTGTGGCCCCTGTAGGTTTTAAAGGTAACTAAATTCTGAGCTGCTGTGAATCCCAAAACTGTGGGCCAGATGATGGCCTAGTCGTAAATACTTTTTATGGTAGGGAGTGCGATTTTTAGGTGTTTGCACCACCTTGTTCCTGGAGCTATATCTAGGCAGCGATCCCTATACCTTGTGCCAGATCCTGAGTGGAGCCATTGGTCACAACTTTACATTGGAAAGTAAAGCTGAGGAAAAATACGTTCCATGCAATGGCTTTGCCATGTTCTGCTGCGTGAGGTCTGAATAGATGTTATATTTCTCATGGAATGTCAGATCTGCCATCTGGAAGTACTACAGGCTTTTGCTTGAAATGGAACCCTTATTCTCTGGCAGATTAGCCCAATTCAAGTTGCTGGCTTTAAGCTACATAGCCTTATATGGCTTGAGACCCCAGGACCTGGTGCAGTGCCTCTACTGGTATGAACCTACCCATACACTATGATCAGCTTCTGAGAGCCTCCTCCGAGTGCCTCCTCCAAACCAGGTTCAGAGGATGGCAAAAAGGGAAAGTGCCTTTTTGGTGGTGGCTCCCCAGTTGTGGAACTCTCTCCATTGAGGCCTGCCTGGCACCAACATTGTCATCTTTTTGGCACCAGGTTAAGACTTTCTTCTATTCTCATGCATTTGATATTGTATGATGGGCTCCTCAATGCTTCAGGTCCTGCTTTTTCTTATTGGTAATTATTTAAAATTGTGTGCATACGTGTGTGCGTGTGTGCACGCTGTCTGTTTATATGTTTGTATGTCAATGTTTTTGTATACTGTGTATAATACTGAATTTTTAAAGTTTAGTTTAGTTTTTAATCTTTGTAAATGACCCAGAGAGCTTTGGCTGTTGGGTGGTAAAAAGGTAAAGGTGTCCCCAACCAGTCGTGTCCGACTCTAGGGTGCGGTGCTCATCCCCGTTTCTAAACCGAAGAGCCAGCGCTGTCCGAAGACGCTTCCGTGGTCATGTGGCCGGCATGACTGAACACCAAGGTGCACGGAACGCTGTTACCTTTCCCGCCGAGGCGGTACCTATTTATCTACTTGCAATTTCTTGCTTTCGAACTGCTAGGTTGGCAGAAGCTGGGACTGAAGACGGGAGCTCACTCCGTCACGCAGCACTCAGGTCTCGAACTGCTGACCTGTCGACCTTCCAGTCTGCAGTTCAGCGTCTTAACCACAGATATATAATAAAATGAAATGAAATCAGATGAATTGTTTATGGTTGTCACTGATGTTTTCATTGTTTTATGGGGTGGTAGTATTTTAGTGGATAATTGTTTTTTGCTGTTTTAAATTGCGTGTGATTTAATCTTGTTGTAAGTTGCCTTGAGTCTTTTTTGAGGATGGCGTCTAAGGGCGCAATCCTATAGAGAATGACGGGTGTCTCTGACCTCCCCTGGAGTTAGAGGCAACCACCTATCCCATGCAGGGTGGAAGCAGCATGGAGGAGAGGATTCCCTCCATGCTGCAGCCGCCCCGCACTTTGCTTTAGATGTGCGTTTTCGCCCGTCGAAGCGCAGTTTTGGGGAGGGGGCGGGAACAGGGCTGGAAACAACATAGGAAGCTGTCTAAAACAGCTCCCATGGCCTCCTCCCATCTCCACCCCCAGGAATGCCCCATTTTCACCCCTCTGTGCTCTGTGTCACAAGCACGGAGGCAGCGGTGGTGCAGTTCTGTCCTCGCGAGCTACGAGGGGGCTGGGCTGGGGAGCACAGTTTACCGGCTACGAGCTCGTAGCGCTGTCTACAAGCTCAGAGCTGGGAAACTGAAAAATCCTTTCTCCCCCGGATGGTCTAGGGGACATAGGATTGCTCTCTAAGAAATCTAAATAATAATAATAATAAGCTGCTGCCCTTGCATATTTGCCAGCCTAGAACAGCTATGCTTGAAGCAGAAGGAGGAGACTCTCTCTATTAACACAAACCATGCATGCACCCTCCCCAAGCAGACAGATTTGTAAGGGTGCAGCATATCTGCCAGTGAATGAGGGCCATGTTTGATATGAGGGGCTGGAATCCTCCCAGCTGGGAGAACTAATCATCATGACTAAGTAGCCCATGTTTTGGCACAAAATGCTTGCTAAATGGTGACATAAGAAAGCACTGCTGCTTCAGGCCAAAGGCCTATGTTTCTTCTTTGCAGCAGGGGGTGCAAACTCCACACCCACTCGCGGCAGCAGCAGAAGCTTATGTGGGAAGAAGTGTCAGGGAAGGATAGCTTGCCGTTTTAGCTCCCAGAATGGTTTGATGTGATGTGAATGGACTGTACTTGTTCTGTGTGAGATAAGATGGAACCGAAAGAAGCCCAACATGGGGTCTTTCTAGCCTGTTCCATGACAAATGCAATCCACATATCACTGAAGTTGGTGGCAAAACTCCCATTGGTTTGAATGGACTTGGATTATAGCAGATATATAAAAACAGCAATGTGCAGACCAGTGATACGATGAAGGCTGGGTTATCCTTAGAGCAACAGCCCAGGGCTCTTTGTTGCTCCATTACTTGGGTTGCTTCCAGCACAGAGTGGTTTGCGAGCGCCAGAATTGTAGGATCAGCGAGCCCAACACCTGCAACCTGCACAAGGCCTGCTGATCAATGCATTGCTCAGTGTTGTCCAGATAACCTGGAAGGATCAAGGTGGGCACCACGGCAACCATCATGCAAAAGCGGCCTTAGTAGCACCCAACCCCATGTTGGATGGCACCTTTTCCAAAACATATCTGTTGTCCCGCTTCTTCTTTGAAGCTATTGACACCGGGGTGCGGGGGAGCAGCCATCTGGAAAAGCCCTGGGTGTCTCTTTGTAGGGACGGATGAATCTGTACATTTTGGTTTTGTATTTTCCAACCTTAAGTTAGTTTTGTCCAGTTTCTGCATACATTTGCTAATTTCTTTTTAAAAACCATGCACAAAGCTCTATATGCATTTTCATGCGCAATTCTCCTAATAAGTGCATTTTTGTACACACTTTGTCCTACTGTACACATTTCTTGTAAGGCATTTCCCCTAATATGATGCAATTTTGTACGCACTTTGTCCTATTGTACACATTTTTTGTAAGGCATTTCCCCTAATATGATGCAATTTTGTATGTTATTTCCCGTAATATACACACTTCTGTTCGCTCCTTTTTGGTTAGGGAACTGCATTGCAAAATTCAGAGAATGCAAATACTGAATTGTGTTTCAGTTCGCATGCTGGTTTGGGAACTGTGAATTGGGTAATGCGAACTGAACAAATTCCTCCCCCATCCCTACACTTCTAAGCTGGTTGTTCTGTTCTTGTCCATTTAACTAGAGCATTTCTTAGAACTGACTTAAGTAATGTCTCAGCATCTTGGCAGCTAAAACAGCACAAAATCCCACGCTACCACACACTTCAGTATTACTCAGGTAGGGGTAATGCACTTTGAAGAAAGTGCTAATGGCTGTTATATGGACTTCAGTGGCTACTGCAGAGGAATTACAGTGCAGTGAGAAAGAAAAAGCAACCGCTTCAGGTTTCCTTTTATTAGTGTAGATGTTCTGCTGTGTATTTCTGTGCAGAAAACAGTCATGGATCGTTGTACTCATAACCATTACTCCTATTTAAAAGAATTCGCTAACATTTCTTCTTACCCAGGGAACAAGTGAGTGTTAGGATGGTAAAGCTGCCAAATCATCAGTGAGCACGGTCACACAATTTGTGAAGTTTGTGTGTTGAACTCTCCATGTATTCCTTAATCAGCTGCCATCGTGGTGAGAAATAGGCAGCTTAGCAACCAAAGCTGTCTCAGGGACTTTCCACACGTTACATTTTTGGGTGCAAATCAAAGGTGCTTTAAAAAAAAAAGAAAAAAAAAGGGACAACTAAAAATGTGAAGTGCGAATCTGAGAAAGTGGTATTTGAAACTGTGCACCATAGAGGGGAAATAAACTTTATTTATTTGATTTGTACCCCACCTTTCTACCAAGAAAATGGCATCATAGGAACTAAAAAAAAGTTTAGAATAAAAGTTTATCAAAACAACACAATTAAAAGCAAAATTAAAAATGCAACAATAAGAGAATAAAATAATAGAATAAACAGTGTTAGTTGCATGACAGATTTTATTTTCTTAGGCTCCAAGATCACCGCAGACAGTGACTGTAGCCATGAAATTAAAAGACGCTTGCTCCTTGGGAGGAAAGCTATGGCAAACCTAGACAGCATAGTAAGAAGCAGAGACATCACCTTGCCGACAAAGGTCCACATAATCAAAGCTATGGTTTTCCCAGTAGTAATGTATGGTTGTGAGAGCTGGACTATAAGGAAGGCTGAGCGCTGAAGAATTGATGCTTTCGAACTGTGGTGCTGGAGAAGACTCTTATGAGTCCCCTGGACTGCAAGGAGGTCAAATCAGTTCATCCTAAAGGAAATCAACCCTGAGTGCTCATTGGAAGGACAGATCCTGAAGCTGAAGCTCAAATATTTTGGCCACCTAATGTGAAGAGAAAACTCTCTAGAAAAGACCCTGATGCTGGGAAAGACTGAAGGCAAAAGGAGAAGGGGATGGCAGAGGATGAGATGGCTAGATAGCATCACCAATGCAATGAATATGAACTTGAGCACACTCCGGGAGAGAGCAGAGGACAGGAAGGCCTGGTGTGCTGTGGTCCATGGGGTCACGAAGAGTCGGACACGACTGAACAACAACAATTGGATATTCACTTCGTGGCTAGTGGATTTGTTTCTGTGTAATGTGCAAAACAGCCACCAAACATCACTTTTACCATATAGCAAAATGGCAGTATGTCACCCTGTGGTTTCCTATTTTGGGTACTTGCTCAAATATATCTCTAAAATGTGCTAGAAATACCTCCACGTGACTCAGATGCTGGTATTTATGCCAGGAACTATTCCATATCTCAGTTTTACTTTATCAGTAAGGATTCAATCCCTTTTCTTTTTGTTCGTTTGTTTCAGTATATCATTTCGTTTTAATATTTTGTACACGTTCAAAACCACGGTGACTTAGCGGTTAAGACGCTGAACTGCGGACCGGAAGGTCGGCAGGACAGCAGTTCGAGACCCGAGGGCCACGTGATGGAGTGAGCTCCCGTTTTCGGTCCCAGCTCCTGCCAACCTAGCAGTTCGAAAGCAAGAAATTGCAAGTAGATAAATAGGTACCGCCTCGGTGGGAAAGGTGACAGCGTTCCGTGCACCTCGGTGTTCAGTCATGCCGGCCACATGACCATGGAAGCGTCTTTGGACAGCGCTGGCTCTTCGTCTTAGAAATGGAGATGAGCACCACCCCCTAGAGTCGGACACGACTGGCTGGGGACACCTTTACCTTTTTACATGTTCAACATGTTTAAAAAGCTTCTCAATAAATCAGTGGAGGCTGGTGGCTCCTATTTCAGTGAGGCTGTGAATCCACTCTGGGTTTCAGTCAGAACCAGTCAGAATCTAAAGGAGCTATCCAAGGTATTGAAACCCTTTGGGGGGATAGGGTTCAGCACTTTGGATAGTTCCTTTAGAGATCTGACTGGTTCTGACTGAGACCCAGAGAGGATTCAGAGCCCCACTGAAATAGGAGCCACCAGCCTCTACTGCAATAAATATAACATTTCAGCAAAAGGAAAGAAAGAAAGACCAAGAAGTAAGTTTTGCTTATGGGGGTTAGCTATCACTGCATATTATGTGGATGTACATAATGTTAGAATTAGGATTCCCTGGATGTATAACTCAAAGTAAGGGAAATATAAAGCAGTAGTAATGTCCCCCTCTTTAATGAGCTTCCGCCGTGCATTAAAAACGTGGTTGTTCAGGCAGGCGTTTGGGGTGGGTTAGGGTATTTTAGAAAATGTTTTTATTGTAGAATTTTATTGTTTTAGACTGTTTTGTTGTATGCTTTGTACATCGCCCAGAGTAGCTGGGTGGCCAGCCAGATGGGTGATTAATAAATTTAATAAATAAATAAATAAATAAATAGTAATGCTATCCATGTACCATTTTTACTCCCTGTTCCAGCACCACAAAGCAAGTGAGATGCTTAAAATTCCATATATGACGTAGACCTGAGGAGGTGGGGGCACTGGAGAACAAAAGGAAGTTTTTCCTCTTTGTCTGTATAATTTTGTTATTGTTCAACTTTTCTCCTTCCTTCTTCATTTTTCAATGCATCTTCAGAAATGAGAGATTGCAATGATGTCTTTCTCTCTCTCTCTCTCTCTCTCTCTTTCTTTCTCTCTCTCTCTCTCTCTCTCTCTCAACAGGGTATGGAAACATTGCCCCAAGCACAGAAGGTGGAAAAATATTCTGTATTCTGTACGCCATCTTTGGGATTCCACTCTTTGGCTTTCTGCTAGCTGGCATAGGCGACCAACTGGGGACCATCTTTGGGAAGGGGATCGCACGAGTGGAAAAGGTTTTTCGAGTAAGATTGAAATAGGTTACACTGTTTTTAGTCTTGATCCCTAATGGCAGGGCACGCACCCTCCAGGAAAATTTTGCATGTTAAGCCATTGTGATATAAGAATCATCACTTATGACATAAATATGCCTTCACAGTGTGTTAAAATGTATTTGATATACCTCTTTAGGTATATATACAAGCAGCTATAGCATTGGCTGAATTGGAGTGCTTGCTAACTTGAAGAGAATATAGATATAATGATCATCTCTGAGTTCTAGTGGTCCTGTGAGAATCCATGGATATAAAATGTATAGAAACATCCAAGTAGATCAAAGTGCAAAGAGTGCAGGAAATCTGAAACAGGAGGAACAAATTCATCCATAGATTCACTCTATGTAGAAATTAGGGATGTACAAGAATTTCATTCCTGTTCGCAAAGCATGCAAATATGCCCTATTTGCAACCCTGAACACGAGCAGGAAAGTAATTCCCAGGAATGTTTTGCAATTTCCCGAACATGTATTTGCATTCAAAAATATGCATTTGTGCAAATGCACACCTCTGAAACTGTGCATATGTGCACTTCCAAATTTTTGAAAGTTCATATTTTTGGAGTGCATTTGTGCAGATTCCCGCCCTCCACATTTTCTAGGCTATGTGGGGAAATGCATATTATTGGTCAGGAAAAGTGTGTATTTTTTCAATTGGGAAAAACTGCACAACATTTAAAATGCACATTTTTCCAGTTAAAAATGTGAATTTTTCTGATCAGAAAAAATATGCTCATGTTTGGGAATGCAAACAAGACAAAATGAGTTTTGAGGAAGAATTTAGAAAACCTCAAGGAACTGGAATATTGCATGTTCGCCCATCCCTGGTAGAAATGAAAGACCAAAAAGGTATTGTACTACTAGAGACATATTATTATCTCCCTGACCAAAACTCAGGGTGGTTTTGAGATGGAGAAAGAAATCAGGGAGGTACAGCCCTGCTCCCAAAGGAAAAGATGCTTTAATCATGGGTGGATTCAGCTATCATTGCACTGAGTATAAAAACCAAAATATGACATTCCATGTAGATGAGACAGAATATGAACAAGCATCTAGTTAATGATCCATGATTGTGCCTTAAAAGTAATGTAACCAACAAGTGGAGAAAGAACCATTGATTTAATCCTGAGTAGAACCTGGGATTTGGTCTGTCTTTGAAACCGTCACCTTAACTCCATCACATGCAAGGCAGTCTTCCAGCAGAGATTTTCTTATGTTCTTAGCACTGGGGAGGGACAACTACTTTGTTTCAAGCTGTCTTTCGCATGCACCCTAAGTTGGACATTTAGGGTTGAAAGTGTCCAGCAGAATATCAGCACCTCAATTTGCTGCCAGGATGCATCCCTTCCGTGTATCTCTTCCAGAGTTCAAGTGGTCTGCTTTTCAACCTGCCCAGCTCTCTCCATATATAATTTATAAATGCTTTTAAGATCTGCAGATGAATACACTTCCTACGTCCTCTTTTGGCATACCTCCTGACTCCCACAAGACTATCTCTGGAAGCATCTGCAATTAATATTAATCATATCCTCTGTTAGGATGTTTGCTAACTCTGCAGAAGAACATTACATTAAAAAAAGAAAGAAAATAAAATTAGTTTCATTTATTAAAACCTGGCATCCTAAATTGTGTGGTGGTGGTTGTTTTTAAATTGTATCAGTCGAGACCTAGTTCACACAAATGGCAGAGGAGGTGGTAAAATTGTTCCCGGCCTAGACCATTTTGGGCAGCAGGTGGGTAATCAGATGGTTGAATGCTTCTTCATGGGGGGGGGGACATTTTCTGTACATGCAAAACAGCAACAGGCCAAAGGCTAGGCTAGAATTCATCTTCCTGACATCTTTTTTCTGTGCGCCAGAAGATTTTTTATATAGAGGGAGTGTTCAGTCATGCTACCCTTTACCTGCTGTCTGAAGTAGTTTAGTCCAGGAATATTGTATTCACTTAATCTGCTATTTTGTGTGAACTGAAGAGTCAGGTAATCAAGGAGGTAACAGGAGATAAAGGGCACCATTTCAGGCCATGAGTTCTGATGATGCTCTGAGATGTAGTTTGGATTGCAGGGTTCTGCTAGAGATCAGACCTTGAGCAGGAATCAGGTTTCTCAGGAAACGAGACAGAAAGACATCAGCACCACAGAAAGCTCCAAGTGGTGTTGGAAGCCAAACAAGATTATTTGCATGTTGCTCCAACAAAGATCAGCGCAAGACTGAGGCTTAAATAGGAGTTACTGGCCTCTAGGCTGGTTTAAGCTCCGCCTCTACCTCTGCTGACACTTTGACCCTTAAAGGGGCCTTATCTGTTTTAGTAGCTTCAGACTGCAACAACATGGAGTGGCATGCTAGTCTCTTCATGGCCCACGTCCTCAGAGTCTGAGGACAGTCATGGAGCCTTCTCTGGATGTGGAGAAGGATGTCCCCTGGGGTTTTCTCTGGAGAACTGGGTCCTGGGAAGATAGAAGCCTTGCGATGCCTTTCCATGGCTGAGTTTTCTCCTATCAAGTCCAGAGCCTCTTCTGAAGGTGAGAGGTCAGAATCTCCTGAGGATGATGGTTCAGGGTGCTGGTCAGGGTTTTTATCTGTAGCTATATCTGCATATATCTATGGGCCAACAGGAGGGCCTCTTGCTACTGCCTAATCTCTGCATGGCAATCCCTGAAATTGCAAGGGCCTATGGAAACTGGTCCACCATGTCTGAAGGTGGCTCTGCAGATCTGGCACTGGGATGATCTACACCAGACCCTGATTTAATGCAGAGGGCACCCATGACGAGGGCAAAATGGGAGGGCCCATGAAGTTAGTCTTGACTGGGAATGGATGATTCTCTCCTTCTCACCCTCTAACTCAGGTGGGCAACATGTGGACTATATGCGCTTCCCCGGTTGTTTTCAGAGCCCCCCCATCTCTACTGTGGTCAGCAAAATCATGGCCGTGGCTGCCAAAATTGTGGCAATTTTGCATTGGAACAGGGCTTACAGAGTGCGCATGCCTTGTTAGCAAGCAGAATTGCACATCTGGAAGCCTCCCGGAAGTGTGATTCTGCTTGTGCACAAAGTGCACGCACCCCATGCACCTTGTTTCAGTGCAAAATCACTGCAGTTTAGGCTGCCACCACTGCAGCAACAAATTCATTGGTAAATCTGGTGGCAGCGGAATGCATCCCACATTAGGTGGGGGGCAATGTGGCCCCCTGACCCCCAGACATTGCCTACCCATGCTCTAACTAAATAGACTGTGTCTGCAAGTTCTGAGTATGTAGAAATTGCTTTCACACTAACTGTGGCTTATCATTTTCTCATTTGATATTTCCTGTTTGACCCAAAGGGAATTCTATGTACTGAAGGATTTCTTTTCACTCGTTCTATTTTCCTCCATTACACACCTCATGTGCAAAGGCCAACAATATAAAACTGCATTCCATTTGACATGGTTGTTCTATAACTTGTTCCAAACCTGTGCACTTGACTTCACTTGGGCACAAATCTTGCCGTAACTGTACTAGGAGGAAATGTGTCCATATGGGAAGACTGTGTGTGCATGCGCGCCTGGAAAGCTTATGGGATTCGCTCCACAGTTTGGAAATTTTCTCAGCCAATTTCTTCCAGGAGCAATTTGGTTGCTCACTATAGCAACATTACTGCTAACAGCCCTCCTGTACTTTCTGTTTGACATCTTGGAGCATATCTCAAAAGTGAGATAAGTAACATCTCCCACAGGAATAAAACTATAGTTCAATTTTAGCTCTTTGACATGATGTCAAAGAGGTACTTGCGGATGAGACTGGAGGACAGCCTGCAGAGGAAGAATCACGGGGGGAACCTGCATGAGAGTGAGCAAGAGGCTGAAGGTCAGTCAAACAGAGGCGATGATACCCAGGCCTACAACAAGAAGAATAGAAGAGTGGTAGTAGTGGGAGACTCCTTGCTGCGTGGGATCGAGACCCAAGTATGTCCCGAAGACCCGTGGACTCACCAGGTATGTTGTCTCCCGGAAGGATGGATTAGAGATGCGACTGAAAGGTTGCCTGCACTCATAAAGCCCACTGACAGGTATCCCTTTCTTCTCATCCATGTGGGAACAAATGATACCGCCAAACGGAGCTATGAAGAGATCACATCAGACTTTGAAGCTTTGGGAAGGAAACTCAAGAACTTTGGGGCCCAGATAGTTTTCTCATCCATCCTTCCAGTAGTTAGAAGAGGGATAGAAAGGGAACGAAAAATACTCCGGGTGAATGACTGGCTATGAAGGTAGTGCTGACGAGAGAGATTTGGATTCTGGGACCACGGGCTATACTTCCTGGAAGATGGGCTGTTGGCAAGGGACGAGTTGCACCTCACAAAGGCTGGGAAGAATGTGTTTGGCCACAGCATGAAGAACTTCATCAGGAGGGCTTTAAACTGAATCCTACGGGGAAGGGAGATGTAAAGTTGGGGGTAACAATGGACATAGGGCTCATGCACTGCAATGGAGAGAACAGCTCTAATAGCACCCAATAATAGTCTTCAGACACATGTAGGAAGAAAGCCAGACTATGAAGCACATGGTCTTCTATGTCTCTATACTAATGCCCAGGGAATGGGAAACAAACAGAACGAACTTGAACTCTTAATACAAGAGTAGGGATGGCAGAGAATTCCGCCACGGATCTCAGGGAGGCCGAATGCCAGTGCATTTGGCCCCCAGAAATCTGTGGTGGAATGGCCTGCCCCCCCGCCCCCCCTGCGGATCCCCCCGGGACAAGACTTACCTGGGGCGGATCTTCCGGGCGGCGGCGGCTCCGGCGGTGGTGGCTGGCCTTCCGACCGGCTGCTGCCGCCATTTGCAGTTTTGTTTTGTTTTTTTCACAGACGTGATAGGCTACGTAAGTTTTTACGTAGCCTAAAACGTCTGGGTAAAAAAAAAAAGGCGTACGCAAATGGTGGCAGCTATGGCCGCCACCATTTGCGTTCCTTATTTTGGGCTGTCTTACTCTACGTAAATAATTACGTAGACTAAGACGGCGAAAATAAGGGGAACGCAAATAGCGCCCGCTACGCTATTTGCGTTCCCCTTATTTTCGCCATCATAGTCTACGTAAATATTTACGTAGATTAAGACGGCCAAAAAGAAGGAACGCCAATGGCTGCGGCTGTAGCCGCCACCATTTGCATACGCGGGTTTTTGGTTTTTTTTTTAACCCAGAGCCCTCCACGGCCAGAAATCCAGCTGTGGACGGCTCTGGCCTGGCTGGGCCTGGCCGGCTGCTCTGTGGAGCTGCCGCGGAGCACAGCCGGCCGCGGAGGATTCCGGGGGGAGGAACGGAGTGCCTCCCCCCCCCGGCCAGGATTCCGGGGGGAGGGACGGAACGCCTCCCCCCCACCATCAGCATAATCCGCGAAAGGTAAGTGATTTTCGTACATCCCTATAACAAGAGGGAAATTATGACTTGATGGGTATACCTGAGACTTGGAGGGATGACTCTCATGACTGGAATACAGCAATTGAAGGATATAACTTGTTCAAAAAGAACAGGAGGAACAGAAAGGGAGGTGGGGTTGCACTGTATGTGAAAAATACGTATCTCTGCACAGAAATACAGGAGGATGAGCTTGGTAGCCCCATCGAGACCATCTGGATCAAAATAAATGGAGCAAAGAATAAAAGGGACCTGGTGGTCGGAGTCTACTACCGGCCACCCAATCAAGGAGAAGACGAGGATGAAACTTTTGAAAAGCAAATAGCCAATGTTTTAAGGAAGCATGATGTAGTAGTAATGGGGGACTTCAATTTCCCCGATATTTGTTGGGAGACAAATTCTGCAAAACATGGCCCCTCCAGGAAATTCCAGACTTGTGTGGCGGATAACTTCCTCCTACAGAAAGTAGAGGAAGGAACTAGAGGATTGGCTATCCTTGACTTGATCCTAACCAACAGCAATGACTTAGTGGATAAAGTAGCAGTTACAGGAACTCTGGGGGAAAGCGACCATGTTGTACTTGAGTTCTTGGTTCTAAGGGAAGCAAAAGCCGAGTGTAGTCAAACGCGTACCCTGATTTTAGGAAAGCTGATTTTCATAAACTCAGAACAATGATCAGTAAGGTCCCATGGCAAGCGACGCTAACGAGAAAAGGAGTCCAAGACGGGTGGGAGCTTTTAAAAAAGGAAATTCTCAAGGCATAATTACAAACCATTCCAACGAGGAGAAAAGACAACAGAAGAAGCCAGTGTGGCTTCACAAAAAGCTTAGAGATGACCTGAAAACAAAAAAGGACACATACAGGAAGCAGAAATAAGGCCAAGTAACAAAGGAAGAGTATAGGCAGGTAGCACAGAATTTCAGGGATGGCATCAGGAAGGCTAAAGCTGAGAACGAGCTGAGGTTAGCGAGGGATGCTAAAAGCAACAAAAAGACTTTCTTCAGCTACGTGCATAGTAAAAGGCAGAGGAAATAAATGCTTGTTCAGGTATTAAATAAGGATGGCAAAACGATAACAGATGACAAAGGCAGAGGTGCTCAATTCCTACTTTGGCTCAGTCTTCTCCCAAAAGAGGGTCTATGACCCCCTGGCAAAGGCGAAGTACAGGCTGAAGGGGCAGGATTGCAGCTGGAGATCGATAGGCATATGGTCAAGGAACACCTAATTACTTGGAATGAGTTCAAATCTCCAGGGCCAGATGAACTGCATCCTAGAGTCATAAAGGAACTGGCAGAAGAACTCTCAGAACTGCTGTCGATTCTCTTTGAGAAATCATGGAGGTCGGATGAAGTGCCAGATGACTGGAGGAGGGCTAATGTTGTCCCTATGTTCAAAAAGGGTAAGAAGGAGGATCCTGGGAACTACAGACCAGTTAGTCTGACATCAATCTCTGGGAAAATTCTGGAGGAGATGATAAAGCAATCCATCTGTAGGCACCTTGATAACAATGCAGTGATTACTTGAAGCCAACATGGATTTGACAAGAACAAGTTCTGCCAGACGAATCAGATCACGTTTTTTGATGAAGTCACCTCCCTTGAGGACCATGGGAATGCTGTAGACATAATATACCTCAACTTCAGCAAAGCTTTTGACAGAGTGCCCCATGATATCCTGATGAGCAAACTAGCTCAAAGTGGGCTAGATGAAACAACGATCCGGTGGATCCACAGTTGGCTACAGAATCGGACTCAAAGAGTGCTTATCAATGGGATCTTCTCAAATTGGGGAGAGGTAACGAGTGGGGTACCGCAGGGCTCAGTCCTGGGCCCAGTGCTCTTCAACATTTTAATTAATGACTTGGAGGAGGAGGTGCAGATGACACCAAATTGGGCGGGATAGCTAATACTTTGGAAGATAGAAACAAAATTCAAAGTGATCTGGATAGACTGGAGTGCTGGGCAGAAAACAACAAAATGACATTTAACAGGGAGAAATGCCAAGTTCTGCACCTAGGAAAAAGAAACCAAATGCACAGTTACAAGATGGGGGATACGTGGCTCAACAACACTACAAGCGAGAAGGATCTTGGAATTGTTGTTGATCACAAGCTGAATATGAGCCAACAATGTGATGTGGCTGCAAAAAAGGCAAATGCTATTTGGAGCTGGCATAGCTTCCAAATCCCGGGAAGTACTAGTTCCCCTCTACTCAGCACTGGTTAGGCCTCAGCTGGAGTACTGTGTCAAGTCCTGGGCACCACACTTTAAGAAGGATGCAGACAAACTGGAGAGGGTTCAGAGGAGGGCAACAAAGATGATCAGGGGACTGGAAACAAAGCCCTATGAAGAGAGACTGAAAGAACTGGGCATGTTTAGCCTTGAGAAGAGAAGACTGAGGGGAGATATGATAGCACTCTTCAAGTACTTGAAAGGTTGTCTCAGAGAGGAAGGCCAGGATCTCTTCTTGATCATCCCAGAGTGCAGGACACGGAATAATGGGCTCAAGTTACAGGAAGTGAGATTCCGGCTGAACATCAGGAAAAACTTCCTGACTGTTAGAGCAATACGACAATGGAACCAATTACCTAGGGAGGTGGTGGGCTCTCCCACACTGGAGGCGTTCAAGACGAGGCTGGACAGCCATCTGTCAGGGATGCTCTGACTTGGATTCCTGCATTGAATAGGGGGCTGGACTCGATGGCCTTGCAGGCCCCTTCCAACCCTACTATTCTATGATTCTATGATTCTATGATTCTATGATGTGTGCATCCTCCAAAAGACTTAATTTGGTTACTAGTGTGGATTACTACTTGAGGGCACTGTATTTTGATTGCACCTTAGAAAGTTCTTTCACACACTTTTGGCAACAATTTAAAGACCAACTTAACCTCTGAAGATAAGGTGAATTGTCAGGCTTATTCTGCTTGAATGCTGTTGACTGAGGGTGTTTTCATACAAAAAGTTTAAATTATCTTTGAGAGTCTCTTGTACTATTCATGGGAGTGTTAACCTGGAAGAGAAAATGAAAGAGAGGGTGGGAGGAGGTATTTGTATTTCAAATGAGAATTGTGGCCAACATGAGTTTTGCATTCATATTACAAACCAACTGTATCAAGAATTTTGTAAACCTCATGTGTTAGAATGCTTATGGGTTGTTGTTATTTTTTGGACAGAAAACCTGGCTTCAGGACAAAATCAAACCGAAGCCAATTTTGAAGTTATTACGCTGTGGGTATAAATAGCTCTTGAGGGAGTGTCTTGTTAGCCTACCTTGTGCTAATTCTCCCTTAACTGCTTCAGCTTTGTTTATCAAAATTATCAGTTTGGATTTCAAGTGGCAGAGCAAGGTCTAGTTATTCCTCTGTAACCTCAATTCTCAAAGTGTTTAGTGGCCTTTCCACAGGGGATTCAGTCAGTGAATGGGCTATTTTGGACATTGCTTTCTTACATTTCTATACTGCCCAATAGCCAAAGCTCTCTGGGCAGTTTACAAAATATTAAAACCTTTAAAATAAAATATAAAACATAGTATAAAAACCATTTACATACAAAACCATTTAAAACAATCAACTATAAAAATCACAAGGCCAGTTATAACCTTATCACATACTGTCAAATGCCTGGGAGTAGAGGCAAGTCTTAACTTGGTACCAAAAGGATGACAGTGTTGGTGCCAGGCGAACCTCATGGGTGAAGTATTCCACAATTGCAAGGCCAGCACCGAAAAGGCCATCTCCCTTGTTGCTTTCCTCCAAACGTCCCTTGGAGGAGGCACCTGGCGGAGGGCCTCAGATACCCATCATACTGTATGGCATGGTGGATTGATTTAAATTGGCAAGAAAAATAGTAAACTTAAATAAAGTTCCCCATTGAAATGTTTGCATGTATTTCCTGAACAATGGTGCAAATTTGTCCACCAAGCCATGTTAATCTACAACTAGATAGAGTATTATTTACACTGTTTCATTCATACAAGCAGGTTTTGTATCTCTTTGTCTCACTTTATATATTTTGCATGCTTTCCTTTCTTACCTATAAAGGAAATGTCTTTGAAATATTCCCACTTAGGGTCTTTCTTATGACCAGCACCCATGACAGATTGAGGGTAACAGCTCAATCCTATACATGTCTCCTCAGAAATAAGTTCCAATTGAGTTCAATGGGGCTTATTCCCAGGTAATAGGATCGCAGTCTTAGTCAGAGAATACAGGAAGATACACACTAGACAACTTTGTCTTCTCTCTTTCCACGGCTGCTCATTTTTGCTTCTATCTTGGCCCAGCCTTGCCCTCACAAAAATTAAAGTTGCAAATAAATGAAATGCCCATGACTGATAGGTCAAAGCAAGGTTTGATAGTTACTGGGCTGAGAAAAATCAAATTTTTTAAAGTGTTGATTTTTTATCCACCCCAGTATATTGTCTTTCTGTGTTAACTCCTCTGCCTTGCTTGGCCCAACTCCACCACCACATAAGAACAGAACAACAATCCTATGTAGCCTGTGTCTTTGCACATGCAACTTTAGTTAGAGAAACAGGAAGCCCAGAAAGCAAAGCAAGAGCTGGAAGTTAGGCTGGACAAAGATGAAAAACTGAAATTAATGCCTATGTTTGATTGGTAGGTAACTTCATTTTTATGAGACTGTAAGCATGGGTTAAGTATGGTTGATGAGTTTTAATTATAACTATTTTTTAAGTTAGAGAGAAATTTAGTATTTTGTTTATGACTTTTTATATACAAAAATTAAAAAATCCAATTAAAATAAAAAAAATAACATTTTTTAAAAAGCTGATTATGAGCACTCCGATGTATGGGTATGTTCATACTGGAAGAGGCACTCCATCAGGTATTTTGTTCCTCAGCTGTGTCAGGCTATATAGATCAAAACCAGCACCTTGAAATATACAGGCAGCCAGTGCAAGCAGGCCAGAATTGGTGTTCTGTGTTCAGACCTTAACATAAGGACATAACACTAAACTATGGCTTAACATTCTGTGAGTGATCCAGTACGAGCCTCAGACTCACCTGTTCCCCCCCCCTTTCCTCTGACACAACTGCAAGGACAATCAGATGCTTTCTTGAAGCGAACCAGTTCTCCATCTTGTCTACACTCAGGAGAACTCTGGCTTCTGCTGTCCTGCTTGTGGCTGTGCCAGAGACAGAGAGGGGAACAACATCAGAATGTAACACTTAACCTTAGTTGCTTCTGCTTAGTATTAGAGTCATAGAATCATAGAATAATAGGGTTGGAAGGGGCCTATAAGACCATCAAGTCCAACCCCCTGCTCAATGCAGGAATCTAAGTCAAAGCATCCCCGACAGATGGCTGTCTAGCTTCATCTTGGATGCCTCCAGTGTGGGAGAGCCCACTACTTCCCCTGGTAATTGGTTCCATTGTCGTATTGCTCTAACAGTCAGGAAGTTTTTCCTGATGTTCAGCCAGAATCTGGCTTCCTGTAACTTGAACCCATTATTCCGTGTCCTGCAGTCTGGGATGATGGAGACGAGATCCTGGCCTTCCTCTCTGTGACAGCCTTTCAAGTACTTGAAGAGCACTATCATATCACCCCTCAGTCTTCTCTTCTCAAGGCTAAACATGCCCAGTTCTTTCAGTCTCTCCTCATAGGGCTTTGTTTCCAGTCCTCTGATCATCTTTGTTCCTCTGAACCCTCTGCAGTTTGTCTGCATCCTTCTTAAAGTGTGGTGCCTGTTGTTGTTGTTGTTTGGTTATGATAGTTATAATATGGTTTGTTATAGTCATAATATGGTTATTATAATAATCATAGTTTAGCAAACTTGCCCAGTGAGAGGCTGTTCCTCTTTTTGGGACATATTTGAATTCGCAGCTAGAGGGCTCATCAACTCATGCAATTTCAGTCTTGTAGGCATGTTGCGGTAAAAATTGGCTGCCAGAAATGGCAGCTATTATGTCCAGTTTACCAGCTGCCACTGTGGGTTGAGTGAGGGGGTGAAAGAATTCTCAGCATTACAGGTAGCCACTGGGAAATGAGGGGGGGGGTGACAGGGGAGATGTCAGTCAGAACCATAGAAGCACTCAGTTACTGATGGCTATAGGCAGGGGCAGTCCTCTGTTTCTTGTAATAGGTAGTTCCCGCACTTAAAAGGGCACTGGAGCTCAAGCCTTTTGTAAAGCCATACAGTTCCATCTGGAAATCCTGCCCCTTTTAATTATCCCAGATGGGTGGGACCTAGAAGTTGTTGCTCAGTATTGAAGAAGGGTCTCATGAGTCAGGGAGGCTTCTACTCAAGCCCCATGATCTGTGGCAGAAAGTAACCCTCCCTGCACCATTTATTACCCAACAGAGGCCCCGCAGAAAGTATTTCTCGGTAGCAGAACACATGCTTTGCATGCAGAAAGTCCCAGCCTCAATTCCTGTCAACTCCAGGTAAAGGAACCAGGTGGCAAGTGATGAGAAAGACTCTCTCAGACTCTGGAGAGACACTGCCAGTCAGAATAGATAATAATATGCTAGACCCAGCGATGTTGAACTGCTTTTAGCCCTGGAGCTGAATTCTATTTCTGAGAAGTTCTCAGGGTCACATTCCAGTAGTGGGTGGGGCCAAACACACAAAAAAGGGCAGTGCCACAAAGTACCAGGATATTTTAGCTGAAAGTCGTTACTGCCAGTATGTAAGCCTTAGGAGACGCATGTCAACTTTTTAGAATGGGGGAAAAACTGCAGAAAAGCCGGGAAGCCACGAAACGATCAATGGTCAGGGCCAATGGGGTGTGGCCAAGGGAAGGAGGTGTGGCCTTCTGAGGAAGCCCAGAGTGCTAGAGCGGGACCCCAGGTGGACCAGATTTGTGCTCTGTGTTGATGGGAGCCCTCTTCCACTTGCTTCCTGTTCTCCAAAGGAAGCTTTCTTTGGCTTGGGGAAAAGGGAAATGGCAAGGAAGGGTGAGCGGAGGCTAAACAGAGGTTTTTGTGTGTTTGATGTAAACATTCAACACCCTCCCCCTTTATTTTCAGAGCAAGCAGTGGGATGCTTGTACATCTCCGTTTTGTTTTGTTTTAATTAACATATTTTAATTAATGTGTAAATTAAAACAAAATTAGAATGTTAATAAAAATAGCACTACATAGCTATAAACAACACATTGTAAATATTCAGAATTAATACATAAGTACACATTATACAGTTAAAAATTCAGCCATATTGTCATATCACAACAAAACACTGAGAACAGTTTTCTTCATATTGATCCATATCTACCTATGACTTTTTTTTTTTTAAGAATGCTTAGACATCTCTATGTATTTCTTTTGTCCCTGGTTAAACAAGTTTTGTACATTTTTGGACCAATATAAAATGCCTGTCCTTTCTATATTGAAACAATATTTTAAAATCTGTTTACAGGAGGTGAAGGTGGGATGAAGCATACCCACCACGAGCAGAGATTCTTCTTGTGAACTGACTTCAACTTAAAAAAAAGGAAAAAAGCCTATCATTCATCTTTGGCCTCGCTCTTGTTGACCTACTGTATAGGGTTGTTGTAATATTTACAATGAAGTATGCAAATGAAGTACTTTGAAAAGTATACAGTATGGTCGGTTAAATCCAATGTTGTGCTAGTGGAAGTCTGCTGGCATGATGGGGCATTCCCCCTCTCTCTTCACTGCAGCCCTCTGCACCACCTGAAAATCTGCCCCAGAGGGTTCCTCCAGGGGTTGAGGGAGGGGCAATCGCGCCCCTCCTGGTTCCAGGGATGGAACTGCTTCCATCAGCGGAATGACAGCATTAGATCCAATCCTATATAAATAGCAGGTATTGTTGCTGGGAGTAACTTTCCCCAGGTGTGAAAAGGGAGCAAGCATGAGGACAAAAAGGAAGACACGGAATCTGGGGACTATAAAATTACACAAACAGTTTTCTGACAACAGTTCAGGCTGCTGGCCAGTCAGGGCTGGAGTATGGCCAGTCTGAGCCACAACTTGATAACTATGCTCCTGGGCCCAAAGGTTGACTCATCTTTTTGTTTTGTTTTAGCAGTGTGTTTTTTTTTTGTTCCTTAGCAGTGGCCTGTGCTCACCCTTCTAAGACTCTTAGCCTTAACCTAAAGATATTACAAATTGCTATCACACCCATCCGGGCTTGAAGAAGATTTTGTTGTTGTTCAGTCGTTCAGTCGTGCCCGACTCTTTGTGACCCCATGGACCATAGCACGCCAGGCCTTCCTGTCCTCCGCTCTCTCCCGGAGTGTGCTCAAGTTCATATTCATTGCATCGGTGATGCTATCTAGCCATCTCATCCTCTGCCGTCCCCTTCTCCTTTTGCCTTCAATCTTTCCCAGCATCAGGGTCTTTTCCAGGGAGTTTTCTCTTCGCATTAGGTGGCCAAAATATTTGAGCTTCAGCTTCAGGATCTGTCCTTCCAATGAGCACTCAGGGTTGATTTCCTTTAGGATGGACTGATTTGACCTCCTTGCAGTCCAGGGGACTCGTAAGAGTCTTCTCCAGCACCACAGTTCGAAAGCATCAATTCTTCGGCGCTCAGTCTTCCTTATAGTCCAGCTCTCACAGCCATACATTACTACTGGGAAAACTATAGCTTTGATTAGACGGACCTTTGTCGGCAAGGTGATGTCTCTGCTTCTTACTATGCTGTCTAGGTTTGCCATAGCTGTCTTCCCAAGGAGCAAGCGTCTTTTAATTTCATGGCTACAGTCACCGTCTGCGGTGATCTTGGAGCCCAAGAAAATAAAATCTGTCACTGCTTCCATTTCTTCCCCTTCTATGTGCCAGGAAGTGATGGGGCCAGATGCCATGATTTTAGTTTTTTTAATGTTGAGTTTCAAACCAGCTTTTGCACTCTCCACTTTCACCCTCCACAAGAGGCTGTTTAGATCCTCTTTGCTTTCTGCCATTAGGGTGGTATCATCTGCGTATCTGAGGTTGTTGATAATTCTCCCAGCAATCTTAATTCCTTAATGTGATTCATCCAACCTGGCGTTTCTCATGATGTACTTTGAATATAAATTAAATAAGCAGGGCGACAATATGCAGCCTTGTCATACTCCTTTCCCAATTTTGAACTAATCGGTTGTTCCATGTCCGGTTCTTACTGTTGCTTCTTGACCCTCGTATAGGTTTCTCAGGAGACAGGTAAGGTAGCCTGGCACTCCCATCTCTTGAAGAATTTGCCACAGTTTGTTGTGATCCAGACAATCAAAGGCTTTAGTGTAGTCAATGAAGCAGAAATAGACATTTTTCTGGAATTCTCTTGCTTTCTCCATGATCCAGCGAATGTTGATGATTGGATCTCTAGTTCCTCTGCCTCTTCGAAACCCTGCTTGTACTTCCGGTAGTTCTCGGTTCACATACTGCTGAAGCCTAGCTTGTAGGATTTTGAGCATAACCTTGCTGGCATGTGAAATAAACGCAATTGTATGGTAGTTTGAACGCTCTTTGGCATTGCCCTTTTTTGGAATTGGAATGTAAACTGACCTTTTCCAGTCTTGTGGCCACTGGTGAGTGTTCCAAATTTGTTGGCATATTGAGTGCAGCACTTTAACAGCATCATCTTTTAGGATCTTAAATAGCTCAGCTGTCATCTCCGCTAGCTTTGTTGTTAGTAATGCTTCCTAAGGCCCACTTGACTTCACTCTCGAGGATGTCCGGCTCAAGTTCAGTGACTGCACTGTCATGGCTATCGGGGACATTAAGATCTTTCCTGTATAGTTCTTCTGTGTATTCTTGCCACCTCTTCTTAATCTCATCTGCTTCTGTTAGGTTCCTGCCTTCTTTGTCCTTTATCATGCTTGTCTTTGCACAAAACGTTCCCTTGAAGTCTCCGATTTTCTTGAAAAGATCTCTAGTCTTTCCCATTCTGTTGTTTTCCTCGATTTCTTTGCATTGTTCATTTCAGAAGGCCTTCTTGTCTCTCCTTGCTATTCTCTGGAACTCTGCATTCAGTTGGATATATCTTCCCCTTTCTCCCTTGCTTTTTGCTTCCCTTCTTTCCTCAGCTACTTGTAAAGCCTCATCAGACAGCCACTTGGCTTTCTTGCATTTCTTTTTCTTTGGGATGGATTGAGTTGCTGCCTCCTGAACAATGTTACGGACCTCCATCCATAGTTCCTCAGGCACTCTGTCTATCAGGTCTAATCTCTTAAATCTATTCCTCACCTCCACTGTATATTCATCAGGGATATGATTTAGGTCATACCTGAATGGTTTAGTGGTTTTCCCTATGTTCTTCTATTTAAGACAAAATTTTACAATAAGAAGCTCATGATCTGAGCCACAGTCAGCTCCAGGTCTTGTTTTTACTGACTGTATAGAGCTTCTCCATCTTTGGCTGCAAAGGACATAATCAATCTGATTTCAATATTGACCATCTGGTGATGTCCATGTGTAGATTCGCCTCTTGTGCTGTTGGAAAAGTGTGTTTGCTATGATCAGCATGTTCTCTTGGCAAAACTCTATTAGCCTTTGTCCCACTTCATTTTGTACACCAAGGCCATGCTTGCCTGTTATCCCGGTGATTTCTTGACTTCTTACTTTAGCATTCCAATCCCCTATGATGAAGAGGACATCTTTTTTTGGTGTTAGTTCTAGAAGGTGTTGTAGGTCTTCATAGAACCGATCAACCTCAGCTTCTTTGGCCTCAGTGGTTGGGGCATAGACTTGAATTACTGTGATGTTGAATGGTTTGCCTTGGATTCGTACTGAGATCATTCTGTCGTTTTTGAGATTGTACCCCAGTACTGCTTTTCCCACCCTTTTGTTGACTATGAGGGATTCTTGCCCACAGTAGTAGATATAATGGTCACCTGAATTAAATTCGCCCATGTTTGTCCATTTTAGTTTGCTGATTCCCAAGATGTCGATGTTCAATCTTGCCATCTCATGTTTGACCACCTCCAGCTTACCTTGATTCATTGTTCTTACATTCCAAGTTCCTAAACAATATTGTTCTTTACAGCATCGGATTTTCTTTTCACCACCAGACACATCCACAGCTGAGTGTCCTTTCAGCTTTGGCCCAGCCATTTCACTCTTTCTGGCGCTACTTGGAAATACCCTCTGCTGTTCCCCAGTAGTATATTGGACACCTTCCGACCTGAGGGGCTCATCTTCCGGTGTCATCTCTTTTAGCCTTGTGATATGTTCCATGGAGTTTTCTTGGCCAGAATACTGGAGTGGGTTGCCATTTCCTTCTCCAGTGGACCATATTTTGTCAGAACTCTCTGCCATGACCTGTCCATCTTGGGTGGCCCTGCACGGCATAGCTTATGGCTTCCCTGAGTTACGCAAGCCCCTTCGCCACGACAAGGCAGTGATCCATGAAGGGGTTGAAGAAGATAGGGAACTGTTGTTTTGAAAGGATTTCTTCCCCAGTGCACTGTGGAGATGGACTGGCATGACTCCCCATTAACTGTAGTGTTAATCACACCACTTTAAATCCCAGCGCACTCACTGCAATGGTCCTATGAGCCCAAAGTAATTATTCCTGCTGCACAGAAGCAGGAAACAAACAAGGGCTAAATGCACGATTAAGAGTTTGCTGTACTGTATGTACTACCTGGGCTCCTCTCTGTGAAAATGAGAGGTTGAAACGGATGCTACTCCATAGAAGTAAAGACCTATTCACACTTTCCAAACACCAGAGGTACTTCCTATCCAAACTGCAGCTTAAGTTGGACCAGGGCCAATGATCATTATTCCCCTTTTCTTGCTCATATTTTGCACAAATCACCATGGTGACTAGAAATTTGAAACAATAATGTGCTTAAATACCTATGAACTCAACACTTTAAAAATGCATAACATTATACTCGAAATGACAAGGATTTCATTTCTGTTTTACAACATGCCTGCTTTGAGTCATGATCAATAATTGAGAAAGGGAGTAATGGGAAAGATGATATTAATCATAATAATCTAAGCGCTGATTTGGATGTTCGGTAGAAGTAGTGATTCTGAAAATGTATTATTATTATTATTATTATTATTATTGGTTTGTATCCAATGCTATCCTTCCATTTATAGAAGGCTGCTTGATCTAGCAGAGGCTTCCATGAACAGAAAGCGAGGGAGATGATCTTCACAAATTTCATCTTTTTACTTTAGCCCCCAGCACCACCTTTCACCCTGTTTGGAAGGGCACAGGGAAGGGGAGATTTGCAAAAGTCACCTCCCTCTCTCTTCCATTTAATGACACCTTTATGAATGGAAGGACAGCATTGGATATAACAGCAGCACAATGTGGGTTCCCCAATGTGGTGCCTGTGGACAAGAGTCTCTCTCACATCTCTTGGTGCCCACCAGGCTGCCTGCCCCTCCTTTTTTTTTTTAAACGGAGAGGCTGGCATGCTGCAAAGCAAAGTGCCGCCCTCCAGTACCATCTTTATTTGGGTTCAAAAGTGTGGTGTGGTGTTTTGGAGCTCAGCTTCCACACCTCTGCCTTGTACATAGATCCTCACCTCTGCCTTTCCCGTTAACATACTTATGTTCATGGGCATGTTACTTTTCTTTTAGTTTCTCCAGTCTGCCTTCTGGGAAATGAGTGTCTTGTGACTGGCCATGCCCCCCATGGCAGCCATTTTATAAATGGGCAAGCCCCCCATAGCAGCCATTTTGTGAGCAACCATGACACACACTCAGAATTCCAAATCCACAGCACACACTACATGTGCCATCAAGCGCCAGATTTCTAATAGAAAAACAAAAGGGGACTGAGAGGTTACTTCTGGAAATAAAGCAAACCTATGAGATTTACAGCAACTGCAGACATAGCATCCTGAAAGCATGATCAATTTCATGCCATAACATTTGCTTCATATCCTAGTGCTTTGGCTGCATTGTCAGTTTCTTTAGATGAGCAAAAACAAAGCCTGCATACAGACAGGGACAAGATAAATCCTGGGCAGCCATGAATTTGTTGGAAATAAACTCGTTCTCAGACTACCTTCTGCACGTTCTTTTATCCAGGTTTTTATCTGGTTCATTGTGTCGGCTGTGACTGCCTCCAAATTGTGGATTGGATTTGGGGGGTTGTTTAGAAATCCATTTTGAGGAATGAATGTTTGGTTTAATTCTTGAGCTAATACATCTGATTTCCTCAGCCTGGTGCCCTCCAGATGTGTTGAAACTTAAACTCCCACCATTCCTAGCTAGCATGGCCATTGGGAGTTGGAGTTTCAACACATCTGGAGGGCACCAGGCTGAGGAAAGCTGTAATATATTGTTGACCAATGACTGTATTCTTGGGGGGTGCTACATTCCTTCAGACATTAATCTGGAGGCCAGGCCAGCCCAACTCACAAGTAACTCAGGCTGAATAATAAAGTTGGTACCTCATACTTGTACGTTTTTTATAGGAGCTCATGCGCTTCGACGGTGACAGTGCTGTCGCCCGAGGGACCTCAGGAGTGAACATGCTTCTTGAAAAGTCCCCCTTCTGCTATGACGCAGTTCAAACTGAGGGCTCATCCGGGGTCTGGAAGCTCCACCCTTTCCTGGTTCTCAGCCGGGCCCTGACACAGGCAGGTGTTTGAATGCCCTCCCCCTTCCTCCTGAGTAGACTGACAGACATTTAATCAGGCACTTTGCTAGCAGCTCTGGAGCTCCTGTCTGTGGCACCATCCCCTTGCTTCCTGTGATCCTGGGGGTAATGATGGAGATGGAGCAGTTCCAAGAGATAGCCAGGAACCTGGGCCACTGGCATGGAGACCTCTAGTCTTAAGCCCTCCTCTCCTGAAGTGCCATGGTCCCAATCTAAATTGGGGCTGTGTGTGCTTGCGGGACAGTAGGGAATACAATCACGTGTAGCTACACTATGCATGATTAGGAGAACATTTAGTTTGACCCCGAGGAGACCCAGGGTTCCAGGTCTGGGCAGAGCTGAACCCTGACACTCCCTTTTCTATTACTAGTGATATAAGATCCCTGCACAACACATTGAAGCGAACAGAGGCTATGAAGCAGTCGCACTTGGGGATTTGTGCCCAAAGTCATTACATCACATTATACTGTTTGGAAAATATGAAACATCGGGACCCAGTCCAGGCATTTGTTTATTTGTTTATGGTCTTTCTTTGCCACTCCATAACCCAAGTTCTCTGTGCAGCATATATACATAATTATTAAAATACAATAAAAAACAAATACATAAACACATAACAAAGATTAAGCACTAAAATTAAGCAGATGGGGCATAACATGTTAAAAAAATTGTTTTAGATATAGAGGTCATAGTTCATAGACTCATAGGGTTGGAAGGGGCCTACAACAGCATCGAGTCCAACCCCCTGCTCAGTGCAGGAAGCCCGATTCTCAGGCAGTCTCCCATCCAAGTCCTAACCAGGGCTGATCTTGCTTAGCTTACGAGACCAGATGAGATCAGGCTCATATACAGTATGTTGTCTCTGTATGTACCGTTTGTATGTTTTTATGCAGCTGGTTTTTAAACATTGCATACTGTATTTTTTAATGGTTTTAATTTTTGTAAACTACCCAGACAGCTTCAGCTATGGGGCAGTATAGAAATGTAAATAAATAAATAAATAACCCCCCCCCCCAAAAAAAAACCTCAACATCCTGTAAAAAGCCCTTAAAGGCTTCCTAAAATGCTCAGGAGAATCAACAAACAAAAGGCATTTCCAATCCAAACAAATGAGCTTCTCTGAGGAGAGCATTCCACAATCTGTCACAGAAAGGGCCCTTTCTTTTTGTAGCCACTTTGCCAGATCTCACTCGGTGTGGCACTCAGAGAAGATCCTCCTAGAATAACCTCATGGTCTGAGAAGAAATATATTAGAACAATTTATGGCTGTTTTAGAGATTTTTTTAAAAAGCAGGAGTGTTGAACCTCAGGCCCAGGGACGAAATCTGGCCCTCTGGGTTTCCCCAGAAGGCCACACCCCTTCCCCTAGATGCACCCTTTCCCCCAACCATCAAGCGTTTGGTGGCTTCCCGGTTTGTGCGGTAAAAGGTTGAAATGCCTCTCCTAAGGCTTAGTTAACGGCAGTAAGAGCTTCACGCTAAAACAGGCTGGCATTTTTTGCCTTTGGCCCCACCCATGTGGTCCCCCAAGAACTTCTCCAAAATGGAATCCAGCTCTTGGTCCAAAAGAGATTCTGCACCCTTGCACTTTCCATTGGGCATGGAAATGGACTGGAAGGCAGTGAAGTTGACGAAACACTGGCATAATATGTTCAAAACAGATTGCTTAATACTCAAGATGTTCTTTATCAGTGGTGTGTGTGCACACGCGCATGCACACACACACACACACACACACTTTTTGTGCCTTGAGTTTGATGGGTTGTTTGTTTATTTTTCTTCTGTTCATTCACTGTTCTTTCTTGAAAAATAGACACAGAGCAGACAAATAGCTATGAAAATTACAGGAGGGAATAATAACCTGAAGGAAAATTGAGCTGCTGAGACCTGTGGGATTATTCCCTACCCCCAAAGTGCTACCTGGCAATTGACTGCAATGTTTCACCTTCAAGTGACCTTTTCAGACCTGAGGAAATGCAGTTTCAGCTTTTTCAGTCAAGAGCAACGGGGATGTTCGTTGGCTGTTGGATTGGTAACTACCCAGTTCACAGATGGTATTTCTGTAGGGAATGTTGTAGAGAGAATTTTCTGAAACCTTATTTCCCTTCTAGATGATCTAATCTGAAATGAGATCATGTCTCTGCATAAAAAGCACATTCCCGGTTTGAAAAGCTAATGTGAAAACATGAGGGACACAGGACTAATTCTCACTGAGGTCGTGATATGCGGGCAACCTCCAGATGTTGTTGGATTACAACTCCCATCATTCTTTTTTTGCCCTTTCTCTGGTGGCCTCCGAATTGTGGAATATCTACAGAGGTCTACCTGGTGCCTACTTTGTTGACTTTTTGATGCCAGGCAAAGACCTTTTCATTCTCCCAAGCCTTTAACAAATATTTTTAAATGGTTGCTTGCTTTTATTTTTGTTTTATTGAGAAGGACAGTGTGAAGGACATGCTAGTTTTCCCTGGGTAGGAATTGTCATCTTCTTCTTCTAAGTAGGAGCATTTCATCATATGAGCCGTTTCTGCAGTGTAAAGTGGTATAGCCCCGACACAGCATTATCACCTCTGTGACAACTAGGCTACAATCTAGCCAATATTAGCACTTTGGGGCACAACCCTATGCATGTTAAGACAAAAAAGTCCTCAACTGCCAGTCCATGCTGGCTGGGGAATGCTTGGAGTTGTAGGACTTTTTTTCTGTCCAAACACGCACAGGATTGTGCCCTTGAAGTCCCATTGATTTTGATGAGAAAATTGAGCCTGTGTGTTAATGTGGCTATAAATTAAATTTTCCCATTCATTCTACAGCTGATTGTAGATCATTCTAAACTGCCTAGAGGTATTGTAGAATAGACAGGATATATAATCCATCTCTCCATAATATTCATATGTATTTTTAATAAATACAGTGATTGCAGACTGGCCAGCCTATAGCTTACATTTATTTATTTAGGATATTTCTATGTCACCCTTGACTAAAAACTTTCACTGCAGTGTAAAATAAAATGAAGACAATAATAATTATGGAAACTATTACAAGATAAAATAAAACAGCATAAACACTGACTAAAAACAAACCATTGAATTCAGCAGAATGGACCGAGCATGGATAATACCAATTAGCCAGCATAGACTAGATGCTGAAATGCCCAGGCAAATAAAAAGGTCTTTGTGCGACACTGGGCATTCCACAGATGGGTGCCATGACTGAGAAGGCCCTCTGTCACTATGTGCCTAACTTTAGATGAAATTGGTACAATAAATGAGTATTTTGTCCCAGAAATCTCAACTCTAGTAAGCGGTCCTGAAAGTAAGTAAATTGTGGCCCAGATTAAGGGAATTTTGAACACAACAGAAAGATATTTGCTTACTGTATATTCTCTGAACAGAACTTTTCCACCCTCCACCCAGCAAGTCATCAGAGGAAGAATTGCCTTACTGGATTAAACCCAAAAGCAATGAGGTCTAGCATTTTGGATCTTTACAGACAAGGGAAGAATGGATTTTCACTTTAGTACTGTATAATGCAATATCCTGCCCCATCAATCTGAGGTGCTTCAGCTGTGGGAGTGAGGAATTCTGTGCTTTCACAGATCACCAGTTTGATGTATTTTTTAAAAAGTAAACAGGTTGGTTGTGTCCTCCTGTAGCACACAGTATTCAGAAATATTAGTTGTTCATATTTATTTTGAATTTTTAATCTCACTCTCTAGCCCAGGCGTGCAAAACAATAGGGGGGGGAAAGCAACAACAGAAGGCACTATAACACCTTAAACTGGCCACCAATAGCCAGTACAACTTAGTCTTCTGCCAGAAGGACTGTTGATAGCTTCACCAAGAGCAAAGAGGAGGAGATGTCGCTCAGTGGTAGAGCATGTGACTTGCATCCAAGAGGTCTCAAGTTCGATCCCCGGCATCTCCAGGTAGGGTTGGAAAAAATCATGCCTGAGACTCTGTAGAGCTGCTGCCACTCAGTCTTGACAATGCTGGGCTAGATGGACCCAGGGTCTGACTCAGTATAAGGCACCTTCCTATGTTCCTATTAAATAGGAAGCAGAAGGGGGTTTGTGGGACAAATGCATGGGCAGTCCATGCCTGTGATTTGACCACCAAAAATACATCTGTATCCACACCCAGACACCCAGACCTGCATTGCATTGGCACATTCTGTATTAGAAAGATAGATGATTGTGTGTCTGATACTCCCAGGCAACAGCTCATTGTATGCGGGATTCAAGAAACAATGTATTAAGAATAACAAAGAATTAACAAATTCCAGAAAGGTAGCCGTGTTAGTCTGTTGCAGCAGAAATAACCAAGAGTCTTATGGTACCGTAAAGACTAACAAATTTATTCTGTCGTAAGCTTTTGTGGACACTGTCCACGTTATCCGATGCATGAAGTGTTAACCTCAAATTGATAGATTTACATACGCATTCTGATAGGGGGTGGGAAATGTAAGATGTGGTGTCCGCAGAAACTGAAATGCAAAAAGTACAGACAGTGTTTATTCCCTCTCATTTTCTTTTGCAGAAGAAACAAGTGAGTCAGACAAAGATCCGGGTGATCTCAACCATTCTCTTCATCCTGGCCGGCTGCATCGTTTTTGTCACCATTCCAGCAGTCAGTTTCAAATATATTGAAGAATGGTCAGCTCTGGACTCCTTTTACTTTGTAGTCGTCACTCTGACCACGGTTGGCTTTGGGGATTTTGTGGCAGGTGAGATGTTCAACTAAGTAAATGCCTGTTGGTACATTTCGGAGGGAGAAGAAAGTGGATACCTTCTTGAATTCTACAGTGCTAATGATATATTTCAAAATAAATGTACTTGGCAGAATATGTTTTTCATTGCCGAGTATAACTAACACAACCCAGCTAAGGGCAATAGGAGCTTGAAAGCAGGCTTACGCTGCCATATTCTCAGCTGACCCAGGAGCTGTGTTTGTAGATGGTTGCAGTGTACAGGTGTCAGAGCTTGGCCAAGCTCCAAGACAGGCAACAGGTGGGTCCAGTTCTGACACAGGTAGATGGAAGACAGCATCCTGCTCTAAACTGAGTCCTGTCTCTTTGCTAAGCAAATATATTTATGAACATAGGAAGCTGCCTTATACTGAGATCAGACCATGGGTCCATCTAGCCCAGTACTGTCAACACTGACTGGCAGCAATGGCCCTCCAGAGTTTCAGGCAGGAATATTTCCTGCCCTACCTGGAAATGGCAGGGATTGAACCTGGGATCTTCTGTATGCAAAGCAGATGCTCTGCCTCTGAGCCACAGCCCCTCCCCTTTGCCTGCTAAATTGACTACTCTGTATACAACAGAGTAGTCAGTTTAGTAGGCAAATGGTCAAGCACAGTTTTACCAGGCTTGTAGGGTTTTTTCCAAAGCAATGTCTGAGGCACAGCCAAAGTCAAAAGCCAGGAGATCAATCGAGTAAAAACATGCAGAGTCAGGTAGAAGTCCAGGGGTCAGTAACACAGCAGTCCAACCGCATGGCAAGGTCCAGGAGAAAACAGGATATTAAAAACCAGAGCTGAAAATCAGGCATTGCTTCTAGCAGCTCTTAAATTACAAGGGAGAGCTGATATAGCTAGAGCTACCAGAGCCCCACCCAGGGCTCAGGTGCATCACATTACAGGCCTTGCTTCCAATGAGTCCTTTCCTCCTGAGGAGTCCTCTTTGGCAGCTGAGCATTTCTTCCTAAGGGAGCCCTATTAGCCTGCCTCTTGAGGCGATGACACTCTTGGGGGGTAGGGGGCTTCCTGGCATCCTTCTCTGGCGCAGAAGCTGAGCTTTTCGCATCTTGAGGAGGCACATCTGAAGGCATCAGCCCTGAAGGGCCAGGACCATCTTGTGTAGGGCCAGGGCGTGGAGAAAGTGGAGACATTTTTCTCCCTCTCTCAAAATACTAGAACCCAAGGTCATCCCATGAAGCTGATTGGTGGGAGATTCAGGACAGATAAAAGGAAGGACTTCTTCACACAGTGCATAGTTACACTACACAAGATGTAGTGATGGCCACCAATTTGGATGGCTTTAAAAGGGGGTTGGACAAATTCCTGGAGGAGAAGGCTATCAATGGCTACTAGTCCTGATGGCTAAGTGCTGTCTCCAGTATGTCTCTGTGCACCCGTTGCTGGGGAACATGGGTGGGAGGGTGCTGTTGCACTCAAGTCCTGCTTGTGGGTTTCCTGTGGAAAGCAGGTTGGCCACTGTGTGAACTAAATGCCGGACTAGATGGACCCTTGGTCTGATCCAGCATGGCTCTTCTTATGTTCTTAGGTTCTCATGGACTGTCAGCTTGGATGCTGCTTATTGTGTGCAACCATTCTCACTCTCTCTGAACTCTTTTAGCTTTAGACAGCTGTTGGCCACTGTATGAACAGAATGCTGGACTGGACAGACCCTTGGTCTGATCCAGCATGGATCTTCTTAGGTTCCTATGTTCTCATGTTCAGGGTCCTCAGAGGCAACCTGTTCCTGGGGACATTTGTTTCTGAAGGTCCAAGCGATTCCTCTGAGGAGGAATCAGGAGAGTCATGACAGATAGGTGGGCTAGAAGAGGGAGCTGTGGTTGTGGATGGGCTGGTGGTCAGATACCAGAGAAGGCAGGAGTGTTGAACGTCTTTCAGCCAGTTGGCCAAATTAAATTGTGGAGAAGCTCTCAGGGGCCATGTTCTGGTGGTGAGTGGGGCAAAAGAGGGTGGAACCAAAGATAAAAGGCAAAAGGGTGTGAGGCCAAAATACAAAAAAAGAGCATATTTTAGCATAAGGCTCTTACTGGCAGTAATGAAGCCTCAGGAGAGGCATTTCAACCTTTTTGGATGGGGAAAAAGGGCAAAAGCTGAGAAATCACCAAAATGATAGGTGGTCATGGGGGAAAAGCGGGAACCAACTGGTGATGTGGAGAAGAAGCCTGGCTCCTTGGGGAACCCCCGGAAGGCTGAATTGGGGCCCCAGGCAGGCCAGATTTGGCCCTCGGACCTGAAGCACAACACCCCTGAGATAAGGCAAGGCTGCACAAGCCTGGAGCAATGGTTACAGACTACCAGACAGGTCCTCCACTGGATTCTCAAGTCACTTCCTCTGGCTAATTTGATGAGCTGCCTGCAGTACCCTTTCTGGCTATTATAATGGTGATGCTGTAGCATGGGAAAGGTCAGGACAGACTTCTGCAGCCTGTAAGTTGCCTCAGTGTTGTCAGGCAATAAGGCACCGGCACCTGGGCCCTGCTGGTTTGAGTCTCCCAGAGCCTTTCTGCAGCTGATCTAACAGCTGGAGCTGTTCATACAGAGCTATTACAGAAGCTAAAATCCCACCAATCAACTGTTCGGGAGGAGGAAGAAGGGTTGAATTTAGCCTCCCCATGCTTCTTCTCTTTTCCTGCCCAAATGGCTGATTGGCAGGATTTTAAAATTTTAAAAGTACTGCACATTAGGGATGGATGGATTTGTCAATCTTGGTCTTGCCAGATAGTTGGAGTTTTAAAGTCAAGCTTGTTCTGTCCCACTCCCACATATGCTTGTGATTTTCTCTCTTTCTCTCTTTCTCTCTTTTCCTTCCTTCCTTCCTTCCTTCCTTCCTTCCTTCCTTCCTTCCTTCCTTCTTCTTCTAAAAATCCCATATGGAAGTTTGTATTTTTGTGTGTGCATTTTTCCTACTGTGTGCATTTGTGCTCACCTTTTAAATGTACTCATTCCTGCCCCCGCCCAGTACTTTACAGTGCCACAATGCAGTCTTGTACACGTTTTTCTCACATAAACACATTTCTCAGTGCACTTCCCCCTAATATGCATTTTTGTGTGCATTTTTCCCAAGCTGCATTGCAAAGCTTGGAATAATGCCGATTTCCGTCTCAGTTCGCTTACAGGCTCAGGAGGTGTACATTGGGTAAAAAACCTTGATTGAGTAAATTTCTCACCCGTCCGTATTGCGCACGCACACCTCAGCTGTTTCTGTTGGACTCAAGCCTGAAGGGGAAAGGGAGTAATTTACAGGTCCCCCCACCCCCGCTATTCTGCAGCGGAAAGAAGAGGTGCAGGAGTTAGTGATGGAAGGGGGTAGTTTGATCTGGAAAGGAAAGGGAGCTTTGCAAAATGCCTAAGAAATGAATGAGCAACCTCAATTTCACCACATCAATCACCTAAATAGTACTGTGTGATATCCTCTACCAGCAATCAACAGCATCTAAATGATGCACACAAGTGAATGCAGCTTTCCTATTTCACGCATTATATTTTCTAATAATAACCACCTTCCAAAGGACAACATAAATTGTTTTTTTTTAAGTGGAAGAAAGATAACAAGTATAAATAACAGCTCTCAGTCCAAACAACCGCTCCACAGTATTTACAAAATGGAAATACATATTTCACACCAAATGGGCAGCTGCTTTTTAAGAGCCAGCTTGCAAATTATGTTCTCTATCCTTAATAGAATTTTTGGCTCTACAACCGCACCATTATAGAGACCCAGTGATGCAAAAGACTAATGAGGTGTGTGCAGTGTGGATGCTCTGTGCTTGCTGGGATGAGAACACTACTAGACCGAGCCATAAATATCTGTGCCTGTCAATTACTAATAAGCAAAGGTATCATTTTGGGTGGGAGGTTGACGAGAGGCAGGAGCAGTGTTTTTTCCCTTGGCTGTGATGAAGGGAAGATGGTTGATTCTGAGCTGAACACCAAGTGATATATACCAGTGGGTAAGGGGAGGCAATGGCAGGGGAGGGCTGTGTCCTGTTTGTGATAATGCAGGCTTCCCCAACCTGGTATGTAGTCCAGATGTGTTGGACTAGAACTCCCAGAATCTCCCACTTAGATCCAGAGATGGGCTCTTCTTGGGTGCATGCAATCTGCTGATCACTGCTGCCATTCATTTTAGTGAGTTTGTCCAAGAGTGCATTGAATGGAGGATGAACAACAACAAAGACTGGGAAATGTCCTTCTTATCTGTTCTTCTTCCAAAATGGCAGGCTTCACTTCTACTAATATTAACACTGGGTTAACAAATGTCCTCGATGGAGCCCTTTAAAGGGAAAAGGCGTGTACAATTTATCTTTGTGCTTCCTCTGTAATTCCAACAAATTCTGGGTAGATTTCACAGCATATACACTTACCTGTGAGTAAGTCCCATTGAATTGAATGGGACCTACTTCTCAGTAGACATGCATAGGATTGCTCTGTTAAATGTCCAGCTATTGTGTGTGGAAGTTCTAAGCTCTACTAACAAGGGACTTCCCTTCCAGGCCAGATCTAGAAATACTAAAAAAGAAAGATGCTTTCAGTTTACTTTCCCAAAGCCCAGATAACACAGAACTTCAAAACCTTGTGAAAATATCTTTAGAATGCCTTAACAACCATGAAGTCTAGCACATGGGTAAGATTTTCATGAGAAATTCCAGAGAAATGTATTTCTAAACTGGTAAAGCCACCTATCAATGCATATGGAGAATGTTTACTTGACACAGTCAGGAAAGAGAAGAGGAAGGCAGGCAACTCAATCACACACAGATTTTCAAATGAAAAGCAAAAAAAAATCTAACTTGGTTACATTTTAACCTGCTTAAGCAGTGTCTTGGATTTCAGAGCATGTGTGGAGTCCCTTGCAAAAAAAAATCTGCTGCAGAGCATCTTTAGTCATCTAACTTGAATGGTTCCAAAGGTGACAAGGAACTAGAGTGATGCCCCACATATTTATGGGAATCTGAGACCACTGGAAGCCAGCCTGCTACCTAAGACAGATGGTAGTTTTGGCCAATGTTGAACAAAGCCCCATCTCTGATGTAAGTGGCCAAGCTGGCCAAAATTTATTTACAGGATGGTTCCATCTTCCCAATGGATTTGGACTTCCAAGACAAAAGAGCTAGCCAGTTCAGACCAGTTGGCTATTGTGAAAAAGGGATTAAACTGGAAAACCGGGTTGGATCTAAAACCACTGATATTGGTCTGTTGTTGTTCAGTCGTTCAGTCGTGTCCGACTCTTCGTGACCCCATGGACCATAGCACGCCAGGCCTTCCTGTCCTGCGCTCTCTCCCGGAGCGTGCTCAAGTTCATATTCATTGCATCCGTGATGCTATCTAGCCATCTCATCCTCTGCCGTCCCCTTCTCCTTTTGCCTTCAGTCTTTCCCAGCATCAGGGTCTTTTCCAGGGAGTTTTCTCTTTGCATTAGGTGGCCAAAATATTTGAGCTTCAGCTTCAGGATCTGTCCTTCCAATGAGCACTCAGGGTTGATTTCCTTTAGGATGGACTGATTTGACCTCCTTGCAGTCCAGGGGACTCGTAAGAGTCTTCTCCAGCACCACAGTTCGAAAGCATCAATTCTTCGGCGCTCAGTCTTCCTTATAGTCCAGCTCTCACAGCCATACATTACTACTGGGAAAACCATAGCTTTGATTAGACGGACCTTTGTCGGCAAGGTGATGTCTCTGCTTCTTACTATGCTGTCTAGGTTTGCCATAGCTTTCCTCCCCAGGAGCAAGCGTCTTTTAATTTCATGGCTTCAGTCACCATCTGCGGTGATCTTGGAACCCAAGAAAGTAAAATCTGTCACTGCTTCCATTTCTTCCCCTTCTATATGCCAGGAAGTGATGGGGCCAGATGCCATGATCTTAGTTTTTTTAATGTTGAGTTTCAAACCAGCTTTTGCACTTTCCTCTTTCACCCTCAACAAGAGGCTCTTTAGATCCTCTTCGCTTTCTGCCATTAGGGTGGTATCGTCTGCATATCGGAGGTTGTTGATAATTCTCCCAGCAATCTTAATTCCGACCTCTGATTCATCCAACCCGGCATTTCTCATGATGTACTCTGCATATAAGTTAAATAAGCAGGGTGAAAAATGCAGCCTTGTCATACTCCTTTCCCAATTTTGAACCAATCGGTTGTTCCATGTCTGGTTCTGACTGTTGCTTCTTGACCCTCGTACAGGTTTCTCAGGAGACAGGTAAGGTGGTCTGGTACTCCCATCACTTTAAGAATTTGCCACAGTTTGTTGTGATCCACACAATCAAAGGCTTTAGCGTAGTCAATGAAGCAGAAATAGACGTTTTTCTGGAATTCTCTTGCTTTCTCCATGATGCAGCGAATGTTGGCGATTTGATCTCTAGTTCCTCTGCCTCTTCTAAACCCAGCTTGTACTTCCGGTAGTTCTCGGTTCACATACTGCTGAAGCCTGGCTTGTAGGATTTTGAGCATCACCTTGCTGGCATGTGAAATGAGCGCAATTGTGCGGTAGTTTGAACACTCTATGGCATTGCCCTTCTTTGGAATTGGAATGTAAACTGACCTTTTCCAGTCTTGTGGCCACTGTTGAGTGTTCCAGATTTGTTGGCATATTGAATGCAGCACTTTAACAACATCATCTTTTAGGATTTTAAATAGCTCGGCTGGAATACTGTCATCTCCGCTAGCTTTGTTGTTACTAATGCTTCCTAAGGCCCACTTGACTTCACTCTCGAGGATGTCCGGCTCAAGTTCAGTGACCGCACTATCATGGCTATCAGGGACATTCAGATCTTTCCTGTATAGTTCTTCTGTGTATTCTTGCCACCTCTTCTTAATCTCATCTGCTTCTGTTAGGTCCCTGCCTTCTTTGTCCTTTATCGTGCCTGTCTTTGCACAAAACGTTCCCTTGAGATCTCCAATTTTCTTGAAGAGATCTCTAGTCTTTCCCATTCTGTTGTTTTCCTCGATTTCTTTGCATTGTTCATTTCAGAAGGCCTTCTTGTCTCTCCTTGCTATTCTCTGGAACTCTGCATTCAGTTGGGTATATCTTCCCCTTTCTCCCTTGCTTTTCGCTTCCCTTCTTTCGTGAGCTACTTGTAAAGCCTCATCAGACAGCCACTTTGCTTTCTTGCATTTCTTTTTCTTTGGGATGGATTGAGTTGCTGCCTCCTGAACAATGTTACGGACCTCCGTCCATAGTTCCTCAGGCACTCTGTCTATCAGGTCTAATCCCTGAAATCTATTCCTCACCTCCACTGTATATTCATAAGGGATATGATTTAGGTCATACCTGAACGGTTTAGTGGTTTTCCCTATGTTCTTCAATTTAAGCTGAAATTTTGCAAGAAACAGCTCATGATCTGAGCCACAGTCAGCTCCAGGTCTTGTTTTTACTGACTGTATGGAGCTTCTCCATCTTTGGCTGCAAAGGACATAATTAGTCTGATTTCGATATTGACCATCTGGTGACGTCCATGTGTAGAGTCGCCTCTTGTGCTGTTGGAAAAGAGTGTTTGCTATGATCAGCATGTTCTCTTGGCAAAACTCTATTAGCTTTTGTCCTGCTTCATTTTGTACACCAAGGCCATGCCTGCCTGTTATCCCGGTGATTTCTTGACTTCCTACTTTAGCATTCCAATCCCCTATGATGAAGAGGACATCTTTTTTTGGTGTTAGTTCTAGAAGGTGTTGTAGGTCTTCATAGAACCGATCAACCTCAGCTTCTTCGGCCTCAGTGGTTGGGGCATAGACTTGAATTACTGAGATGTTGAATGGTTTGCCTTGGATTCGTACTGAGATCATTCTATCATTTTTAAGATTGTACCCCAATACTGCTTTTCCCACCCTTTTGTTGACTATGAGTGCTACTCCATTTCTTCTAAGGGATTCTTGCCCACAATAGTAGATATGAAACGCCAACCCGGCGTTTCTCATGATGTACTCTGCATATAAGTTAAATAAGCAGGGTGAAAAATGCAGCCTTGTCGTACTCCTTTCCCAATTTGGAACCAATCAGTTGTTCCATGTCCGGTTCTTACTGTTGCTTCTTGACCCTCGTACAGGTTACTCAGGAGACAGGTAAGATGGTCTGGTACTCCCATCTCTTTAAGAATATGCCACAGTTTGTTGTGATCGACACAATCAAAAGCTTTAGCATAATCAATGAAGCAGAAATAGATGTTTTTCTGGAATTCTCTTGCTTGTGAATGTTGAATGTTGGCGATTGAATCTCTAGTTCTTCTGCCTACTCGAATCCCAGTTTGTACTTCTGGTAGTTCTTGGTTCACATACTGCTGAAGCCTAGCTTGTAGGATTTTGAGCATCACCTTGCTGGCATGTGAAATGAGCGCAATTGTGCGGTAGTTTGAACACTCTTTGGCGTTGCCCTTCTTTGGAATTGGAATGTAAACTGACCTTTTCCAGTCTTGTGGCCATTGTTGAGTGTTCCAAATTTGTTGGCATATTGAGTGCAGCACTTTAACAGCAGCATCTTTTAGGATCTTAAATAGCTCAGCTGGAATACTGTCATCTCCGCTAGCTTTGTTGTTACTAATGCTTGCCAAGGCCCACTTGACTTCACTCTCGAGGATATCCGGCTCAAGTTCAGTGACCGCACTATCATGGCTATCAGGGACATTCAGATCTTTCCTGTATAGTTCTTCTGTGTATTCTTTCCACCTCTTCTTAATCTCATCTGCTTCTGTTAGGTCCCTGCCTTCTTTGTCCTTTATCATGCCTGTCTTTGCACAAAACGTTCCCTTGAAATCTCCGATTTTCTTGAAGAGATCTCTAGTCTTTCCCATTCTGTTGTTTTCCTCGATTTCTTTGCATTGTTCATTTCAGAAGGCCTTCTTGTCCCTCCTTGCTATTCTCTGGAAATCTGCATTCAGTTGGATGTATCTTCCCCTTTCTCCTTTGCTTTTCGCTTCCCTTCTTTCGTGAGCTACTTGTAAAGCCTCATCAGACAGCCACTTGGCTTTCTTGCATTTCTTTTTCTTTGGGATGGATTGAGTTGCTGCCTCCTGAACAATGTTACGGACCTCCGTCCATAGTTCCTCAGGCACTCTGTCTATCAGGTCTAATCCCTTAAATCTATTCCTCACCTCCATTGTATATTCATAAGGGATATGATTTAGGTCATACCTGAACGATTTAGTGGTTTTCCCTATGTTCTTCCATTTAAGCCAAAATTTTGCAAGAAGCAGCACATGATCTGAGCCACAGTCAGCTCCAGGTCTTGTTTTGACTGACTGTATAGAGCTTCTCCATCTTTGGCTGCAAAGGACATAATCAATCTGATTTCGATATTGACCATCTGGTGATGTCCATGTGTCACCTCTTGTGCTGTTGGAAAAGAGTGTTTGCTATGATCAGCGTGTTCTCTTGGCAAAACTCTATTAGCCTTTGTCCCACTTCTTTTTGTACACCAAGGCCATGCTTGCCTGTTATCCCAGTGATTTCTTGACTTCCTACTTTAGCATTCCAATCCCCTATGATGAAGAGGACATCTTTTTTTGGTGTTAGTTCTAGAAGGTGTTGTAGATCCTCATAGAACCGATCAACCTCAGCTTCTTCGGCCTCAGTGGTTGAGGCATAGACTTGAATTACTGTGATGTTGAATGGTTTGCCTTGGATTCATACTGAGATCATTCTGTCATTTTTGAGATTGTACCCCAGTACTGCTTTTCCCACCCTTTTATTGACTATGAGTCAACAAAGTCCATTTCTTCTAAGGGATTCTTGCCCACAGTAGTAGATATAGAATCATAGAATAGAATCATAGAATAGTAGGGTTGGAAGGGGCCTACAAGGCCATCGAGTCCAACCCCCTGCTCAATGCAGGAATCCAAGTCAGAGCATCCCTGACAAATGGCTGTCCAGCCTTGTCTTGAAGGCCTCCAGTGTGGGAGAGCCCACCACCTCCCCAGGTAATTGGTTCCATTGTCGTATTGCTCTTACAGTCAGGATGTTTTTCCTGATGTTCAGCCGGAATCTGGCTTCCTGTAACTTGAGCCCATTATTCCGTGTTCTGCACTCTGGGATGATCAAGAAGAGATCCTGGCCTTCTTCTCTGTGACAACCTTTCAAGTACTTGAAGAGTGCTATCATATCTCCCCTCAGTCTTCTCTTCTCAAGGCTAAACATGCCCAGTTCTTTCAGTCTCTCTTCATAGGGCTTTGTTTCCAGTCCCCTGATCATCTTTGTTGCCCTCCTCTGAACCCTCCCCAGTTTGTCTGCATCCTTCTTAAAGTGTGGTGCCCAGAACTGGACACAGTACTCCAGATGAGGCCTAACCAGTGCTGAGTAGAGGGGAACTAGTACTTCCCGGGATTTGGAAGCGATGCTTCTATGAATGCAGCCCAAAATAGCATTTGCCTTTTTTGCAGCCACATCACATTGTTGGCACATATTCAGCTTGTGATCGACAACAATTCCAAGATCCTTCTCGCTTGTAGTGTGGTTGAGCCACATATCCCCCATCTTGTAACTGTGCATTTGGTTTCTTTTTCCTAGGTGCAGAACTTGGCATTTGTCCCTATTAAATGCCATTCTGTTGTTTTCTGCCCAGCGCTCCAGTCTATCCAGGTCACTTTGAATTTTGTTTCTGTCTTCCAAAGTATTAGCTATCCCTCCCAATTTTGTGTCATCTGCAAATTTGATCAGCATTCCCTGCACCTCCTCCTCCAAGTCATTAATACAAATGTTGAAGAGCACTGGCCCCAGGACTGAGCCCTGCGGTACCCCACTCATTACCTCTCCCCAGTTTGAGAAGGTCCCATTGATAAGCACTCTTTGAGTCCAATTCTGTAGCCAACTGTGGATCCACCGGATCGTTGTTTCATCTAGCCCACTTTTCGCTAGTTTGCTCATCAGGATATCATGGGGCACTTTGTCGAAAGCTTTGCTGAAGTCGAGGTATATGATATCTACAGCATTCCCACAGTCTACAAGGGAGGTTACTTGATCAAAAAATGAGATCAGATTTGTCTGGCAGGACTTGTTTTTGACAAATCCATGTTGGCTTCGAGTAATCACGGCATTGTTGTCAAGGTGCTTCCAGATGGATTGCTTTATGATCTGCTCCAGAATTTTCCCAGGGATTGATGTCAGGCTGACTGGTCTGTAGTTCCCAGGATCCTCCTTTTTACCCATTTTGAAGATAGGGACAAAGTTAGCCCTCCTCCAATCATCTGGCACTTCCCCCGTCCTCCATGATTACTCAAAGAGAATAGAGAGTGGTTCTGAGAGTTCTTCTGCCAGTTCCTTTATGACTCTAGGATGCAGTTCATCTGCCCCTGGAGATTTGAACTCATTCCAAGTAATTAGGTGTTCCTTGACCATATGCCTGTTGATCTCAAGCTGCAATCCTGCCCCTTCAGCCTGTACTTCGCCTTTGCCAGGGGGGTCATAGACCCTCTTTTGGGAGAAGACTGAGCCAAAGTAGGAATTGAGCACCTCTGCCTTATCTTTGTCATCAGTTATCATTTTGCCATCCTTATTTAATAGCTGAACCACCATTTCTTTCCTCTGCCTTTTACTATGCACGTAGCTGAAGAAAGCCTTTTTGTTGTTTTTAACATCCCTTGCTAACCTCAGCTCATTTTCAGCTTTAGCCTTCCTGACGCCATCCCTGCAATTCTGTGCTATCTGCCTGTACTCTTCCTTTGTTACTTGGCCTTCTTTCCACTTCCTATATGTGTCCTTTTTTGTTTTCAGGTCATCCCTAAGCTTTTTGTGAAGCCACATTGGCTTCTTCTGTTGTCTTCCACCTTTTCTTCTTGTTGGAATTGTTTGTGATTGTGCCTTGAGAATTTCCTTTTTTAAAAGCTCCCACCCATCTTGGACTCCTTTTCTCGCTAGCATCGCTTGCCATGGGACCTTACTGATCATTGTTCTGAGTTTATGGAAATCAGCTTTCCTAAAATCCAGGGTACGCGTTTGACTACACTCGGCTTTTGCTTCCCTTAGAACCAAGAACTCAAGTACAACATGGTCGCTTTCCCCCAGAGTTCCTGTAACTGCTACTTTATCCACTAAGTCATCTCTGTTGGTTAGGATCAAGTCAAGGATAGCCGATCCTCTAGTTCCTTCCTCTACTTTCTGTAGGAGGAAGTTATCCGCCACACAAGTCAGGAATTTCCTGGAGGGGCCATAATGGTCACCTGAATTAAATTCGCCCATGCCTGTCCATTTTAGTTCGCTGATTCCCAAGATGTCGATGTTCAATCTTGCCATCTCATGTTTGACCACCTCCAGCTTACCTTGATTCATTGATCTGACATTCCAGGTTCCTAAACAATATTGTTCTTTACAGCATCGGATTTTCTTTTCACCACCAGACACATCCACAGCTGAGTGTCCTTTCAGCTTTGGCCCAGCCACTTCACTCTTTCTGGTGCTACTTGGAAATACCCTCTGCTCTTCCCCAGTAGTATATTGGACACCTTCCGACCTGAGGGGCTCATCTTCCGGCGTCCTATCTTTTAGCCTAGTGATCCATTCCATGGGGTTTTCTTGGCAAGATTACTGGAGTGGGTTGCCATTTCCTTCTCCAGTGGACCACATTTTGTCAGAACTCTCTGCCATGACCTGTCCATCTTGGGTGACCCTGCACGGCATAGCTTATGGCTTCACTGAGTTACGCAAGCCCCTTCGCCACAACAAGGCAGTGATCCATGAAGGGGCATGAAGCCTTATAGGACCATACTATCACCCCATGAACACTTTGGTTGTCTGAACTGACCCATTGCTTTGTGTTTGATCCTCCTTGAAAAAAGCAGTTTGTAAAATGTGGATGATGGACTACTGCAAAGGTGTAGATCAGTGGACATGTGTTGATTTACACCAGAATGGAATCCTTTGTCTTTATTTGGAAACAAAGTTGATAGATTTGATCAGGGGGTGGAAAGAATGGTGGCGAACAGACACAGAACATTGAACAGATGGGAAGAAAACAGCAGCACGTCCCTTGTGCTGCCTGCTTAGTCTCTGTACAACAGATCGCCTTTATCTGCTTTAAGGTGATTTCCCACTGGGACATGTGTGATCAGAATAACCTCAGTGCAATCATAGCAACCAGAACACAATCACTTGGCCTTTTCTTACCTTAAAAGCCATAATGCTATAGCAACACAAGGCTATGTTGAGAGACATTTGAAATCAGAAACAATATTTAGGTCTCCACCAATAACATTATGCTTTGGTTTTTATATGAGCCTTCAGTCATTGTAAGTACACTTGTGAACAGGCTGGGTAGAATGCACTTTAAGGCTCCATTGGAATGTTTCAGATTGCTAATAGCTTGTAAAAGTGCAAAAACTCAGTGGGTGAAGGAGGGAAGACTGAACCATGGTATGGAAATAAAAATCCTGAGTTCTCCCCACAGCCATTTCTAAATGAATGACATTTACAGCACAATCCTTTACATGTCTACTCAGAAGTACTTGTAGAGTTCAATGGGACTTAATCCCATTGTTAAATATATCTACTCATTGTAGCCCTTTTAAAATAAAGGACATGTACAGCGCAATCCTATGCATGTCTACTCAGAAGCAAGTCCCATTAAGTTCAATGAGACTTAGTCCAGATAAGTATGCTCCATCTTCTACTCATGTACCTGGGAATAAAATCCATTTAACTCAGTGGAGCATGCTTCTTAGTAAACATGCATAGGATTGTGCTTTTAGTTGGCCTTTCTCAAAAACAAAAAACAAAAATTGGCAATGTAGACAAAAGGGGATTTTCTTAATTTGTTACATTACAAGTTAATTATCTTTAAAATCTAACTGGGGATTGGCAAAAAAATATTTCAACTTGGATTCGGCATTTATTTTCCTGAACTTTAAATGTGGGGTGGGAGGTGGGGACCTTTTATGATTACCACTAATATGTCCTTCAAGACAGTTTCTTCCCTATTCGATTTCAACAGTCAACATTTTGCCTTTTTCTTTCTTTGTTTAAAAAAACCTGCTAAAGCGTGGGGAGCCTGTTGTCTTCCAGATGTTGTTGGATACACCTCCATTATCCATGACCATTGGTCATGCTGGCTGGGACTGATGAGAATTGGAATCCAAAACATCTGGATGGCCAGAGATTCCTCCCTACCCCCAAACTAAAGCATGGGTGCTTTAATAAAAACAGTTTTTAAAATGAACAAGCAAATGGTGGGACTGCTATGGCCATATAGAGGAAATGAGTAATTAAAGGCCCAATATCAATTATGCATTTGGATATATTTTCATATCCTCCTGTTTAATTTGCTGTTTCAGTCACTACAGAGTGCTGGCTGCTGGGGCTCAGGTCTTACCGGCTGATTTTAAAGGACACAGTGCTGCTGTTTTAATGCCATTGGCCCAGAGGAAATTGGTCCTGAGCCAATTTCAGCAATGCTGTTGGCTGAGAAAAGAAGGAGCCACTTTAGGCCATAGCAAATGGGTGGACCTTTGCCAACTCAAGGCCTCAATTGTAAGCAAAATTTCCTGAGTCAAATGTGGCTAATTTCCTACTAAGGATAGTAAGGCTGCAACCATAAAGCTGCCCAAAGGCTGGCTGAGAGGCCCTAGGAAGTAGCTGCCACTCTACCAGTGGAGACCTGCCAGAAGGATGGCACTTATGCCCCACCACCACTCAGTTCACTGGGAGAAAGCTCTGCTGGTGGTAGGGACTGCAAAGGGGGGTGGATTGTGGGGTGGATCTGCAGGATTTAAAGCCACTTTGTTTGCCTGCCTCACCCCAAACAAAGATGCTGGAAACAATGGAAGGGAAAGAAGCAGCACCCTCCCCCCAAATGCCCCCTCGACCGCTTGTCCTGGCTGCAGCAAAGGTTTTGGATGTGGGGGTTGCTTCACCATGGAATCTCTCATCAGGTCCATGGCTAATGGTCAGGAATGCTGGGAGTTGTAGTCCAGAACATCTGGAGGGCACTAGGCTGGGGAAGGTTGCCTTAGAGGTTTCTGTATCGAATAGATCCTGAGTATGAACCAAGGATGATGACGATGATGATTTCATCTCAGGAGGAAATGCTGAAATCCCTTACCGGGAGTGGTATAAGCCCTTGGTATGGTTCTGGATCCTTGTGGGCCTTGCATACTTTGCTGCTGTCCTCAGTATGATTGGAGATTGGCTACGGGTTCTTTCAAAGAAAACGAAAGAGGAGGTATGTGATGAAATGGTATTTTGTTTTGTTGTTTAATTGCATGTTTGAAAGTTTGTTTGCATGATTGATGTATTCTGACATATCCTTTCTTCTAAAGGCTATGGTAAGTGGCGGGGGGGGGGACTTACAATGTTCTGATTTAAATGGTGTCTACTGATTGGTTGTTGCTTTATCAGTTGGGGGAGAGAGAGAATACAGGCACTTGGTGTCAAGGGCTCCTTGGAGGGCTCTCAGTCTGATCCAGTAGCCAAGTCCAGACGCAGACAAAGGGATTCTTTTCAAAGCTTTATTCTTCTTTTACAACTTAACAGCTCTACAGGTAGCAACTAGATCTGAGCAGCAGCATCCCTATGCCCTAAGTTGGAACAGTTAGTCCCCGTTTGAAGGGCAATTACTGGCAGACCCCTGAATATAAGGACTAGGGAGAATCCCTCCCCTTTTCCCTTGGATCCTCTGGGCGCAACCGTTCTTTGAGTGCGAGCCATTTGGCATCCCCCCCCAGTCTGCTATCTGTGCTGAGTCACTCCCTGGACTGCTTTCTAAACTAGGAATGTGGGTGGGAGGAAGCTCCGTCAGCTGTTGGTCCTGGGAAAACAGGAGCGCGCTCCTCTCCCGAAGGAGCGACTGCTCTTCCTCAGCATCAGAACTACTCTGGGATTCTATGGGCTCAGTGTCCACCCTGACACTTGGTTTTCTTCAGAGGTTGAAATAGGGTTTGGCTTTCTGAGGGGTAGGATGAAGGCACTGGGCTCCAGCTTTGGGGGTGGTTAGTTACTCCTGGGAGGTATATTTATTATTTTAGGGCGCAATCCTATCCAGAGAGGCGGCCACCTCCGAACTCAGAGGCGACCGCCTATCCAAAGTAGGGCAGGAGAAGCATGGAGGGGATCATTCCCTCCGCACTTCTCTTGCCCTGCTTTTCCTGCTAGACAGCTGATAGCGGTTGTGTAGCCGCAGGAGCACGGAGCGGGGAAGAAGCTGCTGTATGACACATCCTATGCGTCGTACAGGCAGCTACGCTCTCCCTGCCCCGGAACGCCCCCACCACGCCCCTTTCTGGCCGCTCTGCGCTCCTCTTGTGAGTGCGGAGGACGGGCCTGTTCTGCGCTGCCTCAGAGGCAGCGTGAAGTGGGGGGAGGTCAGTTTTCCAGGAACTGACCTCGGAGTGCGGGCTCTGAGGTCGGTTCCTGGAAGACAGTATATCCTATGGCCGTCTAGCCACTGTCTAGTGGCCATAGGATTGCTCCCCTAAAGCCTTATTATTAGAAGGGGTAGAGTAGATAAGGAATTAATAAAAACTTGAAACAATAATTTTACCACATAAAACTCACACTACATTGAAACATCTTATACCTTGTAAAGAAAGTTTTTTTTTTTTTTTGTTCTTTCAAACCACGCCATTCTCGGTCTCCTTTGTTATCAGAAAAGGGGTTAGATGAAACTGTGAAAGAGATAAGCCATAGCCCAGGAATTTACACCCACTCTCACACACGAAAATTGAAGGTTCTCTCCTCATGAGGAGGAGGGTGACAGCAGTGTCCTAATCAAGGTTTATTAAAAGGTTTCCTTAAAAAAGGAGAAAAACACAACAGTAGTGGTTGCTGAAGTTATAGTTAATGTATTCCTTCCACACACACTCACTCTAAGGTATCATCTCAAGGAAGAGGTTGAGAGAATATAGAGGTACTGAAATTCTGGAGCTGGAATTTGTACTTGGTGTTGTAAAAATATTTATGAGGAGTGTTGATGATATAATAATCACAGGTGGGGGAAAGGTGTTACGTCACACGGTAACTACTGGTAAATGATGGATCTCCGAGGGGTTTCCACCTTAGTGATGGCTTCAATTTGAATTCGTTTGTGTTTCTTTTAGAAGAGGTATACTCCACTTTCCCACTGTTAAAGATAGTGCTCAGTGTGAATCATACCACATTTAAAAGCAAAATATACAATATCTTAACAAAAGCATCAATAAAAAGAGACAATCCTGGCAAATAAGGAAAGGTAGGAAAGGTTCCTCCTGTGTAAGCACCGAGTCATTGCTGACCCCTAGAGGGACGCCGCTTGCGCTGGTGTTTTCATGGCAGACTATAGCGGGGTGGTTTGCCACTGCCTTCCCCAGTTGTGACTACCTTTCCCCCAGCAAGCTGGGTACTCATTTTACCGACCTCGGAAGGATGGAAGGCTGAGTTGACCTGAGCCGGCTACCTGGGACCCGGCTTCCGCTGGGATTGAACTCAGGTCGTGGGGAGAGTTTTGGTTGCAATACTGCCGCCTACCACTCTGCGCAAAAATAACCAGATCAGCATTGCAAATTTCTAAGCAAGTGGATTAAAAGCCTATCTAAATAAAAAAGGCCTTAAGAAGGCAGTGGAAGACAGGAGGTGGGTGAGAAGGAGGGGCAGGGGGGCGCAACGGGGCCTTCCTTGGAAGAGAATTCCAAAATTTAGGTGCAGTCACAGAGAAGGCTCTGTCACATGGCCCAAACAGTCTTGCCTCAGCCACAGTTGGGATGTAGAGAAGGACCTCCCCATCAGATCTGTTTAAATTGCTTTTCTGCATTGTTTCTGGCAGCGGTTTTATAGAGCTATAATATTGATCCCATGGGGTGAAAGAAAAAGAACGCCAGACTGACTGAATTCCAAAGCACTTTGATGATAATCATGAAAAAAAGAAAGAAGCGTGCATGTATATTTATTTATGCTATGCACATATCCCATGGTTTTCCAGGCCATTCAGCCAACTCAGGAACGTACACTAGCCTGTTCTGAACATAGGAACCTGCCTTATATTGAGTCAGACCATGGGTCCATCTAGGACAGTACTGTCGACACTCACTGGCAGCAGCGGCTCTCCAGGGTTTCAGGCAGGAATTTTTCCAGCCCTACCTGGGGATGGCAGCGATCGAACCTGGGACCTTCTGCATGCAAAGTGAGTGCTCTACCACTGAGCCACGGCCCCTCGCTGCAATCCTAAGCATCTTTCTTCCTCCTCTTTATCTTATTCTTCCCATTATTAGTTAAGCTTGGCACTGTGCACAACAATAGTCAGCATGTTTAGGATTCAGCTGTAATGAGATGCCATAGCTTTGCGCCAACTGGTCTCCAAGGAGGCTCCTGTGCCTTTAACAGCTTGCATGTTAAAGGCCAATACTGTTTCCATTTGGCTCTGAATGCATTCCTTTAAATGGGATTAATGCAATATAGGAGTAGGACAAGAGTCATTTGGAAATTAGGTGAATAAACTATTCAGTGTAGCTGATCTACAACTGAGGAGGTTTCTTACATTTAAGAAAAACGTGATTGTTTTATTCATTTAAAATAATTATCCTGAGATTTCCTCAGCTCTTTTTCTTAACTTTCTTAATGCCCCCGTCCCCAACAGGTTGGTGAAATCAAAGCCCACGCAGCCGAATGGAAAGCCAATGTGACTGCAGAGTTTAGGGAAACGCGGCGGCGGCTGAGCGTGGAGATCCATGACAAGCTCCAGCGGGCGGCCACCATCCGGAGCATGGAGCGCCGGCGCCTAGGGCTGGACCAGAGAGCCCACTCGCTGGATATGCTCTCTCCAGAGAAACGCTGCGTCTTCGCTGCCTTGGACAGCGGCCGCTTCAAGGCTTCATCTCAGGAAAGCATCAACAACAAGCCTAACAACCTGCGCCTTAAAGGGACCGAGCAGCTGAGCAAGCATGGGCAGGGGGCGTCCGAGGACAACATCATCAACAAGTTTGGCTCTTCGTCCAAGTTGACCAAGAGGAAAAACAAAGACCTGAAAAAGAGCATCCCAGAAGATGTGCGGAAAATCTATGAGACCTTCCGGAACTACTCCTTGGACGAAGAGAAGAAGGAGGAGGATTCTGAGAAAGTGTGTCACTCAGAGCATTCGAGTACTGCCGTTCTCACCGACTGTATTGAGCAGCACATGAGCTTGGAGAATGGCATGATCCCAACTGAAACCAAAGAAAGGGAACATGAAAACAAATCATTACTTGAAGACAGGAATTAAATGTAAAACACACACACACACACACACACACACAACCCAACCACTCATTGACTCTAATGAACCAATGTTAGTCTTTTATATATGTACAGGAGATATATATATATAGATATAGACAGACAGACAGACAGACAGACAGACAGATGTATCACAAGACACGTGCCTTATAGAGACTCCTGATTCAGTCTGAATTACATAGCATCCTAGAATATTTCACTGTGCCATAATGACCGAAGCTTGCTCTGCCAAAAGAAATTACAAAGAAAGCGCTGGAGTAATGACATCTGAAGTGGAATATTGACAGCACCAACCTATATATGGTTATTGTGGGAAAACTCAAAAGGTGCCATGGTAATACAGCTGTGAAGGTGAACAGCATGGCAGGAATGTGTGAGAGCAGGGACAGACATCTTAGAAGAGCATTTGGGGGAAGTGAGGGAAGAAGGCCTCTGTGTGACTTTTCGGTGGATCGCAAGCTCCTCTCACTGCTGAATTCTTTTTATAAAAAGGCGAAAAAAGGGGTGAATTGTCAACTTTAAAATAAGGCAGTGTTTGGCATGGGATCCAAATATGATTGTTCTCCCATTTTGTATTAAAAGAAACAAATAGATAAATTAGCTTTTAACAATCCCCCGAAATTAAAATGTCCATGCACAAGGAAGCTGCCTAGATGCCTCTGAAACACCAGTGAAGACAGAGCAGGATGCTTTTTTTTCCAGGAAAAAGAAAAGAAAATGCAAGAAAACAACACATTTGTGAATATTTCTCACAACAAATGAAAAATTTAAAAGTGGGAAAAATGAGGCGGGGAAAATCCACACCCTTGGAAGAAATTCATAGTATAAAACTGATAATACATGGGGGGGGGGACTTCAAAACTTCAAGAGCTGCATTGTTTAAGGGAGGAAAAGATATCATAACCTTGTGCTTGGTTCAATAAGCAATGAGCCACTTAGTTTTTAAAATGTTTGCGTCCACACTTTGTATCACTGAAGGAACTTCAGTTTTAATGCTGTAATACTTTGAAGACAGAAAGCAAACCCTTTGCATGATGTCAGCCGTTTGCTATTCTCTGTAGCAGACTTTGAATTTTTTTTAAAGAAGTAGACATAAGTGCATATACAATGTAAAGTCAAGGGGCAGGGCAACTTTCAAATCTCAGGGCTCTGTGCCCCTATTGGTGGTTAGGGTTAAGGTAAAAGAGACAAGCAACTCCCCAGAAGGGTGATAAAACGTGATCGAATATTTTAAGTGCTGATAGCTTTAAGTGCCATTAATAACATCATATTGTGCAACTGTTCAATCACATAGGTCGCTGAATATTTTCTGTTTAGTTTAACTTCTCTTTCCCATTCACATTAGTTTTCCTTCCTTCCTTCCTTCCTTCCTTCCTTCCTTCCTTCCTTCCTTCCTTCCACAGAAGCTAAGCAAAATATCTTTTCATTTCAAGGCAAAAAACAAACAAGACAATTTTTTATATTAGTTTTATATTCGTTATCATATCCTTGATGAGCGTATATGGAAAGCACAAGTAGCTTCAGACTTCGAAATGAATGTCAAATGAGAAGGATGGGGAAAAAATAATTAATGGGAAATACATATGCTTGGAGTGTGTGTGTGTGTGTGTGAGGGAGGGAGGGAGACATTGCTGGTCATTTGAAAGGGAGGTTTGCTTGGAATTCATGTGTAAGCTCGCCTATTTTCTAGGAGTCCTTCAGATATTATTCAGAGACCATCCCTAAATGCTGTATCCCATTTGTCAATGTTTTTTTTTCAAACCCACCAAGCATATTACAACACTATACATTTACATCCGGAGTGGGCAACTTCAGAGGGGCTGGGCACCAGTTTCTGACCCCCGAAACCCACTGGGGCTCCACCTAGACCTACAACCATATTATCAGCCAAATATAATTTATGGAGATAATAAAACCAGGAATAGTTTCTATAATCACATCTTGAGATCCTGGTGAAGGCAGTTAGTTGCTCCAGGCTTGAATCATGATTGATTTTGGGCTTTTGGACACCTCCACTCAGCTCGGGCACAGGAGCTTGGGAAGAGGGTTAGAGTGGATGTTTTTTGGTGGCCAGGGACCTTGCTAGCATTCACTGTTGAACCACATAGTTATTTTATCTTTCCCTTTCTCCTTCCCTCACCAAAATGCTCAGAATGAGGAAAACTGGATTCTGTATTATACTAGGGAAATATGTGAGGTATGTCTGGAGTAAGGGCTTCTGTATTGCAGGGATTCCTGTTGTCTTTCTCTCCTCCCCCCGCCCCCACCTTGCCCTCCTGGTGATTTCCATGTGTGTAGTGGGAAGCTGGTTTTGCCTCCTTTCAATTGTATCGTATGCTTGCAATTTGTTTACTTTGTTCCATAGAACTCAGTAGTAGCCTTTGAGAACCATCTTTGCCCCTATCTGAATAACCCCACCCATTAATCTGCATCAGTTTGCCTTGTTTGTTGGGCACACTAGATGGAATGTTGAGAATTGGGGAGGGGGGGGGGAGAGAGAGAGGCAAATATAAGGCTTGCTTATGATATAGGTTATCACCATAACAATGCAGGGATCACTTTTAGAAATCGGGGCCCATTTTATCAGCTTGCCACTCTGGTTTTAGGCCAATGAAAGTATCAGCTTTGCTGTTTGGCTCTGTGCAGCGACATGAGTCAGTGCTGCCACTTCCTGTTGGTTATAAAAAATATGTTTGGCAGTAAGCTGTGCGTCTCAGAAAATTAGCTGTAAATACTGAACCCATACAGATTATCAAACTGCCCTAGGTCGAACTCTTTTACTCCAGGGTAGCTTGATTGTTTGCATCATTCTGGCCAGTGGTGAGTAGACTTTTGCCACATATTAGGAATGGATGTGTAGTAAAATGTGTGATAGACAGTGTAGTAAAAGGCTTATCTCTATGAGCTCTGTGTGTGCGTGGTGGTGGTGAAGCGTGGCCTTCCATAACATCTACCACTACGTTGGAAACAGCATCCAGCCACACGCTTTGCAGGACTATGTATCACAGATGCGATTCTGGAGTCAAAACATGTTGGGCACCTGTTTTTTATCTCTATGAGCTCTGTGTGTGCGTGGTGGTGGTGGTGGTGGTGGTGAAGCGTGGCCTTCCATAACATCTACCACTACGTTGGAAACAGCATCCAGCCACACGCTTTGCAGGACTATGTATCACAGATGCGATTCTGGAGTCAAAACATGTTGGGCACCTGTTTTTTATGGGGAAATAGATTGGAAAACAGTGAATTTAACAGTGGCCATGTTTGCTATCTTCAGACTTGGATGGTGGAAGTGTAACTGGAATAAATTGATGCCATTTCGTTCTTCATTTCCAGGGGGGCAGCCATGTGAAATCTCTTGCAGCAAAAATAAAGAGTCTTGTGGCACCTTAAAGACTAACGGATTAAAGGTGCAATCCTATGCAGGTTTAGACAGGAAAAAAGTCCTTCAACTCCCAGCCTGCTTGCGCCCTTAATCTGTTAGTCTTTAAGGTGCCACAAGACTCTTTGTTGTATTTAGCTGATGTTTCTCTTCACTTTGGCAACCTGCTGCTTCAAAATCAAGCCTAGGAAGCTGCCTTTTACTGAGTCAGACTCTTGGTCCACCAAGCCCAGTATTTCCCACACTGACTGGCAGTGGCTGTCCAGGATTTCAGGCAAGAGTGTTTCCCAAACCTACCTGAGGATGCTGGGGATCGAACCTGGGATCTTCTGCTTGCAAAGCAGGTGCTCTACCAGTCAGCTATGGCCCTTCCCCTTAAAGAGGGAAAAGCAAAGGGGTCCCATTTCCGTCAAATATATGTTACTCAATCAAGTTAGATATATGTTCCTTCATGTCTGTCGTCAGCAGGTTATTTTTAAGAGCCAGCAACATTGGCTGTCTTCACTGATGTCTTTCCGCTCAAGATGAGGTGCAGCGGGAGGCCCTTTAACTCCCTCCTCCATTGTGAACAGCAGCAAATTTGTTGGCAGTGCTGCCCTCTCTCACACACCTCAGCTGTTCACTCCAGGATAATGGAAGAGACGTTTTCAACCCTTCCTTTCTTCTTCCACACCAATCTGAACCACAGAGCCAATATGTGGTGGAGGCCTGGGTTTAAATCCCTCTTCAACCAGAAAGCCACAAAACACTCATTATTTTAAATCCGTTTCTAGCAGCTATCTCACCACATTTATTATTATTTTTTTTTTACTGTAACGTAGTTGCAGGGGACTTAACTGAGATTTTTAAAGCCCACATACTGCCCACACTAGTGTCCCAATCTGGATCGGGACCCCTGCATGTATTCTAAAGTAAAAATGAAAAAACAAAACCATTGCTGCTAGATACAAATTTAAAGTAATATCTGTTGACCCTTCACTGGGCTCGGGAATGTTATTCTCCTTCAGTTTCCAGAATTGCAAGGCCTTTGTGAAAATAACATGAGATACCCACATGTGTGCTATCCTGATGTCCTCAGAGCAATGGTGTAATAGATAGATCAGAGGCTCTTGTATTTAAGCATTAGCCTGGTCCCCATAGGAATTCCATGTGGGCGAGTGAGTGGATTGGTGGAACAGGGACAGAGCACTCTATTCCTTCTGTACACCCAGCGTAGAAGAAACCAAGTGGACTGCCAGAGGAGGGAAATCCTCTCCTCCATGCCCAGCATAGAAATACAGTAGACCTCTGCAGGAGGGAGAGATCTCTGTGTCCCTCCTCAATTAGCCCCAGCAGGATAGTGTGTGCTTATGTGTGCGCACACACAAGCTAGTAACTTCTGTGATCTTATTTACAAAGCCATGTTAAATGCACAGTCATATTTATCATGCCATGGTCAAGATCATGATGTAGTGAAACAAACAGATCTCCCTCCTGCACACCACAGTCCTAATCCTGATTCTCCCACCCACTCCCATGCCTGCTTTTATAGACTAACACATCTATTCTGGCACAAACTTTTGTGGACTACGGGCCAGTTCATCAGCTGCATGGAGTATTATGGAGCGTTTCAGGTTTTAGAATTCATCAACAGGTTTAATTCTATTGCCAGAGGGTTGAATTGGGATAAATGATTTTTTTTTTAAAAAATCGTACTACGTGTGTTAACTGGCTTACCTGGTGCCAAGGTGTTCGTGTTGCCAACAATAAATGGCCACTGTTAATAATGGGATTGTCACTTTCTGCATTTAATTTCCTTCTGACCTCACAGCTTACCCTTCTTCACACACACTCACCATATAAAAACCTGGAACTCTCGAAATACTCCATGCATCTGTGTTTGGGATGGGGGTGGTGGTGGTGGAGGCAGACGCAAAACCTCTGAGGGCTGGAGGGAGAGGCTAGGCTACTAGCTACTTCCCGGAGTCCTGGGTTCACGTTTTCTCAAAGAACACCCTGGAATCAGCATATCTAGAATGTGATTGATGCAGGGCCAAGGAGCAACACTGGGTTAATTAATAGATTAAAAGCTTTGAGTGACCTTTAAAATGAAAGGTGCTACTTCAAAGACTTTAAAAAAAGAAATAGGCTAGAAAAACAACTAACCCTCCTCTACCACCCTTGGAATCTATAGATTCGTTGAACCAAGACAGCTGCTAATGCTTGCACAGTCAGTTGCCCTTCCCTGCATGATCAGATACTGTGAATTAATTCTCTTAACATGCGCTGTTTGTGTGTTAACCTTGAGAGTGTTAACCGTGGCTAGGCTGAGTGTTCTAATCACGTGCATCTGATGTTCCAGAGGCCTGTTCCGTCAAACTTTCATTCTTTGAACATCAGATATGAACTGCTGTTGGGAAAATCCTACTTCTAAATGCCAGCTGCTGTATGTTATTTGGCCACCCAGCCTTTTCATTATGGTGGTAATTCCCAAAGTATGTACTAGGGCATGCTAGAAGAGGGTTGCTAGCATGCTGCTGGAAGTTCATTAATTCACTAGATTTCTGCACCACCCAATAGCCAAAGCTCTCTGGGTGGTTTGTAAAGTGCACGCACATGCGCGCGCGCACACACAGAGGCTTTGGCGAGCCCAAAGTACCCATCTCTGATGATGCCTTCTGTGTCTCTCTGCATCACTGCTCGAGCCTTGTCTACCTTTCAATCAGTCTCTGATAGGGGTGGAGTTTTGCTTCTTCTCTGGATTGGGTGTCATTGGATTATTCAATCACTCCAGAGGCACAAGGGCAGCAACGTTACCTGGTTCCAGAGGAAGCTGCTACTTCATCCAGAGCTGGGGATAGGGGGAGAAAATGAATAGCCATTTCCCATTTGCATGGGTTAGTTCATGGAGAAGAACACCTGTTGAAATTGCCCACTGCCTAAATATATTTATCGATTATATTGATATTAGTGCTGAGCTGACAGTTCCCATATTTATTTATTTATTTATTTATTTATTATTAAATTTATTAATCGCCCATCTGGCTGGTCACCCAGCCACTCTAGGCGATGTACAACATACAATAAAACAGTTTAAAACAATAAAATTCTACCATAAAAACATTTTCTAAAATACCCTAACCCACCCCAAATGCCTGCCTGAACAACCACGTTTTTAATGCACGACGGAAGCTCATTAAAGAGGGGGCATGGCGGAGTTCCCTATGGAGGGAGTTCCACAGAGTGGGGGCCACCACATATGAAAAGTGTGGGCTCAAATTTTAAGAGGAAAAAAGGCGGGGTATAAATGCAATCAATCAATCAATCATAAGAGGTGGGAGGGAAAGGGTGACAAGACGCTCCTGCAAATTTCAGGTGCAGAGGAGACAACATTGGAGGGGTGTGTGTATGACTGCTGGTTGGTAGCTGCTATCTTTTTGTCCCCAAAGCCCCCGGGAGTGACACTCCATGAAATCATACCATTGCTCTTGGGGGCTTCATGGAGGAAAAGATGGCAGCTCCAAAGAAATTGCAGAGGCAAGCAGTGAGTTTCCACCCACCTTGAATTTCAGGCCTCATAAAAACCACTCAGAAGGCCCTCTCAATTTCACAACCCGCAAATAGGGGGCTTTTCGGCTCAGCACCCTTTTTCTGTGATGGAACTCAGGCAGTGTGGATGAGGTTCTCCCATTTAGACAGTGGAGGCTGGTGGCCCCAACGTCAGTAGGGGGATGAATCCACTCTGGATTTCAGTCAGAACCAGGTGTGAAGCACTTTGGATAGCTTCTTTAGAGTTCTGGCTGGTTCTCACTGAAACCTGGAGTGATACTCCACCCCACTGACATTGGAGCTACCAGCCTCCGCTACATTTAGGTGCTGACCAGGCTCAAACCTGCTTAGTTTCAGCAGGGTGGATGCATCTTGCATCTGCAGACCCTACTCCTGGTCCAGGGCTGAGGTTTTAAATCTCCCAATGCTGCCAGAGATGCAAACAATGGTTGAGCTTATTACTGCTGTCATAAAGTCTGATTCTACATGTTTAGTCAGAAGAAACTCCTGGCTTTCTCACTTCAAATGCATAAGAGCAAGGTCTGCTTAGGTGAAACTGCGGCAAAGACAGCATTTCTTAATGCAGGCTAGCATGCTGGCTTTTCTTCTTGACAGTCTGAAAGTTACCCATGGCCCCTTTCTTCACTAATGGGAGGAACCCACTTGAGAATCTGGAAGGTGCATCTTGGAACATAGCCAGATGTGTGAGTTGCTACAAATGGGATCCGTAAACTCCACACCCATGCATTTCACTGCTCATGCAGTTTGAATGTCTCAGGTGAATGAAGGAAGTGGGTGAAGGTATCAGTTAGCTAAAAGGACCACCTGCATTTCAATGGAGGCAGTTTAAAATTTCCCCACACACCTGTGTAAATTAGCCTTTAGTTGAAGAAACTGTGTTTTATTCTTCCATACTTAACTTGAGTATTTAAATACTTAGCCTGTTTTATAGAACACATTTCCAATTGTCAAAATGCTTCACATCTGTCAACTTGGGGCCAGACTAGAAACGAGACACAGCTGCTGCAGAAAACAGCAGCTACATACATAGTTTCCTGACCCTGCCATAGTGTCAAATAGAACTTATCTAATGTTATAATGTCACAATGTTCTGTATTTTTCCTCTCTCACTCTACATCAGCCTTCCCAACCTGGTGCCCTCTAGATGTTTTGGGCATGGCCAATGGTCTGGACTGCAAGGAGGTCAAATCAGTCCATCCTAAAGGAAATCAACCCTGACTGCTCATTGGAAGGACAGATACTGAAGGTGAAGCTCCAATATTTTGGCCACCTAATGCGAAGAGAAAACTCCCTGGAAAAGACCCTGATGCTGGGAAAGACTGAAGGCAAAAGGAGAAGGGGACGGCAGAGGATGAGATGGCTAGATAGCATCACGGATGCAATGAATATGAACTTGAGCACGCTCCGGGAGAGAGCGCAGGGTGTAAGGCCTGGCGTGCTATGGTCCATGGGGTCACGAAGAGTCGGACACGACTGAACGACTGAACAACAACAACAACAATGGTCATTAATTCAGGAATGCTGGGAGTTATTATAGCTCAAAACATCTGCAGGGCACCAGGTTGGGGAAGGCTGATTGGCTGTTGATGGGAGGAAGGCAGGGAAATGGAGAATGTTGTGACATCATATCACACAGTTAAGTTCTACTAGACATTATGGAGAAGGACCTGTATACATGGTTCCCATTTTTGGAGGCATGTAGCTATCATGTCTTTATAGCCATGTCTAATATTCCCCTTCATGCACACACATTATGTCTCAAAACTGGCAAGATGAATTTGGAAATTTCATGATCACAAAAATTAATAACAACAATAATAAATTATTTAATAGATATATATACCGCTTACCATATTTCAAAAAATTATGCCCAGAAACTAAAGGCATGATGGTCAAATATAGGGCTGGGACAAGATTCTATAAGTGACAGTTTTATGTAATAGTATGTTTAGTTCATAGGCATCCTTTGTACCATAGGTCATTTATGATCTATAGCAATACAAAATGCATTGGTATCATTCTCACCCAAGCTGTGGGAAGCTAAGGTTGCCTTTAAGGGTCAGAATCCTTCAGAGGACAGATGATGGAGGTTTATTCTGAAGAAATATCTCTGGAGGATGTTTTTTTTTATTTTTTTTTTTTAATAAAAAGCGATGTGTGTTTAGGTTTGGAAGAAATGAATGTTTTAAATTAATAGAATTACACATTTTTTAATGTTTTCTCACTGTTTCTCTTTCCCTAGTTATTTCCTGTTCATTTATCTGTTCCTCTCCCCTTATTTATTGTCAGTGGTTGAAAAGGTATTACTATTTCCTTTTCTCCAGTACAAATAAGATCTGGTTTCTTCTCTGTGGATTTTGGACTAAATTGTTATTGATATTTGCAGATAAGCCACTGTATAAAGGACAAAAATAATTGCAGTCTCTTAGATGGATTCTGAGACACAAGCTATTCTCATTAGATGGGAATAAAATGATCACAAATGTAAATCAAGGTGGACACATTTACTTAAGTAAAAGCCACTAAAGAAATCAAGAGTAAAATAACCTAACAGCAGAATCCTTTGCATGTTTACATACATAGTCTCCTTGTATTCAGTGTGGTTTCTTAGTAAATGTGTTTAGGATTGCCATCTAAGGGTGCTATCCTGGGAGTAAGTTCCACTGAACACAGTAGGACATCTGAGTAGACATACAGAGGACTGGGCTGTTAGACTGCAATATTTTCTTGGAAGTCATTCCCATTGAATTAATGGGAATTGCTTTTGAATGAACATGGTTAGATTCAGGAATGTCATGTCTTTCTCTTCAGTTTATTTCAAAGTGATTTCTCCTTTTTTGCTCTGTCAGATACAGTGTGCTGCTAATGTGAGTAGACGATACAACATATGAGTGAATATTATTTTTATGCAGGTGAGACCACGAACAATTGTTTGATCATCAATGCATCAGAGAGAGATTGCACTTCAGCATGATTATAGGTCACATTAATCAGATGTTATCATGAAGAACAGGACTTGTGGGGCCTTGAAAACTGCATGCATTTGTATTTTTTATATGGCAGAAGTCTCTCTTTCATCTCCAACACCCACTCACCCTTCCACCCTTCAACTTATTTGGGCACAATCCTATGCATGTTTAGACAGAAAAAAAGTCCTACAACTCTCAGCATTCCCCCACCAGTAAGCTGGTGGGGGAATGCTGGGAGTTGTAGGACTTTTTTCTACATGCTCGTGGGGGAATGCTGGGAGTTGTAGGTCGTTTTTCTACATGCTGGTGGGGGAATGCTGGGAGTTGTAGGACTTTATTCATCTAAACATGCATAGAATTGTGCCCTTAACCTGTATTGCTTAAATCTTTGTGCTGCCACATGTTGGTTTGCAAATTATTCTCCACCTTGTGTTCTCAGCCCAAAATATTGATGTTGCCTACATTTCAGAAAAAAAATGGATATCATTTGGGCAATGCACTCCCTAAGGGTAAAGCACAGACAGGTCTTTATATCCTTCCTTGTATGCACAGGAGACCATGTTTGCATCCAAAACACCACCCTGCCACTCCCAAGTCTCTATTTGTGTGTCTTTCTGTGTCCTTAAGAGAAAGTGAATGGTGCCTAACAAGATATGCAATTCATACATACTAGCCTTCAGCATCTCCCTTAACAACTTCCAAGGTCATGCAGGAAATCTACCTGTCACACTCAAGCAAGGGAGACCTGGGCATGGAAGTGGCCCTCTGCATGTATAGCCAATGCAAATACAGATGTGCATCTTGATGTGCAGACTTAATTGGATGTGCATCTTAATGCAAATGCAGAAATGCATCTTGATGTGCAGCCAATTGGAAGTATAACCCAATGCAGATGTTTATCTCCAAGTACATGCCCATCCAGACCCTACTGATCTGGCTACAGAAGTCTTTTGATGCAAATGGGAATGTGCTTCCACATTTGAGGCCATGATTACAGTTGGATCAGGGCCACCAATTTTAACTTTAAGGATGGACAGGGTCTGCTTTAGGACTGAAACTTTCTGAGACCTGGTTTGGATTGATTTGAAGGCAACTGAGCTTGTCGTTATTTTGATGTTTATGACTTGTATGACTGCTGGAATTTCTCAAAACTCAAAAGGGTGTGACTTGAAAGTCAGAAGTCGGTTTTCGCGGAATGAAGATGAAGATCTGGGATTGAGACTGGGGTTGGGTGAGGATTCCTCAAAGCACAGTAGTGCACATGTGTGGGGCAAATGACCAGTTTAGATCTTCTCTGAACCATTACTAATAACTTGGTCCTCTTTTAGAAAAGCTTTATATTCCCCACCACCCCCTCCACCATTATGTTTCTGTATGATTTTACAGTGCTTTAGAAAGGCATTGTTAGAACACAAAGATTCTCCAATAAATATCATTAGCTGGTTACCAAGCCAAATATACTTGTTACCATCTCAATACGTGATGCTGCTACAGTTTTTTTTTAAAAAAATAATGTAATGTTTTTCAAAGATGGGTAAAACTGCAACAAAGACCTTCTGGGGGATTGCAACCATTTTTCCTGTTGTTGTCGTTTGTCTTCTTTCGAACCTTTTTGCAGATGGGTCTTCTGTTTGCCTTTTGCATGTGAATATCAGTGTGCCATTGACATCATTGTTGCTCAATGAACAGGAAATGACCAAGAGATTGGAACATCTCCTATATGAGGAAAGGTTACAAACATCTGAGGCTTTTTAGCTTAGGAGAATGATGTGTAGGGGGCAGGATAGATGGCTGGTTTGTGGCTTGGTTCTCCCACTTCCTCCTTCCAAAAGAAGTTATTTTTTTTCCGTGGGGTGGTTATACTAGAGGTCCACATGTAGCTCATTCTCATGTATGGATTCAGTGTGCACTCATCTCCCATGCTATTAAGTATTTGTTGATTATTTAATTAATCTATAACCCGCCTTTCCACCCAAAAATGCTGCTCAAAGTGGCTAACAATAACATATGGATTAAAAAGTAAATCCTAAATAAAACATAATGGGTAAAATTCAATGCAAGTCCTACTTACGTTGGATTTTACCCAATATAAAAGCAAATATCACAACAATGCAAGAAATAAACAACACACAACTAATTAAAAATCCCTTCAGCAACAGACCAATTTATATGCCAAAGGCTGCCTGAATAAAAATAACTTTGCCGGCTGATGGAAGGACAACAGGCAGGTGGCCAACCCAGCCTCCCTTGGCAGAGCAAAGTTCCAGTGCAAAATACCAAGAAAAGGTGCTTTTCTTAAAAAGGGCTTACTGGGTACATTCTGAACTCAGCACAATGCGTGTTGAATTCATTGACAAGACAACACTGTATCGCCTATGGATCATCGTTTGAAGAAGTATCTTCAAAAGGCCATCTGATGGTAGAAGAAAACAGGCAAATCCATCCTCTCTTGCCCATTGCATGTCGGAGACTGATACTGGTTAAACAGTGCTTCACCACAATTTCCTATTGCACCCATAAGGCTTTGATTGACACAATCCATCACCTCAAGGAGAGACAAAGAGGAAGAAGCAGCCATCAATAATGCAATAGATTTCATGCATGGATTTTAACACAACCTGATTTGCTACTCTAAGCACTCATCCACATTCTTCTCTTTAGCTGAGGCTGCTGAAGGAAGTGGATTCCAGAAAATCATTTATCACCATCCCCTCCACCACCACCACCCCTTCCTTGCTGCTTATTTAACTACTTTAATTAGATGACCTCATTGTGCCAGAATACATGAATAATACCTTATTGGTGATGTCCAATCCATTCAGCGTATTTTAACTGTTTCTGTCTGAAAATATATCAGATTCCTAGGGTGAGTCTGCTCAAATGGTTTATGTAGCTCAGTACAGGAGCTCTTTTGGATCTCAAGCAGAGGTCTTTCATGGAGTTTCTATCTGAGATGCTCAAATTGTGGATTTCTAAAGGGGCATGGCTGGCTGGCTGGGGAATGCTGGGAGTTGTAGGACTCCTGTCTGTCTAAACATGCATAGGATTGTGCCCTAAGCATCCTTCGAATATTTAGCCCGCCAAATGCCCTCTGTTAAGGGCACAGAGAGTTACTGATGGGTGGCCAGAGGTGACAATGCCTTCTTAAGTTCCCTTGAGCCTGAACTTTTTGAATACAAAGTAATTAAAACCTGGATCTGGGAGAGGAGACTGAGGGAGGTGGTGGTGGTGGTGGAAAGAGTCGGTGCTGTTGGGAAAGGCCAGTGATGGAGTGAATAAGCTGAGAAGCAGCCAACCTGGTCTGCCCACATACCTTCCAGCAGGCATCATGCATGTTCATGTACAGCTCAGCTCCTCTGGTGCTGCACTGCAGTCTTCGCTTGAGCCAGGAGCGAGCAGGAACCAGGCCGAGTGGAGAATGAGCAGCAGGTGCAGGAGGACAGAGTTGTGTGCGCCCCGCACACAGGGACGGCCCTACCATTATGCGGGGTCATGCACCGCTCTTCCCCCCGCCCTCACTCCCCTTGTCAGGAGGGTCCGGGACCGGAACTGCCTCCCTGCCACCTCGGCTGCTGCCGCCTGCCCACCCACTCACTCGCTCAGCCTCCTTCACTTTGCACTTGCTCCTGCCTGCCTGGCTGCTCTTGCATTGTGGCCCAGCACAGCACTTCTGCGAGAAGTCATTCCACCCCTGCCCCCCCGAAATGGAGGAGCTGCAGAAGTTCCACGAAAGGGCAGCCACAGCTCCAGGCCAGCCCTGCTCCCATCCAGTACGCGAGAGGAGAGAGTGGCTTGCTGGTGCTTCCTGCGCCGACTACCATGGCAGGGGCGTGTGGGCCGGGCAGGGCTAAAGGAGCCTTGGGGGCAGTGGTGGCTGCAACGGGGGAGGAACGGCAAAAATATAACTTGGGCTGGGCCTAGCCACACACAGCCTACCATTCACTCCTGAAGCTGCCTTGCCACCCTCAAGTGCAATGGAAGATGCTGTCCCATTGCTACTGGTGAAGTAAGGTTCTGAAAGTGCTGAACCCATCTGGGTTTGCCATCCACTCCACCACTTCAGTCATAGATCCCTCCATTCCCTCCTTGTTCAGCTTTTTATATAGAGACTTTCTACACAAGGCTTTTATTGTGCACTTGTGATTGCTCACTCACGGTAGTTTGTGGGTCCTTTACACGATGCTGCCATCCTCCAGAGCCTCTCCCACTCTTTGCAACTATTTCCCCAGCTTTTTTTAGATCAAGGAAACTGTGGTATTATTTAGAAATGGCAGAATGAGACTCACCTGTGATTGCGCAATTCCGCTATACAACAGTGCCATCTAGTGCTTGTGTAAGTAAAATCATATAGAAAGGGAGAGAAAGAAAAACCCTGGAAAAAAACACATGTCAAGGAGCCGAACTTAAGCCTGCAACAAATCCAGAAGTAGAAGCCTTAGTAAAGGCACAGGTTAAAAGCCTTATGTAGAAAAGCCCACAGCCCAAATTCCCCATCGAGCACAAGATATTCGAACATGCCTGCATCTATGCGCATACGACCACTAATTTAGGACTAAACTACAAGCTATGTTATGTAGCTACTCACTACAATATGTAGTGAGTAGCTGACCCTAGCTTAATTTACTTGAGTGTAAGGGCATGGCCCCCAATTTGAATTGGGTCCACTGCACAGGGGTTGTGTGTTAAACCTTCCCACCCAGCTGCTTTCCTCCCCTAAAATTGCCCCCCTCCCTTGGCAGCAACGGAGGTTCCCCCCCCTTTAGCCTCTGTGTGTGTGTGTGTGTGTGTGTGTGTGTGTGTGTGGTGGTTTAACCTCCCTATCTGTGTGTGTGGCAGAGAGGAATATAGGAGGGGAAAGGGGCTCGGGGGCGGGGGAGGTTTAACCCCCTATCCGTGTGTGTGGTGGAGAGGAATTTAGGAGGGGAAAGGGGCTTGGGGGCGGTGGAGGTTTAACCCCCCTATCCGTGTGTGTGGTGGAGAGGAATTTAGGAGGGGAAAGGGACTTGGACAGAAGGTTTGACCCCCCTATCCATGCATGCTGGTCCTGATCCAGATCAGGGGCCCATGCTGGTATAGTTTAACTAACTGGATCATAGTAATAACGCACAATGGGTATTTTTCATCATGTATTGAATAAAATATATGAATTGAGCAGCACCCATATTAATGGATGAAATTTGGCCTCTGAATATTTTAAGCAGCAATCCGCATTTCTGGTTCCAGCAGCTTAAGCAACCATGCATCAAGTGGAAATTTGGTCTGAAAATAACAGAAAGTGCCAATTTTGCTTATTGGCCCTCTGCTGCTTGGTAAAGAGCCTGCAGGGAAAATTTTTGTAGGTTGATTAAAACTTCATATCTAGTGTCTAACTTGGAAATATTTGTATACTTATCAGTGTGGTGCCATTTTAAATCTACCCCTGATTTGATTTAAACAACAACAATTCACACAGAGAGAATCTATCTTTGAAAAATCTCAATTAAGAGGATATTGGAAATAGAAAAAATATTGTGGTTTCCCCAATTATCTTTTAATTTAAAATCTCATACCACAAAATAAATCCTTTCCACAGTTTTCTCCTCCTGGGCCGTTCTAAACTTATGCTGTGTTCACAACTGTAATTGTGCCTTGTGGTATCTGCTATAGCATTATTAACTGTAGGAGACCGTAGATCTGATCAGTGCTGTGATAAGAGAGTGCTGGGAGGGAGGCCCCTGTAAGATGCTTGTGTCCTCCAGATATTGTGGACTTCAGTTCCCATCAGCCTCAGCCAGCATGGCCAATGGACAGGAATCCTGGGAGTTCAGTGTATCTGGTGGCACCAGGCTGGGGATAGCTGCTTTAGATTAAGGCAAGAAAGGGGAACCTCTAGCTCGTGGGCCTAACCTGGCCCCAAAGGTCAGATTCTGTGGGCCCTCCCCCTCCCCTCCCCCGGTCCCCCCTACTACCTCCTGGTAGCCTTCAGGGGGTGGGGCTTGGCGGGAGGCAGGGAGAGGAATCCTCAGTGTTATCTCCGGATCTGTGCAAGGAAAGCTCATGCTCAGTGAAGCCAAGTCTCTGGGACCAATGGTATAGGGGTCATGACCATGCTCCCCCCCTAAGTAACTCCCCCCAATTTGTTCACTAACTGCAACTTTATGTCATTTTACTGCTGTTGTTCTTTATTTTAAATAGTAAGACTATGGTTTAAGGGAGCAGTTCTAAGTTCACAGGGGGTGAACAGTGGTGGAAAGCTTCGCCGCTGTTCCTGCTTGGACAGACTGATCTTCCCATGATCCTCTGCTTCAGCCCTTATGCCTTTTCTTGTCAATCTTCATTCATTACTGTTTTGTTGTTCTGTTTGTTTTATCCTTGCTTTCCTGCTTTGTGTACGCCGCTTTAAATATTTTTGGTTTAGAAATAATTTAAGCAAACAAGCAAGTAAACAAACCAAGACCTGGGCAGGGGGGGGGGGATCTCCACGGTGACAGGTTTAGTTCACTCTCCACTTCACTGCACTTTTTACCGGATCTGCTCCGTCTGGGGACACACGGGGCTTGAAACCCAGATTATCCCAAAGCTTAGCCTGGGGCTCTTGGCAGGTCACATGGCAGTTTACTGCAAATTATTTGGGTGGAGTCTCGTCCATGTCATTAATTTAGAGAGCCCGTTTCCTCCCTCCCACTCTCACCTTTTCCCGCCACTTCTGCTTTCTCTGACCAGTGTGTGTGTTAGCCCCCCCACCCTCCCCATCCTATGTCTGACCCCCCACACCCAATTAAAAAAACACATTATTTTCCCTTTAAACCCACAATAGTGCAATAGCGACAGGACTAAATGCGCAGACCCACTGATTTCATTTTACTTGGGGTGCTGGAACCATCAGGTGGAGTAGTTCTTTCCTGGGGTACTTTGCCCATTCCCTCTTGTTTCCCCAATGGAAGTAGTTTTTCCCATTCCCACTGAGAAAATCCCTGGTAGCGCCGCAGTGACCCCTCACATTACTGCAGTAGTGGGGACACTCACTGACTTTAGGTAGCCTGCTTTCAGTCTTTAACATATCCCCTTTCTGTGCATGTTTATAAAGAAGTAAGCAATAAATCTCACTCCCCTGCAGTGAAAGGGTTAAAGGCTAATTTTAGTAACTCTCCCTAAGTGCTTTTTCGCTTCTCTGTTGCTCTCTTAAAACGTTATTGTGATGTTGTGCTTCTTTGACGTTCTATAGTTTTTGTTATGTAAAATCCCTTCTCTACTTTATCACTTTATTGCAATAACTTCTCATTGCGAGCAGGGGAAGGCAAAGGGAGAAGGGGTGGGGGTTTGGAAGCAATAGGCAAAAGTGCAGTCATGGGGAAAAATGGGGTGGGAAACAAAAATGGGGTGGGAAACTCATTGGTATCCTCACCTTTTTTTACTCTATGTCCACCCACCCCATACCACACTTGTAAATAACTCCACTCCCTCCTCAGGTGGCTGTGGTTGGTGAAACTGGACTGTTTACTTGGGGTTCATGATGTAGTGGCAAGAGGGATGTCAGAGAAATCCGCTGTGGATTCAAATGAGGTTCAGGAATCTGCAGCGGATCGGGACCACTTACCTCCGTTCCAGGAGGACTGGAAGTGGAATGGCACTCAGAGCCGTTTGCCTCCTCCCTGTCCCTGCCGATTGCCATGTCTTAAAAAAAGAAAGAAAAAGTGATCGGGAGGATGTGCCCATAGACTTATACGCAAAATAGAGCAGTGAATCTTGCGTATAAGCCTATGGACACATAGATTTATATGCAAGATTCATGACTCTATTTGCATATAAGTCTATGGGCACATCCTCCCAATCGCCATTTTTTTTAAAAAAATTTTTTAATGACATGGCAATCGGCAGGGACAGGGAGGAGGCGAATGGCTCTGGCTGGCAGGAGGGAAGGTAAGCACCCCCAAGCCAGTTTCCCCCTCCCCTGGAATCTGAGCGGAGCGGAACCGCTCCGGAGGATTCCGGGAGGAGGAACGGATCGCCTCCTCCCCCATGGATTCCCCACCGAAACAGACGGTGGGGGATCCATACACCCCTAAGTGGCAATGTACTATTTCAGCATTGCACTTTTATGCAGTATTGATTTAAGAGTTTTTTTTTAAAGGTAGAGGCTGTCGAGCAGAGCACACCTATACTTTTGGGGGGATGGCCACCAGAGGTTAGTGGTAGGCAAGGTGAAGTAAATACCATGAGGTATCTCAGAACTCCTGAATGGCCAGCTGCAAAATGGTGGAAACATTGGGGAAACACAGGGAGGGGAAATACTGGGGGAACACCCCATGACTGGGGTCACTGAGGTCATGGCCAGGTGAAAGACACACCCCTGTGCAGGGCTATCATGCCAAAGTAAATGCGGAGGGTTGGTACACACTGCAACAGAAGCACAGACAAGCCGAATTAAGGAAAAGAATCGGACTAAAAGTAGTCTCAGAAAAAACGTTTTTTCCACAAAAAACTCCGGGATGGCTGTGGGATGGCCATGATGTTCTCTGCCCTGAATGATCTCCAAACACAGCCAACTTGCAGTAAATCACTCGTGGAGACACCCCCCCCCCCGTACTCATTACCAATCATTCAAATGCCAAGCATTGTTTTCATTCTCCCCACACGCTTCTGCTCAAACTCAGGCCTTTTCTGAAGCAATTTCAAGACTTTTCCTATTATGTTTTAGCCATCACAGAGTTCTCTTTTCTTTAAACGGGGGTGTTGAACTTCAGCCTCATGCAAATCTGTCTCTCTGGGGACAGAGGGTTCCCTCTGGGGTTCCAACCTGGTCTTCTGGGGTTCCACAGGTGGCTATGCCCCCTTCACCTGTCCCTACCACCTCTCCCCTGACTGCAGATGGTTTGGTGTTCTGGTTTTTGCATGCCCCCCCGCCCCCGTTGAAATGCCTCTCCTAAGGCTTATTTACTGGCAGTAAGAGCTTTAAGCTAAAATATGCTGTGGTGTGGTTTTGTTGTATTTTGGGTCCACGCCTTTTGTGTTTGGCCCCTCCTCTTGCCTTCAGCTCCACCCACCAATAGAATGTGGTCCCCGTGAGCTTCTCTGAAAGAATTTGGCCCTCGAGCTGAAAGAAGTTCTGCACCCCTGAATTATCCAGCCTGTGAAGGGGACCAAGTCCGGGGTCTAAACCAGGGACCACATCCAACCCTTTTGGAGTCCCGGCCCCAACCATCAACTGTTAAGGTTGAAATTAAAGCTGTGCACAAATGGACTCACAAAATTCTCCACCTTATTTATGGGCAGAGAAATTTGGGAGACAATTTCACTGAATTTCTCCAGGGGGAGGAGAAATTCTCAACAGTTTAACACAGGCAGGGCTCCCCATTGGCAGGGCTTGTAGCACAGATTCTTTAATTTTTCATAAGGGGGTTGGGTTTTTCGCACTGCAACAGCATCAACTGTGTTGGCATACTGGCCCACATTTTGCATTCACCACAATGTAAGTGTGTGTGTGTGTGTGTGTGTGTGTCGGGGGGGGGGATGTTGTACCTAACTGAAGAGGTAGAGTTAGTGCTGAGCCAAAATCAGTCCTCCAGTTTCCTGAAAGTTTTGTTCCACCATGAAAGAGGCTTTCATTGTTCTGCCTCATTCTCAGGGTGTTTTATAATTCTTTTTTGTATGCGGTGTTTTTGAGCTTACCGAATCACTGCTACTCTCCCAGGCTGCCTGCACCTCCTAATCTGAAAAGGCCCTTGTTGGAGGAATTACCTCACAATGCCTTCCACTGGGCTTTCGCTGAAGTGTGGGAAGCTGAGGAGGGTTGTTGTTGTTCAGTCATTCAGTCGTGTCCGACTCTTCGTGACCCCATGGACCATAGCACGCCAGGCCTTCCTGTCCTGCGCTCTCTCCCAGAGTGTGCTCAAGTTCATATTCATTGCATCCGTGATGCTATCTAGCCATCTCATCCTCTGCCGTCCCCTTCTCCTTTGACCTTCACAGTTCGAAAGCATCAATTCTTCGGCGCTCAGCCTTCCTTATAGAGATTTGATTGTACAATGAAAGACAGGACACTCACACACACTCCACAGGCACCTGCTAAGTAAGGTAAGCACAAGAAACGACAAACTCAGCCCACGAGAATTCCTCAGAAATTTCTCCTCCTTTGAATTTCTTTTCAAAAACAATGTTTCTTCTATCAAACTGAATGAGAGTGGTTGAAAAAAAGTGGGAGAAATTTTCGGCACAGCGCCAGTTGAAATGTCTCTCTTGGCAGTAACTGGTATTTTTGGTCCTCCCCTTTCCCCTTTAGCCCGGCTCACTGCTGGAATGAGGGCCTGAGGACATCTCCCAAATGGAATTTGGCTCACGGGCTGAAAGAGGTTCAACAACCTCACTTTCAATGTTTGTGGTGGTTCACAGTGGAATTAGGGTTGAGAGATGTCCATCCTTCTAAAGCCTTGGTGCAGCCACACAAGAGACTGGTGCAATTTCCATGACAGGTTGATAGTCCCTTTGATGAATGTTCCCAAACCCCAGCATCTTCCATTATTAGCCTCAATGAAACAGCAAATAAAAGGGGACTTTCAAAGCAGGCACCTTCTACTCCTTCAAAATTTATAGCTGCGCTAAATCAATAGCTCTCTTGCTATAACTGAAGGAGGGAATGCTTCACATCGCCCTCACATCGCCCAGATGCAGCAAAAAAAAAAAAAAGCAAGCACAATCCATGGGATTTGTACCATCATATTTCCCCCACCCTTAGTTTTCCTTTAATATAATTGCTTGCCCTCAGATTATATTATGCTGATGTTATTTCCTGGGTTTGAAATTGAGCCTAACACTGACTATGTAGAACTGTATAGCAGGGCCATAAATCAGACACTTCCAGCTGGTCCTTCTGTATGATGATTAATCACTTCCCAGATGCAGGAGCAAAAGTCTCCAAGAGACAGTCCACTCTTTCGAGCTACTTAACATTGCTCTTCCCATTTAAAACAATTAAACAATGCTTGCCACTACTGATTGGAGCGGCAGCAGCGGCGATGGGGTGGGGGAGGCAGGAGAAATCCATTTGAAAATGATGGGGGAGGCAGGAGAAATCCATTTGAAAATGATGAAATGTGATCTTCAAAGCATCACTTTTGGTGCAAAAACAGTATGATTCCACCAGCCATAAAGGAAATTTGTTTGCATCCATGGGAAGGACTGACTTAATTGCTTACATCAATTGTTGAAAGAATCTAAGAGAACACATCCTTGGCTGCCTGAAACAGGACTGGCCATAGATTCATTCATTTATCCATTCATTGAGTCATTCAATGAAACTAGAGTATATGGAGCTTTACAGAAGCCCTCTTCAGGTGTTATGGTACATGCGATCGATCACTTGGACCTGGGTCAGGGTTCTAACTCACAGAGGGGAACCTACACATATACAGCAGGCTCTCCACTTCAGATCTTTGCCCCCAACATGTGAAAGGAGGGAAACCAAGGATGTGGTGGCAGAGACAGTGAGCACAGTCCCACTCCCTGTTATGTGATTGTAATCATGTCAAGTGTTGGACACTCAAATAGAGCTAGAGTTAAGTAGGCAACATAGACAGCTCCAGGCTCCCAAAGAGCTTAATGAACTAAAATAGTAATGTGCAATCCTATGCATTGCTGGCTGGGGAATGCTGGGAGTTGTAGGACTTTTTTCTGTCTGAACATGCATAGGATTGTGCCTTAAGCAAGGAAAACAGAGGATGAGACAGAAATCTCTCTCTCTCTCTCCCCCTTCCTTCCTTCCTTCCTTCCTTCCTTCCTTCCTTCATTAGAAGTCTCTACCATTGAAGGAATTGACTCTGCCACTTCTTCTACAAATAGTAACTTTGGATTAGATTCTTTTGCTATGTCAACTATACTTTGGCCTAGTTTGGATGTAGAATCATAGAATAGTAGGGTTGGAAGGGGCCTGTAAGACCACTGAGTCCAACCCCCTGCTCAATGCAGGAATTTCAGTCAAAGCATCCCTGACAGATGGCTGTCCATCCTCATCTTGAATGCCTCCAGTGTGGCAGAGCCCACTCCATCCGCAGGTAATTGGTTCCATTGTCATACTGCTCTAACAGTTAGGAAGTTTTTCCTGCTGTTCCGGAATCTGGCTTCCCGTAACTTGAGCCCATTATTCCGTGTCCTGCACTCTGGGATGATCGAGACGAAATCCTGGCCTTTCTCTCTCTGATAACCTTTCAAGTACTTGAACAGTGCTATCATATCTCCCCTCAGTCTTCTCTTCTCAAGGCTAAACATGCCCAGTTCTTTCAGTCTCTCCTCATAGGGCTTTGTTTCCAGTCCCCTGATCTTCTTCGTTGCCCTCCTCTGAACCCTCTCCAGTTTGTCTGCATCCTTCTTAAAGTGTGGCTCCCAGAACTGGACACAGTACTCCAGATGAGGCCTAACCAGTGCTGAGTAGAGGGGAACTAGTACTTCACGTGAATTGGAATCTATACTTCTATTAATGCAGCCCCAATAGCATTTGCCTTTTTTGCAGCCACATCACATTGTTGGCTCATTGTTGTAATGCTAAACAAGCCACCTTGAGTTCTATTTTTTTGGCAGAAAGGTGGGGTACAAAATATATGCATATATAAATGCCTGAACCTTGGGATTCTGTGCTCGCACTCTGCCCTCCTGAAAAGAAGATCAGAAGCTTTCACTTCTTATTTCAATTAACCACAGTTTAGCATTACAGCTGAACCCTAAACTGTTGTCAGTCTTACTTATGGTCAGTTGACATAAGGCAACCTCATAACCCATGATTTGAAGTTGGCTTGCTTCAACTAACCACAGTTAAGTGTAACAGCAGTTTGCCCAGGTTAGGACATAACACTTAACTACAATTAATGTATAATGAAGGAAAATATGAACAGGATTAAACAGTTCATATATTTTAATATTTCTTATGTTGTTAGCTGCCTCAGGACCCCAATCACATCCAAAGGGTGGGATAAAAATGCAAAACCAAAGAAACTAAATTACCTTCTAACTTTATTGTAGATTAAAACTCATAATAATTAACTTTGCCATCAAGCCACAGTTCAAATATTTCCATATTATTTCATGGAAATATTGCTTCTCCCTCCCCGCCATGTGGTTATGAGTATATGGGAGACATATTTGCAGAACTGAAACACCACATATTTGCCTTTCAAAAACAGATGGGTCATGTGAAACATAAAATCATAAGTTGGGGACTGGATCCAGATTTAGTCATACTTACAGTAGACCCATTGAAATTAATGGGACATAAGTTAGTCATGACTAATTAATGTCCCCTTGATTTTAATGGATCTACTCTATGACAAAGTCTGGATTCAATCCATACTGACTCAGGCCAATCAGGGATGGCTCAAGACATTTTGCTGTCTGAGGCGAATGACAAGTTGGCAATTGGCAACCCCCCACTCCATTTACTGAAGTGATCCAGACTGGTGACTGAATCTTATTTCAAGACTGGCGATGTGACAGCATCGTCCACCACACTGAGCTAATCTAGCTTAGGGAGCACAGCGCAGGCTCTATGGCACACACAGTTCTGTCTTCCAACACTCCCCAGCCCCCAGCATCTTCCTCCTGAGGTGGCTGCCTCAGTCTGCCTAATGGTAGGGCTGGCCCTGAGGCCATTTTTTCCTCTAACCCAACTTCTCCAGAGTGTTGCTTTGATTGTCATTTCACTCATCTTTTCCCAATGAGATGCCCTCCAGATATGTTAGACTAACATGGCTAGCTGGGGAGTTGGGAGTTGTGAGTTGTGTCCAACACACCTGGCAGGCTTCAGGTTAGGGAAGGCTATGTTAACTTGTCATAACAAAGGAAACTGGGAGTGTGTTGTAGTTAGGCACAGTGCATTAATTCTGCACTGTCTCCTTATTATTTTATTTATTTATTTATTGCATTTATACCCCACCTTTTTTCCTCTTGCAAGGAACTCAAGGCGGCTTACATTATCCTCTTCATTTTATCCTCAAAACAACAACCCTGTGAGATGGGTTGGGCTGAGCGTCTGTGACTGGCCCAAAGTCACCCAGTGAGCTTCCATGGCCGAGTGGGGACTAGAACCCAGATCTCCCAGTTCCTAGTCCAGCACTCTTGCCACTACACCACACTGGCTCTCTTGTGTACAGTCCTTACGTTCCTCTTCCCTTGGAACAGCAGAAACGCTGCTGGAAGCCTGTAACAAGAACTCTGCCAGGGCGGTAGGGATGCTGGAGAAATTCGAGACGGATTAAAATGAGCTCGGATTTCTAAGAACCTGACCTGCGGAAACTGCTGCGGAGTGCCCCCCTCAGGCTGTGCAGAATCCGTGGACTTTCAGATGATTTTTTTACTTTCCTGAAATTTATACATACAAATCTGTAGAAAAATATGTACATTTCTGCTGAGGAAATGCTGAACGGAATGGGGAACAATACCGTAAATGTTAAATACTGAAGTAAATTATGTAAATATGTAAATATTTACATAATTATTGCATATTTTTCTGCATGACAAAAAAAAATCACATCCGTCTGTGGGTGGACAACAGTATAAAAGGCGCCTGACAATCCGCTTAACACAGATGGAGCGGATTTTACACAGTCTGTACATCCCTACAGAGAGGTATATGGGACCCTGTTACATAATTGTCATCTATGTGGAGCCTGACTGAGTAACTGAACAATGCATGTGTTCTTCTACTGAGCCATGTCTCTGCTTCAAAATGGCTGTGGTGGGGAAATCATAATAAGAACAAACTGCTTGTCCTTTAAACCAGAGGTGGGCAACCTGTGGCCCTCAGCTTAACGTGATGCGGCCCTCGGCCTAATTTCAAAAGCCCTCTGTGTGCTATCTGTTCACAGCTCTGGCAAGAGTGATCTGTCCCTTCCCTGGCAGCCTGCTGTGTGGGAAGGAAGTAGGAGAGAGAGAGAAAAGGAGGTGGTGGAAAGAGGGAGCAAAGTGTGGCAGAAAGAGGAAAGGGCCCTGCTTACCACTGCTCACTGCCACCATGCAGCCCGAGCAGATTCCTCATGAGGGAATGAATAATCTCATGAGGGACAGAAAAGAAGGTTACCTATTCCTGCTTTAAAGCACAAGAGCCAGCTGGAAAGAAATTAACCACTTGATACAAGAATCATCAAGGTAAGCACAAGAAGCTTTCCTTCTTCGCTTTCAGTTTCCTTCATTGCTTTCTAAAAGAAGTAAGCGTGTGATCCTATGTGTGTTTAGATGGAGAAAAGTCCTACAACTCCGAGCATTCCCCAGCCAGCGTGGCTCACTGGAAATGCTGGGAGCTGTAGGACTCCCCGCTCATCTAAACACACATAGGAGCAATCCTATGGCGACTAGTCAGTGGCTAGACGGCCATAGGATATCTGGTTTTCTGGGAACCAACCTCAGACGCTGCGCTCCAAGGTCAGTTCCCAGAGAACCAACCTTTCCCCCTCCTTCACCGAAGAGGAGCAAGGAGTGGCAAAATCAAGGTGTTCTGGGGCGGGGAAGGAAGAAATGCCAGTATGACACATCCTACATGTCGTCCAGCAGCCTCCTCCCCCGCTCCGCCTTCCTGTGGCAAGACAGCCGAAATCGGCTGTCTAGCTGCAAATGCAGGGCAGGAGAAGCACGGAGGAAATGATTGCCTCTGTGCTCCTCCTGCCCTGCATTGGATAGGCAGTCGCCTATCCCCATAAGATTGCACCCTAAATGTCCTAACAAAAACTCAGTGTTCCCTTCAAGTTACATATGCTCTCCTCTATCCTCCTTCCAGCCATTTAGAATATGTAGGGACAGGCCTGCTGCTCCTGGTGAAAAGGAAAGCTTCCTTAGGGAAAGGAGATGCAACACAGCAGAGGCTTTCCTGTCTGCCAGGCAAGCACAGATGGCTTCCTGCTCTTGGCTGAGGATTGTCTTTGACTGCTAGGTGGAAATGCCTAACAGCAGAAACCAGAATTAACTACATCAGGGAAATCTTAATTTTTTTTTTTCTGAACTGAAAAGGAGGCTCACTACAATAATGTTTGTAATGCATGAGATCTTCTGATGAGGAAACACTCTTAACTAAAGACCTCCCTAGGAAAGAAGGGCAGAATCCATCTTCCCCCTGCTTTCTTTCTTTTTAAATCTTCTGAACAGGGAGCCATTCATGAACTGCAATGGTGCATTTTAATGATCATTTCTATAGCACTCATAAACCCAATTCTTATGTTACTATGGCGGTGTGGAAGCCGCCTAAAATGTAATTGTGTGGGTGCCATTCAGTGCAGGAAATGGTGTAAATTGGCTTCTTGTGTGGCAATAACAGTTTCAGCCACAGCATCCTAAAACTTTCGGGTTGGGGGTGGGGGATTAGAACTGTATAAGCCACTTCAAAGGGTGAGTTAACAGACTGTGATTGAAACAGGAGTTTTGAACGTCTTTCAGCCCCAGGGCTGAATTCTATTTCAGAGAAGCGCTCCAAGACCACATTCGAGTAGTGGGTGTGGCCACAGGCAAAAGGGGTAGGGCTAAAAATATCAACAATACCAGCATATTTTGGCTTCAAGCCCTTACTGCCTGCAACTAAGCCTTGAGAGAGGCACGGCAACTTTTTTAGAATGGAGAAAAAACTGCACAAAAGCCGGGAAAACATGAAATGATGAGTAGTTGGGGGGAAGGAGGTATGGCCATCTGGGGAACACCAGAGGGCTGGACTGGAACCCCAGGCAGACTGGATTTGACTCCCAGGCCAGGCCTGAGGTTCTCCACCCCTGATTTAAACCATGCTTATCTTATGGATTGGACACTAAAAAGCTCTTCTCCTTCATGGTGCCGTATGTGGGGAGCTCTCTGGGCGGTTCACAAAAATTAAAAACACAGTGCAGCATAAAATGATATAAAATATGAAAGCTTAAAATGGCAACATTAAAATCTCCTTAAGCTGTGCTGAGGCCTGAGTGTGTGCTATGTTTATACACCAGGCAAGGGCCCAGTGGAAATCCCCAGCTTTGGGATGTGGATATTGTATGCAGGCCTTCCCCAGCTTGGCACTATCCACATGTGTTGGGGCACAACTCCCATCCTAATTGTAGTCCAGCACATCTGGAGGGCTGGGGAAGGCTGCAGCATGTATTTCAGCCAAGCCATTTCCAAGCATCCCATTCCCTGTGAGCAGTGCCCTTGTGGCAACAAGCATACCAGCAACCTGCCAAGCAAGTCCCATCTCAATCAGCTGCAGAGCCCTGGCTTTGAGCATTTTCATTTAATTTCATTTAATACGTATCTATACTGCCCAATAGCCAAGGCTCTCTGGGCAGTTTGCAAAGCGTAAAACCTTAAACATGCAATATTGGACATAATATAAAAACCACTGACATGCAAACATATAAATGGACCCCCACACACACTTACAATAATCAACAATATGAAATTCCACGACTCAATTGAAAACCTTATCAGGGCATTGACCAGGGCACTGGTCTAGTGGCACTGGCATGTGCTGTAGAGGAACCAGGCAGGCACACATTCTGACACCATTCCGGGACGTAGTCACCTAGCGCCCCCTGAACCAGAGAGGCTTGAGGAGGCAATCACACAGCGGCAATCATGAGCCACTACCCTGAGTCCCAAGGACCTCTCTTTCTCCATCCTGCAGGGCTGGTCCAAGATACTTTGCTGCCTGAGTTGAAAGAAAAGATCTCCCCGCCCTACCCCACTTCTGTCTTCAGAAGCTGACCAGACTGGCAGTTGAATCTTACCCTGGTGATAGGGCAGCATCCTCCACCTCACCTGAGGGACAGCACACGAACTTAAGAGATACAGGGTAGGCCGTGCGGAACACACAACTCTGCCCTCCAACCAAGGGGAATGGTGAGGAGGCTGCCACTTCTGCCTTCTCCTCAGAAACCATCATCTGCCACCTGAGGCAATTGCTTCACTCTGCCTAACAGTAGGACTGGCCCTGCCACCTGGCAAAAATGACAACAAACCCAGTTAGGCTTAACTGAAAGCATCTGAGTTCAAGCCACTCAGGCATTTCAGCCACTCCTTTCTATCCTGCATTTCATCCTTTAAAGGGCTGTTCCTTTAAAGGATGATAATAACGGGTGGCTCTTGAGAGCGGTCAGGCCCAGGGGAGAATATAAGGGCTCAGTTTGATGGTCCTCTAGAATATAGTGCCTTCGATCTCCCCCACCCCAATAATTCAAACACTGGGAGTGGAGGCTAACACATAATGGCCTGTAAGCTCCTGGTGAATGTATGGTTGAGGTGAGATTGGAGCCGGTGACCCTTTCGGACGCACACATTTTCCTGAGCAGGAACAACAAAATTAGCACATCATTCTCTCAATGTTTGATGTTCAGGCTGTGAGTGTTGCTTCTTATATAACCAAAATGGCACTATCCATGCACAAGAGGGGAAATCTCTTGTGGATGGGTATTGAGAGCCAGTGTGGTATAGTGGTTAGAGTGTTGGACTGGGACTTGAGAGATCCTAGTTCTAGCCCCCATTCAGTCATGAAGCTCACTGGGTGCCTTTGGGCCAGTCACTGATTCTCAGCCAAACCTACCTCACAGGGTTGTTGTGAGGATAAAATGGAGAGGAGGGGGACTATGTAAGCCACTTTGGGTTCCTTGCAAGGGGAAAAAAAGGTGGGATATAAATGTAATAATAAATCTCAGCAGTCTTGGGGGAGCTCCAAGGTTTGCAGAAGTACAAATAAAAGTAAAAGTGAAAGGTTGGGGGGAGACTCCAAACAGCCTAAAGTGCCTAAAGCATGCTCAGTGACTATCAAACACTGACTGACTGTTGGTGGTGGGGGAGAAAACCTGGGGAGTGGAGATGGAATGGAGTGGTTGGAATTGCGAACAGCAGGGCTCTATGCTGTAACATTTTGTTGCAGGCCAGGCCCCACTTGTGTTCCTTAATGAGGAAAGATTTGAACCCAAGTCTAAGACCAAGTCTAAGACCTAGCCCTTTAGCATACTGGGTCTTGGCATAATTAAAGAGAGGGAAGCTGCCTGGACAATAATATGCATATTATAATCATCATGCTCCCTGAGGCAAACAACCCAAGCTTCATATATCTTCCCAGTGCTACATTCATGGCATATACAAATTGAAAACAGCAAGGGCCTGCTGTTTGCTATACATGGCAATTACCTCAGGCACTGAAGGAGCATAGTATTGGATTGCGGCCATAATTCTGAGACCACAAACATATCCATCAATGCAATGTGTCTGGGGATACTTAGAGTTTGGATAAGGTTGCTTTTTGTCGTTTGTTTGCCTGAAGAACTATTAAAACAAAATTACAAAGACTTATCTTAAGTTTCCAGAAAAAATGTGAAAAATAAAATAAAATGATATTCTCTGGATGGAACAGATGCAGGCACAAGACACAATTTGCATATAGAAAAGGAGTACACTGCCAAGTCCAGATATATATTACTTGTGATAATATTAATTATCAACCACTCTGAAAAAGAGCGAATAAGGAGAATCAGCCCCAAAGATGGATTTTGCATTTGAAATGATCTTGGCTTCAGCAACTCAGTGTGCAATCCTATGCATTTTTAGATAGAAAAAAGTCCTAGAACTCCCAGCATTCCCCAGCTAGCCATGGATTATGCATAGGATTGCACACTGAGTTTTTTGGCACCTGTCGTCATGTTATGGTGAGGGAACTGGGAGGGGTTACTCTCTCCCAGCTGTGCCCTCCTGGGTACTCAGTGCAGCACCAACACCGACTCAAGGGTTGGGGAGGGGGGTTGCCATGGTCTATAGGAATTCAATCCCTCTCTCCAGGCTTCCTGCTTATTTGAGTGCAGATCTTGAGTGCTTGTACCTTGTGTTGGGTACCCGGGACAGATTAGGGATTCTGTTGGTGTACCGCCCATCCCTCTGCCCATCAGAATCCCTGCCTGAGCTGATGGAGGTGGCCTCGGGGTTGGTGTTGACAACCCGTAGGATGATGGTCCTGGGGGATCTCAACTTCCATGCTGAGGCCGCTGTATCCGGGGCAGCTCAGGACTTCATGGCTGCCATGACAACCATGGGGCTGTCCCAACATGTCATCTTCCCAATGCATGTAAAAGGACACATGCTTGTTCTGGTTTTCTTGAGTGGGCAGAAGGATGGTGATCTGAAAGTGGAGGAATTAACATCTGTCCCTTTGTCATGGTCAGATCACTTCCTGTTGAGGTTTAGACCCTTGGCAGCCTTCCCCCTCTGCAAAGGTGGGGGACCTATTAAAATGGTCTGCCCCTGGAGGCTAATGGATTCCGATGGATTCCAGAGGGCTCTGGGGGATTTTCCTGCTGGTATGGCTGGTGCTCCTGTCGAAGCCCAGGTCGCTCTGTGGAATGCAGAGATGACTCAGGCGGTTGACACGATCGTGCCCAAGCGCCCTCTCCCTCTGAGCAGAGCTTTGGTATACACCTGAGCTGAGGGCAATGGAGCAAGAGGGGAGATGGCTAGAATGCAGGTGGAGGAAAACTTGTGCTGAGTCTGACCAAACACAGGTAAGAGGTCACTATCGAGCCTACTCTGTGGTGGTGAGGGTGGCAAAGAGACAGTTCTTTTCCACCAGCATTGCATCTTCTCAGTGTCGTCCAGCAGAGCTTTTCTGAGTGGTTCATTGCTTGTTACATTCTGGGCCAGGGAGAGAGACTGTGGAACCCTCGGCTGCACGCTGTGACAAGTTTGCACGGAACTTTGAAGATAAAGTCGCTCAGATTCGCCATGAATTGGACACCACAATTAATGCAGTTCCATTGGTAGAGGCGTTCAGAGCACCATCTGGTCCAGTTCTATTGGATGAGTTTCAGTTATTGAGGCCTGAGGATGTGGACAAAGTGCCTGGCCAAGTCCAATCAACCACTTGTGTGCTTGACCCTTGCCCTTCATGGCTTATTAAATCAAATAAGGAGGGGATGTTCAGCTGGGTCCAAGAGGTTGTAAATTCCTCCTTGAGAGAGGCAGTGGTGCTGGCCTCTTTAAAGGAGGCAGTAATCAGACCACTCCTGAAAAAGCCTAACCTGGACCCAGAGGATGCTAACAATTAAAGGCCAGTGGCCAACATCCCCTTCTTGGGCAAGGTGCTTGAACAGGTGGTTGCAGGACAGCTCCAGACACTGCTGAATGAAATTGATTATCTAGATCCATTTTAATTGGGCTTCAGGCCTGGTTTTGGAACAGAAACTGCCTTGGTTGCCCTGTGGGATGATGTCTGCTGGGAGAGGGACATGGGGAGTATGACCCTGTTGATTCTCCTGGACCTCTCAGCGGCTTTCGATACCATCGACCATGGTATCCTTCTGGATAGGTTGTCTGGGTTGGGAGTTGGAGGCAGTGCACTGCAGTGGTTCTGCTCCTACTTGGATGGCTGATTCCAGAAGGTGGTGCTGGGGGATTATTGCTCTGTGCCATGGCAATTATGCCATGGGGTTCCACAGGGTTCTATTTTATCCCCCATTATGTTTAACATCTACATGAAACCACTGCGGGAGGTTATCTGGAGGTGTGGGCTGAGGTGCCATCAATATGCGGATGACACCCAGCTCTACCTCCCTTTCTTATCAAACCCAGGTGAGGCAGTGGCTGTTCTGAATCAGTGCCTGGGCATGGTAATGGACTGGATGAGGGCCAATAAACTGAAACTCAATCCAGACAAGACAAAGGTACTGTTAGTGGGTGGTTCGTCTGCCCGGCTAGGTGATATTCAACCTGTTCTGGAGGGGGTTGCAGTCCCCCTAAAGGATCATGTTCAGAGTTTGGGGTGCTCTTGGATCCAGAACTTGGATCCACTTGAGGCACAGGTGAACTCAGTGGCATGGAGCACTTTTTATGAGCTTAGGCTGGTATACCAACGACGCCCTTATCTGGACAGAGATAGCCTAGCTACAGTTATCCATGCTCTGGTAACTTCTCCTCTGGATTACTGCAATGCGTTATACATGGGGCTGCCTTTGAAAACGGTCTGGAAACTTCAGCTGGTCCAAAATAGGGCAGCAAGATTGTCAACAGGGACTGGCCTGCGAGCTCTTATTACGCCAGTACTTTTCCAGCTGCAGTCCATTTCTGGGCCCGATTCAAAGTGCTGGTGTTAACATTCAAAGCCCTTAATGGCTTGGGGCCAGGTTATCTGAAGGATCGCCTCCTCCCCTATGTGCCTGCCCAGACCTTAAGATCATCATCAGAGGCCCTTCTCCATGAGCCCCAGCCAAAGGAAGTGAGGCGGGTGGCTACTAGGAGGAGGGCTTTTTCTGCTATGGCACCCCGGCCCTGGAATGAGCTCCCTAGTGAGGTTCGCCTGGCACCTACACTGTATTCTTTCTGGCGCCAGGTGAAGACCTTTTTATTTTCCCAGGCATTTCAGCATTTTAGCTCTTTAGACTTTTAGCTTTGCTGTTTTAAATCTGTATTTTAAATCCCTGCCCTGCTGCTAGGTTTTATTCTGGTTGTATTGTTTACTGTGGTTTTAATGTTTTATATATTTTGTATTGTTTTATTGTGCTTAATGTTTTTAATTTTGTTTTTAATGTTTGTGTACCGCCCAGAGAGCTTTGCCTATTGGGCAGTATAGAAGTGAAATAAATAAATAAAATAAATAATGTTCCTTCGTCCTACCTCTTTGCAATCAACACACTGCAGGATACCAGGCTTCAGGCTCACTACTTTATTAGTTAACAACCAGCTTCCTTACAAATGCAAATTCTAGGAAACTCTCATACTACAATGGAAACAGCTACTCCACACAATTACGAATATCAGTAGAGGAGCCAATGTAGAAGTTAGAGAAGTTGCCAGCAGTTTGAACAAGAACTTCTCCACCAGAGTAGCTTAGGAGGGATGCCCCTCCCTTACAGTGGCTCCCTCCCACGTAGACTTTCACACATAGCCAACCTGGTGAAGTGTCTGAGCCCTACTTCTACGTTTTCCCGCTTCACTCTGCAACTGGCCCTAGCATCACTCAAGTCACACCCCTCACTCTCCTCCCCCCAAAAATTTGGGTTCTCATGGAGGAGGAAAGGGGGGCACTTCAGGCTGAGCTATCTGTGTGCCAAGGTCTTGGGAAGAAGGCCTTGCCATATCTGAGCTCCCTAGGGAGGAAGCCTCCCCCTGTTCTGGCTGTTCCCATTCTGAATCTGAGCTCCACATGCTCAGGTTCATTCCTGACAGCACCCACTAAGATCAGCGCCTTCCTGGAGGAGGGCTGTAGCTCAGTGGTAGGGCACATACTGTCAGGGTGGAAACTGAGCTGATACAACCCCAGAGCAGTTCTGATTCTGAGGAGGAACAGCAATCCATGGGAGAGGAGTGCACTCATCTCTCACAGGCACAGCAGCTGGCAGAGATTCCTCCTGCCAGCATTCCTGAGATAGATAGTGACCCTGGCAGTGAGAGAGTGCTGGAGGGCGGCTTGCTGGATGCTCCACACCAACGCCTGGAGCGACAACAGCTGGAGGGCACGGAAAGGAGGTGTAGCACTCGTTTGGTGCGCAAGCAACGGTCGCGTCCCAAGGACCCAAGGGAAAGAGGGAGGAACTCTCCCTAGCCCATAAGTTTAGGGTCTTCCCGTAATTCTCCTTCAAACAGGGACCAACTGCCTAACCCAGAGCATAGGCTACTTTGCTGTTCCTTGCTTAGTCGCTGGTGATTAGCATCTGAAAGAGTCATTAAGTTGTAAAAGGATTAAAGCCTTGAAAAGAATCCTTTTGTCTGTGTCTTGAGTTAGCTATTGGAGTAGACTGAAAGAGGCCGCCAGGGTGCTCCTGACACATACTTTGCATGTGAAAGGTCTCAGGTTGAATCTCTGATATCTCCAAGTAGCATTGGGGAAGGTTCCTACCAGTCAGAGTAGGCAATTTAGGCTAGATGGACCAATGGGCTGCCCTGATATAGATGGACCAATGGTTTAGCCTGGCAGCTTCCTATATTCTTTGTTCTTAGTTTCTTTTCTGAATTCTGTGCTGTCCTCCATTTTTCTTCTCCTTGTAACATCTGCATAGCACACATGAGATCAGCCTTCCCCAACCTGGTGCCCTCCAGATGTGTTGGACTACAAGTCCAAGCATAATCCCTGATCCCATAATCTGGTCAGATGAGTTGTAGTCCTACACATTTGGAGGGCACCATGTTGGGGAAGGCTGCACTAGGCGCTAACCTTTTGAAAAAGAAAAATATAGGGTCGTGGATTCATTCTGGAAAATAAAGTCTATAGTGATTCCAGAAAGGATGGAATAAATGGGCTTGCTCAGATATAATCCAGTGGATGGAGGCACCTCTGGTCAGAGCTTCATATGCTCTTTACTGTGAACATGGAACTCCTGCATGGATAGGAATCAGAGCTGCGCACTCTACTGACGTCAATGGGGAGGGAAGTCCTTGCAGCCTAGGCAGTTCTATGTGCACAGTGGGATTCTCTCGATCTGTAAGGAATCTGTTGGTCATGACAATGAACTGCCAATGAACCTTCCTTGTGAATCTGGAAAGGGACGTGTGTGTGTGTGTGTGTGTGTGTGTGTGTAGGAACTGGGCCCTTTCTCAGAAGTTGTTAAAGGAGGAAATCCTCAGATACATGTTTCAGATATGCATCGAGATTAGGAAATCCAGCTCTCTGTAAATTGTCACTACCTGTTTTACAGCTCTGGGCTTCAGTTAATTAATTACTTAATGAATCAGGCCAACCAATTAATTAATTACTTAGCTATTACATGGCTTGTATATGGCTTTCCCCAAAGGCTTCCACTACAGCTGCCCTCTTCTGTTTTACCACATGTTTCTCAAACGCAGACAGCGATATTTCCCTTGCAATTCTCACAAATATTTGACAGCCCGGTTTCTGTGAGGAAGGTAGGAAGCTGCCTTCTACCGAGTCAGACTATTGGCCCATCTAGCTCAGTATTGTCTACAGTGAGTGGTAGGAGCATTTCCAGACAAGGGCCATTACCAGTTCTACCTTGAGATCACATACAGCCCTCCCCATACAGCAGGGGTGGGGAACCTCCGGCCCAGGGACTAAAGCTGGCCGACCTGGAGTCCCTTCCCCCAGCCCCCTTTTATCCAACCATGGATTGTTAAGGCTGAAATAGAGAAGGGATAGAAAGGGCTTGTGAGGAGATAGTGCCTTCGGTCTGTGTTTATAGGATTAGAATGCTGATTGAGCATGTGTGTGAAGGTTTTAAAGTGACATTACTATAATTCAATTATTTATGTGCAGGAGGAGAGTAAAGTGGTTACTGTTTAACACCTTAATTTCTGTAAATAGTAAATCTTTACTTTTCAAACCCCCACGCCTACAGCTCATGGCTAAAAACATAAGAAGAGACATGCTGGATCAGGCCAAGGGTCTATCTAGTCCAGCATTCTGTTCACACAGTGGACAACCACCTGTTGACCAAGGACCCACAAGCAGGGCATGAGCGCAACAGCACCCTCCCACCCATGTTCCCCAGCAATTGGTGTACATAGGCTCACAGCCTCTGGTACTGGAGGTAGCACATGGCCATCAAGACTAGTAGCCACTGATAGCCTTCTCCTCCAGGAATTTGTCTAACCCCCTTTTAAAGCCATCCAAACTGGTGGCCATCACTACTTCCTGTGGTAGCGAATTCCATAGTTTAACTATGCTCTATAAGAGGGTAAAAGTGATAAAGAGAATATGATGTGTCAGAATAAAAAGCCAGTGTGCCCTCACATCTTGAGAAGTCAAGGTGCTGGGCCTGAGGTAAAGGTCGTGGTGGCAGCATTATTGTGGGTGTGGTGGAAAGTGTTGCCTGTGCTGGGAAAGGCCTTATAAAAACAATATTCACACAGGCAAATAGGCAGGAACGCCACTGGCAGTAATGAAAACATGCTGGTATTTTTTGTATTTTGGCCACACACCCTTTGCCTTTGGCACTATGCACTACTGGAATGCAGCCCCAAGAGCTCCTCTAAAATTAAATTCAGTCCTTGGGCTGCATGTGGCCCCCACCTCTGTTATACAGCCTGTTCCCGCCTTGTTCCCACAACAGAGAAAGAAATTCTGGCTGTCTCGGCAAGCAACATGGGCAACCAACCATGCTCCCAGACAGTATGGTATAGTCAGCTACTGCTGGGTCAAATCCTGACTCTGAGATTAAGAGTCCCACTGTCTGCCAGCTGTGCTGGTTCTGTAACACTCACATACATCATTTTGTGAGTCATCATCAAGGAAATCTTAGCCTTGGCCAGATGCTGTTAAATCAACCATATACCCGGCTTCATGGGGATAAATCTTTCCAAGAGATTAAGGCATGTCATTAGGATGATTGGCTTCTATACTTATCTCCATTTAGTAGTTAGTTAGTTTTTCATGACCAAGGAGCAGGATATTTCCTATGGATTAATGTTCCTTTGAGCCACCAAGGCATCTGAATTGATCATTAATCCCCAGGAAATGCCCTGTGACTGGATCATTACTTAAAAAAACAAACTGTATGGAATCTCTAAATTGGATTTGGTTCCCCCCTGAAATGGCCCTTGTTAAAATAGCAGATGGTTGCCTTTGCTTTCAAATTAAAAGTCATAGGAGGAAGCTGCCTTATACCCAGTGGAGGCTGATGGCTCTGATGTCACTGGGGCAGTGTCTCCACTCCGGGTTCCAGCCAGAACCAGTCAGAACTTTAAAGGTGCTATCCAAGGTGCTTCATGCCTTGGGCTTCGCACCTGGGCTTCGCACCTTGGATAGCTCCTTTAGAGTTCTGACTGATTCTCACAGAAACCTGGAATGGATTCACCGCCCCACTGACATCGGAGCCACCAGCAGCCCATGCTTATATCATGTCAGACTACTTGACTGCCAAACCCAGTATTGCCTACTCTGATGGGCAGCATCTTTCCCAGGTCTCAGGGAGAAGTCTTTCACATCACCCACTACTTCAGGGTCGGAGAAGTCTTTCAGCCTGAAGGCCAAATCCAATTTCAGTGAAGCTCTTGGGGGTCGCATCCCAGTGGTGGGCAGGACAGAAGGCGAACAGGGCAGGGCCAAAGTCAAAAGGGGTGGGGCCAACCACCAGCATATTGTAGCTTAAAGCTCTTGCTGGCAGTCATTATGCCTTAGGAGAGACAATTCAATTTTTTAGAAAGTTGAGGGGGAAAACTACAAAAGACGGGAAACCACCAAACCATTGGTGGTCAGGGGAAGGGGAAGGGGACAGGAGAAGGGAGTGGGGCCATCTGGGCAACCTCAGAGGGCTGGATTTGGCCCCCCTGGGCCTGAGGTTCCCCACCCTTATGGTACTTAATCCTTTTTAACTGAAGATGCCAAGGATTGAATCTGGGACCTTCAGCTTAGACTTTAGAACTGAGATGAGGTTTTTACTATGCTGCCCATAGTATCTGCTGTTTCCAGTATTGCCCCCATGTGCCATGCAGCCAACCGAGGAACCAGCCTGGACTAAATTCTGTGAAATCTATGCATTGGGTTGCAGTGACCAAATGCTCCAAATGAAAATATCCTACCTAGGAACAAAGTTCCATAGCAGTCGTGTCCCTGGGCAGCAAAGCTGGAGGCATTCCTTCATGGACTTATTTTTGATGTTACCATGGTTCGATCCAGACAGAGTTGGATCATGACTATTTATTTATTTATTTATTTATTTCATTTCCATACCACCCAATAGCCAAAGCTCTCTGGGTGGCTCCCACAAATTAAAACCACAAAGCGCAGCATAAAACAATATAAAATATAAAAGCTTAAAACCACAATATAACAGTACACCCAGATTAAAACCTACCAGACTAATCTATGCCCCATTGATCTCAATGGGTCTACTCTGAGTGTGACCAAGTCTGGATCCAACCCCATGTCTCTTGAAGGAGAATGTGAAAAGGGCAATATTTTTCTAGGTTACATTTGATTTTGATTTTTTTTTTAAATCCATCCTTAAACAAGTCTATCCTGTTGAGATTTCCTTAACTTTGACTGAGAGATCAGTAACAGGCTGTATGTAGCATGAAGACAGAGCAGATTGACCTTTCCTTTTTAGCACATCACTTTTGAATTTGACCTGGAGAGCACCAAGCATAAGAACTAACAGGACAGATATAAAAGAGATATCTGGAGTGTTTGAGCTCACTGCCCTTGGATTCCATCACTGACTTGTGTGTGTATATGATCTGGGATACAATTCACTGTTTTCTGTGGAGTTAGACTGACTTTTTGGGGAAAATAATTTCTTTTCTAGCAGAGAGCTGGGGTTAGAAGATGTCCCAGAAATCCTTGTTTCCTAAATGTTGGTGGCTAGGTGGCAATTTTCTAAGAAAGGGAATTTCAGGAATTGTCAAACTAGTCCAAGTATTAGAATTCCCAGATGGTCACATTTAACAATTTATTTATGATAGGAGCCATTAAAAATGTTTTCCTTTAAAACTATTACGTGTACATTAGCAAGTAGCAATTTATTATTGACCTATCCATAGGCCATAACAACACCCATTGTACCAGACATTTTGTGGTAGCAATAGCTAAGGGTATACTGGCGTATATATGTAAATATATATACATTTAGCTTTACCTAAGTTAGGGGCCTTTATAAATGAAAAGCTTCAAGCCTTAAGTAAAAGCAGATTGCTGAAAAAGAGGAAATAGTGACTCCAAGGAGAAAAGAGACAGAAAAAGGAAACTAGCAACTAACATGAAGGTACATGAAGTCAGGAAATCAGGAAATATTGTGGTTTGTAAGCAGGCTATGCCAAACAGTACAAACATGTCTCGTGGCTACAACTAGGATACACGAACATAGCTGGAATGCAATTCTTTTGGTGAGGGCATAGGTCACCAGGAAAAAGGGGTAACAATTGATGTAAAGAGGAGGTATGGATAGATGTAAAGAGATGGGAGTAAAAGAGTACAATAGCCAGTCACATTACATAACATGTTTAAATGTAAAACTATAACAGTAATTTATTTATTTATTTATTATTAAATTTATTAATCACCCATCTGGCTGGTCACCCAGCCACTCTGGGCGATGTACAACATACAATAAAACAGTTTAAAACAATAAAATTCTACAATAAAAACATTTTCTAAAATACCCTAACCCACCCCAAATGCCTGCCTGAACAACCATGTTTTTAATGCACGATGGAAGCTCATTAAAGAGGGGGCATGATGGAGTTCCCTAGGGAGGGAGTTCCACAGAGTGGGGGCCACCACAGGGCCCTCTCCCTCGTCCCCACCAGTCTAGCTGTCCTGGCTGATGGGACAGAGAGAAGGCCATCCGAGGCTGATCTTGTTAAGCGGCCTGTCTGGTGCTGCTGGAGGCGCTCCTTAAGATAGGCTGGGCCGGAACCATATAGGGTTTTAAAGGTCAAAACCAACACCTTGAATTTGGCCAGGAAAACAACTGGTAACCAGTGCAACTCCTTCAGCACTGGAGTGATGTGATCTCGCCGGCAGCTGCCTTTAATCAGGCGAGCCGCCGCGTTCTGTACCAGCTGCAGCTTCCGAACCGTCTTCAGGGGTAACCCCACATAGAGCGCATTACAGTAGTCTAAACAAGAGGAGACCAGGGCATGTACTACCGATGGGAGCAGATGGTCGGGAAGGAAGGGGCGCAGCCGCTGTATCAGATGGAGTTGATACAGCGCTGTCCAGCTCACAGCTGACACCTGTGCCTCCATGGACAGCTGTGAGTCCAAAATGACCCCCAGGCTGCGGACCTGGTCTTTCAAGGGTAGCCGTACCCCATTCAACACCAGGTCAACATCCCCTAGCCTCCTCTTGTCTCCCACCAAAAGTACCTCAGTCTTGTCAGGGTTCAGCTTCAGCTTATTCCTCCCCATCCAGCCACTCACTGTCTCCAGACATTTGGACAGGGATTCTACGGCCAACCTTGGTGAAGATTTGAATGAGAGGTAGAGCTGCGTGTCATCCGCATATTGATGACACCGCACCCCAAACCTCCTGATGATAGCCCCCAGTGGCTTCACATAGATGTTAAATAGCATCGGGGAGAGGATGGAACCCTGTGGCACCCCACAAGTAAGTGGCCAAGGGTCCGAAACCTCCTCTCCTAGTGCTACCCTCTGATACCTGCCAGAGAGGAAGGACCGGAACCACTGCAATACGGTGTCTCCAATGCCCAACCCCTCCAGGTGGTCCAGGAGGATACCGTGGTCAATGGTATCAAAAGCCGCTGAGAGGTCGAGGAGAACAAGGAAGGAGCATTCATCCCTATCCAGAGCCCTCCTCATATCATCTACCAAGGCGACCAAGGCCGTTTCTGTCCCATGCCTGAAGCCCGACTGAAATGGGTCTAGATAATCAGTTTCTTCCAAGTGTGCCTTCAACTACACCGCCACCACCCGCTCAATCACCTTGCCCCAAAATGGCAGATTTGAGACTGGGCGAAAGTTGTTCAGAACTTGAGTAAAAAAGTAAAACAGTAAAAAGAAGATACTGGTTGTTATTATTTTTATTTATTACCTTTCTATACCGCCCAATAGCCGGAGATCTCTGGGTGGTTTACAAATATTAAAAACATTAAAAATACAATATACAGAGATTAAAAACCATTTACATAAAAAACACATGCACAGACAATATATACAAAAGAAACATATATCTAAAACAGCTTCAAACAAAGAATCTCAAAAACAAACAACCATAGCCATAAGACATTCCAGGATCAATTAAACACTTATCATATACTGTTGCATGCCTGGGAGAAGAGAAAGGTCTTAATCTGGCACTGAAAAGTTAACAATGTTGGCGCCAGGCTGGGGTCACTCCGAGCAGGGAGTCACATCTACTAGTAGAAAGCCATAGCAATTGTTAATGTGGTCCCCCAACTGCCACCAGAACAGCTTCTGAGGAACATCTTGGTGACCTGCCACTATCTAGCTCTCAGCAATGGCCCCTCCTTCTCCCAACTGCCACCAGAAGGGCCACTGAGGAAAATCTTGCCCTGAGGGAATGGGAGAAAAAGCTGACACAACTTGGTGGAGCTGCCACCATCTAGCTCCCAGTGGTGGCCTCTGCTAGGGGTGGGTGAAGAAGTGATGTTCATGTTCACCCAGATTCTCTGAACATCAGTGTGATGTTTTTCTCATCTTGTTTACCACAGGCATTTGCAATCTTTGTTCAATTTGCATGAATGGGAGAATTGCGCAAATCGAATGCAATTGAATGGGAAATGGTCCAAAAAATTTGCATATTTTCTAAAGTTGTGCAACTTCCCCCATAGACTAAGGCCTGAAATTGTGCAGTTTTAAAATTGTGCAATTGTGAACTGCTTGTTCGATAAAAATGTGTGCATTTTTCAAACAAAACGACGAGCTCAACAATTTCTGAACATGTTGGAACATGTTCTCCTGTTCTCATCTGGGGTTGCGGATGGGGCTTGTTTGACTGTTTTATGAGCACAAATAAGATTCTTGAACATCCCGAGCCACTGCCTCCCCTAACTGCCACCAGAAGGGGGTCTGAGGAAACATCTCAGTCTGAGTGGATGGGGAGGAGAAACAGATCAGGCTTGAACTCAAAAGAAGAGAAACGGCAGAAGAAAAGAAGTAGAAGAACAGCCCAGCAAAGAACAGGCCAGCCCAGATAGACAATAGATTCAGAGAAAATCTGAGTTCAACTGATATATTCCTATCCATGAAGCATCAACATCATGATTTCCCCCATCCTCCCTCCCAATTCCTTCCTTTGTGTCTCATGTCTTTTTAGACTGTGAGTTTTCCCCAACCCTACCTGGCAATGTAAGAGATTAAACAAACAAACAAAGTATGCTTTTTTAAGCTTGGAAGTTGTGTCGTCATCTTCCTGTTCTAACCTTCGGGACGGATCCAGTGCTTCCACTCTGCTTATGCCACTGACGTAACGCTAGCATTAGCAACCTCTAGCACAATGCCAGTAGCATATGCTGGTGCAATAGGTTTCCCCAGAAAACCTGTCATGCCGGCATACCCTGTGGATGCTGTACTAGGGGTTGCTTATGCTAGTGCTGCATCAAGAGCATAAGCAGAGTAACAGCCTTGGATGCTGCCCTTTGTTACCTATTACCATGGTACTGCCTTCTTTCTACAATTGCCTTAAATATATTTGCTTTCTGTTAATAAATGTGTTAGAATGCAACCTAAGTATAAGTACATCCATTTATTTGCAGTAACTGAGCTATTCGAGTCCAAGGGTGAATCACAAGCTATGAATCTTATTCTCCTGTACTAGGCAGGGCTGTAGGGATCTGATCTAATGGGGACACTGTTATTTAAGTTTAAAAAGCTCAAATGGAGTTTTGAACCAAATTATTTCCCCTATGGTCCATTAAACTCGATGGGAGCTTGCTTCTGAATAGACATATATGGGATTGCACTGTAAAGGACACACTACATGTAAGTGCTAGAATCTGGAATACCCTGTGAACAGAAGACACGGCTTGGTAGCTTTTGCTAGTTTAGGCATGGGAAACTTTGGGATATATGAGGGTCATTTTTACACCTTCCCCCTGGAGCCCTCCATGGACTGCACTCCCCCCCCCCCACGCACACAGATGCCAAAAACATAGGGGAAATTGAAATTAAAAACAAAATGGAATCTGGAGCAGCTATGGAGCACCCAAATGGTCAAAATTAGCTTGCAAACAAGCTAATTTTGACCCTTTCAGTGATCCATAGCAGCTCCAGTCCAGACACCATTTTGATTGCAATTTTTTGACACTGGGGGGTCCCCTGAATTTTGGGGATGGTGGAGGACACAATGGGGGGGCATGTTGCTCTCCCCTCTACTAGATGATGATGATAATAATAATAGTTATATGTGACAGATAAATTCAATGTCAGCTTCATGTCTCTAATAATATTCTACCATTTTCTGACTTGTTCAAGCCTCTTTAGGCCACTATGTGGCTCTAGATATTTCTTCCTCTTTAATTTGCATTATGTAGATGTACCTAGAACTTTCTCCTGCTTCTCTCCTTTCAAATTTCCCTTGAATCCTACACTGAATGCACACTCTCTCTTAGGTTGTGCTTTAACAAATGGTATGATCTCTCCTTCACTCTTTGCAGCAGTCCTTATCCTTTTCCAATCCTGTCTAGCATTTTCCACCCAGGTCACTTTACACATTATCCTTCAACATCAAAACTTTCCTTCCTTTCATTTTCTCCCCTGTCAGTCATGCCTTGCATTTCTACAGAGGTTTACTCAGCATCACTGGTTTTACAAATTTCTTTTTCAGTAGTAAACTTATTTCTCCTGCCTGCAGGGATTTCATCTCATAAAGTATCTGTTTTGCTATGCTGATCCTGCTTCTAATTTCTGTGTTGGATCTGTTGTCCACCTTCTGGCTATTTGCTTCCCAGGTATTTAAATGTTTGTCCTTGCTCAATTTCTTTCATATTATATGTAGGAAGCTTTTCAGTTAGAATAAGAAATATGGAAATAACTGCCTTTCAGCACAGTAGAGAAGAATCGTCTCACTGCTAGGGATGGAAGAGAACCATATTAAACTTGGTTCACAGTTTAATATGGACTGTTCTAGTTTGCACTTCCAATTCTGTATTACAGTCATGCAACAGAATGAAAGTAGCCTCCAAAAATAAATGTGTTCCTTGAACTCACAAGGTTGGATCTATGCAAAGTTAGTCTCGATTTAGTCCCACTGAAATCAGTGGGATTTAAGTTAGTCCTGACCAACTTGTCCCATTGATTTCAATCAGACTGGAGCATGACTATGGGTCCAAGCCACTGTCCCACTGATTACAACTTCACTGATTGTCCCCCAGTGATTAATCAACTAAAGCTGGCCAAGTTCCTGGCATCATGCAGTGCCCAGTGTCCCCAAGAACCCCAGGAGGCTGGATTGGGGAGCCTATAGGGCAGGATTGGACCCACAGGTTGGGATTTCTGCATCCCTGATCTAAAGTCCACACATTTATTTTAGCAGCTTACATCAAAGGAACACTGTAAAACCAAAGGAACTAACAAGCAAACATGAATGCAATTGTCCTTCGGTTATTGCACTTCTCCGAATTGTGCAATGCAATTATCCAATCAAAAACTGCATATAAGAATGTGTACAGCAGGGGAAACTGCCTGCATGGGTGTAGGATGCCTTTCAGCCAGATGGCCTAATTCAATGGAAGAGAAGCTCTCAGAGGCCACATTCCAGTGGTGGGTGGGGCTGAAGGCAAGGAAAGTACCCAAAATACCAGCATCCTGTAGCTTAAAGCTCTGACTGCAGAAAAGCTGAGAATCCACCAAAGCATCAGCAGCAGTGGGAAAAGCAGAAACGACTTGACCGCATCACCAGCAACACCCCTGCAGTAGGGAAAATAGGATACGAAAAGGCATATATTAGAGAAACCTGCTGTACAAAAATGTGTATGAATTTTCAGGTGGATTTAACAAAAACATTTGCAAGCTGATGCAGAAACAGGATGGAACAAACCTGCCCTTGAAAAAATGCAAACATTACAGAAAGTGAAATATTCATCCATCCATCACTACTCACTGGCAGTGAGAAAGAGATCCAGAAAGGTTACCAATTCTGCAAGCATAAGCCTTAGAAGATATTTTAAAAAATCTTCCAGTACCCAGCCCGTGACTTCTGAATGGCCATGATGCTACGATGCCTCCAGTCTGGTTTTCCATCATGAGCAGGAAGAAAGATGCAATGCTTGAGCCATTGGTGCTATTGATCTTTGGGTGCTGCCGTGATATGTTTCCTAGGGTATTTCTAAACCAGAAAAAGAGAATACTCTAATTGTGTATGGCTGTGTGTATGGCTGATTTTTAAAGGACCTTTCTGCGCAGGCATCTACCCTTCCTCCCCTGCTTCCTAGTAGAATAATTCTAAAGGCCACTCAATACAGCAATGAATTGTCTATGATTGATAGTTGGTGGTCCTGTAGTTTCTCAGTTTCAATGCCTGTCCTAAATTTCTGCTATTCTTCTGGCACTATTATTCCTTCAATAATGATGTCGTTTCTCTGCAGTGCTTTAATGGAGTGTCATGCTGGTATAGACAGGCTATCTGATAATGAATAGCCTAATGGGAGAACAGGCACACAGTAAAACTTGGATCTTTTCGGATTTCATTTTTGAGTTGAAAGGCTCACATATATAATCAATAGATGATATATTTTTAAAAGTGAAAGCAGAGAGAATACTGTGCAACTTCTCTGATATAATCTAGAAACAGTGGGTTTCATTAAAAAACCTACTTGATGGCATTTGTTTCCACTGAGGCCGTCAAATAATGTGTGTTTTTTTAATAATTGGTTGTGCTAATACATTTAACCAAACAAATGGCTCATTAAATATAAATAAATTTGCCTGTCATCAACATTTCAATATCTGATCCTTTTTGAGATATTAAAAGAAGTGTGAGATAACTTATAATTTAATAAATAACAGCCACCATTCCATATTTGACAGCAAAACTATGATTAATATTTTTCCCATTTTGTTTTAGAGTCATGCAACAGAACCAAAGTAGCTTCCAAAAATAAATGTGTTCCTTGTACACACAAGCTTGGATCCATGCAAAGTTAGTCATGATTTAGTCCCATTGAAATCAGTGGGATTTCAGTTAGTCCTTACTAACTTGTCCCATTGATTTCCATTGGACTGAAGCATTACTAACATAGTATGGGTCCAAGCCACTGTCCCACTGATTACAATTTGACTTCACTCATTGGATCCATCAACTAAAGCTGGCCAAGTCCCTAGCTTCATGCAGTGCTCAATGTTCCCAAGAACCCCAGGAAGCTGGACTGGGGAGGCCAGTGGGCTGGATTGGACCCACAGGCTGGGATTTCTGCATCCCTGATTTAAAGACCACACAATTATTTTAGCACCTTACATCAAAGGAGCACTGCATGGTTTACTGGAAATAGCCATAATCAAACTTATAGCTAAAGATTATGTAGACTGTCTTGGAAAAAATATTATATTTTGACTTTTTTTTATTTGTCAAGAATTATTAAATTGCTGTATCAGCCACACTCAAAACCCAAAGCAGTTGTCTAGCTGAGGTAAACCACAATTCCATATGGACCACACTCCTGAGCTATGCTGCTGCTATGTAGATGCAGATGTGTTTGTAACTCCTGGCTTTGAATATGTCATGTCTAGTGCTTCACTGAGGCTCTCTATCCAGCTGTTAAATTAAATATTCTTCACTTGTTATCAAATGTGACATCTTTTGCCACTGAAAATGTTAATGGGTGTCACAGGACTGATGCATCTATTAAAACTGTTAGGAGACATTTCATATTATGCAGGAAACATTTTTGAAGTAGCCACATGAACAAAATACACTACTAAAAGTGGGTGATTAATTTGAAATGAAAGCTAATTACATGGTTAACATTTCATGATAGATAAATTGCACTGTTGTTATGTGAGAACAAGGTGTCTGGCTTTAGATTTTTGGAAATGGTTTTTGCTACTGAAAGTTTGAAAGCTTGGAACTGTCCATGGTACCTCCACCATACTAGATTTAAGCAACATAATGAGATCCGATTGAAAAGAAGCACATTAATTGTGGGTTCGTTTGTCTTAGAAAGATCTTTTCTCTCTCTCTCTCTGTAATGACAGCTCTACACAAAGAACACAATAATAATCCAGGGAAGACCGCTTGAGAATCTGAAGACAAATGTTTAATACCATTTTTCAAAAGTTACAAATAAGAGGAAATGTCTTGTCCTTTACGATTCTGTGAAGCAGAGTTCCCTTTACAAGGAATAAAGATTCTAGTAATGAATGGCAAATGAAGAATCCATGAGTAGCACTTCTAAAAGCTTAGCAGAACATGTGTATTTAAACACAATATACCTGGAGCTGGGCAACGAAGCACCCCCAGTAAAAACAATGAGAATGTATTGATTTTCATGAATTAATCCTACAGCACATCATCTAATACACATTAAACACATAAGTTCAGTAACAAGCACATTAATCTGCTCTTGTATCTTCCTGTTATTTTGACAGAGGTTCAAGCCACAACAATGGGGAGTTGAACTGCCTGAAGCTAAGCAGAAGCTGAGTCTTTGCAGTCTGTTGCCTCAAGATCTACAAATTATTATTCAGTAGCAGTAGCCACTGTTGTATGTGAGGTTAGAGTGAGCAGCTGTGTTGAGTTCTGAAAATTCCATGCCCTGACTATACAGACTGAACTGGAAATGTTGCAGAGGTAGAGGTTATATTTTATTCAACATCTTTGTAGTGCATTACCTGTATGAAGATGCCCATATATTAAGCCCATCTGCAGAGGTCCTACTCCAAGTGCTGTCAGAAGACAGAGACTTTTCCATTGTGGCACTCTGACTTTGTTGTTCAGTCGTTAAGTCTTGTCCGACTCTTCGTGACCCCATGGACTACAGCACGCCAGGCCTTCCTGTCCTCCGCTCTTTCCTGTCCTCCTCGCTCTTTTCTCCTCCGCTCTTGAGTGTGCTCAAGTTCATATTCATTGCATCAGTGATGCTATCTAGCCATCTCATCCTCTGCCGTCCCCTTCTCCTTTTGCCTTCAATCTTTCCCAGCAGCCATCAGGGTCTTTTCCAGTGAGTTTTCTTTTCACATTTGGTGGCCAAAATATTTGAGCTTCAGCTTCAGTATCTGTCCTTCCAATGAACACTCAGGGTTGATTTCCATTAGGATGGACTGATTTGACCTCCTTGCAGTCCAGGGGACTCGTAAGAATCTTTTTGCCATTAGGGTGGTATCGTCTGCGTATCTGAGGTTGTTGATAATTCTCCCGGCAATCTTAATTCTGACCTGTGATTCATCCAACCCCGCGTTTCTCATGATGTACTCTGCATATAAGTTAAATAAGCAGGGCGACAATATGCAACCTTGTCGTACTCCTTTCCCAATTTTGAACCAATCGGTTGTTCCATGTCCAGTTCTTACTGTTGCTTCTTGTAAAGTAGCAGTTCCAGGAACTCTGGGGGAAAGCGACCATGTTGCACTTGAGTTCTTGGTTCTAAGGGAAGCAAAAGCCGAGGGTAGTCAAATGCGTACCCTGGATTTTAGGAAAGCTGATTTTAATAAACTCAGAACAATGATCAGTAAGGTCCCATGGCAAGCGATGCTAACGAGAAAAGGAGTCCAAGATGGGTGGGAGCTTTTAAAAAAGGAAATTCTCAAGGCACAATCACAAACAATTCCAACAAGAAGGAAAGGTGGAAGACAACAGAAGAAGCCAATGTGGCTTCACAAAAAGCTAGGGGTGACCTGAAAACAAAAAAAGGACACATATAGGAAGTGGAAAGGAGGCCAAGTAACAAAGAAAGAGTACAGGCAGGTAGCACAGAATTGCAGGGATGGTGTCAGGAAGGCTAAAGCTGAGAATAAGCTGAGGTTAGCGAGGAATGCTAAAAACAAGAAAAAGGCTTTCTTCAGCTATGTGCATAGTAAAAGGCAGAGGAAAGAAATAGTGGTTCAGCTATTAAATAAGGATGGCAAAACGATAACAGATGACAAAGAAAAGGCAGAGGTGCTCAATTCCTACTTTGGCTCAGTCTTCTCCCAAAAGAGGGTCTATGACCCCCTGGCAAAGGCGAAGTGCAGGCTAAAGGGGCAGGATTGCAGCTTGAGATCAGTAGGCATATGGTCAAGGAACACCTAATTACTTGGAATGAGTTCAAATCTCCAGGGCCAGATGAACTGCATCCTAGAGTCATAAAGGAACTGGCAGAAGAACTCTCAGAACCGCTGTCTATTCTCTTTGAGAAATCATGGAGGACGGGTGAAGTGCCAGATGGCTGGAGGAGGGCTAATGTTGTCCAAAAAGGGTAAAAAGGAGGAACCTGGGAACTACAGACCAGTCAGCCTGACATCAATCCCAGGGAAAATTCTGGAGCAGATGATAAAGCAATCCATCTGGAAGCACCTTGAAAACAATGCCGTGATGACTCGAAGCCAACATGGATTTGTCAAAAACAAATTTTGCCAGACAAATCTGATCTCATGTTTTGATCAAGTCACCTCCCTTGTAGACCGTGGGAATGCTGTAGACATCATATACCTCGACTTCAGCAAAGCTTTCGACAAAGTGCCCCATGATATCCTGATGAGCAAACCAGGTCAAAGTGGGCTAGATGAAACAATGATCCGGTGGATCCACAGTTGGCTACAGAATCGGACTCAAAGAGTGCTTATCAATGGGACCTTCTCCAACTGGGGAGAGGTAACGAGTGGGGTACCGCAGGGCTCAGTCCTGGGCCCAGTGCTCTTCAACATTTTTATTAATGACTTGGAGGAGGTGCAGGGAATGCTGATCAAATTTGCAGATGACACAAAATTGGGCGGGATAGCTAATACCTTGGAAGACAGAAACAAAATTCAAAGTGATCTTGATAGGCTGGAGCACTGGGCAGAAAATAACAGAATGACATTTAATAGGGAGAAATGCCAGGTTCTGCACCTAGGAAAAAGAAACCAAATACACAGTTAGAAGATGGGGGATACTTGGCTCAACAACACTACAAGTGAGAAGGATCTTGGAATTGTTGTCGATCACAAGATGAATATGTGCCAACAATGTGATGTGGCTGCAAAAAAGGCAAATGCTATTTGGGGCTGCATTAATAGAAGCATAGCTTCCAAATCCCAGGAAGTACTAGTTCCCCTCTACTCTGCACTGGTTAGGCCTCATCTGGAGTACTGTGTCCAGTTCTGGGCACCACACTTTAAGAAGGATGCAGACAAACTGGAGAGGGTTCAGAGGAGGGCAACAAAAATGATCAGAGGACTGGAAACAAAGCCCTGTGAAGAGAGACTGAAAGAAGTGGCCATGTTTAGCCTTGAGAAGAGAAGACTGAGGGGAGATATGATAGCACTCTTCAAGTACTTGAAAGGTTGTCACAGAGAAGAAGGCCGGGATCTCTTCTTGATCATCCCAGAGTGCAGGACACAGAATAATGGGCTCAAGTTACAGGAAGCCAGATTCCGGCTGAATATCAGGAAAAACTTCCTGACTGTTAGAGCAATACGACAATGGAACCAATTCCCTAGGGAGGTGGTGGGCTCTCCCACACTGGAGGCGTTCAAGACGAGGCTGGAAAGCCATCTGTCAGGGATGCTCTGACTTGGATTCCTGTATTGAGCAGGGGGTTGGACTCGATGGCCTTGTAGGCCCCTTCCAACCCTACTATTCTATGATTCTATGACCCTCTTACAGGTTTCTCAGGAGACAGGTAAGGTGATCTGGTACTCCCATCTCTTTAAGAATTTGCCAGTTTGTTGTGATCCACACAATCAAAGGCTTTAGTGTAGTCAATGAAGCAGAAATAGACATTTTTCTGGAATTCTCTTGCTTTCTCCATGATCCAGCGAATGTTGGCGATTGGATCTCTAGTTCCTCTGCCTCTTCAAGTCAAGTGGGCCTTAGGAAGCATTAGTAACAACAAAGCTAGTGGAGATGACAGCATTCCAGCTGAGCTATTTAAGATCCTAAAAGATGATGCTGTTAAAGTGCTGCACTCAATATGCCAACAAATCTGGAACACGCAACAGTGGCCACAAGACTGGAAAAGGTCAGTTTACATTCCAATTCCAAAGAAGGGCAACGCCAAAGAGTGTTCAAACTACCGCACAATTGCGCTCATTTCACATGCCAGCAAGGTGATGCTCAAAATCCTACAAGCTAGGCTTCAGCAGTATGCGAACTGAGAACTACCGGAAGTACAAGCTGGGTTTCAAAGAGGCAGAGGAACTAGAGATCAAATCGCCAACATTCGCTGCATCATGGAGAAAGCAAGAGAATTCTAGAAAAACGTCTATTTCTGCTTCATTGACTATGCTAAAGCCTTTGATTGTGTGGATCACAACAAACTGTGGCAAATTCTTAAAGTGATGGGAGTACCAGACCACCTTACCTGTCTCCTGAGAAACCTGTACGAGGGTCAAGAAGCAACAGTCAGAACCAGACATGGAACAACCGATTGGTTCAAAATTGGGAAAGGAGTACGACAAGGCTGCATATTGTCACCCTGCTTATTTAACTTATATGCAGAGTACATCATGAGAAATGCCGGGTTGGATGAATCACAGGTCGGAATTAAGATTGCTGGGAGAATTATCAACAACCTCCGATATGCAGACGATACCACCCTAATGGCAGAAAGCGAAGAGGATCTAAAGAGCCTCTTGTTGAGGGTGAAAGACGAGAGTGCAAAAGCTGGTTTGAAACTCAACATTAACAAAACGAAGATCATGGCATCTGGCCCCATCACTTCCTGGCATATAAAAGGGGAAGAAATGGAAGCAGTGACAGATTTTACTTTCTTGGGCTCCAAGATCACTGCAGACGGTGACTGTAGCCATGAAATTAAAAGACACTTGCTCCTTGGGAGGAAAGCTATGGCAAACCTAGACAGCATAGTAAGAAGCAGAGACATCACCTTGCCGACAAAGGTCCGTCTAATCAAAGCTATGGTTTTCCCAGTAGTAATGTATGGCTGTGAGAGCTGGACTATAAGGAAGGCTGAGCGCCGAAGAATTGATGCTTTCGAACTGTGGTGCTGGAGAAGACTCTTACGAGTCCCCTGGACTGCAAGGAGGTCCTATCAGTCCATCCTAAAGAAAATCAACCCTGAGTGCTCATTGGAAGGACAGATCCTGAAGCTGAAGCTCAAATATTTTGGCCACCTAATGCGAAGAGAAAACTCTCTGGAAAAGACCCTGATGCTGGGAAAGACTGAAGGCAAAAGGAGAAGGGGACGACAGAGGATGAGATGGCTAGATAGCATCACCGATGCAATGAATATGAACTTGAGCACACTCCGGGAGAGAGCGCAGGACAGGAAGGCCTGGCATGCTATGGTCCATGGGGTCACGAAGAGTCGGACACGACTGAACGACTGAACAACAACAACAATGACAAGGCTGCATATTGTCGCCCTGCTTGGTTAACTTATATGCAGAGTACATCATGAGAAATGCCGGGTTGGATGAATCACAGGTCAGAATTAAGATTGCCGGGAGAATTATCAACAACCTCAGATACGCAGACGATACCACCCTAATGGCAAAAAGCAAAGAGGATCTAAAGAGCCTCTTGTTGAGGGTGAAAGTGGAGAGTGACAGATTTTATTTTCTTGGGCTACAAGATCACTGCAGACGGTGACTGTAGCCATGAAATTAAAAGACGCTTGCTCCTTGGGAGGAAAACTATGGCAAACCTAGACAGCATAGTAAGAAGCAGAGACATCACCTTGCCGGCAAAGGTCAGCATAATCAAAGCTATGGTTTTCCCAGTAGTAATGTATGGCTGTGAGAGCTGGACTATAAGGAAGGCTGAGTGCCGAAGAACTGATGCTTTTGAACTGTGGTGCTGGAGAAGACTCTTACGAGTCCCCTGGACTGCAAGGAGGTCAAATCAGTCCATCCTAAAGGAAATCAACCCTGAGTGCTCATTGGAAGGACAGATCCTGAAGCTGAAGCTCAAATATTTTGGCCACCAAATGTGAAAAGAAAACTCCCTGGAAAAGACCCTGATGCTGGGAAAGATTGAAGGCCAAAGGAGAAGGGGACGGCAGAGGATGAGATGGTTAGATAGCATCACTGATGCAATGAATATGAACTTGAGCACACTCCGGGAGAGAGCGAAAGACAGGAAGGCCTGGTGTGCTATGGTCCATGGGGTCACGAAGAGTCAGACACGACTTAACGACTGAACAACAAATAAATAATAAATAAATTTGTAATAAAAATTGTTTATGGCCACCCAGACATAGGTGGCATGTTTGGTTTTCTGTATTGGAATGCCTCCATTGTTTCTTGAGCTATATTTGTGGTGTGTGTGTATGTGTGTTTTACTGGACTGACTTTATTTTGTAAGATCATCTGCTGGCCGCTGTTTGATTCTAATATTTCTCCATGACTGACACCCCCATCTGTTTGTATTGTAGCTGAAATCTGCATGCAAAGGATGCCTTCACTTTTTAAAATCACCAGCTTAAACTTTTTTTTCATGGTGAGCAGTATGGACTATTTCTTTGCAAGAAGTGTTTTATTGTCATAAATGCTTGCCTGTCTTCTTAAGTATGTATGTATGTCAGATTAGTATTAGTTATTTTTCTCACAGCAGAACGTGCCTTGTATTCAGACCATTGGTCAATCTAGCCCAGTATTTTCTACTCAAGACTAGCAGAAGCTCACCAATGGCTCAGGCAAGGATCTTCACAAGATCCTTTCAACTGGAGATTTAAACTGGGATTTTCTGCATGCAAAGCCCATGGTCTACCATCATGGTATAGTTCATCCTGTCTTATGTATGTATATATGAATGAATGTGGTACTATCAGTGTACATGGTCACAGAAAGAGTCTCCTCGAAGATCGTTGTACAATCGAGCGTACCCTGGTAACGGTGCATTGTGCCGGCTAATCCTTCTACCACCTGATGGAACCGCAGCTCGGCGTTGTGGCAGTGGCTACATTTTGGTGGAGCGGAGTTTGGTCTGGACATGACACCATGATGAGTGTACATGGTACTTTACAACATACAACAGGATGGGTCCCTGCCCAAGGGGCTTACGGTCTAAAATTCAACATGAGGAAAAGAACTGAGAGAGTGGAAGGTAGAAGAGGCAAGGTTAAACAGGGAAGGAATATGTGATTGATTCAATTACATGGGGTGATGCTGAATTATAGGCTTACCTACAGAATGGTGTGGGAACTCAGGGCTGGGCTTCACAGAAAAAATGAGTTTGGAAGGTAGTAAGAGAGGTGGTGTCATTGAGGTGTTCTAGGAGGCAGGGCCAAGCATATGAGGCAGCACGGGAGAGAGTTTTTGAGGGAGCAGGAGCCCTTCCCATCTCACCCATACCCATAGTGCTCACTAATCTCCCTGAGCCCTTGCTTTTCATGACCAAGAATGTCATGAAACTCTAGAATACTCTATCAGCTGTAAAATGCCTAGTCCTAGTCAGTTTATTTGAATATCACAGTTCCTTCAGATGATGGAGGGTAATGGAGTGGGAGGAGTGAAGATCACGAGCATGGATTTATTGGGCTATAAGGGCAGACAGAAATGAGGTGTGTGTGAAGATCATGGAAGGCTTTGAAAGTAGAATGTCAAGCAGTGGAGGCTGGTGGTTCTGATGACAGTGGGCTGGTGAATTCACTCTGGGTTTTAGTCAGAACCAGTCAGAACTCTAAAGGAGCTCTCTGCTCTGACTGAGCGGATTCACCACCCACTGTCAGGAGCGCCCTAGCGGCCTCTTTCAGTAGACTCCAATAGCCAACTCAAGACACAGATGAAAGGATTCTTTTCAAGGCTTTAATCCTTTTACAACTTAATGACCCTTTCAGATGCTAATCACCAGCGACTAAGCAAGGAACAGCAGAGTAGCCTATGCTCCGAGTAGGCAGTTGATCCCCATTTGAAGGAGAGTCACTTGAAGACCCTGAACTTATGGGCTAGGGAGAGATCCCCCCTCTTTCCCTTGGGTCCACAGGAGGCAGCCGTTGCTTGCACACCAAACGGGCACTATGCCTCCTTTCCGCGCCCTCCATCGCTCGTTGCTCCCTGCGTCTGCGTCGAACATCTAGCAAGCCCCCCTCCCGCACTTTCTCACTGCTAGGATCACTATCTATCTCAGGAATGCTGGCAGGAGGAATCTCTGCCAGCTGCTGTGCCTGTGAGGGAGGAGCTGGCTCCTCTACCACGGATTGCTGATCCTCCTCAGAATCAGAACTGCTCTGGGGTTCTATACTTCTATCGGCTCAGTTTCCACCCTGACACCCACTGACACTGGAGCAACCAGCCTCCACTGGTCATAAAAATCAATCTTGTCCAACTGAAGATCAAGCGGCAATTGTTCTGAGCATCACAACAGCCATGGATACTTTGCAAGGACCCTTTCCCAGCATAATAGCACCTTTGGGTAGTATAACTGAACATGAAAGTAAATATTAAGTGTCTCTGGTGTTACAAATATAGCCGCCGCCCCCAAGTGTCAATGAACAGGTTGCTTGGCGAATTTTACCTTTTACTCTTTATGAACTGCTTGGAACAGACTGCAATATTCTTAATTTAATTAGGCTGTTTGACTTTCTTGGGGGAATAATTTTTTATCTTCAGATCAATCTAATTATGAAGATTAGAGTAAATATGCAATTCCTGCTCTGTCAGTTTCCTCACATGAAACCTAGTTTTTGGATCGGCTTGGCTGCAGTATGTAATAAACCAGCCCTCTGTGATTTGCAGCTAATTTGTTTCAATGCATTGTTTATTGGCATAGCTTGTAACACGCTCTCAGCAAACAAATCACAAACTTTCCAATGGAGAGTACAATTTAAAAGTTGCTGCTGGAACACAGCTTGTTGGCTTGTTTCCTCAGCCGCCTTCCACACACAAACATTCACAACAACGTTCCAATTCTGAAAGATTTGGACATGAGGTATAAACACACTTTTTCCTTTTAGATTTGTACATTTTCAGATTTCCCCCACCTCCTGGTTCATTCACTTCTTACAGAACAGATGGCGAAGGATTTCTTTCAGCTCTTGACTGTACTTTCTCTGTGCTAACTTTTGTGTATGCTGTAAAACAGGAGTGGGGAACCTTGCAAGGCCCTCTAGATGTTGTTCCACACCAACTCCCATCAGCTCCCACCAGCATGGCCAATGGTCAGGGATTATTGGAGTTGTAATTCAAGAACATCTGGAGGTCCAGGTTCTCCACCAATGCTGTAAAAAAGAAGTACAACTGATGGCAGCATGGAAATGATTAATAATATGAAACTGTGTTACACAAAACCAGCTCACTGGTCCATGTAGCCTATTACAGTTTACTCCAGTTGATGGTGGCTCTCAGCCATAGACTTTATTCCAACCCGCCTAACACATGCTATTTTTAAGTTGGAGTAATGAATCACCAATGACCTTCTGCATGCAATACATGTGGTCTACCAGCTTCTCTTCAGACTACGTCAAGCCATCTTATACTGACTGAGTCACACGATTGGCCCATCTAGGACAATATGGCCTAGTCCTATTAGCAGTGGTTCTGCAAATTCTCAGGCCTTTAGCAACACCTTTAGCAACAACATCAGGCAGAGGCCTTTAGCAACACCTGCTACCTTACCTTTTATCTGGACATGCCAGGCACCGACCTTCTGCATACAAGATATGTGCTCTGTCATGGAAACGTGACCTCTCGCCGTGGTATTATAAATAATGTTATCAATGGCTACTAGTCTTGAAGGCTATAAACGACCTCCAGATTCAGAGACACTATGTCTCTGAATACCAGGGCACTGTTGTTGCTGGGGAGCAACTGTGGGAGACAGCTTTTGTCTTCATGTCCAGCTTGTGGGATTCCCAAGTGACATCTGTTTGGCCAATTTGTAAACAGGATGTTATACTAGGTAGGTCTTTCTAGCTGGGCTCTTCTTGTGTTTTTAGCCATCAAATCCAACATAAAGGAATGTCAGCACAGCCAAACAGGGTCTGTGGTGCAAAACCCACATGCTCATTGCTACCTCTTCCTTGATGAACTTTCTTACCTCTTCCTTGATGAACTTTCTTTTCAACTTCCAGTTTAATGCAGTGATGCTAAATCAGTTGTAGGCAAAGTTGGCATTGGGAAGCAGTGTTATCTTTTAAAAACAACAACAAAAACTTGATGTTAATACTGCTTTACATAATTTATCTTGCTTCAGGTTCTCACCTGAACCTTGTAAAGTAAATAGTTTTAGAAAGAAAAAAGTCTTAGAGTTCCCTACATGCTGGCTGGGGAATGCTGGGAGTTATAGGACTAAACATGCATAGGATTGTGCCCTGAGATCCACTGTACTCTGCGAATGTACTTCTGAATAAATATGCTTAAGATCATGAAGTAATTGCTGAAAGTCATCAGTCAACACAAAGTCATCAGTCAACTCATAACTGAGCAAGAATTCAAATGCTCATCACCCAGGTCCGAGACTTGGTTTTACATGTGCTCATAATAGGAAGAAAGCAAATGGTTAACTGTATTCCTGGCTTAATGTGATAGACTCACATCATCCCAGAAGTACATCTAAGTCAAAGAATCTGATGCTATAGCTACAATACTCAGGATCAAATTACTTCCTGAAAGGAAAGATGAGCTTTCTTTGTCCACTGCTAAAAATTAAAAGCAGTAAATGTAGTTACCATGGCAACTGTCTTAATTTGAAACTACATTTGGTAAAGCTGAATTTTATAAAAAGTCTCTAAAATGAGAAAATGGGTTTGTATCAAAGCAAGTGGGGACAGACCGATATTTTCAGAAGTACTATTTTTCACAAATTCTCCCTAACATATGCGTCACTGCCTTCACCCACTTCTTTTCACAAGTTTTCTTTAAAACTAGATTATGTATTTTTCTTCTCTTTTTGTTATTATGTTGTCCTAACTAAAATATTGTATGGATGAGAACTGAAGTACTGAGTAGGTTATTGGTAATTTTGGTAGTGTTTATAAAGATAAAATAATAAAATATATTCAAAACAAACAAACAAACTAGATTAGATATTTTTGGAGGGGGGTAACCTCTTAACTCTTAAAATGAAAGGTGGAAGAAATACTAATTCACTAGGGCTGTGCACCGCTTTGGCCTGAGGCCCGAACCCCAAGTCAAGGTGGGCTGCTTTGGGTCACTTTGAGCCCCTTCTGAAGTGAAGAGACCTAGAGTGGGTCGGGAGCTTCCCGAAGCACTTCGTGTGCTTCAGAGCTTCGGCACCCCTGGCCCAGCTGTGCCAGGTCCTTACCTGAGCCATCACCACCCTCTCCGTTGCCACTGCTGCTGCCATCGCTGTCCTCGCTGCCGCCGCTGCCCTCGCCGCCTTCTCTGCCACCGTCAACTCCTGAGGCCAGGACGCGTGTGCCGACTCTTATTGCAGGGAGTCGCCATTTTTAAAATGGCAACTTCCAGGAAATTTTAAAAATGGCGACTCCCTAGAGTAAGAGTCGCACGCGCGTTCAGGCCTCAGGAGTTGGTGGCGGCGAGGACGGTGGCAGAGACGGTGGAGAGGACGGTGGCGGTGGCGAGGATGGCAGCGGTGAGGACAGCAGTGGCAGTGATGATGGTGGCGAGAATGGCAGCTGTGGCAACAAGGTAAAGTGGTTTGCGCGGGGGTGTCAGAGGGGGACCTCAAGCGGGGTTCGACATTCGAATCCTGGGTTCGGGGCCAAGTTGGGTTGGCCCCCCCCCCAATCTCCCTGATCCGAATCGGGCCCACCTCAGAAGCCACCTCAGAAGCACAGCCTTACAATTCACACGTTCTTTTTTTTTTTAAGTGCACACCTAAGATGCCCTAAGTGCACAATGAAATAAGTAAATTATTACATCAATATTTATCTCATCCTTCCTCAAAGGAGCTTAGCAGTGGTCTCCCCTGCCCAAATTATGTCTCTCCAACAACCCTGAGAAGCAAGTCCAGCAGAAGACATTTTGCTGCCTGAGGCCAAGGCCAAGAAGACACCTTCCCCATTCCATATACAAAAACCAGCTGGACCAGCAGTTGAATCCTCCTTCAGCATTGGTAACAGGACAGCATCCTCCACTAACCTAAGGCCAGCAGACTAGCATAGGGGGCCCAGGGCAAGCTATGTGATACACACCACTCTGTCCTAAGAGGGCTGCTGTGGGAAAATCTGGCCCTTTGGGGGCTCGCTGGATTTTCCCAGAGCCCCCAGCTCAGCTTGCATTTGCAAGCCAAGTGGCGGGCTTTTTTCTGAGAACTGGGAACTTTATCGTCCTTCCCCCTTAAATGGCCATTTATGCAATATATCCAACTTTAATATACTTAATTTTGCACAAATTGCACCTGTAGTTTGCACAAATTCACCATATTTCAGCTGCAATTTGCACAAATTATAGCCACACTTTGCGTAAATTACACAAATTGTGGATGCAGTTTACGTAAATGGTGATTTAAGAAAATCAGTAACCAAAAATTTGCAAGCTGGCTCGACTTGATACCCATTGAGTCAGGCCAGCTCTTGGGTAAATGAGTTGGACTCTGGCGGTGGAGGGGGAAGCTGCTGAAAGTTCAGTGGACTTCACTCCCCACATGGTTCCCTCCGGCATGTCAACTCTGTCCTCCAACATGGCCCCATAGGGGAGCCATCTTGTTTTCTAGAAACAACATTATGTGCAAATGTTGCATCATTTCCAGGGACATTCTGGCCCAATTTTGAAAGTAGGTGGTGGGAGCCATGCTTCCTATTTACTCATTGTGGCTTTGTTGCAGAACCCAGAGTGAGAGACCACGGAGTGAAGGAAAAAGAGATTCTTTATTTAACGTGTGGGCTTAAGGCTGGAATAATTTCCAAAGAGCCAGAAGCCCCGATTTATATTAGCACATTGTTTTTATAGATATTGTGACACATATGAAACGGCTCCTCCTCCCCCTCCCATGTGGGGTTGCAGTCCTCAACATTTCTTCTTCTAGCACCATTGTTTATAATACAAGAACTGGGTTATAGGGTAGCTATGATAAGGAGAGAACAGAAGAGAACAGCAGAGAACAAGATATACAATTGTATGACCTTTGACAAGATAAGGAATTCCTGTGTCTCATCAGCTTACAACAATATATTCAAGGGAGAAAGAGCTCAGCAAGATCATGAAGCATGAGACTGCATGAGGCTACTTAGTCTGACCCCCGATATGGCTGCTACATTCCCCCCTTAAATGCATAATTTCATTACAATTATAGCATTTCATTACACAAATAGACATTCTGGTTTGCGAAGCATAACACAGGACTCTTATAGCAACCCTCTTACTTAATATCTTGTTGAACTATTAGAGCGTAGAGGGCGGCAGTTTTACTAGCCGAGACATAAAACAGATTGGTTAAACAGCGCATAAGACAAGGAATGCAAAGGCATAACAGTATCTCTATGAACAACACTGGTAGAATTAGGATGAACAGTGCTTTTAAGCTAGCTAAAATCTGGAAGCTAAGGGGTTAACTAATTTAGCTAATTGTTTTGTCCCATTGTTATGTCAGCCACTATATTATGCATGCAGATTATTGATTTGAACATCTACAGCATTACTATTATTAGTCAAATTAAATGATGGAGGAGAAAAAGATAAAAAACCTGTTTGCAGGTATATCTCTTGGCAAACAAAAATGCTTTACTTTAGTGATGTTAGCCAGGTGAAGCCAGTAATTATCAGTGAATTGCTGGGACAAACTTCCCCTTTCAGGGGCTGGCCCCCCTTTTTCACACCTTATTAAGGAAACACAATGCACTACTACTAACACTACAACACGCATGTTTGATCTTCTTTGGGATCTGACCGTACGCGGGGCAGCTATTCACCTGGCAAGCTGCAGTAGGGTCTAGTCCCTCTCTTCAATTCTCCAGCTGCAGGTCTGACCATACGCAGGGAGGACAGTTTCCCGGTGTGTCCACAGTAAGGTCTAGCCTGAGTCTTCTTACTGCTTTTTCAGAATACTTTTTAGAGGATTTTCAGGATTTCTGTTTACAGTCTACTTCCCCTCTCTCGCTTTCTTGACTCGTGTCTAATGTATTCAGGGTTTAACTCCAGCTACTTTCATAGCTGTGGGGGTGGAAAGTATGACAGTTTTCAATCCTCTCTATCTGGGAGTCAAAGGGTTATTTTTCCCTCTTTAACTCATACTTTAACTCTTGGTTAGAAAGGATAAACTTCTGTGATGGGAATTGGGGCTTATTTTCTAAGACAAAGCGACGCTGGGCTTGAAGAACTTTACCCAGTGTTTGGACTTCTTGTTTAAGGCTAACGTTTGCTTGCTCTTGATGCCACTCCGGTGTCAATCATGAAGTCAATGTCACGGCTCCTCACAGTCAATGTCACGGCCCCTCTTAAGCTGTCTTCTCTTTCGCCCGTTCTGGCTTTTTTTGGTTTTCTCCTTTGTGTATTTGATTTATTTTATTTGGGCATTCATGCCACCAATGTCGATCTTGTCTACACTGGGCACACTGTGCCTCTGCTGGGTCTTCTTTTCCTCGCCCACGTCGTCTTGGGCCTCTGGGTCGAGGGGGGTATATTGGCGATAGGCATCTAAAAGACGCTCCAAGTACGCTCTGGGGCCTTGGTGGCACCTTGCAGCAGTTCAGACACTTTAGTCATATTAACTGACTTCTTCATACCTGCCTTTACGGCTTTTAACAGCAGGGTTTAATACTGGGTGAGGTGCTCTAGCCCCGCTTGTGTTTTGGGATTCCAGCAGGGGGGTTTACTTACAAGGAGACTTTATTGGGTAACTTACAGCACACAGGCGTACCAAATGGTTGGATCAGACAGCTTCTCTGAACCACGAGCTATTGGGCTAAATGGGTTTTATACCATACATGTTACCCATGAGGCAACACAACACTAGCAAGCATTTTCAGCATAGGCTAGAAGTGTTTGGTTCTCAGGCACAGCTTTCTGTAAACAACTTCGCTTCCCAGCAAAGTGCTTGATAACACTTTTATTTATTAGTATGGGAAGATAAATTTTTCTCTCTTTTACTTTCTTTTTTTTGCTGATCTGCCTGTATTGCAGATCATGTTTCAAACTTTTTACATAAAACTTTCTGCTCCATGCACCAGCCTTGTCTCTCTCTCTTTTTTTTTTAAGTTAAACTCACTTAAACCTTTCTGCCTTACACTAGTCCCAATGACACACATTTGGGATAGGCTCTTCTTCTCTTTCTGGTTATAATTTTCTCCATCTTAAAGAACTATTACATTATTGTGGCTACTTTACCCCAGGTAATAAGCTCCAGGCACAATCAGCTGCTTTTAATTCACCCTGGGGGCAACTATGGCCACGCTTCTTCTCTGCAAATGTTTTTTTTCTTTGCCTCTTGCCTTTTCTTTCTTCTTTTTTTCCCTTCTCTATCTGTCTGCTACTTTCTCTATTCCCTCTTTTCTACTTGCCTTTGTCTTTTCTCCTTGTCATCCATTGGGAACCACACTTAGTATTATTTGGAGTTGCAACTAACACTAATCTGCAAATATCACATATATTTTATGATATTTAAGAAATCATAAAATATACACAACAAACTTTTTCAGCAATTTAACACAATGAATGGAAAACACTTTTTGCATGGTAAGGCATGATGGAGCAGATCCAGCAATTAGGGGGGAAAGCTCTCAGGGCTCATCAAAATCAAGGGACGGACATACCCACACACGCAAAGAGTTATAGGTCACCATTTTTGCATCGGCAACTCTATGCTGCATGAGTTCTGGCAGAAGGAAATCTAAAAGTCATAGATCAAACTCAGCCTGCTGTACACTGAGCTGACTACAAACACAGACACACGGTCTACAGCGATGAGAGTTCAAGTTTATCAAAAGCTTCACAGCACTGTCCATGGCAAGTCTTTGACAATTTAAAATTTTAGTCCATGTGCAGAGTGTCTCTAAAAAGCCCAGACAATGATGGAGGCAAACAGAGAAGGCGCTGGGCAATGAAGATGAGATGTTTCCAGCAAAGGCTCCCCACTTTTGCATCAGTTTAAAAAGGGGAAGTGTGGCCCTACACCCCTTCTGACAGACAAGGGCCTTTAACTTTCTAGCAAGGCCTCTGTCTAAACAGAGCGGCACAGCTCAGCTCTCTAGCCGTGACACTTTAACCTGGGCAACTCCTCTGTAAATTTTATTCTACTTCTGTCAGGTTCTCACAGACATTTTAAAAACTTACTCTTTTTTTCCTTTTAACCTGGTACATGAAAGCAAAGTGTTGAAACTCAGGAAGCTGGGGGGTGATGGGCATCGCTTTATACCTGCATTTTTTTCAGGCAGCCATTAATCTTCTTCGGGGAGGCGGTGGGGTGATTTGCAGAATTTCAAAGGCAAGCTTCTCAGTTTGTTTGTATTTGTAAATCTCAAGCTTAAAACAGGACACGAGGAGGTGCAGGGCAGCTAAATCTTTGCTTTGGCATGGGCAACAAATAACTCAGGTCAGCTTTCTTTGCTGGGGTCTCAAACAGGAAAACAGTCTTAATTTAAAGTTGTAACATCACTGACAGCGTCAGCCAGCCAGCTACACAGATCTCACTGTTTTTTTAAGACAGTTACTCTAATATCTTCTTTTTTTCTCAATCAGGTTGGGTCTTCCAGCTTACACAGTTTATTGCAGCTTCCAGGAGCATGGTAGTAGCGTGATTTTGGCTTGGCCAGGAACATGCTGTCTGGTTTCTCGGTCTCTTCAGCACACACACTCAGGCAGTGTAACACTGAACACTTAAATCAGTGAGATTTCTTCATTGCAGGGAATCCCACGGCAAAAGCTTAATGGTTACGCTCTTCAGAAATCATATAGCTGATGGTCAGTAGCTACAGGCTCTATGCAATTCTAACACAGTTCAAAGCTAAACACGGTTACCTTGACAGAGATCTTCAACGTGGTCTTTCTGCTTTATTCTGCCTTGGGACAGTCTTACGGCACACTTTTCACTCGAAGAGGGGTCTAGCCTGTGCCCTGGGGGCTGATTCTTCACCTTTATTCTCCATTTTGCGCCTTCATCTTCTGGGACTTCATTTTCAGTTTCTATTTCTTAGGGATTTCATCTCAATTAGGCGAGGTGATGATGTTGCACAACTCAGAACGTTGTGGGCAATTTTCCTGCCCCCCCTCTTGGCGCGCTAGGCTAACAGCTACTTCTTCGGCCTTACGCTCTCACACTCCCACGCTTTGTTAAAAGCCAGGCTGTCCTGCAACATTTCTTTAATTAACAGCCTCAGATCTTGTTCTTTTTTTTCCTCTCAGCTCGACCTTGAGCTTTTTGCTGTTTTCTCTCTCTATTCTGAATCTTTTTTTAAAAAAACCTTTTTCCTTTTTTTGGACGTACATCTTAAGGGGGTGCAAATCTTGAGCAGTAGACGATGACTGATGAGCAGTAGACGAGCTCGCCTCCTTTTTTGTGTGTGTGTGAGAATACATCTTTTTAAGGGTCACCGCCGATTTTATTAAATCTTCTGCCCCACACTTCAATTCTTCAGTTTCTTTTATTAATGCTGATTGAGGTGTAAGAGGGGAACCTCCCGATCCCGTAGAGATGAAAGTCTCAGCAGACAATATCTGGGAGTTGAGGACCGTAGCTGAAATCGGCGAATTACTGCCGGTGGGGCTTGAAACTGATGGCGACAGTTCTAAGTCAAAGCGAGGGGCAATGCCTCTGCAGGGGGGATGGCAGGGGCTCAGGAGCCACCGGATCTGGATCTCGACGGGGCGGTCTTACAGTAACATGGGCCCGTGGTGGAAGCGGGGCATAAGCAGGTGGAAACACCGTTAGCTCTGCCAGATCTTCACATGGGGCTTCTAACACTGGTTCTAATTTCTTGGCCAATTTTTCTTTTCTGAGCACCAAAACTTTTGCCTGAGATTCTAGGCATTTCTTTAGCCATGGAGGAGAAGCGCGGACTATGGAATCCCACGAGTTTATGTAGGGAAATTGGTCGGGGTGCCAGGTCTCCCAACCACAATGGCATATACACGGCTGATTTTGCTGGGCTCTAAAGAGCCTTTAGTAGGCCATCCTACACCAAAAGACGGCCACTCTATTTCATGCAAAGTCTGCAACTGTTGAGGATTCATGGGGGGGGGGTCCCCATAATCTCTACTAAAACCTTTCTTAAAATTAGCTAACATACAGCCCAAGGGGGTGCAAGGTTTGCTTCCCCCACCACCCATAGCCTCCCTCCTGAATTGAAGACAGACACAATTAGGGAATGGGAATTGGTCAGTGAGTAAGGGGTCTCACTGGCCGACAAAAGAGGATTTTACTCACCACGCACTTTGCTACTGGCCTGGGCACCCGGACGGTCAATGGTATGCTTCAGAAACCGCAGTAGCCACTCACACAATCATTCTCTCCACTGCATCCATATGTCCCTGCCACCCACTTTTCCCACTTTTCACCAGAGCGGAAAGCGGCTTCCCCAGCTTCCTCAGCTTCCTACTGAGTACTGGCGTGCTGGGTACTGGCGCCTGCTCGGGGGTGTGATCAGGCCCCCCTTCTACCCGCAAGGAGTAGGTTCTTTTCGTATACGTATACTAACACTGACCTTCTTCATAAGGCGGGGCCCTCTTTTTTTCTGCCCAGTGGCCTTTCTCCCTAAAGGCGGGGCCCTCTTTTTCCCATATACTTGCCTTTCTCCTGAAGGCTTCCAATGTGGGTTTCAACTCAATTGCAGCTGCGATATAGGCAGGGCTCAAGTTCCTTCCTCCGCTTCCCAAGGTTCTCTTGCTGCTCGCTGCCGTTTGGGCGATCCCGGTCAGGCTTTCTCCCATTCACTCGACAAAAAGGTTGGTGGCGTCAAGAAAGGGAGGCATGCGCTGAGCTCGTCTTCCCGGTGCGGCGATCAAGAGCAGGCAAATGCCACCTGTCTGGCTCAGAGCCTGCCACATCCGAGTCACGGCACCATTTATGTTGCAGAACCCAGAGTCAGAGAGACCACGGAGTGAAGGAAAAAGAGATTCTTTATTTAACGCGCGGGCTTAAGGCTGGAATCATTTCCAAAGAGCCAGAAGCCCCGATTTACATTAGCACATTATTTTTATAGATATTGTGACACATAGGAAATGGCTCCTCCTCTCCCTCCCATGTGGGGTTGCAGTCCTCAACATTTCTTCTCCTAGCACCATTGTTTATAATACAAGAACTGGGTTATAGGGTAGCTATGATAAGGAGAGAACAGAAGAGAACAGCAGAGAACAAGATATACAATTGTATGACCTTTGACAAGATAAGGAATTCCTGTGTCTCGTCAGCTTACAACAATATATTCAAGGGAGAAAGAGCTCAGCAAGATCATGAAGCATGAGACTGCATGAGGCTACTTAGTCTGACCCCCGATATGGCTGCTACAGCTTTTACCTTTAAAGAAGGTTAAAAAAAACACACACACAGAAGAAAAAAAATGGAGAAAAGGCCTTGGAGCACATAGCATTACTTTAAATTATCTACTACTCCACACACCTGAAAGTCAAATTACTTTCTACTCCCCTCAGAAATTCCCCCCTCACCTTGATTGGAAACAAAAGTCTGATGAAGATGGAGAACATTAAACAGCTCTAGTAACTAGACTAGCCTTTTCGAATGTTTGTCCCTCCAGGTGTTTTGTCCTACAACTTCCATAACCCTCAACCATCATGGCCAGTGGTGAGGGCTGATGGGAATTTTTGGGCTAAAATGTCTGGAGGGAGCGAGGTTGGGGAAGCCTGGACAACACCACGAAGGTTCCCATTAGGCCACAAAATTCTCATTGGTTAAGCAAACTGCTTCCATTTGGACATCTTTCTTCAGAGATTTTTGCAGGGAGATTGAAATCAGGAAGTTGTGTAATGGGGATGTGTGAGAATTTTATTCAGTTCTTGGTAAGAGAGCTGAGACTCTGTCAGGGGACCTTCCCGTCCCTTGAGGTATTTGCATATGGATAATAAAATGGTAATGGAAACAGAAGATACTAAGTTCTGCATGAAAACACAGAATCTGTCATGCTATATGGAGAACAACAGTTAATTCTTTCCTGACCTCTGCTGTCTCTTCCTCCTGATACTTTTGGGTACATAGCTACATGTGTATGAACATACATACAACTCCTTCTGCCTGCTTCCTCTGGAGGGAAGACCTTGGAAAGTGGACTATTCCATCAACTGTCAGAGATCAGGAGAGACGGCTGTACACACAACCATGTATCCTTAATAGCTATTGTTGGTCTAAATGCCCTTTCAGGGATCCCTTTCAGCCTAGTGACTTTAAGACTTGGTTCACGCTATCAATGCAGTCGACTGTGGCTTCATTCCTATGGTGGGTTGTGGTGAGCATAGGTGGCAGGTTGCCAATCCAAGCACCTGCCATGGTGGCTTCTCATTATGTGTGAACCCAGTGAGGGTGGGTTGTTGGGGTGGTTGACATGCCATGGGCAACCCATGGGCTGCTTTATGGTTGTAGGTGGCTTGTCAACCAGACCAACAACCCACCCTCCTTGGGTTCATATGTAACGAGAAGCTACAGTGTGCCCCCACCACATGCCCAAATAGTCTAAATAGAGGGAGGTGCTGCAGCACAAAGCCCCACAGGGAAATTCACCCATGGTGACTTCTTGTTACATGTGAACTGGGCCAAATGGTAAAATGATTCAGGATCAGTGGGAGGTCAAAACTGGTTGAACAAGTTTAGCCTGGTGGATCCCCAATGCATTAGGCCAATGGCTCTTAGGGGACAATATGCATGTTTAGACAGAAAAAAGTCCTACAACTCCCAGCATGCCCCAGCCAGCCATGCTGGAGAGTGATTGCACCCTAAGAGCTACTGAGATTGCACCCTTAATGACCAGCAAATAAATACCTGCAGGACACATCTTTCTTCACCTTCATTTATCTTCATTTATTATATTTCTATGTTGTTGTTGTTGTTGTTGTTCAGTCGTTCAGTCGTGTCCGACTCTTCGTGACCCCATGGACCATAGCACGCCAGGCCTTCCTGTCCTGCGCTCTCTCCCGGAGCGTGCTCAAGTTCATATTCATTGCATCCGTGATGCTATCTAGCCATCTCATCCTCTGCCGTCCCCTTCTCCTTTTGCCTTCAGTCTTTCCCAGCATCAGGGTCTTTTCCAGGGACTTTTCTCTTCGCATTAGGTGGCCAAAATATTGGAGCTTCAGCTTCATTATCTGTCCTTCCAATGAGCACTCAGGGTTGATTTCCTTTAGGATGGACTGATTTGACCTCCTTGCAGTCCAGGGCACTCGTAAGAGTCTTCTCCAGCACCACAGTTCGAAAGCATCAATTCTTCGGCGCTCAGCCTTCCTTATAGTCCACCTCTCACAGCCATACATTACTACTGGGAAAACCATAGCTTTGATTAGACGGACCTTTGTCGGCAAGGTGATGTCTCTGCTTCTGACTATGCTGTCTAGGTTGGCCATAGCTTTCCTCCCAAGGAGCAAGCGTCTTTTAATTTCATGGCTACAGTCACCGTCTGCGGTGATCTTGGAACCCAAGAAAGTAAAATCTGTCACTGCTTCCATTTCTTCCCCTTCTATATGCCAGGAAGTGATGGGGCCAGATGCCATGATCTTAGTTTTTTTAATGTTGAGTTTCAAACCAGCTTTTGCACTCTCCTCTTTCACCCTCAACAAGAGGCTCTTTAGATCCTCTTCGCTTTCTGCCATTAGGGTGGTATCGTCTGCATATCGGAGGTTGTTGATAATTCTCCCAGCAATCTTAATTCCGACCTCTGATTCATCCAACCCGGCATTTCTCATGATGTACTCTGCATATAAGTTAAATAAGCAGGGTGACAATATGCAGCCTTGTCGTACTCCTTTCCCAATTTTGAACCAATCGGTTGTTCCATGTCTGGTTCTTACTGTTGCTTCTTGACCCTTGTACAGGTTTCTCAGGAGACAGGTAAGGTGGTCTGGTACTCCCATCACTTTCAGAATTTGCCACAGTTTGTTGTGATCCACACAATCAAAGGCTTTAGCGTAGTCAATGAAGCAGAAATAGACGTTTTTCTGGAATTCTCTTGCTTTCTCCATGATGCAGCGAATGTTGGCGATTTGATCTCTAGTTCCTCTGCCTCTTCTAAACCCAGCTTGTACTTCCGGTAGTTCTCGGTTCGCATACTGCTGAAGCCTAGCTTGTAGGATTTTGAGCATCACCTTGCTGGCATGTGAAATGAGCGCAATTGTGCGGTAGTTTGAACACTCTTTGGCGTTGCCCTTCTTTGGAATTGGAATGTAAACTGACCTTTTCCAGTCTTGTGGCCACTGCTGAGTGTTCCAGATTTGTTGGCATATTGAATGCAGCACTTTAACAGCATCATCTTTTAGGATTTTAAATAGCTCGGCTGGAATACTGTCATCTCCGCTAGCTTTGTTGTTACTAATGCTTCCTAAGGCCCACTTGACTTCACTCTCTAGGATGTCCGGCTCAAGTTCAGTGACCGCACTATCATGGCTATCAGGGACATTCAGATCTTTCCTGTATAGTTCTTCTGTGTATTCTTGCCACCTCTTCTTAATCTCATCTGCTTCTGTTAGGTCCCTGCCTTCTTTGTCCTTTATCATGCCCGTCTTTGCACAAAACATTCCCTTGAGATCTCCAATTTTCTTGAAGAGATCTCTAGTCTTTCCCATTCTGTTGTTTTCCTCGATTTCTTTGCATTGTTCATTTAAGAAGGCCTTCTTGTCTCTCCTTGCTATTCTCTGGAACTCTGCATTCAGTTGGGTATATCTTCCCCTTTCTCCCTTGCTTTTCGCTTCCCTTCTTTCGTGAGCTACTTGTAAAGCCTCATCAGACAGCCACTTTGCTTTCTTGCATTTCTTTTTCTTTGGGATGGATTTCGTTGCTGCCTCCTGAACAATGTTACGGACCTCCGTCCATAGTTCCTCAGGCATTCTGTCTATCAGGTCTAATCCCTTAAATCTATTCCTCACCTCCACTGTATATTCATCAGGGATATGATTGAGGTCATACCTGAACGGTTTAGTGGTTTTCCCGACGTTCTTCAATTTAAGCCGAAATTTTGCAAGAAGCAGCTCATGATCTGAGCCACAGTCAGCTCCAGGTCTTGTTTTTACTGACTGTATGGAGCTTCTCCATCTTTGGCTGCAAAGGACATAATCAATCTGATTTCGATATTGACCATCTGGTGATGTCCATGTGTAGAGTCGCCTCTTGTGCTGTTGGAAAAGAGTGTTTGCTATGATCAGCATGTTCTCTTGGCAAAACTCTATTAGCTTTTGTCCTGCTTCATTTTGTACACCAAGGCCATGCCTGCCTGTTATCCCGGTGATTTCTTGACTTCCTACTTTAGCATTCCAATCCCCTATGATGAAGAGGACATCTTTTTTTGGTGTTAGTTCTAGAAGGTGTTGTAGGTCTTCATAGAACCGATCAACCTCAGCTTCTTCGGCCTCAGTGGTTGGGGCATAGACTTGAATTACTGTGATGTTGAATGGTTTGCCTTGGATTCGTACTGAGATCATTCTATCATTTTTAAGATTGTACCCCAGTACTGCTTTTCCCACCCTTTTGTTGACTATGAGTGCTACTCCATTTCTTCTAAGGGATTCTTGCCCACAATAGTAGATATGATAGTCACCTGAATTAAATTCGCCCATGCCTGTCCATTTTAGTTCGCTGATTCCCAAGATGTCGATGTTCAATCTTGCCATCTCATGTTTAACCACCTCCAGCTTACCTTGATTCATTGATCTGACATTCCAGGTTCCTAAACAATATTGTTCTTTACAGCATCGGATTTTCTTTTCACCACCAGACACATCCACAGCTGAGTGTCCTTTCGGCTTTGGCCCAGCCGCTTCACTCTTTCTGGCGCTACTTGGAAATACCCTCTGCTCTTCCCCAGTAGCATATTGGACACCTTCCGACCTGAGGGGCTCATCTTCCGGCGTCATCTCGTTTAGCCTTGTGATACATTCCATGGGGTTTTCTTGGCAAGAATACTGGAGTGGGTTGCCATTTCCTTCTTATATTTCTATACCACCCCATAACTGAAGCTCTCTGGGCGGTTCACAAAAATTAAGATTGAAGGTGATCTCAATATCTGCTCCTCTGGATGGTGGCGGGGGGGGGGGGGATAAGTTAGAAATCCCCCTATCAGTCACTAAGAGCAACTTCAGCTCGACCCCTGAAGATTATTTTTTCTCAACACTCAAGAGGCACAGAAGTTGAGTATCAACCTTCTCTCCACTCCCCTGAACTAAGTGAGTGTCTACACAGATATAAGCAGTTTTGGGGAGTTGCAGTTCTGAGAGAAACTCAAACAAGAGTTTGAGGTCTGTCAGTGGTTGGAGCCCTGGAGCCATTAGGGTGCCAGGGACACCTAGAAACCTAATGCGGAAGCAAAAACAACCAAGAGTCTTGTGGCACCTTAAAGACAAACGCATTTTATTGTGGCATAAGCTTTTGTCAACTACAGCCCACTTTATTAGATGCACCCGATGAAGTGGGCTATCGTGCATGAAAGCTTATGCCAGAGTAACTGTGTAAGTCTTTAAGGTGCTGCAAGACTCTCTGTTCTTTTTGCTACAACAGACGAACATGGCTACCCTCTAGAAATGGTTATAATGGCGAAGCAGTGTCTGTTGGAGGGTTAAAGCTATGAAAAAGGTAATATCCTAAACCACACAAAAAAGCCACCAAACAGTATAGGTTATGGGAAACTATACAGGTGTGTTACATATTATAACAATTCTAATATAAGATTAAAAACAAGGTTTTAATAAAATACTACAAACAAAGTTAAAATGATCTATAAGTCCTCAAGTTTTAAGGAAATTACAAATATGGCAATATTAGCTAGTGGGTTGCTCCTTTTGTTGTAAGGGAATTTTTATTGTGGTGTGATAACCTGGGAATTTTTATTAGGCGTTCGCGTTTCGCCTTATGTTTTAGCTATGGGAGGAAATGTTTATGCTTCCCTATTCAGCAGACATACGTACATACCGCTTGGTGAGAAGCCAACAATCCTACTTGTTTTAAAATTGTAGGTAAATATACCCTTTATTATTTTGAGCTATTTTACTAATGGAGTCAGTGATAATATTTTAGATATATTTAAACCTGTTTATTTTTGTTTTACATGCTTTGGGACAGGGGCATTGCAAAACTTGTTATTTATTTATTTATTTATTTATTTTCTTAATTGCCCATCTGGCTGGCCACCCGGCCACTCTGGGCAAAGTACATCAATACAAACAGTTTTAAAACAATAAACTTTTATCTTAAAACATCATATTTCTAAAAATACCCTAACCCACATCAAAAGCCTGTCTGAACAACCATGTTTTTAATGTGTGGCAGAAGCTCATTAAAGAGGGGGCATAGCGGAGTTCCCTAGGGAGGGAGTTCCACAGAGTGGGGGCCACCACAGAGAAGGCCCTCTCCCTTGTCTTCACCAGCCTAGCTGTCTTGGCTGATGGGACAGAGAGAAGGCCATCCAAGGCTGCTCTTGTTAAGTGGCCTGTCTGGTGCTGCTGGAGGCACTCCTTGAGATAGGCTGGGCTGGAACTAGGGATGTATGGATTCTCCACCATCTGTTCTGGTGGGGGATCCACCTGGGGGGGGGAGGCAACCTGTTCCTCCCCCCCCCCCAGAATCCTCCAGAGCAGCTCTGCTCCACGAGGATTCTGTGGAGCTGCCCGGCTTGAGGGCTGCTTACCTGAACCCATTCTCCTCTGCGCCGATCTCCATGTTGCTTAAAAAAATGGGGATCGGCAGGATGTGCCCATAGACATATATGCAAAATAGAGCCGTGAATCTTGCGTATAAGTCTTTAAAAAAATGGCGATCGGCAGGATGTGCCCATAGACTTATACGTAAGTTTCACGGCTCTATTTTGCGTATAAGTCTATATGCAGCCGTTCTGCTGCTCATTTGAATCCGTGGCAGATTTCTTTGACATCCTTGGCTGGAACCATATAGGGACATATCTATTCATTTGCACACCTCTACTTAGTTGTATGTGTTATGTTCTTTTAACTCACTTGTGTGTGTTATGTTTTTTAGCTTGTGTTTTTTCCCCCCTTCAAAGTACAGTAATAATACATTACCTTTTTAAAAACTAGGGAAATTCAATGATCAAAAAACCTGTCAGTTTAAGAACAGAGTTAAGACTATCTCATATTGGCTCAAAGTCCACAAAGCCAGGAAACTGGAAGCTCAGGCTGATGCTTTAACAGACCTGCCCTGCAATCAGTAATGCTGTTGTTCAATGTCAAAAACTGTGCTTGCTTGCAAGCAACAAGCAGACATGGGTCAATTCATGGGAGGATTCCTCTAGCAATATAGTAAAGTTCAGATGCTTCATAAAGCAATACAGGACCAGGACGACATGGGGCACCTTTGTTGGTCCCAGGCACTCCATCCTCCCCATCTGGATTTGGGCCTGAAAGATGAAGGAACAGTGTGGGTGCATGGAGGGTAAGGGTTTCTTCACATGGAGCTTTTATCCTGCTACTGAGATTGCTCACTCAGGGAAGTTTGCAGGCCCTTTAGATGGCGCCTTTAACCTCCAGGGCCTCTCCTGCACTAAATGACCTTTATTCCATTGTTAAATAGATTGCAGAAAATGAGCTAGAGCATCTCTACACCACCCTAAAATCCCGCATTTAAAATGGGGCTTTCTGCTTCCATTTTAAATGCAGGACCACAACAGACTCCCTTTACAGGCTTCCTCCCCACCCTTCCCTCCTCCTTTCCCCCCTTATCTGAGTCTTCCATATGGGTCAGGACAGATAAAAGGAAGTACTTCTTCACACAGCGCATCAACTATGGAATTCGCTACCACAGGATGTAGTGACGGCCGCCAATTCGGATGGCTTTAAAAGGGGGGTGGACAAATTCATGGAGGAGAAGGCTATCAATGGCTACTAGTCTTGGTGGTTATGTGCTACCTCCAGTACCAGAGGCAGTAAGCCTATGTACACCAATTGCTGGGGAACATGGGTGGGATGGTGCTGTTGCACTCATGCCCTGCTTGTGCGTTCCCTGTCAACAGCTGGTTCCCCACTGTGTGAACAGAATGCTGGACTAGATGGACCCTTGGTCTGATCCAGCATGGCTCTCCTTATGTTCTTATGTCATTGATCTCGCTCCTCTTCTTGCAGCTTTTCCTTTTTCACTGAGGGAACTCAAGCGGAACACAAGCGAGGTAATTTAATAGCTCATTATCTCCGATCTTTTAAACAATGGAATAAGGGTCATTTAGTGCAGGAGATGCCTTGGGGGTTCATGACGTCATCTACAGGGCCTGCAAACTTCCGTGAGTGAGCAATCTGAATTGCAGGATAAAAGCTCCTAAGTTGTAAGCACGCACAATTTGTGACATTGTACAACATCATTACTGATCATGGGACACATCCGTTAAGGCATCAGCCTAAACTCCCCAATTCCTGGCTTTGTGGTGTTGTGGACCCAACATGAGATATGCTTAACTCTGTTCTTAAACCAATAGGGTTTTTTTTTTAATCATTTAATTTTTTATTAAAATGTCTATGCTTTCCTGATTTCCCTCTTTAGCTCTTTGTTCATGGTGCTCACAGGTAAGATGAGTTCTGCTGAGAAATGGATGGCACTTTGTAAATATTTGAATGAGATGAAATGAAACCTTCTGCAAAAAAATAATGCAGAGTGCAAGCTAATGTGGCAGATAGACTGTGGCTAATAAAAGCGTATTTGCTTTCGTTGATATGTTCTTTGCTAAGCTAATAAAGAAATATTTCAAGCAATTGCCTTAAAAAAAAAAGTAGTAATGTAGTATACCTTTCAAGAATACGAGTGGTGAAATGAAGTGAACTATTCAAACACATCATTAATATTGGCCCATTTTTTTGCAAAGGGGCAGGGGACCCAAATTTAACTTTGCATCCTTCGGGAGCCTCAACAAAAGCAGTGACCTTGCATAATATGTTTAATCATCTAATTTTGATTTTTCAGTACTTAAATAACTATCACTCTGGCGATGCAGCCACTCTTTCTAGCTGAATATTAAAATGGAAACAATGAAGTCATAACCTGATTAAACACTTGAGCTTTTAAAGCTAAATTTCCATTTCACTAATTGTTAAATTCATTTTTTTTAAAGCCATAATGTTCAATGTAACAGTGCCAAAGTGCCTTCTAGATACTTCAGTTTCGCTACTGCCTGCTCAAGGTAGATTTCAATATTGGTCTGGAAGTTGTGATAAAAGGATCAGTTTCCTTTCACTGAGAGCTCACTGGAGACTGAAATGGTGTTAACTATGGAATTCGATCCCACAAAAATTAATATTTTGTTTATTTATTCAAAATTATACTTAGGATACATTTACAGGTAAAAACCTCAAGATGCAGTGATGACCACCAAATTGGAGGGCTTTAATAGAGAATTAGACAAATTTATGGAAGATAAGGCTATCAGTGGCTACTAATCATGATGGCTATATATTTCTTCCAGTATCAGAGGCAGTATGCCTCTTAATACCAGTTGCTGGGGAACATGAGTCGATGGGTGCTACTGCAGTCGTGTCCTGCTTGTGGGCTTCCAATGGGCAGCTGGTTGGCCACCATGTGAGCAGAATGCTGGATTAGATAGGCCTTTGGTCTGATCCAGCATGGCTCTTATGTTCTTATATTCTTATGGGCTGGAGAAGTGAACATCACAGGCAGAGTTGTGCTGGAGATAAGTTACAGCTCTCCCATGGAAAGTCCCAGTGGCTAGGGGTCCCTGCCAGGAATGCTGTATGAACCAATTGGAAAACCAATATTCATCTAGCTTTCTTTCCCATCTTGTCCCTGGACATTGAAAAGTCCCACAGATGTCACTGCAAGTTCCAATATATTTTAAATCTCACTTTCTCCTGTGAGGTGGGTTACACTAAAAAATAGTAACTATATCTAAGCCTGCCAAGAGAAAAAACTGAACCTGATTTTCCTATATAACATACCAGCCAGAACAACAGATTGGAAGAAATGTGGGAAAAAAGAAGCTAAGGGCACAATCCTATGCATGTTTAGGCAGAAAAATGTCCTACAACTCCCAGTATGCCCCAGACAGCTGTGCCTGGAGTTGAGGGCCTTTTTTCTGTATAAACATGCCTATGATTGTGCCTTAAAAACTTGTTGTATTGTTATGTGATGTTCTTCCTTTTTGTTGCCTGTTCCTTTGTTTGAACTTTCTTTCAAAATAAACTTCCATGTACAAAAAAGCAGCTAAAGCCTACAGTTTTCTCAAAATCTCAAGGCCAGCCTATCATTGTTACAAAAACCAATTGATGAGTGGGCAAAGTGCACAATAATAGGCAGAATGTTACGTATGTGCTCAGAAAGATCATGTTCTAACCTTGAAGACAGTGTGGTCTAGAAAAGTAAAGACAGCAGGAGGTGAAGAGAATGTGATATGTTTTAAAACAAGGTGATACCTTTTAAAGCACGCACGTGACTTACTAAGTACATCTTGGGTTCATTCTGAACATATTTAATTCCCAAGTCTCTGGAAGATTCCCCTAAGGAGAGTCATGTGGCAAAGGACCTGGTCAGGTTTATATAGTGGAGCATGTCAGGTCTGAATGACATTTGTAATATGATGTTTCTAGTGAAGTTTGAAATACAATGCTTCTCAGAGAATAGTTCCCATCTTCGTGCCTTGGCTGGCTACTTTTCAGAAATATCCCACCTGTACCTGCTCTGAAATTTGTTGACATCTCCATTCCCTTTAATTCTGTCTTTCCTATCTCTCTTGGCCACACCAGCCCCTAACTCAGGGGTGCAGAACCTCTTTCACTCAAGGGCCAAATTCCATTCCAGAGAAGCTTCCAGGGGCCGCATTCCAGTGGTAGGCAGAACTAAAGGCAAAAGGGGCAGGAATAAAATTTCCCAAAATACCAGTGTATTGTAGCTTAAAGCACTTACTGCCAGTAACAAAGCCTTAGGAGAGGCACTGCAACCTTTTGGAATGGAGAAAAAACTGCACAAAAGCCAGGAAACCACCAAATGATTGGTAGTTGGGGGGAAAAGGTGGGGCCAAGGGAAAGGGCATTGATCTCTGGGGACCTCAGGAAGGCCAGAGTTGGCCCTCAGGCCTGAGGTTCTGCATTCCTTCCCTAACCCCTTTGAAGTCCCACTTCAAGTCCCCTTGACCTAGGGATGTACGAACTGTGTAAAATCTGCTCCATCTGTGTTTCACAGTCTGTCAGGCGCCTTTTGTTCCATCATCCGCTACAGATGGGTGTGAACAATTTTTCGTCATGCAGAAAAATATGCTAATAATTATTTAAGAGGTTTTGTAACAATTTACATAATTGACCTTAGTATGTAACATTTAGTGTGTCCCCCATTCCATTCAACTTTTCCTCAGCAGAAACGTGCATATTTTCCTATGAATAAATATGTGTAAATTTCGGGAAAGTAAAAATAAAAACTCAAGTCCACAGACTCCGCATGGCCCAAGGGAGTTGCTCTGCAGGGGATTCTGCAGGTTGGAGTCTTAGAAATCCGAGCTCATTTTAGTCCGTCTCAAATTTCTCCAGCATCCCTACCTTAACCCTGAGAGGTTTATAAAATTCTGCACCCTAGGTGTGTCAGATTTTTTAACTCCTCTGCTACCGAAACCCTTCCCATGCACAGTATCTGAGGCTGCTGATGCTTCCACCATAGCTCATTATCTATAATCCTGTCTTTTGTGTACTTCAATCTTCTTCTGTTACCCCTCTGAGTTCATGGCAGAACCAAAGTGACTGCAACAGGCAAGCAGTATTGCCTCCTAGCTCCAGTTCAATTGTAGATAACACAACAGTATATGGAGGCTGAAAGTTCTGGGTAAAGAAAGGAGCATTCTGGTTCCATGGTGCTTCTCACTCCCTGAAAGTTTCACCAATTGAAATTCAAGAAAGCCAGTCCTGGACGATGCTCTGTTTGACGCATGCTTCCACCTTTCTCATTTTGCACTGTGTTTTCCTGAGAGTTGCATCCTAGACAATTACCTCTACCTGAACAGCTTTGTCTTCAGACCCCCCACTGAAAGGACTGCTGTATGACTTCACAATTTGCATAGCTTCCATGAGAACCAGAAGCTTGCTATGTTTTTTAATAAAGAAAACAAAAGCCAAATTTCTCAGATCCCAAATTTCTCAGATCCCATACACCCTATTACCAGCATTTGATTTTCAGCTGGTATATATATGTCCTGTCTCACACAAAGGGCTGAATGCACCTGATCTCATAAGCTAAGCAGGGTCAGCCCTGGTTAGTACTTGGATGGGAGACTGCCTGGAAGTCAGGCTTCTTGCATTGAGCAGGGGGTTGGACCCTTGTAGGCCCCTTCCAACCCTATGATTCTATGTAGTGTTGTTATGAGTTTCTGAAGCTACATAAGCCCCTTCATTTTATCAGTGCCCTGCAGACTTCTCAGCCCCTTATTTATAATTATCAACAATTCAGTATATTTGGGAACCTAAAAATTATATAGGATGCACAGCAAAACCCCCAGTATTTGTTTTGTTACATTTATATCCTGTCTTTTCTCTATGGAGCTCAAGATGGCATGCATAGTTCTCCCTCCATTTTATCCTCACAACAATCCTGTGAGGTAGGTTGGGCTGAGGGATAGTGTTTGGCCCAAGGTCACCCATTGGAGGAGGGGATTTGAACACTGGCTCTCCTCATTCGTAGCCTGACATGCTAACCACTACACCACAATGGCTTGCAGTACAGTGGTGGCGAAAGGAATGAATCTGCAGCATGCAAAATAACCTACTGCAGCATCTGAAGAAAAGCAAAGCAAGGAAGGATTGTTTACTTCATTTCTCCTGAATCATTTGTCTAGTCTCCAAAACTACCCCCTATTTACAAGCCCAAGAAGACAGAGAGGAGAAACCCATCATTGTTCTTCAGTGGCAGGCTTCCAGTCAAAGGCTTTCTAGATGTCATGGAAAGCTTTCAGGCAATATTCGAATGAGTGAAAGGAGGGGTAATCACCTGAATAAGGAATAAATATTTTTATAGCCTAGGGAAAAGTAATCTAGCTAACATACATCTCTTTTTTTAATGGTGCTGCATAAAGTATTCAAATTCCAAATAGAAAAGCATGGCTGTAAATTATCTGTGGCGATTGCCTCAGGCATCAGAGCAGCAATAGAGCTTTCCTTGTTTGGTTTTTAGAATGGTTCCCATTATTGGATTGTGCTTATCTACCTACACATCATTTTTATGGGTCTAACGCGACTGTCTGCTAGAGGCAAATCATTTTGTTTAGTTTCTGCTGTTGGAATCAAGTTCACTGATTTTTTTTTTTTACCTCATACATACTATACCTCATAAAATGGTTGTATTTGTGTGTGAGAAAGAGCGAGGGAGAGGGAGAGGGAAAGAGGGAGAGGGAAAGAGGGAGGGAGGGAGAGAGAGAGAGAGAGAGAATGTAAGATGTACTGTAACTGTGGAGCACAAGAAGCTGCTTTATATGAGGTCAGGTTATTAGTCTATCTAGTCTATCTCTCTCAGGATCAAAGTACACATTATTGTACTTTGTATTGTACTGTAGCAGCTACATAATTTTTTTAAAAAATCTTTTTACTCTAGAGTAAATGCAGAGGCCCAAATCTTGATTTGGATGCTAGTGGTCAGGTTGGGTGGGGTGGGTGGGGGGGTTAACCCTTCCTCCTGCTGTGGTCCAGATCTAGATCGGGGCCCTTACACCTACAATTTATATTGCAAAATAGCAATCTACTAAAGCAAAGCCCCCTTACCTCCTCAAAATAGGGTCTTGATCCAGATCAGGGCCCTTGCACTAACTCTAGAGTAAAAATAAAAAGATGTAGTTGTTAGCAACATCTTTAACATGTGCTTTGGGTTTCAGGCAAATGTCTTTCCCATCGCCTGCTACCTGGTCCGTTTTATCTGGAGACACCAGAGGTGTTTCTATCGTTAGAGATGTGTGATGTATAATGTCATGTCAGTTACACTTTGATCCATTTTCTCCTGCTAAATTGACTTTATGGGGCAATCCAGATCTAAAAACTGGCAAGAATTTTTTTTGTAGTAGACATAGACAGATAAGGCAATTTTTACTTTGGAACAGCTGGTGGGTGCTGATGATGAATTCTTGTCATTCTCTGCCCTGAACCTGGGACTTTCTGCATGCAAGGCATGTCTTTTACCAGTGAGCTACAATCACACCCATGTAAATGTATGTGAATACATGAAATACAGAAACATCATTGTGAAGGAACAGAGCTGTCCTCTGTTTTTGTATTTAGTTGGTTTTCGGATTTTGTGGGGTTAAATCTGTGTGTGTGTGTGTGTGTGTTGTGTTAATCAGTTTCAGTCTAAGGTTAAAAGTGTAAAGAGGTCAACAGTTAAGTTGCAATGTATACCTCAGGACATTTTCCTCAGGAAGCCAGGAGATGATGAGGTTCAACAGAAGATCAGAGGAAGAGAGTAAAGTTTTAAATGCAGGAAACAGAAATGGCGTGAGCAATCCTACCAGGATAGGCATCTACCTCCGAACTCGGAGGTGACCACCTATCCAATGCAGGGCAGGAGAAGCACGGAGGGGACCGCCCTGCATTTGCGGCTAGACTGCCGATTTCACCTATCTAGCTGCAGGAAGTTGGAGCAGGAGAAGTGGCGGCTGGACGACATGTTGGATGTGTCGTACCGGATTTCTGACTTCCCTGCCCCAGCACGCCCCCAGGAATGCCCCATTTTTGCCACTCTGTGCTATTCTTCCGAGCACGGAGTGTGGGGTCATTCTCCGCTGCCTACGAGGCAGTGTGGGAGGGGGTGAAGGTCGGTTCTCAGGGAACCGACCTCGGAGCATGGGCTCGGAGGTCAGCTCCCAGGAACTGACCTATCCTATGGCCATCTAGCTACTGACTAGCAGCCACAGGATTGCACCCTTAATTTGCAGAAATGAACAAGAAACTACCTCCTAATTAGTTGGAACTGGAGAGGATTTTTTTTTTTTTAAGATTAAAGCCTAGGCAGAAAGGCAGAGGAGCAGAGAAGCAGGGAGAAGAAGAGAGAGAAATAAAGAAAGAAGGAAGGAAGCCCAGACTCCTAGGGAAAAAAAAAAGACATTGACATTTTTCTTCAGTAAGATTTAAACTTATTTGAAACTTTGTGGTCTCTATGGGGGGCGGGCATTACCTACCCCATGTCTAATAGCCAACCCCCATGCTACTTACCTGAGATTTATAGAGAGTTTTAAGGTTGGTTTGGTGGTGGCAGACAGAGAAAAATATTCTCACCTGGTGGCAGTGGAAAAAGCCACAGGAAGAGAAAGCCAAAAAAGGAGTGTGGGCACACTATTTTACATGTTTTCTCTTCCACTCACGGAACAGGGTGTTGCCAGTCCATGACAATCACCATGAACTCATATTACCCCATTATGCTGCCATAGTTATGATTATGTACCCGTGAGGCTGATATTTAGCTGCATCAACAAAAATATTGGTTTTCAGTCATTTTCAGGATATATGGAAGAATGACAGGAAAATGCCACCTTGTGGTGACAGTCAATTTATTTATTTGTATTATTTATAAGCTGCCTTTTAGGGCCATGCCCCCACAAGGTGGCTTCCATCATACAATATAAAATCACAGTATTTTATAAAACAAAAATTACCATAAACCATCAAAAGTATGATGTAAGAGGCAGTGGTCTTACAGCACAGGCAGGTTGATAGGAAGTCTCTCAAGTAACCTGGTCCCAAACTTTTTATGGCTTTAAAGGTCAAAACCAGCACTTTGAACAGGGCCTAAAAACACTCTGGCAACCAGTGTAATGGGTACAATATTGATGTTGCATGCTCGTGAGACCGCCTTGCCCTCATCAGCATCCAGACGGCTACATTCTACATAAGTTGAAGGTTCTGAACTGTCTTCAGAGCCAGTCTTCACCTTCACCCCTTGTTTACAATAACCATAATCTGAGAAATCATTTCAAGGAGTTAGATTCCTCCTTTAAAAATCAATCATTTGGCAGATATGATCCCTGAGTGAGCTTGTTTTATGCTGCAGTGAACTACTATGTGGTTCCAATTAATCCCTCGGCAATGCTAAGGCTGGACACTTGGGAAATATAGAATTCTCTTCCCAGTTCCAGGCCCATCTGTTACAGCAGAATAATAATTATGGATCAAAGCAATTCCAGTGATCATAACTAATGACAGTCAATAATACATTCACAGCAGCAACAACAGACAGGCCCCTGCTTTGAGGAGCTTGTAATCTAAAATTTAATGTAAAAGAGGGATGGGAGGAAGATGGAAGGCAAGGCTTGGGCCGGCCTTACCATTAGGCAGAGTGAAACAGCTACCTCAGGAAGCTGATTTTGTTGTCATGAAAGGGCAGAAAATTGTTAGTTATTTAGAATATTATTCATATTATTATTGTACTTTTACTTCCTGGGAGGGGGGAGAGGAGCTTGTGGGATTTTCTGCCATGCCAAAATAACATGGCTGGCCTTGGGTACTACTACTCAACTTGCAGTGTGCATGTGGCATTTTGCTGCCCTACCTCAGGCAACAAAATGACTTGGGTTGGCCCTGGGTGAGGGTTAGCAGAAGAGTAGGATTCAGTTAGGCTCATAGTTTCAGTTTCAATAGAAGAAATGAATGATTTGTGACAAAGACGTCATGGAAAAGGTGAGTTCTGAGGAGAGATTTCAGGAAAAGGGGCTATTGGCATCACAAAGTTGATTTGCGTGAGAGTCCCAGGCATATAATCATAAAATTAAGAAGTCTGATTTTTGTCGCTTTTTGGAATGACAAAGACAATGTATGTCCTTATTCAACAGCCCTATACAAGCATTTTCTGGAACATGAAAAGCACAAGTGGGCAACTTTTGGATGGTCTGGGGGCCATTTTTGCCCCACATCCTTCACAGGCTATACTCCATGGGGTGCTGCACTGTCCACAGGGCAGCCCTCACAAAAGCAAAGGCATTTCTGGTTTGTTGCCTAAATTCGGCAGCAAACTGCTTTGTAGTGCTACAGAGTGCTACAAAGGTTTCAAAACTAAATTTAACCCTTTTGGCACTTGGTAGCAGCTATGGAGTGCCAAATATTTTTAAATTGTTTTTAATTGCAGGGGGCAGCGGGGGCCTTACTAGGGCAACATATGTAACCCACAGGATGCATGTTGTCCATCCCTGATGTAAGGGCTCAAAGAGTGTAAGGTGGCAGGGCCACACATACTGGCCCCATCCCATGCATCTCTGTGTGTATTAGGCCCTACCGTGTACTCAGTCCCCTCTTACGTCAGAGGACAGAGCTTAGAACCACAACAGGACTCTGTTCTGGGGCCAAAGAGCCCCAGGTTATCATAAGGGAAGATTGAGGACTATCCCTCCCTCCTTCCTACAAACTTTGCCAGAGTCTTTCTCCTTCTCTGTGACTATCAGTACTGCTAGTCACAGTCTTTCTCTGTCTTGTCAGTCCTCTTCATTCTCGCTCCTTTCTTACATGTTCTCTGCTGGTTATCAATCCAAAGCTGCCCTTTTTTGTTCAACACACACCTCCTCTTTCCCAACCCTAAAGGTAAAGGTAGAAGTGTCCCCAGCCAGTCGTGTCCGACTCTAGGGGGTGGTGCTCATCTCCATTTCTAAGCCAGAGAGTCAGCACTGCCCGAAGACGCTTCTGTGGTCATGTGGCTGGCATGACTGAACACCGAGGTGCACGGAACGCTGTTACCTTTCCCGCTGAGGCGGTACCCATTTATCTACTTGCAATTTCTTGCTTTCGAACTGCTAGGTTGGCAAGAGCTGGGACTGAGGACGGGAGCTCACTCTGTCACGTGGCACTTGGGTCTCGAACTGCTGTCCTGCCGACCTTCCGGTCTGCAGTTCAGCATCTTAACCACTAAGCCACCGCAGTCCCTTCCCAACCCTAACCTTATCTAATCCAGCTGAGCTTAATTTCAACCAGCCAACATGGCTGAGAAACCAAACTCACACAAGAGTTTGGTTTCCTTTGAATGAGGTAACTGGAGACCTATTGGTGTTTGTAATATCTGGCTTATTTACAAATATCCTTGTTAAGCATAAGTGGGGATTCACAGCATTAACACCCCAGCACCACCATAGGAGTTTTTCAGAGAGCAACTCAGTTCTCTGTGTGTCTTTTTTGTTTCTACTGCAAAAACTGCAGACTTGTCCTTTATTTTCCTATTTGCACATACACCTGACTTACCCTGTCTAGTGGTCTAGGGGGGCAGGGGTGGGGGTAATGATGAGTAATCTCTGCCTATTATCTATGCCTTCTTTGCTCCCACTGTGACATATCACCTAAATGTTACAGGCCACCAACAGTCCTTTGTCAGAGCTTAAGAGGTGTTGCCTCGGGGTATCCCACCTTGATAGCTCTATTCAGAGAAATCGTAGAGCCAGGAATCACAGAGTTGGGATGGATTGGAAGGGACCATCCAGACCAACCATCCCAAGCTTACAACAAAATGTTGGAGTTGCAAGTATTCTGTTACAAGAACAACCAAATCCATTGTGAAGCTAAACGTTCTGTTAAATATTCTGACATTTAATACCAGAACCTGGAGTGATCCCATGACGCTGATTGGTGGGATATTCAGGGCAGAAAAAGGAAGTACTTCTTTACACAGCACATAGTTAAAAATATGGAATTCACTCCCCCAAGATGTGGTGATGGCCATGAAGTTGGATGGCTTTAAAAGGGGATTAAACAAATTCCTGGAGGGGAAGGCTTTCAAGGGCTACTAGTCCTGAAATCCTGATAGCTCTTTGCTACCTCCACTATCAGAGGCAGTAGGCTTATGTACACCAATTTCTGGGGAACATGGGCTGGAGGGTGCTGTTGCATTCATGTCTTGGTTGTGGGTCTCCTGTCGACAGCTGGTTGGCCACTGTGTGAACAGAATGCTGGACTAGATGGACCCTTAGTCCGATCCAACATGGCTCTTCTTATGTTCTTACAAGGTATTCTGTTATAGTCAGTTTACCTCACATGCCTGCTTCAGAACCCACCACAAGGCAAACTGTTGTAGAGTAAATGAATGCAATTTACAGCCAGCAGAGCCTTCAACAATGCATGATAAAGGGATGTTTATGGTCAAGTAGTGAATGACTGGAGTGTTGAAATGTTGAAGCGAAATGCTGGAGGGTAAGAATATAAGAACACAAGAAGAGCCCTGCTGGATCAGAGCAAAGGTCTATCTAGTCCAGCATTCTGTTCCACAGTGGCCAAAAAGATGCCCTTGGGAAGCCCATAAGTAGGACATAAGAGCAATAGCACCCTCCCACTTGTGTTCCTCAGCAACTGATATTGAGAAGCATACTGCTTCTTAGACTGGAGGTAAGATATAGCCATCATGACTAGTAGCAACTGATACCATTACTCTCCATTTATTTGTCTACTCTCCTTTTAAAGCCATCCAGGTTGGTAGCCATCACTACATCTCATGGTTGTGAATTCCATAGTTAACTATGCACTGTGTGAAGAAGTATGGAGGTGGTATCATGTACAAATTCTGAGAGGGAGTCAAAAGCATAACTGAGCCGCCTTGGGAGGGCTTCTGCCCTGAAAGGTTACCAAGATTTTTAAACAAACAAACAAACAAGTGGCAGCAAAGGAGAATAGGTGGTGTCATTTGAGAGCCGCTGTGGTGTAGTGGATAATGTGTGGGAGTATAACCTAAGAGTTCTTGGTTCAGTTCCATACTTGGCTGTGAAAACCATGGTGTAACCATGGGCTAGTTACTATCAATTTAACCTATCCTAACTCACTAGTGTTACTCCAGGCCAGGGATTGGGCAGGGGAGAAGGTGTGGCAGCTGCCACAAAAAAAAGGTAGACAAAATTTGGAGAAAATGTTCTTCTAGTTCTAGTTGGATACGAACAAGATAAATCTCAGAATGTTTCTCAAAAGAATGTCTTCTGAAAGTTTTTGGTCCAACTCTATTTGTCATTCTTCAGAGTTCAGCACCTTCCACAGGGTCACCCAAGTGTTATATTTCTGAGGGGTGACTGTGGATATATCTTGTCTCTTATGAAGATGCTTATAGTACTGCTCCTTCCCAGCAAGCCCTGAAGTGGATGTGATGGGGGCAGTGTTGCATGTAGCTCCAGAGAAGAGGTGGAGTTAGTGCTGTGCCAGAATCTGTCCTCCAGTTTTCTGAAAGTTTTCTTCCTCCATGAAAGAGGCTTCCATTTTTCTGCCTCATTCTCAGGGTGCTTTAGAATTTCTTTAGAATTAAAAACACACACATTATTATGATTTATTTAAATGTACAGACAATATTTACATCTTTTATAATACTGTATTTTTCATTCCTCTGTTACTGATTTCAACAACAGCAAACAACAAAAAACAAACAACAGATGCACAGCACAATCCGTGTATACAAATCATGAGAAGGAATTATATACTGTTAATTATAGTGTTTTTGAGCTTATCTTATCATTGCAAGATGGCCGAGGGTGGTGTATTTCTATTACACATCTCTCCATCACTCTGCAGCCTCCCTGGCTGGTGGCTGCCCACACTTTCTGATCTGAAAAAGCACCGTGGTGGAGGAGTTACCCCATGATGTCTTCTCATATGCTTTAACTGAAGTGGTGAAAGTAAGGGAGGCTCCCACCTGCTGGAGATGATGTACAATGAAAGTCAGGACACTCACATGCACCCTGATCACCTCATAACTAAGGAAAGCAAAATAATTCTGAACCCCACCCATGAGAGTTTCTCCAGATGTTTCTTCTGCTTTGAAGAATCTGGAAGCAGAAGGCCCGGTGCAGCATTTTACCCTAATTCAGCACTAACATGGTTGAATACACAGGGGCTCAAACCCAGACTTTGAAGAACTAAGTACTCAAATCCCAGGGCCTGGGTGGATAAATCTGTCAGTTTCATTTTCTCTCGCATTCAATTTTTTAAAATCTCAAGTTTATTTTGTCCCAATATGGAGAACTGCAAATTTTGCTAAATTCATATCAAAATCAAACTGTAACGAAAATCTCACCCATACTTAGTCAACAGTTAACTCCAGAGTTAAAGAGCAGTTTAGAGGAGGTAGCCCAGGAACAAAGATATCCACTTGGTGACAGTGGTGAACATCAAGAAGGCAGGGTGGAGTTAGCTGGTTTGCTTGACTCCTCTCCCTTTTACATTGCAAGTTACAGCCTGTGCCATCACAGGATGTTAGTGAAAATAGGATCTTAATAGATTATTTCTATAGTGTCTTGAGAATATATTAGTAAATTTGTCATCATAGATCTCTTCTATATTTAATAGATCTCTTTTATATTTAATCTCATATGTTATGTTTACAAGGTAATCATCTTTAGACAGAGAACCTGTCTTACCTGTCGTATTTAATAGCCAAGAACTGAAAATGATTTCTTCTGAAGCCGTTCTCTCTCTTTTTTTTAATGTTTACCCCCCATTTGTTTATGTACACCTGCTTTGTCTGGGGACGTTTGTTCAAGATGCAAATTTCCTGAAACAACCTTGGTGGTGAAGATGGGCTCTAATGCTGGTTGAACAACTTCAGTCTGGTTCCCTGGATTCCGAGCGTTATGTGACTGCAAAACTCATTGCACGTTAAAGGAAAATGGTTGCCTGCATTAGGTATTCTAATATGCATACATGATGGCTTTGAGCAGGGAACCTTTCTACTGGTCAAGCAATGCCAGAATAGGTATTTTTATTTATTTAATACATTTATGTTTGTCTTTCCATCAAGGAACCCAATCAAGCTAACAAAAGGAGCAGCCCATCACAAACCCCTTGGCTGAGGGAAGTGAGTACAGCTTGCTTCCCTCCACCAACACAAATAACTTCTCTATCCCTGCCAGACCTAGTGCCAGTGGTGGCTGGTTGCTCCAATTTCGGTGGGGCTGGAAATCCATTATGGGTTTTAGTCAAAACCAGCCAGAACACTAAAGGAGCTATCCAAGGTGCTGACCCTAGTTTGGGGGTAGGGATCAGCACCTTGGATAGCTCCTTTAAGAGTTCTGGCTGGTTCTGACTAAAACCCAGAATGGATTCACAGCCCCACTGAAATCGGAGCAACCAGCCTCCCCTGACTAGTACCTGCCCTTGCCTTCTTCTGATGGGATATGCCCCAGTTGCAAAGGCAGTGCAGTGTGCATATGCTACTCCTTGGCAGAGCTCGTTTTGTGAGTGTGGGGGCAGGTGCCCCCAGTTATGCTGCATTCTCCAACCACTATCATCCCTGCCCTCTGGGAGGGGCTCACTTTACCCATCTCCCTTCTGTCATTTGGGTGTCTGGTGCATCCGCCCACTGGAAACCCAGTTAAATCATTGCTGTATGTACTGTTCCTATTAGTAATCAGCCGCCCTTCTAATAGAGGAAATTTAAGACCATGATGTTTTGAATGCCCTTGCAAATTATATCCCAGCAGAAAGCCTTGAGACATGCCTTTCCTCTCCCTATCTTCCATACATAAATCAGCAATTTATACAGAGGGTGAATCTGAGAAGGACATATAGTCTCCTTAATCAATTAGTATTGACTCCTCCTCATTGGTCTGCAGTTGTATACACTACTGAAATACTTCTCAGGGACAAAAATAGAATTTGTCAATAGGAGGTCACCAGGGTTATCAACTTGTTTTGCCAATACTTTGCAGAATCACAAATCTTTTCAATGTAAATGAAAAAGCTTGGCTTCAGACTTTGAGGCTTCAAGGTCCTAACTAACATCCCAAAGCAAGTGTCACCATTATTTATTCTCAGATATATACGTGTCTCTGTGTGCATTTGAGCAATACCCTTCCATAATACATCAGTTTATTGGCTTTACATGTTTGTGAGCTGCCCTGGGTGTAGAAATACTGAAAACCAGGATGTACATTTTAAATAAATAAATAAATAAATAACCAACCAACCAACCAACCAACCAACCAAATAAATTATGTTTTGGAAAGCTACTTAGACAAAGCACTTAGAATCATAGAATCATAGAATAGTAGGGTTGGAAGGGGCCTACAAGACCATCGAGTCCAACCCCCTGCTCAGTGCAGGAATCCAAGTCAGAGCATCCCTGACAGATGGCTGTCCAGCCTCTTCTTGAATGCCTCCAGTGTGGGAGAGCCCACCGCTTCCCTAGGTAATTGGTTCCATTGTCATATTGCTCTAACAGTCAGGAAGCTTTTCCTGATGTTCAGCCGGAATCTGGCTTCTTGTAACTTGAGCCCATTATTCCGTGTCCTGCATTCTGGGATGATCGATAAGAGATCCTGGCCTTCCTTTCTGTGACAACCTTTCAAGTACTTGAAGAGTGCTATCCTATCTCCCCTCAGTCTTCTCTCCTCAAGGCTAAACATGCCCAGTTCTTTCAGTCGCTCTTCTTAGGGCTTTGTTTCCAGTCCCCTGGTCATCTTTGTTGCCCTCCTCTGAACCCTCTCCAGCTTGTCTGCATCGTTCTTAAAGTGCAGTGCCCAGAACTGGCCACAGTACTCCAGATGAGGCCTAACCAGTGCTGAGTAGAGGGGAACTAGTACTTCCCAAGATTTGGAAGCTATGCTTCTGTTAATGCAGCCCCAAATAGCATTTGCCTTTTTTGCAGCCACATCACATTGTTGGCTCATATTCAGCTTGTGATCGACAACAATTCCAAGTTCCTTCTCGCTTGTCGTGTTGTTGAGCCATGTATCCCCCATCTTGTAACTGTGCATTTGGTTTCTTTTTCCTAGGTGCAGAACTTGGCATTTATCCCTGTTCAATGTCATTCTGTTGTTTTCTGCCCAGCGCTCCAGCCTATCAAGATCCCTTTGAATTTTGTTTCTGTCTTCCAAGGTATTAGCTATCCCACCCAATTTGGTGTCATCTGCAAATTTGATCAGCATTCCCTGCACCTCCTCCTCCAAGTCATTCATAAAAACATTGAAGAGCACTGGGCCCAGGACTGAGCCCTGTGGTACCCTGCTCTCCCCAGTTTGAGAAGATCCCATTGATAAGCACTCCTTGAGTCTGATTCTGTAGCCAACTGTGGATCCACCGGATCGTTGTTTCATCTAGTCCACATTTAGCTAGTTTGCTCATCAGGATATCATGGGGCACTTTGTCGAAAACTTTGCTGAAGTCGAGGTATATGACGTCCACAGCACTCCCACAGTCCACAAGGGAGGTTACCTGATCAAAATATAAGATCATTTTAGTCTGGCAGGATTTGTTCTTGACAAATCCATGTTGGCTTCAAATAATCACTGCATTGTTTTCAAGGTGCTTCCAGATGGATTGCTTTATCATCTGCTCCAGAATTTTCCCAGGGATTAATGTCAGACTGACTGGTCTGTAGTTCCCAGGTTCCTCCTTTTTACCCTTTTTGAAGACAGGAACAACATTAGCCTCCTCCAGTCATCTGGCACTTCACCCATCCTCCATGATTTCTCAAAGAGAATCGACAGTGGTTCTGAGAGTTCTTCTGCCAGTTCCTTTATTACTCTAGGCCTAGGGTGCAGTTCATCTGGCCCTGGAGATTTGAACTCATTCCAAGTAATTAGGTGTTCCCTGACCATATGCCTATCGATCTCAAGCTGCAATCCTGCCCCTTCAGCCTATACTTCACCTTTGCCAGGGGGGTCATAGACCCTCTTTTGGGTCTGAGCCAAAGACTGAGCCAAAGTAGGAATTGAGCACTTCTGCCTTTTCTTTAATCCATCCTCCCGGGAGACAGCATACCTGGTGAGTCCACGGGTCTTTGCAACATACTTGGGTTTTGATCCCACGCAGCAAGGAGTCTCCCACTACTACTACTCTTCTCTTCTTGTAGCTATAGGCCTTGGTTTCATCACCTCTGCTTGGCTGACCTTCAGCTTCTTGCTCACTGTCATGCAGGTTCCCCTGTATATCTTCCTGTGCAGGCTGTCCTCCATTCTCATCCTCAAGCACCTGGAAATGGTTCCTTAGTTCCACTGCCTCCACTGGTGCTGAGTATCTTCTAGTTCTTCTGTTCCTAACTGTCACCCTTTTCCAAGGAGTATCCTCTACTGCATTTTTCCTCACCTCAGCAGTTTCTGCTTCTGCCTCAGCTTGCTGTTGCTCTTCTAGCTTCTGTTCTTCGCTTTGCTGCTGTAGTTCTACCGTTCTGTCCAAGAACTCTTTGTGTTCTCTTATTCCCTGGAGGGTCAACACTCGCCGATCCAGTCCTCTTACTTTTTCTTCCAGCAGTGTGATCAACTTGCATTTGTTGCACATGTAGGCCATGTTGTTCTCAGGCAAGAAAACAAACATTGCGCACACCTTGCTGGTCACCACCACTGAAGAGTCTTGTCCTTCCATAGTCTCTTTTCCCTTTTTATGTCTAGTTCCCTGGTTGTTCTAAAGTAGCCTGTGCCTGGTCCTCTACTCACTGCAGGTTAAAAACAGAATCCCACTGGTATGGAAGTGTGTGTAACAAGACAAATAAATTAAAAAAAATGTTTAGGGGCCTTCCCCTTGACCCCCCCTGCTGAACTCCCCTGGCCAATTCCTGTTTGTTCCCTCTGTTCACTCTCCCTGATCGCTCGCTCTCTGGGAGCTTACTTGCTTCTGTAGTCCCTAGACCAGCTGGAGCAGCTTCCTCTGTTCTGCTCTGCTCAGCTGGGAGGCGGGAAACAGACTTGATTATTTCCCCAAAATTGACTCTTGGACTTCTAGCAGCACTTGGTAAATTTTGTCCTAATATCATTTGTTCCCATTAACCAATCAAGATCTTAAGTTCTTTGGCTCTTCTTTTGAAAGCACGGCCTTCAGAGGTGCATTTGGTGGTGACATGAAAGGCATATAGTCTTTCTTGGTGGCCATTCCCATGCTTTGGAACTCCTTGCTGAGAGAGGCTAGGTTTGCTCCCTCTCAGCTGCCCTTCCACCAGCAGGCAAAGACCATTGTATTCAAACAGGCCTTTGGTGTGTAAGTGAGTCTCTTGGGTTGGATGCTGTTTTCATTCCCTTATTGTTATGTTTTTAATTGTTTTAATGGATTTGTTTTATTATTGTTTTAATCAAGTTTTATTTATGATTGTGAGCCACCTTGAGTGACATTCGTCTTGGTAAAAAAGCAGGGTAGAAATCAAACACTTGAAAGACCAGGTCCACAGCCTGGGAGTCATTTTAGACTCCTAGCTGTCCATGGAGGCTCAGGTGTCAGCTGTGAGCCAGACAGCACTGTACCAACTCCATCTGATACAGCAGCTACGCCCCTACCTTCCCAACCATCTGCTCCCATCGGTAGTACATGCCCTGGTCTCCTCTCGTTTAGACTACTGTAATGCGCTCTATGTGGGGTTACCCTTGAAGGCGGTTTGGAAGCTGCAGCTGGTATAGAATGCAGTGGCTCGCCTGATTAAAGGCAGCTGCCGGCGAGATCACATCACTCTGGTGCTGAAGGAGTTGCACTGGTTATCAGTTGTTTTCCAGGCCAAATTCAAGGTGTTGGCTTTGACCTTTAAAACCTTATATGGTTCCGGCCCAGAGTATGGGAAACAAACAGAACGAACTTGAACTCTTAATACAGGAGGGAAATTATGACCTGATAGGTATAACTGAGACTTGGTGGGATGACTCTCATGACTGGAATACAGCAATAGAAGGATATAACTTGTTCAAAAAGAACAGGAGGAACAGAAAGGGAGGTGGGGTTGCACTGTATGTGAAAAATACGTATCTCTGCACAGAAATACAGGAAGAGGAGCTTGGTAGCCCCATCGAGAGCATCTGGATCAAAATAAATGGAGCAAAGAATAAAAGGAACCTGGTGGTTGGAGTCTACTACCGGCCACCCAACCAAGGAGAAGACGAGGATGCAACTTTTGAAAAGCAAGTAGCCAATGTTTTAAGGAAGCATAATGTAGTAGTAATGGGGGACTTCAATTTCCCCGATATTTGTTGGGAGACAAATTCTGCAAAACATGGCCCCTCCAGGAAATTCCAGACTTGTGTGGTGGATAACTTCCTCGTACAGAAAGTAGAGGAAGGAACTAGAGGATCGGCTATCCTTGACTTGATCCTAACCAACAGAGATGACTTAGTGGATAAAGTAGCAGTTACAGGAACTCTGGGGGAAAGCGACCATGTTGCACTTGAGTTCTTGGTTCTAAGTGAAGCAAAAGCCGAGGGTAGTCAAACGCGTACCCTGGATTTTAGGAAAGCTGATTTTCATAAACTCAGAACAATGATCAGTAAGGTCCCATGGCAAGCGACGTTAACGAGAAAAGGAGTCCAAGACGGGTGGGAGCTTTTAAAAAAGGAAATTCTCAAGGCACAGTCACAAACCATTCCAACAAGAAGAAAAGGTGGAAGACAACAGAAGAAGCCAATGTGGCTTCACAAAAAGCTTAGGGATGACCTGAAAACAAAAAAGGACACATATAGGAAGTGGAAAGAAGGCCAAGTAACAAAGGAAGAGTACAGGCAGGTAGCACAATTGCAGGGATGATATCAGGAAGGCTAAAGCTGAGAACGAGCTGAGGTTAGCGAGGGATGCTAAAAACAAGAAAAAGGCTTTCTTCAACTACGTGCATAGTAAAAGGCAGAGGAAAGAAATGGTTGTTCAGCTATTAAATAAGGATGGCAAAATGATAACAGATGACAAAGAAAAGGCAGAGGTGCTCAATTCCTACTTTGGCTCAGTCTTCTCCCGAAAGAGGGTCTATGACCCCCTGGCAAAGGCAAAGTACAGGCTGAAGGGGCAGGATTGCAGCTGGAGATCGATAGGCATATGGTCAAGGAACACCTAATTACTTGGAATGAGTTCAAATCTCCAGGGCCAGATGAACTGCATCCTAGAGTCATAAAGGAACTGGCAGAAGAACTCTCAGAAACGCTGTCTATTCTCTTTGAGAAATCATGGAGGACGGGGGAAGTGCCAGACGACTGGAGGAGAGCTAATGTTGTCCCTATCTTCACAAAGGGTAAGAAGGAGGAACCTGGGAACTACAGACCAGTCAGTCTGACGTCAATCCCAAGGAAAATTCTGGAGCATATCATAAAGCAATCCATCTGGAAGCACCTTGAAAACAATGCCATGATTACTCGAAACCAACATGGATTTGTCAAAAACAAGTCCTGCCAGACAAATCTGATCTCATTTTTTGATCAAGTAACCTCCCTTGTAGACTGTGGGAATGCGGTAGACATCATATACCTCGACTTCAGCAAAGCTTTCGACAAAGTGCCCCATGATATCCTGATGAGCAAACTAGCTCAAAGTGGGCTAGATGAAACAACGATCCGGTGGATCCACAGTTGGCTACAGAATCGGACTCAAAGAGTGCTTATCAATGGGACCTTCTCAAACTGGGGAGAGGTAACGAGTGGGGTACCGCAGGGCTCAGTCCTGGGCCCAGTGCTCTTCAACATTTTTATGAATGACTTGGAGGAGGAGGTGCAGGGAATGCTGATCAAATTTGCAAATGACACCAAATTGGGCGGGATACCTTGGAAGACAGAAACAAAATTCAAAGGGATCTGGATAGACTGGAGCGCTGGGCAGAAAACAACAGAATGACATTGAACAGGGATAAATGCCAAGTTCTGCACCTAGGAAAAAGAAACCAAATGCACATTTACAAGATGGGGGATACATGGCTCAACAACACTACAAGTGAGAAAGTTCTTGGAATTGTTGTCGATCACAAGCTGAATATGAGCCAACAATGTGATGTGGCTGCAAAAAAGGCAAATGCTATTTTGGGGTGCATTAATAGAAGCATAGCTTCCAAATCCCGGGAAGTACTAGTTCCCCTCTACTCAGCACTGGTTAGGCCTCATCTGGAGTACTGTGTCCAGTTCTGGGCACCACACTTTATGAAGGATGCAGACAAACTGGAGAGGGTTCAGAGGAGGGCAACAAAGATGACCAGGGGACTGGAAACAAAGCCCTATGAAGAGGGACTGAAAGAACTGGGCATGATTAGCCTTGAGAAGAGAATACTGAGGGGATATATGATAGCAGTCTTCAAGTACTTGAAAGGTTGTCACAGAGAAGAAGGCCAGGATCTCTTCTTGATCATCCCAGAATGCAGAACAGAGAATAATGGGCTCAAGTTACAGGAAGCCAGATTCCAGCTGAACATCAGGAAAAACTTCCTGACTGTTAGAGTAATACGACAATGGAACCACTTGCCTTGGGAGGTGGTGGGCTCTCCCACACTGGAGGCATTCAAGACGAGGCTGGACAGCCATCTGTCAGGGATGCTCTGACTTGGATTCCTGCATTGAGCAGGGGGTTGGACTCGGCCTTTTAGGCCCCTTCCATCTCTACTATTCTATGATTCTATGATTCTATCTTAAGGAGCACCTCCAGCAACACCAGACAGGCCGCTCAAGAAGATCAGCCTTGGATGGCCTTCTCTCTGTCCCATCAGCCAGGACAGCTAGGCTGGTGAGGACAAGGGAGAGAGCCTTCTCAGTGGTGGCCTCCACTCTGTGGAACTCCCTCCCTAGGGAATTCCACCATGCCCCATCTTTAATGAGCTTCCGCCATGCATTAAAAACATGGTTGTTCAGGCAGGCGTTTGGGGAGGGTTAGGGTATTTTTAGCCTTGCCAACAAACATTCATATAATCAAAGCTATGGTTTTCCCAGTAGCAACATATGGCTGTGAGAGTTGGACTATAAGGAAGGCTGAACGCCGAAGAATTGATGCCTTCGGACTGTGGTGCTGGAGAAGACTCTTACGAGTCCCCTGGACTGCAAGGAGGTCAAATCAGTCCATCCTAAAGGAAATCAACCCTGAGTGCTCATTGGAAGGACAGATACTGAAGCTGAAGCTCAAATATTTTGGCCACCTAATGTGAAGAGAAAACTCCCTGGAAAAGACCCTGATGCTGGGAAAGACTGAAGGCAAAAGGAGAAGGGGACGACAGAGGATGAGATGGCTACATAGCATCACCGATGCAATGAATATGAATTTGAGCACACTCCAGGAAAGAGCGGAGGACAGGAAGGCCTGGCGTGCTATGGCCCATGGGGTTACGAAGCGTCAGACACGACTTAACGACTGAACAACAACAACAACTAGGGTATTTTTAGAAATATGATGTTTTAATGTAGAATTTTATTGTTTCAAAACTGTTGTATTGCTGTACATTGCCCAGAGTGGCCGGGTGACCGGCCAGATGGGTGATTAAGAAATTTAATAAATAAAATAAAATAAATTAAATCAATCAATAGATTCATATCTCCAGGCCCAGCATTGCTTGGCTCCACTGAGGTCCACTACTGCTGTCCCCTGGATTCTATTGACTATGCTATCCTTCCTTGCAGCAGTTGCTATTTATCTGCCCTCTCTGAACATGCAAGCAGCAATATGAGTGAGAGGATAAAACATCAGCATCCAGTTTGGCCTGCCCTATCATTAGGCAGAGTGAGGCAGCTGCCTCAGGCAGCAGAAGCTGTGGGCTGGGGAGCAGCAACAAGGTGTTGGAGGACAGAGCAGAGCAACTTGTCCCATGGAACCAACCTAGCCTGCCGCCTTTAGGTGTGTTGTCCCATTGCCAATGTTGACGTAAGATCAACTGTCGGTATGTCGATGTCTGTATGAGGAATGTGGGGGGCATCTTGTCCTTTGCCTCGGCCTCCAAAATGTCTTGGGAGATTTTCAGTTGGATGATAATTTTCATAGGGCTGGATTGGATGGTAATTTGTCCTGTCTCTCTCCTACTGTTGAAGTAGAGTGAGTATGCCTTACTGTCCTATCCATTCCCATGCTCTGTAAGCTGCCCAGGGAGCCATACACATTTAGTAATAAAAATTAAGTAAAGAAATAAATAGAGGACTGTTCAAATGGGGCCTACACATATAGTCCAATGCATGTGGGCCCAGTTCACACGGTTGGCTTCCCAGGTAAAATCTAGGAATCAGCAGCACTGTCTGAGCTTATATGCACTGAATTGTAAATGTGAAGGCACCACTGGAACATTACAGTCCCAGGTTGAGTTGGAGGTAGGGCTAGCTAGGTGTGCCAAGTGGGTGGTGAGCTCTCAGTTGCTGGAGGTATTCAAGCAAAGACTGGACAGCCATCTGTCAGGGATGCTTTAAACCGGATTCCTGCACTGACCAGGGGGTTGGACGTGATGGCCTAAATGAACCCTTCCAACTCTATGATTCTAAAGCAAGCTCTTGCTTCCCACCATGCATATGGGAGCACAATCATCCTATCTAGCACGTACTCTGTTGTGTTTTCTCTTTGCTCTGGGAAATGGCTTGAAATAAATAACAATTAGTGCTGGCTTAAAAATACATTGCAGTTTTTCTTTTAGCTGCATGACATTATTATCTGAGTCTGCAATGGAAGGATAAAAATGATTTCCTCCTTTTCGTTCTTTAGCTGATGGCCACTTAAGATTCAACATGAAAATCTGTCAATGCTCTAGTGATGCATATATAGAAACCATTAAATATATAGCATGCTGACATTACAATACATCTTTAAGTTTTTATGTTTTTAAAAATGGAATTCTTAGTCCCACTTCTCACTCACTGCATAACAGAAATACAATCTCAGAAATGCAATCTCATTACTCTGTTTTCAACAATACCTAGCATCCCTTAGCACTATTCATGGACATGTTGTCATGAAAAAGAAAAAGTAGCCTTATTTTCATTCAGATAAACTCCTAATTTCCCTAGTGATCAATAAACCTCATGAACAACGTGAGAGAATACAATCAAATGGACTGAAGACATCATCTATTGGGTGAAAGATCTATAGTTTGAATTGAACTGGAGACCTATATTTAGCCGTAGCACAGGAGTTTGCTCAAATTACCTTTGTGAGCAGGACCTTGAGCCTCTTTCACATGATAGAGGTCTTCCCTGTGTGTTGCTAGACCCAGGTTTGAGGGCAAGACACCCTCACTGGGCCCCTTCCTCAGTGAGTCTACCATCTCACCACCATTGTCACCAATTGCTATTACTCCTCATCCTCTTTCTCATCATTGCTACTAATTACTTGCTTGATAGACAGTCAGTGAGCAATCTACTGCTCCTCCTTTCACCACCATCACTGTCTGGGCCAGAATGAGAGGAAGGTGAACAAGCAGCAGGTTGAAACAATGAAAATCCCAATAGGCCCTGCCTGGGATGTGGGCAGGTGCCCGACCATGCCTACCTTTGATGCCACCCCTGTCTCTATGTATAAAATGAACACGTGGACAGTGCATGGTGGCAGGCTCCACTTCCTGCTGCCTGTGCATTGAAGTAGTCTGCACATAAGGTACAGTCAGGGCCAGAAATATTGGAACAAGGATAACTGTTTTGGCAGTTGGCCTCTGTACACCACCACATTGAAGTTGAAAGGAAACACACCCAGATGGGAGTGAAGTCAGCTGTAGTTCAAGGGGTTTGACAAAAGTGGGACACTAACCATTCAGGAAGTACAGCCAGTGGCATCCCCCCCCCCCCATGGTTGATGGCTCATAAGTAATGGAACGAATGGCTGACAAGCAGCTGCATGGCCAGGTGTGGCCTGTTTCCTGGGTACCCCATAACCAATCAAGCAGATAAAAGGCCTGGAGGTGGTTCTGAGTGTTACGTTTGCATTTGGTAGCTGTTCACTGGAACTCCCAACACAAGGTCCAAAGAGGTGTCCATGCGAGTCAAGGAGGCCATCATTAGGCTGAGGAAACAACATAGACCCATCAGAGAGACAGCAAAAACAGTGGAAGTGGCCAACACAACAGTTTGGAACATCCTGAAAAAGAAGGAATTAACTGGCAAGCTCAGCAACAGCAAAAGGCCTGGAAGACCACGGAAGACAACTAAAGTGGATGACCACAGAATGCTGCTCATGGTGAAGAGGAACCCTTTCACAACATCTAGCCAGGTCAAGAACGCTGTTGAGGAGATAGGCATGTCATTGTCAACATCTACAGTCAAGAGACGGCTTTATGAATGTAAATACAGAGGCTTCACAACAAGGTGCAAACCACTGGTAACGCTCAAGAACAGACAGGCCAGATTAGCCTTTGCCAGCAAACACCTAAAAAAGCCTGCCCAGTTCTGGAATAAGATTCTTTGGACTGATGAGACCAAGATTAACTTGTACCAGAATGATGGGAAGAGAAAAGTGTGGAGAAGGAAAGGAACAGCTCATGATCCAAAGCATACCACATCATCTGACAAAGATGGTGGAGGCAGTGTTATGGCATGGGCATGTATGGCTGCCAATGGAACCGGGTCACTGTTGTTTATTGATGACCTGACTGCTGATAAAAGCAGCAGGATGAATTCTGAAGTGTATAGGGCTATACTTTCTGCTCAGATTCAGCCGAATGCTGCCAGACTGATCGGATGCTGCTTCATATTGCAGATGGATAATGACCCAAAACATACAGCAAAAGCTACCCAAGAGTTTCTCCAGGCAAAGAAGTGGGATGTTGTTCAATGGCCAAGTCACCTGATCTCAACCCAATAGAGCGTGCTTTTCACTGACTGAAGACAAGACTGAAGGCAGAAAGACCCACAAACAAGCAGCAGCTGAAGGCAGCTGCAGTAAAGGCCTGGCAAAGCATGTCGAGGGAGGAAACTCAGCATTTGGTCATGTCCATGGGTTCCAGACTTCAGGCAGTCATTGATTGCAAAGGACTTTCATCCAGGTATTAAAGGTGATCCTTAAGTTTGAAATGATGTTGGTTTGTTCCATTACTTATGAACCACCAACGATGGGTGTGTGTGCATGCCACTGGCTGTACCTCCTGAATGGTTAGTGCTCCACTTTTGTCACACCCCCTCCTGACTTCTCTCCCATCTGAGTGTGTTTCCTTTCAACTTCAATGTGGTGGTGTACAGAGGCCAACTGCCAAAATATTTTAACAAGTTATCCTTGTTCCAGTATTTCTGGCCCTGACCTTATATATGAAATGGCAGGGCTACACATGATTGGGAAGTCTACTCATTCAGGGTTCCTGATTGCATGGAGCCTTGACATCCATATAAGTTTGAACATGCAGATGCATGTTGCACACATGTGTTTCAAAGGGCAGCCAATAGGGACACAGTAGGGAAGCCTTCATGGAAGTGCTGTGTGTATAGAGCGGCATCGTAACATGTGAACAGGGATTAGGAGGTTGTTTTATAAGCAGTGTGTTTGCTAAAGCAGAGGTGGGCAGAAACTCCATCCCCAGATGTTTTGGATGTCAACTTCCAGCATTCCTGACCATTGGCCATGCTGGCAGGGGCTTTTGGGAGTTGAAGTCCAAAACATCTGGAGATCTATGTTATGCCCACCCATGTCTCAAAGTATAGTAGATTGGTTCCAGGATCTGTCCTCTGTTGATGGAAAGACTCTACTCATGGAAAGGCTCTGCCTCTACTTGATTTTCAAGGATTCCCTTTGAAGGGGAAAACTGCCAATTATATATGGATACATTCTTTATGTAAGGATCCAGTTACAAGATGTATTGCTAGATGCAGCCTTAAGGAGCATTAAGGTGTAATTTTAAATTGAGCTTTTCCTTGATTGAAATAGGGCCAAGCTAAATGTTTTCCTAATCATGCATGGGGTAGTTATGCATGATAGTTTACTTACTCCTGCATAAGCATGCAGGGCACTGATTTGGACTGGGACCAGAGCGCTCCATGAGGGGTGTTAAATTTTTATTTAATTTATTTTTATTTAATACCCTCCTTTTCCCCCAAAATGTCAGGTGGGGCAGTATTAAAAAAGAGAGGAAAAAAGCCTCCATTGCCTCCAATGGAGACTCCCCCCCCCCTTTTAACCTCCCTACAGGGGTGTATGGAATTTCAGGGGGGAGAGGGAATGGGTGGGGAGAAGTTTTCAACTCCCCTCTCCCAGAGTGCCATGGTCCCAGTCTTAACTGGGACTGTGTGCACTTACGCAGGAGCAGATAAAACTATTGTACATAGCTACCCTATGCGTGATTAGGAGAATGTTTAATTTGGCCCCCACATGCTGTTGTTTCTGGAGAGAAAAAACAAAAATAAACCCCAGTGTTTTCCTCTGGTATATATATTAGATATATGAACACATCCATGTGTCTCAACTGTGCCTCTACTCAGGGCACTTGGTCACATATTGAAGTACTATTCTTTTTCCTACCCCTTTGTCCAAGGGGGCACTAAATCAGATTTATGAATCATTCTCAGCAAGGCTGTATCCTTCTGATTGTAAGATATAGACAGTGGAACTAATCACAGATACCAGAAGCCATTTATTCTGCAATAAGAGCACTGCAAGGAACTATACTACTACTTCACACCTTCTATAGAGCACGTTATTGACCTTTCAGGCAAAATGGATAGCCTGAAAGGCTAAGCTTTGCTGGAATAAGGGGGAAAATGGGATTACAAGGGAACAATTGAATTTCTGCCCGATACGACTGGAAATCAATCTGAAGCACAGATGGGGCTGTTGAAGAAACAGGGATTCAGTCATTTTATCTAAAGTTTAATTTTGAGAGAGAGAGAGAGAGAGGGAGGGAGAGAGAGTCGCAGCTAAGTCACAGTGACGGGATACAGCTGTTTCTCTGGTGGAAAATGAATGTGTTGGATTTTATATTCCCAGTGTTCTTGAGAATGCAGCACCAAAAACAACAAGAGATTATGCACAGATTTACATGTGCTAGCACACACACACATATACTTGCTTAGAAATAATTACTATAATTTAAATAGAAATACACTGCAACTCACCATAGTTGGGGAGACTGCGACCAGCTGACTGCTCAGTCTGCTGTCTCAGTGCTGACTATTGATAGGCAACTTCAGTGATTCTGCTTTCCCTTCGTATGGTTCCTTATCTTTAAAGCAGACTTCGACTGGATCAAACACAGGATGCCTTCAAAGAGAATACTGTCCCCTGACAGCCCTTCAAATAGAGGACTGTCCTCTGTAAAGTAGGATACATGGCCACCCTACCATCCTCTGATACTGAAAAGGGCCATTGGGATCAAGAAGGCCCCATTCATGAATGAGGCAAGGGTGTAGCAAAGTCATAACAAGGAGAAAAGGAGGGTTAAGTAAGGTGTGACATATTTATATATGGGTCCCATCAGTTCTTTTCAGTGGCTATTATGTATGATTATTAAATGGAACCTGCATGTTTACAGGCCCTGAATACCAGATGCTGGGCATGAGGAATTAGGGGTGAACATTATTTTCCTGCCCTGCATCTGGCTACCACTGGAAACAGAATGCTAGACTAGACAGATCTTGGTCCAACCCATAAAGCCAAGTCTTATGCTTTCTGTTTTACAACACCAGCAACAAAATATTTTGACTGATTTTAGTGTAAAGAATTATCTGTAGTTCAAGTGAGTTGTCTACTGAACCATAAATGTAGGAACAGAACACATTCTTGCAGATGGTATCAATGTTTTGATCGAGCTAGTTTCATAGCTACTATTTAAGTCTGTTATCCTTTAAAAAAAACAAAAAACTATTTTGTCTTACTGTGCCTGATTCAGAGAAATTGAGGTGAGGCTTTCCCCATCACTAAATCATCAAACCAAAAAATACATCCCTTGCAAAATTGTTAAAGGCACAGGAACAGTAAAAAGAAAAGAAAAGAAAAAAAGACGGCAACTCTACCAACCCATAATGTACCATTTACAAACCCATTGCTACAGGAAACCTCAGCACAACCACAAAGTGTCTGCGATTAAGAGGAATAAAACACAGGCTACAGTGCACCAAATGTTTTGATCTTGAAATTAGGGCTGCAAAGTTCAGTTGATTAATCAGTGGCAGATGCATTCTGGACCGACTGATCTTTCCAGACTCTCTTCAAGGGCAGGCCCATGTGGCAAGCATTACAGCAGAGATGTAGAACCTCAGGTCCCAACCTGGCCCACCTGGGGTTCCAATCTGGCCCTCCAGGGCTCTCTGGATGGCCCTCCCCCTTTCCCCACTCTCCTAAGGCTGAGTTACTGGCAGTAAGCGCTTTAAGCTAAAATATGCTGGTAGTTTTGGTCTAACCTATTTTGCCTTTAGCTTCACCCATTTTGCCTCCAGCTCCACTCACCACTGAAATGTGGCCCCCGACACCTTCTTTCAAATGAAATCCAGCTCTTGGGTGGAAAAAGTGTCAATACCGCTGCATTACATTAATCCAACCTGGAGATTGTCAGATCTAGTTTCTCAAGGAAAGAGCACGTACTGTATTTCTTAAATTGTGGTGTCCAGAACTGGACATAGTGCTCAAGGTGAGGTCTGACCAAAGCAAAATAGTGTGGTACCATTATGTTTCATGATATGGTCAACATACTTCTGTTGACGCATCCTAGCTTTTCATTATCCCTTTTAGCCACTGAATCATACTGGTGACACATAGGAACATAAGAAGAGCCATGCTGGATCAGACCAAAGGTCCATCTAGTCCAGAATTCTATTCACACAGTGGCCAACCAGCTGTCGACCAGGAATCCACAAGTAGGACATGAGTGCAACAGCACCCTCCTGCCCATGTTCCCCAGCAACTGGTGTAAATAGGTTCACTGCCTCTGGTACTGGAGGTAGCACATAGACTCGTATTTAACCTGTGGCCTACTAAAATCATTAGATCCTTTTCACATTTGCTGCTGTCAAGCCAGGTATCACCCATCCTTGATTTGTGCATCTGATTTTTCCTACCTAAATGCAGAACTTTACATTTATCTCTGTTGAAATTCAGTATGTTCATTTTGGCTCAGTCCTCCAGCCTGTTGAGATCATACTGAATCCTGTTTCTGCCTTCTAAGATATTAGCTACCTTTCCCAGTTTGGTGTCGTCTGAAAATTTGCTACACATCCCCTCTACTCCTTTGTCCATGTCAATAATAATGATGGTGAAGAACAATGAGTCCAGGACAGAATCCTGCAGCACTACACTTGTCAGTTCTGTCTAGGTTGATGAGGAGCGATTGATGAGCATTCCTTGGGTAGATCCATCATCCAACTACAAATTCACCTAACAGTACTATCATATAGTTCACATTTTACCAGCTTGTCAAGAAGAATAGTGTGGGGGACCTTTTTGAAGACCTTGCTGAAATCAAGATATACTACATCCACAGCATTCCCCTGATTGACCAAGCTAGTAACTCTCTCTTAAAAAGAGGTAAGATTATTCTGGCATGACTTGTTCTTTTGAAATGCTCACAGACTGACTGCTGTGTAGGCTCCCATTTGATATAGAACTTTGATTTTCTAGAATTCTACATCACACAGGGAGCCTACATGGATACAAAAGGCTGCTAGCTGCAGAGGTTTGCCTTCAACATGTAGAAGATGACAAGAACAGCAAAAGGGGGTGGAACTAGCATGCTCATCTTCACTCTCCCCCCAGGTGTTCCTTGAACACATTTACAGAGTGATTGAATAGGGCTATGAGTATAGGAAGAAGAAAAAATGTTAGCAGTGAGCTCAAAGGGTAATGAAATGCAAGAAATACAGACAGTGATAATTATGTTAAAGCTTAGATGTATGTAAATAGTTGCAGTGACCATTTATGATGTAGTGTTGATAAACATCCCGGCATTTAGTTAATTAAAGCCTGTGGTATGATAAAAACCTGTTATCTCAATTCAAGCTACTGTTGCCAAAATAGAATTTCTTGCTAAGTGTAAAGTCAGCAGCTTCATGCTGGTTTCTCCCTTTGAAGTCTTTGTTCATGACTAGCGACCTTAAGGTTAGCAACAGAGTGTCTTGGGAGATTGGAATGTTCTCCTATCTGCTTCTGAACACTGCCCATTCTGTAGTCAGATTTGTTTCCATTGATTCTTTTGCATTTGTCCTGTGTAGAAGGGCATGGCTGGCAGATGATAGCATAAATCACTTTGGAAGATGAATGGGTGAATGAACCTTTGATACTGTAGCTGACAGTATTAGATGCTGTATTGGCCAAGTAGATACAGGGGGAGAGTTGTCATCTGGGATTTGTTGCCAGGTCTGGTCCCTGTTTGTGTCTTTGCCATATGGCCTGTTGTTTCTGGTCAGCAACTGTTCCAGTTTAGGGGGCTGCCTGTAACTGTAAGCCAGGACAAGCCTGCCACCCAAGTCCTGTGAGAGGGAAGTATTGTCTAGGATGTGCTATAGATCAAAGCAAGAGCTGATCTCCATCTTCTGACAATTTTCTCCTTTGAGTTAATCCTACTGAGCATGGCAGAAATGTATCCATTAGTATGACAGATGTGCTTAGGCAGAAAAATCTCTCCCTTGCTACATTTCCATTAGGCCCAATTGCCCTTATTTACATGTGCTGCATATGTGCAAGTAGTGGAAGGTAATTGATCTTCATTCATTTTCAGGGTATTACCATTGCTTTTGAACATTTCCCTGGAGACAGCACTTTCACAGTGATGGATCCATTCACAAAATAATCATGAGACACCAGAGGCTAAATCATACGTGTTTTAAATGCCTCATTTTTTCACTACCATTAAGAAGGATCGATGATAAATGCTTTTGTAACAAGCCGTTCAGCTCTTGAATGTGCACATTTGTGTGACACCTGGCTTTTCCAGTACAGATGTGCTATTTTGCTGACCTAAGGATAAAAAACAGTAAGGTTCAGAGTTTCTTGGAAGACAACACTTCAGAATTTGAAATGCCATTCTACTTGTGTAGGCCCCAGTCCGAAAATCACGTGAATGGCTTCACATTGACCTGTGTATATTTAGGATAGAGGCTTGGTCAGAAGTGGTTCCAAGACTTCAGCCAGCCAAACTTTAGTCAGTTAATTTTAGGTAAGGTTACCAGGTCCAGACCCAGAGTGGATTGCTTTGTCTTTAAAGGTTGCACAGGAAGTAGAATTCTACCAGGTATGGCTCTTCTTACAGTACCATAGCGGAATTTGCTGGACAGATGTTACTGTGCATAAGCTCCCTTCTGTTTAGAGCAAGAGTGGACCGCTTCAGTGGGTTTGAGGGATGATTCCCACCACCACAGAATTCACCGGAAGCCAAACCCCACCCTGACATCACCAAAATTGCTGCTACCACCACACTGCCAATTTGGCTGCTGAAATTCAGCGGTGTAGCAGCAGCAAAAATGCTGTGACTTTCCTTTAAAACAGGGCATGTGAGGAGCTGGCACCTTGTTTTAAAGGAAAAGAGCAGTTGGGGTGGTCCATGCAAAACATGTGCTCTACCACTGAGCTATGGCCCTTCCCCATAGGCAAATTCAACACCAGTGGGGCAGCAAATTCAAGAGGCATTTTGAAGGCACATAGGAAGCTCCCATTTGTGTCAATACTGATCCTTCTAACTCCAGTATTGTCAACACAGAACAGCAGCAGCATTCCAGGGTTTCAGGCAGGTTTCCCCCCCCCCCAGCCCTACCTGGAGACACGGGGGATCAAACATGAAACTTTCTGCATACAAAGCATGTGCTGTACCACTGAGCTACAGCCCTTCCCCATAGGGGAAACCCTTTTTAGAAAAGACCACAATGTAGGTGCCAGGTGAGCTTCTCTAGGGAAGGCAATCCACAACTAAATAGGCCCTCTCCTTAGTAGCCATACACATAGGAAGTTGTGTTGCCAAGAGGCAATGGTTCTTTTTAGGATTCAGAAATAATGAACACTCTAATGATGAAGGAAAGATTTTATTAGGCAAGAACAAGCTGACAAAATAAGAAAGCAGAAAACACTATAAGGCAATAATTGCAGCAAGGAACTATAAAGCAAGATCATAATGCTTATGTCCCTACAGCCACTGGGACCCCCTTAGAATCAGCAACAGACGGACCCCCCAAATGACCTGGTATGCAGCACCTTCTGGATCTCAGCCTGCGTCGAGGTTCTGAATTGGGAGGGTCCCAAGGACACATATATTTTACTATGCTCACATTAATCCCACCTATATTCTGGCCACTCTCCAATAACCTCAAGAATGGTTATGCATTCTCCCAAAGTGAAGGGATTAGCCCTAGCAAGTGGCAAGCAGCCAGTACAGATAACTATATTATCATCCTAGACATTCCCACCTGTACTAGACCTTGAGATCTCGCCAAGGAATATCTAAGGGTAAATAATAGCCTCTCCAGTCATACTATCTCAGACAGATAGCTGACTCTAAGAAATAATTAGAAAAAAACAAGCATTGCTAGCTACTTAAAGCAACAGGCTCAACCGGAAGTCTAGGCACAGAAAGGAGCAACTGTCGTTCACCACTAACGCCTTGAAATGACAATGGTCTTCTGTATTTCCAGTACAGAAACATGCCCACCAGCCAGCATACTAGCACCAGGGCCAACACAACAGTTTTGTGTTGTAACACAACACAAACTTGTAACAGGGTCCCCTTCCCACACACATAGCATGATCCCATATTCACTGTCTCATGTGTTATGCCAGTACTTTTCCAGCTGCACTGGCTGCCTGTCCATTTCCAGGCCCGATTCAAAGTGCTGGTATTAACATTCAAAGATCATCCTCAGCAGCCCTTCTCTGTGAGCCCCTGCCAAAGGAAGTGAGGCAGGTGGCTACTAGGAGGAGGGCCTTTTCTGCTGTGGCACCCTGGCTGTGGAATGAGCTCCCTAGTGAGGTTCGCCTGGCACCTACATTGTATTCTTTCTGGCGCCAGGTGAAGACCTTTTATTTTCCTAGGTATTTTAGAATTTTAGCTTTATAGTCTTTTAGCTTTGCTGTTTTAAATCTGTATTTTAAATCTCTGCATTGCTGCTAGGATTTATTCTGGTTTTATTCTGGTTGTATTGTTATACTGTGGTTTTAATGTTTTATATATTTATATTGTTTTATTGTGTGCTCTTTGGTTTTAATTTTTGTGACCCACCCAGAGAGGTTTGCCTATTGGGCAGTATAGAAATGAAATGAAATTAAAAAAAATAACAATGCGTTATGAAAGAAATATTTTATTTTATTTTGAAATTATATTTTCTACATTTCTAAAATTGTAGAAAGGCAGGCCTGGGCTCACAACTCACTGTTTAGAGGAAATGTTGCTTTCTTCACTCAACATTGTTTCTGATTAGCTCCAACAAATCTCACAAGAATTGGACAATATAGGTATGTAAGTACAGGGAACTAAGTTTCCATAAATATGGTAAAGCATGATCTACAATTTAGCCTCAATTCCCCCCACCCCCCTCAAGGTCATGGGATGCACCACCACTGGGTCTCTGGACCCTGGTAGAGTGTACCCCCACACACACACACACTCTAAGCTTGGGCCCTGATTTAGGGCACAATCCTATGCATGTTTCCCAATATTCCCCAGCCAACCATGCTGTCTGGGGAATGCTAGGAGTTGTAGCACTTTTTTCTGTCTAAACATGCATAGGACTGAACCCTTAAATGCTTTGCAGCAGTGCAACCAGTGAAACCCTAAGGCAGCCCTCATGCAAAGTCTTTGGCTGGATCTACACTTACTACCTTTTTTCGCTTCCAATGAGGTTTCACCACCCGCCTTTCACACTATGCCATACCCACCTCGAATTGGAACTGGAATTTCCCACTTCCGTGCTCCCGCTTTCAATATCCTAATATCCCGGTATTTCCCCTTAATGTGCTCTGATTTTCCACCTTCGCTACCGTATCTGGTCATAGTCCCCTCCCCCACCTGTCCATATATGGCAGTGTTTGTATTTCCCTCCTGTCCAATCACAGCTGTCGAAGGCCCCTGTCTTCTTCTGGCTACTGATCGCGTAGCTTCCTCAGCAGCCCCCATTTCCTCAGCAACAAGCAAAGGGCTGGATGTGTGCGCACTTGTCTGATCTCGGAAGCTAAGCGGGGTCGGCCCCGGTCAGTAGTTGGATGGGCAACTGCCTGGGAATCAGGCTTCCTGCACTGAGCAGGGGGTTAGTCTATCCCTTCAACTGAGAGTAAGTTTTACCCCCTCCTATGCCCTGCTCAGGATGGTTTTTAAAAAATTAATGCATTATCCTCGCAGAATCGGGGCATCTCTGTGATGTTTTTTTTTCTAATTCAGGCATGATCTTTGAAGATTCGAGGTTGTGAAGCTTCACAACTTCAAATCTTTGAAGATCATGCCTGAATTAGAAAAAAAAACATCGCAGAGATGCCCCGATTCTGCGAGGATCACACCTTAATTTAAAAAACACACACATCCTGAGTGGAGGATGGGGGGGGGGGTAACACTTAGTCTCCTTTGAAGGAATAGAACAAACCCCTGCTCAGTGCAGGAAGCCTGATTCCCAGGCAGTCACCCATCCAACTAGTGACTGGGGCTGACCCCGCTTAGCATCTGAGATCAGACAAGCGTGCACAGGAAAACAGCAGGAAAACAGCACAGCGCTCGAGTGTGAACTGAGGTCGCGCATTCGATGAAGCACTGCAATGGGGAAAATGGGTGAGTGTGAATAATCACATTTTAATGTGAGAGCGTTTAACCCGATGGGACACCGAATTCATTGCGATGGCAGGTGCAATGTAGATCAGCCCTTTGATGGTCAACAGCACATTTTTTGTCCCTCACAGGGTATGATAGTTTGCATCACCAGCAGGGGGAGCAAGAGGTAGGCCAGCTAAAACCTAAACCTTGGAAGAGGCCCTCACCTCTGCCCTCTTCCATTTCTGTTGAAATAGCTCCACTCAACAACAATACATGTTTGGAGTTTCCTTGGTTACCTCTAACTAATGCAAAAACAACTGCAGTCTTTCTCCTTGCACATGTCATCTTTGACTTTTGCATCAGTGCTTTTCATGCCAATATTTTCTCTTTGAGAAGACAAACAGGTCTTGATTGACTCTGACATAGGAGATAGAAGGTTCTAAAAAGGGGCACAGTGACACCAGAGAAGCCACAAGCTGCAACTCTGTGGCCTGTCAAAACAACCCCACTTCCCCCCACCTCTGTTTTTTTCTCATCTTCAGCAGTACTTTTGAAACATAACTGAAAAATCAGAACTTTGATCTGATTCCAGTAAATTAACATATCTATTAACTGATGCTATTAATTCATTTATACAGAAGTTTAAACAACAAATATAGGGAAACAGATACTGATATTTAATGCAAAAGACTACTGAGAGGCTTAATTTGTCAGCCATTACAAGATGCCATTATATTGCTATCATGGTACCTTTTTTAAAATTATGACTGAAAGAACAGTGGTATTTTTTCTAATGATCTCCAGTGTAGTGGGTTACCACCTAACACCGCATGTGTTGCTATTGGAGACATTAAATACTGTCCATTTCTTCTTTCCTTTGGTTGCAGCGGTTGTTTTGCTAGTGGCATCCACTCTTCATTGTTGTTCATTCAGTACAGAATCTCCCAGGAGAGTTCTCTTACAAAAGCACCATTGAAATGCCTGCATCATGTAGTTGTTAAAAGTACAGGGTCCCCGAATCCCAATAGTTTTGGGAAAAGGTAATTAAAGGAGCAAACCTATGGCCCACTAGACACTGTCTAGAGGGCCATAGGATATGCTCATTTCCAGGAACTGACCTTGGAGCCAGTTGTTGTTTTTGATAAGTTTTATTGTGAATTTTTTACAAAACAAAACAAACTGAAAACATTACTCAACCTAAAAAGAAAAAAAAAAGTGAAAGAAAAAATACCAACAACATATTCAAAGTCCTCAGTTTCTAACATTACAATATTCAGGGGGAAAAAGGGAAGGAAAAAAAAAAAGGTTACACATAAACTTCAGTATAAGCAGACCAAATATCTGCATATAAGTCCATTTGCCAGTTACACCTATCTACCACTCTTTCAAATGTTGCTAGTGTTGTTAAATCTTCTTCAGTCCATGAGTTATAGGCAGTGAGCGTTTATCTTTCCAATATCATAATATCAGTCTTTTAGCAACCAAAAGGGCATGAAAAATCCATTTAAGTTGACCATGTGTTACGTTCCAAGAAGCAGGTAAGTAATTTAAGAGAACATTTACATCAGTAAATATTAAAGAGCTTTCCAATACAAAATTTATCCATACAATGACTTCCTCCCAAAAGGAGGCAGTCATTGGGCATTTCCAAAACATATGAATAAAAGAAGCATTGGCTGCATTACACCTCCAACAATTAGCTGAATTTGACAAGCCTTTACTAAAAAGATGTTGTGGCATCCAATAGACATGAAACAAAAGCTTTTGCTGAATAAGGCATAACCGAAGATCCATTGAAATGTCCGACACAGACCCCCAAACAGCAGTCCATTTATTAAGCAAAATAGAATGTTCCAACTCCCTGTTCCATTCCTGCTGTAAACCACTTGTGTCATATTTATTCATTGATAATAAATGTTTATAAACATGAATTATAGGTTGATACATCTGATCAGCTTCAATAAGCATTTCCAATAGCAAAGGAGACTCCGAGGCAGTCAAAGCAGCAGGACCAAATCTAGATACCAACAAATGTTTCAATTGCAAATATTGCCATTCTGCTGAAGCTGGCAGATCAAACTGGTCTCGCAAAATTGAGAATACCAAAAACTCATCATCAACCCCCACTAATTGATCTAAAGTAAAGATCATCTCATCTGTCCAGGTCCACCATAAAAACATTTTCTTGCCATTTCTTAAATCTGGATTTCCCCATAAAGTCAGTCTGGCATGGGAAAATGGATCAAAACGGAAGATCGGGTTACTGCTCATGAAACCGCCATGGAAGCTTCTCATAATATTTTGTCTGCTCGAATTTCTCAACTGGAGGCCTTCACACGTAGAGCGAATTTAAGTATCTTTGGTATTAAAGACGTGGCTACTGATATAGGTTTGGCTGAATTTGTGGATAAACTTTTGCATGAGCTATTGGCTTTACCATCTGATTTTCTACTTGATATTGAGCATGTATACCATGTTCCTGGTTCAATACATGGAACCAAAGGGACTTTTGGGACTGTTATTGTTCAATTTTCACGAGTCCCTACAAAAAATTATCTTATGTGTCTGGCAAGAGAACGAGGTGAGCTTCGGTGGGGACCAGCAAATCACAAGATTATGCTCTTTCCTGATTATACTAAGGAATTGCTGACAGAAGAAGGCAATTCACCAAGGCGAGAAGTTTGGCAAAGCAATTAGCCTGCAATATCATATTAAATATTCAGCTACATTTTGCATTCTTTTTGAAGACCAGATGAAAAGGTATTTAAATTCTGATGTTGCAGAGTCATTACTCACTGGTATTAAAACTGAAACAAGGAAACCAACTCTCTCAGCCTCCAGAGTTGGAATTTAGCCATCTTTATTGTTCTTTTGAAGTGCTGCTTGGGGTATAGCTGATAAGATGTTTAGGCAGTATGCCAGAGTAAATGTTTGCATATTTCTGTTTTCTTTCTCCTTTTTATGTTATATTGTAAGAAAATGCCTCTTTGTGTGTATGTGTGTGTACACATATAAATATATTTTTAGATATGATATTACTTAAAATATACAAATGGTTTGCTTTTGTTTTTTGTTTTTTATCTTTTTCTTAAATTTCTTCTTCTTCTTCTTCTTCTTATTATTATTATGGGATTATGATTATTACTATTCCTTGCTGGCTAAACCTTTAATATTTATTAATACGTGTTAATTGAATGGTAATATATGGCCAATGGAAATGGATTGTTTGCTCCCATTCCTTTGCTATAAGACTGAGGTTATGACACTGAAAGATAAGGTTCATGATTTGTGGTGCAGCGGACTGAAGATTTAATAATACCTGCAATGTTTGGAAGAGTTCTGTATAGTATAATTTGCAATTGGATTTATATTTGGATATTTGGTTTGTTCTTATTGAAGTTTAATATAATCCTTCCCCCCTTCTTTTGCTATCCTCCCCTTTTCCCCACTCAGAATACTGTAATGTTGGAAACTGATTCTGATTATGTTGTTGGTATCGTTTATTTCATTTATAAAAATAAAATAAAAATAAAAATAGATTTAAAAAAAGGAGAATGGATCAAACTGTAATTGACATGACATTATACACCAGACTTCCCTAACTGCCAAAATTGTGGGAGGAGCTCTGTTTACCTTAATATGCTGAGAACCTAATGCCATGCATTTAAAGAGAGGCTCCAGACAAGAAGATTCCAATACTGACCACGGAGGAAAATCTAATCTGAGTGGGAAAGACCAAAATTTAGTAGAGGCCAGCAAATAGGCCTGATGGTACATAGCTAGATCCGGAAAACCAAACCCACCTTCGTTAATTGGAGGTTGAATTCTTTTTAAAGATATTCTTGGTGGAGAGAATTCCCAAAAGAATTTATGAAACAAAGCATTGAGTTTTGGGAAATATTTGCCAGGTATAAGTATAGGGATCCCTCGTATAACATAAATAATTCGAGGTATGGTATTCATTAAGTTCACCCCATGAACTCATCTATCTATATCTCGTGAAGCACCATTAATCAACTTGTTTAAATTTAAACTAATCATTTAAGATATATCTCTAGGAATAATTATTCCCAAATAAGTAATAAACTCTGGGCACCATCGAAATTGCCAGTTGGCTAATACACTAGAGTATATCGTATGTCCAATAGGCATTATTTCTGCTTTGACCAATTAATTGAATAGCCGGACAATTCACCAAAGGTATTAATCAATTTCATCAAAGCTGGAACCGATGACTGGAGTCTTGAGATAAACAACAAAAGTTCATCAGCATAAAGACTAATTTTAAATTCTAATCCAAAATGGATGAATCCATGAATACTATTATTTTGTCTAATAGCACATGCCCGGGGTTCCAAACATAAATTAAATATCAGTGGGGAAAGTGGGCAACCTTGTCTAGTGCCCCGCCCTAGTAGAAAAAAAGCTGAAAATAAACCATTAGTCAATACTCTCGCTCTAGGAGCTGAGTACAAAATTTTAACCCAATTCAGAAATTCTATAAGAAAACCAAAATTAGTCAATGTAGTAAAAATAAATTTCCAATAAATTTTGTCGGCCTTTTCTGCATCCAAGGAAATGATGGCCACCTGATAAGTTCTTTCAGAGTTTAAGGCAACCAGATCAACAACTAATCTAAGATTATCAGCTCCTTGTCTATTTTTAATAAATCCCACCTGGTCTGGTCTAACCAATACAGCCATGACCTGTTGTAATCTATCAGCCAAGATTGCTGTTAATATTTTGATATCTACATTAATTAATGATATAGGTCGATAGTTTGCGCAATATGTATGGTCTTTGCCTGTCTTAGGAATCACAGTAATATAAGCATTATTTAATGATGAAGAAAGGGAGCCTACTTCAGAAATATGGTTATAGCGGTGATACAACTTTGGGGCTAAAAAGCTAAGATATGTTTTAAACCATTCAATTGGGAATCCATCTGGTCCAGGTGATATCCCAGTATTCATTTTCATTATTGCATTCATGATTTCCTCTAAACACAGAGGAGCTAAAAGGAGCTGTTGTTGTGAAGAATCTAAACATGGAAGATGAATCTGAGAAAAAAAAGCGTCCATATCTTGCACTGGTATCTTATTACTGGTACTATACAGATAAACATAAAACTTTAAAAATTGTGAGTTTATGTCTGTAGGAGAACTACTGTATATACTTTACCACTCTCATCTTTAATAGCTGAAATAACATTTTGATGTTGGTGCTGTTTAAGATGATGTGCAAGGATCTTACTAGGATGTTCACCATTTTCCCAATATTTATGTCGTAGACATGTCAGAGCAAACTCTGCCTGTTGTGAAAGGATATTATTCAACTCACATTTAGTATTCTGTAGCTCTTGATAAAGTTGGGCTGTAGGGGAAGTGGCAAACTGAGTTATGAGAAATTTCAGCTTCTTATTTAAATGCGTCTGTTGAGTTTTTTAAAACTTTTTTTGATAGGAAGCATAAGAGATAATTCGGCCCCTTATAAAAGCTTTACTAGCCTCATTGCACATGAACCTGCTGTGCCCTCGTTAGTACTGAAATACTCTGTTAGTTCAGCTAACATCTGGGTTTTAAACTTCTCATCATTAAGAAGTGAAACATTAAAACGCCAAAGACCGGAGGACCTAGGAGTATCAGAAAATTGCAGTTCCAAACAAACTGGGGTATGATCTGATGCTACCAATGTATCAAACTTGCAGTCTTTGATTTGACATGCTAAAGTTGTAGAAATCAAAAAATAGTCCAATCTAAAGCTAATATGGTGAACTGGTGAAATAAAAGTATACTCTCTGTCAGCAGGATGTAAAATTATCCAAGCATCAATTAAATGGTGTAGTGGCGAGAGTGTTGGACTAGGAGCTGGGAGATCCGGGTTCTAGTCCCCACTCGGCCATGGAAACTCACTGGGTGACTTTGGGCCAGTCACAGACTCTCAGCCCAACCCACCTCACAGGGTTGTTGTTGTGAGGATAAAATGGAGAGGAGGAGGATCATGTAAGCCGCCTTGGGTTCCCTGCAAGAGGAAAAAAGGCGGGGTATAAATGCAATAAATAAATAAACAAACAAACAAACAAACAAACAGACCATATTCCATCATATAAGCCTGAAGTGCCACGCAGACTGAGTCTTGGGAGAAGGTGTACTTCTATCTAACAAAGGATCTAAGACCTCGTTAAAGTCCCCACCCACAATCAGGTAATCATAGGTAATATCAACCAGTTTAGCAAAACAATCATGCAACATAGCCGGAGAATCAATATTTGGCCCATATACAGTGATCATAATAATTAATTTGTCCATATACCTTCCTACCAAGATCAAAAAATCACCCTCATTATCAAAAATCACCTGTTGAACTGAGATGGAAAGTCGCTTATGAATTAAAATCGCAACCCCTCTATACCGTGTTGAAGTGTCTGTGACATAGACCTCCCCAACCCAATCCTTTTGCAACATCTGCCGATCTGCAGCCATCAGATGAGTTTCTTGTAAGAAGGCCATGTCAACTTGGTAAGAACTCTTTTCAGTTTCTTTACATTTTGCAGCCCCTTGACATTCTATGAAGTCATATTAAACACTGAAAAAACAAAAGCAAATTGTTGTGTGTTGCTGGTTGTGTGTTGGGGAGGATTGGCATAATTTCCCTCAGCAATGTGGGTTGTGGGGGCATGTGAACCTGGCTATGGGTGGCTTGTTGCTGTGCAAAACAAGCCACCCAGAACCCATGGGCTGTTGTATGGTTCTGGGTGGCTTGTTACCTAGGGCAACAAGCCACCCTGGCCATATGCACACCACATGACGAGCTACACTGCTGAGGGTAATTATGCTAATCCTGCCAGGATTAGCATAATTACCTGCATGCACAGGTTGGTTAACAAGTCTTATTAACCACCCTGAACTGGGTCAATGTTTCATTTAGTATCAGCAGCAAAGTTCTTGATAGCTGCTGATACTAAAAAGTGGAAGGTCTGAAGAGGGACCTGGCTCTACTCCTCCATGCACTTGGGAGCCCTCTATGATTAGGACTTCCAAATGAATGGAGGAAACTGCACTCATACATCTGCCTCCACTTCGGATCTTTGGCCAAGGGATGGCAGTCATGGGCAGAGCAAAGTGGGCACATGTGATTTGTGGGGCAGGGCCAGCTGTGCAGCCCTTATTTATATTGTGATGGGTTTGGGGTTAGTCTAAATGACCTTTCAGGATCCATTACGGCCCAGCGCATCTGACTGCAAAGAGATTCAGGAACACTTCCAACTCTGTAACTCTTGACTCTAAAAGCCAAACTACACATTATGGGAACATAGTGGATAGGTGAGGCTTGTCTTTTTTTCTTATTCTAGTGTATGTGTGCATGGCCCCAATTTGGATCAGGACCACCATGCTCCAGGAGGGGACAGTTAAAACTTCTGCCACTATTTTTTTCCCCCTATCCTAAGATCCCACATTCGCAGGGGGTGGGTTAAAAAAAAGAAGAGGGGAAATCTCCACTGGCATCAAGGAGCTGTTTGTTCTTTTAAAAAAATTCCCTTGGGGGGGGGATGGGAGGGGATTTCACTGAAAAAATGTTGGGAGGAAGGTTTGACCCTGTCCTCCCAGTGCCTGGTGGTCCTGATTCAAATCAGGGCCACATGCACTTACACTAGAGTAAGAAAAATGACAAGCTCAGCTACATGCTATGCAATAAGTGTGATGTGTTGGCTCTGCTCTCAGATTTCTGTAGGTAGAGCTATCAGTGTGGGTGTCTTAAGGCTATAGCTATTAGGATCTGACAAAGGAGAGTTGATGGCTAGTAACACTCCGGTGATGTGTTTCAATGGGAGCCAGACTAGCGGGAAAGGAAGAGGTGATGGGCGGAGATGACTCCTCTTTCTTCCCTCCGCTAGACAAGGGGAGGGATTGAGTGAGATCTCTATGTGTATCAAGAAGTTAGTCCGTGCTGAAACTGGGTCTGAGAACGAGGCATATTTCTGACTGCGGGAAAACCTATGGCACACTGGGATCCCCTAAACATCTAATGGGGATCAGGAATCTGTTTGGGTGTTAATCCTCTGAACCGTCATCTTATACAGGCTTAGCCTGTTTTTGTTGTTTATTCGGTCAGTCGCTTCCGACTCTCCATGACTTCATGGACCAGCCCACGCCAGAGCTTCCTGTCGGCCGTCGCCACCCCCAGCTTCCCCAAGGTCGAGTCCGTCACCTCCAGAATATCATCCATCCATCTTGCCCTTGGTCGGCCCCTCTTCCTTTTGTCTTCCACTTTCCCTAGCATCAGCATCTTCTCCATCCTGTCTTCTCATTATGTGGCCAAAGTACTTCGTTTTGCCTTTAATATTGTCCCCTCAAGTGAGCAGTCATTTCCTGAAGTATGGACTGGTTTGATCTTCTTGCAGTCCAAGGCACTCTCAGAATTTTCCTCCAGCACCACAGTTCAAAAGCATCTATCTTCCTTCGCTCAGCCTTCCTTATGGTTCAGCTCTCGCAGCCATAGGTTACTACGGGGAATACCATTGCTTGAACTATGCGGACCTTTGTTGTCAGTGTGATGTCTCTGCTCTTCACTATTTTATCAAGATTTGTCATTGCTCTCCTCCCAAGAAATAAACATCTTCTGATTTCCTGGCTGCACTCAGCGTCTGCAGTAATCTTTGCACCTAGAAAGACAAAGTCTGTCACTGCCTCCACATTTTCTCCCTCTATTTGCCAGTTCAATCAAGCTGGTTACCATAATCTTGGTTTTTTCCTAACATAAGGAGGTTTAACTGCAACCCAGCTTTTGCACTTTCTTCTTTCACCTTAGTCATGAGGTTCCTCAACTCCTCCTCGCTTTCAACCATTCAGCTGTTTGGGTGTTAATCCTCTGAACCGTCATCTTATACAGGCTTAGCCTGTATATATACGTATATAAACCATGTATCACAAAACTGCCATACATCTCCAGTGTCTGCCTTCTAAGGAAACTGAACCCTGGGTAAGTGCTGGAACCCCTAAAACATCTACTGCTCAGAAGTGGGGTCACCTGCATAACGGTATATTAGCCCTGCATGAATACAACTTTGAAATCAAATTGAAGATGATGCTGGAGATCTGTGAAAAGGGTCTCCCACTGTTATTTTTTTTTTTTAAATGTAGACGCCATTTGCCCCTTCTCCCAAGTTTGTATCTGGACCATGCCACTGGAAGAGGGGAGCTGACCCTTTCTCCCAAAACATGATTAAAACCCCGCCTCTCCAAAGCTGGTGCGGGGAAAAAATATACAAATACCATATGGATATCAGTGGTGTAGTGTTACATTTTGAAATCCTGGTGTTCAGCATGGCAGTCCCCATAGGCACGCCCCCAAAGAGAGACCCCAAATGCAGGTAGCTGTGTTGATCCATATCAACAGACCTGTTCTAGCAGTTCTCATCTCCACCAGGAGCAGATCTTTTTGTAAAGTTAATGTGTATTACCTGATCATTTAAGACCAAGCCACCCCCACCCACCACAAAGACTTTGCATTAAACAGTTACCAGTTGTTTTCCGGGCCAAATTCAAGGTGTTGGTTTTGACCTTTAAAACCCTATATGGTTCCGGCCCAGCCTATCTTAAGGAGCGCCTCCAGCAACACCAGACAGGCCGCTTAACAAGATCAGCCTCGGATGGCCTTCTCTCTGTCCCATCAGCCAGGACAGCTAGACTGGTGGGGACGAGGGAAAGGGCCTTTTCTGTGGTGGCCCCCACTCTATGGAACTCCCTCCCTAGGGAACTCCGTCATGCCCCCTCTTTAATGAGCTTCCGTCGTGCATTAAAAACGTGGTTGTTCAGGCAGGCATTTGGGGTGGGTTAGGGTATTTTAGGAAATGTTTTTATTGTAGAATTTTATTGTTTTAAACTGTTTTATTGTATGTTGTACATCGCCCAGAGTGGCTGGGTGACCAGCCAGATGGGTGATTAATACATTTAATAATAATAATAAATAAATAAATAAAATTAAGGAACAATATATTGTTGCTGGGAAAATGCATCCCCCCCCCCCCAGCTACTGTGAGAGTTGCAACTAAGCTCAGATGGAACAAGGAATTCTGAGGGGGTGGGAGAGGACGTCCGCATCCCTGCTAATCCAAAAGTGCCGCATCCCTGCAAGCCCTGGCTCTGCTTTGCTACGCCACTGGTTTTAACTTGTGAAGGCAAAGAGCAGCTTTGCTGGGAGGTGCTATTTCACCGGGGACCTTCCAGAAAAACTGTGGCAACCCCAGTTGCAGGTGTTTTCTCATTTCTCCATGGAAGTATTTATACAAAGGTGAAAATATATCACTTTAAATGGCCTGCAATACCTGTAGTTAGACATACTGCACCCATCGCTATTATACTTGCTAACAAGGTGTAATAACTTAGCTGGATTCTGGTTCATTATCTTCTCCGAAGAAAAGCTAAAATTGTTCAGAGAGAGCCCTGCTGGATCAGACCAAGGGTCCATCTAGTCCAGCATTCTCTTAACATAAGAAGAGCCCTGCTGGATCAGACCAAGGGTCCATCTAGTCCAGCTTTCTGTTAACTTAAGGAGAGCCATGCTGGATCAGACCAAGGGTCCATCTAGTCCAGCTTTCTGTTAACTTAAGGAGAGCCATGCTGGATCAGACCAAGGGTCCATCTAGTCCAGCTTTCTGTTAACTTAAGGAGAGCCATGCTGGATCAGACCAAGGGTCCATCTAGTCCAGCTTTCTGTTAACTTAAGGAGAGCCATGCTGGATCAGACCAAGGGTCCATCTAGTCCAGCATTCTGTTCACACAGTGGCCAACCATCTGGACATGAGTGCAACAGCACCCTCCTGCCCATGTTCCCCATCAACTGGTGTATGTAGGCTTACTGCCTCTGATACTGGAGGTAGCATAAGGGGATCAGGACTAGTAGCCATTGATAGCCTTCTCCTGAAGGAATTTGTCTAACCCCCTTTTAAATCCATCCAAATTAGTGGCCATCACTACATCTTGTGGTAGCAAATTCCATAGTTTGACTATGCACTGTGTGAAGAAGTCCTTCCCTTTATCTGTCCTGAATCCCCCACCAATCAGCTTCATGGGATGACCCTGAGTCTTAGTATTATGAAACAGGGAGAAAAATGTCTCCGTATCCACTTTCTTCCTACCATGCATAATTTTGTACACCTCTATCATGTCTCCCCTTGTTGTTGTTGTTGTTGTTGTTGTTCAGTCGTTCAGTCGTGTCCGACTCTTCGTGACCCCATGGACCATAGCACGCCAGGCCTTCCTGTCCTGCACTCTCTCCCGGAGTGTGCTCAAGTTCATATTCATTGCATCCGTGATGCTATCTAGCCATCTCATCCTCTGCCGGCCCCTTCTCCTTTTGCCTTCAGTCTTTCCCAGCATCAGGGTCTTTTCCAGGGAGTTTTCTCTTCGCATTAGGTGGCCAAAATATTGGAGCTTCAGCTTCATTATCTGTCCTTCCAATGAGCACTCAGGGTTGATTTCCTTTAGGATGGACTGATTTGACCTCCTTGCAGTCCAGGGGACTCGTAAGAGTCTTCTCCAGCACCACAGTTCGAAAGCATCAATTCTTCGGCGCTCAGCCTTCCTTATAGTCCAGCTCTCACAGCCATACATTACTACTGGGAAAACCATAGCTTTGATTAGACGGACCTTTGTCGGCAAGGTGATGTCTCTGCTTCTTACTATGCTGTCTAGGTTGGCCATAGCTTTCCTCCCAAGGAGCAAGCGTCTTTTAATTTCATGGCTACAGTCACCGTCTGCGGTGATCTTGGAGCCCAAGAAAGTAAAATCTGTCACTGCTTCCATTTCTTCCCCTTCTATATGCCAGGAAGTGATGGGGCCAGATGCCATGATCTTCGTTTTTTTAATGTTGAGTTTCAAACCAGCTTTTGCACTCTCCTCTTTCACCCTCAACAAGAGGCTCTTGAGATCCTCTTCGTTTTCTGCCATTAGGGTGGTATCGTCTGCATATCGGAGGTTATTGATAATTCTCCCAGCAATCTTAATTCCGACCTCTGATTCATCCAACCCGGCATTTCTCATGATGTACTCTGCATATAAGTTAAATAAGCAGGGTGACAATATGCAGCCTTGTCGTACTCCTTTCCCAATTTTGAACCAATCGGTTGTTCCATGTCTGGTTCTTACTGTTGCTTCTTGACCCTCGTACAGGTTTCTCAGGAGACAAGTAAGGTGGGCTGGTACTCCCATCACTTTAAGAATTTGCCATAGTTTGTTGTGATCCACACAATCAAAGGCTTTAGCGTAGTCAATGAAGCAGAAATAGACGTTTTTCTGGAATTCTCTTGCTTTCTCCATGATCCAGCGAATGTTGGCGATTTGATCTCTAGTTCCTCTGCCTCTTCTAAACCCAGCTTGTACTTCCTGTAGTTCTCAGTTCGCATACTGCTGAAGCCTAGCTTGTAGGATTTTGAGCATCACCTTGCTGGCATGTGAAATGAGGGCAATTGTGCGGTAGTTTGAACACTCTTTGGCGTTGCCCTTCTTTGGAATTGGAATGTAAACTGACCTTTTCCAGTCTTGTGGCCATTGTTGAGTGTTCCAGATTTGTTGGCATATTGAATGCAGCACTTTAACAGCATCATCTTTTAGGATTTTAAATAGCTCGGCTGGAATACTGTCATCTCCGCTAGCTTTGTTGTTACTAATGCTTCCTAAGGCCCACTTGACTTCACTCTCGAGGATGTCCGGCTCAAGTTCAGTGACCGCACTATCATGGCTATCAGGGACATTCAGATCTTTCCTGTATAGTTCTTCTGTGTATTCTTGCCACCTCTTCTTAATCTCATCTGCTTCTGTTAGGTCCCTGCCTTCCTTGTCCTTTATCATGCCCGTCTTTGCACAAAACGTTCCCTTGAGATCTCCAATTTTCTTGAAGAGATCTCTAGTCTTTCCCATTCTGTTGTTTTCCTCGATTTCTTTGCATTGTTCATTTAAGAAGGCCTTCTTGTCTCTCCTTGCTATTCTCTGGAACTCTGCATTCAGTTGGGTATATCTTCCCCTTTCTCCCTTGCTTTTCGCTTCCCTTCTTTCGTGAGCTACTTGTAAAGCCTCATCAGACAGCCACTTGGCTTTCTTGCATTTCTTTTTCTTTGGGATGGATTGAGTTGCTGCCTCCTGAACAATGTTACGGACCTCCGTCCATAGTTCCTCAGGCACTCTGTCTATCAGGTCTAATCCCTGAAATCTATTCCTCACCTCCACTGTATATTCATCAGGGATATGATTTAGGTCATACCTGAATGGTTTAGTGGTTTTCCCGACGTTCTTCAATTTAAGCCGAAATTTTGCAAGAAGCAGCTCATGATCTGAGCCACAGTCAGCTCCAGGTCTTGTTTTTACTGACTGTATGGAGCTTCTCCATCTTTGGCTGCAAAGGACATAATCAATCTGATTTCGATATTGACCATCTGGTGACGTCCATGTGTAGAGTCGCCTCTTGTGCTGTTGGAAAAGAGTGTTTGCTATTATCAGCATGTTCTCTTGGCAAAACTCTATTAGCTTTTGTCCTGCTTCATTTTGTACACCAAGGCCATGCCTGCCTGTTATCCTGGTGATTTCTTGACTTCCTACTTTAGCATTCCAATCCCCTATGATGAAGAGGACATCTTTTTTTGGTGTTAGTTCTAGAAGGTGTTGTAGGTCTTCATAGAACCGATCAACCTCAGCTTCTTTGGCCTCAGTGGTTGGGGCATAGACTTGAATTACTGTGATGTTGAATGGTTTGCCTTGGATTCGTACTGAGATCATTCTATCGTTTGTAAGAATGTACCCCAGGACTGCTTTTCCCACCCTTTTGTTGACTATGAGTGCTACTCCATTTCTTCTCAGGGATTCTTGCCCACAGTAGTAGATATGATGGTCACCTGAATTAAATTTGCCCATGCCTGTCCATTTTAGTTCGCTGATTCCCAAGATGTCGATGTTCAATCTTGCCATCTCATGTTTGACCACCTCCAGCTTACCTTGATTCATTGATCTGACATTCCAGGTTCCTAAACAATATTGTTCTTTACAGCATCGGATTTTCTTTTCACCACCAGACACATCCACAGCTGAGTGTCCTTTCGGGTTTGGCCCAGCCGCTTCACTCTTTCTGGCGCTACTTGGAAATACCCTCTGCTCTTCCCCAGTAGCATATTGGACACCTTCCGACCTGAGGGGCTCATCTTCCGGCGTCATATCTTTTAGCCTTGTGATACGTTCCATGGGGTTTTCTTGGCAAGAATACTGGAGTGGGTTGCCATTTCCTTCTCCAGTGGACCACATTTTGTCAGAACTCTCTGCCATGACCTGTCCGTCTTGGGTGGCCCTGCATGGCATAGCTTATGGCTTCACTGAGTTACGCAAGCCCCTTCGCCACAACAAGGCAGTGATCCATGAAGGGGTGTCTCCCCTTACTTGCCTTTTTTCTAAGCTAAACAATCCTAGCTATTGTAACCTTTCCTCATAGGGGAGTTGCTCCAGCCCCTTGATCATTTCAGTTGTACACACAGTGGCCAACCAGCTGCCCATGGGAAACCCACAAGCAGGACATGAGTGTAACAGCACATTCCTGGCCATGTTCCCCAGCAACTGGTGTACATAGGCATACTGCAGTGTTCATTAAATTGTGCTAGCAGGACTGACCACTAGAGTAACGGGAAGCTAGTGTTTCCTAGGGCAACCCAAGAATCTAGCCAAAAGTAATGTGTCCAGAACAGGACAGGTCAGTGGAGTTCCATAGGTTCTGTAAGCTCTGCTGACTTGACAGGGAAGCAGGGTTGCATCAGGGAGCCACGCCCTACTGCTGCTTTGCATTTCGCTAGCATGGAAAGCGGCCCAATGCCACACAAGAGCCTATTCACATAGAACGTGTTCACCCTGACTGTTTCTCCAGATCAAGTCGTTTTTTAAAACATAGGAACAGGCCAAATTTACTTTGTTTTTCTGGTGAATTGGCACCCTTAATCCAGTGTGGATTAGCGATGCTATTGAAGATTTATTCCTGTCTATTAAAGGGTGTGGGTACTAGCACTTTTCTTCCAATTTCATGTTACAGCTACCACAGTAGGGAGTTATACTCCCCGAGAGATAGTTCGGTGTTAACAGAAACAGTTCTTACTGGAAAATAAAGCTGACATTCCAGGCATTCCACAGAAATAAGCAGTGAAGGGGAAGATGCAGATGTTTCCAAGCAACTGATCCTGGTCTCCCACATGGAGATAATTGGCTAGGGCTTCACATTTCTTTGGGAGTAAGTACCATCAAACTCAGTGGAACCCATTTCCAAGCAAATCTGCTTAGATTGACGCTGCAGGGCGGTCCTGGTCAAATGAAGCATCTCCTGTTCTCTTGTAACTTTGCGTGGGAAGAAAAAAGGAAACCATTTCTGAGCATGAAGTAAAATGAATGAAGACAACCCCCTCCCCCCAGCTGTTAACATAGGTATATTAAGATGTACATTCTCCAGGAAAAAGATGAGTATAAAACCACAGTAAATGTGCGTGTACCGCAGCCTGATCCTACACACATCTACTGGAAAATAGGTTCCACTGAATTCAGTGGGATTTAGTCTTAAGTAAATGTGCACAGGATTGCAGATTTTATTTGTTTAGAAAAATTATGATATTTTCAAAGAGAGGGAACAAAATGTAAATGTGAAATATAAGGTAAACATCAATAACATACAAAGAACAAAACGGATGCAGGGGCAAATCCTGATCATAAAAACAACTACTACCAATAAAAAGCTTAAAAAAAAGAACAATTTGGTATTTGTGTAAAATATATATTTAAAATATTCACAAACATCAATGCAGGAATATTTACAACTGTCCTGTAAGGTACATAGGAAGCTGCCTTCTACTGACTCAGACCATTGGTCCATCTAGCCCAGTAGTGTTGACACTGACTGGCAGTGGTTCTCCAGGGTTTCAGGCAGGAGTTTTTCCAGCCCTACCTGGAGATGCCAGGGATTGAACCAGGGATTTCCTGCATGCAAAGCAGGTGCTCTATCCATATTAAAGATCTGAGGCTTAGACTAAGAATAGTTGCTTGCTGAAAACCATCTAGGCAGATTGCGGCTGAGTTGATATTTGAATGTAGACTTCACAACTCCACTCAATGCATGTTTCCTTGTAAGGATGTCCCACTGAGTTCAGGTAAGTGGGCATAGGACTGTAGCCTCAGTTACAATGTTACACCACGTGCTGCTATGGGATATCAAGGGGCATTTAAAGGTACTATGTCATTACATTGTTTAGTCAGTAGGTGGCACTGGACTTAATTGATTCTGTGTGTAGTGGGCTAGTGGCTTCTTGATACAGCTTTTGAAATCTGTATCTTCAATGTCTAGGATTGCAAACTCCATGCCCCCCCCCCCGCCTGCCCGCCCGCATTATTACATTGTTGTTGTTGTTCAGTCGTTCAGTCGTGTCCGACTCTTCGTGACCCCATGGACCATAGCACGCCAGGCCTTCCTGTCCTGCGCTCTCTCCCGGAGCGTGCTCAAGTTCATATTCATTGCATCCATGATGCTATCTAGCCATCTCATCCTCTGCCGGCCCCTTCTCCTTTTGCCTTCAGTCTTTCCCAGCATCAGGGTCTTTTCCAGGGAGTTTTCTCTTCGCATTAGGTGGCCAAAATATTGGAGCTTCAGCTTCATTATCTGTCCTTCCAATGAGCACTCAGGGTTGATTTCCTTTAGGATGGACTGATTTGACCTCCTTGCAGTCCAGGGGACTCGTAAGAGTCTTCTCCAGCACCACAGTTCGAAAGCATCAATTCTTCGGCGCTCAGCCTTCCTTATAGTCCAGCTCTCACAGCCATACATTACTACTGGGAAAACCATAGCTTTGATATTATTACATTACCATGCTGAGAAAAGCTGCACCATTTGAACTGATAATTATATATTTGAATTTAATCTTTAAATTAGTCTTCTCTAAAGCTCAGATCAAAGTTATTCTTTGAAGGTCCGACATTCATGGATCTCATGCCTGTGAGAAGCATGGGTCCTAATCAGGCTCAATACACAAAATTAGTATCTTTTGCAACACTATGCCAGCCATCTCGTAGTAAACAAAACGATGCTTTAATTTATTCAGTCCAACATTAATTGGACTTGCATTGCTAAGCTGAGTGGTCGCAGGGTTATAGTTTCTTCCTAGGAGCATGGCAGTGAATGTTAAGCAGGTACCTATGCCAGCTCTTTGGCTTGCTGGTGGTGAATATTTTCTTCCTTGTCAAGCCTCATAATCACACTATCATTTGAGGAATCACACCCTGAAAGGCCTTTTAAATGAATGGGTATATTAAGATGGTTCTGGCCCACTATAAACGCAGGAAGATCAAATAAGGGAACATGAAAGCTTTAAAGCCACACAAAATGATTTGCAATAAAGGAAAAGCCTTTTATTATAAGCTCTGAAGGAATAGGATTCTTTATTGCTTATCTAAAAGGGAGCAGTCGTGGGACTGGGCATACTTCTCTTGAAAACTAGTCCAGATTTTGGTAGGGTGGCCACTTGCATGCCAAACAAGAGGAAACGCATTACTAAAAAGGCAGACAAAAGAGAGCGCACTTTTGCATAAAATTTGCATATGCCAATTGATACGTAAAGATACACATTTAGACATAATTTCTATAATTTAAATAGAAATGCAACACATCTCACCATAGTGGGGAAGAGTGACCAGGGTCAGATATACACTCATGCTTTTTATCATTATTGCAGTGCAGTGCTAACTGTTGGGGCATATGACACTGTCCATATATTGCTTTTCTATTGGCATTTCCTGCTTTTTATTCCATATTATCCCAAACCTAATTTGCAATGAATATAGCCTTTTTATCGCTTCAGTTGCACAGTACGTGCAGTTGTGTGTCCTAGCTGCATGCTCTCAGTGTCTGTCTTGGGTGTGTTCTAACATTCAGTGTATTTCTGATAGCCGATTGCTGCGAAGTGGGCATGTGTTGTAGTTTTCAGCAGGTTCACCTTTACTTGTTAGGGTGGTTCTCCGTGTGGTCTCCACCTCTTCACACAGTGTTCAGAAGTCCTTTCCTAGCTGCTTTTTTTTTTTTAAGTAGGCTTTTACCTGCGCAGCATCGTAGTTGCGCAGAAGCGCACACACCTATCCACAGTACTAATTTGCACATGTAAAAATAAATAAATGGTGATGCAACACAGGATTTTGTGGAGAACATGTGATTGAGGGGATGTGACCATCAGATGACTACCCTATTGTTGCCGTATGAGTGCTCACTCACAAAGAAAAAGCGATGGGCTCCCGTCAGGGAGAAGGAGACACTTGCACATAATGACCGGCAGGGTTCTCTGATTTCAGAAAACAGCTTGCTGTTCTGCTCGCAAGTGTAAGCCAAGCCAGGGGCTCTAGGGGAATCCGGCAAGCCCAAAGAGGGCTGGATTTTGCTGTGACTGCCATCCAAGTATCCACTTGCCATACATCTGACAGTGAAGGATCCCAAAGAAGGGCATCAGAAGTGGAATGAAGTTTGGAGGGAGGCTTATATGGAGGGAGACAATTCTAAATATGCAATGTTCCCCTTAATATGAGCTTGCATTTCATAGTTAAGGAGATGGTGAGGCTGTATAGATCGTATGTGTTTATATTCTCTAGCTCTTGCAGTCCTATACATGTCTACTCAAAACTAAGCTCTGATGACTTTCTATGAGACTTTCTTCCAGGTAAGTGTGTATAGGTCTTACTCAGTAGTAAGTTCCATTGAGTTCAATGTGGCTTACTCCCAAGTAAGTGAGTGCCCAGGATTGGGGCCTTGAGAAAACATTACAGCTCCAGTTAAGCTACCAGGAGAATGGGGGGGGGGGAAGGGTGGAGGAAGGGTGGGGGAAGGCAGTGTGTGTAAAGGCACTCAGTTGTGATCCTTAATTTTTTTTTAAAAGCCAAAGCAGGGGATAGAAGGAGGACCAAGGCTGACGCAGCTGAGCTTCCCAGATCAGACAAGAGCCAGCACCTTCAGCCCTCTGCTGGTGAGTGATAAAACTTCCAGTGCTAAGGAAGCTATGCTTATCAGTAGCAGGAAGACCAGATGGGGGCATCTAGAGCTGTGATTGGACAGGAGGGAAATACAAACACTGCCGTATATGGACAGGCATGGGAGGGGACTATGACCTTATAAGGTAATGAACATGGAACATGCACATGAATGGGAAATACTGGGATATCAGGGTATTGAAAGCGGGAGAACGGAAGTGGGAAATTCCGGTCCCCATTTGAGGCGGGTCCTGAGTAGTATGAAAGAAGAGTGGTGAAACCTTAGTGGAAATGAAAAAAAAAATTAAGTGTAGATTGGCCCTTAGACTAAAACTCCCATCATCCCTGACCACTGGCCATGCTGGCTGGGGCTGATAGGAATTCTAGTCCAAAACATCTGGAGGGTACCAATTTGGGAAAGCCTGGCTTAGTGGCAAGACACTAAATGGCCCAAGACATTTAGCTGCCTGAGGCAGAAAACAAGATGGCACTCCCTTCCGTTCCATGCCCCAAATCAACTGGACTGGCAGATGAATCCATCTTCAACATTGATGATGGGACAGCGTCTTCCACCACACCTGAAGGCAGCAGGCTAACCTAGGGGGTGAAGAGCAGGCCCACAGTTCTTTTCTCCAACACCTTGCTACCACCTCCCAGAATCTGCTGCCTGAGGCAACTGCTTCACTCTGTTTAATGGCAGAGTTGGCTCTGTGTAGTGGTTTCATAAGATACCCCTTGTTGGTTTTGCAGTTGGCATTTAGCAACGTGAGCGGAGAGGAAAAGAAAGCTCTATTGATTGGTCTACACTGATTTTTTTTTTAAGCAAATAAGGTGGTACATAAATGTGAATAATAAATAACAATAATTTTTAAAATAACATTTTAAGAAGGATGCAGACAAACTGGAGAGGGTCCAGAGGAGGGCAACAAAGATGATCAGGGGACTGGAAGCAAAGCCCTATGAAGAGAGACTGAAAGAACTGGGCATGTTTAGCCTTGAGAAGAGAAGACCGAGGGGAGATATGATAGATAGCGCTCTTCAAGCATTGAGCAGGGGGTTGGACTCGATGGCCTTGTAGGCCCCTTCCAACCCTACTATTCTATGATTCTATAAACAAACATGTATTGTGGTGCAGCTAGGTAATTTTGGAACTTGGACTTAATAGTATGGGGTACGGTGGGGGTGGATTTAGACAGCTATGTCAACTACTTCCGTTGTAGACAGCTATGTCTACAACTAACATTTAATTTCTCTCCACTTCTCCCCTGCCACTCACCATCATTCCATGCTTTGTAACTGTTTCACTTAGAAAAAAAAACGTTGCGGAGAAGCCCCAATTCTGTGAGGATAACGTCTTAATTTAAAAAAAAACCAGCTGGAGCGGGGGATAGGAGGGGGTAAAACTTAGTCTCCTTTCAGGGGATAGAACATCCCCCTGCTCAATGCAGGAAGCCTGATTCCCAGACGGTCGCCCATCCAACTACTGACTGGGGCTGACCCTGCTTAGCATCTGAGATCAGACAAGCGTGCACAGGAAAACAGCAGGAAAACACCACAGCGCTCAAGTGTGAACCGAGCTTGCGCATTCGATGAAGCACTGCAACGGGGAAAATGGGTGAGTGTGAATAATCACGTTTTAGTGCGAGAGCGTTTAACCTGATGGGACACCGAATTCATTGCGATGGCAGGCGCAATGTAGATCGGCCCTAGGAGTGGGAGTGGGGACAAATGTATTAGTTCTTCCCCACTCCATTGCTTTTCCCGTTGCCCTCTATGTGTGGAGAGTGACTGTCTGCAGTGGGGAGTCTCCTCAATCCGTGGAGGCTCTCCACACAGTTTAGAACTCCCACTCCTTATGTGTAGACCCTATACAGTTTTAGAACAGCTGAAGTGGTCTAAAGAGAAGTGGAGATCTTGCACGATGTCATGACTTTGTGCACAGATGATTGCTTGTGTACATTTCAGGTGAAGCAATATGTTTGCAAGTCATTCCCTGAACGAAGGATACTTTTAAGCAGGAATTGCTTCTCAACTGGTAATGAAGAGATTCTCTCCCCCACCCTTCCCTAAATAATATTTTCAGTACATCACTTTACTACATGGAGCTAAGCTGCCCTCTAGTGAAAAAGAGTAGCTCAAACCACTGTTTAACTCCAATAAGCTATATTGTACAAAACAAGTACTAGTTCCCCTCTACTCAGCGCAGGATAGGCTTCATCTTGAGTACTGTGTCCAGTTCTGGGCACCACACTTTAAGAAGGATGCAGACAAACTGTAAAGGGTTCAGAGGAGGGCAACGAAGATGATCAGGGGACTGGAAACAAAGCCCTATGAGGAGAGACTGAAAGAACTGGGCATGCTTAGCCTTGAGAACAGAAGACCGAGGGGAGATATGATAGCACTCTTCAAGTACTTGAAAGGTTGCCACAGAGAGGAAGGCCAGGATCTCTTCTCGATCATCCCAGAGGGCAGGGCACAGAATATCGGGCTCAAGTTACAGGAAGCCAGATTCCGGCTGAACATCAGGAAAAATTTCCTGACTATAATTGCGACTATTGTCGCAATACGACAATGGAACCAATGACCTAGGGGGGTAGTGGGCTCTCCCACGCTGGAGGCATTCAAGATGAAGCTGGACAGCCATCTGTCAGGGATGCTTTGACTTAGATTCCTGCATTGAGCAGGGGGGTTGGACTCAATGGTCTTATAGGCCCCTTCCAAACCTACTATTCCATGATTCTATGAACAAACGCAGGCCAGGGCTTTGCACATAAAGGTCACACAATCCAGGGAAGTCTCCAACTACTATGGCCAGTTTGGGTGGCTAGTGACTTTATACATGTATGTATTGACTTTTTAAAAATTAGGCCATCTTCAGTATTGTTTCTTCCAAGGCAGTTGTCAAAGATACAATACATATTAACAATAAAATAATTTTAAAAAACCAATACAAAAGCAGCAGCAATACAAAACATAAGATAATAGCAGCAGATGAAAACTTTAACAATTCTTCAGCCACACAATGGCCAGGTCCGCATGATCAGCAGGGGAAAAGAAGCCACTGTGGCTTCTTCCACCACCTCCATGCATGCTGCTTGCATGCCCACCATTTACCTAATTTCCCGCAATGTGGCGCAGGTTATCGTGTTGTCCGAACCTGGTGAAGTATGCGGTGGGGCTGGCCTCTAAACCATCCTACAATCTGGTGGTTTAGAAGACACCTCTGTCACGCACCTCGCTGGGTTCAGATGACACAATAACCTGCGCCATGTTGTAGGTAATTAGACAAATTAGGCTCTCCCACACTGGAGGCCTTTAAGACGAGGCTGGACAGCCATTTGTCAGGGATGCTCTGACTTGGATTCCTGCATTGAGCAGGGGGTTGGACTCGATGGCCTTGTGGGCCCCTTCCAGCCCTACTATTCTATGCTTCTATGATTCTATGAAATGGTGGGCACACAAGCAGCATGCATGTGGCCGGGCCCCCACTGATTATGTGAACCTGGCCATTAAAAGGTCACAAATTAGAACGCCCAGGAAACATATGTTTTCTTGAACTGCTTTCCACCCTCCCACTGTCCACTCCCACCCAACATAGCATCAGAGTATATTTTTGAAATGTTGTGGAATTTTGGAGTTCAAGTTCACTGTGTAGGCTGTGTCTGAAGTAGCTCCTTAGTATGTGGTCAGTAGAATTTTTACCTGGCATGCTGGACACAGTATTGTTACGTGCGTGTGCCCCACCTCTGAAAAGCAAGGCGTTTAAGGGGTATGGTGATCCTACAGGGCTCAGTTTTCTTTGGAAGATGTCACAGGAGGATTATGGCATTCTGTAATATTTCATGGTGAAAAGGAGAGACAAAGTCCCAGGATGTAAAAAATAAAGTTTTATACCTTGGAGTATCTCAATGCATTTCGGCCCTATACCATATATTTTAAAACATCTTATTAAACTCCATATACATATTGCAACTGTGCCTGTGTATACTTACTGAATTTTTAAAATGTTGCCTGCAGAGATCTCTGAAAAATTTATGTCTCCAAGGTTAAATCCTGGCATGATTAGCAAACAGCAATTTATATACATTCTCTTAACTCATCTCAGCTCATAGACACAGTTGCAACATGTATATGAAGTTTAATAAGATATTTAAAAATGTTTTGTTTATAAATGTAAACCAATGTGTTTTATTGTCCACTTTTATACAGCCCCTGAAGAAGGCCCAGAAATATATGGTACCGGGCCAAGATGCGCTGGGCTACTCTGAGGAATACAACTTTATTTTTTACATCCTGGGACTTGTCTCACCTTTTCAGTGTGTGGTTTTGGATATTTTCCAGTTTTGTCTGACTTTGATTCTGTAATATTTGCATTTATTTACAAATATACAAGTTAAGCATAAAGGGGGCAGGGCTCACAGCATTTATTCCAATGGATGTCCCAAAGTTCACTGCTTCCCATACAACAGATTTCCAATGGATGTCCCAAATACTAGTAGCTTCCAGAGTCTAAAACTCAGCCTCTCTGTGTGTCTCTTTCTGACTCACTCCAAAAGCTGCAGGTTTCTCCTTTGTCTTGTGCTTACACACAGACCTGACTCACCCCTCCCCCTGTCTAGCGTGTGTGGGGAATAAGGATGAGTCATCTCTGCCCATCACTTATGCCTTCATGGACCATCTTTGCTCCCACTCAGACCAACACCTGAATGTTGCATGCTGGGTTCACACAACATGACAACCCACACTCCAGGTTGAGTATGGGCTGAGTGTGGGTTGTTGTGTTGTGTGAACCCAGCCACACTAACAACCCATGGTTTGTTAATCACAAACAAACCACGAAGAGAACTGATGCTTTGTTGTTGGGTTGTGAACTGGGGGATGTTTGTGGTTAACAAACCATGGTTTGTTAGCATGGCTGGGTTCATAGAACACAACAACCCATGCTTCAACAGCAATTCACACTCAACCCATACTTTACCATGAATGTGGGTTGTCATGTTGTGTGTCTATCAACAGTCCATTGTCAGGCCTAATATCTCTATTCTCAGAAATCTTAAGAGTCAAGAATGACAGTTGAGAGTTGGAAGGAATCCCTCAAAGGACATCCAGCACCCCAAACATTCAACAATATGTTAGGTAATGAGTCTATGAAAAAGTAATGCAGGGAAACATAATGCCAACTCAGTTATTGCAGAGATGTGATGAGAACATAAGAAGAACGCTACTTGATCAGCCTTATCTAATCTTGCATCCTGCCTCCCATACTGGCTAACCAGATGCCTTTGGGAAACCTACAAACAGGAAATAGCCCTCTGCCTTTGCTCCTCAGTAACTAGTAGATAGGAAGCTGCTTTTCTTGTTTTCTTTGTCCCTCCTCATCCCTTTTTCCTTTTGTGTCATGTCTTTTTAGCTGGTAAACCTGAGGGCAGAGTGTCTTGTTTTTATTGGTCTGTAAGCCACTCTGGGAGCCATTTTGGCTGAACAGTGGTGTATAAATGAAAAAAGTTAGACCAGTGGTCCATATAGCTTGGTATTGTCAACACAGACTGGGAGCAGCTCTCTATGGAGTTTCAGACAGGAGTCTTTCCCAGACCTGCCTGCAGTTGCCAGGGATAGAACCTGGGACCTTCTGTCAGGGTGGAAACTGAGCCCAGAGAGCCTCGGAGCAGTTCGGATTCTGAGGAGGAACAGCAATCCGTGGGAGAGGGGCCAGCTCATCCCTCACAAGCTCAGCACCTGGCAAAGATTCCTCCTGCCAGCATTCCTAAGATAGATAGTGACCCTGGCAGTGAGGGAGTGCGGGAGGGGGGCTTCTTAGACGCTCGACGCAGACGCAGGGAGCAACGAGCAATGGAGGATGCGGAAAGGAGGCATAGCGCCCGTTTGGCATGCAAGCAACGGCCGCCTCCCATGGACCCAAGGGAAAGAGGGAGGATCTCTCCCTAGCCCATAAGTTCTGGGTCTTCAAGTGACTCTCTTTCAAACGGGGATCAACTGCCTACTTGAAGCTTAGGCCTTGCTTTAGTTGCTGGTGATTAGCATCTGAAAGAGTCATTAAGTTGTAAAAGGATTAAAGCTTTGAAAAGAAATCCTTTCATCTGTGTCTTGAGTTGGCTATTGGAATCTCTACTGAGAGAGGCCGCCAAGGTGCTCCTGACAGCTTCTGCATGCAAAGCATGAGCTCTTCCATGGAGCTAAAGCCCTTCCCAAAGCTACTAACTTAGAGGCAGCCTGCCTTTGATCCTGGAAGTAGCATATAGCCATCATAGCTAGCAGTCACTGGCTGTCTTATCCTTCATTAACTTGTCTAACCATCTTTTAAAGACACCTAATTTGGTGGCCATCACCAAACCTTGTGACAATAAATTCTGTAGTCTAACTATGGGGTGTGTGAAGAACTACTTCCGCAATACGTACAGAAGTGAGCAAAGCCTTTGAGCTGGACACATCCAAAATAGATTTCAGTGTTTGGGGAAAAGAGAGATGTATTCAGAACAATGCTGAATGTAGGTTTTTCTTAGGATGAAGCAAGATGCGACATGGCAGATGCGTGACTGAGTCTCCCAATGTGTTTTTCTTTTGTTAAAAGCAGCCAGGGGGCAGGGAAGCCAATTTGGATCAGGGTTGTGGCACTGGGGGAAATGCATTATTTAACACTTTCCTTCCTTGTCCACAGGAAGCTGCCTTATACTGAGTCAAACCATGGGTCTTTATCTATTGTACATTATTTGGCAGCTGTTCTCCACAGTTTCTGTCAGGAGTCTTTCCCCAGCCTTGGAGATACAATGGACTGAACCTTCTCCATGCAAAGCATGTGCTCTACCACTGATCACCCCTGAAGTTGCTACTACCCACAGCTTGGGGTGAGGACAGCTTCTTCTTTCATGTATACCTCACTCTTAAGCCAAAAAGGATCCCAGAGTGGCTTACAGATAGGAGTGTGGGAGACCCTTCACCCCAGTATTTTGGAATGAAGCCTGGCATCCAGTGCAGAGAAAAATCCGGAGGGCATGCATCTCCAGCTGGAATGGGTGAAAAGGTCCAAGCAAGCAATCGTGTCATGAGGTCATGGATTTCTGGTCAAATACCCAGAGTACGATCTAGGAATATGACCTGATTCGTGACACTAAAACTGAGTGCCTTATGATCATTAGATGAGGGAACAGGGATCAGGAATTAGGTGTGAATACACCCCAGGCAAAGAGTCACGTACCCCCAAGGTGTTGTTGAGATCTCCACTCTTTACAGCAATAGAGGAGGAGTCCCAGCCTGATTAGATTTGGAAAAAAGACCTCTGATGTGTCAAAAGTAGTACTCCTTCAAGATTCATTCCACCCAGGGACATGTTTCCTTTTGTCTAAACACTATAAAAACCCAGGGCTCAAATCCCTGTTGTTCCTGGCCTCCCTAACCATCTGGGAATCACATGTTTCTGGTTTCCCCCAAGGTCCTGGTACCTGGCAAGCTCTGTGTTCCTGGTCAGATTTGTTGACTCTTGCTCTGTTTGCTGAAATCACTGTCAACAAGCCACGGAACGAGGGGCCTGTCAAACTTTTCCCCTGAGAACAGCTTGCTCTGACTGCCTGTGTTCCCAGTTTTGATGAAACGGTGACCAGCACTCTACAGATTGTAGCTTCCAGCCAGTTTAAAGGGTATGAGTTTGTCCGTATTCCATATTTGTCCATATTTGTATTGTTATTGTAGTTTTAAAATTGTTTTTAATAGTGTATTTAAATGTATTTGTTTTGTTGTAGTTGAAATTGTCCTTAACAGTGTTTTAATATTGCATTTAAATGTGATTTTTATATTTGTATGTGAACTGCTTGATTTTTTATTATTAAGTAGTATATAAGTATTATTATTAATAAATAAATAAATATTCAGCATTTTCCCAACAGCCTATAAAACTGCTTAATGAAAAATAGACTCTGATACTTACTTTATGCATCTGAAACAAATTAGTGCTAACATGGCCATAGGAAATAATTTTGTTGTTGTTGTTCAGTCGTGTCCGACTCTTCGTGACCCCATGGACCATAGCACGCCAGGCCTTCCTGTCCTGCGCTCTCTCCCGGAGTGTGCTCAAGTTCATAGTCATTGCATCGGTGATGCTATCTAGCCATCTCATCCTCTGCCGGCCCCTTCTCCTTTTGCCTTCAGTCTTTCCCAGCATCACGGTCTTTTCCAGAGAGTTTTCTCTTCGCATTAGGTGGCCAAAATATTTGAGCTTCAGCTTCAGTATCTGTCCTTCCAATGAGCACTCAGGGTTGATTTCCTTTAGGATGGACTGATATGACCTCCTTGCAGTCCAGGGGACTCGTAAGAGTCTTCTCCAGCACCACAGTTCGAAAGCATCAGTTCTTCGGCGCTCAGCCTTCCTTATATTCCAGCTCTCACAGCCATACATTACTACTGGGAAAACCATAGCTTTGGTTAGACGGACCTTTGTCGGCAAGGTGATGTCTCTGCTTCTTACTATGCTGTCTAGGTTGGCCATAGCTTTCCTCCCAAGGAGCAAGCGTCTTTTAATTTCATGGCTACAGTCACCATCTGCGGTGATCTTGGAGCCCAAGAAAGTAAAATCTGTCACTGCTTCCATTTCTTCCCCTTCTATATGCCAGGAAGTGATGGGGCCGGATGCCATGATCTTAGTTTTTTTAATGTTGAGTTTCAAACTAGCTTTTGCACTCTCCTCTTTCACCCTCAACAAGAGGCTCTTTAGATCCTCTTCGCTTTCTGCCATTAGGGTGGTATCGTCTGCATATCGGAGGCTGTTGATAATTCTCCCAGCAATCTTAATTCCAACCTGTGATTCATCCAACCTGGCGTTTCTCATGATGTACTCTGCATATAAGTTAAATAAGCAGGGTGACAATATGCAGCCTTGTCGTACTCCTTTCCCAATTTTGAACCACTCGGTTGTTCCATGTCTGGTTCTTGCTGTTGCTTCTTGACCCTCGTACAGGTTTCTCAGGAGACAAGTAAGGTGGGCTGGTACTCCCATCTCTTTCAGAATTTGCCAGAGTTTGTTGTGATCCACACAATCAAAGGCTTTAGCGTAGTCAATGAAGCAGAAATAGACGTTTTTCTGGAATTCTCTTGCTTTCTCCATGATCCAGCGAATGTTGGCGATTTGATCTCTCGTTCCTCTCCCTCTTCGAAACCCAGCTTGTACTTCCGGTAGTTCTCGGTTCGCATACTGCTGAAGCCTAGCTTGTAGGATTTTGAGCATCACCTTGCTGCCATGTGAAATGAGCGCAATTGTGCGGTAGTTTGAACACTCTTTGGCGTTGCCCTTCTTTGGAAAAGGTAAACTGACGTTTTCCAGTCTTGTGGCCATTGCTGAGTGTTCCAAATTTGTTGGCATATTGAATGCAGCACTTTAACAGCATCATCTTTTAGGATTTTAAATAGCTCAGCTGGAATACTGTCATCTCCACTAGCTTTGTTATTACTAATGCTTCCTAAGGCCCACTTGACTTCACTCTTGAGGATGTCCGGCTCAAGTTCAGTGACCGCACTATCATGGCTATCAGGGACATTCAGATCTTTCCTGTATAGTTCTTCTGTGTATTCTTGCCACCTCTTCTTAATCTCATCTGCTTCTGTTAGGTCCCTGCCTTCTTTGTCCTTTATCATGCCCGTCTTTGCACAAAACGATCCCTTGAGATCTCCAATTTTCTTGAAGATATCTCTAGTCTTTCCCATTCTATTGTTTTCCTCGATTTCTTTGCACTGTTCATTTAAGAAGGCCTTCTTGCCTCTCCTTGCTATTCTCTGGAACTCTGGAACTTTTTTTGGTGTTAGTTCTGGAACTCTGCATTCAGTTGGATATATCTTCCCCTTTCTCCCTTGCTTGTCGCTTCCCTTCTTTCCTCAGCTACTTGTAAAGCCTCATCAGACAGCCACTTGGCTTTCTTGCATTTCTTTTTCTTCGGGATGGATTGAGTTGCTGCCTCCTGAACAATGTTACGGACCTCCGTCCATAGTTCCTCAGGCACTCTGTCTATCAGGTCTAATCCCTGAAATCTATTCCTCACCTCCACTGTATATTCATAAGGGATATGATTTAGGTCATACCTGAATGGTTTAGTGGTTTTCCCTACGTTGTTCAATTTCAGCCGAAATTTTGCAAGAAGCAGCTCATGATCTGAGCCACAGTCAGCTCCAGGTCTTGCTTTTACTGACTGTATAGAGCTTCTCCATCTTTGGCTGCGAAGGACATAATCAATCTGATTTTGATATTGACCATCTGGTGACGTCCATGTGTAGAATCGTCTCTTGTGTTGTTGGAAAAGCGTGTTTGCTATGATCAGCGTGTTCTCTTGGCAAAACTCTATTAGCCTTTGTCCTGCTTCATTTTGTACAGCAAGGCCATGCTTGCCTGTTATCCCGGTGATTTCTTGACTTCCTGCTTTAGCATTCCAATCCCCTATGATGAAGAGGACATCTTTTTTTGGTGTTAGTTCTAGAAGGTGTTGTAGGTCTTCATAGAACCGATCAACCTCAGCTTCTTCGGCCTCAGTGGTTGGGGCATAGACTTGAATTACTGTGATGTTGAATGGTTTGCCTTGGATTCGTACTGAGATCATTCTATCATTTTTGAGATTGTACCCCAGTACTGCTTTTCCCACCCTTTTGTTGACTATGAGTGCTACTCCATTTCTTCTCAGGGATTCTTGCCCACAGTAGTAGATATGATGGTCACCTGAATTAAATTTGCCCATGCCTGTCCATTTTAGTTCGCTGATTCCCAAGATGTCGATGTTCAATCTTGCCATCTCATGTTTGACCACCTCCAGCTTACCTTGATTCATTGATCTGACATTCCAGGTTCCTAAACAATATTGTTCTTTACAGCATCGGATTTTCTTTTCACCACCAGACACATCCACAGCTGAGTGTCCTTTCGGGTTTGGCCCAGCCGCTTCACTCTTTCTGGCGCTACTTGGAAATACCCTCTGCTCTTCCCCAGTAGCATATTGGACACCTTCCGACCTGAGGGGCTCATCTTCCGGCGTCATATCTTTTAGCCTTGTGATACGTTCCATGGGGTTTTCTTGGCAAGAATACTGGAGTGGGTTGCCATTTCCTTCTCCAGTGGACCACATTTTGTCAGAACTCTCTGCCATGACCTGTCCATCTTGGGTGGCCCTGCATGGCATAGCTTATGGCTTCACTGAGTTACGCAAGCCCCTTTGCCACAACAAGGCAGTGATCCATGAAGGGGATAGGAAATAATACTTAGCATTTATATAGCACATTTACAATGGAATCCTGTACATGTCTACTGTAAAGTAACCACTGAGTTCAGTGGGGCTTATTCCCATGTAAATGGTACAGCCTTAAGATTATTCAAAATGACTTATATACCTTATTCCAGTAATCCATGCAACAGTTTATGTAAACAATTACAATTGTCCCCACAATAAGTGAATAGCAGTGTTCATGGCTATGGTAAAATTCGTACTAGGGATAAGCAATCCACTCTGATCAGGTTTTCAAACAGATTTCTTCAGTCCACGGCCCCTGCAAACCGACATGGACTACATGTCCTTTGTGTGTGAAAATCCTTACATTTGAGAAGTTGTGATGCATTCCGTGGACCAAAAAGAACATGGCTGATGAAATGCATAATTTTTAAAAGTGTTCAAAGAATGCGTACATTTAAAAGTGTACATAAACATGATTTAGTCAATGGGTGGCTGTATACAAAAATGTATAGAATTTGAAAAACGCGCACAAAAACAGGCACTTTTTAAAAAGTATGCAAAACATCCATATATGTCCTAAAAAAAATTTTTGTAGCAAACCTGGCCTGGAATGGATTTGGCACTGAAAAATGGTGGAAGTTTGCAGAACTGGGACATGGGATATCCGTTGATCCGTCATTTGTATGAGGGACCTCTTGACTCCTAGCTGTCATTCTTAGCAACTCTGTCACACCAATTCTCAAGTGAGCAGCCTGGCCAGGACAACTTGAACCTCTTAAAGAGGTTCTTCCCTTAAAGGTGCCCTAAAATAAAATAAAAAATTAATTAAAAAATTATTATCAGAGCTGGTTGCTGCTGCAGATTTAATTATGACAACTTGTATATGGAGCAAAGAATAGGGTGCCTCATGCATTTCCTGTATAGTTGTTTAGGGCTGCACTAAAATAGGTTGCCACATCCTCAACTATCAGGTGACTGTTTTTCCATTTCCTGTGCTGTGTGTTTCTAGGGCAACATATGGGCTAAGTTTAGACAAGATAGCCCTGACTGGAAAGTGAATGCAGTTGGTGAGAGGAAATAACACCCGGACACATCTAGATAAAACAAATTCAAAGGAAATTATGTGCTGTCTATTTGCGATCCCTGATGCTATTTCTGCAATAAGAGAAAGCAATTATTTTTGGAGACAAAAAGGAAGAGCCAGTTTATGGTAGCAAAGTGCACAAAAGTAGCAATGTACCAGCAGATAAAAATCACTGGGGTGCAGAGGCCCCAACTGAGACTAAGGGTGCAATCCAATGCCTGTTTAGACAGTAAAAAGCCCTACAACTCCCAGGATTCCCCAGCTACCATGGCTAGCTGGGGAATGCTGTTGCAGGGCTTTTTTCTGTCTAAACAGGCATAGGATTGTGCCCTAAGGCTGTCAGCATCAGACCAGACCCTGCTTCTGTGGCTGCAATAGCAGCTCAGTCTACAGACATTATCATGTGATCATGTTCATCTCCATACCACGAAAAGCTTCGTTTACAATTTTTGCTCATCATGTTGGGGAAGGCAGAAGGATAGGCTAGCTGGGCATTTCTGTCTCGCCACGCTCCACCCCTCTGTTCAGTTTGCAACCCTAATCAGGATCACATGCCCTTGCACATTTAATGTAACTGTTGTGCTGATTCTGTTCCCAAGTTGAGAAGCTGACATGTTACTGCACACAAAACCCCAGTCCTCTGGTACCAACAAAGATGTTGGGCTGTGAATTTTTGATTAGATCCAATGGCTTCTTGCCAATGCTGGCTCCAGGTTTTTGAGGGCCCTTGGGAAGACACCCTCAGTGGGCCCTTCTCACTGCCATTGCCACCAGCTGCTATTGCTCTGCATCCTCTTTCTCATCACTGCTATCCCTTGCTTGCTTGACAAGCAGAGAGCCAGTGAGCAATGAGGCAGAGGCATCTGTTGCTCCCCCTTCTCACCACCACCATGGTCTGGGCCGGAGTGATAGGCAGGGGTGCAAGCAGGTTGCAATGGGGAAAAGGAGAAGCAAGTCCAAGGGCTCTTGTCAAGGTGCCCTGGGTTGGGTGTGGGCTCTCAGCAGCTGCCTAACCATGCCTACCCTTGGCACCAACCTTGCTTTTGTGGGATCTGAAATGGGAGCTTCCTTCTGGAGCTAATAGCAAGTGTGTGTATGTGTGTGCGTGGCGAGTATTTTCAGTGGGACCTTGGCAGGAGAAGAAAGAGTGAAACTTTCCTTCCTCACATTCTGCAGCCCTGACAAATATCCCTCCTGCTCCTACAATGGATTTTAAAAACAAACAGAGATGTGATTGCCAGTGATGCTTTTAGCATCATGTCTACTTTGGCCCTTTGCGTGGCTGCCTGTGGATGCTGTTTGCAGATTCCAGGCCTGCAAGTAACCATCACTGGACTCTGAAAAGCCAAGCTTCTTCCAGGCTCAGTCTATATGCATTCTCAGATTCTAATGAACTCCACCCAGAACCCATCATATTCTGCTCTGGTTTTGCCTGCCCTGACTTAAGCCCCTGGCCCCATCAAGGGGACATCATTTTTTAAATCAAAAGTTGACAACTCCACACTCCTCATATTTTCATGGTTAAGGAGGAGGGTGGTCCAGCATGCATTATTAGCAAAAGAGGAAATTCATCACCAAAAAGTGAGAAAAGAGGGCACTGATTTGCATCAGATTTGCATGTGCTAATCCATTCATTTTTATGGACCACTTTTTGGCAATGAAAAGTATAGGTCCGTTTAGAGTGTATCATGACCATGGTGAGCAGATGTATCCTAACTTAGATGATTCCAAGGGTGGCCATGTATCCTACATTTTAAAAATAAGTTTAAAGATAACTTTGTTGTTTATTCGTTCAGTCACTTCTGACTCTTCGTGACTTCATGGACCAGCCCAGGCCAGAGCTTCCTGTTGGCTGTCACCACCCCCCAGCTCCCCCAAGGTCGGGTCCATCACCTCCAGAATATCATCCCTCCATCTTGCCCTTGGTCGGCCCCTCTTCCTTTTGCCTTCCACTTTCCCTAGCATCAGCATCTTCTCCAGGGTGTCCTGTCTTCTCATTATGTGGCCAAAGTACTTCAGTTTTGCCTTTGATATCATTCCCTCAAGTGAGCAGTCTGGCTTTATTTCCTGAAGTATGGACTGGTTTGATCTCCTTGCAGTCCAAGGCACTCTCAGAATTTTCCTCCAACACCACAGTTCGAAAGCATCTATCTTCCTTTGCTCAGCCTTCCTTATGGTAAAAAATAATCACGAGGATTTAAATAGAAATACAGCACACCTCCTCACCATTGTTGGGAATATTGCAACCTCATCTACAAGTTACATGAAGAGGGTGGTTTGGTAGTTAGGTAGTTAATGGATGGGAATTTTGGACATAGGTAACCTTAGGATCTCTATAACCTACGAGTGGCTTCGTGCTCCTCCTCTTCCTTCCTCCCCTGCTCCCCTCTGCTTTCCTCTGTTGCTGGGAGGACATGAATTGCTTTCTCTCCTGCCTGTGTAAAGGCACACAAAGAAATGGATTGAACAAACATTGACTGAAACGATACACTGTACTTGAATTTTATGCAAGAAAATGTGAGTAAACTATTTTGCCTTTTCTCCACTGAAGAAGGGTACGGTCTCTCTCTTTTTGCCTTTTGTGTGCATGTGGGACTGGCAAACACTCATTCTGTTCTGCCTTTTGTTTTTCCCTGCTAACTGCCTTTTTAACAGGAGGCAGCAATATCAAATAATTCCCATCAAGCATAACGGGGAAGACTGACCAGGTGACTTGTGTGCCCGCTCAGCCTGCTGATCAGGTGCTAAGTGTTGATGTGCAACTTCAAGGCCCCTCCAGGCTTTCCCTTCTGACAGTGGTCAGTCTTTAAACTGGACATGCATTGGACAGCCCTTCCAACAGAGGATGCCTTCCAACAGAACAGTAGGATACATGGCCACCCTAGGAATGTCTCACCTAGTACAGATCTTCTTATGGTCACCATCGTGCACCCTAAACTCACCTGTAATTTTACTTGCCAAAAAGTGGTCCATTAAAATGAATGGATAACTTTTCGCAATGAAAATCACAGGTCCTCCCCACCCCCCTAATCTGGATTAGGCTCCCTGAACTTACTTTAGAGTTAAAGAAAGAAAAAAAGAAAAAAAAACCCATGAGTGGGCAGGTGAATAGGGAGCAGCAGTAGAACAGGTCCACCAGGCTCTGGAAGTCAGCACTGGGGCCCTTGTCAAGAGTGTAGGTCTTGGCAAGTGGCTGGTGATGCTGACCCATGATGCTAGCCCTATGTGCAAGCCCTGGTTTAATAAGCTAAAGCACGTAAGAACATAAGAAGAGCCCTGCTGGATCAGACCAAGGCTCCATCTAGTCCAGCATTCTGTTCACACAGTGGTCAAAGAGCTGCCCATGGGAAACCCACAAGCAGGACATGAGCGCAACAGCACCCTGCCACCCATGTTTCCCAGCAACTGGTGTATGCAGGCATACTGCTTTTGATACTGGAGGCAGCATTCTCTTGAACATTATTTAGATTTTCCTGTGACAGCATTAGCTTTTTTCCCCGAGGCTTAAAAAAAAGTAAGTTGAACACCCATTTTCTTAATATTCTCATTACAATGTCTTTGACATTAATTTTCCCCTGGAAAATAAAGGAACCCATTAAAATAGGGACCTTTTTGTAATTTAAGAACACATATTTGTTCAGTGCATTTCCCCCTTTGAAAGAACACCTTTTATTTCTCTCTCTCTCTCTCTCTCTCTCTCTTTCTCTCTCTCTCTGTGCCTTTATTTTCTAAAAAAGTATATATAACAGAAAGTACAGAAATTATAAAAAACACTGAAGACAGTAACTTTTTCTGATATTACATCCTGTGGTTAGTTACCAGAAATTCTCCAGGCCAGTGAAATGCTGACTGTAGGGCCTTAGTCTCTGAGCACCAGTTGGTAGAAAAGTATATAGCTTTGATTGTGTTTACTGGCTATGAATTATTTCAGAAGAACTGTGAGCAGAAGGGAGATAGCCACTGTCATTCTGCAAATCCTTGCTTAAGCTCTAGTGGAAGAGTTCACATAATGGTATAACAGGTAACTTCTGTAGCAGTCCTTATGCTTTTATTTCCCCTAGGAACATCTTTCGATTTAGTGGTGTAGTGGAGCCAGGGCTCCTAGGGATCCTGTGCCAGTATATTTTTATTACAAGGGACGCTGACGTTAACTGCCAAACCCCTCAGACTTCCCTCTTCCCTCCGAGTTTACCTGCAATCTTTACGGTAGTTGAGGGGGAATGAATTTATCCAGCAACAATATACTATTGTCTTCCCTGTTGTAATGCCAAATATTTTCCAGTGGCATGGGAATGGTCAATTAAGACCCATTAGCTATACAAAGGCCTGTGCCTGGTGGAGATGAGAATTGCTAGAACGAGTTTGTTGATATGGATCAACACAGCTACCTGCATTTTTTGGACTCCTTGGGGGCGTGGCTATGGGAACTGTCATGATGAGTGTCTGCACGTCAAAATAACCACTACATCACTGGATTTAGTTCCACTTTTCTGACACAATGATCTAGCACAAGCTATCAAATAGCCTCTCTGTGAGCAGAAGATAATTTGCTTTATAAAATAAAATTGTCTTTGTGAATACAATTTATATTGTTTTTCTCCCAAATTTATACTCCCAAAGAACCTTAAAATAATTACACTCCATCACAATGTAAAACATTAAGGATTCACAGGTGTTTGTGTGGTGTTCTCTTCTGGCTATTGGTAGATGATGAGACATAGTCCAAGTTCCATGCTCTTCCCTCCTGAGGCAGAGCAGAAAGAGCTGCAGGTGAACTCAGTGGGTTAAAGACATGTCAACCTACAGAAGCCAGCCCTCTGTTTTCAACCCGATACTACAAAAATGGGAAGAATAAGACCTCTCTGCCTCCATCAAGTTTTACTTTGGCAGTGTGTTGCATTAAGGCTTAAATGAAGGTTGCTGTTTCTGTAATGTTTGTGGTTCTATCCTGTGATGTATTGGTCACAGCAACATTTTGTGACTGTTGTGCATCTGTTTGGCTCACAGAAGAGCCACATTTGAACATGTTCCAGATATCTGTTCTTCCAGTTTCACTCACAAAGCAATAAAGAATTGGGTCAGCTATACAATTTATGCTCGTCAATGCAGTTGTAATTCTATAGGGGGTAAACCAAATCTTGGCAGATTTGCAGTCACATGGCTCAGAGATACTGCGCATAAACAGAACAACATGATAGGGAGTGAAGCATAAAAAGAAAGTGATGACGATGCTCATCAATAAGTGGTTGATTTTCTTCTTGTCACTGTCTTGGGTTGCTTGATTATGCTTCACAGCTCTGTATATTTTCTGATAGCAGAACACCATGATAGCCAAAGGGATTGCATACCCCACTGCAACGCGGTAAAAATTTAACCAAGCTTGCCATTTTTCTAGAGGGTATGTATCATAACATAAAGTATGGCTGATGTGGTTTCGGTGAACCTTACTAAATGTTTCACGGTGTTTTAGAATCTGATAATTTGACATAATTTCAAAGGCCCAAACTAAGGCAGAGATAAGCAAGGCAAATCTTCTCGTTCGCAAATAATGGAACCTCAGTGGGTGGACTACAGCTAGATATCTATCAAGGGAAATGCAGGTGAGAAATCCTGAGCTGGTGTAATAATTCAGGTACTTGAGGAATGCAGACATCTTGCAAAGTTCTTCAGAAAATGTCCAGTCATCCCTTTTCTGAGCATAATAAATCCACAGAGGCAGGGTCAATGTGTAGAGTAGGTCAGCCAAAGTTAAACAGAGGAGATAGATGCCCAGCTCATTTTTTTTCTTCACTTGGCAGCAAGATATGGAAAGAGCTGTGCAGTTGGCAGGAATGCTGATAATAATCAAAATGCTGTAGAGAACAGGAAACAAATATTCATCTAGTTCGTGATCTATGTCACATGTAGTATTACATTCAGTAGAGTTCATTGTTTCTGTCAGAACTGGCTGACTTCAGCTGGACAGATAAGGACGTTTATGGGTTCTTATTGTCCCCAGACCAGTTGGGATACAGAAGAGCAAATCACAAGCTCTTCATCAAAAAGCAAGGATTCCATTCATTGATTTCTTCCCCATTCTGCTGCAAGGGAAAAAAAAAAGATAGAATTAGATGGTTTATTTTGCTACTTTGAAAGGAGAAACAGATAAACAGAAACTCAAAGCAAAAGTAGTAGTGAAATGATGGAAATAATGAAAGGCCTGCGTCTGTCATTTCTGATGACTTCAAGTCCATTCAATTCCCAGCTTAAAGGAAGGAGACCTGCGGCACGAAGGATTAGCTATTGGGTTTTAAATGAATTAGGTATAGGAGAAGTACCTAGCCAAGAAAAATCTCAAGAGTGAGAGAAGAATAGTATCAATTTCAATTTGGTCTCAAAAGGTTTTGGCATCTCTCAGGACTACATGTAGGAGGAATCCAAAATGAGAGAGAGAGAGAGAGAGAGAGAGAGAGAGAGAGAGAGACTAAAGAAGACATTGTAGAGAATTTTGCGATGTTAACATAAGAAAAGAGTCCTGCCGCATCAGATAGAAGTGCCCTTAGCATCCTGTTTCCAACAGTAACCAGCTAGATGCTGTCTGTAAGCCCAGAGCAGGAGAACTTCAGGCCCAGGGGTCAAATCCAGCCCACCTGTGGCCCTTAAGTCAGCCCTCTGGGATTCCCTAGATTACCATACCCTTTTCCCTGACCACCAATCATTGGGTGGTTTCCTAGCGTTTGCATTTTTTTTTCTTATTCTAAAGGGTTGAAATGTTTCTCCTAAGGTTTAGTGACTAGCAGTAAGAGCTTTAAGCTAAAATATGCTGTTTGGGGGAATATTTTTGGCCGTTTTCCTTGGGCCACTGGACTGTGGCCCCCAAGAGTGTCTCTGAAATGGCATTTGGCCCAGAGGTTCAATACGCCTAGCACCTAGGCAGGACACGAAGGCATCCCCCATTGTATTTCCCCAGGATCTGGTATTCAGAGGTATACTGCCTCTGCACATGCAGGTTCCATTTAGTGGAACATGCAGGTTCCACATAGCTAATATCTACTGATAGACCAAGCCTCCATGGAACTGTCTGTCTGTCCCTTGGGGAAAAGGTCAACTAAGATAGTGGTCAATACCATGCCTCGTGGCAGCGAATTTTATAAGTTAACTCTGAATTGCATAAAATATAATGGATTGGATCCAGACAATTGGCAGTATCCAACAAAGTGCTGTGGCCATGCTGATTCTCTTGTGACCCCACTGATTCTGTTCTACAAGTGAGACCCACTGCTTGTGTAATGGAGATTTGGTACCTCCAGGAACAACTGGAAATGAGGGGAAACGCCGTTTCTGGAATGGAGCAGATCAGCAGAGCTTGCATAAGGGAGTTCCACCAAGCTGTTTTGATCCAGCAACAAGCGTTTTTGCTCATTTGGGGGCTTCCTATAGGAAATGTTAATTTTTGTGTGTGCAAGCGGTGGATCATGCTTGCACAGTCGAATCGGAAGGAGCGGCCGCGTGCTCAATGGCCCTGTTGGACGCTGCCTAATGTCATACTTAGAGCAGACCCATTGAAATCATGGGACTAACTTAAGTCCCATCATTTTCAATGGGTCTACTCTACGTATGACTAAGTCTGAATCCAACCCAATGTATATATTTTATTTATTTTAAAATAATTAAATAAAATATATATTTTGAAGAGAAACCAAAGCAGCTAAGGAGAAAACATGTAAAGCCAAATAAATAAATAACCAGTTATAAAGCAATAAAAACAAAACAATAATAATACAGAACCATACTATTCATAGAGCATTGAAACCCATAAATCACCAGAGAAGCATTCCTGGCTCCTATATGGTGGTCTTTTTGGCATGAAGTGACAAGCTTTTTATTTTTCCACACTTTTTAATTTTGTTTTGTTTGTAATACCTCCTTTGCTGAGGGAGCTGCACTGACTGCCTATTCGCTACCAGGCCAGGTTTAAGGTATTAGTACTTAATACCTTAAACAACTTGGGACCAGGATACCTGAGAGAGCGCCTCCTTCCTTACCAACCTGTCCGGTCACTGAGGTCATCAGAGGGCATGTTCCTGGCGGTTCCACATAGACTCATGGCCCAGTAGGAGTCCACCAGGAGAAGAGCCTTCAGTGTGGTGGCCCCCTTCCTGTGGAATTCCCTACTTTTAGACGTCCGGCAGGTGCCAACATTATGTTCCTTCCGGTGCCTCCTGAAGACATTGTTATTTCAAGAGGCCTTCCTTGCATGACCAACCGTGGTTTGTTAAACCCCACTTTGTTGGGGTTTGTCTTTTTTAAAAAGTGTTTTAACTAATTTAAACGTTGCTTTATTCTTTTGTTCACCGCTCCGAAATCTTCTGATGAGGAGCAGTATATAAATATTGTAAATAAATAAATAAATAAATACATAAATAAATAAATACATAAATAAATAAAATGTTCTTGTGTTTTTAGATCTTCACACTGCTCCTGGTTTTTACTCTGATTCTTACTTCGGGCCAATCTACATTGCGCCCGCCATCGCAATGAATTCGGTGTCCCATCGGGTTAAACGCTCTCGCATTAAAACGTGATTATTCACACTCACCCATTTTCCCTGTTGCAGTGCTTCATTGAATGCGCGACCTCGGCTCACACTCGAGCGCTGTGCTGTTTTCCTGCGCGCGCTTGTCTGGTCTCGGATACTAAGCAGGGTCAGCCCCGGTCAGTAGTTGGATGGCCGACCGCCTGGGAATCAGGCTTCCTGCACTGAGCAGGGGGTTGTTCTATTCCTTCAAAGGAGACTAAGTTTTACCCCCTCCTATCCCCCGCTCCTGTTTTATTCTTTTTAAATTAAGGCGTTATCCTCGCAGAATCAGGGCTTCCCCGCGATGTTGTTTTTTCTAATTGAGGCATGATCTTTGAAGATTCAAAGTTGTGAAGCTCCACAACTTTGAATCTTCAAAGATCATGCCTGAATTAGAAAAAAAAACATTGCGGAGAAGCCCCGATTCTGCGAGGATAACGCCTTAATTTAAACAAACAAACAAACAGGAGCCGGGGATAGGAGGGGATAAAACGTAGTCTCATTTTAAGGGATAGAACAACCCCCTGCTCAGTGCAGGAAGCGTGATTCCCAGGCGGTCGCCCATCCAAGATCCAACTACTGACCAGGGCTGACCTCTCTTAGCTTCCGAGATCAGACAAGCGTGCACACATCCAGCCCTTTGCTTGTTGCTGAGGAAACGGGGGCTGCTGAGGAAGCTATGCAATCAGTAGCTGGAAGAAGACATGGGGCCATCGAGAGCTGTGATTGGACAGGAGGGAAATACAAACACCGCCGTATATGGACAGGCAGGGGAGGGGACTATGACCAGATACGGTAGTGAAGGCGGGAAATCAGAGCACATTAAGGGGAAACACCGGGATATTGGGGTATTGAAAGTGGGAGCACGGAAGTGGGAAATTCCGGTTCCAATTCGAGGCGGGTACTGCGTAGTGTGAAAGGTGGGCGGTGAAACCTCATTGGAAGTTGGGATGTACGAAACTCCCCTTACCTGGCTCCGCTGGGTTCCGCTGGGGGGGGAGGCACTCCGTCCCTCACCCCGGAATCCTGGCCGGCCAGCTCTGCTCTGCGGGGATTCCGCAGAGCCGCCTATTTGCGTTCCCCTTATTTTCGCCGTCTTAGTCTACGTAAATATTTACATGGACTAAGACGGCCAAAAGTAAGGAATGCAAATGGCGGCGGCTGTAGCCGCCGCCATTTGCGTAAGCGGTTTTTTTTTTAAAGCCAGACGTGATAGGCTACATAAGTCTTTACGTAGCCTATCATGTTTTGTAAAAAAAAAAAAAAGAAACCCGACAAGACTGCAAATGGCGGTGGCTGGTCTTCGGAAGACCAGCTGCTGCAGCCGCCGCCGCTGAAGCTGCCGCCGGAGCTGCTGCCGCCGCCTGGAAGATCTGCCCCAGGTAAGTCCCGTCACAGGGGGGATCTGCGGGGTGGCGGGCGGGGGTGGCAGGCCATTCTGCCACAGATTTCGGGGGGCCGAATGCACTGGCATTCAGCCTCAGCAAGATCCATGGTGGAATTCTCTGCCATCCCTAATTGGAAGCGAAAAAAGGCGGTAAGTGTAGATCCAGCCTTTGTTTTTATTTTATTTTAATTTTTAAGGTTTTATATCTGTTTGATCATTTATCTTATGTTTTATCATTTTGTATTTTATGCTTTTAATTTGTGTGACCTGCTCAGAGAGCATTGGCTAATGTAATAAACAAACAACACAATAAAAACACAGAGCCATCATATACTCATGGAGCAATTAAAGGCAAATAATCAGAGCAGAACTCATCAGATATATCCTCTCCGCAGTAGTAGGAAATCCTTTTTTCACGTATCCCCATAAAGCAGGAGTGGTAAATATGTGGCTCATGAGCCACATGCAGCCCCCTGGCCTCTAGTGTGGCCCTCACCCCAAAATTTGGTGCCACCAAATTTTGCTGGCAAACCATACGAGAGACTGAAAAGAGACAAATTTAGCTTGAGAACAAGCTAAATTTGTCCCTCTTTGGCCTCTGTAACAATTTGCTGCTGAATTGTGGTGGCATCTTCAGAGATGTAACATCTAAAGCAGGCCTGGGGGCCAAATCTAGCCCTCCAGGGGCCCCCAGAAGGCAATGCCTGCTTCCTCTTGCCTCACTGCCTTTACTCAGCCACCAATCATTTGATGGTTTCCTGGCTTTTGTGCAGTTTTTTCTCCATTCTAAAAAGCTGAAGTGCTTCTCCCAAGGCTTAGTTACGGGAAGCAAGAGCTTTAAGCTAAAATATCATGGTATCTTGGTCCCACCCCTTTTACTTATGGCCCCACTTGCCCTTGGAATGAAGCCTCTGAGAGCTTCTCCAAAATGGAATTTGACCCTAGGACTGAAAGAGGTTCTGCACCCCTGATCTAAAGAGTAGGGGGAGCACTAGAACCTGAAGAGCTTTATTGCACATATGTGCGTGCACATTAACATTTTGAAAAGGCATCCTCCAAAATGGAAAATAAGGGCAGTGTTTTTACCAGGAAAAGGTACCAGAAAATGGGGGCTCACAAAGGTTTACCCAACTGATTGTATGTTAGCGGCCCATCATTGGGTTCTAAAAGGATTTACTGGAGGGACCCATTAATGGCTGTTCACCTGCCCATATCAACCCCTGGCCAAGGAAAAGGCCAGCTTGCTCCTTCTGTCACACTACCTTTGGCTAGCTACCAGCAGTGAGAGTCAATCTACTCACTCAAGACTCCAATGATGGTCCTAGTCTCCAATGGTGGGCAGAAAGTTGATCTCCAGATGTGTTGAGACTTCAGCTCTCAGCATTTCTGGCCATTGGCCATGCTGGCAGGGGCTTCTGGGAGTTAAAAGTCCAAAGCATCTGGAGACCTGCCTCCTGTCCACCCCTGTCCTAGGCCATCAATTATAGATAATTGGCCTGCTTGTTTATTTATTGCTTTTAAAAGTTGCCATTCCTTCCCAAGCAATCTATGAAAACATCAGATTTGCAATAGTCTGTGTCATTATCTGTCAAGAGGGAACTTTTTGTCTCATCTTTTTGTATGATGATATTAAACAGTCTTCTCTATGCAGTCTGATCTTCTAGTTAGAAACCATGAGGTGGCCATGTGCAATAGCACCAAACAACACAAGAGATGTCTCTCTCAGTATCTTATAAGCACTGGGACTTACCTTTCATGCCTTGTGGTCCTGCTCTGTTGCTTCTACTATAAGCGCTTCACCTTGAGAAGACAACGTGCTCTGATTAGAACCAGTTCTCAGACAGAAACAGGAAATTGCTGCCAAAGTTTGCTCTGAAAAATGACAATGAGGAAATAACTTCACAGATATCAGTGGTGGTGGGAGGAGACCATTGGCTGGCTTCTATCCACACTATTTTGGACTTAAAATGTTTCTAGCTAATTCTGATTTCATAGAGAAAAGAGTTGTGTGAGTCAGTAAGACTTTGCCCATCAAAGATGTTACTAGAAATATTTCAGGCTGCAGTTAATTACGGAAAAATAATGCACTGGTTAGGCTCTGCAGTGGAGGCACTGTCTTATTTAAAAGTACTAGATTTTTACCTGTGCATGATAATTTAAAAATAACAATCTCGGTGGTGTAGTGGTAAATCATCATCATAGCTATGTTCCCAAGGAGAGTCCAAAAATACAGGAAGCTGTGTTTATCTCATGTATTTCAATAAAGCTGGTTCTCCGGCAGATTACATCATTGCTCCTGCCCTGAAAAAAAGTTGTCCCCTGCGTTCCCCCTCCCAATACACCACTGAAAAAAGTGAAAACCCCCTGATGTTGTCACTGAGCAGTCTTGGTGTGGCAACAAGTTCAGTCTCAAATCCTTTTCTCCAAAGAGGTGGTTGCCCAACCTGGCTGTTAAATGAAGACATCCTCTTTTTGACCGCAATCCAACACTGAATCGGGCATCATTAAATCCCTGTTGGAATCAATGGACTTAAAACTGTATCTAATTCTGTGTTGGACTGTGGGCTTTCTCTTTGCAAGTTAGAGTACTGTATCTTTTAAAAACTACCACAATCCGATAATTTGTGGCTTTGAGTGGGAGTGATTTAGTTCTTCTTCACAGAAAGCAGCACTATTTCAGTCAGCATTTCACACAATATGAAAGCAGAAGCTGCTCTTTGCTGTCTATGATCATTTCCAGGCATCTGGTTTTGTAGCTGAAACATGAAATCCGAAATGTGCTAAAATTCAGAGGAGTTTATCAGAGTGGTCTGTCAATGGCTGTTAATCATGATAAGTGTCATTTCCAACAAAATGCTGCAGTGTGGAATGCTCCTATTCAGAATATTCCATTCCATGCTTCCACCTTCCCAGTTTTTCATTCCTCTGTCAAATGAGTTGACACAGGTACTTAAGGCGGGGCTGCCAGAGGCAGCGCCTCGGCGTGCGCCTCGGCGTCGCGCCAAGTGCGACGCTAAGTGCGCACTTAGCGTCGCACTTGGAGTCGCAAGATCTACCCACCTGCCTCTCCAGAGACACCAGCAGCCACAACACCAGCAGCAAATAGCAGCAGCAGCAGAGGGCAGCAGCTTTAAAGACCAGGGGAAGGGGCAAACGTGGACTATCTGCTCCTTCTTAGCTGCTGTTCTCTTTTATCTCTTTTATATTCTTTTAAACTATTGTATATTTTATATCTTAATATTTTAATATGTGCCTGGGAGGACTATTGGACAACTCAGGGGGTGGGGGAGGTGCCACCATAACTGTGGTCACGGGCAGGGGGAGGTATGGCGTTGGGGGATTAACAGGCCAGCTGAGGAGAAGAGGGGCTAGACACCTTACAGCTGTCCCCTCTTCTGGTTCTTCCCCCAACCTGATGGTTCCTGGCAGCCTTACCAGTCTGCCCTCGGGTCTGGTGGTGCTGCTGCTGAATGCCAGGTCGGCCCAAAATAAGACCTCCCTCATCCATGATTTGATTGTGGATGAGGGGGCTGACCTGGCATGTATTACTGAGACCTGGGTGGGGGAACTGGGAGGGGTCACTCTCTCCCAGCTGTGCCCTCCTGGGTACTCGGTGCAGCACCAACACCGACTTGAGGGTCGGGGAGGGGGGGTTGCCGTGGTCTATAGGAATTCAATCTCCCTCTCCAGGCTTCCTGCTCATTCGAGTGCAGATCTTGAGTGTCTGTACCTTGTGTTGGGTACCCGGGACAGATTAGGGATTCTGTTGGTGTACCGCCCACCCCGCTGCCCATCAGACTCCCTGCCTGAGCTGACGGAGGTGGTCTCGGACTTCGTGTTGAGGACCCCCAGGATGATGGTCCTGGGGGATCTCAACTTCCATGCTGAGGCCGCTGTATCCGGGGCGGCTCAGGACTTCATGGCCGCCATGACAACCATGGGGCTGTCCCAACATGTCATTGGCCCAACGCATATAAAAGGACACACGCTTGATCTGGTTTTCTTGACTGGGCAGGAGGATGGTGATCTGAAAGTAGAGGAATTAACATCTGTCCCTTTGTCATGGTCAGATCACTTCCTGCTGAGGTTTAGACTTCTGGCGGCCTTTCCCCTCTGCAAGGGTGGGGGACCTATTAAAATGGTCCGCCCCCGGAGATTAATGGATTCCGATGGATTCCAGAGGGCTCTGGGGGATTTTCCTGCTGGTATGGCTGGTGCTCCTGTCGAAGCCCAGGTCGCTCTGTGGAATGCAGAGATGACTCGGGCGGTTGACACGATCGCGCCCAAGCGCCCTCTGCCTCTGAGCAGAGCCCGGCCAGCTCCTTGGTATACACCTGAGCTGAGGGCAATGAAGCAAGAGGGGAGACGGCTAGAACGCAGGTGGAGGAAAACTTGTGCTGAGTCTGACCGAACACAGGTAAGAGCCCACTATCGAGCCTACTCTGTGGCGGTGAGGGTGGCAAAGAGGCAGTTCTTTTCCACCAGCATTGCATCTTCTCAGTGTCGTCCGGCGGAGCTTTTCCGAGTGGTTCGCGGCCTGTTACATTCTGGGCCAGGGAGAGAGACGGTGGAACCCTCGGTAGCACGCTGTGACAGGTTTGCGCAGCACTTTGAGGATAAAGTCGCTCAGATTCGTCATGAATTGGACACCACGATTAATGCAGTTCCATTGGTAGAGGCGTTCAGAGCACCGTCTGGTCCAGTTTTATTGGATGAGTTTCAGTTACTGAGGCCTGAGGATGCGGACAAGGTGCTTGGCCAAGTCCGATCGACCACTTGTGTGCTTGACCCTTGCCCTTCATGGCTTATTAAATCAAACAAGGAGGGGTTGTCCGGCTGGGTCCAGGAGGTTGTAAACTCCTCCTTGAGAGAGGGAGTGGTGCCTGCCGCTTTAAAAGAGGCAGTAATTAGACCACTCCTGAAAAAGCCTAACCTGGACCCAGAGGATGTTAACAATTATAGGCCAGTGGCCAACATCCCCTTCCTGGGCAAGGTGCTTGAGCGGGTGGTTGTAGGACAGCTCCAGGCACTGTTGAATGAAACGGATTATCTAGATCCATTTCAATCGGGCTTCAGGCCTGGTTTTGGAACGGAAACTGCCTTGGTCGCCCTGTGGGATGACCTTTGCCGGGAGAGGGACAGGGGGAGTGCGACCCTGTTGATTCTCCTGGACCTCTCAGCGGCTTTCGATACCATCGACCATGGTATCCTTCTGGATAGGTTGTCTGGGTTGGGAGTTGGAGGCACTGCACTACAGTGGTTCCGCTCCTACTTGGATGGCCGATTCCAGAAGGTGGTGCTGGGGGATTATTGCTCTGTGCCATGGCAATTGTGCCATGGGGTTCCGCAGGGCTCTATTCTATCCCCCATGCTGTTTAACATCTACATGAAACCGCTGGGGGAGGTTATCCGGAGGTGTGGGCTGAGGTGCCATCAATATGCGGATGACACCCAGCTCTGTCTCTCTTTCTCATCAAAACCAGGTGAGGCAGTGGCTGTTCTGAACCAGTGCCTGGGCACGGTAATGGACTGGATGAGGGCCAATAAACTGAAACTCAATCCAGACAAGACGGAGGTACTGTTAGTGGGTGGTTCGTCTGCCCGGCTAGGTGATAATCAACCTGTTCTGGAGGGGGTTGCACTCCCCCTAAAGGATCAGGTTCGTAGTTTGGGGGTGCTCTTGGATCCAGAACTGTCACTTGAGGCACAGGTGAACTCAGTGGCACGGAGCACTTTTTATCAGCTTAGGCTGGTATACCAACTACGCCCTTATCTGGACAGAGATAGCCTAGCTACAGTTATCCATGCTCTGATAACTTCTCGTCTGGATTACTGCAATGCGTTATACGTGGGGCTGCCTTTGAAAACGGTCTGGAAACTTCAGCTGGTCCAAAATAGGGCAGCAAGATTGTTAACAGGGACTGGCCTGCGAGCTCATATTACGCCAGTACTTTTCCAGCTGCACTGGCTGCCGGTCCATTTCCGGGCCCGATTCAAAGTGCTGGTGTTAACATTCAAAGCCCTTAACGGCTTGGGGCCAGGTTACCTGAAAGATCGCCTCCTCCCATATTTGCCTGCCCGGACCTTAAGATCATCAGCAGCGGCCCTTCTCCGTGAGCCCCTGCCAAAGGAAGTGAGGCGGGTGGCTACTAGGAGGAGGGCTTTTTCTGTTGTGGCACCCCGGCTCTGGAATGAGCTCCCTAGTGAGGTTCGCCTGGCACCTACATTGTACTCCTTTCGGCGCCAGGTGAAGACCTTTGTATTTTCCCAGGCATTTTAGCTTTCTAAATTTTTATCTTTGCTGTTTTAAATCTGTATTTTAAACTCCTGTACTGCTGCTAGGTTTTATTGTGGTTGTATTGTTATATTGTGGTTTTAATGTTCTATATATTTTAAATTGTTTTAATGTGTGTTGTTTGGTTTTAGTTTTTGTGAACCGCCCAGAGAGCTTCGGCTATTGGGCGGTATAGAAATAAATAAATAAATAAATAAATAAATAAATAAATAAATAAAATGAGTTTTCATGGCCATTCAGCTCACAGAGTCCTACTTGGACTCCTTTGTGGATTTACCCTCATTTTCCTTCCCTAAATATTATTTCCCATACTTTCTTTAGGGTTGTTGTTGTTGTTGTTCAGTCGTTCAGTCGTGTCCGACTCTTCGTGACCCCATGGACCATAGCATGCCAGGCCTTCCTGTCCTGCGCTCTCTCCCGGAGCGTGCTCAAGTTCATATTCATTGCATCCATGATGCTATCTAGCCATCTCATCCTCTGCCGTCCCCTTCTCCTTTTGCCTTCAGTCTTTCCCAGCATCAGGGTCTTTTCCAGGGAGTTTTCTCTTCGCATTAGGTGGCCAAAATATTGGAGCTTCAGCTTCATTATCTGTCCTTCCAATGAGCACTCAGGGTTGATTTCCTTTAGGATGGACTGATTTGACCTCCTTGCAGTCCAGGGGACTCGTAAGAGTCTTCTCCAGCACCACAGTTCGAAAGCATCAGTTCTTCGGCGCTCAGCCTTCCTTATAGTCCAGCTCTCACAGCCATACATTACTACTGAGAAAACCATAGCTTTGATTAGACGGACCTTTGTCGGCAAGGTGATGTCTCTGCTTCTTACTATGCTGTCTAGGTTGGCCATAGCTTTCCTCCCAAGGAGCAAGCGTCTTTTAATTTCATGGCTACAGTCACCGTCTGCGGTGATCTTGGAGCCCAAGAAAGTAAAATCTGTCACTGCTTCCATTTCTTCCCCTTCTATATGCCAGGAAGTGATGGGGCCAGATGACATGATCTTAGTTTTTTTAATGTTGAGTTTCAAACCAGCTTTTGCACTCTCCTCTTTCACCCTCAACAAGAGGCTCTTGAGATCCTCTTCGCTTTCTGCCATTAGGGTGGTATCGTCTGCATATCGGAGGTTGTTGATAATTCTCCCGGCAATCTGAATTCCGACCTGTGATTCATCCAACCCAGCGTTTCTCATGATGTACTCTGCATATAAGTTAAATAAGCAGGGTGACAATATGCAGCCTTGTCGTACTCCTTTCCCAATTTTGAACCAATCGGTTGTTCCATCTCTGGTTCTTACTGTTGCTTCTTGACCCTCGTACAGGTTTCTCAGGAGACAGGTAAGGTGGTCTGGTACTCCCATCACTTTAAGAATTTGCCACAGTTTGTTGTGATCCACACAATCAAAGGCTTTAGCGTAGTCAATGAAGCAGAAATAGACGTTTTTCTGGAATTCTCTTGCTTTCTCCATGATGCAGCGAATGTTGGCGATTTGATCTCTAGTTCCTCTGCCTCTTCTAAACCCAGCTTGTACTTCCGGTAGTTCTCGGTTCGCATACTGCTGAAGCCTAGCTTGTAGGATTTTGAGCATCACCTTGCTGGCATGTGAAATGAGCGCAATTGTGCGGTAGTTTGAACACTCTTTGGCGTTGCCCTTCTTTGGAATTGGAATGTCAACTGACCTTTTCCAGTCTTGTGGCCACTGTTGAGTGTTCCAGATTTGTTGGCATATTGAATGCAGCACTTTAACAGCATCATCTTTTAGGATTTTAAATAGCTCAGCTGGAATACTGTCATCTCCGCTAGCTTTGTTGTTACTAATGCTTCCTAAGGCCCACTTGACTTCACTCTCGAGGATGTCCGGCTCAAGTTCAGTGACTGCACTATCATGGCTATCAGGGACATTCAGATCTTTCCTGTATAGTTCTTCTGTGTATTCTTGCCACCTCTTCTTAATCTCATCTGCTTCTGTTAGGTCCCTGCCTTCTTTGTCCTTTATCATGCCCGTCTTTGCACAGAACGTTCCCTTGAGATCTCCAATTTTCTTGAAGAGATCTCTAGTCTTTCCCATTCTGTTGTTTTCCTCGATTTCTTTGCATTGTTCATTTCAGAAGGCCTTCTTGTCTCCCCTTGCTATTCTCTGGAACTCTGCATCCAGTTGGGTATATCTTCCCCTTTCTCCCTTGCTTTTTGCTTCCCTTCTTTCCTCAGCTACTTGTAAAGCCTCATCAGACAGCCACTTGGCTTTCTTGCATTTCTTTTTCTTTGGGACGGATTTCGTTGCTGCCTCCTGAACAATGTTACGGACCTCCATCCATAGTTCCTCAGGCACTCTGTCTATCAGGTCTAATCCCTGAAATCTATTCCTCACCTCCACTGTATATTCATCAGGGATATGATTTAGGTCATACCTGAACGGTTTAGTGGTTTTCCCGACGTTAGCAACTTGTGGCGATCCAGATCTTTTGGCCAACAACTCCGATCAGCTCTAGCTACCATAGCCAATAGTGAGGGCTGATGGGAGTTGTAGGCTAAAACATATCTGGTGGTCTGCAAGTTGCCCATGCCTACCCCTGTAGGGCAAGAAGGTAGCTGCAAGGTAAGGGGGCTTTGGGGCAGGATGAAAACCAGTTGCCCAGTTTGGGGTTGTAACTGGGTTGAAGCAAGCAGAGCTTTATTTTGATTTCGGGGAGAAAACAGATTGGTTTGTCAAGCCCAATTATGAACTCCATGAAGGAGGGGGAGGGAGGTTCTTCTATCATACTCTTACCACTATTGTAACTCCAACTTTTTGTGGAAGGGTCTGTTCCCAGCATCAATAATGAGAGGTCCCATAGCCAAATCCATCCTCCTGAGGAGTATAAGTGAATCCTCAGTTGCCAGCTCAGTGGCAATGCTTGCTGACAATCCACTGTGAGCACTTGGGGAGGAGGGGCTGGCCCCTAATTTTTCATCCCTTACCTAAAGCGATAAAACTAGTTTCTGTAATCTAGTCAGTACTCCATATTGTAAACTAGTCCATCCCAAGTTTTGCAATGAACTTAAACATAGGGCTACTTTGGCTATTTCTGAATTGTAACCTGAGACATTAAGTTCTGCTGTCTGTTATGGCTGTCTAAAGTGTAAAGGTCCTCAATCTTTTTGGGCTGGTGGTCACATTTGGAGTTTTGAAAGTGTGTTGTGGGTAGGGATGTCAGAGAAATCTGTTTGGGGCTGGTGGCAGAACTTGATGCGCTTCCATTGATTCCCCCCCCCCCCCGACTTAGATCCGTTTTTATCCTGCAGAGCCCAACTCATTCTCCAGCAAGTCGAGCAAGTTCACATTTTTCTGTATTTTTAAAATTTGTGCAAATTTTAATTTAATTATGCAAATTTGCACAGCCTGCGGCCAAAATTTGTGCAAATTGTGCCCAAAATTTCTGCAAATTTTGTAAATTTGCACAAATTGTGGCTGTAAATCACTATTTGCACAAATTACGTCTGGCTCACTGGAGTTCAGGGGAAAAGCCATGGCTTGGTCCACAAATGCAAAACAGGCTGGGTACCCTGCGGAACTCCATCAAGCCAAAAGTGAGATAGACAGACATCCGTAGTTGTGGGTGCTCTCACAAAATGTCTGTCATTGAGGTGAGGGTTGCCCATTCATAAAATGGCTGCCATGGCAGGCATAGCCAGTCACAAAACACTCATTTCCTGGAAGGCAAACTGGTGAGACTAAAAAAAAGTAGCTTTCCCAAGAACCTTAAGTACAAGGCAGAGATGAAGCCTGAACTTTAAAACAAAATCCACTCTTATCCACTCAAAGATGGCACTGGAAGGCAGGACTTCACTTTGCAGCATACCAGCCTCCCAGTGAAAAACATTTTTTAATTATAAAAACCCATAGGAAATAAAGTAATAATCAGGAGGGTCAGGGAGCATAGTAGTCACCAAGAGAGGTGTCCGTGGACACACTGGTCTCCAGGAACGCCATGTTGGAGACCCAAGATATATAGCCTCAGCATCTCCTGCTTCCATTGTTCCCGGTATACTAAGAGCCAACATATGACAAAGCTAACTAGCAATAATATGGGCAGCTCTCCAAGGGGTTCATACACCCAGGAGGTGGCAGCAAGCAGTGTGTCAGTAGTTAGTATCCCCCAGATGTATCCAGATTTTTGTGGATGAAAATTGTAATCTTCATAGAATCATAGGGTTGAAAGGGGCCTACAAGACCATCGAGTCCAATCCCCTCCTCAATGAAGGAAGCTTCCCAGGCGGTCTCCCATCCAAGTACTAACCAGGGCTGACCCTGCTTAGCTTCCGAGATCAGACAAGATCTTGAATACTGGGTTCATGAAGTTCAGTTGTAGCACCCTGTTTTGGAATGCCCTTCCTAAGGTGGCTCTCCTGGCACCTACATTGTTATCTTTTCAGCACCAGATGATGACATTTTTCTTCTCTCGGGCATTTTAGAGACTTAGTTTTTAGATTTTATGGCTGTTCTTATATAGTTGTCCTGTGGAAAAGGCACTCCTTGTTCATAAATGCTTCAAATTAAGGTCTGCCTTCCACAGGACAACGTTCCCAGAGAGGAGCCTTCCTAGATGTGTTGGACTGCAACTCCCATCATTACCAGCCAACATTAAAGGCTGGGGATCATGGAATTTGCAGTTCAACATATCTGGAGGGCACCAGGTTGGAGAAGACTGCTTTTCAGAATGAACTTCTGTGGGAAGTTCTCACAAGCATATTCAATGTTTGCTTCATTTTCTCATCACCCGATTGTGTAAGACTTTGTTCCCAGCAGCTCAAAGTGTGGGCTGACTTTATTGAAAATCCTTGTGGTTTGAGCTAATGGGAGGCAGGGCCAGTCCAAGACATTTTGCTTCCAGAACAGCAGATCATGCTCTCCTGGCAAGCCAAAGTGTATAGTACCTATACAATATCATTAAGAGAAGGCCACACAGAGGGTTTATAACCAACAACAACTTTAATAATGAGAGGCTTATAGAGAAAAACAAACACCATGCAGCCGGTTCTGGAAATACAGAAGTCAAGGTACTGAAAGCACAGTTCCTGTGAGCTGGCCTGAGGGGACTCCCTGGTATGGGTACACCACAGCACCTAAGGCCTGGATCATGAGGCAGAAATACCCACAAGCGTTTCTACCTGGACATAAAAATGCAATAAAAATAAATGCAATCATTAATGCAGTCCCAAATCAGCTGTGTAAGGTGGCTGCCTCACTCTGTCTGAGGCTAGCCCTGATGTGAGGTGATTTGAAACTTCTTTACTACATGATCTGTGACAGCTCATTCACACATATAGGTCACCACTTGATGCTTCATCCATGAATCTAGCCAAATGAAGGAATTCCTTCCATAGTTTGCTTTATGTATCTCTTTCACTGAATGTCTACATGGCAGGAGGTCATACTGGGCAGTGGGTTCATTAGTCAACATATATCAGGGATGGGGAACCTCAGGTCTGTGAGGCCTTCATATCCAGCCCACTGAGTCCCTAATGGAGGCCCCTCCGCTTCTCAGAAACCCCTTACCTGAAGCCCCACCTGTCTGACGAGGGCATTCTGAGAAATGCAAGCAATCTGGCCATGGAGGAAGAGACGGGGTCTTTTCCTCCATAGCCAGGTCACTCTCTCCTTTCTCTGTGCATGGAGAAAGGGGCTGCCTCCAGTCAGACAGACATACTATTTCCTGTGGCGTGTGTGCGCTCACCCCCCCCTCCAGTCACACAGCCTATTTACACACACACCACACACACCATTCATACACATGCCTCTCACTGCATGGAGAAACGTCTGCCCAAGGGAGAGTGATCTAGCCATGGAGGAAGAGATGTGGAAAGGAGAGAGATTTGGCTGAGGAGGAGGAGGAGACTCTGTTTTCTCTCTGCATGGAGAAAAGGGCAGTCCCCCTCTCCATGAGGCATGTGTTTGAATGATGTGTGTGTGTGTGTGTGTGTGTGTGTATGAATAGGGTGTATGACTGGCATGTGGGTATGTCAAAGCTGTGTGTGTGTGTGTGTGAAAGCTGTGTGTGTGTGTGTGTGTGTATGAATGGGGTGTGTGTGTGAGAGAGAGGGAGAATGGAACTGCCACCACTCACTTTGGGTGGTAGTCCCACCCACTGCTGGTGAGCAACCCCCAACATGCTTCTGGGGTGCCAATGAGTCCCTCAAGGGCAAAAATAGGTCCCCCTACGCCTTTAATTCATATGACTCAAGCAATTTCTTACATCTTTCCAGGGAAGTCATCTTATATACAATGGCCCTAATGTATTTAGAATGAGTGTGCCAGAGGAACCAGGCAAACCATTTACAGCTTGGTCCAAAGCATGCTCACTTGGAAGCAAATCCCATGTATTTCAGTGGGACATACTTCCTGGTATGTGTGCCTGAAACTGCAGCTGTGCAGCCTGATCCTATGGATTTTTACTTGGAGGTACATCTCACTTTATTCAGTGGGATTTGCTTCCAATTAAGTATGCATAAGATTGCTGCCTAATAGTCTGATCCTATGGAAGGTTAAGCATGCTTAGAATCATAGACTAGTAGGGCTGGAAGGGGCCTATGAGGCCATCGAGTCCAACCCCCTGCTCAATGCAGGAATCCAAGTCAGAGCATCCCTGACAGATGGCTGTTCAGCCTCGTCTTGAATGCCTCCAGTGTGGGAGAGCCCACCACCTCCCTAGGTAATTGGTTCCATTGTCTTAATCCCATCTATTTCAATGCACCTAACAGTTTAATTCTATGCATGTTTGCTAGGAGGCAAGTTCCCCTGTGTTCAGTGTGTGCTTACTCCACAGTGTGTTCATAGGATTACAATCTAAGGGTGCTTCCATATGAGGCTTATGTTGTGCAATCATCCCGCCTCAACACATCACTGTTTGTGGGGGTGGGGGGGTGGGGAGGTCCAGACATCATCATCTTTCATCTGTAACCCTCCCATGTTTTCCTGATGCTTCTTCTATCTTTTTTCTTACTACAAAAAATCTGTTAAGGAGGAGAAGATGGAATAGCTGCACAATGGCTTTTGATTGGTAGTGCTAAGGCTGCAATCCTGTACACACTTAAATGGGAGTAAGCCCCTTTGAAAACTATGAGTAGACATGCACAGGCTGGCACTGTTCACACAACACACTAACCCACACTCAGTGGTTGAGTGTGTGTTGTTGTTGAACCATGGATTGTTGTTGAACCATGGGTGTGTTGTCTGGGTCCAGGCCATTTTCTGCAGTGCAGCTTGTTAATCATGTAGTGTAGCTTGTTAACCACCCTGGTCAACCCAACAACAAACCATGGGTTTTCAAGGTGGCTTGTTCAAGAAAAATAAGCCACACTGCATGGTTAACAAGCCACCCTGGGGAAAATGTCCTTGGTTCAGACAACATGATAACCCACAGTTCAGTGAACAACCCACAATTCAACAATGACTCACACTCAACCACTGAGTGTGGGTTAGCATGCTGTGTGAACCCAGGCACTGTGTCACTGACCATAGACTTGTTTCTAAATAGGAAGGCTGAGCGCCGAAGAATTGATGCTTTCGAACTGTGGTGCTGGAGAAGACTCTTACGAGTCCCCTGGACTGCAAGGAGGTCAAATCAGTCCATCCTAAAGGAAATCAACCCTGAGTGCTCATTGGAAGGACAGATACTGAAGCTGAAGCTCAAATATTTTGGCCACCTAATGCGAAGAGAAAACTCTCTGGAAAAGACCCTGATGCTGGGAAAGACTGAAGGCAAAAGGAGAAGGGGACGGCAGAGGATGAGATGGCTAGATAGCATCACCGATGCAATGAATATGAACTTGAGCACGCTCTGGGAGAGAGCGCAGGACAGGAAGGCCTGGCGTGCTATGGTCCATGGGGTCACGAAGAGTCAGACACGATTGAACGACTGAACAACAACAAGGCTTGCATTATGTCACTAACTGTGTAGAGGATCCAGCTGTTAGGTTCTCAGCCTAGCTCTTCCTCTATAAAAAGGAGAAAAAAAATTCTTCCAAGGTACTTTCCCAATAGATTATTATTTGTACAAGGTAAGGGTGGATCTTATACAAGACATAAGTACTAGGAGTAATTCAACACAGGAAACAAAGTCAGCGTTTCATCACATAACTTTGCCTGGCTCATCATTGATCACTGGTAAGCCGCGGTGGCTTAGTGGTTAAGACGCTGAACTGCAGACCAGAAGATCGGCAGGACAGCAGTTCGAGACCTGAGTGCCGCGTGATGGAGTGAGCTCCCGTCTTCAGTCCCAGCTCCTGTCAACCTAGCAGTTCGAAAGCAAGAAATTGCAAGTAGATAAATAGGTACCGCTTCGGCGGGAAAGGTAACAGCGTTCCGTGCACCTCGGTGTTCAGTCATGCCGGCCACATGGCCACGGAAGCGTCTTCGGACAGCGCTGGCTCTTCGGCTTAGAAATGGAGATGAGCACCACACCCTAGAGTTGGACACGACTGGCTAAGGACACCTTTACCTTTTCACCTTTAAGATACAAAACAAACAATTAGAAGCAATTATCTAGCAAGCTTTGACACGAAGTCAACGTATGACTTCAGGCAATCTCACTGACCCATTTGCCTTGGTTAAAGTGGAAGACCCAATTTGTACATTAATTAACACCTTTCCTTTGTCTAATGATACCTAAACCATGAAAATGTCTAGTGGGCACAACAAGGCACAACGCTTTCACAGAAAGGGACCATAGCTCAGTGTGATAGAGCACATGTGTTGAATGCAGAAGGTCCAGGTTCAATCCCCTGCTTCCCCAGGTAGGGCAAGAAAAGAATCCTGTCTGAAACCTTGGAGCCATCGCTGCCAGTCAGTGTCGACAATACTGGGCTAGATGGGCCAAGGGTGTGACTCAGTAGAAGGCAGCTTCCTATGTTCCTAATATCTACTTTAGAATAAGGGCAACCTACATCTGGGGAAGTATATGATACTAGAATAGAGCCTAAATAGGATTACCATCCAATAGGATTGACTTTAGAAAGACAAAATGCTGGCAAGTTGGTCAGAGGCTAGGAGAGGGTGAAAGGGCAGAACTTAGCATGTCAGGGAACACAGCCCACGCATGGTGGGCAGAGGGAGGAGGCGGGGGCAGCAGTGAAGGGACAGAGCCCACGTGTCCAGTAGCAGAGCCAATAGAAAACATCTAGTGCAGGGTCCCAATCCAGTTCTCTGAGGTTCTCCAAATGCCCCTTCCCCTGGCACCATCCTTTTCCCCAGCCACCGATCATTTGGAGGTTCTCAGCTTTTGTGCACCCCCCAAATTCATAAAGGTTGAAATGCCTCTCCTAAGGCTTAGCTACTGGCAGCATGAGGCTTAAGCTTCAATATGCTGTTATTTTTAATATTTTGGTCCCAGCCCTTTTGCCTTTGGTCCCACCCACCACTGGAATGCGGCCCCCAGGAACTTCTTCAAAATAGAATTTGCCCCTCAGGCTGAAAGAGATTCTGCACCTCTGCTTTAGTGTGTGCACCTGCTTACAAGCCCCTTGCCCCTAAGCAAAGGCATCCACTCACAGGCCGCCATGGATCATCCTAACACTGTGCAGACCACTGTCACAAGCCCAATGCAGGAAGCCAAAGTGGATGCATTTAGAATTTCTAGAAAACATGGTGGGGGATACTGAGGCTGAACCAACGCCCAAGGACAGTAAATGAATCTCTAGCAGAGTACCTAAGAGCAGATCAGTCAAGAGAGCGAGTAAGTCTGTGCAGGTCAAATCAGACATGTGCATATGGTCCAGGAATTCAGCATGTAGGCAAGACCTGGCCTGTAGGAAGGCAGGTGTCAGCTGGGTGAGCAGTGGTGTTGGGCTCAAAAGAATAAATAGTAAAGCAAGCCAGGCAGCACAGCTCTTCTACCCATTTTCTTTCTCGAGTGATTTGCTGCTGCAGCCACCATCTTTATCTTTGCCACTGAGTGAGTGAGGCAGCCAGCCAGGCTCCTTCTTGCTGCCTAGGAAGGCCCAGGACCTAAGCAATAGCTGGGCACAATAAGCAGTCATCTCCTGTTTAGCAGGCATGGAGCAGTGCCGCACACACATATAATACACATCTGTGCTTCACCCTCTCCTAGGCTTTGACCAACTTGCCAGCATTTTGTCTTTCTAAAGTCAATCCTATTGGTTGGTAATCCTATTTAGGCTCTATTCTAGTATCATATACCTGCCCAGATGTAGGCTGCCCCCACTCCTCCTCAGGATATACAATATGATAATTGCTATTATGGGACACCAGCCACACTGCTAAGGGAAATGTGCAAAACTCACAAAACAGTGAGTGATTATAGGTTTATCAGCCTGTGACATCTCAGATCGAAATCTCACTTTTCCAAGAGATTGTGACATGCACACCAGCTGTTGGCTGACATGCATGTTACAAGACTTTTATAGTTACTGCATGACTCACGATGGTGTGCAATTCCAAGTATTTACACACGTATTTATTTAGTAGCTGAATGAGACTTAGCTGAGTGTGCATGTCTGTAATTTAAAATCATGTGGGTGGAAGAATTGGCCTAAGGTTCCTTTTCCTCAAATTACCTCATGCCATCCCTTCTCAAAAATTATTACTCTGGCATAGCACTTATGGTACCAACATGCAACAGATGGAATGTAGTTCAATTAATAGAAGCATTCCATTAAGGCTGCACAATGTCAAACATTCCGCACATGAAAATAGGACACTTGTGTATTTGTATCACATACCAAAGATGAGAACCGCCCCCTTCCTCTGTTACTCATTGCTGGAGGCTCTTTTCCACATGCTGTATGCTGTAATTTTCAATAGCAGAGGCTTCTAAAACAGGCATTATTAGTAAACTGACCCTATGTTTCCATTAAAAAACACCAGACTTATCCTTAATGGACCTGCTTGTTCTTATATTATCAGGATCAGGAATTTTTGCGGGGTGGGGTGGGGTGGTGGTGGGCTTTGGCAACATGCCGTCAGTAGGCCATCTCTCTGAGCCCACTTCCTCCTCACTTCTGCTGGTGCGGTTTATGCATTCGCCCTTTCCTTTTGGGCTGTAGCCACATGACCACCTGAAGGGAGGAAAACAAGGTGAGAAGAGACTACAGCAGTGGCCACTTATGCATCACCAAAACAAGATGACATGCATCACCAAAAAACGAGGACAACAGTTTGCATATGCTAATGTATATATCTAGATGCAAATTTAGAAATCATTATAATTTGAATAGAAATACCAAACATCTTATCATAGTGCGGAAGGCTGACCAGGACACCTGTGTGTCTTGCTCAGTGTACTGCCCAGGTGCTGTCGGTGGGCAGCTTCAAGGTCCCGCTTTTCCTTTCTTGGGTTCTTTATCTTTATATAGGACCTGGACTGCACAGCCCTTCCAACAGACACATTCATAATAGTGGACTGGGCAGCCCTTCCAATAGAGGATGCTCAGTGCATCGTTAAACTGCGGAATTTACACTCAGGAAGTAGTGATGGCCACCATTTGGAAGGCTTTAAAAGGGGGTTGGACAAATTCCTGGAGGAGAAGGCTATCAATGGCTACTACTAGCCCTGATGGCTATGTGTTACCTTCAGTAACACATAGCCATGTACATCAGTTGTTGGGGAACATAAGCAGGAGGGTGTTCTTGCACTCCTATCCTGCTTGTGGGTTTCCTGTGGGCAGCTGGTTGGCCACTGTGTGAAAAGAATGCTGGATGAGATGGATCAATGGTCTGAGCCACCATGGATCTTCATATGTTCAAAACAGAGGACTGTCGGCCCTTCAAATAGAGGACTGTCCTCTGTAAAAGAGAACACATGGCCACTCTAGGCTATCGCTCCTCTTTGTTTCTGGCACTAATCCACGTGCCTAGAGAGGACAGGAGAGCGAGGCGCAGTAGCAGGTTGAGGAGGCTCCAGGGACTGGCGGGGGGGGGGGCACTGCTGATGTGTGATCAATGAACAATGGTGCCAACCCGATGCCAGCCCTCGTTGTTACAGAGTAGCTGCCACTCAAAAATCCTCAGCCACATTTTTGATATGGTTTAGTGGTGCATGTGGGGGATTGATGCATTCATATTGTGTGTCCGTGTGTATGCGTTTACATGTATGTGCATGTGCCCCCTACCAGTGGGAAGGGATGAAACATGCAGAACTGTAGTGTACACATGTGCACACTGTGTGTGTGCATGGGGGGGGGGACCATTCCCAACATCTCCCCCAATGGGGAAATAGGAGACAAAATTCAGGCTGTGCTTTACTAGGAGCAGGTACTAAAAAATAGGGACTGTTTCTGATGAACAAGTCATCTGGGCACACATATGAGGCTGCAGTCCTAGAATCATAGAATAGTAGGGTTGGAAGGGGCCTACAAGGCCATCGAGTCCAACCCCCTGCTCAATGCTTTTCACAATCCTGTTCACACTTGCTTTGGAGTAAGCCCTGTTGAACACAGTGGGACTAACTCCTGAGTAAAAAAGCTTTAGGATGGGGCTCTGCAGCTCATAACACTGTACTGAGTCACTTTAAGGCGGGGTGGACAACTTGTGGCCCTCCGGATGTTTTGGCCTACAACTCCCATCATTCCTCATTATTGGTTATGTTGGCTAGCGCTAATGGGAGCTATAGGCCAAAACATCTGGAGGGCAACAAGTTGCTCACCCCTGCTTTAAGGTTTTGACAGAATTCCTCTACCCAAGTGTTTGGAACTACACATTTCACAATGATTTTTGCTGTTGAAGACATTTCAGCTTTCATTCACACTTACTCGGGAACAGGTCCTGTAAAATTCAGTTTTGATTTACTTCCGGGCTGAAAGGCTGCAAGCATATGCACACTTGATTTAGGGAGAAGGCCTTACTGAAATCAGTGGACCTTAGTTCCAAATCAACATGCAGAGGATTGGGCTGCATGCCCATGCACACTTATTTAGGAAGCAGGTTGCATTCCACTGAAGACTTGCAAGGCATCTGTGCGGTATATATAGTTAGAACAATCTTCCCCAACCTGGTGTCTTCCAGACGCCTTGGACTTCAACTTCCATTAGTTCCAGCCACCATGGCCAATGGTCAGGGATGATGGGAGTTGTAGTTCAAAACATCTGGAGGGCACCAGGTTGGGGAAAGCTGAGTTAGGGTGTCAGAGAAAAGCTAGCAACTAAGGGCACAACCCCGTGCACGTTAAGACAGAAAAAGGTCCTACAACTCCCAGCATTCCCTGAAATGCTGGGATTGTAGGATAGTTTTCTGTTTAAACATGCATAGGATTGTGCCCTAAGAGTCTTGTGGCATCTTAAAAACTAACAAATTGATTCTGGCATAAGCTTGCAATCCTACTTTTCTGTCTAAACATGCACAGGATTGCACCCTTAGTGGACTATATAGCCTACTTCATCAGAAGCATTCGTCTTTAAAAAAAAAAAAATTAAAATATATTTTTAGCATCCACAAAAGCTTATGCCAGAATTAATTTGAGTCTATAAGGTGCCATAAGACTCTTGGCTGTTTTTGGTGTAACAGACATAGGCAGCAATCCTACTGGGATAGGCGGCCGCCTCCAAACTTGGAGGCAACCGCCTATCCAATGCAGGGCAGGAGATGTGCAGAGGGGATCGTCCCCTCTGTGCTTCAGCCGCCCTGCATTTGTGGCTAGACAGCCGATTTCAGCTGTATGGCCGTGGGAAGGCAGAGCGGGGGAAGCGGCTGCTGGATGACTCGTTGGATGTGTCATACTGGTATTTCTGCCTTCCCCGCCCCAGAATGCCCCATTTTTGTCACTCTGCACTCCTCTTCTGAGTGTGGAGACACTCTGAGCTGCCTGCGAGGCAGTGCGCGGTACAAGTGGGGGAGGTCCATTCCTGGAAAACGACGTATCCTATGGCTGTCTAGCCGCTGACTAGTGACCATAGGATTGCTCCCTTAACCTCTGGAAAGAGAAGGACTAGGGATACCCGAGTTCAAATCGCAGCAGCTGGGAAGCTCACTGGGTGACCAGTCTCTCTCTTTAAGCCTAACCTACTTTACAGGGTTGTTGTGATGATAAAATTTAAAAGGGGGGGCAGAGGAAATATGCATGTTGCCCTAAGCCAGCCTTTCCCAACCTGGTGCCCTCCAGAGCTGTGTGGACTACAACTCCCATAACCCCCATAGCCTGGATTATGGGAGCTGTAGTCCCAACCCCATGGAATGTATCACAAGGCTATGTATGACGGAAGATGAGCCCCTCAGGTCGGAAGGTGTTCAATATACTACTGGGGAACAGCAGAGGGTATTTCCACGTAACGCCAGAAAGAGTGAAACACTCAGCTGTGGATGTGTCTGGTGGTGAAAAGAAAGTCCTACACTGTAAAGAACAATATTGTTTAGGAACCTGGAATGTAAGATCAATTAATCAATGTAAGCTGGAGGTGGTCACACATGAGATGGCAAGATTGAACATCGACATCTTGGGAATCAGCGAACTAAAATGGACAAGCATGGGCAAATTTAATTCAGGTGACCATTATATCTACTACTGTGGGCAAGAATCCCAGAGAAGAAATGGAGTAGCACTCCTAGTCAATAAAAGAGTGGGAAAAGCAGTACTGGGGTACAATCTCCAAAACGATAGAATGATCTCAGTACGAATCCAAGGCAAACCATTCAACATCACAGTAATTCAAGTCTATGCCCCATTTCACATGCCAGCAAGGTGATGCTCAAAATCCTACAAGCTAGGCTTCAGCAGTATGTGAACCGAGAACTACCGGAAGTACAAGCTGGGTTTCGAGGAGGCAGAGGAACTAGAGATCCAATCGCCAACATTCGCTAGATCATGGAAAAAGCAAGAGAATTCCAGAAAAACGTCTAATTCTGCTTGACTACACTAAAGACTTTGATTGTGTGGATCACAACAAACTGTGGCAAATTCTTAAAGAGATGAGAGTACCAGACCACCTTACCTGTCTCCTGAGAAACCTGTACGAGGGTCAAGAAGCAACAGTAAGAACCAGACATGGAACAAATGATTGGTTCAAAATTGGGAAAGGAGTACGACAAGGCTGTATATTGTCGCCCTGCTTATTTAATTTATATGCAGAGTACATCATGAGAAATGCCGGGTTGGATAAATCACAGGTCGGAATTAAGATTGCCGGGAGAATTATCAACAGCCTCAGATACCCAGATGATACTACCCTAATGGCAGAAAGCCAAGAGGATCTAAAGAGCCTCTTGTTGAGGGTGAAAGTGGAGAGTGCAAAAGCTGGTTTGAAACTCAACATTAAAAAAATGAAGATCAAGGCATCTGGCCCCATCACTTCCTGGCACATAGAAGGGGAAGAAATGGAAGCAGTGACAGATTTTATTTTCTTGGGCTCCAAGATCACCGCAGACGGTGACTGTAGCCATGAAATGAAAAGACGCTTGCTCCTTGGGAGGAAAGCTATGGCAAACCTAGACAGCATAGTAAGAAGCAGAGACATCACCTTGCGTCTAATCAAAGCTATGGTTTTCCCAGTAGCAACGTGTGTCTGTGAGAGCTGGACTGTAAGGAAGGCTGAGCGCCGAAGAATGGATGCCTTCGAACTGTGGTGCTGGGGAAGACTCTTACGAGTCCCCTGGACTGCAAGGAGGTCAAATCAGTCCATCCTAAAGGAAATCAACCCTGAGTGCTCATTGGAAGGACAGATAATGAAGCTGAAGCTCCAGTATTTTGGCCACCAAACGCGAAGAGAAAACTCCCTGGAAAAGACCCTGATGCTGGGAAAGACTGAAGGCAAAAGGAGAAGGGGACGGCAGGGGATGAGATGGCTCGATAGCATCACCGATGCAGTGAATATGGACTTGAGCACACTCCGGGAGAGAGTGCAGGACAGGAAGGCCTGGCGTGCTGTGGTCCACGGGGTCACCAAGAGTCGGACACGACTGAACGAACAAACGAAGTCCCAACCCTCTGGAGAGCACCAGGTTGGGGAAGGCTCCCCTACATCCCTTGGAGGAAACGGGAAAAAGATGCTTCTTCGCCGGGCTCGGTCTGCACAATCCGGTCGCGCCCTCCTCCTCCTCCTCCAGCGCCGACATTCCCGGCGGCGCGCGCAACGACGAGAAGGAGGTCGGCACAAAGCCGGGCCCGGGCGGCGAGCCGCACGGCCGCCTCCGAAGCCCCGTCACGTGCAGCCGAGCGAGACGACTTCCGCGGGGAAGCGAAACCAAGCGAGCGAGAGGCGGGCTTCTCTCGGCCGCCCCAGAACCTGCCCGGCGGTTTCTTCCCGCGCAGGCGGCTCCCCGGCTCGTCAGGTGGCCCTCAGTCACGTGGCCGTGCTGGGGACGAGCGGGTGCCGCCGCCGCCGCCCCTTGAGCTTTGCTATAGCAACGGGCGGCGGCGGAGGCGGCGGCCTCTCCCGCTGCCTGAGGCCGCCGCCGCGGCTTGGTCCTGAGTCGGGAAGCGCAGCCAGCCGCTCGCCCTTCCGTTCCCCCTCCGCAAGGATGTGGCGGCCGTGGGGTTTGGTGTTGCTGAGCTGGACTGTGGCTTCGCCCGCCGCCGCCGCCGCCGGGCGGAGCGGCGCTTACTGGCTGGATGATGCGGTCGGGCTTGCGCGGGAGTTCGACGGCATCGGCGCTGTCAGCGGCGGCGGGGTGGGTGAGCCGCGGCGGCCGGGCAGGGGCCGCTCCTGACACCCTCCCCCGACCTGGCGCCCGCCAGGTGGTTTGGACTGCCATTCCCATCAGCCCCAGCCAGCATGGCCCAATGGCCAGGGGCGATGGGAGTTGTAGCCCAAAACAGCTGCGGTCAAATCCGAGATTCGCCCTGCGTAGAGTAGACCCATGGAAAGGGATGCGACTTCAGTTAGTCGTGGCTAACTTAAGTCCCATTCAGTTCCGTGAATTACTCTTAAGCGGGACTTCGGTTGGATTTTACCCCTGGAAGGCACCAGGCTGGGAATGGCTGCCTTGCACTGAGTCAGACTATTGGTGGGTCTAGCCCAGGAGTTACCGGGGGTAGGAGACCTCGTGTCCTCCAGCACTTTTGGAGTACAAGCCCCATCAGTCCCAGCCAGCGTGGGATTGTGGAGTTGTAGTCCAAAACATCTGCGGGCATCAGGTTGCCTAAACCTGAGTTACACTGGTTGGCAGTGGCTCTGCAGGGATGCAGACGGAAAATTGCCCTAAGTTCACCTGGAGGTGCCAGGGATTGAACCAGGGACCTTTTGAAGGCCAGGCATGTGCTCTACAGTCCTAACGACTACTGCTGTCTCTTCTGCCTGGGACTGGCTCTTTGTCATCTGGCTGTGTGTGTCTGTCTCCCAGCCCAATTCCCTAAGATCCTTCTAACTGGGAATGCATGCGAAGCACTGGGGTTAGGGTACCTGAGAGGGACAGCTATGGGGTGTTCATATTATTCATTTGTTCATTGTCTCTGTATATATGTAAGTGTATGATGCATGATGCATTTAGAAATAGCCTCAAGTGTTAGTCACTAGGTTTATTGCTTTTATACTTCGTTTTACCTTGAAGGAGCTTGTAGCAGCATACATAGGTTCCCCTGAAGGAACTGCGTTTTAGCACCTAAAGTACAAACCAAGTAATTATGGCAGAAGCTTCCATGGACTGGAGCCTGCCAGATGCAAGTGGGGTTAGTAGGGTTCTCCGGGCAATTTCCCTGGTAGGCACTGGTCAGCCCCAGACCTATTTAGCTTCTGCAAGTTCGTTGTATCATGTGCTCAGTCAGGCTGCACCCCTCCTCCCCCATATAATGGGGTGGTAGTAGAGAAAAAAGCCCTACTTTTTTCTGGTAGAACTCTTGTAGCTGTAAGGAGTTTTGCCAGTCAGAAGTTCAAGAGGTGAAACTCCCTCCCCCCTTTGCCTGTTGAATTTCTACTTATTTGAGGGCTGGTGAAGACAGAGGAGCCCTGCCAGGTGGAAGCTTGGGTGGTGGGGAGGAGAGGAGATAGGGGCTGAGGGGACTGGTCAGTGGTGAGATGGCTGCAGGTGGGGCTGTGTACTGGTGGCTGTGAACTACAGCAGTAGACAAGCAGGGATACATAGGGAGTTGGCTGTGAGGACCTGGGCTGGAGAGCCTAGTAAGGGGAGGCTGTAGAGAGGACAAGTGGTATAAAATGAAGCATATACTGGTAGGCAGGTGTGAGAAAAACAGTGCACTTGCAGGGGAAGACATGAAGTCATTTGGGACTGGTAGAAAGGATGTTGTGAAGAAAACAGGGGTGAGATAATGAAAGGTTGTTGGAGCCTCGGGAAATCAGAGGAAGGAGGAGGTGTAAATATGTGTGCCATAGAGATACGTCTGATTGGCTGTTTGAAAACAGCATTTGTTCTTCATTTAGCTTCATAAATATATATGAATGATCATTCCAAACCCTTTTTCCCTCCCAGGCTACCTCCCGACTTTTGGTGAATTACCCAGAACCGTATCGCTCTCAGATTTTAGATTATCTTTTTAAGGTAATGATTACTTTGCTGTTCCTACATGTTTTTTTTAACCTAGGGAAATGCCCTAGAATTGGCCTCTACTTGTTTCTTAATGTGCTGGCAGTGTATTCTCTTACAGCCTTATCTTTTTCCTAAAAATGCATGCTGTGCATTGAACACTTCTCTGGTTGAAACGTTCTCTACCATTGTATGTGGTAGAGAGTTTAGTTTATCTTACTGGCAAATGAGATCTCATTGTTTGAGTGGTTTCTTAGCCCCCCCATTGCTAACTTGCAGGTTGGCAGTGGGAAGATAACTTAAGTGATCTTGTGAAAGCTTAAGCTGCTTAACTGTGATCAGGTTCTGTAATACATATTTCTCTGTGTATCTTTAAGCATTACAAAAAATGGGCTTAACCTGAGCTTGAAATTCTTGCTCTGTGAAACTGAGGGCCAGTGTAGATGTCATGTTTGTCAGTTATCAAGTAGTTTGCCCTTACATAGCACACTATACTGTTTAAAAAATAAATAGCAGGTGTGGGGGAGCGAGCTGGATTGGGATCATGTTGTGGTGGAAGGGGGGTGCGGGCTTTTCCTTTCGCCCCTGCTGTAGTCCCAGTTGGAATCACTTCTCCCCGCTCCCATTATGTTACTTTCCTCCCACTGCATACAGCAGTGGAGGGTGGTGGTGTCCAATTTTAATTGGGACGACAGTGAGGGCAAAGTGTTAAATCCCTCCCAGGCCACGGTCCTGATTCGGCTCACTCCTGTGAGCTGACTATTGTTTTGTTTTTCATAAGCAAGCAACTCTGGATGGGCAAACTGTGTGGCGAATGTTATCTCTAGATTGGCCATGAAACAGAGCTTTCACTTGCTCCTTAAGAATGCTGACTACATGCTGCTGTGGTTCAGACTGCAGTGTCAGAAATGTGTTTAAAGAAACAACTTAACTTGCATTTTTGATATCAGTTCACACAGTTCAGGAGTTTATTCATGTCCCCCCCTCCCGCCCCCCGCCTCCCTTTTCCTTGTGTCTGAGCAGTAGGAGTTCCTGTAACAGGAATGTTGAGAGCAGGCTCCCAGTGGCAGGAGAAGCATTGGCTTGTCCCTAGGAGCAATTGCCCCAGTGAAGACTTTGGGACTTGAGAGAAAATGGTGGCAGGCTTCACGTTGCTGATAGCAAAGTATTGGTGTTGTGACTGCAGGACTTGGTTGGTGTTCATGGGACTAGCCCAGCCTTACTCGATCTGGTGCCCTCCAGATGTGTTGGACTACAACTCCCAGAACCCTCCAGCCAGCTATGCTATGCTGGCTGGGGGGATTCTGGGACTTGTAGCACAACACATCCAGAGGGATGGGGGATGCTCGTTGTGGGATTCTGAGAGATGTAGTGCAACACATCTGGAGGGATGAAGGATGCTTGTTGAGAGGTTTGGGGAGTTGTAGCCAACACATCTGGAGGGATGCTTGTTGGGGAATTCTGGGAGTTGTAACCCAACACATTAGGAGGGCACCAGATTGGGGAAGGTTGGACTAGTCTAAAATGGCTCTGCATGTTTCAGGTACAAAATTCACAGAGGGTGAAGATGAGTGGCTGCTTATGGCCCTGTGGAGTTCCATCTGATCTATCCTACTTTTCAATGAGTATATGGAATGGCTGAAATTGTGCTGAGTTTTGTTGCTGATGACTCCCAGACTCTACCTCTGACCGCCCCCTCCCCCCATGGCCCTGGTTTTGCAGTGTTAGTGCTTACCCCATCTTTGGTCATGCAGTGGGACTGGATGCGGATTAACTGATCGAGACCTGGTTGCTGAACCCAAAACAGTTGGAAAGTCTTATGATTGGGGGGGGGCAGGATTTGGACAGCCATGACTGTTGTACCACACTCTGCATAGGGCTGCCCTTCATAACTGGCTGGAAGCTCTGATTGCTTTAGGACACAACAGCCCACAGCAGATGGGATAGGTTGTAAGGAACATGTTATGCCAGTACTCCAGTGTCTGCACTGGCTTCTTAATTACTTTCCAGGTACGATTCAAGGTGTTCCTTTTGACACCACCTGTGGCACCCCAGTTGTGGAATGCCCTCCCCTTGGAGGCCTGATTGGCACATACATTGGTTTCATTTCTGTGCCAGGTTAAAACATGGCTTTTTACCAAAGCCTTTGAGGGCTGAATGCATTCCCTAAAGTCGCATACTGTTTTAACTGTTTTATTGTTTTAGATTAACTGGTATTAGCTTGTTTAATAGTTTGGCCCCAGCATATCTCAAAATACCTGATTATCTCCTTTGATTCATCATAGCTTTAAATCAACAGAGCACTAGTTGGATATGACTCGGTTTCCAAGCAGTGCTCCTATGTTCTGTGTGCAAATAGGAAAAAATGTAGACAAGCTATTTTCATGGCCATTCCATTATTGTGGAATGTCCAGTCTTTCAAGTTCTGTAAAGGTCCTAGCTCAAGTAGTGCCTTGTGGAACCATTGTAAGATTTCCCTTTTGGGCTGACATTTAGTGGCCAGAGTTTATACGGCATGGGGAGAACTTGACATGGTGTTTTGATCGTATTTCTTTAGTCATTACCTGCTCCTAAGGAAAAGGTGGGATAAAAATGGGAATAACTGGGAAACTGAAAAATGAAGGGAGGACATAGGAACTGGGATCATCTATTTTCCTGTGATTACCAGTGATAATTGCACTGTTGATGACTTTGAATGAAACATTATACTTTTGTGAATAATAAAAAATTGAAGGCTTTTTCTTTCTTTCTTGTTACTGTTATCTAGGGTTATCAACACCTCTGCATAAATTTAAAATAGTGACTTTTCAGAGGAAGTTCACCTGTAATACATAAGATTTTGCAGAATGTGACTTTTTAATAGGGTAAAATAAATTGGAGATAAAAGTTAGCTTTTTGCCTCTGGTGAGCATGCACCCTAATAATCCCACGGCACAAGGTATTGATGTGGAGTTCTTTCCAGCCTGGAGAAAGAACGGTGTTGTGCTACTGTAGCAGCGTGGCTTGCCTCCCTTCTCACTTAATACTGAGAAGAGGCAGGATGTGCAGCTAGTATATTACTGTTATGTCCTCTTCCATTATCAGGGAAATCACTGGGATATAATTGCCTCTCCGGGGACTGAGATCAGGATGTGCAGCTAGTATATTACTGTTATGTCCTCTTCCATTATCAGGGAAATCACTGGGATATAGTTGCCTCCCCGGGGACTGAGATCTGTTAGAGGGGCCCTCCTCTGCGTCCCACCAGTGTGAGACATATACTATGGTGGGATGTGGGAGAGGGCCTTCTCTGCTGTGGTACCCCAGTTGTGGAATGCCGTCCCCTTGGAGGCCTGATTGGCATATACATTGGTTTCATTTCTGTGCCAGGTTAAAACATGGCTTTTTACCAAAGCCTTTGAGGGGTGAATGCATTCCCTAAAGCTGCATACTGTTTTAACTGTTTTATTGTGTTAGGTTAACTGGTATTCGCTTGTTTAATGGTTTAATATATATTTTAGCTGTTGAAATTATTCATTGTTTTATACTGTTTAAATTGATTTTATCTGTACGCCACTGTGAGATCTTAATAATATAGGGCGTGATACAAATGATTTAAATAAATACAATAAATAAAATAAACTACACTTGGATCTGTACTTCTGGCCCTGATTCAGCAATATTATTGTGACCTGTTTGGAGCAAAGACAAATCACTGTGTTGCAATTGCAGCTGTGTGCAAAGAGCTGAGAGAAACAAATCCAGCAGAGCCACGAGACTCATTTTTGCAGGCATTGAGAGAAGGGGAAGACCAGTGAATAGGCTTCCATTCCAAGATTTTTTTTCTTTAATGCATTTATATACTACATTTCTTCCACTGTGGAACTCAGGGTGGCTCTATGTGGTTCCCAGGTGGGCTCCCCTCCAAGCACTGCTCAGATCCAAAAGCAAGATGGCTGCCTCATGTACCTTCAGACCATGTTTTGTAGATTTTGAATCCCTTTCCCAATGCTGGGGTTGCTGGGTAACTAGTTCCCTCAGTGCGTCTTCTGAGGGATATGACTGGTGTAATGGCTGGCAAAGTCTCAAAAGGCTCTAAAACCTGAGTACAAAGTCAGGCTTCCTGTGGTTTTGTCCTCTCTAGTCGTCCTGAGACAGAGACATTTTGGGTTGTTTTTTCTGAGGTGGTGGGATACAGAAGAAGCAAGCCAAACTTATTACTGTCCCCTCTCTCTCTCTGAATTTTCTGGTACCGCTCCTGCCTAGTTTGGCAAAGTGGTTCAGTAGAAGAAAGTTACATAGAAACAAATAATGTTATATGGATTAATAGCAGGTCCTGAGAACTGTTGAGGAAAATAGCAGAATAATATGTTGTTTCTGTATAACTTTGGCCTGCTGCTGTTCCTTTTTTTTAAAATACTTTTTATTCTATTTTTTATCTTTATAAATGAAATAAACAGTACCAACAACCTAGTCATTATCTACAGTTTCCAACAATACAGTATTCTTAGGAGGACACAGCAATAACGAAAAAGAAAAGAAAAAAGAAAAGAAAAAACAGAAGAAGGAAAAGGAAGAAGAAAGCAAGAAAGAAAAAGAAAAAAATATAAAAACGTTACTTAAAAGGATTAAATTTAAACTCCATTACACACAGACTTCAAATATCATTCTACTTAAAAGTTATACCTATAACAATGCGAATATTACAATTCAGTACAGCATAGATAACCTTACATTTCAATATCATTTCAACAGTCTTATAGCAAGGGAGCAAGTGTACAATTCATTTCCAATAACCATATATTGCCCTTTAGTTAACATAATAGTAAAGCTTAACAATTTAACCAGCCAAAAATATTAGTAATCAAAGTCTCATAGGAATGATAGTAATAATAATAAAAAGGAAGGAAATTAAAAAGGATAAGTAATAATAACAAATCACTAATAAATTTTATGCTATCTATATTTTAGACAGTGTCATTTCTAAATCTATATATGAATGTATACATATCTATACACACAAACAGGAATTTTATTATACAGTATATCATGTCTAATGTAAAAAAAAAGGAAGTAAGAAAAAGAGAGAAAAAAAGGGGATATATGTAAACAGTCCTCTGGACTGGCATACTGCCCGGACCTTATAACCCAAACAAATCCGAAGGACAATAATAATTGAAAAGTTCCCAGCTCATGAGGCTGGGGAAGAGGTCTCCCATGCCTTGCTTTGAACGCTAGCTAGTCAAGCCTCCACCATTTCATGATTTAAAAACTTTTTTATCTGGCCTTCAAAAAGAATGCAAAATATAGCAAGATATTTAATATGATATTGCAGATTCATTTGTCTTGCCTGATTTCTTGCCTTAGTAAATTGCCTTCTTATGTCAGCGATTTCTTTAGTGTAATCCGGAAATAACATAACTTTGTCTCTAGTTGCCTCCCCCCCCAATTCTCCCACTTCTCTTGCCAAGTGCAAAATATGATTTTTTTGTAGAAACTCTTGCAAATTGAACTATAACAGTATAGGCAGTCCCTTTGATGCCACAAACTGGACCTGGAACACAGTATGCTTGCTCAATATCGAGTAAATAATCAGGTGGCACAGCGAGTAGCTCATGCAGAAATTTATCCAAGAATTTAGACAGGCTTATATCAGCAGGCAGATCTTTAATACCAAGGATACATAGATTCGCTCTATGAGTATATGCCTCCAGTTGGGAAATTCTCGCAGACAGGATATTATGGGAGGCTTGCATAGCTGTCTCTTGCGCAGACACCTGGTCTTGGAGAGCATTAACCTTCAATTCCATCTTTTGCAAAGAGCTATTAATTAAATCCACAGCCCCTTGAAGTTTAGTAATAGAATCTTGGATTGTATCCAGCCTCTTAGCCTGTTCTGCTAATTGAGAAGACAAAGTTTTTATCAGAGCCAGCAACTCCTCTACATCTCCGGCATCTCTGGAAACCTTTGCCAAGGGAGGGGTTGGGGGAGTTGGCGGTGGTCTTGTGGCTTTTTTCCTTCCCCTTGATGCTGCCATCCTCCTCTTCCATAAAGAAAGCAAGTAAGTATAATTACAAACAAACAGTCACTTCAACAGATTTTTGCAGGTCCTCAGATATTGTTGGTATATTTCATTCATAAATACTTTTGGAGCACGTCAGCCCTGAAGTCTCCTAATTACATAGAAGTTTCAAAACAGCTTTGAGTAGATGACGCTCCGAAAAACTGACCTTAGAGTCCAGCTGTTCTGTTGCTCTGCAAAAGGAGTTGTTCTTCCAAGATCTTATCCAGATGGTACTCTAGCTTTCCCTTTTAATTCCAAGGGAAGATGAAAAGGTTTTTCAACCTTTTAAAACCTGTTTGAGGAGGTGACCTGCGGAACCTCCGCAGGACGCTTGCCAGGGCGACATGGTTCCTACTGGAAGTGGCCTGCTGCTTTTCCTAAGCCTTGAGAACTAGAACAAGTCCACAGATGACTTAAAGTATCTGCGTATTAATAACAAAAAGTGTTACCGTTAGGTTTTTTCTTTTCATGTCTGCAATTCTCTTATCTTGGATTGATGCCACTGGCACCTCTCCGCCCCCAAATTTTGTTGGACTACAACTCCCATCAGCCCTAGCTACCATGGCCAGGAATGCTGGGAGTCATAGTCCAACAACTCCTGGAGGGCCACAGGTTCCCCAACCATGCCTTTGATCATGCTGATAGTCCTGTTGAGAAGAAGAAACTATTTTAATGTACAGTGCTGTCACCTTGCACAAATCGGGGCGAGGGCGGCAGAAGGAATCTATTCACTGTTTCCAGTTGAAGAAAGAACAGCTGTTCATAGCAGTATGTGAAAACACATTAAAATAGGTGTGATAGTACGTTAGTGTCTATTTACATGACACAGTAATGTTGTATGTATAACAGGAATATTAACAGTTCTTCCTTTTTTTCCCTTTAAAGCCAAATTTTGGTGCTGCTTTGCAACTCCTCAAAGTGGAGATTGGTGGTGATGCGCAGTCTACAGGTATGAGCTGTTGGGGGACTGGATTTAGCTGAAAAGACTTGTTGCAATGTTGTAATTATGGGCTTCTTGGCTCTAAATACTGTCTGCCAAATGTGCACCTTGGCTTTGCGTGCCATACCAATTCTTCACCTGCTCCAGCATTTTGAAAAATTAACTTTGCTGTTTGAACAAAATAGTAGTATCCTAAATTGGATAGTTTATGTCCCTGAAGTATTTCTGTAAGCGAAGCTCATGCAAACAGTTGGAGTTATAAGGTTCTTCCTTGGAGCAGATTTATTCCAATTACTTGTGGGTTGAGAAAGTAAGAAAACATGTATAGCCTATAGAAAATCAAACAAAACATCAGGCTAGTCTTAGAGATCCTATTTAGGATTACAGTGTTACATATGAATAGGTGGGATTGTATGCTTAATTTGTTTTCTCCCAAGCATATGAGAAACTTGTTTTCAGGCTAATACTATGTTTTTTTAAAATATCTGTGAAGGATGTTGAGGTAATAGATTTATGTATCAAGAATAGTATTAAAATGTTATAGCTGTTCTTGCATGTTCATTGATGTTCATTGATGTTCTTGCATGTTCATTCATCTCCATTTAATGCAGCTTGACATAGAGCATAAGCAGAGAATAGTTCACTCTTGTCAATAAAGCATACATGCCAATAAGCATGAAATGCTGTGTGGTTCCATTTGCAACCATGTTTACATTTCCAGAAGTTAATGAGCGCCATCATTTCAGTACAGATTCATGAGCATGGTGGATGTTAAGCTACAGTGTGTATAACTATGATAAGAAATGGCTGCTTTGATCCAAGAAGAACTGGCCATCACTTCACAAGATAGGATTGGATCCAGACTTAGTCTCCTGTGAATGGAAGAACTCCTTCCATCCATCCAAGGCATCTGATCCACTGGCAGAATGGGAGAGAAGGCAATTTTCATGTATACACTTCTGTACCTGCAACCCCTCTCCCCTCCCCAAATCTGCTCCAGAGGATTGGGGGACCCTCTGTAACTGTGGGAGGTGGCACTTGGGGTTGCAGGGACAGTGGAAAATGCTCCCCCCTTTTCCACCAGATCAGGGCATGCTATAGCTGGTAGGAAAACTCTGGATCCAATCCATAATCTGGCATCGTTTTGGCATCGCATTTCATCTGTTTTTGATTTTAGTAATTTTGTTATCTTGTTTTCACATTTATCTCTAGGTGCTTGTGACCCACTTAAACAAATAAGATCTAGAATGACCCATTCCTGACTTAAAACATAGCTTTCCATTTCTAATGTAAAAACATAGCTTCAAACTCAGCATATTTTCCAATTTGTGATTACAGATTAGGTATATGTTTATTTACAGAAGACGAATGTTCTTTATACAGGTGTATGAGTACAGAGTTAACTGTATTCGTTGTTAATCTGTTTCTGCCCTTGATATTGACATAAGAATAATGTTGATTTGTACACATACGGTTTTCAGAACTATTCTGGGAATATGTTGGGTACAGTGGCAAAGGTCATTATGTAGTAAGCTGTGAATTTACTGAGCTGTAGAAAGAACTTTGTTTTCCTTTCACAGATGGAACTGAACCATCTCACATGCATTATGAAGATGATGAAAATTATTTCCGGGGCTATGAATGGTGGCTGATGAAAGAAGCTAAAAAGAGGAACCCTAATATTAAACTGATTGGTAAGAATTGCAGACCTGTGATGTTTCAGCATTCTGATCCTGTAATTTAAAAATACCTCTGATTCATTTTTAACTACAGCATTCCAATACCCAGTGCAATATGCAGATCAATTTATAAATAGTCATAGTTTGTAATAGCGTGAATAGTTTACTTGGTGTCCATGTTGCAAGATATTCTTCGTGTGTGTGTGTGTGTGTGTGTGTTTTAGGATTAATTAACAAAACTGAATTGGGTTTTTTGGTTTTTAACAAAACCTCTGAGACTGGTGTCCTTTGTTCACTTAATTTTTATGGAGAATCCAATTGTTGTTTAATCACTTATAAAGCACCTAAAATTTACTAAGCGCTATGCACAGATCAAAACCAAGACAGTTTCTGCCTGCAAGCTTTCAATCTTGCACAGCACCAAAGGAAAAATGAATGAGGAGGAAAGAGGAAAAACTCTATCCAGTTGGGATTATTGAGGCTTTTCAGGGAATCTCTCTGTCCCTTAATTCACAGGTTTCTCCTGGGGGCTTCTCCATACTTAATTAATTTATTTATAACTGCTTTTCATTATAAAATAATCCTAAAGCCGTGTACAAAACCACTAAAACAATAAAATCATGCAGCATCTATTGGTAAAACAGTAAAGCTGGGAAGAACAGTAACACAGAGACGTAAGTTTACAAGACACAGCAACACAGATTCAGTGAAAAGCCTGGGTGAACAAATAGATCTTTAGCTGGTGTTGAAAGCTTGTAAGACTCAGCACCAACTGTATATGAGGTGGGAGGGAGTTCCACAATCACTTCTTGTTAATTGCTTCCTGTTTTTTAGGAAGCTGAACTAATTTGGGCCGTAATCAAACAGCTCCTGTTGTAAGTGCAGCTTTAATGGCATGTTCCTTCCTTGCAGCCAGCAGTAGCTCATTTTTAGTTTTGCAATTCTGAATTACTATTTTTTTTAAATAAAATTGAGCCATTGCCCTGGCTGCAAAGAAGGTAGAAAGAGTCAGTGGCAAGTCTTGAGGTTGGTGGGCTGAGTTGCTGGGGCAGAGATGGGACTGGTTTTGAGGCTATGAGGGGAGGTGACACATCCCGAACCCTTTGCTGGTGGACTACAAGACCCGGTACCTGTGTTTATTAGTGCTCGTGGCCATGGAAGACCTGGATTGCACTTGCCTGCTCTTAGTCAGTGGGCTTCAGAAAGGGCTTGAGTGGTTGGCAGAGGTAGTGAAACCCGTTGTGTGGGCACTACACGAACTCTCCCCTTGCTGTGAGACAGCTGCCACTTTGCCCAGCAAGTGCTTCTCAATGTCTTTGGGTAGATTAGTTGAGGTACCCCTGACCAGAGCCTGTGAGCAGGGAGAGCCCTGTCTGCCCTGTTCGGCCACGACCCTTCCAGAGAGGAGGAAAGTGAAGCTCTTGCCCTCTGCAACCACAAGTTGGAAAGAGCTGCAATCCTAAGCACACTTTCTTGTGCAACTTTCTCCAACCCCGTGCCCCAACTCCCAGCATTCCTGATCACTAACCATGCTGGCTAGTGCTGATGGGAGTTGAAGTCCCAAACATTTGAAGTATGAAGTTTAAAAAAAAATTAGGTGCTAGTCAGGTCAGGACAGCACCCCAGTAGTAATGACTGGTCCATAAGTGAAGTTTTTTTTGTGAAAATCTCAACATTCCAGTGCAAAATTCAAATAATATTATGCCTTTTAAATGTACTGACAACTCTTAGTTAATTGCATGCTTTGATTCCAGAATGATTGCTGTAATCAACCAGGAGACCTTATGGAAGAAATTAAATCTATTTCTAATATTCTGTGTGCAGGAACTTGTAGATGCAAAAGTATTCTGAAAAACAAAACTGAAGCATTGTTTGGAAATGGAGGTAGAGCCAAAGTAATGCAAATTGCGGGCAAGATATTATACAGTCCCTTGTTAGGTGTCCTAAAACAGCTTGCATAGCTGGGAAGGACTTGCAACAAATGTGGATGTATAAATGCCCAGAACTACTGTTGCTGCTTTAATAACCTTTTATTAATAATATCACAGATTTTTCCCCATGGTGGACTTAGGCAACCCAGATTCCCCATATTCTGTACTGTCTTCCTCTTTCTGGATTGTTGGTTGCAACAACTTGTTGTCTTCCTGTTTTTGTGTTTCTTTTCTCACACAATCAGGTTGCCATTTCCTGATTTTCTTTCTTTTTTCTGGCCATTTATTATGCCCCAGGGTGGAGAAAGTAGTACTGTGGCAGTGTTTTTCAACCAATGTGGCTCATACCTCCTGACAAGTTGTGAGTACCACTGATTGAAGAGCACTGGTCCAGGGCGTATATTGTTGGAGAAAATGAAAAGAGAACAATTTGCAAGAAAATAGAATAAATAAATGCAATTAAATTAAGCTGGAACAAGAGAAAAGAGAGATGCCACATTCAGATGATCATATCATATCTTGGCTTAATTAACCAAGATATAAACAAATCTTTTGCTCGCACATGCAGCTCCTTTGCTCCTCCCTTTGCAGCTTGAGCAAGCAAACCAGGAAGCAAACCAGGAACTAACCATAGTTCCCTGTTTCGTCTGAATCAGGAAAGTATGGTTATTGGCTTTGGAACAAGTCAGGTTATTAAACAATAGTTTGAGATTGGTCTAATATCCTGACTTGTTCCAAAGTTGGTAAACCATAGCTTCCCAGTTGGGATGAAATGTGAAACTATGGTTAATTTGAGGCTTCCTGGTTTAATTGCTGCTCCTGTAAGGGGAGGAGCAGAGGGGCTAAATGCATTGGGTGGGAGAAAACTGTTCATACCTTAGCCTATTAAGCCAAGATATGATTGTGCTACTCAGAGGCTTTGTGCAAATATAGTGCTGCTTGATGGCCTAAGTAGCTATGGTTTTGTTAGGAATTTGGAATGGGCTCTTATGGGCTCCTCTCCCCCCCCCCCAAATTTCCCAGTCATCTCTTGTGTGGCCATTCCCTTTCTGGGTTCACAGCTAATAGGGATGTAACATTGGTCCAGATGTAACATTAACGATAGAAAGCTCTGATATTGAAAGGGAGGAAGGAGTGCCTTGTATGAGAGGTAAGCATGTGCTCCTGATGGGCTTGACAGAGTCTGGAGATGGAATGGTAGAAAAAGCTGAAACATGGTTTTGAAAGCTTTTCTCCACTGCTCCTGGCTTTGGCTAAAGAAATATGAAGCATTCAGTATAAACTCTCAAACCAGAAACCAGTGGTGCCTCACTGCTGTGTAGATTATTCTATAGTAGATTATTAACTTTTAGTAGCCCATAAAACTTTTGACCTGTAAACCATCCTAGTTCAAGAAGAGGGGCTAAATAGTGTGTAGGAAACGGTATGTTGCAAGAATGACTTTGTATCTGTCAAAGCAAGTTTGAGTCTTTCCAGTTCAGTTATCTTCTTTGTAGATGCAAGATCTGTCAAGTGAGAATCCTTGAGTTGAATAGATGACTATTTTGCAGTTCAGTCCTAAATTTGTTGGCATTGGCCAATAAGTGCTTAGGATGAGTGTGCGGTATCTAGGGATTCTGTGTGAAGCCCCTGTCCTCCAGAGGTCACTGAGTAAGTCACTCAGCTGGTCCACTAAGCCCAGACTTCCTTAATATTCTCCAAAATAATCTGTTTCCACCAATACTGATTTGAAGAGAGCAGTAGGACTCCCCCTTTTATATACACTGACATTATCGCTGCCAGCTGGTGCTCCTCCACTCAGACCAGAACATAGGTAGATAAAACAGTAACATATTTTTACTTCTGGAGCACACCATCCAGTCCAAGGAGTCATCTGATAAAGACAAATAAACAGTGGTTCCATTTAATAACTCAGCCTAACTTCAGTGGGCTGCATCCGACGTCACGCAAGCAGACTTTCGTGCAGTGAGACTGCCCTTTTTCTCCTCTGCACCCCCATGCCCCCAAATGCTCTGGAGGGTCCGCCCCATCTTGTGAACCGCCCAGATTTGTGAACCACCCAGAGAGCTTCGGCTATTGGGCAGTATAGACATTTAATACATAAGTTGATAAATAAAAATGCAGGGAGTGGCAGTGGGGAGGGGGAATCCATTCCACTGGCAGATGGACACCATTGGAGACAACCCACTGATTCCTTCTTGAATATCTTCCCTTACCTATGTCTTCTCTGTCTCTGATTCCATTCACTCAACTATCTGTGTTCTCAGTCATTAACTCTAACATTGGCACCTAATTCTTTTCACTGTCTCTCCATCCTAACTCATTTCACTTTCCCTGGTCTCTAACCAACTGCCTCTGCCCATCCCCTCTTCTAACTGACTTTTAACTCCACCCATCATTCCATACTGGCCTCTGTTGCAAATCATTCCTCCACTCATTCTTCCATTACAATGGGGTATGCTGGCTACGCCATTATCAGTAGTGCAAACCATGATGCCAGTACTGCAGAGGAGCATATCTTTTTAGTGAAAAATGTTTAGAATTGGGTGTAAGATTTTTGCAAGAATATAGTGCATTTTAGCAATAAATAGATTGAACCAGCAGGTGCGGATAATCTGAGTCCTTTCTAGAGGTCTCTCATACCTTTGACAGAATTTGGGTACTTTTGCTTGCACGTCATGTAGTGGGCAGTACACATTTAATTAACCAAGGTAGTCATTTATCTGGAAGTATGTGTTTAATATATTAAGCTTTATTAATTCTCCTGTGTGGCATGTGTGTGTTTTGTTTCTCGTTACAGGGTTGCCCTGGGCTTTTCCAGGATGGGTTGGGAAGGGTGAGAATTGGCCCTATGATCATCCGGATGTCACTGCTTATTATATTGTCTCCTGGATTATAGGCGCTAAAAGATTTCATGATTTGGATATTGACTATGTTGGGGTTAGTAAGGAGCTTCTCTTTAAACCTTTGCTTTTGTTCTTTGAAAGAATTTGTGTTTGAAATCTCTCTAAAGTTACCTGACACAAGTGTGCTACTTCTTAAAAACAATCCCCTTTTCCGCATTATGTATTATACCTGTAGAGTGGTGTACTCACAGAGAGGTGCTGTCAAACATACAGTAGCATGATTTTGAGCTTTAAACTTAAATGGACTTCTAGGCCTGCTCTGCCAGCCTGTTGCATTTTCATGCTAGTTGTGGAGGAAGACTTGCTTTCCTCTGTAGTCAGCACAGAAACCAAGCAGGTTGGCAGAGCAAGCACGGAGTGATGCATGCCTCCTCCAGCACCCCTCCCACTTGCCTACATGGACTTCCTGGTCACCTATGGTGACTAGGCAAGTTGTTTAATACAAGGTGATAGAAGGGTCATATTTGGATTGGTGATTGTGAATCATTATTTATTTGATTTGTACCCATCTTTGTACCAAAAATAGCACTCAAGGCGGCTTGCAATCACTGATAAAAACAACAATAAGCAAATACATTAAAACACACAACAGAGTAAAAACAGCACCCAGCTCAATGGACCCACTTACACACCAAAGGCGTGCTTGAATAAAGTGGTCTTTGCCTGCTGGCGGGACAGCAGAGAGGGAGTGAACCTAGCCTCCCTTTGTAGGCTGTTTCACAGCCAGGGAGCAGCCCTGAGAACGCCTTCTTTCATGTTGCCACCAAACGTGCCTCTGAAGCTGGCGGTCTGGATAGAAGGGCGCCTTCTGAAGATCTATGTTTGGAGAGTGCAATAGGCAACACTCTACTTTGTGCCAGGCAAAGTATGTAATTGGATTACAGTATTATGGCTGTGGGGGATCCCTTTTGTTCCTGAGCTTACAGAAATCTGTATACTTTTGACATTTTCCTCTGTGTACTCTTCGGAAACCCAAATGTTGTGCCGTGTTCCAGAATTATGATTGGAAAACAGGCAAAGCCAAGAAAAAGGGGTTCCTCTCATTGAATTTTATGGTCTTGAGACTTTAAAGTTCTTGCTGATCTACTGCAAATCACACAGAGATCTGCGTAGATCCAGATCTACCTTCTGCCCACTCTCACTTTAGACAGCTGGAGAAGGCAACATTGTTCTGCCGAGCTTTTCATAGCTAATGCCGCTCTCTGATTTTACTATTTAATCCCTGGTTTTATTGTACAAAAAGTTGTTCAGCTATTTGGTAGTTTATGTGTTTTATCCTTGTTTTTCTTTGTACATCACCTTGAGCACTTGCTGGTGCCTTTTGCTTGCTACCTTGCAGGCTCCAGCTTTTAGTCCTGCGGCTCCAGGGTCCAGAACTGGATTTGGGAGTGGCCTTCCACAACTCTGGACAGAATGGATGTTTTGTTACTTGTGCTTAAGGAAGTTTGTAGCACTTCTAAATTTGTGTTCTTTTCTGTTTTCTTCTTAAAGATCTGGAATGAACGATCTTTTAAAAGCAAATATATCAAGGTAGGTCAACTGATGACATTTTCTTATTTCATAAAATACTGTTGTGGTGTGGATGACGCATAGCTAAAGTTGTTAGCAGAGTGGGGCGTAGACATACTTCACTGCAGCTAAACCACTCCAGAGGAGCTGTATGGCTTGATGTGTGCTAAAATATGCTTGCATCTGCAGACTCCTTACTGATTCATACTGATTTGTTGTTGTTGTTGTTGTTACTGTTTTGTAAACCTTTCAGGCTATCTTTATCAACGCTGTTTTGTGTCACTACATGGAGATTGAAAGCAAAATAAAATGAGACACATCTTTGTGACATTGGAGTTCATATATCATTAATTTAAATGTTTCTTATACTTATCCCCAGAGCAGGTTACAGTATATCGAGTGGGCAACTTGTGGCCCTCCAGACATTTTGGCCTACAACTCCCATCAGCCCTAGGCAGCATAGCCAATGGTGAGGGATCATTGAAATTGTAGGCCAAAGCATTTATCTAGAGTTTATGGCCTGCTGCATCCTTAATGATCCTCATCCAATAAAACATGGTTTCTTTAAAACACAGTTTCCCATGATCTCTGAACCTGGAAACTGGCGAGACCCTGGTTTCCTGCCCTGGTTTATAGGAATCCTATAAACCACATCTTCCCCAAACTGCCATTTAAGAAATTAGGACTTCTTCACAAAAGCCTGGCATCTCTGGAGAGGAAGGAAGGACAGGGGCAAGGAGTCGGTTTATGGGCACACAGTTTGTTCCCAATCCAATAATTATTGGGCCAGGATTGTTGCATCTGAATCAGGCCACTATCGCTATAGTCCAGATGACATATGTTGACTACTTAGGTAGGACTGGTATTTTGTGCAATTTAGGTAAATTGGTAGAGAGATAAATTTGGAAGTTAATTTCTATAATGACACTGCAGACACCTTCAGACTTCTGTTGCTACAACATAAACAAGATTCTTGCATTTTATTCGGCTGCACTACAGCACAGAAGCTATCCTATTTAGTTCATTTACTTCCCCATTGTCATTTATCAGTTGTAATTTCAGCTGTTATCATGATTTGGCATGTCTGAAGGATGCAACAGGTACTTCAATACCAAGTCTGTTGTTAGGCATGGTCTGATGATATACTATTCAGTTTCACAGAATCTGTGCACTTAAAAACAATTGAGCCAGTGTTACACTTGTGCATTGGAGCTGATGCTTGGTCTTGGCTATTTAAAGGTGCAGTCCTATGCCTGTTTAGACAGAAAAAGATCCTACAATTCCCAGCATTCCCCAGCTAGCATGGCTGGGTGGAGAATGCTGGGAGTTGCAGGACTTTTTTTTTGCCTAAACATGCATAGAGTTGTGCCCTAAAATGCTTTTGATAGTGCATTTTTAAAAAGTAGCTAGTGTTCATTGACTAAGAACACCTTAGTGCACAGGGCAAATCGAACTGAGCTCCAGTGCTGCTGTTCTAATGCAAGGCTATGCAGTTATGTAAACTCTGTGTGTGCTGTGCGTGTGTAAAGATTTTGCAGCAGTGAAGGCTATAGGGAGCTGCATATTCCCCCCACCCCACTTCCCAGAAGTAAGCACCATTGAATTCAATGATACTTGCTCCTAGTTAAGTGTATAGGATTCCTTATAGTTACAAATAATGCATCTCTTTTCTTTGAACTTGATATCACCTTATCTGCTTTTTAAAAAGCATTTGTGGAATGAACTTTATTAAATTTACATATGTAGAATTTTTTAGATTGTTAAGGTGTTATTAATTTGCATTGTTAAATTTAGAAACATTGACACAATTCTTAGGAAGTCTGATCTGTAGGAAGGAGATCATTCCTAAGAAACTGATCACCTATGCTGTATGTGTAGGGTGGTTTATTTTCTGCAAATTACTTTTCTATTGCATATAATGAAAGATCGTAAGAATGTTAATTTTCTGGAAGTACTGTGCTGATTGCAGTTTCATTTTATGAAGTTAGAGCAAGCTATTTAATATTGAGTGCTATCATTAAAAAAAGTAAGTTTCCGGTTGCAATCCTATACACACTTACTTGGAAGTAAGCCCCATTGAACTCAATGGGGCTTGCTTCTGATTAGACATATGTAGGATTGCACTGTTAAAGTGATATTAGAAACAGACTGCAAAGTTAAGAGTTCTAAACTCTTAATGTGCCTCTAAATCCAAGATCTAATACTTCACAATCAGAGGTGCCAAGGTTTTTGAAACCTCCAATGTTCCTTCTCTTCAGTTAATAACTCTTCAGTTATTTGGGTCCCAGGGCATAGTCTGAAGGCACATGAGGCAGCCACCTTGCTGAAGCTAAGCAGGTTTGGGTCTGATCAGTGCTTGGAGGGGAGACCACCTGGGAACCACATAGAGCCACCTTGCATTTCATGATGGAAGAAAGGTGCGATATAAATGTAATAAAGAAAAAAATAATTTTATGGAGAGTTCTTAAATGATTTAAATCCCTGATTACATAACTTAATGTTGCTGGGGATGGCAGGTTTTCTGATATGTGTAACGCTCAAATTGTAAAATAATACACCATATGGTTCAAGTGAGGCTGGCCTGAACACATCCGACGACACGTCAGCCCTAATGCACTCCTTAATACTAGTCTGCACTTTTTGAAATTAGTGAGTCATTTGTGGAATGTTTCCCTGCCTAGTTGTGGTGGGTACTTTCCGCAGACGAGCAGGTGCATGTCTACTCGCAAACCTGTTCTGGGTTAACTGTGGCTAATTGGTGGCTAGAGAAACTAGTTCTGGGCACCTTTCAAAGGGCGCTCTTTATTAAGTTGGGGATTGCAGAGCCGAGTGGTGGTTTTAGACAATAGGTTCTGGGAACAGGGACTGGTAAGCAAACAAACAAAATCCTTGGGGAATTAGGAGACATGGAGCATCATTGTCAAAGGCTCCTTGGAGGCCTCTCTCAGTCTAATCCAGTAGCCAAGTCCAGACACAGACAAAGGGATTCTTTTCAAAGCTTTATTCCTCTTTTACAACTTAACAACTCTACTGTTAGCAACTAGATATGAGCAGCAGAGTACCTATGCCCTACGTTGGAACAGTTGGTCCCCGTTTGAAAGGGAATCACTGGCAGACCCCTGAACTTAAGAACTAGGGAGAGTCCATCCCCTTTTCCCTTGGATCCTCTGGGCGCAGCCGTTGTTTGCACGCCAACTGGGCACTACGCCTCCTTTCTGAGCCCTCCATTTGGCGCCGCTCTCTGCGTCGGCGTCGCGCATCCATCAAGTCTGCTTCCCGCGCTCTGTCACTCCCAGGACTTTTATCTAAGCTAGGAATGCTGGTGGGAGGAATCTCCGTCAGCTGTTGGCCCTGGGAAAGAGGAGCGCGCTCCTCTCCCAGGAGCGACTGCTCTTCCTCAGAATCAGAACTACTCTGGGATTCTATGGGCTCAGTGTCCACCCTGACAACCATTTGCAACAGTAGTTACCTAAATACCAAAAGTCATACTTCAGTCTTAGGGGCTGCTAACATAATTCATGTATAACCTAGAACCACCCCTCTGCCTGGCTGCAATCTGCAACAGTTTAGCAGCTTTACAGCACAGACCTACGCATGTCTGTTCAGAGGTAATGCATGCTAAATTCAATGGGGTTTAGTTCCAGGTAAGTGTATACAGCAGGAGTGGGCAACTTTGGGAGGTCCGGGGGCCATTTTCACTCCCCGGACCACCCCATGGGCTGCACACACACCCTGCCTTGGGGTGGCCACCCCCAAATGCCATCCGTAATGGCTGCAGTGTTCCCAGAAGGTAAGGATTAGGTTGTTTGCAAGCTAATTTTGATGCTTTCGGTGCTCTGTAGTGGCTATGGACACCATTTCCCTCCCCCAATTTTTTTTTTTAATTGAATTTGGGGTGTGGCGGGGACTGCATGAGGGCTGCATGTTGCCCACCTTGGGATACAGGATTCCCATTGAGAAGGTTATGACAACGGAGGTTATAGCAGTGCGTAGGATCTTACCTTTTTAAACATTTCATTTGGGAAGCAGATTGCCTTACTCTCACCCTTTTGATTTGCTCTGTTGCAATAATGCCATGCCTCCCAGATGATTAAAGCTATACTCCAAGTAGTATTATCTGTTACCAAGGTGCTTCGCAAAAATATGGACAGAGTGGGTTTAAAGGACGTTGGCATCATTGCTGCGGATGGAGAGTGGGACATTGCAAGTGAAATGCTAGTCGATCCCTGTCTTAATGATGCGGTTGACATAGTAGGGTAAGTTGTGTGAACGTAGGGGAGCAGGGATAAGCTTGGCCATTCCGCATCCTACACTTTGCAGTCAAGTCCTTGCGTGGGGCTCCATTGACACTTTTGCCAGCTCTGCTTCTGCAGTAGTGTAATGACACTAATGCAGCTTATTTTGATACCTGTATCCTATTGCTATCTTCTACAGGTGAGCTGTGATTTTTTGTGGGACTTTTCTTTCACAGAGTATCAAGCATACCTGGCCCCACGGACTTGTGTTGAATACTCATGTCCTCTGCTTAGGGCACGTGTGGGCAAATTCTGTCTTTCATCCTAATTTTATGTGGCCCTTGTCCTAATTTCAAAAGCCTAATTTGAAATCAGTCCAGACTGGTAAGAGTAATCTGTCCCTTCCCTGGCAGTCCTGGTGAAAGAGAGAAAAGAATGGCAGAAAGAGCAAAAGTGGTGCCCCACTCACTTCTGGCTCTGGCTTTGCCCACTGCTAACTTCAGTCCAGCTTACCCACAACGGAGCGTGGCCCTCAGCAGAAAAATGGTTGGCTATCCCTGGGAATTGAGGAGCTAAGTACCTCTAACAGAGGATTTGGAGTACTTTCATCATACTTCAAGTCCCAGGATTGTTGGAAGCTGTGACAGTTAGGGATATAAAATCTGTTTGGTACATATGGCCATAAACTTAGGGTTCTTACACATATTACATTTTCCTGGTTACTTTTAAGGACAGCCTCCTCCCATATAGACCTGTCCAAGCCTTCAGTTCAGCTTTGATGGTTCAGAGAGCAAGGCCTGTAGGGCCTGTTGGGTGAATGAGCATGAGAAACTGGGCCTTTTTGGTGGTGGCAGTGTGGCTTTGGAATATTCTCCCCATGAAGAGATTTCCAGCTTCATCTCTGCCCCCCCCCCGCCACCCCACTTCAAGCTGAAAACTAATTTCTCAACAGGCAGTTAATATTTAAATTTTTATTGCTACCAAGTTTTTATTGTATTTTATTGTATTTTTGCTGCTTTTTGGCCATTCAAGAATGTCTACAGGTGTTGCTGTCATTTGTATAAACAAGTTACAGAAGTGGGGGGAAATTACTTTTTTCTGTTCTTTTAAGTGGTGCATGTTTCTCAGACATACACTAGACTGGGTTCTAAATCTGTTTTGTGGAAGGCAATGAAATGCTAACTAAAAGCTGCCACTTTTAGCCTAAAAACAGGAGAGTGAACTAAATTAGACAATATTTTTAGTATCCTCCTGGGGGTATTTCCCCAAATTCATCTTTGATTTTCTGTTTTTCAAAAGTTTTGTGCAAATATACCATTGGGTCTGCTGCTACAGATATGGTTTTGTATGTCCATGTTGACTTAGCAATTCCATTCCAGAGCATCATGCTTAGACTGTAATGTCTTCCTTAATGTTTTGCCATTTTTGTTGTGCTCTACAGCACCCCTGATTTACTGAACTAGTCCATTTTCTGTCAGTGGATCCTACGCTTTCCTGTTCTGTAGAGTTGTCTAATGACAGTTAATTGTCCTGGTGACAATGAACTCATTGCTGACTGATTTAAAAGCAATTCAGCTAGTAGTTGCCATAGACCCAACTGTGGGTTCATCCTACAGGATTATTAATCTAGCTAATAAAATTATAAATCTATACACAAATGTCCTTATTTGTTGCATAAATGGTTTTTCAAAGTGATCAGATATCGTAGAATAAGTTTGTTTTCTTTTTTTAAAAATGGGTGTAACCAGGCATTAGAGGCAAATCTTCAAAGAACAACCCAGAATTTTATACTTGGGTGTGGTGTTGAAGATGACAGCATACATGAGATGTATATCTTAGTTTTCTGTAGAACCACTTAAAAGCTAGCATAATGCTAAGTCCTCCTAACCTTTGTTGTTAATTGGGCAGGTTATATTTTGGAGCATGTTCATGTTAGGCAAACTGATGTTATAATTGGCTGTTTTTGACTACTTCTTAAAATGCAAGCTTGATAGGATCATTGCACTTAAGTAAAAATGCATCAGATTTACAGGGTCTTGCCCTTGGTTTGGTGTAGATGGGGACGGATTGCTGAAGATTTAGTCAGAGGCTGTTTCATCTTCATTTCATAGTATCGTTTGCGTTGAACTACGTTTAAAATGTATGCGTGTCAGGCTCAAAATAGTTGCAACTAGAATTCCTGACAATCTTTTTTTCTTTTAGAAAAGGCAGATATGAGGAGTCCTGATTCAGATTGTGACCACGGCACAAGGGGAGGAGGTTTAAGCCTTTGCCATTTCCCCACTGAAAATCCCCCCCCCCCCAAGCAATTTGACCTGACTGGAAAACTGTATGGGTGCACAGGCCTCATAAGTGTTGATTAGTGATGGGTGAACTTACCTTGAGTAAGTCATGAACTCCCCCATGTAAACTTGGATGAGAGTTCTCCCTCAAAGCAAACTCTCGTTCCGTGTAAGCGAGCTTTTGCACATGTGTGGTATCAAAGTGCATCTTGGAAGCTCTAGTTTGGAATCACATAGTGCCTCCTTGGAGTCAGAACTGCAGTGATGGTGGCAACGATGAGGGAAGTTGCTAAGGAGACTTAGGATGACCAAAACGTTGTGTTGGGGTGTGTGTGCTGTCAAGTCGTTCTCGTGGAGTCAGAGCAGTGGCAAGGAGAGAATAGCACTGGATGAGGTAAGGCTAGGGTTAATCCAACCAATGCAGCACATGCACAGAAATGGCGTTGTTTAGATACAGCCTGCACACGCTCAGAAGCTCGCAACCAATTCCAAACTTAATAGCAAATTCGTAAACCACTGGTCCAGGCTCATGAAAAAGGGTGAGCATTACAAACGGGCCAAGTTCATGCAGCAAGCAGAATAATTACGAAATTTGGCAGCATCACAATTGTTGATAGCTTACGTTTCCCACTGAAGAAGAGGGAAGCTGTGTATCCCCAGCTGACAAATAGTGGCTTCTCCCCACCCCCCGATATTCACTGAAGAGGGGCAGGGCACGTGTTGCTTTCGCCACCACTTTTAGTTAAGGCTCAGGTTGATGACAGCTGTACAGTGGGTGCACAATAACTCTCTAGCTGGCTGGGCTGAAAATGGGTTTACTTTGGATGTGAAAGGAAGGGGAAATACGTAGGAAAGCACATGTGGTTTTGCCCACCTCATCACACAATTTTGCTTATTTTCTCTTCCCCACTCATGCAAACTTGACCCTTACTCGGCTGATGTGGTATGAAGTTGGCTGGGAATGTTGTGGAGCTGCCCACCATCATCGCTCCTGCTGTTGTTCTTTTAATTTTATGAAGATCCTTCTAGGGCGGGCATGGGCAACATCAGGGGTTCGGCGGGCCACTTTCCAGCATAGCAGTGGCGGTACAAGAGGACAGGGGACCACATGCAGACAGGGAATTGTGTGTTGCCCACCCCTGATAGCTTTCTGCAGGCTGGGATCTGCCTCCAGAATTCCTTATCGTGGATTCTTAGTATTGACTCTGTAACTAAATGATTGTCTGTCACATCAAGGTGCATCTTTTCCTTCATTTCCATCTGGGATACACGGAGTCAGACCGTGGGTCTGTCTAGCTTAGAATTGTCTACACTACCTAGCTGCTGTCCAGAAACTTATGCATGTAAAGCATGTACTCTAGCACTGAGCTATGATCCTTCCCTTAAACTGGGCAGAGTTTGGCACCAGCTTAATTATGTTATCATTCGTGGTGCAACTGGGCTATACGTCATTCTGTATTCCATGCCCTCTTGCTGCTGCCAGTGGGATTTGTTGCTGATTGCCCTGCCCTGCCCTGCCCTGCCCTGCCCTGCCCTGCCCTGCCCTGCCCTGCCCTGCCTGCCTGCCTCCCTCCCTCCCTCCCTCCCTCCCTTCCTTCCTTCCTTCCTTCCTTCCTTTCTTCCTTCCTTTTTGAAGCCTTGTACTAAGTGACTGGGATGAGAAGCAGTTTCAGGATATGGCCACTTCCAGATCTGGGATGTTACATGCATGCATGAGGGTGAGCAAGCTGGTGTCTTAAACTGGGGGCATGGCCAGGGCTCACTCACTAAACATATTCTAGGATACCAGTATGACTCAAGTCCACTTGTGTAAAAGAATGAGTCACTGATGGAAAATGGATGCAGAGAAAGCAAGCTTACATGTCCCTTAAGTCTTGGTTCAGTCACTGTGGTTACCTGGGGAGTGATGGGGCACTGTTCCTTGGGGCTGGTTATCTGAGCAGGTGGTGCACCTTCCACCTCTCAGACGAGAGCAGGTAACAGGCCAATTTGCTCAAGATTTTATAGAGCAAGCTGCACTAAGTTAGAAAACTGTCAGAAAGTGCACACGCTGTTCCCCCTGCCCTTTTACCAAAACCTTTCTGTCTTGGCAGGAAAATACATTTCTCACAATACAGAAAGAAACATCCCTTATCAGTTAGAAGATACAAAGTGTGAAAAGTGACTACTGTGCATTGTTTTAGCTCCTGTTTGTAGCAAAACTTGTGGCCTTTACTGTATGTGAATACAGCTATGAGAACTAACTCTAAAACCATGAAAATTGCCAACTCTCTAGCAAATTAGTGTACTTATGCTGTTAATTACTGCATTAAATACTGTATATAATTCTGGGCATATGCACATCTGACTGCCCACCATTGTTCTGAAACCAAATCCAATACAGCTGGTAAAAAACCCTCAACAACTCTCAAGACTGCCCCTGTTCTCATCGTCTTCTATGCCCTCCCTCCAAACTGTCTTCTTCCTGCTCAGAGTTGGAGAATCCAGGAGACTACTAACGTTGGCAGTATGGGGAAAGAGAAATGTTTTTTGTTTGCTGTTTCAATGAAGTTGTCTTGGGAGCAACCTCTTCTCACCCTTGCCTAGAGATGTGCAGACTTGGGGGGGGGGGAACTGGGGAAGGCCCAGAAAATTCAAGAAAAAACCCATCCCCATCCCCCCGGGCACTTTTCCAAACATCCCTGGAAAAAAATGGGGCCCTGTGTGTGTGATTTTTTTGTAATGGTTCTCCCCCACTTTTTTCTGGTTAATTTCCAGCCTTTTTTTTTTTTTTTAAGACTAACTAAATATTGACTTATTTCTTAAGTTGCTATCCTGGCATCTGATAAAGTAGGTTCTTGTCTACAAAAGATTCCTTGTCTTCTGTTTTTCTATTCTATTTTCCTGTCTCTTTGTTTCCCTTGTATATGTCTACTTGGTCATGTTCCCTGACATCTCTTGCTCCTGTGAGCTTTGTCCAATTGCAGCTTTAGAAATTAGGCAGATGGTAGTGGCACATCGAGCTGTCGTCATGCTGTCAAGGTGATGCATGCCATATGCAAGCAAATTTGGAAAACACAAGAATGGCCACCAGATTGGAAAAAATCAACTTATATCCCCATACCAAAAAAGGGAAGCACCAAAGAATGTTCCAACTATCGAACAGTGGCACTTATTTCACATGCCAGTAAGGTAATGCTCAAGATCTTGCAAGGTAGACTCCAGCAATTCATGGAACGAGAATTGCCAGATGTACAAGCTGGGTTTAGAAAAGGCAGAGGAACTAGAGACCAAATTGCCAATATCTGCTGGATAATGGAGAAAGCCAGGGAGTTTCAGAAAAACATCTATTTCTGTTTTATGGACTATTCTAAAGCCTTTGACTGTGTGGATCATCACAAATTGTGGCAAGTTCTTGGTGGTATGGGGATACCAAGTCATCTTGTCTGCATCCTGAGGAATCTGTATAACGACCAAGTAGCAACGGTAAGAACAGACCACGGATCAATGGACTGGTTTAAGATTGGGAAAGGAGTATGGCAGGGTTGTATACTCTCACCCTACCTATTCAACCTGTACGCAGAACACATCATGCGACGTGCTAGGCTTGATGAAGCCAAGGCTGGAGTTAAAGTCACTGGAAGAAACATTAACAATCTCAGATATGCAGATGATACCACTTTGATGGCTGAAAGCGAGGAGGAGCTGAGGAACCTTATGACGAAAGTGAAAGAAGAAAGTGCAAAAGCTGGGTTGCAGTTAAACCTCAAAAAACCCCAAGATTATGGCAACCAGCTTGATTGATCACTGGCAAATAGAGGGAGAAAATGTGGAGGCAGTGACAGACTTTGTCTTTCTAGGCGCAAAGATTACTGCAGACGCTGACTGCAGCCAGGAAATCAGAAGACGTTTACTTCTTGGGAGGAGAGCAATGACAAATCTTGATAAAATAGTGAAGAGCAGAGACATCACACTGACAACAAAGGTCTGAATAGTGAAAGCAATGGTATTCCCCGTAGTAACCTATGGCTGCGAGAGCTGGACCATAAGGAAGGCTGAGCGAAGGAAGATAGATGCTTTTGAACTGTGGTATTGGAGGAAAATTCTGAGAGTGCCTTGGACTGCAAGAAGATCAAACCAGTCCATACTCCAGGAAATAAAGCCAGACTGCTCACTTGAGGGAAGGATCTTAAAGGCAAAACTGAAGTCCTTTGGCCACACCATGAGAAGACAGGATACCCTGGAGAAGATGCTGATGCTAGCGAAAGTGGAAGGCAAAAGGAAGAGGGGCCGACCAAGGGCAAGATGGATGGATGATATTCTAGAGGTGACGGACTCGACCTTGGGGGAGCTGGGGGTGGCGACAGCCGATAGGTAGCTCTGGCATGGGCTGGTCCATGAAGTCACGAAGAGTTGGAAGTGACTGACCGAATAAACAACAACAAACAAGTGGCACATCAGGAGTCTTCAATTTGCTTAAAATCAGCTCACTCAGTCTCTTTGGCTTTGCCCTACGCTTGTCTGCAGGTTTTGTAACCTTGCATTGACACAGATGCCTCACAGGGGAGAAAGGGAAGTGGTGGGTAAATCTTGGCATAGCATAACAAAGCTGTAACTTGTGTGCCCTCCTTCACCAAAGAAACGCAAACCTGACTGATACCTCCTCAAAACCCTACTTAAAGCACCATCAGCGCAGGCCCCTCAATCCACCCTTCCCCAACCTGATCTCTCTCCAGGTGTGTTGGACTACAACTCCCACCAACCCAGCCCGCATGCTAGCTGGGAATGATGGGAATTGTAGTCCAACACATCTGGCCAGATCTGCTTCAAACTCACATTTTGTATCTGGCTAGTATCGCAGGCCAGGACTGTTGCACTGAGAGTTGGTTGACTTTTTGGTTGTTGCTTCTGTCTGTCGTTGTTTTTTTAAAACCATATTTATATAGTGCTCCACATCAAAGATTTTGGAGCAGTGAACAGCAAGGTAAGAATAAGACGTCATATTAAAACCATGAAAACGTTTTAAAAGAAACATATTCTGAACTTAATAAACCGCGGCTGGTCGCCCAAGGAAGGCCTCTTGAAATAATAATGTCTTCAGGAGGTGCTGAAAGCAACACAGTATTGGCGCCTGTCTGACCTCCAAAGGCAGGGAATTCCACAGGAAGGGGGGCACTACACTGCAGGCTCATTTCCTGGTGGACTCCAACTAGGCCATAAGTCCGTATGGAACCAGCAGGAGCAATCCCTCCAATGACCTCAGTGACTGGGCAGGTTGGTAAAGAAGAAGGCGCTCTCTCAGGTATCCTGGTCCCAAGTTGTACACTAGTAGGAAAGGTTCCTCCTCTGCAAGCACCAGGTCATTACTGACCCCTAGAGGGACGCCTGCTTACGCTGGCGTTTTTATGGCAGACTATAGCGGGGTGGTTTGCCATTGCCTTCCCCAGTCGTGACTACCTTTCCCCCAGCAAGCTGGGTACTCATTTTACCGACCTCGGAAGGATGGAAGGCTGAGTCGACCTGAGCCAGCTACCTGGGACCCAGCTTCCGCTGGGATCGAACTCAGGTCGTGGGGAGAGTTTCAGCTGCAATACTGCCGCCTACCACTCTGCGCCACACCAGGCTCACTCTACCATTTAGGCCAACAAAAAAAGGGGGGGGGGGCAGAAATCAACTGCTTGAGAATGTATTCCCAAGAAATTATCTTGTTAGTTGGGGAGGGCCCTGGGCATGATCCCCTCTCCGTGCATTGATTGTACATGCATCCAAAGGCCAGGATATGGGCAAAAGCTGTGACCATGTGATAAATTAATCTAGCTGCTTGAATAGTTTTCCAGATTACTATCATGCTCCTCCCCTCATTCCACTGCTTCAGGACTTTTCTACCCCCTGCCCCAAATCTGATAATCAGTTAAATTTTTTCACATCCACTATTTAAGTGGAACTTCCCCATTTCCTATTTTGCTGCCACATTCGACAGAGAATAACGCATAACGTCTACTAACGTAATGCAGAGCAAATAAAGATTTCAACCCTCCATGCACATCTGTTCCAAGTGGAACCTAAGTAATGTTTCCCAGGATTTATCCTTTCACTTCTCTCCCCCTTCTGGCACACCCAAACATTGTAATATAATCTCGCTCCTTATTTCAGTGTTCAATATGAAATTTGCTTCCAATGTTGCTGAACCAGTTGGGCTGTTGTGTTAACAGCCAATTACCACTCTCTGGAAAATTTAAATATTGGCACCATATTTCTTTCTCTAAGGAGGCACTCTGTGTTGAACTCAACACACTCATGAAATGTGAGACTGCAGTCTTCATATATTGGCTACAACTTACCACATTTGTATCCTGTCCTTCTTCCAAGGAGCTCAGGGTGGCTTAAATGGAAATTAATTCCAGTTTATCCAGATAACCTTATAAAGTAGATTAGGCTGAGAGTGACTGGCCCAAGATCAGCCAGTGAGCATCATAGCTTAGTGGGAAACTCTGAACCCAGATACCGAGTGGGTCTCTGAACCCAGACCAAGTCCATAATTCTAGCCACTACACCTACACTGTAGTGTAGGTGTACACTGCACCTACACTGCAGTGTAGTGCACTACACTACACTACCCACTACGCTGGGATCGAACTCAGGTCGTGGGGATAGTTTCGGTTGCAATACTGCCGCCTACCACCCTGCGCCACACGAGGCCTTAAACCTGGCCTGGTAACAAATAGGCAGCCAGTGCAGTTCCCTCAGCACAGGAGTTGCATCCTGAAAAGGGGCAGCTCCTGACAACAGCCGAACTGCTGCATTCTACACTAGCTCCAGCTTCTGGACCAGCCTCAAGTGCAGCCCCACATAGAGTGCATTGCAGTAATCTAGTCTTGAGGTTACTAATGCCTGTACCACCATAGTCCTGCTATCCCTGTCCAGGAGAGGCTGTAGCTGGCGAGCCAGCCAAAGCTGGTAAAAGGCACTCCGAGCCACAGCGGCCACTTGGGCCTCCAGCGACAATGATGGATCTAGGAGTACCCCCAGACTACGGACCTGATCTTTTAGAGGGAAAGTGTCATTATATACCTATGAATGAGTGAATGAAACCAGGATCCTTTTTCCCAACTCCCAAGGCCTAAACTGATCAGACTTTTAAAAAGGCAATTAGGTGGCTAGATTTTAGCTGCATAGTTTCCCGACTTTGGCTCCTTTTTTCTGAAAGAAGCACAGCAACTTTTATTTTTTATTTTTTTACAAACGGGGAAAAATGCAACTTTTTAATCTCTTTATTTTCCAAGCTTTTAAGATACACTTTGGATAAGCAAGAGCTTCAACGGGTGAGGATCGTAGCCAGCGATAACCTCTGGGAGCCCATTTCGTTCTTCATCTTGCTTGACCCTGAGCTCCGTGAAGCAGTCGATGTTATTGGGTAGGGCATCTCTTCAAAGCCAGTTCTTTCCCTGTGATCCTTTATGATAACTCGTGGTACATCCTAGAAGTCAACAACTTTCAGAAAGTGTTCCTTTCCAGAATGTTAGGATAACAGTTACAAGAATTTGGCTGTCTGCCTCTTTATAGCTTTCAAAAAAGCCAAAGATGTGCATAACTGGACCCCGAGGGCCTTTTTCCCTGTTCCTAGGAAAGCAATGGGATGTGTGTGATTAAATTGTTCCCTGCCCCAAATTGTGCTTCCCCCCAGCTGCTTCCTCCTCTATGATGTTCCAAATGTGCTTGCAAGACTGAATATGTGTTTGGTATTTCGTCAGGTAGGAAGCAGCTGAGGGAGGCATTTGGAGTAGAAAAGATGTGCGGAGAGAGGTTGAGCACACTCTCCCTCCTCCCTCATCTTTGCTCAAAATTGCCTCCTGCCAAAGAAGTTCCTTTCCCCCCGCCCCCCTTCCTGGATGGTGGTTGCATAGGAAGCCCAGTCCACGGTCTGGTTACATGTCTTTGTATCTCAAGTGTAGTTAGTTCAGAGTTTTAGATCAGCCTTCCCTAACCTAGCTGGGTTCCAGATGTTTTGGACTACAACTCCCATCATCACCAGCCAGCGTGGCCAAAGGTCAGTCATGGTGGAAGCCCAAAACATCTGGAGGGCACCACGTTGGGGGAGGCTGTTCTAGACAGTGGCCTGGTTCAGGGAGAGGTGGGGAAAGAGACCTTTTCAGGTGAGGTTGGTAGAGTTGAAATTTGTTGCCAAATAAAGTTTGGCTTGATCAGCCTAGGGCAGGTGCCATGGACTGGAGGCAAGGTTTGGCTGTTCACTGGATAAAAGCTGCCTTGTCTGTCTCTTTAAAAGCTTTGTGTAGTGGTGATCTCCAACCATTTCTTTTGACCAAATTTGTCCAGTTTCTCTATGAATGTCTTAGGCCACAATCTTATGCATGTTTAGACAGAAAACTGTCCTACAACTCCCAGCATTCCTTAGCAAGCCAGGACTTTTAAACACGCATACAAATGTGCCCTTAAGATAGGAATCTTGTCCGTGTTTTATGGAAGGGCTTCCGGTTACACTGATAAGGCTGCTGCTATCAGACACTTACGTATATAACTCTAGATTTTAGATTAGAATATACCAAATTTCTAGAGGTAAATCCCCTTGGTTATTCAGCAACATTTGAGTTTCAAAAGCAACTTTGCATGCAGCGTAGTATGTTGTTGTGTGGCCTTAGTCATTCAGGTCTTTTGCATTCTGGTCAGGAATGGCCACTGAGAGCTACTTTAGCAGCAAGGAGTCTGAATTATGAACCAGGATGTTTCTAGTTTAAATTGTCTCTCCTGTGAACTCACTAGGCAGCCAAAGGGGAGGCTGAAGCTAAGAAAGACAATGGCTTGCCAGGTGCGGTATGGGGTGATGATAATGATAATACTGACCTACCTCACAGGGTCCTTGCAAAGGTTGCCGAGATAATGTATGCGAAGTACCTTGGAGTGCTCTATGTAAATGCTAAGCACTGGCATTATTTTCCCCTTTTAAAATATGTGGGATGTAAATGGCAATCTTCGACAGAGTATGTAAGTCCATGAAGCTTGCAGGTTCAGTATTTAATTTTCTGGGTCATAGATTGACTGCGTGTTGCATTCAGACAGGTTGATGTAAACCAGGGGTGGGGAACCTCAGGCCTGGGGGGCCAAATCTGGCCCTCTGGTGCTCTCAAGATGGCCTTCCCCTGGTCCCACCCCCATTCCCCCAACTATTGGATGGTTTCCTGGCTTTTGTGCCTCTCCTAAGGCTTTGCTACAGACAGTAAGAGCTTTAAGCTAAAATATGCTGGTATTTTTTATATTTTTGGCCCCACCCCTTTTGCCTTCAGCCCTGCCCACCATTGGAATACAGCCCCTGAGAACTTCTCTGAAATTGTATTCAGCTGAAAGAGCTTCCTCAGCCTGATGTAAACAAACAAAAGTTTTAATATCAAAATGCTTATTTACTTATTCAACTCAGTCCAGAGGTGGTTTGAACATGAGCTCTTCTTTAGGAGGAAAGGGCTAACAAGGATTACCACTGCAAAAAAGACACAGTGCTCTGAAATTCTCTAAAAAGTTTATAATCTTAATTTAATAAAGTGTATTTAGAGTGCTTGCTTGGAAATGCATACCTCTCTCTCTCCCTCCCTCCCTCCCTCTCTCCCCCTCCCCCCCTCTCTCCCTCTCTCCCTCTCTCTCTGTCTCCCTCTCCCTCTCTCTCCCTCTCTCTCTCTTTCTCTCTGCATTATCCAGGGCTCACTACCCAGGCACGACAACAGTGCCTTCTGCCTTGTTAACCCAGAAGAAACTCTGGTCTTCAGAAGACTACAGCACTTTCAACAATGAAGTGGGTGCGGGCTGCTGGGCTCGAATCCTGAACCAAAACTTTGTGAACGGGAAGATGACTGCGTACGTCTTGGCATGCTTGGTGACATAGATGTGTATATATAACTAGTACTGTGACATGCAACTTGTTGAATAAAGATTTGTCTAATTTCCTGTAATTAGAAGTGATAGCTGTTGCTTTAGTATTTTTAACTAAATAAGAGATTGGAGCTCCCGTGTCTGCCTTACGCCTTGCCAGCAATAGCCTTGCAGGGTGGGAGGAGTATGGAAGGATTTCACCTCCTGTTCCTCCTCGTCAAAATAAAGAAGTCAGTCAGACAGCCCCTTGAGCCCATCTAGCTCTCTTACCAGCATGGATGAGCAACGGAGAGGCCATAGGAAACCTGCGGATATTTTCTTCTGCACTCGTCTCCCTTCCCCACCCACCAGAATGCCCCCCTTTGACCTCTATGATGTTGTCTGAGGTTGCTGATTTGACCTTGGAAAGCACCCAACGTCATAGGTCTGTCAATGGCCTCAGGAGGGGAATCTGAAATATCCTATGACTGACCACTGGGGTGCCCTGAGCATTCTCAGCCCCTGACTTGGGAAAACAGTTATACCAGTTTTCTTCCCATTGCCATCTGTGGGATGGACTAATTTTTCCTCCATCTGTGGACAGAGGAAAAATATAGAAAGTCCTGGCTGCTACCGCACAGCTGCCCTGTCAGCTCTTCCCAATGGACCCAAGACAGAGTGGAAACTCTGCTGTCAGTTGTTGTTGTTCAGTTGTTAAGTCGTGTCCGACTCTTTGTGACCCCATGGACCATAGCATGCCAGGCCTTCCTGTCCTCCGCTCTCTCCCGGAGTGTGCTCAAGTTCATATTCATTGCATCGGTGATGCTATGTAGCCATCTCATCCTCTGCCGTCCCCTTCTCCTTTTGCCTTCAATCCTTCCTAGCATCAGGGTCTTTTCCAGTGACTTTCCTCTTCACATTTGGTGGCCAAAATATTTGAGCTTCAGCTTCAGTATCTGTCCTTCCAATGAGCACTCAGGGTTGATTTCCTGTAGGATTGACTGATTTGACCTCCTTGCAGTCCAGGGGACTCGTAAGAGTCTTCTCCAGCACCACAATTCGAAAGTATCAATTCTTCAGCGCTCAGCCTTCCTTATAGTCCAGCTCTCACAACCATACGTTACTACTGGCAAAACCATAGCTTTGATTATGCGGACCTTTGTTGTCAAGGTGATGTCTCTGCTTCTTACAATGCTGTCTAGGTTTGCCATAGCTTTCCTCCCAAGGAGCAAGCGTCTTTTCATTTCATGGCTACAGTCACCGACTGCGGTGATCTTGGAGCCCAAGAAAATAAAATCTGTCACTGGTTACATTTCTTCCCCTTCTATATGCCAGGAAGTGATGGGGCCAGATGCCATGACCTGAGTTTTTTTAATGTTGAGTTTCAAACCAGCTTTTGCACTCTCCACTTTCACCCTCAACAAGAGGCTCTTTAGATCCTCTTCGCTTTCTGCCATTAGGGTGGTATCGTCTGCGTATCTGAAGTTGTTGATAATTCTCCTGGTACTCTTAATTCCGACCTGTGATTCATCCAACCCGGCGTTTCTCATGATGTACTCTGCATATAAGTTAAATAAGCAGGGTGACAATATGCAGCCTTGTCGTACTCCTTTCACAATTTTGAACCAATCGGTTGTTCCATGTCCGGTTCTTGCTGTTCCTTCTTGACCCTCGTACAGGTTTCTCAGGAGACAGGTAAGGTGGTCTGGTACTCCCATCTCTTTATGAATTTGCCAGAGTTTGTTGTGATCCACACAATCGAAGGCTTTAGCGTAGTCAATGAAGCAGAAATAGACGTTTTTCTGGAATTCTCTTGCCTTCTCCATGATCCAGCGAATGTTGGCGATTGGATCTCTAGATCCTCTGCCTCTTCGAAACCCAGCTTGTACTTCCAGTAGTTCTCGGTTCACATACTGCTGAAGCCTAGCTTGTAGGATTTTGAGCATCACCTTGCTGGCATGTGAAATGAGTGCAATTGTACGGTAGTTTGAACACTGTTTAGCGTTGCCCTTCTTTGGAATTGGAATGTCAACTGACCTTTTCCAGTCTTGTGGCCACTGTTGAGTGTTCCAAATTTGTTGGCATATTGAGTGCAGCACTTTAACAACATCATCTTTTAGGATTTTAAATAGCTCAGCTGGAATACTGTCATCTCCGCTAGCTTTGTTGTTAGTCATGCTTCCTAAGGCCCACTTGACTTCACTCTCTAGGATGTCCAGCTGAAGTTCAGTGACCTCACTATCATGGCTATCAGGGACATTCAGATCTTTCCTGTATAGTTCTTCTGTGTATTCTTGCCACCTCTTCTTAATCTCATCTGCTTCTGTTAGGTCCCTGCCTTCTTTGTCCTTTATCATGCCCGTCTTTGCACAAAACGTTCCCTCAAGATCTCCGATTTTCTTGAAAAGATCTCTAGTCTTTCCTATTCTATTGTTTTCCGTGATTTATTTGCATTGTTCATTTCAGAAGGCCTTCTTGTCTCTCCTTGCTATTCTCTGGAACTCTGCATTCAGTTGGATATATCTTCCCCTTTCTCCCTTGCTTTTCGCTTCCCTTCCTTCCTCAGCCACTTGTAAAGCCTCATCAGACAGCCACTTTGCTTTCTTGCATTTCTGTTTCTTTGGGATGGATTTCGTTGCTGCCTCCTGAACAATGTAACGGACCTCCGTCCATAGTTCCTCAGGCACTCTGTCTATCAGGTCTAATCCCTGAAATCTATTCCTCACCTCCACTGTATATTCATAAGGGATATGATTTAGGTCATACCTGAATGGTTTAGTGGTTTTCCCTATGTTCTTCAATTTAAGCCGATATTTTGCAATAAGAGGTTCATGATCTGAGCCACAGTCAGCTCCAGGTCTTGTTTTTACTGACTGTATAGAGCTTCTCCATCTTTGGCTGCAAATAATCAATCTGATTTCGATATTGACCATGTGGTGATGTCCATGTGTAGAGTCGCTGTTGGAAAAGAGTGTTTGCTATGATCAGCGTGTTCTCTTGACAAAACTCTATTAGCCTTTGTCCTGCTTCATTTTGTACACCAAGGCCATGCTTGCCTGTTATCCCAGTGATTTCTTGACTTCCTACTTTGGCATTCCAATCCCCTATGATGAAGAGGACATCTTTTTTTGGTGTTAGTTCTAGAAGGTGTTTTAGGTCTTCATAGAACCGATCAACCTCAGCTTCTTCAGCCTCAGTGGTTGGGGCATAGACTTGAATTACTGTGATGTTGAATGGTTTGCCTTGGATTCGTACTGAGATCATTCTGTTGTTTTGGAGATTGTACCCCAGTACTGCTTTTCCCACCCTTTTATTGACTATGAGTGCTACTCCATTTCTTCTCAGGGATTCTTGCCCACAGTAGTAGATATAATGGTCACCTGAATTAAATTTGCCCATGCCTGTCCATTTTAGTTCGCTGATTCCCAAGATGTCGATGTTCAATCTTGCCATCTCATGTTTGACCATCTCCAGCTTACCTTGATTCATTGATCTGACATTCCAGGTTCCTAAACAATATTGTTCTTTACAGCATCGGATTTTCTTTTCACCACGAGACATATCCACAGCTGAGTGTCCTTTCGGCTTTGGCCCAGCTGCTTCACTCTTTCTGGCGCTACTTGGAAATTCCCTCTGCTCTTCCCCAGTAGTATATTGGACACCTTCCGACCTGAGGGTCTCATCTTCCGGCATCATATCTTTTAGCCTTGTGATACGTTCCATGGGGTTTTCTTGGCAAGAATACTGGAGTGGGTTGCCATTTCCTTCTCCAGATTTAGAGAGCAGTCTGATATCAGACTGCTCTCTAAATCCCTGCAGGTTTAAAACTTGTATTTCTTGACAACCAGGTTAGAATTTTTTCCTCCAAAATGGAAATGGATGCAAGCAGAGGATATTATTGTTCTGATATGCCTCATAACTTCTGCAGCTGTGTTATTTAAGAAAGGCCTGTGTTACAATTTGATCGATCTCACTTTTGTTAGAGCATTTCTTTGCACAACTCCCATTTTCTCCCCCCCCCCCCCCAGCACTATTGCCTGGAATTTAGTGGCCAGTTACTATGAACAGTTGCCTTTCGGCCGGAGCAGTTTGATGACAGCACAAGAACCATGGAGTGGGCATTACACTGTGAATCCTCCCATATGGATGACGGGTACATTTCTGAAATTGGGATATAACTTTTTTTCAATTTTGGCTTTCCTTAGTTATTAAATGCATTTTCAGTATCTGCTTATCAACATTTTGCTGCTCATGATATAATTGTTCAAGCTTATTGAACATCCATTCTTTGTAATAGGAATGCCCGCTTAGGGGACAATCTTATGCATATTTAGACAGAAAAAAAGTTGTAAGACTTTTTTTCTGTCTAAACATGCATAGGATTGTACCCTTAGTTACTTGCTAAGAGTTGGAAGAGAGAGAGTGTGGAGTGTTCGACAGAACATAGTTTGTTTCAAGCTGTATACAAAGCTTGCGTGATCAGTGTATCCTTATAGAACTGCAGCTGATTAAAAGAAATGACCACATTTTCCATAGGAAACTTTTGCTGTTTAAAGATTTGAAACGTTTTGTCCTCTCAAGGTTGAGAAAATATACTCTCCTCTTTCTCATTCCCATTGCCGATTTCTGATTTAACGATTTCTGAATGTGAAGAAATTAAGATACACATTTAGGGCATAATCCTATGCATGTTTAGACAGAAAAACATTCATGCTGGGAATTGTAAGACGTTTTTCTGTCCCACCTTTACTAATTGAATGTTTAAATTTTAGTCACATTCCTAGACATTATGGAAAACTATGTTAGCGTATGTGTCTTTACTCCCATATGCATGCGTGCACATATACAGGCACACACAGAGAGTGAATATATAATTCTGCTGTCCTTGCATTGTTTAAACAATCAAAGGGCTCTTTTTCTTTCATGTGGTTCATAGTCTGGGCACTTGTGTTCGAAGTACTTCTGCCCCTTAAGCCACACTCATCACATGAGTCTTCTTTGATGAAATGTGCAGAACTACTATATGATGGCCAGTTCAGAATTTCACTTGGTATTAGAATAAAGACATTCACATGCTCACATGTGGCATTTGGGCACTGGCCTGTAGAAGACATTTTGTTGCATTCCGAGAGCCAGTGTAATGGGATGGAGATTGAAATTGTTTATTTAAAGCATGATTTCAATTGGCAAGAAAAAAGGTTGAATTAAATTGAAGTTTCCCAATGAGATTTTTTCATCTGTTTCCTGAACAATAGTGCAAATCTGACCATTAAACCATGTTAATCTACAACTAAATATTAATCTACAGAGTATTATTTACACTGTTCCATTCTTACAAGCAAGCTTTTCATCTCTTCTCACTGTATATATTTTGCATGCTTTCCTTTTTTTTTACCTATAAAAGAAATGTCTTTAAAATATTCCCACATAGAGACTTCCTTGTGACCAGCACCCCTGACCGTTTGAAGTTAACAGTGCAATCCTGTACATGTTTACTCAGAAGTATGCTCCTTTGAGTTCAGCAGGGCTTACTCTCAGGCAAGTGATTATAGGATTGCAGCCTATAATCACTTGGGAATATATGCAGATGCACTTATGGGAATATATTCAGATGAACGCTGGACCATGTTGTTTCTTTTTCCAGTGTTGCTCTTTTCTCCTTCACTCTGTCTTAGCCTAGCCTTGCCCTCACAAATAACTTAGTAGGAAACAAAAATGAGACGCCCATGACAGATAGGTCAAACCAAGATTTGATCCTTACTGGGCAGACTAGAACACTTTATTTTCATAAGGTGAAAATGAAATGCCTGTGTTTAGGTATAAGCAGGGGTGGGCAATTTGTGGCCCTCCAGATGGTTTTGGCCTGCACCTCCCATCAGCCCTAGCCAGCATAGCCTATGGTGAGGGATGATGGAAGCTGTAGGCCAAAACATCTGGAGGGCCACAAATTAGCCATCCCTGGGGTAGTGTAAATATTCATATCTGAGAAATGATGAGATGGATTCCTCATTTGGATAGAGAAAAGCCTTCTTTAACTTGATGTGTCTTGTAGAGGCATTCATTCCGTTTACAGATTAACTGTGTGGTTGACATGCTTATATCAAGATTATTTAATGTTAGCCTATTTGTTATTTAAGGGAAACTTAGTATTTGCGTTTAAAAATAAAAAATCTGATTTACATTTTTAAAAACTTCTAAAACTCTTTTCCTGTTTTTTTCGACATAGCGCACACGACCCAGTTCACACAACCGGGCTGGCACTATTTGCAAGCACATGGGAAGCTGGAAGCAGGTGGTAGCTATGTGGCTTTGACTGATGGACAAGGCAATCTTACGATCATCATTGAAACAATGGTAAAGTTCTTTGTTAAAGCCCACCTAAGTCAGCACTGATTTCCAGCTTTAAGAGCTGTATAACAGCACGAGCACTTTGGATCTACAGGCTTCTGAGTACTTATATAGCAGTTGATTAATTGGGAAGGGGAACAGTTTAAAAGCATTTTAAGCTTGTCTTGCATTGTCACTGAGACTGAGCTGTGACCTTAGACAAGCTGCTGTCTCCTAGTGTCAGCTGCTACATCTGCACTATGAAGATAATTTATATTGACCTACTTTACACAGTTGCTGAGAATCATTCGGAAAGGAATTGAAAATGAAACTGCCAATATGATAATGCCTGTATACAAATATGTGATGTGACCACACTCGGTGTATAGTTCAGGTCACCACACATCAAACAGGATACTGTAGAGCTGGAGAAAGTGCAGGAAAGGACAACCAAAATGATCCAAGGGGCTGGTTGTAACCTTTTCTAGGAGGAAAGGTTACAATGTCTCGGACTGTTTAGCTTAGAAAAAGAGGCATGTGAGGGGGAATGGGATAACAGGCGTATAAGATTATGCATGGTGTGGAGAAAGCCTCTTAATACTTGAACTCGGGGTCATCTAAGAAAGCTGAATGGTGAAAGATGCAGAACCAACACAAAGAAGTACTTCTTCACACAGTAGCCCTGTTCAGACACACATTGGAGAAGGGTGGTTAGGCTAACCATGGTACAGGGTGGTTAGCGCTAACCACTGCGAAAGCCCTTCCCACACGTGCAGGTAACCACGGCCGGCAGAGTGATTAGCCTAACCACTCACTAACCACCATGGTTGCCGCTAAATTCTGCAGTCCTCCAAACTGGTCGCCATGCATCCCAGCGGCCTCAGTGGAGGAAGCTGCTGTGGGTGGCCATTTTGGTGCTCGGTGCTGCAACAGCAGCCAACAGCTACCTTGGGGCTTGGTGCCACAGCACCTGTGGGCAGCCATTTCACTGGGGTTGGGGGGTGCAGGTTTGGGGGCAGGGGCGCCATTTGAGGCAGGGATGCTGCTGTTTGGCCAGCTGCCAGCCAGGCAGGGATGTTTTCCCGTATTGCAGCAGACACAGGTGCTTGTGCCTGGGAATGCTAAGTGCTCAAGGTCACTGTGCCAATAACAGCAGTGTGGGATCGAACACATCTTTTCTTTCCGCGCGTGTCTCCAATTTTTGTACTGTGGGCGGGGTGAGTGAGGAGGCCGGCTCCTGGGTGCTGCGTCATGTGTTGCTAGGCAGATTTTGACCATGGAGATCTTGAGCATTGGCAGGAGCGGCTGGGCTGATTTCGGCTGCTCTTTCCTCAAAGCTCTATGGTACCACTCGGTTAACCACAGGGGCCTGTTCATACATCACGCTAAGCCATGGTTAGGGCCACTAGCCATGTTGCATCAAGTGGTTAGTCCATGGTTAATAAACCACCATGGTTGGGAAAAATGCTGTTCAGATATCATCATCATCACCACCACCACATTTATATCCCACCTTTCTTCCATCATGGAACTCAAGGTGGCTACATGTGGTTTCCAGGTGGTCTCCCTTCCAAGCACTGACCAGACCCAAACCTGCTTAGCTTCAGCAAGGTGGCTGTCTCAAGTGCCTTCAGACTATTCCCTGGGACCCTGGGTTAGCTCAGAAATGCTAACCATCATGGCTTAGTGTGATGTCTGAGCAGGGCCGTTGTGTAGTTAAACTACAGAATTCACTACCACAAGACATAGCGATGGCTTTAATTTGGATGGCTTTAAGAGGGGGTCAGACAAATTCATGGAGGATAAGGCTATCAATGGCTACTAGTCATGGTGTTTATATATTGCCTCCAGTATCAGAGGCAGTATGCGTTTGTATACCAATTGCTCTGGAACACAAGTGGGTGGCTGCTATTGCACTCATGTCCTACTTGTGGGATGCCCACAGACAGCTGGTTGGCCACTGTAGGAACAGAATGGTGAACTAGATAGACCTTTGGTCTGATCTAGGACAGCTCTGATCTTCAGCACAGCATATGTACTACTGCCATAAGGTATGTGAAGTGCTTTGGACACTCTGTAGTGCTTTGTTAATGCTAAGTATGATTATTATAGCACCATATATATACCTGGCACTTTACAAGGAATGAGAAGAGCACAGGGGGCTTATGAACATTTCTTTTTCTGCAGCCACTGTTGGTCCCTTATTGTGTTCTTCAAGACTCCTTCATAGTGTGATCTTGAAATGAGGCCTTTCACTGTGATCTGTGAACTACGTCACACTGAGTTCTGTGGTCAGTAGCACAAAGCTGGGTTATATTTGTGCTAAATTATATGGCTTGAGGGGGCTTGCAGGCATAATGTCCTCTCCCGGTTCTCAGTTTATAAGTTCCATGCAAGGAGTGTAGTTTCTTCTTCCTGGCTGGTTCAGACCATCATGGATTTTAGCCTAGTTCCTGGGATTTGCCCCTCCCAGACACCAGTGCCTCCAGTTAGTAGGAGACTCGAGTTCTAATCATGCTGTTAATATGAGATACTCTTGGGCAGGGGTGTTTGGTCTCTGGGGTGTGCAGATGGCCACATCCCCTGGCTCCGCCCCCTTTCCCCCAACCACTGATTGTTTGGTGGTTTCCTGGCTTTTGCACATTTTTTCCCCATTGCAAAAGGTTGAAATGCCTCTTCTAAGCCTTAGTTACTGGCAGTTACAGCTTTAAGCTACAATATGGTGGCATGTTTGCTGCTGTTTTACCTTCAGCCACTGGAATGTGACCCCCAAGAGCATCTCCAAAATTGAATTTGGCCCTCAGGCTGAAAGAGGTTCAACATCCCTGCTGTTGGGTCTTAGCAGGATACAAGTGGCGGTTCAGGATTCCAGCCGCCCCATTCCATTCCCTGCTGAAGCAGTCAGTCTGCAAGTATTCCATGGCCAATAAGCACGTTCAGCCTTTATTGAGCTGTTTTGTGAGTTTAACCTCCCCACCACCTTAGGGTTTTTCCCTAAATATTTTTGTATTTCTGCAAACTCTGAGCTCCCACAAAACCTGCTAATACCTCCCTCTTTGCGCGTGTGGGTGGTGCCTTTTAGCTACATAAGCAACAGCACCTTCAGCTTGAATGTTGGAAATAAAGGGCATTATGATGTCTTGAATGGAGATGTTCCTTACTGTTCATTTTCAGACTCACAGCCACTCCAAATGCATCAGGCCACCTCTAGTGCCCTTCTTTGTGTCACCCCAGAAAGCATCTTTCCACCTCAAAGGATCCTTTGTAAGTAATTGGCGGACATTTCCTTTGCTGCCTGACTCATCTGTGTACTGTCACCAGTGTCCAGTATATGCTGTGCACATTGGGAAATAAGTCAGAATAGAACCACGTAATGGTTTGTGTTTGTATGTGTATATGTAAGAATTATATTGATCTATTTTTTGAAGTTCTGTGTAGCTATGCTCTGCAGATAAGTAAAACGAGGGTAGACTTACAGCCCTCCATTATTGGTTTCATTGTGTGTGTTTGTGTGTGTAGAATTCGAAACAGCAAATATCTACTGAGTCTGTTTTTAGGACACTCCCCGCCCCCATTCTGCCCTGGCCGGCACGAGCCAGCAGAGCTTTGGCTTACCCCCCTCCACACTTAAAATTGCTCACTGCCCATGACCGGAGCTTATTTATTGACTAAAATTGTTATCTAATGCAGTGCTAGATATTTCTGAAGGGACAAGCTGGTAATTATATGGCTTGGGACCACAGTACCTGACAGACAACCTCTCCCGATCTGAACATACCTGGACGCTGTGATCAACATCTGAGGCTTTCCTCCAAATGTCAGCTCCAAGGGATGTTTGGAAGGTGGCAACAAGGGAGAGGGCCTTCTCAGCGGTGGCCCCGCAATTGATGAGCTCCTCACTGAGGCCTTCCTGATGCTGACACTGTAGCCTTTCCGGCACCAGGTTAAGACTGCCCTCTACTCCCAGGCATTTAATGGTATATGATGGGGCATTTATGTCTGCTAAATAGTTCTATTATTAAAAAAATTGTTTACTAAAACTGTTTTTAAGTGTTTAAATTGTTTAAAATTTGTATGTTAATTTTTTAGACTGTTTTATCACAATTTTGTATTTTGTAACGTTGTTGTATTTTTTTATGAATTGTTGTAAACCGCCCAGAAAGCTTCAGCTGTGGGGCGGTATAGAAATGAAATAATAATAATAATAATAATAATAATAATAATAATAATAATAATTAAATAGACATTCTTGACACATAATAAATTTTTGGGCTTTTAGAAGGCGAATCTAATGTAAGTTCTCTCTCTCTCTCTCTCTCTCTCTCTCTCTCTCAGAGCAAACTGAAATCTCTTCAGGTGTGGTATTCTAAGCTTGAATTTACATCTGCGAACTCCACTTTGTTCGAGTCCCTTGGGCCAAAAAATGTGAGGGTGCCTTAATTTATAGGGCAAAAGTTGTCACTGTGGAATAGACTTGCATTGTCTGGTGTGTGTGTGTAGCATTAAATGTGTACAAGTGAATTGTGTCTCATTTCTCTTGGAGTTACCTTGTATAGAGCTGTACTTATAATAAAAAGATAAGGAAGCAGTTCTATTTAATACGTTCCATGAGATGTGCCCAGATACAGAGGGTGTTCATCTCAGTCATATCATTGCAGGGGAAATGGAATGTTTGTGGTTTTAGTGATGCATCTGAAGTGGGAAGCAGAACTGCAAGTCTCAGTTCCACCTCCAGCTTCTCTGTCATATCTGAAGCTGTGCTTGGTGCTTTGTTGTCTGGTGGCCCTTCTTGGTGCCTTATGCTTTCATGAGCAGCTGCAGTTCTTCCTCTGTATACTTAACATTTGGGGAGTAAATTAACTTTAACAAAACACATGAGGGGGTACACAAAATATGTATTGGGGAAATGCAAGCACTTTTAAACTTTTGGTAGTCCTATAAATAAATATTGCCCCAACATAATCGGATATTGCCAAATGCTGCTTCCGTTTACTGTACAACTAATTCACTGATGTTTCATGACTGACATGTAATGGTTCTTTAAACTTGTTTAATAAATTGTAGTCTAGCAGTGAACTGCTGTGTCTTAGGGTGCAGGTTAAGCTTTGTAAATCTGCTAGAATATTGGACTGGATCCAGACTTTAAACATTTTATTTATTTAATTTATTTACAAATGAGTCACTTAAAATAACTGTAATGTTTGTTTAAACTGTAAAAACAATTAAAAACCTTTAAAACATCACCAACAGCAGAATTAAGAGCAGGAGAGAATCTTTAAAACAGAGTGCGGAGTGAAGGCATTTGAAATACTAAAAAGCCATGTGGAACTTTTTTTTTTTTAACAGCCCACTTAAAACTGAACAAAAACAAGCTCAGCCTAACCTACTTTAAGAGAGAGAGTTCTACAGGTTTATTATTTATTTATTTATAATAAATAAATAAGATTTTAAAAGTAGGGTGTTGCCACAGAGAAGGCCCTATTCCATGTTCTCACCAACTTAAAATTTCATAGTGGTGGAATATGCAGAAAGGCATCCAAGGCACATTAAACTACAGGTTCATATGGGAGGAGGCAATCTTTCCAACTCTAGCTATGCTTAGAGTAGACTCATTGAAATCAATGGGGCAAGTAAGCCATGACTAAAGTCCCATTGATTTTAGTGGTCTCCTGTAAGCATGACTAAGGGTACAATTCTATGCATGTTTAGCCAGAAAAAGTCCTACACTTCCCAGCATTCCCTGGGAGTTGTAAGACTTTTTCTGTCTAAACATGCATGGGATTGTGCCGTAAATCTGGATCCAACCCATTAATCTGAAGGAGGAGTCCTGTGTTACTTTGTCAATCCTAGATATGCAGCCAAGATGAAAGATTTCTCTGTATTTGCTGCCTCTACTGAATTACTCACCCTCTCTTTATGCAGGTCTGTGAAGGGGTCTTGACACTAAATCTGGGTCTGGATGAAGTCTATACTTTGACAACCCTGACAACAGGCCATAAAAAGCCTTACCCAGATCCACCTCCATCCCAACCTTTTCCATCCAATTACAAGGATGATTTTAATATCCGTAAGTCAGTGCTTGAAGCCATTTTGGGGGGATTCCTTAAATCAGAGTAGTGCCTGGTGGTCTTGGGCTTTGTCTAGGACAGGGCCTTTATCAACTGTGTTAATTTTCAAGCAAATGGTATAAAGGACGATCAAAAACATACAACAGTAAACATGATTGACCTGGGATGGACAATCCATGCCCAATGGCCACTGAATTTCTTTCTGCCAATTTTCAGCTTTGGAAAATACTTCTCTGCTCTCACGAGGTCACAAATAGCCATATGTGTTGGGATTCTTATCCATCAGAACCTTCGTAGTCACCTGCAAGTTAGGAATGAGGATCCTCAAAGGACTTCAGTTGACATTTCCTGGGGGCCTTTCTGGTGTGCCCTTCAGCTTGGTGACTGATAAAGAAACACCAAGTTAAGACAAGAGATGTAAAGGCTTGGGACAACCCGCCCTGCGCTGAAAAATAGGGAAAACCCAGATTTTTTGGAAGTAGTTTTTCCTGCATTTTACCCCCAGGGATTTTTGGAAAATTCTGAAAAACTGCCCCCCCCCCCCCCATGGCCTTCACATCTTTGGTTTAAGACACTCTATTGCCAAATTTGGGGAGGCTGGCAAACCAGTTCTGTGGTAGGTATGGGGCAACATCCTGCTGTCTCTTGGATGATGTGCTCTTGTGGGGCTGAGAACAGATGCTGTTTCCGGGTAGCAGAAACATCCGTGGGTGTGAGGGAGTGAAATAATGAATCTTCTGTTCTCCAAATAGGCAACCCACCGTTCAGTGAGGCACCAAACTTTGCTGATCAGACTGGAGTGTTTGAGTACTTTGTTAACGCTTCTGCTCCAGAGGAGCACGCCTTTACCCTCCGACAGGTGGTGACTCAGAGGCCTATAACCTGGGTTGCTGATGCAGAGAACACCATCAGTGTCATAGGCAACTATAAGTGGTATGTAATGGAGTGCAGTGTGATGCATTGGATTTAGTGCAAAGTTTGCAATGGAAACTGATAATAGCAGTGAGCTAGTTAATTGCAGCATGCAGTTTTTCAACAGACCTGATGCAGACAGGGATTCTTTGCTGTTTAGTTGCAAGTACTTTCCCCCCCTTTGTTCGAGCTGTTCTTGAGCCCACATAAACCCAGCGCTGCATAACGATGAATTCAGTGCGATCCATGGCTGCCACCTGCTGCCGACTTCTGTGGAAAGAGAAAGTAATGAAAGCAAAATGTTGGACAAAGGGAACCGGACGCGAGTCATTGTACTTAGAGGAAATTGCGTTGGGCTGTGTTTTTGGGAACGAGCGTGTTTATAGGAACGTAGCTTTTTCCTCAACAGTATCAAATCTCTTTATCTCTGAGTGTTGCAGCCTTGCGAGTAAACTTCCTGCGGCTGCTCATCCTGTCTCACCGCAATTCAGGCATTTTGAAAAGTTGTCTGCTGTAAAAATATTTTCTGAGTGGCTTACAATAAAATGCAGTAGGAGAGGTGCTAGTTTCCCTCTCCTCCCTTCCTTGCTTGTGGCCGCTGTCACTTGCCCTGCCTTTGCTGCTCCTTCTGTGGAGCTATGCCACACCAGGGAAGAACTCAGCTCTCCACCAGCTGGAAAGGGCGGTGGTGAGTTCTTTCGGCTGCCAGCAGTGGCACATGCAGCTGGGTTAGCATGGCAAGGCAAAGACATGGACAGCTACGTTACACCTCCTAGATGTTTGCTTGGCCACAAGTGCCTGTCGAGCTAGGCAGGCTACGGATTGCCCCTATTCAGGGCGTGGAGGTGTTTTCAAGTTTAATCTATAATATGTCCTGCTTTGTCTTGGCTTGAAGCCAAGCCAAGCTGAATCACTTCACACTTGGTTAGTCAGATACAGGATGATTTTGTCACCCAGCGGAGCACTGTAACATTCAGGGTGTCATTGTTGTTGTTGTTCAGTCGTTCAGTCGTGTCCGACTCTTCGTGACCCCATGGACCATAGCATGCCAGGCCTTCCTGTCCTGCGCTCTCTCCCGGAGCGTGCTCAAGTTCATATTCATTGCATCGGTGATGCTATCTAGCCATCTCATCCTCTGCCGTTCCCTTCTCCTTTTGCCTTCAGTCTTTCCCAGCATCAGGGTCTTTTCCAGAGAGTTTTCTCTTCGCATTAGGTGGCCAAAATATTTGAGCTTCAGCTTCATTATCTGTCCTTCCAATGAGCACTCAGGGTTGATTTCCTTTAGGATGGACTGATTTGACCTCCTTGCAGTCCAGGGGACTCGTAAGAGTCTTCTCCAGCACCACAGTTCGAAAGCATCAATTCTTCGGCGCTCAGCCTTCCTTATAGTCCAGCTCTCACAGCCATACATTGCTATGGGGAAAACCATAGCTTTGATTAGACGGACCTTTGTTGGCAAGGTGATGTCTCTGCTTCTTACTATGCTGTCTAGGTTGGCCATAGCTTTCCTCCCAAGGAGCAAGCGTCTTTTAATTTCATGGCTACAGTCACTGTCTGCGGTGATCTTGGAGCCCAAGAAAGTAAAATCTGTCACTGCTTCCATTTCTTCCCCTTCTATATGCCAGGAAGTGATGGGGCCAGATGCCATGATCTTCGTTTTTTTAATGTTGAGTTTCAAACCAGCTTTTGCACTCTCCTCTTTCACCCTCAACAAGAGGCTCTTTAGATCCTCTTCGCTTTCTGCCATTAGGGTGGTATCGTCTGCATATCGGAGGTTGATAATTGTTGATAATTCTCCCAGCAATCTTAATTCCGACCTCTGATTCATCCAACCCGGCATTTCTCATGATGTACTCTGTATATAAGTTAAATAAGCAGGGTGACAATATGCAGCCTTGTCTTACTCCTTTCCCAATTTTGAACTAATCGGTTGTTCCATGTCTGGTTCTTACTGTTGCTTCTTGACCCTCGTACAGGTTTCTCAGGAGACAGGTAAGGTGGTCTGGTACTCCCATCACTTTAAGAATTTGCCACAGTTTGTTGTGATCCACACAATCAAAGGCTTTAGCGTAGTCAATGAAGCAGAAATAGACGTTTTTCTGGAATTCTCTTGCTTTCTCCATGATGCAGCTAATGTTGGCGATTTGATCTCTAGTTCCTCTGCCTCTTCGAAACCCAGCTTGTACTTCCGGTAGTTCTCGGTTCGCATACTGCTGAAGCCTAGCTTGTAGGATTTTGAGCATCACCTTGCTGGCATGTGAAATGAGCGCAATGGTGCGGTAGTTTGAACACTCTTTGGCGTTGCCCTTCTTTGGAATTGGAATGTAAACTGACCTTTTCCAGTCTTGTGGCCACTGTTGAGTGTTCCAAATTTGTTGGCATATTGAATGCAGCACTTTAACAGCATCATCTTTTAGGATTTTAAATAGCTCGGCTGGAATACTGTCATCTCCGCTAGCTTTATTGTTACTAATGCTTCCTAAGGCCCACTTGACTTCACTCTCTAGGATGTCTGGCTCAAGTTCAGTGAGCGCACTATCATGGCTATCAGGGACATTCAGATCTTTCCTGTATAGTTCTTCTGTGTATTCTTGCCACCTCTTCTTAATCTCATCTGCTTCTGTTGGGTCCCTGCCTTCTTTGTCCTTTATCATGCCCATCTTTGCACAAAACGTTCCCTTGAGATCTCCAATTTTCTTGAAGAGATCTCTAGTCTTTCCCATTCTGTTGTTTTCCTCGATTTCTTTGCATTGTTCACCTAAGAAGGCCTTCTTGTCTCTCCTTGCTATTCTCTGGAACTCTGCATTCAGTTGGGTATATCTTCCCCTTTCTCCCTTGCTTTTCGCTTCCCTTCTTTCGTGAGCTACTTGTAAAGCCTCATCAGACAGCCACTTTGATTTCTTGCATTTCTTTTTCTTTGGGATGGATTTCGTTGCTGCCTCCTGAACAATGTAACGGACCTCCGTCCATAGTTCCTCAGGCACTCTGTCTATCAGGTCTAATCCCTGAAATCTATTCCTCACCTCCACTGTATATTCATCAGGGATATGATTTAGGTCATACCTGAACGGTTTAGTGGTTTTCCCGACGTTCTTCAATTTAAGCCGAAATTTTGCAAGAAGCAGCTCATGATCTGAGCCACAGTCAGCTCCAGGTCTTGTTTTTACTGACTGTATGGAGCTTCTCCATCTTTGGCTGCAAAGGACATAATCAATCTGATTTCGATATTGACCATCTGGTGACGTCCATGTGTAGAGTCGCCTCTTGTGCTGTTGGAAAAGAGTGTTTGCTATGATCAGCATGTTCTCTTGGCAAAACTCTATTAGCTTTTGTCCTGCTTCATTTTGTACACCAAGGCCATGCCTGCCTGTTATCCCGGTGATTTCTTGACTTCCTACTTTAGCATTCCAATCCCCTATGATGAAGAGGACGTCTTTTTTTGGTGTTAGTTCTAGAAGGTGTTGTAGGTCTTCATAGAACCGATCAACCTCAGCTTCTTCGGCCTCAGTGGTTGGGGCATAGACTTGAATTACTGTGATGTTGAATGGTTTGCCTTGGATTCGTACTGAGATCATTCTATCATTTTTAAGATTGTACCCCAGTACTGCTTTTCCCACCCTTTTGTTGACTATGAGTGCTACTCCATTTCTTCTAAGGGATTCTTGCCCACAATAGTAGATATGATGGTCACCTGAATTAAATTTGCCCATGCCTGTCCATTTTAGTTCGCTGATTCCCAAGATGTCGATGTTCAATCTTGCCATCTCATGTTTGACCACCTCCAGCTTACCTTGATTCATTGATCTTACATTCCAGGTTCCTAAACAATATTGTTCTTTACAGCGTCGGACTTTCTTTTCACCACCAGAACATCCACAGCTGAGTGTCCTTTCAGGTTTGGCCCAGCCGCTTCACTCTTTCTGGCGCTACTTGGAAATACCCTCTGCTCTTCCCCAGTAGCATATTGGACACCTTCCGACCTGAGGGTCTCATCTTCCGGCGTCATATCTTTTAGCCTTGTGATACGTTCCATGGGGTTTTCTTGGCAAGAATACTGGAGTGGGTTGCCATTTCCTTCTCCAGGGTGTCATATATCAGTTTAAAACCAAAAATAGTAAAAGTTTGAGACACGAATGCCACAATCCTGTGCATGTTCAGACAGAAAAAAGTCAGACAGAAACAGTGTTCACCAGCCAGACTCAACAGTGGTAGGACTTTTTTCTGTCTAAACATACATAGGATGGCACCCTTAGTGTATCTTGGGATACCAAGAATAATATAGCTATGCAGGCCAGACAGTGAAAAATATCCATATAATGATACAGCTGAGTAGTATCTAATATGTCTTTTTCCTGGAATAGACAATGGCATATGTTACTCACGTCATAGTTTTTCTGTGGTGCTTTTCTTTTTTCTTTGTTGAGAAATAGCATCTGTATGTGTGTGTGTGTGTGGCGGGGGAAAGCTGATGGCACACCAAGGGACAGGTTTGATCCTTTCTCCCTTTGCTATTTTCCGTTGAGGGCCCCCCCCAGTAAATGCAATGTGGTGGGGGGGAAATAGCAGCTTTGGAGAGGGAGTATTTTCAGTGGGAAAGTACCCCCCGCAAGGGTTGAGCCCACCCCAGTGCCCCACAGTCATGATCCAGATCAGGTTCTCTCTCTTCCCCCCACCCCCTCGCTCTCATGGCAACAGTTTTTAAAAGCAAAGCAAGCATGGGAGAGACTATCACTTCATTAACACAATGAATGAGGGACTTATTAGTTGAAGACGCATGTGCACGGACACACCCTTCTGTTAAAACTTTAACCCTTTCCTTCATTCTCCCAGTGTTCAGAACTATATTGTCTTTTACAGGGTAAACCTAACAATAACATGTGACGTTTATATAGAATCGGATAAAGGAGGCGCGTTTGTTGCTGGAAGAGTTAACAAAGCTGGGATATACGTTAGGGATGCTAAAGGCATTTTCTTCTGGGTACTTCCTGATGGCACATACCGAGTCACTGGTGATCTCCGTGAGTAACATTTAAGTATTTCTTACATGCCTACTAGATAGCTGCAGTTGGCACTTTATCCTGAGCTAATGCATGGCGGCATTCTTAGGTGCTCAATGCTGGTGTTGCCAATCCCTTATGCAATAGTTTTGATTACTAATGTTGCTACATCGTAGATCAGTAACAGATTGCTCTTTGTGTTTCTCCCTCAGCTTGGTTTCAAGCCAAGATGTTTTTGCTCAATTATCAAATGGCAATTATAACTGGCTCAGAAGTAATGAAAGCCAAATCTCTTCAATCTAGAACTGTAGATTGTTCTTTATTTGTAGTGTTAAACACCCAAGTGTTAAGGGAAAACTAACTGATTTATAATAGCAGGTCACTTTTTGGGAAAGAACTTCCCATATGGTTTAGATTCCAGGGTCTATAAGATCCTTAGGCAGACATTCAACCTAGAGGTGGATGAATCTGTCAAGATCAATTTTGCTCAGGTTCTCCATTTTTCTAGTTGGTTTTGTCATGTTCCTGCATCGGATTTTGAAAAATTGGAAGGATATTTGAGGGCATCTTTGAAAAATGCGCATTCATTTTTGTACACACTTTTGAAGAGCAATTTTCCAGTCAATAAAGTGTTTTTTTGTGTTTTTTTTCTTTAATATTGTAGGCATTTTTGAAAATATGTGCATTTTTTAAAAAGTGCACATTTTTTATACACACTTTCCCCCTCTGAATTGCATCACCAATTTTGGAAATGTGCAGATTTTTTGTACATACTTCCCCCCTCTGAATTGCATCACAAATTTTGGAAATGTGCAGATTTTGATGGTAAACTGTGTTCCGGTCAGTGCGAATTTGGGAAGTTCTCATTAAAATGCAAAGCCAGTTAAATGCGAACACAATGAATTCCTGCCTCACCCATCCCTAATTCACGCAAGGGCTAAAAGTTGGTGAGGGGCATGTGTACAAACCCTGCCTCCAACATCTCTGTGCATCTGGCTTCTCTAAAGACAATTGTGCATTTAGCACTAAGGACTGAAGGGGGATTGTAAACACATTCAGCTGAATGTGCTTTCAGACCTCCCCATAACTGGGAGCCCTGCTAAAGCACAGGTAAGAATATGTGGTTATTTCAACTACACATACTTTGGCTGAGTTTATAATAAGCTTTAAAGACCAGGGGAATGATGCAATGGCTTCCTAGAAAAGGTGAGTTTTGAGGAGGGCTTAAAGGAAATAAAGGAGGTGGAGGCATTCTGGGAGGCACTTCCAGGCATAAGTGGCAGCAAGGGAAAATAGCTGGCATTGTTTCAAGGATCAGGAGACCTTTGGGCAGCAGAGGGTGGTGGAGCTAGACAAGGGAAGGTCCCAGGAAAAGATGTGTCAGGATATAAGCTCAGAGAGGCAAGGCTGGACAAGGTCATCAAAGTGGTGACCATATGCTCTGAAATTCCAAACCTTGCTATGCTTAAGAACTGGAATGGACTCTGTAAAAGTACGTAAGCAGCATGTCTGGTTTAAAAAGCCAGTGTGATATAGTGCTTAGGCCAGCCTTTTCAACCTGGCACCCTCCATATGTGTTGGACTACAAATTCCATAATTCCCAGCTGCAGTCCAACATCTGGAGAGCACCATGTTGGGAAAGGTGGGGCTAGAGTACCAGACTAGAGGTCTGTGTTGGAATCCCCACTCAGCCATAAGCCTCACTGAGGGACCCTGCGCCAGTCTCCCCCCACCCCTCTCTTTCTCAGCCTAACCTAACTCACAGGGTTGTTGTAAGGATAAAATGGGGGAGACCACGTGTGCCACTCTGAGCTCTTTCAAGGAAGGATGAGGATGATAAATTATATGCAGGGTATGCAAAATGTTTCTGCTCTTTCAGTTTAATTTTAATAACTTGACATTTATACACTCTCTTAAGGTGCAGTCCTATGCATGTACTCTCCAGATGTTTTGGACTACAGCTACCATAACCCCTGACTATTGGCCAGGCTGGCTGGCGCAGATGGAAGTTGAAGTCCAAAACATCTGGAGGGCACCAGGTTGCCCAACCCTGCTAGAACTCCAAATAAAATAGTTATAGTAGTTAAAAGTCCAAGTAAACTATAAGATTGAACAGTATCCTGCTCCTCATTATTCATATATACACACACGCACACGTAACATTCATTATCTTCCTGTCTTCTTTCCCTAACGCCTACTGTATTAGTCAGTTTGTCCCATATTCTGGAAACCCATTCACTGATGGAAGGAAAATTTATTTGTTCCCCATTTACAATTTATGGCCATTTGACCCGCTGTTTATAAATGAACTATCAATTCTAAACCCTCAGGTAGAACTTTATATTTACCAGAACATAATGGAATAACTACAGGGTCAAAAGTTAAATCATATCCTGTCATGCTTTTAATGTTGTTCGCAATAGAGTGCCAGCATCAGATAATTTCAGGGCATGTCCAAAATACAGCAAATGATTTAAAGTATAAATGTTTAAAGTATAATTTGTTTGCAGATGGCGAAGATGTCTTGATGAAAGGGCTATCTGGTGTGCGCCCTAAAGCATGGAATACACTCACCCTGATTCTTAAGGTAAGCACTGACACTGGAGTAAAACAGGGTTAATTTTGACAGACTGCAAGAGATGACACTTGAACTCTTCTGAATTCTAAAATATTTATAATCCTCAGGAACTTCTTGTGAAAAGCAATTATTCTCTTACAGATGAAAAATCTGTGTCAAAGTGGGGGCAACTGTGTTAAGCGTACTAGACTTTAATAACAAGTGGGAACAGCAGCAGAACATTGCAGCTAAATGTAGAAGTGCCGTCTTTCAGGATACTCCCCTCCATTCGCTCACACATGTATGCACCTGCACGGTTCTCCCCGCAACTCTCAGCAGCATTCTTTGACCACTGAGCATGCTTTGTCCTCATGTTTTGGAACTGACACTCCTCCCTTAGGATTTTCTTCCCATAAATGTATTTATATGTCTGCAAACTATGAGGTTTCCCTAAGTCTGCTGATACATGGAACTATATTGGCAAATCACTACCAAATTCAACAGCCAAAGGCAGTACTCTGTGAAGTCTGTTATGTGTGGATGGTACTGTTTGGCTGCTTAAGGATCCACACTCTGGAAATCAGTTCGATATTAGTATATGGGATTTCCTTGGGGGTAGCCGTGTTAGTCTGTTGCAGCAAAAGCAACCCAAGAGCCTTGTGGCACCGTAAAGTCTAACAAATGTATTATGGCATAAGCTGTGATGGACTAGAGTGCAATCCATCAGATATATGAAGTCTTATCCTAAGTTGGCAAGTATATTGCACACGGCTGTAGATGGGGGGGGGGGTGCAAGCAGTAAGATCAGAGGGAAGACTGACAATTAAATTAAAATTAAAATTGTTATAGTGACCATTCACAAAGTAGAGCTGCTGGTAACCAAACATCCAGGCACTGGTAAGCTAATCAACACCTATAGCAGGATAAAGACCCGTTATCTCAATCAATACCACTGGTGATAGAACTGAACTTCATGATAAGCTGTAATTCAAAAGTTTCATGCTAGAGTTTCTGTTTGTTTGGAGTTCCTTTGTTGAAGAATACATGGGGCTGCCTTTGAAAACGGTCCGGAAACTTCAGCTGGTCCAAAATAGGGCAGCAAAATTGTTAACAGGGACTGGCCTGCGAGCTCATATTACGCCAGTACTTTTTCAGCTGCACTGGCTGCCAGACCATTTCCGGGCCCGATACAATGCAGCTGGTATTAACATTCAAAGCCCTTAATGGCTTGGGGCCAGGTTATCTGAAGGATCGCCTCCTCCCCTATGTGCCTGCCCGGACCTTAAGATCATCGTCAGCAGCCCTTCTCCGTGACCCCCTGCCAAAGGAAGTGAGGCGGGTGGCTACTAGGAGGAGGGCTTTTTCTGCTGTGGCACCCCGGCCCTGGAATGTGCTCCCTAGTGAGGTTTGCCTGGCACCAACATTGTATTCCTTTCGGCGCCAGGTGAAGACCTTTTTATTTTCCCAGGCATTTTAGCTTTCTAAACTTTTAGCTCTGCTGTTTTAAATCTGTATTTTAAACTCCTGAACTGCTGCTACGTTTTATTGTGGTTGTATTGTTATATTGTGGTTTTAATATTCTATATATTTTAAATTGTTTTATTATGTTCTGTTTGCTTTAATTTTTGTGAACCGCCCAGAGAGCTTCAGCTATTGGGCGGTATATAAATAAATAAATAAATAAATATAAATAAATAAATAAATAAATAAATAAAGAATGGCCTCGTTAAGGTCAATAAAATTGTAACCTTGGGGTGCAGCCTATGAGTGATTCCCATGTTGCTTCTTAGACCCGGCCTATGCAACCGGAGATGTCACATTTGAGCTAAGTAGCTTTGTGGCCCTTTTTCTTTACATTCTGACCTTTTCTTCTTAAACAGAATGAGCAGTGCTGGTTTGTACAGAGGGAAAAAAACAGCACTTGGATATTTTGTGCCTAGCTTTCCTTGCAAGACGTTTTTTCTTCTTTTGCTAAAAGCATTGCTGAGCATCCCAAAATTTTGTGTGGTGTGAGGAATCCCAGTGGGCCCAAGACACTTGATCATTTGGTATATTCAGTATGTGCTGCCCCAGATCCTGGAAGGGAAAGTAGAGATGTCCGGCTCAGAGAAATCCAGCCCTCTTGGGGCTTGATGGATTTCCCTGTAGCCCCCGGCTTGGTTTGCATTCGTGACCTGAACCACAGGCTCTCCGCCAGAACGTGTGGACTCTCCAGTCAAGTTGGTGCCAGTCAAGTTGGGCTTGGGCTGAGCTGCCAAAAGCTCGGTGGACTTGACCACCCAGATGGATTCCTCCAACATCCCTAAGGAAAGTAACTTCAACCTTTCGGAAGATCAGATAAAGTGAAATGAGTCTGAAATGTTAGTATACATGGTGCAAGTCTATTTGTTTTAGTGGTTTAGTATATGGGGTCAGCCATAGGTTTGGCAAAGTACTGGCTTTGGATGTTGAATTTGGTATTGATTTGGGTTCTGGTTCCAGCTCCATATCTGTAATGTCAAGCAAATGTCTTGGAGACTCAGGCAGCCTTCTGGAATTGGAAGAAGAAAGGCTTCCCCTCCCCCCAAACACGCCAGCTACATACGTTAGCTTCTGCCTTCTTTGATTTCATCCTGATACAAATTATACTGGAACAAAAAGAAGGGCTTATGAGGGACCATTTACAGAACCAGAAATCTTTTCGAATCCATAGAGTTCTTTCCTGCCATTTGAAGTCCTTCAGAGGGCAAGTCTGGTGAAACAACACATTCTGACTTCTGCAACCGAGTGCAAAGTTTGCCACTCAATGCTTTTACCTACCAACTTACTATGGCTGAACTACCATTGGCTTTAACGTTTCAGGTTACTGAGTAGTTTTGTGACCCTCATGCCTGACGAATCTGTCTAGTGCATTCATATCAGGCCTTGTTATGTTGACATTCTCCCCTTACTTTTGGCAGGGCTCTAATGCTTCCGGCATGTTAAATGGCTACCCTCTCTGGGAGAATGTCACTGTATACGATCCAGGGAATGGCTGGGCAGCTATTGGGACGCGCTCGTTTGAAATGACCCAATTCGACAATTTTCAAGTTCAGGCCAGCTGAAGCTTCTGTCACACTTGGTCAAGTCAATTCTTTTCTCTTTTGAACTAGAGCCAGTTCAAACCTTGGATATTTTACTTGTTTGTAAATGATATTGTATGGGATTTTTTGCTTCTTTCTCACTGCTTTTAAGAAAGCATGCAACTTTCTTCTAAAGTGTAAATACATCTGTATCTTCCTAATTAGGATTTTCTCAGAATTCATACTTTTATCTCCTGGGTAGAAAGCATTAGTTCCACAGAGTATTTTTTTTTCTTTCTTTTGCAAACCATAAATGGAACTGTAACACACTCCTGGGCTTTTAATTGCTGGGAATTTAAACATCCTAGCATTATTTGAAGAAATGTGCAACAGAGACCTCACGAAACTTCTATTTTCAACACTTCCTTTAGCTATGAAGTCCACTCCTTTTACTAAGATTCAGTCAGATAATGTATTATGAAATGATGTAATTTTAAAGATATTTTCGCCTCTTTTGTATCCTTTCTGAAGTGAAGGAATAAAGGACTCCATGGATTTAAATGCCTTCTCCCAGGAAATGAGAGATTTCACTCCTAGCCTTCTAATGTCTTAATCCAGCCATCTATTTTAATGAAAAAGGAACTAGTTGATGGCTGGCTTACCAAGTGCCTTATTTTAAACTACCTCCACTGCTAAGAGCAGTGTAGCAAATACGTTGAAAGAGCCTGCCCCACGACTTGCCTTGTCTTTTCACTTTTCCTCTGCTTGTCTAGGTAAATGGAAGGAGAAAAGATCTCTAAGGGGTTGCTGATGAAAATTCATGGCCAGTTCACACATGAAGGTGCCCCCACATGATCACTTTGAGAGCACTCAAGATTGCCGGGCTTACAGCTCACACATTTGTGTGAATGTTCCCCGCCACTTGGGTGACTGAGCTTTTAGGATGCTGGCGATAATGGGCTGGATCCAACCCTCACAAGAGTGAAAGTCCACTCATGCAGCCTCTGCTTGCACAATGGCACTTATTTGTTCTCTCTTCCCTGTTTAGCCCCCTGTGTATGCCCCAAATCTGCTTCGGAGGGTCCCTCAACACTCTGAACAGATTTGGGGGGCACACAGGGGGAAGGGGAAATCCAGTCCACCAACGGTTTCCTTCTGGTGGCGGAATGAGACCATTCAGTATGGCCCACTATTTGCAAGATGGAACTGGTTCATACAAATAGCTCCTCCATGTGAGTCTGATTAGAAAACCAGTGGCAGTCTCTTGCATTTCCACTGAAATCCGGTGTGAACTGACCTTAAGGTATAGAACGTTTGGCATTGACTGCTGATCTGCTTGCAGGGGTGGGCAGACGTGAGGAGTCTACTTTGTTTGTTACTTCAAGGTCTATCAACTGGAGCCAGGTGCAAAATGTTGAAGGGACAAACCAGATATAAAATGATGGCTCAGGGTAGAGCTAGTTGCCTCCTACTACCTCAGGAGCAATACACTAACCTGCCTTTACAAATACAAAGTAATATCTTGAATTACTACAGATAAAAGATTCTAAAGCTAAAACTGACCGACAGAATTACACAAAAGCCTTGGCCAATGCAGCCAGTATTTTACAGGCAACACACACTGATGCCAAGAGATAAACAATTAACAGAGGACAAGCCATGCCAAACAGGTTTTTAAAAAGTTGCTATTGTTAAACTGTCGGCCATCAGAAATCCTTGCCAATCTACTGCAAATCAGTCAGAGATCTACCAATTGGTCCTGATCTACTTTCTGACCACCTTTTATCTTCACAAATCCTCTCGTGTTCCTTCTTCTTCCCAAGTTGCTAAGTAACGGAATGCTGGGTTCTTTGAAATAAGCAGCCAGGTCCTTAAAACCAGAGCACTTTGTAAGAAAATAGCTCAGTTTGTTGTCCCTCTTGATTTCTTTTTTGGAGTTGTCAACTTGCCATACACTTTCCAGAAAGCTAACTTGTTAAGGCAAAGTGTATGCTGGCCTAGTTGAAGTAGATTGTTCTAGAAAATGTCCCCATCAAGCAATAGACTTCTCTCTCCCAACCCCCTTTTTTTCATTTGAAATAGATTTCTGAGACAGAGAGCTGGTTCAGACTAATACATAATAGCTTATTAGGCCAAGCTATATATGAACCTTTTTGCTTGTGGTCAAAGCCTCTTCACTGTTAAAACAGGAAACCTCGAATTAAACCATAGTTCCCATTTCATCCAAACCAGAAAACTGTGGTTACTAGCTTTGGAACAAGACAGGATATTAAATCAACTCAAACCGTGGCTTGATAGTTGGTTCCAAAACGGGTAATCACAGATTCTTGATTTGGATAAAATGGAAAACTATGTTTAATGGAAGGCTTCCTGGTTTAAACATGATGAAGGGGCTGTCTGTGCAGGCAAAAGGTTTGTACATGTCTTGGCTTAATAAGCTGTGATAGGATCGTCTGAATGCAACCACTGCTAAATATACTTTCAGTTTGGCTAGTGGAAGCTACCTTATAGAGATCAGTATTTTGAGGCTCTGTCCTGATTGTGAGTGTGACTGTTTATGGTATATCAAAGTTAAACAGTTCATCTTTTTAAGGGAAAAAATGTTTATTAGGGTTTTTTTAAACCCCTAAACCAGGTGTATTTCATACTGCAGCTTTAGAAGCTAAATAAATGGGGAATCTTCTGAAAGATATCTATAGGTGTCTTGCGTGAAATTGGATGCCTTATGCTAGTACTGATATTGGCTAAACTTGCTGGTCAGATCAGATTCCAAAAATGGAAATTAAGATGTTCATTACAGCATTTCATTCTTTGTAGCTTGTAGATGTAAGGACATGATTGACTTTATCTGTTCCAAAGAATGAATTTTTAAAAATCACTTTTGCACTAGATTAACAGATGGTTCTATTTTTGCATTGTGTACTAAATGTTAGCATAATCAGGAGTTCAGTTTCTTGTTAATTTATGAAATAGTAAATTTAGAGGTGCTGTATTGTAAGTGTGCTTAATGGTTTAATGTTTGCTGTGTGTTTGGCTTACCTAATTCTTAACAATCTGCCTTGATGTTTCGGCAAGAGGCTAATATATGTGAAAGACAAAGCCTACTGTTTCAAACTGAAAAAAAAAAATGCTATTTAAAACCTTTATCTCTGTAGAATACTACTTAATACCTGTCCAGGTATTAAGTATCTGCAGGAGATGTCCTTTTGAGGGCACCATTCCCCACAGAGGCCTGTTTGTTGGGTATGTTTGAAAGGGCTTCTCATGTATTGCTCCCGAACTATGGAATGCCCTCCCTTAAGAACTACAGTTGGCCCCCACTCTCTTGGATTTTAGAAAGGGTGTAAAGACACATCTTTTAGAATGTGTACTTTAATATATTAATGTTGTTACCATTTTAATGGTCTTGTTTTTGTTTATGATTTTATTGTTTTAGATAGTACACTGCCTTGATGGTTTTTTAGGTATATAAATGTTAATAAATAAAGAAAGAATGCACATATTATTTTACCATGAGTTTGCCTTTTCTGTTTTTGTGCTTGCATTTGTTCTGTGTTGCGTAAATCAGTGTAGGTGTAGTGGCTAGAATTATGGACTTGATCTGGGTTCAGAGACCCACTCGGTATCTGGGTTCAGAGTTTCCCGCTAAGCTATGATGCTCACTGGCTGATCTTGGGCCAGTCACTCTCAGCCTAATCTACTTTATAAGGTTATTTGGATAAACTGGAATTAATTTCCATTTAAGCCACCCTGAGCTCCTTGGAAGAAGGACAGGATACAAATGTGGTAAGTTGTAGCCAATATATGAAGACTGCAGTCTCACATTTCATGAGTGTGTTGAGTTCAATGCAGAGTGCCTCCTTAGAGAAAGAAATATGGTGCCAATATTTAAATTTTCCAGGGAGTGGTAATTGGCTGTTAACACAACAGCCCAACTGGTTCAGCAACATTGGAAGCAAATTTCATATTGAACACTGAAATAAGGAGCGAGATTATATTACAATGTTTGGGTGTGCCAGAAGGGGGAGAGAAGTGAAAGGATAAATCCTGGGAAACATTACTTAGGTTCCACTTGGAACAGATGTGCATGGAGGGTTGAAATCTTTATTTGCTCTGCATTACGTTAGTAGACATTATGCGTTATTCTCTGTCGAATGTGGCAGCAAAATAGGAAATGGGGAAGTTCCACTTAAATAGTGGATGTGAAAAAATTTAACTGATTATCAGATTTGGGGCAGGGGGTAGAAAAGTCCTGAAGCAGTGGAATGGGGGGAGGAGCATGATAGTAATCTGGAAAACTATTCAAGCAGCTAGATTCATTTATCACATGGTCACAGCTTTTGCCCATATCCTGGCCTTTGGATGCATGTACAATCAATGCACGGAGAGGGCCCTCATGCCCATGGCCCTCCCCAACTAACAAGATAATTTCTTGGGAATACATTCTCAAGCAGTTGATTTCTGCCCCCCCCCCCTTTTTGTTGGCCTAAATGGTAGAGTGAGCCTGGTGTGGCGCAGAGTGGTAGGCGGCAGTATTGCAACTGAAACTCTCCCCACGACCCGAGTTCGATCCCAGTGGAAGCTGGGTCCCAGGTAGCTGGCTCAGGTCGACTCAGCCTTCCATCCTTCCGAGATCGGTAAAATGAGTACCCAGCTTGCTGGGGGAAAGGTAGTCACGACTGGGGAAGGCAATGGCAAACCACCCCGCTATAGGCTGCCATGGAAATGCCAGCGTAAGCAGGCGTCCCTCTAGGGGTCAGTAATGACCCGGTGCTTGCACAGGAGGAACCTTAAATGGTAGAGTAGCCACATGCGCTACCTAAAAAGAGGATTCTGGCTTGCGTAACATTTATATATGGTAATTTATATGTATAGACACACATTTAGACATAATTACTATAATTTAAATAGCAATACAGGACACCTCACCATCATAGGGAAGACTGTGACCAGGTGACCTGTGTGCTTACTCAGTCTGCTGTCTAGGAGCTAACTGTTCATGGACAACTTCAGGGTTCTTCTCCTCATACCAGCATTCATGTGTAGAGCTCATCCATGCAGTGGGAGATCCTGATACGTCCTCTACCACAAGATATGATGGCTACCAATTTTGGATGGCTGAAAGGGGCTTAGGCAGTCTTGGAGCAGTCTTGGAGCAGAAGGCTATCAATGACTATATGCTACATCCAGTATCAGAGGCAGTATGCCTATGTACACCAGTTGCTGGAGAACATGGGTGGGAGGGTGTTGTTGCACTTATGTCTTGGTTGTGGGTCTCCTGTTGACAGCTGGTTGGCCACAGTGTGAACAGAATGCTGGACTAGATGAACCCTTGGTCTGATCCAGCATGGCTCTTATGTTATGTTCTCTTTACGTGGTCCCTGAAGGTATGGCTGGTGGGGTGTGTGGCTGGCACGTTAGCAGCAGTGAGGTGGGGCTGACAGATCTGACCCAGCTTTACACATGAGCGGTTTCTGTTTGAACATCCCTATTATTTATGCTGAAAAATGTTTGTTGTTTGCCATGCTTTGAGATGAGTCTATGACTGAACAGTTTAGAAAGGCACAAAGAAAGAAACCAAGAAAGAAAGAAACCAAGAAAGAAAGAAACCAAGAAAGAAAGAAAGAAAGAAAGAGAAAGAAAGGACTCTGTGTATAGTTTGTTTACAGTTTGGCCAACCCTTTTGGAGAAGAGCTGATAAATTACTGTGAACATATGAAATTAAAACTGCTACCTCTGGAATCTGACTAAACTGATGCGTAATATATGGCTGCAAGCCTTCCTTGCCTCAAAACCTCCCCTTCACAATGACAAATATGCAGCAGAGCATTCAGCATGGGACTAAATTCACTGCTACACCCTTCTAGCCTGACTGACAACTTAGGGCCAAATTAGGTGTGACAGGAGAGGCAGTTGCAGCATATCCAAATGGTTTTTAGTTTTACTTCATTGCAGTAAGCGGTGGGACACTCAGAATTTGTTTGGAGCAGTGGATTTGGATGTGTGTGTGCTTAACCTTTTGTTCACAAGCCATTTTCTTGATCAAACTCACTCCTGAGCTGCTTTTCTCCCCACATGGGGAAAAATACATGCAGAACAATAAAAATAAAAACTTGCAAGAAACACTTGTGTCCTGCCTCACATCTACTTTGGGCTGTAAGCTCCACAACCAGGTTCAAACTTCTCAGGGTGGGTGGTGGGGGGGTGGGAGAGAGAGAGATTCTCTGTCCAGTCCTGACCCACTGGCAAAGCAAACCCACGTCATGCTTCAAATGGTCACCCTGCCCACATGCGGGGCTTGTCTAAGACATTTTGATGCCTGAGGTGAAGGACAAGATGGTGTCCCCCCATTCCATGTACAGATGTTGGCTGCACTAGAATTGTGGTGATGGGATAGTCGCTGCCCCCCAATATCTGCCACCTGAGGTAGTTATGTTATTCTGCCTAATGGTAGGTCTGTCGTCCCACATGGCCATATCACATGATGTTAAAACTTTATTACCAATTGCATTGAAGAATTTGTTACAGGTCACAAACTCTTATTGTAGTGGAGGTCAATCTTTTCAGGATCAGACCAGCTGACCGTTCGAAACCAAGTGGTTTTGCATACAAAATCAAAAATATCCATCTTGTAGGTTTCATGATGGTAAAGCTGTGAACCTGTCTGAGACTAGCATCCTGGGGACTTATGTGAACTTCAACTATTAATAGGGCTGTCTGTCCCCAAAGAATCAAGCGCGTTGAGGTATCAATCACCAGGTTCTCCTTTATCCCCTTTCATATCTAGCTTTGGTGTATTATCTCTGCCATTTTGCCATGGCAATCTTTCACAAGCTCCTAGCCTAGCATGTTTAACTGAGCTCGGTCCAGCAAAGGGTGCTGCATTTTGTTTTTCATTACAAAGATGGATTGCAGCAATTCTCTGCTGTCCAGCCTCCCTGATGAGGCCTTTCAGCATCCACAGATGCTCCTGCTGCAGGGTACTTAGTCTTATTAGGTTGTCTCAACAGCAAACTACTTTCAAGAAGTTCCCGGGCATCACATGGAGCAACATGTCCTTTAGGCAACGGATTTCATTTAATGTCACGAATTCGCTTGGCATGGCCAGACCAGATAGATTTCCTTTTAACCTATATTACTGCCATGGCTAACAAGCAATTTATTAGAGATTGTGTCAAGATCAGTGGGTATTCCATACAAAAAATAAAATAAAATCCAACACTGAAACACAGACGAGAAATTATATAGAGCTGAAATATTTTTTGCAAGAGGCAAGGCACAGGATTTGATCCAGCCAAATGCAAACCCCTTGAAATTTCATTGATTGCAATACAAGTGCTTGATTTCCATCACAGAGTTCAGCATGTGTTTGACTCTCTAACATGGAAACCAGTTTGAAGCAAAATAGCTTAGCTTTGGCTGAATTGTGGCCATAGGTTTTAGTTGATTTGTACTGAAATACCAAACAGTTCTGCATGAAAGAAACAAAAATGTGCATTTAACACTCCGCCCCTGCCCCCCCACACATCAGATGAGAACTATCACAATGTATGCACACAACCCTCTTCTCAAATTGGAGTCCATATCCTGTGTTATGGAAGGCTCAGATCCCCTGCTGTTTTGCTTGGTGAAGAGTTCTGAGGAACTCAAAAGCTTGCATGATTTTGTGGAATCTTGGTTGGTCCTAATAAAGGTATTGCGCAACTGTGGATTTTGGATTTTTTTCTCTCCTGGACCAACATGACTACCTTTGCTTAAGAACTTTATTGACTCCCTTAAACCAGAACAGCTATATGAAATAGCTATGAGAAACTCTCCACCAAGATCCAGCTAAGTCCACATGTTCTAGTGTCCAGTCCTAGTGAGTAAACCAGCCTTCCCCAACCAGCCTTCCCCAACCTGGTGCCCTCCAGATGTGTTGGTTTACAACTCCTATCATTCCCAGCCAGCACCAGGTTGGGGGACGTTGGGCTAAACAATATAATGACACTATCCACACACCCTCTTCCATGTATCACTGTGGTTAATAAAAAAATAACAAAGTGTCAAGTTGTGAAGGCTAATGTGGTAACCTCCTTCCCTCAAGACAAAAAATGCCATTCTCCTAGATCAGACCTATTTCCATCTCTTCTGAAAGAGGCAAACTTGTCTCATTTCTGGGTTCCATGAGCTGCTGGCCAAGCCACTACTCCCTCTGTAACACCGTATTTGTTTTCAATGGATATATTTAATGTGGCAGTGTGAAGACGCTGCTTTTGTGAGGTAAAAGTTTTATATATTCAGCTGTTCTGTTTTGTTTCTAGAACAGAAAATGAAATGGTTAACAGTGAAAGGGGCAAAAGGTGTGCCTTTCGCTAGAGGCTTGTGTCTGAGGAGAGATACATTGCAAATATGGTGTGCTGGTGGAGTGGCAGTTACTATCACTATTGAGAGGGGAATATGAGGGCAGGTTTCTGTCATAGAGAGGGAGAGAGGTTGGATTGAAATTGGTACTATCTGATTGGAAGATAGCTAAGCATTCTACAGATGCCTATTGATCCTGAGTTTGAAGAGGGGTGGTGTGTGTAATGGCCCCAAGCCTATAACCAAGACACCTGTAGTTTTAGAGTGGCCTAGAGATCCATAATGCTTGGCTTAGGTTCATAATAAGTGCAATTTCCTTGCTAGTGGGCCTCTGAGCATGTGAGATGAGTCAAAGGTCGATAGCGCAGCCTCAGCACATTCCATGCTAATGAAGGCTAGTATCTTATCAGGGCCTAGGATATGCCTGAGAAGTGAGGCTATGTTTATGCCGAGTTACAGGTGGCTGTGCTGGGAAAGTTCTGATTGTTTTCCTTCTGCATAAGTACTGTTAGCCTATGCTGGGAAAGTTGCAAATGAATGCTAATTAATGCTTGCTTCTGTCATGCTGCCTCACTGCTGACATGTATGGCATAAAACCAATTGTACCCCATGGCTCTGGGTTCAGAGAAGCTGTCTGATCCAACCATTGGGTATGCCTGTGTGCTGTAAGTACTCAATAAAGTCTCCTTGTAAGCAAACCTGGGCCTGGCTTATCATTATCTTGGCACCTCTAAATTAAGAGGCCTACTGCAGGAGCAATACAGTGTGATGGAACGTTGGCCACACCAAATCTGATAGCCTGGAGGGTTCTGACTACAGCAAATATAAGGAGCAGTTGAGAGGCATCTGAGGGAGTTTGTCTGGGAGTTCTTGGTGGGAGGAAGCTTGTCCGAGAGAGTTCATCTGAGAGTCTCACCAGGGAAGAGTGGCAATGGAAGAGCGTCTTCAGAAAGCCTGAGGAAGCCAAGCTGGAAGCGGGCAAGGCAGAAGAAGGCCAGCAAGTCCGGAGAGGAAGATTCCAAAAACACCCTTCAGGAAGAGCTGGGGCCTGGATAACAGTTGGTGGAGGTCTGAAGATGGAACAGCTGCTGGACCAGACTGAAGACTTCCAGGAAAGTCTGCTACACCACCTCTAGAATATCAAGCCCTCCTTGCTAGCCTGTGTGTTAACTGGAGTGGAGCTTGACAGGGGAATTAGCTTAAGTTTGGCTAGGGTTAGGGACTAGAGCTTCTATAACCTGATTGGTGGGACAATAATAATACAGAAACCTTGTTCTTAAAGTAAAGCAATCATAAATAATATTTCTTGTTTTACTCCCTTTTAATATATCTTTGTCTATTTTCCTTGTATCTCTGATGTGTTTGTCTCTTGTATCTCTGATGTGTTTGTCTCATGCCTAATGACCAGCTACCTTAGGATAAAAGGGTATATTAAATAAAGGGGTATAGTTTTTATGGTGGCAGTGGAAATAAATGATGGGATAACCTACATGGGATTTCTCCATTTTGGTGTTAGCAGCAATGGGATTGCCCAGTAGTGAGGGATGATTCTCCACAGGCTGTATCCTGATTTTACTTCACTGATAAGGGGAAATAATTGCAGCAGAATTACAAGGGAAAAGTCACATTATGGCCCCATTTCCCTGTACAAAATTGCTCAGCTAATCACACCTTGAACTTTTCCTAGAAATTCATAAGGAAGCAAACCATCATGGTGCAGCAGTAAGTGTATTGGTGGCTTAGATGTGGGAGAGTGGAGTTCAAATCCTACTTAGCGATGAAATTCAGTGGGTGGCCACAGGCAAGTCACTTGTTAGCCCTCCACAGGTTTGGTACACCTGTGGAAGGTTTATGCACAGAGTTTCAGTTTGGTTCCACCCCCTGCTGTATGCATGTAACATATAAGGAAGGCTTATAGGTGAATTTATGTATTATATTTATATCCCACCTTTCCACCAAAAATGGTGCTGAAGGTGGCTGAACAAAGATAAGGGCAGCAGTTGCTAAACAACACCAAGAAATGCTATAAAACACCTGACTGTTACATATAACAATTTCACATGCACATTTTATTATATTTATTTATTTATTTATTTATTTATTAAATTTATTAATCGCCCATCTGACTGGTCACCCAGCCACTCTGGGCGATGTACAACCCACCATAAAACAATTTAAAACAATAAAATTTTACCATAATTTTTTTTTTAAAAAATACCCTAACCCACCCCAAATGCCTGCCTGAACAACCACGTTTTTAATGCACGACGGAAGTTCATTAAAGCGGGGGCATGACGGAGTTCCCTAGGGAGGGAGTTCCACAGAGTGGGGGCCACCACAGAGAAGGCCCTCTCCCTCGTCCCCACCAGTCTAGCTGTCCTGGCTGATGGGACAGAGAGAAGGCCATCTGAGGCTGATCTTGTTAAGCGGCCTGTTTGGTGTTGCTGGAGGCGCTCCTTAAGATAGGCTGGGCCGGAACCATATAGGGTTTTAAAGGTCAAAACCAACACCTTGAATTTGGCCCGGAAAACAACTGGTAACCAGTGCAACTCCTTCAGCACTGGAGTGATGTGATCTCGCCGGCGGCTGCCTTTAATCAGGCGAGATTTTATTATACCATAAGATAAAATCTACTGTGCATAGGAAAGCATGATAAGCCCATGGGAAGGATACAGTGAAACCTAGATTGAGCTTTCAAAATGCGCAGAAGGAAATATATTCTAAGAATATATGAGGATGGACATCCAGTGGTGTACTCGTTTCATGGATCTTCATCAGAAATTCTCCAGTGGTAATGTGAATTCTTCCTCCATTAAATTGTGAGAACAATCACAGACAATCCAACATTTTCAGTTCTATCAAGGTCAAACACGGTGAATTGTTTTAACTGGAAACACCTCATATACTGGATTATCAGTCATTTTTTATTCTAGAAGCCTGTTGAACTTAAGGATAGTAGGCAACAACTGAAGAGTGTTTAGTCAAACTAGGTGCCCAAATAAAAATGTGTTCACTGGCTGGCAGTAGGACAACAAACTAACCTCCCTCAGCAGGAAGAAGGCCCCCTCTTGAATCCCCACCAAAGGTGTCTCCAGTAGAGGTGGGACTGAGAGAAGACCCGTCTCTGAAGATCTTAAAAGCTGGGAAATCTCATATGGGAGAATGCAGTCCTTCAAATAGCCTGGTCCCAAGTCATCTAGCTTTCCTCTCTTAGCCTAATTTAAGTGATGTGATTGTTGGGTCTGAACTCCTTGGAGGAACGGTGGGATTAAAATGTTAATAAACACAACCAGTGTCTCTAGACCAGCCTGGTGCTCTCTAGATGTTTTGGACTTCAACTCCCAGCAGCCCCAGCCAGCATGACCAATAGGTCAGGATTGCTGGGAGTTTTAAGTTTTGGACTGGATGGCACCAGGTTAGGGAAGACTGCTCAGGATGTGGGCCTTTCCCAAGGTAACATGAGCTCTGTTTGCAACAAAACCATCAGGATGAGCCACTATTTCAATTTGCCTCTGACATATCACTTCCTCAGTATGAAATAATTCTGAGTCTACCCTCCTCCCCTTCCCTACCAGGGTCCTCTCCTTCTCAGCTATGGAGAACTTCAGTAAGACATGCTGCTTTGTCTTCCACAAGATGGCTGCCCAGTGGTAACAAGCACTTTCTTTCAGGAAGACAAGCTTTTCATTCATGTGATTCATTCCTTTCAAAATTACTTTCAAGGGAGCCATACAGAATGAAGTTCCAAATAGCCAAAGTGATGTTTAAGTGACCGTGCTTTATTATACCACAAAGTCCTGCGTCATAGTAAAATTTATGGCTATATCGTTTGTGTTCATGTAACTTATCAGACTACTTGGCTGGTCTTTGCAAGTTAGCACTCGCTTAAAGAAGAAGAAAATTCTAACTACTGAAACAAAGCTCTTATGCATATATATATATATATATATATATATATATATATACACCCACACATGAGGGAGCGGAAGAAGAATTATGGAAGTCTCCATGCCTGGGTAATATTCTTGGCACTGTTTAATTTTCAAGTACTATAGTTTTCCTCAAAGCAAAATAGGCCTAATAAAGAAGCTATCACAGCACATAGCTTCTTTATGATATGCCCATTTTACTATGGTATTTCTCTGTGTAGTTGGAGAAGTTCATTTTCAGAAAGGGATCTATGGCAGGTATATCTAGCAGCACCAGAGGACAAAACTTTATAGGAGGGGTGGGGAACATTTTTTCTGTCATGGGTTGCATTCCCTCAGGTGCCACATGCTGATGGTGTGTGGGGCTGAAGCTCACAAGAGGTGAGGCCTGAGTCAAAATGGGTGGGGGCATCTCTTCTCTCTCTATCAGTTTCTTTCTTTCTTTCTTTCTTTCTTTCTTTCTTTCTTTCTTTCTTTCTTTCTCTCTCTCTCTCTCTCTCTCTCTCTCTCTCTTTTTCTGACACCACCACCTTTCTCTCCTTCTCCTCCCTTTTCCTCTATGCACAGTGGGGTTGCCAGAAGTCTGAACAGATCGATCACAAAGGCCTTTGGAAATTAGGCCAAGTGTCAGGACTCAGGGGTTGCTCACCCTTGTGCTATAGACATAGCAAATATCTTTTGAGGTATCTTGCCCAGTGTTTCTTAAACTTCTGATAACTGCTGAGGCCCACTTTATTTCTGGATTAAAGCAGAAGAAATGCCTCACCCTTATGCCTGAAAGGGTTTGCTTTTAGAATGTGGGTAAGGGTTTATTGCTGTAAGCTGCCTTGGGAGGGCTTCTGTCCTGAAAGACAGACAAGAAATATTTTAAATAAATGAAGAATATATTTACCACTCTCAGAAGAGTTCGTTCTGTATTTCTGCCAGGCCCAAATTACGGAAAAACGTTTAGGTGCCACCTGCCTGTTAGTTGAAAAACGTGTGAGTTGATGCCATTGCACTAGCATTTCTCCACCCCCACCCACAAGGGGTAGCAAATCAAGCTGTACTAGGCAAGCCTAGAAGGAGGAAAACCCAAAGCAGTAACTCACACAGAGACATAATGGGCACACTCCTTTGAGGGCAGATGCAGATAATTCTGCTTCATCATCTCTGCACTAGGAACAACTGAATGATTCATTCATATCTATTTCAGAGACCTGGCAGAATTATATCCACTGTGGAGGCTGATTGGAAGAAGGCAAGGACTCATGCAGAGCTGCAGTGGGAAGCCTCCTTAGTGAGTGAGTACTTTGGGCTAATAGAAGATCAAATATTATTTCTCATAACACATTTATAGGGAATTACTGATCTAATCAGTGCTACTGGGCCTTTCTTTCAAGTGAGTTTCCATAGCCATCTCCTTTATAATCTGTGATTTTCTTTTCATTGCTTATTAGGGCCAAACTAGATTCCTACATTAATCAGGGCTTGGATTAGATGACCACCAAGGACCCTTCTAATTTTTAAATTCTATGATTCTAGATATGATCTGAAAGATCCAGGATTAGGATCTCCTCCTGCAGTTTTTGGACTTCTTTGAAGACTGGGGAAGTAGGACTCAGGGAGATGGTATTTAACTCTTAGATTAGGGAAAGGGCCTGAGAAGAACTAGACAGCCCTTAAAATAGAAGAAGCCTTCAAACAGAGGTTGGTCCCCCAACAGTCCTTCAAATAGAGGACAGTCTTCCAACAGTCCTTCAAATAGAGGACAGTCTTCCAACAATCCTTCAAATAGAGGTCCTCTATAAAGTAGGACACATGCCATCCCCCAGCAGTAAATGGCACTCCTCACAAGTCAAGGTGCATAATAATACCCAAAGTCAATCAAGTTATTTTGGCACCTGAGGCAGAAAATCCTACAAGTGCCTCTCTCCATCTTTGTTAGTAAAAACAATAATAAATAAGTACATAAGTAAGAATTTGCTGCCCTTCCATGACACCCAAAATCAGCTCCCTCGCTCTGCCTAACGATTGGACTGGCCCAGTGGGTGCTTATATCTTGGTGTGTCCTTTAGGGTGCAATCCTATGGGGATAGGCAGCCGCCTCTGAACTCGGAGGCGAACGCCTATCCAATGCAGGGCAGGAGAAGCACGGAGGGGATCATGCCCTCCACGCTTCTCCTGCCCTGCATTTGCGGCTAGACAGTTGATTTCGGCTGCCTAGCTGAGGGAAGGCGGAGTGGGGAAAAGGCTGCCGGATGATGTGTTGTATCAGCATTTCCTCCTTCCCTGCCCTGGAACACCCTGTTTTGGCCGCTCCTTGCTCCTTTTCCGAGTGTGGAGTGTGGGGCCATTCCGTGCTGCCTGCGAGGCAGCACGGGTGTGTGTGTGTGTGTCTCCCGGAACCCACATACCCTATGGCTGTCTAGCCACTGACTAGTGGCCATAGGATTGCTCCCTTAGTTATATAAAGAACAGTGCAGAGGGAACTGTATTTGAACTATTTTGAATGATACTTGACTGAACAAATGGTTAAATAATATCACTTATGTAACAGAGACAGCTAAATAGCTCTTATGTAACAGCATAAGAGCTAAAACAAAACAAAACAAAACAAAATGTTAATGTCACAAAATAGGGCCTTGGTGACACATTCATGTAAGTGGCCTATTTTAATCTACATCTGATAGCAGTTAATGAACTGATGACACATAATAGATTGCTTATTGCTATACCTTTCCAAGGACAGCCCTCTTTCATTTTGAAAAGCTCCTAAGCCTCAGTTATAAACAGATTGGCAGTGATACAATTCCAGTTCATTGAGCGTGACTGACACCGTATTTGAAAGGAGCATGGTGCCAAGGTTGTCAGTGGGGCTAGCTTGTACTTCAGACTACAACGAAGAAAAGAAAAGCAACTCCCCTACCAAAATTATTACAGCAGGCTTGAACGGTACTTAAAAAAAAAAAAAGATTTATAGAGATATCACAAAGATCGGTCTCAAAAATGACAAATTGAAGGTTGGCATGAACCATATGATCTTTTTTTCTTTAAAAAACAAAACTTTTTGACAAGCCCATACAGGAGAACAATATGCCACTAGATGGCAGTGTTACTACGGTTAAGGAAACAAGCAGCCCAGCAGTGCAGCACCCTTCAGAGGTTTTTCTGCCTTCCTCTCAGGCATGGGAAAGCAATTTTATTTATGGCTGCTTTGAGATGTCATGTTTTTCCAGTAGCCTTTGAGATAAACATGGGTCCAACATGCTAGACTGGAAGAAGGTGGTCCAGCGTTGATATTACATGCATTAGTCAATGCGCTATGGTGGCCAGGGGTCCATTGGGACTTCCGAGCACTGGATGTATGTGTACATATGGATAGATGGATGGGAGGGAGGAAGAGGGAGTTCAGTTTCATATCTCTGCTTGCCACACTGCTTATTATTGAAACAATTGCCCCTGGCAATAATTCCTTGAGAATCCAGGACAAATGTCCTTCACACGTTTGGCAGATGGATACTTATTTGAAGTATTTTTTGCTCCTCAGCCAAAAAGCCTCCCAGAGCGACTTACATATAATCAGTTAAACAGGACAGTCCCTGCCTGCAGGCTTAAAATCTAAAAAGGCACGACACACAAGGAAAAAGGAACTGGGCGGGAAGAGGGAAAACATTAATTCTTTCAGCAGGGCTGGTGGAATGGCCCTGCTCTCCCTTTCATCCTCCTTAGCTCAGCCTGCTGAAAATGATGCTTCCTTGTATGCAGTTTCTTCTCAAACTGATGGTCACATGTTTGTGCGGGAATGTTTTGTAGCCCACATAGCTATACATTTTATATTATAGTATAGTATAAAGAATCCATAGCTGAGGCAGAGTGGGCTCAGGGAAAGCCATGCCTGGGTCTCCCTCTGTGTTGCCTTCCAAGATGGACAGATAAAAGCAAGGACTTCTTCACACAGCGCATAGTTAAACTATGGAATTTACTTCCATAAGATGCAGTGATGGCCACCAATTTGGAAGGCTTTAAAGGATGATTTGACAAATTCCTGGAGGATAAGGCTATCGATGGCTACTAGTCCTGATGGTCCTATGCTACCTCCTGTATCAGAGGCAGTATGCCTATGCACACCAGTTGCTGGGGAACATGGGCGGGAGGGTGCTGTTGCATTCATGTCCTGCTTGTGCATTTCTTGTGGGCAGCTGGTTGGCCACTGTGTGAACAGAATGCTGGGCTAGATGGGCCTTGGTCTGATCCAGCATGGCTCTTCTTATGTTCTTATGTTCATACAGAGCAGTATTGGTTAATGAGTAACATTGGGAAGAGCTGTCGCTCAGTGGGAGAGCTCATGCTTTGCATGCAGATGGCCCCAGGTTCAATTCCCATAATTTCCAGGCAAGGCTAAGAATGATGCCTGACTGAGAGTTGGGGAGCTTCTGCCTGTCATTGTACAGAGTACTGAGTTAGAAGGACCAGTGGTCCAACTCTGTGTAAGGCAGCTTCCTGTGTTTATTCCCCAGTGACTTTGGAGAAGGGCTGTCGTTCAGTGGTAAAGCACATGGGCTGTATACAAAATGTCTCCGGTTCAGTCTCTGGGATCTGTAGGTAGGGTTGGGGAGGACTTCTGTCTGAAGCGCTGGACAGCTGCTGCCAGTCAGTGTAGGCCATGAGCCTTTGGGCAGGTTCCCGCACAAGGCAGCTTATCACTTATATCACTTATCACTTATGCTTATCACTTCAGGAGTGCAGCTGGGCTGGACTGTTTGAAGTGAACTAAGGGCACAATCATATGGGAACCTTCTGAGTATCTAATGCCCCTGGGTTGCTGCCAGTAGAGCAGGAGGAATGATGGAGGCAGTTTTCCCCACTCCGTCCTCCTTATTTTTTTCCTTTTTCCTCTTGACATGTCTCTCAGCCTGTCTCATAGAGGCGCACTGGTGGGGGTGATGCTGGGGCTGCAAAGGCCATAGGATTTCTCATATCCTGGCCTCTCCTCTCTCCTCCTTGCCATGCCCATCAGAACAGTCCCTTTTTCGACCACTGTGAGGTCCTCCAAGGCTGCTTTTGTGACTTCAGAAAGGAGAAAGCAGGCGCCATGGTTCTTTCTGCTGTGGCTGCAAGGGGACAGGGAGAGGAGGGAGGATCGGATTTTGGAGTCCCCCCTTCCCAAGTCATATTGGTATTTATTGCATTGGGAGGGGGACTTCAAAAAATGCTATGGTCCCTGGGATGCTTTCCAAGGACTGTAGGATTGCTCTCTAGGTCTCTGCACTCTGATTCCAATATGGCATCAGCTTCAAAAAGCAAGTGGTGTGAGAACCGGCCTTTCAGTTCTTTACCTGCATCTGTCCAGGGCCTAATGATGGAACCTGGATAGATCTTTATTGGTCAGGGTGAAAGTGGGCAAACAGGTGCGACTATGGCAGGATGTTCAGGTTGAGATCCAGGACCTTGCAGCCCTAGGGCCCCGAAATGACTATCCAGAGAGGGGCAGGTGAAGGGGCCAGTGGCAAACAGGTCCAGTATCAGCACCTGTGCTGGGGCAGATGCTACTTGCCACAGAATCTTTTCTTTCTTCTTATTTTTGAAAAAAGTTTATAGTCAGGGGGCAGCTGGCCAGGCATGTGGATGGTCACAGAAGCTCCTTTTATTATTTTTACTTTTCAAATATATTATCCTTTTCTATAACTAAATGGTGTTTATTCACATATGTATTTATTTATAATTCTTGGCCACCTTTCTTGGCTGTCTTTCAGGGCAGAAGCCCTCCCAAGATGAATAAAATACATAAAAAGCAGTGATTAAAAGCAATAAAAACATAAACACAATGAAATAGCAATAAAGCCCACAATAAAAGCCAACAATAAAACTAGCCACAACAACAATGGCAATAGCAGCAACAACAGCAATCATATCAAGAGAAGGCCAAGATATAAGAATATCTTTTCAAGGCCTTCTTAAAAGCGTGCAGTGACAGAGCATGGCAGACCTCCAATGGCAACTTGTTCTAAAGGTGTGGGGCCACTGTAGAGAAGGCCCTCTCTTGTGTGGTCACCCACCTGATGGCACTCAGAGGCGGGCAAATGAGAAGGGCCTCTCTTTCTGATCTTAAAGTGCACATATTTTAAAATAAATGTACTTCTTTTTAATCAGGCTTGGCAAACAGTTTTTTTTTCCTTTTTCCTTTTTTGCTCGAACGTATCAGGAATGTAGAAGCAGTTGTAAAGCATGGAATGGCTGTGGAGGGGGATGAGGAAGAAGAGAAACGTTAATTGTGCATTTCACAACTGAAGTAATACACATGGCCATCTAAAGGAAGTCCATTATCTAAAATACTTTTCAAATATATTATCTAAGCTTATATTATCATAAGCGATCCTTATACTACTGCTGTGTAGTATAAGGATAGCTCTCCTGGTAACTCACTTGATCTTCATGGCCTCCTGGGGAATAAATGTACTTCACTTCATGTGCTTTTGGATTCTGAATACTGCATTCCCTCAGAGTGCTTTTGGTAAGGTTTTGTACGGTAGGAAGAGCTTACTCACCTAGAACTAACTGCAACTACAGGAATAGGCTTTCATTTAATGTAGGCATAGGGAAAAAACACCCACCCACAAACAAAAGAAAATGAAAGACAAGTTTCATATGTAAAGGCTTGCTAGTTTTTGTGGCAACTTTTGACTAAAGAAATTTCAAGGATGCTTTTTGTTCCAGTTGTTTTGAGATGTTATGTGTTACATTATGAGACTGTAGCACAAAAGAATATCAGTTCTGAAAGCAGACAAAAGAAGTTGGGCTGGGTTGAAGAGGAAGAGATGGAATTGTTTAATCACTTCAGAGAGATTCAGATGTTTGAAAAACCTACTCTGAAAGCTTCCAAATGAAATTTTGCTTAGGCTCAAAGAAACCAGAGTAAACATTTTTATTTTGCTAGTCTTTGTTCAAGATTTGTATCCCAACAAAGGCATTATAAAATGATTATTATGTGTAGCCTTCAATTTAAAATGGGAATGCATAAACAGTATTCTCATCTGTGCCAGATCTAAATTATTAGAAACAATTCTTGTGTTCCTTCCTTAATTTGTTCTGGTGGGTTGACTTTGTTTTTGAGCTAAGACTGCTGTGAGAAATTCACTACAGAGCCCACCCTTTTACTCTCCATGCTTAGAAATTTCAGATAGGTCCAGTTTTCTACTTTGATGGAGAACCTTATGATGTTTTCCTTTTGTTTTTGTTTTTAAAAGAGAATTCATTCCTTTTCTGCTGTATACCATCTAAATTATTTTAAAAATGAAGTATTCTAAATATTTTATGTCTCTGCCATGTTGTAAAAATCTGCATGTTACTTTTTGGTACCACTTTACCCAAGGTCGCTTCAGAGAGAAAAATGAATGGTTCACTTTATCCACCAGAAATAAATGCTTAAAATAAAGGAAGGTATATTGGGGGCTAAGCATGGACGAGAGATCACTGCTCATGATAAGAACAATTCAGCAGGGCATTTGGCTGCTCAAGTTGCTTGGAAACATCTTAACGTGCACCCAGTCTGGGTGAAGAGTATATACATGCATATGAATGATACTTTTGCACTTGTGCCTTGGCACAAATGCGTTCAGTTGTTTGAAACGCGAAACATCACATTAGGTGTGGTCTTATCCCTTCCCTCACCCAGCTCTCACCCAGTCTACACACCTATCATGCTCTTGCTGCTTCAGTAGGAGTGCGTCAGCTTACAAGCAGGTTTCTGGACCATGTTCTCTGACCCAGCTCTCCATTTCCTCTGGCAGGATGGTCAGGAACTACTCCAGATCTGCTCTTTACTGCATCTCTTAGGCTTCAGCCGCCAAAAGCAAACTTCCCAGGGTCCACTGCAAACCTCTTGGGAGCCCTCATCCTCCTTCTAAAGTAGGGATGTTGAACTTCTTTCAACCCAAGAGCCAAATTTAATTTTGGACACGCATTTGGGCCAGATTCCAGTGGTGGGTGGGGCCAAACCACTAAAAATACCAGGAACATGAAGATTGTTCAGTCGTTAAGTTGTGTCCGACTCTTCATGACTCCATGGACCATAGCACGCCAGGCCTTCCTGTCCTCCACTCTCTCCCGGAGTGTGCTCAAGTTCATATTCATTGCATCGGTGATGCTATCTAGCCATCTCATCTTCTGCCATCCCCTTCTCCTTTTGCCTTCAATCTTTCCCAGCATCAGGGTCTTTTCCAGGGAGTTTTCTCTTCGCATTAGGTGGCCAAAATATTTGAGCTTCAGCTTCAGTATCTGTCCTTCCAATGAGCACTCAGGGTTGATTTCCTTTAGGATGGACTGATTTGACCTCCTTGCAGTCCAGGGGACTCGTAAGAGTCTTCTCCAGCACCACAGTTCGAAAGCATCAATTCCTCTAAGCTCAGCCTTCCTTATAGTCCAGCTCTCACAGCCATACTTTACTACTGGGAAAACCATAGCTTTGATTAGACGGACCTTTGTCGGCAAGGTGATGTCTCTGCTTCTTACTATGCTGTCTAGGTTGGCCATAGCTTTCTTCCCAAGGAGCAAGCGTCTTTTAATTTCATGGCTACAGTCACCGTCTGCGGTGATCTTGGAGCCCAGGAAAATAAAATCTGTCACTGCTTCCATTTCTTCCCCTTCTATATGCCAGGAAGTGATGGGGCCAGATGCCATGATCTGAGTTTTTTTAATGTTGAGTTTCAAACCAGCTTTTGCACTCTCCACTTTCACCCTCAACAAGAGGCTCTTTAGATCCTCTTTGCTTTCTGCCATTAGGGTGGTATCATCTGCGTATCTGAGGTTGTTGATAATTCTCCCGGAAATCTTAATTCTGACCTGTGATTCATTCAACCCAGCATTTCTCATGATGTACTCTGCATATAAGTTAAATAAGCAGGGCGACAATATACAGCCTTGTCATACTCCTTTCCCAATTTTGAACCAATCGGTTGTTTCATGTCCGGTTCTTACTGTTGCTTCTTGGCCCTCATACAGGTTTCTCAGGAGATAGGTAAGGTGGTCTGGTACTCCCATCTCTTTAAGAATTTGCCACAGTTTGTTGTGATCCACACAATCGAAGGCTTTAGCATAGTCAATGAAGCAGAAATAGACGTTTTTCTGGAATTCTCTTGCTTTCTCCATGATCCAGCGAATGTTGGCGATTTGATCTCTAGTTCCTCTGCCTCTTCAAAACCTGGCTTGTACTTCCGGTAGTTCTCGGTTCACATACTGCTGAAGCCTAGCTTGTAGGATTTTGAGCATCACCTTGCTGGCATGTGAAATGAGCGCAATTGTATGGTAGTTTGAATACTCTTTGGCATTGCCCTTCTTTGGAACTGGAATGTCAACTGACCTTTTCCAGTCTTGTGGCCACTGCTGAGTGTTCCAAATTTGTTGGCATATTGAGTGCAGCACTTTAACAGCATCATCTTTTAGGATTTTAAATAGCTCAGCTGGAATACTGTCATCTCCGCTAGCTTTGTTGTTAATAATCCTTCCTAAGGCCCACTTGACTTCACTCTCTAGAATATCCGGCTCAAGTTCAGTGAGCGCACTATCATGGCTATCAGGGACATTCAGATCTTTCCTGTATAGTTCTTCTGTGTATTCTTTCCACCTCTTCTTAATCTCATCTGCTTCTGTTAGGTCTCTGCCTTCTTTGTCCTTTATCATGCCTGTCTTTGCACAAAACATTCCCTTGAGATCTCCGATTTTCTTGAAAAGATCTCTAGTCTTTCCCATTCTATTGTTTTCCTCAATTTCTTTGCATTGTTCATTTAAGAAGGCCTTCTTGTCTCTCCTTGCTATTCTCGGAACTCTGCATTCAGTTGGATATATCTTCCTCTTTTTCCCTTGCTTTTCGCTTCCCTTCTTTCCTCAGCTACTTGTAAAGCCTCATCAGACAGCCACTTGGCTTTCTTGCATTTCTGTTTCTTTGGGATGGATTGAGTTGCTGCCTCCTGAACAATCTTATGGACCTCCGTCCATAGTTCCTCAGGCACTCTGTCTATCAGTTCTAATCCCTGAAATCTATTCCTCACCTCCACTGTATATTCATAAGGGATATGATTTAGGTCATACCTGAATGGTTTAGTGGTTTTCCCTACATTCTTCAATTTAAGCCGAAATTTTGCAACAAGAAGCTCATGATCTGAGCCACAGTCAGCTCCAGGTCTTGTTTTTACTGACTGTATAGAGCTTCTCCATCTTTGACTGCAAAGTACATAATCAATCTGATTTCGATATTGACCATCTGGTGATGTCCATGTGTAGAGTCGCCTCTTGTGCTGTTGGAAAAGAGTGTTTGCTATGATCAGCGTCTTGTCTTGGCAAAACTCTATTAGCCTTTGTCCTGCTCCATTTTGTACACCAAGGCCATGCTTGCCTGTTATCCTGGTTATTTCTTGACTTCCTACTTTAGCATTCCAATCCCCTATGATGAAGAGGACATCTTTTTTTGGTGTTAGTTCTAGAAGGTGTTGTAGGTCTTCATAGAACCGATCAACCTCAGCTTCTTCGGCCTCAGTGGTTGGGGCATAGACTTGAATTACTGTGATGTTGAATGGTTTGCCATGGATTCATACTGAGATCATTCTATTGTTTTGGAGATTGTACCCCAGTACTGCTTTTCCCACCCTTTTATTGATTATGAGTGCTACTCCATTTCTTCTCAGGGATTCTTGCCCACAGTAGTAGATATAATGGTCACCTGAATTAAATTCGCCCATGCTTGTCCACTTTAGTTCTCTGATTCCCAAGATGTCGATGTTCAGTCTTGCCATCTCATGTTTGACCACCTCCAGCTTACCTTGATTCATTGATCTTACATTCCAGGTTCCTAAACAATATTGTTCTTTACAGCGTCGGACTTTCTTTTCACCACCAGAACATCCACAGCTGAGTGTCCTTTCGGGTTTGGCCCAGCCGCTTCACTCTTTCTGGCACTACTTGGAAATTCTCTCTGCTCTTCCCCAGTAATATATTGGACACCTTCCGACCTGAGGGGCTCATCTTCCGGCGTCATATCTTTTAGCCTTGTGATACATTCCATGGGGTTTTCCTGGCAAGAATACTGGAGTGGGTTGCCATTTCCTTCTCCTGTGGACACATTTTGTCAGAACTCTCCACCATGACCTGTCTGTCTTGGGTGGCCCTGCACGGCATAGTTTATGGCTTCACTGAGTTATGCAAGCCCCTTTGCCACAACAAGAATGTGACAGCAACTAATCCTTAGGAGAGGCATGTCAACCTTTTAGTATGGAAAAAATCATGCAAAATCTGGGAAAGCCATAAACAATTGGAGATTGGGAGAAAGTGAGTGGGCCAGGGGAAGGAGATGTGGCCAGATGGGATTTCAGGCAGGCTGCATTTGGTCTATGGGGCTGAGGTTCAACACCTCTATTACAGAGGAACTACCTGAATGCTGGCCTTGCCGATGGCCACCTGGATCTCCATTTCTTCCTTGGGTCCTGGAAGCTTTCCCTAGTTTTGGAATCCAGACAGATATTAGCTTGCTGCATCTCACTACTGAAGCCTGGACGTGATCTGGCCAGCAGGGTGGTTATCGGACCTCCTTCACTGGAGGCTTTTAAGAAAAGCGTGAATAGGAGAGGATGCTTCATTGATAGAATATTCTGTCTTCAGGTGTGTCTGCCTAATCAATTCCCATTCTCATTTCTATTCAGCATTTTAGGGATAATCTGGAAGCAAGAGAATTGTCCCAGAAAAAGATGGGCATGTTTAGAGCCAGCTCAGTGTATTTTAATGCCCTTGTTGGAGTTATCGTTGCATAAACTGAGTGTGCCCCACAACTTTCTGCTACATATCACAGAGGATGCTTCTGGGGCACATGCTCCATTTGTATAGGGAGCTGGCTATGCAAGAAGGATATAAAAAGTCAGACCAGTGTACTAGCCTAATACTCTTATTTTGAGTGGCTGAGGCTTTCCAGAATCTCAGGCAGAGGCCTTTCCCTGTCTTGTTGCCTGAGATATTTTCTTTTGAAAAAATCAGTGAGCCTGGAACCTTCATACATGCAAAGCATGTGCATCGCAGCTGAGCTATGGCCATTCTTGGATGTAGATGCTATTTCTGATATGAGAGGCGCCCCCTTCAGTTCTGCTCCCTACCTGTTCAGGATGTGCAGAACCTGGATACCTTTTCCCATGGATGTCCTGCCCACACTGGCATCCAGAAGCTAGCCATCTGCATCAGACAGGTGGTGTGGCTCCTGCCACTGTCGCTGGCAAGATGGGGACCATTGGCGTGAAGATTATGTGGACTTTGGGCACTCATCTGTTCCAAGCTGCTGGGTTGGTAAGCATTTCACCTAGGAGACCTTTGAGCTACAAGATCTACTGGTCCCTTTCAACTCTGGGTTGGATCCGGATTTAGTCCTACTTAGAGCAGAGCCATTAAAATCAATGGACTTAATGACTAACTTAAGTCCCACTGATTGCAATGGATTTATTCTAAGTCTGGATCCAACCCTCTCAGTTTCTGTGGAGAATAATGGGAAGGAAGAGGTACAATTTTTCATAAAATGCTTCATTCTTCTGGGCCAAGATGCACATGTTTATCACTGATGTCTTATAATTTGATGACTCTCAACGAAATAGTTCAAACTGGTTCTGTATTGTGTTTCGTCTGATGTTAGGTAAAATGAAATTTGAGCTGTGATATTTATTTATTTATTTATTCATTCATTCATTCATTTAATTTCATTTCATTTCTATACCACCCAATAGCCAAAGCTCTCTGGGTGGTTCACAAAAATTAAAACCAAACAGCACACAATAAAACAATATAAAATATATAAAACATTAAAACCACAGTATAACAATACAACCAGAATAAAACCAGACTAAAACCTAGCAGCAATGCAGAAATTTAAAATACAGATTTAAAACAGCAAAACTAAAAGTCTAGAAAGCTAAAATGCTAAAATGCCTGGGAAAATAAAAGGTCTTCACCTGGCACCGGAAGGAATACGATGTAGGTGCCAGGCGAACCTTACTAGGGAGCTCATTCCACAGCTGGGGGGGCCACAGCATAAAAAGCCCTCCTCCTAGTAGCCACCTGCCTCACTTCCTTTGGCAGGGGCTCACGGAGGAGGGCCTCTGAGGATGATCTTAAGGTCTGGGCAGGAACATAGGGGAGGAGGCGATCCTTCAGATAACCTGGCCCCAAGCCGTTAAGGGCTTTGAATGTTAACACCAGCACTTTGAATTGGGCCCGGAAATGGACTGGTGGCCAGTGCAGCTGGAAAAGTGCTGGCATAATACGACCTCGTTGGCCAGTCCCTGTTAACAATCTTGCTGCCCTATTTTGGACCAGCTGAAGTTCCCGGACTGTTTTCAAAGTCAGCCCCATGTATAATGCATTGCAGTAATCCAGACGAGAAGTTATAAGAGCATGGATAAGTGTAGCTAGGCTATCTCTGTCCAGATAAGGGTGTAGTTGCTATACCAGCCTAAGCTGATAAAAAGTGCTCTGTGCCACTGAGTTCACTTGTGCCTCACATGACAGTTCTGGATCCAAGGGCACCCCCAAACATGATCCTTGAGGGGGAGTGCAACCCCCTCCAGAACAGGTTGAATATCACCTAGCTGGGTAGATGAACCACCCACTAACAGTACCTCCATCTTGTCTGGAATGAATTTCAGTTTATTGGCCCTCATCCAGTCCATTACCATGCTCAGGCACTGATTCAGAACAGCCACTGCCTCACCTGGGTTTGATGAGAAATAGAGGTAGAGCTCGGTGTCATCCGCATATTGATGGCACCTCAGCCCACACCTCTGGATAACCTCCCCCAGTGGTTTCATGTAGATGTTAAACAGAATGGGGGATAAAATAGAGCCCTGTGGAACCCCATGGCATAATTGCCATGGCACAGAGCAATAACCCCCCAGCACCACCTTCTGGAATCAGCCATCCAAGTAGGAGCGGAACCACTGCAGTTCGGTGCCTTCAACTCCCAGCCCAGACAACCTATCCAGAAGGATACCATGGTCGATGGTATTGAAAGCTGCTGAGAGGTCCAGGAGAATCAACAGGGTCATACTCCCCCTGTCCCTGTCCCGGCAGCGGTCATCCCACAGGGCGACCAAGGCAGTTTCCGTTCCAAAACCAGGCCTGAAGCCCGATTGAAATGAATCTAGATAACCTGTTTCATTCAAGAGTGCCTGGAGCTGTCCTGCAACCACCTGTTCAAGCACCTTGTCCAAGAAGGGGATGTTGGTCACTGGCCTATAATTGTTAGCATCCTCCGGGACTAGGTTAGGCTTTTTCAGAAGTGGTCTGATTACCACCTCCTTTAAAGAGGCTGGCACCACTCCCTCTCTCAAGGAGGAATTTACAACCTCCTGAACCCAGCTGAACATCCCCTCCTTGTTTGATGTAATAAGCCATGAAGGGCAAGGGTCAAGCACACGAGTGGTTGATAGGACTTGGCCAAGCACCTTGTCCGCATCCTCAGGCCTCAATAACTGAAACTCATCCAATAGAACTGGACCAGATGGTGCTCTGAATGCCTCTACCAATGGAACTGCATTAATCGTGGTGTCCAATTCATTATGAATCTGAGTGACTTTATCTTCAAAGTGCTGTGCAAACTCGTCACAGCATGCAACCGAGGGTTCCACAGTCTCTCTCCCTGGCCCAGAATGTAACAGGCTGCAAACCACTCAGAAAAGCTCCGCTGGATGACACTGAGAAGATGCAATGCTGATGGAAAAGAACTGTCTCTTTGCCACCCTCACCGCCACAGAGTAGGCTCGATAGTGAGCTCTAACCTGTGTTCAGTCAGACTCAGCACAAGTTTTCCTCCACCTGCATTCTAGCCGTCTCCCTTCTTGCTTTATTTCCCTCAGCTCAGGTGTATACCAAGGAGCTGGCTGGGCTCTGCTCAGAGGGAGAGGGTGCTTGGGCGCGATCATGTCAATCACTGGAGTCATCTCTGCATTCCACAGAGCGACCTGGGCTTCGACAGGAGCACCAGCCATACCAGCAGGAACCCCCCCCCCCCCGAGCCCTCTGGAATCCATCAGAATCCATTAGCCTCCAGGGGTGGACCATTTTAATAGGTTTCCCCACCCTTGCAGAGGGGGAAGGCTGCCAAGAGTCTAAACCTCAGCAGAAAGTGATCTGACCACGACAAAGGGATGGATGTTAATTCCTCCATGTAATCATGTAATTTGTGATGGCTGATTCACATATGCAAGTCATCACTTGATGTTACATTCTGTGAGTGATAAAACACCCCATGTGCGAACTAGCCCTCTGTCTAGTTAAAAAGCTGGGTGTAGATTATTAACTGGAAATAGCTGTCAGAGATGAGAAACTTGTCTTGGACAGAGGCAGACACATACTAGATTTTCTGAATCCACTTTCGGTTTTTAGCAGAGCCCTGGGGACCACCGATCAAAGGCAGTCACATAATGTTTACTCAAGGGCTGGAGCCAGTACTATTGGTAAGTAACTATCTGGTACACCAGGGTGCTCTGCATATATACAAAAACAACTCCAGATCTATTACCCTTTAGATCAGGAAGTCTAACAAGGATTCTAAACATGTACTAGGCAACCAATTAAGAGTCCCATTTTACAGATGGGAAACACTGAGGCTGAGGCTAGTCACAAAGACTCTCTTTAAATCCATGGTAGAGAATTCAAATACATGCAGAGCAGATATCCTATATATTGTTCCATTATTGGAATAATAATAATCTAGTGTATCAATGTCAAAAAGGGCCCTTCTAAGGTAAAAAAGTGCCCAAGCAGTGGGAAATCAAGGGAGCAATAAATATAAACAGGCATGAAAAATGTGCAAAAGAGTTTTTGTGAACACCCCCCTCCCCAAAACGGCAGCTTTCACAACAAGAATTGAACTTCATGAAAAACTGGTATGGTACTAAGAACAACTATAATCTGAAACCGTATAAAGGAGGTTTTCTGAGCCTGGGAAAGCTGTTAGCCTATTAATTTATTGCATTACAAAGCTGTCCCTCGTAGTTTTCTTGTTTTCTTGAAATACATATTGTATTCATTTTTTAAAAAAAAATCCTGCTTTTTAGTTCCTTTGATATTCTGTCAGTCTGAGTCAACGCCCCAATTCCTTCTTTTCTTTTCGATATAGATGCTTGGGAAGTGTGTGAGATCACCATTCATCACATGGAGGAAAATCACGCACACCCTGCTCTAACTTTTTGTGACTTGTTGGCTTTCAATGCAAAAGAGCCTGGAAAGCAAAATATGACATTAAACTGCGAGGCACAGAACTATGATAATTAAATCTTGATGGGGCTTTTGCGAGCGGAGATGGGGCAATGAAGAGACAGACAACAAAGGCTTGGATTGAAATCAGGCCACATTTATTGAAATATTCTGCAAAGGGGAAACCTAGGACGGCCCTGACTGTACCAGCGGCTAGCTAGCACTTTTATGGGCAAAAACATACCCAGTCTGAGGGGTGGCGTGTCAGCCTCGCCAGCCCTCCGGACTGCCCCTTATGAGGGAGGTAGACCTTCCCCTGTCACCCCCTCTCGGGCCGCCCAGCTCCCAGGTAAGTGAGGTGAGTCGGTCTCCCAGGCAACCCTTATCCCCTCGCCTAGCTGCAGAACCCGTTTGGGAGGCCTCAGGTGTCACCTGTCACCATAAGGTGCCTCTGAATGCTCACCATCCCTAATCTCATTCGCCTTTGCCCGTCCTAGCCGCCACCGGGAGTGTCCAGCCTATCAAACTCCCTCCACCTGCACAGAAGAACTTCCTGCAGGCCCCTTTGCAGATCAGACAGAAATATGTCGTTCCCTGCATCAGACAGACACATGCCGCCCTGTTTGTAGAGCTCCCTCCTAATCCATTGGATTTCCTGATGAGTGATGATCCCATCACCGTGTTCGTATAACCCCCATGCTATTTCTCTGTTGACTTTCTGCTGAGCCCGCTCAATAGCTCTGTTATTCCGAGCATTCCAATTAATTCTTGGAAGAAAGAATGGTTACCTCTGGCCAACAATGGTTACCTCTCACCAAATCGGCCAAGGCCTGCTCAATCAGGTCCTTGCCTTTAACACAGCTCAAGTCGTTCTCCCCTAGATGCAGCACCAAAACCTGTGGGGAAGGCCAACCAAACCTCGATGGAATAGTGTGGGAAGGAGCTGCTCCCACTGCATCCGACGCTTACCAAGCCACTGGACAGTAGCGCGCCGGGAGAGTCCAAGCTGTGATCCTCAGCCAGACGTGGAAGGAAGCCCTCCGGGTGGCCCAGAACTGTGCCCGCATATGAGCACCCACACCGGCACGCATCCATTCCATTGATCTAAGGGAATAAGAACACTGAGGACAGGAAAAGAGGTGACGTATCACAAATTGGTAGTCAAACCCTGAACGTACGTCCGGAAGGCCCTGGAGTGCCATCTGCTCACTGCCTTCACCTGATCATGTAAAAAACCCAAAGAAGCAGCTATGGAAGTGGCTCCAATATGGAATGAATGCTTCCCAAATCAGGAATTACCCAGGCCAAGGGTACACAGTGCTGATTCAGTAATGGCCACCGATTTTGGGGGGCTGAATGAGCTGGCATTCGACCTGCCCGAGATCTGTGGCGGAAGTTTCGTATATCCCTCGCTGGGAGCTATGGAGTTCATCATGGCGTGCTCGGCTTCAGTGCGCCAATCTCCCATAGTACAGTGGGCATGGGGTTTGGCAGTGGACAAGCCCACGGGGCTAACTCCTGGAACCTGTCGATCTGGTTATGCAACAAAGTATTGGCAATTGGATTGTCCAAGCTAGGCATGTGCCAGGCTCGGAGCCAGACATTATGTTGCAGGCAATGAAGTGTAAACACTCTTACAATGACATAACCCTATGGTTTCTGGAGGACAGTGTATTAATGACATGAACGGTGGCCAGGTTGTCACACCAGAAGAGAACCACAGAGTTGGCCGATTGGTCAGCCCAAAGGTGTTTGTTGTTGTTTATTCGGTCAGTCGCTTCCGACTCTTCGTGACTTCATGGACCAGCCCACGCCAGAGCTTCCTGTTGGTACCCAAAGGTGTACAGCCACGTAAATAGGGAAGAACTGTAGGAAGATAAGATCCTTACAGATTCCAGCTGCTGTCCAGCTCTCGGGCCACAGCCCCAAGCACCACCAGTCCCACCATATGACACCAAAACCCAGCGCACCAGCAGCATCAGAATGAATCTGAAGGTCGGCTTCAAGGAGCAACTCACGCCTCCAAAAGGAGACTCCAATAAATTCCAGTAAAAATTGAAGCCAGACCCGCATATCCAAACGCATAGCAGAAGTGACCCTGGTTCAGTGACGGGGCTGTCACAATCCCTGCATTGCCCAACATAGCCTTTGCAAGAAGGCCCGGCCAGGAGCGACTACTTTACAGGCAAAATTAAGATGCCCTACCACCTCTTTCAGTGCCCACAAGGAAACCTTACGAGAATGCATAATTGCCAGGAGTTTCGCACATAGGACAGTGAGTTTGTCCTTAGGAAGCCAGCAACATTGCTTAAGGGTATCCAACTCAATCCCCAAGAATGTTAAAACAGCAAACAGACCCTCTGTTTTCTTGTGTGCCAATGGGACACCGAGCTCATCTGATAGGGAAGCGAAGGCCTGCATCAAATTGGAGCACTGAGTGGAATCTTTGGGCCTGGTGAACAGGAAGCCGTCCAAATAATGGACCGCACTCTGCATACCTGACCTGTCTCTCACAGCCCATTCCAGAAAGCTGCTGAACCTCTCAAACATGGCTCAAGAGATGGAGCACCCCATACGGAGGGCCCAGTCCAAGTAAAACCTACCTTGGAAACAGAACCCCCAAAAGTCGAAATCCAATGGGTTGATGGGCAAAATGAGAAAGGCGGACTTTATATTGCATTTACCCATCAGGGCCCCTTGGCTGAAAGCCCAGACCATAGAAACAGCTGCATCAAAAGAGATGTACCGCATTGAGCACAGATGATTGGGGATTTCATCAGTAACCGACCCACCTTTGGGGAAGGAGAGGTTATGAATTAATCTGAACTCCCCAGAGGATTTCCTTGGTACGATACCCAGGGGGGAAACCCACAAGTTGGGTATCAGGGGTGGTGGTGATGGTAGAAAAGGGGCCAAGAACCCTGCCCACTAACACTTCATTATCAATTTTTTCCTGTACCAATAGTTGCATGGCCAGGACAGATTTCTGATTTCTGGAGAATAGCAACTTATGCTCACACTGGAAAGGGATCCTAAAACCAAGCGTGAAACCCCGCTCAAGGTAGATGGCATCCTCCTTGTGCAGGTAGTGCCACAACAGCCATTGAAGGGGCCCAGTCTTAACTGGGTTGGGCCTCTTTGGGAGGGGGCTGTTGCCTGCCACCAGATTTCCTACCGCCCTGTCTGTCCCACGTGGGACCACGCCAGCCCCTGGCTCTAGGGCAAGAGGTAGAAGGGTGCTGTCCACCACAGACAGAACACTCGTGGCAGAACCTACATGAATTCCGAGAGCAGGAACCCTTAGAGCTGTACTCTCAGCACAGCCAGTGGTGTTGCACCATTGGCTCTGCAAGTGACTGAGAGGCCAGTATGGGTGTTTGTTTGGCCAAGATGTGGCCACTGTCAGATCTATTGCCAAAACCTGGCCTAGAAGGAGTCATGAATTGGAGCCAGAGGTCCTGCTCCTTCAAATCCCATCGCATGGAAGGGTCAACGGCAGCCCTTTGGTGGAAGGCCTCATCATAGGCCAGCCAAGCCCTGCCCTCATACTCAGTGTATGCCCTATAAATGATATCAATATATTTGGTGAGGATCTGCCCCCATTCCAGGAATCTTTGCTGCACAATTCCAGCATAAATAAAAAAACCTGGCAGCCAGTTTGCCCAAGTACATGCCACCTTTCCCCCCACCTGCTTCACTCCAGCTCTTTCTCCCTAGATTTTTCCTTGTCAGTGTAATCAGGTTCATGAAATAACAAGGAAGAAATGTCAATAAATTCCCCACAGAGAATCTTCTCCCTAGTGGCCAGAGTCAGGTGGAAGCCTATCGGTGATGAGGTAGCCCCAGTGGGCGTTGCACCCCTCCCCAAATTAGTATAAGGGTCCGTTGTTGCTGACTGAGGGTCCGCTTGCACTGGCTGAGGCGAGGGCAGCGGGTCCTGGGTAGATCCTGCAGGTCCCTGCCACACGTGTGCGCAAGCGGCAGCAGCCATTGGGAGTTGCTGAGAGGTTGCCCCCAATGGAGCTACAGATGCCACTGGTGCCGGGCTAGAAAGGGGGAAAAGATATTCCCTGATCCAACCTGATCCGTGGTGGGAGACACCCCCCTCCCACGGCTGAAGGGGAACCCACAGCAGGAGGTGTTACTGCGGCTGGTGCAGGGGACACTGCCCCATCGGGCAGGGTAGGTGTAGGAGTCTCCTGAAGAGGCCCGGGCCCCCCTGTGTTTGTGATGAGCTGCCCTACAGTAGGTGAATAAAAAGGCAAACCCTGGGGAGTGAGTCAAGGAAGCCATCCCCAAGGCCCTAAAGGTTCCCATTTAGCCAGGTGGGGTGAGGTGCAGCAGTTGTCTCACCTGCATCTGGGGTGGTAGAAGCAAGATTCCCTTCTGCCAGCGGATGATGTTTCCTCTACTGTTGCTGCCTGTAATGATGCCAAAGTTTTTACTTTGTCAGGCAGATGATCGATGCCAGGGAGGGATAAAGCAGGGGTGGCAGATGCCTCAATGGCACCTAGGTGCTCTGAAATGGAGAGTAACAGTGAGCGCTGGTTCTGTTGCCTTGTTCTTTTGGGCTGCAAAACCCTGGCCTTGCTTGGCCTGGCTGGGGCGGGAGGAACAACCCCGGTGCCCTGTTCTACGGCCTCTAGGCATGCCAAGACCGTAGCCATATCCGGGCCCACCTTGTCTTCGGAAGAAGAATCAGGCCTACCTTGCGTCCTCTTTGCAGGGGGCCATGGGGCCCTACTCTTTCCCTTCTTGCTGCCTTGACCTTTTTTTGGAGGCATGGTGCCAAGGAAAGCCTAATGAGGGGAAGGCCCGGGGGGGGGGGAGGTGCTGGGATGGGGACAACTACACAAAATTGAACCAGTGAAATATCAGTGACTGGGCTGGGGGTGGGGATGGCATTTTTAGGTCCGAATCCAGCAGCCCACCCCACCCTATAGGATCCCCCAGGCCAGGGAGACAGTGCCCAGGAACCTACGCCACCCAAAGGGGCCACCCCCCCGGGGCTGCGCCCGTTTCCTCCAAACATTGGGCCAATGGCCCTGCAGAAGGCTGCCTGTGCAAGCCACGCCTGAAGCGAAACACCTAGAAAGGATTGGGGCCGCCAGAAGAAACACATAGTCAGCCCTAAGGCCGCCGGTGGCATGGGAGGGATCAGACGCCCCGTATAAGAGCAGCCGCCCCACCGCAGTGTTGGCCAAGGCTTGTCGCCGCGTCAGCCGTGACTGTGTGGGCCACACAGGCCACCAAAGAAGAGGGCTTAGCTGCGTCCCCACGGCCGCCTCCGCCAAAGAAGAGGGCTTAGCTGCGTCCCCACAGTCACCACCGCCACTGCCACTCCTCCTCGGGGGATGAAGTGCGCTGCTGCCGCTGTGGCAGAAAAGGCCCACTGGGGACCAGGCCATCGCTGCCGTCGCCTCTCCTCGTTGGGCTGGTGGCACGTGCCAACTGTTCCTTAGCCGCGCGAGCGAGAGACTGCCAAGGGAGGGGCTCGGAGCATAAAGAGGCTTCACCGGCCCCTCCCCTTTTGCGTGGCGCCACAGGGGATGCCTGATTGCATCCCAAGATGTCTTCTCACCCCACCCCCCCCAGGCCAGGCAAGCCGGATGTGGGGTAGGGCATTTCCTTCTGCTTCCCAAGACCAATTGCTTACTGGAACAGTGTAGGTGAAAAAGGAAAATGCAGCGAGGCGGAAGAGGGATCCCAAGGCATCTTAGGACCTGTACAGAAGAGTGCTTAGTTAGAAGCATTTTTGAAGCAAGTGAAATTCTCTCTCTCTCTCTCTCTCTCTCTCTCTCTCTCTCTCTCTCTCCTCTTTCTGTAAGCAAGATAACACCAGGATACCACCCTTTATTACAGTGGGTTGCTTTTTCTGTGCAGTCAGCACAATTAGGCAGCTTGGCAGTATGTGTTTGTGAGGTTTGGAGGCAAACTGAGATACATTTTGTGGATTATTTAGTGAAGGAATTTAATTAAGGACTGAGCAGTGACAGAACTCTTAGGCGTCAGGCTGCTCTGGGTGGGGTTGCACTTCCCTTGAACGGTCAGGTTCATAGCTCAGGAGCAATCCTGAACCCAGTCCTACTATTAAACACTCAGACGTTGGCTGTGCCTGGGTGAGCTTTTGCCCGACATCAGCTGGTGCACCATCTGTGTCCGTCCCCGGTATGCTCAGACCTGGCAATGGCCATAACGTGCATAAATTGCATCTTGATTGGACTGCTGTCATATGTTCTGTGCTGCCCTTGGAAAACCACTTGGAAACTTTAACTAGTGCAGAATGCTGCTGCTTGACGTTCGACTGGGGCAAAGTGCTGGAATCATGGGTTGCATCTAGTGTTCATCTAATTTAAGTTCCATTCATGTTCATGGGTCTACTCTACGTAGGACTAACATAGGGATACAATCCTATGTAAGCCCCTTAAGGATGCAATCCTATGGCCGCTAGACAGAGGCTAGATGGCCATAGGATTTTTTGGTTTTTGGGAACTGACCTCAGAGCCAGCACTCTGAGCTCGGTTCCCCGAAAACTGCCTTCCCACCCCCTCTCCTGCTGCCTCATAGGTGGCATGGTTTGTACCTGGCTCTGTGCTTGGAAGAGCAGTGCGGAGCGGGGGAAAAGGGGGTATTCCTGGGGGTGGGGGCGCTTCCTATGTGCCGTCCAGCCTCCCCCCCTGCTCCGAGTCGCTCTGGCTAGACAGCTGAAATTGGCTGTCTAGCTGCAGATGCAGGCCAGCTGCAGCAAAGAGGAGAAGATCCCATCTGTGCTCTGCCCGCCCTGCATTGCATAGTCGGTCACCTCCAAGTTCGGAGTCCACCGACCATCCTCATAGGATTACGCCCTTATGGTATCAGCTGCACTGGATGCCAGTTCATTTTCAAGTGCAATTCAAGGTAATGCTTATCACCTTTAAAACCCTGAACAGCTTGGGACCTGGCTTCTGAAGAACTCTCTCCTCCCATGTGAAGGGGAGCTATTCATCAGCTATTGTGTCCCTCATGTGTGTGCCTATATTCCTTGGAAGACAAACAAATATTCTCTTGTAATGTTGATGAGCCTTGGGGTGGGGCTTGTGGTAGTGGGAGATTCAATCATTAGACACATAAACAGCTGGGTTTGTGATGGGCATGCAGACCACATGCTAAATTGCCAGCTTGGTGCAAAGGTTGTTGATATCGTGTGCCATTTAGATAAATGTGTAGACAGAACTGGGGAGGAGTCAGTGGTCACAGTCCAAGTTGGTACCAGTGATGTGGGGAAATGTAGTCCTGGCAGCCAAATTAGGTTCCTAGGTAGGAGGTTGAATTCCAGGACCACCAAGGTGGCTTTCTCTGAAATGTACCTGTTCTACATGCAGGACCATCCATCCAGGTGAAGCTGAGGAGACCATTGGACCATCCATCAATGCTTGGATGAGACGGTGGTGTAGAGAGGAGGGGTTCAGATTTGTTAGGCACTGGAGAACATTTTGGGACAAGCTAGCTGTGTAGAAGAGGGATGGGTTCTACTTGAACCAGAATGGAACCAGACTACTGGCACTTTATATAAAAAAGGTGGCAGAGCAGCTTTTAACCTGAAGCCTGGGGGAAAGCCAATTGGGGCTTGGCAGCTGGGGAAAGGGGGCATGGGTAGGGAAAGGATGTGGCTACCTGGGGAACTCTGGAGGGCCAGATTTGGCCCACAGGTCCGAGGTTCAACACCCCTGCTCTAGGGTCTGCTAGGGAAACAATGGCATCCAACAGCCATCAGGAGTCCCATCACCGTCAGCAGTAAGTTTGATGTTTCACCCCTTCACCCCTGTCACTCTCTCCAAATCATGGAAATTCACTCCCAAGATCACAGCATGCAAAAAGGACGGCTAAATTGGGGAAGGCATATTGCACAAAGGATTGGTCACTAATTCCAATCATTCTCATTGAAGCAGTCATAAGACAGGCATTAAAGAAGGCTTCTTTCAATCCCCAGTTATTGGTGCCGTGCAGTCCAGCCTCTGACTGACTAAACATTCTTGGCTAAGGTGTGTCCACAGCAGCATATCAACTCCAGGTGCTATGGGATGAAATGGATTATCTGGATTCATTTCAGTCTAACGGAGGTTTGGGATGAAAACTGCCTTGGTTGTCCTGGTGAACTGTACCAAGAGAGAGAAGTCCACAGTGTGAACCTGGATCTCTCAGTGGCTTTCAGTCATTAAGTATGGTAGCCATCTGAATGGGCTGGGCAGAGAAGGGACGGCTTTGCATTCAGAAGGACAGTGTCAGGTGCTGGTTCAAGGGGCCTTCTGCTATTGCCTGTGGGAATGGTCCTGCAGGTTTCCATCTCGTCTCCCTTGCTTTTTTAAAATTTTAATTCTGACTGCAGGTTATTTTTTCATTACATCATTCCAAAGAAATGTATTAGATCATTCCATAAATAAAAATATGTACAAGGAAGATGTATCAGCCCAATATCATGAAATAGTCAATAAGGTTGGATGCGAACTGCTATGTATTTGCGGGGGGCAGGGGGAGGACTGTGGGTTGGTTATTGTTTGAACCTTGGCAGCTCCTGTAGAGTTGGGAACAGCTGCAGTGGGTGGAGCTTCTGCTAAATTCTTCACTTATGTGTGTGATACATAAAGGACAGTTGTGTTTGAGGCCTGCTGAGTCTTACAGTCATTCCCTCTACCTATACAACATGAATCTTGAACTTTCTCTTTTATTTTATATAAAATAAAAAGACTGAATTTTTCTAAAAAGAATGATTTACTAATAGTCCTTCACTGACTCTAATGAAATAAGTTAATTTCATCATAAAGGCTATATCCCAAACTCCCATACACCAATTGCCAACTGTTGGAAGGTTAGCTCTCTTCCATCCAGATCAGGAGTGCAGAACCTCTTTCATCCCGCAGGCTGAATTCCATTTCAGAGAAGCTCTTTGGGGCCACATGTGGTGGGTGGGGCCAAAGGCAAAAGGGGTGGGGCAAAATACCAGCATATTGTAGCTGAAAGCTCTTCTGCCAGTAGCTAAGCCTTAGGAGAGGCACTGCAACCTTTTGGAATGGAGGAAACCTGCACAAAAGCAGGGATACGACCAAATGATTGGTAGTTGGGGGAAAGGGGTGTGGCCTTCTGAGGACCATGAGGGGGCCAGATTGGGAACTCTGGAGGGCCAGATCAGGTCCCTGAGCCTGAGGTTCTGTACCCCTGACCTAGAACATATTGCCATACAGGTAGCCATCAGTAAATGAAGAGTCATTTCCACTCTAATAGTGGAAATGTCTCCTGTGGCTTTTAATGTCTTCATGAAACTGCTGGATGAGGCTGATTGAAAAAAGGGGAGTAAGGGGAGACATGATAGAGGTCTACAAAATTATGCATGGTGTGGAGAATGTGGATACAGAGACATTTTTCTCCCTCTCTCAAAATACTAGAACCTGGGTTACCCCATGAAGCTGATTGGTGGGAGATTCAGGACAGATAAAGGGAAGGACTTCTTCACACAGCGCATAGTTAAACTATGGAATTTGCTACCACAGGATGTAGTGATGGCCACCAATTTGGATGGCTTTAAAAGGGGGTTGGACAAATTCCTGGAGGAGAAGGCTACCAATGGCTACTAGTCTTGATGGCCATGTGCTGCCTCCAGTACCAGAGACAGTGAGCCTATGTACACCAGTTGCTGGGGATCATGGGTGTGAGGGTGCTGTTGCACTTATGCCCTGCTTGTGGGTTTCTCATGGCTGGCTGGTTGGCCACGGTGTAAACAGAATGCTGGACTAGATGGACCCTTGGTCTGATCCAGCATGGCTGTTCTTATGTTCTTATGATGGTTGGGAGTGAACCCTAGCACATTATATATCACACAAAGCCCAGCAGATTCAGATATACAGCTCTCAGGAAAATCAGCCAGAGAACTGCAAGCAGATTTCCATGCTTTTAGTAGGACTTTCCTGCCTCCTCCCCTGAGAAGCCGCTCTAGCAGGTTGAGGGACCATATGGAATGGTGAGGATGTGATGAGAGAGTTGAGGGCTGCAGTGCTGGGGTGGAAGGAAATTGGAGCCCCCCCCCATCTGAGTAGAAGTGCCTTCCTCTCATTCTAGGAACTCTCTGTATCCCACCCAGTGAATACTTTGTGCTCTGCTTCATTCCAGGACAAGGCAGAATGGGTTAAAAAAACACATTATTAGTGATAATACTTGTGGTTATCATTACCTCTTGGTGTGGGTGTGTTCATATTTAGCTCAATCCCCCTCTGGTTAACAGTAAATGGAAGGAATGTTTTAGTGCTGCATTTTGCACCTGAACAAATTAATGAAATAAACCAGCTCTAGAGTGTTTCGAAATGGTTTTGAAGATACTTTATTAAAAGCAATATATCAAGTACTGTGATGGAAATGATCTAATTGCATCCGTCCAACGTGTTGTCTTTTTCCTCCTTTGAAATTTCTCCCCTCATATTAATGACTTTGAAACAAAGAACTGGATTTAATACTTCGCAGCAATTTAATCTAGCACAAAATATTGTGGGAGAGTTTACTGAAATGAGCTTTAGTTTATCATTATGTAAGGCTACTTTTTATGGGTTTTACAATAAAGAGGGTTTTAACACATTTGATTCAATGACTCCCTTTCCTTCCTCCCCCAACCCTATTGTGTTAATAAATATTTGTTCAGCCAAGAAAGCATCTTCAAGCTTATTAAAATGGCAACTTATTCATAGGTCATTATGCCATATGCAAAATGTTAGTAAAGATGTAAAACATTCACAAGAAAGGTTGTAGACTTGAATGCAATGTGAGCCAATGAAAACAGCATCATTTAAAAGGCAATACGATCTCTACAGATAGTTAAAATAGCCAAATTTGCAACATTGATATATCTACTAAAAATGGTGCTTATTTATTTTACATGTCCTGTGAATCCCACTGAAAACAAACATCTCCAATTATTCCCCACCTCAGACATTGTATCACCTGCAGTTATATATGAAAGATTTAGGCTTCCAATAACCGGCTTGTTTTAAGACAGTAAAAAAGGACAGTGTGCCAAATATTTCAGCCCTAATTACATCATTGATCACCACATTGAGGTTGACTGTGAATATTCCCATTGTATAGATGAGAAACTGAGAATGGCCAAGCTGTCCAGAGTTATCAGGCCAGTCAGGGGTTTGTAACCCAGTAGGGTCATTTGTGGCATATGCCCCGGTTCAGAGATTATCTCAAACTATGTTGACAGTTGGCAACCACTGATCACCTGTCTACTGTGTATACAGTCAGATGACTCTTACAACCAGATGCCATCTTGAGCCAATTCAATACCTCACTCTGATATGGGTAATACAGGATTCTAGTTCTCAAGAAACGCTCAGGCAAGGTTTGTCTTTTTGTCTTTTACTACAAAGTATTAGCATAACAGTACTAAATACAAGAGCTTATGCATACATAAATTCAAACACATGAACCATCTAACATCATTCTTAAATAAGGCTTCTAAGCAGAGTCAAATACACTTGCTAGTTCTTGATGGTAATCAATATCAAGCTGACCAGGTTGATTTCTACAGGCAACACGTTAAGGAAAGCTGATCCTAAAGGCTAGCTACCCCTGTTGCGTGTTCTGAGTCTCCTTTATATACTTTTTGGATGCTATAAAATATGTCTAAACTATTTTACTACAGTTTATATTTCTTATCCAAGAATTCCAAAGATAACCTTTCTACTCTATATCTTCATGTGTCTAAATTAGATTCTCGAATTTTGAAGTTTCTTATCGAGATTAATGTGCATACCAGCATACTTATCTAAACATTTTAGCTTTCTTTGACATGTTACAGATATGTTTTTGACACGAACATATTTACTCGACATCCTCCTGTCTTGTGAACTTTTAACCCGCCACTTTACCGAGGTTTCTGCTTCCAGATTCTTTGTGGGATTAAGATTGGCTCCTTTTCACAATAACCTTACAATCTAAAAAGGCACAACACAAAAAGAAAAGGGATGGGGAGGGAAGAAGAAAAAAGGAGGTGGTCTTTCAGCAGGGCTGGAGGAAGGGCCCTGCTTCCAAGGTCATCACCGTCTGCTGCAGCCTGCTGGAATGGCTGCTGCTGGTGACAGCTGAGGGAAGAACCTGATGGAGGCGGCCTTACAAATTAATGTTCTTTTTCAGACTCAATTCTATGCATACTTTTCTGGGGGTGAGCCCCACTGAACACAGTGGGGTTTACTTCTGAGTAAACATGCGTAGAATTGTGCTGACAAAAGCAAAGTTGCTGTCATATACCAGGTGAAATGGAACAGATGCAGGTTTGAATGAAATCTAGAATCCAGGCACACTGTATGCACTGTAACAATGGATTAGGATGGACTGTTTTGCCCTTCTCACTTAAAATCCATGCAGAATTTCGGATGAGGACTCAGAGCCTTCATATCTCCAGTTTTTAAATAATGTCAGTATCGCTCTCCATCCTCTCTCATTCACTTTCACTTTTATCTTTTCCTTAGATCTGCAGATTAGAGTTACTAGTATTTTATGTAATCTATGCCAGTCAGATACTTAAAGAATTCCTAAGATCTGCCTTTCATATACCATCAGCTGCAAAGAAATCTGATGGCACAAATTCCAATGGCTTCTCTTCTCTTCCCTTCCCTGCCCTATCCCTCCTTCAGTGTCCTTCTCCTGTTTACATCACTTGGAGCACAGCCATCTGGCTTGGCCTTTCATGCAAGCAGCGGAGACATCAGTATGTCTCAGACAGTGCTGTGGTTAGGGATGTTGGAGAAATCCTCCACGGACCCCAATGAGGCTGGATTCTATTGAATCCAGCCCCCTGAAGTCCGTGGAGGATTGGATCTCCTACCTCCGCCTCTCCGTGAAGTCCCTTGCCAGTCGAATCCTGCCTGCCACTGGCTCCGAAGCCCCAGTGATACGGTCGCCATCGCTGTATTGCAGGCTGGACTGATGGACGGCTGACACAAATGGCATCTGCTACGCCATTTGCATCCCTGCTCTTTGACATGATAGGCTACATAAAGATTTACGTAGCCTATCACGTCAAAGAGCAGGGACGCAAATGGCGTCCGCTACGCAGGATACCATTGGCGTCCGCAGTACATCAGTCCAGCGAGCGATACGGCAATGGTGGCCGTATCGCTGGGGCTTCGGAGCCAGCCAGCGAGGATTCCGGGGAGGAGGGAGGAACGGATCGCCTCCCCCCTCCAGTGGAGCCCCTGTGGACGGCAAGGTAAGGGATTCATACATCCCTAGCTGTGGTGGTACATTAGCTAACTGCAACACTGCCCCCTTCCTGTAACTTGCAGACAATGTCACAATATTCCCAACACCATCTCCTGTGAGGATCGCAGCTAGTAGATGCCGCCCCTGCTAATCAAGTGCTGGTGCTCTGTTCCTGCAAACCCTGGCTCCACGACACCTGTGGTCTTAGGTGGCATGGCTCTTCCTCACACACAAGAAAAACACACACACCACCATTCCTCAGTTGAGGGAGAACACTCTACTAGTTATGAATACCTTAAACTATACCTCACCATTGATGTCAACATATAGTACCATTTCCTGGGCTATAGAATAATATTGCTTTCTATATCTAGAGCACCTTCTGTCTGAGCAACTCCAAGCCCCATACTAATTTTAATTAACTGAACCTACAAGGCGGAGAAGTACTCTCATTGGCATGGGATATTAAATATTATTTTCCACAGAGAAAGGAAGTTAAATGTTACATCCTGTATGATGTTACCTCCAGCATAAAGGGAAGTGACAGATCTACGACAAAGGACCAATCTGTGGCAGACCTAGCAGAGCAAGGGGGATATTTTCACGACAACGGAAGGAGAAGTGAATGGAGGAGTTTTTTTTTGAAAGGAATCAGCTTTGCTGTGCCTTGGTCCATGCAGGGCTCCAAGAGTGAGTGCACCAGTAAAAAAACACTTCACAGAACATACTTCCCAGTGGGGGTAGGGGTTGGAGTGAATGTCATCTGACTGGCAGGGGCTGCTCAACCAATAAGAGAGGCTTCCCCCCAGGTCCCCCCCGTTTCTCCTTTCCCCTGAAGCTCCAGATGCACCTGCATTTCAGGAACAACCCTCCTTGGCCACAGTGGGAGTTACTTCTGAGTAGACACACATGCGTTTGTGATGGGAAACGGGAAGCACCTTTTGTCTCGATAAAAATCACTCCTTCTCTCTCTCCCCCCTCCCCGTACCTGCATTAAGTACTTTCATAAAGCAACAATCATTAAAGGAACAGAGTGTTAAATAAACAATCAGTAGGAACACAGTGTTCTAGGTGCCATGCTGGATCAATCAAAGCTTCGAAGCGTCGCCATTAAGCCTCCTAAATGCGTTATTTCAATTAATGGGAATCTCAGTGACTCCCTGGAGTGTGCATTTTGGGGGCAAGCCTCATTAAGCACAATGGGAGTTACGTCCAAGTAGACACACATATGCTTGTGCTGGGAAAGATGGGGGCAGGGGGACAGGGCTGGGAAACCAGCTCCTTTTCTAACTGGATGGATCCCTATAACAAAGGTGTGAAGTAGATACTTCTTAAGGCAATAAACCAAACAAAAGGCAATAAACCAAACAATGGAGAATCGGAGCCTTGAGATCACACTTTACAGCCTTTAGGGGCTTTGTGCTTTAAACTGTGCCATTTCAGTTGAGAGGGATCTCTGTAAATGCTGGTGTGCACATTCAGGGGACAAGTCTCATTGAGCACAATGGGAGTTACTTCTGAGTAGACACTAATTGTTTTGTGCAGGGACGGGAAACACACAGGAAACACCCCTTGACCGGGGTCATGGTGAAAGGCACACCCCTGGGCAGGGCTAGCGTACCCAAGCTAAATGAGGGGGTTGGGGCACACAGCAACTATACCGGGGAGAACCCAACTTAAGGAAAAGAATCAGAAAAGAATGTGATAAGCTCCGGGGTGGCTACCGGATGGCCAAGATGTCATCTGTCCCTAACGACCTGCACATGCAGCTAGCTCAGAGTAAATGGCTCATGGAGAAACCCCCCAGGTGGGTGCTTTGTGATGAAAGGAATGGGTCTCATGGATGTGCATTTGATTCCCACTCTCCAACCAGGAGCAATAGCCCACTGTTGTGTCTGGGATCCCCAAAGCAGTTTTTAACATTATTATTACATTTATATCCCACTTCTTTCCCCTTGCAAGAAACACAAGGTGGCTGACGTGGTTGTCTTCCTCCTCTTCTCCTTTTTATCCTCACAACAACCCTGTGAGGTAGGTTAGGCTGAGAGTCAGTGACTGGCCCAAAGTCACTCAGGGAGCTTCATGGTCAAGCAGGGACTAGAACTCGGATCTCCTGAGCCCCAGTCCAACATTCTAACCACTACACCACACTGGCTTTTTGAGACACAATGAAAGGTAATGAGAGGTAAGGGGAGAAAAAAAAAAAGAAGGCAACAGTGCCTAGTTCACATTTTGGGAGCCACAATAAAAGCCTTTTTCTTTGATAGTGGATCTGTTCCGTGAACAGGCGATATCTGGAGCAGAAGGTCGTCCCTGGGTTTCAAATAGTAGTGGGGTTAGAAAGGAGTCATGTAGAACTTGAATCACCCGGAGCTCTAATAATGGTGGTGAGAACTAACAGGCAGTCAGTACTCTGTTATATTGCAATCCTGTGGACACTTACTCAGGAGCAAGCCCTGATGAACCCAGTGTGACTTCCTTTCAAGAAAACATATATACCAGGAGTGGGCCACATGTGGCCCCCCTGGCCTTTTTTGCAGCCCCCCTCAGCACCACCAAACTGCTGCTGAATTTTGGCAGTGCGGTGGTGGCAAAAAAGCCACATCATTCAGTTTAAAACAAGGCGCATCCGGGGCGCATGCCTGGCTTTAATGCACATTCACATTCCCTGGGCCAGGAGCACAATTTTGCATTAAAGCAAGGCAGTTACTTCCTCATACACCTTGTTTTAAAGTGAAAATGTACCTTTTTTGCCTACTGCTGAATTTCAACAGCAGCAATTCAGCAGCGGTGGCAGTTTTGCCGGTGAGGGGGCTGAAGGCTCTGGACCCTCTGAAGAGATGGGATTATTTAGTAATGATGTCTCCTGTTAGAAAGCAATTAACAGAGAAAAGGCAAAACAGAACGAGTGTTTACCAGCCCCGCATGCACACAGGCTATCTTAGTATCATAAAGGAGACCACACCCTTCTTCGGTGAAGGAAAGACAACAGTTTTACTCACAAGTATTCTTGCATATACAGTGCAGAGTTTCAGAAAAAAGTTTGTTCAGTCCACTTCATGTTCCATTACACAGACAGGAGCGAGAGAGCAAACATATGTGTTCCCAGCAATGGTAGAGGTCAAAGAGAGTGGGGGGAGGAAGAGGAGGAGCAAAAGGAAGAAATCACAGGAAACCACATTGTAGGCTATGGAGATCTTAAGGCTAGCTGTGGTCAAAATTCCCATGAATTAACTAAATGCAATGCTGCCCCCTTCCAGTAAGTTGCAGATGTGGTTGCAATATTCCCAACATGAAGTTCCCTGCTCCTGATATATAGGCTTACACTCAACATGAAAGGAAGTGAGGGGCTGCATTTTTCACTAATGGCAACTTCTAAACATAAGGCAGCCTGCGTGGAGTCTAGATTCTAGACTCCACAGGTAAGGTGCTCCGGGCCAGAGGCCTTCCACCCAGCAATAACAGCATGGCAACCCCTCTTTTATGGTACCTCGTGAAAGCAGTGATGTGGCATAGTATGAAGCAGAAATGCTCTGAAATGGATATCAATAAAGAGTCTCCTCTTTCATTGTATGGCCATTTGCCTCCACTATACTGGGTCCAGGCATCTCTTTTGGTGAGTGGAAGGGCTCTTTCCGTTCACTGATGGGACTCCAATCCAGAGGAGGTGCCTGCTCTGCTTATTAGATGCTCCCAACTCACTGAAGTGATTTTGGGGGGAGGGGCATAGAGGGCTGCAGGGAGAAGGAGGAATCACCCCAAATCACTTCTCCACACTTCTGCCCATGCAAGCATCCAGTTAGTGGAGTTCTGCTGCAGGCAAGTCTGGTTGGAACCCACTTCTTACAATTCTATCCTTTATACACTTCATGCATTGGGTCCATGGAAGGTCATGGTTTGTCTTCACAACTCTTTGCTCTTTTTCCTGCAATGAACTAACGTGGTTACCACTGTGGATGGAATGGCACCCGGTGGTGGGTTGGGGGAGGCAGGATAACTTGAAATATCTGATGGAGCTTGATAAAAAATATATATGAAAGGGGTCCTTTTGAGAGGTACAAGGTTTGGCAAGGAAGTAATTGTTTTGCCACAGAAATGCGTGCAACTTTCCACTGGTGGTTCTGATTTCGGTGGGGCTGTGCATCTATTCTGGGTTTCAGTCAGAACTGGCCAGAACTCCAAATGAGCTATTCAAGGTGATGACTATATTTTGGGGATGTGGTTCAGCACCTTGGATAGGTCCTTTAGAGTTCTGGCTGGCTCTGACCGAAAGCCAGAATGGATACACAGCCCCACTGGAACTGGAGCCACCAGCCTCCACCGCAACTTTCCCTACTCTCCATACCAGGGTACACCAGGCATCATTTTGGGCTGCTGCTACAGCTTGTCCCTGGGTATTTCCATAGGAGCAGGCCATATGGGATGCAGATGTGCATTTGGATGTAGATCCTGATCTGGAGCCATTCGTGGTTCTGCTTGGCTCATTGCAAAACCACATGTGTGACTGCACTGCAGACTCCAACCTGGAACCCATCTTTTGCTCAGCCACGTGCTTTCCTATCAAAAAACCTGCATGAGAATAGGACAAGGCTGGGTCTCAGATGGGCCGTGTGAATGGGCGGCGGCAGGTGTTTCATAACCATGCTCAGAGCCATTGTCTCAGGAGTGCCGCATTAATGTCGATCCATCCGTGCAATGTGTAGAAGAGAGTCATGGGGATTTCAGCTGGCCTCCCTCTAACGTGCAGACTTGCAGAACTTCATCCCCCCAGCAGATGGGGGGAAATGCCTTCGGGAAGCAGTGTGCCAATGAACTAAAGTACTGGAAGGGAGCCCTGGGGATGGAACACCTACAACTGCAGGGGGAAATAGGTCTGGTAATGCGCAACCTTTCAATTACCTTAGAGATGTAAGGCGCTGAAGCCCGCTCATTAACCAGAGTTGTAAAATGGCACATTTGCTGCATCATTATTCTTTCAAGCATTAGCCTGACAGGCTTCTAAAAGGTTTATCAGAACTTGTTCTCTGACTCACTGGAAACCCCACCGCTTCTGTAACTGGAGGATTTCTTCCTCCCTTTGTGCCCAGCATGTTACTTAAATCCTGGTTTTCCTGGCCTGTTTCATGCAATACTTTCCCCCTACACAAACATAGTCTTAATGTAGGAGAAACATGTGTGTGTGTGTGTGTGTGTGTGTATACACCCCCCACCCCCACCCCCAGAGGGCCAATATCTCTGGCTGCAGGTTTTACGCATTGAAAGTGTCAGTTATTTACTTAAGAGTAGAATACTATACATGCCTATTCAGAAGTAAGTCCTGCTGAGTTCAACTGGCTTACTCCCAGGTAAGTGTGTCTGGGACTACTCCTTTTTGCATGATATCATTTACTGGGGGAGGACGGCACAATAGGGGTTTACTGCCCAAGGTGCCACAATGTCTTTGAGCTGACCTTGCCTGTGTTGCTATTTATAAAATGCAGCACAAGGTTTGGCAGCCACGAAATATGCATGGCTCTGTTCTCACTCTGAATCATGTTTCCTGGCTATTTAGCACATGACCCTGTGGGTTTTCCAGCTTCCTAGAAACCAGAGCTTCCTTTTAAAAATAAAAATAAAAGACCACAGTTTTAGGTCTCATAGAATTCTTTTGGGTTGTTGTTAATATTTCTGCTGGTGATGTTCTGAAACAGTGGGCTCATAACATGCAAGCATGAGCATCATGTCTACTCACAAGTAAGCAGGACAAGCCTCTTAGAAGTAAGGAGGACTGAATCACTCAGCAGCGTCCTCTCCAGGCCCAGCGTGTTCTACCCTGCAGGGAAAACATCTCATTTCCAGTCAGCAGCTAATTGGAGATAAGAGCTTACTCCTGGGAAGTCCTGAGAAAACTGGCTGTTTTCAGTGCTCAGCAGGGAAAATGCTCTTATCTCTGATAAGAGATAAGAGCATTTCCATACCAGGAGAGGAGGCAGGGTCTGGGGAAGAAGCTGATAGGCAGTTAAGTTGAGCTGTGGGAGAAAGGTGGGCAAGGTGCTGCTATCTTTGCACAGGCTGAACCGGGAAGGCAGAGGGGTGCATGCTGTGCACTCCTGCAATACCACTTAAGACATTGAATTAGGGTTGGAGGATGCACATTGCTGGAACAGGTGCCTGCTAAGGATGGCAGCTACTTTTGATTCTATTCCCAGTCATTTGACAGCATGTGATGAATTTATTATTGATTGTTTCAAACTGTTATATTTTTGTACATAACTGGTTTTCTAGTATGTTGTATTTTTTTAAAAAAATATTTTTAATCTTTGTAAACCCCCCAGAGAGCTTTGGCTCTTGGGTGGTATAGAAACATAAGAGATGAAATGAAATCTGGGGAACGGAATGCTGCTGCCCATTTTGCCAGATCTTGTGTTCTCCTTCTCCATATTCTAGCAGACCATCAAGGCCCAGAGCAGCAGGGTGGGAGGGGAGGGGCACTAATAGGTAGGACTGTAATTTCAGACCGGCCCTCTTCATGCATTATTCCGCATGAAGGGGCTCAAAGGCTAGCGGGGCTGTGCCACTAGGCCTGCCCCACAGTGGAAGCTGGTGGCTCTGATGTCAGTGGGGCTGGGAATCCTCTCTGGGTTTCAGTCAGGACCAGTCCGAGCTCTAAAAGTGCTATCCAGGGTGCTGAACCCTGGTCTCCTGGCTCCACTCTGTGATTGCACAGGGTGCCAAATGGCATGGAGGACCCTCCATGAGTATAGCTGACTTCAACTTCCAACATGGAGATTAGGGAGCGCAGAACAAGCAATGTTTGAGACACCAGGATTCTGTGAACATCACCTCACCGCTCATCTCATGCCAGAATCTCATTCGCATTGGCAATCGCTGCTCACTCTGTGCAAATGGGAAATGTGGGCAAATGTTTGAATGGGAGATTTGCATCAAGTTCCCCCAAATCTTCACAATTTTCCTAATTTGTGCAACTTTCCTCCATACACTAAAGCGGGGCTGATTCAGTCCATGGAGGAAATTTGCACAAATCCAGCTGGGAATCAGGAATGAGACAAACACAATCACGTGTTCGGCAATTGATTAATGTTTTCGGTGGACATGTGCTTACTCTCACGTTTGGACCTTTGAACGGGGCATGCTTGCATGTTCTGTGAACAAAAACGAAATTCTCATACATCCCTAAGTGGGGTGGAGCCACGTGAGCATCACAACTCTGGGGGCAGGGTAGGGCAAGCAATGCAGACTGACTGCATCTTCTTTGCAAGGTTATCTTCTTTGCAATGATATCTTAGGGTCTGAGGGAATCCTGAAGACTGGTTGAATGTTTTTCTTATAGGCTGGAAAAACTGCCCTGACTTATACACCTGGTTGAAAGCTGTTGTATTTTCACCTGTCTTTATGATAGATAAATCAATCAAAGTCTTGAACTGGTGTCTTTATGCATGACCTCTTGTCTTGTCCATTCTCATCTGTATCTAATCCCCAAGCAACAGAAGGGCAATGGCCAATGGGTAGGTCTGTTGAGCTTGGCCTCATCGTGAACTTGACTTGTCAGGCCATCTTCAACTGACTTTAAGCACTGAATTTCCAGATGGTCCAACAGTTCATCCAAGTGTGTTGGTTTGCTTTACTAATGTATGTGTTTGTTCAGTGGAGGTTGGTGACTCTGATCTCGGTGGGGCTCTGAATCCATTCTGAATTTCAGTCAGGACCAGCCGGAACTCTAAAGGAGGTATCCAAGGTGCTGAAGCCAATGCTGAAAATAGGTTCAGCACCTTGGATGTCTCCTTTAGAGTTCTGGCTGGTCCTGACTGAAACCCAGAATGGATTCACAGCCCCACCAAAATCGGAGCTGCCAGTCTTCACTGTGTGTGTAGTGTACACATGCCTTAGATTTCCCTTGCCCCACAGTCTGAGGCACATGCAGAATGGGTTTGGGAAATACATCCTTGTGTTTTCAGAGCCTTTTAAGTTATTTGTTAAATTTGCATCCCGCCTTTCCACCAAACGGTGTTTAAAATGTTGGATCCAGGATCTGCCTTCTGTCAGGGGAAGGGGGAATACAAGACCTCCTGGGAGAGGAAGGGCTCTACCCATGGGAGATCCTTCAGTCTGACTTTTGGGGATCACGCCTCGCCCACCCCACAGCTGTGTAGCGTTTTCAGTGGGCTGGAGGGGCTGTTGTGGGATGAAGGGGGTGGGGAGTCCACTCCTGCCAGCACGGTTGATCCAGCTTAAATCTGGATCCAACCCTTGTATTGAGTGGTCCATCAAATAGAGGAAAGCCTCAAATAGAGGGCTGTCCTTTGCAAGCTCTTCAAAATAGAGGTCTGTCCTCTGTAAAGCAGAACACCTGGCCACCCTAAGTACCAATTGCTCTTACTTCTGAGAGGCACAATTTCTGCCTCTGACAAGGGAATTGGGCAGGGTGAGGAAAGATGCCGTTTTTGTTCAAACCTCACTTTTCCCCCTTACCCAAAGCTGACCACAGATGGTTTGCAACTGCAGTCTTAGGCCTCTACTTTTTCTTCACTGCAAGGAATTTTGAAGAAGCTCAGCAGTGGAAGCAAGAAAACTGAAGACAACTTAACCATAGCAGGAGCTCTGATTTAACCAGAAACCTACTTTATAGAGTCCTTTGCACATAACAGTTATATATGCAACTCTTTAAATGTAATTATACAAAATGTTGCAGTTCTGTGGCTCACCACATGGGGCAGCCATGCGCAAATCCACAGACTTCCAGGTCAAGCTGTGGCACCTCCTAACATAAAGCAAGGTTCACCACCAGGATGTAACATCTGCATCAGTCCCTTCAAAAAATAATAGTTAGGGAGATGGTGATGAGTGTCCAAAAATGATTATAAAGTGGACTTATTGGGTTTGGTCAGGAAGCACCAAAGTCTGGTACTTTTGCATGCAGAAAGTCCCAGGTGCAATCCCTAGAATGCAGGTAGAGCAGGAAAATCTGCTGTCAGAAACCCTGGAGAGCTACTGCTGCCAGTCAGTGTTGACAGCACTGAGCTAGCTTGACGAACGGTCTGACTCGACATAATGCAGGAGCGCAGAACCTCAGCACTGGGGGCCAAATCCAGCCCACCTAGGGTTCCAGTCTGGCCCTCTAGGAATCCCCAGATGACCACGCCCCCTTCCCATGACCATGCCCCCTTCCCCCAACCCAGCTTTTGAGCACTCCCCCCCCAAAGGTTGAAATATCTCTTCCTAAGTCATAGTTCCCCTTCATGGATCACTGCCTTGTTGTGGCGAAGGGGCTTGCGTAACTCAGTGAAGCCATAAGCTATGCCGTGCAGGGCCACCCAAGACGGACAGGTCATGGCAGAGAGTTCTGACAAAATGTGGTCCACTGGAGAAGGAAATGGCAACCCACTCCAGTATTCTTGCCAAGAAAACCCCATGGAACGTATCACAAGGCTAAAAGATATGACGCCGGAAGATGAGCCCCTCAGGTCAGAAGGTGTCCAATATGCTACTGGGGAAGAGCAGAGGGTATTTCCAAGTAGAGCCAGAAAGAGTGAAATGGCTGGGCCAAACCCGAAAGGACACTCAGCTGTGGATGTGTCTGGTGGTGAAAAGAAAATCCGATGCTGTAAAGAACAATATTGTTTAGGAACCTGGAATGTCAGATCAATGAATCAAGGTAAGCTGGAGGTGGTCAAACATGAGATGGCAAGATTGAACATCGACATCTTGGGAATCAGCGAACTAAAATGGACAGGCATGGGTGAATTTAATTCAGGTGACCATCATATCTACTATTGTGGGCAAGAATCCCTTAGAAGAAATGGAGTAGCACTCATAGTCAACAAAAGGGTGGGAAAAGCAGTACTGGGGTACAATCTTAAAAATGATAGAATGATCTCAGTACGAATCCAAGGCAAACCATTCAACATCACAGTAATTCAAGTCTATGCCTCAACCACTGAGGCCGAAGAAGCTGAGGTTGATCGGTTCTATGAAGACCTACAACACCTTCTAGAACTAACACCAAAAAAAGACGTCCTCTTCATCATAGGGGATTGGAATGCTAAAGTAGGAAGTCAAGAAATCACCGGGATAACAGGCAGGCATGGCCTTGGTGTACAAAATGAAGCAGGACAAAAGCTAATAGAGTTTTGCCAAGAGAACATGCTGATCATAGCAAACACTCTTTTCCAACAGCACAAGAGGCGACTCTACACATGGATGTCACCAGATGGTCAATATCGAAATCAGATTGATTATGTCCTTTGCAGCCAAAGATGGAGAAGCTCCATACAGTCAGTAAAAACAAGACCTGGAGCTGACTGTGGCTCAGATCATGAGCTGCTTCTTGCAAAATTTCGGCTTAAATTGAAGAACGTCGGGAAAACCACTAAATCGTTCAGGTATGACCTAAATCATGTCCCTGATGAAAATACAGTGGAGGTGAGGAATAGATTTCAGGGATTAGACCTGATAGACAGAGTGCCTGAGGAACTATGGACGGAGGTCCGTAACATTGTTCAGAAGGCAGCAACTCAATCCATCCCAAAGAAAAAGAAATGCAAGAAAGCCAAGTGGCTGTCTGATGAGGCTTTACAAGTAGCTGAGGAAAGAAGGGAAGCGAAAAGCAAGGGAGAAAGGGGAAGATATACCCAACTGAATGCAGAGTTCCAGAGAATAGCAAGGAGAGACAAGAAGGCCTTCTTAAATGAACAATGCAAAGAAATCGAGGAAAACAACAGAATGGGAAAGACTAGAGATCTCTTCAAGAAAATCGGAGATCTCAAGGAAACGTTTTGTGCAAAGACGGGCATGATAAAGGACAAAGAAGGCAGGGACCTAACAGAAGCAGATGAGATTAAGAAGAGGTGGCAAGAATACACAGAAGAACTATACAGGAAAGATCTGAATGTCCCTGATAGCCATGATAGTGCGGTCACTGAACGTGAGCCGGACATCCTCGAGAGTGAAGTCAAGTGGGCCTTAGGAAGCATTAGTAACAACAAAGCTAGCGGAGATGACAGTATTCCAGCCGAGCTATTTAAAATCCTAAAAGATGATGCTGTTAAAGTGCTGCATTCAATATGCCAACAAATCTGGAACACTCAACAGTGGCCACAAGACTGGAAAAGATCAGTTTACATTCCAATTCCAAAGAAGGGCAACGCCAAAGAGTGTTCAAACTACCGCACCATTGCGCTCATTTCACATGCCAGCAAGGCGATGCTCAAAATCCTACAAGCTAGGCTTCAGCAGTATGCGAACCGAGAACTACCGGAAGTACAAGCTGGGTTTAGAAGAGGCAGAGGAACTAGAGATCAAATCGCCAACGTTCACTGGATCATGGAGAAAGCAAGAGAATTCCAGAAAAACGTCTATTTCTGCTTCATTGACTATGCTAAAGCCTTTGATTGTGTGGATCACAACAAACTCTGGCAAATTCTTAAAGTGATGGGAGTACCAGACCACCTTACCTGTCTCCTGAGAAACCTGTACGAGGGTCAAGAAGCAACAGTAAGAACCAGACATGGAACAACCGATTGGTTCAAAATTGGGAAAGGAGTACGACAAGGCTGCATATTGTCACCCTGCTTATTTAACTTATATGCAGAGTACATCATGAGAAATGCCGGGTTGGATGAATCAGAGGTCGGAATTAAGATTGCTGGGAGAATTATCAATAACCTCTGATATGCAGACGATACCACCATAATGGCAGAAAGCGAAGAGGATCTAAAGAGCCTCTTGTTGAGGGTGAAAGAGGAGAGTGCAAAAGCTGGTTTGAAACTCAACATTAAAAAAACTCAGATCATGGCATCTGGCCCCATCACTTCCTGGCATATAGAAGGGGAAGAAATGGAAGCAGTGACAGATTTTACTTTCTTGGGCTCCAAGATCACCGCAGACGGTGACTGTAGCCATGAAATTAAAAGACGCTTGCTCCTTGGGAGGAAAGCTATGGCCAACCTAGACAGCATAGTAAGAAGCAGAGACATCACCTTGCTGACAAAGGTCCGTCTAATCAAAGCTATGGTTTTCCCAGTAGTAATGTATGGCTGTGAGAGCTGGACTATAAGGAAGGCTGAGCGCCGAAGAATTGATGCTTTCGAACTGTGGTGCTGGAGAAGACTCTTACGAGTCCCCTGGACTGCAAGGAGGTCAAATCAGTCCATCCTAAAGGAAATCAACCCTGACTGCTCATTGGAAGGACAGATAATGAAGCTGAAGCTCCAATATTTTGGCCACCTAATGCGAAGAGAAAACTCCCTGGAAAAGACCCTGATGCTGGGAAAGACTGAAGGCAAAAGGAGAAGGGGCCGGCAGAGGATGAGATGGCTAGATAGCATCACGGATGCAATGAATATGAACTTGAGCACGCTCCGGGAGAGAGCGCAGGACAGGAAGGCCTGGAGTGCTATGGTCCATGGGGTCACGAAGAGTCGGACACGACTGAACGACTGAACAACAACAACAAAATCATAGTTACTTATAGTAAGATCTTTAAGCTAAAAGATGCTGGTATTTTGGACTCCGTCTCTTTTGCCATCGCCCCTGCCCACTACTGGAATGCGGCCCCCAAGAGGTTCTCTGAAATTGAAAGAGGTTCGGAGCCTCTGCTGGAATGCTTGGATTCTGAACAGTTATATGCAAACCCTGCTATGTCAGGGGTGGTAATCAGAAAAGGTGGACTTATAGGCTATGCTTTTTACTGTTGTCTCTGTGATTTGTTTCCCAAGGAAAGTATGTCAGTAGCAGTGCTTGGCATTTATGCAATTTCACATTGTCCAGGTTATCTGGAAAGAGTGAGCCAGAACATTCAGCATATAGCACTACACATGCTGTATGACATACCTCTTCACCAAATGTTAAGCCCAATCAGCAGAATGATAGAAAAATACATTTCAGTCCTGTTTAAGGCATTGGGCTCTGTTATGGCCTATGTAGCAAAAGGGCAAGAATTCAATCGCTAGTAATATTCAGATTTAAATATATCTTCAGGTATAGATTTTCCATAAACCAAGGAACCAACCCAGTTTATATGTTTGGCTTCTAATTCTGAAATGTATTAGCTCTCCGTAGCCATTGCAAATACAAGCACCGTCTTAATTGTTCCGTTTTTATTCTCACAGAAAACACAATAAATCTTAATGGTTGTGCTTTGAACATTAAGAGACGAAGTAGTAGCTGTAGGGGGAAAAACTATTCCAAACATTAAATTAGCAACAGCGTAATAATGTTTTCAAGCTGTTCATCAGAATTTATACTGAATTTGAGAGAGTAATTGTCCTGAGCAATTCTTAAAGAGCCCTTCCAATAGAATCATATTGCATTCCTAAGATAGCGCTATAAGACCTTTGTGATCTCCCCCCGCACCCCATTTTTATACTTTCGGTACATGAAAATGATATTTTCCCATTTTAATTATAGTGCTGGTTAAAAATGCATTCTACTGTTTTCACTCTGTTACCAGTTCACACGCTGTTTGTTTATAGCTCTCTGAAAACCCATTTTAATAAGGTCAGATTTGCAATTTAAATTAACTTTAATATTTTTTGCAAACTCTGGAACAGTTTATTTATGGAATGGCCTATAGACTCTACTGGAAATTTATAGGGTTTAAAAAATAAAATAAAAAATCATTTGTTTTCTTTTCCAAATGATATATTATAGGGAATAAATAACTGTGGCTTCTTTTTCTTTCATAGAGAAAAAAATAGAACAAAGAACAATGAAACAAATTATGTATTAAACTCAGCATCTGAGTTGATGAAACAATCCTCAATGAGCCATCATTTTAGGTAAACTGAACTTTTCTCCCTGTTTGCAAGTGCGCTGCATTGAAAATACAATGGATGACTCACTGGAATAAATCAGCAAACATTTTGTGTGAACAAATTTCTGCCTACTGATGGTATTGTGACTATTCTCTGTGAGCTTTTCTACATGAGGCTGTTAATCAGCTCTATCTGCTTTCAGTTTTGTCGCAGAAATCTGAGCACTACATGAAGAGCATTTCCTTTCCTGTTTTTCTGTTACATCACCTCTAGGTGGTACTGTGGAATAGCAGAATAGTGCAAATACACAAGAGGAAATCGCACTTTCACAATTAAATTGAGAGCCGGTGTGGTGTAGTGGCGAGAGTGTTGGACTGGGAGCTGGGAGATCTGGGTTCTAGTCCCCACTCAGCCATGGAAGCTTACTGGGTGACTTTGGGCCAGTCACAGACTCTCAACCTAACCTACCTTACAGGGTTGTTGTTGTGAGGCTAAAATGGAGAGGAGGATTATGTATGCTGCCTTCGGTTTCTTAAAGAGGAAGAATGGCGGGATATAAATGTAATGAATGAATGAATGAATGAATGCTGCATTTTCCCTGCTCTAAAAAAACTCCCTGAAAGTGCTGGTTAGACACATAAGTGGAACTGAAGGGTCAAGATGTCTAAAGAACCTGTGAACATCCATGAGTAGGGACTGACGAGCGCAAGATAAATGCCCTATATTTTCCTCTGTTCTTGTGTTATGTAAGATACGTTAAACACTGAATTACCAGAGCTATATGCTGTACTGTTTCTACCCTTTCATATTTTGCTTCATACTAGGTTCTCTTCATACTATGCTCCAGGTTTGAAGGGGCCCTTGGCCAAGTGTCCTCCAGTGAACCCCCTCCTCTATGAGTGGGCCCTGGCTGCCTTATCTGTTTGTAGTGGTAGGGCACCAATCAGCACTGGGTGGCTGTGTCTAACAGGGATGAGGGAACTGGTAACATGAGAGCTCATTGAAGTTTTTTGAATTCCACCTTGAAGCTTGTTCCAACTCGCATCAGTATCAGACTGTGAACTTGGGTTTTTCCTGTTCACATGAAAATTTGTGCATATTTTTTTTGCACATTTCCCTGAATGTATACATCAGTTGTGTGCCTTTTTGAAATGTACACAATTTTCTCCCATTCATTAAAGCATGTTGTGTGCATTTTTCAAAAGTATGCCTTTTTCATGCACATTTAAAAATGTATGCATTTTTAATAGGGGGTGTGGCATCACAAGCTCAGGAACGTATGGACTTCAACCACGAATTGTGTTTGGGTTCCATTCCAGGAGGTACGGAACCCGATTCTCTTCGGAATGAACTGAAAGAAATTTCTCATACATCCCTAGTGTCAAGACACCCTTTCATTTTCCCACAATGCACCAGAAAGACACTACACCAGTGGCACTATGGGGAAAGGGTGGCTAGATCCAGTCACCTGGTGCTGCTTGGAACACAACAACAACAACAACAATAAAAGCAATCATTAATGGGTGGCCCAGGGCAGGTATCAACAGTGGGAACTTCCAAGGCCCTGAGGCCCTGGCAACTACCCATAAATGCCAAGTGCTATTGCTGGTTGTGAACTAAACGTTTGTGAAATATGGATTTCAATTTACCTAGGACCACTCAGCTGATCAGGCTGAGAGGTTTGGGATCTTATGAGGTGGAGAAGAACATGCACACAACCAATGCAGATGAAAGAAAAGGAGATTTATTGAAATAAAAAGAAATAAGCAAAAGTAGAACCTCCCCAGAGAGTTGCATGCTCTCTGAGGTTGGAGAGGTTACAGACCTCTCAAGCACAAACTTAATTACAAAGAAATCTCAGAGAGTTTCAGGCTCTCTGAAGCTCAAGACTGAAGAGGTTACATGCCTCTTAGGTACAAACTTAATTACAAAGAAGTCTCAGAGAGTTTCAAGCCCTCTGAATCTCAAGAGGTTGCATGCCTCTTAGATAAGAGCCCCAAACCAACAATCCTCAAGAAGTTGCACCCTTCCAACTCCCCAAGAACTCCATGATCATAAAGTGCCATCCTTGTTATCTGAACATCTGCAGATACCCCTCTTTTATTGGCCCATGTCCATCTTCTGTAACTGATACTTTGGCAATCTTCAGGACATACCAGAATACCCTCATCTGGCCCTCCTGCAATAAAACCAATCATTCTCCATCCACACCTCCCCTTCCTGGGCTATTCACATGGCATGGACTGGTTTAGAATGTTGACCTTTTTACATTTCACAGTGTTCTAAATTAACACTCAGATGCCTTGGGTCACAGATTACATCTCAGGATGTTTACAATTCAGGCTTGTATTCAGGGTCAAACTTTGCATTCTATTTCTTTTCTCACCACGTTTGTTACATTGCAAAAGAAAACAAGAGTACATTATGGCGCCTGAAGTCTACAAGATTATCTACTACAAGCAAAGGGGGGGGGAGTTATAGTGGAAAGCAATTTTCATTGACAAAAGTCAAGTAAAGGTGGATTTAAGAAAGGAGAGAAATTAATAGAAGTGATAATATAAGATATAAGGGAAATATAAGTGAATATGAGGAGACATTAGAAAGACAACTTGAAGAAAAATAGGAAAAATAAAATCACACTGCATCACATTCAGGGTCAAATCCATCCTGACTTACTGTAAGGTGTATTGACTCTTGCTGTCTTCACTCCAGGGATGACTATGCCCTCCTGCATGGCACACATAAATAATCATGGGACTAGAGCATCATGGGGGATTTTTCCATTCACTATTTGCTTGGCAAAGTGCCCTGTGATTGTTTGTTCACACAGTAAGTTCTTGTTGCGGCTGAGGTGTAGTCAGCCACTGAGTGAAAGCTGGGAACCAGGAGATGCAGCAGGAGTCAGAGCTGAAGGAGCTGCATTGCGGGTCCAAGCCAAGGACCATGCCAGGAAGAATCCAGGCAAGACCATCAATGTGCAGGCCTTCATAGACTCTGTCAAGAAGAGACAATGTCCAGGCTGGGGCAGCAGAACCATGCCAGTATTAGCACAACTTTCACTGACCACGGACCTGCTCCAAGCTGTATCCCTGGAAGTTCACCATATGGTGCAGTTGTGCAGAGCGATGGGGTCCCTGTTCTACCTCTGCGAACTTCTGATAATTCCGAATCTACCATATTCTGGGAAACAAAAAATAATGTCCCCATGCCTGTTTAGCTTGTGTCAAGACCCAGTTTCCATCACTGGCACCGTTAGATTTTTTTTTTTTTTTTTTTAAGGAGCAATCTGACAGCATTTCGGGGGCCATAGGATATTTCGGATTCCTGGATCTGATGTTGGAGACAGCGCTCTGACCTTGGACCCAGGAATCTGTCCTGCTTGCCTCCTTCCCCCTCCCCTCACAGCTGGCATGGAGAGAACCATGCCAGATGCCTCTCTGACATCATAAAAGCGACCTTGGAGAGAAGGTAAAGGGGGTGTTTCTGTTGGTGGGGAGGGGAGGGGACTGGAGAGGCCAGCTTACCTACACAGTATCCCCAGGCCTCTCTGCCTCCTTCCCATCCTCTCTGCAGCGGTCTAGGTAGATGGGTGAAAAAGCCCATCTAGCTAAAACGCAGAGCAGGAGCCACAGTGCAGGTGATGCGCCTCCCGCTCTGCCCCAGATGCTCATAAGCCTCCAAGTTTGGAGGCTTATGAGCATCAAGGGTGGATCTCATGGAACTGGTCCCTTAGTGAAGTTGGAATTGGTCCCTTTGGGAAAGACCTCTGACTGAGAGAGCTGCTGCCAATCAGCACAGCACAGCCTTTAGCTAGATCTAGGGATGGCAAGGGCACCCGATTCCATCCAGGAATCCAGTGGAACCCCCCCTGCCTGCACCCCGAGCCCCGCTCACTGAGCCCCTGCCCCCACTCACCTCAGTGGCCTTGTCAATCTCCACAGTTGCCATTTTTTTGAAAAATAAAATGGCGATTGCAAAAATGCACATATTTGCTTATGCATGTATCCGCATGCTCAAAAATGCGGGTTGGTGAGTGGAGGCGGGAGCTGGCCGGGTGCCTGAAGAACATGGATGGGGTGTTGAACCTCTTTCATCCTGAGGGCTGAATTCCATTTCGGAGAAGCTCTCAGGGGCCGCATTCCAGTGGTGGTGGGGCCAATGGTCAAAGTGGCAGGGGCACCCCCCCCCCCCATATCAGCATATTACAGCTTACAGCTCTTACTGCCTGTCACTAAGGCTTAGGAGAGGAATTTCAGCCTTTTAGAATGGGGGGAAACTGCACAAAAGCCAGAAAACCACCAATTGATCTATGATTGGTGGAAAGGGTGTGGCCATTTGGGGAATCCTAGAGGTCCATACGGCTGGATTTGGCCCCAGGCCTGAGAGTCTACACCTCTGGGTTAGCTGGACCAAGAATTGATTCAGTGTAAGATGTGCTCATGTGAATGAGGCTTAAGTCCTTTATGATTTTGGTTCCGTGATAATACTTTTGGTATGAATGGTTCTATCAAGAACGTTCCTCTTCAGACAGCCCTTCCATTTTCTCTGCTGTGGAAGAGAGAATCTCCCCTATAATTTATAACAGTAAAGAACTTTCCAGGCATGGATGTTAAATCAAGAACGGCAGGGCAATTCTACTAATGAAAATGAGTCGCTGAAAGAATATTGTAGTTGGGCCCTTCATGTCAATAATGCACTTCTGTGATTCATGTTTACCTGGTATTTCTAATGACTCCATAATTGAAGCATCAGTTGTTAGCGCAGTGGTAAGGCTTATGTACATACCTGGCAAAGAATTGGAGTGAGCCCCAACCTTATTTTAAAGGCACAATTAAATGGATTTCTAATATATCCACACAGCCTAACCTGACGAATGTGAACATCCAATTTCGACTGATTTTCACTTATTTTTGCATTACAGCATAATGATGGGATCATATACTATAAGCAGTGGACTGGAGATCTATTAGATTTTATTTTATCTTGGCAATACCTCTGCTATCCAGGCCATTCCTAGATCATGGTATGCTTAACATTTTCTCTAGTTTTATAAGATGCTGAGAAGGGCAATGTTCTGTTTCCTGCTAGTTTGTACATTTATTGGGTTGAATGCAGATTTAGTTATACTTAGAATAGGTTGCTCAGACTCCTGGGTCCGAGGTCAGAGCGCTGTCTCCAACCTCATATCAGGAATCTGAACTATCCTATTCTCCCCTACGCCCGACTTTCTAGGGGCCATAGGATTGCTCTCTTAGATGATATTTTAAACTCAGACTCTTCCTTGAATCCAGAATGGGTAACAAAAATAAAAAATACAAACAGTATAAAATACAGGTAAAGTAAATGTTTTAAAATTAACCGTGTGATCTTATGCATCTCAAAAGTAAGTCTCAATGAGTGCAATGGGACTTAGTCCTAGATAAGTGTGTATAGGATTGCACCCTGGTGACAATGATGGTGAGAAGGTAGACTCACGGAGGGAGAGGGCCCATTGAGGGTGTCTTGCCCAAAGGCCCTCAAAAACCTGGAGCTGGCACTGATTAACGTCATCTTTACAGGCAGGTTAAATAAGATCTATTCAGTTTTCTATGAGTGATGTATGATTGATGGACAGCTTACATTTGCATACATCTGTTCTTCTTAATGAATTCACATCTGCGTAATTGGGTCTCTCCATCTTGGTTTCCTGATACTTTGTTGATGTACTCCCACCACCCCATCTATTCCTAAATTAAGAATAGAAAATCTGTCTTATCTGGCACTTGGTTTTAAGTACAGTACTGCTGGTGCAGTTGAAATATAAAATCCATCTGAAGCAAAATGATTTTTCAGAATAAATAACAACATTTTTGTTCTTCATATTGGAAATGACTGCTATGTTTAAGAAAGTAAAATTTGTGTGTGTGTGTGTGTGGTCTCTGTTGAAAGAAACATTGTTCACTGAGAGAACACAGGACAGGAATAAATCAAAAGTATAGTTTTGCGTATTCTCTGTCTAGAGCTTTGATCAGGAACCACAGCAAAGAGAAACTCCTGTTTTCAAAAGAATTTGGAGGTAAGCCTTTCTGATGGACATCTATGAAAGTTCTGTACTTGTCTTTTTTTTTTTTTTTTAAGCACAGAATTTTAAAAAAATCTATACTGAGCTGTTGAGAAAACTTTTAACCAGAGGGTAGAATCCAGTGTTATTCCTATGTAGAGTAGACCCATTAAAATGAATGGGACTTTAGCTAATTGTCAGTAACTTACATCTCATTCATTTCAATGGGTCTACCCTATGTAGGACTAACTTTGGATACTACCCAAAGTATACAACTTAAGTATTCTGGTGCCTCCTTTCAGATCCTGTCTGATGTAATATCTGTACCCTATAATTCTTATGAATATGTTGTGGTTAATGTTCAGCAACCTGTTCCAATGAACAGCTGTTCTTCCTGGTTATTCATATATAATCATAGCCTGATCATGTGTGAGTTCTTCTCTCCCCTCCAGCCACGTAACTTGGGAGGGGGAGAGAGACATTGATTCTGGCTTACATCAAGAGCCTGGCTACTCCTATTGACCATGCACCACCCCTCAGCTCCAGGGGCCTTGAAGAGAAAAGCTGCTTCTGGAAGGATTTGCAGGATGAGAGAGATTCCCTGGATGCAATAGTCAGATAGTGAAGGTGAATGGAGAGTTAATTGAGTGATACAATGAGGATGGTCTTGGTGTGAGGAGGTATTTCACTAACGATATCAACAGTAAGTTTAAAACATAATAGTAACATTGCAGTAAAGTCTCAATAACAAGTCATTAAAAAAACCCCAACCCCAAATCTATGCATAGGTACCCACAGAAAACACAAGTTTCCATACAGTTGAGGGGATCTGCTGAGGTGAAGGAGGTTCTTGGAAAGAGTTAATGGCCGGGTTTGGATGACCAGCGGAGAAAAGAAGCTACCGTGGCTTCTTTTCCCTGCCCTGCTCATGCCACTTGCCGCCTGCCATCTCCCTAATTGTCCTTGCTGTGGTGCAGGTGGACACGTTTTCTGGACCCAGCGAGGTGCGTGGTGGGGGTGGCCTCCAAACCAGCCCCAACCCATGGCTTGTTATAGGGGTTATGGGGTGGTTTGGAAGTCACCCCTGCTGCTAACCTCACAGGGTTCGGACAACACAGCTACCCATGCCACGGTGAGGGTCATTAGGGAAATGGCAGGCATGTGAGCAGCACGCGCCTGGCAGGGAAAACAAGCCACAATGACTTCTTTTTCTCTGCTGATTGTCTGAACTAAGTCAATGCCTTGTGGAATGTGTGAAGGAAAAAATACTCCTCTGGCACACAACAGCATCATGACCTGATGCTGCAAGGCAGACTACGCTGCATTTTTTTTTTTAAAAAATTACTCACTAGAGTTTTTTCTGTGCATGCTGCACAGGTCCAAGGTTCAGGATTTGTCCCTCAAAAATTGTACTTGCCACGGTAAACAGGATAGCAGGCCCAATACAGTCATATGAAGGGCATTACAGTCAAAAGAAGGATTTGTTTCTCACAACCTTCACCTCCCTTCTTGGATCTGATTGGACTGGTGTGAAAATGGTGTTGGGGAGGTGGTTTGTGCTGTTCTTATAATTACTTAGGTAGAAAGGAGTGAGATTGGCATAGCTGCTAGTTATGTATTCATATTATGGGCTAGAATATGAATACATAACTAGCAGCTATGCCAATCTCACTCCTTTCTACCTAAGTAATCATAAGAACAGCACAAACCACCTCCCCAACACCGGACATCCTCGAGAGTGAAGTCAAGTGGGCCTTAGGAAGCATTACTAACAACAAAGCTAGCGGAGATGACAGTATTCCGGCTGAGCTATTTAAGATCCTAAAAGATGATGCTGTTAAGTGCTGCACTCCATATGCCAACAAATTTGGAACACTCAACAGTGGCCACAAGACTGGAAAAGGTCAGTTTACATTCCAGTTCCAAAGAAGGGCAATGTCAAAGAGTGTTCAGACTACCGTACAATTGCGCTCATTTCACATGCCAGCAAGGTTATGCTCAAAATCATAGAAGCTAGGCTTCAGCAGTATGCGAACCGAGAACTATCGGAAGTACAAGCTGGGTTTCAAAGAGGCAGAGGAACTAGAGATCAAATCGCCAACTTTCGCTGGATCATGGGGAAAGCAAGAGAATTCCAGAAAAACGTCTATTTCTGCTTCGTTGACTACACTAAAGCCTTTGATTGTGTGGATCACAACAAACTCTGGCAAATTCTTACAGAGATGGGGGTACCAGACCACCTTACCTGTCTCCTAAGAAACCTGTACGAGGGTCAAGAAGCAACAGTAAGAACCAGACATGGAACAACCAATTGGTTCAAAATTGGGAAAGGAGCACGACAAGGCTGCATATTGTCGCCCTGCTTATTTAACTTATATGCAGAGTACATCATGAGAAATGCCGGGTTGGATGAATCACAGGTCGGAATTAAGATTGCTGGGAGAATTATCAACAACCTCCGATATGCAGATGATACCACCCTAATGGCAGAAAGCGAAGAGGATCTCAAGAGCCTCTTGTTGGGGGTGAAAGAGGAGAGTGCAAAAGTTGGTTTGAAACTCAACATTCAAAAAACGAAGATCATGGCATCTGGCCCCATCACTTGCTAGCATATGGAAGGGGAAGAAATGGAAGCAGTGACAGATTTTATTTTCTTGGGCTCCAAGATCACCGCAGATGGTGACTGTAGCCATGAAATGAAAGGACGCTTGCTCCTTTGGAGGAAAGCTATGGCAAACCTAGACAGCATAGTCAGAAGCAGAGACATCACCTTGCCAACAAAGGTCCACATAATCAAAGCTATGGTTTTCCCAGTAGTAATGTATGGCTGTGGGAGCTGGACTATACAGAAGGCTGAGTGCCGAAGAATTGATGCTTTCGAACTGTGGTGCTGGAGAAGACTCTTACGAGTCCCCTGGACTGCAAGGAGGTCAAATCAGTCCATACTAAAGGAAATCAACCCTGAGTGCTTATTGGAAGGACAGATACTGAAGCTGAAGCTCCAATATTTTGGCCACCTAATGCGAAGAGAAAACTCCCTGGAAAAGACTCTGATGCTGGGAAAGATTGAAGGCAAAAGGAGAAGGGGACGGCAGAGGATGAGATGGCTAGATAGCATCACTGATGCAATGAATATGAACTTGAGCACGCTCCGGGAGAGAGCAGAGGACAGGAAGGCCTGGCGTGCTCTGGTCCATGGGGTCACGAAGAGTCGGACACGACTGAACGACTGAACGACTGAACAACAACAACAACATTATGGGCTAGATGATTTTTGTGAACCGCCCAGACAGCTTCAGCTATTGGGCGGTATAGAAATGAAATGAAATGAAATGCATGCATGCATGCATGCATGCATGCATAAATAAATAGATCTAGGGTCTGCTTTCTTTTGCTGGAAGGGCTCCACTCACAGAAGGTGCCTCCACCTGATTTTCAGGGATCCCTCCTTCCCCCACGCCACAGCTCACCCCATTCAGCAGGGTCCCCTGACCCTCTGTGTAGCATTTTGAGGGCTACGTGGGGGTGAGGGGGCGAGGAAGTCTGCTTCTTCTAGGCCAGTTGTATGCGCCTAAACCTTGATCCAACCCCATGTTTTGGGGGGATATCATTATAATTGATATATTGGCTTGTTTATATGCTATTATTAGACCATTTCAGTGATGCTCTATTTAATACAATGTTTATAAATTGTTTACTTTTTGAGACATCTATTAACTAAATTATTCCTTTAATTGAATCATAGATATATTTGTTCAGGAACTGTGCCCCATAATAAATCACCTAATACCAAATAAATATCTTAATAGCATCAAATATATTAGTACAATTTGCCTCTTCTTTTTTTCCCCATATAGTTGATTAGCTTTAGAAGACAGACCATATTCCATGATTTATTATTCCAATGAAAAATCAAGGGTAATTTCTTAGATATCCATTTATGTGCAATTATTTTATTTATTGTAATAATCTTTTTATTTATTTATGTTGGGAATATTGCACCCTCATTTGCAAGTTAGTGGAGGAGGGCAGTGTTGCAGTTAGTTATAGACTCATAGATCAGTAGGGTTGGAAGGGGCCTATCAGACCATCAAGTCCAACCCCCTGCTCAATGCAGGAATCCAAGTTAGTTCATGGGAATTTAGCCTTAGGATCTCCAAAGCCTACAGTGTGGTTTCCTGAGATTTCTTCCTTTTGCTTCTCCCCCACCCCCTGACCTCCACCATTGCTGGGAGAACTAGGGATGTCAGAGAATTCCGCCGCGGATCCCAATGAAGCCAGATTCAAAGGAATCCGGCCTCTGGAGTCCGTGGCGGAATGGATCCCTTACCTCCACCGCCTCCCTGGAACTGTCAGGAGCTGGATCCTGCCTGCGGTGACTCCGCAGAGCCGCCGGCTGGCTCCGTATCACCAGTGATACGGCCGCCATTGCGGTGCTGTATCGCTAGGTTAAGGGCTGACTCCGGACGCAAATGGCATCCACTACGCCATTTGTGGCCGTAAAGCTCTTAGTTTAAGCTACATGCAGCCATTAGCTTAAACTAAGATTAGCTTAATCTAAGAGCTTTACGGCCGCAAATGCGTAGTGGATGCCATTTGCGTCCAGAGTCAGCCCTTAACCTAGTGATACGGCATGGCAATGGTGGCCGGCTGTACCGCTGGTGATACAGAACCGGCGGCCGGCTCTGCGTAATCGCCGTGGAGCGGTGCTGGCCGAAGAGGATTCTGGAGGGAGATTCCACAGGATTCCACAGGAATCTGCCCTGTGGGCAGATTCCCCCCAGAATGACAGGTAGGGAATCCGCCCATCCCTAGAGAGCACGTGTGTTTGCTCTCTTGCTCTTACCTGTGTAATGGAACACAAAATGGACTGAGCAAACTCTTTCTTGAGACTCTATGCTGCACCTGCATTTTTATGTGCAAGAATATTCTGTCAGTGAAACTATTTTACCTTTTCTTCACCAAAGAAGGACGTGGTCTCTTTTTTAGCCTTGTATGTATGTGGGACTGGAAAATGCTCATTCTGTTTTGCCTTTTTGTTTTTCTCTGCTAATTGCCTTTCTAACAGGAGGCACCATTACTAAATTTGTTTGTTGTTTATTCGTTCAGTCTCTTCCGACTCTTCGTGACTTCATGGACCAGCCCACTCCAGAGCTTCCTGTCGGCTGTCGCCACCCCCAGCTCCCCCAAGGTTGAGTCCGTCACCTCCAGAATATCATCCATCCATCTTTCCCTTGGTCAGCCCCTCTTCCTTTTGCCTTCCACTTTCCCTAGCATCAGCATCTTCTCCAGGGTATCCTGTCTTCTCATGATGTGGCCAAAGTACTTCAGTTTTGCCTTTAATAGCATTCCCTCAAGTGAGCAGTCTGGCTTTCTTTCCTGGAGTATGGACTGGTTTGATCTTCTTGCAGTCCAAGGCACTCTCAGAATTTTCCTCCAACCCCACAGTTCAAAAGTATCTATCTTCCTTCGCTCAGCCGTCCTTATTGTCCAGCTCTCTCAGCCATAGGTTACTACGGGGAATACCATTGCTTTAACTATGCGGACCTTTGTTGTCAGTGTGATGTCTCTGCTCTTCACTATTTCATCAAGATTTGTCATTGCTCTCCTCTCAAGAAGTAAACATCTTCTGATTTCCTGGCTGCAGTCAGCATCTGCAGTAATCTTTGTGCCTAGAAAGACAAAGTCTGTCACTGCCTCCATGTTTTCTCCCTCTATTTGCCAGTTATCAATCAAGCTGGTTGGCATAATCATGGTTTTTTTTAGGTTTAACTGCAACCCAGCTTTTGCACTTTCTTCGTTCACCTTCGTCATGAGGTTCCTCAGCTCCTCCTCGCTTTCAGCCATCAAAGTGGTATCATCTGCATATCGGAGATTGTTAATGTTTCTTCCAGTGATTTTAACTCCAGCCTTGGCTTCATCAAGCCCAGCACGTCGCATGATGTGTTCTGCGTACAGGTTGAATAGGTAGGGTGAGAGTATACAACCCTGCCATACTCCTTTCCTAATCTTAAACCAGTCCATTGTTCCGTGATCTGTTCTTACTATTGCTTGTTGTTTATTTGGTTAGTCGCTTCCGACTCTTCGTGACTTCATGGACCAGCCCACGCCAGAGCTTTCTGTCGGCCGTCGCCACCCCCAGCTCCCCCAAGGTTGAGTCCGTCACCTCCAGAATATCATCCATCCATCTTTCCCTTGGTCAGCCCCTCTTCCTTTTGCCTTCCACTTTCCCTAGCATCAGCATCTTCTCCAGGGTATCCTGTCTTCTCATGATGTGGCCAAAGTACTTCAGTTTTGCCTTTAATAGCATTCCCTCAAGTGAGCAGTCTGGCTTTCTTTCCTGGAGTATGGACTGGTTTGATCTTCTTGCAGTCCAAGGCACTCTCAGAATTTTCCTCCAACCCCACAGTTCAAAAGTATCTATCTTCCTTCGCTCAGCCGTCCTTATTGTCCAGCTCTCTCAGCCATAGGTTACTACGGGGAATACCATTGCTTTAACTATGCGGACCTTTGTTGTCAGTGTGATGTCTCTGCTCTTCACTATTTCATCAAGATTTGTCATTGCTCTCCTCTCAAGAAGTAAACATCTTCTGATTTCCTGGCTGCAGTCAGCATCTGCAGTAATCTTTGTGCCTAGAAAGACAAAGTCTGTCACTGCCTCCATGTTTTCTCCCTCTATTTGCCAGTTATCAATCAAGCTGGTTGGCATAATCATGGTTTTTTTTAGGTTTAACTGCAACCCAGCTTTTGCACTTTCTTCGTTCACCTTCGTCATGAGGTTCCTCAGCTCCTCCTCGCTTTCAGCCATCAAAGTGGTATCATCTGCATATCGGAGATTGTTAATGTTTCTTCCAGTGATTTTAACTCCAGCCTTGGCTTCATCAAGCCCAGCACGTCGCATGATGTGTTCTGCGTACAGGTTGAATAGGTAGGGTGAGAGTATACAACCCTGCCATACTCCTTTCCTAATCTTAAACCAGTCCATTGTTCCGTGATCTGTTCTTACTATTGCTTGTTGTTTATTTGGTTAGTCGCTTCCGACTCTTCGTGACTTCATGGACCAGCCCACGCCAGAGCTTTCTGTCGGCTGTCGCCACCCCCAGCTCCCCCAAGGTCGAGTTCATCACCTCCAGAATATCATCCATCCACCTTGCCCTTGGTCGGCCTCTCTTCCTTTTGCCTTCCACTTTCCCTAGCATCAGCATCTTCTCCAGGGTATCCTGTCTTCTCATGATGTGGCCAAAGTACTTCAGTTTTGCCTTTAATATCCTTCCCTCAAGTGAGCAGTCTGGCTTTCTTTCATGGAGTATGGACTGGTTTGATCTTCTTGCAGTCCAAGGCACTCTCAGAATTTTCCTCCAACACCACAGTTCGAAAGCATCTATCTTCCTTCGCTCAGCCTTCATTATGGTCCAGCTCTCGCAGCCATAGGTTTCTACAGGGAATACCATTGCTTTAACTATGCGGACCTTTGTTGTCAGTGTGATGTCCTGCTCTTCACTATTTTATCAAGATTTGTCATTGCTCTCCTCCCAAGAAGTAAACGTCTTCTGATTTCCTGGCTGCAGTCAGCATCTGCAGTAATCTTTGCGCCTAGAAAGACAAAGTCTGTCACTGCCTCCATGTTTTCTCCCTCTATTTGCCAGTTCTCAATCAAGCTGGTTGCCATAATCTTGGTTTTTTTTAGGTTTAACTGCAACCCAGCTTTTGCACTTTCTTCTTTCACCTTCGGCATGAGGTTCCTCAGCTCCTTCTTGCTTTCAGCCATCAAAGTGGTATCATCTGCATATCGGAGATGGTTAATGTTTCTTCCAGCAATTTTAACTCCAGCCGTGGCTTCATCAAGCCCAGCACATCGCATGATGTGTTCTGCGTACAGGTTGAATAGGTAGGGTGAGAATATACAACCCTGCCGTACTCCTTTCCCAGTCTTAAACCAGTCCGTTGTTCTGTGGTCTGTTCTTATCATTGCTACTTGGTCGTTATACAGATTCCTCAGGAGGCAGACAAGATGACTTGGTATCCCCATACCACCAAGAACTTGCCACAATTTGTGATGATCCACACAGTCAAAGGCTTTAGAATAGTCAGTAAAACAGAAATAGATGTTTTTCTGAAACTCCCTGGCTTTCTCCATTATCCAGTGGATATTGGCCATTTGGTCTCTAGTTCTCTGACTTTTCTAAATGCAGCTTGTACATCTGGGAATTCTCGTTCCATGAATTGCTCTAGTCTACCTTGCAAGATCTTGAGCATTACCCTACTGGCATGTGAAATAAGTGCCACTGTTGGAACATTCTTTGGTGCTTCCCTTTTTTGGTATGGGGATATAAGTTGATTTTTTCCAATCTGTTGGCCATTCTTGTGTTTTCCAAATTTGCTGGCATGTGGCATGCATCACCTTGACAGCATCATCTTGCAAGATTTTAAACAGTTCAGCTGGGATACTGTCATCTCCTGCTGCCTTGTTATTAGCAATGCTTCTTAAGGCCCATTCAATCTCACTCTTCAGGATGTCTGGCTCTAGCTCACTGACCATACCGTCAAATCTATCCCCGATATTATTATCCTTCCTATACAGATCTTCTGTATATTCTTGCCACCTTTTCTTGATCTCTTCTGCTTCTGTTAGTTAGGTCCTTGCCATCTTTGTTTTTGATCATACCCATTTTTGCCTGGAATTTACCTCCAATGTTTCTAATTTTCTGGAAGAGGTCTCTTGTCCTTCCTATTCTATCATCTTCTTCCGCTTCCGCGCATTGCTTGTTTAAAAATAATTCCTTATCTCTTCTGGCTAACCTCTGGAATTTTGCATTTAATTTGCATATCTTCCCCTATCACTGTTGCCTTTTGCTTTCCTTCATTCTTGGGCTGCTTCCAGTGTCTCAGCAGACAGCCATCTTGCCTTCTTGGTTTTCTTTTTCTTTGGGACGTTTTTTGTTGCCTCCTCCTGAACAGTGTTGCGAACTTCTGTCCATAGTTCTTCCGGGACCCTATCTACTAAATCTAGTCCCTTAAATCTATTCTTCACCTCCACTGCATATTCATGAGGAATATTAGTGAGCTCATCTCTAACTGATCTGTGGGTCTTCCCTATTCTCTTTGATCTGATTCTAAATTGTGCAATAAGCAGTTCGTGATCTGAACTACAATCAGCTCCAGGTCTTGTTTTTACCGACTGCATAGATGTCTGCCACCTTTGGTTACAAACGATGTAGTCAATCTGATTTCAGTGTCGACCGTCTGGTGATGTCCATGTATAAAGTCGTCTCTTAGGTTGTTGGAAGAGAGTGTTTGTTATGCACAGTGAGTTGTCTTGGCAAAATTCTATCAGCCTATGTCCTGCTTCATTTTGTTCTCCTAGACCATGCTTGCCTGTAATTCCAGGTGTCGTTTGACTACCCACCTTAGCATTCCAGTCTCCTAAAATGAAAATAACATCTTTTTTTGGCTACTCCATTTCTTCTGTGGTCCTGTTGTCCACAATAGTAGATCTGGTGGTGGTCATTTGATGTGAAATGGCCTATTCCAGTCCATTTCAGTTCACTGACACCCAAAATGTCTATATTTAATCTTGACATCTCCTCAGTAACCACATCCAATTTGCCCTGGCTCATAGATCTTACATTCCAGGTTCCTATGGTGTGTTGATCTTTAGAACATCGGATTCGTGGTTCACCATCAGCACCATCGGCTGCTAGCCATACTTTCGGCTTTGAGCTAGCTGTGTCATCACATCTGGGGCTAGTTGAACTTATCCTCTGTTCCTCCCCAGTAGCATTTTAACCATCTTCCAACCTGGGAGTCCCATCTTCCGATGGTATACCGACATATCTCTGCATTTCTGTGCCAAGCAATAGCCAAAGCTGTTTGGGCAGTTCACAAAAGTTTAAACCTTAAAATATAGCAACATGATAAGACATAATATAAAACTTTTTTAAAATTTAAAACTAGAGTATAAAACCAAAGTAAAAGCCAGTAGCAGTGTACACATCTAAAATATGATAGAAGTTTTATAAACAGCAAAACTGAAGGACTAAAATGTCTGGGAAAATAAAGATGTCTTCAACTGGTGCTGAAAAGACTACAATATAGGTACCAGGTGATCCCCCCTGGTGAGAGCATTCCACAATTGGGGTGCCTCAACTGAAAAGGCCCTCTCTTTAGTAGCCACCCACTTTACTTCATATGGTGGAGGCACCCAGAGGAGGGCCTCTAAAGATGATCTTAGGGTCCATGGAAGTATATATGGGCAGACATGTACATTACTGAGGCTTGAGGATATGGAAAAGGTGCTTGGCCAAGTCCAATCAACAACTTGTGTGCTTGACCCTTGCCCTTCATGGCTTATTAAATCAAATAAGGAGGGGATGTTTGGCTGGGTCCAAGAGGTTGTAAATTCTTCCTTGAGAGAGGGAGTGGTGCCGACCTCTTTAAAAGAGGTGGTAATCAGACCACTCCTGAAAAAGCCTAACCTGGATCCAGAGGATGTTAACAATTAGAGGCCAGTGGCCAACATCCCCTTCTTTGGCAAGGTGCTTGAAGGCACTCTTGAATGAAACGGATTATCTAGATTCATTTCAATTGGGCTTCAGGCCTGGTTTTGGAATGGAAACTGCCTTGGTCACCCTGTGGGATGACCTCTGCTGGGAGAGGGACAGGGGGAGTGCAACCCTGTTGATTCTCCTGGACCTTTCAGCGGCTTTCAATACCATCGACCATGGTATCCTTCTGGATAGGTTGTCTGGGTTGGGAGTTGGAGGCACTGCACTGCAGAGGTTCTGCTCCTACTTGGATGGCTGATTCCAGAAGGTGGTGCTGGGGGATTATTGCTCTGTGCCATGGTAGTTGTGCCATGGGGTTCCAGAGGGCTCTGTTTTATCCCCCATGCTGTTTAACATCTACATGAAACTACTGGGGAAACTACATGGAAACTACATGAAACTACAGATGACCAGATAGTGATCTGACCATGACTACTTGTCATGGTCAGATCACTATCTGGTGACATTGGACTTCTCGGTTCCACAACCCCTCCGCAGGGGTGGAGGACCCATTAAAATGGTCCGCCCCAGGTGTCTTATGGATCCAAATGGATTCCTGAATGCGCTTGGGGATTCTCTGGGGCACGCCAACGGCCACTCGGTTGAGACCCTGGTGGGTGGCTGAAATGCCGCAATCACTGGGGCATTAGATCAGGTGGCTCCGAAACGCCCTCTCCCCCTGAACAGGGCTCGGACTGCACCATGGTTCAATCCGCGGTTACGAGCTCTGAAACAGGAGGTGAGACGGCTAGAGCGCCGGTGGCAAAAGTCTCACTCCAAAGACGATCAGACACGGGCTAGAGCTGTATCTTCAGCCTATCACATGGCGGTGAAGGCAGCAAAAAAGGAATATTATGCTGCCTCCATCGCATCTGCAGAGTGCTGTCCCAGGAGGCTGTTCCAAGTGGTCCGGAGCCTGGTCGGTCCTGTGGCTCCGGAACCACTGGAGCATTCTAAGGCCTCCTGTGAGACCTTGGCAAGGCACTTTGCAGATAAAATTGATCAGATTAGGTGTGTTACTCTGCACGCTGTGGATACAGTTAGTGAGCAAGAGGCGGCCTGTGGCAAACTGGTTTTGTGGGATCGGTTCCAGCTTCTTCCTCCTGATGAAGTGGACAAGGTGCTTTCATCTGTAAGGCCGACCACCTGCTTACTTGATCCTTGCCCATCTTGGCTCATTATGGGCTGCAGAGAGAGACTGGGTGAGGGGATCAAGGCGGTGGTGAACGCCTCCCTTGAGGAGGGAGTGATGCCATCAGCCCTCAAGGAGGCAGTGATAAGACTGCTCTTAAAGAAGCCCTCCTTGGATCCTCAAGTTCTGAACAACTTTCGCCCAGTCTCAAATCTGCCATTTTTGGGCAAGGTGATTGAGTGGGTGGTGGTGGTGCAGTTGAAGGCACACTTGGAAGAAACTGATTATCTAGACCCATTTCAGTCAGGCTTCAGGCCTGGGCATGGGACAGAAATGGCCTTGGTCGCCTTGGTAGATGATATGAGGAGGGCTCTGGATAGGGGTGAATGCTCCTTCCTTGTTCTCCTCGACCTCTCAGCGGCTTTTGATACCGTTGACCACGGTATCCTCCTGGATCACCTGGAAGGGTTGGGCAATGGGGACACCGTATTGCGGTGGTTCCGGTCCTTCCTCTCTGGCAGGTACCAGAGGGTAGCACAGGGAGAGGAGGTTTCGGACCCGTGGCCACTTACTTGTGGGGTGCCACAGGGTTCCATCCTCTCCCTGATGCTATTTAACATCTATGTGAAGCCGCTGGGGGCTATCATCAGGAGGTTTGGGGTGCAGTGTCATCAATATGCGGATGACACGCAGCTCTACCTCTCGTTCAAATCTTCACCAAGGTTGGCCATAGAATCCCTGTCCAAATGTCTGGAGACGGTGAGTGGCTGGATGGGGAGGAATAAGCTGAAGCTGAACCCTGACAAGACCGAGGTACTTTTGGTGGGAGACAAGAGGAGGCTGGGGGATGTTGACCTGGTGTTGAATGGGGTACGGTTACCCTTGAAAGACCAGGTCCGCAGCCTGGGGGTCATTTTGGACTCCCAGCTGTCCATGGAGGCTCAGGTGTCAGCTGTGAGCTGGATAGCGCTGTATCAACTCCATCTGATATGGCGGCTGCGCCCCTTCCTTCCCGACCATCTGCTCCCATCGGTAGTACATGCCCTGGTCTCCTCTCGTTTAGACTACTGTAATGCGCTCTACGTGGAGTTACCCTTGAAGACGGTTCGGAAACTGCAGCTGGTACAGAACGCGGCGGCTCGCCTGATTAAAGGCAGCCGCCGGCGAGATCACATCACTCCAGTGCTGAAAGAGTTGCACTGGTTACCAGTTGTTTTCCGGGCCAAATTCAAGGTGTTGGTTTTGACCTTTAAAACCCTATATGGTTCCGGCCCAGCCTATCTTAAGGAGCGCCTCCAGCAGCACCAGACAGGCCACTTAACAAGATCAGCCTCGGATGGCCTTCTCTCTGTCCCATCAGCCAGGACAGCTAGACTGGTGGGGACGTGGGAGAGGGCCTTTTCTGTGGTGGCCCCCACTCTGTGGAACTCCCTCCCTAGGGAACTCCATCATGCCCCCTCTTTAATGAGCTTCCGTCGTGCATTAAAAACGTGGTTGTTCAGGCAGGCATTTGGAGTGGGTTAGGGTATTTTAGGAAATGTTTTTATTGTAGAATTTTATTGTTTTAAACTGTTTTATTGTATGTTGTACATCGCCCAGAGTGGCTGGGTGACCAGCCAGATGGGCGATTAATAAATTTAATAATAAATAAATAAATAAATAAATAAAACTGGGGGAGGTTATTTGGAGGTGTGGGTTGAGGTGCTATCAATATGCGGATTACACCCAGCTCTACCTCTCTTTCTCATCAAACCCAGGTGAGGCAGTGGCTGTTCTGAATCAGTGCCTGGGCACAGTAATGGACTGGATGAGGGGCAATAAACTGAAACTCAATCCAGACAAGATGGAGGTATGTTTGGTGGGTGGTTTGTCTGGTAGGTGATATTCAACCTGTTCTGGAGGGGGTTGCACTCCCCCTCAAGGATCATGTTCATAGTTTGGGGGTGCTCTTGGACCCAGAACTGTCACATGAGGCACAGGTAAACTCAGTGGCATGGAGCACTTTTTATCAGCTTAGGCTGGTATACCAACTACGCCCTTATCTGGACAGAGATAGCCTACCTAGGGATGGGCGGATTTCCTGCCTGCTAATCTGGGTGGGAATCCACCTGCGGGGGGAGGCGATCCGTCCCTCTCCTCAGAATCCGTCTGAGCTGGCTCCGCTCCATGGAGATCCCACGGAGCTGGCTGCCTGCTCTGCATCGCTGGCGATACGGCCGGCCATCATTGCCGTGCTGTATCACTTGTTGAGTGAGGGCTTACTCCGGATGCAAATGGCATAGTGGATGCCATTTGCGGCCGTAAAGCTGTTAGATTAACCTAAATGCAGCCATTTAAGGCTGCATTTAGGTTACTCTAACAGCTTTACGGCCGCAAATGGCGTCCACTACACCATTTGTGTCTCTGTTCTTTCACTGCCAGTCCAGATAAGCTGCCAGTCCATTTCCGGGCCCGATTCAAAGTGCTGGTATTAACATTCAAAGCCCTTAATGGCTTGGGGCCACATTATCTGAAGGATCGCCTCCTCCCATATGTGGCTGCTAGGACCTTAAGATCATCCTCAGTGGCCCTTCTCCATGAGCCCCTGCCAAAGGAAGTCAGGAGAGTGGCTGCTAGGAGGAGGGCCTTTTCTGCTGTGGCCCCCTGGCTGTGGAATGAGCTCCCTCGTGAGGTTCACCTGGCACCTACATTGTATTCTTTCCAGTGGCATTTTAGCATTTTAGCTTTCTAGACTTTTAGCTTTGCTATTTTAAATTCTGTATTTTAAATCCCTGAAGTGCTGCTAGGTTTTATTCTGGTTTTATTCTGGTTGTACTGTTTACTCTGGTTTTAATGTTTTATATATTTTGTATTGTTTTATTGTGTGCTCTTTGGTTTTAATTTTTGTGAACCGCCCAGAAAGCTTTGGCTATTGGGCGGTATAGAAATGAAATAAATATATAAATAAATAAATTTAGGTAACCTTTCCTTTCAAGATGCAAAACCTTCTAAGGCAGCTTACAAGGAGCATCACAGCATACATGAATAAAATCACAATTAAGCAATATCAAAGTTGCACTCTAAAATCCTCATTTCTACAAGCTTTCCAATGCAGCTTGTTTTAAGAAAATTGTGCCCATAAATGTGCATATTAGGGAAGAGTGCCCACAAAATGCATATATTTGCAAGAAGTGTGAACAAAGCAACATTTCAGCAGTGTTGCAGAAAAAAATGCATACATTTAAAGATGTGCACAAAATGCATACATTCATGTATATATTAGGAAAAATGTGGACAAAAGAGTAGGAATTTCCAAATGGATTTCTTTCTAAAAAAAAAAAGACAAGCAAACTCATGCAGAAATTAGCTTAACCTCAACAAACTGACAATCTCAGCAAGACAAAAATTGACATATGTAGAGAGGCATGTCAAAGTGGTGGTTTTGCACAAGTGGAAAGCACTTCTGCTTACAAAAGGCAAGGTACCCTATCCCCGCCCTACTGTATGTTGCACTCTGTGTCATACCCCATCCTACTGCAGAGAGTCTTGAAACCTGCAGGAGTAGTTTGCATGTGTGTGTGTGTGTGTGTGTGTGTGTGGCAGGGTGTATGGTGGATTGGCAAAACTCGAATATCCCATGTTGAGCAAGTGGAGATGCTTTCCACTAGTGCAAACCCATGATTGGAAGCAGCCCATAAGAAGTGATAGCATGGCTCTATTCGACACAGCTAATGCCTAATTTGGTTTACAGTATCAATTCTGGGCAAGGATTTCTGCTGACAAGCTGAAAAGGATACAGAGAAGCGAGGATGAGAAAGGATCTAGGAGACAAAAGCCTATGGTGAAAGGCTGAGTTACACAATGTCGTCCTGTCAAGATATGTGTGCAAGCTTGCTCATGCTCCCACGTGACTCACCTTCCCTTAAGGGAGCTTTTAACATTGGCAAATAGAACCTCTATGGCTAAGAAGTTAATTCCAACTCAAAGAGATCCACACTCAGTCAAAGCTGAAGAGGATAATGACGCCTTGGCACATTTACTGAGGTTTTACATGGATTCAACATGCCATTTCATGCTTTAGCCTACGGGGGAAATACACATTTTTGGTTGTTGTTGTTGTTGTTTTTTTAATGTAACTTTCTGCGACTAAATTTCTGGAAAGTAAAAAACCCCACAATGGTCTGCAAGTCTGCAGAATCTGTGCGACTCAGGAGAAGATGTCTGTTGCGGAATCCGCAGGTCAGATTAATAGAAATCCAAACTCATTTGATTCTGCTGCATATTTCTTCGACATCCCTACACAGAGGACAAGCTGCATGTGGCAGAGATGCTATTTGCCACATAGTGCATGCTATCGCTATTCACCCCAAGTGAGTGAGTGGCCAATTGCAAGGCTGTACTAGGTGCAAGACTGTCTTAGCCTGTAAAAAAGGTAAAGGTAAAGGTGTCCCCAACCAGTCGTGTCTGACTCTAGGGTGTGGTGCTCAACTCCATTTCTAAGCCGAAGAGCCAGCGCTGTCCAAAGACGCTTCCGTGGCCATGTGGCCGGCATGACTGAACACCGAGGTGCACGGAATGCTGTTACCTTTCCCGCCGAAGCGGTACCTATTTATCTACTTGCAATTTCTTGCTTTCGAACTGCTAGGTTAGCAGGAGCTGGGACTGAAGACAGGAGCTCACTCTGTCAAGCGGCACTCGGGTCTCGAACTGCTGTCCTGCCGACCTTCCAGTCTGCAGTTCATATGTATGGATTTCTTACATCCTTTAAATACAAATCATGTAATAGAATCTGGGACTTTTCTGGTCACTGGAAAATTGTCTACATTTGAACAGGATTAGGCTTGCTCCATTGGATAACATTTAGGTGCATTGCCTCATTTGTTTACCTGAGGTGCTGCTCATCAACGTGTTGCCATCTGTTTAGATGACAGAGCCTTGTTGACAACATCTTGCTTAACCATACTGGCATTCTTTGCTTCAGAACCTGCCAGGGACTTTGGGCTGAATTCTAAAACTGTAATTTTATGTGCCTAGATGTGTTATCTTGACCACCATGGTCTCTGGCAGTATTAATCCAGATTCATACCAGTGAACATATGGCTTTTCCACTTAAAGTACACTGTGGTGCTCACAAGAGGCCATTTTTGGATTGTGAGAATTTTTGTCTACATGTCTGTGTAGACAGAGCACTAAATCTTGCCCTTTCTATTTGCTGGATCCCCGTAGGCCAGCACAGTACCTAATTATCTCCAAAATGATTGATGCTCACTTATGTGGGTGGAAAGTGTGTTATAATTTTTCATTCTTCAATTTATCTCTCTTGAACAGCTGATGGTTGCTTTGTGCATGGGATTGCAATATGCTTTACCAAAGGAAATCTTATAATCGCAAAATAAATAAAAATTATAATCACAATTGCATGATGGAAAGGCTTTATGTTTCGCCCTCTCTCTCCCTCCCCCTCTCTAACATACAGATTTATTGGTTTTTTATTGGCTAATCTGCTGGAAGTTTTACAGTGAGAAGATGAGTAGGTGCTTCAGAGCCTTGGATGCTCCATCAGCTGGTGGTGGGAATTAAACAATAGTTTAAAAGTTAAAGAGACAGCTATGAGGAAAAAAAGAGCTTTTGTTTATAGCCTTTTGTCTCTATAAAAAATGGTTGGTGCAGTATAAAGTGGTATTAATGTTTGCCAGTTATGTGGTCAGAGAACTATATTTCCATCCAAACCATATGAGGATTTCTCTCTAATTCCCTTCTTATTGCTATAATATTAGGTCCAGATTTTCAGAATGGCTAACCATCCATCACCTACCATTCTTCCAAAGAACAAATTTTTATTTATATATATATATAATGGAAAAGCACAACAGAGTAAACTATATTGTGTTTTCCTGACCTGACCGCCTCATGGGTGCTCCAATTCCCTCCCACTCAATATACTAGCTGCCAGTTCTGACATCTTTGCACTCTTCTCTTAACAACCTTGACCCACCTGCCCGTAACTCACTAGATGGAGAGTCATCCGAACCAAATCCCAGGGAAACTGAGCACAAAGTAGTGGTTTTGTAAAGGTCATCTTTATTATAACACGGTTGTCCTTAAAAAATACAGTTTTTGTTCCATGCTGCTAAAGAAAAGTGAGCTTTTTTTAAATGTAGTGCAGCTCTCATAATATGATACGTTGAGCATCAGCAAAAATAATCACATATTTTTAAAACAAAATATTGTTATACTAGTGCACGGGTAGGTAACCTGAGGCCTGCGGACCAAAGTAAGCCCTCCTGGGGTCCAGATGGCCACAGCCATTTTCCTGGCCATTCACCCTTTCCCCCAACCACCAATAATTTGGTGGCTGTCAGGAATGAATTCGATGTCTGAATTTGGAATCAGAACAGGAATAGCAAGAACAGAAGGAGGCACCTTCCCTAGTGAGGCCAGATACGCGAGACTTTCTTCCCAGGAACTTGACACACAGATAGCTGAAGCTGAACTGCTCTGCCATTCCTCCACCATGAGATCTCAAGTTTCAGAAGAGGAGGAGGGCGAGGGGCGTGACTTGAGGGATGCTAGGGTCCGTCACAGAGTGAAGGGGGGAACGTTAGGAGCAGGGCTCAGATGCTCCACCAGGTGGGCCACTCGTGGAAGCCAGCGTAGGAGGGAGCCACCCTAAGGGCAGGGGGGGCGGCATCCCTGCAAAGAAGTCTGGCCAAGAAGTTCATGCCCAGACTGCTGGCAACTTCTGTAACTTCTACTTCGTCTCCTCTATTGATATTTGTAGATGTGTGGATTAGCTGGTTCTATGTATGCAGTCTGAGAGTTTCCTGGAATCTGCATTTGTAAAGAAGCTAGTCATTTACTAATAAGGTAGTGTAGCCTGAAGCCTTGTTTCCTGGAGTATGCTGCTTGCGAAGGGAGAGGACAAAGGAATGTGACAGTGGCTTTCTAGCTTTTGCACATCCTCCCTCCCCCATTCTAAAAGGCTGAATGCCTCTCCTAAGGCTTCGTGACTGACAGTAAGTGTGTTAAGCTAAAATAGGTTGGTATTTTTATTTGGCCCCACCCATCACTAGGACATGGCCTTAAAATTGGATTTGGCCCTTAGGCTTAAAGATGTTCCCCACCCCTATACTTAGTGTTCCTATCAGTTTGACAGCTACTGATGTCTATTCCAGAGGTGGCAACATGTGGCCCATGGGCTGCATGTGGCCCCCAAAGCCCCCTAGTGCAGCCCCCCCCACTGCAGCCTTTTCTACCCATGAAATTCAGGGGAACCCATTAAAAAATTAACAAACATAAGAACAGGAGGAGAGCCCTGCTGGGTCAGACCAAGGGTCCATCCAGTCCAGCATTCTGTTCACACAGTGGCCAACCAGCTGTCAACCAGGAACCCACAAGCAGGGCATGAGTGCAACAGCACCCTCCCACCCATATTCCACAGCAACTGGTATACACAGGCTCACCCGCAAAACCCCTCTTTTTTGCAAACAAAATGGCATCTGGAGGTGCCACAGAACAGCAAAAGTGTCAACACTAGTTCATTTGCAAGCCAATTTTTAACCCATTTGGGGCTCTGTAGCAGTTCCGGATGCCATTTTGTTTTTACTTTAAAAAAAAATTCCCCTGTTTTTGGCACCTGGAGGGCAGGGGGGTGGCCCATGTTTGGAGGGAGGGCAAAAATGCCCCCCCCTCTTGAAATTGTCCATCCCTAGTCTATACAAAGATGAAACACGTTGTCATAGAGTTTCATCACAGCAAATATGACCACTGGTGAGGACCAGGTTCAGCTTCACATCTGTATGCCCATTTTTTGATCACTGCAACATCATGAGATTACTTGCCTATGTGAATGGACCATCACAGACAGCTTGCCACCTCACCTCTGACACAAAGCTTTTCAATAGAGACCATTTTCATATTCATCAAATGTAGAGAAATCAAATGATTGTATACATGCATGTGTTGTACATGTCTGGCTCATTTGGGCTTATAACCTGCCTCTGATCTGGCCCATTGTCTTGGCTGTGCAGATATGTGTGTGTGTAGGGGGTGACTGCATGACTTAAATGGAACATGAACAAAGTCCCCAGGGAGATGCTTTTGAAATAGCAATAAACTGTGGAGCAATAAATGGAAAACCTTTGTACTATTACACCCTTTTATCACACACACAACACATGTAAGCATCTATGGTAATAATAGAACTGAGTGCTGAGCTACTACAGTGGATAGGCTGTGCAGGAGACTCTCTTCTCTCCATCATCACTGTTGTCATGTAGGTGAGAATGGCAGCTCCAGTTTCCAGTCTCAACCTCATCTCCCACAGCAACTGGGTTATAAATGCAAGCTCCCACCCCCAGCCTGCACAGTGCAGACGTTGGCTGAGCTGATATTAAGTCACAGAACAGAATACTCTGGGGAGAACACAGAATAGAAAGTTCCACAGAATGTCTGCTGTGGAAATGGATGTGAAGAGGCAAGGAGGGATGAATTTCAGATATGTCCTCTGCTTCCTTTCTTGCTTAATTGAATAATTAAAATCCCCTGCATAAACTCACTGGGAGGGATCTGAAGAAACACAGCACAGCCTCATATTTACAGGAAAGATTTAAGCATTGGAAAACACCAATATATTAGGCTATGGAGACAAACTGGGATATTAAAAAGGAAATTCAGTTCCATTAAAACATTAGAGATAACAGAGCATGTTTCAGGGATTTTCTTTTGTTTTTGTTGTTTGGTACATTTTCCCTTTATTTATGCAACCCCCCCACCATCATTTTGCTTATTATGCTATTCCCCACCCCCCTCCCACTCCAGGAGATAGTAACTTTTTTTTCTTTGAGTTTATTGTCTCTGTGGTGCTTTTGTGTACATTAGTGGCAATAGATCTACTTAACTGATGAACAGCTTTGCATTTGGTGATTTTTATAATCCCATGGTTATTTATCTTTTGAACGATTGCAGTGTTTGTAATTGTGTTGAAGGATTAATTAAAAAATAAACTGACAACAAACAAGCTACACAGCAGAGATGAAACATTACAAAAATGACGGTTTATTCACTTTTTGAGAATAGAATTATGCTTAAGAATTAATCTTCAATTAAATTTATGGATTTTATTAATGGCCCTTGTTACTATTTTTCTAATATTTGCTGATACAGCATCAGTTGCTGCTAACAATCTATGGTAGGGCTGTAATAAACAAGACTGCAAAAATCCCCATCGGACTATTTCTCCAAGCAGTTAAGTACACATTCAGCTTTGGCCACCAGAAATTCATTATATATCTATATCTATATCTATATCATAGAATCCTAGGGTTGGAAGGGGCCTGCAAGACCATCGAGTCCAACCCCTTGCTCAATGGAGGAAGCCTGATTCCCAGGCAGTCTCCCATCCAAGTACTAGCCAGGGCTGACCCCGCTTAGCTTCTGAGATCAGACAAGATGGGGCACATCCAGCCCATCCCCAACTTCTATATATGAAAGATAGAAAGACTAACAACAGAGTATTAAAATATATTTTAAGCTAAATGTTTCAGCTTCTGCCATCATCAGTAGCTATACATATATGTATGTATGTATGTATGTATGTATATGGGCCGCGGTGGCTTAGTGGTTAAGACACTGAACTGCAGACCGGAAGGTCGGCAGGACAGCAGTTCGAAACCTGAGTGCTGTGTGACCGAGTGAGCTCCTGTCTTCAGTCCCAGCTTCTGCCAGCCTAGCAGTTCGAAAGCAAGAAATTGCAAGTAGATAAATAGGTACTGCCTCGGCGGGAAAGGTAACAGCGTTCCGTGCACCTCGGTGTTCAGTCATGCCAGCCACATGGCCACGGAAGCGTCTTCGGACAGCGCTGGCTCTTCGGCTTAGAAATGGAGATGAGCACCACACCCTAGAGTTGGACACGACTGGTTGGGGACACCTTTACCTTTTTTTTTATATACACACATACATACATACATACATATATATGTATATATATGATAGTAAAATTATCATTGTGCAAATAGCCTTAAACGGTTCCCAAACTGGTAGTGAATAACAAAGGCAAGAGTGACATTTCACATGCTGTGAACTGGCTGCGTTTGGAGGTCGTGGGGGGCATATGACGTCCTGCAGCCTCCCTGAAGCTTTTTGTGGAAAAAACGGATTTCCTGAGACTGCTTAAAGTCCGATTCTTTTCCTTATGTCGAGTTCTCCGCACTGTAGTTGTTGTGTCCCCCAACCACCGCATTTAGCTCGGGTATGCTAGCCCTGCCCATGGGTGTGTCTTTCACCACAACCCTGGTCAAGGGGTGTTTCCCATCCCTGTGTTTCCGGTCCCTGTCCTTCCCAGCAGAAACATATGTGTGTCTGCTCAGAAGTAACTCCTGCTGTGGTCAATGAGGCCTGTTCCCAAAATGTGCACTCCCAAAGTTACTGTGATTTCCATGCATCAAAATAATGCATTTAGGGGCCTTAATGTCGAAGCTGTGTGTCTTTGATGTTTGCTTCCTTGCTTTTCCTTGCAGGTAATTAATTTGCAGCTTTGATCCTTTGGAGCATTGGGAGCTTCAGGGGAGAGGACAAAAGGGATTAGAAAGGGGGCTGATTGGAGCCACAGTGCTTCAAGTATTCAGAAGGTTAACTTCCATCATTCGCAGCATTGGGAGCTTCAGAGGAGGCTGCAGCTGTGTTTCTGGAATGTTTGTTTTATCAGCTGTAAGGAAGGAGGGGGGGAGCCTCTCTCATTGGTTGATCAGCCCCTGCCAGTCTGATGACGTTCACTTCAACCCCCCCACCTCACCCAGAAGTATGTTCCTGTGAAGTGACTTAGAATGGTGTGATGCACTTGTTCGTGAAGCCCTGAGCAGACCAAAGCCAGTTCTTTGAAAAATGTGGGTAAGCCACCATTTGCTTCTCCTTCTGTTGCTGTGGAGACACCCCCCTAGGCTCTTCAGTGATCCAAGTTGTTTCCTTCCAATGACATTTATTTCCACCTGTTAGAATCAGTAAAAGTATGAGATGTGTATTTCTCAAATGCAATTGAAAACTAGGGCTTTTGATCCAAGGAAGAGGACTGCAGCCTGCTATGCAGATTTCATCCTTAGGGGACAAATCTGTGAGTTTTGCTTTCTTCCACATTCAAATTTTTTAAATCTGATGTTCTTTCCATCCCAGATATGAAAACATTGCAATTTGGGGTAAATTCTTATTAAAAATGAACTGAAATTCTCACCCATCTGCACTGGCCAAATTCAAGAGATACTGCTAGTCCCAGCATGGAGAGAGGACCAGCTTGTATAGGTCTGCCATATACAGTAGCTGTTAAGGATAATGAGCCCATCAAAATAAGAGGTGGTGATCCTAATGCAGCACTGATATGGTTGCATACACAGGGATTCATACTAGAGCAGTGCACAAATGGTCTCTCAAAATTCTCCAGCCTATTTGTGGGCAGAGAAATGGGGGGGGGGGCAATTTCACTGAATTTCTGTTGGGGAGGAGAAATTCTCCAAAAGTTCCTCACAGATAGGGCTCACTATTGGCAGGGGTCGTGGCACAGGTTCTTTCTTTTTTCCTAAGGGTTTTTGGTTTATTTCACTGCTTCCGTAGGTGGCAACAGCATCAATTTTGTTGAGGCTTCCACTTTTTGAGGCAGGATGTTGAATTTCTTTTGGTTTTTGAGCATACCTAATCACTGCGAGGTGGCTGAGGGTGCTGTGTGTGTTTTCTCTCTCTATTACACATCTGTCCATTGCTCTGCCCCATGGGAGGAATTGCCTCATGAGGTCTTCCTCTAACTGAATGGCTCTAACTGAAGTGCAGGAAGCCAAGGAGGCTACAGGCTGCTACAGAGATTATTGTACAATAACAGACAGGACACTCATGCACACTCCTCAGCCACCTCATGAGTAAGGTAAGCACAAGAACCCCAAACCCAACCCATGAGAATATCTCTGAAATTTCTCCTCCTTTCAATTTCTTTTCAAAAGCAATTTCTTTTCTATTAAATTGAATGAGAATGGGTGAAAAAAAAATGTGGGAGAAATTTTCAGCACAGACTAATTCAAAACCAAACTTTTACAAGCTAAGCACTCAAAGTCCTGGGCCTGGATAGGTGAATCTGTCAGTTTTGGTTTCTCCAACATTTGGTTTTTTTGTTGGTTGGTTGGTTTGTTCTTTCTACATTGAATATGGAGAAATCTGTGAACTTTGGTAAATCCTTATCAAAAATGAACTGAAACAAAATTCTCACCCATCCTTATTTGTCCCCAGCTGTGCTGCTGAAGAGGGACATAGGTGGCTTCCTCCTATCCAGTCACTGGATTTGTCCATCCAGCCCTGTATTGTCTCCTGACCTAAGGTCAGGTGTTTCCCATCACCTGCTACCCAGCCCTTCTAACTGGAATTACTTGGGATTGATCCTCAGGCCTTCTGCATTCAAAGCATGTGATCTAGCTCTGAGCTGGTCAGTAGAGTCAGCACTGTCTCCCCGTGGAGGCCGGTGGCTCTGATTTCGGCAGGGCTGTGATTCCATTCTGGGTTTCAGTCAGAACTAGCTAGAACTAGCCCCCAGATGGCTCAGCACCATTCTGGCTGGTTCTGACTGAAACTCAGAATGGATGCATAGCCCCACCAAATTCAGAGTAGCTGGCCTCCACTACTGTCTCCATTGGCTTGCATAAAGAGAAAGTAAAGGCTCTGAAGCTGCATAGACTGAGGCAGCTGTCAAAGCCCCACAGTGTACCTTGAGAGCAATCCCTCCTCAAACTGACAACACTGATCACAAACTGCTCTGAAGACACGCATTCGGGCTTTAGCAGCTGCCCTCGATACCCAAGGAAGTTCCAACGTGGGACTGAAGCTCTGAGGACTGTTTCAGGGAATACTGGCTTTGCTTCCAAAGAAGGCTGGATATCTGCTTCGAAGGAATCTGAACCCACTTTGGTTCAGTATTTGGGCTCCACCTGAAGTGGTGGCACCCACCACATGCTTTGCATGCAGAAGGTTCCATGATCAATGCTCCAGCATTTGCAGGCAGAGATGGGAAAAGCTCTTGCCTGAAACCCTGGCGAGCCACTCCTAGTCAGTGTAGGCCAGGTATGCAATAAGTGCAGGCCACCAGAGGCCCCCAAAGCCTTTTGTTAGCCTCTCTGACCCCCAGGATCTACTGCTGCTATAAAAAAGGAGGTGGAAAGGAATACACTTGCTCTAGGAACGGGCTCTATGGTTCCTGCCACAGAAACCTTATTCTTAGAGTGCTCCTGGACCATCCAATGAAGCAGTGTTTCGAGGTTCTTGCTGAGGATAGGATAGGATGCTCTGGGGTCACTCTAGGAATGAGGTTTCTATGGCAGGAACTGTAGAGCCTATTCCTAGATCATTCCCCCCCCCCCCCCGTTTTGGCTTTTTGGTAATCAGGTTGGATTGGCCGGGTTGAGGAGGGGGCTTCAGCACTTTGGTGCTACAACATGGAACCAATGGTGTTGCTACAGCACCAAACTCAGTTGCTGCCGGGGTGTGTGTGAGTTGTGTGTGTGAGTGTGTGTGTGAGAGAGAGTGGTGTGTTGTGTGGTGTGTGAATGATTTGAGAATATGTGTGGTTGTGAATGCGTGTGAATGGGGTGTGTGCGCGCATGCACATCTGTGTGTGGCCCCAGGAGACACCTGATGTAGCCCTTGGGGCCAAAAAGGTTGCCCATGGTGAAAGCATTCTGACTTGGGTGGTTCGATGGTCTGACTCAGTGTAAAGCAGCTTCATATGTTCCTAATATGAGCTCTCCCTGGTGTTATTTCTCAATCAGCCTTTTATGTTGTAAGAGGCTACAGTGAACCTCTAGACCTCGGAGTCAAATTGTACTGGCAACTCACTTCTCCAAGCAACAGAGAATGACACAATAGTACAGTGCGGCCTTTATGTGTTCCATGACAACTTGTAGTGACTATCGGTAAAGTTGAATTAATTCTGTCAGTGTTCCTTCAATCTTTCCCACCTCTATCCGCCCCCCCCCCAACTTAAAGCTGCTCTTGTTTCTCTTGGAAGTAATGAAACCCCCCCACCCCCCTAGACATTGTCAATCTAAGTTGCTTTCCCCCTTTAATTCCAAAGTAATACACAATGTCCTCCTTGAATACGGTGACCTTCCCTCCCTTTTGCCTGCAAGAAGCATTTGTTAAGAAGATAGCAAGAACCCACCTCATGCCAGTGAACCCATTGTTTGCAGACTTGCTCTCTTGCTATGTGTATGGGGTGGGGGTGGGGAGAGCTGTGAACTCTCACCTGAACGGGAACTTGACTGACAGCAGTTGGAGGGGGAGAAAGTCCAGAGAGTGAGATAACACATGGAAGAATGTTAGAAAGCTATTCAGCAAACACTGCGGTTGGACAATATCCATTCCTTTGAAGAGTTCTAAGGAAGTCCTATAAAAATGGATGGAGTTTGACAGAGGCTACATTTAGGGTGGACATCCACCAGTGTTGACCTGCCAAGACTACCTTCTAGGTATAGGACCTAGTAGAGGTGTAATAAACCTCCTGTTTTTGCTGTCATCCTGGCCGACCAGGATGACAGCACTGCTTGGGAGGTGTGGTGCACCACAGGTTGTACAGGGCTGATTTAGGGGGTTGCTTCCTTTAAAAATAAATAAATAAATCACATACTGGATAGAAATTATGAAGGAAAAAAAAAAGGAAATATTCCAGATGTGTGAGGGGCCATGAGGGCTAGAATACATATGCACTTGTCAATAATATTTATGGCAGGGAGACTGAGGCGTACCCAAACTGCATAAAACAAGCTCTTTTTTGGTCCAGAAAAAAACCAAAATCTGACAATAACAGTCAATCATGTGGCTTATGCATGACAGCAGACTACAAAGATAAACCATGTGGAGTATATTTTATTAGTTTCCCATAATTGTATATAGCAGCACCTAATGGAAATGTGCATTCCACAGACATCCAATGTAAATCTCTCTCTTGTTGTCCTGTTCCATCATTTTCATTCCTTAGGGTTTGGTTCATAGAATCATAGAATAGTAGGGTTGGAAGGGGCCTATAAGACCATTGAGTCCAACCCCCTGCTCAGTGCAGGAATCCAAGTCAAAGCATGCTGTCCAGCCTCGTCTTGAATGCCTCCAGTGTGGGAGAGCCCACTACCTCCTTAGGTCATTGGTTCCATTGTCATATTGCTCTAACAATATGCTTATTTTGATTAAATATGTGGATGATTATGATCTTATATTTATACCCCATTCTTCCTCCAAAGAACTCTCACCAACATGTGCCTAAGATGACATGCATGGATAAGGTGGTGTAAACCAGGTGGGCCCAGATACATCTATCAAAATTCCTGGTCATGGTTGCTGGAGATCATGCTGTTGTGGGTGTTGAAATCAGTGCTATGTCAGCTTGCTTGTGAATAAAGAGTCCTGGAGACTACTGGAGTTTTAGTTATAGCTTAATTGCAACCCAGCCAATATGGCTCGATGAGAGGCATGTATGGGTGAGGACAGGGGAGGCTGGTGGCTCTGATTTTTGGTGAGGCTGTGAATCAATTCTGGGTTGCAGTCAGAACTGGCCAGAACTCTAAAGGCTCTAGACGTGGACTGTAAACTGTGTAAGCTTTTGCCATAACAGATGTGTTAGCCTTTAAGGAGCAACATTGTGGGCATTGCTGCAATGTCTACTTCTCTGGAAATGACAAAGCCAGCAGAGGCTGGTGGCTCTGATTTTGGTGGGGCTGTACATCTATTCTGGGTTTCAGTCAGAACTGGCCAGAACCCTAAAGAAGCTATTCAAGGGATGAATATATTTTGGGGATGTGGTTCAGCCCCTTGTATAGCTCCTTTAGAATTCTGGCTGGTTCTGATTGAAACCCAGAATGAGTACACAGCCCCACTGAAATTGGAGCCACCAGCCTTCACTGGATGAGGACCAACTGCAAAAAAGGCACATGCTATTTTGGGCGGCATTAATAGAAGCATAGCTTCCAACTCCCAGGAAGTACTAGTTCCCCTCTATTCAGCCCTGGTTAGGCCTCATCTGGAGTACTGTGTCCAGTTCTGGGCTCTACACTTTAAGAAGGGTGCAGACAAACTGGACAGGTTTCAGAGGAGGGCAACAAAGATGATCAGGGGACTGGAAACAAAGCCCTGTGAGGAGAGACTGAAAGAACTGGGCATGTTTAGCCTTGAGAAGAGAAGACTGAGGGGAGATATGCTAGTGCTCTTCAAGTACTTGAAAGGTTGTCACAGAGGGGAAGGTCAGGATCTCTTCTCGATCATCCCAGGGCCAATCTATACTATGTTTTTTTCCGCTTCCAATCATAGAATCATAGAATCATAGAATCGTAGAATAGTAGGGTTGGAAGGGGCCTACAAGGCCATCGAGTCCAACCCCCTGCTCAATGCAGGAATCCAAGTCAGAGCATCCCTGACAAATGGCTGTCCAGCCTCATCTTGAACGCCTCCAGTGTGGGAGAGCCCACCACCTCCCCAGGTAATTGGTTCCATTGTCGTATTGCTCTAACAGTCAGGGAGTTTTTCCTGATGTTCAGCTGGAATCTGGCTTCCTGTAACTAGAGCCCATTATTCCGTGTCCTGCACTCTGGGACGATCGAGAAGAGATCCTGGCCTCCTTCTCTGTGACAACCTTTCAAGTACTTGAAGAGTGCTATGATATCTCCCCTCAGTCTTCTCTTCTCAAGGCTAAACATGCCCAGTTCTTTCAGTCTCTCTTCATAGGGCTTTGTTTCCAGTCCCCTGATCATCTTTGTTGCCCTCCTCTGAACCCTCTCCAGTGTGTCTGCATCCTTCTTAAAGTGTGGTGCCCAGAACTGGACACAGTACTCCAGATGAGGCCTAACCAGTGCTGAGTAGAGGGGAACTAGTACTTCCCGGGATTTGGAAGCGATGCTTCTATGAATGCAGCCCAAAATAGCATTTGCCTTTTTTGCAGCCACATCACATTGTTGGCTCATATTCAGCTTGTGATCAACAACAGTTCCAAGATCCTTCTCGCTTGTAGTGTGGTTGAGCCACGTATCCCCCATCTTGTAACTGTGCATTTGGTTTCTGTTTCCTAGGTGCAGAACTTGGCATTTGTCCCTATTAAATGTCATTCTGTTGTTTTCTGCCCAGCGCTCCAGTCTATCCAGATCACTTTGAATTTTGTTTCTGTCTTCCAAAGTATTAGCTATCCCTCCCAATTTGGTGTCATCTGCAAATTTGATCAGCATTCCCTGCACCTCCTCCTCCAAGTCATTCATAAAAATGTTGAAGAGCACTGGGCCCAGGACTGAGCCCTGCGGTACCCCACTCGTTACCTCTCCCCAGTTGGAGAAGGTCCCATTGATAAGCACTCTTTGCGTCCGATTCTGTAGCCAACTGTGGATCCACTGGATCGTTGTTTCATCTAGCCCACTTTGAGCTAGTTTGCTCATCAGGAGATTATGGGGCACTTTGTCGAAGGTTTTGCTGAAGTCGAGGTATATGATGTCTACGGCATTCCCACGGTCCACAAGGGAGGTTACTTGATCAAAAAATGAGATCAGATTTGTCTGGCAGGACTTGTTTTTGACAAATCCATGTTGGCTTCGAGTAATCACGGCATTGTTGTCAAGGTGCTTCCAGATGGATTGCTTTATGATCTGCTCCAGAATTTTCCCAGGGATTGATGTCAGACTGACTGGTCTGTAGTTCCCAGGTTCCTCCTTTTTACCCTTTTTGAAGACAGGAACAACGTTAGCCCTCCTCCAGTCATCGGGCACTTCCCCCGTCCTCCATGATTTCTCAAAGAGAATAGACAGCGGTTCTGAGAGTTCTTCTGCCAGTTCCTTTATGACTCTAGGATGCAGTTCATCTGGCCCTGGAGATTTGAACTCATTCAAAGTAATTAGGTGTTCCTTGACCATATGCTTGTCGATCTCAAGCTGCAATCCTGCCCCTTCAGCCTGTACTTTGCCTTTGCCAGGGGGTCATAGACCCTCTTTTGGGAGAAGACTGAGCCAAAGTAGGAATTGAGCACCTCTGCCTTTTCTTTGTCTTCTGTTATCGTTTTGCCATCCTTATTTAATAGCTGAACCACCATTTCTTTCCTCTGCCTTTTACTATGCACGTAGCTGAAGAAAGCCTTTTTGTTGTTTTTAACATCCCTTGCTAACCTCAGCTCATTCTCAGCTTTAGCCTTTCTGACGCCATCCCTGCAATTCTGTGCTATCTGCCTGTACTCTTCCTTTGTTACTTGGCCTTCTTTCCACTTCCTATATGTGTCCTTTTTTGTTTTCAGGTCATCCCTAAGCTTTTTGTGAAGCCACATTGGCTTCTTCTGTTGTCTTCCACCTTTTCTTCTTGTTGGAATTGCTTGTGATTGTGCCTTGAAAATTTCCTTTTTTAAAAGCTCCCACCCATCTTGGACTCCTTTTCTTGCTAGCATCGCTTGCCATGGGACCTTACTGATCATTGTTCTGAGTTTATGAAAATCAGCTTTCCTAAAATCCAGGGTACACATTTGACTACACTTGGCTTTTGCTTCCCTTAGAACCAAGAACTCAAGTACAACATGGTCGCTTTTCCCCAGAGTTCCTGTAACTGCTACTTTATCCACTAAGTCATCTCTGTTGGTTAGGATCACGTCAAGGATAGCCGATCCTCTAGTTCCTTCCTCTACTTTCTGTAGGAGGAAGTTATCCGCCACACAAGTCAGGAATTTCCTGGAGGGGCCATGTTTTGCAGAATTTGTCTCCCAACAAATATCGGGGAAATTGAAGTCCCCCATTACTACTACATCATGCTTCCTTAAAACATTGGCTATTTGCTTTTCAAAAGTTTCATCCTCGTCTTCTCCTTGGTTGGGTGGCCGGTAGTAGACTCCGACCACCAGGTTCCTTTTATTCTTTGCTCCATTTATTTCAACCCAGATGCTCTCAATGGGGCTACCAAGCTCATCCTCCTGTATTTCTGTGCAGAGATATGTATTTTTCACATACAGTGCAACCCCACCTCCCTTTCTGTTCCTCCTGCTCTTTTTGAACAAGTTATATCCTTCAATTGCTGTATTCCAGTCATGAGAGTCATCCCACCAAGTCTCAGTTATACCTATCAGGTCATAATTTCCCTCTTGTATTAAGAGTTCAAGTTCGTTCTGTTTGTTTCCCATACTCTGGGCATTAGTATATAGACATTGAAGACCATGTGCTTCATAGTCTGGCTTTCTTCCTACATGTGTCTGAAGACTATTACTGGGCGCTATCAGAGCTGTTCTCTGCATTGCAGTGCATGCGCCTATGTCCATTGTTACCCCCAACATTACATCTCCCTTCCCCGTAGGATTCAGTTTAAAGGCCTCCTGATGAAGTTCTTCATGCTGTGGCCAAACACATTCTTCCCAGCCTTTGTGAGGTGCAACTCGTCCCTTGCCAACAGCCCATCTTCCAGGAAGTATAGCCCGTGGTCCCAGAATCCAAATCTCTCTTGTTGCATCACCTTCATAGCCAGTCATTCACCCGGAGTATTTTTCGTTCCCTTTTTATCCCTCTTCTAGCTACTGGAAGGATGGATGAGAAAACTATCTGGGCCCCAAAGTTCTTGAGTTTCCTTCCCAAAGCTTCAAAGTCTGACGTGATCTCTTCGTAGCTCCACTTGGCAGTATCATTTGTTCCCACATGGATGAGAAGAAAGGGATACTTGTCAGTGGGCTTTATGAGCGCAGGCAACCTTTCAGTCACGTCTCTAATCCGTCCTCCCGGGAGACAACATACCTGGCGAGTCCATGGGTCTTTGCGACATACTTGGGTCTTGATCCCATGCAGCAAGGAGTCTCCCACTACTACCACTCTTCTCTTCTTCTTCTTGTAGGCCTGGGTTTCATCGCCTCTGTTTGACTGACCTTTAGCCTCTTGCTCACTCTCATGCAGGTTCCCCTGTGATTCTTCCTTTGCAGGCTGTCCTCCAGTCTCATCCGCAAGTACCTGGAATCGGTTCCACAGCTCCACTGCTTCCACTGGTGCAGAGTGGCGTCTAGTTCTTCTTCTCCTAACTGTCACCTTTTTCCAAGGAGTATCCTCCATTTTTCTTCACCTCAGCATTTCCCACTGCCTCATCTTGCTGTTGCTCTTCAAGCTTCTGGTCTGCCCTTTGCTGCTGTAGTTCCCCCATTCTGTCCAAGAACTCTTCGTGTTCTCTTATTCCCCGGAGGGTCGACAGTCGCCGCTCCAGTCCACTTACTTTTTCCTCCAGCAGCGAGATCAACTTGCACTTGTTGCAGGTGTAGGCCATGTTGTTCTCAGGCAAGAAAACAAACATTGCACACACCTTGCAGGTCACCACCACTGGAAAGTCTTGTCCTTCCATAGCCTCTTTTCCCTTTTTGTGTCTAGCTTTGTGATTGTTCTAGACTAGCCTGTGCCTGCTCCTCTACTCAGTAGAGGTTAAAAGCAGAGTCCCACTGGTGTGAAAGTGTGTGTTACAAGACAAATAAATGGAAAAAAGTTAGTTAAAATAAAAAATAAAAATAATTAAAAAAAATGTTAGGGGCCTCCCCCTTGACCTCCCCTGCCAAACTCCCCTGGCCAACTCCTGTTTGCTCCCCCGTTCACTCACTGTGTTCGCTCGCTCTCTGGGAGCTTGCCTGCTTCTGTAGTCCCTGGACCAGCTGGAGCAGCTTGCTCTGCTCTGCTCTGCTCAGCTGGGAGGCGGGAAACAGACTGAAGCTTCCCGCCCAGTCAGCTGCTGGGAGTACTCAGGCCACACCCCTCCAATTCAGTTGGAGCTCTCAGAAGCACCTGGTGAGCTCACAGCCAATCAGAAGGATAAAGGGCAGCCCCCTGGGCTTCCTGCAACCCACTTACCTCTTAGCCTCTGTCTCCTTTGTCTCTTCAACCACTGCAACTCCCCTGGCCAACTCCTGTTTGCTCCCCCTGTTTGCTCACTCTGGTCGCTCGCTCTCTGGGAGCTTGCCTGCTTCTGTAGTCCCTGGACCAGCTGGAGCAGCTTGCTCTGCTCTGCTCTGCTCAGCTGGGAGGTGGGAAACAGGAAGCAGGAAACAATGAGGTTTCACTGCCCATCTTTCACACTACACAGTACCTGCCTCAAATTGGAACCGAATTTCCCACTTCCGTGCTCCCGCTTTCAATACCCTGATATCCCGGTATTTCCCCTTAATGTGCTCTGTTTTTCTGCATTTGTTACCATATCTGGTCATAGTCCCTTCCCACGCCTGTCCATATATGGCAGTGTTTGTATTTCCCTCCTGTCCAATCAGCTCTCAATGGCCCCATGTTATCTTCTGGCTACTGATTGCATAGCTTCCTCAGCACTCAATGTTTCCTCAGCAACAAGCAAAGGGCTGGAAGTACGCGTGCTTGTTTGATCTTGGAAGCTCAGCAGGGTAGGCCCCAGTCAGTACTTGGATGGGAGACTAGGGATGTCAAAGAATTATGCCACGGACTCCAGTGAGGCCGGATTCTTTAGAATCCAGCCCCCCGGAATCCATGGCAGAACGGCCTCCCCCCTGCCACCCTGCGGAATCCCACCAGTACGGAGCTTACCTGGTGGCGGATGTGGCAGTGGCAGCAGCTCTGGCCAACCTTTACTGTGATAGGCTACATAAATACTTATGTAGCCTATTACGGCAAAGAGCAGGGGTGCAAATGGCATAGCGGCTGCCATTTGCGTCCCTGCTCTTTGCCATGATAGGCTACGTAAATACTTACATAGCCTATCACGGCTGACTGCAAGCACGCAAATGGCGGCTGCTACGGCAGCCGCCATTTGTGGCTGCAGCAGCCCGGTGGCTCCGTGGAGCAGCTGCGGAGCGGAGCTGGTTGAGGAGGATTCTGGGGGGAGGGACAGAGAGCCTCCCCCCCACCGCTGATGCCCTGGAATGGATGGGTGAGTAGGATTTGTACATCCCTACGGGAGACCGCCTGGGAATCTGCATTGACCAGGGGGTTGTTCTATCCCTTCAAATGAGACTACGTTTTACCCCTTTCTATCCCCCGCTTTGGCTTTTTTAAAAAAAAAATTAAGGCATTATCTTCAAATCTTCAAAGAAGGGAATCTTCAAAGAATCGTCGCTTCTCTGATTGCTCTGCAAACTTCCTGATTGCTCTGCAAACTTGCCTGGGCAAGCCCAGGCAAGCGTAAATGTTTTCACAGTCCCATCCATGCTCGCTGCACAGAAAGAAAAACACACACATATCCAGACAGACAGTCTTCAGTGTCCACGGACTAACATTGATAAAAATGTCCGTGGACAATTTTAACATCACCTCAGGAGCGGGGGACAAACACAGGGCGGTCTTCCAAGACGCAAAGCTTCGAAGATGCTAGCAGCCCCCCCCCCAGTGCGAGTGCTGGGTGCTGTCCCTGCTGCCCCTCTTCCTCTGGCTGGCTGTCAAGGGCTGGCGCTGGGAAAAGAGCATCAGCAGACACCCCCCACGCTCTCGCCTTGGCCTCCAGCAGGTGCAGAGGGAGAAGAGGATAGGTGCCTCCTTCTTCCCTCCATCCCCACCAGCTACAGCGGCGGCGGTGGCAAGGGACAAGTTGGTCGTTTTCCCTAAGGCCAGGAAAATATGCGGAAAATGACCAGCCTCTCCCATGCCACTGGTGCTGTAGCAATGATGGGGGGAGGATGAGAGGCGCTGCCTTTTTCCCCTCTTCTTGCTAAGGGAACTGGTGTGCAAGGGCAGAGCAGAGTGGTAAATTCTCACAGCGCTTTGAGCCCCAACAGGATGCTCGCACAATCCTTACACACACACAGGGATAGAGGAAGAGAGGGACAGTGGGCAGGGTATCAGCAGAAACAGGAAGAGTTTCTGCTCCTTCAATGAGAGCTGCCATCTTTAAGAGCAGGAAAACAGCACAGCGCTCAAGTGTGAACTTTGCTTGTGCATTCGATGAAGTACTGACTGCAATGGGGAAACAGGGTGAGTCACGTTTTAATGCAATGGCATTTACCTCATCAGTCTACCGAATTCGACGTGCTAGCAGACGCAGTGTAGATCAGCCCCCAGAGTGCAGGGCATGGAATAATGGGCTCAAGTTACAGGAAGCCAGATTCTGGCTGAACATCAGGAAAAACTTCCTGACCATTAGAGCACTACGACAATGGAACCACTTACCTAGGGAGGTAGTAGGCTCCCCTACACTGCAGGCATTCAAGATGAAGCTGGACAGCCATGTGACAGGGATGCTTTGACTTAGATCCCTGCATTTAGCAGGGGGTTGGACTCAATGGTCTGATAGGCCCCTTCCAACCCTACTATTCTATGATTCAACTGTGAGCCCCTGGGTGGCACAACTGTGGCAAATGAACATGGAGGAAACCTCTAACATGAACAGGCAGAAAGCATAAGAAGGGACAGTCCTGGAGCTCCTATATTCAGTGTTGATTAGATGGTGTCATTTTTAAGAATGGGTGAGATATTATTTTTTAACAGATTTATCCAATCTGCACCTCCCAGACCGAATGCAGAAATGGCCACAATTTGCGGGAGGAAATCCATATATTACTGCACTTGTGATGCATTAAGCAAAAGAAAAGAAAAAAGAATCCTACACACACTTACCTGGGAGTAAGCCCTATTGAACATAATGGGCTTTATTTTTCAGTAGATAGGTAAAAAGCACTTTAAGTGGGGTACATTTTTTGCTTTTTCCCTTTCTGGTAGTTGGAGAACTGAACTAGCTGGAATTCTAGTTGTCGGTCATTCCATGTGCATGTGTTTCATTATAACACAAAAATGCTTCATTATATGATGAAAGAGTGGCTGTGCCCATGCAAATTTGATTTATACTCCTAAGGGACCCTGCTACAAATTGACCTATAGTGAACAGAACTGCAGATTGCTATATACCGAGTGTAAATGTTGGCTACTGCGGTACGACCCTGATATAACCTTGCACAGCTAGTCTATTAAAAAATAAGAAAGAAATCAAGAAATAGCAGAAAACCATCAGCCAAACACATGCCTGAGCTTCTGTTCCTTCTTAAGGCTCTGATTTCCCCCTACACTTGTGACAATACTATTAGTATAACCAGCTGCTGTTAAAATGACAAGTGGACGTTGTTCTACTGAAGAAAATATTTCAAGTAAATCACTGTACTGTTATTTAAAAAACAAAAATTAAAAAAAAATAAAAGCCAGTTTTGGAGTTGGAGACTACAGCAACATCAACATGATTGATTAATGAGCTGTTTTACTGGTGATGCAAATAATCTGCAATGTCATAAGACCCATATGTTGTAGATTAGAGAAGTATTAAACTTACCTTGATGCCAAGTGGAAAATTTAAAGTATCCTTCTGGTAAAATATATCATTCATCTTGGTAAAAATATGACATGCTGGCATTGCTATTATTTATGCTTTTGACAAATTGCATGCCATGTTTACTTAGTTCTTGTATCCAATCAAAATCTGTTCCCCCCGCCCCGATTTTTATTTTTTATTTATTGATGTTTACATTAGTACATGTTACAGATGTTGTCCATCGACCCACTGACTCCTCTTCTCTGTCTGCATTGGCGCTAAGCTGAGTGCAAAGTTACAGCAATGCACGTGGACGCTGCCTGCTTTCAGAGGTCCCTCGTATTGACCCAGCTTGTTCGCTCTTCAGCAGCCCTGGGCATGAAGGCTACTCCTGCTTGGAGGTGCGGGAACCTGAGTGTATGGACCCTGGGGAAAAGAAGAACAGCTGCTTCTATATATTTATTTATTATCAGCAGTTATGTAACACCTCATCTTCTAAAAAGACATCAAGGTGGTGTGTGTGTGTGTGTGTGTGTGTGTGTGTGTGAGAGAGAGAGAGAGAGAGAGAGAGAAAGAAAGAAAGAAAGAGAGGGAGAGTTTAGGACTAGCTGGTGGCAACTCTTCATAGAAAGCCTCTGAAAGGTATGCTTCTAGGCAGCTGGAAAAGAGGGAAGCTGGTTTGTAGCAAGCCATATCTTCGTTGTGTTTTTGGGGGGTGTTTTTGGACAGATAAATATGCTGTTGTTGTTACATTTGCCCCATCCCCCTCTATTCTTGCCTCTCTCTCCATCCTTTGGGCTCTGAATTGCTCCCCACTCTCAATCCTCTTGCTACCTAACATCCTATTTCTGGCAATTTTGCCCTTTTCTTTGCCTCACATTCCTTCCACACTGGCTCTGTCTTTGCTTTTTCCTCCTTTCTCCTGTGCTTGCTCTATGCTAGGGACCAGCTTGCCTCAGTTGCTGCAATATGTTCCATGAGGTTCATGCTGTGGTCCACTTCTTTACTTTCCTAGCTCTTCCTTCTCGCACGCTTCTTTGTCTCCCAACCTGACACCTCTGTAAAAAGTGGCATATACATTTGAGAACTAAATAAATAACTAATAAAATTCTCTCTCTCCTCAAGCCCAGCCCCCTTGTACAGGTTTCTTATATCTCAGGCCAGTGAACCTCAACATTCCTCAAAGGGGTCTCTTTCTCACGGCCACTCTTGTATAGTGTCTCAGCATGTTCCATGGCAGTCTCCTGCCTTCTGATGAAGTCACTTTTGGGTGTTGCCTCCTGTCCTCCTGCCGGAATGCTATCTCCTCCTTGTTGTCGTCAGCCAGGTGTTCTCTTTTACAGAGGACAGTTCTCTATTTGAAGGGGTGCAAGAGAGAGCTGTTGTCTATTTTGAAAGCATCCTCTATTTAAAGGGCTGTCCAGTCCAAGTCTGCTATAAAGATAAAGAACCATCAGAAGGAAGAGCTGGGCCTTGAAGATGCCCATCAACAGCACCTAGACAGCAGTCTGCGCAAGGCACACAGGTCACCTGGTCACAGTCCTCCACAGTATGGTGAGATGGATTGTATTTCTATTTAAATTATAATAATTATTTCTACATTTGCATCTTTGCATCTAAAAAGGACAGGCAAATTTTATGGAAATCAGTATCCTCTGTTTAGGTGATGTCCTACTGGAAATGCATGTTGGAATTTATGTTGGAAATTCACAAGTGGCTACCCGAACAGTTATGGAACCCACCAAACCCCCATCAAAAGTCATGAGATCCACCAAGCCCAGGCTACAGGGTGGACAACATAGCAGATAATGGTCATGCATAGTTTTGGGCATTTGAACCAGTCCAAGGGCTAATAGGAAACAGAACGGTGAGAAAACGTGTTTCATTTATCATGTCCAGTGGGGATCGCCCCATAATTTCACAAGGTACAATGATTCTGGAAAATTGTTCCATTTGATAAGATGGCTAGAAAACTAGGAATTTCCAAGACATGGTGACTTACAATCATACATGAGGATACAATTTCAAAAGATTACTTTGGCGTATGTGTATACATACATACATACATACATACATACATATAAACCCCTGAAGGGAATAATTATCCCAACAGTGGCTGTGTGAGTCACCACTGAGTGTCATTCCTCAAACTAGCTGCTCCAATGTTTCAGACTCAGGACAGCTCTGCCATACATTTATGAAATTAATTGCATCTAGATTAACGTGGTAGATAACTGCCTTATCCTGGGCTCCCGTTTTTTGATCGACGTATTCAGAGGAGAAACACTGACCTAAAAAGTAGAACTGTCTCCGTGGAACAAAACATCACCCTCTGCTTTCCTTATTGTGCAATCCTATACATGTCTACTCAAAAGTAAGTCCCACTGAGTTCAATGGGGCTTATTCCCAGTTAAGTGGGTATAGGATTGCAGCTGTAAGGATACTATCAGAGAAGCAACTCAGGGAGTTTTCCCTATCTCTCAAGGTAGATTTGCAGCAGCTTAAACACCCCCCACTGCCCAAAGTATGTATCTTTCTTAGATTACAGGGTGATCATGTCAAAACACCAGACATTGACAATTGGAAATGACTATGTAAATTTACTCAGGATCTGATTAAAATACGTATTTTTGAGGAAGCAATTAAAAAACCCACCAGCCCTTAGTGGTTGCTGAAGAAGCAATACCTACAAATCTGCACAAAATGCTATAAAAAGCTCATTACACATCCAATCTGTCTTTGTGTCAGCATTGAGTGCTCTGCCATAGGCATCCTGTAAATTCACACTTATAAAATATTTGTTTATAACTGCTGCAGAGAGATGGGTACCGCCTAAGCTTTCTTTCTTTCTTTCTTTCTTTCTTTTTCTTTCTTTCTTTCTTTCTTTCTTTCTTTCTTTCTTTCTTTCTCAGCACCCCAGATTTTGATTTTGTTCTAGGTTCCCCCGTCCCCATGAGTGTCTGGCGACCTTGAATTTGGTGAAAGAAAAGGAATATTAAAAAAAAAAAAATCAGAGAAGCATTTGTGTTACCACTTTCTTGCTATACCACTTTCTTAACCTTCCAAACATTGCATCTTAGTACCTCTTATCATTACAAAATGTTTGAGGGGGGAACCTGCCAAAGTTAAACACTTTTAATTCCTATTGACTTCAGTTGGAGAATTAAACACGTACTTAAGTTTGTTTCTCTTATTGAAATCTGTGGGGCTTTAAAGTGCCTAACTTTGACTGGATTGTACACATCAGTATCTTCAACTAAAACAGGCACACTATGGCAGTGACAATTTCAATCTGGGACTATTAAACTGGTTCCAAGAATGTTGTGAGGCAGGACTGTTATTTTCCCTGCTCTTTCCTACCCAGGTCTATCCTTATTCTGTGCTGGTGAACTCTTGACTGGTGAAGAGAAATGTGGCAGCACCCACATCCAGAGTGGTGGAGGGAACCAGTTGTACCCTGATTCCATTGCTTGGACCAAGGGTGGGGTATGTGTGGCCCTCTAAATATTGGTAGACTGCAATTCCCATAAGCCCTAGGCAGCATAGCCAATGGTGAGGGATGATGGGAAGTTGTAGTCCAACTACATCTGGAGAGCCACACATTCCCCATCCCTGGGCTGGACTCTTAATCACTGTGGACATTTGAAGCAACAAGAGATGAACTATGGAATGCTTCCAGCAGCTCTGGTTTGAACTGGGCATTACTTTCTCCAAAGAAGAGACCTTGCATCTCACTACTTCAGTTGTGACCCAGAAGCTTGGGGAGAGGATTCCTTTGAATGTTCAAAATGGCTCCAAGTTGCAACATCTCATAAATCTGGGCTGTTAAGTTAGCCAAGTGAAAATAAATCACATTTTGAATTTCAAGGAGCAAATACTCACACAGATAGCTTAAAAAAACAAAACAAAACCAGGCAACAGAGCATTATAGCAAAACATCAGCAATTTATGTTAGGAAATCACTCGAAAAACATTTTGCAATCTGCCCATGGTTGGGAAGAGAAAAAAGCCATTGAATAAATTATAAATTATGAATTATTTTCCAGACAATATTATCTGCCTACAGTGCAAAGAGGACACGGAGACCTGCCCATTTTTACACTTGGCCACTTTTGTAAAAAATAAAATAAAAAATTGGGAAGGATAATAATTTGAGGAGTCCATTTACTGAATTGGTTCCAAGTTTTTAATCAAACCAGTAGGAAGGACCTTCTGTGATGACCTAAATGCCATCTGTAAACTTAAAGGTTACTTAAAAGGAGCAGTCAATTTCAGGACTTGTCTTTTACAGTCTGATGACCAAACCATATAATCTACTACCTGACTTTTATGCCAGTTTCTATATTAAATGTTTGCTTCAGTGGCTTTTCACACTCTCTCACACCCTTTGATGTCCATATTGCAAATGTCTCTATTTTTTTGCTTTAAATATGTCAAAACTCTCCTTAGTGTCTCCTTCAATCATTCCATCTCACAAACATTGCCTCTTTTGCAAACAATGACTGATTTATGGTTTTCTATTGCCATGCATTTTGTAGCTTGCTTTAATCACACCTTCCTACGTACCTGTGGGTGTAGAAATGCTTCAAGATTTTGCTAATACATATTGCTACATTTACAACACTCAGATTCCTGAAATATCTGCAATTAAGGATCAACCTGCTTCTAGGGACATGAGGAGAATGAAGTATGTGTATGTGTGCTTGTGTGTGCGTGCGTGCATGGGAAAAAGAGAGAGAGAGAATGAGAGAGCAGACATGGGGAACGTGTGCAGAGAATTTTCCAGAATATATTAATGAGGCCAGTAGACAACACTTTGGAATAGGCAAACAATTACCTCCTGAGGATCACACTGCGAAGAAGCAGAAATGATGTGTTGGATGCTCAGCTTCTCCATTACACAATCAAATCAAATGCAGAAATGCTTTTGTATTGTTCAAAGAATGGTTAGCTAAGAAATTATTAAGGTACAGAGCAATCCTATACACATCTGCTCAGAAATAAGTTCCATTGAATCTGATGGAGCTTACTCCCAGGTAAGTGTATATAGGATTGCAACCATAATGGAGTATAGATATATCTCACAATGTAATCTTATGCATATTTACCTGGATGGAAGTCTCACTGGGTTCAGTGGGGTGTACTCACAAGTAAAGAAGCATAGGATTGTAGCCTAAGAGATGGTGGACAGGAAATACAATTTTTTAGTGGCTCCCATTTATCTCTTTTATGAAAAATAGGTAAAATTTGGATATCAATGAAGAGTTTTTCTTTGTTATGATTTGTTTATTTCCATTTTTCTTACTGAGATTTTTTTCATAAATTACATATTTCACTTTGTACATGAAAATATAATTGAACGGTGCAAGTCATAGAATCATAGAATCATATAATCATAGAATAGTAGGGTGTTGGAAGGGGCCTATCAGACCATCAAGTCCAATCCCCTGGCCAATGCAGGAATCTAAGTCAAAGCATCCCTGACACATGGCTGTCCAGCTTCATCTTCATCTTGCCTCCAGTGTGGGAGAGCCCACTACCTCCCTAGGTCATTGGTTCCATTGTCGTATTGCTCTAACAGTCAGGACGTTTTTCCTGATGTTCAGACAGATTCTGGCTTCCTGTAACTTGAGCCCATTATTCCGTGTCCTGCACTCTGGGAGGATCGAGAAGAGATCCTGGCCTTCCTCTCTGTGACAACCTTTCAAGTACTTGAAGAGCGCTATCCTATCTCCCCTCGGTCTTCTCAAGGCTAAACATGTCCAGTTCTTTCAGTCTCTCCTCATAGGGCTTTGTTTCCAGTCCCCTGATCATCTTGGTTGCCCTCCTCTGAACCCTCTCCAGTTTGTCTGCATCCTTTGTAAAGTGTGGTGCTCAGAACTGGACACAGTACTCCAGATGAGGCCTAACCAGCACTGAATAGAGAGGAACTAGTACTTCACATGATTTGGAAGCTATACTTCTATTAATGCTACCCAAAATAGCATTTGCCTTTTTGCAGCCACATCACATTGTTGGCTCATATTCAGCTTGTGATCGTAGTATTGTTGAGCCAAGTATCCGCCATCTTGTAACTGTGCACTTGGTTTCTTTTTCCTAGGTGCAGAACTTGGCATTTATCCCTATTACATTTCATTCTGTTGTTTTCTGCCCAGCGCTCCAGTCTATCAAGATCACTTTGAATTTTGTTTCTGTCTTCCAGGGTATTAGCTATCCCACCCAATTTTGTGTCTTTTGCAAATCTGATAAGCATTCCCTGCACCTCCTCCTCCCAGTCATTAATAAAAATGTTGAAGAGCACTTCAGGACTGAGGGCCCAGGACTGAGCTCTGCGGTATCCCACTTGTTACCTCTCCCCAGTTTGAGAAGATCCCATTGATAAGCACTCTTTGACTCTGATTCTGTAGCCTGCTGTGGATCCATCAGATAGTTGTTTCATCTAGCCCACTTTGAGCTAGTTTGCTCATCAGGATATCATGGGGCATTTTGTTGAAAGCTTTGCTGAAGTCGAGGTATATTATGTCTCCAGCATTCCCACAGTCCACAAGGGAAGTTACCTGATCAAAAAATGAGAGCAGATTAGTCTGGCAAGTCTATGCATGTCTACTCATAAGTACGTCCTATTGAGTTCAATGTGACTTACTCCCAGGTAGGTTTGTGTAGGATTGCAGCCTTAATCTTGTGTAGGATTGCAGCCAGAGAATATATGATTACTGTATTATTATTAATTAATAAAATATATTAACAATGTAGTAGTAGTTGTTGTTGATGTTGTTGTTGTTGTATTTTTACTCTCAGGGAAGGGTGCTCGTGGGATTTTCTGCCTCAGATGCTAAAATAATTTGGCCAACCTTGGCTGCTATATACACCTTAACTTGGGGGATGGGCATTTGCCATTCTTCCTCAGACAGCAAAATGGGTTGAGCTTGGCCCTGAGGTGAGGAGTGTTTCATAGAATCATAGAGTCATAGAATAATAGAATAGTAGGGTTGGAAGGGGCCTATAAGACCATCGAGTCCACCCCCCTGTTCAATGCAGGAATTTAAGTCAAAGCATCCCTTACAGATGGCTGTCCAGCTTCATCTCGAATGCCTCCAGTGTGGGAAAGCCCACCACCTCCCTAGGTAATTGGTTCCACTGTTGTATTGCTCTAACAGTCAGGAAGTTTCAAAGTACTTGTGACAAATTCCAGAGAGAAAGTTATCTAGGCACAGCTAGAAGAAACAAAGGGAGATCCACAATCAGAACTCCTTCATCTTTTAAAAGGGTAAATGTAGTCACAGTGGAGGGGAGATTTCAACTGGGGTCATGATGCCAAGGTAGGGCAAGTTTTCTGTTCTCCTCCTGCTCTGGCTTCCCCTCACAGTTGTGGACATTATAGACTGTTATTTTATAGCTGCTTTCTTGTTTTCAGTGCATAGTATCCAACAAAAAGGAGACAGGGTGGTGGCTGATTAAATGAGAAACCCCCACACCAGATGTGTTACAGTCTTCCAACTTGGTGCATAATCACTGTTCAGTTGAGTTTGTTAGGGATGGATGTCATGACCCAAAGCTGTATTCTTGTGACAGCTCCTTTCTAAATCTAATTGCCTGCTTCTAGCTGGTTGAATATTTGAATGTCCCAGCTGCCGTGACAAATATTCTCAAGACGTGCTGGCGCTTCATGTACATTAGCAATGCATGATGATGTTAGAAGAGAGTGTCACTCTCTCTTTTGCCTCTGTATTAAAGAGCCCCTGAAAAATGTTTCATGGGATGAAACCTTAATGGCAAAGTGGCTTGAAATAGCACCACCTTGTATGCATGCCATATGTCTGAGAAATAAATCTTCCTCCCACCTTCTACTTTCATGTTTAAATGCACTGCAACATCACAGCCAGGGAAAGTTTATCTTGCTAACGACACCAGTCTTTGCCCTGTCTCTTGTCCTCTCTGCCACCATGACCTCGGCCTCTCCCAGTCAGGAAGTATTTCACATCTACATGCTTGTTATAATCTCCTCTGTGTTTCTGACTGCCATCTTGATTTATCCTTTGCCAACCAATCAGGATGCATGACAAAATGCTGCTTTCCAATTCGGCCTTGGGTAGAATGTCTGGCTGCATTGTAAATCACAGCTGGGATGTCAACGGAGAGGCTATAGAAAGGGAGGACTTATGATATGGAGATTCAAATCAGTGTTTTGTGTCCACCCCTTCCCTAGGTCATGGGATTTCAGGGAAGCCTCTTCACAGTCAGTATCCTTTGGCATAGAGAGCAGTGGGGTTTAGTATTGTGTTTTTCTGGAAATGTATTGATTTAAGGGTTGGGTACAGAAGCAACAGGCTCAAGCTTCAAATCTTCAAATTTCTGAATCTTTGAAGATTCGAATCTTCAGAGATCATGCCTGAACTAGAAAAAAAAATTGTGGAGAAGCCATGATTCTTCAAAGATAACGCCTTAGTTTTTTTTTTTTTAAGCCGAAGGGGGTAAAACGTGATCTCATTCAAAGGGATAGAACAACCCTGTGCTCAATGCAGGAAGCCTGATTCCCAGGCAGTCACCCATCCCACTACTGACCAGGGCCGACCCTGCTTAGCTTCCGAGATAGACAAGCGTACACACATCCAGCCCTTTGCTTGTTGCTGAGGAAACATTGAGTGCTGAGGAAGCTATGCAATCAGTAGCCAGAAGCTGACATGGGGCCATCGAGAGCTGTGAGCATGGTGGGCGTGGAATCAGCAGAAACAGGAAGAGTTTCTGATCCTCCAATGAGAGCCTCCATCTTTAAGAGCAGGAAAACAGCACAGCACTCGAGTGTGAACTGAGCTCGCACATTCAATGAAGCACCACAATGGGGAAAATGGCTGAGTGTGGATAATCACATTTTAATGCGGGAGCATTTAACCTGACTGGACACCAAATTCATTGTGATGACAGGCACAATGTAGATCAGCCCCTAGTCTTGGGCAAAGATTAGAGCATTGTTGATCTCATAGGTCTCTGTCTGTAGATTAGAGTACTAGAGTATTGTTGATTAGAGTATCAGAGCAATAAATTAGAGTATTGTTGTTGATTAGAGTATTGTTGATCTCATAGGACTCTGCCTGTAGATTAGAGTATTAGAATATTGTTGATCAGAGTAATATTAGTATTGTTGATTCGAGTATTAGAGTAATAAATTAGAGTATTAGAGCTGATTAGAGTATTGTTGATCTCATAGGTCTCTGCCTGTAGGCTGCTCAAACAATTCACAGATCTGGAGGAAACAAGCTGAGCTGATGTTCCCCAAAGGCTCTTCCAGGCTTGTGTCACATCTTGATGAAAATTCAGCCAAATGGTGCACATGTTCAGTGGATTACTATTCCTCATTAACAGAACAGCTTGTCTGTCCTTTCAAAGTCTCTAGTAGTCTTCCTTCACATTTATCCCCTGAAGCAATGTAGCAATAAGATGACAAATATGGGAATCAAAATATCCTGTACAATTAGGGTCATTATTTCTGCCAGCAAACTTGGCATTTCTATATAGATATCCACATATGTTCTATTTGGCCCTGACAAATAGAGCTGTACTCTGCATATTACAGAAATGGCTCTGTTGCCATCTCATCCAATCATGGTGGAGTCACAAATTCATACACGTCACTGTCAGTAACCTGCTTCTTAATCATCATAACTCAACATCCATCCAAATTAGGGTGCGGCAACTCTTTTCAGTGGGAGAGAGAAAGGATCTTACAGCTTCTTACAGGTTGATTTATAGTTCCATAACAATATTGGGCCCATTAAATTTTAATAATAGCACTGTCATTTTAATCACAAGACTCGTGCTGAGCAGCTCAGAAATTACTTCATTTTTAAAAGGACATTTATTGCACTGTATAGGCAGGTGTGTAATTTCTTGCTTTCAAGATACTGTGGTTTATTTATCACCAGAACTTTTGATTGCAAGTGTTTTGTTACTTGCATCAAGCAATGGAGCCAATGTAGCAACATATAAAGCTGACTTATACTGTGTCAGACTGTTGATCCATCTATGCCAATATTATCTGCTTTGAGTGGCAGCATTCCTCCAAGGTCTGAAGCAGAGGACTTTCTCACACCTGAGACCCTTTTAGCTAGAGATGGAAGGACAGGACCTGGGATGTTTGGAATACAAAGAATGTACTCTACCACTGACCTATAGCCTCTTCTCGTGTGTATGAAGCTATCTTAGATCATTGTTCCATCTAACCTAGTATCTATTTGACTGGCAGCAGCTTCAAGATCTGAGGCAGAGTTCTTTTTCAGTCTTTCTGCCCAAGATCATCTTTTAACTGGAGCTGCCAGGGACTGAGCATGTGTTCGTAATAAGGATGGGGGAGAAATCCTCCACGGACTCCCAGTGAGGCCAGGTTCAAAGAATCCGCCCCCCTGGAGTCCATGGAGGATCGGAAGACTTACCTCCACCTCCACGAGGAATCCTCGCCGGCTGGATCTTCCCTGCTGGCTGGCTCTGAAGTGCCAGTAATACAGCTGCCATTGCTGTATTGCTGGTGGGCAGGATTGACTGTGGATGTCAGGGTGGAAATTGAGCCCATAGAGCCCCAGAGCAGTTCTGATTCTGAGGAGGAACAGCAATCCGTGGGAGAGGAGCCAGCTCATCCCTCACAGGCACAGCAGCTGGCAGAGATTCCTCCTGCCAGCATTCCTGGGATAGATAGTGACCCTGGCAGTGAGAGAGCGCTGGAGGGGGGCTTGCTGGATGCTCGGTGCGGACGCAGGGAGCGACAACACATGGAGGGCGCCGAAAGGAGGTGTAGCGCTCATTTGGCATGCAAGCAACGGTCGCGTCCCGAGGCCCCAAGGGAAAGAAGGAGGATCTCTCCATAGCCCATAAGTTCAGAGTCTTCCTGTAGTTCCCCTTCAAATGGGGACCAACTGCCTTACTTGGAGCTTAGGCTACTCTGCTATCTTTCCCCTGTGCTGTTCCTTGCTTAGTCGCTAGTGATTAGTATCTGAAATAGTCATAAAGTAATGAAGGAATAAAGCCTCGGAAAGAATCCTCGTCGTCTGTGTCCTGAGTTGGCTATTGGAGGGGACTGCAAGAGGCAGCTAGGGCGCTCCTGACAGATTGGTCCCCATTCCTCTTTTTTTCTCTCTCTCTGCTCCTACTGCCTCTGGATGCTGCCATGGACTTGGTGGTGCAAGCTCTCATGCAAGAGAACCAGGCTTTTCGTGATCAAGTGGCTCAACTGACGACTGCCGTACAGAGTCTGCAAGTTGCGGTTCAACCCCCCTCACATCTGATTCCCCCCTGCTGCAAGTGCCCGGTGACTCTGCCAGAGAAGTTTTCTGGTGAGAAAGGACTTTTTCAGATTTTCTGGGCCCAATTGGAGCTGTACATGTGCCTCCGACCTGAGGATATCCTGACAGAACAGGTTCGTGTGGGGTTCATCATTAACCTACTTTCAGGTGTGGCAGCTAGATGGGCTTCAGGACTTCTTCTAGCTAGTGACCTCCTGCTCGGGGACTATCAAGGTTTCATGACAGCAATGGCCAGATTTTTTGGTGACCCCCTGTGCACACAGACAGCTTCTTGGGAGATTCGCCGCCTCAGGTAAGGCAAGGACTCAGTTTCCAGCTACACGACAACTTTTCGCTTGCTGATGCAGGATTTACAGTGGAATGATGCTGCGCTGGTGGCTCAGTTTTTGGATGGTTTGAATGACGAGATCTTGGATGAGTTGGCACGCATGCCTAGCCTGCCTACTTTGGAGGACCTCATCCAGACCTGCCTCCAGATAGATAGTTGGCTGGAGGGGCAGCAGCTGTCAGGGTGGAAACTGAGCCAATAGAACCCCAGAGCAGTTCTGATTCTGAGGAGGATCAGCAATCCGTGGGAGAGGAGACAGCTCATCCCTCACAGGCACAGCAGCTAGCAGAGATTCCTCCTGCTGGCATTCCTGAGATAGACAGTGATCCTAGCAGTGAGAAAGTGCAGGAACAAGGCTTGCTAGACGCTCGATGCAGATGCAGGGAGCGACAAGCGATGGAGGGCGTGGAAAGGAGGCGTAGCGCCCATTTGGCGCGCAAGCAATGGCTGCCTCCCATGGACCCAAGGGAAAGAGGGAGGATCTCTCCCTAGCCCATAAGTTCAGTGTCTTCAAGTGACTCTCCTTCAAACAGGGATCAACTGCCTACTCGGAGCATAGGCCACTCTGCTGTTCCTTGCTTAGTTGCTGGTGATTAGCATCTGAAAGAGTCATTAAGTAGTAAAAGGATTAAAGCTTTGAAAAGAATCCTTTCGTCTGTGTCTTGAGTTGGCTATTGGAGTCTACTGAGATTTCCCTCCTCCCATTCCCCCACATTTCCTGCCCCCTCCCCCACCCCCCGCCCCTGCAGTGGGGGCAGAGGAGACCCCAATGCAGCTGGAAGCTACCCGAGCCCCTCTGCCACTGGAGGAACTAGAGCAGTGGCGCACGGAGCGCTGATGCTTTTGGTGTGGAAAGCTGGGACATTTTGCTAAAACCTGCCGTGCCAGACCCGCAGCCCCACTGCCTCCCCCTCCTCTCCTTCCTCCTCCTCCTCCTTGTCCCCAGGCCTGACTAGGCTGCCCCCCAAGCCTGTTGGGGGTCTCCAATGTGGGGGTCGGTCCCCCACCAGGTGGGTGCCTTCTGCACCCTACCACCCTCCTATCTGCTGTTGCATGTTCACCTTCACTCGTCCCAGTGGGGTGGGGTAGAGGCCCTAGCTTTAGTGGACTCTGGGGCTACGACCAGTTTCATGGATGAAATGTTCGCTCACTTCCACAAGATTCCTACCCTGCCTCTTCCTGGCCCCTTGGCAGTGGAGACCATCAATGGGCGTCCTCTCTCTTCGGGCGTGGTGACCTGTATTACAGTGCTGCTCACTCTGCGCACCCAGTCCCACGTTGAGTAGATTCAGTTTCACTTGGCCAAGGTTCCCCTATACCCACTCGTGCTGGGTGTTTCCTGGCTCTCTAAGCACAACCCTCAGATTTCTTGGGGACTTCAGCAAGTGGAGTTTGCGTCTCCCTACTGCCAGGAGCATTGCCTCCCGGAGGAGGCACCAGTCCCAGCCCAGGTCTTAACCCTTTCCTCCCCTGCCTCGTCTGCTTCTGGCAGTTCTTCAGCTACTGTGATCCTCCCAGAGAAGTATGTGGCTTTTTGGGATGTTTTCAACAAGAAGGAGGCCGACCAGCTCCCCCCACTTTTGACTGTGCTATTCCTGGGATGACCTCCCCACCGGCCGGCTGTATTCGATGTCAGAGCCAGAACTTCAAGCTCTGTGGGAGTTTTTGGATACAAACCTCAGACGTGGCTTCATTCGCCCCTCCTCCTCCCCCGCCTGTGCCCCTACCATGTTTGTGCACAAGAAATCAGGAGAACTCCACCCAGTGCACAACTTCAGAGCATTGAATTCGGTCTTGATCCCTGACCAGTACCTCCTCCCCCTCATACCGGAGATGCTGGAGCGCCTGGGGCGAGCCAAGATTTTCACAAAGTTGGACCTGCATGGCGCCTACAATCTGATTCACATCCGGGAGAGGGATGAGTGGAAGACCTGTTTCGGCACCTGGTACGGAGCGTATGAATACCTAGTGATGCCATTTGGGCTTGCCTGCGCCTCCCCCCCACGTTTTCGCGTTTTATGAATGCCATCTTCCGGGACTATTTGGACACTTTCCTCATTGTGTATCTCGATGATTTACTTATATTTTCTGAGGACCCCCACACCCATCAGCACCATGTCTCCGCCGTCCTCCAGCGCTTCCGCGAGCACCATCTTTATGCCAAGCTGGAGAAATGTGCGTTTGACCTAACCTCTTTGGACTATCTCGGCTACAATATCTCAGCTGACGGTATCAGGATGGATCCTGCAAAGGTCCAGGCTGTCCTCTCCTGGCAGGCTCCATCCACCAAGAAGGGCTTGCAACTTTTCTGGGGTTTGCTAATTTTTACAGGAAGTTCCTGCCCAGCTTTGCTCGGCTGACATCTCCTCTCACGGACCTCCTTAAGGGCAGGAAATCTCCTTTTCATTGGATGGCATCTGCCCCACAGGCTTTTGAGGAACTTAAGAAGTTTTTTTAGTTCTGAGCCGATCCTGTTACATTCCGACCCGAGGAAGCCTTTTGTAGTGCAAACTGATGCCTCCGACTTTGTGGTGGGGGCGGTGCTTTTTCAGGCAGATCGGGTGGGTGGTGGGTTGCAACCCTGCGCCTACCACTCCAAGAAGCTGAACATGTCTGAGAGGAATTATACCATCTGGGAGAAGGAACTGTTGGCCATCAAGTCCACTTTGGAGACCTGGCGTCATCTTCTGGAGGGGGCACAGCACCCAGTTGAAGTTAGAACTGACCATTGCAACCTGGAACATCTTCAGACAGCCCGTGCCTTAAACCAGTGGCAGATTAGGTGGTCGCTTTTTCCCCCCGGTTTCACCTTAAGATTTGCCATGTGACGGCCTCTGACAACCTACAAGCAGATGCTCTTTCTCATAAGCTGGACCTCCAGCCAGGGGGTGAGGGAAATCCACCCTCTCTGATTCTTCCCCCCCAGAGCCTGGCGGCAGTTGCGGTGCCTCGCTCTTGGGAGGAGCTTATTCACTCTGAACAGGCTCATGGTGCTTTTGTCCGCACAAAAGTGGAGGAATTGGGGCTAGCCTCTGGCCCCTCCCACTCTACCCCCTTCTCTTTGTGAGGTGGCCTGCTTTACCATTCCGGCCGGGTCTATGTGCCTTCTAGACCCCTCCATGAGAAGGTCCTCCATCAGAGCCACGACTCCCCCACCATTGGGCATTTTGGCTTCGCCAAGACCCTGCACGGAGTGACATGGGATTTTTGGTGGCCTCGTGTGTGTTGGGACGTCAAGACCTATGTCGCCTCCTGCCCAACCTGCCAGCGGGCAAAGGCCCCCCCAGGCAAGCCCACAGGCTTGTTTCACCCCCTGCCTACCTCCTCAGGACCTTGGAAACTGCTCTCCCTTGACTTCATCACTGACTTGCCTTGCTCACACGGTAAGACCACTATTCTCTGGTGGTGGTGGATTTGTTTTCTATGATGGCCCGTTTCATCCCCTGCTCTGGGTTGCCCACAGCCAGAGAGATGGCGGAGCTTTTTTTGGCGCATGTTTTCTGGCTCCACCGATGGCCCGAGGGTCTCATTTCGGATAGGGAGGCCCAATTCACTTCCCATTTCTGGAGGGAGCTACTTGGGCTTCTCCATGTGACGCTCCGTCTTACCTCCGCCCACCATCCACAGACGGATGGTCAGACCGAGCGCACCAATGTGACTCTGGAGCAATATCTGCGCTGTTATGTCAATTACCAGCAAGATGACTGGTTTTCCTTGCTGCCTCTCGCAGGATTTGCTTATAACAATGCCTGCCATGCTTCCACCCACCAAACTTCATTTTTTGCCAATTTTGGTTACCACCCCAAGGCTTTCCCGTCCACCCTAGCTCCCTCTTCAGTGCCAGCGGCCCATGAGTTTTTAGAGGAGTTGCAAGCGGTACACCACCACTTACGGGACTCCCTCGAGCATGCCAAGACTGCCTACAAGGCCTCTGCGGACTGGCGGCACCAGCCGGGTCTGTCTCTGCAACTGGGGGACTGGGTTTGGTTGTCCACCCAATACCTCCCCTCTCACTCACCCACAAGGAAGCTTGCGCCTCACCACACGGGGCCTTTCCAGATTATAGCCCAGATTAACCCTGTTGCTTTTCGCCTGGCTCTCCCCCCCCTCCATGAAGATCCATCCTGTTTTTCATCCATCCTTGCTGTCCCCCCTGGTTTCTGGCGACCCTCATCGCTTGGCCAGCTCCCCCCCCCCTGCTGCCAGTGCTGGTGGAGGGGGAGGAGGACTTTGAGGTCGTGGATATTCTGGACTCCTGCCTTTCTTGCGGCCACCTGCAATATCTGGTGGACTGGAAGGGGTACGGGCCAGATGAGAGATCCTGGGAACCCGTGGAAATTGTGCATGCTCCGTTGCTGCTGAGGCGCTTCCACCAGCTGTACCCCCACAAACCCAGGGCCCCAGGGGAGGAGCATGAGGGGGGGCCTCATGGGAGCAGGGATGATGTCAGGGTGGAAACTGAGCCCATAGAGCCCCACAGCAGTTCTGATTCTGAGGAGGAACAGCAATCCGTGGGAGAGGAGCTCACTCATCTCTCACAAGCACAGCAGAGATTCCTCCTGCCAGCATTCCTGGGATAGATAGTGACCCTGGCAGTGAGAGAGCACTGGAGGGGGGCTTGCTGGATGCTTGGTGCAGATGCAGGGAGCGACGACAGATGGAGGGCGCAGAAAGGAGGCGTTGCACTCGTTTGGCGCTCAAACAACGGTCGCATCCCAAGGACCCAAGGGAAAGAGGGAGGATCTCTCCATAGCCCATAAGTTCAGAGTCCTCCTGTGGTTCCCCTTCAAACAGGGACCAACTGCCTTACCTGGAGCTTAGGCTACTCTGCTATCTTTCCCCCGTGCTGTTCCTTGCTTAGTCGCTAGTGATTAGTATCTGAAATAGTCATAAAGTAATAAAGGAATAAAGCCTCGGAAAGAATCCTCATCATCTGTGTCCTAAGTTGGCTATTGGAGGGGACTGCAAGAGGCAGGTAGGGTGCTCCTGACAGTTGCCACAGTCAATCTGGCCCACCAGTGATATGGCAATGGCGGCTGTATCGCTGGCACTTTGGAGCCGGCTGGCGGCTCCATGGACTCACTGTGGAGCAGAGCCAGCTGGTGAGGATTCCCGGGGGCAGAGACGGATTGCCTCCCCCCCCCTGCGGACCCCCACGGAGTCCAGGTAAGGGGGTTTCATACATCCCTAGTTCGTAATGTGTCTTGGTAGTTATCACTTTTCTTGGTAACAAGACAGATAAAAGGAAATAGTTCTTCACACTGCACATAGTTAAACTATGGAATTCACTACCACAAGATGTAGTGAAGGCCACCAACTTGGGTGGCTTTAAAAGGGGATTAGACAAATCCATGGAGGATAAGGCTTCATGTTGGCTATATACTGTATTACCACCAGTAACTGATATATTACTATCAGTTGCTGGTGAGCACAGGAGGAAAGGTGCTGTTGCACTTGTGTTGTGCTTGTGGGCTTCCCATGTGCATTGGGTTGGTCACTGTGGGAACAGAATGCTGGATTAGATAGGCCTTCAGTCTGATCCAGCAGGATTCTTCTAATGTTCTTAATGGTAGCTTCAAAGAAGAGAAAAATTAAGTCCCCCCTCCCCAAACTGTAACCTAGATCTCACCCATTCCTGAATTTCATTAATACTAACAATTAAACAAACATCTTCCTCTTCTTGTACTAAGATTGGCCCTCTAAGCAACCTTGCCTTTGCATGTCTGCTGTTTTTATATGATGATTATGATTGATTTTATTACAGTAGTATCCTTCCCTTATGGGCACAAGGCCCTTTGTGAGAAGGAGACAGACTCAAAATGTTCCTGCCATTTCAGCATCTTCCTTCATCTGTTCATCTCACGCCTTCTGTTGGCATCCTTTTTGTAGGTATTGCTTCCTTTCCTGCTTCTGTGTACCAGTTGCTGGTGACTACCAAATTTATACCTAGCATTGGATTCTACGAGCCATCTGTGTCCTTTTCGGCTGTCATCATACTGGCAGCCTTGATCTCAAAACTTTTTCTAGTGTCACCTAGTTTTTGAAATTCTGAATCATAGGCAACCCAAGTGGATATCCTTGGGCAGCTGCTGTGGTAGAACTGCATGCCAATGTCACCTCAAAATTCTCCACCCTTCTTGTGGGCACAGAAATTGTAGGGACCATTTCAATGGAGTTCTCTAGGGTGAGGAGAAATTCTTCAACAGTTTCTTGTGGGTGAGGCTCACCATTAGCAGTGGTGGTAGCACAGCTCATTTCTTTTTTCTTCAGAGTTTCTTTCTTTCTTTCTTTCTTTCTTTCTTTCTTTCTTTTTGCTGCTGCTGGTAGTGACAGCAACAGCAGCAATTGTGTTGCCAGCCTGGCCGTCATTTTGTATCCTCCACAATGGCCCTGACCTAGCATCATTCTGGGGTATTGTGTGTGTGTGTGTGTGTGTATTTTGCAAAGTGGCGTTCTTTTTCTAGAGGGGTGAGAAACAGAAAAATCACAGAAATTTTCTCCAAAACATGTCTTCTGAGAAATTTTTGTTCAGCTCTGTGACCCAAACCAAAACATCTGCTGCAGCCATGAGTGCAACATCCTGTACAAGGTGGCATGTACCAGCAACAGGCTGTTCCATGAGTGGTAGGGAAAACAGTCAAAATAGTGTGCCCCGCTCCTTTTTGCCCTTCCCTTCCTGTAGCCTATTCTGCTGTCACCAGGTAGAAAACTCCCCCCCGCCCCGGCTGCTTCCACCAAATGAGCCTTAAAACTCTCTGGGTCTCAGGTATTTACTTTAGATAGTGTGAGGGTTGGCTATTAAGACATGGGGTGGGTCATCCAAAAGAAAAGAGACCCCAAAGTTTAAAATATCAAAGCTTATACTTTTACTGATGAGAAATGTTAATTGGAAATGGTTTTAAAATCTGAATGGGTACACACAAAACAAACACACAAAAACCCCATATGAGCAATAGGGTAATAAAATAACCAAGGATAAACGCATCCAGCTAACATAACTAGATTGTGTCCCTATATTGTCCAGGTCCCTTAGCCAATTAATATCTTAGGGCACAATCCTATGTATGTTTAGAAAGAAAAATGTCCTACAACTCCCAGCAACCCATGGCTGGCTGGGGACTGCTGGGAATTGCAGGACATTTTTCTGTCTAAATATGCATAGAATTGTGCCTTTACTGTAGTAGGTCCAGTACTCTATCAACCAGTACTCCAGTGCAAGCAGCTCTGACTGTTTCTTTCCTCTAGGACTTGGGGTTTCCTTCCTTCTCCTTCTCTCTCTTCTTCTCTCTGTTTCTCTCTGTTTCTCTCTCTCTCTCTTTCTACCTCAGGCTTTCATATCTTAAAATTAGTTATTTTTCCTTCCCAACCCCAACCATCTAGAACGGTGGTGTCTTGTTCACTTTTACAACCTAAATTGCTATCTCCTAAATTCTTCCTCTGGCCTTTTGTTGAACCTCTTGCAAACTTGGTTTCCTGAGCAAACATCCTGACTCCTAATCTAACCAAACTTTTGACCTCTAAACTATTAACCTGTTAGCTAAAACTGACTGGCATGTGCGTATGCATGCACATGCACACAAATGCACAAGATTTAATGCCATAAGACCTCAAAACCAAACTAAATACAAAAATGGAGGACAGTTCTGTTCCTTCATGGAAGGCAAGCAGGATTGAGCTTGACAGCTCCACCCCTGTTGCCCCTAAAAGCATGATGCAGGGGTGGGGGGGATCCCTCTGCTACAATTCCTAACCAACACAATGCTGATCCATCTCAGGGCTGGTACATGCCCAGTGGGATTTTCTGACTTTTTTTCTCTCCTAGCCCAGGCAAGGTTGACATATCACAATCTATTATTGGAAATTTCCTCTGTTTCAAAAAGCAGTTTGCCATGTGGCAAGAGAGCTCTGGTGTTTGGGAAACACAGATGCATAGGACTGGATGCACAGCATTTTGGATCCCAGCCTAACACTACATTGGCTCTGTAGTACGTAATATTATTTGTCATGCTCCTAGTCACATGTCAGTTCCCTATCAGAATGTTCAGTTGTATGTATTTTAAAACTGCTAATGAAAATTTTGCACATATGATAGGTTCTGGTCAAGTTTCCCTGATACTTGAAGTTGGGAGACCATGGATGATAATGCGCACGCGCGCGCGCACACACACATGCACGCACACACACAGAGAGGATCACTCATCGAAAGAACTTGGAAACTTATAGGACGTGTACCTTTTAAACTGCCTATAAAATGGCAATTTTTTTATTACTTATATGACCAAAATTTGGCATGTCTGATCCCTTTGAGGGATAGTAGCATGCCTGAATGTTTCATGCCAATATGTTGGAAAACTCTGAAGTTACAAGTAGCACTGGGTCTCCCACTGAAACCAAATGAATGGACTAGTCAACAAACTGAATAATTCTAACAAATGAGCAACAAAATGAATGAAATTTCTATTAATGAAAAGAGTAATTACATGAAAAGCATTTTCTGGCTCACCCCTTGAGTCTATGGATGCCCACTGACATCTGGGAAATCCAAACTAAAATAAGAGTAAACTGCAAGAAATCTACAGAGCTAAACAAAGAATAAGCTATTGTGGATTATATGTTGTTTATACTACCTTGAAAGAGTCAAAAATAGGTTTTGTTCCCCTGTCCTTCATAACAACAGCCTGTGTTTCACAAGTGAAATGTGGCCAGTGGAAATGAAAATGCCCCCACCATTTAGGCTTCAATTTAGCCTGTGGGAATGAAAAACGCCTTCCCAATTTCAAGTGAAGCTTGAGAAGCGCAAAGCGGGATGAGTTTCCCTTCCATGTGTTCAATGTGATTCCAGAGGAAGGTCACAAATTCTTGTCCTGTTGCTCAGAAACACCTGTTAGATGAGTTCCCAAATTAATGGCCTGCTTTTTTTTTTTTTTTTTTTTGTGGTGGCTGACACATCCCTCATATCTCACAAACCAGAGGCTGGGACAGCTGACTCTTGAAGCTTTTGAAATCATCCATCTGTCATACTGGATATTGATCTTTGTAAGCTGTGAGAAGGTTGCCAGCATAAAACATTATTTCAGTTATTGGCCCCAAGCTACATAAAGCTGGCACATTTTCTTGTATGTGTTGCTGTAACATTTTGAAGGCTGATGGACAAGTAATTCGATTATGATTAATTATATATATATATATATATATATATATATATATATACACACTTTCCGCCTAAAAGCAGAACAAACAACACAGATCACTAATCAATAGTTCCAAAACTGTACAAATAATATTGCAGTCTCTCAGCATGGTGATGCATACCCAGAACCAGAAAGGTGGGGTGGACACTTATGCATTGTCCCCAAAGAGGAAACCCACCTCCCAAAAAGAGGGCAAGAAAGGACACAGATTTGCATCAAATGTGCATGTGCTAGTTTAGATATATAGATGCAAATTTAGAAATAATGATTATAATTCAAATAGAAATATTAGAAAATAGAAATAACATTTCACCCCAGTGTGGTAGACTGTGACCAGGTGACCTGTGTACCTCACTTAGTTTGCTGTTTGGGTGCTGTTGATAGGCGAGTTCAAGGCCCAGTTCTTCCTTCTGATGGTTTTTTATCCTTAAACCAGACTTGAACTGGACAGCCCTTCAAACAGAGGATACTTTCAAAATAGAGGACTGTTCTCTGGCAGTCCTTCAAATAGAGGACTATCTTCTGTAAGAGAGAACACATGGCCACCCTATATCTGATTACCCTTCCAGCAACCATCTTCACCACAAGCATTTTCACCTGCTCCTTTTTAACACCTCTAACTATCCTTCCCGATTCTCTCTGCCAACTGTCCATCTCATCTGACACTCTCGCCCTCTCACTCACCCTGCCTCTGCCTACCATCCCATCACACTCTCCTGCTGACCTTCTGTCTCTTTCTCTAGCTCATTCTGTTACAGTCCCATTCTTATGCCAGGGATCTCTCAAACCTCTCCTCACCTGCTACCTGCTGTCAGGGGTGTTTCTGAGCACAGGGAGTGGGATAGCAGTTCAGATTCTCAAGGAGAGCCATCATCAGACATGGGGGAGGTGTTTTCCCAGGCTAGTCCAGATATGAGTAGGCCTGCTTCTCAGGTTACAAATGACAGATGACTGAGTTTGAGCGTCCCTCCTCACCCCACCCTGTGAGAGCCAGCGAACAGCAGGTGGACCTAATAGATGCCAGGTGCAGGTGCAGAGCAAAGAGAGAGAATGCAGGGGCGGAACTTAGATGGTCTACCTGATTGGCCTTGCGTGAAAAGCTGCACTTAGAGGCCTCACGACAAGAGAGGGACCTCCCCCACTTAAGTTAGGCTAGTGAGACTGCCTCCCTCTTCAAATGGCGGGCAACTCTTGTAAATTCCATTTGGATCCCCTGAAGGCATTCCTTTGTAGGGTTGTACGAAAGGCACTTGCCTTTCGCGGATTATGTTGATGGTGGTGGGGGAGGCGCTCTGTCCCTCCCCCTGTAATCATGGACAGGGGGGGAGGCGCTCTGTTCCTCCCCCCTGGAATCCTGGCCGGCTGGCTGTGCTCCGCAGGGATTATGCGGAGCCGCAGGCCGGCTCTGCCAGCAGCCGGACATCCAGCCGCTGGCTAGCAGGGATGCAAATGGCAGCGGCCATAGCCGCTGCCGTTTGCATCCCTGCAGTCAGCCATGATAGGCTACGTAAATGTTTATGTAGCCTATCATGGCTGACTTGAAAAAACAAAACAAAAACACGCGTATGCAAATGGGGCGACCATGGCCGCCGCCATTTGCGTTCCTTATTTTGGCACATCTTAGTCTACGTCAAGATTTATATAGACTAAGACGGCGAAAATAAGGGGAACGCAAATAGCGTAGCATCCACTACGCTATTTGCGTTCCCCTTATTTTTGCCGTCTTAGTCTACGTAAATCTTGACGTAGACTAAGACGTGCCAAAATAAGGAACGCAAATGGCGGCGGCCATGGTCACCCCATTTGCGTACGCGCATTGTTGTTGTTTTTAAGTCAGCCGTGATAGGCTACGTAAACATTTACATAGCCTATCACTTTTTAAAAAAAAACTTAGCCGTGATAGGCTACATAAATCTTTATGTAGCCTATCACGTTTTTTTTTTAAACTGGAAATGGTGGCAGCGGCAGCCGGTCAGAAGACCGGCCGCCGCCGCCGCACCGCCGCCGGAGCTGCCTCCGGAGCCGCTGCCACCAGGAAGATCCGCCCCAGGTAAGTCTCGTCCCGGGGGGGGGCAGACCATTCCGCCACCGATTTCCGGGGGCCGAATGTGCTGGCATTCGGCCTCCCCGAGATCCGTGGGGGAATTCTCTGACATCCCTATTCCTTTGTAGATGGAGAGTTCTCTAAGGGTTTGCATCTGTATGACCCTGTGAAATAATGGATTAAAAGCTGTAGACTGAAGCCTCTCGTCTGTGTATGTTTGAGCACTGATGTGAAGTGAGGGCTAAAGGAAACCTGACACCTGCACCATGAGACATTGCTGAAGGCTCTATTCCATCTTTTGAATTAATTTGCTTTGTAAAAATCTTCCTTTGCTGATTTAAAAGTCAAAATGCCATTCATTTTGTGTATGTGTGTGTTAAAGACTTATACCCTACAATATGATGTCAACAGTTCCATGTCTATCTCAGTAAAGTAAAAAGGCAACCTGTGCACTATATAGTACTTCAGTGTTGATGAGTATGCATCAATCACACTCAGAAATGTAACTTCTAGGATACTCGGGGTGAAGGGTGTAGCTGAACCATGAAGAATGATGACTAGTGCCAACTCATGTTAACAAAATTTTAGTGGCATGTCCCAAAGGGAAAAATAGGAAACACTGATTTAACAGGGGCAGGTCCTAAAAACATGTGCTGGAAGCTCAGAGTTGACTCACACCATATTTTTTTTAGTTAGAAAGCTCACCACTGGATGACTTTCTCCCTCAGTTTTGCATGTCAAGGTGGGTCTTGTGAAAGTGTCCCCAGTGTGGATTCTTAAAATGGTTACTTTTTCAAATTCATTTTCAATAAACTAGATGTCATACTTTCACAGGGCTACATTTCCACATCCAAACTTGAGGAGTCTCCATCCGAGAACCTTTTCACCCTGGAAAAGATTGTATGAGGGCTGGGCTATGTATTTGTACAATGTGAAAGGCATTTGAAATGTGGCAGCTGCTCAGTACAATGGCTATAATGTATAGAATTGCTTCCCATGTGGATGGCCTGCATGATGCAGGGGTGGGGAGATGACAGGGATTGAAACAAAATTGGGCAGGTTAGCTAATACTTTGGAAGACAGAAACAAAATTCAAAGTGATCTTGATAGACTGGAGCGCTAGGCAGAAAGCAACAGGATGACACTTAATAGGGATAAATGCCAAGTTCTGCACCTAGGAGAAAGAAACCAAATGCACAGTTACAAGATGGGGGATATGTGGCTCAACAACACTACAAGCGAGAAGGATCTTGTAATTGTTGTTGATCACAAGCTGAATATGAGCCAACCATGTGATGTGTCTGCAAAAAAGGCCAATGCTATTTTGGGCTGCATTAATAGAAGAATACCTTCCAAATCCCAGGAAGTACTAGTTCCCCTCTACTCAGCACTGGTTAGGCCTCACCTGAAGTACTATGTCCAGTTCTGAGCACCACACTTGAAGAAGGATGCAGACAAACTGGAGAGGGTTCAGAGGAGGGCAACAAAGATGATCAGGGGACTGGAAACAAAGCCCTACGAAGAGAGACTGAAAGAGCTGGGCATGTTTAGTCTTGAGAAGAGAAGACTGAGGGGAGATATGATAGCACTCTTCAAGTACTTGAAAGGTTGTCACAGAGAAGAAGGCCAGGATCTCTTCTCGATCCTCCCAGAGTGCAGGACACAGAACAATGGGCTCAAGTTACAGGCAGCCAGATTCCGGCTGAACATCAGGAAAAACTCCCTGACTGTTAGAGCAATACGACAATGGAACCAATGACCTAGGGAGGTAGTGGGCTCTCCCACACTGGAGGCGTTCAAGACGAGGCTGGACAGCCATCTGTTGGGTATGTTCTGACTTGGATTCCTGCATTGAGCAGGGGGCTGGACTCGATGGCCTCGTAGGCCCCTTCCAACCCTACTATTCTATGATTCTATGAACCTGGGACCTTCTGCATGCAAAGCATGTGCTCTACCACTGCACAATGTTCCCTCACCCACTGAATTCCTGTACTGACATCTCTGCCACAGTATGCCAGCACACTGCACAGGATTTGAGGCCAGGCTTCATGGTGCATACTCAAATTAGCGCTAGGGATGTACAAAAGTCACTGATTCGTGGATCTGCTTCGCGGTGGGGGGGGAGGCGCTCCGTCCCTCCCCCCAGAATCCTCGATGGGGGGGAGGCTCTCTGTCCCTCCCCCTGGAGTCCTCCCCAGCTGGCTCCGCTCCGCGGGGATTCCACGGAGCCACCGGCCAGCTCCGCCCACAGACGGACAGGGCAGCAGGGACACAAGGTGGCCGTAGCCACCGCTGTTTGTGTCCCTGTACTCAACTGTGATAGGCTACATAAATATTTACGTAGCCTATCATGGCAAACTAAAAAAAAACACGTATGCAAATGGCGGCTATGGCGGTTGCCATTTGCGTTCGCTATTTTTCGCTGTTCTAGCCTACATAAATATTTACTTAGGCTAGAATTTACCATAGTCGCCGCCATTTGCGTACACTGCGCCTGGCTGTGGCCAGCCAGGAGACCAGCTGCCACCACCGCTGCCCCCGCTGCTGCCACCCCTGCCACTGCCGCACTCGCCGCCGCTGCACCTGCCGCCCCTGCCGCCGCCCCTGCTGCCGCCGCTACCCCCGCTGCCCCCACTGCACCTGCCACCGCCGTGGGAGCTGCTGCCGCATCCGCCGCCGTGCTGCTGGAGCCGCCGCCGCTGCCGCATCCACCCAGGTAAGTGCTGTCTTGGGGGATTCTGCGGGGGGACGGCAGGGGGTAGGAGTCCGTTCCGCCATAGATTCCATGAGGCAGAATCCGTGGCGGAATCCTGGAATCTGTGGTGGAATTCTCCGCCATCCCTTATTAGCGCAGGTCAGTAATCAGGCCTCACTATCACCCCACATAAGCTCAGACTGTGCCCTAGAACATATGTAACACTACCCTGCATCTACCAGTAGCCATGAGAATGGTAATAGCGGACTATTGTTTAAGTCTTTCAGAGAAGCTTGTCCATCAGTACTGCTCTTCCAATGGAGGGTTCCCAGATACATTTTCAATAAAAGCCATAATTGGCTTGCCTGGGTTCCACAGCATACACCAGGTGCGAGGAGGAGCCAAGCTTCTCCTTGCTATCTTTGTAGGTTTGACTGTTCAGGGTTGCAGATTACTCAAAAACAGTGACTGAAATTGTAACCCAAACCAACCACAAAGACAACTACTAAATTAAATAGGATAAGAGAATGATAACAGAATGATAAGAGAATTCACTTATATGAGAATGAATGAGGGCCACTTCAAGGTCCATCTCCACATACATTAAGAGCATTGAGTAGCAGCTGTTTGAAATAGCATCTCCACATGATAATCTGAATGTGCAGACTGAGCTATATCGGCTCTCATTCACAGCAAATGTTGCACCATCTGGAATGGCTTACCAAATGGCCAGCCACAGTGCCTTATTTCCTCACCGCCAGCAGATGCTGCCCAGAATGTGGACAAATCAGTCTATTTCTGGTCCATGTCAGTTTTGCATGTATTCAATCATAAGTCTGTTCCTTCTAATTTTATCATCAGACTGTGATAAAACAGACTGTGATAAATCAGACTGTGATATATATATGCGCAAAGACCATACACCTATTTTTGTAAGCAATCTCCCCGAATATACGCATTTTGTATGCCATTTTCCCCAACATGCGCATTTTTGTATGCACGTTTTCCTAACGTACACATTTTTGCATGCAATGATTGAGCCAAGAACTGCATTGCAAAATTCAGAGATGTGCACCATCAGAAAAATAAGTGTTCCAGTACGTGCATTATTCCAGAAAGTGTGAATTAGGACAGTTCATACTAAAATAAGGGCCAACTGAAATTCTCTCCCATCCCTATATGGTGGAGGCAACCCAGGTAGCAAGTGATGCAGATGCAAGTGATTCTGGAAGAACCTCTGCCTGACACCTTGGAGAGTGGCAGCTGCCAGTCAGAGTAGACAATCTAGGGCTAGATGGACAAATTGCTTAAAGGCCGCTTCCTATGACAGTGTTCTCTGAAGGTAGAAAGTTTGAAAAATATGGTGTGATGGGTTGTTCTAAAGACAGAGTCCCCTGTCTGACCACTCAATCAATCACCCAGGATGCAATATGTATAAAAAGGCTCTTTAGCATACTCTTGAAGCTTGACTTTTTAATCACAAGAATCTAATTCAGACCATTCATTTGGTAAATACCAGAGACTTCACTTGAATAATGGCAACATGATGAGCCCGATTTACTTAGACTCCTCGATTAATTCATCCAAATGCCTTCACAAATGGGTATCATCAAGCAATCAATTATCCGCTGGCTTTTAATATAGATTGCTATGTCTATTTATTTTTTTCCCTCTGTGTTGTTAGCATTTTATGAGTTTAGGACTCTGCCGTAATGATCAGACAATTATATCCACATTTATAGAGATATAGATATATTAGAAGGAAAAAAAAAGACAAAATTCACTGCTGGTTCAAATAAATGTCAAGGACCGGCAGATATAATGAAAATACTCCATTTATTCAACCATTAAAACTTCACGATGTGCATATGTAATAACTTTAATTCATGTTTTTAAAATGCTGACTATAGGATTATCCAGAACAGCTGGAGACATTGAGCCCTGTAAGTTGCAAGGCTGCTAGAAAGCCTTTCAGTGGAATCAGAGCTGGTGTAGTGTGGCGCTAAGAGACTGAGCTATGAATTGGAAGGTCCTTGATTTGAATGCTGCTTCTGCCATGAAATTGCTAGGATGCCTTAGGTAAGTCGGTGTCTCTCAGCCTGACCCCCTTCTAGAATACAGGAATAATAACAATACTGGCCTTATTTACAGGGTTGTTATAAGGGTTACAAAATGTATTAATTACTGTTAAGCAATACTTCCTGTGTTCCAGGACTCAGGGCTGAACTGGGCATGATGTTTTCCACGTAGCTTTCCCTTGCATCATTTTTTTCTTTCTAGCTGGGTGCACATGTCCAGTGTGTATGTGAAAGCCGGATCAGAACCCTGGCAATGTGTTGAGGGGGGCTTTATCCTTTTGCCCCCACCATGTTCTTGAGTGGAATCCCCACTGGCATCAATGGACAATTTCTCCCAATTGTGAATAGAGATGTGGAGGAATTCTTATTGGGACCATGATGGGGCAAAGGGCTAAATTCCCCTTCGCTCACACCATGGGCAGTATCCAATACTCCCGGTCCACTTACGTTATTGATGTACCAGTAGTGTAAGCAACCTCTAGCGGTACACCAATTGTCTAAGCTGGCACAATGCGTTTCCCTGGAAAACTCGTTGTGTCAGCTTATGCTATTGGCATACTGCTAGAGGACATTTACTCTAGCAGAACATCAATAGTGCAAGTGGACCAGATACTGCCCCATGGTTCCGACCCTGTGAAGTAGGTTAGGTTGAGAGTCAGTGACTGGCCCAAAGACACACAATGAGCTTCACAGCTGAGTGGGGACTTCCCGAGTCCCAGTCCTACGCTCTAACCACTACACCACACTGGCTTAGTATGTCTTCAATTCTCAGGCACCCTAATAATTGCATCACCAGTCATTCATGCACCAATGATAATGTGCTGTATGAATCCCAGTCTTGTTTATCTTCACTGCAGCTGCTATAGGATAATCCCCGCTAGACCCATTGTACTGATGCCGAGAAGGAGACTTTCAAGGCCACTTGTTGAGAGTACATTGTTCTGAAAAGGCTTATCTCTGTGAGTTCCAATTAGCAATTAGATCCAACACAAATTAATCCCTGGTCAATGAGCCTCAACTTTGCGGCCCACCAGGGACTAACTAAGTTATCCAAATGTCTAGACTGTCCATCTTTAAATGGCCATAGCATTGTCCACACAGCAGTTTTGCATTGTCCAAAGCATAGTGGACATAACCTTTGCAATAAAGCATGGAAGATTTCCATCCCTCTGTGGATGTGGGGTGGGGTGGGGGGAGAGGGAAAGGCTAAAAAAGAAGCACGTTGTCTAATTTTCTTTTCCATCCACTTCGCTCCTGAGCACAGCACATATTTTCCCCTCAGATTGATTTATCTGTAAAGCAAATAGGGGCTTTATTATTCCAATTTTTGCAAGTTTGAGCTCATGACATTGTTTGAGCTGAAATCTTTACCATCTCTGCTCGTTCTGTTTACTCAGCATGAATATCGGGTACACACTGTAATTCAGTTTAGCCTTATCAGACATGCAGTCCCCTGGTAACAAAAAGGGGGAATATCTTCATTATTAATAACATTATGAGGATGGCAGCCTGCCCACAGAAGCCGAGTTTGCATATTTGTGGAGTGTGTTGGGTGTTATTATTTGTCCTCTGCTAATTAGAATTTAGCTGACGAAGATATGAAGTGAACAGGGAAGTAAAATTCATGGCATCGTTGCAGAAGTCCTAGGGTGGTATGTCCTGCATCATCATTACTCATACCCGCCCAAAATGACCAAAAGTACAAACTACATGTAATATGTCTACAGTAATCAATTTTTGCAAGCTTTGTTGTAGTTTAGTACTTTTTTCCAGTTAGCTCGTAATACTATGTTCTCTCTTGATCTCTGGTCTATTTCAATTCTTTGTTACTTGTAAACCTATCAGGCGTGGTCCAAGCAAACTGAAGACTTCGAATTCCCATAGATTTCAAGAAGAATTAAGCACTTCCTTACCTTTCTATTGAAACTGAGATTTCAAAGTGCTTCACTTTGGATCCTGAGTCTTAGAGATGGCGGCTTTATTTTTTGCCTTCCTTTGTAACTCGTGCTTCACTTTGTAAGCTATTTGCCAGCAACTTTCTGGGTACTCTGCTTGGGGAATACCTGGCTCTTGGTGGGATGGGTGGTTTGCTGTGCACGTGAATGGTGTGTGTGTTGCTGAGTAGGTCATCCTGCCTTTGGGATAGGGAGCTTTATTAGATGTTCTTTTGGTCTTTTGTAACTGTGTGGTATATGAGTAAATTGCTTCCAGCATTGTCCCCCTCCTACCATACCTTTCCCACCATGACTGTGCTATATAATGGCTTTGTGCTTTGCTGCTGTGGATCAATGGTAGGTACTGCTGTTGCAGCAGTATTGCCTTGGTGTGCTATGCCAGCTCTAGATCTTTTCTCAGCTTGTAGGACTAGCAAAACATCACGAACCAATTCTGCAGTATTATTTGCCGCTAAAGCAGCTCCCAGCGTCATTCACCTTCCAACTCACTACAACCCAGAACAGATGATCATGCAGCTCCAGTAATGATGATAGCAAGGAAAAACAAGGCCTTTTCAGACATTCAGTGACTGGGTTCACACAACATGCTCACCCACACTCAGTGATTGAGTGTGGGTTGTTGTTGAACCATGGGTTGTTTGTTGAACCATGTTAGTGTGTTGTCTGACCCCAGGACATTTTCTTCAGGGTGGCTTGTTAACCATACAGTGTGGCTTATTTTTCTTGAAGAAGCCATCTTGAGAACCCAGGGTTTGTTGTTGGGTAGTTCAGGGTGGTTAACAAGCCACCCTGAGCAAAATGTCCCAAGTTCAGACAACACACTAACTCACGGTTCAACAACAACCCACAATCCACCACTGACTGTAGGTTAGCATGTTGTGTGAATAGCCCCAGTGCATGTATACTAAACATGTATGGAGGCAGTTGGATCACAGCGACAGGCTCTGCTTCTCACCTATCAGGACAGATCCTATCTGTATATAAACTGTACACATAATTGGAAACCCTGCAAAAAGCCAGATCCCCTGCGTGGACAAGCTCACACATGTAAAGCTGGTTTGTGTGTACAGTATGTTCTGACTCTGTATTGAACAGTGTACATCATAGGTGTGACCTGTCACTGTGATCCTGTATCCCACTACACATGTTCAGGGTACTGACACTGAATGTCTGAAAAGGGCTTGGAGCAGGGATGTTGAATTTTTTTTGGCTGGTGTGTGTGTGTGTGTGTGTGTGTGTGTGAATTCCAATTTGGGAAGGGTCTCTGGGTGTAGTTCAGCAATGGGTGGGGGTATGGTGGGGACAAGGACAGATAAAACAAAGTCGGCAGGGCCAGGTGTAGTTTGGACATTTTCCCAGCAAGCAAACAAAAATAGCTCAGTTCTCAGTAGCCCCAGTGCAACAGCTCTCATACCTGCAAAAGCACAGTTCAATTCTCAGTAAGTCTACTCAGGAGTAAGCCCCAGTGCAACAGCTCTCATCCCTGCAAAAGCGCAGATCAGTTCTCAGTAAGTCTGCTCAGCAGCAGCTCAGTTCTATGCAGGTTATTTAAAGGGTAATTATTATCTTTAAATACCCTCTTATCTCTGGTCAGAGAGTGAGAGCAAAACAAACTTGCAGGCCAGAAGGGGAAACATAGGGGCCACATCTGGCCCACCAGCTTGAAGCTTCCCATCCCTTATTTAGAGAAAGCAAAAGGCCAGAAAAAAAATCTAATGGGATTGCCACATGTTCAAATGATTGGACTTTTGTCAGCTTCACCTGGCGATCAACCAACAGGCCATACTGCAGTCAGTTGCAGGTGGGCCAAGATGGGCAGAGCAACCAAATGTTGCCCATGCACTGAGCAGGAGGGAACAAGAATATCTTTCTCACATTGAATAAAACCATTCTTGGTTGACTATTGTCTTCATAGGGATGCTGCAGCTGCACCTTGCAGTGCAGAGTTTGCGCTGAGCAGGGGGCTGGACTAGATGATCTCCAAGGTCCCTTCCAACTATTTCCAAACTGGAATTTTGTACCATTAATTTTGTACCATATTTTGTACCATAGTGCCATTGGCTCAATGGCACTATCAATAATGCAAACCTGCTTTTCAGCACGACCTTGCCTTACTAACTCATCTCCGCGGGGAGGGATTGGCCACCTCTAGAAATGAAAAAGCAGCCCGTTTCTGTCACTTATTTCATTGGATTCCTGTATGAAAGAGCATTTGAGAGACACTGAGATGTAACAAGTGATCCACGGCTCCCAAACTGCTGGTGCCTTTTTAAAAACAACAACATACACCCTGAAATATAGTCAGAAATATACTGTGGCTCAGGAGAACCACGAATCTGCTGCTAGAATTGATAAAAGGCTCTCTTTCAGACAAGTATTAGTACAGGGGGAAGCATAAAGAGGGGGGAAAAGAGCCTGCTAAGGAGGCAGAACAGCATGTCAGTAGAAATAATGCACAAGGACATTTCAAGCGCAAAGTACAGCAGACTCACAACAAAACAACATTGTTTTGCATTACCCATTCTCAGCAAGGAATGAGAACAAATGACAAGCATTTATTTCCCACTAAGCTTCTGCAGGTTTGAGATTCACATGGGCATGGTCTCCCTAGGGGCTGCTTCACACTTCATATGGCACATGGGTTTGCTCCTCGTCCGCTGTCTGACTCCTAATAAATGCCCATTGTGTCTGCAGGGGGATGTGTATGTATAAAAACATGCAGAGATAGGTGCCATTGAACAGCAGCCGACACTGGTGCCCCCTAGTACATGTCCACAGCATATTCTCATGTATTTGTAGACCTGTGTTTCCCATCAAAAAAGCCTGGATTTTATGGAGAGACAAGCACCAAACTTGCCTGCAGCCTAAAATATGCATCAGCCCATAGATAATGTACACTGGAGCTGTGTGCAAACGACCCCTTGAAATTCTTCACCCTATTTGTGGAGAAAAAATTGGAGGGGAAAATTCACCGAATTTCCCCAGTGGGAGAAGACATTCTCCAACTATTTGGGCTCAACATGGGCAAAGGTTGTAGCATAGCTTCTTTCTTTTTTCCTAAGGTTTTGTATGTGTGTGTGCGCGCGCACGCACACACTGCCATTGCAGTTGGCAATGGCAGCAACTGTACTGGCAGCCTGGCCTTCATTTCACACTCTCCAAAATACACTATACCTCGTTTCATTCTAAGGCACTGGGGGGTGGGGGGAGGGTAGGCGAAACCCACCCCCAAATGTGGAAGAAAATGGTGGGAGCTTTTGCAAAATGGCCTTTTATTTCTAAGGGGCAGGGGTAAGAAAAGAAAAATCTCTGGACTTTTCTGAGAAAAATGTCTTCTGAGAAATTCTGGCTCAGCTCTAATTGCCATTCTTTAGGGCTTGGCACTTTCCAAATGTTAAATTTCTTCCAAAGGATCTTCCAAACGTTAAATTTCAGAGGGGTGGTTGTGGATACATCTCGGCTCTAATGCAGCTGCAGAGAGATTATTGTACAATGAATGAGAGGACTCTGGTACACACTCCTCAGCCACTTTGTAAGTAAGACAAGCACAAGAGCATGGATCGCAGCCCATGAGAATTTCTCTGAAATTTCTTCTCCTTTGAATTTCTTTTTGAAAGCAATTTCTTTTCTATTAAATTGAATGAGAATGGTCAAAAGTAATGTGGAAGAAATGTTAGGCACAGCACTAATGTATGCTACTTCCCATTGCGTGATTTCCAGGGAAATTGGGTTGGCTTTTCTTCGGGGCTGTTGACTAATCTGCTGACCAGACATTGGGTACAGTTTCCATTGCTTAGCTGCATCATCCAGCACTACGCTCATAATCATCCACCACTCATATACCCATACCTCCACCACCAATTCCCGACTACACAACCATTTCCCTACCACCATAACAAAGCTTTTATTCAACCACCCTGAGGTGAGATCCACATGACTGTGGCTTGGCTATCTCTGTCCAGGAGGGGTCCATCTGGCCCACCAGCTGAAACTGGTGAAAGGTGGTTCATGTCTCAGAAGCCACTTGGGCCTCCAATCTAAGACTGGGTATAATAGCACCCCCAAGCTGCAAACCTGATTTCTTAGGGAAAGGGCAACCCCATCCAGAATGGGTTGAGCACCACCTTCCAGGGCATATGAACAACCCAACAACAATACCTCCATCTTGTCTGGACTGAGGTTCAGTTTATTGGCCCTCATTCAGTCCATTACTGATTCCAGGCATTGGTTAGTAACCCATGGCTTCACCTGAAACCAATGAAAAGGAGAAATAGCATCTGATATCAGCTGGCATATTGATGACACTTCACTTCAAATCCCAAGATGGCTTTATGTAGATGTTAAACAAAGTGGGGGACAAAATAGAGCCTTGTGGAACACCATAGCATAAACTGCCATCAGGAAGAGAAACATTCCTCAACACAGCACCACCTTGTGGAAACAGACATCCAGATAAGAACGGAACCAGTGAAGCACAGAGCCCTCAATCTCCACTTTGTACATCCAGTCAATGGTTGATGGTATCAAAGGCTGCTAAGAGGTCCAGAAGAATTAGCAGGGTTGCACTCTTCCTGCCCTTTTCATGGCAAATTTCATCGGTTATGGTCAGAGACCAAAGCCATTTCAGTGCGAAACCCAGGGCAGAAACCAGATTGAAATGGATTTAGATAATAATGTTATCCAAGAGTGTCTGGAGTTGCATGGCAAACCAGCTGCTCAAATACCTTGCCCAAGAAAAATATATTTGCAATTGACCAGTAGTTGGAAAAATCTACTTCATGAAGGCAGACAGAAATAAACAAAGAAAAAAAAATCTGGATCATGTGCTATGAACTTTTACAGTCATTGAATTTAGTCAACATGTTGATTCTCATGATCCTGAATGATGATATGTTCCATTTCAACATAACAAAAAAGGCAGCAAAAAGAAGCAGCAGCAGAAACTTTCTGCAGATTGTCTTTTCCCCTCTTCCTTTCTGAATAAGGACAACAATGTATAAAATGAACAGATGAGATGCAGAGTCCCCCCAAAGGGAATGAGAATCAGCAGTGCACATCTCTCTGTGTGTGCGTGTGTGTGCGTGTGCGTGTGTGTGTTTCCATGAAGCTCTTGGCAAGTCCCATCCATTAAGCTACAATGGGTGTAGCTGAAACAATCCATTTTCTGACTCCAAAAAGACTGAGAATATTGGTGGCTCTCACATGTCTCAGCGCTCATCCCCTGTGTTTTGAAGATAAAGTAGTTGCCTGACATTTGCTTGGGGGAAGAAATAAGATGAAACACTTGTATTTCACATTTACAATTTTGACACCCCTTTTATCCACTTAGCACACACTTCCTTTCCAATAAGGACATAATCAAGGTATTTTACTGTCAAAAAAATCAGGACAAAGGAAGAGCAGAGGGGTATAAATTAATGCCACTTCCAACAGAAAAACAACCCTGATGGCTGTGATTGCCTTATTATTCAGCCACTGTTCCTGAGACTGGCATTAATAAAACAAGATGGATGGCTTGTGCAATTACATTTGGAAATATAATTAATAGTAGTGGTTAACTAATGACTAATTGGTTAATAGTTGTAAAAAGAAGGCTGAGATTCCTCCTCAGGCTGCTGGATATTAGAGAGTGAGCGCATGGCTGGATGTGATATTAATAGATAAGAAAGATGTAGGGGATACTTTCCCTGGTTTGGCTGCATTCAGGCATAGCATAGCACACATGCATGCTTCTTTACTGTCACAACCAGGCGAGTGTAACTAAGGGGGGGCAGGATCTTGCGAATGTCTGCTTGCCAGTTCTCTGTCCAAACCCTGCCCAAGAGAAAAAGAAAAGCTGCCTCAGGAGGCATATGCAGGAGGGAATCAACGGTGTACGCGGGCTTAAGAACCCCTTTCTTCTGTCTACCATTTATGTTCTGGAACCACTCACCGGCCCCTGTATTCATGGTACCCGGGAGCTTGCATTTGCCAACAACATGCATCGTTTCACCATCCAAAAGGGTAAGAAGGATGCTAGCATAAATACGTTTAGAATCCTGGGCCTCACAGTCTCCAGTGAAATGTTAAGTTTGCCTTGGCTGAATCCACATAGCAGTTATTTTGTTGTTCAGTTGTGCCCGACTCTTTGTGACCCCATGGACCATAGCACATCAGGCCTTCCTGTCCTCCACTCTCTCCCGGAGTGTGCTCAAGTCCATATTCATTGCATCGGTGATGCTATCTAGCCATCTCATCCTCTGCCGTCCCCTTCTCCTTTTGCCTTCAATCTTTCCCAGCATCAGGGTCTTTTCCAGTGAGTACATAGCAGTTATACCATGCATAACTCTTGGTACACATGACACCAATGGGCACCAATAGCTATGATAATGGTATGATAACAGTATAACTGCTACATGTAAATTCAGCCCTGACCTCAAGTACTGAAGGATCTCAACCGTCTGAAAGCCACTGTGGTGGAGTGGTTAGAGTGTTGGGCTGGGACTTGGGAGATCCAGGCCACGAAGCCCACTGGGTGACTTTAGCCCAGTCGCTGTCTTTCAGCCTAACCTCCCTCACAGGCTTGCTGTAAGGATAAAATGGAGAGGAGGAGCATTATGTAAGCCGCCTTGGATTCTTTGGAGAAAAAAAAAGGTTTTTAATTTTTTTTATTTTATATTGTAGTTTTAAACTTTTAAACTTTTATATTATATTTTATCATATTGTATTTTATAGCTTTAATTTTTGTGAACTGCCCAGAGAGCTTCTGCTATTGGGCTGTATAGAAACGTAATAAATAAAGGAATAAATGAAAGAATGAATAAAAACCATAAATACTTTTTTAAAATGCAAAAGGTCAGGAAGACTCTGGCTTAAATGTAGGATGCTCCCACTGAGGAACGCTTGGTGGTCAGTTTACATTTCAAGATACGGTTGTATTAAGAGCAGTGCTTGTCAGGATCCATAACTGGGGTGCTGCCTTGTGTTGGCTGCGGCAGCTGCTCACAAAACAGGGTTTTAAGGGTCCAGATTTGGGCTCCTGATTCCAAGTGCCCATTCTTCCTTTGGTGGTACAGAAAGAATCGGTCTGTCTCTCAGTCAGGAAGGTTACGGGCAAATGGTCTATAACAGGGGTGAGGAAGGTGTGGCCCTCCAGATGTTGGAGGAATGCAAATCCCATCAACCTCAGCCAGCTTGGGAATTGCAGTTCAACATATGGAGGGTCACACATCTCCCACCCCTCATCTATGGGGAGAAATTGGGGAGAGGGTCATAGACCTGTGGTGGTGGAACACTTCTTTCGCATGCAGACATGATGTTCAACAATCCTTGGTGTTTCTAGTTTAAAGGATCTCCAGCAGCAGGGCCAGGAAAGTTCTCCAAGTTCAGTGAGACTTGATCCCAGGTATATTTTACTTTTATTTATTTATCATTACATTTTTGTCCTGCTTTTTTTCCTCTTGTGAGGAATCCAAGGTGGCTGACATAGTCGTCGTCCTCCTCCTCCTCCTCCATCTTATCCTCACAACAACCCTGTGAGGTAGGTGAGAAGAGAGTCAGTGACTGGCCCAAAGTCACCCAGTGGCTTCATGGCCGAGTGGGGACTAGAACTCCGCAGTCCCAGTCCAACACTCTAATCACTGCACTACACTGGCTCGATATGTACATAGGAGTGCAGCTTTAGGCAGATTTTGGTAGTATATTGGGAAATAAATATGTATTGTTTTATCCAGTGGCGGTCGGTGGCTCCTATTCTGGTGGGGCTGTAAATCCATTCTGGGTTTTAGTCAGAACCAGCCAGAACTCTTAAGGAGCTATCCCAAGTGCTGAACCCTACCCCCAAAATAGCTTCAGCACCTTGTACAGCTCTTTTAGAGTTCTGGCTGGTTCTGACTGAAACCCAGAATGGATTTACAGCCCCACCAAAATTAGAGCCACTGTCCCCCACTGGCGTTATCATTTCCAAAGGGGGAGACATTGCGGCAATGGCAGTGCCAGCAATGTGGCTCCCTAAAGACTAACACACGATCAAGGGCCGGATGTGCCTGATCTCGTCTGATCTTGGAAGCTAAGCAGTGTCAGCCCTGGTTAATACTTGGATGGGAGACCCCCTGGGAATCAGGCTTCCTGAATTGAGCAGGGGGTTGGACTCAGTGGTCTTACAGGCCCCTTCCAACCCTAGGATTCTTTGATTATGGCAAAAGCTGTCATGGACTACAGTCCATTTTATCAGATGCAAATCTTTAAAGTGCCACAAGGAGGGCTGCCCCTTCTCCATTGCCCCCAAAGAGGAAATGCATCACCAAACAATAGGACAAAAGAAGACACATCTGTGCATAAAATTTGCAAATATGAATTTATATGGATAGATGCAAAATTAGAAACATTTACAATATTTCTGAATAGAAATACAATACATCTCCTCCTGTGGACCTGCCTGCTCAAGTTGCCATCCAGGTGATAACTGTTCATGTCTCTCTTTTTATGGTTCTTTATCTTTAAACTGGACTTGGACTGGTCACCTTCAAACAGGGGACTGTCCTGTGTAAAGTAGGTCACAGTTTATTTATCTATATTATTTATTAATTACATATATTTCTATACTGCCCAACAGCCAACGTGCTCTGGGCAGCTCACAAAAATTAAAATCCTGAACATAATACAAAACCTCTAAAAGTTTAAAATAGAATACGACCGGAGTAACAACCAGCAGCAGAGCAAAGATCTGAAAACACAGTCAGGGATCCTATGGCCGATAGACAGTGGCTAGATGGCCATAGGATATGCTGTTTTCTGGGAATCGACCTCGGAGCCTTTGCGCCGAGGTCGCTTCCCGGAAAACCGATCTCCCCCAATTCCGTGCTGCCTCGGAGGCAGCGCAGAACAGTCTGTCCTCCGCGCTCGCAAGAGGAGCAAGGAGGGGCCAGAAAGGGGCGTGGCTGGGGGAGTTCCGGGGTAGAGAGATCCTAGCTACCTGTACGACATATCCAATGTGTCGTACAGCAGCCTCCTTCCCTGCTCCATCCTCCCGTGGCTACACAGCCGCCATCGGCTGTCTAGCAGAAAAAGCAGGGCAGGAAAGACGCAGAGGGAATGATCCCCTCTGTGTTTCTCCTGCCCTGCTTTGGATAGGCGGTCACCTCCGAGTTCAGAGGCAGCTGCCTAACTAGATAGGATTGAACCCTAATACATTTAAAAACAACACTGAAGGATTAGAAAGTAAAAAGGTGCTGAAAAGACCATGATGTAGATGCCAAGCGAGCCTCTCTGGGGAGGGCATTCTACAACCAGGTGCCACCACCGAAAAGCCCCTCTCCTTAGTTGCCACCCGATTCACCTCATTTGGCAAGGGCATGTGTCTAACCTAGTCACAAGACTCTGTGCTGTTATTGTTTTATACTATTTAAAGCTGCAATTTTGCATTTGTAATGTTATGTACTTTGACAGATGTGGGCACAGCAGAATAATAAACAAGCAAACATGTACAAACATACACGCATACAGTGCTGGCTTCAGGTTTTTTGGGTCCCTTGGGCAACACACCTTAATGGGCCGCTCCCTCAGTGAGTCTATGTTGTTGCCATTGTCACAAACTGCTATTGATCCTCATCCTCTTTCTCATCATTGCTGCCACTTGGCTAGGGATGTACAGATTCCCCAGCATCCGTTCCAGTGGGGAATCTGTCTGGGCGGGGAGGTGATCCGTTCCTCCCTCCCTGGAATCCTCCGGAGTGGCTCCACTCTGTGAGGATTCTGTGGAGCTGCCTGGCTTGAGGGCCACTTACCTGACCCATTCGCCTCTGCGCCCATCACCATGTTGCATAAAAAAATGGCGATCGGCAGGATATGCCCATTGTCTTATACGCAAAACAGAACATAGACTTATACGCAAGATTCACGGCTCTATTTTGCATATAAGTCTATGGGCACATCCTGCCGATCACCTTTTTTTTTTTTAAATGGCGATCGGCATGGAGGCGAACGGCTCCGGTTAAGCAAGCAGCCGAGAGCCGTTCCACATGGAATCTTCCTGAGGCAGAGGTAAGTGGGGCCGTCCTGCTGTGGATTCTGGAGGCTGGATTCTAAAGAATCCGACCTCATTTGAATCCACGGCGGATTTCTCTAACATCCCTACACTTGGTTGCTTGACAAGCAGAGAGCCAGTGAGCAAGGGGTCAGGGGCATCTACTCCTCCCCCTTTTCACCACCACCACTGGTTGGGCCAGAGCAAGGGGCAAGTGAACAAACAGCTTGCAATGGTGAAGAGGAGGAGCAAGTCCTGGGGGCTCTTGTCAAGAGTGCCCTTGCTTGGGTTTGGGCCTTTGGCATGTGCCCAACCATGTTGCTGGCCCTACATACATACATACATACATACAGAATAGTCAGTCCAGATCTGAATGAGAGTTTCTATTGGTGGGTAAAATATGGAAACAGAATGAGTAGTGCCAGGCTGTGCAATTGTTTTCCAACTGCCTTACCGTTCTTTATGCATGCCGATCCTGCTTCTTGTGAGCTTTGTGAAGCAAAACATGACAAACAGGCGTATTTTCGCATCTTGCTATGATATAAATACTTATCAAAGTCTCCAGAACAGACATGACAAATGTAATAACCAATACGTTAAAACTGAATTGCAAATTTTAGGGCACAGCAACATCGCATACATAAATATATATTGCAAATGTTCTGAGTTCACTACATGGAAGTGATGCATTAAGGTAAAAAAAAGATTCATACTTGTCAGCTGAAACTGGGTAGGATAAATTACCTGGGAACAGCCTATTATGACTTTTCTTAGCACTTTTAAAATTACACTTGACATTTATTTCTAATAACTGATAATGCGATAAGGTGGAGAGTATTCAGGTCTGCCATAAAGTAACAAACACCTTGGCTTAATTATAATTTCCAGTTTTCTCGCACTTTTAATTCAAGGATTTAATAACCTTTCATAAAGTGTTATAGCACCTTGTGTCAGAGGGGGGAGCTTGTGTTCGACCCTGGACATGGTGGAACAGAAGAAATCTGGAGGACTTCAACTAATTTGCACATTTTAAATTACATGCTAAAATGAATTACATACAATTTGCAAAAGCAGGAAGAGCACCCAGCTGTAACTAATGGAAACTCTACAGTTACGACTGTTTTTGCACAGTTTAGAAGTATGTTCTGAAGATGGTGATTGATTGAGACCTTATTTCACATACGTTATGATTCCAGAAAGGACATGTGCTAAGAAATATTGAGGCCATCAAAGAAAAAAGGTCAAGAATCATGCATTAATACAGGGTACAGATCTAAATTTGAAACTTTAAGAATGGTACACATTTCCTATATTACAACTCGAAGATTCGGGGAAAATGTCTTTAGTGGCAGGTGTGTGTGTGTGTGTGTGTGTGTATATATATATATATATATATATATATATATAAAATTTATTAGCTGCACATCTGGCCGGCTACCCAGCCACTTTAGGCAGCATACAATACAAATAACACAAAATACAACATAATCAACTTAACAAAACAACATTGCTCTAAAAAAACCCTAACCCACCCCAAATGCCTGCCTGAACAGCCAGGTTTTCAAAGCCTGGCAGAAGCTCATCAAAGAATGGAGGTCACAAGGAGGGAATTCCACAAAGTGGCGCCACCACAGAAAAGGCCCTCTCCATAGTCCTCACCAGCCTAGCTGTCCTGGCTGATGGGACAGACAGAAGGCCTACTCCTATTGAGGCCAATCTCATTGAGTGGCATCCCTGGTGTTGCTGGAAGTGCTCCTTAAGATAGACTGGGCTGGAACCATATAGGGTTTTAAAGGTCAATACCAACACATTGAATTAGGCCCAGATAGGGATGGCAGAGAATTCCTCCATGGACTCCAATGAGGCCGGATTCTAAAGAATCAGGCCCCCTGGAGTCTGTGGCGGAACGGACCACTTACCTCCGCCACCCTGCAAAGTTTGTGCCCGCTGGATCCTACCTGCCACCGGCTGGGTCCCGGTCCGTCTGCTCACTCCGCTGCCGGTCTGCGGACGCAAATGACGTCTGGTGTAGCAGACGCCGTTTGCGTCCCTGCTCTTTGCCGTGATAGGCTACGTAAATCTTTATGTAGCCTATCGCGCGAAGGGACAGGGACACAAATGGTGTCTGCTATGCCATTTCCATCCCTGCTCTTTGCCATGATGCCATTTGCATCTGCAGACTGGCAGCAGACGGAGGTCTGGCAGTGGACGGAGCTGGCCAGTGGCTCTGAGGACTAGCTGCGGAGCGGAGCCGGCCAGGGAGGATTCCAGGGAAAGGAACGGATAGCCTCCCCCACCCACGGACCCCCAGTTGACTCGGGTGAGTCGGGTTCGTACACCGCTAGCTAGGGATGTCAGCGAATTCTGCCATGGATCTTGGGGAGGCCGAATGCCAGCGCATTCGGCCCCCCGAAATCGGTGGCGGAACGGTCTGCCCCCCCCACCCCGGGACGGGACTTACCTTGGGTGGATCTTCCTGGCGGCGGCGGCTCCAGTGGCGGTTCGGTGGTGGTTTGGTGGCGGCGGCTGTGGCGGCTGGTCTTCTGACCGGCCGCTGCCATTTCCAGTTAAAAAACAAACAAACAAAAAAAGTGATAGGCTACATAAAGATTTACGTAGCCAATCACGGCTAGATTTTTAAAAAAACACCGTGATAGGCTACGTAAATGTTTACGTAGCCTATCATGGCTGATTTAAAAGAAAAAAAAATGCACGTACGCAAATGGCAGCGCCCACGGGCGCCGCCATTTGCGTTCCTTATTTTGGCACATCTTAATCTATGTAAACATTTACGTAGACTAAGATGGTGAAAATAAGGGGAACGCAAATAGCATAGACGCTACGCTATTTGCGTTTCCCTTATTTTCGCCGTCTTAGTCTACATAAATGTTTACGTAGACTAAGACGTGCCAAAATAAGGAACGCAAATGGTGGTGCCCATGGGTGCCGCCATTTGTGTATGCGCGTTTTTTTTCTTTTAAATCAGCCGTGATAGGCTACGTAAACATTTACGTAGCCTATCACGGCTGACTGCAGGGACGCAAACGGCGGCGGCTACAGACGCCGCCGTTTGCGTCCCTGCTAGCCAGCGGCTAGCACAAGGTCTAACACATGAGCGGCTACATGGGTGGGCCCAGTTGGAATATGGTCCAGATCCCAGGAAGTCATGGTCTCCATGAAGTCCTGAGTTGCCCCCACAAGGATGGCCTCCAAATGTACATTGAAGTCCCCCAACACCAACAAATTAGGGGACTGCACAGTGCACATGCACTTCAGAGACAGCACATTGGCCAGGGAGTCTGTCGTGCAGCAGGGTGGATGGTACACGAGCAGAATCCCCAGACTTCTCTTTAGGCCCATCCTCTGGTACATGCAATCAGCAACCCTAGTCTCCCAGAGAGGGGGTCTGGTGAGGACCAAGGACTCCCGGTAGATAACAGTCACTACTCCTCCTCTACTCCCAACCCTTGGCTGCTGCGCATATGAAAATCTAGCTGGGCAAATGGCCACAAGCATAGGAGCAGCGACCTTGTCCGTAATACATGCCAGGTCTGCACCCTCATCCCGGATCATCTCATGGATGAGAGATGTTTTATGGGCAATGGACCTGGCATTACACAGCAGAAAACAAAGGCCAGAGGATGGAGTCACGCATCCCCCAGCCATCCTTCGGCTCTGGACAGGCCCTGAACAGGGGACAGATATTACACATCTCTCCTATGTTCCCCTTACCTGGCATGGTCTGCCTCTAGCACTCCACCAGCATCTGCTGCCCAGCCTCGGTATATTCCTGCCCCCAGAACTCCCACCCACTGCCTCTGCCAGGTGGAGACATGCCTCCCTTGCTTCCGCCTCTCAGGTGGGCAACCCACCCCTAACATCACAAACACAACCCCATAAGCCTACCACCCACCAATAATTTTTAAAAACTACAGCCCAGGCCCTCTGCTCCCTTGTGGCCTGCATTTTCACATGCCTGCTCTGATTGTATTTATTGCGATGAGTGACTTCTTTCCTGGCTCATTTATCTGGAAAGCTAAGTTGAAACACAATACTGAGTTTTCACTAAAGTCCCATTGTTTTGTTTTGTCATACCCCCACCCCCAAAGCTGGGGTTAGAAGAAGAAAAAGAGGCCAACCAGCTTCCCAAGAGTTCCTTGTTCATTAATGTCTAAAAGCAGATGAAGTGTTTCCGCTCCATTCTGACATGTTCTTTTGTCTGAACAGCTAAACTGTGTCATGCTCTGTCCTCCAGACAGGCTGAAAGGGAGAAATAAAGTTCATATGTGGGGGAAAAAAAAGTAGAATAGCTACTAGACTGGCATATAGGGATGGCAGAGAATTCCACCACGGATTTCAGTGAGGCCGAATGCACTGGCATTCGGCCCCACGAAATCCGTGGCGGAAAGGCCTGCCCCCCGCGGATTCCCCCTGGGACGAAGCTTACCTGGGGAAGATGTTCTGGATGGTGGCAGCTCCGGCGGCAGCTCCGGCGGCAGCTCCGGCGGCGGCTGGTCTTTCGACCAGCTGCCATGGCCGCCATTTGCATCCTGGTCTTTGCCGTGATAGGCTATGTAAGTATGGCAAGCCAAGCAACCCCCCCCCACAAAAAACGGCGTACACAAATGGTGGCAGCTACGGCGGCTGCCATTTGCGTTCCCTATTTTTCGCCGTTTTAGCCTATGTAAATATTTACGTAGGCTATTACGGCAAAAAAAAAAGGGGAACGCAAATAGCGTAGTGGGCGCTATTTGCGTTCCTTTCCCCCCTGCTGTTTTAGCCTACGTAAATATATACATAGCCTATCACAGCAGCCTGGCTGGACGCAAATGACGGCTGCTATGGCGGCCGCCATTTGCATCCGCAGCAGCCCGTCCACGGCCGGAAGTCCGGCTGCGGATGGCCCTGGCCGGCTGCTCTGCGGAGCGGAACCGGCCAGGCAGGATTCCGGGAGGGAGGACCAGATCGCCTCCCCCCGTCGAGGATTCCGGGGGGAGGGACGGAGCACCTCCCTCCCCACCGCGAATCAATGCCGCGAAATGGTAAGTGACTTTCATACATCCCTACTGGCATATGGAGAGTATAGCTTAGCTCTCAGCTTCTGTATTGTCTCTCTCATGGGACATATGAACCACCCAACCTACACTTAATTAACATTCAGACATCTCTTTGAAGATGAAATGGTCTCCATGGGTGCCAATTGCAACAATTATTATTACTACTTGCCACAGGTGTGTTCCACATGAGCAGCTGGGAAAAGAAGAATGTGACTGTGAAGAAGGTGATGACAGGCCCATGTCCATAATGCATTTACTTAACATGCACATGCATGCCTGTTAAATATTCAGCCCAACTTTCTCTTCTCATGTTGTGCTTTAAATAATAATAATAATAATAATAATAATAATAATAATAATAATAATAATAAATGTTTAAGCAGGCAAGCAACTTCTAACAAAAACTATCCTGGCCTAAACAGACTCCATTCAAGTCATATTTGGGGTGATTTTTAGGTATAAAGCAGAGCAAAGGTTGTGTGGGGTGGTTGGTTAGTATAGGGAGATCACCAAAGTTGGTTGATGCATATCAGTAAAAGTATAGTAACAGATCAAATCAAAGTAGATTTCTATGACAAATCTTTGCTCACATATTTATCATCTGTCTATCAATAGTCTGTGGGTCTGTCTGTGCATCCATCCGTCCGTCCGTCTACCCTTGAAGATATGGATGTATAGCCATATAGATGTATTCTCAAATAAGAATGCAAAGTGAATTACAGTGTATTTATTTACTATATCTGTATACTGCCTTCCTGCCAATGCAGTCAAGCTGGTTTACAATTTAAAATGATTTAGCTATAATACAACAGACACAACACAAATGGAAAAGAGGCAGGGAAGGAAGAGGAAAGTGAGGAAATTCAGATACCAACTGATACATAAACATGCATTTTTACTTTTAAATTACATTAAAATATACAGAATAACATCCCACATCTCTGCAAGTACTATGGCCCAGATTCCATGGTTAATGTGAGCCCTTCCCTAAAGTCAGGATAACAGTTGCCTTGAGCATCATTTTTGGTGGAAAGGTGGGATATAAATAAATCAAATAAATCAAATAAACAAACAAACAAACAAACAAACTACCTAGGAAGTCTAGTACTCATAAACAGCACATAAAGTGGTAAACTTGTGTCCAGATTATACTAGTTCAGACTTGTGGTGGTTTATATTACTGAATGCTTTTCCATGCAAAAAATAAAAATAGAATCCCTGTACTTCAAAAACTAGATATCAGGAACGAGTGTTTTAGTTTAGCTTTCTCTTTGGTGTACAAGTCTTGAAGCAAAGGGTCAGCAACGAGTGTGGGCATACAGAGATAAGCAGTGCCATCGTGGTAAATTTTGAAGGGTAAGCACCCATCATGACAGTCTTCCAAGATGCACGTAGCTACGTTGATCCATCCATCTCTTTCTCTCTCTCCCTCCCCCACCCCCGTACTATATGTCTTTTGTAAAGCGAATGAGTCTTAATTACCCATTCATGACCAAGCCACTCTAAAGTACTTTGCAGTACAACAGGGATAGCTCACAACAATATGTAGTGTTGGTGGGAAAATCCACCAGCTACTGTGAGGATTACAGCTAAATTCAGAGGGGACAGGGAAACTTGATGGGGGTGGGGGTGAGGGGGAGGGTGGTGGGGGCAGATGACATCCTCCTCCCTGCTAATCAAAAAGGTCCCAGGGCTTCGACCCTGTGAGCCCTGGCTCCGCTACACCACAGGAGGTAAGTCACAACCAGGGCCCAACTACACTCAAGTTTTTTTACGCTTCCGATGAGACTTCGTTCCCCTCCTTCCACATTATGCTCTCTCTCTTACATATTGGAACCGCAATCTCCCACTGCCCTGTTACCACTTTTATTACCCTGGTATCCCATGATTTCCAAGTAGATTTCATTCATGTGCTCTGCTTTTCCACTTTCGCTACCATATACGGGTGTGTAATTCCCCTCCCACGCCTGTCCATATATGGTTGTGCTTGTATTTCCGTCCTGTCCAATCACAGCTCTCAATGGCCCCATGTCACCTTCCAGCTGCCAAGTGTGTTGCTTCCTCAGCAGTCGGCGTTTTAGCACAAACTTTTACCTTCCTGTATCCCTTTCCTTGGATTTTTTTTTTTTTTTGATTTGGAGATTATCTTCAAATCTTCAAAGAATCACAGCTTCTCGGGTATTGCTATAGCTGTATTGTCTGCCAGTGTTGAACAGTACGTCCCCCCCCCCCAACTTCCTCCTTTCTGATTGTAGGGAATAACAGTGTTGCATACACCCGCTCCCACTGTTGGGTTTCTCACTGATAACACTGCTTCCCCTCCACTAGACCCCCCCCTTTATTAACAAACTCTCTACCTCGTGTGGCTTTCATCGCTGCTGCTGGGGTATTACAAAGATAGGAGAGGCTCAGATTACGGTAGGGAACAGAAATACTTCTTGACGAAAGTTCTTCATTGCTCTCTATTTATTTATTTATTTATTTATTTATTTAATTTCTTAATCAGTCACCTGGCCGGTCACCCGGCCACTCTGGGTGATGTACAATGGTACAATTTAAAACAGTAAAATTAAACATTAAAACATTATTTAAAAATACCCTAACACACCCCAAATGCCTGCCTGAATAACTACGTTTTCAGTGTGTGACGAAAGCTCATTAAAGAGGGGGCATGGCGGAGTTCCCTAGGGAGGGAGTTCCACAGAGTGCAGGGTGTAAATTCCGTGCAGGGTGTAAATTCAATTACTCTTTGGTGTAAGTGCCCTCCCTTTCTGCAAGAGTGCGTGGGTGTACCATAGAAAGAGTCTATGGGTCGTATAAGATGTTTTCCTGATCTTGTACAATGTGATTCCCTGCTCCTCGCAGGATGTGTTTGTTGAGAGGGGCTATGCTGAATTTTTTTGCCTAGCCTCGATCTTCACCAAGGGCAACATCGCTGGGTTGCATGGACTCCAAAACAGTAGCGGCTTGCAGTCTCCCCTGGAGGTGGCCGCATTACTAGTCTTCTTTCTGAATTGTGTGGCCCCCCAAAGATGTTCTCTTCTCGGTGTGGTAACATTGCCCTGCATGTTAGGGCATGTCCAGGCTTGGAAAAAGAGTGGAAGTGAACGGGCGGGACTGGTATTCTAATGCTTTTATGCCTAATGACTTTTCCAGATTCAAACGACACAGCCTACATCGGGACACACAGCGCCGGCAGTGTGCGCTTTCTCTAATCCAGGAATCAAGGCAAGTGTCAAAGCTTTACCTGCCTTGACCTACACTGCAAAGAAGTGCAGGGTCTGTGTTGTGTGATCCACTCAGCACGCGCTACACTCAAAATAGAGTTCAGTGTGCCACCTCGAAAACCTATTGTGGCTTACACTTAGGGATGTACAAAACTGGCCTTACCTGGCTCCGCCGGGTTCCGCTGGGGGGGGGAGGAGCTCTGTCCCTCCCCCCGGAATCCTGGCCGGCCGGCTCCACCAGCAGCTGGACATCCGGCCGCTGGCTAGCAGGTACGCAAATGGCGGCGGCCGTAGCCGCTGCCGTTTGCATCCCTGTAGTCAGCTGTGATAGGCTACATAAATCTTTACGTAGTCTATCATGTCTGACTTAAAAAAAAAAAACATGCACGTACGCAAATGGCAGCGGCTACGGCCGCTGCCATTTGTGTTCCTTATTTTGGCCCATCTTAGTCTACCTAAATCTTTACGTAGACTAAGACAGCGAAAATAAGGGGAACGCAAATAGCATAGAGGACGCTATTTGTGTTCCCCCTTATTTTCGCTGTCTTAGTCTACGTAAATATTGATGTAGACTAAGACGGGCTAAAATAAGGAATGCAAATGGCGGTGGCTGTAGCCGCCGCCATTTGTGTACGTGCGTGTTTTTTTTTTTTAAAGTCAGATGTGATTGGCTACGTAAAGATTTACGTAGCCTATCACGTCTTTTTTTCAAGACTGGAAATGGCGGTGGTGCCTGAAAGGCGGGCACAAGCACAGAATACACTGCAATTCAAAGTGGTGAGAAGTGCTTTTCCTTCAGATACATCCTCCCTGCTCTGGATTCCAGTGAGGTTCAGTGAAGGGCTCACTTTTCAGGGCAGACATTGATAGGAAAAGAAAGAGTATAGCATTAAAGAACCAGGAAGTCCACTCTCTGTTTCGCTTTTGTTTGTTGTTGTCCTTTTTTCTGGATCAGGCTTATCCAATAGTGAGTGCTGCTGTACCCTCCATGGGGAATTCCATCGTGCCCATTCAACGTTCTACTCGGGTCGGTCGAGGGAATGTCAGCTTGATTGGCCAGTGCAGTCGGTTTCTTTTATAACTGCTAATCCATGATGGCATCCACCAGTAAGGGAAGAGAGGTGTCTTGGAGGCACAGCAAGATAGAGGACTTGCTTGACATTTGGGGGGAACAGAAAATTCAAGAACAGTTGTGTTGCAGTCACAGAAACTTGCACTTTTTCGAAGAGATCTCTAGAGAGATGAATGCACGAGGGCACAAGTGCCGTGCCATTGAGTGCAGATCCAAGACCAAATCCATGAGGCAGGAATACTGGAGAGTGGTGAGCCACAACTCCAGGTCAGGGAACAACACACCACCTGTCTGTATTATGCTCAGCTCCATGGCATTCCTTGGGGGCGATGCCACCATTTGTCCAAAGTGCACATCAGGAAGTTTGCAGATTATTCCGGCTGCCTCCCACTCTGATGCCAGGGATCACAACCCTCCTCAAGCGCGTGCATGCGAGCCCTCTGAGCTGTTGATAGAAGAGGGGGACAACATTCCCAGACAGCAGCATAACATTGGTGAGTATTAGGGCCCGGGTTTGTATTTCCAGTATCAAACACCGTTTTCGGAATGTTCTCATCGCACGGAGCTTAATACAGTGGATTGTGGGTTCGGCAAATAACCATACGCATGGAACGGTTCCATCTCTATTCAGAGACTATGTGGACTCCAACCCTAACCCAGACTCATTGTTATTTCCTTGTATTGCCAGGGTTCATTTTGGCCAAGGAGTTGAGCACCACTGCACCAGCATCGTGCTCCCTGCACCAGCATTGATGGGTGTCTGTCATTCCCCACCAACATGACACAGAACATAGCAGATAACATGAATCTCTTCTTATTCAGGAAATGACAGCATAGACCAGGAGGGGGGAGAGGGCTGCCAAGATCAGGACACGAAGGGAGCGGTAAGTTATGGTGCTCGATTTTGTTATTGGAACCACAGCTTATTGCTTTGGAGCACTGAGTGAAGTAGCCCCTCTGTGTTCGTTTTGCTGCGTAACTAGTTCCCCACTCGACTTCTACAAGATAGAGCATAATGGTTCCATGTCTCTCTCTACGTCTTTCATGAAAATGACTGCTTTTCCCGCGGACTTTCCCCTCAGTTTAAGGACTACTCATGTGTCACCAGTCCTGCCACGTTTCCCCAGGGACAACAGGGATCCCGCGCTAGCATTTGCAATGTAGGAATGGATTCTGCCCTAAACACATTTAAGATGGCTTTTCTGGGACTGATTGGAAAAGTAACAAGGTCAATGTCTGCACTGGTATTTCAGGAGGGGAGGTGTGCACCGGTGATCAGAGGATGACAGTGAGTACGCACGACGAGTTAGAAGACACAGGTGAGCAAAGCAATGAATGACCTTTCCCGTGTTGGGGCCCCGGGACAGAATTTTCAGCTTTCTGTAGCGCATGTGTGATGATTTGAGAGGCCCTCAATGATCCCTCCCTGTCCATGCTCTTCAACTGTAACTCTTAGCATTGTAACAAGAGAGCAACCCCTGCAAAGGTTGGCCGGTGGTGGTTCACATAACTTACCCCCCACCATTTTTGTTTATTTTCAAAAAGGAGTGCTCATGGCCACTGTAGGAGGCTAGTTCAACATTGCCTTTTCCTCTGTATCAGAAGGAAATCAGTGTATTCCTTCTGAGCAGGGAATGAGTAATTTATGTCTGCAGACCTAACCTAAGGCGATGTGCCACCCTGTGACCAGGAAGCAAATTTCCCCAGATATCTGTACACCCACGTTAGGGGTGGACGAAAGTCCCTTACCTGTCCTCGAAGGTTGTTCGCAGTGGGGGGGAGGCGCTTCGCTGCTCCCCCCGCGAAGTTCAGGCCGGGGGGGGAGGCTTCCCGCCTCACCCCGGCCGAAATTCAGGCCGGGGGGGAGGCTTCCCGCCTCGCCCGGCCGCGAACTCGAAAGTTTAAAAAAAACCAAACGCCCCCTGATAGGCTACTATGGGGGCCACCATTATCCGTACGCGTTTTTTTTTTTTAAAGTCACCCGTGATAGGCTACGTGACGATTGACGTAGCCTATCACGGCTGACTTTGCAAATCTAGCTGTGATAGGCTACGTTAATCGTCACGTAGCCTATCAGGGGGCGTTTGTTTTTCTTTTTCTTTTATTGGAATGGCGGCGGCGGCAGCCGGTCAAAAGACCGGCTGCTGCTCCCGCCCCGCACGAACACCTGACGAACCGCTGGCCGGACCCGCCGCCGGGAGGGACATTCGGCGAAGGTAAGTCCCATCCCGGGGGGGGGGGTGCGGGGTGCGGGGGGGTGCGGAGGATTTCTCCCCGAAACTTGTTCGGGGGGCCGAACACGTTGGCGCTCAGCCCCCCGAAGTTTCGGTGAGAAATTCTCCGCCATCCCTAACCCATGTTCAAAAGTCCCTGCAGTTACATCTTGGACTGCGGCAGTCCTATGCTGCCTATAGCTGTATGTGGAATGGGATGCTGTCTCCTTAATTTCTGTCTGTGGTGCATTTTTTTTTGTTGCTGCCGCAGGCAATACTGTGATGCATTCTTAAACCATTTCTAATTTCCCTAACTGACCATCTAGTAACCAACAGACAGGCCATGTTATCCCCAGCTATACGCCTGTCACTGATCAGAAATAGAAAGAGTCATAGAGCAGCCAATGACATTGCTGAACACATCATGCATCATGCTACAGAGGTGAATGATCGTGTACTCACAGTCATGGAAAGAGATGAGGAGGTCTTTAGGGAATATGTGAGAAAATCTGCTTTAGATGACGAGGCGACCAGCAGAGATAGGAGGGTGCTCATAAGTTCCATAGACACCCATGCTGTAATTCTCAGAGCTATGCTTGATAAAATTCCTGATTACAGCTCCACACAGACTGTGGTGCCCCAGGGGCAGGAGCTAATCCCACATAGATGAACCCCCAAATGCCCTGAGCCCATCCCACATAGACGAAGCCTGACACACCCTAATGTGGCGAGTCCAGGTACATCATTTCATGCCACCCCAGAGTCTGTCCTCCCTATAATGTTGACACCCAAGCATCATGGGGGGGTCGCATTAGACCTGCACAACTGCACAAATGCCCCCGTCAATTCTCCCCATGAGTGAGGAGGTCCTGGACTGTATTCCACTTCCCCTTTGTGGGCCGGAGAATGCTGAGAAGTACCCCGGCTTTGTTCAGATTATAATGGCCTGTTTGAGGTTCTCTACAGTGTTGTATTTGTTCTCTATTTCGTTCTGTTTGTTTGTAACAGTGCATTGTCCGGACCAGTAAGTACCTGGACCAATGCCTGTCTGGAAGTGCTGTGAACGGGACGCTAGATGGCGGATGCTCCTGTGCAGCTGAGCGTGGTTCTACTGAGAGGTGACAGTGCGTAGGGATGTACAAATTGTGTACCTTCAATGCCGCTTGACTTCCACAGTTTGCGGCCAGTGCTCCGTTCCGCCATTCACAAGCCCCTGGAAATCTCTTTTAAAATAACCATGCCGGTTCTGGACCGGCATGGTCATTTTAAAAGGTTTTTTCTTTCTTTAAAACAGCATTGCTTTAAACAAAGAGTTTATTGCTCAGGCACACCTAAGACAGCCTTCTTTTGGGAAGCCCCTAGGAAGAGGAAGTGTTTTGGCTGAAAGTAAACGGAGACGGAGGATTTCAATTTAAAAAGAGCACCCACAAACAAGGCGGTGAGCACAATTCTTTTTTTTTTTTTTAAACTTACATATTTATTATCGGGATATACTACACTGCGTTTTTATTTACAAAAATTCCGTGACTCTTTTCGGATGACGAAAAAATGCTACATGACTGTTGGCTCCACAGGACCTCGTGGTGCCGTTCCGCAGAGGATTCCGTGGCACAGACTGAAGGGAATTCAATCCCATTTCAGTCCGTGGTGGAATTCTTTGACATCCCTAACAGTGCGTACCTTACCAAACTCTCTCACAGTGCAAGAAGAGGTTTAATGTTTTGTCATCTCTGTTCATTGACATTTGAAAAGTAAACCTTTCTACCCACAGAACTCGTTGTGCTCTCTACATGTCTTACAGGATAAAAAAAAGATGGACACGGGTGGGCAGGTTAACAGGAACTTTAAGTGCTCTTTTGTACAGTTGGAGGATTTTGAATGCAGAAAACACCCCCTTAGGCCTCCTCTCCCCCACTTCCCTAAGCTTCCTCCCAACATGATTTTTTTCATCCTCAGTGCATGCTTCTCCAAGCGGCTGACATGCTTCTCCATCTTGCTCACTGCAAAGAGAAGAAGGAAAAACCCATCTTAGCCACACTATCCATTCATTGGCACAATACCTTCCTCTATAAACTTTTGCAAACAATACCTACTTCCATGGGTGACCGAGCCCTCCAGACGGAGCACGACCCCGAGAACAGAGGTGGTTGTTTCTGGATCCCTTGCTGTATCTTCCAGAGGCTTGGATCCAACTCCCCCTTGACGACTGGAGACGCACTGTCCTCCTGTCCCCACGAGCACTGCTGCTGTGGTTATGGAAGGTAAACCATGAGTAACCTAGTCATTCAATTTGGCACATATAAAGGTCAGGGAGGGCAAACTTTGGGTGGTGGATGGTATATTTGAGGGACAGCGTAAAATGGGCCACTGTATTGGAACAGCTATAAGAGATTTGCACTTTGTGGCAGGCTATCCCACAAACCAGTGTCGTGGTGGGCAATCCCTGTTGGGGGACACACTGGGGTGCTCTCAGAGAAGTTCAGAGGGTGGTTGTTGCATGTTACACGGGCGTAACTGTCAGAACAACGCCAGGGTTGCACTTGCGTGAAAAGCAATCTTTTGCAGAGAAGGGCATGCCCAACAAGAGATGCTGAGAAGCTAGTGCCAGTCTTACCTACACCTGCCCCCCCAGAAGTGTGTCCAGTGGAGGCCGCTGGTGGGACCACTCGCGCTTCCTCTCCTGGCCCTTTTCTACCTCCTGACATTGAGAGTCCCTCTCCTGCTTGACCAGAGGAAGTGTTCCCTTGCTGGGCATCCCTCGCTTTTTGTGTTGCTGGAAGGATAAGGTGGGCAAGATACATTGATGTTTTTCCCTGGGATTGTGGATACATGTTTCGACAAAAAAAGCTGTCCAGATTGCATATTGACTTGCGGGGTGTTACAGTACTTTTCATTGGTACTGCGAGCTCACCCTCGAGATAACCTAGACATTGCTACTTGCCAGACCGGTGTTCTCTGCTAAGGATGGACCTCACTTTTGGGTGCACCAACTAACTGTGTTGCTTGTCTTTAGGACACAGAGTAGAAGAGGGTTCAACTTTCCTTTAAAAAACCCTTGCATGTCCCACTCTGGGTGTGTTTGGCCCTTCACACATCAACCCAGAGGAGTTTTTCCTGTTGTTGTCTTGAGCAAAGAACACATGCTCTATCTCTTGCTCAGTAGTACAGTCAAATTGGAAGCTAGTAGGGGGATGGTTGCAAAGAGGAGCATGCACCAGTGTCACCACACCACTGAGAAGGCTACAGTGCAAACCATGGCCAAAAGGAGCACACCTACACACTTTCTGGAAAGAGATAGACCCCCGTTGTTATCCTGGCCCCCCCTCCCCTGTAGAGGATTATTACCTACCCTGTTTTTAGAAATTCCAGGTGTTGTTAACATCCCCCCCCCCCGAGCATAACTGTCACAGCCTCACTCCTAACTTTTCTGCCTATGTGACTAGCCAGGGCTGACCTGCAGTGCACCTTTCCCTCCAACTAGGCTTTCCTGCACGGACCCACAGGTTGTGCAGGAGCTGGTAGTAGGGCGGCTGTGCTCTGGGGGGTGGAGGACCAGAGTACTGTTCCAGAAGTTCAAAGAAATGGCCCTTTAAGGCCTTGAATTTTGTTCGGGCCTGCAGAGGGGACCGATGGAATCCAGCCTCCGAGAGGCCCCTTGCAACCACCAGTAAACTGCCTCATTGGAGCAGGTGGAGCTCCGCATAATATGCTCCAGTCAACCATCCTGCAGGAGTAGCTGCAGCATCAAGTCGACCTCGGGGTCTTGCTAGTAGGCAAGCCTTCACAACGCCATTATTTTTGAGTTCCAACTGTCACCAGTGGATTGCTGCAGACACCATAGAAAACTACGCGGCCACAATTCGGGCACAGCATCACCTATTGATGAAGGTTCAAATAAACATTTCTTCGAAGATCCAGAAAGGAATGGGAGCGGGGAGGGGGGACAATGTGTGATGCAGGTGTTAGTAAAAGAAGCGTGGAGACAGTCTTAATCTTCTAACATATTTACTCAGTGTTAAATTTAGAACACAAAATCCCAACAAGGAATGGAGAGCAAACCAGAAACATTTTTTAAATTGAAACAGCAGCTCCACCCTCTCCCTGCACAAACTGGCACCACGGGGTTTCCTCAACATGTCTCTTCATCCCAATCATCCCCTGTTCACCCACATGTAATCACATAGAGCCCTTCTAACTTCATTCCCCTGCCCATTATGCAGATTCTTGTCACTGACATAGGGAAAACCCAATGTGTCTAGCACAATACGGTTATTGTCCTTTGCTGCAAATGTCAAAGCCTGTCTGTTGGTTTCACAGATATTATATAGTATGACTAGGTTTGTACAGATTCCCCACCATCCATTCCAGTGGGAAATCCACCTGTGGGGGAGGTCACTCGTTCCTCCCCTCACCCCAGAATCCTCCAGAGTGGCTCGTCTCCGCAAGGATTCTGCGGACCTGCCCGGCTTGAGGGCCGCTTACCTGGACCCATTCACCTCCGTGCTGATCGCCACGTTGCATAAAAAAATGATGATGGGCAGGATGTGCCCATAGACATGTATGCAAAATAGAGCCATGAATGCGTATAAGTCTATGGGCACGATATGGGCAGGATGCAAGCCTATGGGCAGGACGCAAGATTCACGGCTCTATTTTGTGTATAAGTCTATGGGCACATCCTGCCGATCGCCATTTTTTAAAGCAACATGGTGATCAGTGCAAAGGTGAATGGGTCTGGTTAAGCCTAAAGCCAAGTGCCGTTCCACAGGGAATCCTCCTGGAGCAGAGGTAAGTGGGGCCATTCCGCTGCAGAATCTGGCCTCATTTGAATCTGTGGCAGATTTCTCTGACATCCCTAAGTATGACACATGCAGAAATCACGGAGGGAACATTTTCCTCTGCCACCTCCAGTCGTCCAGCAAGACATCTCCACCTGCTTTTTAGCCTGCCAAAAGCGCACTCCACCACATTTCTGGCTCGACTCAGGTGGTGGTTGAAGTGAGCCTCCTCTTGAGAAAGGTGACCTCCAAAGCGCTTCATCAGCCAATGACGCATGGGGTAAGCTCCATCAGCCAGTATCAGGGGTGGTATTAGCACACTGCCAACTCTCCATGTTGGGTCCCCTGGGACAAATACTCCAGCATCCATGTCCTCGCAGAGCGCAGAGTTCCGAAACACATAGGCGTCGTGATTTCTCCCACTCCATCCGATTTCTACATTGATAAAATGTCCAGGGTGGTCCTTTGTCCCTTGTAGAGATGTTGGAGAATTCTGCCACAGACTCCTGCAGTCTGTGGCAGAACGGACTACCCCCCTGCCACCCCCTGAAATCCCCCCAGGAACGGACCTACCTGGCAGCGGCGGTGGCTCTGGTGGCGGCGGCTCTGGGTCGTCTTCCGGCCGCTTCCGAGCTGCGGCCGCAAATGGCGGCCGCTATGCTGGCCACCATTTGCGTCCCTGCCAAGCCGTGATAGGCTATGTAAGTATTTACGTAGCCTATCACGGTGAAAGGCAGGGATGCAAATGGCGGCCGCTATGCCATTTGTGCCCCTGCTCTTTGCCGTAATAGGCTACGTAAGTATCTACATAGCCTATCACGGCAAAACACAGAGATGCAAATGGCGTAGTGGCCACCATTTGCGTTCCTGCCTTTTGCCATGATAGGCGACATAGATACTTAGGTAGCCTATCATGGTTTGGTAGGGATGCAAATGGTGACCGGCATAGCGGCTGCCATTTGCGACTGCAGCCCGGCAGCAGCCAGAAGTCCGGAGAGACTTGCCGCAGAGCAGAGCTGGCCAGGGAGGATTCCGGGGGGGAGGGATGGATTGCCTCCCCCCACACCACGGACTGCCAGCTGGAATGGAGTAAGTATTTCGCACACTCCTAGTCCCTTGTAGAAGCATGGAATAGTAGTGTTTTCTATTAATAAATTCACTGCCTTGTCTAATCATGGAAACAATGGACAAATGCATTCTGTCTCAAGCTGCAAACGCTCCAGGGAACCCTCGGGCAGAGAAGCCAAGCATTGCCTGGAAAGAGAGGAGAGAGTCTATTTAGTAAGAAGCAGCAAAACGATCCATGTCTGTTACCGAGCTGAAGATGCATCTTGCTTCTATCCCCATTTCTCTGCACACTTGCCCAGACAAGCCTTGTCAACCACAGTTTTTTTCACAGCCCCCTCCTTGATTGCTGCGTGCAGTTCAGGATGCCCACCCACACATGCCCACACACACACACACCCAGGAAGACATTCATCAGCATTCATGGACAAATATAAGTAAAATTGTCCACAGAGCGTATTGACCTCAGGGCAAGATCAGAAAGCGGAGGGCGCAAACACAACAGTGAATGAAGCTTTGAAGCTTCGAAGATGCAAGCATGCCCCCAAAAGCCGTGTGACTCCCCCCCCGAAAAGGCACTCACCATGTCCACGTCACTGAGGGTCACGGTTCTCACTAGTAGAACATGTTCTAGAGCAAGGCAGACCTCCAGAAAAATTTGTGCAACTGTAGATTTCCCTACACTGAACTGCTCTGCCACAGTCTTGTACGGGGAGGGATTGGCAAGCTTCCAAATTGCGATGGCCACTCGCTTCTCCATTGGGATTGCTCTGCGCATTTGTGTCGATCATCTTCTCAATAATGGGGTCACCTTGCCCACAACTTGAAACAAGGTCCGACGAGACATCCTGAAGTGCTCGATCCATTGTTCATTGTTCCAGACCTTCAGAACAAAGTTCTCCCACCAGTCCTGGCTGCTCGGCCGTACCCAGTACCTCTGGAAAACCCTTGGGATAGGGAGAAAATGCATATTCTGTGCCATGGTAACCATGTTTCATAGCATCCTTGATCCCAGGTTCAAACAGCGATGCCGGTACCATTTCAGTATCAGGATCCGAGATCTCCTCCACTGGGTTGCAAGCTGGTCAAGAGGGATCAGTGCCCTCAGAGCACACATCAGGTAATTTACAGAGTCAAAAAGCAGCCTGTAATACATGGGCGTTTCGCTTCTAGCTGAATTGCAATCCAATGCAATTGGATAAAATGTTTTCAGAACAAGTGCACAAAGAATCAATGGGGCCAGATGACGCAGGTGTGGTGGGGTTTACCTTGCCCGACTGCAGAGACACACAGAGGGAGAGGGGAGGAGAGGGATGGTGGGCAGGGTATCAGCTGAAACAGGAAGAGCTACTCCTCCTCCAATGAGAGCCGCCTTCTTTGAGAGCAGGAAAAGAGCACAGCACCAGAGTGTGAACCATGCTTGCGCATTCGACGAAGTACCAGAACGGGGAAACAGGGTGAGTGTGAATAATCATTTTTTTAATGTGACTGCATTTAACCCGAGTGTCCACCGACTTCATTGCGACAGCAGACGCAATGTAGATTGGCCCCATAGCTACTAGCTTCCAGCTCCTTCTATGATCATGGTGGCTTGGAGAACACAAGTCTTCATTACAAGAGTTGGTTCTGGGAGTTCATCGCTTAATGAAGCAGCTTCTTATTTGTGTTCTGAAGTTGTACACAAACAGCTGGGTTTATTAGTATACAATTACAGAACTATAATTATTGAATTGCTGTAAATATAGTCTGTTAAAATGGCACCAATTAATATTCATATGTTCCAGGAATCCACCATTTAGAGCTAGTGTGTAAATCCAATCCACAGTTCCTCAGAAAAGAATGGTTTTGCCAGTGGAGAGTGGAATGATTCTTGCAAGAGAAAAAAAAGATGCTGGAGGGGTGGAAATAGCTTGACTTATGCTCAACTTCAGTGTGATGGATGCCTGAGGTACCATCCATCAATGTATTATGCAATGACTGGGAGTGAGGGAAAATGATTTTAACATGGGCATATTGCAGCATTCAATCAAGAAAGTGCAGCTGAGTGTAACAATCATTATAGCTAGGAGAGTGGCATAGAGAGTTGTAAAAGGGCCTAACTTTAAGCTCTGCTCAAGGAAGGGATTTAAATCCCTATTTTAATAAACATCTATCAGGGTTTTTTTTAAGCCAGTTAATACATCTTAAAAGGTCCAACTGCATTTCTTGATCCTTGTTTCTGCTGAAATGTAAGAGCATATTCCCCGAGAAAGATAACTATGTTGCACATTGCTAATGCTGCCCAGGGGGCAGTTAATACTTCTAAACTGAATGGGTTCCATTATATCTCCATGCAGTATAAAACGTTTATTAACGAGTAACGACTGCTTTCTTCAGCAAAGGAGATCGTTACCTTGTCGTGGTGCTGGAGCTGGAGCACCTCAATGACATCGTGAGCTAAATCGTGAAGGGACACCCAAGACGGGAAGGTCATGGCAGAGAGGTCAGACTAAACACGATCCCTGGGGAAGGAAACGGCAACCCACCCCAGTATTCTTGCCATGAAAACTAAATGGATCAGTACAACCAGAGATATGTCGGTATACCATCGGAATATGGGACTCCCAGGTCGGAAGATGGTCAAAATGCTACTGGGGAGGAATAGAGGATAAGGTCAACTAGCCCCAGATGTGATGACGCAGCTAGCTCAAAACTGAAAGGACAGCTAGCGGCCGACGGTGCTGGTGGTGAACGACGAATCTGATGTTCTAAAGATCAACACACCATAGGAACTTGGAATGTAAGATCTATGAGCCAGGGCAAATTGGATGTGGTTATTGGAGAGATGTCAAGATTAAATATAGACATTTTGGGTGTCAGTGAACTGAAATGGACTGGAATGGGCCACTTCACATCAAATGACCACCAGATCTACTACTGTGGACAAGAGGACCACAGAAGAAATGGAGTAGCCTTCATAATTAATAATAAAGTGGCTAAAGCAGTGCTTGGATACAATTCAAAAAATGACAGAAGGATCTCAATTCGAATTCAGGGTAAGCCATTTAACATCACAGTGATCCAAATATACGCCCCAACCACAGATGCTGAAGAAGCAAAAGTAGATCAGTTCTATGAGGATCTGCAGCACCTACTGGATAGTATGCCAAAAGATGTTATTTTCATTATAGGAGACTGGAATGCTAAGGTAGGTAGTCAAACGACACCTGGAATTACAGGCAAGCATGGTCTGGGAGAGCAAAATGAAGCAGGACATAGGCTGATAGAATTTTGCCAAGACAACTCACTGTGCATAACAAACACTCTCTTCCAACAACCTAAGAGATGACTTTATACATGGACTTCACCAGATGGTCGACACTGAAATCAGATTGACTACATCCTTTGTAGCCAAAGGTGGCGGACATCTATGCAGTCAGTAAAAACAAGACCTGGAGCTGATTGTCGTTCAGATCACGAACTGCTTATTGCACAATTTAGAATCAGACTAAAGAGAATAGGGAAGACCCACAGATCAGTCAGATATGAGCTCACTAATATTCCTCATGAATATGCAGTGGAGGTGAAGAATAGATTTAAGGGACTAGATTTAGTAGATAGGGTCCTGGAAGAACTATGGACAGAAGTTCGCAACACTGTTCAGGAGGCGGCAACAAAAAACGTCCCCCAAAAAAAGAAAACCAAGAAAGCAAGATGGCTGTCTGCTGAGATACTGGAAGCAGCCCAAGAAAGAAGGAAAGCAAAAGGCAACAGTGATGGGAGAGATATGCCCAATTAAATGCAAAATTCCAGAAGTTAGCCAGAAGAGATAAGGAATTATTTTTAAACAAGCAATGCGTGGAAGCGGAAGAAGATAATAGAATAGGAAGGACAAGAGACCTCTTCCAGAAAATTAGAAACATCGCAGGTAAATTCCAGGCAAAAATGGGTATGATCAAAAACAAAGATGGCAAGGACCTAACAGAAGCAGAAGAGAGCAAGAAAAGGTGGCAAGAATATATGGAAGATCTGTATAGGAAGGATAATATTATCAGGGATAGATTTGATGGTGTGGTCAGTGAGCTAGAGCCAGACATCCTGAAGAGTGAGGTTGAATGGGCCTTAAGAAGCATTGCTAATAACAAGGCAGCAGGAGATGACGGTATCCCAGCTGAACTGTTTAAAATCTTGCATGATGATGCTGTCAAGGTGATGCATGCCATATGCCAGCAAATTTGGAAAACATAAGAATGGCCAACAGATTGGAAAAGATCAACTTATATCCCCATACCAAAAAAGAGAAGCACCAAAGAATGTTCCAACTATCTAACAGTGGCACTTATTTCACATGCCAGTAAGGTAATGCTCAAGATCTTGCAAGGTAGACTCCAGCAATTCATGGAATGAGAATTGCCAGATGTACAAGCTGGGTTTAGAAAAGGCAGAGGAACTAGAGACCAAATGGCCAATATCCACTGGATAATGGAGAAAGCTAGGGAGTTTCAGAAAAACATCTCTTTCTGTTTTATTGACTATTCTAAAGCCTTTGACTGTGTGGATCATAACAAATTGTGGCATGTCCTTGGTGGTATGGGGATACCAAGTCATCTTGTCTGCCTCCTGAGGAATCTGTATAACAACCAAGTAGCAACGGTAAGAACAGACCATGGAACAACGGACTGGTTTAAGATTGGGAAAGGAGTACAGCAGGGTTGTATACTCTCACCCTACCTATTCAACCTGTACGCAGAACGCATCATGCGACGTGCTGGGCTTGATGAAGCCAAGGCTGGAGTTAAAATCGCTGGAAGAAACATTAACCATCTCCGATATGCAGATGATGATGCCACTTTGATGGCTGAAAGCGAGGAGGAGCTGAGGAACCTCATGACGAAGGTGAAAGAAGAAAGTGCGAAAGTTGGGTTGCAGTTCAACCTCAAAAAAACCAAGATTATGGCAACCAGCTTGATTGAGAACTGGCAAATAGAGGGAGAAAACGTGGAGGCAGTGACAGACTTTGTCTTTCTAGGCGCAAAGATTACTGCAGACGCTGACTGCAGCCAGGAAATCAGAAGACGTTTACTTCTTGGGAGGAGAGCAATGACGAATCTTGATAAAATAGTGAAGAGCAGAGACATCACACTGACAACAAAGGTCCGCATAGTTAAAGCAATGGTTTTCCCCATAGTAACCTATGGCTGCGAGAGCTGGACCATAAGGAAGGCTGAGCGAAGGAAGATAGATGCTTTTGAACTGTGGTGCTGCAGGAAAATTCTGAGAGTGCCTTGGACTGCAAGAAGATCAAACCAGTCCATACTCCAGGAAATCAAGCTAGACTGCTCACTTGAGGGAAGGATATTAAAGGCAAAACTGAAGTCCTTTGGCCACAGAATGAGAATACAGGATACCCTGGAGAAGATGCTGATGCTAGGGAAAGTGGAAGGGAAAAGAAAGAGGGGCCGACCAAGGGCAAGGTGAATGGATGATATTCTGGAGGTGATGGGCTCGACCTTGGGGGAGCTGGGGGTGGCGACGGCCGACAGGAAGCTCTGGCGTGGGCTGGTCCATGAAGTCACGAAGAGTCGGAAGCGACTGACCGAATAAACAACAACAACAACAACAACAACAAAACGACTGCTTTGCACCAAAACTACCATTCACAGAAAAGGATTTCAAGGTAATGCTGTGATGCTAAGTACCCACACTTCCCTGCAGTTGTTAAGTTGTCTGCTGTTGTCTGTTTCTTGTGTTCTCAGTTTGGCATTAAAGCAGAAGTGTGAGAAGGATGCTTGATAAAACAGCCGTTTTCCCACTCCCAGAGGTTGCCTGCATTTATCATCATGAAAATGATGATGATATTATTTATTACATTTCTATATGCCCCACAGCCGAAGATCTCTGGGCAGTTTACAAAGATTACAAACCATTAAAAACTAGGGATGGGGGAGAATTTTTCCCGAAACTTCGGGGGGCTGAGCGCCAACGCATTCGGTCCTCCGAAGGTTGTTCGGGGAGAAATTCTCTGCCCCCCCCGCCCCCCCCCCCGGGATGGGACTTACCTTTCACGAATGTCCCTCCCGGCGGCGGGTCCCGGCGGCGGTTCGTCCGGTCTTCGTCAGAAGAAGACGTCATCAGAAGAAATTGCTTGTCAAACTGGGATACAATAAAAATATTTAAAGCAAAGACCTCAGGGCATCAAGAGATATGAGAACAGAATGTGTTGCTAGATCATTCAATTATCTGGTGGATTTCTTTCCCGAATATAGGCCAGATCTACACCTCATTTCATATCAAAATGATCCCATCTTGGTGACCCTATATCGCTCTTGTGCATTTATACCTCCTAGTGCACACAATGACATCCATTACGGTATTTTGCATAATACGGAATCAAAAGCAGGAAACAACTCTAGGAAAACAGTATACAGAATGCATAATGTGCCCCGACAGTTATCAGTGCAGCTCAATACTGATAAAAACCACTAGTGTAGATCAAGCCATAGATGTGTGATCACTAAGATGATAGGATCATCATAGGAGACCTTGGTGGTTGTACCGCAACCTGCAGATTACCAACTGGTGGCAACCCAGAAGTGGACCTTCTCTGTGGTGGCTCCCACCTTATGGAGTGCCCTCCCCCTGGCATTCGGAAGGCACCAACTGTGGCATATTTTAGGTCCCTTTTAAAGACACATCTCTTCAGCTCAGTCTTCCCTGAATGATTGTGCTGCTCAATTCGGATTTTTTTTTTTTTAAGTACTTTGTTTTTAGCTTTGGTTTTAATATTTTCATCATTTTAACTATGAGCTTTTGTATTGATTATGATGTATTTTATTTTTCACTTTGTAAGCTGCTTAGGGTGCAGACCTACCTGGATGCCCATCAGCCTCTGAACTTGGAGGCTGATGGGTGTCCTATGCATAGAGGGAGGAGCGCAGAGGTGATCATCACCTCCATGCTCCCCTCGCTCTGCATTTTACCTAGATGGGTGTTTTTGCCCATCTGGCTGAGGTGTCGGGGAGAGGGAGGGAAGGAGGCTGGGGCAGCCAGATGACTGTTCGTAAGCCAGCCTCCCTGGTCTCCTCCCCGCCTCGCCCACAGAACTGTGTTTGTGAGCTTGTAGAGGCAGATGGCACTGTTCTTTTTGTGCTGGCCGATGTCAGGGTGGACTGAGCCCATAAAGCCCCAGAGCAGTTCTGATTCTGAGGAAGAGCAACAACCCATGGGAGAGGAGCTCGCTCATCTCTCACAGGCACAGTGGCAGGGAGAGATTCCTCCTGCCTGCATTCCTGAGAGAGATAGTGACTCTGGCAGCAAGAGAGTGGGGGATGGGGCCTTGCTGGACGCTCGGCGCAGATGCAGGGAGCGGCGCCAGATGGAGGGCGCGGAGAGGAGGCGCTCTGCTCGCTTGGCACTAAAACAATGGTCGTGTCCCGAGGACCCAAGGGTAAGAGGGAGGACCTCTCCATAGCCCATAAGTTCAGAATCTTCCTGCCCTTCTCCTTCAAACGGGGACCAACTGCCTTACCTGGAGCTTAGGCTACTCTGCTAACTACCCCAGCACAGTTCCTGGCTTAGTTGCTGGTTATTAGCATCTGAAAGGGTCATTACATTGTAAAAGGAATAAAGCCTTGGAAAGAATCCTCTTCATCTGTGTCTTGAGTTGACTATTGGAGGGGACTGTAAGAGGCAGCTAGGGTGCTTCTGACAGATGGGAGGGGGCGGGAAGCTTGGATTCCTGGGTCCACCTCAGATCCAGGAATCTGTACTATCCTATGGCCACCCAGACACTGTCTAGGGGTTGTAGGATCGCTGTCTTTTTAAAAAAGATATGGTAAGCTATATTTATTTATGATTAAACAAACAAACAAATAAAAGGTCCTATTTGCCTTCCCACATTCTTCAGACTTTCTTTACTCAAATCTCACAGGACAGCTTCAGACCTGATGGAAAATGCCACAGAGACTCACAAGGCACGTTATGCTATCATTTCTTTCCATGGATCTGCTCAGAGAGACTAACAGTGTACATGTTAGAGTTTGTAGAACGGAGGATTCTGTACTGCCCAGCCAGTACAGACGAGTTACAGTAACTGGATTTATAATAAACAAAAGAATAAGATCATGTTTAATTAGGGACAACCCTAGTTTCAGTAGCATGCCACCACCGGGGAGCCAAAATACTGGAAACAGAAGTCAAACAGTGCGATCTGAGCGCAAAATATTTTTGTGAACCTCCCAGAGAGCTTCGGCTATTGGGCGGTATAGAAATATACAAACAGACAAACAAACAAATAAATAAATATCTCCAGGCAGCATTACAAACAAAATGCCACCAAAATAAAAGCCAAGCCAAGTCTGCATTGTTGTTTTATCCATTTATTTTAAAGAAGCAGGAACCTTCCTAACAATATATTCCCAAGGTAACTTTACAAATACCTGACGATTAAAGACATACCACAGTAAATCTGTTCCATAGCTAACAGCAGAGAAGAACATTAACATGATTCAAATCCAAAGTCCCAGTGGTCCGCACCTGCCGACCAAGAAAGAGATCTGGGGGTTGTGGTGGACAGCTCATTGAAGATGTCAACCCAGTGTGCAGCCGCTGTAAAAAAAGGCAAACTCCATGTTAGGCATAATTAGAAAAGGAACTGAGAATAAAACCACCAGTATCATACTGCCCCTATACAAACTCATGGTGTGGCCACTCTTGGGATACTGTGTACAGTTCTGGTCAGCACACCTAAAATAAGATATTGTAGAGCTGGAAAAAGTGCAGAAAAGGGCTGGAGCATCTCCCTAATGAGAGGATGTTACAAGAGCTGGGATTGTTTAGCTTAGAAAAAAGGAGGGTAAGGGGAGACATGATAGAGTTCTACAAAATTATGAATGGTGTGGAGAATGTGGATAGGGAGACATTTTTCTCCCTCTCTCAAAATACTGGAACCTGGGGTCATCTTATGAAGCTGACTGGGGAGAGATTCAGGACAGATAAAAGGAAGTACTTCTTCACACAGCACATAAACTATGGAATTCGCTACCACAGGGTGTAGTGATGGCCACCAATTTGGATGGCTTTAAAAGGGGGTTGGACAAATTCCTGGAGGAAAAGGCTATCAGTGGCTACCAGTTTTGATGGCTATGTGCTACCTCCAGTACCAGAGAAAGTGAGCCTATGTACACCAGTTGCTGGGGAACATGGGTGGGAGAATTCGTGTCCTGCTTGTGGGTTCCTGGTCGACAGCTGTTTGGCCATTGTGTGAATGGAATGCTGGACTAGATGGACTCTTGGTCTGATCCAGCATGGCTCTTCTTATGTTCTTATGCCATCTAAAGGACCTGTGATGAAGGGATCACAGGGTAGGTCCATGACAGAGGAAGTCCTAGCCAAGCCACTATCCCTATTCATCAGTTCACACATCTGAAGGTAGATCCCTGCAGTAGTCCTTGACCTTGGATATCCAGATGTTGTTGGATGAAAACTCCCATCTTCCATGACCACTGGTCATGCTGGCTGGGAATGATGGGAGTTGTAGTCTGACAACATCTGGGGACCCAAGGCTGGAAACCACTGCATCTAATGAGAGGCTTCTAGCCTGATTACATGAAGATGCCAACTGGTGCTTTCATGTTGGTGCTGAGACCTCACCCCCAACCCAGTATGTGTACAACTGTCATTGCTGTGGTGGTACCTGCCCTTGCTAGAGCACAGCCATAAGGATGCTCATGAGGTGGAGCCAGGTAACTGGTGGTCCTTCATACAGCCTCCAGAAGTCCATTAGAGCATCTTCAAGATGCATGTACCAGCGAGAGTACAAATCTTTCTTGATTGGGCTGTAAGGCACCCAACAGTACAGCCTACAATGGGGAAAACAGAAGACAAAATGGCACTCTGTGGGGCTGGCCCAAGACATTGTAGTGCCCGACGCAGAGCAACAAATGGTGCCAAGGTGTGTACTACCCAAGGCCAGGCAAGTTATTTTTGACACATGAGGCAGAAAATCCTACAAGCACCTCTTCCCATCCTGGTAGTATCAATACAGTTACAACGAAGTCAATAAATCACAATTAGCTGCTATTTCATGACACCCAAACCTGTATCCTGAGGCATCTGCCTCACCCTTCCTAATGGTAGGGCCTACCCCAACTGTGTGTGTGTGTGTTTGTGATGGTATGGCATAAGATCAGGATAAAAAACAAACAAGGAAGGACAGACCTCAGGGGAGGCAAGTCTAGAGCACCTCTTTAAGTTCTCCCCAAAAATGAGTTAGTGCCTCTCATCTTGACCCTTCTTCAGGCTTCCTGCCACACCAGTCCCATAGATACATTTTTTATCTGTTCCCTCTCTCAGCTTTTGTCCTTGCTTAGTCTTCAGCTTCCCATCAACAGACAGGTACAGCAAAGAGTCTTGTGGCACCTTGAAACAGGCAAAGACTCTTTGTTGTCTTCACTGCGGCAGACTAATACGGCTACCTCTCTGGAACCCATCCCCACATGTGTCCACCCTTGCAATGGCACCTTATTCTGCTGGCTTTCTCTGGGTTCCAATACCCAGCCATTCCTTCAAGCCCACAGAATCATCCCCCTCACTTCTAGGGATGTCTCTCGCCAGAAAATCCAGACCTTTTGGGGCTCGCTGGATTTCCGTGGTGCCCCCCGCTTGGCTTGCATTCACGACCTGAACCACAGGTTTTCCCAGAGATCCCAGAACTTTTTTTTTTTTTTTTTAGAAAATGTGCATGAATACACATTTGTGCAAATTGCAGGCACAATTTGATTAATTTGTGCAAATTTTGGCTGCAATTTTGGCTGCAAATTATACCTGCAATTTGTGTAAATGTCTATTTGCACAAATTTGAAAAGGATGGAAAATCTGCCAGCTGGCCTAACTCACTCTGGGCTAATTCAAGCCAGATGGTGGAAGTTGGAAAAGAGTCCAGTGGCCAAGCCGACAAAACCTTGTCGAGCTCTACCCTGCAACCACATTCATCCTTACACACTCCCCTAGTGTGGTACTTTTAAGCATTTTTTAAAATTGGCAGATGGGGCACAGTTGCATTGCTTTGCACACCTCCCTCCCCGCCCAGCCCAGTCAAGCCACTTTTGTCAAGCCAGTGTCTGCATCACTGTAGCTGACGTGGGACTCTTAGCATTGCTCCATTCATATTGCTTGGAGTTTTGCTTCAGTGAGAAGAGATCTGGGTACAAGTGGGAAAAGGAATGAGGCAAAGCATTTATATGAGACAAGGCTTTCAAAAAACACATTTTGGGAGATCTTAATCTTCAGGCCAAACTGCATGCGATGTTTGCTCATGTGTATTATTTCTTTATTTCTTTTGGACCGCGGTCGCTTAGTGGTTAAGACGCTGAACTGCAGACTGGAAGGTCGGCAGGTCAGCAGTTCGAGACTCGAGTGCTGCGTGACGGAGTGTGCTCCCGTCTTCAGTCCCAGCTTCTGCCAAGTGCCAACCTAGCAGTTCGAAAGCAAGGAATTGCAAGTAGATAAATAGGTACCGCCTCGGCGGGAAAGGTAACAGTGTTCCGTGCAGCTCGGTGTTCAGTCATGCCGGCCACATGACCACGGAAGCGTCTTTGGACAGCGCTGGATCTTCGGCTTAGAAACGGGGATGAGCACCGCACCCTAGAGTCGGACACGACTGGTTGGGGACACCTTTACCTTTATTATTTCTTTGGTCTTCTTTTACAAAATGTGCTCACAGAGGTGGCAATCTGCAGAAGATGGGCACAAGGGAGCGACTTCTGAATCCTTTCCCCTCTGGTGAATTTTATCAGTAATCTCCAGTGGGTCACTCTATAGGACTCAGAGCTAGGAAGCAGCAGTTTGAGCCCTACCAAGGGGGAAGGGGCAAATGGAGCTCCCCTCACCCTTGGGGGAAGGGCTGTAGCTCAGTGGTCGAGCACATGCTTTGCAGGCTCAAGGTCCCAGGTTCCACCCATGGCATTAGGATGGTGAAAGACTCCTGTCTGAAAATCTGGAGCACTGCTGCCAGAAAGGGTAGACTGGGGTGGGCAACACATAGTCTATGGGACATATGCAGCCCCCGCTGCCTCCCAGTGCAGCCCCTGTTACTTCCGCTGCCCCCGCACCCTGAAAAAGTTTTTCTCAATGAAAAAAATGGTGTCTGGTCAGAACTTTTTTTTCTTTTTTCAGGGAATCCTGCAGACTGTGCAATGCCCTGTGGACTGCAGCCCACAGGGGAGCAGGTCCAGGGGCTGATAATGCCCCCCAGAGCTCCCAAAATTACCCTCCTCTGGTGTAGACAATACTGAGCTAAATGGACCAATGGTGTGACTATGCTTTGGACTACAATTTCCATAATCCACAAGCATTGTTCATACTGGCTGGGGCTTATTGGAGTTGTAATCCAAAACATCCGGAGGGCACCAGGTTGCTGACCCCTGGTAGAAGGCATGTTGTGCTCTAATCCCATCCCTACCCACCCCTCCCTCCTGGAGGAAAAGGCATAATGCACGTATCATCATCTCTCCTGTGGGGTGAAAAGCAACTGATGGGGTCAGTGGAGGCAGCTGAATCTGCTCTGGGTTTAAGTCAGAACCTGTCAGAACTCTAAAGGAGCTATCTTTAGAGTTCTGACCAGTTTTGACTGAAACTCAGAGCGGATTCACCACCCAGCTGACATCGGAACTACTTTCCTCCACTGGGCGGGATGCAGGTCATTTTAGTGGGAAAAAATCACTGGAGGAGAAAGAGTTAAGAAGCCCCCGCCCCACGCGTGCCTTCTGTTGCAGACTGCAGCTTCTGTAGGCTGCATTTTCCAAAAGATGAAAATGTCGGAGAAAAACTACACGCGAGTGAGCATCACGTGTCACTCAGCTCTTAGGAGGCAGATGATTGATGGGTTGGGTTGCAGCTGCTGACCCAAAGGAGCTCTCCTGCCTTTAATAACTGATTGGCAGGGCACAACTCCCTGCTTCAGGTCAGAAGTTAGCACTCTTACTGATGTGGGGATGTGTTATGAATATAAACGATGCCAAAAGTTGTGGTGAAAATAAATAGAAAACCGTTGTTTACATGTTTCCAAAGTAACAGAATCAGGAGTTACTTGATACGTTTTAGGGACGGTTTATATGTTCTGCAGGGCCAAGGGGTAAAGTTTCTCCGGTACTGTACCACTTCACACAATATTGCATATTCATGCTGCCCTATGTAGAAACCAAACAAAGAACACACACACACACACACACACACACAACCTGCAGTAAAAAAAAATGGGGATATGGTAAACTAAGGGCACAATCGATCCTATGGCTGCTAGTCAGTGGCTAGACAGCCATAGGATAGGTTGGTTTCCGGGAACTGATCTTGGAGCTCGAACTCTGAGGTTGGTTCCCTGAGAACTGACTTTCACCCCCTCCTGTGCCAACTCGTAGGCAGCATGGTACGGCCCCACACTCAGAAGAGGAGCACGGAGTGGCAAAAATGGGGTGTTCCTGGGGGGCGTGCCAGGGTGGGGAAGTCGGAAATGCCGGTACGACACATCCTAGGTAGGCTCCAAAGTCCCATGGCTAGACAGCTGAATTGGCTGTCTAGCCACGAAAGCTGGGTGAGGGCAGCAAGGAGGAGATCTGCTCCTCACCACTCCTTCAGCCCTGCACTGGATAGGTGGTCGCCCCCAGGCTCGGAGGTGGCCGTCGACCCAGATAGGATTGCTCCCTAACAGGTTTGCTACTTAATTCTGCTGAATGTATACCCTGACCTTAACAGACAGTGGGTACAGAAAAACAACAACAAAGAACCACAACATTAACCTGTGACACACCTTGCCCTAGGGTACTGCATAGGACAGAAATACATGGAGAATAATTCCATCTGGTCATTATTAACCCAGATGATTGGGAATATATCCTAATTCCTAGCATTTCCATAATCTCTGAATATTATTAGAGACTGAGAGTGAATGACCATCCAATACTTTAGGGGTTTGTCCAGATCAAGGGCTGTTAGCACTACCAATCAGAAGGCATTTTGCAGCTATTCTGGCTTCCCCTCTTGAATGTCCGGGGGGGCAGGGGGGAGAAAGAAAAAAAATGGAAGAAGCCATCGGAAAACATGGGAGGAGTATTCATGGAAGACTATGCCATCTAAACCCCCATAAAATTCTGTGATGGAGACAGGGCAATTGCATGATAAAGGCCTCATTTGGATGTATCCATGTTTATTCCTACAATAATTTTTTTTTGACCACTTGGATCCAATCCATTCAGTTCAAATTGCAAAACAGCAGTGTTGTGGTTAGCATTTGTTGTGGCTAATTTCTTGCATCTCATAATAACTATATGGAGGTTGTCACCATAATATAGATCGACTTTCCCTTTCTTTTGTTTTTAAAGTAAAGTGGCCTGTGCATTTGGCAGGTATGCATATACATAAGCTGAGTTAAGTGTTTATAACAATAGTAAACTGTATTACTCATAAATGGGCCGCAATTTAACACAAGCATCAGTGCCCATAAGCATACTAGAATCAGTGGGCTTAAGTGTATTTGCCTCTGTTTTGGACTGTGACCCTGGTATGAAATACATGGTAGGAGGCAGTGAGCCCTTGGCCTCCTTGTTTACATTTAGAGGAGACAAGTGCGAGCTGCAACGCAATGCTGCAGTGAGCACTACTGCTGTTCAGTGTTCCAGCCACTCAATCACAGCCAGCCATGCCCTCCTCCACAATATTCCCTTCCCTTCCCTTCCCTTCCCTTCCCTTCCCTTCCCTTCCCTTCCCTTCCCTTCCCTTCCCTTCCCTTCCCCCTTTCTCCCAGTTTTCCATCCCTTCCTCAACAATCCATGAGCAGGCTCCAGCCACGGGGCGCACTCAGTCCTCACTGGGCTGTTTGGGGCTCCCCCGCCCCAAGATTTTTTTTGTATGTGTGGTACTTCTGAAAATCTTGGCATTCCCCCAAGCCTGCTAATACCGCCCTCTCGTGCATGGATGGTGCTGTTTTGGCTACATCCATAATGGCACTCACAGCCTGAGGAAAGGAAAGAGAGGGAATGACAAGCTTATTGAAGAGCATAATCATGCTGAGGGCTAGACTGCCACAGTAGTTAAGATGAGGGGCAAAGAAATTTAGTTCCAACCTCGTCTCAATGACTATATAGCCCAGGCCCCATTCCCATTGGGGGCCCCTCCTTGTGCCAGTGCTGGGGCTCAGGTTGGGGAGTGAAGGGCACATTGTGCTTGTACCCACCCCCACCATGGCAGCCCTCTGCTCCCCAATCAGGAAGAAGCTGGGAAGGAGGGGAGGAAATTTTGCCGTGACACCCACTGGGATTTCTAAGGTGTGTGTGTCTGAGGAGGAGGCTTTAGTCTACCCCTCCCTCAGTGGGGTAAACAGCCTCCCACCTAACCCCAGGATGTGTGTATTTATTTATTTGTGTGTGTGTGTGCGCGTGCATGTGCGCACGCATATGGCCAATGCAGCCCTTGAGAAGGTGCGGAGGTTGTGTACTGCCCAGATTTTTGTGAACTACCCAGAAAACTTTGGCTATTGGGTGGTATATAAATAATTAATTAAATAACTAAATAATCCCTAGTGTAGAGGATTAACCCCCAACATTTTAATCCCATAAGAACATAAGTAGAGCCATGCTGGATCAGACCAAGGGTCCATCTAGTCCAGCATTCTGTTAACACAGAGGCCAACCAGCTGCCCACAGGAAACCCTGTGCACTCGTGTCCTGTGAAGCAGGACACGAGTGCAACAGCACCCTCCTGCTCAAGTTCCCCAGCAACTGGAGTACATACACATACTGTCTCTGATACTGGAGGTAGCATAGCCATCAGGTCTGGTAGCCATGGATAGTCTTCTCCTCCAGGAATTCATCTGATCTTCTTTTAAAGCTGACAAAGTGGTGGCCATCACAACGTCTTAGAATCAAAGAATCATAGAATAGTAGGGTTGGGCGGGGCCTATAAAACCATCGAGTCCTATCCCCTGCTCATTGCAGGAATCCAAGTTAAAGCATCCCTGACAGATGGATGTCCAGATTCATTTTGAATGCTTCCAGTGTGGGAGAGCCCACTACCTCCCTAGGTAATTGGTTCAATTGTCGTATTGCTCTAACAGTCTGGAAATTTTTCCTGATGTTCAGCCAGAATAAGGCTTCCTGTAACTTGAGCCCATTATTCTGTGTCCTGCACTCTGGGATGATCGAGAAGAGGTCCTGGCCTTCCTCTCTGTGACAACTTTCAAGTACTTGAAGAACGCTATCATCTCTCCCCTCAGTCTTCTCTTCTCAAGGCTAAACATGCCCAGTTCTTTCAGTCTCTCCTCATAGGGCTTTGTTTCCAGTCCCCTGATCATCTTTCTTGCCCTCCTCTGAACCCTCTCCAGCTTGTCTGCATCCCTCTTAAAGTGTGGTGCCCAGGACTGGACACAGTACTCCAGATGAGGCCTAACCAGTGCTGAGTAGAGGGGAACTAGTACTTCCTGGGATTTGGAAGCTATGCTTCTATTAATGCAGCCCAAAACAGCATTTGCCTTTTTTGCAACCATGTCACATTGTTGGCTCATATTCAGCTTGTGATCTACAACAATTCCAAGATCCTTCTTGCTTGTAGTGTTGTTGAGCCACGTATCCCCCATCTTGTAACTGTGCATTTGGTTTCCTTTTCTTAGGTGCAAAACTTGGCATTTATGCCTATTAAATTTCATTCTGTTTTGTCTTGTCAAAGTGAATTACCCACAGCAACCATGTGAGGTAGGTGAGGCCAAGCGTTATATACTCCCACAAGGTCATCCATCCAGTTGGCTTTCTGGCTAAATTGGGATTTGAACTGAGTGAGGATTCAGCTTTATAGTTGAATGAAGCCTCCCCAGTCTTAGTCCAACAGGCTAACCACTACACTACATTGACTCTCATACTGGCTCTCTTAGGCCAGCCACTGTCAGCTTCAATGTCCTGTTCATAGTATGGGGCAGTGGAAGCTGGTGCCTCTGATGTCAGTGGGGCAGTGAATTAGCTCTGGGTTTTAGTCAGAACCAGTCAGAACTCTAAAGGAGTTATCCAAGCACCTTGGATAGCTCCTTCAGTGTTCTGACTGAAACCCAGAGTGGATTCACCACCCCACTGACTTCGGAGTCACCAGCCTCTATTGGTATGGGGTTGATAACAATACTGGCCTATCACAGGGGGGTTGAAAACATTATTAAGATATTGTGTGTTAAGTGCTTTGAGCATTATTAATGATTTTACAGACTGCATTTAAAATGTTCTTCAAAGATCTTCACACATGTTTTCTCAGTAACTCTTACAACAACCCAGTAAGGTAGAAATGATTATAGGGCTTAACAGACCTTTCTACCCTCAGTTTATTTAGTTGGAAGAGGAACATGACTCTTCTTTTTGAATGACACTACAATATCATTGGATCTCATTTTGAAAAAAAGAAGACACACGCATTGGCTTCCCCCCAAGGCCCCGTCTGCTCCCTTTTTTGAGTGGTAGCTTGTCAAAAAAGTCACATCAGAAGATGGCAGCAGAGGTTCCTACATGATATTTGTCTACCAGGAAACAAATACCTCATGTAAAAAAACAAAGGGCAAAATCATTTTGAAAGAATGAATTGATTTAATTCCTAACAGATAAATTCACAGAGTGGAAGAGAAATTAATCACGTCTTTTTGGGTGGGTGGGTGGGTGAGTTCAGGTATGGAAGTGATGCAAAAGTTATGAAAGGGGGACATATCACCAGTAATAAATATCATGTTTGGCATCTACTCCGGTATGTCTTTATGGCAAGAGGCGGAAAAGTAAGAAAGACGGCCGACCCAGGGCTGCTATGCAGTCTTGCTGCTATGTGCATAACTCATTGTCTGTGGATGTTGTTGCCAGACTTGGTGGAAAAACACAGGGGATGGGAGGAATAGACACATATATTAGATAAGGATGGCAGAGAATTCTGCCACGGATCTCGGTGAGGCTGAATGCCAGTGCATTCAGCCCCCCGAACTCCGTGGCAGAATGGCCTGCCACCCCCCCGTGGATCCCCCCCGGGATGAGACTTACCTGGGGTGGATCTTCTGGGTGGTGGCGGCTCCGTTGGCGGCTTCATCATCGGCGGCTTCGGCGGCTGGTCTTCTGACCGGCTGCCACCGCCGCCATTTCCAGTGTTGTAAAAAAAAAAAAAAAAAGACGTGATAGGTTACGTAAAGATTTACGTAGCCTATCATGGCTAGGTTTAACCCCCCCAAAAAAACAACGTGATAGGCTATGTAAATCTTTACGTAGCCTATCACGTCTGACTTTAAAAACAAAACAAAACGCTCGTACGCAAATGGCGGCAGCTATGGCCGCTGCCATTTGTGTTCCTTATTTTGGGCCATCTTAGTCTACGTAAATATTTACATAGACTAAGACGGCGAAAATAAGGGGGAACACAAATAGCGTCCACATTTGCGTCCCTGCTAACCAGCAGCTGGATGTCCGGCTGCTGGCAGAGCCAGCCGGCGGCTCTGTCGAATCCCCACGGAGCAGAGCCATCCGGCCAGGATTCCAGGGGGAGGGACGGAGCGCCTCCCGCCCCAGCGGAACCTAGCAGAGCCAGGTAAGGGGGATTTCGTACATCCCTAAAGAGTGAGATGCTCTGGTGAATGTCAGGTAGACCTTTGGAAGAGCTCATGGTTCCTAGGGATGTCAGAGAATTCCGCCATGGATCTCGGTGAGGCTGAATGCCAGTGCATTTGGCCCCCCAAAATTTGTGGTGGAACAGCCTGCCCTCTGCCCCCCCTGCGGATCCCCCCCGGGATGAGACTTACCTGGGGCGGATGTTCCAGGCGGTGGCGGCGGCTGCTGGTCTTCCGACTGGCTGCTGCCGCCGCCATTTGCAGTCTTGCTTTTTTTTTTTTTACAGAGACGTGATAGGCTACATAAAGACTTATGTAGCCTATCACATGCCGGTTAAAAAACAACAACCCGCATATGCAAATGGCGGCAGCTATGGCCGCCGCCATTTGCGTTCCTTATTTTTCGCCATCTTAGTCTACGTAAATATTTACATAGACTATTCGGTGAAAATAAAGGGGAATGCAAATAGCATAGTGGGCGCTATTTGCGTCCCTTTTTGATTTGCCGTTTTAGCCTATGTAAATATTTATGGCCATGGCCATAGCTGCCGCCATTTGCGTATGCGTTTTTTTTTTTTAACCCAGAGCCCTCTGCGGCCGGTAATCTGGCTGCGGACGGCCCTGGCCTGGGCCTGGTCGGCTGCTCCGCGGAGCTGCCGCGGAGCACAGCCGGCCGTCGAAGATTCCAGGGGGGAGGACCGGATCGCCTCCCCCCCCGTCGAGGATTCTGGGGGGAGGGATGGAACGCCTCCCCCCCCATGAACATAATTCACGGAAAGGTAAGTGACTTTCATACATCTCTAATGGTTCCCTGGAATTGTGGGTAGGTACCAAGAAACTATATTTGCCATACATTTCCAGGAATTTAACAGTAAATTAAATCACTTGCCAGACTTGTTCTCCAGTGTTAGGTAATTGGCTGACATGATAAAAGGAATAATTGCGATAGCAATTTCCACATGTATTTATTTAAAACATTAATATCTCATCCCTCCTACTTGAGACAAAAACAAAGTCCTGTTGTATTATAACTATTAATGTATTTACTGTGGCATAAGCTTCCTTGGGCTGGAACCCGCTTCACTGTATGCATGAAATCAAAGAAAGGAAGCCACAAAAATAGACATACTCACATTCACTTGGTATAAGGACAGGAAAATGTAATAGTAAACAATAAAAAATCATAGAATCATAGAATAGTAGAATCATAGAATAGTAGGGTTGAAGGGATCTACAAGACCATTGAGTCCAAACCCCTGCTCAGTGCAGGAATCCAAGTCAGAGCAACCCTGACAGGTCGCTGTCCAGCCTCTTGAATGCCTCCAGTGTGGGAGAGCCCACCACCTCCCGAGGTCTTTGGTTCCATTGTCGTATTGCTCTAACAGTCAGAAAGTTTTTCCTGATGTTCAGCCAGAATCTGGCTTCTTGTAACTTGAGCCCATTCTTCCGTGTCCTGCACTCTGGGATGATCGAGAAGAGATCCTGGTCTTCCTCTCTGTGACAACCTTTCAAAAACCTGAAGAGTACTATCATATCTCCCCTCAGCCTTCTCTCCTCAAGGCTATACATGCCCAGTTCTTTCAGTCTCTCTTTATAGGGCTTTGTTTCCAGTCCCCTGATCATCTTCGTTGCCCTCCTCTGAACCCTCTCCAGCTTGTCTGCATCCTTCTTAAAGTGCGGTGCCCAGAACTGGACACAGTACTCAGGATGAGGCCTAACCAGTACTGAGTAGAGGGGAACTAGTATTTCCCAGGATTTGGAAGCTATGCTTCTATTAATGCAGCCCAAAACAGCATTTGCCTTTTTTGCAACCACATCCCATTGTTGGCTCATATTCAGCTTGTGATTGACAACAATTCCAAGATCCTTCTCGCTTGTAGTGTTGTTGAGCCACGTATCCCCCATCTTGTAACTGTGCATTTGGTTTCTTTTTCCTAGGTGCAGAACTTGGCATTTATCCCTACTAAATCTCATTCTGTTGTTTTCTGCCCAGCGCTCCAGTCTATCCAGATCACTTTGAATTTTGTTTCTGTCTTCCAAAGTATTAGCTATCCTACCCAATTTTGTGTCACCTGCAAATTTGATCAGCATTCCTTGCACCTCCTCCTCCAAGTCATTAATAAAAATGTTGAAGAGTACTGGGCCCAGGATTGAGCCCTGCAGTACCCCGCTTGTTACCTCTCCCCAGTTTGAGAAGATCCCATTGATAAGCACCCTTTGCGTCCGATTCTGTAGCCAACTGTGGATCCACTGGATCGTTGTTTCATCTAGCCCACTTTGAGCTAGTTTGCTCATCAGGATATCATGGGGCACTTTGTCGAAAGCTTTGCTGAAGTTGAGGTATGTTATGTCTACAGCATTCCCACGGTCCACGACAGAGGTTACTTGATCAAAAAATGAGATCAGGTTCATCTGGCAGGATCTGTTCTTGACAAATCCATATTCGCTTCGAGTAATCTGTGCATTGTTTTCAAGGTGCTTACAGATAGATTGCTTTATCATCTGCTCCAGAATTTTCCCAGGGATTGATGTCAGACTGACTGGTCTGTAGTACCCAGGTTCCTCCTTTTTAACCTTTTTGAAGATAGGAACAACATTAGCCCTCCTCCAGTCATCTGGCACGTCACCCGTCCTCCATGATTTCTCAAAGATAGTAGACAGTGGCTCTGAGAGTTGTTCTGCCAGTTCCTTTATTACTCTAGGGTGCAGTTCATCTGGCTCTGGAGATTTGAACTCATTCAAAGTAATTAGGTGTTCCTTCACCATATGCCTATCGATCTCAAGCTGCAATCTTGCCCCTTCAGCCTGTACTTCACCTTTGCCAGGGGGGTCATAGACCCTCTTTTGGGAGAAGACTGAGCCAAAGTAGGAATTGAGCACTTCTGCCTTTTCTTTGTCATCTGTTATCGCTTTGCCATTCTTATTTAATAGCTGAACCACCATTTCTTTCCTCTGTCTTTTACTATGCACGTAGCTGAAGAAAGCCTTTTTGTTGCATTTAGCATCCCTCGCTGACCTCAGCTTTCGCCTTCCTGATGCCATCCCTGCAATTCTGTGCTACCTGCCTTCCTTCCACTTCCTATATGTGTCCTTTTTTGTTTTCGGGTCACCTCTAAGCTTTTTGTAAAGCCACATTGGCTTCTTCTGTTGTCTTCCACCTTTTCTTCTTGTTGGAACTGTTTGTAATTGTGCCTTGAGAATTTCCTTTTTTAAAAGCTCCCACCCATCTTGGAATCCTCGTCTCGTTAGAGTCGCTTGCCATGGGACCTTACTTATCATTGTTCTGAGTTTATTAAAATCAGCTTTCCTAAAATCCAGGGTACAAGTTTGGCTACACTTGGCTTTTGCTTCCTTTAGAACCAAGAACTCAAGTATAACATGGTTGCTTTCCCCCAGAGTTCCTGTAACTGTTACTTTACCCACTGAGTCATCTTTGTAAAAAATCTCAACAACAACAACAAATTGCAAAAAGCGAGGAGAAGAGGGCTGTACCATTGGGAACGGACCATAGCTCAATGGTAGAGCATATACTTTGCATACAAAAGGTTCAGATTCAATCCCTGGCACCTCCAGTCAGTGTAGACTAGGGCAGGAAGAAAGTGGACCTTTGGATGTTTTGGACTTCAGCTCCCAGCATTCCTGATCATTGGCCATGTTGGCAGCAGCTTCTGGGAGTTGAAGTCCAAAGCACCCGGAGATCTACCTTCTGCCCGTCCCTGGTGCAGACATCCACACTATAGAAATCACACGGCACAGGAAGGCAGGATGATCCAAGAGATGGAAAGCAGGAGACTTTGAAAGGAGCAGAGCAGGGCCAAGAGGGTGGCAGGTCTCCATGCCACAACTGGAAAGGGGTGCCTTCGGTGTGTGACTAATTAAAAATACAGCTGACTTGTGGCTTGTTTTAAATGGCTCCAATACGAAGGGTCAACACTGTTACTGTGATAACAAAATATGCTTGAACCCCCGCCCCCAGCTGTATTATGGAATAATAATAATAATAATAATAATAATAATAATAATAATAATAATATAGGGTCTTTATTGCTAATGAGCACTTTAAAATATATATTTCCCCTTCTTCAAGATTATGAAAGTGTTTCAAGCCTACAACCCCTTTAAAATGGAAATTAAGGGAATTCAGAAAAGGCAGTTCTGGCCTTACATAATTCCACCCCTCCTCCAGCTCTTTTGCCAAATCTGTGAAGTGATGTCATCAGACTTTGTCACCTTTCTGCAAGTGGCAGGCAGTGTGTCAGAGAAGGGCAGGGACATGCTGAACAGAGGTCACATGACATCATTTTTTTTTTAAATGGAACATAACTGGGAAGATGCGCATGGGAGGTGGGGTGGATGTCAGCAGCAACCGTGTGTCCATATTTGTTATGTGTAGTTAGGTTTCCCCCCCTTTATTTCTCCTAAGCATATATATTAAACAGCCTAGGATATGTGTGACATGTGAGAGAGACAGCAACTCTTAAAGATGCGTTGGGGAACCAAATGTTGCTGGACTATAACTCCCATGATTTCTGGCTATTGGCCATGCTGGCTGGGGCTGAAGTAGAGCTGGATTCCAACAACATCTGGAGGGTCACAGTTTCTCCCAGGTGTTTTGGATTCCTGCACTGAGCAGGGGGTTGGACTTGATGGTCTTGTAGGCCCCTTCCAACCCTACTATTCTATGATTCTATGAACTCCTCTGCTCCCTGACCATTAGCTATGCAGGCTGGCTGATGGGAGTTGTAGTCCAAACATCTGGATGGCAGTGGGTTGCCTACTCCTGGACTATGGAGTTGAAGTTCCTTCCCATAACAGCAGTGTTTCCACATGACTCCTTTCCATCCTGTTATCTGACCCCTAGTTCTCGTTCCCCACACACTTTCAGCCTAGCATCACCTAGCAACTGTAATTGGATAGCCCCTTCCCCCTTCTTTAATTTCTGGACTGTGCTCTGGCAATGAAGAGATACTCAGAGTTTTCATGCTAAAATAATAGTGTAGATTTTATCTAAGATTCACAATGAACACTCTTTGTTCTTTTTTAAATTGTTTTTAGTGCCGTGATACTAGACCACTTACAAGTATAAAATAATTTGCATGAATAAGATCTACATTCTCTTCTAGAAAGGCCCAGAAACAAGGAGAAGACGCCCCCCCCCCAGCAATAAACCCACTGTTTGTTCATTTTATTTGTTCACTTGGAATTTATGTAGCTGCATTCTTTCTTTCCCCCCTCCCCGGTCCCAGAAGCATTTCTGATGCTTCCTTTCCAGGCAGCTTCTGAGCACACCTTGTCAGTTGAACAGTGTGAGGTTAACGGAGGCACTGAGCACTGGGGTAAAAAGTTTCATAGCCAAATATTGTTTCTTTTGGCTAATATTGCTTTTTCTACTCACATTTTACCCTGGGGAAAAGTGTATAGACCAACAAATTCCTAATCATGCAGGCGTAGGTCAGGACATTCACAGGCACTGCGTGAACCAGTGAGCGAGAATTGCTCAGTGATGCAGCCCCCAGTCTATAAAATATGCCAGTGTTTGTTTTGACTGTGAGCGGGGATGTTATTTCTATTGAAATCTAACTTAACCCTGGTCGGTGTCTGGCAGCCTGTCACTTGAAAAGGTTTCGGAATAAGGGTTCATTTGTTTTTGTTTTTGATGTGGAAAGCTCAGTTATTATAACAGACACTGAAAAGGTGGTGGAAATCTATTGAGCACAAAGGAGGGCTGGGTGATGTTTGCATGGCCATCACAACCGAGCAAATTCCTTACAGGCACTGCTCGACCATCAGGCACCAGAAGCGGCCTGTCACGGAGTGCGAGAAGCACAAGCAAATAAGACACACACTCTACCCTGCAGCAAATTACTTTGCAGCAGCTCCATGGCTGTCGCTTCTTCTTTCTTTCTTTCTTTCTTTCTTTCTTTCTTTCTTTTTTTCTTTCTTTCTCTTTCTTTCTCTTCCTTCCTTCCTTCCTTCCTTCCTTCCTTCCTTCCTTACTTTCTTTCTCCCACTCCAGCTGCCCACCAGCTGCTTTTAGTTGTTTCTGGGCTCAATGGGTAGGCGGCTGGAGGGGGAGGATTGTGCATGTGTGGGTGGGTGTGCATGCACACTTCCTCTTTCTGTTTTAGACACAGTGAGGAAAGGAGGCTGGCGGGGTGTCCGCGCTGCCGCTGACCGATCTGCTTGCCTCCCATGGATGGGGCATTAGGGTCTCCAGTGCTTATGCAGGAGTCCCAGGGGTCCTTTACCAAATGGACTGTTCGTGTAGGGTGCTCACAACCAATGGTCATTAGCACCAACTAAGATTAAGCCTGAGGACCTTGCTGGGGATTCAAAAGGCTCCTCCTCCTCTGGTGACCCATTGGTTCTGTTTCTGCTAACCCTGCCCTCTGCCCCACCAGCCCCAGTGGGCACAGCCACCACACCCCCAATTTTCTTCACATATAGACTTCCCTTTCAGGTCTTGTCACACTGGATGTGAAGACCCAGAAAAAACCTGGAAAAATACGGAAAAAAATGTTTTTTCCCTGTTTTTTTTCTGAGGACTTCTTTTGTTTTTTTCTGAAAAATTGGAAAAAATGAACAGCTTTGGATATTTTCTTTTAGAATTTAAGACAAAATATTTATATATTGAGCCTTTACTCCCCCCCAAAATGATTTCTAAAAACTATGTCATAAGAACACTTGTATAGAAAGACTAGAGATGTAAAATGTCTGGAAATAATGAGCTATGGGGAATTCTTTTTTAATACTCTCTGTAAGATTCCCAGCATAGTCAACTCTTTCATTCCTTATTAAATTTTTTGATCCAAAGTATATTTTATTGATAGGCATTTATGCTCAGTTTCCCAACATGTGAGTAGAGTCACCAATGCACAAATGCGTATTCTTGACAGTTTGGGTTTTGTTCTGTAGAGTCCTGTGTTTCTGATGCTGTATCAGTCATTTAATGTAATTCTAATCTATTCAGACAATAATTACAAATTTACTAATTGAGTTGACTTTTAAATTTTATAAATATAATACTTTTATGAGTAAACTAAGTCATACATAAAATAACTTTGGGGACAGAAAGGTGGCTTTATGTTTCTAAAGTAGCAGTCCCCAACCTGGTGCCCTCTGGATATTTTGGACTACAGTACCCAACATTCCTGACCATTGGCCATGCTGCCTGAGTCTGATAGGAGCTGAAGTCCAAAATATCTGGAGGGCATCAGGTTGGGGGAGGCTGTCTTAAAGCAAGAAAGTAACTTTAGATCTGTAAAGAGTGCCAAAAAAAATAAGTATTGCTTATTTTCCAATTTTTCCGGGGAAAAAACCCAGGAAAAAATGTTTTTTTTCCCCATGGCCTCAAAATTTCCAGAAATTTTATATCTCTACACTGAGCCTTGCTGAGGGAAGCTTGACAACATGAGTCTCAGTGTCAGGGAGTCAGTAACTTCACACTCTGCAAATGTGTGGCAATTAGGCAGAGGGGATTATTCACCCCCAGTTTCACCCCTAGTGGTTAGCTTTATCCTAGGAGGGCAGAGTGGGGGTGCTAGGGATGGACGATTCTGTCAGTTTCAGTTCCTCCCACATTTGAATGTTTTAAATCTCGAGTTCTTTCTGTTCCAAATATGGAGAAATTTCTGAATTTTGGTGAATTCTTATCAGAAACGAACCAAAGCAAAATTCTCACACTTCTGAATTGGACAAATTCAATAGGTACAGCTATTCCCACAGAGACAGGAGGTATGAGAAATTTGTTTCAGTTCATTTTTGATTAAGACTGAATATGGACTCGGATACAATCTGTGGTTGAATGTGATTTGCAGACCCCAAAATAGCATTTGACAGTATGCGTACATTTGAAAAATGTGCATGAAAAAAATGTGTACTTCTGAAAAATGCGCTTCAAGCAATGGTAGAAGAATGCATACATTTCAACAATGCGCACAATTGATGCATACATTTAGGAAAATACACACAAAAATATGCACATGTTTTCATGCAAAAAGAAAATAAAAAAGCTTGCATTCTGATGTGGACTCAAATCAGATCAAGCTTCAAGGTGGAATTTGGAGAATTTTGGCAAGTTCAGGTTTTGCTGATTTGCACATCGCTAGTTGTACATGCCTGTAAAGATAAGGAGCCTGTAAAAAAAAAAGAGTTGGCAACTAATATAGTTGAATACACAGCAATCCAAACTCAGACTCATAAGAACAAAACACTCAAATCCCTGGGCCTGGATGGATGAATCTCTCAGTTTAGTTTCTCCCAAATTTGGTTTTTAAAAACTCAATCTGGAGTAGCATGTCCCGTTCTGGGTGCCACACTTTAAGAAGGATGCAGACAAACTGGAGAGGGTTCAGAGGAGGGCAACAAAGATGATCAGGGGACTGGAAACAAAGCCCTATGAGGAGAGACTGAAAGAACTGGGCACGTTTAGCCTTGAGAAGAGAAGACTGAGGGGAGATAGGATAGCACTCTTCAAGTACTTGAAGGTTGTCACAGAGAGGAAGGCTAGGATCTCTTCTTGATCTGCCCAGAGTACAGGACACGGAATAATGGGCTCAAGTTACAGGAAGCCAGATTCCGGCTGAACATCAGGAAAAACTTCCTGACTGTTAGCGCAATACGACAATGGAACCAATGACCTAGGGAGGTAGTGGGCTCTCCCACACTGGAGGCGTTCAAGACGAGGCTGGACAGCCATCTGTCCGGGATGCTCTGACTTGGATTCCTGCATTGAGCAGGGGGTTGGACTCGATGGTCTGATAGGCCCCTTCCAACCCTACTATTCTATGTTTCTATGATTCTATGTCTCAAATATGGAAAAATTCGCAAATTTTGATAAATTCTTATCAAAAGCAAACTGAGCATTGCTCTTTAGTTTTCTCATCTGCTGTAATTGGAGCCCTAATCATCCACTTTTCAGACGGACCTTCTAAGAGTGTTTTCATATAAGTGGTGTGAAATACCCTTTGAGCCTCTGGTCTTGTGAATTACCCCTGATCCATGCTCATTCCAAAGAAGAAGAGAGACATTTAAAACACAAATGGGCTCATTCTGGCCAGTGTTAAGTTACACTTTCCCATTAGAAACTCGATTAAAGCTAGAGCCGCTGCTACTACTATTGCTGTTGTTCAGTCGTTCAGTCGTGTCCGACTCTTCGTGACCCCATGGACCATAGCACGCCAGGCCTTCCTGTCCTGCGCTCTCTCCTAGAGCGTGCTCAAGTCCATATTCATTGCATCGGTGATGCTATCTAGCCATCTCATCCTCTGCCGTCCCCTTCTCCTTTTGCCTTCAGTCTTTCCCAGCATCAGGGTCTTTTCCAGAGAGTTTTCTCTTCGCATTAGGTGCCCCAAATATTTGAGCTTCAGTTTCAGTATCTGTCCTTCCTTCCAATGAGCACTCAGGGTTGATTTCCTTTAGAATGGACTGACTGGACCTCCTTGCAGTCCAGGGGACTTGTAAGAGTCTTCTCCAGCCCCACAGTTCAAAAGCATCAATTCTTCGGCGCTCAGCCTTCCTTATAGTCCAGCTCTCACAGCCATACTTTACTACTGGGAAAACCATAGCTTTGATTAGATGGACCTTTGTTGGCAAGGTGATGTCTCTGCTTCTTACTATGCTGTCTAGATTTGCCATAGCTTTCCTCCCAAGGAGCAAGCGTCTTGTAATTTCATGGCTACAGTCACCGTCTGCGGTGATCTTGGAGCCCAAGAAAATAAAATCTGTCACAGCTTCCATTTCTTCCCCTTCTATATGGCAGGAAGTGATGGGGCCAGATGCCATGATCTTAGTTTTTTTAATGTTGAGTTTCAAACCAGCTTTTGCACTCTCCTCTTTCACCCTCAACAAGAAGCTCTTGAGATCCTCTTCGCTTTCTGCCATTAGGGTGGTATCATCTGCATATCGGAGGTTGTTGATAATTCTCCCAGCAATCTTAATTCCGACCTGTGATTCATCTAACCCGGCGTTTCTCATGATGTACTCTGCATATAAGTTAAATAAGCAGGGTGACAATATGCAGCCTTGTCGTACTCCTTTCCCAATTTTGAACCAATCGCTTGTTCCATGTCCGGTTCTTACTGTTGCTTCTTGACCCTCGTACAGGTTTCTCAGGAGACAGGTAAGGCGGTCTGGTACTCCCATCACTTTAAGAATTTGCCACAGTTTGTTGTGATCCACACAATCAAAGGCTTTAGCGTAGTCAATGAGCTACTACTATAGTTGTCATTATTTTGAAATCATCTGTGGGGAAGGGAATTACAGGACGCAAGGGACCACAAGCTCTTTCCTGCCTGGAGATGCTGGGACAATCCGCTGGCAGGAGGAAGAAGCAGAGAGCAACCCACATCCTACAATGGTGTTGGCTGCTGCTGCTGGAGAATAATAGTTTCTTACCCTCATGTTGGAGGCCAGGGGGTGCAGCAGACCAAGGAATGTCCAATAAACCTCCATACGGGGAAAGGAGCACATCCTACAACTGCAGACAATTCTGGAACTCCATTCATGTACACATTCTGGTTCTCCTTTCTAATCCTGTATTTCTTCTAAAAATTCTGGATGATCACTGGAGTATCTAGGAAAAACAATCCTTTAATAGGCAGCTGGAAATATGTTCATATTTCCAGATTTCAAGAAATGATTGTTGCAAAGCAGCATTATGCAATCAAGGGGCTTATATTGATGAAGACTTTTGGTTGTGAATCTTGTGAATTCATTAAAAGAACTGGCACGCTGAGTGCATTTGGGCACAAGATATTATCGATGGAAGCCCATACCTTGAGTTTTCGAAGGCTTATTTATCACGTTCACTAAATGAAAACCTATATCTAATTGGATTTTAGAGGCCCAGATGCGGAGGAGAAAAAAATACCACACTACAGTGGAAAATGTCTTCGGTCTGTAAGGTCGAATCCTAGAGGTTCCATCAATACACTGTGCAACTTTTAATGATCAGTGTCAGCTCTGATAAAGATGCACTTGCTGCTACTGAAATTCCCCCCTATTTTTTTTCTTTTTCTTTTTAGCCCACTAACTTCAGCTTGTTACTATCACAGAAGTGACATCTGTTCCCTGAGGATCTGTTTGACTTGCCTCCTCAACGCAGTTCTGATACAGTTTGCTCATTTTTCAATGATAAATTATGAGTGTCTGCTCTTGAAAGCCTTTCAGTCGCTCATCCCATGATGGTGAGCTACAAATCAAACATGAACTATTACAAACTGGCATACAGGTTACTTTTTTCCAGGTGCTTCCTCATGGCACCGTTTGGGAACATAGGAAGTGGCCTTATAACAAGTCAGATCATTGGTCTGTCTAGCTCAGTATTGTTGACACTGACTAGAAGGAGGGACTGAAAATGGGATGTTTTGCATGCAAAGCATGTGCTCAAACCAGTGGAGGTTGGTGACTCCGATGTCAGTGAGGCAGTGAATCCACTCTTGGTTTCAGTCAGAACCAGTCTGAACTCTAAAGAAGCTATCCAACATGGGGAAGCGTGGTTCTGACTGGTTCTGACTGAAACCTGAAGCAGATTCATTGCCCCATTGACATTGGAGCCACCAGCCTCCGCTGTGATGTGATATAGGGACGCCTCCCAAGAAAGGCATGAGCTATGTTGCTAGGGGAAGTTTAAACTCCTTCATGAATCCTTTGAGGTAAGAGGAGACCAGCATAGCTTCCCAGGGATAGGCAGATCTGCAAATCTCGTCGAGGTTCTCCATTTTCCACCACTAAGCTCATTTCGTCCCACCTCTTGTACAAGGTCCCCCCGCCCTGCCCCCAGAGCGCCATACACATTTTGTGTGTGTATTTTTTTATATGCACAATTTTCTTGTGCACATGTTTTCAAATGTGTACATATTTATATGAAAGCCCCTATTGACTAAACTGTCTGTGTGCATTTTAGAAAGGTGTGCAGCGTTTCTGCACATTTTTCAAATGTGCACATGTTTTCAAATGCATTTTTTTTTCCTTTTGTGGAATGCAGCACAAGTCTGGAAAGGTATTTTTTCCTTTTACGGAATGCAGCACAAGCCTGGAAATGTATGGATTTCTGAAAACAAATTGCATTCAGTTCTGTGTTCAGTTCTGGGAAGTGTGAATCAGGCAAATCCATAAATAATAATTAAAAATGCTCCTTGATGGAGAGGACTCCAGAGGGCTGAGAAAGCATCCAGGCCTTATGTTAGCTGTGTTCCACAGGCTTTTTGTGACCCCCAGCTCACTGCTATGGAATCAGGAAGTCCAGCTAACCAAGGGACAGGCAAAGAAGCTCACCCTCTTTCATCCATAGATTTTGCTTCTTAAAACAAAACAAAAAAGCCACAACCTCTTCAACACATGCCCTTTGTGAATTCCAACCCCATTCAAAAGATAGGAGAGAAACTTGACATTTGTCTGCCAAATGTAGAGGAAGAAATATAAGATGGTGACTGGTTTTTTTAAAATGTTTTAATCTTGTTAAACTGTATCACAGTATTCATGAAAGGCATTAAACTGTTAGCACGGGAGGCTAGACACAGAGCAGATGCAGCACGGATAGTGGTAACTTGAGCTTCCTCACATCACCTTACTGTAAACTTGGAGGTCTATTGTAAAAGACCCCAAAGTATTGTTGGTAAGAGAAGAGGTGTTAGCTGAGAATTCCAGTCAAATCCCAATGACAGTCCATAATTATTTTTGGCTAACCTAATCATTGCCAATGCCGTTGTAGCTGGATAACATATTCTTTGTTTTCTGTCCCAAGCTATGATATAGAGTTGTTATTGTCAAGTCTGGCTTTTCTCTCAAGGCAGAGTCCAGGAAGAAGTGGGGACGGGGGGAGAGTTTTTGTGTGTGTGTATGATGGTGGGGTCTGGAGATCTAAGGGTAATATTTAGAGCAGAGGTAGCTGCATTGTAGTGAGTCTCCTCATGACAAAACAAAGGCCGAAAGTGGCCTATCTGGGAATAGGCAGTTCAGGGAGGGAGAGGGAGCCCTGCTCAATAAAACCAAAACACACAATCCAAGAGAATGATGTAACATTCAAACATCATTTGTGTTTTCTCTTACAAATCAAACTGTTGATAAAGATTCTGAGGACCAGATCTGGTCCATGGGGCATCCCTGTGATATAACAAAACCTAAACCCACCTCTTGTCTTATTACTCCTCATTCCACACACACATATACTTGCTGAATAGCTTTAGGGTGCAATCCTATGCATGTTTAGTCAGAAAAAAGTCGTATGGCTCCCAGCATTCCCCAGGCAGCACTGCTGGCTGGGGAATGCTTGGAGTTGTAGAACTTTTTTTTCCTGTCTAAACATGCATAGGCTTGCAACTTTAGACAGTGCTGGGTCTAGATTTTTGTGTGTGTGTGTGGGGGGGCTGCCCTTGAGTAAGATGCCTTCCATGGCCTTCCTTTTCCTCCCCACCATCATTCATACACACTTCCTCTGCCTCTGGGAACAATTCCCACTGCTACTTAGGAGGACAGGGCAAGTGAGCAAGCAGGGAAGAGCATCTGATCTCATTTTCTTCTCCTTGCTCCTGTCATTCATTTCTGTTCCCCCTCCAGGCCAGAGAGACAGAGAAGGCAAGCAGGCAGCAGTGACAAAGGGAGCAGCAGCAAGGCTGGGGGCTCTGGTGATCACCTGTGGGGCCCTTGCTGAGGTGCAGGCCCAATGATACCAACCCCAAACGTCAGCCCTGCCTCTAGAACAGCAAAGTGCAAATCTTCAATGCAAATCTTCGAAGGTCTACCCGAATACTAATTCATATTGGGCCAGGAATTAAATGAGACTAAAATGTATCAAACAGAATACAGTTCTAGACAGAAAAGGGTATACAAAAAATAGATTTTGGCAAACCCAGGGGTCACACTATGCTGCAATCCAAGGTGTAACGTTTTCTCCATAGAAAGCATGCAGAATTAGCACAAAAAAAGCCACAGCTCCATACTTCATGTTATCTGCTACAACAGGGAGAACCAGTACATTGGGTATGCATTGCAGGGCTTTTCAAAATGTGCAACCACAACCAGACAGAAAATGTGCATTTCTAGGAAAAAAAGTGTAGTTCTTAAAAGATCAAATGTGCAAATCCAAAATTCAAGTCGTGGAAAAATTGGATTATGGTAGCCGATGTAAAAAATGGCTGATAATGTGAAAAGTAAAATGAGTAGTTGAGAGAGCAACCCTATGGCCCCTAGACAGCGTCCAGGGGTCATAGGATAGTTTGGTTTCCTGGAGCCGAGGTCGGAGACAGTTAGGGTCGCCAGGTATGGAACATCCCAGGCCCTGAGATTTCAGGGCCCAAATCTGAGACCTAGGGATACCTCTGGTGATGTCATGGCGATGGTCCCTGGTGATGTCACAGAAATGGACCCAAGGGCACTTATTTTGCTAAACACAAGTGTTTTGCAACATAGTTCAACCCACCAACCCCTCCCAGACATTTCTCCAGAATAACAACACAGAGGAAGCAATTTGTGGCAGAGGCCACTTATTCACACACAGGCAAACTGAGGCAGCAGGCAATTAAATCAAGAGAAAGACTGAGTCTGGGTTACATAATTGCAGCATACTAAGTTCACAGCACCAACAGAAAGCAGGCTTTTTTTTTTAAAAAGTGGCTTTAACCCCCCCCCCCCATTTATCCAGATGTCACAACACAAAGAAAGGCATTTGTAGACAAGCCCACTTCTCCAAGATCTAAATTAAAGGGAGATGGGAGACCAAGAACCCATTCCACACACAGGCAAACTGAGGCAGCAGGCAATTAAGAGTCAATAGCTGTGAGAATGTTTGGGCTACATAATCACAGGTTGTTGTTGTTTTTAAGTGTGGCCCAGCAAACATTAAACAGGAGGAATGTAGCTAGGAATATGTGTTAACATGCACCACCAAAAGGAAAGAATGTTTAAAACCACATGTTCACAATGTGACTCAGATGCATTATATAGCAAAACAAAATGGATCCCAGGCCCAAACTGACAAACAATTCTCCCCCTGTAGGAAAGAGTTAAATGTTGCTTTTGCATTAAATAGGTCGCAAATGCTTTTGAGCAGTAACTGAGCTGAGACAGGATGTGGAAACGTGGCTAAGGTACTTTGTGGTAAGAAGCTTCAAATGACGTTAGAAGTGTGGTTAGCTAAGCAAAGTAGAAGCCACATTCGAAAATTTGATAAAACACCCAGAGTTAGGACACATATAACTGTGCGTGCTTAAAGAGCTCATGAATATTATGTTACACACCCTGCATAGCTATTAAGGTCATTATAATGTACATGCGATGTATGTAAAGGGAGGGGGAACACGTCAAGGAGATAATATGAATAGGTGGATCGGAAAGTTGTGAACCTTGGAGTACCTAGCCAATGGGGAAACAAGGGAGGGACTCAGCGGCCGGGGAAAGAGAATAAAAACTGTGTGCTTTGATTGTCAGGTGTGCCTACTCAACTAGGACACCCACCTTTGCAAACGTGCTTAATAAACATAGAGTGCTGCTGGAACGTGTGTCACGAAGTTATTTTACAGGTCATGGTTGGACAAACAAGTTTCTAACACCCCCAACCCTGCCCCCCCAACAAATGTATCCAGAGTAACAACACAGATAAAGCAATTTCTAGTAGAGCTGGCTTCTCCAACATTGAAAACAAAGGGGGTGAGGGGAGGGAAGAGGGAAAAACCCATTTCTCACACATATATACATGCTTACATGGGAGTAAGTTCCATTGATTTTACTGAGATTTACTTCTAAGTTGACCTACACAGGATTGCTGTATATAGCCCATCATTTAAATGCACTTGGCACACATAAGCAAATAATGCCAATGTATATTCTATAACAACAACAACAACAACAACAACATGCTCAGCTCTGTCCCTGAAAAAATGAGTGCCGGGGCTCAGTTGTCTCTCAAAATGATCTCTGGAGGGTCGTCTTCCTGGGCCTCCTCCTGGCCATTTTCTCTCTCTTGTCGTGTCTTCCCCCCTTTTGTTCCTCCCACTCTTGCCTTTTTCTCCATCATCCCTTCTTTCACCCCTTTCCCAGTCTTTTCTTTCCTCTCTCTCTCTCTCTTTCCTTCCCACACTGCTCCATCACAATAACCACCAAGCCAACTCAAGAATCCTGGGTTGCCCTTGCTGCTGCCGAGACTGGGCTGGTGAAAGGAGGGTGCGTACTGTGGATGCTATCAGAGGGGACCATACAGGAGAAGGATGAGGACAGAGGATTTGCTGCTGCTGCTTCTCACCTTGTGCAGTTCTCCCTCCATTCCCTTCTGTTGTGTGTTCCTCCTCCTCCTGCTTGGGCGGGGGGAACCCCACAGCCGGGGAGAGCTCTTGCCTGGAGATTTTGGTCATTCCCCTCCCGCTCAGACACTCAGGGCAAGGATCAGAGACTTTGGGTGAGGACTGGAGATCTGGCAAGCCTAGAGACAGTGCTCCAACCTCGGAGCCAGGAGGAGTCCAAGCTCCCTGTCCCCTCCCCCTCCCTGCTGGCATGGAAAGAACTGTGCCGGTTGCCTCTCACAGGTCACAAAGGCAACCTTGGAGAGGAGGGAAAGGGGGTGGTTCTGTGGGTGGGGAAGGGAGGATACTGGGGAGGCTGGGTTACAAAGAATCCTCTGGCCTCTCTGGCCTCCTTCCCTCCCACTCTGCACAGACCCAGCTAGGTGGGCGAAATAGCCCATCCAGCAAAAATGCTGTGCGGGAGAAGTGCGAAGGCAAAGATCAACTCTGCACTCCTCCCACTCTGCATAGGATGCCCATCAGACTCAGAGTTCAGAAGCTGATGAGCTTCCCAATAGAATAGAACCCCAGACCCTGATCAAACATATTCATCTCTCCTCCCACTACGAAAGACACTATCCACAGCTTAAATTGTTTCTCTCCACAGAATGTTTATCCATGTTTCCAAGATGAAGGAAATCATTTGAGAATGTGAGGTCCTGCTTCCTGGCAAGTTATGTGAAACTGTCAATGTTTTGATAAGGGTGGTATGAGGCCAGAAAATATTCAGTCTGACATTTTTAACAGGACCCATATTGAGGTTATATGAAATAAGGTTATTAAAGGGTATATGAAAACATTAATAAGGTTATTAAAGTTTTATGGAAAAAAATGTGCCTGAAAGCATGATCACAGCACAACAGCCAATCTGGTCCCAATGAAAAAAGCCTCCTTGAAGCTATTTAAAAATCCCACCAAATACAAGACAACACTCAGGGACAAAAATTATTGAGCTTTGTGAAGAGAAATATATTTTATCTAGATTTATTATTGTAACAAGAAGTCAGCCCCATATTAACCTCAAAGAGACACTTGGGTGGTATGCAGTCTCAGCTCTCCCAAGAGAGCTTCACTTCACTCTAGATGGAAGCATGCACTCTGTCTCCCTACATATGATAAGTCAAAAGTCAGCCATGCTCAAGACCACACATACCTTGAGGCAATTTTTTTTAAAGCTGTCTCCCCCAGTTGCCTGGCTTTTCTAGTCCAGTTGCTTGTGGCCTACCGAAGCAGGAAGAGACAAGCTAAATCAGCAGTGATCACAATTCCCCACATGGTTAAGTTACTACTATATCTTCTTCTCTCTGTGGTATATGGCAGTTGTTCTAAACCTTTCATATCTTCTGTCCTGCTCACTGTATCAAAGAACCAGGGTGCCACCATGATAGAAACAAAAAGCCCACTTTTTCCGAGAAGGACATTTATATGTTTACAAGTACTCTGCTATTATAGTTATCATTTACAGTAAGTTTTAAGGACATAAAGAATTGCAGTAGTGTTGTTGGGAGTAACTTTTATTGCTATGGCTTTAAAGCACAAACAAACAAAAATCATAATTCCATTCATAGTTAGAAAGGTTGCTACTAGTACGCCAAAAGATCACAGATGAATAATCCGTGACAAGTAGGATCGGCGGGAGACAGTACGTCACACTCGCAGGTGGACATGGGGATTGAGGGAAAGTGAATTCTTAGTAATTGTTATGAAAACCCCACATCTCACCTAGGCTACTTCTGCATCCCACTGGTGGTATGTGTCCCACCAGTTGAGAACCACTTATGTATGGAATACATGGTAGAAAGATTACTATTTCTTCAAGAGTGCTATTTTAATTCGAAGTGCTGGTATTAACATTCAAACCCCTTAACAGCTTGGGGCCAGGTTATTTGAAGGGTCACTTCCTCCCATATGTGCCTGCCTAGACCCTAAGACCATCCTCAGTGGTCTTTCCTTATGAGCCTCTGTCAAAGGAAGTGAGGTGGGTGGGTGGCTACCAGGAAGAGGGCCTGTGGCACTGCAGCTGTGGAATGAGTTCCCTAGAGAGGTTCGTCTGGCACCTTCGTTGTACTCCTTCCAGTGCCAGGTGAAGACCTTTTTATTCTCCCAGTATTTTAGCATTTTAGCTTCCTAATCTTTTAGCTTTGGTGTTTTAAATCTGCATTTTAAATCTCTGAATTGCTGCTAGAATTTATTCTGGTTGAACTGTTATATTGTGGTTTTAAGCTTTCATATTTTATATTGTTTTATGCTGTGCTTTGTGATTTTAATTTTTGTGAACTGCCCAGAGAGCTTCAGGCTATTGGGCGATATAGAAATAAATAAATAAATAAATAAATAAGGGTTGACTTTGATTGTTCCAGGTTCTGATGTAGTCTGTACCCAGAGGAGTGTGATCTGAGGCCTACAATACTGTGTGCATTTAGGTTGTGCAACACTGTGTTTGTGTATTTAGGTTGTGCAACACTGTGTTTGTGCACTGAACAAGCATCTCTTGTTCCTGGTTTTATTTTTTTAATATCCCCCACTCCAGATAAACTTTTGTTGGAGTTTAGGATGCTGCTTGTGCAAAGCTAGGATGAAATACTCTTCTGTATTAGTGCAGTGAAAATGTGAAATGCCCAGTTCTGAGGATTTGCTGCCACTCTATATGGGCTTCTAAGAGAGCAATCCTATCATTCCTGGGCAACCATCCAGCACAGCGCTCTGACATCGGAACGGGGAGTTGGAGATCCGCCCCCCACCCCTTCACAGCTGGCACAGAGAGAACTGTGCTGGCTGTGTCCCTAAGGTGAGAAATTCAACCATGGAGAGTGGGAAAAGGGGTGTTCCAGTGGGTGGGGAAGGGTCTTGGAGATTTATCCTTAGCCTCCTCCAGCCTTCTTCCCTTCCCCTCTGAAGCACCCCTGCTAGATGGGCTGAAAAGCCCATCTACTGAAAATAGCATAGAATGGAGGATGAGGAGGCAAAGATCTCCTCCACCACTCCTCCTGCCATGCTGGCTTCAGCCTGGCAGGGCATTGAAATCACAGAAGTCTCTGAGTTCAGGGACTTCCAAGCGGTGAGGGCACAGTCCATCGGATTGCACCCTAAATGTTGTGGAATGTATACACCAAGAGTCACATTCCACAACATGAATTGGTTGGTTTAGTCCAGTAGAGGTAGAACCATCATTCACAAGAGAGCAAGGAGGAAAACAGATAGCTTGTTCTGCAAGTGAGCTGAATAATAATTATGGGCTCTTATCACCTTGTACAAGGTAAATTAAATTGATGCATGTGTATGGCTGATGTGCGAGGGGACAGGGAATCAGTTTTTACATCTCTGGTGTTTTATTTGCATTGATATTGCAGGCTTATGAACTTCACACTGTAATGTATAAGTTGTCATTTGCTGTTGTCGTGCTGTTGCTTTGGGAGTGGGAGCAAGCAGGACTTAGATATTTCTCTTTGGACTTAGAGGGACCATAGTTTATCTTCTCCTTGAGTTAACTTATATATTTAGGTCTGTGTGGCCAGCTGCTGTATTATTTCATGTGTAATTGTGGCTCTAACTAAAGAAAGATGGTTCAATTCAAATCCTTGCAAGTTTTATTCAAACTGAGCCCCAAAGGACCCACACAGGCAGAGGCTGCATAAGCAATAAAACATGTGCGTGCTGCACGCACAAGAAAAATGCATATTTTTCTTGTAGCAGCACATGCTATACATATGACTTACAAGCACATACCACCGCCCACTCCAGGTTTTTGAGGGCCCTTCAGCAAGACACTCTCACTGGACCCCCTCCCTCAGTGAATTTACCTTATCAATGCCATTGCCATGAGCTGCTATTGCCTCTCGTCCTCCTTTCCATCTCTGCCACCACTTGCCTCCTTGACAGGCAGAGAGCAAGTAGGCAGTGGCATGTACTGCTCCTTCTTCTCACGGCCTTCATTGTCTGAGCCAGAGCGAGAGGCAGGTGAACAAGCAGGTTGCAAAGGTGAAGAGGAGGAACAAGTCCAGGGGGCTCTTGCCAGTGGGCCCCTGCTGGGCTGTGGCCCCTTGGCAGGTGCCCAACCATGCCTACCCTTGACACCGGCCCTGCATAGCACTGTGTAGTTCCACATTTTCTTCTTTAAAAGCTCTGATGCATGGGGTAACCACTCTTTCTGGGTTAATCACTCCGCTGTTTGTTCTTTTGCTTTTGCAACAGCCAGCAAATAGTTCTCCACTTGCAGGATGTTTGCTCAGGATACAAGAGTTGAATAAGCTGATGTGATAAAAATGCTTCATGCCACCTTTCTCCTGTTCGAGTGAATGCCAGTGTGACTGACTTTAAAAAAGAAGAAAGAAAATTGTTTTGCTTCAGGAGTAGATTACCATTTGCTTGAAATCCTTGATGTACATGATGAACAAGGAGGTCTCCTCTGGAGCAGAAGCAAGACAGAAGCGGCAATATTTTAAAAAGAAGTGCCACAGGTTAAAATGTTCTGTGACCTATATGACTTAGAATGGGTCAGACAGTTTATACTCAGGCTGACATTTAGAGAGAAGTGAGGTGATTTACTGGCTGCTGCTGTGATATGCACAGAAAACACCGAAATATCAGGGATGGCCCAGGATTTCAGAGTACATATTTTTCTCCAGAACAAAGACTTAATCCAGGAAATGTTTACATTTCCTGAAGCCTTAACATGTTTAACTAACTTCATTGGATTATTTATAAATTAAATGGCACTGTTCCATGCACTGGAAATATATTTATTATTGTTAAAATGTATGTGTCACTTCTCAACACAAAAGGTGTTGTGGCTGGGTGACCAGCCAGATGGGTGATTAATAAATTTAATAATAAATAATAAATAAAAAAAATAAAAAGCCATCTCAAAGTGACTTACACACACAATACAGAAATCCATGATTTAGATCTATATCTATATCTATCACTGTCTACAGTTGAACAATGCATTGATTTGGTCGGAGAGCCAGTGTGGTGTAGTGGTTAGAGGGTTGGACTGAGACTTGGGAGACCTGGGTTCTAGTCCCCACTTGACTATGAAGTCAGACTACTGACTTTGTGTCAGTCAGTCACTCTCAGTCTAACCTACCTCACAGGGTTGTTGTGAGGATAGAGTGGAGAGGAGGAGGAGTATGTGCCTTGGGCTCCTTGCAGGAAAAGTGGGGTATAAATTTTAAAAAACCAAGAATAAATAAATAATACAGGGTGCATAACATGTGGATCACGTGCAGTCCCCCAAGGCCTAGTCTTTCCTTCACCACTCCCTGTAGTGGAAAGTGGAAGACCACTGTATATTGAGGAGCCAGTGGTGTGCAGAATTCTCTTACCCATGTCTAGAGTGCCGTTTCGGCCTTTTTATTGGATAGCTATGCTAGTTCCCAGGGTTACTGTTGTCACAGCTAGATAAACCTTGAGCGTTCCTTCACGTTTAGGGCAGTTGTCAGCAGAGATGGGAATTATCTGTGCTGGCTGGCTGGCTGCCAATTGTTGAGGCTGGTTGTTTTTCCAGTCTGAAAAACTCCTGAAGTTAGACAATGTCCAGAATATGAGGGATCAAGGATCAATATGATTCCCTAGGCCCCTCCCATGGCAGAATCTCACCACAGGTCACACCGTTATGGGGGCACGTTCGCTGCTGATCTTATCTTGATGAGATAAGATGCGGGGGTTCCCAGTAGCATCTTTATGCTTTATGATTTTGCTATAATGTATTTCCTTTGCTTCCTTTGCTTTAATTCTGTTTGTTAATCTGCTTCTCTTTAATAAAATCTTTCCGTCACCCAATGCTTGGCTTGCATTTGCTGAGTTTTGAGTTTCCCTCCAAATCTGGGACCTTTTCTCATTTTACGTTTCCCCCCATAGAAATTTCCGCAAATTGCGGTCATACTTTGCATAATTTGCGCAAATTGCTGCTGAAATTTGCATGAATTTCTATTTACAAAAATAACCACAAATATGGAGAATCCGCAAGCTGGCCCGACTCATTGTGAACTTCTGGAAGATGGAATGGAGTCCAGGGGGCCAAGCCAAGGAAAGCTCCACCCCTCCAACCAGTTTTCTCGGACATCCCTAGCTCATTGCCTCTTCGTTGTTCAGTCGTTCAGTCGTGTCCGACTCTTCGTGACCCCATGGACCATAGCACGCCAGGCCTCCGCTCTCTCCCGGAGCATGCTCAAGTTCATACTCATTGCATCGGTGATGCTATCTAGCCATCTCATCCTCTGCCGTCCCCTTCTCCTAATTGCCTCTAAATATCCTAAAAAAGCCCATTGCCTATGCCTATTGACAAAACACTTCCCAAGCAATCCTGATACAGGCTGCTCTTTTTCTGGTGCTGCTACTGGTGAGGAAAGAGCACTCTGGGGATCACTGGAGCAGATGGTGGAGAGAAGGTGAGCAGCTTTTGTTGCTTTTAGTGATTAATGTTTGTTTTAAATTCTCTTGTGGTTAGCTGTGTTGGGCTCCATTGTTTGAGGAGAACAAAGGATACACATCTTTAACAACTACTTACACCAGGGGTAGGCAACTTGGTGCCCTCCAGATGTTTTGGAGTGCAACTCCATAATCCCTGACCATTGGTCATGTTGGCTAGGGCTGATGGGGGTTGTAGCTCAAACCATCTGGAGGGTCCCAGGTTGCCTATCCCTGACTTACACTTGCATCACCATGCTTGCAAAAGCAAAAAACTTCAACTCTAGGCCACAGCCTGCACCATACCAGACTAAAAAAAGGGAAAATTTAGGAATACAAGAAGTTCATCTTTTGTTCTTTGTTCCAATAATCACCCAAGGGGACATGCCTGTGCCTTCCCCACCCCATTATAAGCAAAAGACCCTGGATCTAATGTAAAATAAAATAAAATAACAAAACCATTACAATTACTAGGTTTAGTTCACAACAGTAGGAGCTAAATTAGCTAAACTCATTGGAAATATTTAATGTAAAATTCATTGGGCAGCAACCTTTGGAGCCAATTAAGAATTCATTCAATAGACACTCTCTGTATGAGGAAAGTCAGCTAATTAGCAGAGTAATTGGCACACACTATGGAAGCTGCTACCCCACCTTTGCAGAGAACTCCATGGGAACTTTAATGAGCACAAATGACCATGACCTCAGTGTTATGGCTCATTGAAAGACAGAACTCCAAATGTTTCAAGGATGGCAACATGCATGCTAATAGATCTGTTCTGGGAGGTTACCCATACATTGCTTTTTACCCCCTTGTTCATATAGCAAAAACTGTGTTTATCTATATGTAGCTATACGCTTACCTCTAAAGATGATTCAGCTGAGCCAAATTGTCCATGCAATGCAATTTTTTTTGCATGAAATTTTGCCCTTTCAACAGGCAGGCTCTTTCATCAACTCTGCCCTAGAAACTGCATGCCTCCCTTACACTGAACCATGAGAGGTTCCCTCAAAAAATTAAAGCCACAATGATAATAGAAAAACAGGTGTTTCCAGCCCAAGCAAAGATGACACAAACTGTGAGTAGTTTTAGCTCAGCTTTAGTGAATAATTGAAGTGAGCTTTCCCCAACCTGGTGTGCTGCAGATGTTTGGGACTACAACTCACATCATCTCTGACCTTTGGCTATGCTGGCTGTGGCTGAGGAGAGTTGTTGTCAAATTAAGATTTCGTTAATGTATCCACTGATATTATTTGCAAGCCATCTTGGAAGGCTGTGTATCCTGAAAGGTGGGGTATAAATAATTGCAACAAATAAATAATAAATAAACTTGAGGAGGGTGTAAGGCCTCGAGCCTGAACCAAACTATCAGCAGTTTTAGAGGGGTTTAGATGGTCCATAATGCTCTCAGACTTTGGTCAGTTGGTTGCTGTTTTCCGTAACAGGCATCTTGATTTGCCAGGATGAGTCAAAGGTCGATAGTGTGGCCTCAGCGCACTCCATACTAACGAGCGAGGGGGGGGGGTCTTACCAAGATGTGCCTGGGAATTGAGGCTTGTTTGCCTTAAAGCTGCAGGTGTCTGTGCTGGGAAAGTTTCCTTCTGAACAAGCACTGTTAGTCTATGCTGGGAATGAACGCTAATTAACGCTTGCTGTTGTCATGCTGCCTCACTGTTAACATGTATGGTATAAATCCATTTTACCCCATGGCTCTGGGTTCAGAGAAGCTGTCTGATCCAACCATTGGGTACCCCTGTGTGCTGTAAGGAGTCAATAAAGTACTCCTTGTAAGAAAACCTGGATCTGATATATCACTATCTTGGCACCTCTGAATTAAGAGTTTGAAGCCTACTGGAGGGGCAATATAGAGGGTGACCAGTTTAAAGGGATGAAATGTTGCTTTCTTCTCAGATGAGTTGAAGGCAGACGGCAATGAAGTAGGGATGTACGAATCCCTTACCTGGCTCTGCTCAGGGGCATCCGAGGTGGGGGGGAGGCGCTCCGTCCCTCCCCCCAGAATCCTCCCTGGCCAGCTCCGCTCTGCGGTGGCTCCGTGGAGCTAGGGGTGTACGAAACCCCACTTACCTGGCTCCGCTGGCTTCTGCAGGTGGGGGGAGGCGATCTGTTCTCCCCCCCGGAATCCTCGACGGGGGGGGAGGTGATCCGTTCTTCCCCCCTGGAATCCTGCCCAGCCAGCTCCGCTCCACAGCCAGGCCATGGAGCCGGTGGCTGGGCCAACCCGCAGTGGGGTCTCCAACCGCTGCCGGGCTGGTCAGGACGCAAATGGCATCCTGAGTAGGGGACGCCATTTGCATCCCTATGGTAGCCCTTGACAGGCTACGTAAATATTTCTGTAGCCTATCACGGCTAAAGCAGGGATGCAAATGGAGTAGTGGGCGCTATTTATAAATGGCATTTATTTATTATAAATGGTGTTAAATATTTACATAGACTATTACGGTGAAAATAAAGGGGAACGCAAATAGAGTAGTGGGCGCTATTTGCATTCCTTTTTGATTCGCCGTTTTAGCCTCATAAATATTTACGTAGGCTAAAACGGTGAATCAAAAAGTAACACAAATAGCGGCGGCCGTAGCCGCTGCCATTTGTGTACGTGTGTGTTTTTTTTTTAACCCAGATGTGATAGGCTACGTAAGTCTTTACGTAGCCTATCACGTTTGAATACAGGGAATGCAGGGACGCAAATGGCTGCCAAAGTGCCTTGATCCACCTCAGAGATTCAGAGCTATTCTGATGCCTTCTGAAGCCCAGGCAGCCTGTCTCTAAAATTTATCAACTTGCAAAAGATCGGGGGGGGAGGGGAAGGAGGAGGATGAGGGAGTGAGCTCTGGTGAATGGCAACTCTAGCTGCCAAATTAGGGCTGAACTTAACCCATCAGTCTCCAATCAATGACAGTGTTAAGGGGTGGGGTGTGTGGGATACTGTATATATTGGAGAAAAAAGTCTGCATTTGTTTCATTGCAAGAGAGAAGGAGCTGTTAGGTGGTGGTTACTGGAGAAAGCTGTTAGAAGAACTGGTTAGTTAGTTGGCTAGATCTGTAGTGTGTGTGTGTGTGTTGTACTGCAGCTTTGTTCTTCTTATTCTTTCCCATCCAGCCCTTCTCAATTCAACTCTTCCTTTTCTTTCGTTTCTAGATTTATTTAAAAAAAACAAAAACATTTAGTACTTTAGTAGTTCACTTTCCTCATTTGTTGTTCTTTGGCTCCCCCCTTCTGAATTATTCAACCTTATTATTAGTTATTAGTCTTTCTTTCTTTCTTTCTTTCTTTCTTTCTATCTTTCTTTCTTTCTTTCTAGATGCTTTATAAAAAATACAAGAAAATTTTAAAAAGTAGTTTAGTTTCCTTACCTTGTCTTGTTCATTGTCTTGCTCCCCCACTCCCCACAGCCATTCTCAAGTCGACTCTTCCTTCGTAGTTTTCTGGCTAGATCCTTTAAAGCACACACACAACACACACTTTCCTTTCCTTGATCTTGGTTCTCTGCCTCCCCACTCAATTCCTGTATTTATTCCCTTTTTTGAACTCTATATCTTTTCCCTATTTTTTTAAAATAAAATATAAACCCTATTCTTTGCTTGTAGGTATTTCGTTTTCTTTTGTGTGTGTGTCTGTGTGTGTCTGTGTGTGTATGCTTGTGTTGTGGTCAAGGAAAGCACTATACACGTCCACATTTCAAAATACACTGGGCAAAACACTACACACATAACATCTATTATTTAAATAATACTACACTCCGGGAGAGAGCGGAGGACAGGAAGGCCTGGTGTGCTATGGTCCATGGGGTCACGAAGAGTTGGACACAACTTAATGACTGAACAACACTGTGTGGCAAAGCAAGCTCAATATGAGGCATTCAGGGTCTGGGCATTAGGGCTGCCTTATTGCCCAGATTTCAATCCCAAAGGAAATCAACCCTGAGTGCTCATTGGAAGGACAGATACTGAAGCTGAAGCTCAAATATTTTGGCCACCTAATGCGAAGAGAAAACTCTCTGGAAAAGACCGTGATGCTGGGAAAGACTGAAGGTAAAAGGAGAAGGGGACGGCAGAGGATGAGATGGCTAGATAGCATCACGGATGCAATGAATATGAACTTGAGCATGCTCCGGGAGAGAGCGCAGGACAGGAAGGCCTGGCGTGCTATGGTCCATGGGGTCACGAAGAGTCGGACATGACTGAACGACTGAACGACAACAACAACAATTGCCCAGATTTCATGCACTTCTGTGCAACTGTGAACTCTTTGCTCTGAGAGTTTTTGTTGAAAAAAATGGCCAGCCAGCCAGCCAACCAGCCTGTTTTCCCCAAGTAATTTTGTGTATTCCATTCGGCCAAAGAGAGCCTGAGGTCATCCACTGTGAAGTTGAATAGGAAAGTAGCACTAGTGGAGCAGGGTTATTTGCCCTTCAAGAAAACTATAGCAGAGATTAGGGATAGTGATCTCCTCCTAATCTCCACTTAAACATCTAATTTCTCTGATTATCCCTTTATGACCTTTGGTTTGAGTTTCTGAGAACAGCACTATTTATCTGCGACTAGCACAAAAATGACTGGGCCAAGCTGCCTGAAATTTGGCAGGTGAAATCCAGTCCATGGCTGCTGATAGGTCCCCAAATTTCATGCCCTTCTGTGGGAACAGTGAAAGGTTTAGCTCTTTGCTTTGAGAGCTTTTGTTGCAAAAATCAAATTGTAACTCCACCCAGGACAAAAACTGCTGGACCGAACTGTCTGAAATTTGGCAGGTGAAATCCCCTCCATGTGTGCTAACGCATTGCCAATTATCATATATTTCTTATGGAAAGTGAAAAAGTTATGGCTGTTTCTGTTTGACAATGCAAGTCAATGGGAAAACGTCAAATCTGAAGTGAAGCAGGTTGGGTCCAGATCGGTCCAAAGCGAAGTGGGGCTGCTTTGGAAGGTCCAAAGCAGCACCCAAAGCAAAATGAGGGATCTGTGCACAGCCCCAATTTCTAATATTTGCCCCAGCTGTTCAAATAGGCAAGTAGGTCATATCTTATATAGCACCAAAAGATCCATAACACCAAGCAGTACAGGTGGGATGGAAAACAAATGTGTTTTTTCTTCTTCTCTCCCTTTCGGCAGAAGATGGAGCATGGAATCCCGGGAACCTAAATCCTTGCTAACTTGCAACTGATGACCCTTAATTCATTGTATTTTCTAGGAAGTTGGCCCTGAAATTGACACAATGGCATAACTTGCTTTAGGACATAGAAGAGGGATGAAAAAAAGTTAACCCATGGATGCAACATGCACCTTATGAAAAAAGGGTGAAACAAAGGTCAGACATAGATGTAAAAATTATCTGCAATTTAACCTGTTGCAGCCTTAACTCTCCATGACACCCAGACAGGTAAATTCTACTAGACATTATGGAGGGGGAGGGGGAACTAGGCACATAGGTGCCATTCTCTATGGCAGCCACATACGTCCAATTTTGCCCTGATTCTGTTCTTTACTCATGTTTAACCTAAAGCGATTTCCCATTAGTTTCAATCAGTGGTGAGAGAAAATGCATCTCCCAACTCCAGACCCTCTGTTTTGAGGCAACCCCCACCCCACAAGTTCTGGAAAGAGCTTTGGGCTCAAAGTTAGTTTAAATTAGAGCTGTGTGCACATGCACTCATGAAATTCTCCATGTCACTTGTGGGCAGAGAAATTTGAGACATGATTTCACTGAATTTCTCCAGGGGGAGGAGAAATTCTCCACAGTTTCTCCCAGCTAGGGCTCCCCATTGGCAGGACTGTAGCACAGCTTCTTCCTTTTTTCCTAAGGGGTTTGGGGTTTTTTTGTGCTGCAACAGCAGCAACTCCCTTGGCAGACTGACCCCCAGTTTTCACCCACCACAGTGCAGCTGGGGGCAGTGTTGTCTAGCTCCAGGGATGAGTCAGAGTTAGGGATGTCAGAGAATTTCGCCACGAATCTCGGGGAGGCCGAATGCCAGTGCATTCGGCCCCCTGATATTGGTGGCGAAACGGTCTGCCCCCCCACCCCCCCGGGACGGGACTTACCTTGGGCGAATCCTCTTGGCGGAAGCGGCTGCGGCGGCGGCTCAGCGGCGGCTCGGTGGCGGCGGCTGCGGTGGCCGGTCTTCCGACTGGCTGCCGCCACCGCCATTTCCAGTAAAAAAACCCCCAAAACAAAAAAACGTGATAGGCTATGTAAAGATTTACGTAGCCTATCACGGCTAGATTTTTAAAAAATACTGTGATAGGCTACGTAAATGTTGACGTAGCCTATCACAGCTGAGTAAAAAAACAAAAACAAAACCACGCATACGCAAATGGCGGCACCCATGGGCGCCGCCATTTGCGTTCCTTATTTTGGCATGTCTAGTCTACATAAACATTTACGTAGACTACGGCAAAAATAAGGGGAACGCAAATAGCACAGGGATCTACGAAAGTCACTTACCTTTTCGCAGCTTGGCTTCGCGGTGGGGGGGAGGCGCTTTGCTTCTCCCCCCGAAATTCAGGCTGGGGGGGGAGGCGCCCCGTCTCACCCGGCTGAAATTCAGGCCGGGGAGAAGCGCCCCGTCTCCCCGGCCGCGAAACAAAAAGTGAAAAAAAAACAAAAAACCCTGTGATAGGCTACGTAATGATTAACGTAGCCTATCACGGCTAGATTTCCAAAGTCAGCCGTGATAGGCTACGTTAATTGTCACGTAGCCTATCACGGGTGACCTTCGAAAAAAAAAAGCGCATACGCAAATGGCGGCGGCCCATGGGCACCGCCATTTGCGTTCCTTATTTTTGCACGTCTAGTCTACGTAAACATTTACGTAGACTACGGCAAAAATAAGGGCAACGCTATTTTCGCCGTAGTCTACGTAAATGTTTACGTAGACTAGACGTGCCAAAATAAGGAACGCAAATGGCAGTGCCCATGGGCCGCCGCCATTTGCGTACGCGCTTTTTTTCCCCCAAAGTCACCCGTGATAGGCTACGTGATGATTAACGTAGCCTATCACGGCTGACTTTGGAAATCTAGCTGTGATAGGCTACGTTAATCGTTACGTAGCCTATCACAGTTTTTTTTTTTTTTACTTTATTTTGTAATGGCGGCGGCGGCAGCCGGTCGGAAGACCAGCCGCTGCCCCCGCTCCCGCCGAAACGCCTCCGAACCGCCGCCGGGACCCGCCGCCGAGAGGGACATTCACAGGAGGTAAGTCCCATCCCGGGGGGGGTGTGGCGGGGAATTTCACCGCCAATTTCGGGGGGCCGAATGCGTTGGCATTCGGCCTCACCGTGATTCGTGGAGAAATTCTCAGAAATTCTCCGCCATCCCTAAAATAGCATAGCGTCTACGCTATTTGCGTTCCCCTTATTTTCTCCATAGTCTACGTAAATGTTTACATAGACTAGACGTGCCAAAATAAGGAATGCAAATGGCGGCGCCCATGGGTGCCGCCTTTTGCATACGCGCTCTTTTTTTTTTTTTTTTTTTTTTTACTCAGCCGTGATAGGCTACGTAAACATTTACGTAGCCTATCACGGCTGACTGCAGGGATGCAAACGGCGGCGGCTATGGCCGCTGCCATTTGCGGCCCGGCTGGCCAGGATTCGGGGGTGGAGGGACGGAGCACCTTCCCCCCAGGCCAGAATTTTTGGGGGGAGGGACCGAGCGCCTCCCCCCACCGCGAATCAAATTTCGTTAAAGGTAAGTGACTTTCGTACATCCCTAGCTCAGAGTCAGAGCTAGTGCTCTGCCAAAATCTGTCCTCCAATTTACTGAAAGTTTTCTCCCACCATGAAAGGGGCTTCCATTGTTCTGCCTCATTCAGGATGTTTTATATTGTATGTTTGTGGTGTTTTTGAGCTTCCCTAATCGCAGCTGGCCTCCCAGGCTGCCTGCATGTCCTGATCTGAAAAAGCCCTATGGGAGGAATTACCTCATGATGTCTTCCCCTGGGCTTTAATTGACGTGTAGGAAGCTGAGGAAGCTACAGGTGGCCAGAGAGATGATTGTACAATGAAAAACAGGACACTTGTGCTCACTCCTCAGCCACCTCCTAAGTCAGGTAAGCCCAAGAGACTCAAACCCAACCCAGGAGTATTTCTCTGAAATTTCTTCATCATTGAATTTCTTTTCAAACGCAATTTCTCTTCTATCAAATTGAATGAGAATGGTGGAAAAATATGTGGGAGAAATTTTCAGCACAGCACTAGTTTAAATCTTGTCATACAACACTGTGCAAAATCCTCAGCTTAGCACCATCGTTAAATTTGCAGTTGGAAATAGACATCCCGGGAGGACGGATTAGAGACGTGACTGAAAGGTTGCCTGCACTCATAAAGCCCACTGACAGGTATCCCTTTCTTCTCATCCATGTGGGAACAAATGATACCGCCAAGCGGAGCTATGAAGAGATCACGTCAGACTTTGAAGCTTTGGGAAGGAAACTCAAGAACTTTGGGGGCCAGATAGTTTTCTCATCCATCCTTCCAGTAGTTAGAAGAGGGATAGAAAGGGAACGAAAAATACTCCGGGTGAATGACTGGCTACGAAGGTGGTGCCGACGAGAGAGATATGGATTCTGGGACCACGGTCTATACTTCCTAGAAGATGGGCTGTTGGCAAGGGACGGGTTGTACCTCACAAAGGCTGGGAAGAATGTGTTTGGCCACAGCATGAAGAACTTCATCAGGAGGGCTTTAAACTGAATCCTATGGGGAAGGGAGATGTAAAGTTGGGGGTAACAATGGACATAGGTTCATGCACTGTAATGGAGAGAACAGCTCTAATAGCGCCCAATAATAGTCTTCAGACACATGTAGGAAGAAAGCCAGACTATGAAGCACATGGTCTTTGATGTCTATATACTAATGCCCAGAGCATGGGAAACAAACAGAACAAACTTGAACTCTTAATACAAGAGGGAAATTATGACTTGATAGGTATAACTGAGACTTGGTGGGATGACTCTCATGACTGGAATACAGCAGTTGAAGGATATAACTTGTTCAAAAAGAACAGGAGGAACAGAAAGGGAGGTGGGGTTGCACTGTATGTGAAAAATACGTATCTCTGCACAGAAATACAGGAGGATGAGCTTGGTAGCCCCATCGAGAGCATCTGGATCAAAATAAATGGAGCAAAGAATAAAAGGAACCTGATGGTCGGAGTCTACTACCGGCCACCCAATCAAGGAGAAGACGAGGATGAAACTTTTGAAAAGCAAACAGCCAGTGTTTCAAGGAAGCATGATGTAGCAGTAATGGGAGACTTCAATTTCCCTGTTATTTGTTGGGAGACAAATTCTGCAAAACATGGCCCCTTCAGGACATTCCTGACTTGTGTGGCAGATAACTTCCTCCTACAGAAAGAAGAGGAAGAACAATGAACAATGATCAGTAAGGTCCCATGGCAAGCGACGCTAATGAGAAAAGGAGTCCAAGATGGGTGGGAGCTTTTAAAAAAGGAAATTCTCAAGGTACAATTACAAACAATTCCAACAAGAAGAAAAGGTGGAAGACAACAGAAGAAGCCAATGTGGCTTCACAAAAAGCTTAGAGATGACCTGAAAACAAAAAAGGACACATACAGGAAGTGGAAAGAAGGCCAAGTAACAAAGGAAGAATACAGGCAGGTAGCACAGAATTGCAGGGATGGCATCAGGAAGGCTAAAGCTGAGAATGAGCTGAGGTTAGCGAGGGATGCTAAAAGCAACAAAAAGACTTTCTTCAGCTACGTGCATAGTAAAAGACAGAGGAAAGAAATGGTGGTTCAGGTATTAAATAAGGATGGCAAAATGATAACAGATGACAAAGAAAAGGCAGAGGTGCTCAATTCCTACTTTGGCTCAGTCTTCTCCCAAAAGAGGGTCTATGACCCCCTGGCAAAGGCGAAGTACAGGCTGAAGGGGCAGGATTGCAGCTTGAGATCGATAGGCATATGGTGAAGGAACACCTAATTACTTGGAATGAGTTCACATCTCCAGGGCCAGATGAACAGCATCCTAGAGTCATAAAGGAACTGGCAGAAGAACTCTCAGAACCGCTGTCTATTCTCTTTGAGAAATCATGGAGGACGGGGGAAGTGCCAGATGACTGGAGGAGGGCTAACGTTGTCCCTATCTTCAAAAAGGGTAAAAAGGAGGAACCTGGGTACTACAGACCAGTCAGTCTGACATCAATCCCTGAGAAAATTCTGGAGCAGATGATAAAGCAATCCATCTGTAAGCACCTTGAAAACAATGCACAGATTACTTGAAGCCAACATGGATTTGTCAAGAACTAGTCCTGCCGGACGAATCTGATCTTATTTTTTGATCAAGTAACCTCCCTTGTGGACCATGGGAATGCTGTAGACATCATATACCTCGACTTCAGCAAAGCTTTCGACAAAGTTAAGTGCCCCATGATATCCTGATGAGCAAACTAGCTCAAAGTGGGCTAGATGAGACAACGATCCAATGGATCCACAGTTGGCTACAGAATCGGACTCAAAGAGTGCTTATCAATGGGATCTTCTCAAACTGGGGAGAGGTAACGAGTGGGGTACCGCAGGGCTCAGTCCTGGGCCCAGTGCTCTTCAACATTTTTATGAATGACTTGGAGGAGGAGGTGCAGGGAATGCTGATCAGATTTGCAGATGACACAAAATTGGGTGGGATAGCTAATACTTTGGAAGAAAGAAACAAAATTCAAAGTGATCTGGATAGACTGGAGCGCTGGGCAGAAAACAACAGAATGAACTTTAATAGGGATAAATGCCAAGTTCTGCATGTAGGAAAAAGAAACCAAATGCGCAGTTACAAGATGGGGGATACGTGGCTCAACAACACTACAAGCGAGAAGGATCTTGGAATTGTTGTTGATCACAAGCTGAATATGAGCCAACAATGTGATGTGGCTGCAAAAAAGGCCAATGCTATTTGGGGCTGCATTAATAGAAGTACTAGTTCCCCTCTACTCAGCACTGGTTAGGCCTCATCTGGAGCACTGTGTCCAGTTCTGGGCACCACACTTGAAGAAGGATGCAGACAAACTGGAGAGGGTTCAGAGAAGGGCAACAAAGATGATCAGAGGACTGGAAACAAAGCCCTATGAAGAGAGCCTGAAAGAACTGGGCATGTTTAGCCTTGAGAAGAGAAGGCTGAGGGGAGATATGATAGCGCTCTTCAAGTACTTGAAAGGTTGTCACAGAGAGGAAAGCCAGGTTCTCTTCTCGATCATCCCAGAGTGCAGGGCATGGAATAATGGGCTCAAGTTACAGGAAGCCAGATTCTGGCTGAACATCAGGAAAAACTTCCTGACTGTTAGAGCAATACGACAATGGAACCAATGACCTCGGGAGGTGGTGGGCTCTCCCACACTGGAGGCATTCAAGACGAGGCTGGACAGCTATCTGTCAGGGATGCTCTGACTTGGATTCCTGCATTGAGCAGGGGGTTGGACTCGATGGCCTTGTAGGCCCCTTCCAACCCTACTAGTCTATGCTTCTATGATCCAGGTCTTTTGTTTGTAAATTGTCTGAGAAGAAATCCTGAGTGAAGCCTACAAAGAAACAAGGACGTCATATCTATTGGAGCTGCTTAATTTGATTGCTTTGACCTTTCCTGTGGTGTATATTTACTATTTAATACAAATGTTAAAAGATGAAACTGACCACGAGAAAAGGGAATTTGAAGGGATGAGAGGCTGATAGGACTTTGGTCAATGATGACATTGTTCATTCCAAACCTGCCGGAAAGCAGGAAAGGTTTTGTGATGTTTGAAATCAGCATGACTCATTCCTGCATCTTAATGGCAAATGACATGTAGGTTTGGCTAGCTGTCCTGCCTGCAATCTGCAGCGCTGCTCCTCAGCTGGGGATGTTCATTCTGAATGCCAGAAAGGACGCCCAAATCAGAGCCCTCAAAGTGTGCTAAACAGCATGTCTTCTCTGAGCTCCCTACCACCAGTTTCCTTTGGCAACATTATGACCTACACATTCTTTCAGCTTTATTGATATACCCCGCTAACAGCTGAGTTCAAAGAACTTTGCAAGGCTAGAACTCTAAGACACATTTGGAAGCTGATTGCTAAATATATAGATCTCAGATCTCCTTATTCCACAAAGCCAGAGTTATCTTTGCGGGAATGTTTGCATAACCCTAAAAGACAAAATTGCTGCCGTCGTTCCAAGAAGGGGAAATAAAATACACCAAAGGTTGACCACAGAATGCACTGTTAAGTAGGGCTTTTTAAACAAGCAAACAAACAAACCACATGGCAAAGTAGGGCTAAATTATCCCATGGGAGTTCAATGATCTCAGTCATTTATTTGCAGTAGTTCTTTAGATATCCATTTCATCCACTGGCAACCTCATGGTGATTTGCAGGCTGTTTTCACTTTAGAGGGTAAGAAATAAGACATCTCTCAATATGCCCATGACCATTGCTCCTCAGACTCTACCATCCGCAACACCCCCCCCCCCCCAATCTCATGTTGCCTGGAATGGCTCTCTTCCTCTCATCATATTATTCACTGTGCCTGGAACTCTCTCTCTCAAAATGATTTGGTGTCACCAACCTCTTTCTTCAAATCCCTCAAATGCTCTAGTGTATGCCAAGAAATCAAAAGACAGCTTGTTGTCATTGGCATTTTGGCCTCTTGTTTTTGTTGTTGCTGTTGTTGTTCTTTCACACTTAGAAAGTTCCTAGAAGTTTCTAAGCACTGTTCAAATATTAAAATATAAGACAGTCCCTGCCCATGGCCTCACAATCTAGTAGATCGTTGGTTTCTAGTGTTGTTTTTATGTTCTTATCACTTGTAGTATTTTAACTGTTTTTATGTCTTTTATTGCTATAAGCTGCCTTGGGAGGGCTTCCGTCTGCCCTGCACGGCAGCCAAGAAATGATTTAAAATAAATATAAATAGACATCACAAAGGGCAAAACAAAACAAAACAGGAATAGGGATGGAAGAGGACGGCAAGCGTTGGAGCAGCTCCTGTTCCTCTGACCAACGGATGTGCCAATTCAATCTTCCCCTTTCCATTGTGTTCTGCCTTGGAAGCAAGGAGTGCAGCCTTCCAGGGGTCCTTGTTCCCTGGCTGAAGGCATAGGACAGAACATACCTTCCTTGAGCTTTGCAGTCCCAGGGCAACCAGAAGTTGAAGCCAAGTATTCTTTCTGGTAGGGAGGAAGAAAGCAAGCTCCTGCCACTTCTCCTTTTTTGGCTGATGGAGGGCTCGTGGCTGGACTTCCCCTTGCCATGCTGTTCTTTCCAGAAGGCAGGAGGGGGTGGGGATTAACCTCCCAGTCGCCTTAGTGTCCTGACAGGGGGCAGAGGCCAGAGTGCGCTTCCCTTCAGCTCTGCAGTCTCCAAAGCAGATATGACCAAGAAACAGTTGGTGCTGATCTTACTTATCCAGTTGCTTTAGGGGCCAAAAGAGACATACCTTTAAGTGTGTGTCCAGAAGCTATGTCTTCTTTTCATTTTTTACTTTAGAGTAGGTGCAGGGGGACCGAGTCAGACCTTAACCCCACCCACCCACCCACCCCCACACTAGTGTCCTAATTTGGATTGGGGGCCGTGCACCTACTCTAGAGTGAAAATGAGAAGAAAAAAAGATGTAGATGCTAGATACGCATTTAAAGTCATGTCTGTTTTGGCCCCTAGAGAAACTGAATATGGACAATATCAGCACTAACTGTTTTTTGTTATTCTATCCTTCCTCCAAGGAGCTCCTGGCAGCATACATGGTTCTCTCCTCATGCCCCCCCTGCGCTGCCCCTACTCCACACACATTGTTTTATCCTCACTACAAGCCTGTAAGGTATATTAGGCAGAGAGAGAGAGAGACAGAGAGAGACAGAGAGTGGGGCGGGGAGAGGGGGAGAGAGAGAGAATGTGACTAGGCCAAGGTGACCCAGTAAGCTTCTTGGCTGCTAAATAACAGATCCCTCATGAATCCATTCATTCACACCACAGACCTCAGAATTCTTCATGCCATTTCCCCAACTTCACTGCATTATGCTGAGAATAGAACCAACCCTCAAATTTAATAGTCTGGAAACCTTTTTGAGCTCCACATTGACCTTTTATGTCTGTGAAGGACACATGATAAGCCCTTTAACCTACTGCCAAGCCTGAGATTCATTCCATTCCTGCATTGGTTCCACTTTAATTAAAAGTGGATTTATATGTAAACCACAAACCTAGGGTCCTTTTTTATTATGAATTCTGAAAATGCTGGCTTCATTATTTATGTCGTGCAGCAAAAGCAGACCATGACAGATGAGTTTCTGAGCGTTTGCTGATCATTCATCTACAAAACATAATAGTTTGATTCTCTCACTTAGGGCTATTTACAGAACCAGAAGCTGATGAATTGGAAGCAGCAGTATTCAACGAAATCTCTCCATTGTCTTCCTTCAAACCCCAAATCCTAGTACCTTCAAAAAAATCTTCAGTAACGTGGTATAGATGGGAGATCAGCACTCCTCTTCTTTTTAAAAGAAAGATATTAATTATTTAGCTGTAATACCAGAATAGTAATATTAAGACAGTGCATGCCTCTTCATAAATGTAGCCTGGATATAGAAGGCAAGTGAGTCTTATGCTGTAGTTTGTAAGTACTTTGATAATGTAAATTAGACTAGGGATGTACGAAAGTGACTTACCTTTTAGCGGATTCTGTTCATGGGGGGGGAGGTGTTCCGTCCCTCCCCCTGGAAACCTCGACGGGGGGGGAGGCGATCCGGTCCTCCCCCCCCGGAATCCTCGACGGCCGGTTGTGCTCCGCGGCGGCTCCGTGGAGCAGCCAGCCAGGCCCAGGCCAGGGCTGTCCGCAGCCGGATTTCCAGCTGCGGAGGGCTCTGGGTAACAAAAGCAAAACAAAATACGCGTACGCAAATGGCAGCGGCTACGGCGTAGTGGGTGCTATTTGTGTTCCCCTTTCTTTTCTTCGTCTTGGTCTACGTAAATATTGATGCAGACTAAGACGGCGAAAAATAAGGAACGCAAATGGCGGCGGCCATAGCTGCCGCCATTTGCGTACTTTTTTTTTTTTTTTAAACCCAGACGTGATAGGCTACGTAAGTCTTTACATAGCCTATCATGTCTATGGGGGGGGGGGAAGACACAGACTACAAATGGCGGCGGTGGCAGCTGTTCAGAAGACCAGCCGCCGCCACCGCTGAAGCCGCTGCTGGAGCCGCCGCCGTCTGGAACATCCGCCCCAGGTAAGTCTCATCCTGGGGGGGATCTGCGGGGTGGCAGGGGGGTGGCAGGCCATTCTGTGATGGATTTCGGGGGGCCGAATGCACTGGCATTCGGCCTCACCGAGATCCGTTGCGGAATTCTCTGACATCCCTAAATTAGACAAGTTCTCTCAGGTTGAAAGGAGCAGTCACAGCTTTTCGGCAAAGGATGTGCAAAATGTAATATGTGCTAATCTACCTTACGTAGAGAGATGGAAGCACAGAACTGTGTTTCAGGTAGACCTGAGATTAAATTTTCAACTCAGCCTTTTTCCTCTGAACTTAACTCCCCAGGTTAAGTCGTTGAGCCAGTGAGTAGGGATGGATGAGAAATTTGTTCTGTTGAGTTATTTATTTATTTGTTATTATTTTACAATTTATCCTATTCACACTTCCCAAAAACAAACATGGAACAAAACACAATTTGCGGCTGAAAATATGAATACATTTCTGAGCTTGCGGTACATTCCACAAAACGAAACCAGAAAAATGCATTGGACAACAAGCATACATTTGAAAAATGCACAAGAACACCTGCACACATTTCTAAAATACACACAAGCTCACTTTAGTCAATGGGAGCATGTGTGCAAAAGTGGGTACATTTGAAAAAAGCACACACAAATACGCACACATTTCTCTGTGTGGGTGAAAAAAGCTTGTACAGAACTGGGATGGAACAAGCGTAGTGGTGGAAGAATGAGTACTTCGACGAGATCAAGCTTGACAGATTCACCCATTTCTATGAGCACTTGCAGATTTGAGGTGACTGAATGTACTCACAAGAACTCAGATGGGGTGCTCATTTTTGAGCACTCCTAACTAATTCAAACGCCCATGACTAGAGGATGGAAGAACCAGCAACTTCTGAGCTCGCCTAAATTCTCCAACAATCACTCTGAAGCTCATTTTGGCTCACCTCCATTGTAATTTTCAACCTGTTTTTTGGCTCGTTTGAATGGGGGTAGTGCACATTTCAAATGTGAACTGTACACATTTCTGTGACATTTTTCAAAAATGTGCACTTTCCCTCCATTGATTAAAGCATGAAAATACTTTTTTAAAAAAGTGCAGTTCAAACTGCACATTTTTGAAAAATACACATCTTTTGAAGACAAGTGCAAATTCAGAAATTTGCAAACATTTCAAAAAATAAATCAATAAAGCACCCTTGCTCAAGTTCGGGATTGCGAACTAGGTATGTTCACATGATTTGTGAACAGAACTGAAATTCTCATAAATCCCTGCCCATGACATCCCCACTGTGAACCAAATGATAGATTCTTGTGATCACTGTGATGGAAAAACATCACACTACCACAGTTGTAGATGTCACCTCTGGCTGTAACTTGGTCTGAGCTGTAACCCAGTGAGGGGAAGGGCCATAACTCAGTGGCAGAGCACATGCTTTGCATGCAGAAAGTCCCAGGTTCGATTCCTGCCTTCTCCAGGCAGGGCAGGAAAAACTCCTGCCTGAAACTCTGGAGGACTGTTGCCAGTCATTGTCAACAATACTGGTGTAACTGGACCAAGGGACTGACTTGGTACATGTTATTTTACTGTGGCCTTTTGTTGATATGGCTGCTATTGTTGCTGTTACTGCTGTTATTGTTGTTGCTGGTTTTATTGTTGGTTTTTATTGTTGTTTTTATGTTTTTATTGCTTTTAATATTTTAGGGAGCAATCCTATGGCTGCTAGTCAGAGGCTAGATGGCCATAGGATGTGAGGTTTTCTGGGAACCGACCTCGGAGCCCGTACTTTGAGGTCGGTTTCCAGAGAACCAAACTTCCCCCCTTAGATGCTGCCGGAACAGCCCTGCGCTCTGCGCTTTGAAGAGGAGTGCGGAGCGGCCAAAATGGGAGGCGTTCTGGGAGGCGTTCTGGAGTGGGGAAGGCAGAAATGCTGGTACGACACATCCTATGTGTCATCTGGCAGCATCCTCCCCCCGTTCTGGCTTCCAGCTGCAATTGGCTGTGTAGCTGCAAATGCAGGGCAGGAGAAGCATGGAGGGAATGATCCCCTCTATGCTTCTACTGCCCTGTATTAGATAGGCGGTCACCTCCGAGTTTGGAGGGGGCCGCCTATCCCCATAGGATTGCGCCCTTAACTGTTTTTATGTATTTTATTGTTGCAAGCTGCCTTGGGAGGGCTTCTTCCTTGAAAGATGGCCAAGGATTGTTTTAAATAAATAAATAAATTGGTAAAAGGCAACTCCCTATGTTCCTAACCCTGAACAGCTCAGATCACACTCCTGTTTCCCTATTATGTTTCAGACGCACAGCAGGTTGGTGGTAGGGGAAGTTGAGTGTGTGTGAGCAGCCCATGGAGAAAACGTGTGTCTTTGTTTTCAAACATTTCAGTCACATTGCAGTCAATAGATAATTCCAGAGGGTAGCCATCATTTTCTTATTGTTGCTAACCTGCATTAAACAAATAGATTCTTGGCGGGTGTAAACTGTTGTTACCTACATGAAAACTAATATGCCTTTCCTAATTATCTCACCCGTGTTTATAGAGTCTGGACAGCACTTTGCTGTTTTCATTTCAGTGTGTGCTTCTCAGGGGATAAGCACTGAGCTGCAGTGCTTAAGAATTGCAATCTCTAATAACATAAAATAAATAAGCAGCTTTGAGATAAACCTTTTATTCCTGCCAGCCACCTTGAGCTGAGGTTTCCACAGCATTGTTATCACTTCAACTGGGAATGTTTAATCTCAAAAAGAAATTTCTCCGCTGTGTGTTACGAAGCATCAGCACAGCGAGGCTTTGAAAGGTTCTTTTTCTGAATCTCTCTCTCTGCCCCCCGCCCCCACCGTCTGACATGAGCAAAGAGAGACAGTTTGTTTTCAGAATCAACAGCCATCATGAGACCTGACTGGAGCCGTTCGCACTGACATAAGAACATAAGAAGAGCCATGCTGGATCAGATCAAGGGCCCATCTAGTCTAGCATTGTGTTCACACAGTGGCCAGCCAGCAGCCTGTGGGAAAAAAATCACAAAGAAGGATGTGAGGGCAACAGCACTCACCTGCCCATGTTCCCCAGCAACTATGTACATAGGCATACTGCCTCTGATATTGGAGGTAGCATATAGCCATCAAGACTAGTAACCACTGACAGCCCACTGAAGTGAAAGCAGGGAATGAGGCAAGAATTACAAATGTCTTCTCAAGGAACTTCCTGCCTGAAGAAGAGAAGGCTGGTGTCAAGGGTAGGCATGGTTGGGCACCTGCCAAGGGCCCACACCCTAGCAAGGGCAATTGATGAGAGCCCCCAGGACTTGCTGCTCCTTTTCACCATTGCAACCTGCCTGCTCATTTGCCTCTTGTTCTGGCCTAGTAAAAAGTGGTGGTGAGAAAGAGCTGCAGTAGATGCCACAGACTACTTGTTCACTGGCTCTTTGCCTATCAAGCAAGAGATGAGAGAGAGCATGAGGAGCAATAGCAGCTGATGGCAATGGTGGGGAGAAGGTAGGTTCACTGAGGAAGAGGGCCCAGTGAGGGTGTCTTGCTGAAGGGCCCTCAAAAACCTGGAGCCAGCACTGGAAGAAGAAGTCTGTGGACTCAAATGTTTTCACTAAAAAGCAAAACAAAGCACCTTTCTTCCCCCTGGACATCTAATATGTATGTTTTAAAGAACTTGAGCAGCTAATAGCATTTATTAAATACAAATCTTTTCAGAAACCCTGACTACTTCTCTTAGGGTCTAATTTGATCTGAGCTCTTTTCAAGTTCTGAGCAGTATACTAGGTTCATCACTGTGCATGCATTGCTCAACATGAGTCTTCTAGTTCAAGGTAGAAAATAATGCTCCTGGCTCCTGGGACCATGGTTGAGGATAGCGATTTGGAAGTACTTGAGGCTTTTGACTCTCTCACAGCAGCCATGGCCACCTTCCCCTATATATACCCGGTCAACCCCTGAGATCTTCTGCGGAGGACTTATGGTCATTCTGCAACCAGTGGAATGTCACAAGGTAACAGCATGCAAGTGGGTCTTTTCAGTGATGGCACCCACCCTTTGGAACTTTTCCATGTGTAGTTTGAGAGGCAGAAACAGTGGCAGGTTTTAAACACCTCATTGTTCACCCAGGCTTTCCTTGGCCTGTAACGGATCACAGCCCTGTTTTATTGTCATGCTGTTATAATGTTTTAAAGAGCTTCATCTATTGGGTGGTATAGAAATGTAATAAATTAATATGTATGATTTTACCTTCATTTTTATATGAGTATGTTTTATTTTTAACATGAATTGCTTGGGGATTTTAGTATATTAGGTGATATAAAATATCATAAACAAACAAACCGGGCTGAAAGCATGTGAATGTGTCAGACAACTGCAAAATAGTGATGGAAGAGACAGGAGCTGGGGTTGTGAGGCCATGCCAAGGGGCTCCATATCCCAGTGTAGAAGTGGCACAAAGATCTGGCGGACGATAAAGACAATTGTAAAGGCATAAAAGGGATTGTTTCCACAGTAATGAGAGGCTTGGCTTGCTGATGTTGCCTGGACCTATTTGCTTCACAAACAATATTCCTCTGATACAGCTTCTTCCTACTTACAGCACACTACATAGCAGAGGCTGATGTAGGGTGGCCACATTCACATCCCCCCCAAGAAGAAATGCATCACCAAAATGCAAGATAAAAGGGGGGCAGATTTGTATAAAATTTGCATATACACATTGATAGGCATAGATGCACATTTAGAAATAAAAGGTTGGACTTCATCATAGACCCATTGACATCAGTGGGATGTAAGTTAGTCAGGACTAACATCAGTCCTGTGGATTTCGATAGGTCTGCTCCAAGTATGACTAAGTCTGGATCCAACCAAATTACTATACTTAGTTGGAGAAACTGTGACCAAGTGATTTGCATCTGCTTAGTCTGCTGTCAGGTGCTAATAGGTGATGGGCAACTTCAACCCCTGCCCCCCCCCATTTATGAAACATTACCTTTAAACTGGACTTAGATCAGACAGCTCTTCAAAAAGAGGACCATCCTCTTTAAAGTGGGACACATGGCCACCCTAGACTGACTAGTCTGTCTGTTGGACAGGGTGCATTGAACTAGCTGGCATTTTTTAGTCCCTTTCAACTGTATGAGTAAGAAAAAACAAGACAGTTTCACTCTGAATGGCTGCCAAGCTGTTGGCTTGCCTTTAGTTTTTATCTCTTGAGAATGCAGAGCAAGGAGACAAGCAAAAAGGGGATGCCAGTCAGACAAATTTTACATGGTGTAGCCATATGTCACAACAAAGTTGCAAATAAACATAATATTAGGACGGAGCAGTTGTGGCAGTTCCTGACAAAAAGGAACAAATGATGTAAATATCCAATTTAAACATCAACAGATTGATCCAAATAACAGTCAAGAACATTGGTTTCCAAGAAATTACTGTATACCTTCATAAGGAACTTTTGTTTTGGCATTTCAATAGAGTGTATGAGTCAGTACTTATTTTTATTGTTGCTGTTGTGTTTTTATTATATGCCACTTGGGGTATTTTTTTAAAAAAAATTGAATGAATGACTAAATAAATCCATAAATTTAAATGTTAAGATGTGCTTTGGCCAAAGCCAAAATGAAAACAGACCTATTTATTTTAATTTGTGAGCTGATAATCAAGATCGGATGTGCTGCTCTTGTCCTGACAGCTGACCTGTCCTCTAAAATACATTGACTATTCCGTTCTTAGGAATGGTCTAAGAAAGCTGTCTAATCTTTCTTCCAGGACAGTAAGGGCACAAGGAGACTGGATAAGCTCAAGATAAATGGCAACAAAATCATGCAGACTGCTTCATTTCTGTTTCATTAGGCACTTGCTGTGATTTATCTGCAGAGTCCTATACTTAAGCAGGTACCCAACCACAGGATGGGAGGTGGGGCCCTGAAGATGTTTTCACACTGGATAAAACACATCAAGACGTGCAAATAAAACAAGACCAGCTGCATAATGTGCTGTGCGTAGTCTATTTCCAATAGTGCCAAGGGAGCCATCTCACATTACACACAAGTAGAGAAAAAACAAAATTGAGACCGAATTATGTGAAGGTGTTCTGCTATTTTTTACATAATGTTTTTTTGTCTCCCTCAAACCATAATCAGTTATTTCATTTCAGTGGCTTAGTGCCTGCAAAGTAATGTTTCATATTAAGGCTCCTAATTACGCATTTAGGCAGAAGATTAGGATTTAAGCTCCTAGAGATCATAATATATTTAACCAGGATTAAGTCAAGTGCAGTTCAAGTATAAATGGTGTAAAATCATTTTATGATTTAGACAATCAGGACGTGCCTCAGAGAAAATGTTGAGATTCTCTTCATATGAAGAGCCCCAGGGTTATATGTATGAACTCACTGGAACTGTTGTGAACAACAGGAACATACAAAGTCATCTCTGAATCATACCATTGGTCCATTTCTTTTTGTGATCTAGCTGCCTGTAAAAATTCCATTTTGTGAAGATGGGCCTGTAGGCACTCATTAAGCTACCTGCGTGTGTTATCTTCTGCTGTTCTGGCTTCAAGGCCTTCATGGCCAGAGCAGCACTCTTGCCAATTAGACTGAATGATTTTAGCTGGGTTTATGTGAGAGCCTTCTTTCCCTCCACCCCCACCCACGAGAGAGCCTGAGAGAACTATTCAGCCAACTGGCGATTGGCTAAGGAGGCTCACCTCACGTTTATCAAAGGTAAAGACAGGATTTATTTGGTATTGCTACCTCCTGTTAAAAAGGCAGTTAGCAGGGAAAAAACAAAAGGCAGAATGAGTATTTACTATTCCCCCCCCCCCGCCCCAGCAAAAGGCTAAAAAAGGGAGACCATACCCTTCTTTGGTGAAAGAAAAGGTAAAAGCTTTACTCTCAAATATTCTTGCATATACATAAAAGTACAGCAAAGGGTTTCAAGCAGAAGTTTGTTCAGTCTATTTCTCTGTGCTTGGTGAGAGTGAGAGAGAGAGCAAACACATGTCTCCTCCCAGCAATGGTGGAAGGCGGAGAGAGGCACAGAAGGGGAGGAGCAGGAAAGACACACTGTAGGCTATAGAGATCCCAAGGCTAGCTATGCCCCAAATTCCCATGCATGGTTTTGTGTGTTTTCATCTCTGTCTTGCTTTGGCTTGTGACTCTCAGCATCACAGTTTGGGAGCCCCCTGTCCTATTTAAAGACCTGTGCTTAGGTGTGTACAGACAGGTTCAGATAGCTTATTTATTTATTTATTTATTTATTTATTTTGCCTTGAAGCATTATTTCCAAAGACTGCTCTATTTTGTTGTATTTTGTCCCTTTCCCTTTTTGGAAAATAAACTTACCACCTATCATCATTGAAAGTCTGTGCGTTTTTCCAGTTAAGCCTTGGTATTAAGTCCTGAGACTTCTGCTTGGTTACTGCTGTTGTTTAGAGTTGCAGACCCAGGGTTTTGGGCATAAAGAGTGCCAGTTTGGGCTCCTATCCCACAAGCCTTTGGGGTCTCCTGTAAGGTCTGAGAGTCCCCTGGATGAGTAAGGGTTGGTGTTCAGCCTGAGCAACCTCTCATCTGTGCCTACACTGCTGGGAGCCAGGGCAAACCCCGCCCTCCCTGCACACATGTGGGGGGGCACCAAGTTGAGGAAGGTGGGTGTAGACAATACTGAGCTATATGGACCAATAATCCTTGGACTGGATCCAGTTTAAGTTGGATCATCTTCACTGGTGGAAGTGGACTTCCCCACCCCCTCCTTTCCACAGCAGCCCCTCCAGCACCCCGAAAATGCTATACAGAGTCAGGAGACCCTGCTGAATGTGGGGGGTTGGGCTGAATGAGCTGTGGTGTGGGACGGAATGGGGATCCCCCAAAAATGGACGGAGGGAGACCTTCCAACAGAACAGCCCTTCCTCTTGTGGACGGTCTCTTCCTTTCGTGGAAGGCAGATCCTGGATCCAATCCTTACTCTGTGCAAGGCAGCTTCCTATATTCCACAGGGTTTTGGATCACAGCCTAATGGGTTACAGCTACACTACTGCTTTATAGTGGTGCCCTGATAACTGCTGGGGCACACCACACATCTGATATACCACTTTGGTGGTGTTATTTCCTGCTTTTTATTCCACATTATTGAACATACCACAAAGAATGTCGTTGTGTGTCCTATGAGGTATAAATGTGCAAGAGGGATATAGTGTTACCATGATGGGATCATAATGATATGACACAAGGTGTAAATCTGGTCAGATAATTGTCCTACCTTCTTGAAAGTAGATCCCACACACTGAAAGTGCTGGCCTTTCATCTGTCAAGATGGCTGGAAGGAGCCGTGTTAAGCCCTTCAGGGGGAGCAGTGGAAAGAGGGCCAATTATTGCCCCCAGAAAAATGTCAGGCTTGCTTAAAGGCTCGTTGCTCTTCCTGCCGTTTTCCCATCCACTGTATCACTAACTTAGAAACCTGCATTGCTATTTAAATCCTAGGAATAAAAATAAATAAATATTGGGTTTTATTTAGCTTCTTCTGCATTCTGTGGGATGAAAAAGATGCTTCAGGGACAACTTTTTACAGGGTCAGTTTCCTTGTCAAAAATAGAGCACTGGAGACTTAGTGGTACTTCGTAATATCAATTTATCTACAAATGTACAAGCTGAGCCTGGGGAGGGAAGGGGGATCTCATGTTCCCCAGCCTTGACCTGTCCTCTGGCTCTGAAGAGGACTCAGATGCACACTCCCCCATTACGGCCTTCATATCTCTCCCAGTCAGCAGTAGTGCCTAACAAACTACAAATCAGGCAGTAGCTCTTTAAGAAATAAACTACTTCTCTGAAGGGATGGAGTTAACTGCAGGTCTTGAGCTGCTGGCCTTTATAAGGCTTCAGAAAGCTTTTGACTGTTGCTGAGTCAACAGCTCCCCTTGCTTGAGCCTCAGCTAACGTGGAGCTGGCCAACGTCCTGGAAGACCCTGCCTGGTCTAACTTATCTGGCTATCCAGTGCCCTTAAACTGGACTTGCCTTGCCTGGACCAGACCGGACTTGCCCAGCCCTTGTCTGTACATGCCTTGCTGGTTTTAGCACCTCTGAGTGCCTTGCACCAAGTCAGGACAAGACAGGGGTTAGGAGCAGATAGGCAATGCTAGCCTTGATTTAACATTAGTCCTCAAAATGCCACAGCATCTCCTTGTTGTGACCAAAGCCCATTAATCACCCACCATCAGGTGCTAGGCTGTACAGAAAGCAACACAGAAAGATAGGCAAAGAACTTCCAGCGAAATGTTCATTAAACAGTTGTTTCTTATTATTTTGATATTTAAGCATCCCATGAGTGTAGTTAATGGGCTGTTTCAGCAGTATCTTGCTAGCAATTAGGGAATCCATCCCTTATTACTCACCTCCGCTGTCTCCATGATAGGGGGACACACACACTGGGAAGGGTTGTCCACTGGGTTTAAGGATAGACATCCAATACGATGGCCTTGGTGCTGGAACACCAAGAAGGCTGAAGGGGGAGCTCCCAGCAGCTCACTCTTCTCTGGGCACTCACCCACAATAATTGCTGCTGGTGTGGCAACCCCACACACTAGCAACAGGCACTTTCCCCCAGCATGTCCCTTGGAATTATGCTATGCCAGATGTAGCACTGTTCCATGGAATAATGGGGATTTAAACATGCTGTCCAACAGCAAGGAGCTGAAGGGAACACCAGTTGATTTTGTCCCTGTTCTTGAAGTTCACCCTCCACAGCAGAAATGCAAATGAGTGTGGGGTGGGGTGGGGTAGGGTAGGGTGATGCCTCTTTCTCTGCAACCCCCTCCTAAATAGCTACCACTAGTGTGAACTGTGCTGGGTGATGTCAGGGGGTCATTTGTCCATTGCTGTGCTCTGACTAGGTGTGTACGGATTCCCCACCATCTGTTCTGGTGGGGAATCCATGGAGGGGGGGAGGTGATCCATTCCTCCCCCCCTGGAATCCTCTGGAGTGGCTCCGTGAGGATTCTGGAGAGAGGGGGAACCAGTTTTGGGGCCGCTTACCTTCCTTCCTACTAGCCAGATCCGTTCGCCTCCTCCCTGCTGATCGCCATATCTTAAACAACAACAAAAAGTGATCGGCAGGATGTGCCCATAGGCTCAGACGCAACTACAGCCATGAATCTTGCATCTAAGTCTACGTGTCCATAGGCTTATACGCAAGATTCATGGCTCTATTTTGCGTATAAGTCTATGAGCACATCCTGCCGATGGCCATTTTTAAAAAAAGATATGGCGATCGGCAGGGAGGAGGCAAAAGGCTCTGGCTGGCAAGAAGCAGCCGAGTGCTGTTCTGCCTCCAGTTCTCCTGGAGTGGAGGTAAGTGGTCCCGATCCGCTGCGGATTCCTGAGGCCGGATTCTTTGGAATTTGAATCAGCAGCAGATTTCTCTGTCATCCCTAGCTCTGACTGATGCTTCCTGTCTCACCACTCTGGTGGTGCTAGAGTTGCCAGAGATGCTATCGGAGGGTCTTTTGGCATGTGCCTTTATTTCTGTAGCTAATATGTCACTGGTTGTGAGTAGGATTATGACAATGTTACCCTGGCATTACCCATGGTGTAGCTCCTGCCCCTGTAGCAAGACCACAGGATCAGCATGTTGTAGCACCATCTTGGATCATTAAAAATGAAATTGTTTCATTTCACCATTTTCCTGTATTCCAACCTGCCCCACCAATGTAACATTGCTTTTCTATGTATGCACCAGCAACAGATTCATGTAGAGTCCCCTTTAGCATTTTAGCCTGAAAAATGCTTACATGCTATGCTCTCTCCTCTCCCTCTCCCTCTCCTTTTAGAAGAATCAGAAATCCTTCATAGGAGATTATAGCCATGTGAAATAGTACCCGCCCAATTTCTGTTCTCAAAGCAGTGAATTTCTTTCTGTCATCATGTACAAGGAGGGCCAAAGCCTTTTCTTGATTATACTATTTGCCTTTCAAGCCTTTTCCAGTTTTGTACATGTCAAAAGTAACTTAACTCTTTGCAAACAATCAATAGAATCGATTTGTTTAATGGTCTCTATGAACAACGGCGTCAGCTAGACGATAAGTGATCTTTGTCTAGGAGGCTGAGGGCGACCCGTGACCTGTAACGCTGAACATGCTGAAATGCCAGTAGGACTATAAGAAAAGAGATCTATTTGGAGCACAGGATTATATATATATATATATATATATATATATATATATATGTGTGTGTGTGTGTGTGTGTGTGTGTATGTGTATATGTGTATATATATATATAGAGAGAGAGAGAGAGAGCGCGCGCTGGCATTTCAGCAAGGAAATGGCAACAAGGAAGAAAAGTTAAAAGTTAAACAAACAGGAAACACACTGTGGAAAATGTGCAATTTTCAATGCCAGGGACTGTAGGAATCTTACAGACTCAGTTGTTCTTGGATTGATGCTTTTCTGTGCCTGGGTGCAGCAATACTCCTTGGCTTCTGGCAGGACAGTAGTGTGCCCAGAGCAGCATGTGCATAACTCTCAACCATGGGATGACAGATCCAAAACTGATCCTTTTTATATGGCTGGTTTAGGAGATGTAAGGTCTCTACCTTACAGTGTGTGTGTGTGTGTGTGTGTGTAGCGGGGGGCGGGGGAGGTAGCTCAGTTGCAGGGCCCATGTTTTGCAGGTATACTTCTCAGGTTCAATCCCTAGCACTTCCACTTAAAAGAGGTCAAGTAACAGGGCTCAGAAAGCCCTATGCCTGATTAGGGATGCCTGTTGTGGGGAAATCTGGCCCTTCTTAAACCTGCTGGGTTTACCTGGAGCCCCCAGCTCCACTTGCATTCATGAGCTGATCCACAGACTTTTTCTTAGGAATCTGGGAACTTTTCTCAGATCTTTTTTCTTAAATCGACATTTACGCAACTTGCGACCACAGTTACATAACTTGCTCAAAGAATGGTTGTAATTTGCTAAATTTGTGCTAATTGCATTTGCAACTTTTGCAAAATCGTGGGTGCAATGTGAGCAAATCAAACCTATTACGTCCACAATTTGTGCAAATTATGCAAATTATGCAAATTACAGCCAAATCACTGAGGTCATCAGAGGGCGTGCTCCTGGTGACCCGATTGGAGTCCTCCAGGAGAAGAGCCTTCAGTGTGGTGGCCCCCTTTCTATAGAATTCCCTGCCTTTGGAGGTCAAGCAGGCATCAATGTTGTGTTGCTTCTGGCACCTCCTGAAAACATTGTTATTTCAGGAAGCCATCCTTGAGTGACCAGCCATAGTTTTTATCAGAACTCGGGTTTATCGCAACTCTTTCTTTTTTAAAAATAGTAATTATTTTAACATGGCGTTCTTATTCTTTACCCTGGTGTTCTTATTCTTTATCCTATCTGCTATTCACCACTCCAAAATCATTTGGATGTGGAGCAGTATACAAATATTGTATACATATTTTTGTACAAATACAAAAGGGGAGGTTTCTAGAAGTGTCTATGCAGCTGGGGGCATTGTGGCAAGGGCTTGTGCATATGTCCCTGCCTCTCCAAACAGAGTCCACACTTGTGTCATGAATGCCTGCATAGGACTTAGGGTCCTAGAGCATAGGGTCCTAGAGAATGCAACCTCTATTGGACAGGGTTATGCTTCTTCGGAAGACTCAGGGCTCAAAGCTTCAGGGGGCTCTTGGACCCAGCATTGCACCTGGCTGCTCAGGGGGTGCATTTTCCAAGCAGGCTAGTTTTCCAGATCTCCCCTTCCCTGGAGAGTAAATGACCTAGCCACCGTTGCCTTACCCAGACAATTGTGCGAACTGCAGGTTGTTTTTTCAATTCCTGGATTATGTGGTTCCCTCCTCCTCTGTCTGCTCCCTCCCTGTATCCCAAATGCCTTTGTGGTACTTTAGTACTGGCATGTAGAGCAGCTGGGTTTGTTTTTTTTTAAGCACTCTGGCCCACCGCCTCTATAGCCTGGCAAAACAACCCATGAACACAACCCATGGTTCTGGGTTTACACTTAATGGCAACCCAGAGTTCCAACAACCCAGAGTTCATAACCCAACAACAAACCATGGGTCCTCTTCCTGGGATGTTCATGGTTAAAAACGCATAGTTAACCCATAGTTCTGGGTTCACATGTAATGACAACCCAGGATTCAGCAAGCCATACTCAAGCTGGGATGTAATTCTGCAAACCAGATCAGCGATTCATACTTTAGTGACATCCTTGGAAAAACCTGGCTTTCAAGAGAGAAGACTGGCTTTTGTTTTTATGTCACTCTTCTTGCTGCTGTGATGGATCCATGTCCCTCTTTAAATTGATCTTTCTGTTTCTTCCTTTTTATTTCAAGGAGCATTCCCTTTTTTATTTGTTTGCTTTGTTACCTGCTGCTGCTCTTCTGTTCCTAGACTCTTTTTGTTTTGAGAATCAATGATTATTTTGTTAATTTTTGATATTGATATTGTTCTTATTTTTTTATTGGATTTCCTTGGAAGAGAAAATGGGATATCGGTTCTTAAAACACAAATGAAATAAATAAGGGCATGGATCGGATTCTTCAATGGCAGGGGCCTATAAAGCAGGATCTTGCCTGATGAGCTTAAGGTACAATGGGAAACAAACCAGTGTGCATTAGTAGCCCTTGGGAACAGGAAAGGGAGAATCGGCAAGGCTCAAGCTTGTTCAGCTTAACCTTGAAGCTCAGTCCGGCTTGTTCCTGTTCCCAAACGCAAGCATTAGTTGTTGTCTAAATGGGAAAAGTGTGCCCTCAGGTGTACATCTTTTTAAAGCATGCACCCAATACTTTCCCCCATTGACTACAGTGTGAAAATGTATATTTCTTCCAAATCAATGCACATTTTTGAAGTGTATGTTTTTCTAATGAACGCATTTTGTGGATGCAATTGCAAGTGTGGGAATATGTGAGCTTTGCCCTCAAAATGTGTTCATGTTCAGGGGTGCAAATGGGGCAAGTTTTGATGCTTAGGACACAATCCTATGTAGATAGGTGGCTGCCTCCGACCATGGAGGCAACAGCCTGTGCAAAGCAGGGCAGGAGAGGCATGGGGGTATCATTCTCCCTGCCTTGCTTTTTTTCACTAGACAGCTGTTTTTGGCTGTCTAGCGGCAGGGGCAGGCTGGGAGAGGAAGCTGCCGTACAACACATAGGATGCATCGTACGCGCAGCTCTGCTCTCCCCGCCCCGGAACGCCCCCCAGCCCCAGCCCCTTTCAGTCGCTCCATGCTCGTTTTCCAAGAGTGGAGGATGGGGCTTATCTGCGCTGCCTCGGAGGCAGCACAGACAAGGGGGGGGGGAAGTTGGTTCTCAGAGTGCAGGCTCCAAGGTTGGTTCCCGGGATAGACCATATCCTATGGCCCACTGGACAGTGTCTAGCGGGCCATGGGATTGCTGTCTTAATGATCTGAAACAAAATACTGATACATCCCAAGTTGGAAGGGGACACAACTATTTGTGAAGGATAGTTTTACAGAATTCTTCTGCTGTTTTTCTGGTAGGGATGGATGGATCTATCAGTCTTGGTCTTGCTGAGATGGCAATTCTTTTTGGAAGTCAAGCTCATTCCATCCATTTTATTTATATTTATATTTTTATCTGTATAGAAATTCATATTTTGGTGTGTGCATTTTCCCCAATGTCCACATTAGTGTTTGATTTTTTGATATGCATTTTTGAATTTGCACATTTTTTCAAAGCACTTTACACTGCTGAAGTGCTGTTTTATGCTTACTTTTACCAAATATTTTGTGCACACTTCTCCCTAATATGTAATATGTGCATTTTCCCCCAGGATGACCTGCACTGGAAAGCTCACAAAAATGCTGATTTTTCAACACTGTCTCAGCTCGCCAAAAGACTCAGGAGGTGTGAATTAAGTAAACCCATATAAGCTTGATGGGATTAATTTCTCACTCATCCTTATTTCCAGGTATCTGAGCAACACATACAAAAAAAGAGAATTCTTTAAGATTCTCACACCTGATCCAAAAGTTCAGCAGGACATGTAAAATAGCTCTCAAGGCACCCTACCACACCCAGATAACTTCTTGCTGCACATGCCAAGCTTTGATGAAACTGGCTTTAAAAGAAAAGAAAAGAAAAGTGAAAACTTGAATGGCAGAAGCCTGATGAATGCATTGGATGTCATGCTGGAGGCCAGAACCATCAATCTGTGCTACGGTTGCAACCATGCAATAAAGCAGCATCCCTATCCATAAGTCAACCTCAACCTTAATATCAGTCTGAGGGTGTTACTGTTTGCCTATCTATCAAAAGCTTCTTAGCATGTTTATTCGAAATGACACCAGAGGCCTGAAGTGCTCTTTCCCCCCCCCTGGACTCCTAGTCTATTCTCTGTAAATTGTCTCCAGAAATCTCTGGAGGAGTTTTGATCCTGCAAGGCTTCAGGTTCAATTGGCAGGCTAGTAGATAAGAGTGGATGCACTGCAGATTAGCATCCAACCTTTGAATTCTTATCTGGTCCTTTTGAGTTTGACTCATCATCACTTTTCTAAAGGTTTTTGAGTGGCATCCATTGCATCAGTCCGCAGTCCCAAATCAATCAGTGTCAAGTCTCTTTTTATATTCCACAAATGTAGAGAATCACTTGATTGCCGACATCCTGTTTGTAATTCTTGACACCTTCAATTCAGATTGGAACCATATGTTTTTTTTATGTATTCCACAAGCAACCTGGATAAAATCAAAGGTGTGTGATTTATAGATGACGGATAGATTTTGGAAACTTTTTTCTTTTTTTTCTCTCCCCTCCCCCCCCCCGCTTTTTGTGTGTGTTGGCAATAAAATACAATATGGGGTTATTCTGCAAATTTTCTTGTTCACTTCTCTTCATCATGATAAATTATTTCATACCTAATTACAAACAGACTGAATCTGAATCATTACATTCTTTGAAAGTTGCTTGACACTGTGAATATACTGCCTTGTTTTATAAACCTTTTAACACTCAGCCCATAAATATGTCACAGCTAAGGAGTACTGCATCTTTAAGTATATTAAATGCAGTCTTGTGTAACCAAACATAATAGGATTTTTAAATGAATTATAATTGAAGTACTTAACAAACAACTTTTTAAATTTTCCACATGTGTAAAGCCCTTTGAAACTGACCAATTCAAATTAAATCAAGACAAATAAATGTCTTACTTGGCAGCGTGGACACAAAATTATATCATCAGATGATGTCAAATACATAAGTAAAGGGGGGAGAGTATGGTTCCTTTAAAAAAAATCACTTGTACATGGGATTTCAAAGAGGAAAAAAGAAGAGATGCAGTTAACACAAGTAACCACATTCTGCTTAAATGAAGGTTACCATGACATTGCTTCATCTGCCTGAGAGCTTATTACATGTTTTAATGTTGTAAAGCCACCTTGAGTCCCAGTATTGGGAAAAAGGCAGGATATAAATATAATAATAATAATAATAATAATAATAATAATAATAAAAAATATACATCTGCTTACATTTCACATATAATTGACAAACTTTGATTCAAAGAAATTATAGCCAGGATCCAAAGACCTACACAACCATATCTGTATGACTAAGTAGGCTTGGGGTTTGTTATTCTCAAGCAGTGACCCTTCACGGCAAACCACTGTGAAACAGATGGGAGTTTGAAAAAACATTTCAATTTGGCGCCAGTTGCCTGTTGTTCAAAGAAGAAAAGACAAGTAAACCCACAAGTTTACTTAAAGCAGCTCTGTGGATTAAGGCCTGTACTTTTTATGCAGTGCCATATTAGGAGGCTGTATAGGACAAGCAAGGGCTGGTGTGTTTGCTGAAGTTTTCAAAGAGAAAAGTTCCTTATACAAAACATGGACTTGTGCAGGCAAGGTTCGAGAATTTACTCTGGAGCTGTGGAATTTCCTTTGTCCATGTTGTGTGAAACAGCGCCAATCTATAACAGCCTTCCCAACAAGATGGTTTTGACTTCAACTCTCGGAATTCCTTACTATTCACCATGTTAGCTAGGGCTGATGGGAGTTGAAGTCCAAAACATCTGGACAGCAGCAGGTTGGGGAGGGATGACCTGTAAGATTATCTCAAGACTGTGACTGAATTGGGACTGGCTGGGGAATAGGGTGGCTACTAATGCATTGCCAAAAAAGAGGAAATGTGTCACCAAAAGAGAGAACAAAAGCTGATGCAGATTTGTGTAAAATGTTCATATGGATGTATGAAATACTTAGTATAGTGGGGAAGACTGTGACCAGTTGGCCTGTGTGCCTGCTCAGCCAGTTATCCAGGAGCTATTGATGGGCAACTTCGAAACCCCTTCTAACCTTATAGTTCTTTAACTTTATACTGGATCTGGGCTGTAAAGCCCTTCAAATAGAAGACACCATCTGTGAAGGGAGGGTGGGGTTGCCCCAGCTCCCAGCAGTATAGGCAGGGCAAACAGTTACCGAGGTAGGCTGCCACCACCACCCCTTATGTCCACCTCAGCCTGAGCCAGGGGACTCTCAGACCTTACAGGACAGTCTTGAGGCTTAGGGAGGCTATTCCCAAGCCTCAAGCCCAAATGTTAAACAGTGAACCAAGCAGAAGGCTCTGGATTTAGTGCTTGGGCTAACTTGGGAGGAAGCACATGCAACTCTATAAGGGAAAAGGGGAAAAAAAAGAGTAAACAGGCATACGAGAACCAGAGCAACCTTGGAAACAACACTTCAGGCAAAAATTAAAAGTTACCTAAACCTATGCTTTATGTTACCTAAGCATGGGTCTTCGAATAGGGTAGAGCCCAATCCAGGATCGAGAGAATCACAAACCTGAAAGCAAGATGAACACAAGAACATGAGAAGGCCTACGCTGGATCAGACAAAGGGTCCACCTAGTCCAGCATTCTGTTCACACAACGGCCAACCAGCTGTCAACCGGGAACCCACAAGCAGGGCACGAGTGCAACAGCACCTTCCCACCCATGTTCCCCAGCAATTGGAGGACCTAGGCACACTACCTCTGATATTGGACGTAGCACATAACCATCAAGACTAGTAGCCATTGATAGCCTTCTCCTCCAGGAATCTCTCCAAATCCCTTTTAAAGCCATCCAAGTTGGTGGCCATCATTACATCATGTGGTAGTGAATTCTATAGTTTATGAACTTTGTGAAAAGAACTTATTTTTATCTGTCCTGAATCTCCCACCAGTCAGCTTCATGGGATGACCTTGGGTTCTAGTATTATGTGAGAGGGAGAAAAATGTCTCCCTATTCACATTCTCCACACCATGCATAATTTTGTACACCTCTATCATGTCTGCCCTCACTCTCCTTTTTTCCAGGCTAAACAATCCCAGCTGTTGTAACCTTTCCTCATATGGGAGATGCTCCAGCCCCTTGATCATTTTAGTTGCCCTTTTCTGCACTTTTCCAAGCTCTACAATATCCTTTTTAGGCTTAGTGACCAGAACTGTATACAGTATTCTAAGTGTGGTCACACCATAGATTTGTATAAGGGCAGTGTGATATTGGCAGCTTTATTCTCAGTTCCTTTTCTAATTATGGCTTACGTGGAGTTTGCCTTTTTTACAGCGGCTGCACACTGGGTTGACATTTTCATCGAGCTGTCCACCAGAACCCCAAGAACTCTTTCTTGGTTGGTCACCACTAGCTCAGATCCCATCAGGTTATACTTAAAGTTGGGATTTTTTGCCCTAATGTGCATTACTTCACATTTGCTTACATTGAACCACATTTGCCCTTTGGATGCCTATTCTCCCAGTCTGGAGGGATCCTTTTGGAGCTCTTCACAATCCCTTTTTGTTTTAACCACTCAAAATAATTTGGTGTCATCTGCAAACTTGGCCACTTCACTGCTCACTCCTAAATTCAGATCATTTATGAACAAGTTGAAAAGCATTGTCCCCACTACAGATCCCTGTGGGCCCCCACTATTTACTTCCCTCCATTGGGAGAACTTACCATTTATTCCTACTCTCTGCTTTCTGTTCTTTAACCAGTTACTGATTCATAAGAGGACCTCCATGACTGTTAAGTTTACTCAGGAGTCTTTGGTGAGGGGCATTGTCAAAAGCGTTTGGAAGTCCAAGTAAACAATATCTACTGTATCACCTAGGGATGTTAGAGAATTCCGCCATGGACTCCACTGAGGCCGGATACTTTAGAATCTAGCCCCTTGGAGTCCGTGGTGGAACCGAGCAATCCCCCCTGCCACCCCAAGAAACCTCCCCTGGACGGACCCTACCTTTTGTCAGCTGTCCGCTGCCCTTGTCTGCGGCTGCGAATGGCTGCCCGTCTGCTGCCGCCATTTCCCTCGCTACTTTAGCTGTGATAGGCTACGTAAGTATTTACGTAGCCTATCACGGCAAAGAGCAGGGACGCAAATAGCATCCGCTATGCCATTTGCGTCCCTGCATTGCTGGACCTCCGTCCACTGCCGGGCTGCGGCCGCAAATGGCGGCTGCCGTAGCGACTGACATTTGCATCCCTGTGTTGCCGTGATAGGTTACGTATATATTTATGTAGCCTATCATGAAAAGACCAGGGACGCAAATGGTGTAGTGGCCGCCATTTGCGTCCCTGTTCTTTGCCATGAGAGGCTATGTAAATATATATGTAACCTATCACGGCAACACAGGGATGCAAATGTCAGCTGCTACGGCAGCCGCCATTTGTGGCTGCAGCCCAGCAGTGGATGGAGGTCCGGCTGTGGGTGGCCCTGGCTGGCGGCTGGGGATGTACGAATTGTGTACCTTCCGTGCCGCTTGATTTCCGCAGTTTGCAGCCAGTGCTCCATACCGTCGTTTGCAAGCCCCTGGAATTCTCCTCTTTTTTTTCCGCTCCAAGAATTATGAAGATAAATCCATACCGACAGCTGTAATTCTGCATAATTTCCATAAGAAAGGCTATTTTTCATAGATATTTACGTATTTTTTTCCCCTGCCCTGAGACATGCAGTAATTATTTTCAGCCAAAACACTTCCTCCTCCTCAGGGCTTCCCAAAACAAGGCTGCCCTAGGTGTGCGCCTGAGCAATGTACTCTTTGTTTAAAGCAATGCTGTTTGAAAGAAAGAAATAAAGAAAGAAAAAACCTTTTAAAATGACCATGCCAGTCTGGAGCCCTGCACGAGTATTGTTCCCCCTGCTAGGCTTTCTATTTCCACATCCAGCCTTGTTGGTGACGTTGTGAGGCTAAAATAGAGAGGAGAACCAACTCTGTGCATGTCTACTCAGAAGTAAGTCTTACTGAGTTCAATGCGACTTACTCCTACACATGTCAGCACCCCACTTGCCCCCAGCTCAGCTTTGTATTTCCACATCCAGCTCATTAGCAAACCTGTTAGTTATCTCACTGGGTGACTTTGGGCTGGACTCTAACCACTACATCATACTTCTGTTATATGAAACTGATGAAGAAAAAGAGTCAGTATAATGGAAAGTTCTTTCTGAAGCAGTCACACTTGTACAAATGCAGCATGAAGGGAAAGATCAGCAACCTTCTCTTTGTTTGAATAAAAAGCACACTCTGCACATGCTCAGGGAATGGACAAAATGAGGAATAAACATACCAGGGAATATGAAGAACTATATTCTTTGTGTGTGTGTGTGTGTGTGTGTGTGTGTATAATCTCCCTCCATCCAGCTGTTCCTTGGAAACCCCCCTCCCATTCACCCAAGGGTCTTCTGAGATAACTAACAGGAGGTTTGGTAGCGGCCGCCATTTGCATCCAGCCAGGCTGCTGTGATAGGCTACGTAAATACTTACATAGCCTATCATGGCAAGCCAACCCCCCCCCCCGAAAAACAGTGTACGCAAATGGTGGCGGCTACGGTGGCCGCCATTTGCGTTCTCTATTTTTCGTCGTTCTAGCCTACGTAAATATTTATGTAGGCTATTACGGCGAAAAAAAGGGGAACACAAATAGCGTAGTGGGCGCTATTTGCATTCCTTTTTTCCCCTTGCCATAATAGCCTACGTAAATATTTACGTAGGCTAGAATGGTAAAAAAAAAGGAACGCAAATAGCGCCCACTACGCTATTTTTGTTCCCCTTTTTTTCGCCGTAATAGCCTACGTAAATATTTACATAGGCTAGAACGGCGAAAAATAGAGATAGCAAATGGTGGCTGCCGTAGCCGCCACCATTTGCGTACACTGGGTTTTTTTTGGGGGGGGGGGTTAGCCATGATAGGCTACGTAAATACTTACGTAGCCTATCACAGCTGCAAGGAGGATGCCAATGGCGGCCTCCGCAGCCCGGCCGTGGCTGGCCAGGAGACCAGTCGCCGGAGCTGCCACCGGAGCCGCCGCCAAATCCACCGCATCTGCCCCAGGTAAGTGTCGTCCCGGGGGATTCCACAGAGGGGGGCAGGAGGCCGTTCCGCCACAGATTCCAGGGGGGGGGGTGGATTCTAAAGAATCCGGCCTCACTGGAATCCGTGGCGGAATTCTCTGCCATCTCTATCTATGAGTCTATTTGATTTCCAAACTTCGTCTTTTGTCACCACTATTTGCCTCAGTTCCACAGACTCCCTTCTTGAAAACATCAGTTTAGGCACAGGTATCTGTCCTATATCTTCTGCAGCGAAAACAGATGAAAAGAACTCATTCAGCTTTTCTGCAGTCCCATTGTCCTCCTTTAGTACCCCTTTAACTGTATTGTCATCCAACGGTCTAACTGCTTCCCTAGCTGGTTTCCTGCTTCTGATATATTTAAAGGCTTCTTTGTTGTTGGACTTGATGTTGTTAGCAATATGCTCTTCAAAATGCTTTGTTGCATCTCTTATTTTTTGCTTGCATTGCCTTTGTGCAAGCTTGTGCTTCCTTTTGTTTTCCTCACTTGGGCAAGACTTCCATTTTCTGAAGGAAGCTTTCTTTCCTCTACTAGCTTCCTTGATGCTGTTTGTTAACCATGCCGGTCACCTCTTGGACTTGGTGGTACCTTTCCTAACCTGTGGTATACATTTTAGCTGAGCTTCTGTTATAGTGATTTTGAGTAACCTCCAAGCATTTTGAAGGGATTTAACCCTCCCAACTCTCTTTCAACTTCCTATTTACCAGTTCCCTCATTTTAGAGAAGTTTCCTCTTTTGAAGTCTAATGTGACTGTGCTGGATTTCCTGGGCAATTTTCCACCCAAATATTAAATCTGATAGCACTGTGGCTGCTGTTTCCAAGTGGTTCAACAACGTTTATATCTTGTACTAGGTCCAAGGCAACACCATTTAGGATTAAATCCAAGGTGGCCTTCCCTCTGGTTGGTTCCATGACCAACTGTTCTAGGGCACTGTCATTTAGGGCAGTGAGAAATTTAACCTCTTTGTCATGACTGGAACATGCATTTATCCAGTCACTGTGTGTGTGTGGGTAATTGAAGTCACCAATTATAACAACACTTCTTCATTTGGAGCCTCCTTGATTTCGTTTTCCATGTCAACATCACCATGAGCATTCTGGACAGGGGGACAATAGCACTTTCCTAGCACTAAATTTGTTTTGGAGCCCAATATTGTCACCCGTAGTGCTTCTGTGGAAGATCCTACCCCTTTTAGGTGTTCTAATCTGCTTGACACTATGCCCTCTTTGACGTACACCTCCCGCAGTATGCCCTTCCCTGTCCTTCCTGTAGAGTTTATATCCAGAGATGACCATATCCCACTGGTTCTCTCCGTTCCACCAGGTTTCTGTAATGCCCACTATATCCAGGTTGTCCTTTAAAACCAATCACTCCAACTCTCCCATTTTGGCTCAGAGGCTTCTAGTATTTACATAGAAACACCTATACATGGTGTTTCTCCCCAGATGTCTCTAGCATGTGCATCTTTTACTATGGCACTTAGGCCTGTTTGATTGGCTGTCATGTTCCACCATATACTCATGGCCTCTTTCCTCCCCTTCTACTTTTGTGCAATGAAAAATATTTCCATCTTCATCTCCTTTGGATGATGTAACCTGAATTGGATGCTTCCCAGCTCCTGTCGGCTTTCCCCCAGGATTTCGTTTAAAAGCTGCTCTGCCACCCTTTTTATGTTTAGCACCAGCAGTCTGGTTCCATTTTGGCTCAGGTGGAGCCCATCCCAAAATGTTCCCCTATGCCTAACAAATCTGAACCCCTCCTCCCTGCACCACCATCTCATCCATGCATTGAGACTCCTCAGCTTCGCCTGACTAGCTGGCCCTGCACATGGAACTGGTAGCATTTCCAAGAAAGCCACCTTGGTGGTCCTGGATTTCAACCTCCTACCTAGCAGCCTAAATTTGGCTTCCAGGACCTCATGACTACATTTCCCTGCATCGTTGGTACCAACATGGACCACAACAACTAACTCCTCCCTGGCACTATCTACTATGCTATCTCGACAGCACGTAATATCCGCAACTTTCACACCAGACAGGCAATTCATTATGCGGTCCACACGCCCATCACAAACCCAGCTGTCTATGTGACTAATGATCAAATCTCCCACTACCACAGGCACATCCTTGATGTGAGAGGATATTTGCTTGTGTTCTGAGGAATGGGGTCTTTTCCCTCTTCCTCTGAATGACGGCCTCCTTCCCTGAGACCCACATTCTCCGTGATAGCAGAGGAGCGGTCACCCAAGGAGTTGGACACCACTACTGGGTCCCTGAAGGTCTCATCCACCAACCTCTCTGCCTCTCTTAGCTTGTCCATGTTAACAGCCTTGTAGGGATGTACGAAAATTCCGCCACGGATCTCGGGGACGCCGAATGCCAGCGCATTCGGCCCCCCGAAATCGGTGGCGGAACGGCCTGCCACCCCTCTGTCCCCCCAGGACAAGACTTACCTTGGGCGGATCTTCCTGGTGGCAGCGGCTCTGGCGGCAGCTCCGGCGGTGGTTTGGCGGCGGCGGCAGCGGCTGGTCTTCTGACCGGCTGCTGCCGCTGCCATTTCCAGTTTAAAAAAAAAAAAATGTGATAGGCTACTTAAAGATTTACATAGCCTATCACGGCTAGTTTTTTTTTTTTTTTAAATGTGATACGCTACGTAAATGTTTACATAGCCTATCACGGCTGACATTTTTAAAAAAACAAAAAAACGCGCGTACATAAATGGCGGCGGCCATGGCCACTGCCATTTGCATTCCTTATTTTGGCACGTCTTAGTCTACGTAAATGTTTACGTAGACTAAGACGGCGAAAATAAGGGGAACGCAAATAGCGTAGACGCTACGCTATTTGCGTTCCCCTTATTTTTGCCGTCTTAGTCTACGTAAATGTTTACGTAGACTAAGACGTGCCAAAATAAGGAACGCAAATGGCGGCGGCCGTGGCCGCCGCCATTTGCGTACGCGCGTTGTTGTTGTATTTTAAGTCAGACGTGATAGGCTACATAAACATTTATGTAGCCTATCACGGCTGACTGCAGGGACGCAAACGGCGGCGGCTACGGCTGCCGCCATTTGCGTCCCTGTTAGCCAGTGGCCAGATGTCTGGCTGCTGGCGGAGCCGGCTGGCGGCTCCGCAGAATTGCTGCGGAGCACAGCCGGCCGGCCAGGATTCCGGGGGGGGGGGAGGAACGGAGTGCCTCCCCCTCCGGCGAGGATTCTGGGGGGAGGGACGGAATGCCTCCCCCCCAACCATAAACATAATCCGTGAAAGGTAAGTACCTTTCGTACATCCCTACAGCCTTGGCTTCAAGGGAACAAAGTCATTCCCTGAGAGCCAGGAGCTCATTACACTGAACTCACATCCATGACCCCTGTCTAGCAGGCAGATAGTTGTACACATGGCACTCAGTGCAGTACAATGGATAGCCCCCATACCCCTGTTGGCTTTCTACCTTCATAACTGGTATTTTATTTGGGTGTGTTTTAGATGGAAAACTTAGTTGTTTACTATGAGAAGGTGGGGGAATTTAGTTATAGTTATTTATGTACAGTTACTTACTGTGAGCAGGGAGGGAAGAGTTCACCACTCTGGTTTCCTCACTCTGTTGCTAAACTTGCACAGCTGCTTAACTTGCTTGTTTGCTGATGCTTTGTCACTGGGGCTGAGATGCTTCATCACTGGGGCTCCTGACACTCAGAGAGCTGGCTCCCTCACAAGCATGCCTCCTTATATAGATAGGCCAAATTGCTACTGCAGTGAATCTGATTGGAGGGCTTCATTTGAAAACCAAGGGGTTGTGTGTAAACTCCTGATCAGCACTGGCTTTCAATGCTGGGAATGTAGGTCGCTTCCCCCCCCCCCTCAGATGGCAATTTCTATTTAAAAAAGACTATAGGGAGTAGTGAATGGGAGACTTATTGAGGGGAGATCCTCTATTCAATGGGTCATTGGAGGGGACAGCAGACAGGTGGTTTGGGAAGGATGTGGTTTGTAAGGACTCTTTTTTCTCTGTGTGTGTTTTTAAAAAGCTAGATGATAAGCTGAAATCTTAAACTTCCTTTATTTAATGAACTGCTCTTAAAGGCCTAAAACTTGAGCCTGACTGAGCCCAAACTGAACCTTGCCCACCTTATTTTTTGTTTATAAGCACTCTTCCACTAGGCAGTGCTGCGCAATGACTCTTGTCAATATAGAATGTATTGCTTTTATTCCCCCTTTCTAAGCTTGGGATTAGTTAAAAACATGTGGCTGAGGTTCTTTTCAGCCACTCAGGGATCTTTGTTAGCACAAAACTGTAAGACCTATAAGTTCTTGCTGGATTCCCCCCTGATATTTAACTCTCTGTTGCTTTTATTTCCCATTTCTAAGCTTGGGATTAGTTAAAATATGCAGCTGAGGTTTTTTTCCCTGCCACTCAGGGATCTTTGTTAATGCAAAGCTGCAAGACTTGTAAATTCTTGCTGGAATTCCTGCTGATATTCCGCCTGATATTTAGCTCTCTACTGTAAGTTCGTAAGGGGTTACCCCTCTGGGATTTATCTCCCTTCACGGTGCCCTTGTTTTGGCTTCAGCTGTTATTTATGGATTATAAATGATTCCCCGAGGTAATTTAATAGATAATGAGATACAGTAATTTCACTTACCTTCCCTTTGCACAGTTGCTTAACACACTTGTTTGCTGATGCTTTGTCACTGGGGCTCCTCATGCTTGGAGAGCTTCATGAAATGTGAAGGTGAAGACAATGGGTGGCTCCTGCTCCCTCTTTTTATGCTCAAGCCCCTAACAACTAAAGGAAGAGCTTTATGCTCAAGCCCCTAACAACTAAAGGAAGAGCTTTATTAGCCAATCGCAGCCTAACTGGAACAGCATTCCCAAAACTCTAAGGGGGCGGGGGTAGAAGTTCCCACAGGAATGCAGTTGAGATCAATCAATCCAGTTAACTGAGTCTTGGTCTGGCCTTGAAGTCAGAGACATCCTGATTGTCTGTCTGTCTGTCTGTCTGTCTGTCTCTCTCTCTCTCTCTCTCTCTCTCTCTCTCACACACACACACACACACACACACACACGGTTGCATCACTATATGCCACTTCAGCCTGGCCAAATGGAGTCTTACAAACAGAGAACAGAAAGAAAATGGAGTTCTTGACACCTTCAAATAGAGGACCAACCTCTGTAAAGTAGAACATAGGGATGTACGAAAGTCACTTACCTTTTCTAAGGGTGACATTTGCGGTGGGGGGGAGGCACTCCATCCCTCCCCCCGAAATTCTCCCCGGCCGGCTCCACTCCGTAGCGACTCTGCAGAGCCACCGGCTGGGGCTGCCCGCAGCCAGACATCCAGCCGCTGGGCAGCCTGCACAGGGACACATATGGTGGTCGCCGTAGCCGCTGTCATTTGCATCCCTGTATTTTGCTGTGATAGGCTATGTAAATATTTACGTAGCCTATTACGGCCAAAAAAAAAAAAGGGAACGCAAATGGCGGTGGCTATGGCCACCATTTGCATCCCTGCGGAGGCTGTGATAAGCTACGTAAGTATTTATGTAGCCTATCATAGCTATAATGAAGAAGCAAATGGTAGCCGCACACGCGGCTGCCATTCACAAAGCATTGCAAATGGCAGCAGGTAAGTGCTCCGTTTTGCACGCCTTTTGCGGGGTGGGGGGGCGGGGGGCTTCGTTCAGCCACGGATTTCGGGAGGCCGAATGCACTGGCATTCGGCCTCACCGAGATCCATGGCGGAATTCTCTGACATCCCTAGTAGAACATATGACCAGCCTATAGGGGACCATTCCCCCTCTGGCCCCTTCCAGATGGATTGGACTACAACTACCATAATCTGAGCAAGCACAGGCTGGCTGGGGATAATGGGAGTTGTAGTCCAACCCATCTGGAGGGATCTGGATTAGGGAAGGCTGCCATATAGGGGAAGTTAACATACTATACTAGGATGGCGTTGTTAGTGAAGTAATATAAGAAAGGGTAGCTTGTTTTGATAGTAGTATAATGACTCTTTGGGGCTGTTGCTGATTTTGGACCAGCAGCAATCAACACAGGAATTGTTAGAAGCTCAGTTAGGGATGTGTGAGAAATTCATTTTGTTTGTTTTTGATTTACCCGGTTTGCACCTCCCAGACCAAACACAGACTTGGACACAATATGAAGTCGAACTCTGTACATTCTTGAGTTTACAGTGTGATGATTCACAGACACACAAACATGCATGAAACAGCATACGTACATTTGAAAAGTGTGCATGAAAAAAATGAGTACTTTTGTAAAATGCACACAAACACACTTTAATCAATGGAAGAAGAATGCATACATTTCAAAGATGCACACAACTGATGCATACATGTGGAAAAATATGCCTGGAAATATGCATACTAAAAAAAAAAATCAGAGCTCACAATTTGATATGGACAAGAGTCTGCTTAATTAACACATATATTTGAAACAGAAGTGTCAACACTTTTTGTTTGTTCTTTGTTTTGTTTCTTTTAAATCAATGTTGTTGTGAACAACTTAATTGCTCTTATTCTTGTTTTTCTCATATTCTTTCTATTGGTGTTCGTGTTTGTACTCTGCCACCTTTGTTTTGTTCTTTTTCGTTATAATTGCAAAAAAGAAAAAAAAGAGAGTTGTTCTAGACTGTTACTACAGTCACACTGTAATCCCTCTGACACAACTGATCCTCATTTTTATTTAGGGGTAAAGAATTACACATGTGTAAAAACCCAATCACAGAAATGGAAGATCTGCAGAATATTTGCAGTAGGAATTTAGAGACTCTCTCTTGGGGAATCTGTTCTGTGAGGCACTATACTATAGTATATTAATCCAATTACTGTTCTTTTTGTCTCACAATGGCCTATTTATACCCTGGGAATGTAACAACAAGAGCAGGGACACATTCTACTCGGTTGTGATTTCATCCCCCCACCCCCTTCATGAGCTTCTCAGCGGGTTTCTGGAATATATAAGATTTGAGTCAAAAATGCATCTCTGGACATGAGATTAGGGTTGTGCTGCCATGAGAAAAATCTATGTCTGTTTTTGCCTTTATGGTGCCATTGCCATAGTAAATTCTTTTGTTCTGGGCAAGGCTTAAAGGAAACTGAGCAGGCTAGTACTTGGTGCCTATTGGCCACTTGCCTGGCTCTTTCCATTACAGACACAGAAGAAAGACCACACACTAAAAAGAGGCTTTGGGTTTGATTTGCCTGGACTCATGAACAGTTGGCAGCTTTGATTAACCTTTGGCCCATAGCTATATTTTTTCTTAACTGACTTGCTTACTTTCCTTGGGTCATCTAAGTATAGCATACTGTTTGGTGCAGACAGCTAGTTCCGTTCAGGAGAAGCAGCCCTTCCGTTTTCTGTAATGAAACTCAACACAACGAGTTTCTGTGCCCTCTTTTAGCATAAAGAAATGAAAAATCTCCAGATAGCTAATCCTGATCGATGTGTGGCCTTGGTCAAATCACTACAGCCAGGTCCTGACTGAATGGTTTGTCAGGAAGTGCTAGGAAAAAAATATGGAAAATCCATGAAGAATTAGACACCTTCAGTTCTACCGTGCAGCTGCCTTGGGTGATGAGCTGTCAGAAAGGCATTCTGAGGCATAGAAACAAGGCAGAATGCTTTTTCAATAGTGCCCCCCACCCCAGCTCTGGAATGCTCTCACGAGGGAAGCTCACCTAGCACCCACACCTAGGGACGTGGGAGGAATCCCTTTGGGGGGTGGAGCTCGACTAGCTTGCCTTGGTTTGGCCCCCTGGACTTTGGTTCATTTTCTGTGAACTCACTCGACTCAGTCTGCACCAACTCAGGCCACTTCATGGATTTTCCATATTTTTTATATATGCGCAAGTAGAGATTGGCGCAAATCATGATTACGATTTGTGCAATTCACACAAATTTTGGCCACCATTGGCACAAATCTCTATTTGTGTAAATGAAAAATATACACAAAGAGTTCCCAGATTTCGGGAAAAACCTGTGGCTTGGCCCGCAAATGCAAGTTGAGTTGAGCACACCGGGAAACTCAATCAAGCCAAAAACAAAACAGGTTTCACAGTGACAGATATCCCTACCCTCACCGCTATCCTTTCAGTGCCGGGCTAAGCATTTCCTGTTGTCCCGCTCAGGCTGGGTCAGACTCAGCATTAAGGTAACTGAGGGGAAAGTCCAAAGGCAGGTCAATAAACAGGCAAAAATGAAAGGAACCATTTTACCAGGAAAGTAGGTGGTTTTCAGAAGCGAGGTCTGAGGTGCAGCCAAGGCCAAAGTCCAGGAGATCAGCCAGCCCAAAAGCAGAGTCAGGAAGGAGTTCAGGGGTGAATAACATAGATGTCCAAATACAAGAAAGGATCAACGAATCAAGAGTTCAAAGTGCTGAAAGCTAATGTAAGGTGGTGCTTCCAACAGCTGTCAAGTTCCAACTGAGAGCTGATATAGAGCTTCCAGTGCTTCACTCAGGGCTCAGCTGAAGTTCATCACAGGCTTGTGTAAAAATTCCTCCTTGTGAGGAGTCCTTTACTCATGAGGAGCCCAGTTGCTGTGGTTCTCGAGGTGTGCTCTTCACCTCTGGGTGGTGGCATGTGCATCTACCTTCTGGTGCCAGCGTGTTCTAGGGCTAGGCAGGTGCCTGGCCTCCTCCTCTGATTCTGTGGGGGATGTATGGTCCTTAGGGACCCGTCTAGGGGTTCCTCAGTGTCCACAGTACTGGAGGATCTGGTGCAATTTCCCTGAAGGTGCAAGGAGTGCCAGTGCAGTGTCAGGATGTTGCACAGGGTGGTTAGACTCCAAGGTCTCAGAATCATTATCATTCAATGAGTCATCCTGGCCTCGGTCAGGCATGATAGCCAGGAACCTGCCACATGTTCTCCCAGACTTTTAAAGCCTTTTAGGGCACAATCCTATGGGGATAGGCGGCCACCTCCGAACTCGGAGGCGACTGCCTATCCAATGCAGGGCAGGAGAAGCACAGAGGGGATCATTCCCTCCATGCTTCTCCTGCCCTGCATTTGCAGCTAGACAGCCGATTTTGGCTATCTAGCTGTGGGAAGACAGAGCAGGGGAGAAGGCTGCCGGATGACACATAGGATGTGCTGTAGTGGCATTTCCATCTTCCCCACCCCAGAACACCCCCTGGAATGCCCCATTTTGGCCTCTCTGCACTCCTCTTCCAAGCGCATACGGGGGGGAAGGTCAGTTCTCTGGGAACCCACATATCCTATGGCCATTTAGCCACTGACTAGCAGCCATAGGATTGCTCCCTCCAATTCTTTTAAACTATTTAACTATTTTTGTGTTTCATTATTATAGTCCCTGCAGTGTGGTTTTACTTCTGATAACTGACATCATATGTGCTGTCTCATTTACTAGTTTTATGTTGTTGGTTTTATTTGTATGATTCATATGATGTTTTAAAGTGTAGAATGCATAAAGACATTATGCATGTCTTTATGACATGCATGCTTTATGACTTTATGTTAGGGAGTGTTCTGTTTAGTGCATGGAGGGAGCAATCTTATCTGGATCAATGATCGCCTCTGAGCCCAGGGGTGACCACCTATGCAGTGCAGGGCAGGAGGAGTGGTGAGGAGTGGATTGCCTTCTCACTCCCCCTGCCTTGCTTTCATGGCTAGACAGCCAATTTTGGCTGTCTAGCCGTGGGGCCTCGGAGCATGGGAAGTGACAGCTGGATGATGCATAGGATGTGTTGTACCAGCATTTCTGACCTCCTCTCCCTCGCTTGTCCCCGGGAATGCCCTTTTTTCGCCACTCCATGCTGCTCTTCCGAGCATGGAGTGCAGGGCTGATCTACACTGCCTATGGGGCAGGGTGGGAGGGGGTAGGGACTGGTTCTCCAGGAACTGACCTATCCTATGGCTGTCTAGCCGCTGACTAGCACCCATAGGATTGTGGCCTAAATCAATTAATCAATCAATACGATCAATCTCAGCAGTGAAAGATTCTCAAGCACTGGATTGGCTGCACCTAGGGATGGCGGAGAATAGGGATGGCAGAGAATTCCGCCACGGATCTCGGGGAGGCCGAATGCCAGTGCATTCGGCCCCCCAAAATCTGTGGCGGAACAGCCTGCCCACCCCGCGGATCCCCCCGGGATGAGACTTACCTGGGGCGGACCTTCCGGGCGGCGGCTGCGGTGGCGGCTGCGGTGGCTGGTCTTCTGACCGGCTGCCGCCGCTGCCATTTGCAAGTTTTTTTTTTTACACAGACGTGATAGGCCACATAAGTTTTTACGTAGCCTACCACAACAGATCCCAATGAGGCCGGATTCTAAAGAATGCAGTCTCCGGTGTCCGTGGCAGAATGGAGCCTCCGCCTCCCTCCAGAATCCTTCTTCGGCCAGATCCTGCCGTCGTCAATCCCGCAGAGCCACCGGCCAGCTCTGTAGCTCCAGCAATATGGCCGCCATTGCTGTGCTGTATCGCTGGCTGAGGGCTTACTCCAGATGCAAATGGCATCTGCTACGCCATTTGCGGCCGTAAAGCTATTAGATTAAGCTAAATGCAGCCGTAAATGGCTGCATTTAGCTTAAGCTAAGGGTTTTATGGCTGCAAATGGCATGCACTATGCCATTTGCGTCTGTGTTTTTTCCCGTGATAGGCTAGCCTACTGCTGACAGCTGCCTGTGCCTCAGCCTTGACTAGGGATGTCTGGATTTTCCAAAACCTATCCTATGTATGTTTTGTGATTGTGTGGTGTTGTTTGTTCCGGCATCCATTCACAGGCAGATTCAATTCTTCCTCCCATTATGTGGAAAAATATGCAAATAATTCACGCAATGTACATTAATACGTAACATTTAGCATCTTGTCCCCCATTCCATCCAGCTTTTTCCTGCATACATTTTCCAGGCATATGTCTCAGCAGAAATGTGCATATTTTCCTATGAATAAATTTATGTAAATTTCAGGAAAGTTAAAAAAAAGAAAAAAAGATCCCAAAGTCCACAGACTCTCTGCAGCCCGAGGAGGCCAGTCTGCAGTGGATTCCACAGGTCAGATTCTTAGAAATCTGAACTCATTTTAGTTCATCTCAAATTTCTCCAGCATCCCTAGTCTTGACACAGCTAAACTAAGCTTTAGCTATGGTGAATGTCCTGCCCTCCCATGTTCCAATACCCTCCTTCTCTGGTTTGAGAAAGCCATGGTTTGCTCTGACATCTGAATCAAGGCAAACTATGGTTTGCACAAATCACAGTTTGCATCCAAACTAGAATAGGAAAACTAATTAAAACCTTGGTTCCAGTTCTGGCTTGGAGGAAAACTACGGTTTGTGCAATCTATTGTTTCCTGGTATGGATTCTACAGCAAAACTAGTTTGCTCAAATGAGAAACAGATGGAACTGGAGCATACAAGGAAAGAAAAGAACGGGAAGAGGGAGATCATGAGTTTGGCTTTGTTCACTACAACCAGATCATGGCTTGGATGTTAAATCTGAACCAGATGACTATCTTAGCTCCAGTTCTGTCTCTGTAAAAAAGAAAACAAAAGGGAGGATTAATTTAAATAATGGCTGTGGGTGTTCCATAGGAATTCCATCTAAGCACAACAAATTCAGCATTCTGAGAATTATGTCTATTTCTTATTTAGAAAAGCAGGTACAGGAGCCCCAATTCGGGCTGGGTCACTAGTGCGGGGAGTAGAGGAGCTTTAAAGATCTGGATTGGACCCCCTGCTCTTGATCTAGAGTAAAAGTGAAAAGAAAAAACAAAGGCATAGCTCCTAACAAACATTTAATGTAATTTCTGTTTTGGCCACAAGTGATTTAACATTTAAGCTGATCTTGGCATTCTAAATTCAGTAGTGTGTCCATTGAAGGAACTAGTTGCTTTGCTAACAACTGACCTGGAAGTGATTAACAGATTGGCCACACTAATTGAGGGTAATGAGGCATATGCCCTCAGATTCCTTGCTCCATTGAAGGCATGTGGCATTTTGCTGGCCTCCCTCCCTCTCAGCCTCCTGTTCCAAATACACATTATGTTATATGTGCTATTGCAGCAGAGAGAAGGAAACCCAAACTACATGTTACACGAATTACACAGCATGTAGCTCAAGTGTCTCTGACTTTTTACTCTCCTGTAAATCAGAATCAGGATCATGACACTCTGGGAGGGGAAGGTTAAACCTTTCCTCCCAACCATTTCCCCCCCCCCCAATCCCCCCAATGGAGAGGGGTTAAAAAAGGGGAAAAAGTCCCTATTAAGTCAGTGGTGGCTTTCTCCATTTTTAAAACCACCCCATGGGAGGAGTTTTGGGTGATGGAAGGTTTAACCCTCCTCTCCTGGAGCACCATGGCTGCATTCTGAATAGGGGCCACATTTGCTTACAGGAGAGTAAAAAGACAAGCTTCAGTTACATGCTACATGATTAGTGTAACCAGTGGAAGCCGGTGGCTCCAATTTTGGTGGGGCTGTGAATGCATTCAGGGTTTCAGTCAGAACCAGCCAGAACTCTAAAGAAGCTATCCAAGGTGCTGAAACCTATCCACAAAATAGGTTTAAAATAGGCGTGGAAACCTATCCACAGAATAGGTTCAGCACCCTGGATAGATGCTTTAGAATTCTGGCTGGTTCTGACTACAACCCAGAATGAATTCTCACCCCACTGAAATTGGAGCCACCAGTCACCGCTGAGTGTAATGTGCAGTTTGGCGCTGAGGATTGTGTTCTCACCAGAATGTTTTCTTGAACTACTTTGGTCTGCTTGATTGCCTCATGCTAAATCTGCACCAAGCCAAATCTTGGAAGAGACCTCAAAGGTCTCCTAGTCTACTCACTGTCAACACAAGGGAAATGCACAGCTGCAGCATCCCTGAGAAATGGCCATTCAGCCTCTGCTTCAAAACCTCTAATGAAGGAGAGCCCACCACCTTCCTAGGTAGTCTGTTTCACTGTCAAACAGCTTATACTGTCAGGACGTTCTTCCTAATTGTTCATGGACCAATAGCCACATGTTTCTGTCTGCCAGAGGCTTGGCAACGTCTCTGTTTTTGCAGTCCCAGCTAGGTAGCCAAAAGGTGGTTTCCTGAGCCCCTAGTAGGCCACCATACATAAATAGGAGGCCAGTTCAGTATGGCAGATCAAAAGTTGCCCAGTGGTATCCAGTGGTGGTCCAGTGCTAGTACTAACGACACTGTCCTGATGAAAACCAGTGCTAGCATGACATAATTAGTGCTTGCTAGTGCAAAGGGAAAAAATAGGGATTTGCTGCTGACTTGGGTGCAAATCACCACTTTTTCCTTGGATACTACCCTTAGCCACTGCATGCCCAGACAAGGGTTCTCATTTCATTTCAATGTTTATTTGTACCTCGATTCTCCTTCTAAAATGAAGCCCCCACCAGCTAACATCATGATACTGAAACAAATACAATAACATTAAAAGACAACCAAACAGTAGGAAAAGTTATTTAACAAGAAACATCCTGCAATAACCTATAGACAGAGGCTCAATTCAAAACCTAAGAAGAACAAATTCAATTAGCAAGCAGTGCAACTTTGTAACATTAAATCAATAGTAACACAGGGATAATAAAAAACATAAACATGTACTCCTTTCACCAAATACACACTTTTCTACACTCACTCTGGAATCTGAGCTATTAGGATATAAAATTAAAGCAGTCAAATGACTCAAATCCACCCTCAAGGCAGCAGAAGACAAGGAAAAGATCAAGCACAAAACCATTAATATAGTAACAGCACATAATGCCAAGATCCACCATAGCCTTAAAAAACCTCATGTAAAACCTTCCCGTTCACCACACATTAATACAGAAAAAGGAGAGGTAGCTGGGGTGGCCATGTGTCCTCCTACTTTATGGAGGATGGTCTTGGGCTGTTGGAGGACCATCCTCTATTTAAAGGTGTCTGCTTTATTTATTTATTTATTTGCTTGCTTGCTTGCTTAATTATTTACTTATTCAATGTATTAATTGCCCATCTGGCTGGTCACTCAGCCACTCTGGGCGATGTACAATAATAAAAACAATTTAAAACAATACAATTCTACATTAAAAACATCATATTTCTAAAAATACCCTAACCCACCCCAAATGCCTGCCTGAACAACCACGTTTTTAATGTGTGGTGGAAGCTCATTAAAGAGGGGGCATGGCGGAGTTCCCTAGGGAGGGAGTTCCACAGAGTGGGGGCTACCACAGAGAAGGCCCTCTCCCTCATCTTCACCAGTCTAGCTGTCCTGGCTGATGGGACAGAGAGGCCATCCAAAGCTGATCTTGTTAAGCGGCCTGTCTGGTGTTGCTGGAGGTGCTCCTTAAGGTAGACAGGGCTAGAACCATATAGGGTTTTAAAGGTCAAAACCAACACCTTGAATTTGGTCTGGAACACAACTGGTAACCAGTGCAACTCCTTCAGCACTGGAGTGATGTGATCTCGCCGGTGGCTGCCTTTAATCAGGCGAGCCACCGCGTTCTATACCAGCTGCAGCTTCCAAACCGTCTTCAAGGGTAACCCCACGTAGAGGGCATTACAGTAGTCTAGATGAGAGGCGACCAGGGCATGTACTACCAATGGGAGCAGATGGTCAGGAAGGTAGGGGCGCAGCTGCCATATGAGATGGAGTTGGTACAGCGCTGTCCGGCTCACAGCTGACACCTGAGCCTCCATGGACAGCTGGGAGTCCTTTTTGAAGGGCTATCCAGTCCAATTTAAAGATAAAAAGAACCCTATTAAGAAAGTCAAGCAGGTGTCCTATTTATTTATTTATTTATTTATTTCCCTGCTTCTCTGCCAAAAACTGGCACTCAAGGTGGGTAAACATCAAATACAGATTAAAAACAAAATCTTAATTGAAACATAGCATAAAATCAAATAAATAAAAAAGCCCAATGAAAAGCACAACCATAAAAGTAATAAACAGAACCAACCAATTAAAAACCCCTTCAGCAACTGACAAACTTATATGCCACTTCAAGTTGCCCATTGACCTGGACACCAACTGAGCAGGCACACAGGTCATGGTCTTCCCCGCTGTGGTGAGATGTATTGTTTTTCTATTTAGGGATGTATGAGAATGTCATTTTTGCTTGCAAAACAGGCGAGCATGCCCTATTTGAAGCCCCAGACACAAGCACAAGCACATGTCCCCCGAAAATATTCGAAAATCGTTGAACAAGTGTTCATGTTGGTCTCGTTCCCAAGTCCCTGTTTGATTTGTGTGAATTTCCTAATTGGCACAAATTTCCTCAGTTAGACTGAATCAACCCTGCTTTAGTCTATGGAGGAAATTTGCACAAACTTGGAGAGATTTCTCCAAACATGGGGAGGTTTGCACAAATTTCCTATTCCATCACTGTTGGCTTTGCGCAAGTTTCCAGTTCACACAGAGAGAAGAAATCACAAATTCAAACTGGAATCAGGCATGAGACAAGCGACGAGATGATGTTAGGAGAATCTTGGCGCTCTTGAACCATGCTTGTTTGCCCGTCTCTATTTCAATATCAATTATAGTAATGATTTCTAAATTTGCATCTACACCTATAGATTAACATACACAAATATTATGCAAATCACTGTCCACTTTTGTCCTCTTTTTTGGTGATACATTTCCTCTTGTTGAATGATGCACAAGGGGCCACCCTGAAGGCAGTCCATGCTACTCCCATGGCAAAAAGACCACCCATTAGAGGCAACTGTCTTAAGCAGTGGCTGTGACTTTATTACCTAGCCTAGGGGTGTACAAATTACTTACCCTGTTTCGTCCGGGGCATCTGCGGGGGGGGGGGAGGTGATCCGTCCCTCCCCCTGGAATCCTCCCTGGCCGGCTCTGCTCCCCAGTGAGTCCACAGAGCCACCGACCGGGCCCGCCCGCAGTCGGACTTCCATCTGCTGCCAGGCTGCGGCCGCAAATGTCAGCCACTGTAGCGGCCGCCATTTGTGTCCCTGTGTTAGCCGTGATAGTCTATGTATATATTTATGTAGCCTATCACCGCAAAGAGCAGGGACCCAAATTGCATAGCGGATGCCATTTGCATCCCTGACGTTGGCCATGATTGGCCATTTTTAAAATGGCAGCCTCCTGGAAGTTCCAGGAACTTGCCATTTTTAAAAAAGCTACTCCCTGCAGGGAGAGTCGCTGCGCATCCAGGCCTCAGGAGCTGGTGGCAGTGACAGAGGAGGCAGCAGCGGTGGAGAAGGCAGCAAAAAATATGTAAAAAAAATATTTACGTAGCCAATCACGGCCAACTGCAGGGACGCAAATGGCATCTGCTATGCCATTTGCGTCCCTGCTCTTTGTGGTGATAGGCTACATAAATATATACATAGGCTATCACGGCTAATGCAGGGACACAAATGGTGGCCGCTACACCGGACGCCATTTGTGTCCGCAGACTGGCTGCGGCTGGAAGTCTGGTTGTGGCCGAAGCTGGCCGGCGACTCTGCGGACTCCCCAAGGAGCGGAGCCGGCTGGGGAGGATTCTGAGGGGAGGGACAGATTGCCTCCCCCCTTAGTGGATGCCCTGGAATGGAAGCAGGTAAGTGATCCACCCACACCTACCTGGATCACACTCACAAGGTACCAATGATGACTCACTTCCTCCAGACTGAAGGTCAAGCACAGCAGTTTCAGCCCTCCCCAGTAGGGTCATCAGAGGAATCTGTCCAGGGGGTGAAGCTCAGCGAGCTTTCATCAGCTCGGTCCCCCAGAATTCGGATCACTTCCCCATGAGCTGGCCTGACTCAATCTGCATTGAATGGTACAGCTCATGGATTTTTTTGGCTTAAAAAAAATTAAGTAAATAGAAATGTGTGGAAATTGTGGGCCGCAATTTGTGCAAATTACGCAATTTGCGGCCAAATTTTGCATAAATTATGCAAATTGTGGCCACAATTGGTGTAAATTACGCAAACGGTGTGCTGCAATTTGCACACATTTCTATTTATGCAAATTAAGAGAAATTTTAAAAGTTCCCAGATTTGGGGAAAAGCTCAGTGGCTTGGCCCATGAACGTGAGCTACGTCAGGGGCTCACCGGGAGTCTTTTGAGGCCATAAAGGGCTAGACCCGACAGCAAGGGACATTCCTACTCCTCAGGCATGAGGTTCCAGGCAGGTCTATTTAAGAATCAGCTGGTCCCTTCAGACATAATGAGATGAAACAGGACCAGGAAGGGTGTCAGAGTCCCGTACTTGGCTCTTCTACTGCTGTTGCCAAAGTGATTCAGGTACGATAACCCCTTCCAATGCCTCTTTTCCTGTTACACACTGGACACAGAAGATGCGACAATGCAGTCAGCTTAGCGGGAGGTAAATCTCCTGAATGATACATATTACAGATTCAATATCAAACCCACTTTGTATATTTTAGTAGGGATGCCAGCTCCTTCCTTAACAGAAGGCATTATGCCTTAAACTGCTGTGTGACATATAGACATTCAGCTGGTGCAACCTTCCCAGTCACCAGATGGTCATGGTGGAAAAAGCTGGACCTGTTGAATTTATATTTGGTATGCCAATGTCCACAGCATATGAGCCTGTGTGAGGAAAAGAAGACAAATTGGTAGGGCTGTGCGCCACTTTGGCCTGAGGCCTGAACCCCGAGTCGAAACAGGGTGCTTTGGGTCACTTTGCGCCCCTTCTGAGGTGAAGTGGAGGGGGCACGAATTGACCAGGACTGGGTCAGGGGCTCTCCAAAGCATTTGGTGCAGCTTGGGGCAGCAGCCCCCCTGGCCCAGCCCCCCAGTGCCTCCAGGTCCTTACCTCAGCTGCCTTCTCCTTGCTGCTGCCGCCTTCTCTGCCATTGCCCACTGCTGCGCTGCTGCCACCTTCACCACTGCCTTCTCCGTCACTGCTGCTGCCTTCTCTGCCACTGTCCACTACCGCAACCACCATTTCCTGATGCCTGGACGTGTGGCGATTTGTCTTCTTGCAGGGAGTCACCATTTTAAAAAAGGCTACCTCCCTGCAAGAAGAGTTGATGTGCATCCAAGCCTCAGGAGCTGGTGGTGGCAGCAGGCGACAGCGGGCAGCGGCAGCGTGTCGCTCCCACTTTCGCCACTGCTGCCACTGCTGCCTTCTCAGCTGCTGCTGCCTCCTCTGTTACCGCCGCCAGCTCCTGAAGCCTGGATGCATGGTGACTCTCCCTGCATTTTTTAAAATGGCAACTTTCTGGAACTTCCAGGAGGCTGCCATTTTAAAAACGGTGACTCCCTGCTAGAAGAGTCGCCACACATCCAGGCCTCAGGACAGAGAAGGCAGCAGCAGTGGCGGCAATGGAGAAGGCAGTGAAGGTGGTGGCAGCAGCAAGGATAATGCAGTGGCAGTGGCGGTGGCGGAGAAGGTGGCGGTGGTGGGGCAGCGGCATGGTGACAGGGAAGGTGATGGCTATGGTGGCGGAGGAGGCGGCAGCCTCGGTAAGGAGCTGGTGGGGGTTGCGCAGGGATGTCGGGGGGGACCCGAAGCGGGCTTTGGATTGGGGGGTCCCTGCACATCCCTACAAATTGGCCATTCCTATTATTTTGTCTGGGGAAAGAGAGAGGCAGGAGAGGTCAAGAGGATGCGCAGAGAGCAAGTCTTCAAGGATGACCACCCTGTGGCTATTTCTCACCCAGAGGCTCAGCCGTTTCTTCCCATTTCCAGATTTGCTGGCTTGTGGATCAGGGTGACATTTTGTTTCCTGCTGTAATCCAATGCTCCCCCTGGTTACACAACGATTTCAGTCACAAAGAGTTAATGGAGGAGAAAAACAGAATGTATTGATTGCTTCTTATGCCTCAGGAAAGAAACATTTTTGCTGTGTTATTTTCTCTCTCTATAGATTAGATGTAAAATCAGAAACTGGGAGGCTGCCAGGCAGATGTTTACAAGTTTGGAGACCTTATCCTAGACCCTCAACATTCTTGAGTTGTGCTCAGGACTCACAAGGAGAGAGGGAGATGCTGTCTGCAAGCCCTCTTCTTTCTCTCACTGAAATCTCACAAGCCACTTCACCAGAAGCTGCCAAGTTGCATGGTACTGCAATTTGCAGAGAGCTCTTGATTTTCTTACATGTATGAGGATTCTGTAGCTACCTCAGTCCGAACTGCCTGTTTGTGGTTTGTCCACTCAGAACCTGGGAGAGTAAAAACAGCTTATGATTATATCCAGGGTTGGCCCTACCATTAGGCAGAATTAGGCAACCATCTTAGGTGGCAGATGCTGGAGGAGAAGCTATTTAACACCCCCAGCCCACCGTTCCTCTGTGTTGGAGGACAGAACTGCATTTGCAGTGGGGCCTGCCCTGCACCCCCTAAACTTGCTGTCTGCCCTCATCTATGGCAGAGGATGCTAGCCAATCACAAGCATTGAATTAAGATTCAACTGGCAGTCCAGTCAGCTTCTGTACATGGAATGGTGGACAGGGTGCCATTTTGCCTTCTCCATAGGTGGCAAAATGTCTTGGCCCAGTCCTGATTTTATCTGGAAATGTGTGCGCACATGCCTAGGGATGGATGGACTTACCTCTGTCTGCGCTTGTCGGTTGCTCACCAAGCTGCCTCTGCTGCCGGCCCCAACTCACTGTGCCATGTGAGCTGTTGGAGGGCTCAGAGAGTGCTTGGTTGCTGAGCTCTGTAGGGCCACCCATCCCTGTAGGGAGCCGAGCTTTGATTATGCGTGAAATGGCTGAGAAGAGGGGGAAATGGGGGAATAGGAGAAGAGCTGCTCACTTTTCAATGAAGAAGCTAAAATTCACACTTATCCCTGACAGCATCTGAAGGCTCGGCATGAGAGCACCCCACCACTGCAATTTCACCCCATTCCAGAAAAACAGTCAGGGAGTTATAGCTCCTGCCCTCTTTTTCCTGTTATGTGCACTCTGCACTGAAGAAGCTAAAATCCACAATTATCCAGTACAGCATCTGCAGGCTCCCCACAAGAGCACCCCTCCACCACAATTTCACCCAATTCCAGCAAACAGTCAGGGAATTATAGCTCCCACTCCCTTTCTCCTTTTCTCATCACTTCTCCCTGCTTGCAATGACAGGCTTCCTTGCTGTCAATGTCAGCCTCCTGTGATTGTGCAATCCCAGTTCCCAGATTGCTACTGCAATAAAGCATTAATGCGCATTTCTGTAATGGCCAACTAAAGAGTAGAGGGAAAGATCCCTATTCGCAGTTCTGAAAATGCACACATTTAAAAATGCACAAAAATGCAAAGCAAAAATAAAGAAAGAAATCAATAAATAAGAGGAACAGAGCTAACTGCAAAATAGGTGAAAATGGGGGGAAAGGGGGGAAAATGCTCACTTTTCCATGAAAAGGCAGAACTGCGCAGTTATCCAGTACAGCACTTGGACGGTAACCCTGAGGGCACCCCAGCTGTGCAATTTCACCCCATTCGAACAAACAGTCAAGGAGTTAGAGCTCCCACCCCCCTTTCCTGTTATATGCACTTTTCAGTGAAGAAGCTACATTGCACAGTTTATCCGGTATAGCACTTGGAGGGTCACCTTGAGGGCACCCCGCTTGTCCAGCAAACTGCCAGGGAGTTATAGCTCCCACCCCTCTTTCCCCTTTATGGGCACTTTTCAAGTTATGAAGGAACACAGACATCAGAGAAGCGCGAAGTTACACATGCATCAGAGATGGATTGCGATTCCCTGATCCCGCAGCCCCGATACCGTGAAGTTACACAAGCATCAGAGAAGCAGTGAAGTCAGCTGCTATTTCTGTAAAAATGGGGTCTTCTCTTACGCAGAATGGGAACAGCTGCTATTTTGTGCATAATCGCAGCTCTCTACAGGTCAGTACAAGTGGCCCCATAACACTCGTCGGCCACTCACCATCACCAAGCCATCTAACAGCTTGCGTGGTGCAGCTAGCAGGGGTGGGCCGTGGAGACAGCTCAGCAAGTGGGGTCTGGAAGGGCAAGTGGCGGGGGTTACATTGGACTCCAGTTTTGTTTTTTTTTACCCAGCAGCCACCACAGCTGGAAATCTGGCTGCGTACGGCCCTGGCCTGGCCGGCTGCTCTGCAGAGCCGCTGCGGAGCAGAGCCGGCCATCGAGGATTCTGGGGGGGAGGACCAGATCGCCTCCCCCCCATCGAGGATTCCGGGGGGAGGGACGGAACGCCTCCCCCCCCATGAACAGAATCCGCGAAAAGGTAAGTCACTTTCATACATCCCTAATTCCAGGTTCCTAAACAATATTGTTCTTTACAGCATTGCATTTTCTTTTCACCACCAGACACATCCACAGCTGAGTGTCCTTTCGGCTTTGGCCCAGCCGCTTCACTCTTTCTGGCACTACTTGGAAATTCCCTCTGCTCTTCCCCAGTAGTATATTGGACACCTTCCGACCTGAGGGGCTCATCTTTTGGTGTCATATCTTTTAGCCTTGTGATACAGTCCATGGGGTTTTCTTGGCAAGGATACTGGAGTGGGTTGCCATTTCCTTCTCCAGTGGACCACATCTTGTCAGAACTCTCTGCCATGGCCTGTCCGTCTTGGGTGGCCCTGCACGGCATAGCTTATGGCTTCATTGAGTTACGCAAGCCCCTTCGCCACAACAAGGCAGTGAACATGAATCTCTCTTCCTCTGTTATCTGAATGAATCTAACACTGGGAAGGCTGTGCAGAACTTCCTATCACTTTGGGAAGGGGGCTTCAAAAATATTCATCATTCTCCTGTTTGACATACATTTGTATGGTTTTGAATGACTAGAATCAAATATACTACTACCACAACCAAAACCCATCGTACATACACAATGGTATCTACTCCGAGTATTTTAAAATACACATTTACAAGCATATATAATCACAGCATACAAATAACACACGTAATTGTTGCTCTTTCCCTTTGTGGGCTGCAGAAGCCTCCCTGGGATTTCTTGGTGGGGGTGGGTGGGTAGCGTGAGCAAAGGGGTGAAGTATTTGCTCATCTTACTGGTGTTGGCAGTGACAATGCAGAGAAAGGTAAAAGTGCTTCCCCACCACTATTTCAGTGACATTTATTCTTCTTGCTGCACAATGTCAGAATAAGGGTAGGAACCATTTCCCTCATCCTCATTTGGCATTCATGATGCCCCATTGGTATTCATATTAAGCTACATGATGTCACAAAGCTAATTCCGAGTGAGGGTAGTACTTCCTGCCCTCACTCTGGCATTATGCAGTGTGCAGCTGAAGACAAAAAAAAAAAATGGTGCTGTACAGCAGCAGGGAATAAATTGAAGGAACAGGACAGTTAAGGACAGGCAGTGAAGAAGGGATGGACAAGGTGAGCAAAAGGGGTCTTAATGAAACATTCCACATACACCCCCCCTCCATCAACTGGTTGGCTGGAAAGATTAAATTATCTTACTTGAAGGGATTTATTTCTGCTTCCGAGAAGTTTACTTTGAAGCTGCTAGGAACAGATGAATGAGTCACTGATGGTATCATAAATGCATTGAAGGCATTTATATGCTGAGGTTACTTTTTGAAAATCATGGTTTCAGCACTTGCAAAACTTTCTTGGTGGATGTTTTCAAAGCAAACAACTGGAGCAAAACTACAAGCACGGCAGGGTTTATATATACTTGTGATCAAAAAGGCAAACTAGAAGCAGGCAGCAGAATGTCTCCTGGGCCCAGATGTCAAAGTGCATATCTTTGGACAAGGGTCTTGAAGAATGGACTGATAACCCCAGATATGTGTCAACTGCCTTGGGTTCCCCAGTCAACACTGCAACTATTCAAGTGCTCTTATGCAAAACAGCCACCACAACAAAGAGATGTTCCCCATCTTGCAACCCTACTTTCAACAGAGACATTGAAGTGTGCTGAAGTCAAGGGTCACAGGACCAACATGCCCAATAACGGTGCCTGTATGTGGGGAAGAGCAGTGATGACTTTGATGGAGAAATGCAGTGGAAGCTGGTGGCTCCAATGTCATTGGGGTGGTGAATGTGCTCCGGGGTTCAGTCAGAACCCGTCAGAACTCTAAAGGAGCTATCCAAGGTGAAGAGCACCTTGGATAGCTCCTTTAAAGTTCTGACTGAAACCCAGAGCAGATTCACCGCCCCACTGACATCGGAGCCACCAGCCTCCACTGGTTGAATGCCTTTGGTTCTGGGTGCCAAAGCTAAGTTCCTGAAAACAAGGTGGCATTTTATTGCACAACTGTGACCAGTTTTTGAGAGGTATTTGCAGTGGAGCTGTAAGCACTGACAAATCAGGACTTGGATATACAGTGAAGCAATCACACGAATCCTTTTCTGCAGGCCAAATTCATTCATTCATGCCATTTCAGTTTACTTTCAGCACTGATCATCCTCAAGAACAGAACATGAGTTAAATTGCACTTACAGTTTATAATTTGAAAGGTTGGTCTGTGGGAACACGATAGAGCAGGTCTCACTACGTTCTCTAACAGGACCAGCCCTGCCATGCAGCACAGTGACATGGCCAGTGCTGCAGTGGTAAATTTGGAAGTACAGGTGCACGTCACAACAGTCCGCATAGTCATGCTCCCAAGGAGAGTCCAAAAATGCAGGTAACTGAGTTGATCCATCTCTTTGTGTGTATTATATATGTGTTCTGTAAGTCTTTTGTAAAATGAATGGGTCTTAATTATCCATTGAAGACTAAGCTACCCCAAAATACTTTGCAGTACAATGGGGAAAGCACAAAATAATATATCATTGCTGGGAAAATCCTTCCCTGCCCCAGCTACTGTAAGGATTGCAGCTAAGTCAGAGGGAACAAGGGAGCCTGAAGGGGGTGATGGATGATGAGGTTCATCACATGAGGCTGAAATCTTGCATTGTTGCCGGGGCTTTCTGCTTCTGGTTTCTTTGTGGGATGGGCTCCTTTACATTTTATTTATTTATTTATTACATTTATATCCTGCCTTTTTTCCTCCTTAAAGAACCCAAGGCGGCATACATATCCTCCTCCTCCTCCATTTTATCCTCACAACAACCACCCTGTGAGGTGAGTTGGGCTGAGAGCCTGTGACTGGCCCAAAGTCACCCAGTGAGCTTACATGGCCGAGTGGGGACTAGAACCCGGATCTCCCGACTCCCAGTCCAACACTCTAGCCACTACACAACACTGGCTGCCTTTACATGGGGGACATGTGATTTGAATTGAAAGCTTCCTTTCTCGGCAATGTTCTATATGTTTCATTATAGAGTGCCATCTAACGTCTGAATTATAGTGCAATGCTGACATTACACACTGCTGGTATCTCGCATTAATGTTTATCAGCTTGTCTCCAATGTTTTAAAAAGTGGTATAAAGCTCAAAAAGCATGGAAGATGCTCTGGAGGTTGACGATGTCATGTCGAGGACCTGCAAACTTCCATGAGTGACCAATCATGAGCATGCAATAAAAGCCTCATGTAGAAATGCTCAGCGTCATTCTCCATGCTAATCAAAAATTCCCAGTGCTTTGACCCTGAGAGCCCTGGCTCTAATATACTACTCTAGGTAGAACTATGAAGTGTGTGTGTGTGTGTGTGTGAGAGAGAGAGAGAGAGAGAGCGAGAACACAGATGAAGGCAGGATTTGCTTTCTGAATGGTGCAGCAAGACTTTTGGCCCTTGTTGGTCCTAGCAGGGGTGGGCTCCAGGCAGCATAATGTCTTGAGTCACATCTGGATACGAAGTAACTATGGCTTCACATACATGATTGTTGACATCAATGACAATATGACCAAGTGTGGAGTCACCCCATCAGTTTTTCTAGAGACAGGCTATTGTCAGGGCTATAGCAGGATAAAATCATAACATTTCAGAGTTGGGAGGGGGACCTAGGAGGCCATCTGATCCAATCTCCTGCTCACTGTTGGATTTGTGGTGCAAGATGCAGTGCCAGCTCCAGATTTTTGAGGACCCTTGGGCAAGACACCCTCAATGGACCCCCTTCCTCAATGGGTCTACCCTCTCAAGACCATTGTTACCAGCTGCTATTGCTCCTCATCATCTCTCTCCTCTGTTGCTTGCTTAATAGGCAGAGAACCAGTGAGCAAGTAGGCAGTGGCATCTCCTGCTGCTCTTTCTCACCACCACCATTGTCTGGGCCACAGCCAGAGCCAGAGGCAGGGCAGCAAGCAGATAGCAATGGTGAACCAGAAGACCAAGTCCAGAGGGATCATGCCAGTGCACCCCTGCTAGGGTGTGGGCCCTTGGCAGGTGCCCAACCATACCTACCCTTGATGTTACCCCTGGCAGGATGCAACTACAGCTTCCCTGGTCAATAACCACTCAGCTTCTGCTTTAGATATCCCCCATGAAGAAGAGCCCACCATCTCCAGAGGCAATCTGTTCCACTATCAAACCGCTCTTTCCACTAGGATAGGGATGTATGAGAAATTCATTTCAGTTCATTTTTGTTCAGAATGTACCCAGTTTGCACCTTCTGGATCGAACATGGACCTGGATGCAATCTGTGGTCAAAGTCTGTACGTTTCTGAGCTTGCAATGTGATTTGCAGACTCCCCAAGTGTGTTCGACAGTATGTGTACATTTGAAAAGTGCGCGTGAAAAAATTAGGGATGGCGGAGAATTCCGCCACGGATTTCAGTGAAGCCAAATGCACTGGCATTTGGCCCCCTGAAATCCGTGGCAGAACGGCCTGCTACCCCCCTGCCCCCCGCGGATCCCCCCCGGGATGAGACTTACCTGGGGTGGATGTTCTGGACAGCAGTCGCTCCAGCGGCGGCTTCGGCGGCAGTGGCGGCTGGTCTTCCGACCGGCTGCTGCCACCGCCATTTGCAGTCTGGTCTTTTGTTTTTTTGGTTTTTTTACATAGACGTGATAGGCTACGTAAAGACTTACGTAGCCTATCACGTCTGGGTTAAAAAAAACACCCGCGTACGCAAATGGCGGCTGCTGTAGCCGCCGTCATTTGCGTACGCATTTTTTTTTTTAACCCAGACGTGATAGGCTATGTAAATATTTACGTAGCCTATCACGGTTGAATACAGGGACGCAAATGGCGGCGGCTATGGCAGCCGCCATTTGCGTCCCTGGTACCTAGCGGCTGGATGTCCGGCTGCTGGAGGAGCCGGTCGGCGTCTCCGCGGAATCCCCCCGAAGCAGAGCCGACCAGGCAAGACTCTGGGGGGAGGGACGGAGTGCCTCCCCCCCCCATCGCGAAGCAGATCCGCGAAACGGTAAGTAACTTTCATACATCCCTAGAAAAAATACATACTTTTGACAAATACACACAAATACACTTTAATCAACGGGAGAAGAATACATACATTTGAAGATGTGCACAATCGATGTGCACATTTGGAACAATAAGTACAAAAATATACACAGATTTTCATGCAAAAATAAACACACACACACAGCTCGTAATCTGATATGTACTTGAATTGGAACAAGCTTCAAGATGGAATTCCAAGAGTCAGCAAGCTCGAGTTTTGCTGATTCGTACATCCCTACGTTAGGAATGTTGTCCTAATGTCTAGCCGAAATCTGCCCAGGTTGTGTGAAGGCATGAAATCTGTGCAGCCAAAAAGCAAGGTGCGCTGAGAACTGGCATGTTCCAGTATTTCTGCTCTTTGAGAGCCACAACAATACGTTCCTGTGAGCTGGGGGGAAGGGGTGTGTGTGTTCAGGTCTAGCCTTTTGGGAAGTGTCACAGCGGGTGCACTTCAGAAAAAGCAAATCCCGGTCTATTAAGATCACATTAAATGGCTCACAAATTTCTCATTTTCGCAAAAACTGACAAGGTTTGCCTGCTGATTTATTATTCATATATGGAGAGATGCTTCCTTGAGAAGATCATAAATACAATTTTGCCAGCCCAATCATCCTCTCAGGTTTTCTGATGGAGCGATAAGCACAATAGAATTCAGCAGGATTAAGGGATGAAGTGGAAAATGAAAGCTGAGTTGTGTTTCTGTAAGTTGTCTTGCGTGAAGCAGCCATGGAGAGATAAGAGGTGCCGAATAATGTGTGAAAATATCTGCATAAAGCCTTTTTCTAATAGAAAACTGGGACTCCATCAGACCTCTGCTTCTGGAACGGAACGGATGACTCAGAATCTCAGTGGCGGCACTGGCAGGGTAATCCCATTAAAAGGAATTCAACTTATATATATTTATCTGGTGTATATGGTCTCTGTGCTCTGAAAAGAATGTCAAAGCCCTCTTCTGCTCAGAATGTTTATTTACAGCTTCTTCTGGCCTGTTGGCAATAGGGTTTAACAAATGTGAACTCTGATCTGCCATTCACACAGCCTGGAATGTGCCTCCGTGCAAACCAATACCGAATTTATTAGTCGCTTATTTATTACATCTGTATCCCACCTTTTCCCCCGTGCAGCCTGCATGATTTCACACACTTTATCCTCACAACAACTCTGTGAGGCAGGTTAAACTGGGCCCAAGTGGCTTGCCTAAGGCTTCATGTCTGGGTGGAGTTTTGAACCTGCGTCTCACCAGTCCTTGCTGCAAGCTCTCTTCTTTCTCCCGAGAGGCGAGATGTTCCAGGGGCAGCAATTAGTTTAGTTCACTTATGAAGCAGTGATTACCAATCAATTATTTTGGTTGCTCTTAATGCAGGTATTGCACCTCCTCCTCCTCATGGAGAATCATAGAACAGTAGGGTTGGAAGGGGCCTATAAGACCATCGAGTCCAACCCCCAAGACTACTGTGGCTATCTTTGATTTGTAAGGCATTTCTGTAATATTTGAGGTTGTTTTTTTTTTAACAAATATGGAAGTTGAACATAGGTGAAGCCACAGTTTAACATTCCTGCAGACAGGAGTTCCACTGTCCTATATCAGGTGTCCCCAAAAAGGCAGCCCCAAAGTGCTCTTTCCAGAGCAAAACTAACTCTCCCCACTGACCCAGTCTGCCTCAAGCTGCCTTGAGTAAACACACACACACACAAACACACCATGCCTAGATTCCATCATCCTTCCCTGGGTGGGGGAGAGAGACAGAGGTCCCAGTCCCAGGGCTGGCCCTACCATTAGGCAGAGTGAGGCAGTCACCTCAAGCAGTGGATACTGCAGGTGTGTGGGGGTAACTGCAGTAGCCCCCCCCCCGCCCAGCCGTTCGTCCTGCACTTCCTTGGCCTTCCTTCTCCGTTAGAAGACAGAGCTGTGTGTGCTGCTTAGCCTCCCTTGTGCCACCCGAGCTAGTCAGCGGCCTGCAGAGGCAGTGGAGGAAACTAAGCAATCTTCAGTGTTGAAGTAAAATTCAACAGACAGTCCATTTGTCTCCTCCGGAGTCCCAGCTCTCAACTCTTTCCTTTCAAGATGGGCGTTATAAGACCTATGAGGAAACTTAAAAGAATTGGTGCCTGAGCTGGCTTGCTTTCCTCTTCCCTCCTCATCCTTTTTACCTTTTCTGTCATGTCTTTTAGACTATAATCCTGCAGACAGGGACCATCTTGTTTTTATTGGCCTTACGTATGCTGCTTTTGGCTGAGGAGTGGGTAAAAATGCTTTAAACCAGTTAATCAATAATAATAAATGAGCCTGACACATAGAAGTTTAGAAGCAGGGGAAACCTTTTCTCTTTCTGTGATAATGTAATGGAAAAAGCCTCAGGTCCATTTAAAAGGTGGCGACGTTACACTATCCTGCCGGTGATAATCAGAGGTCGTGCTTGTGGAATAGAAGGATAATGCCCCACCTTACTGGGAATGGCTGTCCTTCGGGAATATCAAGGTTTTAAAGTCATCTTAAAGCTTTATGATCTCCCATCAAAGCATGATTGACTTTGAACAGATCAGAGAGTGTTCCATCAACAAAGCTAAACCTCTGTCAAAATAGCCACCTCTCCTGGTGGAGATCCAAATGCCAAGAAATTGGTTCCCTGTCTGCAAAGGAGGAAGTTTTACTAGTCTCTTCCACATGAATGACATCAGCTCCCGGGAGTGATCAATGGAGACTGTACTTGTCATTGATCTCTCCATGATTTACACTCAGCTGATCTGCTGTGTTTTGTGTTTGAGTGACAGTTGTTCATATGAGACTTTGGTTTTAGAGAACTGATAGCTCTTTTCACAAGGGCTAGTTTGCAAACAAGATTGTAACCTGCTTCCTTGGTTTAGATTTTATTGCCAGACAGGGACAAAATGTCAATAGCTTTTTTATTGTCAGTGGGATTTTGAGACTGCCACCTTCCTCCAGGGTTCTGATACTTCTTTCTCATACAGTGCCATGGACAATTGACTAGGGTGAGTTTAAATTAGGAAGTTGAGCAATTCATTATTTTAAAAACGACAGAATTGCTTTAGGCATATTGTTACGTGGCTAGTATTATTCATTAGTAATAATACGTATTAAAGATGTCTGCTTCTCTTATCAAATATTATTTTGCCTGAGGCTCACAGCAGTTAAAAGCAAAGACATTTAGGAAATTAGGAGACAGCACTACACGATTCAGTATAAACTACCTAGGTCACATAATAGAGGAAAAAATGCATAACAAAAATCTGTTGTGGGAGAAAAAAGCCATCAGGGATAATTATTTTTAATGATGGTATTTAAAACTGGCAGTCATGAGCTTAGGTCTCCTAGGCAAGGTCTTCCATGATTTTGGAGAACCTACGGCCCTGTAAGGTTGTTAGATGCTAACTCCAATCATCTCCATGCTTCCTGAGGTTGATGGGAGTTGAAATCCAACAACTTCTAGAAGGCCACAGCGTTCTCCATACCTCACTGTCTATCCTTCCTTAACTGAGGCTGCAGTCCTATTCACACTTACCTGTTGAACTCATGAGTAGACATGCTAGAATTCACTGTAAGGCCGTAATCATATACACACTTTCTTGGGAGGAAGTCCCATTGACATCGGTAGGTTTTACTTGCAAGTGAGCATGCATAGAAGCAAGCTGCAGAGGTCTGAACATTGACCTGGGTGTAAGCTCAATGAGCTATTTCTGAGTAGACAGAACTGGGCTGCACAGGAACTTCTGCTAGACCTGGAGTGTCACTTGTTCCACTTTTGAGTCACGAGGAGGCAGCTCCCGCACTTATGGAATAACACGTGGAACAGACCTACTTTGGCACTGATGCAGAGAACACGAAACAGTGTTGAGTACCTTTTAGTCCTTGCTTCCTTTTCTTAAAGAGAGCAAGAGAGACACACTTTCTGGAGCACATCTTTGTCTAGGATATAATTTGGGTGGATCGCTATAAAATATCAAGGGGAAAGGCAGACACCTGCCCATGACCCCTTATACCTTTATTTCATGGATACAATTCCGAGGATTGTTCACATCAGTAGGGTTCAAGCTTTTCCAGTGGAGGCTGATGGCTCCGATTTCACTGGGGCTGTGAATCCACTCTGGGTCTCAGTCAGAACCAGCCAGAACTCTAAAGGAGCCATCCAAGGTGTTCAGAACCTTGGATAGCTCCCTTAGAGTTCTGGCTGGTTCTGACTGAGACCCAGAGTGGATTCACAGCCGCACTGAAATCAGAGCCACCAGCCTCCGCTGACCTTTTCTTTAACTACAGCCTACAGCGGAGGATCAACTTTTGATTTTTTTTAAGCAGTACATGGCCATTTTCTTGCAATAGAGGCATCTGGTCTTTTTAATGAGTTAATGGTGAAGCTTTGGTAGATACAGGGATGAAGAAAGCTACACTTGCCCAAAATTACCCTTCTGCACAAGATTTCAAGCCCAGGAGGCTGGTTTTCCTTTGCACCTCTTCATCCTCTTTGCCTTTGTTCTCAGTCTTAAAAAATCCCAAACAAACAGGAAAGGTAGTGGTGGTCTTGCCACTGCAGCACCACACCTCAGGATGGGACCCAGGTGGGGACTAATGCGTTGCATCAGGAGTGGGCAACTTATGACTCTGCAGGTGTTTTGGCCTACAACTGCCATCAGCCGTAGCCAGTACAGCCAGTGCTGAGGGATCATGGGAACTGCAGGCCAAAACATCCGGAGTGTCACACATTGTTCACCCTTGCTTTACCTTATCAAGGTTATCTATTGTTGTTATTTTGTCTTTTCTCAGCCCGTGTCACTCTACCCCTGGCTGTTATAAGCTACAATCAAATGCATACTTTAAATAAATTCCATTGAAATCAATAGGACTTCTCAATAAACACAGTCCAGTTTTTAATTTTTTCAAATTCTTATTTTTTATTAATTACCTTTCTATCCAGGTCCGGCACAAGGTTTATTGCCGCCTGAAGCGAGATGGTGCTGCTGCCGCTGCCGCACACCCGCTTGCACTCACGCGCACACTCAGCCAGCAGGCCAAAAGGCCAGCCGCTCCCTCCCTTGCGCGCTTTCTCCGCCACTGCAGCTGCTGCTGTCGCAATCCCCCGCCCCCCAGGAAGGCTCCCTTCACCCTGCTCTGCCGGTGTGTCCCTGCCTTTGTGGTTGGTGCAGGAAGCACTGGCGAGCCACCCTCTTGTGTCCTGGGTAGGAGCAGGGCTGGCCTGGAGCCAGGTCTGGGGCTGCCCTTCTATGGAACTTAGAAGGGCAGTTCCCTTTGCCTCCATTTTTGTTGCTGTGGGCAGGGACGGCCTCTGGCAGGAGCCCCATACCTGGGGGTACAAGGTGAGAGCAGCCAAGCAGGCAGGACCAAGTGGTCAGCCAGGCTGCCGGCTGACCGAGCAAGCAAGACACGCTGACTGAGTGAGGGGGCAGGGGGTGGCTGTGGCTGCGACAGCAGGGAGGCTCTGGCAGGCCCTTGTGGAGGTGGGAGAGTGGCATAATTCGCCGCTGTTCCTGCTCCGCCACCTGATGTGGGCACATGTCCCTGTGTAATGGTAGGGCCGGGCCTGTTTATCCCACCCTTTTTCTTCTTGCAAAATATCTAAGACAGCTTACATGGTACTCCTTCTCTCCATTTTATCCTCACAACAACCCTGTGAGGTAGGTCAGTGACTGGCCCAAAGTCACCCAGTGAGCTTCATGGCTGCATGGGGACTAGAATCTGGATCTACTGAGTCCCAGTGGAACACTCTAACAATTACATCACACTGCCACACTAAATACAGCTAAATGTATTAGCCACACCCTCTGATTCCACTCTATCCATTTTTTTAAAGTTACCCTCCCCTTCTGATGCCTATGCACTACCAGTGTGGCTAACATCAATTAAAATGAAACATAAAATACATTAAAATTCTTAAGAAACAAAGCACAATATAGTAGTAGTAATAATAATAATAATAATACAAAGAAACATATGCAGAAAATAAAACAGATGAATCATATAGAAACTTATCTAGCTTATCTAGAAACTTATCAGTGGGAAACAAAGACCTGCCTAAACATCAAGTAAGGTGGTGTTTATATCCCAAAATGGATGAAAGTACATAGCTCCATTTTCATCAGCAACTCCATCAACATGATTAAACTGACAAACCACAGGCTGGACCAGCATGATGCGCCTTTTGATGTACATTTCTGCTTTGTCTCCTTGCCTAGCTCATACCCACTTCATGGCTGGACTGGGGTAAGGGTTGCGTACATGATCTCCCTTGAAGGTTGCAGTCCTATGGAATTAATTGAACACAAGGCCCATTCCGGTGTTCTTCTTACTGTGTTCAATCAATGCATGAGAAAAAGGAGCGCTCAAGCTCTGCCCCTCTCTGCTGTTGCATCTATTGTCCTCAACCTGTGGTGTTGGGTTTCTATCTGAAGAGGAGATTCACCTGTAAATGTGGGGGCTGCCTGTCACACATTTAAGAACCCTGGAAAACCAGGGTTCTTCATCATGTGGGGAGCCTCCATGGATTCAGACTGTCACCCTTGTGGAGTACAGGGAGACCGATGGAGGCTTTTCAACGGAAGGGGTGGGCTGGAGCACTCCCTCTCCTCGTGGATGATTGAACATGGTAAGAAGAATGCCTGAATAGGGCTATGGCAGGGCTCACTTCCGAATAAGCATGCAAGTTTGCACAGCTGCAATCTTGAGCAAATTTACCAGGGCATAACTCTCCTTAAAGTCAATAGGCCCAATGTCTGAGTAACAACGCATAGGATCATACTGACTTGGGGATAAGTCCCATTGAAATTGAGTCAGGGGGCACAGGATTACAGTACCTGTGGCAAAATATTGTGAGATTTGAAAGGCCCATTTATACTTTACAAATGTTTTAGGCTGAAATCTTACACGCACTTTCCTGGGAGTAAGCCCCATTGAATTCAATAGGACTTACTTCTGAGTAGACATGCATAGCACTGCATTGTTAATAATTTAGAAAAGCACTTAAAGGTAAATAAGCTCAGCTTTCAGATATAGATTGGAATTAAATCA